>NC_137481.1:15913542-18870313 GCF_918807975.1 Aplidium turbinatum
GCTAGCAGAATTATACTCTTTTGTATCAGTAGGTGGTGCCAATACTTTTAGATTTAGAAAAACAATCTGAAATGTGCTCAGCATTTTCTCAAGTTATTCAAAAAGTTTTAGTTGTGACTTGTCTTCTGGTTTTCATTGCTTCTCTCGTTTTTGCTTACTTGAATACTGCAGAAGTTACAAGTAAGTAGGCTTCAACCCTTTGACGCAAACTAATGCGACTTCACATGTAAACTGCTTTAATTTAGGCTACTTCTTAATTGGTGTAGGTATTAATTTTCCAGAGCACTTTTAAATCAAGCCTTGGGCTACTATTTTGATGGATTCATGGGAGATCAAATAGTTTTTAGTAAGTTATTCTCTTGAGTTTTTAATGAAAAAGCATGTTGCATTTAATCCGAAACATTTAATAGTAAAAAATGGAGAAGAAATAAACTTGTGTTGTATTTTGCAGATTTGTTTTTGCGTTCAACCGAATTTGTCGACAACAAATATTACCAGCAAGTGTCGCCAATAGGCACAGCGTTTGCAATTATATGGCCAATCATATATTTATGGAACTTCGTTTCAGTCGTTTACGTTTTCGTTTCGATGTTTCTCACAAAAACGAAGAGTCCAGTAAATGTTGAACCAACCTTAGTTCCAATTGTAAGTAGGAATTGTCTCCGAGTGGAAAGTATGATTAGCTAAAATTAAAAATGCAATCAGTTCAATTCCTATCTATCCTTGGCTACGCGGTTAACGGCTGTGCTTTACCAAAACAACGGAATGCTTGTAGGATGGTCATGAAAGTCGCTTTCTTAGCTGAACATGAGTTTAAAATAAGCCATCTTTACGCTACACTAAAGTGTGGTTTTAAGCTATTCCTTTCTGTAAACATTTCACTTTGGAAAAAAAGCTGTTTTGGTGCTCACAGCCTATAGGTTTAAACCAATTTTACGATAAATATAAAAAATATAAGTTTTAACTCATAAAAATAGTTTAAGGGTTTAACAAATTTCTACTACTAAAAGCCCATATGCTTTCGCTTTATTGCAGCATTTTCTGGTTGGCCACCTCATAGCTTTTGGCACCACCGTTGGATGGTTGTTTGCGTACGATCGAGAGATGTTGGGTTTGAGTCTTGCTTTATTGATTTTTGCAACGGGGGCATTTTATTTTATTACTGCTGTGTCGTACAAAAGAGTGTTCGACAACCTAATTTATTTGGAAAACAAAGAAACTAAAGGTAGGCTAATTGTTTAAAAGAAATAAACAAACTGAAACAGTGGTTGCTAACTATGCAAGAACAAATGTTTTTTTGCGTTTTAAAGTTAAAAAATGCTGTTTTAACACATTTAGTTCTCCTCTGGCTTGTCCGCATTGTAATTCAAAACGGGTTATGTCTTCCCGCTACATGGCTAACAATTGCAACGTTGCTTAACTTCGCTGCTGTCATCATCTATGAAGATAGCTTTGGAAGAACACCTGCTATTTTAAGAGGTAAGCAAACATTTTTTTACAACAACCTAGTGAAAAAGTGTTGGTGTGTTGCATTTGAGAGTGCAGACTCGACGACCTTTCACATCTAGGCTACACCGCTGTTGTTGTTTTTTTTTGTGTAGGCTACGTTTTATTCCGTATCGAAACCAAAAATAAACGACCATTAACCATCCATCAGTACTGTAACTTATACATGTTTTCGAATAGAACAATTATCGGAACTTTTTTTAGTAGCCTGTATCATTAATTGAAGGTTTGAGCCAGAAGCTAAACATATCTATAGGCTACTACAGTCTATAGCTACTAGGTGATTTCGGCTGGCTACATTTTGATACAACTAACACACTTTTGGCTCAATAAGCAAAGATGTAGGTTTCGGTGCTACTTTTTTTACATTTTGCTTCCGACTGTAAGGACAAGTTTTAAATGTATTAAAGAATGACCGTTTATTGGTTGAAATTTGCAAAAAATAAGTACCGTAGGCTACCCGTACCTTAGTCTATTTGTTATTGTGGGAAGAGATGCCAATGATTCCGCCAATGCCGGGGCGCCAATATCACAAAAAAGTTTCCATTTTCTGCGAAATGAAAGTAGCCTATAACGTACGGTACTAACATCTTTAGGCTATATTGTGTTATCTGACATTTGTATGTCCAAAACAATTTGTCTGCTTTGTAAAAAACATTGTTTTAAGATCTCATTCCTAGTGCATAAGATGTTACTTGATAAAAAGTTCAATATTTACCTTTGTCATATTGTGGACGCCTATTTTCCTGCTGAAGATCATCATTGCTTGTATTTCAGGCAGTATTACAATTGAAAATGGGTCGACCGTGATATTATCTCTTCTTTTTACTGTCATCGTAGTATGGTTTGTCATGGATAATTTTCTGCTTGAAAAATACACCAGGCATTCGTTCACACCCTTCCTTGTCTTCATTATCGGCTTGTCAGGAATTGTGGCAAAACTTCGTTTCACGAATGACGTAAACCGAAATTTGACCCTTACATTGATCATGTTGTGCTTTTCAGTGTTTGCGTTAATTTTTCGTATCCTGTTTTTCATCTATCGCTCAAAAACGAGGTTCAGGACAATTTATATCGAACAATAAGACACTCCTTTGTGACAAATACCAAGTTGCTATATCCATATTACCCCATACTTAGATACAATGATGTGGCCTTCCTTGCGACGTTTGAAAAGTGCTTCTTGTGATGTTTTTGGCCCACATATATTCCAAATTGCACCAACCCTAGTCCCTTGTGGGATATCAAGCGCTACTGATATTTTTAGAGTTTGCACACAAACGCTTTCTTTCAACCATGTTTTACACGTAGATCAGGTTATATTTTAAAGAGTATACATTGTTTTTACCAGAAAAGTTAATATCTGATTGTTATTGTTGGTTATGATCTAAACATTGAAACTTGATTGATTGAATCTTTAACCTCGGACTGGGAAAGCTTCCTGCATAGCTTAATCCTGAAAGTTTCGCATACTTGTAGAAGCTTTGTATCACTGACGCAGGCCCGATCACCGATATTGACAGACTGAAGTTTCCGATGGTTGAAGTCTTGTTGCCAGGAAGTTATTTCATCCATTAGATGCCGCTGAATGGAGAGCAGTCCTCAACGTGCATTGCTCAAGCGCACACCCCGAGAGTCCAACCAGCTCCAGCACCGTTTGATCTTGAAGCTTTTTCGTTCCAGAAGTCACACGCTAACTTTAAATTTGATGTGATTTCTGTTTCATAGTGTAACCCAATCAAAACAAGATTGTAAAGCGTAGTAGCCTGTAATTATGTTGTTGCTTGCAGATTTGTGTTGCTTATTTAAAAAAAAGGCGTTATAATGTGCAAAGTGGTATGAGTTTTAAGAGATTAAGAAAACGCTCTGCGCAAGATACGACAATAACAGTTTGATTTGAGCTTGTCTCATTCACCAACCACACTTCTAGAATAAATCTTGCAATGACACTACTTTCTCCTGTCGACAAATGTGAGCCCTAAAATGTTACCGCAAAGTGACAGCAGAGAGACAATTTTAACAATGTCTTCAGTGAAGGTGTTCCGTTAGTGTTTTCAATTGGAGCGAGTATGCAAGCACTTCAATTGACAAGCACACTACCAGGGTTCCTTTCCCGTCAACGCTTCTTTCCCGTTAACTGATTTTGGCGAAGCAAGTTTCAAAGTGTCCGGTTCTCAAATTGGGTGTTTGATATATCGTTCGTTCACAAAGGTAGCTTACAAGGCGAAAAGTCTGTTTCGTTAAGGCATTTCTTATTAAAAGCATGCATTGTGGGGAATGGTGGCCAATTGACCTGAAAACATTTTAGCCCTTTCGCTTATGTTTAGTGTAATTTTGTTGTTGTTGTTAATTTGACTTTTTGTTTTTCAGAAGCTACCAGACTTTAATATACTGTAGCCTATGAACGAAAACATCAAAGTAGGCTATGTTAAATTTTCATTGGATTAAGTATCTGCTGAAATTTGTGCTAATACGTCTATATTCAGTGCAACACTGCAACAGCAAAAGCAATACCCAGCCTACAATGGTTTGTAGTTGTAAAATTTATTAGTTTTTGCAAAAAACAAAACGGTTGTCATCATGCTGTTGATGGCTAGTCATTTCACTGCACGCTCTCTTTGTCGGACAGCAATGCGATTAGTTGTGATTTGCAAGTTCAAACACGGAATTTAACAAGATAAGAGAGAAGGGCGTAGCACGCAGTGTAATGTTACCCCACTTGTTAGAACCATAAACGGAAGATGCGGCAGCACCCGCAAGTAACGACTTCGTCTCACACTTCTGGAAATGATCCGTGATAAGAAGAGCAATGATGAAATTGTACATATCTCATGTGAATCTGATGCGTTTTTGCAACAATCAAACACCGAACTACGTAACGATCACTATCGCTTGTGAGTGTTTCAAATTCCATTTCGACGTGTTGTCGGCATTATGTTATGTGTCGAAATCTGAAAAAGTTCTGATGGCAAAGAAATACAACTCCGTTTGCCGGTAGAAATGGTTTCACTTTCACCATGACTGTAAAATTACCTCGAAAAGAGATATATCAGTTACCACCTGTTCCATATTTTCAACCAACATCTGCCCTTCAACTTAATGTCGAAATTGCTGCATCAAGACATAAAGTATATATAAAATAACAAAAAATATCTCCCATTAGCATACCTATATAAAAACAAAGATCTGTAAATAATATTAAATGGCTTTGCGCGACAATTACAATTTGGAACACTTAAAAGAGCTTCTGAAAACAAACAATATCTTAGAATTTATTTACAAAACGTAGTCACAAGACAAGTGCAGCATCACAAAATAAGGAGCGGTGATGACGTTAAGCAATCCAACTAAATGACGTCACACAACAAGAAACTCTTTCAAGGCTATAAAAGAGCAATAAATTAGCGAAACTTCCAGAAACATGCCACGTACTTCATAACATATTGACATAGTAACTGAGTAAGTATGAAAGTTTGCTATTAGTCTTACGTTAATTTTGTTACTTTAAAGAAAACATTAATAAGAGTTGTCTTTCAAAAATGTGGGCACAATACAAGGATGACGAATCATGTTTTCAAGTCCATGAACATGGGGTGCTGCAGAAGCTCAGCTCAACTCCTTGGCTATAACTATGTTAATGATTTCTTCAAACTAGACAATTGTTGTTTGTCACAATAGGCCTGATGAGAGTTTAAAAGCATGGCAATTGGCAATGAACCTCCGTGCAATGACGATGTCTTGCGGAGAGCGCATATCAGTGAACGCACGAAAACCAGCCAACACTGCTTGGGCTGAAAACTAAGTTCTAGAAAGCACAGCAGACTGCAGTTTCCGTCACAGACTACGACAGTAGCCTAAACATGTTTTCGGTCGAATTATGCATGCGGCTGAATACCATGTGGTGCCGATAGAAAAGTGTGGCTTCCAATAACATCTCAAATTAATATTCGGGTCTTCTGAAACTTTAGTTCTGTCAATAAAAGTATAGGGTAGCCCATGCATACTTTGACAAACAGGGCAAATAGGCTACTCTTATAACAGAGGCTACGAATGAAGAGCAAGCCGTCACACCACGCATTACAGTATTACAAATGATATGCTTACACAGTTGCACTATAACCTTGCAAAAGAACAGCATTTTTTGGAGCTAGGGTTTCGGTAATGTTTTATAAGCTGTTGTTTCTGCTTCATTAATTTACGACTACAGCTCGTAGTTACAAAATAATACTGCAGCATGCTCATATCACGAAACGAACGAAAACGCAAAAACGCTGTTGAATGTGCGTTGCATGAAATGCGTAGGCTGAAGGTATGGCAAATGAATGTGGACATACATTGTTGTTGCGTCAATCCTTGATTAAGTTGTTCAAATTGAGTTGTTGCTTTGAAACCAGAGTTGAAATGTAATTAATTACACATTTTCATGTAATTATAATTGAGACATTTTGTTGTTGTGTAATGTGTAATTGTAAACTCAAAACATTTTGGTCCAAATTACAATTATATTTGGTGAGTTGCACGCACGGTATCAGTAGCCTACCGTACTTTTGTTGAGAGGCTAGTTGGAGTTTAAAAAGAACTTTTACATTGCAACCCAATTTTCAACAAATGCAGTTTTACTTGTCTTTGAAAAAATTAAACGGTAAAAATCATCATTGACATGATTATTGAAACTTCTTAATGTTTGCAAGTGCGTGTGTAGTTAATTATATTGGAAAGCGATTGCAATTTGAAAATTTTAAAACAATGTAACTGAAGTTGCAATGCAATTCTAAATTTTGATGTTGTGGTTGTACTGTAATTGAACAAAAAATTGTGTAATTGATGTAACTCTGTTTGCAATTGAGGTACTTTTCTGATGAGTTTGTGTTGTGAAAAGGTTAGCTTCTCACATCACAATCATTCAGCGAAATTCTAATTCTAGCTTTTTGCAAGTTGTGAATTGTGATAGAATAGAATAAGGTTTAAGTGACTTTATGACGAAACACGATCCCCGTAATGTCTTCGGAATTTGTTGCTCTGAAGCACAAAGCCCCTGCAATTACACGCTACATTTAGGCTGGAGAAAGGTAAATGTTCTTCAGTGGCTTGATGACGATTACGGCAGAGTTTGATTGACAGCCACAGGTCTACAAATGGACACTTGATCTGATGAAACTATGCTGTAAAAATATTTATTTAATTACCATTCCAATGCAGTGTTTGCTTTCATGTGATGATTTTTAAGGTCAAAATATATGTTACGGTACAACTCATTGTCAAAGTAAAAAACTATTTCATGGTGCAATTATTGAACAACACATGCTGATACTGTCCAACTAAATAAACTAGTGGTTATTTCCACATAACTTCACAAATAATTGCTATAGGCAATATTGTATATTCTCTTGAGAGTCATATCACATGTAGCCCACTGACGCTAACCGCTTTGAGCATGAACTTTTTTATCTTACTTTTTAAACCAGCATCTTCTAATTATACTTGCATAGAACACAGCTTTACTAAACACAGTAAATTAGCAGTTTTTGAGGTTCAAATACTGAAACTTGGAACTCCGCAACGTAACAAAATTCGTCCTTCCAAAACAGAATAGTATCAGCACAAAAATTAGCTCCAAAGAATTGAGAACCATTCGACTTTGGATCAATTCAGTTTTACCGACCACATTGATTGTGTTTAATTTATCTAGTGGAGAGTTAAGATCGTATATTCTCCAACTTATGGACACCACGCTGGGCATCCAGGGGTCACCAAACTTTTTTCTCTGAGGGCCGGATTGCTGCGACATTAACACTTGCGGGCCGGATGCTAATTGTGAAAAGATATACAACTATTTAGAATCTCCATTGACTTGAATTGAGCAAAATAAATAACAAAGTGAGCGGTGTAATGGCAAAGTTGTGATGAAAATCGAAAGGTTGCTGGAAAAGTTATCCCCTGCTGTGATACACTACTGGGCATCGTGCTCTTGAAAAAACATTACATTTTTCCAAATTTGGCCTAGGCTGTCCCCATTTGTGGTGGCCTATTTCAGTCCCCATTTGTGGTGGCCTAAAAACAGAACACCAACATGTAGGCTGCCTGGTGGAAAAATGTACAAATTCAACATATAACAATGTAGTGCAGCCGTTATTTCCGCAGCACGTGGCGGGCCGGATAAAATTAGTTTGCGGGCCGGTTCCGGCCCGCGGGCCATAGTTTGGTGACCCCTGGGCATAAGCCAACAGAATTGTGTGATTGCTAGCGCAGTACTTAAAAGGGAAAAAGAAAAGAACAGGCTCATCTCAAAGAGTATAGTGTACAACTATAGCCGATCATAGTAGGGGAGACTGGGGTAAAGTGTGCAATGGGGTAAGATGAGCAACCCCTGTTTTTGGAAAAACGAGTCGGCGGAATTTTTTTTATTTTTATTCTGGATGTATCACTCATAATGCCACATCACTCAATGTATTTGTTATGTCCACTGACAATTGCATTTTACAATGGCACGCAATTATATCAGATTATATTGCATATGTCGAAAATTCGAAATTTTTATTTTTTTGCCAAAAACTGAATAACTTTATTGTTACACTATGTAAATCAAATCTGTTTTTTTTGTATTGGTAAGTATAAAGTGTGAGGATATTCAATAAAACGTTCAGGTTGGTTAGTCTTGTAGTTTTTAAAATATTTGTAATTTTGTCACAAAAATCAGGATGGGGTAAAGTGTGCAATGCTAGTTGAAGTACTGTATCTTGGAGCAATTGCTCAACTTACCCCAAAAGAAATAGCCTTAGCTTATTTAATGTTTGAACTGTTGAATTTGTGTCTTTTTAGGTTCGTATTGGATAAAAAAAACAGTGTTGTGTTGTGAAGCATAATGCCTCGCAATTATACAAACTAACTGACAGGGGAATGCTTCAACTTAATCGAATTGCTCAACTTACCCCAGGTCATTGCTCAATTTACCCCATACAATTTATGCCGGGGTAAGTTGAGCAACACGCGAATAAGTATCAATATAAAAAAAAATAAAAATCGCAAGGTGATAAAACTCAATCTAAAATGTAGCTGATTCACTAGTGCTTTAAGTTTACCCTATTAAAATTTTCCAAAACAAACGGTTCTTTTGTAAAAGCGACTTAAGCAAAAAGGTGCTCATCTTACCCCACCCTCCCCTATACGTCAACAAACACTTTTTTTATTCATACACGGACTTTAAGACCAAATTTGGGGTAATTTTAGAGGTTTTAATTCTAATCCGACTCAGATTTCTTCCTTCACATCAGGTTTTTGATGCATAATAATAAAAACTTGTTAGACTATCTTAGCTAGTTGTTTTGAAATTTCTGTAACGTTTACCACCCATACAGTTCTGTAGTAAAGGTTTGTGTCACTGAGGTAAACAACGCTCAACTAATAAATTCACTAGTTCCAATTTGGTGCTAAAGTTTCTGAATCGCTGCAAATTAGGCTTGTTTCAACTATTTTTCCCTTAAAAAACACTCAGATTTAGCACCTTAATACCAGCAATTACCTTGAACGAGTGTTCAAACTTCAAAGTATATGCAAAAATTGTGTTGACCAGTGATAATGAATTTAAGTGAGTTCAGGTGCCAAGTAAACTTAACGTTTAATAGATTAACTGCACATAATTTTGTCTTGCAAACAGCTATAAGTTTAGTCTACAATTTAACAACGGTTTAATAAGAGACCGTGTAAAATTACCGTAGGTTCTTGTTTAGGTTACTTTACACTGAAATTTATTTTTAGCTTTAAATTGTGAGTTTTTGTCATAGGTGTCATCATGTCATAGTTATTTTAGTATTTAGAGCATATGATGTCAACAGTATACTTTATTTTTTTAGTAAAGTGAACCCACAATACATCAGACCACCCTTACCATGTAATCAAAATATTATCCGCGGTATCACCGAAATCAGGTATTGATTCAAATCATCAGGTGAAATTATTGCACATCTTTGTGGCTGCACAGCGCACAGCCAAAGCATTGCCACTCGCCAGGCAGAACTTTTTTTCATTTTTGGATAGTGAGAAAAAAGTATGCTTTGAAGTAAAAATTGAATATTTTGGAATATTGGGGACAAACGCGTCAACAATCAAAAACAATTTTTAAATGTTAATGTTCGTTTCGATGTGAGCATTTTGGAGATTTTGTTCAATCCACGGAAAACATTTCTCGAGTTTTGGAAAGAAAACTAAAAGTTTCATTTGAAGGGTAGCTTATTTTTCAAACAATATGGCATGCAATAAAAATCTTAGATGCAGAAATACGAAATCTTTGAATGTCGATATTCTACTTGCTATTATTTTTGCTGCGCCTCCATACAGCTGCACTGACTTTCTGCTTTAAAAAGCGCTACGAGAAATGCAAACTTTGATGGATACAGCGCTATGCAAAACATTATTATTATGATTATCATCAAAACATGGAAACGTAGCTTAGGACGTTTTTGCGACATATTTTAAATCACTATCTTCGTATGTTGTAGATTAGTGGTGGAACCTGTATTGTCGTTTTGATCATTCTCGTTGTCACTGAGACCAGTTTAGACATTGATCACTACGTTCTGAAATTCTATTTGATTTCACGCTATTTGGCAGCATCACAAAGATAAACGAAGCTTTTGATAGCGCAAATTTTCATTTAAATTATTTAGTATATCAGCCAACACATCCATTCCAATTTAATCTTATCAGTTTATATATATATATAGTTTCTCAGATAATTGGTATCATTGCTACGATATCAGCTGCCACTTTTCATCATCGCTTATTATAACCTACACATGAAAACTCTATCAAACCAATCAAAAACGATTTAATGATATGATAATAGCAAATTAAGCCTTTTTTACGTTCAAAGGTAAATTTGTTTGTATTTTTTATTTGTTTATCATGTTAAGCGTCAGTATGGACAGAATGAGATGTCAATCCTTCTTTGGCTTCACTTGAAATTTTCCAGCATTTCAAGTGGAAGCTATTATTGTGTTGTCTCAAAGTGTTTTCTGAAAAACTATAAAACTTTTTATGAAGCTGGTTTTAAAGCTTTGAGCTTTAAAAAGATGAGAAATGTTAATGTTTAAAACATTGTATTCAAATGTCGTTTGTGCCAATCAAATGATAAAAAGTAGAAACATTCTCTTTGCTTCTCAATTATTAACAGTTAAACTACGTTAAAAATAATTGATTCTCGAAATTAGAAGTGCATTTATGTTGTCTTTTTATGAGTTTTACTTTTAGAAGTGGTAGTTTTTAATTTTTTTTTTTTAATTTTTTTCCTTGTTTGCTTGATACTTTACGGCTACAGCTTATGATTTGAAGTGTTGCCTAATTTTCCAACAATATAGCAGAGGTTGATTGATTTTCTGTAGCATCCAAGCTCATGCATAATGGTGTAAGATTAGGGTGAAGTTAGCAGAAAGGTAAAAAAGTCAATTTTCATGTAGCCTACATCTAAGTTACAACCATGCCATTAAGATTTTTTGTCAAGGCAAAGCGTTTGCTTTCGATGGATGTCGCATCAAGGTTATTTTGAATTTGGATTTATTCCAGTTGTTAGATAGCCTACCACTTACATTTGGTCAATAGTCATTCACTTATCACAGCACTGAAGCTGGGGGACTATCGGTGGCTTTCGTGTCCATTTCGTAATTACCAGCATGTCATAAAATAGCTATCCACAATCTACAGTGCAATATACAACAGAGGTTTCATCTGGACAGCACAGCTGCAGTGAAAAGCAAAGGCATTGCCCACCTATGGAATTTTGTTATAAGAAATCATTCCGTGCTGATTCTGTAGCGTTTACGATTTTGATGGAACAAATCAGGTGCTGTGGAGAAATTCCTACTATAACTCAGGGTTGGACAAAACGTAAATTTTTAAAAACCTTGATCATGTTCAAATATTTAGGGTTTAGCGTGAGTTCAAATTTTCTTTTGTTGTTCGTTGCAAAGGTAAACAAACCGGGAAAATGTAAAGGAAACTTCAACGCAGACTATAATTGTCACATAGCCTACTATCTTGCAAAATCAGAAATTACAAAGTGAACAAATTTTGTTAAAAGCGAATAACAGATTTTATGTTGCGATTGCTTCATCTACAAAAAAGCCGCCCACATCGTACCACCACAAATATGAAGTTTGTTCGCTATTCGAGTGGCAATTTGTGGTAGGCGTTGTTTGTCGCACACGTTTGCCGCAGATGTCTTTTTTTGTACAATTTGCAAAGTAAATAATCTGATAAACTAGAAATGTGCTTATTGGTTTGCAACTTTGCATTTTTTTTTAAAGACAAAAGTTTTGTAAATACTATGGTCTACCGTAGGTAATCTTTACTTGAATGCCCAACGTGAGATTTATCAAACACAAAAAAAGCCGCATAGGAATCATTAAAAAATCAAGATTTTAGATAATAATAATTATAATAATAACAATATTTATATAGCGCCACATCCACAGTCAAACTATGCTCCTGGGCGCTGTACATGACAATGGTGATAATTAATACGGTAATTTCAGTCATAATGTTCATTGAAGTAGAACGTTTTCAAGCGAGCTTTGAATTCATTTAAATTTTCTGCTTCCTTCACACAAATAGGCAAACAGTTCCAGCAACTGGCAGCAACAACTGGGAAGGTACGATTTCCATATTGTGTCTTATATGAAGGGTTGCACGAGAGCAATTGATGTTGAGAACGCAAAGTTCTGGCAGGTTTATAATGAACAAGCAAAGTGTCCAGATAGTTCGGAGCAAAACCATGGAAAACTTTATAAATTAATAGACATATTTTGAAGCGAATACGATACAATACTGGAAGCCAATGTAGGGATTTTAGTATAGGAGTGATATGCTCACGTTGACGTGTTAATGTAATTAGCCGAGCAGCAGCATTCTGAACTCTTTGAAGACGCAAAATAGTACAATATGGAATGTTATTTAACAATGAATTTGAATAATCAAGCCTGGATGTCACAAGTGCATGAGTTAAAGTTTTACAAGCATCAACATTAATAAACTGTCTGATGGAACCAATATTTCTAAGATGAAAAAAGCAAAATTTAACAGTGGAACTGACAAAGTTTTCTAAACACAAATGTTGATTTAATGTTACACCAAGCAATTTAATTGAGTTAGAAGAAAAATTGATATTACTCAGGGTAAGGGTCATGTCATTAAACTTTGAAATACATCGTTTCGGAGAAAATACAATAAACTCACATTTTTCTTGATTCAGTGCCCGGAATCCCTTTACGAGGCAGGGGAATTTGAACATATTACCTTGCATTATACTTCAAAGTGCGTTAACATACAATTCATACCTTTTAGAGCCAATCCCAGGTTTTTTGAAAACCTACCTCTTTCTTCAGCGATTTCACTTGTAAGTTATTTTCCTTTTTTCAGTTTTTTATTTTTTTTAAAGTTGTCTTTTTTCTGAGGTGTCTTATTTTGGCGCCCGGAAATCTCATCAGCACCGGATCCGAAGTATTTTCTGGACGGTTCCGACTCCTGACTACTACCTCGGTTAACCAAATGACTAACTAGGCCTTCCAATAGGCCTATATCTACTACGTAATACAGTGGTCTCCTGTCGTGTTACTTTTCAATCGTTTGAAAGGAAATTATCCCTATAGCTAGCAACCCGCTTTTTAATGTTTGCAGAATGCGATCTCACTCATTACGATAGTTGTTCATGAATTTTGCTACGATTACAAAACGTCGAGTTTTGTAATCGAAACTCTCGGACACACCGTGGTTTTGTATCGCAGTTGTTTCCACACAAATAAAACATATTTTATCTTATTGAACATTCACAAAAACAATGACATCTAGACACGCGTTGCTCCTCAGCGCGTTACAAACCAGATAGTGTCAGTGTGATTTAAATATACTTCAAGCTTATGAGTGTTCAAAATAAACAGAATATTTCGAAATGATTCGTTTTGTTTCAATAAAGAACTTTTATGTTGGCTTAGCTTCGAATTGAGATATTGTGAAGAACTTTGTTCATATACAAAGGAATTGTTTCAAACAGCCTTATCAAAATGTAGACAAAAATCATACAAATCAAGGAAACAGTTCAAAAAAATCGTTTAAATAAGAATAAGTTAACGACAAAAAACTAAAACGATAACAGTTTAAAAAACACAGCTTGAATAATGAGGTAGCCTATAGAAAATAAGGTGAGAACTGTTACTAAAAGCAGTAAAAATGACAAAACAAGTTTTACGATTTATTTTTGTAATAGCCTATACAGCTCTCAAAGAAATGTTGCTTGGCTCAGTTTGTGATGAAAGCGATGTGTTTTAAGTTTTCATAGATTGACCCATCTATAGTGCTTTCAGGAATAGTACTGTACTTCTAGCTGAAGTAACCTGCAAAAAAAAAAACAATTTTCAAACATTTCTCTGGTGAAACAATATATAAATTTTGAAACAACTTTATGAAATAATTTTTTGGAGGGCCAACAAAATTATATTTTTAATCATTACAAATGTTATCCTCTAACATTAGTAGGCTTCTAGAACATGGAAAGGATTTAAGGTAAGAAAATATTTTATTATGATGGTTTTGTATACCAACAGCAAAACTATTAGTTTTCAAAAATTTTCGAATACATGCAAAGACAGCATTTTTGTTTCCTATAAGAAGCAAGCATTCTTCTTCCCTTGTTTGCTTATCACATAAAAAATATTCAGGAAAACAAGATAAATAAATGACTTACACAACGAAAACCCACATATTCCATGGTGACATGCGCAGACCTAAGTGTGTCGAAATTTTGTATTATGTTTTTTTCCAATTCGTCAGAAGTATTCTACTTGAAGTAGTAAGTGCGATAGTTCATCGGAAAGCTTTTCCTAACATGCCATTTGGCTTATAGCTAGCACAATAACAGCCATTGCTGTGCTAACTAGATTGTAGCGCGACCAAAACCCAAATACGAACGTTCCACTTCCATCATTGCTTGAAAAGTAAGTTTTTGAAGGCCAAAGTTTGAAACTGATTGATTTCAGGTCATCCGATACTTGGTCGTGATTTCTTGAGGAATATGCGTAGTAAGTGCTCCATGGATAATTGGAGGCTGCATCTTTTTCTAAGGATCGATCTTGTTTCCAATCTTCATACAAATGAGATGGGAGGATGGTAGGATAATGATTGACAACTCGGACTTCATCTGGAGATTCGTCAAACGACAAATAAGTATCTTCCTCGTCAACGTCTAGAAGACCAGGACGAATTCTTTTCCTAAACAAGTCATTATAATATTAATTTTGGAATTCTTTGACAAACCGATGCGTCAAAAATGTATTAATTTTGGAAGTTTTGTTATTTGCTTACATCTTCACATATGCAGCTTGTGTTTTCTTAAAGTATTGAATTGCACAAAAGATTAAAAACAAAAAACTGATCTATAATAAACGATATCAACAACTGGGATCATTGTGCCAAATCCCATTAATTAGAAAAAATATTCGTGAACCGATAAAAACATTTTGAACAAATTTTTAACACCTCTTGTTGTTTTTAACGGGAGTCCACAAACTGTTACGAATTTCTTGTTTTCGATTATTGTTTCTTCTTTTTTCTCTTTGCCTGCGATTTCTCTTCTTTTGGCGTCTCCTCAAAGCATTTCGTCTTCTTCTGAGACACAATACAAAGACAAAAGGTACTGTAAAATGTAATCGATACGAGAAGTTTGCGCCTGCCAATTGTGTTTCATGAGACCTTAGGTAGCGCATTACGTTGCTTTGTCAGTTTTTACGTTGTTAATATTATCCTACTCGACTGTGTGCCATCGCAACAAAACACATAAAATATCCGCAACTTATGGCACGTGTTTTACAAGATATAGATATTTTCTAATGCAAAAAGTAGTGATAGTAGGCTACGACAATCTACAGTAAAGCTTACTTGGAAGAACGGTGTCGTTTCACGTTGTGAATTTTAAAACCGTCTTGTCTCAAAAAATCAAGAACGGAACCATTTCCAAGGAAATGTCCTGGAAATAAAATTACACTGTTCGGTCAATTTGGTTACGTTCAACATGGATGGAAAATATTACACAAACGCATTGAACAAATCTAAACAAAAGATATAACGATAGCAAATCGTTGCATAAACAATGAAATACACACGAAAGATCAAAACACTGATTCGTTTGATCTACCCGACACTTCAAATTTGAAAGACACTTTTGCGACTCTCGAAACTCTTGAGGACCTCTCATACAGGATATTTTGTTTAAATAATTTTGCCGTTTTACTACAAGTTCGAACTTTTGATGTTGTAATTTGTTGTAAGCTCAATATTCTTTGATCTTGTTTAGGAGAGTGTTGCCCAATATGTGTAGCGTCTTGGACCTTTGTGAAGATTTAATTCTAAGATGTGGTGATAATCTAGCTATAAGTCCGCCCTGGCAGAAACTAGCTTCCACGGTTTTGGTACTAAACCTTTAGAATAAATCACAATAATTTTTGTTGAAGATTGTGAGTTTTATATGAAACAAAACGTAATGGATTAACACTGCAGATTCGATGAGCTTGATTTAAGCGGTTCACGTCAACAAAAGGTGGGTGATTTATACTGTCTTGCTACTACGGTGTTGTTTGATTGTGCTAATGTTATGCAAAAGCTCATTCTTTTCTGACAATTCTTCCGAGTAAATCTGGTTTTCAGATACCTGGCTAGGAACTACTGTGGTTACTAAATTACCAATAATGACCTGGTTAAAAATTATATTTTTCGTATTCCGAGTTTTAGGATGAGACACGATGTTCGTTCAAAGTTGGAATGGCATTCGATGTGTTATTTGATTTTCTGCGCAAACTGTTTTCCAGATTGTCATCTGGTTGTAAAAACCATTTTTGAAAAACTATTTAAGAAGGGTAAAAGGCAAGAAAATTACCAATGAAGTAATTATAAACCAAACGTACATGCTTTAATGGCAACTCTTAAACATGCTTGAAATCATTAAAACAATAATTCTATACACTGTATTTTCCATTATTTTGATAGGCTACATTTTGTACCAGAATTAAATGCCAATCAATTAGTTGTCTCAATAGACAATAATCCAATTGGGACAGGTGTGGAGCAAATCTTCGTGTAGTTGCGTTAAAAGACAACAAAGAAGAGATTAAAATTAATCATTTGATGGTGCCGACGAAAGATAGGCACACAAAGCTCTGCATCATTAGCTTGGCCTCTTCACTTGGCACTATTATCTTCTTCTAACAAGCTTTGAGGGCTCCTAATTAACGTTTAACACGGTTTTCGAGAAGGTGCCACCAAGGTTTAGTCTTTCAAGAGCTTTCAAGTAGATCCTGACCATCAAATCCAAAGAGCGTTTAGATATTTGAGAAGAGCAAATAGTCATACGTTAATAGCCTAAATAAATTTCTGTAGCCTACGTAAGTAAGACCTATCGATACAAGGATGGCGATCATATCATATTTTTTCGTTGCCAATAAAAGCTCTTACAATGAGGTTTAGTTTATCGAGAACTGTCCTTCTAAACTCTATTGCTGTAGGCCTACGCCCTACGCCTTCAGAAAACATCAATTTTGATTAGAATTTATAATGAATAAGGCTACTACTCATCATAAGTCATTTGAAAATCGCTTTTAGTATTAAATCAACTTCGTCTCGTTGGAACAAGAATAACAAAAGTAACTCTTTCTGACCAATAGTCGGCGCCTCAGTGTCAACTAACCGAGCAAAGCAGACACCAACACGGTGTTTTGTATTCATTTTTCACCTAGTGATGTTTTTAATCTTTCATCGAAGAAATTGTTGAAATTGTACACGTTGGATAGCTGTGACGTGTTAAAACGCTGCAAAAATAGACCTTTATCAAGGCAAAACAAACAGTAACTTCCTAAAACTCATCACTTCAGATATAAATTAAAAACAACAATAAATTATACGGTTTGTCATTCCGTGACGCTGTTGGATATCGTCACCAGTGAGAATTTTTTCCATAATCAAACCAAGCTGTGTTTACAAAGCCAATGTTTTATACATCGCTTTGGGTCATTGATCATAATTTTAACAATTAAAAACAAAACAATCCTTCACCTATGAATGTTTCTCTTCTAGTTATCTCGAGGGGAAACAGCGAAAGATTGTTGTGATAAGAAAATGGTCAAGAAAATAATAAATGGCTGAATTGCAAAGGAAATATTGAAATCTATTTATGAGTTATTGGGTTGTGTGGCAGAAATTTGTTAAGGTTGTCGATAGAAGAAATAACTTTTACGTCAATAATTCACATGCTGGTATTTACAACAAAAAAACCTTCACATGAACCATACAAGAATAATTTCGTCCGACATTTTACAGATCAATGTCTATGTTTCGGGACATTACAATCTATGTGAGAGCACATGTTAGGCTATCTACTGAAATGTTATTCAACCTATTTCTAAATTTTTACCATCATCCGCAATTTAAGTTTCTTAAATTTCAAATACAACGCGTCTTTTTTTCTCCACAAAGAAATTTGTTTTGAAAGCATACAGCTCTTTTACAGCGAGTGCATGCCAAGATCTAATCAGGCTTACAACCGCGGTGTCTGCCGTTATTTCAAGGCACAGAGTAATTCCAACCTTTAAATAGATAAAACATGCAATTTCACATTTGTTTTGGGTTCGAGATATAGTGACCTCGTGATGTCGGGTCCTGATGTGGCGTGAAGTCGGTTGCCATGCAAAAATTCAGCAGAAGCGGGAAATGTTGCAAAATTCAACTGTTCGTGAAAATTGCAATTTATCCAAACAAAAGGAAACAAACAAGAATCAAATGTTGTTACTATATCTCGGTTGAGATGACAGAAGAATCAATCCTTAGTCAAGAGGAACTCAATAATGAGACAGGAAGAGAAAATGAATGTGAGAATCACGCAAGAAATCATCTTTGTACAGTATATAGCCTACTGATAGAAAGGCAAAAACATGGAATTTTCAAATGACACTTGAAACAAATGGGATGGATAAGGTCGAAAAAGTATGAAAATTATGCTTCAAAGCATATAAAAAATGTAATTGTAGACATTTGTTTAAGAAAATTAAAGGCTCTCAAAATAGGCTTGGAAGAGAAAATTTATCACTCAAGTGAACCGACAAAAAAGATTTGCACTGGCTCATTGCTTTACTAAAATTGACAATTATACGGAAAACATGTCGTGACGATTATTCAACAAGCTTTACTCATTGATTTTCAGCAGTCATTAACGCATTCTTTACGGTGAAGAAGGGTCAATTATTTTAACCAACGAGAAAAAATTCTCAATCAAAACAACTTTGATGTTAAAGTGATATTTTCTTTCATCTTTGATCATATTTGATTTGATTGCACTTGGCAGTTCACATTGCTCTAATTGACTGCTGGATTTACGATAAACTGGAATTCACTGGAATTGCAAATGTACGATTTATTTAAGTTTTTCTTGTGCCAGTCTCTTTCTTACTATAAAGTGAAAAGTTACCTAAGTGTTCAATATGCCACCTCAAGTATAGGCCTGCACACGTTTAAACAGTACGGTGCCCTACCAGACATTAAATCAGCCGTTTTTTACATTGATTTAACGTCTGCAGACGTTGAATAAATGTAAAAAGAGACTTAAGAAGCAAAGAAACTTTTGAGAATTTTCAGCAACCTCTCCATTTAGTAATGAAGAAATCTTCCAATATTTTCGTATTCAAAACCAAAAAACGTACCATCAATACTAAAATACACCAATCATAAACCTCCTTACTGTACTTGCAGTGGTTGGACGGTTGCAGCTGTAATAAACTATTTCCAAATTGTACTGTTAGGTTTCAATTTAACCAAACTGTTCTAAAGTTTTAAACATGTTTACGTAGCACTGTCACAGCTGTTGATTAATTATTGAAACAATAATAAATTGTCGAAACTAACAACCATATACATCTTCTCAATGTGTTTTTTTTAAAAAATCAGTTGTTTTTTAAGTGTTAGGCAAAATCTCAACATGTGGCTGAAGTTGAATGCAGAAAGAGGTAAAGGTCAGCAATGAGATTGGCATCGGCGACGTGTGCCGACAAATTAGTTTTGTGATCCAAGGTGAGCAGACTGCAGCTGCATTACCATTACAGACGTTAGGCTATACAATTACACATTCCAGTGTTTCGGTGTGGCCCAACTGTGCCTGTCACACTGGATTAATTAGAACAACAACTAAAGTTTCCCCGCGTTTTTAAATAAGACGGAAAAATGTAGCTTAAATTGATAGGAAAATTCATTCATGCATTCATAGGAAAACAGACGGAAACACGAATGTCTCTTCAATTGCACAGTTCACTTCCACTTAATGCAAATAGGGACGATCGTACCATGAGAGAACGACGCATTGTTGATTGTTTTTTTATATAATTAATATAAGAGGCTTGTATTATGCTGAAAACACTTAGATTAGATACCCTGATATTATACTGCTTTGCGAATAAATAATTATGCGGTTAGTTGCTCAAAATAAAAAACAACTGCTAGCTTTTTCTCAAAAGATTTAAACAAATTTCATGAAAACTTGAGCAGTAATGATCATTTCCTTGCTAAACTTCATCCAAGACAACTTCAACACAGTATCTACCCAACCTTCACACCATGAAAAATATTATGCTAAATTGGCAAGTTTAAAATACCTTTCCCATACCAATGACACCTGTGCAACAATTAGGGTAGAAATTTAAATGTTGCTCAATTGACACTGGTCAATGGTCATGTTAATGTTAGCATTTAACTCGAAAAGAGAGAAAATACAGGTTGTACGATTTTCAATTATTATTTAGAAAGAACAAAGTTTTTAAAACGTAAATTTGAAGACTTTGCAACATCTAATTCTTTAAGTTGATTTGCACTTTAATGTCAATGTCTGCTTGAGTAGCAACTTTCAAAAAATCACGGTTTTCATGCTTTCGAAAGTTCGGTAACAATTTGCAATGTTTAGATTTAACACAACTAATCATGTTTATACGTTATTTTCTTATTGTAAATATTTCTGAAAACCCTGAAAAGTCTGTCTTAATCAAACGCAACTCTATATTTTTATACTTCTATTGGCCAACAATCAAATTCTATAAGTAGGTTTGGCGCGTATGCAAGTGAGCCGATGCCTTCAAAACGCAAGACACAGCACGCTTGAGAAGTACAAATAAAAGCTGAAATAAACAAGCCACTCAATTTGATTCATTCAATGCTGATGGACCTTGCAGAGTGGCGTCTGTAATGAGAAAGTACTTGTGACGACTGACCTATAGTCAGGGGCGACTGAAGACGAAAGGGTTTATCAAGAGGCAAACCAGGAGTGTTTCCGGATGCTTGTAGACAATGGTCCATTTCATTGGTCGAGTAAACGGTTCGACAACCGCTTTTGTTCACTAGATACGATGTGATCTTCTAAAAATTTCAGTCTTCTGTTACTAAGTTGAAAATTTTAATTACTGTTTAGATTTAGGACAAAATTACGCCAGACATGTCTTGTGAAATGTATGCATACCACAAACTACCACCATAACTCACAGTCAAAATATTTAACCAAAGTTTTACAGCTAGGCAAGCACGCGACTTTTCATATGCAAAGAAAAGTTGGCATAAAATGAAAAAAAAAAAAAACAATTCAGTTTCATGTTTACATGAAGAATGAAAGTTTCAACAATTGCCAAAGTTATTACCAAAAAAAGAATAAACGCCAATACCAAAATATAAAAAGCCTAATTTTATATGGGCAGCAGCCTACTCAAAAAAAAAAAAATTGATCATGCAAAACTATAGATACAATCGATATTTTTTCACAATTGAAGCGCAGTCTTATTTAGCTTTTTCATACATATTTGAATCAGCAGAATGAGGAGAAGGGGTTAAGAACATACACTGGGGTTAATTACCCTATAAACATACATGACTGCTTTGATTACTGGCAAAACAGATTTTCGTTGAAGTATTTACGGCATTTAACAAAGTTTGTTTTTAGCAAAAGGAACTTGTTAGAAATCTTTAACGTAACGTCAAAAAGCAGAAAAAAGCCACAAAACATCCTGCATTTAACTGCAGGCCAGAATTTTCATTGGTATGTTTTTGCACTAGGCCTAGGCCTACTCAAAAAATATACACAAATAAAAAAGGTCAATTCTACAGTATGATTAATAAATTACAGAGCTGCGTTGAGTTTGGCAAAGCTATTGTCTGTCTAAAATAGCCACTCACCATATTTTTGTATAAACAACACGGCGCAAAAAATCATGATGACAACTCATTAATATTAATTTATAAGAGTGTTTATTTAAACACAAACTTTTCGTTACCGTAAGCTTGATGTTAGTGTAGATGATTATAAAGTGCATCTTTAATTTTAAGTTTGAAAAAGTCAAAGAAAAGAATCATAAGAACGGAAAAATGTTGATGAAACAAAAATACAGGAGACTGCTATTTTGAATTAGAAAGTTACTTCGCCATGTATGACAGTTTTTGCATACCGCATTCAAAGCAATTGCCTGTAGTTTACTTTATACCACGACACGCACACATTCATGCCAGCTATCGGTGTTTTGCTGAATGTACGATAATATTCCCTTTCATGCTGCATGCATTACTTTAAAGTAATAAATGTATTTCAAATCGCTGCACTGTTTCAGTCATTCCCCAATTCAAGCAGTCCAAATAATTTGAAAGCGTGGCTTTTGTTGACTCGCTGTGCACTGTGATTTACGATTCTAAGGTAAAATTTCTTGGTACGATTACATTAACAACATTAAACAAAAACTGCTTTCGTTCTGACAGCTTCACCCGGTAGCCCATTAGGCATATTTGTCTAGCGGTGGCCTTTACGACATGGCAAAACACTAAAAGAAAACACTTCACTGAGTATCAAATATTTTTGATCATTGCGCACCAACAGTCCAAAGATCGCAAGGTTTAAGTTGTGGAACTGCAACTAGTCCGAAAGTTTTCACAACCAGAGATGTTAGATCTTCCAATATTGAACAACTGCTTATTTTTCTTAATTTGTTTGCGAAAAATAAAAACTGTCTGCATTTCTAATTTCAACTCGCCAACAAATAAGCGTTTGAAATTATTTGCGAGCGAAAGGTAAGCGATTTGTTTTTTTATGGTTTGCTAAACGGAGAAACTCTGTTGTTATGACCGAAAATCTGGGCTAAAAATTACATCAAGCATAAAAACAACTTACTTAGGGTTTATGCTTTTTCAAAGTTATCTGCTCAGTGCAGAAAATTTGAAACTCTTATATGGAGATGTTATGAAAATGCTCGCAGAGTTCAGTGTGTTGAAGCGGAAAGTATGTCCAGTGTCCACAGCTTTACATTTTTTTAAAATTATTACTACTGCATAGGCTATGATTGAATTTGGGACGCAATTATCTGAAGTCTTATATAATGAAGCTTGTAAAGTATTCTGCACCAAAAGGTACCACATCTATAACTATAATACTACACAGTAATTGATGAAAAATTTTGTCAGCATTGGTGTAAAGGTGTATGATAAAAATGCAAGAACATTCCTTGACTACTACGATCAACTCCTGGTTTGGAAACCAATCTGTGCGTACTATCAACCGTATCGCAAATCAAATGAGAGAAAATAAAATTACATGCTAAAAGTAGCCACGTCGAAAACAACGTTTTGAAACGTTATAAAGCAACATTTAAGTTGGCACTATTCAATGTGAAGATATGGTTTTACTATGCATACCACAAACCAGCGAGTGGTTCTAATAAAAAAACTAGTAAACCTTCCATAGAGCATGAGAAACTTGATTATAGGCAAAACTATTAAACTTTATTGTTAAAGTTAAAGTTTAAATGTTTCTCTAAAAAAATATTGTACGGTATGAATGGATTTTGTGCAACGTTGTGCTGATGTAAAAAGGCATTACAATTGCTAAATAGGGTAAAGCTAAATTTTCTCTTCCTACCTTGACGAACATAGACAAACATCCAGTTATAAAATGGCATTGTTATAGTATTTACTGAAGAATGGGCGTTGGCAAAACCTTGCGGCACCAAAAACACATTTAAGTTTTCTAGCGTACCGCAAAACTATAAAAAGAACACTCAGCTGGAAAACGTCCGTTAAAAAATACTACAACAAACAGGCCAACAAACGATGAAATCAGTGGCAGCTAACATACATAGATCAGAGCTCACGGAACAGCTCACATAGAGATTTCTGAACTATGGTATAGCTAACATAATAAGAGATAAAAAAGACTATGATGTATTTTGCCACATGTATCATTTACACTTAATGTTTTGCCAGCTGATTATTAAATGGTTTCCAAACAGCAAATCAGTCGTTTTTTACATTGATTCAACGTCTGTAACCGTTGAATTAATGTAAAAACGACTGATTTGCTGTTTTGGTTGTTCTTTTGCTGTCGTGATTGATGTGGCCATTCATTGGTAATATTTGCTATGCGTTTGTAAGTGAAATTACTGTATTCTGCAGGTGTATTTAACTAATTACTAAACCAACCAGCATGCCCTTCAAACAAAGACCTGCGTGAAAGTTTTTCTGTGTTTGTACTGCCAATCAGTTAACGCCTAAGAAATTGATTGTGTGCCCAAGAACGGTAATATTTTGGCTTGTTCTTTGTTGAAGCCAGGGCGCTAAAACAAAAGCTACCCAACGCTGTCATCGCATGCGTAAGAGAAGTTTAAACAATAGAGCAATTATGAAGATTTGCCATCTGCGGACTCACAAACATGAGAGAATGATTGCACTTTGCTAGCAACGTTTATCCCAACGGAGATGCGGTCGAGAGAAATACCAGAATAGACGTTAAAGTTTCAATCAATACTCTGCCAGTAAATAAGTTTTTCTTTGTTTTTTCATTGTAAAAAGTGACTTATTTGTTGGCGAAAATAATTACAGTTTGTAACAGTTAAATAATTTCCTGTAGAAAAGCTACACAAAGCGGAAAAGATCGAGAAGTTTTCGAATCAACTGTTTAGAGTGGACAGAAAAGTTCTCAAACGACTAGTGCACATAATCAACATTACAGGATTGAAAACTATCGTAAATGACAAAAAAACAAACATACCTGTTCCAAAAGCGAAGAAAAAGCTCCGGGTGGGGTTGTTTTTCAACATGCTCTTTACACGTTCAGCCATCCGCTGATTTCTACGATAAATCAGCTCGTTTTTAAAGTAAGAGTCTATGTCTGTTGCTATGGCTACGTTCTCAGTGTCGCTTTCAGTTTCCGAAGAGTCACCCTCATCGTCATGGCTGCTGTGGTTAGTCATTTGAGGGACCTGAATATCCAAATGGATTAGGCTGCTACATTTTTTTTTCAAACATAAATGAATCATCACGTCTATTGACATCTAATAGCGTCTACGTACTTTTGGCATCCACGTTTTACACAAGGATTTATGTTATCTAAAGACCATTGTGCTTCACTACTTCTTCGATGAATGATTTTTGGAACGGTACGCTCTAAGACCCTGTAGGCTCCCAGACAACAAATCCGTCATTTTTACATTAGACGTTGAATCAATGTGACAATGACGGATTTTGCTGCGTGGGCTACGTTCTTTATTCACCAAACGATGCACACGCTGTAGTTTTCAAAACTGTAACGTCATAAAAAACAGATTTAAATTGCTGTTGAAGAAGCAAACATGTTTCATAACTTTGATCAAAATTCAGAGTCTCTCTTACTTGCGTTGACTCTTTGTCAAACATGACTGCATTGAGGGCTCCACAGTTGTACTCCTTGATCAGGTCGTCTGTGGTGTAGGGAGCTTGGAGTTCTCCTTGACGAAGTTTCTCAAGTGTCATAAGCGTATGATTGAGAGCGAATATCACCTGAGAAAAAACTCGTAGGCTTTATTTCAACTTAATTGTATGAGTTTGTGGAGTATGTCTAAACGCAAAATTTCTCTTGGAAGTTTTTATTTCTACACAAACTTGTGCAGATGCTAATGCAGAAAAATTACAAAATAGGTCTACATTTAAAATCAAAGCTTTCATTTTACGGCTGGTATTTTTATTACATTGAAATTTTTGCTTTTTTATGTGTTTTACTTGACTTAAAGACTCTTTTTTGCGGTACATTCTTAAATTTTACACACTGTAGAAACTTCAACACAATCAACTACCTGAGAGATGTTCAATCCATTGAGAGGTTGACATTGTTCATCAACTCTCTCCACGGCGCTGATTTTCTTCCCCATTCTTCCCGCTTGACGAGCAAGATGAAGATCAAGAACAGGAGTACCACGTGATCTCACACCCGCCTCTGTCAGGGAATTTATCATCAGCATCACCCAGATGGGCTTTTTGCGCTCCCAGTTTCCAACAATGGCGTCGTACATTTCTTTTCCGTAGTAACCTACGACAATATAATGTGTGTGAGCAGTTGAGCACGTACGAATATGAGTAGTTTGGAGTCGTGAATTCTTGGCAAGCAGTTTATAGGCACCTGGCAAAGAAGGACAAGCTTATTCAAAACAATTCAGCAACAAGGTGGAAAGAAATAATTAATTATCCATAAATTTTACAACAGAAATAATTTGGATTACATATCCATATTTATACAAAGCCATCAATGCTTAGCTCAGGAAAAACTATGTTGAAGATGAAAATCTTTACAACGTTAGATAATTTTTATGTAACGTTGTTATCGTGCTATCATAATCTCTGGAGTAAGTTCACTTTTTAAGACAAACCTTAGGTTCCCAAATCCAAAATATCCTTAGCAGAGACTTGATACTTTCGATACCACGCAAAAACAAAACAGGAAAGATTTTGAAAGATGATACTTTAGTCATTAAAAAGATCTTGTGAATAATATTAGTCCAATGGGAATTTAGAAAAAATGTTTGATTCATTCTATCGAACCGTTGATTCCTCTTTAAACTAGGATGAATTTCTTGACTAATTGAAAAAATATCTTTTTAAATCCAAGACTGAAAAGTCTCATTTTCCCAGGCTCTGTATTGATTACCTCTGATTTTTTGTTCCGACGTCACCCATCCAGGCATTGCTTTTTTGACGTAATTGAGATGGCGTTTCAAGCGTTGATAAAGATCAGGTGGGAGGACCTCACGCAAATCTGTTCCTCTTGGCAACATCTGGCAACGAGACAGCGCAGTCCTTGTTCGTGGATTGGTCAGGTCCAATTCAAAAACGACGTTCTCACTGGCGCTAAAAGCTTTCTGTGGAGTTGTTGAGATATCTCGTTAGTTTGGTGGTGTTTTTTTTATTATGACTGGAGAACAAATGAGCAAAAATAAATTCTAAACCCTCACCTGGGTCATATAAACCGATTGGGTTTGGCAACAAAATGTCAGTACTTTTGTTTACTTTTACAAGTTTGTTTAGTGTGATCGATATGCAATTAGTTCTTTCATGAGTTAGTACGCTTCTATAAAGAAACTATGTCCACTTTCTAACGCTGATATAGTGAAGTTTTGTAACACTGCTGACCAAGTTTAATCAATCAAGCCCTGATTTTGTAAACTGTGATCAAATGACCCCTATAATTTTGTGTTCAATTTGACCCCTATAATATAATGACCAATACAATGATTTTCAGACAAGTCTGAAACGTAAATTATTATTATTATAATTATAGTTATTTTTATCATAATCATTGCTATCAGAGGATGAAAATAGAACGTGAGAAATTATTGCTTTGCTGGCATTGACAAAAACAGCATGTCACAAAAACATAATTCCATTGTTTTTATATGGCAGTGAAAATACCAATCACCTAAGAGCAGTTATATCAATTATCAATTAATTATTATCAAAAACATTCATATCAATATTAGCCTACCTTAGAACTTTCAGGAATGTAATCCCATACTCTTGTATATGGGACATGGATGGTTCCGAAAAAATGCACAGGAGGATCTCTCTTCATCGTCCACAGAAATGAGCTTGATCTTCTCTGAAAGGATACTTGGCTGTTAATTTTGAAGGATTTAACTTCAGTGACATCTCTTCAGGTTCAAAAACAAAGAGCTTAACTTTACTACACTGCTGCGTTTACCACCAACGTCATCCTGACAAAGCTGCACCAAGCTAAGAGTTAGTTTATAAATTTGTTATCCTATTAAATGCGTTTAATGCAAAACTCATGTGGTGTTCTATTTAAGAGTGACGTCGATCTCTACTACGTTTCGTGTTTTGAAGTCAACAACAGAACGAATCCGGTTAATCCAGTATTAAGGATGCTGGACATAAAATAGTCCCCGGATAATAAATTGTCCGTTGATATTGCTTCATTGACTACTCGTCAGCAGCCTATGTACCACGTTCTATGTTTATCGAACTTCAGTCAAGATTTGAAATCAAGTACAAGTTTGTTGTAGTGAATTCGTGCCAAAAGCTATGTACATAAACTACAAAGGATTTTAAGTAGGCATACGCCATAATGCGACGTTGTGAAAACTTGTAAACTATTACTATGCATTAAAACAGTATTCCGAGAAATCACCTTTTCTCCACAAAGTTTTTCGTGTCTTGTTTTCTTGCAGGAAACGATTATGCAAACAGACAATGCAAACAAAATGAACAAACTCCGCATCTTTAATCTAACAAGCTTTGATGCCTCGAAAAAATAGTTGGTTGTTTTCTTCCCGATCACTTCTTCGCTCCAGTTAAAGCAAGTTTTTTAAACAAGTAAGTTTACTGTTTCTTGTAGTTGTAATCTATGTAGCACTAAAATAAAGTAAAATGTACTTTAAGCTTTATTTGATTGTTTTGCTTGCTGTTTCTATCTGATAATAATTTATTTTCTCTGATATCAATTTAAAACTCCTAAAATAAAAACTACCAAGTTATTTTTGAGATTGTTTAAACTGTGGGTGGGCCTGTTCTTGCTAATAATTTACTAACACTTTGTGTTTTCGGTTTTGCCTATTGTGATGCCACAAGCTGCATCGGTAACCATACACCTTCAAGCATTGTTCGTTTTCATCCGTTTCTCAGAAGTGCATCGATCGACTGATGGTTCTTTTACAAAATAGTGAGACGCGTTTTCTTTTTCAGCAAAACAGAAGAAAAAGGGATCATCCCAAGCAAACGTTCATCGGTGTGTTTGATGATCTTTATCCGCCGCGCAGTGAAAACATCCTGGTCAAGCCCTTTGACGGTTCACCGAAAGACTGCGTGCCGCAATTGTGCTTGCCGTCAGCCATTTCTAAGTGGATAAATTAAAAAAAAAAACAATCTAAAAATGGCATGCATCAGAAATTTGCTACCAGATGTTAATGTTGTAAGCTATTTACAAATGCTATTTCAGTTTTAACAAGTGCATCATTAGTCGAAAATATATTTGAAACACTGCAAAAAAACTTGAGTTTGCATGAAACACCTCAAATATGCGCTCATTGGTGCCATCACGTCTCATTCGTGGTTTAAAGTGGCATTTTTGTTATAAAAGAAAACAGCAAATGCTCATTAAAGTATACAAAGCTGGCCCCAGGGTCGATAAACTACCATCCATGAATTTGCAAAAGGCCCACGAGCCACGGAGGTCAAATAAACGACTAGAATTTTTTATATATAAAGTAGGCTATTACACACCAAATAAGCTACTAGGCCTACACACAATGCATTTTACATATGGCCTACAAAAATGCCAAACTCAAAAAAAAAAAAAAAAAAAAAGCCAAACTCGTGATGAAGTGTGATATGTTGTAAAAGACTCAATTTGTGATCTAGTAAACTTTTTCGAGGTGGACAAAGGGGAAAATGTCTACATTAGTTGGAAACACTGTGAACATCTGTGGCTACATTTCAAAATATAGCCTTAATGTTGCTTTCAAGATTCAAGGAGTCGGTTGCATCGTTAGCTGACAGTCCGACACCACTAGCTTTAGCATTTTTCGGATAGTAGGCTAGTTTTGAATGGCATTTTTACACCTGAAACTCGTTTAAGCCACTTTTTCAATGTATTTCTGGCTAACCGTGTTGTCAACTGAGATAAACTGTGTTGAAATCACCGATAACATTAATTCAACATAGGCTACGCCATCACGCCATTTTACAAGCATGGATTAACTTTTGACCTGGAAAAGCAGCGAAAAAGGACGTAGAAATCGAGAAAATCGAAAAAATCAACAATCGAGAAAGCGTTTAACTGAGCGCTGGGACTTAAAAATAAAACCGAACTAAGCAAAAACGCACTAAATAACTGCATCCGTAGCTATACGTTTCTGAACGAACTAAATTCACTTTGAGGAGGGTAATTTATAATTCTATGATGGACGACATCAGTGTCTTTCAGGAAATTAAACAAAAAAGAAGTTTTCAACATTCTGCAATTGGAGTGCATGTACTTTCAGCGTGGGTTTGGTTTGAAAAAAGATTTTAGCAAATTTTCATTTGGTTTGAAAACAAAAGTGTCCAAGTATTCACAGATGGGAAGGTGTCATGGAGTCATTATTTCGACATACATCTTTATTTAAACAAGTTTTCTCCCGGATAAAGAGCATCAAATGTCAGCCAAGACGCTGATAGTTATAGAAAAATACTCAATTTTCGCATTTCCGGATCATCACTCCAATCGTGCATCGAGAAGCTAATTCATGAAAAACCGTATCAGATTTCTTGTTGCAACTTTAACTAAAATAGTATTTGATTTTGTTTAAGCGGTAAGTTACTAGCGGTAGCACAAACTTTTCCTTATTTTACAATTTTGTCAATTTGAAGCCAAAGCGATTTTTAGCTGAAATTTTAATTTCATAAAACTGAACCACAAGCATAAACTAACTCACTTGTAGATCACAAAGTTAGATAAAAATTAAATCTAACTATTTTGAAGATATTCAGCCAATGAGTTGTGTAGGCTATTGAATGATAAAAATCATATCATAAATTCAAAATCAAATCATATCATACATATTGTTTTCAAACTTTTATTGCCAAACATTCAGCCTAATGAGTTTTAACTTAAAACCTTGATATTTCTGACATTATGCTGCAATGTATGTCTACATTTCTATAGACTCTACTACAGCACATCCTTGAAGTTAGACAGAGCTTAATGAAGTCCGTAAACCTGTCAAACAAGAAAGCGTGGAATGAGATGGTTTTGCAGGTATCACCTTACCATTAGAGCAGTAAATTATACACTCCATTTACAGCAGATTTTTTTTAACTTCTTACATTAGTTTCGTTGCATTGGTTCAACTAGTGTGTTTCAAATAAACTCTACCAATTAAAAATGAAAAAAAGTTCTCCAGCGAGGGGCTGCATTTTAGTGACTTCGTCTGAGTTTATTCCAACTCAAGTTGGGTCGTCGGTGCAGATTGCCAGAGGTGGGCATCCGTTGCTTTAAAAGTAGCGCACTCCCGCTAGTTTAAAAATCTCTAAAAATGATTCTGTTTTTTTACTTTAAATTGGAAAGTAGTAAAAATTCGACTGCAACAAATGTCTTACCTCTCCACTACCTTGGGAAAAAATAGCGTCGCTACTCTAACAAATTATTATTTGGCGCTCTTATTGCAACCAAAAAAGTAGCGCACAAGTAGCGGCGATACAAATGCTCTGCAGATTGTAGTCCTCCACATCACCACACCATTCAGTATATTTACTTTTTTACAGTTAACCTACACTAAAGTAAATCTTGGAATTTCGCTTTTTACAAATTAGAAACCGAAGCTAAACTAACAGAATTTTTTCAAGAAAATTCCTGGTAAAAATAAGATTTTAATAAAAAAAGCACACTTGCTTCTTGAAAACAAAATATAAAATTTTAAAGCAAATCTATGATTTACAGTTAGCCTACAACTAACAACAAATCATCTTTCAAAAGCAGTTATACCAATCAATTCAAGTGCTGAAAAACCACCTTGAGGCCTGAGCAGACGGACAGTTCTTGCGTCAATTCCATTTGGGTTTTTATTCCAAATAAGCTGATGGTTCAAAAAATACCTCTACATGCCTCCATATGCCAATTACAAGACTCTTCACTGTCCTAAGATTTAAATTTTTCTTAGCCATTATCCATATAATTCTATAGTTTCATTGCAATTCTTTTGTAACCGCAGAGCAATCATGTCTTGATCAATTTATCATGTCAATTTCACTAAAAATTCCTCACTTCAAAGCCAGCAATTATTAAGAATAATTGTAAACTGAACGTAATGATAGCAGGTGCAACACGTTCTATCTCTTTCCGCAATTGAAAAAGTGACAAGTAATGCAGATAGGCTACAAGTTCTAACACAGAGGTGGTGGCCTGTGCGTCAGATTATAAATATCAGTCGTGATTTAAAACTACTGTGCTGTATAACGTAAGTAAACGAACACCATCCAACTGTATGATTATACTAACAATCTCAAGTGATTTTTCTGAAGGCGTTGTGTTGTCTGCTTTCGACGTGATGTTAGCTGGACATTTGAATATGGAAAGACTAAAAACACCTACAAAATTAGGAAAGAGCAAAGATATTGAAAGTATAAACATGTTGCAAAACTAAAAAATAACAGTGCGAAACAGAAAGACTGACCATTTCCTTTGCAAATTTATAGTCGAACACCAATGATTGGCTTAGTATGAGTGATCTAAATCCTTTTAGCAAATAGATTGCAAATCGACTTATGAACCTGACAACTAATAGACTACACGTCAGCACAGGGCACTGTCTTCACTGCAATCATTTTCATAAATACTTCAGTTCTGTTTAATATTGGTAAATCGGTAATTAACATTTATGCTATCACGCATTCCTTAACATCACAAACCCTTTTGAAAAAATGACCGCGATATTAGTGATTTATAAGTTGATCTCAAGTTTTGTAATTTATCTTTCGCCCTACTATACGATAGGAGTAGTAGGCCAAAAGCTTCTTGGCTAGACCTACTAACAAAACTTCAACTGAGTAGGTAAAAATATTGCAGACGCAGCTGTAGCCTACTTACCGCTGATAATTCTGGTTAACCCCACACACATTGAACCAGTTTAGTAATCACAGCAGGCTACCAACACCCAACAGCACTGTATCGTCAGTCCTAGCAAAACACTTTTTAATTGATTACTAAACGGCTATCAGCATTTTTCAAAAAGCTGTATATTTTTTCCAACCCAAAAGCAATGGTTATGTAAACTGTTAATCTTATGAAGGAATTAGTGGAAGATAATCCGACAAGAAATCAACACAAAAGCCACAAAGTCATAGCAATATCAAGATTGATCTCGCAAATCTCCTTTATGCTGCAAAGCCATTTATGTCATTTTTGTTCTAACTTTTCGTAAAACTAATGCTAGTGTCATAACAAGAATGCTGAAAGATGTCATGAAGCTCTTAAGGTTAATAGTTGAAAATGGACACTTAGCAAGGCGGCTAATTAATTTAAGGATGTATAAATATGTAAATGGTTTAAGTCAAAACAGTGACTTGGGTTGGACTAATTGTATTAAGGCCTGTCTTAAAAGTAAGCTAATCCATCAGCTCACATAACCTGGGTAATATGTACAGTAGCTATAGCCTACTAAATTTCAAATGAAGAATTAGTTCCGTAGAGACATTGTATGTGAACGTTAATTAAAATGATACAAGGCTTGTAAATAGATGTCATTCAAAGATGAAAGCAATGCAAATGTGTTGTAAGCCGAAGTAACCTACTGCCAATATTAAGTTATTGTAGGCTACAGTAAGTTTTATCGTAGCATGAAAATATGAATTTTGTGATCAATTATGTACCATGAAAATACAACGTAGGCTAAAGAGACAAATATTGCCAGGGTTAGAAGAAATCAGTTTTTTTTTCAAAACAGCCGAATAGTTTTATGAAAAGCACCTCGCCCAGCAAAAACTAAAAAAATCAAATTTGGAGCAGTGGTCGTATAAAAATGAGGGTTGCTATACCCTTTGACAATGACCAACATGTTTTTCTCTTAGTATGATTAAAAATGAGCAGTCAATCTGGATTATAACTTCTGGTTATTCTTTGTTTAATTGAAAATAAACAATCTTAAATGTTTCTGAGTAAACTGACAAAAGAAACGAGTCCACGATTGCCCGCCCGGGGCATCTCAAAACTAGGGAGGAGAACCTGTTCCCGAGCCACGTTTAAGTGATTCCATTTGTTTCGTTAATAAATAAAAAAGTTTACCTGATAGCATACTTTGTTGCAACTGTTGGCGTCGTAATGAAGTTCTTCCTTGTTTGTTGCAAGATAGTAGGCCTATGCTTTTTGTAGCAGATTTTGTGGTAAGGTTATGTTATTTATTACTCTTGTGACATGTTTTTCTGGAAACAAAACACAAAATTCGCTCTAGTTGGCCTATTTACTGCTTAAATTACACATTTTTGATGAACTGCCTGTATTTAAAATAAATAAAATGCTTGGTGTTGCAAAAAATTAGATCTTTGTCACATGCAAGCTACAAAAACCGCTAAAAGACTTGAACAAAACACATGATGCTTATCGCTGGTGTATCAGTTTGCAAGAACATGAAGATAATAAAAAGCTGGCGATCATCCAACTGACAATACGCTGTCAAAAGCAACAGCACTGTAACTTATATGCAGCACACGCACTATTTTGCTAATGGAAGATTAAAAAAATAGCTGTGCAATGTATGTTAAATGTAAATTCTAAGCTAAAACAAAATATTTGTTTACTTTTTTATTCTTTGAAATCGATCTTTGTGAAGTTGACCAAAATTTAACGACAGTGATGCTTCAACAGCAACACTGGATACAGTGCAATTATGAGAGCTTGGACTTCCAAATAAGTAGACCTATGACCAGGTTGTGTACAAGGAATGTGGCTTTACATTTCAGTAAGCAGTGTAAACTTAATAAATCTGACTAACTTTATTTGCTCTACGATTAAAACCTCTTTTCTGTTGATGCTATTTTATGGTTGTTGAATACTTCAGCTTCGAAAACAAGTTCATTTTCACTATTTTTTTTCTCCACTGGACATAGTTGAACTAATTGTTTTCCTGCTGTTGTTGTACTCAAAATGTTTGGTGTGGGAAACTTTGAAAACCATGCAATGCAGGCTACAGTAGTGATGCAAGCCGCGCCGCGCCGCGCCGCGTACGCGGCCGCTTTTGACTTTTTCGCCGCGTGCCGCGCCGCGCCGCGTGGAAGGTTGAAATGACAAAGCCGCGCCGCGCCGCTTGCCGCGTAAACTTTCAAGAAATTAATTTTTCGTAAACGTAAACTTTCAAGAAATTAAACTTTCGTAAACGTAAACTTTCAACTTTTCAAGAATCAGCTATGAAACTTCAAATTTAAATTGGAAACACGGATCAGTTATTTTTCCCTTCGGAAACCCTAAGATGGAAAGCTATGCAAATGCAAATTGCAAATGGCTTGCAGTTGACAGGGTTTTAGGGCTTGCTTGTCAGGGAAGCTGTACGAATGTTTTTGGTTAGTAGCCTAGCTGATAAGCTCAGTTACCAGGCTATAGGCCTAGCGCAACTACCGCATTATTTACTATATCAGTTAGCCCAGTGAGTTCAGGCTATAAGTTTTACTCTTGTGTGTGTAGTTCATATAGCCACTGGCATTATAATTGCATTATTGCTTACAAAAAGTGTTCAAAAGTCCTGATACTGGATCCAGGAACATTCTATTTGTCTTAGTTTGTATTATGTCTTAGAACTTAGATGCATTGCTGATAAGAGAATATGATCTGGTTAGCCTGGCCAATTAGTGCACAACTGTATTGGTACTAGGTTACCAGTTATATGCCATGGATGCTTTTTCCTACAATTGACTTTCTAAACAATAACTCGTTAAAATATTTTTTTTTAATTTTGTAATTTGCGGTGTGCGGTGCGGTGCAGTGTCAAAGTTCCAGATAAATTGCGGTGTGCGGTGCGGTGCGCGGATAGATGAGTCAGTTGCGGTGCGGTGTGCGGATAAAAATTTTGGGTTCGCTGCATCTCTAGGCTACAGTGCTTTCTCATCGCAAATAGTGCACAGCTCACTAACAGCATGCACTAGCTCAAAGGTAGTTACTGGTTGATAATTTTTTCAGTGATTTCTACTCGGATTGCAATTGATTTCCACTAAGTTTACGTGCAATAACGATGATCTGACTGTTTATTTCGACAAAACAAATCACCTTTTCAACTGTCTAATCATTTTTACCTAAATTCAACGTTGTTAAAAGTTGAGTTTTTGCAATAAGGACTAGCTCTGTTGGGTAAAGGTACGAAAGGAACACAGAGAATATCGCGACATCAAATATTACCGAACGGAACAACACAAAAACGAACTCGACCAAGAATACACTCCAATACATTGGGGCAGATTTTTGTTTAGTAACAGAAGTAAAAGGTGACTGGCGGACAAAGGTTATTAAAGGTCAAAGCAACAGCTAAAAGGGACATGATTTGAGAATACAGTAAATTGCACGGGAGCGAAAAAATAGAATAAAACTGATCCACTGCAAAAACTGGGCAAAATAAACGAAGTGCATGAACACGAAGTCGCACAATAAAGCATTTAGAAAATACCAATTAGGTAAATCAGTAATTTGACGTTATTTTAACGTTAATTCCTTTGTCTTTGAAATTTTCTGAGCGATGTGATGCAAATTTTAGAGAAATCATTAACATTTTTTAGATATCTCTGAAAACGTGAAGTAAAATCAGAAGACTAGAACTTGTGTTGTTGCAAGACTGAAACTTGATGCAAAAAGCACATTATTTCTATGAGAAAATAAGGGAGGCTGGAAAACTTTTTCTTTCAGTATACCTCGCCTTTAGGTAAAGCCCACTATATTAAAAAAATGATCACTGCCAATTGCCATTGAAAAGAAATGATTACATTGGACTTCCTCCATGTTAGAGCGAGTTCAAGCGTATTTCACTAAATCGTACAAAAATGAGCAAAAAACAATAAAATTAGATTTCGACATCAAACTTATGAAAATACAATTTAACAAATAAGTGAAGTGAATTCGAAACAACTGTTTTGCAATAGAAGGATTGCAAGACTTAACAAAAAAAAAAACAACTGTTCTTTGAATAAAGCATTTCGCCATTCACAGATCAATTCAAGCCAAAACCACAAATAAATATAAACCTCTGACGACATCTCGCGGAAAAAAAAGCAATGATTTGAGGTCGCACGAACACTTTACGCTATGAGGTCATTAACTCGATTTTCTAATGTTTGATACTTTCCAATGAGAGTTTGGCTTCTGAGTACACCTGAAAAGCATAAGAGAGATAACACAAAAATCACAGAAACAATCCAAAATCGCTAGATGTAGCGTTTTCAAATGATGTTACAAAACGTAGCCGCCGCAAGGCAACAGCGCCGGCTAACAGCGCTCAAGAGCACGGGGCTGTGTCTTACGCAAGACTCTTAAAGGCATGCCTGAAGGGGGACATGAAGATTGGCTTCCTTGCCTTCCCGTCCACTTAATCTAAAATTTCAACCACCGGGCGTAAGCCTGGATATGACAGAAAAACATTGAACATGCAAAATCTGCAAATTGACATTTAATTTAACCATGATCAAACGTAATTCATTAACGGGTCATGCCACTGCTGATCACATAGAACGGTGAAGAAAAACATGCGAAGACCATTTCCACTAAAAATCATTTGACTCCTGAGTTGTTACGTGACTTGTGGGACATATGAAAGTACTGAGTTGTTACGTGACTTGTGGGACATATGAAAGTACTGAGTTGTTACGTGACTTGTGGGACATATGAAAAGAGTGGAGGATCCCACACAGCAAAATCGGTCATTTTTACATTGATTCAACGTCTGCAGACGTTGAATCCATGTAAAAATGACGGATTTTGTTGTTTTGAGTTGTCGCTGGTGCTACAGTTTTCACTGATACCGGTTATCAAAGTCAATTCAACGAAACGACAACTCACTTCAGTGAAGCGAATATCTTGGAACAATTCCTGGACAAATCTCCTTGTGGTGAGCCGGAAGCTGTACTCGCTCATGATCTTCATGATGTTGTTATAGAGTGAGATCGAGTCAAATAAGTCCGGCTTCTTCTCTTTCATCCTGAGAGTAAAAACTGGATAAGTTCAGATGAAGCTTTCAAGAAAAATAAACTTCAGGTTTTCTCGACAATTTTAACTAATTTACCTTGAACTAAAATACATGCTTATAGCAATTCAACTTCACTTGTCAGCCAAAAAACATTCCTTCGCAAACACATGGCTGTGTGAGACCTATACGCCGCAGGCCGTCAGTGATATGCAAAAAAGAACATGCAGAACAGAACATCACATTGGATTTTAAAAAGACAAATGGAACGAGCATACATGAGCAGTGACGTTTCGTGAGCTTTGATTCCGACGGAACTGGCCAGATTTGAAACGAGTTGGATGATTTCATCATGAACCAGCGCCACGAATTCCTCGCTGCCTGACTCCACGAAGTGGCCGCCTAAATGGAAAAAAGTCTAAACTTAAAGGGCGGGGAAACCCAAATTAACTTTTTGCGAGTTTTTTGTTTCAGCGTGATGTCATTGTGTACAACATGCGTTTTAGCAAAAAAAAATCCAAATTTTGTTGCCCTCGTCTCGCTAAGGCCGCTTTTGTTTGATACCCGTTTGCGAGATCTCGCGCGCATCAAGCTGTGATGCTGTTCGCTGTGACGTCACAATGTACATATAGTTGTGGCCAAAAGTTTAAGACCAGACTTGATTTATGACCATTTTTGCATTACTTCAAAATACTGCATCATATATTGTTTCAGTTGCATCATCTTTATGCATCATCTTATATCTGATGCAGTATTTTAAAGTTATGCAAAAATCGTCATATATCAAGTCTGGTCTTAAACTTTTGGCCACAACTATATGTACCTTGTGACGTCACAGCGAACAGCATCACAGCTTGATGCGCAACGAGACCTCGCAAACGGGTATCAAACAAAAGCGGCCTTAGCGAGACGAGGGCAACAAAATTTGAATTTTTTTATTGCTAAAACGCATGTTGTACACAATGACATCACGCTGAAACAAAAAACTCGCAAAGTTAATTTGGGTTTTCCCGCTCTTTAAAATAACGTCACTCGACGTAGTGGAACGCCAATTTCAAACTCGCTGTCTTGCGCTCGTAATAGTGATGAACGTGAGTCACGTGACCTTACGCTAAACAGCGAAGCTTTGCGTCTAACCAACCTTTTTTACATTGATTCAGCGTTTGCAGAGATGAGGGCTTGCGCAAATCATGGTGCGGTGGATTCCATTGCCTGAGAGCTTGTTCTGACTGTTTGCACCCATACAGAAAATCGATCACTTTTTACATTGATTTGCTGGCTGGGAATTTACTTTCACAGAGCGGTCGCTTGAAAGTTTAGCAATGCAGTCGGAAGATTAGCTTACCAATGAAACAGAAGTCGCTTGCTTCGCTCAGTATGCTGTCTGGTGTTTGAGCGAACGGTGTCGTGGCTGTGGGCTGCATCTTGCCGGACTTGGGCCGCATGATCTCGGCAGTGACGGCGGCACCGAACGTCGACTCATCGAGTCCGCGGAACTTGGGGGCTTGGCGCGCAGTGGAAACTTTTCTTTCTCTCAATGTCTCGGACGCTTCGAGCCGATCTGCTGGATTTCACAATTAGAATATTTTTATGAGTGTACTGTGTAACTCGACTTGTTATTATACATACTGATCGTAATCGGTCTTGCAAACCTCCACTGAAGGGTGTTATTACTGATCTATTGCATATGCAAACAAAATAATAAGTTATTCTTGTAGAAGCAATTGAAACAAACAACTGCGACCTAGTAAGCTCCACATTCAATGTATTGGCAAGATGGGTGTTTTATGAACAAAGAAATGGTGGTATCTTCTGCGCATTTGGCCAATACATCAGTCCTTGAAAAAAGCACTGATTTGTTGGCTGAAATATGTCCAAGAGTGGCACAAAAAAGACAACATGACGAGAGGTGGAAAGCTACAGCGCAGTAAATATTACGTCACGAAGTGGCAAAATAATGGCAAGAAATAACTTTAAATGTGCATTTCACTTCTTTGCCAAAGAATTGAAATTACCTACAACTGACACGTTAGGTAACTTAGCACGCACTGCAACAAAAACCGTAAAATTCTCAATCCTTGAATAACAAAATGTTCAATTTATAAGAGTATATAACTCTGGCAAGTTGGAGTCGTCAGTCATTGCATCCTACATGACCATCACAGGTTCCGCTACAGATCTATTAACTAGGGATAACATTATCTCAAATTGGGATAAACTTATTCAAGCACAGACGGTGCGCTATCACAACTGTCTGCCATGATCAGTGAAGTATATGAAGCAATTGTCGAACTTCACCGTTGTTCGTAGAGTCTCGGAGTCTGAAGCAGCCTTTGGACGAAGACTTTCCAGGCAAATGATTGGTCGGAGGCTGCAAAGCAGAAGTAAATGCGCAAATTTGAACATGACAATGGCAAAAGTTAAGCAGGTTTCAATTAACAAGTGAGCGCTGAGAAAAACACTACAGTCGAATTTTTTAACGCATGGAATACGAGTACACTTCAAGTTAAATGACGCCAAGCATGGTGCGGGCACTAAGGTGGCTGGGAAAACCACAGTGTCAAGTTGTCATGGCCTCGAGACCCTAGGGCAAACTGGATTATTTCACCACTGGATTTCCTTCAACACCTACACCCATGCAATCTATGACGCTATCTGTAGAAGTGAGCGGTGCTTTTAAGCTTTTCAATATTCAACCTGACCGGATGTCGAACCAGGATCGGTTAGTTGGAAGTCTAACACCTTACCCACTCTGCCACCATACCACGACACAACAAAATACATGGGATCAACACACAAAATAAGTACATATAACGTTCAATATAGTCTAATATAAGATAATAACACAAAATAAATTCAACGTATACTTGATGGTACACGACGTAAAGCTATCTACCTTGAATAGGTCAGACAACACAATCGGAATAGCGATGCCAACATATCTAGTGTTTTTGATGATTTCATCCCTTTCTTCAAAAGTTAATAGATCGCTTTGCAGAATTGACCTAAAAAGAAAGTGCAAATATGAACGCATCAGGTCTTGTCGACCTCTCCTTCTTATGACGGGATCATATACTTACTCGTCTGATTGGGAATTTCTACTTTCAGAACTCCGTTTGGATTGCTTTTGTCGGATCAACCTCAAAGCTGCTAAACCTGAAGAAAACAAAGCAAGCAAGCCCATAAAGCGGTCTATCGACGTATGCACAAGATCACACAAAAATTTTATAAAAAGAAGTTTTTAATTAGCTGTAAATCAACAAAAACAATCGAATAAAAAGACACTTTCAAATAGCTTCACAAAACAACAACACATCACTTTCTTTTGTACAACCGGCAGGCACATGTAGATTGTGACAAAGTACTCTCAATGGTAGTTACGGCGTTAGTTTAAGATGTTTTACCATTAAGTACCAGCGAACTTTTCAAGGCGTTAGAACAGATCATAAACAACCTGATTGTGCAGCACACAAATGGCCAAGAACACAACTACCGAAAAAACGATATAATTAAAAAGTTTTCACAGTATTTTAAAGGAGCATTTTCGAATTAATCAGAACTTTCCATAACAATTTTTTTAATGTGGTTGCAAATATATCAACGCTGGACAGTGGACACACTCTTACCTTTAGGAGTGGAAAACCGCCATTGATTTTCATTCACAGTTTCAGGTAATTCTCCAAGAGGAGAAACTATTTCCACGGAAGTGACGTCATCGTATTTAATGGTGGGAGAACTGGTGCGTGACGTGAGTGACGTCACGCACATGGTCGGCGTCGAGTCGATCCCAACGCCGGAGTCTTGCGACACTTGCGTGTTGCCGCGAGCTCTGGATTGCACGTCGCTGAAATGTGCGTCGGGGTCACGGTCGGTTTGCGATGGCTTTGTGTCGTCACGAGCAGCAGAAACGTCACAAATGTTGCAAGTGCTTGTGGATTGACTTGTAGAAACTAGCAGCGCAGGCGGTTTTAACACTGTTTTTGCGTCGATGATTTTGCCGGATGGGATATTTGGATCTTCTGCTTGCAAATTCGAAGCTGCGGTATTCTTGGGATTGGCTTGTAGTGTGTCGCAAGACTGGTTTTGACTGGTGTGATGCAGTTTTGCTCGAAAGGACCTTAACCTGCGCGACGGCAGCGTGTGGAACATCGAGTCCGACGCACTGTCATCGGCATCCACGATTTGAGGCAAGGATCGCGTGCGTTTGGCGTCTTTACATCCGGGATACTCGGCTCTCATGCCCTGGCGCGGAGTCGAAGAGTTGTTGCAAGTTTGTCCGCTTTCAAAATGCGACTGCGTTCTTGGCCGGTCTAAACTGGTGCTTGACAGCATCGAGCTGGTTTGACCCGAGTTATTCGTGTTCCACAAAGAAACATCGGCTTTGAGTGTGTTGTCCTTCTCGCTGTCCGAAATCTCGGTCGAGTTCAAATACTTGGAATCGCTATCTTGGATCATCTCCGACGACACCTGGCTGTGACCGGACATGTCGACTGTCTTGAGGGTGTCGACTGAGTTCGTCGACGACGAGGCCAAGGTAGTTGAGCTGATGCGACAACTACTGCGAACAATATCTACTTGAGGTTGAAGCTGAACTGGAAACGACTCTGGCGATCCCGGGTGCTTTTGTTCAGCGGCTTCAAGCATGGTCGGTTGATCGGACACGTATCCAGACGAGCTGTCGTCCTGATGGTTGCTCAGCACCTGTCAAGCAGCAATGACCTTAAGTAGAAATTTTTGCACTCCAATAAATCATTAAGGAATTACGAAACATTTATTTTTGGACAAAGAAAGGCCACTCTGCAATCATTCTTCTTGCTTGGCATCCTACGACGCACTACAGTGACTGAAAAATTGGTCTTTCATTCGCTGTCTAGCCTCGCGTGTTGCGTCTTGAGAACAAGGCATTGGTCAAAGAATGCCTGTTAAGTCAAGATAACAGCGCACACAGACGAGTCTTGTAAGCCTTGTTCTAACCTTTTAGGTTTCGACCTCTATGAGAGTAAATAAGCCATAATTGAAAAGACTTGAGCTATCGCAAAGTGTATTCACTATTTCAAATACTCACAAAGTTTGATCCACCGCCTACAGACTTGCTGCGGCGATTTCGTGAAAATATATCTGTGAAAAGAAACATTACAAATGAATCGATGTGCAGGAACGATAACCATGTTTCAGCCAACATGTACAGTTTTACTTAGTTGAGCTTGGCCCTTAATGATAGGTTTTCGCATGAAACGCATGAAGCTTGACAGGCAGAATAAACAACAAAACAGCAGTAAAACCTCTTCTCAAGCAATCAGCTAGCAGACAGATACGACTTTCCTAAAGAACAATATACAAAACATTTTTACCAAAGTAACCATAAAGGCGATCTTTAAACTTCTGCTTTGAAGGTGTCACGTTGAGTTGAAGATTGGGTCCCAGTGTCTTGGTTCGCCGGTCAATGGTTCTCGTTGGAGACAAAGTTGCTGTTTTGTTGTTGCGGAGACCAAACTCCATCGCGACTCCTTCGAATGTGTTCTTGTCGAATGAACGTGACGGGCTCGGCGTTTTAGCGTAAAGAAGGTTAGAAGACGCCAATGAACCTTTAATGCAAAATTAAATTAATAAAACATAAAAGCAACAAGAGGTGGGTAAACAAGCGCGAAGCAGAATTCAAATAAAAGAGGCCACAAGATAATTGCTGACTTACAACACAAAAAATTGCTGACTCACCGGTGTCAAGATCGAAAACGCTCGACCGCGAACTAACGTTGGATGTGGACAAAGTAGATTTGGATGGACTTGCCAAATAAGGTCTGTCATCCGCTGACGAGCCCTTCTCGCCACGCCGAGCTGCAATAATGGAAATTTAAAATTATTTTCAAACGGCAACCCTTATGTCCAATATTCCATCAACTAAGTTTGTTTTAAATATCCAATAAACCGTATCGAAACAAATTTCATGAGATTTTCTGTAATTTTATTCCTTGTCACGTGGCAGACTCAACATCGATCGTATTTCCACAAAACGTCTACGCACAGTAGTCTCACATATTATGCTTTCTTTCAACATGCTCAGCACTGAGTACATAACACAAAATTTACCTTTCTTTTTCTTGAAGCTAGACCCTGACTCGGAGCCGGTAGCTCTGCTAGAGGCCCGAGATCTAGAAGACCGACTCGATTTTAACCCATCGACTGATGAAGACATAGTGGCATCCGACGAGGAGCTGAGGTTGGATAGGCTTCCTAGAGGACTTTTTCTAAAAAGTCATCAGAGCTTTGTTAGTGTAATGTCTGCTCAGTGCTCATTAATATATTTTTGTGAATTAGACTGAAACATGCATGTTTGAATAAGGACAGTAAACACTTTTTTGTCGAATTTCAGTGGGGACCCCCTGGAATTGTTAGGTTGCATCTAAAAACCCAACAAACCAAATCTGAGCACGTTTGGTTCAGTATTAACCGTGCAACGTCAATTTGAAAAATTAGATTTTGGTTAAAATTTTCGAAATTTTTTTTACCCCCCCCCCCCCCCTGAAAAAAAAACATTTTTTTAACTTTTTTTGCATTGCTTGCAATGGAATAGCTGTAAATAAACCTGTTGACAGTTTAAAAGCGAGTAGTCATGGTATAAATGTCACATTTTAACAATAGTTGTGAGGTTGTTTTATGCAAAAGATGGCTTTTTTGCATGTTTTCATGAACTTTGGATAAGTTGTTGAATGTTGATATAATTGTGTGAATATTAACTGCACTATTTTTTTGATCTTTGACATCACGAGATCATTGTGAGTTGTCTCTCTCTTGTATAACATTATGTTGAACTTCAAGTCTTGTGTGTAGCTGATAAGCTGCAGTCAACTAATCTTTTTGATTTTCTCATTAACAAAGATTTGTAATAAGTGATAGCTAGAGTTTGTTCCTGATTGCATAATTACTGTAGAGTGCTGTAATTCTTCAAATTTGTTTACCTGCTGCCATGCATTCAACACGTTCAAAAGATGTGGAAGTATTTTTAATCGGAGAGCCCAAAGATCAACCATTCTCTCTCAGTTACAATTGCCAACAAAGAGAGCTGTTTTACAAAAGTTTTTTTTTTCTATTTAAAAATTCAGAGAAAGCCAAGACAGGATGCTGTGGCCACTACATGCAGTGAGGTTGAATTCCTGTGGAAAAAGATCTCTGGAGGATCCACACCTGAATATCCCTGTTTTCAGACCAAGAAAACAATCAAAGTAAAACTGAACAAACTGTGGAACGAGCACAGGAAAATTGAAGCACAGGCTTGTGAACATCCCAAACAAGGTAATACGAGAAAAGATCGGTTTGGCGCTGATTTGGATACCCTTTTTGATATAGCAAAAGCAAATTTTAAAGAAAAACTTAATGAAGAAGACTATGCTTTCGTGAAAGATCAACAAGGCCAGCGAAAGTCTACATTTGGATGCAAAGCTAAAGCATTGGAAAAACGCCTTCTACGGAAAAGAGCAGAAGAAGTTGAACTGGGAATGAAAAACAAATCGGTGAAGGAGATGGAAGTATTAAATTCTGTGGAGACTGACCTTGATTTCCTAAGCAGCAGTGATACTGATGCCAGTTCAAGCTGTGTGAGCAGAGAAGATTGGGAAGGTACATCCAACATCCCAGCGAAACCACAATCTGTTTCCTTAGAAGTGCCAAGGCAGATAACTAAACTGCCACAAGTCATAGCAGCTGCTGATCGCCATAAGATCTCAAGTAATGCAGCCAAAACATCATTTAATGCATTACTTGCGATCTTATGGCGATTCAAATTTCCTGTGCTCGTTCCACAGTTTGTTCACTTTTAGTTTGATTGTTTTCTTGGTCTGAAAACAGGAATATTCAGGTGTGGATCCTCCAGAGATCTTTTTCCACAGGAATTCAATCTCACTGCATGTAGTGGCTACAGCATCCTGTCTTGGCTTTTTCTGAATTTTCAAATAAAAAAGAAACCTTTGTAAAACAGCTCTCTTTGTTGGCAATTGTAACTGAGAGAGAATGGTTGATCTTTGGGCTCTCCGATTAAAAATACTTCCACATCTTTTGAACGTGTGGAATGCATGGCAGCAGGTGAACAAATTTGCAGAACTACAGCACTGTACAGTAATTATGCAATCAGGAACAAACTCTAGCTATCACTTATTACAAATCTTTGTTCTAGTATAATATCTAAATGAGAAAATCAAAAAGATTAGTTGACTGCAGCTTTCAGTTACACACAACACTTGAAGTTCAACATAATGTTATACAAGAGAGAGACAACTCACAATGATCTGTGATGTCAAAGATCAAAAAAATAGTGCAGTTAATATTCACACAATTATATCAACATTCAACCACTTATCCGAAGTTCATGAAAACATGCAAAAAAGCCATTTTTCGCATAAAACAACCTCACAACTATTGCCAAAATGTGACATTTATACTATGACTACTCGCTTTTAAACTGTCAACAGGTTTATTTACAGCTATTCCATTGCAAGCAATGCAAAAAAAATTGAAAAAAAATTTTTTTTGTCAGGGGGGGGGGGGGGGGGTAAAAACAATTTCGAAAATTTTAACCAAAATCTAAATTTTCAAATTGACGTTGCACGGTTAATACTGAACCAAACGTGCTCAGATTTGGTTTGTTGGGTTTTTAGATGCAACCTAACAATTCCAGGGGGTCCCCACTGAAATTCGAGAAAAAAGTGTTTTTTTGAACAACCCTAAAGGACAGTGATGATGTGTATTTTGAGAACTAGCGCATGTTATTCGAGTGACAAAAAACGTAGAAGTAAATTAAACTAATTGCCATACATCCGAATAAAAGATTCCATACTTCCAGAACTAAAACGCATGAAAAGATGTCACTTCTAACAAATCGTCTTCCAATTTTTTAACCCTTTGCGGTCCAACGTCATCCCTGAGATGACATCATGTCGCAGCAGCCATACCAAGCCCAACTGCTTGTATAGGCTGTGCGAGAGAATCAGGCAGCGAGAAGAAAGTCCTTTTTTCTGTAGCGACTTTTATCTAGCGGTTGAATTCTTTTATTGTAGTTTTTGATGCTTTGCTGCTTTATGTTTTGTGAAATAAAACTGCTTTTTCAGCATCGCAAAAGGAGTTGTGTTACTTGGATGTTATAAATTGGCCTCAGTTGTAAATATTGACTCCATAGTGCATACCAATTTGATCGAATGCAATATTATAGTTTAACAGCAAAGAAACCTACTTGGTAGCTCAACACAAACCACATTTTATTACAAAAAGTTTTTTGGTTTTGTTACAATGACTATGTAGTAATTGTAGTATGCACTATGCAGCACTAAATTGCATCGTAGAACTACCGTGTTCTAATGTGAAATGTGCGAAAGTTCACCTGAACTGCATCCTGGAGGCTGTTTCAAAAAGTAGCATACTGCTAAAAACTACAAAGATTGAATCTTAGACAAACATATGACGATGACTGAATCAACGTGTAGTCACTAGTCAGGTTTCTTTGTAAAAGCGCAACATTTTGTTGCTATATTGTTTGATTTTACAATAATCGTATCCATGTGCGACAAAAACCTATACAAGGTTACAAGTGACAAAAATTAAGGTTAGCTTACAGCATGCATATATCTGCAGTTGAAAGTATCTTTTTATGATTTTTTTTATTTAATACATATTGATATCTAGAAATGTGGGTAAAATGTTTCAACTATGTCGGATTTTTGCGGTTTATTTATAAACCAAAAATCGCTAAAATTCTTTGCATATTTGAAAAGGTAATGGAAAAACAAACCGGTTTCATGTTTTCAGACTTGTTGTAGTGTTAATGGTTCGAAACTTACAACTTGTCAAGTAAAGCACCAAAAAAGCTGTTACAAACTGCACGAGATAGAAAAAAAAGCGGACCTGCTGGCGTAGACGCGACAAAGCAAAGCGGACCGCAAAGGATCAAGTGTCTGAGCCAAACTGAAAACGTAACTTTTTTCAGAAACCACAACAGTTGATTATTATAAACTAACTGAAACGAAAGACACCTTACGATATAAGCACAAACCAGTTAAGCAATTTGTATGCTTATGAATCCGTAACTTGTATTCTCATCAAGAGAAGTTTAAAAACTGAAAATGAGACGCAACATGAAAATAGTCCTGGGAAGCCTGTGACTACAAGCAACCCGAAATCTGAATAAATATAATCTTTTATGAATTCTTACGTTGGTTGAGGATTGGACACAGTAGACCATTGAGATGAGGACGAAATTGATGTGCTAAGCGGATTACGAGTCATTCGGGGGGTGACTATGGGCTGTGGAGGGGTCATGTGACCATTATCCCTTGCGTTGTCCGTTTCACTGACCACGTTAAGAACACTCTGAAAAGCATGAATATTTCCAGGTCAATTCCACGTGTAGTTGTTGACTAGATACAGAGCGATGCAGAAATAAGCCTCTGAGTGAGACATCCACCTTGGAAACGAAGCCAGGCAGTGGGCACAGAAGCAGAGCCGAACGACGTTTATGCGTGGACCCTGATTGAAAAGACATAAGTGCCAGCTCGTCAGCCTGTAAGCGATCATATCCCAGACACTAAATCAGTCGTTTTTTGCATTGATTTAACGTCTGCAGACGTTAAATCAATGGAAAAAACGACTGATTTGGTGTATGAGGCTACGGCTATTTCACAATCGCATAAGAACGTATGCCAAATCAATACTCTTTTGGTTTCTCTTTAACAGAAATGTAAACATTTTTGATCTCAAAAACCCATTGAGATTATGATCACACTATATGTAGTACACCTAAAGTGATTGCACGGCATGCAACGTGATCTTGCCTGTAGCTGCTAGCCGATTGTTGCATTGATGCAACAAACCGTACGTGCTTAACAGTAGCTTGGTAGTCAACCTAACGTCAGGTTGTCTGTTTTGTTAGTATACGTATCTTTGTTAAATGGAGGTTTAATGCATGTTTTTGTTTTCTAGACACTTTCGTTATAAGTTAGTTTAAGCTTTTAACAAAGCAAATACAATGTACAGAATAGTTTCATTTCACACTTTTCGTACATATCTTCACACAGATACTAAAACAGCATAGAAAACAGTCATAAGACAACAGAGGCTACAACACCGAACCAGCGCGTAATTTACCTGGTAACCGAGTTGTTGGAGCGCCTCCACTCCAGGAATGGTTTGGGCAATAGCGCAAAGGCAGTATACGCACGTGCCCCGTATCGATGACACTGGAGATTCACATGCGAGCTTCGTAATTAGAGGTAACGCTTCACAAGTTTTCAGCAAGGAAAGGCCATATACTGTTGAACCTATATGAGCCTGTAAAGAAATCCACATGCTTGATTTGTGTTGGTTGGCTCGACAAAAAGCTACAATAGGAATTGTGAACAACATTTAAAAACAAAACAGAAAATAACTTCACAACCATGTATTTTACATTGTACAAGCCAAAAAGTTGTTATGGAAAACAAATAGGAACGAGAAAATATTGCACAAATGTTATTTTCAGAGAAGATTTCTGTAGAAATCTTCATTTACTTAAGCATGAAAACGTAGAAGAAATAAAATCTATAGTGTAACAACAAAATACTTTTCCTCATACCAGCGCCCACAAGTAGCTCTTGATCTTGAGGGAATGAGAGCTTTTGTTATCTTCCTCCATTTTCGACCGGTCCTCTTTCAGACGTACGGGCATTCCATTCTCCTCTGAAATGAGCCGCTTCAATGCTTCGGTGCACAGTCTCGGTATGTTCTCCCTCTCTACCACAGCAGCACCTTCCTCGTGCCTGCACAACTCTCCGTACAAGTGAGCTGGGAGGTAGACGGACTGGCGGGTTTTTCTAAAGCAACATATGATTGGAAGGTTTGAACCTGCCGAAAAGATCACATTCACTTGCAGTCATTCACTGTGAGGTGAAAACGGGAAACTCGTATAACATGTAAATTTTGAGATATAGGCAAATTCTGCAAAATTTTATACAAATTTCTTACTTTTTGTTTGTTTAAAGAGTGTTTTACAGGAGTGATGGTGCACTGTGTTACTTAGCAGGACCATGCAAATGGTGGCCTAAGCCCTAAGTCATAAAAAACTGGATGTCCTGTCCCAGCCAACAAGTCAGTCTTATTTTGCATTGATTCAACGTTTTTGCGTATGTAATCAATGTAAAAAATAACTGATTTGCTGACTGAGGTAGGGTCACTACCTGTTGCCGCTCCTCCGCACGAATCCGTCTTCTTTGTTCGCTTTTTCATAAGTAGTCAGTGACAACTTGAGTAGATCTTCCACATGGAGAACATATCTGTCGTTATATTCCGCCCACCATCTAAGGAAAAAATCAACTACAATCACCAAGTGTACAAAATCCGTTCATTTTGCTTTACATTGATGCAACGTTTGCAGACGTTGAATCAATGCAAAAAAGATGGATTTCGCAACCTGGACAAATGCCTTTTGTTCATCGTAAAATTATGTTAGCAAATGTAAGCTTAACACTATACAAATAAGAGTTTCACTCGCTCTACATAGCAAAAGTTACACAAGAAACTAAAAACAGCGTAAAAAAAGTTGCAGTTCTTACCGCTTCAGCTCTCTGTTGAGGTACTTGTTGTGCGACAAATAGGCGAATCCTTGTGGCTCCGACATAAACCTGCACACCAAGATGGCACCACGCTCGCCCAAGTGTAGAAGTGTGGGGCGCAGACTGACCACGGCGTGGAGATAATTCTGCGGAGATAACACAAAATTAAACCTCACTTTAATTTTGTAAAGCATTTATGGCAGCGTCCCAGACAGCAAAATCCACCATCTTTCACATTGATTCAACGTTTGCAGACGTTGAACAATGTAAAAAAGATGGATTTTGCTGTCTGGGGTTCTTGATCAAGACTGTGTTTGGAAAGTTCACTTACCCGGTCATCGCAAGCTTCGTGCAAGATATCCAAGGCCTCGCAAGCGACCTCGTTGCTTTTGTCGAAGAGTTGCGTCGTCAGAAACTCGGTGCCCCAGCGCAGGAATCCTGGACAGTTCGAACGCAACAAGACTCGAAGAAATCCGGTCGCATACAAACGAGAAGACTGAATGGAAATATTGACAGCTCGTTGTTTACTATGGGTTGGATTGTTTAAGAGAAAATGGTTTTGTAACATTGCAGCAACGTACCTCATTGCAAGTCGTGAGTACTTTTCCCAACACCATCTTAGCGGGACTATCTTCGCTGTAATGGAGACTTGAAACCAATAAACGTACAAGATTTTCATGAGTGTCTTCCGATGCCAATCCCATGAAGCTGCAATAAAAACAAAATTAATTTATGAAATATTCCAAAAATCTACATAAGTTTCAATAATAAGAAATCGTTGATCACAAATGAGCACAAAATCTGTGAGCTACTCACTAATGGTAGACTTTGCAATGGCCAAGGATCACATCCCCTCTTGGATGGAAAGACAAAGCCCCGAGAATTAGGAAGTATTCCCGACTGCAGGTAACAGCCAGCGACCCGGATGCCTTGCTGTAATTGGTCGCGTCTCCGCTCACCTGAAAAACGCGTAAAGAACATCAGCACGAGTTTTAGACCAGCACCACATTGGTGATGTGTACGGTGGCGTTCAGCGCTTGCGAGACGAAAGTTACAACTTCCGCGTTTTATGTTGAGTTAAAAAAAAATTGTCCAATAACTCTCCATTTACTGTCCGATTGCACTGTTTTTATTTTGTCGTAGGCTTAAGTCCAGTACTTAAGGATTTAGATAAGGTGGACGGGAAGACAAGGAAGATAATCTTCGTGTCTAAGGCTGTTCTTCAGGTCTAACGAAAAACTGTTTGGCCGTATGTAATATTAATAAGAAAAAAAAAAAGTTTAACGTTACTAGGGTTGCCAGGCTTACTTTAGGTAGACTCTCAACGATATCGACGATCAGGTTTTTGAGGACCCTCTGACCTTCCTCGTCGGAGAAGAGCAGGACACGGACCATGTAGATCGCGGTTTGGACAAACTTCCTACAAAGATCGTCGCATTACTTTTGTCATTATTGTTAAACAACAAAACTAAACCATAAATTATGCCAGATTATTTCATTATTTCAAACTCAGCCATTCATTTGTTTACACGTCTTTAATTTCTGAATCTTATCCCAGTTAGATAAAGGTTCTCTAGAGTCTAGACGGAAAAATGATGTAAAATAATGGCAACTTTTTCTCGCTCACATAAAAACCAATCGCGTTGCGTTGAAAACTTGGTCAGGGCGAAATCTTTGGTCCAATACTCACTTGTTTTCTGTGCACTTCCCGTCCTTGGACAAGTCGAGAGTGCTGAATAGTTTGCTGGAAGGTTGGTAGAAGAAAGTCAATCGTCTGTAAAATCTCCTCAGTCCGTCATCAGCACCGACAGCCCGGAGGAAGGCCATGGAAGGAGGAGAGATGAAGAGACACTGAAGAGCTTCCCAATCCCACTCTCGGTGGTCTTTCATGGTCAAAACCTGAAGATTAGATAAGTGTTGATGACATTCAAAATCTTGCATGCATTTTGCACTGAAAGTATATTACCAAAACATTGTTATAATGTATTGATGGGCGCATGACCAGGAAAACTGATTGAATTTTTAATTAAAATCAAAGAATATTATTCAATGTGAACGTTGCGGAACAGCAATAAAGCAGGCAAAGTAACACAAAGTTGCCGATAGCATTATCTCTATACAAATTTACTTCAGTGTTGTCAGTTTACATACTCTCTGCCAATAAAACAACTATTTATTTTTTCCACTGCGAAGAATTTCAACTAACAATATTTCCACTGGAAAGAATTTCGACCTGTCAATTTTGTTATCAGGGTATGCGTCAGTGGTTCAAAGCTTCTGCAAGTATGCAAAACTGTCAAAAAGCTTGTGAACATGACTTCCCGGTAGAAAGATGGAATTCACATTGAACTTGTCCAACTTAAACAGAACATTCACACTAAATCGAGCAGCTGTACAGCGCCACAAACTTTGGTGTTCTTGAGAGCAATCAGAGAGTTGTCCTCGGAAAAATCTCGAATCAGGTTCAGCGAACGATTCCGCTTCAAAATGGAAAAGGATCCGGCGGAAAACGAATCCGCCGAGTTGGTTGTGCTTGATCGAGACCTTGCCATCAATGCATTGAGAGGCAGAGATGACCTGGAAAGAATCAAGACGTTTGCAAACGTTGAATCAATGTTAAAAACAGGGTTGAGAAAAAACCCAGCTTTTTTGGGTTTTATTTAAAAAAGATGTAAAAAAGGTAGATTCATGCTTATTTCACCTCAAATACTACTTTTTACCAATGAAGTGCCTCTCACTCACAGTACATGCTGGCATAACTCAATAAAATAATGGCACTAGGGCTGTTTAACTATGAGGCCTTCTTGCATAAATGAGTTTTAGTGTAGTACAAAGTGGCATTACTTGATTTTTGTGTACAGAAACATCCACTGTGTTTTCAATTTATCCTTGGAAATTTCCTTTACAATCACATCCTTAAGTCCTAATTTGAAGTTTGTTTTAAGTACATTGTAGTACTTTGGTTCATTTTTTAAATTTTCTGATAAAAATTGGACAAATATGATGCTCTGTTTTTTTTTATGGGTTTTGGGTTTTTTTGGGTCGGGTAAAATACCGACAACCCTGTTTAAAAAGGAACTGATTTGCAGGCTGGGTTACGTAATTTGTGAAAATGGTACCTGCAATGTCCCATTCAATCGATTGCTTTAAATTAAAAAAAAAGAGAAAAGTTGTTTAAAGATTGACCCATTGCATGGCGGTATCCTTGACCGGCACCGCTGTTCTATGGCAACAGAAAAAAAACTGGACTTGTTTACCAACTTGCTGTTTATTCAAAATGCAGTCGACAAATTTGTTTACTTTGATGACGAAAGTTTCATATCCTTGTCCACTACACGCTTGTGCAAATAAACTTTGTGAAAAACATCACGTGATATCAACTTTAGCCAGGTGATAATGTTTCTACGTACATGGTGTTTTTATTGAATACAGCCATGTGCTGTACAATAGACAGTTTGAGAGAAGTTGCGCAGACAGCCAGCCGAGTTAACTATTACCGGAAATTCTATTTCCCTCATTCAACGCTTAGCGTTTGGCAAAAACAAATTTCAGTGACGTGAGATTTTTGTTATGGTACGATCAAGAAGAGGGCAACTTTTTGACAACGTACAACTTGACTAGACCAGGGGTTCTTAACAAACGAAGCACGCACCACTAAGGGTGCGAGACCTGTTCCTAAGGGTGCGGGGATGCTGAATCATTAGGATTAGTTATAATATGACGTAAGAAGCAATGTTTTTTTACCAGGTGTCAACTAACATTTTGAACTGAAGCCATCTATTATTTTAATCAGTCATTTTAGAAAGGGGTGCGACAACTGGTTGGTGATTTCAAGGTCGGGCCAACAAGGAGAAAGGACAAGAACCACTTGGGTACACAACTACACATTGACAGTATTTATCAGGTGAGGAGGAAGCTAGCCATCGCCATCATTGTTGAAGACAATATATACAATATACATATACACTAAATGCGGTGAACAAGTTGCCACATTGCTATAGCTTAAGAAAAATCACTATCACAAACTACCCTTGCACTAGTCAGCCCTTTTTTCACACGGATTCAACATCTGCAGACAACATTTGTGCTTTTTATATCGTTTGCACGTTGCTTGTGGTTGAAATGATGCAAAAAATTGAAACCTTTGCTGGTCTTCTGGACGCGAAGTTCGTTATGTAAAAACCATACAAAGACATTAGACAAAATATACAAGGACACACAAAGCAACTAGAAAGCTGTGTAAGTATCCTTGAGCACTCACTTGGTGGAGGAATGGTAGGAATTGTCGGTTGTGAGGTGGCTGAGATACAGGCTGTGTGGTTTCGGTGGATTGTTGTGCATCAGGTGGACTTCCTGCAGACGTTTTACTGTGAGGTTTATCCTTCTGTAATATAACATATGTTGTCTTAATGTTGTGGTGTGGCATGAAGGTGATCCAGAAATAGAGCGTAAATATCTGGCTTGTTGTTTTGCTATGAGAAATATTGAACAGTACCCCGCAGTAATTTGCAAGTCTGATATATATATTAAAAAAGCAGTTTTCAAAAACTATTCTTTGTGTTTTAATAGAAAAGAAAAGGAGGAAAGAAAAAGATATAATTTGTAAGAAACAAAAGTCACTGCGTATGCATCACACTCACAATAAGTTAACTACGAGTTTCCGACATCAAAATATTGATAAATATGAGACAAAAACTCAAGCAACTGACTGGCTTTCTTCCATTGATGTGTTCACGGAATTGTTCTTGAGAAGATGGGGAAGATGCCATTGCCACGAAGAGTCGCCGTTGGAAGGAAGCAAGCGACCGGCAAGGTGCAGAATCGAACCGAGGACTATGGTTGCGCTCACGGATGAGCAAGGGTCAGTAGAGGTGGCCACCCGACTAAGTGTCTACAGAAATAAAAAATAAACTTTACACTCTAGTTTTGAGATCACTGTAATTAAACTTCAGGACCAAAACCTGCAGACAAAACTGTGTTTTTTCCACATTCTTGTTGCAAAAACTGAATGTAAATAAGATATTTTGGCTTAAAAACTAATCCTTTTTACATAAGTTGGCTGAGATTGTTAATGGAAGTTTGGTAGTACTTTTTTTTCTTTTCTTAAAAAAAAGAGAATTGTCACAGTAATAACTAGTGATGCACCGGAAGCAACAATTTGGCAGGAGGCAGGATGTTCCGGCTAGAAAATGTCAATATCGTTTGTTAATATCTAATGTTTAACCAAGTGGTCGTTGGCAGCAGCTTTAACAGGGAAATTTAGATGGTACTTTTGGACTCGTGATGATTTTAGAGGCCCGTAACCATTCCACGAAGCCTAACAACTTGAAGAAATCACCTCGTATTTTTGGATAAGGTGCGTAGCGTTTATCTTAAAAGTGCATGAATGTGAGGCCTGAGAGTCTCATTGGCACCGGGCCCAAATTATCCTCTCAACAACCCTGGTTTTTGGTACACCACTCTCATCAAGCAGTAAAGCGAAAACCAGCACTCTTTAAGAAGGTGCTTTACGGCAATGCTTTAGGGTCCTTTGAAAGGTTCACTTAGGAGTAAACATTTGGGTAAATTTCAAATTTGGATGTGTTTTCTATCCACCTGATGCAGCATTGTTTTAAAGATATTGAAGATTTTTGATTGACTTCTTTGAACCCATTTTCATCTTACATATATACATTTAAGACCAATGTTACAGCCAACATGTGTAATTGTGTATTCATTATCTCAATGATACATTAAATAGAATTTATCCAAGTTTATAAACTCGACCACAGCCACACAAACTGTTAGTTCACACACTTCCGACTCCGGCCAAGCCACTATCCCCTCCGGCCCGAAACCGTTACCGTAGTTGAAAAAAGTGGCCAGAGCCGGAAGTTGTTCCATCACTAGTAATAACATAGAAGAAACGTTGATATCCGATTAAGAGTTATAGCAAAGTCCACCTCCAACAAGCCAGCTTGAAGAAAACTTGACAAAATAATGGAAATGTGGCAATCCACGAGGTCAGGACGGGACACAGATCGAACGGGGAGGATGGATTTTGCTTCGGCGACTACAAAACCTTCCGACAATCTCCAGTTGTCCCGAAAATGTCCTGGAGCTGGAGGAGAAAAATGTTGATCAGAAAAATCCTGATTTTGCATCCGGGATTGCATATAACTTTAATTATACTGCATTTTCATCAACAACAAAACATTTCAAACTATACTTTTCTATTACGAGTTTTGCAATTTCTTATATTACAAGGAAACAGAAGCACTTTAGATTCATAGAAGCTAATTCCTCGTCTCACCTGCGACATTGAGAGCAACCTTAAAGTCATCCGCCCACACAAGCTCGTTGAAATAAAACAAATCGCATATGACTGATAGAATTCCCCTCTGCAATGTTAACGTATAAACTTGGGAGAGAAGTACTTTCATTGTACAATGGTCATAATAGAGTATTATACCACGAAATAATTGAGTTGAAACACTAATGAAACCAACAACAGCAGAACAAGCTCGAAAGCTTTCACCGCAGCACTGCACCCTTATCAAGAAAAAATAATTAAAGTTATTCTGGAGAAAAAAAACATTACTAACGTATTAAACCATTAGTAAATAATATTAAAGCAACAACTTTGAGATACATTGCATTTAAAATGAAAATTAATGTTGAAGAAATGGAATAAATACGATTTAATGCCCAATTTTAAAAAGTAAACCTAAACCACGTTCACATAGACATGTGCATTTTTGAAGCACTTATTTTGACATATTCGAAACATTCTGATAGAAAGCCGACTAGGCCTACCTCAACTGCCCCAAAGCTCAGCTAGCAAAAATTGAACTCGGTTTTGATCGCTCCGTGTTGATACAAGAATCGTAAATTACTTTTCTTCAGAATATATCAACATTCCACATAGATAAAGCACAGAGTCTCACCCTAACAGCATCATTTGGAAGAAGAAGAGCATCCACAAATGACTTGATCATGTCTTTGGAATTGCAGACGTGAAGTAAACCGGACCACGTACGGAGCAAGGACACGAGAGCCATCTTGCTGGCTTGGAATCTCATTTCCAACTCTTCCCTGTTCACGTAAAAATTATGTCATAATTTGTATAAGTTTCATTACATGCTGATTCATCCAGCGAAGAAACTTTCCCTTTCATCCATCGTTGCAACGTCCGGTTAAGTTGAAGTGATGTAAGGGGCAACTTAAGTGTGCATCTCTCCGCACAGAATGACAGTTTTAAGCATTTCGTAATCGTACACCTATTGAACACACGCTGTACAAAAAGGTATTGCACAAAAAACAATTAGTCGTTTTCGTTCATCGGATGTATTTTGTATCATATCACCAACTAAGCAAAAATCTATTAAATCAAACTAAAAAAGCAAACAATTTAGGGAGCATTTTGTGCTCACTAATATGGATAAATTGCCCTATATCGCGACTTTATTTTGTAGAGAAAGTATTCTGAGAGCAATAGCTTGTCTTTTCTTCTACACCATAGAAACAGGCGATCTAATTCTATGATTCGGATGCACCAACAGCAACAGTACTTTTATTAAACGGCCAATTAAGCCATTCGCTTTATTAGTTAATATGAGGATCAGTGATCGGCGATTTTAACTAGCAGATAATAATGGTTGGTGTGTGAAAAAAGTCTACAAATTAAAATTCCTAATCCGTGGATTTTCGTAATCCACGAATGATCCATTGTTAATGCATCCAACCCTAGATGTTGAAAACATACTTTAATTTCGAATCCTCAACGTCAGGATGGAGTCTGTAATTGAGCTCAGTATAAGGGGCAAATGCCGGGCTTAAGTCCAACAGCGGTTTGTACCATTGTCTGAAAGTAAAAAAAAGTCCATAACATTCTCACGCCAATCATAGGGTAAGATTTGTCGATTGAAAAAAAAGACTTTCAAATTAACAAAAACAACTAATTTTATTGATATAACAAAAACGCTCCTCAAAGAATGATTCTTTAAGAGTTGTAATATGAAAAACAAGCTAAAAAACAGTAGAAAATCGCAGCATCACAGTCACCTCAGTGAAGGGTGGTTTATAATGTGCATTAGACTAAGACATAAACACTCGTTGATTCTTTGGTACATGTGGCATTCCAGAACAGCATTGATCAGCGCTAGAACTCCGTTGCATCGCACAACCAGCCAGGGCTGGAGGAGAGCTGAACAAGACGAGAACTGATTATTATGATATACAAGAGGCGCTCATTTCAGAGATGTTTTCTGCAAAATTACATATTCTGAGCCTCATAAAACAGCGACACACTGACTCCAACACCATTCGTCATTGCATATGACTAAGGAACTGTGTTCCGAAAGCGAGTGCAAACCACCACTACCATAGCAAAAACATCAGGCTAAAACAGGTTGTTAATATAGACGTTCGTGAAGTAAAATTACATATATACATCTTTGTAGTTAAAAAAATACTAATGAAAACGACAGGCTATAATGCAGAGAGCATCGATTTTAGTTCTCAAAATTGTGATGAGTCTCACTTTGATCTTGCAAAACACAACTTTTCGTTCAATGAAGTGAAAGCAATCCTTACCAAGTTCGCACAAAACGGCAAGACAAGTTCTATAGACACGATCTCGCTCTTCTGCGCCATCTAGTGACACGGAAACAACACATGCGATGAGGGAAAGTGGCACGATCGGGTCTGTGCTACTGTTGCTGTTCTTTTTTCGCTTCAAGTGCGCCAGTTTCCGAATCAAGCGGACAGCCTGTATTCTTTCTACTTCGTTGAAGTGACTTATATCGAGACACCTAACAAGTTGACATCATATCTAGGTTAAAGTAGGTTACATCCAATTTAAGACACACATGCACAATTGCACGTATCTTTAAGGCAAGGAGATAGCAAAATACAATGATAAATGTGGTTTTGCATGCTATCGGTAGCAATCTTGTGAGTAAAGCATTCTTTACAATTGCTCATTACATAATAACAACTTTATAATTAGAAACAGGTGAGGCTGCAACCACTTCTAAACATATAGCTTAAAGCATTACTCAATTTCTATCTCGTACCTTGGACTTTACATTGCTATGCAAAACTAATCACAGCAAATGAAAATCCAACTCACTTAGTTACAAGATAGTCGAGGTGTAAATCGATAAAAACTTGTTTGGCTTGATGGTCGTTAATGAGGTAGCGAAGCACACGGACGCCTGCAGCCCTCACTTCCTTCACGTCCGACACTAATGTGTTCTTTAAACTGAAAGCACACAGAAATAGGCATTATTTTTGAGCAATTTAGTTCATCAATTGAAACTCTGACAACTGTTTTTAAAAACAAACAAGAAAAACTTTATTTCCATCATTACAACCAACCACTTACCAGGTCATGATGATTTTCATAGGAATATCTATGAATGTGTTATCGGGAAGGCTGCATAAGAGCTGAAAAACAAAACGACTGACTTAGTGATTGATGCAATGTTGGGAACTAAGCGCAAACCAAGACATAAAAAAGTGACGACCATCGCCATCTTTTCAAATGATTTTTGCTAGAAATAATGTGAACTTTAAATTATTTCTGATTCAACATGAAATATTTTGGAAATCGAAATTGGTTGTAACGGTTTAGAATCAGAAGAATCTTCGAACACGAGTAGCTTCTTCTTGAAGCCTCTGAGGCGGGTGGTCTATACTCACACTATGTTAATGTTTGTCTGCACGACAATGAAACGCTATCAGAGAGCAGAGTGTCATCTGAATTATCCAATATAATTTTATGATGTATGGTAGTAAACGATTTATGTGGATGAATATGTTTCAGCAACTTTTTAGCAACTGCGCAGTGCAAGTTGTAAGAATAAAAGAAAAACGAAGCCAGAACTGATTAATAATTATTGTGATATGCCATTTTAAGGAAAGTTGAGCAACAACGTTGTGTAAAATTGTAATGGCTGTGAAACCATCGTTTGATTTACCAGAGATTGCAATAACTTTTTGAATATCATCTATTTATCACCTATAAAATAATGACAGTGATATGTGAAAAAGCACAAAAAATCAATATTCATTATTCACCCTGCATTGACACACACATTTTTACAAGCAGGTGCAAGTAAATGAAAATTTTAACAAAAGCAATACACAATAACAAAACTGAAGATATGTGAAAGATGAGGATTTCCAGCCGTTCCAGACTGAAACCATAAAAGTGAAAGGATCATCTCACCAACACCATACAAATTACCTATCTCAGTTCTAAAAAAATCTATAAATAAAATAACATTTCACACACATTCTTTTTCAATTAAATAAACTTACTTTTACAAAGTTATTTAGATGACCTAACTTTCTTGATGTTGAAACCCCTTGTTGGCTACATATATTTTGAAGAATTTCTTTTAAAATGTCATTGGGATCTGTGAATAAAAACATACGTATGTTGTACACAAAATATACAATTAATAATTAGAATTGTGGAAGTAGACTACTATTATATCTTAAATTATATATAAATTAAAAAAACAAAAACTTACACACACCAGAATATTAATTATTATCAATATAAAGTAATAAAACAGCAGCAAGATAATCATATTTTTATACCTCGAGTTAAGTCCAGGGGTACACTATCTTCACCATGGTCTGACCTCCCTGAAATTCAACAAGAAGTGTCACCACTCTGCTTCATAGATTATATGAAATATTTTGTTTGAGTAAGCTTCATTAAAAAAGCAATACTTGTGTGATAAAAGTTTAAAGTAGCATTGGGTGCAACTGCAGAAGTGAACCCTTTTATTGATATTATGACACCATTGCTAGAACAAATATTCTAAACCTATGTTGCATAATAATATAAGTTTAGGATTATTAGCTATGTACATCTTACCAACATATACATAGTTGAACATAAGAATTTTTAAGAAGATATCCTTCTCATACATTATTACAAATAAACACTAGTACCGGTGTCTGATATATTGCGTGTAAAGCACGTGCTTAATTTGTCTTATCATCAAGTCATTTATATGAAAAATATTTAAAATGCACAGAACTATCACTTAATAGCAGGCTAGTAGTTCAATCTAACAAGTTATTTATGAATATGATACAATTGATACATTAATAAGCTTGGCTCAGTTTATTTAATATAATACACAAATAAACAGCTTTAATCATATAATCTTACTTTTAAACACTAAAATATCAATCTTCAATATGCAATTGTGCATTGAAGGCTAAGCAAGTTAGAAATATGAGATTTGATGAATGAATAAAATATATACTTCAAAAAATACACAATATATTTAATCACATTGACATTTTTCAGTCTTACCAGTGGTTCAGTTTTAAGATATACGGAAGGATTTGCTTAATAAATCCACCTTGGTGCCAAGCGATTGTGGATTTAATAAGCGATGAATACTATATCATACTTTAAAATGTTAATCATTAAAAATTCATCTCAAAACACATTGGATTTAATACACGGATGGATTTATTAAGTGAATTCTCCTATATATACTCAATAAACAAACATCAATACTGTAATTGTAATCATGTACAGGCCTACAGGGTTAGACTAGTGTTCAGCTGAGAGCATCTAATTTTTCATTAAAAGGTTACAAAGGGCCTAAACTAGATTTTACCACTTCCACTGCGTCCGCTACGAATCCTTAAACTCCTGATTCTCTTTGAGGTGGCAGGATTTAGCCCTATATTAGATGCCATCACAGACTTGAAGAGTAAGATCTCATGGATAATTCATAGGCATGCTGAATCAACTTTTTAAGTTTTTATTATTAAATCCTACAAAAAAACAGGAAAAACAATTTAAATAAAACACAAAAATAAAATGACTTCTTACAAATTTTTCATTTTGTAGAAACAGATAAATAGATCGGCAATTGGCAATTCGGCAATTGCCGAGGTGATTGCTGACACAGTTGCATGAATGGCGTATTAGTGTCGGCAATAAAAATGCCGAGGCCACACGAGCGCTTATAAGGCTAGGGTTGGACATTCCCTTCAGCCGTTATGCCACAGATTTGTTCCTTAGTCAACACCCTGATGGAGCTCTGCGAAAGAGGTGTATGGATAGCTATCAAAGCACAAAAGCCGCAAAACGTGGACGCTTCATTGCTAACGGCAAAGACAGTGTAGATTTACAGCCAAGCGATGAGCCTCTTGATGTGTCTGATTCCAGTAATGACGCGACAACCTCATCCTCCGATACAGCACCTGATGATTCCGATTCTGACAGCTAGTTCTTTATCAAACAGACTTTGTGTTGCTCGCAGTATCCCGATTGTGCCGAAATTATGTTAGCTTATACGTAAATCGAGGCAATCTTCTTGCAGGGAGCTATTAATTTGTTACCACCGGTACCTGGTTGAGCAATTAACGTCATTTTATGATAATTCAACGTCGCTAGATGTCGAATTAATGTAAAACAAACGTAAATTTCTTTTTAGGCATTGTTATTACACAATATAACCAGGAAAATTAAATCGATTTGTGCTGACTCGAACGTTGAATCAACCCAAAATTAACTTACTTTTTCTCCCCCAGTGAGTTATTTAGCGTGAATTACGTAACAGCGTGCGTATCGCGTTGCTCAGTTTATCGCTACTTTTGGTATCATTACATTACAACAAATCAAAACAGTGCGGTCGTGATAGACTACTCTTAGTAGGGGGGTATGTTAAAAGACGAATTTTGAGTACAAACTCTGAGTACCCCCCAAAATTATGCCACTGGTAGTAAAAAAACATATTATGAAAAAAATTTTGGATTGCCCCTCCGGGAACTCCCCGCTACCGGGGGGTTTTATGAGCGATTGTCAAAATACATGTGATTTGATACCTAAAATTTGAACCGGTTGTCATGGAAGGCTGGCACCAGTCTCAAAAGTTTTGTTTTGAAAAGTTAAGATAGGAATGTAACTGTTTCAGAAGTGTCAGGTGTATGGACAGGCCCATTTTGGCCCAAAACGGCCTATTTGGCCTATCGCGATTGTATGAAATTCAAAATTTTACCTTACTAAGTATGAAACTGGGGTAATTTTTTGTTTAAAACGTTATGATTCGAATTAGTACTTTCAAATGAATCATATGCATGTCTAGTTGTAAAAAATTGATTGAATATATGACGTCATTACGTTTAAAATCAGGGACGTTTTGGGTAATGTCGTAAAAATTGTAATATAGGCATACAGCCAGTCATTATAAAGCATTTTCAATTTTCTTGCCCATGTTTGCTCTTTTGGAATATAAATATAATATGTACGTGTCAGTTACCAATGAGACATATTATATATATTCAGTATTGCTGTAGTGTCTATAATGTACTGATAAAATAATAAGAACAGGATGCTATGTAATATTAAATGATAGTTTGTTTGTGCATTTGCAGTTTGTGTATTATTTCATTGTTTTGAATATGGACAGCTTTGTCTGACGCAAATAAATAATAATAATAGTTATGTTTCAAAGGTCCAATGTTATGGAAGTATTGTGTAGTTCCAGATATCAAATTAGTGTTTTTTATCTTTTCATTAAGAGCTTCATTCAATAGTTGAACTGTTTCATTTGAAACACAGCATTTGATTCGGGCAGATCTGACATATGACACAGTAACAAGAAGTTTAGGATTTTCAGGAAAATCCATATTTCTTCATCTCTGCTGTTGCCAACCTTCTTGAAGTATGTAAGTAGTAAGGCATCATCATTAAGGATAGACCCAAGATAAATATTAAGGATAGACCCATAAAAGGATAGACCCTCGGCCCCAGAAGCTCAGACGATTCACAACTTCAACAATGTTAGCAAAGTACCAGTGTTATTAGCTTCCTTCAATCCAGATGGCAGCTATGAACTCACCAACTTGATAGGCTGGTGCTGCAGAATCAGATTCCTGGTCGTTTGATGTGGAGCTTGAATTTGCCTCTGTAAGCAAATGCATAGCAGAAAGCACACTTTGGAGGTCTGACATTGTTGTACATGAACGTGAATTATCTAACTAGCTGATAAGGTTGTTGGCATAGTCTTCAAATCTGGAATTTTTATAGTCTCGTTTCAGTCGGAATATTGAAGCACTTGATTTTAGGGAGAGGCATGTCTTCTTTGCATAGCAAACTTCAGTGCAAAGCAGGCCTCGAAATTCACGGCGGACACGGCGGACATGTCCGCCGTCACAGCATGTGATGTCCGCGGGAAGTACCCTCTAGATCGGTCATATTTGTCCGCCGAGAAATATCGCAGAAACTAGCGATACAAATCGTCATTGCATAGCACGAACAACTGTTGCAAGAATATAATTTGCGCTGGGAATGCGAAATTATCGCATTCCAAGCGCGCATCTAGAAAAAGTTAATACTGTATCTTTTAGCTTCCATTCAAGCAGAAAAACTTTCGAATTTTACGTTGCTTTAACGATTGATGACATTGAATCAGCGTAACAAAGGTGAATTTTTTGCTAAGAATCGATGGGAGTACCGGTACTTCTACACTAATCACGCGCAACTTAGTTCAAGTCTTACGTCACAATGTCTGGCTTTGATCTCCGAGTAATATTGATAAGGCAAGGTTGGTTACAAAGTTAGATTATAAGAGTAGGCTACTACAGCAAGATGCAGCAAAACTTAAGTTTTGGTATTACAGTAAGAAAGAAAAGGCCCAGGGAAAATTCTGAAAGTGAGAATGAGGGCGATGAACCTACTACTAGGAAATTTAGTGGTGATAGACGCATATATTAAATGAACAACGAATGTAAGGATTAGCTTTGTCCAAGATCACAACATATCGTTTACCCCAAGCCATCAATTTCCGATCATCAAGGCCATCAACAATATGAGTGACAACGAAAAAAATCAAAAGAGGTTGTTTGAAATCGCATATTTCATCGCTAAAGAAGAGCTCGCATTTACGTTTTTCCCTCAACTAGCCGGTCTGGAGAAAAGACACGGAATAGATCTCGGTATCACGAATCTTAACGACAAGCACTGATCTCGTGGAGATTGGCGCACGTCTTTGAAGATCGATGCTATTGAAGCTCTCATCATAAGCATATGTTTGGATGGCCTTGATTGCGCTGATTATAACTCCGAGCCTGCCGTGGTCTCGTGGAATACTGATACTATTTTGAAAAGGCGACCGCATCATGGAGAGGGGAAAAATAATTGTGCTTTTTCTAATGTTTTGTTTATTCTTTTCGTCACTTTCGCTCACATAACATGTAAAAATAAACCTAAAGAAAAAAGCCTATAGTGAAACTTTGCACATCAGAAAATAGTAGCGTTACGCGTTAGAGTTTTCCGACTCGTGCCCAGAGCATTGTGACGCAAGAAGCCACACGACCTCGTTCGGCGGAAGTTAATCAGTTATGCGGCGTATTATTTTTTTATTATTTATTTGCATCAGACACAAAAAGTCCATAGAATTCAAATTTTTAACAATCATCATCATCATATTTAGTAGCTACACGGCGTCAAGCGCACGTTGTTGGTCTGATGAAAGCCTTTCAGAGTAACTTTGCTGAAATTTTAAAAAGCCTAAACCGTAGCTATGATTCTCAAATGGCGAAGATTTATCAAGATAAAGGGATTAAGTATGACGATCGACGTTAAAACTGGTGTGTCCGCCGTGAGACTTAATTTGTCCGCCGAGATAGCTGCTCAGACCGGACACGTTTGTCCGCCGTCAACAAAAACGAATTTCGAGGCCTGGCAAAGTCTTTTGTTCTTTATGTGATCTGTTACAGCATCACTTTGAAGGTAAGCACTCACTTCCTCAGAAGTGGTGAAAGGCCCTGGTGGATTTTGCGCCTTCAGGAAATCTAAATCAGCAAGTTTACTTTGCTCTGCTCTGATATTAAGAGCTTCTTTTTTAGAGTAACCTTTTTCTTCATAAGCTTTCATCTTTTCATTCCATTGCAGTCTAATTTCTTTGCTGTCTTATTTCTGTACTGGTTTTTCCCATTTCTTTTTGTCAATCTTCTGAATATTTTCAAGTAAATCTGTGCTTTTATTGAGAACTACGCTTCTGGACACTGTATCAAGATTTCTTCTACCATAAACATTTATCTTGTAGTTCGCTAATCCGACACTACGTTCTTCACCCAGGTTGTGGACTGGCAGATTATCCAGTTTCTGTAGGACATCATCACTTGCCCATCCAATTTTCAACAACGATCCTGTGTCCTCATTTGCAGCAGGACCAAAACCAAACAGAGACCCTTTTTGAGTTGCCAAGCCTTTTGCAAAAGATTGAAGGAATAGAGCAAGCAAGCTCTTAACTTCGTTACAGTGTTCTTGCAAGCAAACATCGATCGAGCTGAGAATTGTTGGTTTTGGCAATGTCGATTTGAACATATCAATTGACGAAAAAGAAGTAACACACTCTGATGTTTGCAGGAAATGATGTGCCTGAAGCATAGTCAAGTCGGGCAAATATATGACTCAAAAATGTTACATCCCTATCATAGCTTATTAATCAAACATTTTAGGCCCATTGCCATCTCATTAAGGCCAATTATTGCCAAATTTTCGATTTTGTACCATCGCGGTATGCTAAATGGGTCATTTTGGGCCAAATTTGGTTTGTACGGGCCAAACTATACACCTGACACTTCTGAAACTGTTACATTCTTATCTTAACTTTTCAAGATGAAACTTTTGAGACTAGTCTGAGCTTTCTATGACTACCGGTTCAAAAGTTAGGTGTCAAATCCTATGCATTTTGGAAATCGCTCGTTAGACCCCCCGGTAGCGGGGAGTTCCCGGAGGAGCAACCCAAAATTTTTTTCATAACATATTTTTTTACACCCAGTGGCACAATTTTGGGGGGTACTGAGATTTTTTTAATTTTAACATACCCCCCTACTCTTAGTACTCTAGTATATTTTTCGCTTCTCGTTTTAGATGTTATGGTACAATTTTTTCGTAATAAACGTTCACAGCAATTGCCGAGGCCATTTCAACTTTTGCCGTTTGGCTTCGGCAACGTTTTTGCCGAAGTAAAAATATGCTAATTTCAAACACTGGCTATCATGTTTTGCATCATAGCTGCTGCAATTTGCAAACTTGTAGGTTCACAATTGGCAGTCAGCCGGTCACACGCTACCGTATCCAACCTAAGCTAGGCAGACATGGAAATCATCAACAACTCTAAACAGAAAATACAAAAACTTCTCAATAATCTCATAAATTCGACCCTCAAATAAATGTCAAATGTATGACAACTGATACAATCGACAACTCACTCAATCTCACTGTATATGAAAAGCAAATAGAACAAGTAATATATCAGAATTCGCATATGTATTATATATTGGTTACCAACTATCAATCAATCAATTGTTTATTTATCAAAAAACAAAAGTGACATAAAACAATAATACATAAAATGTTAAGGTTTTGTTATTGATAGGGAGACAACGAAACGACCATACGGTTTACTAGTCAGTCAGTTGCCACCCTGGAAAGAATAATATGAGTTTATGAAACTAATCAACAACACACTGTTTTTGTTGGCATGGCTAGGATCAAATCTACAAATGAATGCGATTTTAACGTGACATATACAAAGATCAAATTACAAACAATTAATCAAAAATTATCAACTTTGTTTCATAATAAGGTAATACCTTTAGAACCATTTTTAATGTGACATCTGTCCTAGCGAGGACAATGTTTTCAGACAACATGAGCCAAAATGACGATAGTCCACCAGGGTTTTAGCAGAAAGTTGGCCTAGGGTAGCTCCTGCTTAAAAAATAGCTGGACCTAGGGTACCAGTACTGTAGATCCTCAATGAAAAGCAAACGTTTCTTTTAAAAAATAACAGTCGCTATTGGATCAATTTATTGATCTTAAACAACCACTAAGTGCACTGACATAATTCAAATCTTTCCATTTTTTTTTTACATGAGAGTGCATCCAACGTCTAAACGAAACATAAGCCACTGAGTTTTTATGAATGGAAAATGCAGGTCAGCACTTGGCAGCCCAGTTTTTTGACATGTCCGCTCGATGGCGTAAACAACTCCAACAACCCATTTTTGTTATTTGCGCAAAGGAAAACTTAAAGGCAGAGTTCTGAATGGAAGAACCTTGAAAGATTGATTGGAGAAAGTTTACCTTACAAGAAATACGTTTTTAGATTTATACATAACTTATAGAAGCTCAACTCCTAAAGTAGATGTGGTTATGAGGTCATGTTTCCATTGTTACCTGTACGGTAATTTCTTCCATTTGGGCTACAAAACTTGATGAATTTTTATTGTTATTTTAACACTGATAAAATGAGAAACTCTGCGATTGCTGAAATCAAGGCCTACCAAGTTTTTAAACTTGATTATTTTATTTCAGCACAAAGTTAAAGTTGGAAGCCAATATGCTAGGTGTAGCGCTAGAGAGCTCTGTCGTCTCTGACGTCACACGTACACGTCACTAGATTTGTCCAGAAGGCTCCGCCTTGAGCGCATAACTGCACGTCTCGGGAATTCAATCCAGTAATCGGGAATGCAACTTCAGTAATCAACTTCACTATGCCGAATTCCTACCTTGGTTCATCGTTATGTAGATTTGCAGTCGTGTTGCGTTGTGTGATCGTATGTAAAACTCGCAATCCCACACTAGAACCTTCTTAAAGAAGTTTAGCTCATGATTCTAAATCAGAGTTATCAGAGTTTGTTCAGTTTTGCGATATGAGTTTGTTGTTGAGTTTTTGTTCAATATGAAAAGTCGTTTCTTTCAATATGAAAATCAGTTGAATGCAATATTTAAAATCAGAACTTTAAAACCAGTATTAAGCAATCAGTCTTGGTAATTCTAAAGCAATATATCAGTTTCGTTGTTGCTACTGTTTCTATATTTTTTGGCACTGCCAGGATGACGTTTGGATCAGTTTATTGTTAATAATGTAGCAGCGACAACATTTCGTATCCAGTTGTTGTTGGTGGTGGAGCTTTAATGATTCTGGTGTTTTCCTTTACTTTCTGTGTTGCTGGATCGAAGATTAAAACCTATAAACAATTACGTTGTGAGCAAGCATCGATCTTCTGAGTTTGAATTAGCAACAATACAGCAGCGTAGTCGACCTCGTGTGCTATCATTCCTTGCCGACTTCGCCCAGGAATGTTGCCGTCCCACTGATGGCTGTGTATGGGTGGATAACTGGATATGCTGAAAGCAGCGTCCGCTACATATTTATGGTGACCCCGACGTGATTTGCTAACTGTGAATTGTAACGACGTGATCTCACTGTGAATTAACCACTTGACTTAACTGTGAATTGACTAAATGTGAACTGATCACTGGATGCACTGGATTATTCTGGATTACATCACGGATTATAACAAGCCTGCCTTTCATCGGACGTTCCTTTAACGACGACGCCGTGGGATTCAAGTTAAGTAACATTAATTCATGATGTTTGAATACTCTTTTTACATTATCGTAGTAGCCGTAAGCCTTTTTATCTCCCTCGTCGTTGTCGTCCTTGGTCGTCGCCTTACTCGTGGCGCGCGATCGGGGCGTCTTGACAGCAGAGATGACAATGTGTTTCGCCCCCGTCCGGACGACTCCCTTCAGACACTGGATTGTGGTGTCTGCAGGCATCCCAGGCCCTATGGCATGTCGTTGCCGAGGTTCTTCGAGACGGACGTATCCCTTTGGATTGAGCTAGTCGAAAGCTTCTTTAGAAATAGAGCCATTGATAATACTGACGAACGATATGACTTAGTTATACAGGCACTCAACGAGCAGCAATTGCATAGGGTCGCCGACGCCGTCGTCGACCGTGACGGTTGTGACGACCCCTATGCCATACTTAAACGGGCCCTCCTGCGCGAGTTTGGTCTCACTGAGGGAGACCGTGTGAGTGCCTTGTTCCACAAGACTCCTCTCGGAGCGGAAAGGCCATCGATTCATTTAACTAAAATAAGACGACTTTTGGGTAGTGCTGCTAGAGAAAATACATCCTTGTTGCGTGAATTGTTTTTGGGCAAGTTACCGACTGACGTTAGGCGCATTCTAGCCGCGCATGCGGGTGATGATTTGGAGACGTTGGCGCGCCGAGCGGATGAAATAGTTAAAATTTCAAGCGGCGATGGTGCCGTTGTACAGGGTTCACGCAGTCTTTCCTCGTAGGCAGACATTAATCAATCTTTGGATAGGCGTGTCTCCGCATTGTCTGAGTCTGTACAGTCATTCGATCGCAGGATGAACTCTTCCGGTAGTGAGATTTCTGGGAGTTTCAGGATGCCTGAATGTCGGGCGTCCCCCCTTTCTCGCCGCTCGGAGGCCCACGCCCTCACGTGACAATCTTCGAGGTCGCCCCTCACTCTGTTTCTATCACGATAGGTTTGGTCCTAGGGCCCGTCGCTGCGCCCCTCCTTGCAACTGGGAAGGAGCAAAAAACGTATCGAGTCCCACTTCAGCAGAGCGGGCGAAGTGGGGACTATCAACTTAAACTCCGCCGCGATGCTTCGGCTCTACGACCCACACACGAATATAACTTTTCTTATTGACACCGGTAGTAGCCTAAGTATACTTCCTTGCCGTTCCTTTAATCGTGCTAAACCCTCTAGTGTTCTTACCGCTGTGAACGGCTCGCCCATTCGGGTGTTCGGCAGCGTGCGCAAGCGGCTCTCACTTGGCCTACCCGTCCAATTTGAATGGACTTTTAAGCTCGCTAACCTGCCTGCACCCATAATAGGCATAGACTTTTTGTTGCATTTTGGCCTGTCCATTGACATTCCTAATAGGCGCCTGATTATGCCGAATCGTGATAACTATGCTAATCATGTGCGACACACCGCACCTTCTAGCGGACCGAAAGGCAAGGACTCCAATGTTGCCGAGCTAGGCGCCTACGCATTCTTAAACGTCGATTTCCCGAAGGTTTTTGCTCTGGAAAACTATCATCGTCCGTCTAAACATGAAACGTGTCATCATATTCTCACTTCTGGTCCTCCCACAGCGTCGCGCGTGCGCAGGTTATCGCCCGAAAAGTTAATACATCTGCGCGAGGAGATACAGCACCTCTTAGATCTGGGTGTCATTCGTCCTTCCAATTCTCCCTGGGCCTCCCCTGTTCACATGGTCCCAAAAGGGGACATAGGTCGCTACCGCATCACCGGGGACTATAGAAATCTCAACCGTCAGACCCGGCGCGACACTTATCCGCTACCCTTCTTGCATGACTTCGTCGACGCGTTGCATGGCTCTACCATCTTCTCTAGTCTGGATTTGTTCAAGTCTTACCATCAAATCCGTGTCGCCGAACGGGACATTCCAAAAACGGCCATCGTTACGCCCATTGGCGGCTTCGAATTTTGTAAATTAAGCATGGGTCTGTGTAATGCTAGTCAAACGTTTCAACGCTTCATGAACGAGGTTTTACGTGGATTGAACTTCGTGTTTTGCTATGTCGATGATGTGTTAATCTTCTCCAAAAATAAAGAAGAACATGCGATCCACCTGAGGGCAGTTTTTCGACGCTTGACTCACTACGGGCTCATTCTCAATAAGGGAAAATGTGTGTTTGGTGTTCCGAAGGTAAAATTCTTAGGTCATGAGCTCAACTCTGAAGGCATTCAACCCCTTTCTGGCAAGGTGGAAGCAATCCAGAAGTTTCAGCGCCCACTACAGGCAGGGCAGCTCAGGAGGTATCTTGGCATGGTGAACTTCTACCGTAAATTCATTCCCGATTGTGCACGGCTCTTGCAGCCGCTACACGGCATCTTAACTCCTAAGCTATCCGGTCAGAAACCGATACCTTGGACCGATGATGCAATCTCAGCCTTCGACAGGTCGAAGGAAGGCTTAAAGAGCATTTCACTGTTAGCGTATCCAGCCCCCGGCGCCGCGACCTCTCTCGTCGTAGATGCACCTTCCACTGCTGTCGGTGCCGTGGTCCAACAGGAAATCGATGGTAAACAGAAGCCCATTACTTTCTTTTCCAAATGTCTGAATAATACTCAGAGACGCTATTTTACATTCGACCGTGAGTTGTTGGCAATATACCTCGCCTTAAGGCACTTTAAGTACTTCCTGGAAGGTCGTAAGTTCGCCATATTCACGGATCACAAACCTCTCATCACTGCCTTCAAGGGTACGCTTGCCCATGCTACAGGTAGGCAGTCTCGACATTTCTCTTACATCTCGGAATTCACGTCTGATCTACAGTACATAAAGGGTGAAGATAACGTCGTAGCTGACTGCTTAAGTCGCCCCCAGATAAATGCCATCTTCGAAGACCTTCCGGGTATTGACTTACTCAAACTAGCCATCGAGCAGGAGGATGACAATTCAGTGGCTGAATTCTGTAGATCCGAACACTCCTTGAAGTTAGAAAGAAAAACTCTACCCGACCACGGGGTCTCCTTAATTTGTGACATCAGCACCGGGAGGTATCGACCTTTAGTGCCCAAGTTGTACAGGTCCCTCGTGTTTCAAACGTTGCACAACTTGGCTCATCCGGGAATTAGAGCAACCCGTAATCTTGTAGCCGCACGGTTCGTCTGGCCGAAAATGAGGTCCGATTTACGGCAATGGTGTAGGGAATGCTTGCCCTGTCAGCAGACCAAAATAGGACGCCATAACGTTGCCCCACCACAACACTTTAATGCTCCTGATGCTCGTTTCTCACATGTACACGTCGATCTGGTAGGACCCCTTCCGAATTCAGGTGGATACTGTTACATCTTAACCGTCATCGATAGATTTACTCGCTGGCCGGAAGCCATACCCCTGCCAGAGATCAGCGCGAAGGTCTGCGCCGACGCATTCATACTACATTGGGTCTCCAGGTTCGGAACCAATTGCGTAATATCATCGGATCGTGGTAGGCAATTCACCTCTGTCCTTTGGCACGAGATGGCCACATTCTTGGGAAGTAAAATTGTGCACACCACGGCATACCACCCTGCGTCCAACGGTATCAATGAACGCTTCAACCGGAGTCTAAAAGTCTCTTTAAAAACTCAGCACAACCCCGCTGCCTGGTGTAGTAATCTGGGTCTCGTTATGTTAGGACTGCGTTCTGCGCTGAAGGAAGACCTATCCTGTTCCGCCGCGCAAATGACTATGGGCACTTCACTAAGGCTTCCCGGCGAATTCTTCGATGCTCGTGACGGGAAGGACGTTCAACACTCACTGTATGCTCAGAACCTGTCATACTTCATGCAAACGCTTCGCTACACTCGCCCTAGGCATCCCAACAAGCGAGCCACCTTTTTAGACGACGCCCTGCTATCATGTACGCATGTGTTCGTCCAAACGGACAGAGTGTTGAGCAGCCTGCAACGGTCATACCAAGGACCGTATCTCATCCTCAACCGCAGTGATAAGTATTTCACCCTGAGCATCAAGGGCAGGGCTGATACAGTATCGATCGACAGACTTAAAGCCGCGGTGCTTCACCCCATAGTAGGAATAGAGAACTCGGAGGCGCTTTCGCCTCAGACTGGACCTGGTCCCACGGTAGAACGCGAAAATGCGCAATGCTCTGGGGCTCCGCTTGTGGACGTTGGCGAGCGTCATTACAGTTCCGTCGTCTCCCGTGCCGGCAGGAACATCGTTGCACCCGCATACTTGAAAGACTATGATTTATCTTAACCATTTCCCCGTCCTGGGCATGACGTAAAACTGCATCCATCCAGTCGTCCTGGGCATGACGTAAAACTGCATCCATTCATCCCATCTTTCATCAGCTAGGTGCCGTTCTTGTTATTGTATTAATTACAGCAGTCGTCGTCCTGGACACGACGTAAAACTCCATCTATCCATCCATTCCACCTTTCCTTAGTTAGCTAGTCATCGCTCTTGCATACAGTCATCTAATGAATTACGGTAGCTCTCAACCACTTCTTAGTCCTGGGTAAGACTTGAAACTGCATACATTTCCTCAGTTAATCACTCCCTCGTTTAGCAGTTCTCTGCTCTGTAGTTGTCTTTAAGAGCTTTAGGAGTTGTGTCTTTAGGAGCTGCGCTTCCCTCAGATAGGCGTGCGACGCAGCACACTTCCTGTATATAGTACTTGTTATAATCCTTGTCTGACCATTGGTCATCCGTAGGAGTCGGTTGTTCACGTAGCGCCTTGTTATTCTTGTGGCCACTGTTGTCGGGAATTGCTTGTTAAGGCGGTATCATAGATATAAGTCAACATGCTGCTTGCGACTAGCTTGCCCGTCGCTTTCTGCCTTTTTGGCCTTGTTTCGTCACAGCTGCTCGCATTCATCTGTCCACCGCTTCCTGCTCTGTTGGACCGGTTCCCCGCTCAGTCGCTTCGCATAGCTAGCATGCTTTCAGTCTATCCATCTTTCAGTTCCTATGTTTGCAGGTTGTCGTGAGGCTGGGCACTCCTTGCCTCGTCGCTCCCCCTGGTTTGTCTGCTGGTATTACAGTCCTGGTCTGGTTTGATCAAAACGTTTGTCCGTTTTTTCACCTTTTCCGTTTGGTTAGAATACCCATCCTGCTGTCATGACACTTTGCTCTCGCGTCGCGGTGTGTGGCAGTTTGTGCGACTGCTTCGCACGGCCGTTGTCCGGACTGCCCTTCCGTGTCGTAGAGAGAGTGCGCTCTGTGCCCTCTGGCATGCTTCATCAATTTTCACAACTTAAACTTCGTGTACTGCATATAAACATTATCTGCATCGTCAGTGTTCACCTGTGATTGATTAGTGATAACCGTAGTGATTAGATTGTGTTTGTCATTGTAACTTCCCACATTTTTTTGTGTTAATCAGAAATCATCGTAGCCGGATGTCCGCCGCACGAGACCTCTGCTTCAACCAATCGAGAGCCGACCAGCCGCTCCCCGGAATCAGAGGAACTGTTAGCGCTCGCGCCGTGCGGAGAGGATCCGACCCCGTCTTGTCGTTCACCGTGTGTCAATGTTGTAATACGCATTTTGTGCCTCGCCTGTTTCATTTCATGCTGCAAACGTCTCATCAGAAGTCAAACGGCCACCCCGTTTTCCTTCTTGCGGGGGTGTCTGTAGCGCTAGAGAGCTCTGTCGTCTCTGACGTCACTCGTACACGTCACTATATTTGTCCAGAAGGCTCCGCCTTGAGCGCATAACTGCACGTCTCGGGAATTCAATCCAGTAATCGGGAATGCAACTTCAGTAATCAACTTCACTATGCCGAATTCCTACCTTGGTTCATCGTTATGTAGATTTGCAGTCGTGTTGCGTTGTGTGATCGTATGTAAAACTCGCAATCCCACACTAGAACCTTCTAGAAGTTTAGCTCATGATTCTAAATCAGAGTTACCAGAGTTATCAGAGTTTGTTCAGTTTTGCGATATGAGTTTGTTGTTGAGTTTTTGTTCAATATGAAAAGTCGTTTCTTTCAATATGAAAATCAGTTGAATGCAATATCTAAAATCAGAACTTTAAAACCAGTATCAAGCAATCAGTCTTGGTAATTCTAAAGCAATATATCAGTTTCGTTGTTGCTACTGTTTCTATATTTTTTGGCACTGCCAGGATGACGTTTGGATCAGTTTATTGTTAATAATGTAGCAGCGACAACATTTCGTATCCAGTTGTTGGTGGTGGAGCTTTAATGATTCTGGTGTTTTCCTTTACTTTCTGTGTTGCTGGATCGAAGATTAAAACCTATAAACAATTACGTTGTGAGCAAGCATCGATCTTCTGAGTTTGAATTAGCAACAATACAGCAGCGTAGTCGACCTCGTGTCCTATCATTCCTTGCCGACTTCGCCCAGGAATGTTGCCATCCCACTGATGGCTGTGTATGGGTGGATATGCTGAAAGCAGCGTCCGCTACGCTAGGCTATAGGCAGGCCATAGCCAGCCTGGGGGCAGAGGGGTCTCGCCCCCCCCCCCCCCCCCCCCCGGCAAGATTCCAACATTCAATTAACATGCAATTAAACCGGCTGATGCTGCTCTGCAGCAACGAGAAACGGATATCAATGAATCGATAAAACTAATCGATGCTGCAGCAGTTGTTCTTCGCTCCTCCGCAGTGAAGAAGGATAGGCTATCAAGAAATCCTAAGAAAACATGAAAGATAGCCTATGTCTGGTGTTTCTACAGACGTAGCAGAGTCACTTCGAGCTAAACGAAGACGTGTGACAAACAGAAGCTTGAATGATTTTGTCACAACAGAACATTTGAAACACACACTGTCTGGAACATCTGAGGATGAAGACAACAGTGCAAGAGTTATGCAAAAAGCTAACTTACGTTTTTTGAGGTTCTTGACAAAGTTTTGGAAGACTTCAAATCAAGATTTACGGATAATAGCTGGTTGTATTCTAAAGTGGAGGCAATGTCGCGACATTCTACAAACTTTCTAAACCGTGAAGCACTTCTTGCATTGTCTACACGCTAATGGGGTTAGATAGCCTATGCCTTCATCAGCTGAACTTGGAATTGCCAAAGTGTAGGGCCTATCTGGCGAATAGTAATAATGTTCCCATTGCTGAAAAACAGGACTCCAACTTTGTATTAGTTAAACTACATGAACAAAAAATTGCCTTTCCGAAAGTGTTTCACCTTGCAGCAGATATTGCTACATTTGGATCTAGCACTGCCGTTTGTGAGTGTGGATTCTAAGTGTTAACAAGGGTTGACACTCCCACTAGACGGAGCATGTTACAACCAAGACAGGCAAACTTGGTGCTTATAGCCTTTGAACATTCTGTATCAAAATCTATCAATTTGGACTTGTTTGTGAGACGGTTTGCATCCAAACATCCGCGACTGCAGTTGCAATAGACTAGCTCACGGGTGTATAGGCTAATCATATATATCAAAATCCTCGGCACTAGTTTCTTCGAGCCAGTTAAAGTTTTTGCTCATAGCAAGTACCGCTATTCATACAACAAGTCAACAATTGCTGTGTTATGTTGGTCATTGTAATGTGGTTGCCGTGATTTAGCCTAACTAGCGGATAAAATATGAGAGACCAGTGTTGGTCTTAACACTAATCTGATATATTGCAATTTTTGTAGATAGCCTACCGATATTTAAGAGATAAAATGCCAAAATCATTTAAATTTTTTCCGCCCCCCCTAAAAAAAGTTGGCCCCCTTGCTCTGCGGTCTGGCTACGGCCCTGGCTATAGGCCAAAGGTTAATGCAAAACGCCCAAAGATCTGCGCATTTGGATTTATCTAGAATTTACAGATGGCCTGCCGCTGCATGGTTAAACTCGTTTAAAGACAGTTTGATACTTTATAGCCTAGGCTACCTATGAGTCATGAGGTAGGCCTATCAAATTCTATAGCCTACACACCCCTGCACAGTTTATAACCAACACGAAACCTATTGAAACACGCCAAAAAAAAACTGTGTTTTTGGATGGCTGATTGGTTTATTTTGTCAAAATTTTGATAAAAATGTAATTCGCTGCCGGACACAGGCATGTCTTTCTAGACTAGATAATATGTCCAAGAAAAATGAGTTGTCTTGGAGTTAATGCTTTTATCAGTTTCTTCAAAAAAAAATAAAAATTTTTGTGTTGTTGTGATGGCGCAGCGCTATGAGGCGGTCGTTTTCCAATCATGCAATCTTGGTTCGACTCCTCGCAGCTGGTTGTTGAAAAACACCGCTCAGCTCTATCTAGGGTGCAAGAAAGTGGGCTGGAGAAGTTTCTGAAGGAAAGACAGCCGAAAGAAAATGTAGGCTACAGAAATTTTAAACCACGCAGGCCTATAGTCTACAAGACAAGCAAAAAGGTGAGTCCCATAGGCCACTTGATCCAAGCATCGGAGGACAAAACTTCTGTAGCCTACATTTGTTGGCCTAATATGGTCCATAGCCCAAGCTATATGAATTTCGGAGCTTTCTTCTGAAAAACTAGCCTACATTTCCGCTGTTGCAGTAGCCTACGCATTAGGCCTAGGCCTACGCCTATAGTTTGTAGGGTGAAAGTGCATGTCCCGCTTTATATTATATAACCACATTATATAAGCTGCCTTTTAACTATTAAATTAATCTATTTTTATGTAGTGTTACGGCCAATCTCTGTACAAATCAAACGTCATATAAAACCGTTCAAGTCTACTGAATATTACGTCATGGAAGTTGCTAGAAAATGTGCCAAAATTGCACCATCGTTCATAGACTTGTGTCAAACTTGTTTGGACTTGTTTGGGCCTGTTTAAACAGGAATATTACATCAGCTTTAAACACCTGTTGGAATGACTTCATAATTGTCTTTCATTTATTGCGTCACAGTACTGCATACGTGAATTTGAGATATTGATATCTATTCTGGTCATTCGTAAAATGATTGTTTGAAAGTTGGCCGCACATTTAACTGTTGGCTTAGTGCTTGCTAGCTGGACAAAGGTTCCGTCTTTTATCCAAGTAATCTGTTCTGTAGTGACAGTTTTCAGTGGTGTACGCGTTGCACCCCATCGTTTTCGGTAGCCGTGGGCTAATTTTTACAGAAATACACTTTTTGAAAAGAAGTTCAAGTGTGTGTTTCTTCGGTCATTATATGCAGACGAAAGGATCCGGGAACTTTAAGTTACAATTTTCCCACGAAGAAATTATGGTTTACCGCTGTGACCATAAAAAATAAAAGACGAGTTCTTGTTAGCTGGTAGGCCAAGAAGCACTAAAAGCATAAAAAATAAAAGACGAAGTTAGTTAGTTGGTAGGCCAAGAAGCACTTAGAAGCAAAGAAATAATAAAAGAAGATCTTATTGGTTGGTAGTCTAAAGAAGCAAAGAAAATTAAAGACATTTCTTCTCGGTAGGCAACTGAAGAACTTTAAGCTAAAAAGTAAAGACATTTCTTCTCAGTTTGGTACAGAAGAAAAATAACTTTGACATTTATTGGCAAGAAAGAAGATTAAAGGCAATCCATCTGTGCTTGAAGATTCAAGTGGAAGAATCCAAGCAAGTTTTGTGGACGTTTGGACTTCACATACTCGTACAGCTACGGTATCGTGCATTTAAATTCTTTTTTTTTGTATTTTTTACGGTCTTTGCAGTTAAGTTTTTTATAACTACTGTAATTTTGTGTGTTTGTGTAACTTAATTTTTTAATTGTTAAATTTAGCCCTAACATTTAATATGTCTACACTCGGTGGTGACAGGGACTCGACCGCCGTCGACTCGACTGAGTTTAAGCCTGATGATGTTCTTTGCGGTCGGGCAGGCCATTCTGGGGAGGGACCCATTAACGATGAGGCTAAGTCAGTTCGAGAGGCCCGGCATCTTAGACGGGATATTTTGACTCAAATTGGGAAACTTTCTGTGGCCCTAGGTTCTTTGAGTGATAAGCCGGAACTGTTAATTTTTAGATCTAACTTATCTACTTTAGAAGAGGAATTAAGGCATTTCCATGCTCTTTTGAGTAAAATTGTTAACTCTGCAATCTTGGCAGAACTTCGTGATAGGGTAGATCCCGAATTTAACTCGTTAAAAAATAACTTCGAACAAAAAGAAAGTGATTTCTCAGATAGGTTAGATGCTGACATACATCCTGAGGATAGCGCCTCAAATGTAAGCACTAGGATGTCTGAGAGCTCGTCACGGATAGTTGCACAAATTAACCTACAGCTAAGACGAGAGGAGCTCCAGATACAAGCCGAGGCCGAAGCAAGAGCTGCTGAGGCCGCCGTGAGAGCTGAGGCCGAAGCGAGAGCTGCTGAGGCCGAAGCGAGAGCTGCTGAGGCCGAAGCGAGAGCTGCTGAGGCCGCCGCGAGAACTGAAGCCATACGAGTTGAGGCCGCCGCGAGAGCTGAGGCCGTACGAGCTGAGGCTGCCGCGAGAGCTCAGGCCGAAGCCAGAGCTGCTGAGTTCGCACTCAAAGACGCTCAGTTGAGGGCTGAACAACGTAAAGAGGTAGTTTTAGCTGAATATCGTTCTGAGTTGGGCTCCCGGCGTAGCTCTAGGAAGGGCTCTTCTAGGCATTCCAGAAGTGAACATCAATCGCAGTTTAATTTACCTAACCTTTTCCAGACGCCTGTTCAATCTGTAAGTGGACCTGTACAATCCACATGTTTTCCAGCTGTTTCAGGAGGTCTCGGGGCCGCGGCTAAGGGTCTTCCGAAGGCTGTAGAGCCAAGGTCTGCAAATTACAACCGAACTCCTCCCCCAGAGCGTACAGGTCACGGGGCCGCCATTAGCAGTAATGCTTTGCCCCCTTCAAAGTTTTCTGCGCCGCTAGTTGCTGATCGCCCAGCTACACGTAATTTAGGTGGTTGTGAGAGGCGTATCGTGTCTCCTGATTTTAACGTGTTTGAGGATCGTGATCAGGCTGTGCATGTGACTGAGCCCACTCAGCCCCTTAAGGGATATAGCTTGTCTTCTCCCGCTAAATCGAGTTCTCAACAGCAGGATTGCTTTTTTGAATACCAAAATAGTAGGACGTTCTTCGATAAGGCGGCCTTGATTGGTTACGATGGTAATAATATGCCATTTGTCTTCTTTAAAAATCGTGTTATGGCCTTGATGGCAGCTTCGCCCTTTAAGGGAACTCGTTTGACTTTGTTGCAAGCAGCTTGTGTTAGAACAGCTGCACAAACGATTGCTAATTTGGTTTCTGACACTCCTGGCTTGTCAGAGGAAGACAGGATAGAAATGTCATTAGCTCGCTTGTCCCAACGTTTTGGAGTTCGTGGAGGTCTTTTCGCAGAACCAGAAATTAGAAAGTATCGCTATGGTAGCAAATTGACTTCTATCTCTTCCAGTGATTTGAAAGAGTTTAAAGATGAATTGTCGCAGTGTTTGCTTTACGCGAAAGCTTATGGTCAGCGTGATAAATTAGAAGGACGTTTTGTTTTGGATTTGGCTAAACGACTCCCGTTTGACGCTAAGCAGCGTTATCTTGACTTTTTAGGTGATCAGTATGGTAGCACTGAGGAACCTACTTTTCAGAGTTTGTTTGATTTTGTAGTACGGGAGGAAACGCGCAAGTCGACTGATTTTAGCATTATGCTAATGGGCGATTCTGGTGAGTCGCAGCATTTTAAAAAGTTTGGCAAAGGAAAATTGCCTTCATGTCCGGTTAGGCAGACGTCGGTAAAACCCCATGATAATGTGATTTCAGGGAGTTCGCAGTACTCGACTGCTGTTGGCGCACCGCGCGGCGGTGTGGCCAGACATAGTGACATACCGGCGTGTTTTTGTTGTTCGTCACGTGGTCAAGTTGAATATCATTTTTTGTCTAATTGTAAAGAATTTTTGCGCTTGACACCTAAAGATCGGAGAGATGTCATTGTGAAAGCTGGCAAATGCTTGAATTGTTTGCGCCAGCATATGGTTAGAGACTGTAATCATGCAAATAACTGTCGTAAGTGTGGACCTACCAACGATAGGAAACACTATTTTCTTCTGCATGATTTTTATGTGACGTCACGTGATTCTCTGGATTTGGTCGGTAAAGATGAGGCTGGTGCCAGAGCTCCTGTGCGTAATGTTAAGATTGGAAATGTTAAAGCAGCCTTTAACCGCGTTACTGCTGCTCGTGTTTTGAATCCAATGACTGGCAAATCGAAGTTGGTGTATTGTCAGCATGATCCTGGTTCGCAGTTGACCTTTGTTTCGAGTGACTTGGTGTGCGAACTTGGTCTTAAACCGTATGATAAAGCGTCGTTTAAAATGGATACTCTGGCTGGTCAGAAACCTACTTGTGCTGACCTTGTTAAACTCAACATCCAGTCGTTAGAGACTGATGAACTGTTTTATGATATAACCTCGGTGGTTAACCCAGCTTGGGCTGACGATGTTAAAACTTTACCCCATAAACAAGATTTAAGTGGTTTCCGTCATTTTCATGACGTGAATATGTTTCATTTGAATGATTGTAGTACTGTAGATGTACTGATTGGCAACGACAACGCTTATTTGATGTGTGCAAAAGAAGAGCGTGTTGGTGACAATCGTAGTGAACCGCATGCTTTGCTCACTCCTCTCGGTTGGTTGGCTTGTGGTGGTAAGTCACCCTTAGTTGAAAGCGTTGCTAAAGTGTGCAGAGTGCAGACGTCTTCAGAGTCGGATGTCATCTCTGGCTTTCAGCGTAAAATTGAGTCTCGCGATATGGAAATAGCAGACCTGAATAAAGTCATTCAGGATTTGACCTTGCAAAATGAAACCTGTGAATTGTCTCGCAATGATATTTTGGCTAGAGAACTTGTCGAACCGAATATTGAGTTGAAAGATGGTCGATTTGAGATACCTGTTCCGTTGAAGGAAGTTATTGATTTACCTAACAAATTTGTGTTGGCGTCAGATAGAGCTGCTGATTTAAAGAAGAAGGCTTTAAAACAATCTGAATTCCGAGGAACTTGTGTAAATGATGTAATGTCTTCTTGTCCTGAATTGTCTGACTTGTTAAACCCTCTGGCAGATGTCTTGGCTAGATTTCGGCTTGAAAGATTTGGTTTCATGGCTGATGTGACCAAATACTTTTTTCACATTTTGGACTCTTCAATACGTAAGCCCAGTTTTATTGAACTGCTTACGTACACAGGCAGTGCCGTTCGGATCGTGAACGAACGCCCTTTGGTACCTTTGAGTGACGACCCTAGGGATTTTACTGTCATCACCCCTGCCTCACTTTTGACCCCATACTTAGACCCATACTGTGCTGTTGGGCAACCACATGATCGTGACCAATTAAGAAGGGATTATCGGTTCAATTTGTCACTTTCTCAGCAGTTTTGGAATAAATGGATCGATTTTTACTTGCCAGGTCTTCAGGGCCGGAAAAACTGGCTAAAAATGGCCGAGAATTTGGAGCCTGGTCAACTTGTAGTGGTAGGTTCTCTCCAAGACATTGGTAAACGTGGGAAGTATCAACTTGGGAGGGTGCATGAGGTAGTTCCACAAATTAGGAAAGGGAAGCCTGTGGTTCGTAGAGCCAAAGTTGCCGTCTGCAACTATGATGAGAGTACGGGGAAAGTGAAAGTAGACTACGTGTTGAGGGATATTTCGTGCCTCGCCCCCGTAAAGAACACCTAAGTGTTAGGGTTTGAGCCTGGTTTTGTCTGCGGTGGCCGATACTTGTCTGAGCCCGGAACAGTCGGTTATTATCGCAACTATTGTATATAGCGTCATTTAGCGTGTACCTATGGTACCAATTTGTGTATCGTGTGTTTTATTCATTGGCTCACGATTGTCCTTCAATTCTTTTTTAGTTATGCCATGTTAGACTGTCATAACTAGGGGCCGCTATGTTACGGCCAATCTCTGTACAAATCAAACGTCATATAAAACCGTTCAAGTCTACTGAATATTACGTCATGGAAGTTGCTAGAAAATGTGCCAAAATTGCACCATCGTTCATAGACTTGTGTCAAACTTGTTTGGACTTGTTTGGGCCTGTTTAAACAGGAATATTACATCAGCTTTAAACACCTGTTGGAATGACTTCATAATTGTCTTTCATTTATTGCGTCACAGTACTGCATACGTGAATTTGAGATATTGATATCTATTCTGGTCATTCGTAAAATGATTGTTTGAAAGTTGGCCGCACATTTAACTGTTGGCTTAGTGCTTGCTAGCTGGACAAAGGTTCCGTCTTTTATCCAAGTAATCTGTTCTGTAGTGACAGTTTTCAGTGGTGTACGCGTTGCACCCCATCGTTTTCGGTAGCCGTGGGCTAATTTTTACAGAAATACACTTTTTGAAAAGAAGTTCAAGTGTGTGTTTCTTCGGTCATTATATGCAGACGAAAGGATCCGGGAACTTTAAGTTACAATTTTCCCACGAAGAAATTATGGTTTACCGCTGTGACCATGTAGAGATATCGACCTATTAAAATACGGCATGCCTTGTAGGCCTACATTAAAGTTCTCCAGGGTTAATGGAAATATAGCTTTTATTTGACCCGGTGTATGAAGCAAAACAAAAAACATCAAAAGATCACAAAATACGCAAAGACGAGACAAAAAAAGATAAATTTGTCAAATTTGGCTGGGAAAGCATTCCCCAAGAATCCTGAATGGATTATTTTTCTAGCTCTGCTACTGTCTCAGAACTAGATGTTCATTTCAGTCAGATTTCAACAAAACTCAGTGATGTGTAGGACATCATTAATCCGACCTTACAAAATGCCGCAAATAAAATTATTTCTCTGTGTTTAAATTCAAATCGTTCACAAAAGTTGAATCAACACAGAAACAAACTGAAAAGTGTTGCGACCTTGCCAAACTTTAAACTAATTATTGTATTTCGATCTAGGCATGTTACAGTATAACGCTTTGTCGCTTCTACCATTCTTTTGGGCTTCTGTTGGTTGGTTTAATTGGTTTTGAATCTTTATCCACGGATTAACAAAGCCTTGATTGGCTATTCCTGGTAGTTTCGCATACTTGTAGAGGCTTTTGACGCAGGGCCAGTTATGCCGAGATTAGCAGAGTGAAGTTTTCCGATTGTTGAGGTGTTGTTGCTGGGGAATTATTCCACTCACTAGGTGCAGCTGAATTGAGAGCAGTCCTGAAATGCGTTGCTCAAGCGCACACCCCGAGAGTCGAACTTACGCCGCTTGATCTTGAGCCGGGCGCGTAACCACTGAGCTAACGGGGCGGACGATTAATATGATCCAATATGAATAAATACGATCTGACAAATTCTGTAATGTAATGAGTAGGCTAATGTAATGTAATGATTCTGTAATGTTTGGTAGGCTACGTATTGTTGTTTTCTGTAATGATAACAAATAAAATCAAAGTTAACTTCCCAGAGTTGTTGGCTGAGATGGCCGCAATGCTGTACGGTAGCCTAGGCTATCTCATATAGCAACACATATCAGTAAGTCACTGTAAAGTATAGTGACAAAATGTACCACAAAATAGTCATACTTCTGCTAGCCTACCATTGATTTGAGATAACAAACGCGAAGCTAATAAACAAAAGTGTTCATCATAGTTGCTAGATTGCCTCTGTTTGAAGTTTTAATATTAATCCAAACTCATTAATTATTCCAAAAAATAAAGCGTTTTGCAATTGAACATAAAATCAACAACAAATGCACTACAAGTGAAAAAAACAACCACCATCTAGAGAGGAATGTCATCAGAGAGCTTAGAAGCATTGCGACGACTTCCATTACACCCAATGCGGTAAATCGATAACGCTATTTTGGCAAAAAAAGCAAGAACGGCAAGACCTAAACCAATTGAAGCTAAAATCAAATTACGTTGAGCCTCAATAGAAATAAGTCTAACAACAATACCAGAAAACCCAAAAATAAAGACTGGGTAAATTGTAAACAAGTATCGGCAATATTTTTCCAAGATGAAGTTTTCCAAAACAAACCAAATCACAAGAGCTGAAAAAAGCAATCCAAAAATGATGGATGATCCGTCTTCAAGAGTAACAAGCTCTGAAAATATAGTTATATTTATGATATGATTTTATTTTTCATATTATACAACTTATATATATATTTTTTTTAAATACTTATTTATTATTTTTTTTATATAAGCTGTTATTTTTCATTATGATTTTATTTTATATAGTCACATTTATGATATGATAACAACTCTTACTCGATTACAACTCTCGTTTCAATGTGACAGTTTAAATGAGATCAATGGGCGTTTCAACAAAGTCAATGTGAGGTTTGCCTTCTACATGGAAAACTATAAATCACATTAATTTTAATGTTGCGATAACTACAGTAGCTTACCCTAGTAGACCATAACATTCGCATTTTTTCCAGCAGGCCTACTTTTGGTTTGCTCAAGTTTCTGGCCGAGGTGAAACGATAGACTGCATTTCATGAACATCAAAATGTGCTGCATACCACTTATAGTCTTATTGATTATTGGAGGCTATATGCAAGTAAAGAATGTTCTTTCTTTAAAAGTTGCCTAATAGCAGGCAAAATTTGTAGGCTACAAAGCTATTGAGTGGGAAGAACGCTTGATATGTCCAAAGTCGGAACTGGTCCTTAAAATATTGCACATTTTTAGTTTGTTTCAGTTTGTTTTTTGTGCGATTTCATAACCCCATGCAGGGCATTGCAACCTAGCAGGCCGAACACTGATAGGCATAGCCGTAGGAGAGTAAAACCTTTTGGGAGGGCAAACAAAATTTGCCCAAATTTTTTAAACTTTGCCCAAATTTTGTCTTTGCAAAAATGTTTCCAGAAAAGTAACGTTACTCAATTGCTGAGGTAGTGCTGTGTAATAACTCCACAGGCATCAACTTGGCTGTGTACGAAAACACAAGCAAAAAAACGTACAAAACCAAAACAAGGCTGTCGAATCGAAAGTTATCATTCTGCCCAAATTGCAATACCGCATGCCATAGTTTCCAAAATCCATAATAGACTAGGCCTACATTTTACATTCATTGCAAAATGGTAATGTCGGCTATCTCATAAATGATAATGATTATGCAAAGTTCTTAAACTTGTAAGATGTCGAGATATGGAACGATTGATTTGCCCAAATAAATGGACATTTTTTGCCCAAATTCGTGATGTTTTTTTTTCAGCAGGGGGCGATCGCCCCCCTGCTCCCCCATCTCCTACGCTATGCTGATAGGATTTGGAAATCTAAACAGAACTGCTATCTCAGATCTCCACTCCGCCGCTTTGATCACGCAGTGCAATGCACGTTTAAAATATATATATGGACTGAAAAATTCAAGAAAATTGAAAAGATTACCTTTTTGAATTGCAATTTGTTCACCAAAATTTCCTTCGTATTGGATAACCAGACCAATACCCAGAGACGTGGCAATAGTGAGCCATGTTCCAAGCAGGCAGAGTCCATTGTGAACCAGAATCCGAACGAGCCAAAGCATAACTGAAAAGCGGAATGTCCTTTCTTATTTACAGAAATAATTTAAAATTAGTAGTTAGGCTACTAATCTGGTAGCTGTAGGTTATTAATGCAACACAATTCGTAACTTCTACATTTCACCACTGTCAGAAACTAAAGTTTTCGTTTCGCTCTAGTTCTTTGTTTGGTTGAGTTTTCCACATTTCGAATTAATTTTTTCAGTGCAAAGTTTTCTTCGATTTATTTCGAAACAGAAGTAATTTCGTTTCATTGTCAACTCGAGCCAAAATAACAAACATCGACAATTTTCGTTTCGTTGCAAGTAGGATTCATAAAGATGAAATCCAAACACCCCTATAAATGACACAAGTAGCTTAGACTCAGTTGACTGTACTTCAAGAGCTAGCTAGTTTTTTTTCTTACCTTTGTTTTGAGATTCCAATTTGGGGGTATTGTGATAAAGCCGATGCAGAGAAATCCCTATGGCACCCCACATAAATACCCATCCTAGAACCAACAGGACCAATGACACTGGGTGGTTCTCTCTGTCTTGGACGAAAAACCAAGCAAGAGTAGCAGCGTAACTGACGCTGAAACAAGCTTGATAGGGCTGCAATGGTAAGAACAAGTTTACAGTTTGAAAGGTCACACGTCATGCTGCGGTTTTGTTTATTGTCGCTCTACGCTAGCTAGGGTCATTTAGCGACAGGCTCATTTTTAATTTTATATCAGGTTTACAATGTTATCACATTATTACCCGATTTATTCTCACTGCGCTATGCAAGAAAGAACACAATCGGTACCGTTTTTAAAGTCTTAGTCAGAACCTGAATCTGAGTCTTTGATCGGTGCGACCCGACCTGAAATCGACCCCAGAATCTAACAGCATCAGAGCCAAAGGCGAAACCACTCGGCCACTGAGCTGGTAAGGTCATACGTGTTTCTTAAATCCAGTAGAGTACATTATTGTATTTTAGAACAATTACCTTCGGTACATGCACAGACTTGTACAAGCAATCAATGCACTACATGGCGATCTATACTACTGGCCTTTCCAACGTGGCAACAGCCAAATAATGTGGGGGCCTATACGAAAATTCAATTTACCAACTGAGATAAGTGTTACAACATATAATCTGCAATTTTCATTGGTCAAGTAATGTTTTTTAGCCTAAAAATTGTAAATACAGTGCCAAAACGTAATTAAGATGAAATATTATTAAATAAGTGGTAAAATAGCAAGACAATACCTACATGTTAAGAATACCATGAGAATCAAGATATCAACAGAATCAAGGTACACGAAATCAAGAGTGATCCAACTTTCAAAACACTCAGTACCGGTATGTTAAAAAATTTGTTTTCTAATCCAGAAGTATTATTTTGTTTGTTAGAATAAGTCATGCAAAGACGCCTTTTTTACGCCTAATACCTGTTAGTTGCCAAAACTTAATAGGCCCTTGCATTATTTGGCTGTTGCCACGTTGATGCACTACTATCCACTGTCCCTAAATCAATGACTTCAGTGTAATCACTGCTAATGGTGCAATGAATTATATCTTCAGTGACCTACTGCTGTGGGACGGGTGTTTAGTGAGGCACTATTCTATTCTGAAATACATAAGCTTCTGAATTATGAAAGTTCATCCTTCGAATCACGTTTTATGGAAAACAATATTATCTTGCTCAAATAAAATCTTTTCCATCAACCAAAGTTTTCACGTGGATTATTTCTGTATCAAAAATAAGCATCCATCTTTTTGAATGAAAAGTTGTTAATTTAATGGTTCAAATGCACTTTATTTTTCCCTAACATTTGAAGTTTCCTTTTTATGTCCAGTAATCTGGTGAGTAACTACACATATTGTTTCAATAGGCTACGCCATCTGGACAAGTTTTTGCAACCGTTTTAACCACGTAAGCTTTCTGTATACGGGCGAAAAGTTAGGCACAGTAGGCTACTGGTGTGCTATCGGCTGTGCAAAATTAAACGTAAAATTTTTACAGAATTTCTGCAAATCGGCTTAATCTTGATATTGCGATAGTCTTCACTTCTTTACTTTCATTTCACCAGATTTTAGCTGGTGAAAAAATCTCACCTGCATCCAGGGGCTTCGAGAGTGGGGAGAAGACGGGTAACTTTTCCGTTTTCCCCCTAGTATAACGTTGTAAATGAAAAACGAGTAGTTTTTTGTTTTTTACACTTTTGAGGGGGCCCACTTTTGCTATCAAAATAAAAATGTATGAACCTAAAAATAAATAATTTTTTGAGTGAAATATTTTGTTTCAAGTATTTTTTGATCATTTTAGAATGTAGATGCTACTTTAGTTGTTTTTTATCAAAAACAAATCGTTTTTGTATTGAGATAGGCTATAAAAATTGCTGTAAGACGTAAAATCTGATGCAGTTAAATCTATTGATTTCTGTATCACTAAACAGTTTCTGTTGTTTTAACTTAGAAATTGGTGCTACATTTGCTGAGCGTGTAGCCTACTATTTTTGTATGACCAACTGAATCTTGACTTCAAAAGCTGCGTTGGCCAGGCATATTGATCCAACATGTCTGAAAAGGTGAAAGATGTTCAAGCAAAATTAAGAGAAGTAAACGCTTTATGCCTATTGCTTAAATCTAGCTGGAGTTCATAGTGTACACTGTACAGTGTTAATTGACGCTATACACAGTAAACTTGAGCTGCAAACCGGAACGCACCACCTCGTCATCTCTACTCAAGGAAACCATTAATTGCAACTTTCGAAACACTTTTTCAAGTATTTTTGTTGCTTTGAGGATCTTTTACGTCAACCGGCACCTCCAACGGTTTCGAGTTGACAACATGGTTTTAGCACACAGAAATTTATGAAGAATTGTTTACGCTTCATCACGATTTAAAATTGATTGGACAGCCTATGCATGTTAAGAATCAAAATTTTCATTATTTGATGCTGTGATCCGTAACGTTGCATTGCAAAAGGTGGGAAACTGATGATTTGTTGAGCTATTTTTATTCCCTGTATTGTGTGTCAACATTTTTTTTCATCTATGCTAAAATTACCAGAGACAACAAATTCGATTGGCATCATGATCGGAACCAATACTGGCCTGTCACGCGAACTTGTCAAGGGGAGGAGTCCGTTATCAATTATCACTGACCAAACAACTTCTCTTCCAGGATTCCACTTAACAAACAAACGAGAATGTGTAACAGCTAACAGGATCATCAGCAAACACGCTCGCACTGCCCAAACACTAGATAGATAGCCTACTGTAGGTGGGGTACTGGATGCCGCACTTCAAATCAGCAGCCTTAGATGCCCAAACTGCGAATCTAACATTCAGAACGTCGGTCACTTGGTCAAAGATTGCCTAGCCACCAAATCAGTGGCGGATATGGAATGGAGCACTAGCCTACACCCGATATTTTTATATAGGCTACCGGTATCCTACTGGTTGAAGCTCCAAAGACACCGCATATGAAACTTGCACACCATACCACTATAGGGCATAGGCCTATTACAATTTTTCGACAAAATAGTGAGCAACAATAGCAATTTTGCTGCAATTGTAGTCGAGTGGTTTTTATTGATTTTCATATTGAAAAAAGTTTTTTTTTTTTTCTTCATGATATGTTGTTAAAATCTAAACTTCGAAAGAATTCAATTTTACGCTGAGGAAAGTATCTAAGTTCAGCTTAAGACACGTGATGCAACCCACGATACAAACTGGTTGCTTTTATTTTTGCTAAAACTTGTTTTTTTGGGGGGCCCTTTTTCGTATTGTTTCCCGACCAGCCTTTGTTTCTCTCGAAGCTCCTGTCCGCGTCACACCTGATTGCATTGTAAAATGAAATAGGTGTAGGTAGCCTATTAAACCACTTATTTACCAAATTTCAATAAAAGTAAAACAGTAACAATGTATTGGCAACTTACAATTGGTGCTAAAGTGGGCTCTCTTTTCACAGGGCTATTCTTGGCTGGAATAAATATCGATACCAGAAAATAAGTGATTCCGATTAGAGTCCAGATTAGTATAATTGGCCAGATGATGTTGAACACAAAAGGCGCTGGGGTATGTTCATTCGAATACTTTTTTCCCAAGTCAGTGTTCGTGTTCGCAAATATATCTGCAAAAATATGTCAAAAGCCGTGTTAATAAATGCAAAGTTAAAACCGCATTCAGTTAAAGTAGAATACTGAGACTGAGAGACGGTAACTTTGATAAGGGATCCAGAGGTTACTTTTAGACCCGAACTCAGCATGATTTTAGGGACCCGAAACCTTTCCAAGGAGCCCGGGAGTTTGAAGAAACCACCGCGTGTTCTGTGGATGTAGCACATTTTTTATAAGTGTCTTGAATTGGTGCCCGAAGATCTCATTGGCACAGGCCCAAATTATCCTCTCAACGGCCCTTCTAAGTCCAATTCAATTCAATTTATTTTTCTTTGTCAGAATGCAAAAGAAATGATATCGTGAAAAAGAAATACAGTAACAAAACCAGGCTATCGTTGTTGCAAGTTAGTCTGCCGCCTGAAAAAGTTATGTTGCTGTTTAAAAAAAAAAAGAATTTGGCTAAACGTTATTTTAGTTGAAGCCTATTTTATAACAATCTCTGCTACCAGCAATGCATAAAATTTGTAAGCTTGCTCTGAAGTGATTGTAGCCTATGCCTGCTGACGCTATAGTCTAGCTCTGGTCAGTTTTCATTTTTGACCATCAGTACGGCAACAATATATCCTACGTTCCCACTCCGTAATGCAGCAGTTTGGAATACGTTGGCAACACATTGGGATTTACACATTTTTTCCAATAAATTAGTATGTTAACTTTTGCTGATAATGTTCAATCATTTTCGTCCTCCTCGTTTTTATAAAGAAGAAAGTTTGTGGTCAGCCAAAGTAAACTGGGGCCAGTTACTAGTTCTGATAGAAAGTAAATCATGTGAATTTTTCTCCGTAGCCAGCTTGTCTTAGAGGGTTAGGGCTAGATGATTTAGATGACGTGGGCTCGACGCCCATTCTGTCATAACTATTTTTCTTATGTAATTTCCAAACAATGTTCAAAGCACTGATCAACTATCTAGCTAAGTGCCAGAAGGGTCACAATTAGACGATAACCAGACCATGTTCTGATTGGTCCATGCCTTGCAAGCTCTTAGAAAAGTTGTTAGGCTACGTTAAAGTGCCATGACTGCTCTCGATTCAGCGGCACCTATTGGTTGGATAATTTTCACACGCAACAACACTTCAATAATAAATAAAACCTTCACTGTATCAATCTCGATAACCGGCACTGCATCAATGGTTATCAACTACAAGCAGGGTACCGTATGCAAAATTACCAGGAATAACCTATCAAAGGCTTTGTCAGTCCGAGGATAAAGATTCAAATCAACCAACTAACCAACTTTGCTCAACAATTAAAAGAATAAATTGAGAATAATTGTCTACATAAGTCTCTGCTTTGAACATCATGATTCTACCAATAACAAGGCTAGGGCTGTTAAAAACAAAACAGCTTGAAACATATTTTTCATTCCGACACAAACTTTCTGTCTTGTATTGCGTTTTGTTGCAAACTATGTATTGAAGAATTTTGCTTTTTTGATCAAAACAATCGTTTCGACCAACCCTAAACATAGCTGTCCGATAGTTGCACTGTAGGGTATCTATCAAACAAAAAATAAAATTGTCAAGCTGCAGGGAAGAAGTTCCATCACTGTCAATTCAATGCATGCCTTTATTTTCTGAATACTTATAAGTTACCTACTAAGCTATAAGAGTTTTTCCAACTGTTGTAACTTTTTGCCTGTTGTAACTTTTTGTATATTCACACGGGAAGCCTATAGCCTATTTTTGATACAGTAATGAAGGCTACAGTAAGTAATTAGAAAGCTTGCATTACTTACCAGTCGACTGTGTGCCATACAAAGTTCCGATTCCTATGTTGAGCACATTGAGCACAAATGCAATAAACAAGGTCAAATAGGAGAAAAACTCTTTGATGGAAATACTGCAATTGCCCATTGTGATATCTTTTCAACTTACTGACTAACTCAAAAGCTGTCTATAGATTCGGTGGATTCTTCCACTTTTGTATCATATCTTATGTAACAAATCTTGCGTATAGCATGTCATGCTTTGGAGCGAATATAGCTTTCTACGTGATATTTTCTGCTTTTTTTTCTACGTGACAAGCCTGCAGCATCATTTTTCACAGAAACGTTAAAGTCTTGCGCTATCTCGTGGAAAAGTATACGCTGCTGAGTCATTGTGAAATTTATATATTGTAATTCAATTAAACTATTATTGTAATTTATTGTTAGCCTATAATTAAAAAAAATGATTTATTTAAATTTATATATTGGTATACTGTAATTCAAATGAAATGTCTTTTGGGGTCACCACTTCCAAAAGCGTGTTCAACTTTCAAACCACATCCATTTTAAACACTTAGGATTAGTCCTACGCAAACAACTATTCTTAACATCAATAGACTATAATAAAACTATGATTTAACGTTTACTTTCGCTCAGAAACATAAATGTGATAGCAACAAGGTGGTAGCAACGTAAAGCTACTTAGTCTACCTGTTTAGTAGGCTTGTAGGCCCATCCATTTCATGGAAGCTCATTCTTGGCAGTTTTGTATAGCTCACTGGTATGACTAGGCTTAAATAAACCATTGACCTAAGTCAGATCACCGAGATTAACAGAGTGAAGTTTTTTAGTTCGTTTCTGAAACGTTGACTGTGAATAAGTTCAACTATTCGGTGGCGGCGAGTGAAGAGCTGTGCTTGAATTTAGTTGCAAAAGCTCACAATCGGAAAATAACACCATCGTTTTTTTAAACTTGCCGTTTGTGCGCAAAGTCTGGCGGCGACTGCGCTATCATGACCAACTTAAATGTACAGAAAAGTAGATTTACAGTTGTTTCAACGTCGTTAAACGTGGTAACAATCAGTGGCGAATCTTTGAAGGGTTGGGGCTCCCAACTGCCCTTTTGAAGCGATAATTTGAATATAGCGTAAGTGTCAAATTTAATGCAAATTGACTTTTCGCTACTGAATCTGCAATCAAGAAGCACGCACTTGCGTAGCTTGATTGATTGCATGCGATCACCAGCTCAGTGGCTGAGTGGTTATCGCCTTCAGCTCTAGTGCAGGCAGATCTGAGATCGATTTCAGGTCGGGTCAAACCGAAGACTTTAAAAACGGCACTGATTATACTCCTGTTTGCGTAAGGCAGTGAGAATAAGTTAGGTAAAAATGTGATGACATCGTAATACCTGATTTGTTTGTCATATCCAGGCGTACACCCGGTGGTTGAAGATTTAGATTAAGTGGACGGGAAGGCAAGGAAGCCAATCTTATATAAAATGTAAAATGAGCTCTGTCGCTAAAAGACTTTTTAGCTTTGTTGTTCATATCTTTATCCTGCATTGCGGAAAAGCGGACTTGAGCGCTATGCATCGGTGTACGCCTTCCGACGTAGGCCTACACCTGACCCACGCTGCAGCCGACGGCAATGTCTGTTTCCGGTTGTCTACTCTATTTATGACTTAAATTTGGTTCTATCCATTATAGCCTACTCGAAATTGCTCACTGGGTAGAGGCAATTATCGTAAAGGTTCTTGCCAAGAGAAACAACAGCAGGTGCGGGTGGCTGGAGTCGAACATGCAGGCTCTCGACTGCGAGCCTAACGCGCTAACCACTCGGCCACTGCTGCCGACTGCTGCCAGCCGTTGTAGAGCGACCATAATTAAAACCATAACTTCACCATGTAGATTTTAACAAACTGTTTTAATCTGATGCTGCGAGTTCGCTGTGGTAAAAGCGGATTGCACTAGCTTTCAGAACACAGTTTCCTGGTGACGAGGGGAACTGTTTGTTTAATGTTTGTCATAGTCATACTAAACATAATTTATGCTATAATTGATAAATGGCTATCTTTGGACTGATACAACCTCGTTGAAAGCATTATCATCGCAGCTCGCACACTTGGGAAGGATTTTTAAACTGCTCACAATTAGCCTACCGGTCAGCGTATTTGTAATCTGCAGGTTGCTGCATCAGATGAGGTTCATTAACCAATCAGAAGGCAAGGTTAAAATCAACGTTTCGTCGTCCCCAGCGTGGTCTAGAGCAGGGCTTCCCAAACTGGGAGTCGCGACCATCCAAGGGGTCGCGTAACGAACTTCAGGGGTAGCAGAAAGTATACCAATTTTCACAAGGTACTGTACCAATTTTCATATTAACACTTCTGTGAGAGATGCTGATGTGACAGTTATTAACTTTATTAAGAGTCGCGCACTCAATAGGCTGCCAATATTTTGGAAAATTAAAGAGGTGAAATGGAATCGGAGTTAAAAACGCTTTTACTGCATTGTGAAGTGAGGTGGCTGTCAAAAGTCAAAGCTTTAAAATAGCCAATTAACGTTGAAAACCGAAATTGTGATTTTTCCAACAGAATAAAATTTAGTCTTGGTCCACTATTTTCGCAATGACTTATAGCTTTTGGAATTATGCCAAATGTCAGATTTGCTTGAAAACTGAACGAATTTAATTTGTCTCTCCTAAGTGAAGACATCAACATTTTGAATTGAAATCTAAAATTCATGCGTTCGTCAAAAAATTGAACATCTGGAAACAAATACTTCAAAACGATTTATCTGAAATGTTCTCACTTCGCCTACCTTCCAACCTAAACAACATTGAAACCGCCTTGAGACCAGGGCCGGGTTTAGTTGATGGGGGGCCCCGTGCAAAAACTATTAGACTACTACGCCAAAGGGCGAGTTGGCGAACTGATGGGGGGCCTCGTGCAATAAAATTTTTCGCGCTGTTGGCGCGAAAAACTTTACAAGGTAACTTGAAAGTCACCCACACCGCTAATGCCTTTACGCCAAACTCAGTCACCACTTTGTGACTAAAAATTAACCTTGAGAGAAAAAGGAGGCGTTTTGCAGAAACTTCAAAGGCTGAGAGAAAATAATAATAATGACACAAAATCACATTTTTCCACGTCAGGGGGCCCTTCAAAAAGGAGGCCCGGGGCAACTGCACCCTCTGCCCCCCCCTAAATCCTGGCCAGCTTAATACCTGCATTAACAAACCAAGGCCACGGCTGGACTTGCTTTGTGGCAGAAAGCAGTCACACCCATCACATTGAATAAATGTGTTTGATTTTTTTCTCCAGTAGACTGCCCAATGCCCATAGGCCTCGTTGTGATGGTCAGAAATAACTAAAAACAAATTGAACTAAGAACGGTAAATTGTTTTTGGTTGTCGTTAGCTTTAAGCTTTTCAATAAATATCACAAATGTACAATATATTTTGCACTGTTTGTCGTTTTAATCGTAAGGGGCCGAGAAACATTTTAGAAGATTAAAAGGGGTCGCGAGCAAAAAAGTTTGGGAAGCCCTGGTCTAGAGGGTTACCGCTAGAAAATAGTGGTTTGGCGTGAGTTTAATTCACACCTCTGCCATTACTCTTCTTTCTTCTGTAATTACCAAACAAATTTCAAAGCAAGAATCAACTCTCTGGTTGAGTGCTAGATGGCTCACAATGCTGCAGTCAGCTGGTTCATAAGGAAAATTGTCCTATTTTAAAGTGTCTACCGTACCGGTCAAAATATCTCATCTGCTGCAGCGACCTACAGATTACAAATACGCACCCGGTCAATGACAAACAAAGTTTTTCGTTGTTGATATGCTGTTTGAGCTGCTCATGAAACAAGCTTCTCAAAATTCTTCGGAATTGAATCATTGTCCCTTGATATTGTCGTCTTGTCTTTTATAAATAATTTATACTCTTAAACTGACGCCATCCAAACTGGCTCTCTGTAACCTTTGTGCATTTGCAGTGTGTGTATTATTTCGTTGTTTTGTTTTGGATATGGACAGCTTTGTCTGATGCAAATAAATAATAATAAAGTTGGACAGTTCTCATGCTAGTGCGATGAAAAACAGATTGTGTATTCTTGCTGACAAGAGTTACGTGTGTGATCGAAACATCTCGTGTTTTTTAATCTTTTTATATCGCGATAAACGCGGAAATGTTGCTTGGTTCACTAACGGTTAAACAAATTTTAATTTGCCATTTTACCAAAATAGTATCAAATTAAAAAGTTAATGAAAACTTTGAGACCATTTTTAATTCATTTTGAAGTTAGAAAAATATGTTTAGAAATTTTACACGCGATGAAGTCCTTTGTGACCGGATAAGCAGAATTGCTCAGTTAATTTAGTAAGGCTGTAATACTAGTCTTTAAGCAATTTAAAAATTGTTTAACGGTTTTGTATGAGTTTATGACCGAGGAAGGTATGAAATACCGAGCAAAATGTTTTCTAGAAAAAAAATTCAGTTCTATTCTATCCTTGCAGGCAAATTTTGTCATTTTTATATAAATCGATGTTGCAGCGTAGCAAACGTTGTGATAATAAAAACGAATTTGCTGGCAGGAATATAGCATTACTGGCTTTCAAACCGATCCCAGTAAACACAAGCTTTTACCAGTCCGATTGTTTTTAAACTCGCACGCAAATGAAAAATAATTTTCCAAAAACAAAATCCTGAAATAGCATAACACTGTTGACAAACACTTGGCACGAGTCGGACAGTGCATTTATGTTTTTCTGGCTGATTTTTTTCTGACATAAAATAGCGATTCCAAAGCGATACCGATTCTAATTAAAACAACTCCAGATTTTTTTCTAATTTTCTAATGTGTCGATATCTGAAGATCTCAAGGAACATTCTTCGATGCACATGTGTTAAAAGTATTTTTTTTTTTAATTACGACATAAACATATGAAAGTTGAACCAAAATTAAAACTGCACGAAGCAAGGCACAAATCAGTTAAGGATGACAATTAAAATGCAAAATATGTAAGATGCAACCACTGTAATATACGATGTACTGAAACATATACGATTATGTGACGAATATACTGACGGCTTTTGTACTGGCCGATTCTATTAATAAGCTACACTTCACAATATTGCAGTAGCTATTGAGATTAGCCACTGGTTATCGCATAAAACGAATTCAACCAAACCACTGAGTTTTAAGAATGTGAAAGGATAGTAAAGTGTTAAATTTGTTGTACTATAAAAAAAACTAAGTGTGTTTGCACATTTGTTTCATTAAAATATTTTAAATGCCAAGTTTAATTTTAGCAGTTGAGCACGACGTAACCTACTTTTTATCAGCAGCAATTAACAGTTTGGTTAAATCGGTTGCTCGTCTGAGTTTCAAAGCTCAAACCTTTAAAATGATTTATTTTATTATAATTGTTTTTTTACGAATAAGCGATAGTATTACTGCATTTTAAAAACAACAAGATGTTTTGGTTTGAGTTATGCTATACACAGCAGCTTGCTAAAGAGCGACTGGTTTTTCTTAAAAAAGAAAGTTGACTGTCCAATAAACGTATGGAAACGTTCGGTCAGCAAAAAGAAAATCACAAATTAGTGTTTAGGATTGTTAAAAAAGAAAAAAGAAAGGTTTTAATTGAGTAAATGTATATAAGCACAAAAAATACATCAATCATAGGCTACTGAAAAAAAGAAATATATTTAATATCACCTCTCGCACAAAATCCGCGCAAAATCAAAGTTTTGCCCAAAATGAACAACCAAGCAACTGTGTAATCTTAACGTCATTTGCAGTACAACTGTTGTATGCTATTTTTTTGCACTAGCCAAGCTCTGCTTTTTAGTGCAACGGTGAGCGTTTAAAGTGCGACTGAACTTGAGTGCGATTACGCTAGAAAACTGCGATCTTTAGAATAAGAAATATCGCTATCACGCGCAAAGCATCGATATACTGACAGAACAATGCGAACAATAAACACAATCCCTGATAAACCAAGGGCTACTGACGCCATGATAAGATTTCGCCCTGCACCCAGTGAAGACAATCTCACCACTACACCAGAAAACGCAAAGATGAAAACAGGATAGATGGTAAAGATATATCGAAAATACTTTTCAAAAACGAAGTTTTCCAAGACGAACCACACTAAAATGACGCCCATTAGCAGTCCAATAATAATTGAAGAGCCGTCTTCGACGCTGACTAATCCTGCAAAGTAAGAAATAGTATTAGAACCTATAGCACGACGTGTTTGCACTGACGAATGTGACGTTATCATTCGTTTGTTCAGCTAACTTGGTCATGCTGGAGTACATCAAACTTGCGTTATGGTGAACACCAATCACACACTACTACATCTTGAATCAGTCTGGTTGGCCATCTTCAGAAAGCGAATGGCGAACATCATGGCAAACCCATTAGTAATTGTGAAGGAACGTTAACACATGACTTCTTTCGCATCAAACTATGACATTGTTGAAAATAAAAATCCGCTTGTACACACACATGTCTTCTGGATTCTGTTCTAGCTTTGGCAGAACACTATCACTATCTATACTGCACTACACATACGAACAAGTTTAAAAACGAAACGCAAACGCGTACCTCTTTGGATCGCAGTGGCATGTCCAGCACTATCTTTGTAAAGAATAACAAATAATACGCCGAGTGAAGTTGCAATTGTTACCCAAGTGGCCAAAACGCAAAGACCGTTTTGTACCATGATTCGAACCAGCCAAAGCATAACTGAAAAATGATGAAAATGTTAGAACAGTTCTGTGGAACATCCACAAGCCACAACACCCTCTTAATGTCAATATTCCAATTTGTTTGTGAAATATTTTTGTCTGTGGATCATTTTGTACCTTATTTATCTGTAAAATCATGTTTATGAAGTTGGAAGCTATTTTTCTGATTCAACAAACAAAAAGTGCAATCGATTATGTTAATTATAAAGTAACGCAATCCGGAGCCAGCAAAACTTGCACGGCAGTAAAGATTATTATGACGACATGGTTATTGGGCGATTTAATTAATTAATATTGGGAGCCTTATACAAATAAAAATGAACGCAATAGAATTTATACCTTTATTATTGCTTTCTAGTTCTTTTACGTTATCATAAAGACGCTTTAGTGACACTCCAATGGCTCCATAGATGCCGACTACTGTTGAAATTAATAGCGCCAGTGACCATCCCAAACTCTCACGATCAAAAGCAAAGTACCAGCCGACTGTAGATCCATAACCCCAAGCAAAGAGTATGAGATAGACCTGAACAAAAAGATGCACATTAATTCACTGGTTTTCACTCTAATCATATCTGCCAAAGTATAGGCGATCTCAGGCGCGAATCTAAGAGTTTTTTTCGGGGGGGGGGGGGCCAGAAAATTTGAAAATCGATTAAAAAGAAAGAAAAAGCTAAACAGATGTGAACAATGATACTACGACATACACGATATGCTAGAAAATAGACATTAAAACAATCATTTTCATCAATTGTGATGCCGAGGGACTAATATCAGCTGTTTAGAAGCATATCAAACCATTTGATGCGGAAACATACAATTTTTTACAAAATTTTTGGGGGGGGGGGCCGGGCCCCCTGGGCCCCCCCCATAAATCCGCGCCTGGGCGATCTACCGTTGTACAGTAGAGCAGCGACGATCAAGGACATAAGCACAAAGCATGAGTTGCTGAAGTGGTTGCCAGCGTTTTACTGGATTTAAAGCGTGACCACGGTTGCTACATTCAGAATATATTATATAACAAAAAGAATATGGAGAAATAAGCAAATCACAAGATACTACGTAAATTTACCGTAAAGAATCGTAATGTTTTGTAACACCAGAGCGTTGTTTTAGCTTCTGTTTGGTTTATGGTTCAAACTACAATACAACATGTATAGCCTAGTGAACTAGACTGGTTTTGTAATTTTGTTATGGTGTTGCAATTCCACCACCAATCGATATCACAATCCTTTGATTTTTAGATAGGGTAGAGATATCCACAACATCAATCTAATTTTCACAAAAAGTTTGTATACAAAGAAAATACTGTAACATGTGCCTTGTAGTTGTAGCATGTGTTTCTGCCTTCTCCAAATAGTTAAATGAACACCGATAATAAGGTTTAGCTCGCAGGTACAGAATAATAAGGCTTAAGCTATCTATTAAAAATAAAAATTGCTTAAGCTTACTATACACACAAAGCGAAAACGATCACCACCACATTCAATGAAATCAGGCACAAAGCTTCAATGTCGGGTTAAGGATGAGTATCTTACATTTGGGACTAACGTAGGTCTTCTTTTGAGTGGACTGTGGTCAACTGGAAGAAATATGGACACAACAAAGTATGAAATTCCCAGCAAAGTCCAAAAGAAAATCAGCGGCCAGATTGTGCCAAACACATAGGACGCTGGAGTCACTTCGGTGTAATACTTATCACTGATCGTTCCAGTCCGATTGCGAAAGATGCCTGCGTAAGAATTTTTAAGTTATGAAAAAGTATTAACCAGGGCTAACGAAAAATCTTTAAGCAGGCTGGAAAACAAATGTCTACTTTTGTTCAGACATAATAGGAGTTACTGAGTAGAAAATTACTTCTTTTAGGATTTAATCAAATGACTTGAAATAGATAACTACATTTAGTGAATTTACAAAATCATAGTAAAATGGTAGTTCTAAGCTGATATTATTATAGCAGTCTTGCTTACCTCCGCCAATTCCATTGATAGTTCCTAAAGCCAGCGACGCCACATTGCTTGCTAAAGCAACAAACACCAAGACATACGAAATTACTGCTTGACAGTTATTGTTTTTCTTTGCCATATTTATCAGAACTTCAGTTAGTTTACTAAGGTGACTTGAAAATGTATAACGACGCTTAGGCTACTGACACCAGGCTTTAAATCCTATGCGTTACATAACGGAAATGGAAGTGAGTTACATAACCACGGCGAGCTATCCATTGAACCATGAAATGGTAAAGTTGATCACGCAGTCACTTCTCTATAGGTCAGGGGTGCCCAAAGTGCGGCCTTTGGGAACAATATCTACGGCCTATGTCTAGGCTCAACTTTCTCAAGGTCTTTTTTATCCCGCAAGACCAACAAGTGAAAATAACGAAGACAAGCTTACGTGCTTGACTTTTGGTTTGTAACTGCAGTCATTCTGATAAGTCTGCGTAATATTCATATAACTCAAAGACGATGTAATATACAGTAGCCCAGGGTTGCAAGTCAATATTGAAAAAAATAGGGGATAAATCGATATCGATAGTCAAACAAAAAAGTAGAGAAATATCCGATTTCGATAGCCTCCAAAAAAGTAGAGAAATACCCGATTTCGATAGTCTCCCAAAAAAGTAGAGAAATATTAGATTTCAATAGCCTCCCAAAAAAGTAGAGAATAAAGCATAGGCTAATCGATATTAAACGCAATTTAAAAAAATACAAATCAAGTATCTGATTTTATACTGCCTACCAGTGTTCCCTTTCTGCTCATGCATAACTTCAAACAAAATGCTTATCCTTTCAACTCCGCTTGATCAGTATTGTTCAATTATCGTTTTTCTCGCATGAGAGTAAAAATACGTTATGATATCTTTGTCCGTCGCATGTTATTAGAAATAAAACCTTGAAAAAAGTTGCAAAACAATCGAAGAAAGAATATCGATTCAGTAAAAAAAAATAAAGAAAAACCATAAATGATATTGGCGGAAAAAAGAAAAGACTATGACGTAATCGATATTGAAAAAGTAGAGAATAGCGCTATCGAATAGCGATTTGAAACCGATACTTGCAACCCTGCAGTAGTCTAATTGTATTATTGTTAGTTAGGCAGTTAGAGTTACATGCATTACCAAACAAACGCTTCGTAATTGGTTACCCTACAACTACAATATACAATCCTAAAGCTTAAACCGAATTTCAAGGACAAAAATAAATGAAAAAAATAATTATGCGCCCGTGGCTACAAAATTTTGAGTACCCCTGCTGTAGACGGTTGCGTAAGCCGTAAGACACTAAGTAGGAATGTTTCATGGACACGTTTACAATATTTATCTTAGCAATCTATGGCATTCAACTGCGCTTGTCCACACTGGCTGTTGCATAACAGTTATATTAATTCATGTTAGGCTCACACAAAAATTACGCAGTTTTAACGACAAAAAGAAATTAAATTGTGCAAGTCATGCAAGAACGTTAAACTGCTAAGGTTAATCTTCGAAGAAAAACCGCGAAATTACTAGCATTTGTTTAAGTTGTGTTGATAAACATTGCATTAGAGCAGTGTTTCTCAACCTTTTTTGGCCCAACGCCCCCTTCATAAACTGGCAAAATTTTACCGCCCCCCAACAAAAACGATTAATTACGAAAAGCTAATATATACTACAAAAAATGCTCAATGCCAAGCAGAGCAAATTACATCAAATATAGGCTAGTTACCAGTCTCTAACACCCTTACAGCCTGTTTTACCCTAAAAGGGGGGTCATCAGAAGGTCCTTATTCAAATAGAATTACATTTCTATTAGAATAAGGACCTTTTGATGACCCCCCTTTTAGGGTGAAACAGGCTGTAAGGGTTTTAGAGAATAGTAGCCTAACTATATTTGATGAAAAGCAAATATATATTTGCGAGCGTGAAAACAGTAGGCCTATAGGCCTACTGGTAGTCAGTGTGAACCTTGAGCTTGGTACACAACACATCCTGTGTAAAGCCTGTGAGAAACATTCGAAGATCACCTTTTATGGATAACTTATGTCAAGTGGGTTTCGCTGTTTGATATGTAGCAGAACAACACAGCTGAATCCCTTTTCCACCAGGTATGAGGTAGGAAATGCTATCACGAAGATACGAGCTCTTTGACGAAATCGTAACGCTGGACGGTAGATAAATTAAACCAGAAAACCCCTTAATAATCAAAACGCCTCCCTTAATCCGAGGTAATCATACCGCCCCCCTGCAAAGTCAAAACGCCCCCTGGGGGGCGGTACCGCCCCCGTTGAGAACCACTTCATTAGAGTTAACGCATAGGCTATAGCATTTGGCCATTAGCTTAAACAGCTTATACTAGAAGTACTTTTGGACTTGGAAGGATTTTAGAGCTCAAAGACGTTTCCAAGAAGCTAGAAAAGTTGTAAAAAACTTGGCATGTACCGTAGCCTATTTGTTTTCTGTAGTGCATTTCCATCAAGCTTATTTTAGCTTGGAAACAATTTTTGCTTTTTTGGAAAAAGTTCTTTTTTCTTGGATGATTTTACTAATATTTCCTTTCCTTCATTTATTTCAATAAGTGCTTTTTAGCAGTGTCATGTTTTAGGGGCCCAGAATGTCATTTGTATCTTCCCAAATTAATTTCACAACGTCTGCGCATTTAGGAAAATGTTAATAGGACCTATAACCGCTTGGTTAAACTCGGGACTTAAACCTATTCATTGTTAGTTTTATAGTGATGTTTATATTTCGGGCTCATAAAAGCGATTTTAGCCATTGTGCTACCGCACTTATTTTTTAAAAAGGGCATAGACCTAAGTGAAATCCACAAAGCTTTTCTTAGGGATTTTTTAGCTTAAAAAGGTTCACAACCAGTGGCGTAGCCAGAAAAAAAATTTGGGGGGGGCCAAATATTTGATGAATTGAAGAGAACGACAAAGTGTTTAATTGAAGACTGCAGTGGCGTTTCCTGGTGGGTTAAGCAATAAACCTGATGAGAGGTTAGAGCGTGCCGAAGGCACGCGTATTCTAGGGGGGTCCGGGGGCATGCTCCCCCGGAAAATTTTTGCAAAATTACGCTCAAGTAATGAATTATAGAGCTTCCTGGAAACACTTTCAGGGTAATATTTGTATGAAATTGATCGACAGATAAACAGCTATTAACTTATTAAAGGTAGCTGTTACACACAAACGGGCAAAAATTGCGGCTAAAATTAGAGAACACAAAAAAACACAAAAGTCCTGGGGGGTGTTAATAGCCAGATGTTTTGAAAAACAATATAAATTTGTAAAAATTATATTATATTTTCAACAAAGGGTTCAACTTCGGAATCCAAACTTTGAAAATTTGGGGGGGGCCATGGCCCCTTTCGCCCCCCCCTGGCTACGCCTATGCTAGTTAGCAGCTTTAATCATTAAAACAGTAATTATAACTTATTAGGACCTGGGAGGCCCGGTGAGGAAAAAAATGTAGCCTACAGAATTTATTCGTTTTTTGATTTTTAGAGCTGTCGCCTCAGAAATGCCTCAAATGGTTTCTTCTGCAAAACTTAAAACCAAAATTTGGGAGTTAACAAACCCAAAAAATTTAGTAGCCTATGTCTAACTCTGATACCAGAGGCACACCCCAAATTATGATTACAGGCCGTTCGTTTTGTTAATTTACTTTTTAGAATTTTAAATATGGCTAATAGAAATGTATTTGATAAAGTGAATGTCATCTGAGGCAGCAGTGGCCGAGTGGTTAGCGCGTTGCGCTCGCAGTCGAGAGCCTGCATGTTCGACTCCAGCCACCCGCACTTGCTGTTGTTTCTCTGGGCAAGAAACTTTACGATAATTGCCTCTACCCAGTGATCGATTTCGAGTAATGGGTAGTACCAAATTTAAGTCATAAGTAGAGTAAGTTAGACAAGCAGAAACAGGCATTGCAGTCGGCTGCAGCGTGGGTCAGGTGTACGTCGGAAGGAGTACACCGATGCAGTGCCGGTCTTAGGGTTTTTCGGGCCCTGTGCGGAATATGCTTTTGTGGGCCCCAATGACAATAATCCATATCAGTGACGTAGCTAGGTACTTTGAAAGGGGGCGGCAGTGGCGGCGTGATCGCCAAAGACGACAACCAGCGGCGGGGGGGTCTGGGGGGCCACCCCCAGAAAATTTTGAAAAATTACTTTGAATTTGGGACATTCTGAGAGCATGTTCAACAAAAATTTAGGTATGAATATTACTGTGAAATGGTGCTGTCCGGTGGCATAGCAAAAGGATAAGATCATGCTTTCTTTGGCATTTTTCGGAAATAAAGCTATGTCTCTACAGTATGTTGAGTCTGGATGCAACCTATTTCGTCCCCTGAAATCGTGTAACAAAATTAAATTTCGACTTATTTCGTCCCCTGAAAAGATCGAGAAATTTTGAAATGTTTGCGGCAACTCCGATCAGCGATTTCGGCTATGTCGTTTTTTTTTCTCGATCTTTTCAGGGTACGAAATATTTAGGCGACGAAATAGGTTGAATTCGTTGAGTCTCTATGTTTTCTTGTTGCGAATTCCTTTACTGAATTCACTTGTTGAACTTTTCCTTTGAAAATGACAAAATTACTGCATTTTCTGAGTAAATTGCGGGCCCCCTAATTTGCGGGCCCTGTGCGATCGCACGGTTTGCACATCCCAAAGACCGGCACTGACCGATGCATAGCGCTCAAGTCCGCTTTCCTGCAATGCAAGATAAAGATAATAAAACAAACAAACAAAACACCGAGACCTAACCCTGGCACGCCGTCAGCAAGAAGCGGTTGACTTGATCACATCGAAAAAAGTTGAGAATTAAAATAAAGTTCAACCAGCCTCACGTTTAAAAAGAATATATATTTCGCTACATAGTAATGAGCATCTTCAGTTCTGCAAACAAACAAACAATTTTGTTTGATTGCAGAAATGAAGATTCTCATTAGGCTACTATGTAGCGAAACATGTATTCTTTTTAAACATGAGGCTGGTTGAACTTTATTTTAATTCACAACTTTTTTAGAAATGTATTTCAAATGCTTCAAGCTGAACTTCATTATGATGATAGGCCTATTGACAACAGCGAAACGTCGTCAGGAGATGAATATGTGCCCTCAGATAGTTAGGCTATCATTTAGAGGCAGATGTAGCCTAGAGGAAAATTTAAGTGAAAGAATAAGAAGCAGGTGGTTCAGATGAAGGAAGATCAGCACAAGTTGATGGTGATACAAAAGTCAACTTCACTGCACGAGATTTAGCCTAATTTGTTACGCTTGTAGGTAGCTTACTGCAGAATAGGTAGGCTACAGAAACCCACAAACGCAAAGGAATGGAAAAGTGGTCTTAACACTAGTAACTTAAAGCTAAGTGTACAAATCACTGTGTAGTGAGTGGCCTACCAAGTCCTGCTGCAATTATTACGAACTACTCACCGCCACAGGACGGCACGATGTAATCAAGCGCACGTGACTCGGTGCAATGCACTAACTAAGGCAATAACCATAACGCAAAACAAACGTTACTGAACTGTATCATACTTACTGCAGAGTAGGCTATCACGGTTTTGTGATTTTGACAAGATAGGCGGAATAAGTTATATTGTTTCTACAACTTATATGTAAATTACTTACTCTTTGTTAATTACGGTATAGGCAAGTTTGGTCTAAAATCATGTTATAAAACAACTAAGCCTGCAATAACGAACTGAAATACCATTAACTCGCTTTTTCCTTGTATATTAGTATCGGGCCTGATAGGCTCGTAATCGCTGTTTGTGTCATAGAACAGTAATTACAGTTTAAGGGTTAGGAAGGTCTCCATCACTTCACTTAAAATATTTTTGCAAAAATAAATTCTTCAAAATTATCTCAGTTCCTACCAGTTGCGCATCCCTGGTGTGGGTAGGCTAAAGTCTCATTTTTGGCTCCTCCCACGTAGGCTTAGTTGGTAATGCATAGCCTACTAACGACCACACCCTGGTAAGTGGTAAAGTTTCACGTTTAGCTGCCAATCCAGATGCTATTTTTGCAACATCCACGCTCAGCCTACCACAAAAGGCGACAAGGCAAAAATGTAAAACAGTCCAAAGGTCTCGCCTCGTTTCTGCAAATAGCAATGCTCACTCACATGCTTTTGTGACTTCAATTTCCGGAAGTATGGGCTAGCTGTGTTGAGAACAGTAGTCAATTGGCAGCATAGGCCTACTTACCGTGTCAGTCTTACCACGAACTAGGCCTATAGGCTACTCGTAGAAATTTTGTTTAAATAATCAAAAACAAGCCAACAGAAACTATTTTTGCTCTTGACATGATCATACTGAGGATGATGTGATAGCGAAATCGATTCATGATTAAAAATTAAGGCTGGTAGGCCTAAACTGTTTGTTGCGTTAAGTAACAAGGCTAATACTTCTTCTTGGTTATTATCCTCTTACTAAAAGCAGTTTCACTAACAGTTGTATCATTTGAAAGTTTGTTAAAGTGGCAAAAGCGCCTCGTTATAACATAAAATAACTTACCACACAGATTCCAGAACGTTTAAAGGTTTAGCTAAATAAGTTGGTCAAGTTGGATGCTGCCATAAACGTACAAGCGCAGTGTTATTGTGTGTATTTACATTTTAAAAACGCAAAGCAGAACACTGTAGCAATATGTGGCAACGATAAACAAACACACAGTACAATACTTCTCGGCTTCAGCGCTTCCGTAGTTTTTTTTAATTGCACGAGTTCATAGTACGCCTTTGACAAACAACTGCGATTTGCATTGATTGATGGAACATATTTTTACAACAAATTCACAAAACGTAAGCCATTGGAACCGCAACATTGTCATGAAGGAATTGTTATTGAACTACAGTTTTAAAGTTTATTTGACTGGTTTAATTATATACTTGAACTTGACAAACAAACACACAATACGGTGGGGTACACTACATACAGCAGTGATAAATTTAAGTTTCAGTCAGACCACAACAAATCTACACAATGACGCTTGCCTGTGTGAGTTCAATTTTGCAACAGATAATGTACTTTAATAATACTGTATACATACATAAACACATGAATATCATAACAGTCCTATATTCACAATCCACCAGCTCATACGATACGTAGCCTACAGCTCACACAAGTGGGGCTTTGTCGCCTTTCTTGGTTGGGTAATAATAGCTGTCGGGAGCTGGTCGTACGAGACGATAAACGCCTAAGGCGACTCTAGCAAGGAAACAAAGACTTGCCACGCCAAGCTGAACCGATGCCAGCAACATGTTGCGACCTCCGGGGTGGGTGGCCTGCAACTGAGCGACGACAGTGGCAAAAGCAAAGACGAAAACCGGGGAGATACTGAACACGTAGCGAAAGTACGGTTCGTATTTGAAGTTTTCAGCCACGAACAACGCAAGCATCACCACGAATATCAAAACCAGACCAATGGTTGATCCCATCTCCATCCCAACTAGCCCTGAAAACGTAAACAAAAATATCACAGCTATTCATTCGAATATAGCCTACGCTTTTAAAACTTATCGAAATCCCACACTACAAAACGTGCCAACATAAAACAGGAAGGCTCACTAGAATGGCAAAACAGATGAACGCTATTTTTTATTTGTTGGGAATCCAAGGACTACGAGATAAAATGAATGACATGCAGCACAATGCTGTAGTCTACACGTAAGCTCTGTATATCAATTTCGGCTCACCCGTAATAGGTGGCAAATCACCATTACAGGGTTCCCACACATTTTTTATAAACAAATTCCCTACTTTTTCAATACTAAATTCTAAAAATTCCCTACTTTTTCAACACTAAATTAAAAAATTCCCAACCTGATTTTGATCTAAATTGCGCATTAACAGTGTTTAATCAATGAAAATTTCTGTGCTGTATTATTTCCAAACACGATCATGCACAGGTTTAAAATTGTATATCCGGACTCTATTACATTCGAATCAGTATGAAAAATAATAATAATATGCAGTAGAAGATTCCTGTTTGAAGAAAAAACTCTTTTTTTTTCCAAAAGACCCGAACTGAAATCAGTTTGAATAAACTGTCACATTTATAATACTAAAACTGCAATTCAAAGCCTCATTCCATCGGACATGGCAACCTGCCATAAGCCAAACCAAAACAATTAAAAACCACACTACTGACAAACTGAAGTAAGTGAAAAGAACACTGAACACTGTCTTTGTGATTCTGAACACTGAATTACAAAAACATTGTACAGTAAATAGGATTTATGAATGATATTGTCTTTTTTGTTGTGTCATGCAGGGCCGGATTTAGCTGATGGGGGGCCCGGGGCACTTTTAGATCGGGTGGCCCCCGTGCAAAAAACTTTTTTGCGCCTACGGCGCGAAAAACCATCTCTACGTCTACAGTAGCATCAGTCCAGTACTGCACAGCATTTTGCAGAAACTTTAAAGGCCAAAGAGAAAAAAATAACACAAAATCACATTTTTTTCCACGTAGGGGGCCCTTCAAAAGTCGGGGGGCCCGGGGCAACTGCCCCCTCTGCCCCCCCCCTAAATCCGGGCCTGGTGTCATGAGTAGGTTTTAGTAATGAATGGCCACCGTGATTGAGGACTGAGGTATTGTGGTCTTGGTCGCAGATATTGCCTGCATTAACGATGTCTCTTACCGCTATTATCACCTAGCCAACCTGACATCATTGTTTTATGCGGCCGCTAATCGACTTCAACGATCATGGAATGTTACGTAATAAGAACAATTATACACGCAAAAATAAAAAAATCGATTGCTTAAATCAACTCTTTTGTCTCGTGAGCTTTGCGTATTGCTCAACAAGTGTATAAAGTTTAGAATTAACAAGAAATCATTAAAATTTGAAGTTGAAACTGAAGTTTGAATCACGGCAAATAAACGTATTCAAAACTTTTACTTCAGCCGACGCTGTTTCACACTCAGTGTCTGGTCGGCAATAATTTTGCCGCAGCAAATATACGTTAATTTTGAAGGCTGCCGAGTTGGAAACAGATTGTCCCGTGTATAAGTCGAACCTGGCTTTTTGAGGTGAAAACCACTTGCGAAAATCTCAAACTGCACTCTAGTATATACGATAAGTAAAATTTTGAATGTTAGGCTACAGAACAAAAATCGCCCGAGGCTAAATTTTCATAATATTTCTGCTTCTGGAGTGCCCCACAATTAAATAAGTCACGCCATGGTTACGCTACACCACTGTCTGTACAGTAGAATGACCGGTATTTAAAGGGCAGATGAACAAGAAAAAAACAGTTCCCGAACTTTATTGAAAAACTGCATGTTGCGCCACAACATTGTTCTTTGTGATACCGCTTTGAAGGAGGATTACGAGTATGAACAAAAGAATAACTTTTAAACTTCATTTTGAATTGAAAAGAAATGACGTAATGTCTTCCATCCTTAGTTATCATATATTTTTTCATTACGTAGTCATAATGTCTTGTAGGAATAAATTGAAAATCAGTATGATCACTCAAAATGAAAGTAATGGAACTACGAATCCTCACTAAACCAATGGTCTTGTTGTATCTAAGAGGACAACCTTATACTATATGTTACTGATCTCCGGAGCTGACGTAAACCTTAAAAGTCATGTCGACTTATTCTTGATGCCCCCCTTATCGAAAATTGTTCTTTGTAATACCGCTTTGAAGGAGGATTACGATTATAAACAAAAGAATAAATTTTAAACTTCAATTTGTATTGAAAATACACGACGTAATGTCTTCCATCCTTATCACATATTTTTTCATTACGTAATGTCTTATAAAAATGAATTGAAAACGAGTCTATTCACTAAATATGAAAGCAACGGGACTACAAATCCTCACTGAACCAATCAGTAAAAGGTCTTGTTGTGCCTACTGATCTCTGGAGCTGACATAAACCTGAGAAAATATGGACTTATTCTTGATATGGAATTTGACTACATATATTACATATCGATTAATGGATATTTTGTTTCACTGAACTTCAAAGTCAAAACGTATTTGTTTACCACAACCAAACCACTTGTGACGATCGAATTTGTTAATTCCTTATTCGATAAAATGTTTAGATGATGTCACGTCATTACGCCGATTTGAGATATTTCATTCATGACGTTGTATGGATGAAAAACTTTTACAAGTTTTATACTCTGCTGAGAGTAAAAAAGAAACACAAATGATAAATATTGGAGAAATTGAGTCTCCTTTACAACTTAAAAATCAAACAAGGCAAAACTGCTGAAATAAAACGTTTTGTTTGAGTGAAAGAATCACTGCAAGCAACCAATGCCAAAATGCGCGCGCAAGAAGTCACGGGAATGTGAGATATCAAAAATTTAACAGGTTGTTATTTTTCTATATCAATCTGACGTTAGTTACTACTTTAAAAAATCTATATCTTTGCTTCTGTAGAAAATCCGCAGCAAGCGCCTTTTTTACATGTTTAGTATCGGCCAAATTTTGCCGATACCGATAGGCTACTCAAACAATGGCCGATATCACCGATACCAATACATCGGATTTTTTATCTACAATTTAGTCATCAAGGTTTTCCATACTTTTTCAATACCACGAGGGAGGTTTCACAAAATTCCCGACCTTTTCCCGGTCTGGAAAACGGGTTTTCAAATTCCCTACCTTTTCCCTACTTTCCCGACTGCGTGGGAACCCTGCCATTAGCTATTCAACATCTCGTTACATCATTAAAAAACAATGAATGTGACAGGACGAAAACAGTAAAACTTTCGAAGTCGTTAGCGAGGTTTTCCACCCACCTCTAAACATTGCTGTGTTTTCTCCGGCACTGTCCACATAAATGAGTGCAGTGGTAAAACCCAAGAAGGTAGCCACTGTCATCCAAGTTGCAAAGAGGCATAAACCATTGTGTACCAATATGCGAACCACCAGAAGCATAGCTGTATACAAAGAAATACAAGATTACAAGTGTGTAACTATTCTTAATGTAAAAAATAATAATCAGCGCATGATGTGCATAAATCATTTAACTTTCAAGGGGAAATATTTGGAGTAATACGAAAAACAAGGTACAATATTTTGAAAAAGGTTGCAAACCAAAATGTTTATTGTTCATCATTTTGCATTAAGCTGGAGTCGACCCTATTTTCAACGACTCCGGACCTGCTAAAACCCCTCCGACTCCACAGCCCTGCTAACAAAAACAACAACAAAAATTTCTTACTCTTGCTGTACAATTTCTGCTTTTCATAGACAAGACCAAGAGATTGCACGATAGCTTGCCACAAGGCTGCAGTTCCAACAAAAAGAATGGCAAAGGATGGTACCAGCAATTCACGATCAAACGCAAACATAAAAGCAACAGTAGATAAAAATCCTACTGTTAAAGCAACCAAGAAAGTCTGAAAAACATTGTCTTCTGTTAGTAATTCAAACAATTATTTTAGGCTGTTAATTCAACTTAATTAACTGCATTGCAACTCAGTTGTTATTGATATGAAACGAAAGAATAAGCTTGTTTGTAAACTACACAGAAAAACAACACATGCTTTGAAAGATTATCTCTACTTAATCTCTTAATCTACTTATCTCTACTACTATCTACTCTTATTTCCTATAAATCTCTATGACAAACACAAATTGGCAAATGTAATGTCAGATTAAGTTTCCACCAAAAGGTATGACATATAATATTTCTATAGAAAAGATGACAACAGACATGCAAAAATTACTAATGAAAAGTACAGTTAGCATTGTAAAAAACATAAATTCTATTACTGACTGAACTAACTTAAAGTGAAGTGGTGTGCTTGCAGAAATTGATGTGCTATTCTTACACTGTAGTGTAGAGTGTAGATTAGAAGCATATAGAATTTTATCGATATTATTGCAGTATCAGCACTTCAAAACCTACTTTTGGCGTCAGAGTTGGTGTTACTTTCACTGGACTTTCATGATTTGGAAGGCAAAGAGAAACAACAAAGTAAACACTGATGGCAGAAGTCCACAAAAAGACAATTGGCCAGATGATGGAGAAAGCAACAGGAACAGGTTCAAGCTCAGTGACATATTTTACACTCAAATTCAACTCAGTGTTATGAAACAAACCTGAAAAGAAAAATGCATGCTTTTTGATAGAGCATATTTGCTAAAATTAGCAAAGGGTAGTTTTTGCAGAAATGCCCATATTATACAATATAAAACCTTGGCTTTAGAGTTCCAATAGCAGACATTATGTATATAAATGTTCAAAAACTTATTTTTATCTTACAAAAAAGTTAAAACACAGTAAACAAGAAGTTTATATACATCTTTGTATGTTGTCTGATGTACATCACGGACAATGGACAGGAACCATATATTATACAGTATTATATATCTAAAATTTTAGTTAAAATGAGAAAAATTGAGGCAGACATGCTTCAGGCACTGTGTGTACACATGTTGCAATCATTTTATTTTTATTACATTTTAGTTCCACAAACTAGATTTACGGTAAGTTACGCTATACATTTGTCATAAAATCTTAATAGGCCTACATATAAAATAATGAAAGAAAAGTATCATATCAGGCCTTACCTCCAGCATTTGTAGCATCTAGGATTCCAAACACTATTGAAGCCACATTAGCTAACAGAACCACAAGAACAAACACATAAACATTTGGTGTAGTTACTTTCATATTTCTTAATTGTCTTGCTTCATAACAAACTTGATTTTACAACTTCTGTGAGGGAAAATAGGTATCTTAAAGCATCCTAGAATGCCTGTTACTTATAACTCATTGGAACCTCTACCTGTAGAAAATCCTGACAATGTGCAACACAAAAAATAAAAGTTTGAATAATTGAGTCTAGGATACAGGATACCGGTACATTCCTTTGAATTTGATACTACACCAACTGCTTGTGAATTATGTCAAGTGTATGTGGGTAAAAATTAACATAAATTTAAGTACAAGGTCACCTACAATGATAAATAGATAGTTGTTTATTGGCCGCTGCAAAAAAGATGTACAATAAATCAAAACATAATGTACAATAAAACTGTAGACAAGATTACAATAAAAAAACGAATAAAAATGATGATATCTACAGCAGTGGGAGGCTGCAAAATCTGCAAAGAAACTACAATATCAAGTAGAGCTGGTTCGACTCTTGAGGTGTATTTAGCAATGCATTTCAAGAACTGTTCTACATTCAGCGGCACCTAGTGGATGGAATAATTCACAAAAAACAACAATTTAAAACTTTACCTTGTCTACTCAGTAACCAGCCCTGCGTCAATGATTCAAAACCTTTACAACACAAGTAGTATATATATATATGAAACTGCCAGGAATAACATTTTGAAGTTTTTCTTAGTCCGAGGATAGCCTAAAGCAGTGGCCCTTAAATGAGAGATTTTGCCTCCCTTGAAAGGGTTAAGATTCTCTAAGGTGGCACAAACATGGGAGGGTTAGGGCGCTAGTATGTTACTGTATTGTATAAGTCATGAACAGAAATGTTTTTTCAGAAATAAACTTGAACAGAAACTGGACAGAACTTGAACAGAAATTGAAAACAGAAATGTTTCATCCACTTCCATAGCTACTTTTGTATATATTTTAGGCAAATTCTTCGGTCCACAAAACTTGATAAGTTGTATATACAGGCCTCGAAACTGAAGGCGGCCATCGCGGCCATGGCCGCGATTAACCTACAAAAACCAACATTTTGTCCGCCGGGTCTCGCCCTTCCGTCGGCCGCATTTGTCCGCCATAAAAATCGGAAAAAAAAATTACGCAAACGACCTTGTGAATAAAGTACTTAGCCACTTATAATCACAAAGGATTAGAAAGCAACCAAAGCACTCGATAAATCACAATACACACTGACACTGTCTATGCTTGAATTGTTATTATTGATTGACCCAGCAGGACGGTGATGTCTGACATAAGCAGGATGCAAGTGACATCACAATATACTTCATTGCTGCGATATATTCAGTCTTCGAAATTAGCGTCGGCAATGCGTGAATGGATCATTCAACGTTGTTAGATGTCAAATTAATGTAAAACAAACGTAAATTTCTTATAGGGCATTGTTGTTACGCAATATAACACGCCGAAAAATTAAATCGATTTGTGCTGACTCGAACGTTGAATCAACCTAAAATTAACTTACTTTTCTCCCCGAGATTTATTTAAGGTGAATTACGTGTTACGTGAGACGTGCGTATCTTGTTGCTCGCTTTATCGCTACTTTTGGTATTATTACATCACAACAAATCAAACAGTGCGGTAGTGATAGACTATTCTAGTATATTTTTCGCTTCTCGTTTTACATGTTTTAGTACAACTGTTTCGTGATAAACGTTTACAGCAATTGCCGAGGCAATTTCAACTTTTGTCATTTGGCCTCGGCAACGTTTCTGCCGAAGTAAAAATGTGCTAATTTTGAAGACTGTACGTTGATGCGTGTCGAAGTTCTGATGGCCGCCATGTGCTTGTGATTGGCCGCCGAACAGCTTGCTTCAGTCGGACACGTTTGGCCGCCGGAAAAAAAAAGTTGTTTTGAGGCCTGATATATATAGTAGCCAATTGCTGGAATTCTTTGCCCAAACAAGTAAAGGAAAGATATATTGTTAGCTACTGTATAATACAGTGCTGTAGCCAGTAGTCTAGACATATGGCTGATAAGAGGAAGTAGGCTACCGTATCTGATGAAGTGAGCAAGAAAAAACTTTTGTTTTATGCTTAACCCATTTGTGCCGAAAGTAAAAGTGCTTAAAAAATTTTTTTGAAAATTTAAGTATTGCATAATCATGACCTAAAAAACATTTCACAATTAATTTTTTCTTAATTATGTTAGTACTGGTCGAGAAAAAGACCGTCCTACATATAGGACGCTAGGCAAATCCGCTATCAAATTTCGCAAGTTTCTTGTGCGTAATGCGTAGGCCTAATCGTCATCGCTCAAAGCACGATAAATGGGAAATCTCTTGTCATCAAGCATTTTATTGAAGCGAAAGTTCACAAAATACGAAGATGAAAATTAGAAAAGCAACACATCACTGAAATAAGTCATTTAGCGGATTGAAATCACTGTGAGGCCGAATTCGCCTACGTCAAGATGCCCTCCATGTAAAAACGCCAACAAAAACTAAACAATTACCAAAATTTCAGTAAATTACGATAATTATGTTATTCTAAAAACAAACACAACTACTTTGATATACAGCGTGGAAATCATAGGGAATCGCTATTTGATACCACTGGATGCGTGGGAATTGATTGTCACTTTTGCTTCATTTTGCTAACACGTGTGCCTAGCGGCCTATATCTAGGACACCAATCTTTTCAATCAATTTTCTCGAAAATGTTGCTGTCAATTAAATTTAAACATTTGCTGTAAAATATGTTGATACATAACGAATAAAGACAATGACAAATATTTTTGGAAGCTTATTTGCATATGCAGATTTATTGATATAATTCGACATGCATCTTCAAAATTTCAGAATTAGCAAAATCGAGGAAATTGAAAATGATGTCAAGTCTCAACAAAACAAGCAATCTTTGAAAAAAGTTGTGATATATGCTGCAAAAACACTCATAAACGTATTTTGACTTCAGCTAAATCTAAAAACTGAACGTGCAAAGAAAAATTTTAATTTGAGTAGGTGTCCTACATATAGGACGCTAGGCATAAATGGGTTAATCAACATTTATTATTGCAGTCTGTTAGGTGCATCTTTGTTGATTGATAGCTTGTGAAACTCAAGCAAACTTCAAAAACCTTTACTCTGGTTGATAGAGTTTGTGACATGCTGCTGACTCGACCGAGATGACTGTTTGCAAAATGCTTAAGTCTAGTCTAGACTCTAGTGTCCCCTGTTAACAAAAGCCAAAGTTGCTAGATGTTTTCAAAATTTCCAACCCAATTGCTACTGCAAACGTAGACAAATCGTCACAATTGATAAAACAAGCTTAAAACATAACAGAAAATCGAAAAAATTTCTGTGCAATTGGAACGAACTCAAATAAAGAAACGAAAATGCTAAAACTTTTCTGCAACTTTAAAACAAAACATGCACAATTCTGCAGAACGGGCAACCTTGGCTAAAACGCTTGTTGACTAGCCTATTTAATTATTATTATTTATTTGCGTCAGACAAAGCTGTCCATATCCAAAATGTTCAACGAAATAGTACACACACTGCAAATGCACAAAGCTCACAGAGAGCCACTTTGGATGTCATCAATTACAGTAGCCTACTATATATGCCAAATCAGAAAATCTGTTGCAATTCTTTGTATAAAAATTTCAAAGCAAACTACCGTACATAGTTCTTACATAGCTCAGACTTTCAAATAAAGCTGATGCTGTTTGTGAGCAGTGGGGCTGCAATAAATAGTCCGGGGGACGAAACCCGCCGCTGAGTTTGCCGAAGGCAAACAATTTTGCGGGGGGGGGGGGGTCTCCCCCGTGTAAAATATCATGAAATTGGGTGCGTTTGAGCATGTTTTTACTCCAAATTTTGAAAAAAATCTTGTTGCCACTCCCTAACGTTATTAGCCAGAAGCTATATTTACAAAAACTAGCGGTATTGCTTAGGAGACAAACTTTACTAGTATTAAACGTTGCATACAAGGCTCTTGAAGGTGGTTTTGAGATGCCTTAGCTAGCACTAACCTGTTGAATACCCAACTCTACAGCTAACACTTTTACATTCATAGCTCTCGCTATTCTGCAAATTAAAAACTAACTTTAAAAAGTCTGTAAAGTTATTCGGTTAGGGGAACTGTTTTCCATGCAGCCCCAAATAATTCAAAAATTGCTGTTCTGTTCTGTGTCTGTTAAGTGTAAAATATCAAAAGAGGTGCAGCTACAAGGCTAACTTTTAGCCAGGGTTGCCAACCTGTCTTCACCAAAAAAAGCCAGACCTAGTCACAAAAAAAGCCTAAAAAAAGCCAGAAGAAAATAGCTGAAAAAGCCAGTATAAAATAGCTGAAACAGCCAAGAAAAAGCCAATTAGTATTCATTAAACATACACATATAAAAATTGCACAACCAAATAGTGTTCCACCGAACTTTGACTTCAGCGACAACGCAGAAACATAGTTAATGAAAAGACAAGCAACTAGAAAATTTTCTCGTTTCGGCTTCAAAACGACATTCGGTCGGACACTACAACCAAATATAAGTTAGAAATTACTGCTCCGATTGACGCTGACTGAATTTTTTTTCTAAAAAAAACCGGAAAGATAAAATTAAGCCAAAAAAAGCCAAAATTATGTTGGCTTTTTATTAAGTTGACAAAAAATCGATGAAACATGAAAAAAAGCCAGAAAAAGCCTAATTTTTCTGGCTTTTTTTATTTAAAAAAAATAAGCCAAGGGAGTTGAAAAACAGCCAGATTCTCAAAATCTGGCTTCAAAAAAGCCAAATTGGTCACCCTGCTTAGCCAATCAGAGCGCTTGAAATCCGGAATCTTGGGCTGCAGAGAAGTTGGTAGGCACTTAAACATCACCCACACGTCGAAGAGTGCCTGCTTTTCAATGTGAAATTGCTTTGTGTTTTAGTCACAATTTTCCTTATAAACTCCATTGATTGCAGTCATTAAGATCCTTCTTGCACTCAGTTCAGTTGCAGAAGAAAAAATAGTATTAGCGGAGGGTGGGAATCGAATCCATGAAATCGAAATTACTACTCCTCTGCCCTAACCATTAGGCAACGCTGGTTGTAGCGAAGCATTCAGTTAATTTGTTTGTATCAAAATTTTTCGATCAGAATATCACGTGTCGAGTCACATGACTGAAATCAGCTGAATCGCGAGTACGCTTTTCGCCGAGTGGGTAATGTTAAAGTGCCTACCAGAGAAGTTTGCCTAAAATCCATGTTGCCAAACGAAACTTTTAATATTTTAATTTTCGATCAGCAATCCTTAAATGAAAAAAGTAACCGGGTCGGACAAACACAGCGGAAAACATATTTTTCCCCTTCTCTTTCTTTCAGGTGGGACTGCAGCCCCATGGCACGAGCCGCCACTGCATAGGCTACAGAAGAAAAGTAATGACAGGGACAGTGGTGTACGCGGGGGGGGGGCATTGGGCTATGGCACCCCCCCCCCCCCTTAAAAATGTTTTAGTAGTTAACGATGTAGATTAAGGCATTTAATATGTTTTGCATTGCTCTGTCAAAGCAATTACTGTAACAATGTTGTTTTATAGACTAAGCCAATACGAAATACATGGCCCAATCCACCTACCCCACCCCGGGTATGCCAATGTAGCATAGTGTTCTGTAAGCCTATTATAGTGATTAGTGAGAGAGAAATGGATAAAGTCTAAACTAAAACCATACTGGGATATCATGAAGACGTCTGGGATATCAATGGCCAGTGGCATAGCCAAAGGGGGGGGGGGTGGGCCTTGAGGGTTACAGGCCCACTTTGGCACGCGTGTGACGTCACGATATTGAGAATGATGCTTTCAGTTTCTTTATGCTTGGGAATGATGGTTTCAGTCTAAAAAAAACTTGCCTAATTTTAAACAAAACTGCATTAAAAGAGCGAGTTTTGCCCATACCAAACATTCAAACATCTCAGCCAGGAATTAACAACAAGAAAACATAGAAACTTAGCTTTATTTCCGAAAAATGCCGAAGAAAACATGATCTTATCCTTTTGCTATGCCACCTGACAGCACCATTTTACAGGAATATTCATACCCACATTTTTGTTGAAAATGCTCTCAGAATGCACCAAATTCAAAGTAATTTTTCAAAATTTTCTGTGGGAGGCCCCCCAGACCCCCCGCCGCTGGGTGTCGTCTTAAGCAAAAACGCCGTCGGGCTTCGTCTGCTGGTCGTCAAAAAACCCCCTTTCAAAATTCCTGGCTACGCTACTCTCAATGGCCCCCCCCTTGAGAAAATCCTGCGTACGCCACTAGACAGGGATGTGAATCGAACCCGTTTTATTGTTTCATTTCATTGTTTCAAAAAAGAGATCAAAACGTTAATTTTACAAAGCTACAGTGCATCGTAACTTACGATTCGTAAGTGATATGTTATGGAAATCAACTTGTCAGTTTCATATGCAATGTTGTAATTTACTAGATGGATGCCCATTTACACTTATTCTTTATTGACGCTTTATCGATATAAACTTACGGCAATGGACTGAAACTAAATTGCGTTTTTTCTTTGTATTCGCCTTCTTAAACTGTTGTAATTTACTAGACGGATGATCAAGTTAATGTATTTCTTGAATTTTGTACCAGTATATTGTTGGAAATCGTGGGAGAACACCAGTTAAGATTTAGGCTTGCAGGTTTTGATTTTAATATTATGTAACCATCTATTTAAAATATAATTTTTATGCGTGTTGATAACATCGGAGTTTGCTTTATTTGTTCGTTTTACGTATTTTTCAAATTTTCTTCTTTTTTTACATGTGCTAGCTGAAGATGCTATTACACTAAGAGGTTAGATTGTTGTGCAAATGCCAGCATTTGATGAATGCAAATTAGCAGTACCAATATAACATTATCAGTCGGAAACTTGAGTAATCTCTGCTTGCTTCTTGGAATTTTGTGTTTACGTTATCTTAAATAGAGTTATGTTTTTTTTTGGTGCGTATGTTGAAGCGCGAGAACGTTTTATTTTTTTCTCTTTTTTTTTAAATGGCAAAATCGTCATTTCCGTAGGGTGACAATTGACTAGTAGACCGTATAGTCGTCTCGTTGTCGTTATGGAAACTTGTGTAACTTTTGCATTGTGTATATTACTTCTTTCATATTTTAAACATGTACTATGTTCCTGACAAATAAACCATTGATTGAACCCACGCCATCGAAACGACTATTCTCTAAATCTCTAGCCTCGGAGAGGAAGTTTTTGTGCACCAGTACTGTATATTTGTGTGACGATGAGCTACTTTTGTATAATTGTTATGTTACGGTACCATACAGATAATGGACTAGATTTTGGCACTTGTGTTGGAAATTCAAAAAGCGTATGGCAACACTGGTAATAGGAAAAGATTATACTGTAGCCTATAATAGAAAGGATTAGATTATATTTTTTAACTTAATATGAGGATTTTTTGCAGTGATTTAAGCACTTGGACAAATTTGATTCTCAAAATTATAATTTTAAAGGGATAGCATATAAGGAAAATTTAGCTAGGAGTTCAAAATGAAAATACATCGACCTGCAGTTTGCACATTGGCAAGATCTGAACATAGGCTACTGTAGCCTTAGTTTAGAATTAGATAGATCACTATGGTATTATCATTCAATTTCGTACCGTAGTCAATATTGTCATCCATTTGGGTATACCCGGACATTATCATGTAAGGTAGGCTACTTGAATAATCAGCACAATATTTCGTCATAAACAGAGCATCAGGTTTTTATGACTTCTACAAACACACAATACATAGGCTATTGAATAACAACTGCTTTGTTAAGCTTTATATAACTGTGTCAATAAAACTCATTGGCTATTGGACAGATTCGTTTGGTTTTGTGTTAGCCTACACATGTTTTGGGCGAAAAGATAGAGTAACTTATTCCTCACCAGCTATAAATAGTAACTTATCGCTTTAAAATAAACGTTCGTGGTTGAAATGACTATCCAGATGATCGACCCATCTTAGCTAACACAAGGACACAGTTTTACGTTGTAAAAATGTTAACATTTGATCTAAGATTCAAATGATACGAGTTAAAGGTTAATAACTTTACATGGTTGCATGCTGCCATTAACACACAATTGCAGTGTCATTGAGTATATTTACATTTTGCAAATGCAAAGCAGAATAATGCAGCTATGCTATGCAATAGCATTTGCGACGACGATAGTCGATAATTAAGCACATAGCGCTTCAACTGCTTTTTACTTGCCCAAGTCCAGAAAACGTATTTGGCGAGTCACTGCCATTAGCATGTTTGCATTGATTGGTGGAACATATTTTTACAATAAATCAACAAAAAGTAAGCCACTGGAACCGTAACACAATTATTGAAGTATATAGTTTCAAAGTATATTTAATTGATTTAAGTACGTACTAAATACTTATACTTGACGAAAAAACACATAACACAGTAGGGTAAATACAGCAGTGATCAATCCAACAATTCCACACAATGACGCTTGCCTGTGTGAGTTCAATTTTGCAGAAATTAGCCTACTTCATTAATGAATACTACTCTATACATAGCCAATTAGCCATACATATAGGGCACACATAAATGTCACAGAATAAAAATTGTCCAATCACAATTCATCAGTCTATGTGCACTTGTGCAGGCTACAGCTCACACAAGTGGGGCTTTGTCGCCTTTCTTGGTTGGGTAATAATAGCTGTCAGGAGCTGGTCGTACGAGACGATAAACGCCTAGAGCGACTCTAGCAAGGAAACAAAGACTTGCCACGCCAAGCTGAACCGATGCCAGCAACATGTTGCGACCTCCGGGATGGGTGGCCTGCAACTGAGCGACGACAGTGGCAAAAGCAAAGACGAAAACCGGGGAGATACTGAACACGTAGCGAAAGTACGGTTCGTATTTGAAGTTTTCAGCCACGAACAACGCAAGCATCACCACGAATATCAAAACCAGACCAATGGTTGATCCTATCTCCATCCCAACTAGCCCTGGAAACGTAAGCAAAAATATCACAGCTTTTCATTTGAATTTACGCTTTCAAAATCTGTTAAATATCTCACGGTGCAAAGGGTACCGAGATACTATCGGTTAGGCCCACTAAAATGACTAAAATTTAATAAAATGTTTTTTTTCGTTGGCAATCCCTATGAAAAGGAGGTAAAATAAGCTTGCAGCGCAATGCTTACATGAAAGCTCCGTAACTTAATTTCGGCGTACCGGTGGTTGGTAACAAATCACCATCAGTAATTCATTCAATAACGTAGCGTCTCATTACACTACTAAAACTTAGTAAATGTGGTAGTACAGTAATGAAACAGTAAAACTTTCAAGTCGGATAGCAAGATTTTCCACCCACCTCTAAACATTGCTGTGTCTTCTCCGGCACTGTCCACATAAATGAGTGCAGTGGTAAAACCCAAGAAGGTAGCCACTGTCATCCAAGTTGCAAAGAGGCATAAACCATTGTGTACCAATATGCGAACCACCAAAAGCATGGCTGTATGATACAAATAGAAGTATATTCTTGAAGTGAAAAAAACCACAAAATTGATAGATGACTAGTAAAAGTAGTTTAGGATTTATGCAGAAAATAATATAACTTTCAAACTGAGTGGTTCACTGCTAATAAAAGATGTAATGATACTTTTATTAAAAGAATTTCAACAAAAACACTTTATTTTTTCTGGAAGAATTTTTCTGACATTATAAAAACTTGTAACTGTAAAGCTTAAAATGGTTTCTAACTGAGCATTGGTCTTATTTCAGTAAAGCACACGTGTTCGTTTTATGCTCACAGAATAAAAACCAGCAATATGCAATATGCATACAAGATTAAGAAGCCGAGGAGCTAACAGAGTAGAAATTCGATGATGACTCTGACTTGAACAAAGAACATGTCTTTAACTTCTGATAACTACAATTCATATGTTTGCTGCTCAGCTATAAAGCGACCTTGCCCAAATAAAAATAATAATATTTTGATAAATGTAAAGTGGGAATCTGTGCAGTTGGACTGAAAAAGCTCTGACGAAGACTTTATTCTGGTAATTTTTGCAAAATTGTAGAAGCTTTAGAACAATGACACAGACCCAGTTATCGAGTCTGACAAAGTGAAGTTAACCATTAGGTGAGGCTGAAAGGAAAACTTTCCTAGAAATGTGTTGCTCAAGCGCACAAACCAAGTCGAACCAGCGCCGCTTGATCTTGCCAATTTTTTATTCATAAAAATGGACGCTGAACCAACTGAGCTATCAAAAATGAAAAAAAATGTTGAATCTTTCTGTTTGGGTAACATTCATGTCGATTGTTACAACCAGGCTATGGACATAGAGTCAAGCGAAAAATGTACGACTCCGACTCCTCGGAATATAACTTTTTTATTTCTTTGTCCACAGCAATTTAATTAGCCTACTTGATTGGTTTTAAATCTTTATCCTCGAAGTGACAAAGCCTTGATAGGTTATTCCTGGTAGTTTCGCAGAGTTGTACCTTTTGACACAAGGTCGGTTACCGAGATTGATAGAGTGATGTTTCCAATTGTGTGGAAGTGTTGTTGCATTATTCCCTCTATTAAGTGCCGCTAAATGAAGAGCAGTCCTTATAATGCGTTGCTCAAGCGCACACCCCGAGAGTCGAACCAGCGCCGCTTGATCTTTCTTCGTTCACGAAGTCGCTTGATCTTTCTTCGTTCATGAAGTTTCTTCGTTCACGAAGTCATGCGCTAACCAACTGAGCTATCGGGGCAGACGATTACACATGAAAACGGGAGAATTTCTTTGTAAGGATGGCAAAATTCTATTAATTTTCGATAGAAATTATAGAAAAACTTTAAATTAGCATCACTGCTTTATGATCCTATGTGCCTACATATAGCTCATGACATAACTCCGTCGATCTCTTCAATCGTCATAAACGCATGTCGAATTGTCGAGTTCATAAAGATATTCTAAGTGTGCCACTTTGAAACTCATGTAACATTTGTTTCTGTTAAGAGATGCGATATACCAAAATTCAGACAAAATTTGTAGGGGTCCGCAATCGCTTCGAAAGCACCAAATGGGGTCCGCCAAAACAAAAAGATTGATAATCACTGCCTTAGTGTTTGTGACTATCCAATTAGCACTTCGAACATAACATTATAGAGAAAATGTTACACAGGTCTTAAGGTCTACATCTTTCATTAAATGAGAAAAGGGCACAGATGAAGTTTTTGCAAGGGAGTTATAAACCATGAAAGGCTGAAACTCCTTATTTAATTGGTCTGTTTACGCAATTTGCATTGATTAATAACTAATAAGTCATCACATCAAACATTTTCGCATATAAAAAATAGCTAAAAATGAAAAAAGACCCTACTTTCACTGTAGAATTCCAATTTTTTCTGGTTATCATAAACAAGAGTCAGAGATTGTATGATGGCTTGCCACAAGGCTGTAGTTCCAACAAAAAGAATGGCAAAGGATAATACCAGCAACTCACGATCAAACACAAACAGCCAAGCAACAGTAGATAAAAATCCTACTGTTAAAGCAACCAAGAAAGTCTGAAAAACAGTGTGTTCTGTTAGTAGTACCGGTAATCAAAACAATCGATTTTGTAGCGTTTCATTTTAAACTTAATTAACTAAACTACATTAGCCTACTTAACTCAATTTTAACGTTATGTATTGAAACAATATATTACGGATGAGCATAAGTTAGATTAGGTTTCCACCAAAAATACGACATAAAATGCTTTTATAGAAAAATTGAGATGCAGAAATTACGTACGATAAGTAGGTTAACATTGTAAAAAACATACATCCCATCACCGATCTAAATAAAAACAAAGAGGTGGGCCACTTGCACAACATAAGCATATAAAATTCTATCGATATTATTGCAGTATCAGCACTTCAAAACTTACTTTTGGCGTCAGAGTTGGTGTTACTTTCACTGGACTTTCATGATTTGGAAGGCAAAGAGAAACAACAAAATAAACACTGATGGCAGAAGTCCACAAAAAGACAATTGGCCAGATGATGGAGAAAGCAACAGGAACTGGTTTCAGCTCAGTGACATATTTTACACTCAAATTCAACTGAGTGTTACGAAACAAACCTGAAAAGAAAAGGTATGGCCATTTATAGCATACCGTATAAGCACTACAGTACTTTACTATTTTTAAAGAATTGATTTTGTAGAAATACCCATATTATACAATTGGAGCATCCCTCAAAACTGTCAAAAAACACTTGCTGCATTTAGGGAGCTTGTTAAATAAGTCTCTCTATCCTGTCTGGCAGACTTAAAACCATCACCAACTTGTTCATTTTTATTTTTGCTTTTTCTATCAAACTAGGCTTAAAATTAGACTTTTACATAGAACACAAAAATAGAATGCAGAATTTAAGCCACAGCCATCCGGACAGGATTTAACATAACACTGAATTAAAGAAAACCAAAGAGTGTTGGTGTTGCCTTTCCTTTGAGAAAGCGCCTTTCTCGCAGGTGAAGACACTAACAATAAATTTAAAAGCGAGGCGTGCACACAACAAATTTTGACCAGAGCCGACAAACAGGTCTAACTCAGCACATAAGGCAAATGAGCCTCCAGAACAATAATATTATAGTTTTACAATTCCAAAACCAGACATCATTCAACTGTTAAAAAAACTTATTTTGATGTGACGAAAACAAATAAACACAGTAAACAGAGAGTAGCTTACACTTCTTTACACATTGTCTGGTGTATAAACTGTATATACAACTTGGTATACATACGCTTACTGTACATTAAGGTTTGCTTTGAATTTGAAAAATGTGGCAACATGCTTTAGGGACTGCGTGTCATATGTTGTTTCAATTCAACAAACTAGATTTATACTGCCGTAGATTGGTGGTTTCGTTTTGAATCTTTATCCTCGGACTGACAAAGCCTTGACAGGTTATTCTAACTAGTTATTTAAACTACCAGGAATTTTTCTATCTGGTAGCTTCGCATACTTCTAGAGGCTTTTGACGCAGGGAGGGATGGTTACCAAGATTGACACAGTGAAGTTTCCAATTGTTGAAGTGTTGTTGTCGGGGAATTATTCCATCTATTAGGTGCCGCTGAATGCAGAACAGTCCTTAGAACGCATTGTTCGAGCACACTCCCCGAGAGTCAAAACAGGAACAGCGCCGCTTGATCTTGAAATTTCTTCCTTCACGAAGTCACATGCTAACCAACTGAGCTATCGTGGTCGGACAAATCTGTCATATAAAGTCAAATCTATCTGAATCCTTAACAGCCTGTTTCACCTAACGGATCATCAGAAGGTCTTATTAAAGTCAAATCTATATATTCGTATAAAATAAAGTATGAAGGTCTTACCTCCAGCATTTGTAGCATTTAGGATTCCAAACACTATTGAAGCCACATTAGCCAACAGAGCCACAACAACCAACACATAAACAATTGGCCTAGTTACCATTATATTTTTTAATTTTCTTGCTTTAAACAGTATATACTTAATTTTACAACTTCTGTAAGGTAAAATAGATATATATATATCTTAAAGCATCCTAGATTACCTGTTAATGAGAACTCATTTGAACCTACACTAATAGCGTATCCTGACATGTTACGAAGCAACCATGAAAAATAAAGTTTAAGAATAAGAGATACGCCATAAACTGAGAAATGTGCCATATGACGAGGAGATAGCAAAAGACCAGTTGATCATCGAGTCAGCTGCCACCTCATGATAAATGATGAAACTAACATACACATTTAATATGGTAGAGTAACACACAAAAGATACAAAAAAAAAACGATATCAATTGACAATTATAACACATAAAAAATACCAACGAAATGAAGCAAATAGTAAAATGTAATTATTATACACAAAACAGTTAATATTCATTCAGCTTCATTTATATCAAGAAGGTAGCCTAGCGTAGACGGGTAGCGCATGAACTTTCTTTAAAAGAAGTTGAAGACCTGTAAATTCACCTGAAACCTCACGCCATACATTACAACTCTTTATTAAGATCTGCCTTTGACCCAGTGCAGTACACACGATTGAAACAAAATAGTTACTGCTAGATGATTGGCAAATATTGCATGAGTGGCATTCGGATAGTCTGTGGAAGATATCACATTCTGTTTCTGGTAATAAATTTAAATGGACTTATGCATGTATTTTGCTATTTCTAGTTTATATATCAATCATTTTTTTCAGGTTTTCTAGATCACACAGAAACTGTTCACTGTTCAGGGTTAATTTGTATATCATGAATGAGACTAGTGTGTGCATCACATTTAGGTTTAGTCAAGTCTAATTGGAAGATGATCGGATATGTCACTTAGCAGTACCTAGCTCAGGGCTGGATTTCAGCCGGAGCGGTCCGGAGCGCCGCTCCGGAAGCTCGGTCAAAAAATTGACTTCTCCGGAACGGCGCTCCGGAAGCTCAAATATTTTATACTCTTATTATGCTTTGCCCTGTTCAGTAACAGTATATCCATAATTCTTGATGAGTCAAAACACATTAAATCGGGTAGGTGATAACACTGGTCTACAAACAAAGATTTATTTTTTGCTCCATGAACTTTGAAGACAGATTCAGAGTAATTTTGGGGTGCTGAATCCGAATCTGACCTCAGATTTATCCTATCACGTCAGGTTTGTGAGATATGATAACAACAAATTGTTACTTTTGTCAAAAGTGGAAGATTTGCCGTTGCGTTTATCACCAACATATGCAGTGCTATAACGAAAGGTTAATGTTAGACAGGCCAACACAACCTAAATAAGGTTACTGGACAAGCATTGCCATAGGCCTGCTTAAATCTTTGTGGTTTTATGCAAAACATTGACGGGGAGGGGGTCAGTTATACTTTTAGCCTCCCTTTTAGCTTGTTATTACTGCATTGTTATTAATGTTGCTTAGAAAACAAATTGGTATCAAAATTGTAGTTTGTGGGTGTATTTGAGCTACTCATGGACCACATGACCTGGATTTCTGGATATAGCACAATGTGTATGTACAATAAACGCAACGTCAAATCTTCCACTTTTGACAAAAGTAACAATTTGCTGCTATCATATCGCACAAACCTGACGTGATAGGATAAATCTGAGGTCAGATTCGGATTCAGCACCCCAAAATTACTCTAAATCTGTTTTCAAAGTTCGTAGAGCAAAAATCGTGTAGACTAGTGTAATATATCTTCGTACCAGTCTTGACGGAAGCGAACCTGTGAATGTATTTGTCTTGTTGAACTCGCTAGTCTTACGGCGAATGGCATCTTTGATTCCTTGAAGAACTGCCTAAAATCATATGGCATGTCTACAACATTTTTATCTTCTTGTTTGATTGGTGCTGTATGTGATGGCGCGGCTGTGATGATAGGTCGCAAAAATGGTGTAGCAAAATGGCTTCGTGATTAATTTCCAGACATTGTGGTGTGGTATTATAATAATAATAATAATGGTGTTGCAAGCACAGCAGTGCTTTTTCACCTTCATAACTTACGTATCAATATTAAATAAATAAAAAAAAAACGAAATAGAATACCAACAAGGAAGTCATAAACAAGAGACAAAACACCAAGAAAAACGAGTCAATACTACCTAGATGATACATATCTTATTTAAGGCACAGCATAACACTAAAATCAAACAAAACACCTGGGGCTGGAGACACCATATAAGATAGAATATAACTGTCAGTAGAGATAGGTATACAATACATCATACAATAATGGGCTACATACGTTATATACTGTACAAGTTACAAGATGTACTGAATGTCAGCATTAGTGGAGGCGGCCAGTACTTGCAAAATATGACTACCCAATTGGGTCAAATTTAACTTCTCTATTTCGCCAGTGGTGATCCAGTCTTGCTTTGAAGCTGTTTAAACTAGGTGCTGTGACAATTTGCTCGGGTAACTTATTCCATTCATTTACGATCCGATTCGGAAAAAAATTTCTTCGCTTTGTTGTTTTGAAGGTACTGACTTTTAATTTAAATTTGTGACCTCGAGTGTTGTGGACACCTTCATGTAAGAAAAAAATTTCTTTTTCATTAACATCATAAAAATTTTGAAGATACTTGAAAGTTTGAATCATGTCATTTCGGAGTCTTCTAAATGTTAGTGTTGGTAGGTCTAGTCTTTTTAGTCTTTCATCGTAAGGCAGGTCATGGAGACATGGGACAAGTTTTGTTGCTCGGCGCTGCACACTTTCTAAAGATACAATGTTGTATTTGAGGTATGGGTGCCAAATGGTGTTGTTGTATTCTAGTTTGGGTCGTTTTAATGTTTTGAACAGGATAAGAAACATCTTTATGTCGAGAAATGTAAATGATCTCTTGATTAATCCAACAAGCCTGTTTGCACCAGATACTACCGATTGAATGTGGGTGTTGAAGGTTAAATTGTTGTCAAAAATCACTCCAAGGTCTTTTTCATTCTCAATGCATTTGAGGACTGTAGATGTTCCACTGGTATTTTTAAATTTATAATCAAAGCTGGGAGTGTGTTTCCCAATAGACATTGTGGTGCACTTTTTTGGATGAAATTTCAATTTCCATTTCTGTCCCCATGCAACAAGTTTATCTAAATCGCATTGCAAGGACAGGCAGTCATTTATGGACTTAACATTTTTATAGATTTTTGTGTCATCTGCAAACATCTTCACAGTGGTTTTCATGTCATTTGGCAGATCATTAATGTAGCACAGAAATAAAATGGGTCCGAGAACACTCCCTTGGGGAACACCACTCTTTACTGGAGTCCAAGTGGAGAATGCACCTTTAATTGTGACTCTTTGTTGTCTCTATTGCAGGAAGTTTTCAATCCAATGCAGGAGTGATGCTTCTACACCATATGCTTTCAATTTTGCTACTAATCTCTTGTGTGGGACAGTATCAAATGCTTTCATAATATCAACAAATACACAATGCACACCTGAACCAGAATCTATCGCTCTTGTCCAATCATCTAGGACTTCAATATGTTGAGTCAAGCACGATCTTTGACCCCTGAAGCCATGCTGATCCTTTGAGAAAAGATCATTTGCCTGCATGTGTTGTACTAAATGGTTCCTGACAGAAGTTTCCAAGAGTTTGCATACAATGGGGGTAAGACTGATCGGTCGATAATTAAGAGCAGAGTGCCGGTTTCCTTTTTTGAAGACAGCAGTGACATTTGCTTCTTTCCATGTTGTTGGTAACTTTGATGTTGCAAGAGATCGGTTGAAGATTTTTTGCAGTGGATATTTAATTTCTGAATGAGCCTCTTTTAACAATCTTGGATGGATTTCATCCGGTCCCATAGCCTTGTTACTGTCAAGAGACAGTAATAACTTGTCGACATCTTCAACAGATTGGTGGAGTTTCTCCATGGGCACAGGAACAGAAACACATACTGGTTGTGGGATTTTATCATCTTCTTCTTCTTCTGTGAATACAGATGCAAAAGCACTGTTTAGAGCATTAGCAATTTCAGTATCGTCAGTTGCTCTTCCATCTGGTGTGTCAATTTCCGAAACTTTTTCTTGATGACTCGTCATACTCTTGACATGTTTCCAGAATGCTTTTGGATTTTCCTGCATGTTCACAACCAGGTTCTTTTCAATGTTTTTTACAGAATTTCGTAAAAAACATTGATTGTGCAACTATAGATTGGAACTATCGGTTTGTCATGCTGTAAAATCAGTCAGTAATTTGAATCGATTTCGATCTTTTATGGACAAACTCTATAGCCTTTACCACGCTTCTCCTAACAATAGCAGGGAATTGGGTGAATGTGCAGCGGCTGTTGAAGTGCAGTTGTTGAAAATCGGAAGGGTAGGCCTACTGGACACACATTGGGTAGCCTCGAGTTTCCGCACAGTTATAGTGCCGTCTGGAATGATTTCCCAGCACTTTTCGAATTTTTCAAAATTTTCAAAAATTTTTCAAATCTATAAACTATGATACTTACTTTAGCAACGTTTTAGGTACATCAAGTGTGTTGTTTCAAAGTCTTATAAAGACATATTTCTTCTACGGCACCTACCTAGCGCATTTGGAAAGTAAAAAACTAGCGCTCCGGAACCTAATCTTCTGGAAATCCACCACTGACCTAGCCTATATCAGTTTTCTTATTATGAACTACATCGTTTATCTAGATGTGATCAATGAGAGTGAAGCTTGGAGGTGAATTCTTGCTGGTTTCACAATTAGGGAGCTACAACCAGTCAACCATTACTTTCAAAGCACTGCCAGTCATTTTTTAACTTGTGTCAATCCTTAAAAATCTATATTCATGTCAACACATATGCAATATATAATTGTTGTTGCTATGATTCAAATCTTCTATTGATGTTAACAGATGGCTTTGGTATTCACTAATATCCTAATTGTGATGTCTGCACATTATATCACATACTAACTTCTTTTGCAATTGATTTGAGTTTCGCTTTTAGCAGCATGATCGTTGCTTACTTCACAAGGTAGATTTAAACAATCTGTCTTATTTGCTGTGGCAATAGTAAGTTGCGCTAGCTTTCGGAACACAGTTTCCTAGTCATGTGCTTTGATGAATGGTGTAGAAGTCAGTGAGTGGTTCTTTACTGTGGTTCTTTCGATTAAAGAACCGTAGTAAACGAAAGAACCACAGTAAACGAAAGAACCACAGTAAAGAACCACTCACTGACTTCTACACCATTCATCAAAGCACATGACTAGGGAACTGAAAAAAAGTAGCGCCTCTCCCGCTACCGCTACTTTGGAAAAAAATAGCGCCGCTATTGCAGCCGCTACTCCAACTAAAAAGTAGCGCTGCTACCGCTACTTTTACCAAAAAAGTAGCGCCGCTACAAAAGTAGCGCACCTCTGTGTCTATCTCTACAAGACAAAAATCCTCACATCTAATTTCATAGTTTAAGCTAAATTTTGAGGTAGGCTACAAAACTTGATAAGTTGCATATGTTATCGCTTGAATTCTTTGCCTAAATAAATGAGTAGCTTAAGGCAAAAACAAAAAAAATAAATTGTGTAGCCTGCACAGTGCACATGGCTGGTAAGAGGAAATAGGTAAGGCTGTAAGGAGACTGTAGGCTACAAGAAAATTATATACCTGTATTATGTTTTATACTAAATCTTGATAACATAAAGCAAACCCCACTAAACTTGTTTTTCTGGGTGATGCAGTTTGCCCAATGCCCAAACGCTGTTCGTCGACTGTTTCCAAAACGCTTGTTGACTCTTTCCTTTGTCAACTTGCTAATTCAGCAAATCTGGGACAGTTCTTTGTGTGGAAATTTCAAAGTAAACTACGTTGTTCTTACGTAGCCTAGATCTCAAAATACTGCAAAGCGAAAGCAAATTTAAATCTTGCCAATTGCCCGAAGAAAACATCACCACTAGATGTTGCAATGTTTGTACTTCCAGGCACGTGATTACAAAACGTCATCATGGTCATAAAAGTTATGTACATTTTGTATGGTTCATCAATAAAATGATTGAGCCGTTGTCAAACTAGTGGCCAAATAAAAAAAAATTAAAAAAGCTAAACCATCTCAACAAATAGGTCAAACATGATGTCAAACCATGGCGACCTTTATGCATATTGCACACGGCATGTCAACGTGTAGCTAATTTGATAGCATAGCGAAGGTCGCTATATTTGATAGTTTTAGTAGCAGTAAATAAATATAATCTTTGGGAAAATTTAGTGTACCGGTACTGTAAGTTTAACTCATTTTTGTGCCACGTGCTGGTAGTGGTAAGTCGACTTTGTATAGGCCTAGTTAGTAAGCCTAGTAGCCTACCATTTTCGTCCTGGACGACGTTTAAACGTTTAAACAAAACACGAACGTTTAAACGTGATTAAGATCGAAATAAGTTATTAGGTTAAAAAAATTGTCACGGTTACAACACAACACCTTTAAAAAAGTTAAAATGAAAAGGTTGATACCGGTACTTCCACTAGTACCGTACTAAATTGGAGGCCATTTATGATTCTGGCTAGTAGCCTACTAACAGGTCGGCCTCCGGTCAAATTTGAAACTGCACGTTGACATGGCGTGTAGGCTATATACTGCGTAACGTTGTTGACCCTAGCCTATATAATAACGTAACGTTGTTGACCCTTCTGTATGCATGTGAGGCCTCGACTCTTTATAGGAGACACGAAAGGCAGGTGAACCACTTCCACCTTTCCTGCCTCCGAAAGCTTCTCAAGATTCGATGGCAGGACAAAGTCCCAGACACCGAAGTTCTCATTCAAGCGAGCATGCCCAGCACTCTTACCCTCATAAAAAAAGCACAAATAAGATGGGCTGGCCACGTCCACCGGATGCCGAACCATCGCATTCCTAAACAACTGCTCTACGGAGAACTGACTAACGGCAAACGTCATGTAGGTGGTCAAAGAAAACGCATTAAGGACACTTTAAAAGCTTCCATGAAAGAATTCGCCATCGACGTAGATACGTGGGAAGACTTAGCCGCAGAACGACCAACTTGGCGCAGTCTTATTTATAAAGGCGCAGAATCAGCTGAGAAACATGGTACCGGTACGCTATCTGCTGTCAGAAAACGAGAACATCGCAAGGCCCGAGCCTCAAAAAACCCTGGACCTAGTCAACCATTCTTCCAATGTCCATCCTGCAGCAGAAGCTTCACCGCACAGATAGGCCTCATCAGCCATCTCCGCACTCATATAGCCTACACTGACCAGTGACCAAAGCCCACACTAAAAAAAAAGAAGCTTGATCTCAGTCTCATTGGCCATCTTCGGAAACGAAGGGCGAACATCAGGCTATACAAAGGTCGCCATGCTTTTAACCATGGGATACATAATATTATGTATAGGCTAATGTATAGGCCTACTGCAGATTTAAACTAATTCCTGATGAGGACATAGCAGTAGCGCACCCAGAAAAAAAGTTTGGGGGGAGCTAATTCAGAAATGTCGGCCGAGTGATTTGCGACAATAGTGACAGTGACAATAGGACAATGCCCATCCCTTTGATTAATATTTAAAGGCACTCAAAGCTAGTGGCGTAGCCAGGAATTTTGAAAGGGGGAGGTTTTGACGACCGGCGGGCAAAGCTCGACGACGTATTCGCCTAAGACGACACCCAGCGGCGGGAGGCCTGGGGGGCCTCTCCCAGAAAATTTTGAAAAATCACTTTAAATTTGGTGCATTCCGAGATCTTTTCAACAAAAATGTGGGTATGAATATTCCTGTAACATGGTGCTGTCAGGTGGCATAGCAAAAGGATAAGATCATGTTTTCTTCGGCATTTCTCCAAAATAAAGCTAAGTCTCTATGTTTTCTTGTTGCTAATTCCTGGCTGAGATATGTGAATGTTTGGTATGGGCAAAACTCGCTCTTTTAATGCAGTTTCGCTTAAAATTAGGCAAACTTTGTTTTCAAGAGATAAAAAAAACTGAAAGCATCATTCTCAATATCTTGACCTAACATGCGTGTCAAAGGGAAGGGGTGGTGTTAAAACCCCCAACACCCCCTTGGCTACGCCACTGCTTACAGCCCACAACTCACCGGTTGCCGATACATCAGGATTCGTTCTCTCAATGAGATTAGAAGTTGGCCTAGTGAACCCCATGCTACTAGCAGCATCAGCTTCCTCATCCCTACGTCCACTCTTGCAATCTTCTATAGATCTCGACGTTTTCGTCACGTATGACAAAATAGAATTAGCGTTCCGTTTACCAACACAAATAGGCTAAGTGCAATAACAGCAACTAGCACGAAAACAGTTTGAAACAAAACACTAATTTTGTAAACAGTAAATTTGATGTGGACGTTTTTTCTACTTACAAAACATTCAAATTTGGTTCGTATTTTCAACTAAAGTACCAGACGCCTTCGTCTCTCTGCTCAAACGTCGCATAGGCCTACATGTCCGCGTGATTCGGCATTGACGTAAAGTACATCGGTACGTAGCCTATGTCCGAGACATTTGACCACGAGAGTACAGGAGCATCTGAACTTTAGGGAGTTAAAGAAAAGTGCCATTAAAGACCATATCATGGAGTGTTCTTTTTGCTCTGATCGAAAATTCTCTGCCGACTCATTTAACATTTTACGCAAAGACAAATCCCAATTTGACACCAAAATTTAGGAAGCACTATTAATCAAACGTTATAACTCTAATTTAAACAAAAAAATATTTGCTGGATGCGAGTCCATTCTCCTCAACATTTACTTGATGTATCACCTTCCCTGTGGAGCAAATTGTGTCGTAGTTATTTATGTAGTTGCCTTTTCTTAATGTAATTTTAGCTTTAAGAAGTCAAAATTTATTGCATTTTTATAAATATTTTCAGATTCCTGATGAGGGCTTAATTAAACCGAAAACGTTCGATTGTTAAAACTATTTGTACGTAAAATATGAAAAATATAATAATGATAAGTCCTGTTGTATTGTTGTGTCTTATTCATACCTAACCTGTAAGCAAAATGTATAAATGAGGAGCATACAAAAACTTTATTTTTAGTGGCGGGTTTGGGGGGGGCTTGATCCCCCTTAGCCCCATGCTGGGTGCGCTACAGGGACATAGCCTAATTAGTAGCCCAACGTGTCGAAAAATGTTTGAGTTTATTTCAGATATGTTACGTCTCTTTGTGTAATAAAACATGTTAAACCCGTTTTAGTTAGCCTACTTTGTTTTGTCTGTCTGTTCAACAAAGCGAACTCTCTACTAAAGCTTTATCAACAAACTAATTTTGTCGCTTCTACCTTTTACTGGATCTCTGCTTGAATCTGCTATGTTTGACATGGGTTGTTTCTCGTTGTGTTTGGCTGATCAAAAACAAGAACATACTTCTTTTTCTTCGTATCACACGGTCGTAGGCTCGTAGCCCAGAGCATCATGCAAGCTCTTGCTCTATCGTTGAACTCAGTTAAATCTTGTGCCGAGCATCTTGCTTTTAAAACAGGGCATTCGAGTAAGTTAGATGTTACACTGTTTGCTCCTGCCCACATTAATAGCTTGTCTGCTTGTGCTTTTTTAAAGAATACCCCAGTGTCGCATCAGCGTTTTACATCTTCCAACACCAGTCCTCAGGCGGTTGAGACGTGTCCAATACTTTCAAAGCTTAGCCTACGCTTTCCGGAAGGAAGGCCTTCTGTAGAAGAGAGCTCCATATTGGCCGATATCTATACGGTTGCCAGCTCCTCCTTCCACAGTTGGACCAGCACATTGGCGGCAACCTCATCTTGATCCAGTGGGACAACCGAAGAAAGGAAACTTTTTCTTGGTTTCAGTCGCCCGCGTGGTGGGGTTTGGTCATATAGTGGGTGTCTCAAATCCATGCCCTGACAAGATCTTTCCTTTCTGCTGTTCACGCTTCTTCTGACGTTGGGGGAAAAAGGCTATAAAAGCTGTTAATAACTATAAAAGCTATAATAACGTAACGTTGTTATGTAAGTTAAGAGTAAGACAGTTAGGCTATGTTCTGTCAACACCTGGATCCACTGCACAAGAAATTAACAACCCTTGACCAAACAACGCACGGTGACGAAACCCTGCTCAAAGCAACCCTTGCAATTGCTCACCCCACTACTGAGCATTGTGCACTTCGGTGAGGTCGAAGAGCAGATATTCGCCCATTAACAGCATCATTATCAACCTCTTGCCGATAGTGACTGAATGTCTCATTCAAACACCAACAAAATATCTTCTCAGTTCTCACCCTTCCAGGTAGGCCTAACCATTGTCCATCTCTAACTATAACATAAGATGAACTAGGCCTATATAGGCTACTGTAGGCTACTATAATTAATTGGTCGTTATATTGTCTTAACTTTTTGTTTTTCCTCATTCTTTTGGTCGTAGTTGCCTATTTGTAGGCTACTTTTTTTAAATTTTTATTTGCTTTATGCAGATACCGTAAGATATGGCAGATTAAATGTTATCGTATAATAAAATGTGTTTCATGACAGGGATGACAGGTAGCCTACTGACGGAGATGGGCATGATCTTGATCTTGAAGATCACTTTTTTTTTGGTGATCTTGATCTAAGATCACTTTTTTTTTGTGTGATCTTGATCTTGAAAAACAATAAGATCAAGATCACTTTAAAATTGAAGTTTACTTACTAGAATCAACGGTGGGCAAACTGCGGCTTTTCAACATAAATTGTGTGGCTCTTGTATTGAATCGTAATATTACAAAAAAATTAAGATTATAATTTATAAATGTATCTCGGACTGTCAACCAAGCAGTGGCGTATTTAGGGTATAGCAGGTAGCCTATGGCTCGATCGAGCCATTGGCGCCACATTGATAGGGGCGCAAAAATCGGTTGGTATAAATTAAAATTTGTGACTTAGCCTACACTTTCTTCAAAATCTAATTTGCGGCCAGTACAACACAAAGATCAAACAAGGGTCTCTCTTTTACTGTAGCCATTGTTAATCAATGGAATTGTGACTTTGCAAAAGCAACATTGTGCTTCTCCTGGCTCATTTTGCGTTCAGTCAGCAACAATTGGAAGTTTAGTAAAGTCGCTATAAGCAGCGATTAGTTGAGGCTTAAAAGTAGTACCAGAACTTACTTATTCATTTTTACAAGAATTTATAACTTTGTAAAATCAAAATATCGTGCAACCTTGACAAATGGAAGAATTATTTCGCACAGCAATAACAACTTATCGTCCAAATTTTCAGAGATTAGTGAGTCAAGTACATAACTTATATGGATAAACAATCATTGTGTTTTTATTGCTGTTATGTTATGTCAACTGATTTTGCGGCTCGCTGGTGTTTATGGTTTATCCGCGAGCGGCTCTTTCTTTGAACAAGTTTGCCCAGCCCTGTACTAGATAGAGGCATTTTTTAGAACTCGTACTGTACAAAGTAGCCTAGTTAGTGGCAACTACTAACATTTATCCACTGTTAATATGTTAGGCTATGTGTCCAACAAAAGACGATTTAAATTTAAAGACTTCATTTAATCTGGTCAGTGTTGCCATTTCAAAATTGAAAAAGTGTTCTGTGTTAGTCATAATAAAGAAGTCAACTTCCGTGTACTTTATGTTGACGTATAATAAAAACTGATTTAACTTTGTTGACAATTTCCATGTGTGAATTTAAAAAAATGCTTGCTTTCTTTGACCCAATTTTAGATGTTTCAAAAGTCTAGAATGGCGGTGTTAAAAAATCTGGACTCTAGCCGACTTTGGTTATGTAAAGTGGTTTATTGCAGCAAATCAACCAGACCAAGACTTGTTTAGGGTCTGAGTATGGGACGGTTTGTCTGACCGTAATCCTCTGAACTTTTTTGATAGCAGACAACAGTATCAAGCTTGCCAGATGGGTAAATGGTGCAATAAACATTGACATAATGCAGTGAAAGTTAAAACTACTTAGTAACACTAATAAAAACTCCCACATGAACCAGACAAAAATTTGGTAAAAAATGATGCAGTTCAAAGTTTATTTTTATTTATTTATTATAAATAAAAAGTATAAAACTAATTACAAATTTTGCGACTTTTTCAGTAGACCCTATGGCCTATACTACTGTAGTTAACCTCGGCCTTGGGTGTGACGTTGCGACTCTATGCAAACTACGTCAACAATTGATAGGCTTAATAGCAACAGTCACTAACTTATTACAATTCTTAGGCCAGCTATCGAGTAGTTAAAAGTAAAAGTTAGCAATAGGTTTTCAACTATATACCTTTACCTAGGTTGCTTAAAGTAATTAAGTTATTTTTTGCAACATCACTGATTAAAAGCTTTGTTTTTTTCAAGTACACGAAAAGTGATCTTGAAAGTGATCTTGATCTTCAAGATCACGATCTTAACTTTCAAGATCACCAATACTGGTGATCTTGCCTATCTCTGCCTACTGATGGCATCGACAGTTTCAACAGTTTTTTTTTATTTACAGGGAAACCACGACTGTTTATACCTTGAGCAATGACTCTGGAAAGTCTTGCTAATTTAACAACTCCAGAAGGCTATCTGTAGGCTACCGTACTAAAATAGTGATAACCCATCAGCTAAACATAGGCTACTAAGTGATTTTATTACAGTTCTTTGTCAACACAGGTTATAGCTATAGAACATTACAAAACGTTTCGCAAAATACACAAACATTTCATACACTGTTGCGAGAATAGGCTTTGTATCAAAGCAATCAAATCCTCCTCAATACCGACATTGTAAGGCTGTAAATTTTTATAGATCAAATGAATTCAGGTCAATGATTGTGTTTCATCAGGGCCCACTCCGGCACCTTCAGAAGGAAACAAAAAAACTGACATATAATTTTGAACCGAAAAGAAAGTAATACGGCTAGATTGCAAAGCTCCAACTTCCAGAAATCTCTGATGCTGATAGATTAATGCAGAGGTCACCAAACTACGGCCCGCGGGCGGGAACCGGCCCGCGAACTGATTTCATCCGGCCCGCCACGTGCTGCGGAAGCACAACTGTTAAGGAAAAAAGTGAAAAAGTTTTTTGTTAAAATTGTTCATTCTTATAGTTCGTTGTTGTATGTTGAATTGGCACATTTTTCCACCAGGCAGCCTACATGTTGGTGTTCTGTTTCTATCATTAGGCCACCACAAATGGGGGCAGCTTAGGCCAAATTAGAAAAGATGTAATGTTTTTTCAAGAGCACGATGCCCTGTAGTGTATCACAGCAGGGGATGACTTTTCTAGCAACTTTTCAATTTTCATCACAACTTTGCAATTCCACCGCTGACTTTGTTATTTAAGACTCTTGTGCTCAATTCAAGTCAATGGAGATTCTAAATAGTTGTAGGCCTATATCTTTTCGAAATTTGCATCCTGCTCGCAGCTGTTAATCTCGCAGCAATCCCGCCCTCAGAGAAAAAAGTTTGGTGACCCCTGGATTAATGTATAGGCTACCTCAGAACTGGTGTGAGTAAAATAGTTTATGGGCCTATTGTGGCTTGCAATGGAATGACAGAATGACATACGTATAACATAGGAAACAAAGCAGGTAACTTTGCTTACCTTATCAAAGTTCAGTAGCTTAGTGTACAACAGTAGCCTATGTTTACAAGGAGCAACCATGAAGCTCGAAATTTCAATAACGTTCTTTTAACCACTCGAAGCGACAAACTTTCTGTGGAACTGAAATCGTTTGGTCAAGAGATCATATTCAACAAAAAACGTAGGCTATGCTGCAGTAAGTGAAGCTCTGGCTCGTACTTTATAAACAAACAAGCCAATTCGAACAAGAAATGCGATTGCACAAACACCTAACTCCACTGAGGCTAGGATCAGGACACGATTCACATCGATGTTTTCCTGGATATTTTGAGTTAGTTTTGCAATAAGGCCTCCTAATGCAAGTATGAACACAGGATAGATTGTGAAGGTATACCGGCAGTACTTTTCCCAAACGAAGTTTTCCACAATAAACCAAACTATTATGAAAACAAATAAAATCCCTAATCCGATCAGTGACCCGACTTCTCTTGTTACAATTCCTGTAATAAAGGTACGAATAAGAAATCTCATCAGTTTTCCAACTCAATCTTTCAAACTTGTACGCTGTAGGTTATTTTGATGTATAAAGAAGTGTTCTTGAAAGCAACGTTAGATCTATATGCAAAATGCAAAAACCGTAACATTCACATCAATAGGCCTAATAAGAACAGCAAAACAATATAGACACCATTTTTTTACCCTTCAACAAGCCATGATTTTACGAGGCTAAAGTTTTAAGCTATGACGTCAGATTTCATGGATTTTCAACAGGATTGTTTGAAAATAAACATTGGGATATCACTTGCATTTCAGAGTTGTCTTACCTCGTTCTTCAGCATTTAGACTGAAAAAACTGTCACGAAAAATAATAAGATTTGCCAAGTTTACTATCATGGAGAAGGTCAGCCAGGAAGCAAGAATGCTGAGACCGTTTTGCACAAAGATACGAATCATCCACATCATCACTGAAAAAAAAAAGTTTTTGATTTAGATTAAATTGTTTCTGAAAGAACAAATTGCGGCATTTATAAATGATCCGTCTGCAGGATACACGTTTTGTAAGTTATTTTTGGAAAAAAAATAAACGTAGGCTGTGTGACTTGGCAGGCGACATGATTTGATCTTTTACAAAGAAATACGGTAGCCTAAACGAATAGTGGTGTGCCATTCAGGAATGCAGCTAAAGAGCGATCTGTTCCAATGTAAAAAAAAGATTGAAACTGTGCCTTCAGGTTGCTTACATGTTAGGCCAATTATTCTTAAAGTACGATTTCTGCATGAATACTGTAATGAGTCGACCGGCTCTTTTTGTCTACTCTTGTCTCTTCTCGCACGAGAATGCTGCTGCGGTTCTGGTATAGTAGGCTAAGGGTAAAAGGCCTGCATTTTTTTTTTCTTTGTTTGACCTTCTTGAGCCAAGGATATAGCTTACAGTTATGCACTGTTATATTACCAAGTAATTTTTTGTTTTGAAATGTACAATAGATTCATAACTTATATATCGCTGTTTAACGTATTACGGTACTCCGTGTGTTGAGGATCGACCCAAAAATACAATAAACTTGATGTCGCCTTTTAACAATACTTATAGGCTATACTTTGTGCAACCATTCTGTGAAGTACCGGTAACAGGAAAAGAAACAAAACAAAAGGTTCGACTTGTCCTACATTAACAAATATAATTTCGATTGAACTTTCTTACCATTTCCTTTAATCTCTAATTCCAGACGGTTGTCATTGATATTTTTATAACTGATTCCAACGCAAATATAACACGTCAGTGCTCCAGTCGCCAAGAAAGCAAATGAAAGAGGCAAGATTTCAACATCATGTGAAAAGACCCATCCTATTGTCGTCAAGAACGTAAAGCCGTATGTGATCAAAAATGGCTGCAAATAATAAGTTGTGTTTGAATAATAATCGTTAGTGACAAACAAATTATAAAAAAAAATAGGCTACTTTTCCACTTCCTTGTGTGTAGTGGCAGGATTTGGGGAGGCATTTGGTCACTTACCCCGTCAAAACTAAGAAAAAATCATACCGTAGGTAGGTTACTTGTTATGTAATGCTTAGGCTAAGCATTTATAAAATTTTAGGAACAAGGAGATGACTGATTCTTTTAAATAATTCATCAAGGCGACTTATTTCAAATATCAGGTTTGGTGGCCTTGCCTAACTGATATAATTATAGCCTATTCATCGACACATGTACCACAAAATTAGACCTTGTAGCCTACATGAACGTCTTAAACCATTACGGTTTTGCCACCTTTTTCTTTTATTGGTTTTGTTGCTGTAGGCTATATTGCTTCCATAGTAGCCTATCGTTTCTTTAGCGTTCCAACAACAACAACAAAAAATTAATTGAAATAGAAGGTCTACTTTCTGAGGTGAGAAAAAACGCGGTAAGGCTATAATAGAAAAGCAATGAGATTATCTTCACTGCTGCACGAACTTGTAAGCAAAACATTAATGGAAACAAAAATTAGCATTAAGTGTCGCACAGCAGGAGTGATTGTAGGAGTGAGCTTCACTGGACTCATCCGAGGTGGCAGGAATGCTCCGGTTACAATATAAAGAATTCCAATGACATTCCACAAATAGATAATTGGCCATATAATGGTGAATACGACTCCGTCAGGTGTGATAAATTGAAAATACTTCTGGTCTACGTCAACAGTTGTGTTGTAAAACAGCACTGAAAAAAGGGAACAATTAGGCAGGCTTGTATCGACTCTATGCTTCAGTTATTCTAAAACTTTCCTTTTTTGTTAGCCCAGTTTGATCAAGAATGCAGCTTAGGCTACTGTCAACTGCTGCAATTCAAGAAGATTAGGTTTAACCGTTTAATGTAACAAAGCTCAAAGTAGATAATTATAGTAAGTTATATCTTGGGCATCTGAGAAAAATAAATAGCAAGTAGGCAACAAATTTTGTTACCTCTTTTCATATCTATCCCGGAGACACTTAGGCTAACAGATATAGGCCTACAGGGGGTGGAGTGCGCTTTGGTCAAGTAGGCTAGTTTACCACTCCCCTCCCTCAAAAAAAAGAGACAAACCTTGTAGTTATTTGTTCGCTTTTGTAAATGCACTTTTATATTTAGTAGGTTATGTTTGTACACTACTTTACTTACCTTCAAACTCTGCACTGTTTAAATATACGAAGGCCACGGAACCGACAAAGGACAGAAACGCATAAGCAACTAAAATGTACAAAACCACAAGCATTTTTACGACTCAGTTTTACTTTCCGTTAGAATAAATATTCTAGTTTTATTTTATATGTTTTTTTTTTTTGCTCTGCAACAATTAGATACTGAGTAAGATTGCAATAGTCAACAAAACCTAAACTGGTATACATAATTAGCCCACATGTCAAATCTAGCACGCTATTCTAGTTTTATAAGTTTAGACTAAAAGACTAATTCAGTTCGTTATTATTAGGTTTACCTACCAATTTTTAAACTCATATCAAGTGTATAAAGCGTTTTAAAATTGAAGCCGCGTAAACATAGAGTTATCATATCAGAACGTTTGTTGATAGGCTACCTACGGTTGGCTATTTAATTTAATAGCAAAACTACGCTTTCGGTTTACACTTTACAACATAGGCTATAGGCCTACAGTAGCTTATAGCCTATAGCTTATAGGTTAACCGTAATAATTTATTCGTTTTGTGTTCATTTCTAGTTAGACCTATTGTAACTTTAGCTTTTGTTTCATTGCACAAACTTCTGACTGCTCAACTAAAGTATGGACATTGGACAGTACAGAAAACATGACGCGTAGGCTAGGCTATGCAGGCTACTACCTCAATATTACAAGATCAGTAGAATACATAAAAGGAAGCTTGAGTGCTAAAACTGTTCATGCTTCTTGCGCTATAATTGCGTTACAAACAAAAATTGGCTTAATATGGTGTATGACGCTGTAGACTGCACTCAAGTGCTCGCAAAAGCGTGCCAGATTTCTCCCGGGATAGATTTCGTGTTGAACGAAAGATGAAATCATATAAAAAACACTTTGATTGGTGTCACGACTTCCTGCAAAATCACACAGTTCAAAAGACATTGTGCATCGCTTTTTTACACAAGGGCGAAAAAGCTTTCCAAACAAGTGTAGACCAGTGATTTCAAATAAGAGGTTTCCTACCTCTCGCAGAGTGCTACTTTCGAAGATCTTTTCGGTGGTAGCTAGCCTATGACGTATCTTTTAATTTAAAAAGTCTGCATGCTTTGCACAACGTTTACATTGGAGTCAAATCAAAGTTCTCAAGTTGGTAAAAATAAACCATTTATATTCACCAGCCAACCAATGAAGCGTGACGTGGAAAACAAAGCACTTCACGAGCTGAGTTCATAGTTGTGAAGCACAGTTTTTCAACGTTTTAGTTGTTGTTTTGATCAAACAATCGCTTATTTTAGTCGTACGTTTTGTACTAAAAGTACTTTTTTGACTGAGTATTAGAATTAAGTTATAGCCTATAGTTTCAGAAAAAAACTTAAATTTACTGCAGTGCCGTAGCCCATGGACTTAACTACCGCCGACACAGCGCTATAGCCTACTGCAGGGCTTCCCAAACTTTTTTGCTCGCGACCCCTTTTAATCTCCTAAAATTTTCCGCGACCCCCTTTACGGTTAAAGGAATAAACAATGCGAAATATACGTTTGTGATATATATTGAAAGGTTTAATTTGAGCGAAAACTAAAAGCAAGTTTTCCGTACTCGAAGCCTACTACTTTACTAGGCCTTGTAGCCTGCTGAAAACAAAACCAAACAACAGTAAACACATTTATTCAGTGTAATGGGTGCGACTGCTCGCTGCGACAAAGCAAGTCTAGCCGTCACTCAATGTTTGTCAATGCTGGTCTCAAGGCAGCTTCAATGTTATTTGCGCTGGAACGGTATTTTATCAACTTTGAAAACACTGACACGCACATATACGTGGAGACAAACGGAAGGAGTGCGGTCACTCCTAAGCCATATAGGCCTAATGGTGTATATTCCGGTCTAACATTAGGCTAAGCCAAAAAGTGTGAAACTTTTTTCCAGAAAATTCAAGCCACAACTTAGTTAAAAGATAGATCTGCAAATTTTTCTTGAAATTTGAAAGAGAGGTAATCGGTACTTTTTTTTTGCATGATCCGCCCCGTTAGCTCAGTGGTTACGCGCCCAGCTCAAGATCATGCGGCGCAAGTTCGACTCTCGGGGTGTGCGCTTGAGCAACGCATTTCAGGACGGCTTTCCATTAAACGGCACCTAGTGAATGGAATACTTCTTCGGCAACAATCGGAAAACTTCACTCTGCCAATCTCGGTAACCGGCCCTGTGTCAAGAGCCTCTGCAAGTATGCGAAACTACCAGGAATAATCCATCAAGGCTTTGTCAGTCCGAGGATAAAGATTCAAAACCAACCAACCAAATGGGTTTTGGATCAAATCTAAAAGTATTGTCCAATTCTGGAAGAAAATACTTTTAAGCTCTTTCAACAGTCTTGAGAAGTGTCGATAACCAGAGGCTTAATATAACGTTTGATTCCATGCCATTGTTAGCCAAAAAACTTTTCAGTAAATGAGATTATTTCAAATAAATCATTTTCAATGTTTTGTTTCTAGATGTTTAATTTTTTGATGAACGCTCCAACTTTAGGTTTCCATGTAAAAGCATAAATGTTTTTCTCCTTGGAAGGACAAATTAAATTCGAACCCGTTTTTTAGGCAAACCTGACAAATAACATAATTTGAAAAGCCTTTCCCAAAACGTCTTTACAAAACACGGTGGACAAAGGTAGGGATCCCTAGGACAAAGGCTACACTTTTTCCGTTGGAAAATTCACGACTTAATTTTTTAACACTAATAATCTGTTAAAGCATTGCCTTTAGTTTTGAAATCCACATTTGCAATGCATAAAAGAGGATTTTAAACTCCTATTCCATGTTTCACTAGGCTATATAAATTTAAAAAATACGGATAGCCTATTGAGTGCACGACTCTTAATAGTTAATAACTTTCACAGCATTTTGCATATAAGTGATAATATGCAGTGCTTTGTGTAAAATTTGTATACTTTCTGCGACCCCCGAAGTTCGTTACGCGACCCCTCTGGGGGTCGCGACCCCCACTTTGGGAAGCCCTGGCCTACTGCATGGGGCCACTCAACGAAATGATCTCGCATTGATAAATTTTCTTTTTCAAATATTTCAGTTAACAATTAAAATAGGTATGGTAACCTAAACTTTTTATTATTTCATTTCAAATTTAGCCTACATTTTTATCTTTTGTGTAGTATTATCGTTTTATTAGTGGATACTTTTGTCCTTGCTTAGCCTATGCTTAGGCGGGTCACTCCAGGTTTTTAGCCACTTAATGTTTGTGTTTGGTTCGGCTTATTTTGCTCTTATGGAATTATACAAAATCAAACAGCATTTGTATTTTTTACAATTATTACTCTCTGTCGAAATTGGAACAATCACATCACAAGTTTGCAACACATTTAAGCTACGCTTTCATTATGAATTTGACTACAGCGCATATGGGTTATGGAACCACCCAATACCTATTTAGCCTACTTATTAACTGATTGAATCTTTATCCTCGGACTGCGAAAGCTTCTTCGAGAGCTTAATTCTGGCAGTTTCGCATACGGTAGGCTACTTGTAGAGGCATTGAACCACTGATGCATGCCCGTCGCCGAGATTGACAGAGTAAAGTTTCCGATTGTTAAAATTTTATTGCCGAGGATTTATTCCATCCAATAGATGACGCTGAATGGAGAGCAGTCCTTAAACGTACGTTGCTCAAGCGCACACCCCGAGAGTCGAACCAGCGCCGCTTGACCTTGATGAAGTCACTCGCTAACCAACTGAAATATTATAGCAAATAAGACAATAATTCTCACTTATTATTATAAAAAAACAGTAGCCTAACGTGAAAGGAAGTTCAAGTCTATCAGAATTGTAGACCAACACTATTTTTCTTTCACACCAACACAGTAACACACTACCAACAGTTCTTTCAAGCGCCATAGCGTATGCGCATTGCACAGTTACGAGAGCCTATTAATAAGTGGCTTGTCATATTGTATTTGGCTAGTTGGTCTGTTTTTCTTATAAAAGAAATTTGAATAAAATATGACAGTCACTTCCTTCGTTGATTCCGAGGTTTTACGAAAATTCTACTTTTAGTGCTAAACAAGTTATTAAAGTAGCTTATTTCACAAGCAATTTGGTGCTTGCAGATGAAACAGCCAACGTAATTGTTTTCCACGTCACGCTTCATTGCACTGAGCTGTTCTCAAAATTCGTCCTTGATCTACACTGAGGTGTGTTAGTTTTCACGCGATGAGAATAGGACATGTCCTTTCTTTTCATTAAAAAATGATTTTTTTAATTTTTTTGATAAAAGGATTACAATTTTTAAAACGTTTGACAAAGCCAAAATCTCATTACCTGCCTGGCCCATCAGTGAAACTTGCATGAACCCACTAGCAGTGATGTACGCGTCAGTGAATTAAATTGACGGCGTCAGCGCGAATTGCCTAAAAACTTTACGGCGTAAAGTAGCCTACTGTGTCAGCTCTTTAAGAAATTGACGGCGTCAGCGCCAACGTTAATTTCTAGCGTTATTTCAGCCAGGGTCTCGCAAAACGGGAGTATTGCAACCAAGTTCAGGCAAACAATGGCTATAAACAGAGTTGCCATCGACATGGACCCAAATATAAGGACAACCGAAAAATTTGATCAACATTTAAAAAACGCTTTTGTACATACTTTGTATTTATACGAGTCGTGACATATCACATTCCATACTTTTGCCAAAAACAGTGTGCTCCAGTAACTCTTTGTTATTAGAAATTGCTTCATGGCTCTCACGGCAGCTCAAGTAGGCTATAGGTTTATCTTTACTTGTAGCTGGGATTTGACTGTCATTTCATTAAATCTGTTTCTTTCCTTGGTCCACCGCGCCGCGCCGAAACAAGAGAGAACACTTTTTCCACAAACGCATTGCTGACCGCAAAGGAGAAAATGATGCTAACCAGCATGTACAGCAACGGAAAATAGTTGTTTCCGGTAAAGATCTTCATCCACATAGCCTCAGGTTCATCCTTGCTGAACACATCATCTGGAATCTTCTTGAGCAGAGCGTTAACAGCCGAGACCTCATCGAACAGCTCATCTTTCATTGCCATTAGTGGATCAACTTGCTTCGCCAATCCCTTGACTTCCTCGTACTCGATTGCTTGATCTTTCAGCAGGTCCAGTTGATGTGCGTTGGATGTTTCTTAAATCAATACCACTTGTGGTCACAGCGGTAAACCATAATCTCTTCGTGGGAAAATTGTAACATAAAGTTCCCGGATCCGTTTGTCTGCATATAGTGACCGAAAAAGAAACACTTCTTGAAACGTCTATTCAATAAGTGTATTCCTGTAAAATTAGCCCGCGGCTATCGAAATGGAGATGCAATGCCTACACCTCTAAAACTGTCACTACGATACAGATTACTTGGATAAAAGACGGAGAGTTTGTCCAGCTAGCAAGCATCAAATAAACTAGTTAAATGTGCGACCGACTTCCAACAAACAACTTCAAGAATGAATCAGAAAAATTTGTGATAACTCAAAGGCACGCCAGCAGTAGCGCGACGCAACAACATGTCCAAACAGGTTTCAAACTGAAACAGGTTTAAACCGGTTTAAACAGGTTTGACACGAGTCTTACGGACGATGGTGCAATTTTGGCTCATGTTTTAGGAATTTCCATGACGTAATATTCAGTAGACCCGAACGGTTTCTACATGACGTTTGACCAGGCGAACAACCGTCTGGAACAACTTGTTGATATATTCCAAAGTAATAGTGTAAAACTCTTGGAAACTCGCTTTAAGAACCTTAGCATGCTCTTCAATTCATCGACTGTTCTTAGTAGTTTGTCTGTTGTTGCTCCGAAAAACCATGAACACTGGCGTTGCAATATTTTGATCTTGAAAGATTCAAATATCTTTGACAGTTTTGGAAACTTTCCAAATTCCACTTTTGTAAATTTATCCTACATATATTACTAAGTTATATTAGGCTATACATTAACATCTTACTATTGTGGTTATATTTATTTTACGTAACTTATAAAAGTGTTGTTGATAAGAATTAATAGTAAGGCTGTCTGACTGGGTGATGAAATTTCTATCTATCTAATTTATCTAGTTTGGCTATCTGACTCCATGAAATCTAACTTCCACACAATTGTTATTCGAATTATAATTTTAAGTTATCAGAAGGTGTTCGTATAATGTTGTAGGTCTATAACACAATTTGAATTCAAACAGTACAGAATAATGAAATTACAGGATAGTGAAACATTATCACGAGTTATTACATTTTAATTAAACAATCAATTTAATGTTTTTCTAAGAGCTGAACTGGTCTAACTGAGCTGGTTTGATGTAAGCTAGTCCGATTTGATAGAGCTCTTTGTCTAATTGAGCTGGTTTAATGTGATAGAGCTCTCGTCAAAGGACGAACAAACCATTTTATTGTGTGCGCCCTTTTTTCTATTTTCTTTGGGAGCAGTTGCATGGAAAATTACAGAAACTTTAGTAAAAGGCAGGAAAACTTATATGATGAAATAATGGATCGCTACACTATATCTTATCATATATCACACCCGAATGGATAAGAATGATATTGATTATCGTACTGTCTTTACTCTTCCATGAATAAGCTACTATACCTTATTGCATAATTTAATATTTGCCATATAAGAATATATCACAAAGTTACTACAAGCTTGCATCTAACTACGCCCTGATTATTGTAAGCTATTATGTTCGTTCAGAGGATCGCTTGACTTTTCGTAAGATTATGGTTTAGGTTTGTTTAGAAAAGATGCTTGAAACAACTCAGACACTACATCCTTCATCAGCACTACCAAAGACTCTCCACTAGGGTGTACCATTTTGCAAAAAGTTTTTAGAAATTATTGCGGCTATGTATTACGGGTTTCCACTTTTGTTAAAAAGCATTTTGGTAGAGTTTCAGAATTTTCCCGCCAAAACTGTGGTTCTGCCGCCATTTTGAAAAAATGGCGTCCAGATAAGATATTATGAAAATCTGCAGCCTTAAACTGGCATAATGTGATCATATAATATGTCGATTACGGGGTTTTTGGGGTCGCAGAACACGAATCTGAAGTCAAAAGTGCTCTACGACAACAATTTTGCAAAGTGAAATTTTACCACTTGAAATTTATGGTGAAATTTTGCAGACATGGACACAACCTGACCAAGAATACCTCACCCCAGAATGAGCATTCCTGAAATATTGTCAAACTGTTGAAATAACAACACGATTCATTTACAAACAAATTGAGTTAATCACTCTCAAACACGATCCATCCCTGTTTCTTCTGCATGCTATTCTTTATGCTTCAGTCCTGATTGATTTCAATTCTCAGTATTTCATCAACACAATAGCCTACCAAAGTTATGCAAGCACTCAATTCACTGAATTTTTGAAGAATTTCTTTAACAATTGAGTTTGGCTAAGGTACCTTTTTTGTAATTTGAGAACTGTGCCTTTGCATGGCAAGCAAGAGAGCTTGCCGGTGGCTTTCGTCAGAACACCTGTCAAAAAAATCAGTGATTAGCTTAATCCCGCGTTCCGCAATATCGTTGACCATCCTTACGTTCAAAACGAATTTGCTTAGTTTCTTATAATCACTGAAGTTTTTCCATTCTGATACTGGCATTTGTTGCCACTCTTGATCAGTAAGTTCCAAATTGCTTTCCCAATTGTTGCCTCCAGCAATGTAGCCTACAAGTAGGCCTACCTTGCCACTTCCCTGAATTGACGGCAGTCGTATCAAATACCTCCATCAATGACACCTTTCTCTCTCCAGTCTTCCACCAATTTTATAATGGCCTGTTCCTGAGATGATCTGGTGCCGTCTGGTCTCATGCACCCCCAGAAGCTTTCATTTCTGCATTACCTTCATCATCAAAACTAACGCCAGATACATATACACAGCACTGTTCTGATGAAACATTTCCTCTCATTTTCAGAATCTTACCGGCCCGGTGAATTATTGCCAAATCAGGGGCCTGGAACTCATCTCTGATAATTAATTTGGGAGTGAGAGGACCTATAGTCTTATTAGCCAGTCTATGAGCTGCTGTGACTGATATTAGTATCTTCGACTTGTATGCCGGACGCTTGAGCCACATAGCGAACATTGTTCTTTGCCGATAGCTCATCCAAGTCGATCAGATGTTAAAGGTATAGGCTAGGCGACGTAATACCCATTTTCTTTTCCATTCAGGAGTTTTCCAGTTGTCACTGTCACTTTCTGTTTCTTCATCTGCACTTAAGTTCAACTTCACGGTTTTCAGATTGTCAGCAACATCCTCTTTCTGTTTCCTTTCACCAGATGCACTGTGTCATTTTTCTCTAGCTCAGTCCCGTCTCTTCTACAGAGCATCTCTGCCCAATGCGCAACCTAGCCTACTTGATCGCTCTGGAGCTAATTTTTCAGATGTTCCAAATCTGTCTCCCAGTCAATAATACCGGAATGCATGAAAATTGATCGCTAAGTAGTCTTACATATATTCAGAGGATCCTTGAGCTTTTCTTCCATATCACGCAAACGTTTTTTTAAATGAATCACTATTATTCCTCTCACGCCTGGCATCAAGTTCTAGATACCAAGTTTCATACAAATTCTTCAGATGCCGGTCTATATCCGCATTTTTAACAATAACCTTTCACGATTACTTCTCTTTTCCAGATTGTTTCTCGTTTTTCTTGCCAAATACCTAACCCACGCCAAAATGATGTTTCCATACCAGGGGAATTTCCTTTCTTGCTATCACGATGGATTGGTTGATCGTTCTGTGACTTTCGTCTCTGAGGAACAATAGCCTAGCAAGAACGTCAGAGCTTTTAGGAAGCTTTGGAACACCTATAGTCTTTCGCTAGTGTTCCCAATGAGGAAGAACTTTCTTTCTGGTTTTTGTGCCAGTGAGTGGTGTGCTTCACCGGCCGTCTCATTCAGTGCCATTTATTACTGATCGGAATCTTGTAACTTGCGTACGATCACTAGCTACTCTTCGAGTCACTGAGCTAATGATGATCTTCGTCGTGTAGAAGTAAAGCATTTACCCAGTTGGGAGAGTTCACTTCGGCTTTTCGAACTTTTTGGTCTGCCATGGGGTACTCTGTTGCCGTCCATTAGTTAATAAGCAGGTAGGTTAGTAACTAAGTACAGGCTATAGGCTATACTGTGGACTAGTTAGTAGATTTTCATCGGATGTGAAAGTACACAAGAAAGTACATGTTAATTTTTCCCTCATACTGATTGATATAATCACACCGACTAGAAAAGTTTATGCATAGCCTACATGCATTTCAAGGTTAAAATGACAATAAGATGCTCTTTTCATGTAAATCTGCGGTCCAAAACAGTGTGGTCACATCTATATGTCAAAATTCACTTTGAAAAATTGTTGCCGTAGAGTGTTTTTAACTTCAAATTCGAGTTCTGCGACCCCAAAAACCCCGTAATCGACATATTATATGATCACATTGCGCCAGTTTACAGCTGTAGACTTTCATAATATCCTATCTGGACGCCATTTTTTCAAAATGGCGGCAGAACCACAGTTTTGGCGGGAAAATTCTGAAACTCTACCAAAATACTTTTTAACAAAAGTGGAAACCCGTAATACATAGCCGCAATAATTTCTAAAAACTTTTTGAAAAATGGTACACCCTACTCTCCACCTCTCATTAGCGATACCAAACATTCCATCCCTCACTGACGCTATAAAAAATGATTCAACTCTTATTGGCAATACCAAAAACACGCTGCTATATCATCATGCTTCTTATGCTCTTTCATGTGCAAGAAATTAATTTTAAAAACAAAGCTTTTTTTAACTATTTTATCTTAATTCATTTACTTGTTTTAAAATATCAGGTTTGGTGGCTGTGCTACCGCAATATTAGATCTTTTCATGCACGTCTTAAACCATTATGGTTTTGCCCCCTTTTCCTTTTGTTGGTTTTGTTACTGTATTTCTTTTTCATAATATCATTTCTTTTGCATTCTGACAAAGAAAAATAAATTAAATTGAAAAAAAAAATTGAATTGGAAACAATGCAGTTGACTTTTGCAGGAGTAGCAGTGGTTTATTGAAGAGCAAGAGAGCGCTGTGGAGGAATGATACGGTGATCAGTGACTCTTCTAATTTAAAGAAATCCTCCAATATTCTTGGTGGACGTTTCAGCGGAAGAAAATGCGCTTTGAGTGGTTCCCAAAGATCGATCATTCGCTTGAGTACAGCATCAAGTGTGGTCTATTGAGTCGGCGTGTGTGTTCAAGCTCCTCACAGAAATGCTTGAGCCTCATCGTTCTACCAGTTTGGTTTTTGAAGTGGCTACCAATCTTCAGTACGATTGTTTCTATGTCAAGTGTGAGGCGCTCTGATCCCTTCTCTGCTGCATTATGCAAAGTATGAGCAGGGCAGCCGACTGCGATCAGATGCAATTTTTGCTCTTTGAGACGAGAGAAGACATTGTTTTTTCCATTATGCTGTGATCCTCCAAAATTCACTGGTGCCTTATCGGCACAAAAGGATGACAACTGTTTCATGTTTAGGCCCCTGTGCCGAGGTCTCGCCTGGCATTGATCGCAGGTCAAGAAGACGCCTTCGCACTCCAACTTTGGCGTTGAAGAATCTGATGACTAGCGGAAACTAATTAGACTAATTTCAGAATATTATGCAACACTGGATACCAGAGGAAAACGATCGAAGTTCTTTAATTGGTGGAAATAAGACAAAATAAGGACGCAAGTCAAAAATAAGGACATTTCTTAGAAATAAGGACATTTAAGTTTTCTAAGACCTGGCTCTTCAAAATAAGGACAAATCTTAGAAATAAGGACGGCATGGCAACCCTGGCTATAAATAAAGAGCAGGTTTTATGTTTTGCGACCAGGGATGTTTGAAACTGTAGGCTATTGTAGGCTAATTAGTTGCTTAGCTGATTAGCCTACTTATTTACTTGTAGAAACCCGGGACTAGGTAAAAACACAAGCATTTCAAAACGTTTGTCTGACAATCTGCTGCGTTTGGGACGCATAACTTATTGTCCTTTCCAAGTGAAAACATGCGTTCCACAACAGCGCTGAATGGTAGGCTACTGGTGTGTTGTATTTCAAAAACAAGTTTTGAAAACGTTTAGGCCTACTCGGAAAAGGGCCTACTCAAATAGTTTAGGCCTACTCAAATATTGACGCCGTCAGCGTAAACGCAAACGTTCGAAAAACCATACGCCGTATGCGTCAACGTAACTTGTAAAAAAAGTTGTCAGCGTCAGCGCATACACTAGAGTAAACTCATTTTGTTTGCTGGGTGCCAAACATTTACACGGTATAAACCACTCGAAGCAAACAAGTTTTATTTTGAATTTCCACGAAGAAACACAAGCATCTGAAATTGTTCATCTGACATTTTGCTGCGTTTTGGTTTCAATATGTCTTTGCCCATTAAAAATATTCTTTCAACTGCAGCGCTGGAAGGTAGGCTATTGGCGTGTTGTAACGAAAAAAAGACATTAAAAAGTATGCGTTGACGCTATGCGCTAAAAAAACGCAAAAACTTTACGGCGTAGCCTTAAGCGACAACTATCCAAAAAATTGTGGCTGTAAGCGTTAGCGCCAGGGGGTCCCACGAATTACCCATAAGCCCCATAAGTACCCATAAGTACCCATAAGCACCATAAGTCGCGTCGAATTACCCATAAGTCGCGTCGAATTACCCATAAGCCCCATAAGTCGCGTCGAATTACCCATAAGCCCCATAAGTCGCGTCGAATTACCCATAAGCCCCATAAGTCGCGTCGAATTACCCATAAGCCCCATAAGTCGCGTCGAATTACCCATAGGCACCATAAGTAACATTGAATTACATAGAAGTAACGTCGAATTACCCATAAGCCTGTATAGTGTAGAGTGTAGTCTATAGCCGTCTAGAAGCCTATAGTAGTCGGCTGCATAGCCGAGTGGTGAGGAGCACGGGCTGGGCGTTCCAAAATATAGTTCGACACCGCTCAAGAGCAGGACACTTGAAGGCATGCCTAAAGGTGGACACGAAGATTGACTTCGTTGCCTTCCCGTCCGCTTATGTGTAAACTGCAGTTTGCTGCAGCAGATGGAGTGTTTTGTCCGATAAAGCACCTTAACATTGGGCAATTTTCCCTATGAACCAGGTGACTGCAGCATAGCAATCGTTCTCGCACTCAGCTAGAGGCTTAATTCTTGCTTTGAACTTGATAATTAAAGAAAAAAAATAATATTGGCAAGGGTGGGAATCAAACCCGTGTCACCAAATTCAATAGCCTTTGCCTTAACCACTCAGCCACGCAAGAGCTCGTGAAATCTTCGCTTAATTTGGTTTATATGGGTAATGTTTCGAGAACGTTCACAATATTATCAGTTTAGTTTGTTTTTATTTCTGACCATCACAACGAAAAAACAATATACGACAAACTTAGCAGAGGTCTATAAAAGGTAGAAGAGACAAAACGCGGACGTTATAACGTGCATGATACCAAAGCAGGACAATCAGTTTAAGTGACACGATCGCAAGTCGCAACAGCGACTTGCAGATTACATATACGCTGACATGAAGGCGTAAGTAATTCCACGTTGCTTATGGGTAATTCGACGCGACTTATGGGTAATTCGACGCGAGTCGAATTACCCATAAGCCCCATAAGTCGCGTCGAATTACCCATAAACCCCATAAGTCGCGTCGAATTACCTAAATGCCCCATAAGTTGCGTCGAATTACCCATAAGCAACGTGGAATTACTTACGCCTCATGTCAGCGTATATGTAATCTGCAGGCTTTGGTATCGTGCACGTTATAACGTCCGCGTTTTGTCGCTTCTACCTTTTATAGATCTGTGCTAAGTTTGTCTTGTATTGTTTTTTCGTTGTGATGGTCAGAAATAAAAACAAACTAAACTGATAATATTGTGAACGTTCTCGAAACATTACCCATATAAACAAATTAAGCGAAGATTTCACGAGCGCTTACGTGGCTGAGTGGTTAAGGCAAAGGCTATTGAATTTGGTGACACGGGTTTGATTCCCACCCTTGCCATTATTATTTTTTTTCTTTAATTATCAAGTTTAAAGCAAGAATTAAGTCTCTGGCTGAGTGCGAGAACGATTGCTATGCTGCAGTCACCTGGTTCATAGGGAAAATTGCCCAATGTTAAGGTGTTTTATCGGACAAAACACTCCATCTGCTGCAGCAAACTGCAGATTACACATAAGCTGACGAGAAGGCAACGAAGCCAACCTTTGTTTCCACCTTTAGGCATGCCTTCAAGTGTCCTGCTCTTGAGCGGTGTCAAACTATATTTTGGAACGCCCAGCCCGTGCTCCTCACCACTCGGCTATGCAGCCGACTACGGTACTAGGCTTCTAGACGGCTATAGACTACACTCTACACTATACAGGCTTATGGGTAATTCGACGTTACTTCTAGGTAATTCAATGCTACTTATGGTGCCTATGGGTAATTCGACGCGACTTATGGGGCTTATGGGTAATTCGACGCGACTTATGGGGCTTATGGGTAATTCGACGCGACTTATGGGGCTTATGGGTAATTCGACGCGACTTATGGGGCGTATGGGTAATTCGACGCGACTTATGGGTACTTATGGGTAATTCGACGCGACTTATGGGTACTTATGGGTACTTATGGTGCTTATGGGTACTTATGGGTAATTCGTGGGACCGGCGCCAGGGATATCTATAACTACGGGATTGGAAACTCTATTCAGTGCTATACATCAGTAGGGTCATCACATTACTACGACTACAGAAAGATTAACAAAATAAAATGCAGACTAAAAGATGTACAAAATTCGATTTTACAATAATAATACAAAATGTACACTCATATTAAAACTTAATTGATTATAAAAGTACATTTACGCTGCTAGAAAAAAAACAATGAATCCAAAAAATGAATGAATGCAACGAGTCCAAAAACCGGATACTGTTGTTCTTTAGCATTTTGCGTACTGCAAATAGGATCAGAAGTAAATGAGGAGTGTTCAGCAATCAGTGAAATATGCTGTTATATCACCAACTTGTTCACAGACCAACCCAATACGAAACCAACACGTTTACGATGTCATCAGAACTAAAACCAATAGTCATTCTGGAAATTTTTAAGCAGCAAACAAAATACAACATGACTACACTAATGGAATACAAACAAATAAACAAACCAGGCAAGCGTAGACCTTACACTTTACAGCAGGTGAATTGATTGTTACACTTTTGATTGTTCGTTTAGCCTAGTACTTGCTGTCCTTTGAGGTCAATTTATGTGATTATTTATCACAGCAGCGCACATAGAAAAGTGACCCTACTGGTGTATAAAATGGTTTTCAGTTCCATGGAGTTTCCAATCCCGTAGTTATAGATATCCCTGGTTAGCGCAAACAAAAAGTCTACCCCGCAAGTCTATGGCGTCGAATTTGCGGCGTAGGTATAGGCCTACGTAGGCTACATCTCTAACTATAATCACCTGAACTTATCAACATTAATAATTTTGAAAAATTGTCATTTCAAGAACAAGACTAATTTGTATTTCAGGTCAATTCAAAACTGAGAGCAGATCTTGTGGGGTTGCTTAAAGTAAGTAGGCTAAATGCTCAGGACTGTCCTTGAGGAGGCTATAACGAATCCAGGGGAGGATACTTGGCATAAAATTTAATTTAAAGGCAATTAAAAGAAAATTTAAAAGCAAAGGACAGAAGCTATAGCCTAATACGTGCAAACCAGTTTTATAGTTAAAAGTTCTTCTTCAACAACATTTTAATAGATTTGCTTTTACTATGTTTTTGTAATAAGTAAGTGATACCGGTATGTTACGGAAACCAACTTGCCAGTTTCATTATTATGCAATACAATGTTCAGTCGGAAACTTGATTAATCTCTGCTTGCTTCTTGGAATTTTGTGTTTAGGCTTACGTTATCTTAAATATGTTTTTTTTTTTTGGTGCATATGTTGAAGCGCGGAATGTTTTATTTTATTTTTCTCTTGTAAGCTTATGTTAAATGGCAAAATCGTCATTTCCGTAGGATGGTAATTGACTAGTAGACCGTATGGTCGTCTCGTTGTCTCCCTGTCGGTATGGGAACTTGTGTAACTTTGCATTAGGTATTTATTGCATATTTCAAACATGTACCTACGTTCCTGTTACTGACAAATAAAACATTGATTGATTGATTGTAATCATCTTATAATCTTATTTATTGGCCTACAGTCTTATAGTTATGTATAATATTTGATCTTTTCTATGATTTTTTTATACAATATTACCTACTTTAAGTCTTAACACTTTCTTTAAAGTTAATAATCATTTCAATAGTAGCCTATTGCATTTTTTAATATTTGTTGCAGAATATAAGCTACTGAAGAAACCACATTTGTGTTGCGAAAGCTCTATTAATGAATTATTCTGATTTGGTGTGATATTATTTACTTTATTTTAACTTGTTTTGAAATAACTTTTACAGTCCATAAATCAGGTTTATTTCAAAAAATGAGACTTATTTTCGCCATTTTACGCAATAATTATATTGAAAAGAAAGGATAAAGTGTTGAAAAGAAAGGATAAAATACAAAAAAACTCTTTAATATTTCAGTATCAAAAACAAGCTAAAAAATTTTTAGGCTACTTAAAACAAGCAACTTGCAAATTAAAAAAAAAATTTTCAAATTTTGCCGCCGTTTCCTTTTGTTGGTTTGTTCCCGTAAACTATTAGTAACTTTATCATTGCTATTGTTTTCCGACAAAGAAGAATAAATTTAAAAAAAATTGAAATTGAAATGAAAAAATACGCACACGAAAAAAAACAAGCCCAAAGTTGCAGAAAAACCGCAATCTTGGCAACACTGAGTCTCCTCTCCGATTCCTGGACCTAGACTTGAGCATGGAGGGGAAACAGAGGGGTCGGAGTCGGACTTCGACCAGTTTCCAGAAAATGGAGTGGATTCGGAGTTTTATATTCCACAAAGCTTTGGAGTGGATTCGGAGTTTGCTTCAGCATCATTGCATTTAGTTAAAGCAAGTAAGCCCATTTAGTTTTGTGTGTAGAGGAATAAATAAAACTGTCCCCACAATCATTTTATTTTTTGTCATTAACGCGTCCGGGACGAAAAAGATACTAACTACAAAAATTGATATAAACCTACTAGCACGTTAACGAACGGGAAAAGGTGGCAAAACCTTGAAAGGTTTAAAACGTGCCTGAATGAAAAATTACGGTATGTACCGGTAGTAGGCTATATATATCAGTAGTTAGCACGGCCACAAAACCCAAAAAAACAAATAGCAAAAAATAAAACAAAAACAGAGAAGCACACATGTAGTAATGAATAACAGCCTAATGAAAAGTGTTGTGGATTGAATTTGCCAGTTCCAATATTGATGTGGATGAGCAGTCATAATAATAATAATACGATGAGAAAGAAAACCGGACCAAATGTTTGACCAAGCGGTGATACATGTACATTATAAGTGTAGCCTACGCCACTAAAAACATTTCCGTACTACTAAACCAGACAAAGATTTGTGCGTTCCCTGAGCTATTTTATAGGCATTGGTTAGTTTAACAACTCAGAATTTCGTTATGGAGTGGAGTGAATTCGGAGTCTGAAATGACAAGATTTTTTTTATACATGCACTGTAATAATTTGGTGGTATTGTGTGTATTAAAATTACAATATTAGCGCATTTTGTAATTGCTGTTTTTATTCCAAAATGCATTCAAACACTACTGTTATTCTGGAAGAATAATTCTGCGGAATGTGCAAACAACATGCTGACCGTGACAAGGGCGTCCGCAGGTTTTCGGTTAAGGGGGGTCAAGGTGGGTTTTTATCAGTGTTTACATTTCTACGGATTTTTATCAAAATTGGCCAGAGCAAAAATTATCAGAGTTATATAATCGTTTTATTGCATATGTACTATTATCGTGCTCAAGTGAACCCTGCGTAAGGTGTAATATATACATTTGGGGTAATAATGCACTTTGTTTTGTCATAACTGTGTGGTTTCCGCAGCGACCGACTGCTAGTAGCTAGTAGTTCCAAGAAGTGATAGTAAAGGTAAGAACAGAGAAAAAGAAGCATTTCAATTACGCGATGGTATTTGGGAGTCCCTATAATCTTTAAAACCATACACAGAAAAAAGTTATGAGTTGTAATTATATCAACAGAAACTTTGAAAATTAGCGAGTGTTCAAATAGCTTAGTTTCAATCTGCTAAATTTTTGGTGCTCTTCCACAAGACGCCCTGTTGGTCAACCAGACAAAATGATGACGTCACACATTGGAATGGACTATTATGAAGGAGGAAGTGCGGGGTGGAAATGGAACGAAATACACCAGAAGGAAATTGTCTCCCATTCATTCATTTCTTGTTCAATTTCAACAAATTTGCTATTGTTGGAAAGCACAAGCATAGATCTAACCAACTAAATTAGTACCAAGTCCCAAAATACTACTAGCTCCATCTGGTGGCCACCTAAACTTGACCAAATTCAAACCATCACCAAAACTTCATTTTAAATGATAAACAATCTAAATCAAATCTAATTAAAAGAACATGTTACTGTTTGTTGAAGTGCTAACTTTCATTGTTATATCTTATTCAATATGCGCGCAATCGTGGCCACCTAAACTTGACCAAATTCAAACCATTATCAAAAGTTTATTTGGAATGATCAGAACATTAAACGACAGCCAATTAAAAGAACATGTTACTGTTTATTGAAGTGCTAACTTTCATTGTTATATCTTATTCAATATGCGCGCAATCGTTGTTCGAAGACAGCCCCCCAACGAAGCTTTTGCCCAATGCATTTCAATGGCGAATCGATCGTCTTCCAGTTCACGCCCTGCATGTTCACGATAATTAATTGTCTCCCATTTATTCATTTCTTGCTCAATTTAAACAGATTTGCTATCGTTGAAAAGCACAAGCATAGATCTAACCAACTAAATTAATACCAAGTCCCAAAATACTACTAGCTCCATCTGGTGGCCACCTAAACTTGACCAAATTCAAACCATCACCAAAACTTCATTTTAAATGATAAACAATCTAAATCAAATCCAATTAAAAGAACATGTTACTGTTTATTGAAGTGCTAACTTTCATTGTTATATCTTATTCAATATGCGCGCAATCGTTGTTCGAAGACAGCCCCCTAACGAAGCTTTTGCCCAATGCATTTCAATGGCGAATCGATCGTCTTCCAGTTCACGCCCTGCGTGATCACGATAATTAATTGTCTCCCATTTATTCATTTCTAGCTCAATTTTAACAGATTTGCTATCGTTAAAAAGCACAAGCATAGATTTAACCAACTAAATTAATACTAAGTCCCAAAATACTACTAGCTCCATCTGGTGGCCACCTAAACTTGACCAAATTCAAACCATTATCAAAAGTTTATTTGGAACGATAAGAACATTAAACGACAGCCAATTAAAAGAACATGTTACTGTTTATTGAAGTGCTAACTTTCATTGTTATATCTTATTCAATATGCGCGCAATCGTTGTTCGAAGACAGCCCCCCAACGAAGCTTTTGCCCAATGCATTTCAATGGCGAATCGATCGTCTTCCAGTTCACGCCCTGCATGTTCACGATAATTAATTGTCTCCCATTTATTCATTTCTTGCTCAATTTAAACAGATTTGCTATCGTTGAAAAGCACAAGCATAGATCTAACCAACTAAATTAATACCAAGTCCCAAAATACTACTAGCTCCATCTGGTGGCCACCTAAACTTGACCAAATTCAAACCATCACCAAAACTTCATTTTAAATGATAAACAATCTAAATCAAATCCAATTAAAAGAACATGTTACTGTTTATTAAAGTGGTAACTTTCATTGTTATATCTCATTCAATATGCGCGCAATCGTTGTTCGAAGACAGCTCCCCAACGAAGCTTTTGCCCAATGCATTTCAATGGCGAATCGATCGTCTTCCAGTTCACGCCCTGCATGTTCACGATAATTAATTGTCTCCCATTTATTCATTTCTTGCTCAATTTCAACAGATTTGCTATCGTTGAAAAGAACAAGCATAGATCTAACCAACTAAATTAATACCAAGTCCCAAAATACTACTAGCTCCATCTGGTGGCTACCTAAACTTGACCAAATTCAAACCATTATCAAAAGTTTATTTGCAATAATAAAAACATTAAACGACAACCAATTAAAAGAACTTGTTACTGTTTATTGAAGGGCTAACTTTCATTTTGACACCTTATTTAATATATGAGCAATCGTTGTTCGAAGACAGCCCCCCAACGAAGCTTTTGCCCAATGCATTTCAATGGCGAATCGATCCTCTTCCAGTTCACGCCCTGCATGTTCACGATAATTAATTGTCTCCCATTTATTCATTTCTTGCTCAATTTCAACAGATTTGCTATCGTTGAAAAGCAAAAGCATAGATCTAACCAAGTAAGTTAATACTAAGTCCCAAAATACTACTAGCTCCATCTGGTGGCCACCTAAACTTGACCAAATTCAAACCATTATCAAAAGTTTATTTGCAATGATAAAAACATTAAACGACAAACAATTAAAAGAACATGTTACTGTTTATTGAAGTGATAACTTTCATTTTTATACCTTATTTAATATATGAGCAATCGTTGTTCGAAGACAGCCCCCCAACGAAGCTTTTGCCCAATGCATTTCAATGGCGAATCGATCCTCTTCCAGTTCACGCCCTGCGTGAACAATGGTGAATCGATCGTCTTCCAGTTCACGCCCTGCATGTTCACGATAATTAATTGTCTCCCATTTATTCATTTCTAGCTCAATTTCAACAGATTTGCTATCGTTGAAAAGCACAAGCAGGGATCTAACCAACTAAGTTATAACCAAGTCCCAAAATACTACTAGCTCCATCTGGTGGCCACCTAAACTTGACCAAAATCAAACCATTATCAAAAGTTTATTTGCAATGATAAAAACATTAAACGACAACCAATTAAAAGAACATGTTACTGTTTATTGAAGTGCTAACTTTCATTTTTATACCTTATTTAATATATGAGCAATCGTTGTTCGAAGACAGCCCCCCAACGAAGCTTTTGCCCAATGCATTTCAATGGCGAATCGATCCTCTTCCAGTTCACGCCCTGCGTGATCAATGGTGAATCGATCGTCTTCCAGTTCACGCCCTGCATGTTCACGATAATTAATTGTCTCCCATTTATTCATTTCTAGCTCAATTTCAACAGATTTGCTATCGTTGAAAAGCACAAGCAGGGATCTAACCAACTAAGTTATAACCAAGTCCCAAAATACTACTAGCTCCATCTGGTGGCCACCTAAACTTGACCAAAATCAAACCATTATCAAAAGTTTATTTGCAATGATAAAAACATTAAACGACAACCAATTAAAAGAACATGTTACTGTTTATTGAAGTGCTAACTTTCATTTTTATACCTTAATTAATATATGAGCAATCGTTGTTCGAAGACAGTCCCCCAACGAAGCTTTTGCCCAATGCATTTCAATGGCGAATCGTTCGTCTTCCAGTTCACGCCCTGCGTGATCAATAGCGAATCGATCGTCTTCCAGTTCAAGCCCTGCATGTTCACGATAATTAATTGTCTCCCATTCATTCATTTCTTGCTCAATTTCAACAGATTTGCTATCGTTGAAAAGCACAAGCATAGATCTAACCAACTAAGTTAATACCAAGTCCCAAAATGCTAATAGCTCCATCTAGTGGCCACCTAAACTTGACCACATGCAAACCATCACCAAAACTTCATTTTAAATGATAAACAATCTAAATTAAATCCAATTAAAAGAACATGTTACTGTTTATTGAAGGGCTAACTTTCATTTTTGTATCTTATTCAATATGCGCGCAATCGTTGTTCGAAGACAGCCCCCCAACGAAGCTTTTGCCCAATGCATTTCAATGGCGAATCGATCGTCTTCCAGTTCACGCCCTGCATGTTCACGATAATTAATTGTCTCCCATTTATTCATTTTTTGCTCAATTTCAACAGATTTGCTATCGTTAAAAAGCACAAGCATAGATCTAACCAACTAAATTAATACCAAGTCCCAAAATACTACTAGCTCCATCTGGTGGCCACCTAAACTTGACCAAATTCAAACCATTATCAAAAGTTTATTTGGAAGGATAGGAACATTAAACGACAGCCATTTAAAAGAACATGTTACTGTTTATTGAAGTGATAACTTTCATTTTTGTATCTTATTCAATATGCGCGCAATCGTTGTTCGAAGACAGCCCCCCAACAAAGCTTTTGCCCAATGCATTTCAATAGCGAATCGATCCTCTTCCAGTTCACGCCCTGCATGTTCACGATAATTAATTGTCTCCCATTTATTCATTTTTTGCTCAATTTCAACAGATTTGCTATCGTTAAAAAGCACAAGCATAGATCTAACCAACTAAATTAATACCAAGTCCCAAAATACTACTAGCTCCATCTGGTGGCCACCTAAACTTGACCAAATTCAAACCATTATCAAAAGTTTATTTGGAAGGATAGGAACATTAAACGACAGCCATTTAAAAGAACATGTTACTGTTTATTGAAGTGCTAACTTTCATTTTTGTATCTTATTCAATATGCGCGCAATCGTTGTTCGAAGACCGCCCCCCAACGAAGCTTTTGCACAATGCATTTCAATTACGAATCGATCGTCTTTCTGGATTCACATTGCGTGATCGCGATAATTAATTGTGTCCCATTTATATTGAAAAAATGCTAAAGTCATAGAAAGTATTAGGATCAGGCACACAAATAGCCTAGTTGGTGGTGTGATGGCTTGTCCGAATCAAGTAATGTAACAAACACTGATCAATAGGAAAGCGATGTGTGCTCTAGAGCGGTGTAGAACTTTGATCCTTTGGGAGGTCGTGGAAGAATTCTTGTCACTCGGCCCTCAGTCGACATCTATTGGAAAAGCTCGGTTGAGGAAGCAAGTGATGTCAGCTCCAAGTGCAGGAGCCAGAAAATTGTTCCTATTTGGATGGAGAAACCTCTGCAAATAATAAAAAGCAACAACAACCAGCGAGACAGTGGGTGCGGATACTTATGTTTTGTTCAATGCTTAGCCAAGAAATTTTTTCGCAACACATAGGCTAAGCCTAATAAACCTAGGCTTAAATATGGATCAAAGGTAAGTAACGAAACCGTAATGAAATGACTTGGGCTTGCATTCTCGTGTTCTTTCATTACCACACGAAGTCTTTTTCCCAAAGGCATCCGTGTGTGTAAACAAAATGATTCATAGGTCCAAACCTTAAACGTTAACACACAAAAATCATGTTACAAACGTAAGTTAAAAAAATTATTTTGTTTCATGTGACATTGCACTTTTTTTAGCCTAGTTTGTTTGTTATAGAATAAATATCACAAAGTAGGCTATGTGGGCAGCAACTCTTTTTTATCATTAGGTAGCCCTGAAAAGGGCTGTTTTTTTTTTTTTTGGCAAATGGACGATGTGGCGGCTACAGTAAGGGGTAGGACTCCCTTATGGCGCGGAGAACTTCCGGAAAATGTCGTCCCCGTGGAAACTGATGTCGCCACATAAATTCATCAAGATACCCAGGTATCATGGGCCTTGTGGTGCCACCCATTCTTTTAAATTTCCGTTTACAATTCAGCCACAGGTTTTCAATGTGGTTCGTATGAACCCCTGTGGCCGAAACATAATGATGGTGATGGTTGACCGTTTGGTGGCGATATCCAAGATCTAAAAAATACGAAAGCAACTTTAAATAAATTTCAGCCTAAAATGCTTGCTGCAACGGTTTCCAAATAGAAATAACAAAAACATGTTAAATTGTTAAATTTATTTTTAATGGATGCATAATTGTTTTGGCATGAGCCATCGTGCTTTTTGAAAAGGAGCTGTGCAGTTAAGTGGCGAGGTCAGTTGATTTTTTTTTCTGCTCCCAAAGTAACTTTAAATGGTTAATTGTTGTTAACAGTTTCTACACTATGAATAAGTTGTATCAAGTGGGACCTGGCATGACAGTTTAAGCCAAATGGTTGGGTCTGATGCTATCACAACAGAAAAGTACACATTGTACTGTGATATGTCTTCAGACAAGCTAAACACAAACTGGTGGTTGAATGACCAATGGGACTGTGCAAGCAATCACTTTTGGGACATATTCCTACGTTATTTTAAGGCTGAAAGAAATTTTTTTCACTTAAAAAGTATTTTTCACTAGGGATGTAGATAAGAGCTACTGCTTTATTTTGTACAATCTTGAAAAGCCTTATTACACTACACTTTGCTATAGATCATGGCAAAAGTATATACCTTTTTAGATTTCAATTCATTGAACCTTTAAAGTGTCTTATTTTATCATGTCTGAAAAGAAAAGCGGGTCTATTTATTGATGAAAACCAAGAAAACAAGTTCTGCTTATTAATTAATTATCGTGAACACGCAGGGCGTGAACTGGAAGAGGATCGATTCGCGATTGAAATGCATTGGGCAAAATCTTCGTTGGGGGGCTGTCTTCGAACAACGATTGCGCGCATATTAAATAAGATATAACAATGAAAGTTAGCACTTCAATCAACAGTAACATGTTCTTTTAATTGGATTTAATTTAGATTGTTTATCATTTAAAATGAAGTTTTGGTGATGGTTTGAATTTGGTCAAGTTTAGGTGGCCACCAGATGGAGCTAGTAGTATTTTGGGACTTGGTATTAATTTAGTTGGTTAGATCTATGCTTGTGCTTTTCAACGATAGCAAATCTGTTGAAATTAAGCAAGAAATGAATAAATGGGAGACAATTAATTATCGTGAACATGCAGGGCGTGAACTGGAAGACGATCGATTCGCCATTGAAATGCATTGGGCAAAAGCTTCGTTGGGGGGCTGTCTTCGAACAACGATTGCGCGCATATTAAATAAGATATAACAATGAAAGTTACCACTTTAATAAACAGTAACATGTTCTTTTAATTGGATTTGATTTAGATTGTTTATCATTTAAAATGAAGTTTTGGTGATGGTTTGAATTTGGTCAAGTTTAGGTGGCCACCAGATGGAGCTAGTAGTATTTTGGGACTTGGTATTAATTTAGTTGGTTAGATCTATGCTTGTGCTTTTTAACGATAGCAAATCTGTTGAAATTGAGCAAAAAATGAATAAATGGGAGACAATTAATTATCGTGAACATGCAGGGCGTGAACTGGAAGAGGATCGATTCGCTATTGAAATGCATTGGGCAAAAGCTTCGTTGGGGGGCTGTCTTCGAACAACGATTGCGCGCATATTGAATAAGATACAAAAATGAAAGTTAGCACTTCAATAAACAGTAACATGTTCTTTTAAATGGCTGTCGTTTAATGTTCCTATCCTTCCAAATAAACTTTTGATAATGGTTTGAATTTGGTCAAGTTTAGGTGGCCACCAGATGGAGCTAGTAGTATTTTGGGACTTGGTATTAATTTAGTTGGTTAGATCTATGCTTGTGCTTTTTAACGATAGCAAATCTGTTGAAATTGAGCAAAAAATGAATAAATGGGAGACAATTAATTATCGTGAACATGCAGGGCGTGAACTGGAAGAGGATCGATTCGCCATTGAAATGCATTGGGCAAAAGCTTCGTTGGGGGGCTGTCTTCGAACAACGATTGCGCGCATATTAAATAAGATACAAAAATGAAAGTTAGCACTTCAATAAACAGTAACATGTTCTTTTAAATGGCTGTCGTTTAATGTTCCTATCCTTCCAAATAAACTTTTGATAATGGTTTGAATTTGGTCAAGTTTAGGTGGCCACCAGATGGAGCTAGTAGTATTTTGGGACTTAGTATTAATTTAGTTGGTTAGATCTATGCTTGTGCTTTTCAACGATAGCAAATCTGTTGAAATTGAGCAAGAAATGAATAAGTGGGAGACAATTAATTATCGTGAACACGCAGGGCGTGAACTGGAAGAGGATCGATTCGCGATTGAAATGCATTGGGCAAAATCTTCGTTGGGGGGCTGTCTTCGAACAACGATTGCGCGCATATTAAATAAGATATAACAATGAAAGTTAGCACTTCAATCAACAGTAACATGTTCTTTTAATTGGATTTGATTTAGATTGTTTATCATTTAAAATGAAGTTTTGGTGATGGTTTGAATTTGGTCAAGTTTAGGTGGCCACCAGATGGAGCTAGTAGTATTTTGGGACTTGGTATTAATTTAGTTGGTTCGATCTATGCTTGTGCTTTTTAACGATAGCAAATCTGTTGAAATTGAGCAAAAAATGAATAAATGGGAGACAATTAATTATCGTGAACATGCAGGGCGTGAACTGGAAGACGATCGATTCACCATTGATCACGCAGGGCGTGAACTGGAAGAGGATCGATTCGCCATTGAAATGCATTGGGCAAAAGCTTCGTTGGGGGGCTGTCTTCGAACAACGATTGCTCATATATTAAATAAGGTATAAAAATGAAAGTTATCACTTCAATAAACAGTAACATGTTCTTTTAATTGGTTGTCGTTTAATGTTTTTATCATTGCAAATAAACTTTTGATAATGGTTTGAATTTGGTCAAGTTTAGGTGGCCACCAGATGGAGCTAGTAGTATTTTGGGACTTAGTATTAATTTAGTTGGTTAGATCTATGCTTGTGCTTTTCAACGATAGCAAATCTGTTGAAATTGAGCAAGAAATGAATAAGTGGGAGACAATTAATTATCGTGAACACGCAGGGCGTGAACTGGAAGAGGATCGATTCGCGATTGAAATGCATTGGGCAAAATCTTCGTTGGGGGGCTGTCTTCGAACAACGATTGCGCGCATATTAAATAAGATATAGCAATGAAAGTTAGCACTTCAATCAACAGTAACATGTTCTTTTAATTGGATTTGATTTAGATTGTTTATCATTTAAAATGAAGTTTTGGTGATGGTTTGAATTTGGTCAAGTTTAGGTGGCCACCAGATGGAGCTAGTAGTATTTTGGGACTTGGTATTAATTTAGTTGGTTCGATCTATGCTTGTGCTTTTTAACGATAGCAAATCTGTTGAAATTGAGCAAAAAATGAATAAATGGGAGACAATTAATTATCGTGAACATGCAGGGCGTGAACTGGAAGAGGATCGATTCGCTATTGAAATGCATTGGGCAAAAGCTTCGTTGGGGGGCTGTCTTCGAACAACGATTGCGCGCATATTGAATAAGATATAACAATGAAAGTTACCACTTCAATAAACAGTAACATGTTCTTTTAATTGGATTTGATTTAGATTGTTTATCATTTAAAATGAAGTTTTGGTGATGGTTTGAATTTGGTCAAGTTTAGGTGGCCACCAGATGGAGCTAGTAGTATTTTGGGACTTGGTATTAATTTAGTTGGTTAGATCTATGCTTGTGCTTTTCAACGATAGCAAATCTGTTTAAATTGAGCAAGAAATGAATAAATGGGAGACAATTAATTATCGTGAACATGCAGGGCGTGAACTGGAAGACGATCGATTCGCCATTGAAATGCATTGGGCAAAAGCTTCGTTGGGGGGCTGTCTTCGAACAACGATTGCGCGCATATTGAATAAGATATAACAATGAAAGTTAGCACTTCAATAAACAGTAACATGTTCTTTTAATTGGCTGTCGTTTAATGTTCTTATCGTTCCAAATAAACTTTTGATAATGGTTTGAATTTGGTCAAGTTTAGGTGGCCACCAGATGGAGCTAGTAGTATTTTGGGACTTGGTATTAATTTAGTTGGTTAAATCTATGCTTGTGCTTTTTAACGATAGCAAATCTGTTAAAATTGAGCTAGAAATGAATAAATGGGAGACAATTAATTATCGTGATCACGCAGGGCGTGAACTGGAAGACGATCGATTCGCCATTGAAATGCATTGGGCAAAAGCTTCGTTAGGGGGCTGTCTTCGAACAACGATTGCGCGCATATTGAATAAGATATAACAATGAAAGTTAGCACTTCAATAAACAGTAACATGTTCTTTTAATTGGATTTGATTTAGATTGTTTATCATTTAAAATGAAGTTTTGGTGATGGTTTGAATTTGGTCAAGTTTAGGTGGCCACCAGATGGAGCTAGTAGTATTTTGGGACTTGGTATTAATTTAGTTGGTTAGATCTATGCTTGTGCTTTTCAACGATAGCAAATCTGTTGAAATTGAGCAAGAAATGAATAAATGGGAGACAATTAATTATCGTGAACATGCAGGGCGTGAACTGGAAGACGATCGATTCGCCATTGAAATGCATTGGGCAAAAGCTTCGTTGGGGGGCTGTCTTCGAACAACGATTGCGCGCATATTGAATAAGATATAACAATGAAAGTTAGCACTTCAATAAACAGTAACATGTTCTTTTAATTGGATTTGATTTAGATTGTTTATCATTTAAAATGAAGTTTTGGTGATGGTTTGAATTTGGTCAAGTTTAGGTGGCCACCAGATGGAGCTAGTAGTATTTTGGGACTTGGTATTAATTTAGTTGGTTAGATCTATGCTTGTGCTTTTCAACGATAGCAAATCTGTTGAAATTGAGCAAGAAATGAATAAATGGGAGACAATTAATTATCGTGAACATGCAGGGCGTGAACTGGAAGACGATCGATTCGCCATTGAAATGCATTGGGCAAAAGCTTCGTTGGGGGGCTGTCTTCGAACAACGATTGCGCGCATATTGAATAAGATATAACAATGAAAGTTAGCACTTCAATAAACAGTAACATGTTCTTTTAATTGGCTGTCGTTTAATGTTCTGATCATTCCAAATAAACTTTTGATAATGGTTTGAATTTGGTCAAGTTTAGGTGGCCACGATTGCGCGCATATTGAATAAGATATAACAATGAAAGTTAGCACTTCAACAAACAGTAACATGTTCTTTTAATTAGATTTGATTTAGATTTTTTATCATTTAAAATGAAGTTTTGGTGATGGTTTGAATTTGGTCAAGTTTAGGTGGCCACCAGATGAAGCTAGTAGTATTTTGGGACTTGGTACTAAGTTCTTTTAATTAGATTTGATTTAGATTGTTTATCATTTAAAATGAAGTTTTGGTGATGGTTTGAATTTGGTCAAGTTTAGGTGGCCACCAGATGAAGCTAGTAGTATTTTGGGACTTGGTACTAATTTAGTTGGTTAGATCTATGCTTGTGCTTTCCAACAATAGCAAATTTGTTGAAATTGAACAAGAAATGAATGAATGGGAGACAATTTCCTTCTGGTGTATTTCGTTCCATTTCCACCCCGCACTTCCTCCTTCATAATAGTCCATTCCAATGTGTGACGTCATCATTTTGTCTGGTTGACCAACAGGGCGTCTTGCGGAAGAGCACCAAATTTTTTAGAGAGAGCCCGAAACGAAGATGCCTAATACCAAACACGCCATTGTTATGTGAAATTAAGTTGAGCACGAAATATAAATGTGTAAGACTCTTCGCGGAAAATTTCACCAAAATTCACAGGCAGTTGGAGAATTTAGCGCAACACGAATCGAATGCAAAGGGACGGCAGACCGCACACCAGCTGCGGACTGCTTCTGGAACCGCTACTTTTGTAGTAACGCTATATATCATCGCCAAGTATTCATCAATTTTGGAGCCTGTCACCCAAGCCCTTCAGGCAGTCCAACAACATGTTAGGTGTCAAGAAGCACATTGACAAACTCGTATCAATGTTTTGTGATCACTGGCAAAATGCAGAAACATTTTGCAGAAAACATTTATACAGCGGCATTGAAGTCAGTCGAAGAAATTGGTGTCACCATATCTGTCCCATGTTAATGTGTCCATCAAGTATTCAGAGCAAATACTGGTGGCACCAGTGAGAAATACTATCGCCGCTCCATTTACGTTCCTTACATGGACTCTTTAATCCAGTCTCTGAAAAACCGTTTCTCAGAGACGACCATGCTGACATTCATGTTATACCGACTGCATCCAGCGCAGATGGACAAAATTAAACGTTTAGACTAGAAAGCCCTGGTCAAAACCACACACCAATTCTACAACTTTGACAATTTTCAGCAGGACGCCATGTTGTGGTATGACATAACCATAAAAGGAAAATTTCCTCAGTCCGAAGACCAGGACGAATTGGAATTTGTGGACTTGGGGAAAAATATGAAACTTTTTCCAGCTGTACGTCAAGCGATGATAACATTACTGACACTCCCCGCCACTACTTGTAATACGGTAGAAAGATCATTCAGCACAATGAAGCGGTCAAAACATGGTTCAGATCAACCATGTCTGACGACAGGCTATCCGGGCTGTATATGATGAGTGTCCACAGAAGCTGAATAAACTCGGGCAAAAATTTGTTCATCCAAAAAGTCATCAAAAAATTCGGCAAAGACTAACGTCGACTTCACTTTTTATTCAAGAACTGATTAACAAAACTGGTTGCTGATTGCTTTTTTCTGTATGATTCAATGTTACGAACAACTTCATTAAATTCACAAAATACGAGGTGATTTTATCTGAAACTGAATTATCCTTCTTCAGATTTATGTGAGATAAAGCCAGTGCCCGCACTAGTAATGTGGTTCTGCAGGGTTCGATCTTGGCGGTAGTCCGCTAGCCAATGGCTAGTGAAAATTTGCTCGGACTAGTAGAAATGTTGCAGTACTAGTCCGATTGGCTAGTGAAAATATTCACCGGTGAAAAGTTTTGGTTTACGAAATGGCGATTGGCGACGTCACTCTGAAATACTGCAAAAATTTGCTTGCCAGAGGCGAAATTGTACGAAGAAGGCTGCAAAGTCGGTCAACTGAGCACGTGACTATTTTTTTCTTGCATTTTTGCTAGACACGACACGTGGTAGTAGTAAGCATGCCAACACGGAGAAGCCAGCATCCCAGCAAGCTTCTGATTTTGACATGTCCTTTGATTCTGACAGCGTAGAAGAGCTTGTCACTGTGTAATATTGATACGTCCCCAAGCTTGAACATTTTTACAAACAATAATTTATTTGACTTTTATTTTACTTTTTCCCTCTTCTTTGGATTGCTACCTTGTCGTAGTTGAAGAGCTTGTGTGCCTCCGTGACCTAGAAGGTGTTTTTGTGCGTTATGATGTCGCTCTCTTGTGCGTACTGAAATCTAAAAGCCTTTAGTTAGTTTCAGTCTAAGCCAAAACACTTATCTTAATACGTCATCAGACAAGTGAAAAGTCAGTAAACTGGTCGGACTAGTGAAAAATCGTGAGGGCTAGTGAAAACGGGAAGCAACTAGTCCAGTGGGCTAGTGAAAAAAAAGTTAAGATTGACCCCTGTTCTAAAAGAACAGGAGCTCAAGTTGTCGAATTTCGCGATTACGGGTAGCTTGTAGGTATCTTCGTAAATTAATAGAGGAAGTGGGACACTCCCGAAGAAGGGTGATGATCACAATCGGAGAGCCTGACCAGCCAGTCATCACTTGTATCACTTTCACCCCTCCGCTCCCCCTTTCAGAAAATTGCCTATTTTTACATGTTCTCGCTTTTCCATTTTTCATCCAACAATTTTCCAGGGGGGGTCAGCTGACCCCATTTGCCCCTATGTGCGGACGGCCTTGGACCGTGATAAAAGCACTTTTCGACTTTGTTCACATTTATTTTTAAGCCGCTTGACAGTCAGGATACTGTTTTTTCATTTTTTTGTTGTAAAAAACACGCATTTCTAAAAACAAAGAACAAGTTGCATAGTTAGCATAAAAAGAAAAAAATTACACTACTATGATCTCATTATTGATAAATAAATAACCTGTTAAATTTTTTCAAATTATTTTTGAATTTGCCGAAAAAAAAACAATTCTGCTGCTCATGGGTGTAATAGGCTGCTATTAAACAATGATACCAGGAAAAATGAGCAAAGTATCTCCAGAGGACAGATGTGACTCCTGGCTTTGAAGAATTAAGCATTAATATTGTGTTCAAAGCAAGCGTCCATTGGTGCACTAGGTTTATGGAGTGGCACAATTTACCTAAAAAAAAACATTTTTTTCAACACTTTTCTGCTGAACTTGACGAAAAGGTTGTGTCATCAAACAGTGTAATTAAAGTGATTGCTGGCTGGCATGCCTCAGCAACGTAGACTAAATGCCTATAAATTTTGACATGTCTGTAAACTGATTGGTACAAGAGATAACACTATTTTAGTGAAAACCACCAGTCATAAACAAGCTCGGTTTACTGTCGTTTTGACTTGGTCGATTGCACACAGTTGAAACCAATGGTGATTTACGAACGAACGACCTTACCTAAGCTAAACCTCCCATCTAGGCTGGTGCTGCATGTACAGTACACGAGAACGGTTGGATAGACAAAAAGAAAATCAAGATTTTCTCAAAGTGTGGAGTACCCACCAGGTGGTTTACAAAAAGAAAAAAAGTTTATTAGTGTAGGGTAGGACATGTTTAGGTGCCATCTCATGACGTTTGTTACAGATGCACTCCCTCAAAGCAACACTGACAGTTGACACTGCTCTCACACCTGGTGGGTTGACAAACTTATTTCAACCACTAGATGTGTGCTTAAATAAACCTTTCAAAAACAACATTCGATAATGCTGGAGTATGTAGAATTGTAGATATTCAAAACAGAACAGAGTTTTATGAAGGGTGGCAGTATTCAATATTCATGCACCATCATTACTAACTGCATGTGAGTGAGTGTTAGAAGCATGGAAAAGCGTCCAGCTAAATACTTTGGAAAATTCATGTAAGAAATGTGGCATTTCTAATGCCCTTGATGTCAGCGAAGATGTGTTTTTTTTCTAAGATGATAGCGAAAGTGAGTCAGATGTTCCCTGGGGGTTTTTTTCGGTCATTTATCGGTCATTGACTGATTTTTTTGCAAAATGTCCAAAAAAAATATAGTTAATTTGGTCAAAATGTCGGAAAAAATGTATAATCAACTCGGTCAAAATGTTTGAAGAAACGTTTGTCTGTTCTAACTTTTCTCAGATAAAACATGACAACGTTTCTCTGCGTAACTTAATGTTGTAGCTAGTCAGAAAGTGCAAATTTTGGTTTGTATCAGCTACTTGAAAGGAAATATTTTCATCAGAAAAAATGATCGAAATAAATAAAAAATGACCGAATTTTTTCAAGTTATTTCGGACAAATGACCGAAAAGTCTCAGCAAAAAAAAAACCAGGATGTTCCATATAACAATCACATTTGAAGAAGAATGGAACAAACTTTTTTATGACTATGATGACAGTGAAGAGTTTGATGGATTTTAAAACTGATATCCTCCTCTTGGCACAGATTTTCAAAAATTCTTTGTTGCCTTATGGTACCTGAAAAGCTCATGCAACAGTTTATCCTTATTGTGTTGTAAAAGCAAACAGTAGTATTGCAATTGTTTTTCTGGCTTTATTTTGTATTGTGATTTTCATGTTTTATGTAATGCTTTTATTATTAAACTTTTTATTAAGAGCCTCATGTTCAATACAGCTCAAAGCATTAGGACAAATTGCATGGCAATAGCTTACGTATGGCAAGCAGTAAGAAGTCGTGCAAAGCAATTCAATTGGATACAAAATCTTGTCCTGTGTATATGAAGAGCTTGTTTCCAAAACCGCTTAGGCGCCACTTTTACCAAAATTGAGTTTAGAGTGTCATTAGGTAGAGTATTACCATAGGTACCTACTATCAATTCCTTTTTTTCCAAAACCTTCTCTTTCTGCTTCAAATTCGACACTAAAAATTGCGTTTTCTTCTAAAACCGCTTACGCGCCATCACACTTTGTTTCCAAAACCACTTGTATCCACAATTAACCAATCATATTAAGCCATTGTATCACGTGACATATCGCTGATTGTTAAACCGTTTTCGTCATCGTTTCGTGATAAGCAGCAGTGTTACCATTTGGCAAATTTCACTACCAAATTCGAGATTTGGCAGAATTTTACGTTGTTTGGCAGTAAAATTTTAAGTTGGCTGAATTTTGGCAAACATTTTTGGTGAGTTGACAGTCAGTCTCTGGTCAGTTTGGCAAAATTTGAAATGTGTTTGGTAGTTTGAAGCATCTACTATCTGGCAACACTGATAAGCACTGTTATAGGCTTGCAGCCTATTGTTGCAGCTACCAACGGTGCTTAGACTGCTTAGTAGCCTATTTGAGCTTTATAACTGTGTTTTTTTGCTTTGTTTAAAGTAGATTTGGATTGTGGTGATGAATTAGTGGTGGTCAGCTTGGAAAAATGGTTTCAAAAATTGGTTTCTGTCATTCTGGCAATTTTTATTCTCCAGTTTATTTCCAAAACCGCTTATATCCACATTTCTAATTTTATAAAAAGGCGATTCTAAGCCTTCTAATATTCCTTAGATCTGGACAAACGTCATGGCTCAATTCAGTAGGTAGTTATACATCGTTAGAAATCAAAAGCGCATTACATCTACCAAGCGAAACTCTCATAAACGTTTTTCGTGGTTTTCTCGAAATCACCGAAAGTGGATGTAAGCGGTTTTGGAAACAAGCTCTTCATATGTTGACCCAGCTGCTTTTTAAGGTGTTTGTGTTTTGAAAATGCATTAATATGCCTTAGTTCATCTGCAGATTGCTGTATGCGATTACACTGGGCAGTGTGGGCACAGCTGCACTGGATATTGTGCCTCAAAACACAATTTTGTTGCAGGGAGGCCAAGACCTTCTAGTAAGGAAAATAACCTAAGTCGTAATTGACTTCGGGACTTCATTAGCAATTATACTTACTCTAACATGTTATTTTGATTTATGTGTTAAAGGTTAAAATCTACATTAAAGGTTTAAATTTCCTTATCTGTATTATACCAACTAAGGTTGAATATGACTGATGCTGACAATAAGGGTAAGGTTGCTTACTTTTATGATATGGATGTTTCCCGGTTTCATTATGGTCCTGGACACCCCATGAAGCCCCATCGTCTTGCTCTTACACATACACTTGTACTTCATTATGGACTTCACAATAAAATGCAGATGTACAAACCTTATCGTGCTACACAACATGACATGAGCAGATTTCATTCGGAAGAGTACATAAATTTTCTCCAGCGAGTCACTCCCATGAATCTAGCTGGATTCACTAAAAACCTTCAGATGTTTAACGTTGGTGATGACTGCCCTGTGTTTCCTGGTCTGTATGACTTTTGTTCCATGTACACAGGAGCATCTCTTCAAGCAGCTACTATGCTAAACAACAAAAAATGTGACATTGCTGTGAATTGGTCTGGTGGTCTTCATCATGCAAAAAAATATGAAGCTTCTGGGTTTTGTTATGTGAATGATATTGTCATTGGCATATTGGAACTTTTGAAATATCATCCAAGAGTACTTTATCTTGATATAGACGTTCACCATGGTGATGGTGTTCAAGAAGCGTTTTATTTAACCGATCGAGTGATGACTGTTTCGTTTCACAAATACGGAAACTACTTTTTTCCTGGAACCGGAGACATGTATGAACTTGGTGCTGAAAGTGGACGGTATTATTCCATTAATGTACCACTAAAAGATGGCATTAATGATCAAGCATATTTACAGCTCTTTCGCCCAATCATGGAAGCAGTGATGCAGTCATTTCAGCCAACTTGTGTTGTGATGCAATGTGGTGCTGATTCACTCGGTTGTGATAGACTTGGTTGTTTTAACCTTACAATTGATGGGCATGGTGAATGTGTGAAATACATGAAGCAATTTGGGGTCCCTCTGATGTTTCTTGGAGGAGGAGGATACACTGTGAGAAACGTTGCTCGTTGTTGGACTCATGAGACCTCCATCATTGTTGGAGAAGAAATAAATGACGAGCTTCCATATAATGAATACTTTGAGTATTTTGGCCCAGACTATAATCTCAGACCAGACACAAGTCGTGGCATTGAAAATCAAAATACAAAACAGTATTTAGACCAACTAAAACAAATGACTTTGGAAAATTTAAAAATGATTGCTCATGCGCCTAGTGTTCAAATGCATGAAGTTCCTCCAGATCTCCTTTCTTTTGATAACTATGAAGACATTCATGACAGTGATGTTAGAAGTACGTCTGATGATATTGACGAACGAGTTGAGCCCGACAATGAATTCTATGATGGTGATAAAGATAATGACAAAGAAAGTGACGTGAGTATTTGAATCATAAACTGTAAGTCAGCTCAAAACTAGTTTATTTGGTCTGAGCGTAAGATCTTGGCAAGAAAAAAGCAATAAGTAGGATTGTACACAGAGGTGTAAAGAATTGACTACCCGCTTATTTTCTGTTTGTAAGTACAACTTATCAGCTTATCTTATTGTATATTATGTGCATGACTACATGGAGATCTATGTACGTACACAGGTTTTACCAACATGTAAATTGGATTCCAATGTAATCTCAATTTTGAAGTTGCTAAATATATTTTATATCTCTTTGAAATGATAGTTTTAAGAATCCAAATCGCTAAAGTGTAATCACTGAATTTGAAATTACTGCAAAATTCGCAATTATACGTCAAGTAAAGGACAAAGCTGGCTCTATTACCAGTGTTGCCAGATGCTTGTAGGATTTTCAGCACAAGTGCCTAAATCTAGGTATGTATGGCCCGGGTCTGGTACTATTCGGCTAGTCCGATTCGGCTAGTCCGATTCGGCTAGTAGGCTACCCTATTCGGCTACAGTCTTTTTCGACGGATGACCTGCGAACATATGCAAGCATTTAAATGGTCAACTTCAATGACAACTAAGACAAAGACATGCAACGCCAAAACCCAGGTTTATTCTAAACTGCCACTTAGGTTTTAACTTCATCTTTTATGTCAAACGCTATTTGGCAACTGTCTTTTCTTCGTTGACACGTTTTCGCTGAGACTTTGTCTCATTAACCTCTATTGTTAATCATGAAAAATGTTGTTTTGATGTAAAACACTTATTTTGAACAAACCCAGACAACAAAATTCGCCATTTTTACATTGTAAAATTACGGATTTTGCCATCTGGGAAGGCACTCAAAGGTAAACAGCTGGATAAAATGCAAGAACGCAAAAGAAATGATATTGTGGAATAAAATACAAAATTCTCTAAATAAACAGAAGAATCGGACATACATCTCTCTGTTATCATTTTTAATGTAAAAATTCCTTTTGTGGTCCCTTTGTCTGAAACAAATCCAAACTGTGCTGTTGAAATTTCCGATTTTAGTTTTGGTCTCAATCACATCATCATGATTCGGAGTAAGATCTTTGTAAGATGATTCACAAGGCTAATTGTTCTGTGGAGTGAGCATTCTGTTGCTCCGGTTTTCTTTGGTAAAGTTATGAATATGGAACATATCACTATTCACTAGGGATGTTTCCGGTGTCATAAATATGATTTAAGATCTCAGTGGTTAGGTCTAAACCCCACTCATCTAAAGCTTCGATAATTTCAACTATAAAAGAAACGATTTTGTGGAATAAAATACAAAATTCTCTAAGCGACGCAGGATATATACATGTAAAGTTTATCTAAGCAAACATTAATAGTTCAAAAATAAATTTAATTTGCTTTTTAGTTTTAAGATCTCAGTGGTTAGGTCTAAATCCCACTCATCTAAAGCTTCGATAATTTCAACTATAAAAGAAACGATATTGTGGAATAAAATACAACATTCTCTAAATAAACCGAAGGCGTCGTTGGATTTGGAATTTTGTAATATTAATAGTTGAGGATTCTAATATATTTTAAGTTTGCATACAGACTGTGACGTAGGATACATGTCGATTTTAACATTTCAATTTAATAGTTCAAACATTTTGCGCTAAATTTCATTTCAATTTATTTTTCTTTGTCGGAATGCAAAAGAAACAATGTTGTGGAATAAAATACAAATACAATTCAAAACTTTAGCCGAATTGGACTAGCTGAAACGAGCCATTCCGGTATGGCCCATAGGACAAAAGTAGCTTAGATCCCACAAATTATACACAAAGTCTACCTTTATTAACTACTCTTCTACTCAAACTACTGTAGCCTATCAACTTCAGGCCTCGAAATTCACGGCGGACATGTCCGCCGTCACAGCATGTGATGTCCGCGGGAAGTACCCTTTAGATCGGTCATATGTGTCCGCCGAGAAATATCGCAGAAACTGGCGATACAAATCGTCATTGCATAGCACGAACAACTGTTGCAAGAATATAATTTGCGCTGGGATTGCGAAATTATCGCATTCCAAGCGCGCATCTAGAAAAAGTTATTACTGTATCTCTTACCTTCCATTCAAGCAGAAAAACTTTCGAATTTTACGTTGCTTCAACGATTGATGACATTGAATCAGCGTAACAGAGGTGAATTCTTAGCTAAGAGTTGATGGGAGTACCGGTACTTCTACACTAATCACGCGCAACTTAGTTCAAGTCTTAGGTATGTCACAATGTCTGGCTTTGATCTCCGAGTAATATTGATAATGCAAGGTTGGTTACAAAGTTAGATTATAAGAGTATAGGCTACTACAGCAAGATGCCGCAAAATTTAAGTTTTGGTATTACAGTAAGAAAGAAGAGGCCCAGGGAAATTTCTGAAAGTGAGAATGAGGGCGATGAACCTACTACTGTACTAGGAATTTTAGTGGTGATAGACGCATATATGAAAGGAACAACGAATGTAAGGATTAGCTCTGTCAAAGATCACAACACATCGTTTACCCCAAGCCATCAATTTCCGGTCATCAAGGCCATCGACAATATGAGTGACAAAAAAAAAATCAAAATTAAGAGGTTGTTTGAAATCGCATATTTTATCGCTAAAGAAGAGCTCGCATTTACGCTTTTTCCTCAACTAGCCGGTCTGGAGAAAAGACACGGAATAGATCTCGGTATCACGTATCTTAACGACAAGCAGTGATCTCGTGAAGATTGGCGCACGTCTTTGAAGATCGATGTTATTGAAGCTCTAATCATGCGAATATGTTTGAATGGCCTTGACTGCGCTGATTATAACTCCGAGCCTGCCGTGGTCTCGTGGAATACTGATACTATTTTGGAGAGGCGACCGCATCACGGAGAGGGAAAAAAATAATTTTTTGTCACTTTCGCTCACATGACACGCAAAAATAAACCTAAAGAAAAAAGCCTAGTGAAACTTTGCACATTAGAAAATAGTAGCGTTACGCGTTAGTGTAGAAGTTTTCCGACTCGTGCCCAGAGTATTGTGACGCAAGAAGCCACACGACCTCGTTCGGTGGAAGTTAATCAGTTGTGCGGCGGATTATTTTTTCATTATTTATTTGCATCAGACACAAAAAGTCCATAGAATTTAAATTTTTAACAATCATCATATTATCATCATATTTAGTAGCTACACGGCGTTGGTCTGATGAAAGCCTTTCAGAGTGACTTTGCTGAAATTTTAAAAAGCCTAAACCGTAGCTATGGTTCTCAAATGGCAAAGACTTATCAAGATAAAGGGATTAAGTATGACGATCGACGTTAAAACTGGTGTGTCCGCCGTAAGACTTAATTTGTCCGCCGAGATAGCTGCTCAGACCGGACACGTTTGTCCGCCGTCAACAAAAACGAATTTCGAGGCCTGAACTTATACTAGTGATTTTGGCTGCTAACAGACCAGCATCCTAACAAACTTAAAACTACAGGTTGGCATGGCCTGTGTCCAAATGTCACCATGATTCTGTACAATAGAAGTTTTGTTATACTGTATTGACTTTTTTGTTTGCAGCAGTTTTGTATATTTGAAGGATTAATAAAGCTACTGCTTTTGTAGGCTAACTTTCTCTTATTGTTGTTTTTTTGTTTGGTATATGTTTTGCAGTTTGTTTTTCTATCAAATGACTTTATGGTCATACCACATGTCGCAATCTATTTTTTCATGTGTTTTGGTTTTGTTACATTATACTTGGCAGCACAAGCAGTGCTGGTGTATACATTTCATTAGGCTAGTTACTAGCATTTCAATCGTGATTCTTTTAAAAAATGTAAAAAATTGGAAGTTTTAACCTGACTAAAGACAATCTTGATTTTTCAATTAAGAACAAAAGCACCAAAAAAAAACTAATTCAAGTTCTGCATACTTCTAGAAAATTAATGGGCACCCACAACACCATTTTCAAAGCACATTCAGACTTTTTCATTACTTTTTTCTGGCAATTCTGTTTAGCAATGTTATCTGATTTTATTGCAAATAACAGGAAATAAACCACCTCAAGAAAGTTGTTTTAGCAAGTGTAAAAAAGCCCAATTATTTCGAAGTTTTAATTAACAAGGTCTGCAAGTGGTTTGTTTAGTTTGCTATTGTATATGATAGGCTATATGTTTAATGTGCGCATCATTTAAATTGACTCAATGTTCCCCAATTGCTTGTTTTTACTGAATGTAATTGTTTATTAACTTTATTACCCCATATCGTTTAGTCAGATTTTTTTTTAATGATTTTGTACAATCAAATAAAATATTAATACAGTTAACCCCACCTATTTGGACCACTCCCAAATTAGAATCCATTTTTTGTGCAATTTTCCCTACTTAACTAGGCCCCTCCAAAAGGCCTTTATAATCAACATTTTGTTTTTGTGTTTGTGCCTTGCAAGATGGCACCTCAATAGTTTTAAAAGAAATTGTAGAGTTGATTGAGTGGGGTTGATTGTACATTATTTCAAAAGTTTACGACAATATTTGGATATCTTCAGTTTCGTAAAATTGTAAGTCCCAGAGACATAAATATTACAAGTGCTTACATGCTTTTTTCTTGTTGCTGAATTGCAAGAAACCAAACAAAGGGACTTCATATTGTCTTTTATCACATAGGCTATTGGTAGATATTGGCCTTTCTAACCAGGGTGACGTCTGAAACCCTTCGTTTCGTTTCCTTTAAAAGCTTTCTTGGTCAATTAGTAAAACGCCAGTCGTATGCTAATTAATAATAATGTAACAACACTTTAGCTAATAATAATTTGCACTTTATTTCAAACATGTTTAGATAACATTCTCTCTTGCTTAAGACTCTTTGAACAAATCTGACACATGTGTATGGTATGACGAAATTTAAGATATCTCACTTCACTTATAAAATATAGACTTTAGATTTGAATTAATTCAGCAGTTAACTTTCAATTACTTTTTCATTAGTTTATTCAATTACAATACATTTAAGGTTTTGGGGTCCCACGCTCACCACGAAAATATGAAAAAGTGTACACTAAACGCAATTGAACAAATAAAAACATTAACAGTTCAGAATAGCCTTCTCCTTTAAAATACAGTAGGCCAAGCCTACTGTTTTCAAAGCTGATCGAGATCGGATGTCATTGCATTCATGTATGCTCGGATCTTATTATCAATTTCTTTTATTTGATCATGCATCATTTCATCATCACTGTTCTTGACCTTTTTGCTACTCAGGCATCTTGTAATGTTGCCTATGAGTCTCTCATTTACCATCTGATTATTCTTAAATGAAATCCAATCTTTAAGCTAGCCCAATGATATGCAAGGAGAACATTGGCTTGTGACATCAAAAAAGCAGCCTGTGGACGATTACTCCAGAGCAAGTATCTGATGTTTACTGTGCACAGTGGTTGAGATTTTTGATACATCTGCAGCTTTCACAGGAGGATTGCTAGAATGGCATGACAATGCAATAATTTTTTGGAGATAACCAAGTCATTGCATGTTTCAAAAAACAAAATTCTGTATGTTTTACTATGGCAGGTTGTGATAATTTCATCAAATCACGATTTAGCACCACCAAAGCTGGCCCTTCTATAGCAGTTGGCTTGACATAAATTGAAATGACCAATGAAGCTCTTTTCACAACTCCTCGTGTCTGGATATGGCTTCTATTATAGCGCACTTGTGCTGCACCTAATGGGCTTTGTAGCGGAGTCTGTAAATAACTTCGGCAAGTGTAACCACCATCTCCTAGCGGTATTCCATTAACATTGCCTTGTTGAAATTGGTAACAAATCTGGCTATTATCAAAGATCCGTGCATCATGGATTGTTCCTGGCCATGATGCGACAATATTTGTGCTGCGTAATTCTGCATGAACAATGCACTGAGTGTTTATTGAGAAATAGCCTTTCCTGTTCCGGAAAATTTCAGCGTTTTCACCACCAGGTGAAACTATAGGTATATGCGTGCGTCATGCAATCAATTGCACCTATTACACAAGGAAAATTGGCAATACCATAAAACTTCTCTTTGATATGTAGAATTTCTGCTGGCGAGGATGGAAACTTTATGTATATATGTGTTTTTCCTTGCAGCAATATATGCTGAAACTTTTTTACTGTATGGCATACAGTCGTTTGGTGACATTGAATCAAGTCACCATCACTCCGTTGAAAATGTCCAGTTGCATAGAATCTTAAGGTAACAAGCAAATGTAGCATTGGTGAGAAGGATTGACTTCGCTCTGTGAAACTATCGTATAGTTGCTGGCACAGTTCCACTACAACAGCTTTGCTAAATCTGTAGCGTGCATGAAACTGGTCATCATCGTAATAATCAAATGGATTTTGTGCATCCCTAATCATCCAGCGTGATAAGTTAACCCTTGGTTCTTCATCTTCAATAAATCTTTCAAGCAAGTCTAATGTCTCCATAAAGTATGTTATTGCTGAAAAGTAAATCGTTTTCTGGTAAAAAAATAAACAAACGTTTGTTATCCCCCTCTTGCTAGCAAACAAAATGTTGGATGCATGATTAACCAATGCTTATCACTTCGGCAACTTTTTGTTTTTGTTGTAAAAACTACTTCCGAAGTATACCTGCAGAGGCTGTAGTACAGCATGCAGGTGAGCTATTTTATGGCTATACATTCAGGAAGATGAGGCTCTGCCTTTCTACAACCATTTTTTATCAACGAAGTTCTATACACATAAAAGAAAAAACTCTACTTGTACAAGTTGCTGTTTGTTCATACTTGCTGGTTGATTTTTTGGCTCTCATAAGGCATAATCCCTCTCTTGCCATTTTGTAGACTTCAATAATACTTCTAATTTTTGTTTTTATTAATACCCCTCCCTATTTAGCCCCTTGACAAACCTCCAGATATTTATAGTTCACTGCCATTTTTCAGTTACAAATTTGTTAAAAAACAACTGCTTCTTGTAGCCTACAAATTGTTGTCTACTACATGCTTGCTAGTTACTGTCAACATGCTTGTCTTGTAACAGGCTACTAACTTGCTACCACCAACTGGAAACTGCATTTCAAATTCAATTGTGATGTAACAAAATGTATTATGATGTCACTAATAAAGCATCTCTAATTACACGAACAACTTTCTAAACTGACAATTACTTTATTTGTCGGGTAGGTTTCAAAAATCACCATGGCAAGTCGAGTGACGTCACACTTTGCGTCAAAAACGTGGCTTAAAAGTTTTATTATGAAGCGCAGCTCAATAGGTGGCTTGGCCAAGCAACCTTGCAAATTAGTTTCCTGCAGTGCGCTCAAGTTTTAAACAAAGCTTGACTGAAACTCCGCTTGCCTGAGAAGAGCTTGTCGTTAAGGTAGGTTTATTTTGAGCGACCTTTTTGCATTCGACCCTTAGTCAACACGAAAGGATTGAAGTTTAAAATTCTCAAATATCTACTGACTTTTGTCGGCCACCTGGCATGATGAATTGTCTCTTGTTTTTAGAACAGAGACTTTAGCAAGATCTGTGGAACATCCATGAAAGTGAAGCACACTAGTGCCAAAAAGCAAGCTTGGTCAATTTGGTCATCTCTCATGGACTTGTGATTGTTAAAAGAAAACTCAGACAGTAAACCCTCCAAACAATCTCCAATCACTTTTTGTTTTCAATGCACCGGGTTTAATGTTAGGCTGTTGGAGATTGGACTCAGGTCATCTTTTTTATCTTTGAAATGAGATTAAAAACAGAATTTTCCACAAGTTTTTCAGGTGCTTTTGTGTTTCCATCATAATATGCTGTAATTTTATCATCCAGATCCCGATAAAACTGATTGAGATGATACAGGCATTCGAGGACAAGTACATCACGACCATACTTTTCATTGATATACTGGGTCATTCTTGCACATATACGTTTTACCCGCCCAGTGTTGACAGCTGTTGTAATGTTGTATCAATCATTATGCTGATGACATTTTTCAATAAATCTGAATGTATGGGCTGCTTCAGTGCATTGAAGCAGTTCTCCCCCACTCTCCAGTAATACTAGTGTCTTTTCGAAATGTTTGCAGCGCTACAAAAAATTAGTTTCACAAAAATGAGAAAAGACAGCAAGCCTTTCTCTTTGAAAAATCTTTTTCCCATCCTAGCATAATTGATGAAACACTGCATTGTGCAATTTTGCCTCTTTACCTTCAAACAGAGTCTTAGTAAGTTTAATGGATCTCTTATAGAATGTTGTATGGTATCGTTTGGCATCTGGAGCTTTCAGCTGCTCTTCACAATCCTATAACCTCTGAGATAGTTTATACAATGAGAGCTTTTAGTGCTCAAAACACAAGCCTTGTTGGAAATAATATCTGGCCTTAACGATGATCTTTGATATTCCTCCTCAGAGGTGCTATCTGTCGTATCCAACATTTCACTGCTGTCAGTGCTGTAGTCTACTGTAAAAATACTCGAGTCATAATTCCAGACTGGATCAGGTCTACTTTCATAAGGAGTCAAAGGCACTCCCTCTGAAGCTTTATCACGTGGATGCTTTTTTGCACACATTACATTATGCTTTGTAGTGGCTGCATCTACACTCCCAATCACCATCCTCCGTTGTCTTCGCTAATCGAAAATAAATGATAACTCGCTTTCAGGTACACACTTGTTGAATAGATGAAGGCAGATAATCTTTCCATGCTGCTCTGGAGCACTGAGATCAAAAGCACACTTACATGAGGTGATGTTAAACAAACCGGTTACATCGTGCTTGAATTCTCCCAGTCTTTTCAGATATGCTGGTGACTGCAGTCTAGCTTTGTGTTGCGATTGTATAGTCTTCAGCTTATTTAGTTACTCTGTGATCATCTGGACCACTCTTTCGTTGTGTGTGGCAGTGAAGCTTTCACCCACAGATTTATGATGGCTGGAACAAGCTTTGCATTGGTTTCATTCCATGAAGGAATAGAATGCTTATTAGCTGTTCTTTAGACTTTGGCGAGTATCGTAAAATGCCCTGATGACATCACTATTAGTTGGCAGCACATTTTGTGACAATTCTGAAGGCAATCCAACAGTATCATGAATTTTATTGCTGTTTCGAGCACTTGCAGCCATTACAACTGTCAATATATATTATATGCCTCTTACTTTAAACAGTATATAACCTGTAAAAAGTGTAATACAGTATATACATTTGATGTTGTTCAGCAACTGTAATGAGTGCAAATAGAGCTAATATGCTAATAGCTAATAGCTAATAACCTGTAAAATGAAACTGCAGTTTTGGAAGCAAAAAACATTTCACAAAACATAGTTTTTGCTTAATCCAGCTCATTCTTCATCGAATGCGAATTAAATGATATATAATTATATATGCAACATGACATTGACATGTTTACCATGTAAAATGTAGATTTCACAAACGTTTACAAGTTTTACCATTCATGGCAAACTGAAAAATTTTCCGAGTGAGCGTGAGACCTCTAAAAGTACCCTTCAAATGGTTGTGGATTATAAAAAGAATGTCACTGAATTGAAGTTATTCTGAGTGTCGGATTCATTCATCCATATCTACCCTTCAAATAGTTATCTACTTTAAAAAGGATGTCACTGAATTGAAGTTATTCTGAGTGTCGAATTCATTCATCCGTATCTACCCTTCAAATGGTTATCTACTTTAAAAAGAATATATACAGTATCACTGAATTGAAATTATTCTGAGTGTCGGATGGTTTCATCCTTATCTACCCTTCAAATGGTTATCTACTTTAAAAACAATATATATCACTGAATTGAAGTTATTCTGAGTGTCGGAGGGTTTTATCCATATCTACCCTTCAAATGATTGTCTACTTAAAAAGAATATCACTGAATTGAAGTTATTCTGAGTGTCGGAGGGTTTCATCCGTATCTACCCTTGAAATGGTTATCTACTTTAAAAAGAATATCACTTATCACTGAATTGAAGTTATTCTGAGTGTCGGAGGGTTTCATCCGTATCTACCCTTCAAATGGTTATCTACTTTAAAAAGAATATATACAGTATCACTGAATTGAAATTATTCTGAGTGTCGGATGGTTTCATCCTTATCTACCCTTCAAATGGTTATCTACTTTAAAAACAATATATATCACTGAATTGAAGTTATTCTGAGTGTCGGAGGGTTTTATCCATATCTACCCTTCAAATGGTTGTCTACTTAAAAAGAATATCACTGAATTGAAGTTATTCTGAGTGTCGGAGGGTTTCATCCGTATCTATCCTTCAAATGGTTATCTACTTTAAAAAGAATATCACTGAATTGAAGTTATTCTGAGTGTCGGAGGGTTTCATCCGTATCTACCCTTGAAATGGTTATCTACTTTAAAAAGAATATCACTTATCACTGAATTGAAGTTATTCTGAGTGTCGGATTCATTCATCCGTATCTACTCTTCAAATAGTTATCTACTTTAAAAAGAATATCACTGAATTGAAGTTATTCTGAGTGTCGGAGGGTTTCATCCGTATCTACCCTTCAAATGGTTATCTACTTTAAAAAGAATATCACTTATCACTGAATTGAAGTTTTTCTGAGAGTCGGTTTCATTCATCCGTATCTACCCTTCAAATGGTTATCTACTTTAAAAAGAATATCACTGAATTGAAGTTATTCTGAGAGTCGGATTCATTCATCCATATCTACCCTTCAAATGGTTACTTTGAAAAGGATGTCACTGAATTGATGTTATTCTGAGTGTCGGAGTGTTTCATCCATATCTACCAGGGTTGTTGGTATTTTACCCGACCCAAAAAACCCGGGTGGGTTTTTTTGATAAAACCCACTTAAAAAAACCCAAAAAAAACCAGAGCATCATATTTGTCCAGTTTTTATTAGAAAATTAAAAAAATGAACAAAAACACTACAAGGCACTTAAAACAAACTTTACATTAGGACTTAAGGATGTGAATTTAGGGGTGTTCAATTTCGATTATTTGAATATTCGGAATTCGAAATTCAATTTATTTTCGATTTCCGAATTTCGATTTCGAATATCACAACTATTCACCACACTGCAAAATGTGATTTTATTAAAAGAAACGCTATGAAAATTTGCTAGAAAACACGAAAAAACGCCATGAAAATTTGCGAAAAAAGAACACAAAATAACGTCTACAGCTCCAGGCCCATGTTGGTGTTTAAGAACACAAGCTGATCGACATGGTCACCCGTCAGTCGGGATCTCAGCTTCGTGACGGTCAGGCCAGCTTTTGAAAACGTCGCTCCGCTGGAGCCGAGGTCGCTGGGGTCATAAACACCTTCTCGGCTAGCTTTTTCAGCAGCGGTAGCTCGCCTTCGTTTGCTTTCCACCAGAAAAGCGGATCAGCTTGCCTAAAAGCAAGCTTCTGCTTCATAAAATAGGAAATCTCGTTTGAGATTGAGCTGATTTCATTATCATCACTGTTGTTAGAGTCTTCCATCTGGACCTTGCCCATGGAGAAGAGTTCCGTCAGAGTGGTCTGGCGTCTTCGCTCATCGCCTGTGTTGGCTCAACGTCGGGGCTATCGGAATCGGAAGAACTGACACCTCCTGTTGGCTGCACGCGCGTGGAAGACAACGACGTTGCGCACGACTTTTCTCAATGCACATGTGCAGGACTGGCCGTTGGACCCGCGAGAGCGTGTGATAGTCACGTGATCGACGATGCGCATGCGTCGAAGTCTTTTTTCGCTTGCAAAATGCGACAAGACAGATTTCGCGCCACTCGCGTTACTTTCAAACGCGTTCAGCCGAAAGGACAGCTATAATTTCGAATATGCCTGATACGAAAACGAATTTCGAATATCACCTTAATCGAAATCAAATCGAAATTGAACACCCCTAGATGTGATTGTGAAGTAAATTTCCAAGAATAAACTGAAAACGCAGTGGATATTGTACACTGTACAGTACACAAAAATCAAGTAATGTCACTTTATGTACACTGCACTAAAACCCATTTATGCAAAAAGGCCTTATAGTTAAACTGGTGAAAGTACTACTCTACTGTAGTCTGTATATGATGTGAAATGCACTTTAGGAGGCTATTTACCAATTACAATTCTGGAATCTAACGCATGGCTGTTTCAGAGCATTTGCCTAAATGGCCATAGGCCACGTTATCGTTCAATTGCTCATCCATCACTATATATAATATATATATATATAAATGATAAAAAATAAATATGATAAAAATAATAATAAATAAAAATAAATATTAAATATGATGGCATAAACGCTCCTTGCCTTCAAATCTAAAGCAAATGATGCAATAATGTGATTTCTACCACGGTAGCATCAACTTGGTATAGAAATCAGTGGATGATGCAACATCCAACTTGATCTTGAAATTAATAGATGATGCAACATTCAAGCAACTACAGGCCCTAGTGCAATATTTTATTGAGTTATGCAAGCATGTACTGTGAGTGAAAGGCACTTCATTCGTAAAAAGTAGTTTTGAGGTGAAATAAGCATGAATCTACCTTTTTTTTGCATCTTTTTTAAAAAATCCAATAAAACCCAAAAAAACCCGGGTTTTTTTAAAAAAACCCGGGCGGGTTGGGCTTTTTAAAAAAAACCCGGGTTTTTCTCAACCCTGATATCTACCCTTCAAATGGTTAACTACTTTAAAAAGAATATCACTGAATTGATGTTTTTCTGAGTGTCGGATGGTTTCATCCACATCTACCCTTCAAATGGTTGTCTACTTTAAAAAGAATGTCACTGAATTGAAGTTATTCTGAGTGTCGGAGGGTTTCATCCGTATCTACCCTTGAAATGGTTATCTACTTTGAAAAGGATGTCACTGAATTGATGTTATTCTGAGTGTCGGAGGGTTTCATCCATATCTACCCTTCAAATGGTTAACTACTTTAAAAAGAATATCACTGAATTGAAGTTATTCTGAGTGTCGGATTCATTCATCCATATCTACCCTTCAAATGGCTTTCTACTATAAAAGGATGTTGCTGAATTGAAACTATTCTGAGTGTCGGATTGTTTCATCCACATTCCACATCTACCCTGCAAGATTGAAACTTCATGCTGCCTTGATCACTTCTTTATTGTTGCTTTATTGTCTACTTGGAACACGGTCGTTGAAATAATGATTCCATTCGGATTGACTTTTAAATTACCTTAAGCAAACTGTAAATGTTTTCAGAGTGGACAGTGGAAACAGGTCCACTACTTCTTTAGACTCAAAGCCTTTTTTGCAGGTGCATTGCACGTATGTGTTTGTGCACGTTTTTTGAATTGTAAAATAAAGTTTAAAATTTTGAAAGTCTTTGAAACAGATTTTGCCTGCAGCTCAACCAAGGTCACCACTCTCATGGGATGTGAATTTCAACCTTTCCTTGCATCTTGATTTTACCAATTTTTTCTGTAAGAATTTAAGGTGACACATTTTCATATTTTTCAATGCATTGTGATCTGAAGCCTTGTTTGGTTTCTTGCAAATTCTACCATTGAGAACGGATGTAATTATTGTTATGTAAGCAGCTTGTTGATATCACTTGCATAAGTTTTTTTTTTTTGGTTTCTCTTCACTGAAGTAGTTGCAAGATTTAAGAACCTTTGGTTATAATGAATGCTGATGCAGAACATCGTGATAAGAGTTTACTAATTTACTGATGCATTTTTACCAACGTTTTGCTATTTCGTTATAGACCTACGACGAATTTTGTTTCCCATGTCAAGTTTAAGATGACTAAGATGTCCTTTCTCATCTGCCGCCATTTTTGCTTAAAGCAGATAGCGCAGTTGCGATTCTATTAATTGATATTTGATTCCATGTGATTTCTCAAGCCGTACTGCTTCTATGCTGACTCAAGGTACATTGGAAGAGAGTGATTGATTTTGTGTTTTGAGCAACACTCTAAGAAGAAAAAGTTAAAGCTTAATGTGGGAATATGTGTCATTTTTTACTGCATTGGTGTAAGTTTTGTATTCAATCTTGTTACATTATTTTATTGTGTAGGATTTTTAGTGTTATTAAGCCAGTAGTATAACTTCATAATGGGTGAGGTCGAAGACGACCAGATTAGTGTCTGCTCTGCTGGTGTGTTCAGTGATGTTGCCTCCATACATAGCCTAGATTCTGCTCCTAATCCTCCACACAATGATCCTGGTGATGAAGATGAGCCAAAGTCCACATGGAACATTTCGCAGATCAAAAACAAGCAAAGACGAGCTAATGCTTACATCAAAATAAAACGAGAAAAGAAAAAGGTATTGTACTTCCATTATCAACTGTCTTTTATATCATTCCGTTTCTTCATACACCAGATCATGAGAGAGTTGTCACATGTGTGGCACACGGCCTTGTAGCGCTACTGAGCCCTGTCTCTAAGTGCGAGGGTCTCCACTGCCGATGAAAGGTGCTACCGAAATACGTGGAGATTTTTGTGGTATACATCTTTCCACGTTCAAATCTTTTTCAGCTTAATTAAGTGAAAACATGTCTCTGAAAATGAAGATTTTTTTACTTGTTAATTGAACCGAGTCATATCATGCTTGTATCGCTTGTTTCTATGACTTTCGCTCTTGCACGTAGGAGCGAATCAAATTGCGGAAACAGCGACAGAAACTACGGGAACAACTAGGATCCGATGCTCCTCCTGTTGCTCCTGCAAAGACAATCGAGAATCAACGTGAAAAGGAAGATACCATGGTTCATCCTGAGGACCAGGAAGTCCTTTTAGACGAGGAAACCGATGAGATGGCTGATTACTTTAAACAAAAACGAACTCCAAAAGTATTGATCACAACTTCTGATCGACCTAAAAAGGTTGGATAATTCTCTTGTTTTATCCTCATAGTTAGCACAATAATACTAAGCATAAATTTTGATAAGTTCACAGTTTCTAAAGATCCTTTCATGTATTTTTTGAATGTTGCACTGCACTTATGTTGGCTACCGTATATGTCGTAACATTGCATGTGTTCTTTTTTATAGAAAACTATGAGGTTTTTGCTTCAGTTCAGCGAAACTTTGCCAAATTCTGAAATATACTACAGAAGAGCACTGCCGCTGAAGAAAGTCATTCCTCAGTGCATAGCTCGTGACTTCACTGACATCATCATTGTCAACGAAGATCGCCGCATTCCAAGTACACCGTAGCATTTGTTTGTTTTGTGTAAAAAAAATTTAAAATTAGGCCGTTTTCCAAAATCATCAACAATTTTGACGCTGAATATAAATGATTGAAACTTCTTTTACACGCAGTGTTTTAATCTCATGGGAACAGTGCAGTTGTTTGTTGCTGGTTGAAATAACTAACCTGCTTCGTTACGGACAACAAATGGTTTTCCGGATACTGAAAAATTTGGATGTTTATCGGGATTATTATCTTTGCTAGAAGAAAGAACTAGGTATTGCTAAAAAAAAGTTGGTTTTTATTGCTCGTTTTACTACGTTGTGTTCCACAGACGGGTTGCTCCTTTGTCACCTTCCAGACGGGCCCACCGCTCATTTTAAGCTGTCTAACATGAAGCTGCGTAGCGAAATCAGGCGAAGTTCTGACCCAACTCAACACAAACCTGAAGTAAGTATTTCCGTATTTGAACCAGAAACCCCGCTGACAGCGATGTAGTAAAAGCAACATTTAATGTCCACTTGGGATAAGTGATAGATAAAGTTCATTTCAATAAAAACTTTACTGTCACATGATAGCTCAGGTCTTTGATTACATTCGTCATCATCATCCGTTTGCCCCTTCAGTAGATGAGACCTGACGTTTGTCCCCGCTAGCAAGGGTCCGCCAATTTTTCTAACTATTTTGTCATGCTTCCCTGTAATTACATTCTGCTTGCTTATTTCGTTTCTATAGATATTGTTGTTTTTGCAGATCATATTAAACAATTTTGGCACACGACTTGGCCATACGGTCGGCCGCATGTTAGCTGCATTGTATCCGCATCAGCCGGAGTTCAAAGGAAGACAGGTGGCCACTTATCACAATCAACGTGATTTCATTTTCTTTAGGCATCACAGGTACGATTAGCTACTTTTGGCACGTCGTCATTGTTTGTATCATTCGACTTAGAATACCAGTGGAACTGTGAAGCAGTCTGCAGTATGCACATGCGTTGATAGACTCAAGCGCCTATTCAATCCAAACTAATTTATGTTATAAATATTCAACTTCAGGTATATATTTCGTAATGCAAAACGAGTTGGGCTGCAAGAGATTGGGCCTCGCTTTACGCTCAAGTTGCGATCTTTACAAAAAGGAACTTTTGATTCAAAGTATGGCGAATACGAATGGATACACAAGGTTAGCTCATTCTTTACAATGCTTCAGCTCGTAATTCTGTGTCTCGGTCACATGATAAGCCGTAATTGTACTGGCGAAGTAGCTGTGGGAGTTTGAAATAGCAAATATAAAATAGTCAATACATTGTTACATTGTGTCATGTTACAATTAGGTTAATATACAGTAATATATTTGCATTGCATTTTTCCTTTTTTTCTATGTGTTTAAACTCCAACAAGTTATACATTGTTGTGACATTCAGCTTGTGAAACAGCTTCGAATAAAAATCACTAACACAAACACTTAACTTTGGCCGAGGCTGCATGTGTAGTTCAATACTAGAGCAGTTTTGCATGCAAAGTAGCCTAAACGCAAGCCTCAAAAAAATAATTTTTTCAGTTCAAATATTCCACACACAACCAATTTGCGTCGCATGTCTTGATTCTTTAATTATATTGAACGTTTTACTACAGCTAAACAAGTGCTTTGTTTTTCCAGCGCCACGAAATGGATACAAGTCGAAGAAAGTTTCACTTGTAAAATTGTCGGAAATCGACCGATTTTGTCCGTAACTAGAAATAAATTTCCTCCGAAAAGAACTATTTTTGAAGTGCTTGAAATGCAATCAAGGCCAAGACAGCCTGCAGTAGCCTATGTTAGATTACGCTGAGAATTCTTCTGCTTTGTGCTTTTCTTAATTTATCTAAAGACGTTTGATAGAATTTACGCAATAGCAAAAAAACGTCCTGTGCTTGGCGCTAAAAGAGGGACGAGGCTCATTTGACAAAATAATTCAAATTTAACTTTAGTCCTAATTCGAGGGTGCAACAAGATATCCTAAGACCTGTGGTACTGCATAACAGTTTTGAATTTTCCATCTATCTAATCCAGTAATACCGTATTTACTTGATTGTAAGCCGCGCTTGATTGTAAGCCGCCCTTGATTGTAAGCCGCATGTGATAGTGTTAAAAATTTAATATAAGCCGCCCTTGAATGTAAGCCGCAAATACTGCTTATACGCCAAGCTGAAACTGCAGTACTCTCCAAATTTACCGGTATGTTCATTAAGTAGCCTACCATAAATAAAACTGACAACTCAATTTTTCTTTCGAATGAATCGGCCACCCCCACTAGTGGGGAACAAACCGACGATGGATTATGATGATGATGATGTCATAAATGCATGTGACAATTTAAAATGCACGTCACAACTTCACAATTGTCGGCATCAGACAACGCAGTACGGCAAAACATCTATGGCAAACTCGACAAGGAAAAAGGCAAAAAGAAAAAATGTAAGCCGCCCTTGAATTTAAGCCGCAAACATGATGGAAAAAAAACTTTATAAGCCGCGGCTTACATTCAAGTAAATACGGTACTCAAAAGCTACTTTAATCTCTTCGAAAAATAACAAATGTCATGAACGAGTGTTGAATGCCAGTCAGCCCTGTTTGCTCCATCGTTACGCGCCCGATTAAAGATCAAGCGGCGCTGGTTTGATTCTCGGATAGTAACGCAATTCACGACTGCTCTCCTTTCATCGGCACCTAGTGGATGAAATAATTCCTCCGGCAATAACTATCGGAAATTCCACTTGGTCAAGTTCAGTGACCGGGCCTGCGTCGGTGGTTCAAAGCCTCTACATTCTACAAGTATGCGAAACTGGCAGGATTAAGCTCTGCAAGAAGCTTTTCCAGTCTGAGGATAAAAATCAAATCAATCAATGGATTTGTGCTGGTCGTGACCGTTGTCAGTGCAATGCTGTGACCGTTTCAAGGACATAAGAGAATTAACATCAAATGTAGCCTACCGTAGGTCGTTAGTTTATGAAAACATGGGTCACTGCGCCTAACTCCACATTCATTTTACTTCAACATTTTAATCGATAAAAGTACTTCACAAAGTCATTGAGAAAGTTTGGTAACAATCATCACAGCCTCGTATCGATTGTTATAATATTGCTGCTTTCGTAATTTATTGTAACTAGTAATCTGATGGTGAAGCCTATCAATTGTTAACCTTGATCGGCTAAGATGATGATAAACTGCAACTCTAGCCTACGATCTCAGTTTTGTAGCTAACTTCACAGTCAAAATTTCAGTCATGTCAACCTGCACTACCGAAAAGTCAGCACAGTGAGCAATTAGCCAACTGTAGGCAATAAAGTTAAGTTTTTGTAATATTTTTTTCCATATATTTGTTAGGATGGGGCGAGTTATTGGAGGTTACGGCTTTTTGCGTAATGTAATACTAAGGAATCGAAAAGTCTTTTCAGTTGCTTGCATCCTTCTTTTCGGTGCCTTTCTGTTTTATTCCTATTTGCATGAAGGACGCCTTGGCAAGGTCCATTCAATGCACGTAGATTATGAAGGACCAGATTTATTCGATTCATTTTCTTTCGAGTCCATTTTTCCGCACAACTATGATGTGGAATCGCTAAAGAAACTGGCAATTGGGGAGGCTGGACTTGCGCCATTGGATACTGACAGGGTTGTCGAAAATTTAATCCAATTGGAGGAGGAAGCTTTGGTACAAGCTCGTGCTGCTGCAAACGAAAGTCTTTTTGATAGAAAACCGGGTAGGTTATCGGATGTGTATTGTAGCCTAACGTTGGATCTATTAGCTTAGTACAAAATTTATGAATGAGGACTTTGATCACGTAGGCAACTCCTCAAGGACTAAAAAAAAAAACTTATCTGTGTAAAAAACTCTTCACCCAACTACAATAATCTAGCAATTAAATTGATCTATTTCTAAGCTAAGTAGGGTCGGCTACAGTAGAGGAAAGAAACGGCCTTAAGGGCGTAAGAGGCCTATATCAATGATTGGAAACCAATGATCGAAATAGTTTATTTTGTCTTTAAAAGGCAGTTGTTGAGTTAAACCAATCTTTAGGGGAAAAAATGTTACTGATTTAACAATAGGCTATAGCAGAAGTCTATTCCGCATAAGTTTTAGATCATGATATGAAGTTATGGATGGTAGAAGCCTAGGTTTAGCCCAAAAATTTTCCCATAAAAAACGTGCGTGGTGCCAAAATTGTAAAACGCTGTGATAAGCTACTTGGCAATTGCATATGCACAGTTCTTGTCAAGCGATTAACGAATCGTTCTTTTTCAGTTTATGATGCCGAAGGAAACGAAATAGGCCTTCGGTTTCTTGTTATTGGTGACTGGGGAGGTAAACCAACTGCTCCGTTTACCACAAACACACAAATGAAAGTAGGAAAAGGAATGGCCGATCTTTCATCAAAGTACGATTGCTCGTTTGTGCTTTCTTTGGGAGATAATTTCTACGACAAAGGAGTCAAAAACGTTGATGATATGAGGTTTGAGGTGAGTGACGATTTGCATGCAGAAAGCCTAGTCAACAATTAGGCCTATGGATGTTTTTATCCGGACCCAGCATTGCTTTCATAATGCATTTTTGAAAATTTCAACTGGCCTTCGTTTCCTCATGTCGAGCAGTGTAGTCGTCACAAACGGTACTTGAGAAGTTTGCGTCCGAATTAGGGGAAGGCGAGGCAAAACGGACCCTTGAGCAAAACTGACCTCTCAGTTTTATCGAAAACGGAAAATGCTAGCACCACCATTTTTTTGCTAAATTGTCACAAACGTCAAGAAAATGTTTCTGTAAAAGCACGAGGCCGATTCCGTTTTAAACAAAGCCATGCGGAAACATAATATTTTTTAGAGGATGTTGAATGTTGATGTAGGAAAGCCTAAGTTAGTGAAAGTGGGTGTTAGCTGCAAAATGAGAAGTGAAGATGAAGCTGCTTGTTTGCTGAATCAATTGTAGGGAAATACTTCTTTATTAATCATAAACAGTTGAAATCTTTTAGTGAAGCAACTTTTTTTCAAAATTGTTTTATACGAAGCATAGGGTTGGGGCAAAACGGACCTTTCAAAAACCAGAAGAAAACTGAACTATAAAGTTGATTGATTTGGTAAAAGTTCTCACCTCGTCAAAGGACCCAAGGAGGATTTCGATAGCAGACATATTTACACTGCCTTCTGCTAAGTTCACTACCAGGAAAACGAAGACTCGACTATAAGAAGTTTTAAAAAGCTTTTAGGTAAAGTCTGTTGTTGAAAGACTAACAACAGGGTCAAAACTCAGGAAATTTTGGAAGAAGGAAAAATTTTCCAAGCAGTCTAAAGCAGTTATTAGCCTATCGGTAGTTCTCCTACTAAACGTGTTGATTGCTTTGTGGAGATCTCTGCCCAGATTACATTGAAGAAGATTGGATCAGTGCAGCAAACGTAAAAACTGGTTTCACTAGAAAAATATTCTGACTACGTCAGGCTTTTGCAATACGACTTAACTGTAAAAAACAAGTTTGAACGACACTTTGCAGTACCGTAATGACTTAGGCTACTGTATTTTCGTATGTGTTTGTCTTCATATGAAAGCGGGAAAAAATCGACCCCTGAGTCCTGCTTGTAGTCTTTTTTCCCCGTGCAAAAATCGATAAGAAATTATCATTTTTGCGAAAAAGGTATTACTTTTAGCTGTAGCCTACTTTTTAGCATAAGCATAACCTGTCAGCATACCTTTAAAATGTCAATTAGCCGATCTGCCAATTAAACGATGTTTTGCTACAGTCAAGAGAAACGATTTCTTCCTTAGAGGGTCCATTTTTCCCACCTTCCCCTTCTTATCAAACCAATCCATTTTCCTCGAATTGAAGTAAGCTTATGTTAAACGAAGAGTCTCAACTCACAACAACTCAACTGACAGTTTTGACAGCTTGTTTCTCAGATAACCCACTTGCATCTGGTTTGATTTGGTTTTGAATCTTTATCCTCAGACTGACAAAGCCTTGATGGGTTATTTTAACTTATTTCTGACAGTTTCGCACTTGTAGAGGCTCTTTACGCAGTGCCATCAGTTACAGAGATTGGCAGTGAAGTTTTCCGATTGTTGAAGTCTTGTTGCCGGGGAATTATTTCCTACACTAGGTGCAGCTGAATGGAGAGCAGTCCTGAAATGCGTTGCTCAAGTGCACACCCCGAGAGCCGAACCAGCGCCGCCTGATCTTGACTCACGCGCGTAACTACTGAGCTAATGGGCGGGTAACTAATAAATAAAATAACTCCCTGCAAAAAAACACTTCAACAATCGGAAACTTCACTCTGTCAATCTCAGTAACCGCCCCTGCGTCAAGAGACTCTACAAGTATGCGAAACTACCAAGAATAACCTATCAAGGCGTTTGTTACTCCGAGGATAAAGATTTAAAACCAACCAAGTAATTAAATTGCTGTGGACAATTTACTTGCAATAATGGCCTGCCGCTAGTTGGCAGCAAGCCGACGAAACCAAAATTTAGTTCTGCGCATACATTGCATTGCGAAGCAACTGATTCAATGTGACCAACTGGCTGTGTCGAGAGTAGTCCAAAGCATCCAAAGCTTTGTAAAACGCTACATTTATTTTCTTTGCTTATGAAAATCTACCAACTGGTCTTAATGAAGGTTGGTAGCCATGTAATAGGAACAATGGTATAAACACGCATGTGCCAGGAAATAAACGTAGGTACCGTAACTTGTTAAAAGAGTCCCTGAGCAAATCATACATACTAAGCTACCCCCATTGTTGCCGAAATATTCCAGCAATAATGAGGCTTATTTTTTACATTGTTTTTACCAAGACTAGAAGATTTGCCTGAAAGTAGGAGCATCGGACCGGGAAGCAGAGGCAATTGAATGCTTCTGAAAAGAGAAATAAAATATAGGCCTACTGAACATCACTTTTGAAAATGTTTTGTTTTGAAAATATGTTTTCGTATTTTCGTCGCATTTTCGATCAGAAAAAAAAACATTTCAGTAACAGTCTGTCTGCGTGTTTGTAACTTATCATAAAATCAAAATTACGTTATTACGAATGATTAGAAATACAGTACCGGTAAACAAAATGTGATTGAAACAAATTGTTTACCTAATCAACTGACAGCCTCATTCAATTTTGAAGTACTAACTGTCATCTTTTCAGGACACATTTGAAGATGTTTTTACTCAAAAGTCGTTACAGCGACCTTGGTATGTTATTGCTGGCGATGTAGATTACAGGGGAAATGTATCCGCTCAAATACAGTATTCGAAGAAGTCCAGGTAGGCTATAATTATTAGGCTGCGCCAAGTTGTAGGCTAGAACTAAATCATAAAAAAACTGGGCGTTTGCTAAATCATGGCCTGCAGCCCTACACCGTTAAAATTGTATCAAGGTTTTTTTTTGTGTTTTTAAAGCGCTAATTTGGAGGCCCGGGCTCTCATTGGTGCTGGCACAATTTTTTATTTTGTTGATTTTGATTGCTGCTCACCTGTGTAGCTTAAAGTTCATTTTTGTTGTTCAAGTTTCGTAATAAAATATAAGATCATTCAATCAAAGGACTACCTCTCAAAATATTTTTAACGTTAAAATGTTTGCATTCTTGAAAAGATTATTGAAAAGAATGTTTGCATAATCATTTTACGTACCGGTAGGCTGTCTTAGCATATGTCCTACTTTAAAAAATGCGCCCAAATTAAACATACTGCAAGGTTTTAATTTTTAAAGTAGGCTATGCCTTGAATTGCACCCTGTCAGTCTACTAGTCTACATGTATCGCATAATTTTTAATTAAAATTTCACATTGCGTAACTTTTCTATAAATTAGTCAATATATATTTGCCTAGGCCATGCCAAATGTTTGGAAGATTTGATTTATCACGCTTTGCTCTCAGCGTCTGTTGACAACTTGCCATTTAGGCCTAAGGCCTATATAGTGTGTTTTCGAGTTCAATCAAGTAGGCCTTACTGGACTTTGAACCCAGCAAGATTTTGTTCAAATAATAATGTTAATTGGATTTCAGGTTATTCAAACACTTATTCAATTGATTTGCTTTTCGGCAATTTGACTTTGACATTGCTTCTGGTGCGTTGATTGCACGTAGGTTATGTAGCCTAATAGGCCTTCAATTAAAGTGTTTACCAGACATTAATCTTTTTAGTTGCTTAACGAAGATGCAACTGCTCTGAAGACTTTCTGCATTCCACACGTCGTCTTTGTCTCTTTTCATTTACACATTCTCTTTTCGCCTATTGTAGTTCCATCACCTTTTTATTGTCTAAAAGTTTTGTATTTCTCATTTAAAAAAAATAAAGTAAGGATGACAGTTTATTAAAAGTTCACTTGACTGTGAATAGCAGTGGGCCTACAGTAATCCAGCAAAAAACAGTGTAGGCTATAGTCTTGGAAACATACAAAACTAAATTGGGCTGGCATGTTTATCGAAGTCACTTCAATGTTAGAAAAACAAATACTTGCACAGTTGATTGACGTATGATATAGAGATGACTGCTGAAAATATTACCATCAAATATTTTAAGATTTGCCCTGTTTCTGTCTGGAACATCATATTCAGGATTTTAGAAAGATCTATCATCTAGTATTCGAACTCATTTATCACAGCCTATCGTTCCTATTTATCAAAAATTACCGACTATGCGGTTATTGCTTTTGATAAAAATCATACTATAAAAAAAACTTTTCATGTGGTAAATGTTTGTTTTCACATTACATTTTAGCCGTTGGAAGTACAAAAGTAACTATTACAAAATGTCTGCCGATTTGTCGACATTTAAAAACGTTTCTGTTGACTTCCTGCTTATCGACACCGTACAGCTATGTGGTAGACTGCCAGCTAGCGGATTAATGCAGCCAATGGGTCCTGACAACGTTACTGCAGCTGAAGAACAATGGTCCTGGCTTAACAATAAACTCAAAAGTTCAAAGTGCGTATGAAGACAGTTCCTGTTTTATGTGTTTTATATTTTATTGTTTATTTATTTTAGTTAAAGTATCATAGTTGAAAAATGTAGGATATGACAGAATGATCCAAATTGTAAAAAAAAATCTACCGGACGTTACCAATTCGTTGACTGTGCATTATTTGCGCCTACATACGTTCATTATACTTGCTTTTGTTTTAATTAGCCTACAAAAGCCAGAATAGGCTATTGGGAAAAATTAATTTCTACAAAAACTGTAGGCTACAGTTTTCAAATTTAATTGCTGATTATTATACATTCTTCCTCCACATAACATTGCCCCCCCATTATATTATTATTTGTGTCCCTCCTACCTTCTGACTGAGAGTCCATTGTTTTGTTTTCGGAGTTGCAGCAAATTAATCTTATTGGTTTTGTTACTTTCAGTGCCGAATATCTGATAGTTGCTGGTCACTATCCAGTTTATTCCGGTGGCAGGCATGGTTCAACAAAATGTTTGGTCGATCGACTTCAGCCAATGTTGAAAGAATATCATGTCTCGATCTACTTCAGCGGTCACGATCACAGCATGCAAGTACGACTAACTTTTTTGAAGTTTTGACATTTAAAATTGAAAAAAGCGTAGCAGCAACACTTTTTTAGTAACAATGGAGGGGTTTTACTTGATTTAAGGGCTTGGGTTATTTCTTCAATTAAACATTTTTTCATTTAAATGCAGTGGATTATTTCAATCTCGCTTTTTTCTTCTTCAAATTGAGTAGAAGAGAGAAAACTAGATATCTTGAACTGTATCGCAAAATAAACAGTCTAACAATCACAAATATATCGCTGGCTTTTCAAAAAAAGTGTGTAAATGTGGAGTGATTGTAAATTTACATGTAAGCATTCGCTAATGCCATGCTGCCTAACAGCAAAGCACTTCCTTTCCCATAATTTCGAGTCTTGTTTAAAAAATAGTGTACGCATAAACCTACCAGAATTTTATAGCAGAATTTTCAATACTTTTTTGTTGACTGGCGGCATATAAAAACAGTTCAGTTATTGTTAAAGCTAAGCCGTTAACGTTTTATAAAACGCTTTATGCTGTACGATTCACAAACAAATAAACATCACTCTACACACAGCACAGATGCCAAATGAACACAGAACAAAACATAACAACACGGGTTTTAAAAAAAAAAGACTGATTTGTGAAGGCGCCCTGTTGAGTTCATTTATTGTTTAGTTGGTATGGCAAAGGCCATTTTGTAATAAATGTGTACGTAATATACCTCAATCTATATGACGGTGAGCAAATAGTCGTAAAAGATAAACGAGGTCGTCAAGTTAAATTGACAACCGCTTTTAGTAGGCTACGTATTATTGATTTGAACACGAAAATAAATAGATAGAATATAAAACACAATTATTTATTTTAATTTTTTTGGTAAAACAAGCCATGGTTGAACTAGCCGTTTCAAACCCGATCTGTTTTCAAAACAAAAATGTGCTTGAGTTTCTATTCATATTATTTAAAAATCCTTTCAAAACATGAAAAGTCCGAAGTAGATTATCATTATTTTTCACAGCACATAAAAGCAAACGGTGAAGGCGGAGTTCATTACTTTGTCTCTGGCGCCGCTAGTGACATTGACGATCGCCCAGATCACCTCGACGGCATCTACAAGTCAACTCGGTACTTTTGGACCAATCATCTTGATAAAACTACCGGTGCTTTTACGTATTGCGATGTTCGAAAGGATCAGATTTCAGTGGCTTTTGTGCACAACGACCAAACGATATTGTACATGGGAAAAGTTCTCCCAAGAAGTCATCCTTCGAATAAAGTTCCTCAGGCAGACATCACAGCGGACACTGTCAAGATACCAGTCATAAAAAAGCACAAGCCACCCATCCCGGTACGGCAAAGGCATCCTATGCCAGTTCCAAAGAAACTCAAACCCAAGTCAAGGCAACAGCTCTTATACGAGGATCGCAGAAGACAACAACAAAGGCAGTTGCAGCAACAAAATGCCATACGGAATGCTAATCGAGCTATGCGCCGGTACAGAGGACCTTAAAGTATAGAATATAGATTATGTTGTGTCACTTGTCATTAATTACACAGGCTACAACAGACAAAATAACTTGATTTTGCCATTACTTTGATTTTTTTGTATTTCCTGATCAGAAATTCCTGTATCTTTGAACTGTTTATAATCATACACTTCGTTACTAATTATAGTACATTGGGCTACCCTTGTGAAGGCTTGCACAATCCATTCATCCAGCTAGCAAAATCTGTTCTTTGTTGACACGTTACATTCATTCTATGTTTTCAGACGTTAAATCAATGTAAAAAGATTTTGCTAGTTGAGATAATAAATTTTGGTAGCCCACAAAAATTCCATCTGAGTGCACTTTTGAAAGGAGAAATATGGTGTTGAAAATGATTTTGTCATAGCCAGCCCAGTATGTAGTCGCGTGGACAAAAGCTATTCTTTAAATATGAATTGTGTAAACAGCGATAACAATGCATAAAACTCAAATAAACTAGCAATGTTTTAAAACCAACTGCTTCCATCAAAGATTAGACAAATTAACTGGTAAACCAAGCATTTTCAGCTAGCTAAATTATAAATATTTTAGGAAGTATTTTTGCCTTTACACATTTTCTGTCTTTTAACCCCAAAAAGTGGATTTGTGATGTCTGATTGCTATCAAGACTACAGTATCTATATATCTTTCAATGTATTTTATTCGGAGTTTCTTTACACCTTAGATTCTCTGTTCTTCAGGAAAGGTTAACCCAAAGGTAAAGAAAGTTGCTTTACTTTGGCAGGGCTTAGTTGCTTTGGTTACTACTTCCACGGTTCACCGTCGTAGTGTGATCTATGAAATTTAAGGCATTGTAAATGACGATTGCGCGATGCATGGAAGTTTGTGGCATTGAGTCATGACTACTGTTTCAAAATAACTATTTTTCCCATTGATCAATCAACGCTAATTGAAATTATCTCATCTGTCGTTTTCAACAACGTTATATTGCTTACGCAATTTTCAGGTATTGGCACGATAGAGAGATCAATAAAAAAACAACCAGTGGCTTTCGACAATCATAATGAAGTTGACAAATGCTTTACGGAAACGTTAGACTTTTAAATTGACGAATGAAGTGACGTTAACGGTGTATTGCAACTAATTGTGACACCAGCCTTTTAAAGTTTAAAACGACCAACCAAGCACTTTTGCGCCATCGTTCGTTTGACCATAAAAAACAATGCGGTACAAAGTCGAATTGCTTCGAGGTCTCTGAAGTTTAACTGCTCAGCTGGAAAGACAAACATGGTCACATGATACGTCATAAAGATAAACAATCAAGTCCAAAGAGACACATTAGCAAATTCAATTTCTTCGCATGGCAATCGGTCGGAATTTTAACCCTGTTTTAACCTTTGAAAACGGTTCAAAGATGTTGAAATTTATAAAATTTGTTAATATTTAAACTTTGACGTCACTTCACAGATGTTTGCATTCTTGTTTTATTAGTTTATCAAATGAGTTTTTCATTACATTATAGCTTAATGCTAACACAACCTGACACCGTTTTTCAGGGCCGTCCTCACAACATTAACGGCTATGTTCCATGCAATGTATTCACTAAGTTCCCATCTTCAAAGTATCTATAACAGTTTTATAATTGCTATTTCGAAAAACTTTGATTTCTGCGAAAGTTGAACAGCTTCTTTTTTGTGAGGAGTTGTTTTTTTCTGAGGACCACGTTTTATCGGAGTTAGATGTCCGGCCATTCCTCGAGCAGCCACTTGATGGTAGTGTCGTCCAGTGGGCTATTGATAGACCAACTGCCCTCGGTGGAGTAAAAGTCGGGAAGCTGTAGAGTATTTGGTCTGCGGTTTGTTCTTTCATGAGAGTGTAGTAACTGTTCAACGCCTATACGTAAGTGCAATGAGAGTTGAGACTCGTCTGAACTTTCTTCTTTTCTGTGTCCTTCCGTGTCATGTGACACGCGGGGGAACAGAAACAGCGCCAAGGCATCAAATTTAAATGAGTAGCCTAAGCTGCGTTCGTTCGCGTTTAAAATCTATGCTTTGGTAGGATATTACGCAACAGTTTCACAAATTTCGATTTCCATTGGAATTTTTACTTTTTTTTGCAACTATCACTGCACATAGCCTACTCTCACTAAAAGTGGCGTGTGCATCGTGTAGGTTCCGTATCCACAACGTTCTAAACCAGCAACCTTACTTTTTCGTTTGCTTTTTAAACTTTACAAAAAACAATCATCCGAATCATGTTTTTGTTTGGAATGTGAGATACGATCTCAAGCCTAACGACATAGGCTACACTTAATACTGAAAAGCTTGGGTGTTCATCAAAACAATTATCGTTTCTAGCACTATTCTTCTGATGAAATTGAAAGTAAAAGCAACAACAAATAGATTGATTTATTGCTTCACTGACGTTTTGGGTTTTAAATATCAAACCTGTCCCAAACATTGAGATAAACACGATTTATTGACGATTAAGGCTTAGCCTCGTAGACAAGTCCTTTGAAAATAATTCCGATGAGACTCAAAAGATTAAGAGGAAAAGGTTTAGCACTCTTGCTCTAGAAACATAATCTTTGCTGTCTTCCTCTTTTGCTCTGGTGTGTGCATGCCAACAATACTACATATCGTTTCAATACGAGAGGAGGATTCCACTCTTCGAAAAATGATCGTCTCAAACAAAAAGTTGTTTGTGTCCAAAGTCATATTTTTTGTGTGATCAGGGAGTAAAAACATTAGTTTGTAGATGGAAAAAGCTGAAGTGATAAACATGGTCATTTTTAGCATTCTAGTTATTAACGCATCAGCAGACAAAGATTCAGACAAACATCAAAGCACCATCCAAATGCAAAAAACGATTAATTTGCTGTCTGGGAACCGGCATCGGTAACTGAGCGAGGAGGAAACTCCTTTTTAGCTTAATTTGTTATGCTATGTCTACGGTCTATTCACTCTATTGCTTTACCACACTGGAGCAAAGGTGCTAATTAGAACTATTTTTGTCGAAACGTTACTAGAGCAAAGCCATCTTGGATTTGACTGTCGTGCACACGCTTTTATTTCCTTTCTATAGAATTATGATTTTTGTTTTCAATTAAAAAAAAATAAAGCTTAGACCAATATACAAACATACCCTGAAGAAGATGGTAGCCTACGCATAGCAGTTTAGCTAACTCCCTCCAGCCATGGACTTCTAAATAGTAGAACCTGGACTGGACACGCAGTGGACAACATTAGGCCAAACAGTTGGTACAACAGTTGGCCAACAGTGGGCCAACAGCCAAGTAACTAACCCTGTTGGCCCACTGTTGGCCAACTGTTGTACCAACTGTTTGGCCTCATGTTGTCCACTGCGTGTCCAGTCCAGGTTCTACTATTTAGAAGTCCATGCTCCAGCCATACCAGAGATCGTTACAACCATAAACCAAAACGCCTGGTCTAAATAAATTAACGTAGAGTTGTGAAAGGGCAATTTGTCTATTTTATGAAAACAACAAATTGGCGCAATGTGAATTGTTAAGTTAAAACATTTATATGTAGATCATAATTTGAGATCGGAAAGAATAAATTTTTTTCGAATGATAAATGTGGAAGGAAAATCCCAGCTCATTTATGCCTGAACCACAAATTGATGCTTCTTGTAAACATACTTAGGCCTAAGCTGTGCGTTTTTGTGTAGCGCTTTAGCTGCAAAAATAGCAACTTCAGGACAGCCCTACAGAAGCCTAGCCGAGTATGCCATGTTTCCTAGTTTAGAAAACTGCATCTTTAAACACAGATTCAACGTCGCAGACTTTAAATCAATGCAATAAAGACTAGTTGTGCTAGCTGTGCTGATTATATGTGATATTACTGATCAACAGTAACATCGATTTTTCAAACTGGCAGTCGCCTTCACAATACTGCTCAAAATGTTTTTATCAAAGAGCCATAAAAATTTGCAACTACTTTGGCATAAGTTCTTTGAGGAAAAACTGAGAGCCCACACAATGATCCAGATTGAAACAACAAATAATTTTTTTAATCAGTGTACAATGCAAAATATGCTTTTAATACGATTCCAACAAAATAAATATTTTTTCTACTAAAATTGTGTAAACATCAGGTTAACCTATTTGTGAAGCGATTAAAAGCAATACAAATTTATCTAACTTACACAACTTATCATTGCGCCTCTGGGCGCATTGCAAGTAAAATATTATCCTTTGTTTACACTTTACAACTTTCAACCCAGATGACCCGATGAGATACTTCGACAGGTGACACGGCTGAATGAAAATTGAAACAGTGGTGAAATTGAGTAAAAAAAAATTTGAGAAAGACGTTGTGTGTTTTTTTGTTGTATAACGTTTTGTTGATGTCAAACCAGACAGCCCTTAAAATTGATAAATCGTTTATTTCCACATCGACGGAACGTTTGCGATTCAAAAATAGACGTCGTTATCATTTAACGCGGTTTGATCTGTTTGACCAACGGGGAAAATGTCCACAGAAGGAAAACAGAAAAAAATCGCTTGTGTCCGTGCTCAGCTGGCCGGCTCCACTTAGACTTTGGACCCTTGGCCAATCTGATGAATAACGAAGTCACGAGTTGGCATAAGTTCTTTGTTTCCTTTTAAAATGTCTCGGGCCCAAACTCAGGTTAGGGTTGTTGACAAGTTAACGTGATTTACCAGTCTAAATGTTGTGCATCGATTTAACGTTTCATTTCGTTGCGCATACCCAACAGGCAGACTTTTTGCCACAACAGAATTGCTGCAAGATTTCGAAACCTTGCGCAAACTCGGAAATTCCTGAATATTGTTTGTCATTTTGCCTCCTGTCAGGGATGACTCTGTGAACTATTTGTCATTTTGGCACATTTCTTTGGTTGAAACAACGACTACTTGATATTGAAAAATAAATACAGTGACTCGTAAACAATAAGAAAATTGAATTTAGCCTACTTATTTCTCCATTACCGCTCAACCGCTCAAATTTTGGCAAAAACGCGAAGCAGTTTTATTTTAATTCATATCGTGGCATTCTGCCATTGTACGGCCAGACACAAAGCCGCTGATCATCATAAAAGTTTTGAACATTTTATGCTGCAAAGGCTTTTCAACTTATGACCTTGTTTTGGTTTATGGCTTTTGCTTCCCCGAACGGCGAGTTTCTTACATTTGGTAAATACATGCTAAAAAGTTCACAACAAAAAGTTCGCTTGTGATTAGAGGGGCGTTCTTCCCGGCTATCAGCACAAGGCTGAGCACTCGCTAGTACAGCGAGTAGCTGCGATTCGCTAACCATAACGGTGTAGCTTCCACGCAAGCCATTCAGACTTTCCAATCAACGATATGTTTCTCGGCAGCCGATTTGTAAGTTCGCTTGATAATACTGTTTAGACTGGTTTAGAGAACAAGAACAATTTTATTGTTGCCCATTTCTTGTGTTGAATGTTGTTATGCTGTTCAGTTTAATTTACCAAACCCAGAAAAACAATTCGTTGGTGTCACCCAGCAACGATTAACACAAATTGATGAACATGACATGTTGTGCATTGTGCGCACATTGTGCGCTAACCGTTTGCGCTACATGATCCACAAGGTTTGTTTAGCCTTTTACAAAAGTTCATGTTTACTGGAAGACTGAGTAACGAAAACTTTTGCTCAAAAGACATGGATTTGATGTTTCTCGGCAGCCGATTTGTGAGTGCTCAGCCTTGTGCTGATAGCCGGGAAGAACGCCCCTTTCTTCACCATGGATTTGACGTTACTGTGTCTTGACGAGGCAGTCAATAACACAGTTGAATGTGGACATAAAGTTTGGGTAACTTGCTTGCCTTCTTGTTCATTTCATGCAAACCTTCGACCACTACGCGAAAGCTTGAAAACAAAAACAAATTTCGTTTTATTCATTGAACACAGACAAAACATTGAAAACAACCTGCAGTTTAGGTAGATGTATGACAACAAGCTGAGGTTCAAATCTAAAGGTTTAAATCCAAAGTTTGGCAACCGAGTCTCCGGTAACACAATTACAACAAACTGAAGAAAAAAACGTAGAACAAGGGTTTAGAAAATTTTGTGAAACACAAAACATCAAATTTTATTTTTTTTTTATTATGGCTTCGATTTTGTCGTCTTAGCCGCACTTTCAAAAGTATTTCATCTTAATTTGGAGACAAGTGTCAAGCCTTGAACCAATTTGGTAGAATTTGTTGTCTAAATTAAATACGCTTTAGTAGTTTAGTGCTTCAATGCAAATCATCACTTCTGCCGAAAAATTACAAAAATGCTGAGCCACATTTTATTAGTTTTACTTTTGCCTGCTGTATCTATTGCTGAAGGATTTTAAATTGTAACTACGTACGATACTTGATTAAGTATTGGTGGCCATGCTAAGATTGCGGCAGCAAACATGACATTACTGTTGTTAAATTAACTCTTTTAACAAAACGTGGAGACAGATTTACACCAACTGTTAGTGATTAGTTAGTTGTTCACCATGCATAATTACAACCACATGGTTGTTGCGAAAATCGCTGCTTAAGTATTAATGTAGTTTTCCACTAAGCAACTAGGTTCATATTGTAGGCCTCTACTACTAGTACTACATATAAAATGATGTAAACCTCCACCAACAAATGGGCGTGGTAACATGGAATTTGACATGTAGCTAATGTAGCTTGCCATATCATCTTTGCCGTTCTTTACGTGTTTTCTGAATCGTCTTAGGTTGATGGTACTTTCACCATTGCAAATGTCTATTACTTAATTTGCTTTCATACCACATGAAATGGATATCACATTTAAATCTTCATCGTTTACTATCACCTTAATTATTGTTATGCCCGGTTACACAATTTTCTCCCATTAGAAATACTTTGTAGGCAATGAAACGTTGATTTAAAGTTTGAACCAAAACTGCTTCAAAACTGTAAGAGTAGGTTGGCAGCATCATAAAGTAAACTGCTAGATTATATTTTGATTGCTTACAAGTAGAAGCAGCTTTTCATGTCCGAGTTTGTTCGATTTCTTTATAATATTTACGAGAAACCTTTGAAAGGAACATGGTTTATGTGAAAGGCATTATTAATTTACGTGGCAGTTGCATGCTAATAATGCCATCACTTGACAATAATTACGAGGCAAGTATCAAAACGCGAAAAGCGACATGACTGTCATCTCTCTTCGAAAGTTAGCCCGGCATTTTGTCGTTTTAAGTTCCTAGAAAAACGTTCTTCAATCGATGATATAATTTCTTGAATAAGGCTTATTTAATGCCAAACCACAAATTAGTCTTTTTACGTTGGTTTAATGTCTGAAGATGTTGAATTTATGCAAAAAGGATTGATTTGCTGGTTTTAAAGCGCTTGCTGTTTAATTCACGTATTTTGGCATTGATGAGCGTAATCCTCCCGTTATACCGTAGCTTATCGAGGCAACTGTGTTTACATTTTCCGATATGATATATAATTGAGCCAAACTCAAATAAGAATAAACAATAGACATGCTTGTGGGAGTCAAAGGTACTTTCCGAGTCTCGTGATAAACGTAAGACTAATTTTGAAGAAGTGTCGAGTTGGTTGTTTTCACTAAGTTATAAGTTGCCAGCTGAATAGATGCACACACTGCCCTACAACCAAGGGCAAGGCAAATTGAAGTCACCACCAAGCTGGCAAAAGATGTCATCGTTAGTGGGTGAATGGCTGGGTTTGTCTCAGCCTAATTCTTGACCTGAGATCGAGTGTGGTTAAGCAGTGGACGTTGGCAACAAATCTTTCCACCAACGTTAATCCAGCCAGTAGCAACAACCGTTCGATTCCACACAGTCATGTTCCTGCATTTCAATCACACAACGCAAAACGAATTGTAGGCTATACAAGCACTGAAAGTAGATAACTCAACAGATATTTAACATTTGTTAAAATTATTGCAACCGCAGAGCTTGCGATCAGAAGTAATGTAACGGTTGGAACCTTTTCTTAGGTCCCGCTTTCACCCTCTGAGAAGAACGAAGTTATGCGATAAAACTACACATATATTAATTATGATCATATATCTAAATTCGATCATCTCTTCGTAACCCTGCTACCGAAGTACATGTATGTTAGTCTACTAATCAAGCGGGACGTTCAAACAACACGTAGACGAGATGTCGTGACATAAAAAGGGAAAGATCTGGAGAAACCAAAATGAATATCATCGGTTATACTCATGATATGAATACACTTTAGGAAATAGCCTATTGTGTGGAATTAAGCCCTTTGAAAAAATGCTGTCTATAAATTTTAAGTGTAGTCTAATGGAATTAATCAATAAATAAAGTAATTACTGGTTGTGTTAAACCATAGATTAACCACAGTACAGTATACCTTGGATTATGATTCAATTCAGTGGCTGCTCGATGCCTGTCCAAACATCTAGCCCGAGTCGCCTCCACTGCCCAAGGGTGGTAAAAGGCAGAGTCCCTCGACCCTTGACGTGGTGAAAAACAAAAGGTTCACACGAAGAAGACCACTTTTTCTTCGTAAAATCCGCTCTTTGCTTCACTGTCCCTCATTGGTCCCTCTATAACACATCTCTGTACCTGCCATGCAAAATATAAATGTTAGCTCTCATTAATTTGTCGATTTCTTTAAGACTGAAATCTAAACTTGAACCAAATTACCTTCAAGTTAAATGGTGAAGAACCCTTACAAGATTCGAATTATTGTTTCCAAGTATCAAAACTAACCAAGATTATTTAATTATTATTTTCAGCATGTGTCTTTTCATCGTTCAACTGACGTTCTTCTCGCATGGCATTGCAATGAGAAAACCTTTCACATAATTTATTCCTGGGTTTGACACTCAGGAGAAAATCGAGCAAACATTAGTTATGTAACTTTTATCAACTTTTGTGAATGTTGAAACAATGTAAATTATTATCAACAACGTTTGGTTATCACTTCAATGTTGCGTCATGTTAATTATTGTTATTGCCTATTGCCCTATGAGCAAACAAACAAATCAAGTCGCTAGCAGTGTTGCAAATAAACCCTTTCTCTTTTTCGCCATCTTTGCTGAGTCGGCGCGCCTTCAGGCTTGATATATATAAGCGGGTGAGTTGTGCCAGAGCTTTGGAACAGCGAAAAGTGAACCCGACAACATGGAGATACAAGCATTCTTTTTGAGTCTTCTAATATTGTCGATCGTTTCCAGCACAGAACCAAGTAAGTCAATTACATTTTGTGAACACTTCAGCAGCTTAAAACTTACACAAAAAATCATCATTGGATTAGTTTTAGTGACAAGGAACCATGCCTCCAGCCTTTTGTTTTGTTGTTAAACCGTAAATTACGCATGTTTGCTGTCTTTTGCTGACTGACACAAATAGAGTGGCAATTAGCCTAACATCGCAAAAGTCAAAAATGATAAGTTATATTTTAACTGATCGCTTATCCTAAAGAAGTATTTATATATGGATCAATTGTAGGCTAAGTAATCTACTTTTCAAAGTCGTGAGTCATGCATTATGCCACCAAAAAGGAATTATATTCAGAAAGTTACAATTTTTCTTTAATTTGTGGCTTGCTACTTTTTATTTCAAAATCTAGTGTAACATTAAAATTGTACAAAACTGCTGTTGTTGTGTAAATTCTTAAGTGCTATGTTTTAATAAAAGAAAATGGGGTGTGCAACTGTGCATTTTGCAGTGCAATTATTTTGCTTGTTATGCAAATTTGTCATCCAACTTTTAAGCAACTTGGCAATCCAGCTTCTTTAGCGGAGAACAAAGAATGTGTGGAGTCAGCAGTAACTCTCCTTGCGGTTTTAAAGGCTTGCACGCAACAAAAGTATAGGGTTGTGTCAAACCTCAAAAGACATTTTTGTCTTGCGCTGATAATATGATACTTATGTTCGAAATCTGTATCCCTCTCATGACGAATTGTTATTTTTATGTTTATTTGAGTTTGGAAAGTTGCTCAATCGCATAAAAGTTTGGCTTGAGCTATTTGCATTGCGACCAGTCGGTTTGAAAATTCTGATTGTTTCCGCTTCTTGTAAATCAATGAGTTGTCCCATTGATTTTGCATTCACCGCAGTTTCCTTCGATTGCATTCACACTTGTGAGCACTGAAAAGTTCTTTGTTTTGCAGTTAATGTTGCAAAACGATTTGGCTGCTGCGTTCAGCCTGGCCTTCGGGCGAAATGTGTTTTCGCAGCTGATTTAAAGTATGACGACATTAAGTTAGTAACCAATACACAACAATTGGTTATGAAGAATTGTCCATTTTCATGCACTTGTTTGGGGTAAAAGGAGAAGCATACATTTTGCCAACAGAAAATTTACTTACAAACCCAACCAGCAAATTGGTCCTTTTTTACATCTGAAGACGTTGAATCAATGTAAGAAAGGACTGATTTGCTGGCTGGAAACTCTCATGAGAACAAAATTTGTTGCAGTGAAGCTTGAACGTCGATTTAATTCTGTTTCTACCTTTGACTGCAACGTTGAAACAAAGTGCGAAAATCAAAAACATTGATTGTTTCCGAAAACGTTTTTCTGGCTCAGTCACGTTTATGATGACAGTTAGATTTAATTATTTTTGCGAACATCTTGTTCTTGTGTGGAAACTGTGAGAAATGTTTGTGCTTATTCTTGTGTTGGTTGTTTAATATCGCAGGCCTGTAAGTCAACAACAATTTTTTTGTTTTCGGTTATTTGGAATCACGGTCATTCTATCAAAAAGAACAAAATATATTTCGTAGGCTTTGATTATAGGATTTGAATATCATCGAAACGACACATCAACAAAAAATAATTTCTTGATTTCTATTCGAAACAAACTTTAAAATTTAGGGATTCTTGAAACATCTATGAGACGAAAAACAACCAATTAATACTTTTTGAATTTTTTTTATCAAAATACAGCTTCTAATTGATATTTTTCGGCTATGGTAATTTTTTGTGGTCTAAGTGGATTTGTTCAGCTACCAATTTTCTTTCTTCGTGGTCAGCGTTTTTGCATTTCTTTTTGTCAAAGTGTTGTCTTTCGTCACTACAATGCACAGTAGGAGATTAGAAATCTTGTCCACCAACTAGGGCTGTTTTAATGTCATTTTGCTCAAGAAATGCGATATATAGATCTTTTTGTTAATTTAACATTCAACGGCGTCACAGTAATTTGTTAAAACATCTTGTGTGTGTCGCTTGCTTCAGCAGCTCTTTCAGCTCATCGCTGATGTCTTATTTTGAGCACGTGATTTCTTTGTTATCGATTTTCAGCTGATGCAAGTCAAGCGTGACGGCTATCTCCCTGCGGCAGTGATTTGTTTTTGCAGCCCAGGCAAGCGTTTTTTTAAAAGAATCCAGTTATTGCCGAAGAACTTTATTCTCTAGTTCTGAACGACCTAGTTTTCCTGGAAATCATGCTTTCGTGGTTCTTGCTAAATGCTTTTATATTGTTTCTGCTAGTTATGTTATTATTTTCACGTTTTAGTCGCTTCTCCAGCAATTTTAGTGGACTCACAGACTGACAGCTGCTTCAGTTGACTCTGATAAATCCAGGATACCTATGGTTTCCTGCCACGAATTAGCATCAGTTTATTATGTGGGCCACAAAATTAATGAATGGTTGTTCGTTTTTTAACCCATCGTTCTTGTCTGCATTAAATTCAAAAAGGGTGTTAGTTTCACCTGTTTTACTGACCACTTTATGGTTTGGCAACTTATACGTGTGGTCTCATGCTCTCTTACGTGGAGCAATCTCAGCGACAAATGCATTGAAATTGTAAATGAGGCCACTGCCGCGGGGAGGACTGCGAGAACATACGTGGTTAATAACAATGTGATGTTTTACAAGAGAAAGCCGAAAACAATCTTTTTTCCTTTTTACGTCTTGCCCAGAAGGTCGAACACAATGGCTGTAAACGTTTGTAGATTTTGTGGTGCAGAATATCAACCACACTGTTAACGTCTCATTCCAACTACAATGTCTATCTTTGATATAATTAGATGTAGATTGCACACCGAGTTATTAGTATGATACTCAATCTCTAATTTTCCGAAAGTTGTTTGGCTGACCGATAATTTCTGACAAGACAAAATCAATTTTTTATTTGTTTTTTTACATCTTTGACGTTACAAAAGCATTAACCTGCGTAGTTTCTCTGCTTTGTAGACAAAGCGATATTGCTTGCAGATGGACTTTGACCGCTCCATGTCCAATAAAAAGGAGAGAGAAGGAGCAGACACTTGCGACGTTCTGCACTTCCTCAATGACATTAATTCTTTGCTGGCAATTTTGCAAAATCTTGCAATCCGATATGTAAATGAAGAATGAAAATTTGTTAAACTTTTCAATAAAACATTATGCTGCTGCGTTGCTCAATAAAAAATCAGTTTCAGTCGGAAGATTAAAAAACCTGAGTGTTAAATTTCACAAAGAGGGATTAAAATACAGCGCAATAATATGTGGCTGTAAACAATTTTTTTATCATTTGTATCTTGCGTTCCATGGCTGGAGCCAATGCGTGGCAACACGATTTTTGGCTTTCTGCACTGCTATTGCAAAGGCAAATTTTGAATACTTTATTAGAAGATTTGAATACTTTATTAAATCTTGTGCATCACACACTGAATTACATCGTTTTTCTTGTTTTTTTCAGGATCTTTGGAGACGTCGTACAAATGTGCAACAACGTGCACAGGTAAGTCTTATCTGTATTCACAGATAAATTTGGCCTGGATCATATTTCTTTTCTGTGCTGTTAAGCGTGAAAGTACAGCTGGTCAGTGGTCACTGTAGCCTTCAAGCATTTTCCTGCTTGCAGTGATCGCCTGCGGGAGTTACGTCATAACAAGACGTTCGGCAGAAATTCTGCACAGCAATTCTAGCTCAATTTATTGGTAATATTAAGAGTTGCTCTTGAGACTTATGGTGAAATAAAATGTAATAGTAATTATATCTGCTCATTATAGATTTAGCTTCTTTGTGGCTTTTCATTTGATAGATCAACACTAATTTAAGTTGATTCATAACAAAACTCATCCTGTGTTTACTAACAGAGCCCGAGAACCTAGTGTTCCGACAGGGCTACACATACCAATACAGCTATGCCGCTACCGTGGTTAGCTCTTTCCAAGACGGACCAGCCGCCGACCATAGCTCGGAAATTAGCATTCAAGCAAATGCGATGATAGATGTACTATCACCATGCGAGATGGTCTTGCGGGTACGTTGTCGCTTTACGCTGTTGTTATTTAAAAGAAATACTGTTATTAGTTTGTGCAGTTATTTCAAACCTAAAATTTGGAAAAATACAGTGCATTCTAAAGGCAAAAATGAGTAATCATTTATTACCCAGCTTTAAAGCATAATGTTACCCGTAACTTTGCTAGTGAATAACATGTACACTAGCTTTTTCAATATTTTTTTGTTTTTTGTTTGAAGTTTCTAAAATTTTACAATTTTACACGAAATGTGCCAGTTTTGTTTAAACTTTCTGAAGAGGGCGTATTCGCGCCTTTTTACATTAAATTAACGTGTGCTCACGTTATCTATAAAAGAGGGCAGATTATCCTGGTTGTGGTGCGAAAACTTGGAAACTTTTATTTCAGGTAACGGACGCCACAATTCAAAACAGCAATTACGTTTCGCGTGACGACGCTCAACAATGGGCGGAGAACATCCAGCGTCACCCGTTGCATTTCAACTTCCAAGATGGCCAAATACCTGACGTATGCGCCTCAAATGACGATCCCACTTGGGTTCTGAACATTAAAAAGGGTATTCTTTCGGCTCTACAAGTGTCTACTTTCGAAACTGTAGAAGCTATACAGGAGGTGAGTTGTTCGAAAGGTCTCTGCTCAAGACATGATCTTATTTTGTGGTTTGAAAAGCATTTGTTTTGTGTTATTGGTGGCATAGATCGTGTTGGACTTCGGTGAATTCTCGTGAGACTGTTATCTACAGAGTTGTTTGTTATACGCCATTAAACCTCAAACAACCAAACGTCTTACCAGCAAGATACCAGTCGTTGTGGTACTGCACTGAATTAGCACAAATTGGAGTGATGTGTTGCTTTATTAACATCTGTGTCATAATAAGTAAAACGTTTTGCTGTCAATAAAAGCAATAACAAAGCCTAATTGGACACCGACATATTGTGCTTCGGTTTTGTTTCGCCTTAAATCATTCATTAAAACAATTTTTATAAAGTTGTTTTCTAGTGGAAAGTGTTGAAACTTGTTTTGTGGTCAAAATTGTCAACAAATTTATCAATGACTGCAACAGACCGACGTCAGTGGCGCATGTGAGTCATCCTACACAGTTGAAGGCAACAACGGAAATCTGGAAATAGTCAAAGAAAAGAATTACAACAAATGCGAGGACAGGGACAAATATCTTCTCTTCTCCCATTTCACTCCTTACAACAGTGAATCGGTAAGTTGAAAACTTGCAAAGGTGACAGTTTTGGCGTCAAAGGGCATGGCTAAGCAAATTGTCGTCATTGCAAAAGAGTATTTAACATAAAACCCAAACCAAAACTATTAAATAGTTGCAAAATTGTAGTACCGCTTTTTTAAGTTTTTAGAAACTTTTTCATCTTTTTGTAGAATTTTAATAACTATTTTTTCAAACTAGGAAAAATTTTATTTTATTTTTAAATTATTAAAAAATTACTTCCTTGCAAAATTTGGAGCGATGCTCTCACACTACTAGCGATAAAAAGAAGTAACTTTAAATTTATCACTCTCATCTACAGCCTCGCCAGAGTTTCATTCGCAGCAGTCAGACTTGCACTCAAAGAGTTCAAAGACATCAAGTTCAATCCAGCATCTGCGAGGAAAACCATGTCTTCCGACCTTTTAGTACCGCTGAGAGTGGGGCTCAAACCACCATTCGTCAGTCCTTGCAGTACAACGGACGACAGCGTTACTATACCCAAGACACTTGTGAGTGCTATCAAGATTCAATATACAGTATGAACAACACAAAATGTGTTTTTCGCTATAGATTGTGTTTATGGTTTACGGATTATTACTTGTGTTTATGCATTGCAACCGCCCGACCATATTTATCACCTCAGAAATGTGACGGACTGCGTTTGTAGACCGTTGTTAATAAACCGTATGTTGGTAGTTAGTACACCCCTTCACTTTCGTTGTTAATAAAACGGTAATTTTTGAACAGCACTTTTCATCAGTTTATTTGTTTTTAAATGTGCGGAATTAAACAATAAAGAGTTTCTTTACTGTTTTTACACGAGTTTTAGTTTGATAAAACCTTTTCAATTTGTTGAGTTACCATAAAAACCTTGCCAGATGTGTAAACACGTTATTGGCTTTCAGTGGAAATTGCGAATGTCAGACGGACCAATTTGATCTTTGAAAGCGAAAACAGTGCTCTCGTTTCCACGGATATTTCAGAGCTTCAGACTTTATACTCCGACCTTTGTACTACCATGTCTGGAGAAAACTACAAACAAGTGCGTGGGTAAAAATTGCGTAACTGTTGTGATGGTGTAATTCTATGGTTTTGTCATTTTAACAAACAAGTCGTGTTGTGGAAGCTTTTTACAGTACGTGATTCGTTTTATGACTTTTGCGATGCTGTCCAATTTGTATCGGCCATAACAATTCAAAAACATATAAATGAGACTTTTTTTTCTGTTGATAAGGCGATGATCAACTTAGCAAATTTACTCGTTTCAACTCGTTTCGGTGACAGCAAATAAAACATCTTTGTTGTTAGGTTGGAAAAGATTTCATCAAAATGGTCTTCTTGTTGCGCCGCCTTGACTCGTCTGCTATTGAGCAAGCTTACAGTTCCGTAACCGGAGCCTGTCCAAGATGGGAAGCCGCTTTGAAGTAAATTTTCCTTTATTGATTTGAAAACTCTTGTTGTTTTAGCATTCATCTCATTTGATAATCTGTAGAAAACTTAAGTCAAGTTCATATAACTAAAAAAACTGCTCTTTTTACATTGATTCAACGTATGCTCGTATGCATCGTCGGCTGCATAGCCGAGTGGTGAGAGCGCTGGAACGGCAATCGAAAGGGCGCCGGTTTGACACGGGTCAGAAGCATGCGGCTGTGTCTCTGGAAAGACACTTAAAGGCATGCCTGAAGGTGGACATTAAGATTGGCTGCCTTCCCGTCCACTTAATCTAAACCAAATACGACAAAAAAAATTATGCACGTAAAACAACATAAAAGGTTAATTTTGACAGATTGGTATTTTAACAATTATTGTAACATCAACACGGTTTTTGGTGTCGGATGCATAGCTGAATGATCGGGGCCTTTTCTGAGCTCGAAAGGGCAAAGGTCGGACACCTCTCAAGCGCGAGCCCAAACGTCTTTGACAAAGCACTTAATGACACGTTTGCAGGTGAACAAAACGATTAATTTATTTTCCCACCATCAGGCGTAACCACAAATACGACAAAAAGCAGTTCTTAGTCTCAATAAAAGTTGTTTCTACTTTAAAGGGGGATGTTTCAAGATGCTTTGCAGTGGTGCGGTAGTGAGGGATGCGTTGTGTTTGCAACGCGCCTCATTGTATCAGGTACAGAACACCTCCCGAACAGCGTCGCAAGAAGATGGATGACTGGCATGAGCTTAATCACAAAACCAACCGTGCCCATGCTCCGTGGAATGATGGTGAGTCTCCATGTTATTCACTTCTTTCCGCAATTGAATTAAATCACATGCATTTACAGAAGGAGACTATTCATCAGGCATTTCGTTATAGCCAAAAGCAACATCACGGTAATTGCGTTCAATAATACGCAAGTCATTTTGCAAGCATTTGTAGTTGGTTTCAGACTACCACACGGCAATTTATAATTTAGCAGGTTGTGCCTTTATACGGCTGCGTCGACACTCTCTGCTTTGCAAAGCCCTGAGAAAAACGCATAGATACGGTATCTGTGATTTACATAGCGTTACATAAAAATACACATTAATATTACCGTGATGTTGCTTTTGGCTAATGATTGAAATTGTATGAATAACCGTTTTAGTAGTGGTTGTGACGGTTAGAAAGTTGTTTGTATCAATTTTCACTTCTTTGCTTTTTAGGATGTTGTTCAATCTGGCCGCCTTATTGAGCAATCTTACCTCACTGCCGGTACAATGCTCCACCGGCTCTGTACCAAGTCTTCTGCCAACTGCTTGACTGAACCTGTGGTGAGAAGAGCCCTTGAAGTCTTCGAAGGAAAACTCGGTGTCAACTGCAGAACGAACAACCCAGACCAGAAACAGAATGTATGTGAAGTTAGGATGCATGTTGCAGGGACGTAGCCACGGGGGATTAAGGGGAAATTGCATCTCACCAAACTTTTATCTTGCCTTTCCCTAAATATATATGTTTTAATACCATTGTAACTCATGTTGAATGACGTTTGTTTCCCCCTCAACAGTTGCTTTTGCACCCCCTAAAAGTTTCTTTCTGGCTACGTCACTGGCATGTTGCACAATTTTATAAAATGTTTTTAAAATGATAGTGATTGAATATTAAACTAATGTCAATAAAACGGAATCTATTTCCGAAAGTTTATCTTGATCACGTAAACTCTTTCCTTAAGACCTAAAGAACGACATTCTAGAAACAACGCGGTTTCATTTTTTTACAAAAATGCATCATCAGTAGAAAATATGTTATAGCTTTTTTTATCAATAGATACTGCTGTCTCTTCGAGCCTTGGGAAATGCTGGACGAACAACTGCGATCAATACTCTGACAGCTTGCAGCCAAGAAGAGACCAACGACATGGAAACGAGGATTGCAGCAGTGCAGTCATTCCGACGAATGCCTTGCAACACCGACGTATGCCCCGTTCTTTTCTTTTTTTGTGGAAGTAAATTATATTATTTATGTTAATGATGTTATCGAAGACAAATGTTAGAAGTTTAGGCCTATACAATAAAAACATTAAGTTTTTATAGTATACAGCTTTTCCTGTCTTGTACCAGAGACAGGGTGGAGCATTTTAGCAATATATTTTACATATTTACAATTAGTTTTAACAGTCAAGCGTTTTCGGCTTAACTTAAGCCCTCATCAGGAATCTAAAAATATTTATAAAAATGCAATAAATTTCAACTTCTTGAAGGTAACTATAACTAACTGACTATACGTTGTATTTGTTGTATTGTTATTGTATTGTTGCGTCATGCCTGTCTTTGGTACAAGAAAGCAAACTTTTCCTATCTGGGCTCCAAACTTCTTATTTGCTTGTTGGGGATACATATTACTTTTTGTTGAACGCAAATCCCAACATAATTATAGACTTTTGTCTGCATACGTTAGATTTTTAACGAGAAACATTTCTTAAGCTTTATTGAAGTACCTTGAAAGATCCTTCTTAAACACGAGCTTAGCGTTTGTACTGAAATGCATCCAAATCTTTTAGTGGTAAACCATTCGTTTTAACATCACCATAAAGTGGGTTTAACTTGGATTTATAGAGATCAGCTCTCAGCCGTATTGTTTTCGACATTCAACAAGATTCTGAGATTCGGATTGCGTCTTACCTATCCGTGATGAAATGCCCGACTCCTAGCCTCATTCAACAAATTGTTATCTTACTTGATGATGAGCCCATCCAACAAGGTAAAATCAATAGTGACTGCACAGCTCCTCAATTATTAAATGATAAAACACGGCGTCGTTAATTTGTCTAATAAATCTTTTTGACTAAAATTCAAGAACAAGAAACTTTATACTAATCATTGCTTTTCTTACCTTTTATAAGTATTCGACGGATTGATTAAAATTGATTCATTTTTTACACTTTATTATTTTAATATTCGCCGTTATGTAAAAAAAAACAATCTGTCTGAGTAAAAAACAACGCAGAAGTTTAAAATAAAATGCACGTGATGACTAAATTTTACAAAACGTGGTAGCCTAATTGTTACTTACAGTATATTGTTAATTATACTACCTGTTTCAAACTTATCTCGTTTTGTTTTAGTTTCCAGCTTCATTTGGAGTCACGTTAACGAACTGCTCGAGTCCAACGACCCACTGAAAGGTTACATCAAGCCGATGCTCTTGGAAACAGAATTTGCAAAGAAACACGACCTTGACCCGAGAAAATATTCAAGATTCTACGAGGCTTCTCTTTTCTCAGGTAACCTGTGTACGGTGAATGCAGAAGAATAACTTAGAGTGATATTTTTTGTATTAATTCCTGCAAGTTTGTCGACAAGTATACCCTACCCTACTAACATGGAGTATGCTTGACTTTGGCAAAAGTTTTACTTGAAAAATCGCTTATAAATCAAATGATATTGTTCAATTTTGAAACAGCGGCGGATTCAGCTAGTAGCCTCAGGGGGAGGAGTGATATCAACAAAACACAATGATGTGGAAGCCTACATTAATTTAACCTTGCAAATATACCGTGAATAGTCATTTTTCTGTGTTTTAGGGGGTAATCCCCCCTCTTGGATCAGCCACTGTTTTGAAAAATCTATATGTTGTTTCTTAAGTTTGTACGTCATACATTGATTAAACAGAGGCTCTTAACGCGGGAGCAACAGTGGAGAGCAGCGTGGTATGGTCGCCAAAGTCGTTTGTGCCTCGTAGCGCTGAACTTGACTTATCGGTCGATGTTTTTGGACAAGCTGTTAATTTGCTGGAGGTAAGCTGCAACAAAATGACATCTTTAGTGTTTGTTAAAGCTTTTAGCTAACACATAGGAACGCCAGTGTTTTACATTGATTGCAGAAGTTATAAAATCTAACCTTTTGATCAGCCACTAAACGCTTAGAGCAATCAACATAAAAACAATTAATATTTAACCAGGTATGGAAGTGTGAGAAAGAGTCATGGGATTTTCTATAAACCAAACATGTCAAAAGATTTGTTTTTCTTATTAGAAATTCCATACAAAGTCATTATCGAGTTAAATATTTATTGACGCCAAACAGTTTCTTGCAAACGCTTGCCAGCAAGAATGGTTTACTGCCGCTTTGCAGCATTGCGAAAGTAGGTTAATCGAGACAGCATTGAAACAAGAAAGATTCTGGAATGTGTTTACAATAAATCGGCGGATTTCTAAGTGATTAAGTATGATATCCTTAGTCATTTAAAGTGGAATGAATTTTCTTACCGTTGATTAGAACATTGCTGAAAGTCCCTTTTAAAGCGAAATGCTTTATCGGTGAAGTGCTGCCAAAACGTAAATAATTGTTTTCTTATTCATCGCATCTTAAACTTTTCCCTTCAGATTGGAGGCCGTGTTGAGGGAGTCGAAAAGTTGGTTCAAACCGCTCTCGCTTCTGACAACTTTTTCAAAAGCAATCCCCTCAGCGAGTTGTTTATGTCGTCTGATGACGATGAGGATGATGAAGACCAAACGGAAGGTGATGAAGAATCACGAAGAAATTCCAGGGAGACAGACAACGCTCGATTGATGGAGCTTCGAAATGAAGTAAATTACTTTTTTTTCTTATTAAGTTTCCATTTTAAGTCTATGGTTTATTATGAATTGACACATAAGTAAGTTTGGAACAATAATAAAGACTCCACTATGCTGTAGTGTAGATAGAACGTGTTAACTAAATTAAAGCAATACACATTTAACCACCGTTTTTTATGTTATTTTAATTATATATATGTTTCATCACATTACATTGTTTTGTTTACGATATTTTGCATTTCAGTACAAAGCCAACTTGAATTCTGAAACAACACCAAATGCTAACTGGTACCTCCGAGTCTTCGGCAATGAAATGTATTATCAGAATACCAGAAGTATGCAGGAAAAGATGGCAGGAGTGGACATAAACTCTATCTTCACTCAACTAGCTATGGTAAGATAATCCTCACACTGACTTTCACGAACTAGTTTTCACAAATTTTCAGGCTACCTGTTGCACTGTTAGCTTGCTAGTGTTACAATTGGACAAGTTATTGCAAGTATTTTTCGGTGAGTTGAAGTTGAGCTCTCCTGTGGCATGATAATTTGCAATGGTGCAACTTCAGTTTGAACAATGTAACCCGTACTATTGCTATTATGTTTGCAGGGTGGTGACTACAACTATCACGACGACACCATGCTCATGAACAGTGCTCATGTTCTTCCCACCGGGGCTGGTCTTCCACTTACAATCGCTTTCAATGGTTCTGCCAGCATCGACGTGAACGCCAACGGCAACTTAGACATTGCTGGTTTATTTACGTACCCCAGAAATCTTGGAGTTATAGGCTCCCTCAATCCAAGGTAAAGTCGAAGTCCTAAGAATAACCTTATCGAGTTCAGCAATCAATACTACCAACACTACAAAACGTGCTTACTACCAAGCAAACACCTAGCAAAACGAACCGCAGTATATCAAATATAGTTGCTGGTCATCTAAAAACCTTTACAGCCTGTTTCTTCTTGAATGAGATCATCAAAAAGTTCTTATTCAAACAGAATCTGGAATAGGCCTATAGGCTACACTACTGGAATATAGAATTCTACTTGAATAAGAACCTTTTGATGATCCCAATTAGGATGAAACAGGCTGTTAAGTTTTTTAGGTGACAAGCAACTATATTTGACCTTATCAAGTTATGTAGATTTGGAAAATCTTTTATTGCTTGTATACCCTTTGGAGATTAATTATTTCTCTTTCCTTTTAGAGCGGTTGTTTTAGTTACTGGGTCAATGAGTGTTGACGCCACTGTAACAAAGACTGGTATTGCGACGGAATCATCAGCCGTTACCTCATGGACTATCGGGGGTCGAGTATCCATCACCAACAGCCAGTCTGTTGAAGTCAAGATTGATGCTCCCTACCAACGTAACACCTTCTTTAGCTTCAAGTAAGCAAAAATTGATATTCTACATGCAAGCTTAGAAATTCAAGATTAAAAGTGTTTTTTTAATTTCACGTTTTATTTTCACAACAGGCTTAACGCGTTAATTGGAGCTTTTCCTTTTGATCGTATTCTGTCTTTTTATTAGTTAGTGTATTGCTTTGTATGGCCAAGTTTAAATTTTAGGAGAAATTTAGTGTCACGTGGTCTTTCGGACAGTTTTTAACACAAACGTCATACATATCTCCCACATTAATTTACAATCGCTTTTCTAAATAGCCACAAGCTTATGAAGCTCAATGGTGAAGAAGAAATTGACATCGGCACGGAACAAGAAAGCAACAACATCGACTGCTCTGAAGGATACATAGGTCAACGACTATGCGTTGCAAGCCCGCCGGTAAGTCTGCTTGCCTTTTTTTGTTGTAGCTAGCATAGGGCCCACAGGCTATGAGTGTGGTGGTAACTGACAGGGAGAACGAGATGCGATATCCCTGAAAATTTATATGAAGAAACCGACTAAAACCAAGAATATATTTCAAAAACGTGGTTTATGGACATAAACTGTAACCTACAACAATGGACCCATTTTGGCTGCCTTCCGGTTTATTAAAATTTAAGCCACTTTCACTGTACCGTTTTATTCGCCTATTTATTTTTTATTTACCGCAATTTTAAGTATTAGAACCTCACTTAGCATCTTATCATGATCTTATCAAAATAGTATTCTATGTGCTGTTGTTACCGTAACAAAGAAAAACTGTATACTGTATAGATGGAAATTAATGAGTGCGGGAAATAGGTGTGGAGTTATTCACATTTGTTGATGTCCTAACTTTACAATTTTGTTTTCAAGAACGCAGCTGTGTTTCCCATGTCTGGACCAGTTACCATGTCGGCTTACACGGAGAAAACAGACAATCTTTTGGATCACTACCTTCTTGAAGGAACCTTCAGCACGCAATACAATGTAAGATAGTTCATATATTGTCAATTCTGAGACAAAGTCACTCTAAGTCGAGCAACATAAAGCAAATTGATATACGCAGGGCGCCATCTATCCATCAGAACTCCAAACCACTTTAAGACTCGACACTCCAGGCTCGATTGTCAATCGCGAGACTAACATCCGGGCTTCTTATAACATCCAAGAAATGCGATTTGGTGTCACAATGCAAAGTCCAGAAACCAACATCTTACTCCGAGGTTAGCTAATTGTTTCATCGGATAAAAATTGCAAATTTGTAAATGATTTGTTCTAATCGCTTTCATAATATTTGTTTACTAACGAACTCTTTAAGGATATCAATTGTGCTTTAGTGCTGTAACTTTCTAGAAGAGTAGGTTTATTTTTGTTACAGCCAGTAGAGGTGTAATGTTACTTCAGCTTTATTATTATTAAAATTGATTTTCTTACCAGCAAGGTAAAGGTCAAAAGTAAATTGCGATTTATAATACTTTCAGGTTTAATTGAGGATGAGCCATTGCGTAAGCACGTCGAACTTACGTACGTAAAGAATGGAGAGCAAAGCAGAATTCAGGTGAGAGGTTTTCGATTCAGGTCAACCTCCATTTAGTCAATGTCTTAGCACCTTTATGAATTTTTAAATATCATCTTTAACTATTTAGTATTAGGCTGTATTTGATTCTAATTCCCTATATCAAACGAGACAATGAATATTCGTTGTTGTGCAATGATAAGTTGCATTAAATATCTTATGACGCCCCGGTGAATGGGTCCACACCGTCGTACCGTATGATAAATTTTGACAAAAATCGTCAGAGCAAAAAAATAGCATCATTGTAAGATGCGAAGTTAGGCCTACAGCACTGGCTCTAAATAGAAACAAATTTCAAACTATGCTGTAATATGTCAGTGGCCTAATAAAGAACAACGCAAAATATACAATTTATTTACAGGCAAGAATGCACAAAGTCTATGACGGAGGAGAAATACGATGGTCAGCATCTACTTTGTTCCAAACACCGTCAAAGAATGTCTCTGCTACTGCCACTGCTGCACTCAATCCTTCATCACACATATCCGGTCGGCTCGAAATAGAAAACCTTCTGGAAGATTCCGTGGTAGTTACTGGTGAGTTGAAGCTAGAAAATAACTTACTGCTGCTCACTTCTTCTTGTGCGATATTACCTCCAAAACTTGATTTGCTTGCTTTGACACACAATTGTTGACAACACCAATGCTTTGGCAATAATAATTATTTTTTATGTGACAAAAACAAGCGATGTTATCTAACCAGTTACATGAAACTCAAAGCGCAGGAACTAAACTCGCGGTGCAGTAAACGTTTGTTAAAACTACATTCTGTAGTTATATTATTGTGCTAAACTTCAACCGAGAAGGTTTCTTCAGTTAAATTTTAAAGCGAAAGATAAAACTAGCCCAGTTGTCAAAACATTGAGCCATTGAGCTATGAGTTAATTTTTATTTGCACTTTTAGCTCTATTGTTGTTAGTTGAACAAAGGCACCATTTGCATAATTTCCATGTGGCTTTTATTTTTGCTCAAGAAACAACTTTTAAATAAACAAAAATGGTGGTAACTAAACGACACAAGGTTCAAGTTCGAGCAACTATAAACCAGGATTAGTTTTACATAAAACTTCTCGGCAATGAAATAACAAAACATTTGCTATTTTGCTTGTATTAGGCTCTTTGGAAGATACCAGTGCCACCAATAGCAACCGACTACGCTACAGAGGCAACGGTCAACTCACAGTTCCTGGATACATTGACACTGGCGTGTTATTCAATATGGATATTAAGCCGCAAGTCGATGTGTTTACTTTTGGACTGGAATACGAATTCCGTGGAATGCGAGCGCAAACGTAAATTAATCACTTTGTTTTTCTAATTGGTGTGAAAGCATGCACCATTCTGGTGTTTTAATGGATTTGCCATTACTTTCGTCATTAACGAAATCTCTATGTCACTTTTAGATTTATGACATTAACAAGATGACCTATAATTTCAAAAAATGAGTAAGTTGAATAATTTGTACCACATAACAATTTTGCATTGCAACTTTAAAGTGACGTAAAGCAAGCCATTTGATATTTCAGCATCCGCCTTCTCCACAAACGTCAAGATCGCTCTTCGCCCACGAGAACCTATTGGAAGGGTGAACAGAAATTGACCATGACCCAATATCCCAAATTCAACCATCACATGCTCTTTTCCTATATAAATGGTCCAGGTCAGGTAGAATCCTTCATCAAGGTTGGGCTAGGCAGGCATTCAGGACACGAAGACAACACCAACTTTCTTTTGGTCAACCAAACATTAACGTACAACATCGATGAAACGACAGAAGTGGAAGCCAACGTAAATATCGAAATTCCTCCCTTCAAAATATCTCAAATCGCCAACTTAAACCACCGTTACAGTTCATCATTAGTTGATTCAAATCTAATGATAGGGTCATACGGAATACATTTCTTTGTCCAAGACAGCACACCGGCAAATGGCCTTATAAACAAAGAGCTCCGGGTGGAAATCCCAACTCCATGGGGAAATCTCAGGGCGCATGACACCATTGAAGAAACAAGACGTAACGTATATGCTCTCCGTGGGGAGTTTGGAGTTGGTACCTCCCGAGGTCTGACAATGAATGGAGAATGTGACATTGAGAACTTAGCAGATAGAAAGAGCATCACCATTAACGTACAGGATGATCTTGGCACAAACCTTCTCACTGCCCGAAGTATGTTTCAATTCCTAACACCTTCTGGTTATTCGTGGGAGAACAGCATGGAATCGACATACAACAATCCAATCAATTTAAATCTAAGACATGAGGGAAGTCAACAAGGTGGGTTTGAAAGCAGCTTTTTAATTGAACATCAGCCAGACAGATACTTGAAAGCATCGCTTGACTTTGAGAACAGGTATGAGAACACCAAACGACTGGCAAGACTTGACTTTAAAGATAGCTCCGGAACACGCCGATACATTGAACTCAATGCAAGTAAACGCCAAGGCACAATCAATGAAGAAAGTTTCAACAATGTCACTTTGTCGTTTATAAACGATATTCCAGACGTTGCGGTTAGTAATGTAATTGCAAGTGCTGAAATCAGAACCGCGCTTTCAATGAATGCAGTAAGTGCTTTTTGCGTTTACAATGACAATGAAATGGTCGGGGTCACAGCTTCGTACCGATATGAAGTTCAAGACGATTCGTCTGGCTTGACAAATCTGGTGTTAAACCTTCGACAAGGAATACGTGACACGCTTTCCAACTCTGTCACTACAACTCTGACTTCGCATAACACTCTTTCTGATGGGGACAGGTTGACGGTATCTCACGCACAAGGTAACGTAGAAAAGCTGTCAGCAACAATTCGTCTTAGTCAAGATATGGCAAGGTATGAAGGCCAGGTCACTCAAAGGTTTGACACAGAAACTTACCCAGAAAACGTTCGGTTTACAACAATCAAGACATCCAATGGCCTTGATGTAACAATGACTTACACCCAATTCTCCCCCAAAACAATCACGTTTAGTATTTCAAAACCCAGTGAGTCTTCATTAGAGCTGTCTTGGTCACACAATGATGCTAATCTTTTAGCGCTTGTGCCAAGATCCATTGAGGCTACTTTGCAATGGGGCAATCGTGCATCTGATAATGGCAAGGGAATCTGGCTAGTGTCGACAATGGGTCGAAACTCACCATTCAATGCTGAGCTGATGTACTTTAACGATGATGAATTCTCAGTCAGCGCAAAATTGCAGCACCAAGTACGAGAATTTTTGACAGCTGAGGTATGGGTTCCACAGATAAACGGAGAAGGTTCAATCGGAGGTTCATTAAGTGCTTTTGATATGAGGTGGTCGATGCAGGTTGATTCGAACACTAAAGCGGAATTTTTGTTGAACTGGCAATCAGATGAAGCAAATCTTTCATTTTTTCACCGCTGTGAATATCTACGCAGAGTAAGCATACCCCAGGAGATTGGCACTAGCTTGAGTTGGTATAAAGCTGAACAACCCATCTTTGGATTTACTATACGCTATGAAGGCACCGTCACAACTGGCTCTTTGTCAGAAACACCTAAAGTTATATCTATTCGATATTTTTCCAACTGCTCTGCGATTGCAGGTCATTTCGATATCGAAATTCAACGATCAGCTACTCAATCTACGGTAAATCTTTCTATTACACAAAACCGACATGTTCGAAGAGCTTCTGCAGGTTACAATTTTGATTGGAGTCAGGGTCTAATCAGCACACATATGAGTCAAAACCTATACGAGAATGAAGCAATGCCAAATATTCCATCTGAAGTAAGAATGACTATTTCCGCTCCAAATGCATATGAATTTTCATTTTCTAGTCATTACAATGATTATTTCATTCGATATGAGGGAATTGTGACGTGGGAAGAAGAGTCAAATACATATGTATCGCTTGACTCATATTCTGATAATGTATGGGAAATCACACCAGACTTTACATCTCGCATGGAAATTGAGGTAGACCTTTTTTCATCAATATCTATCTTGGATCAATACACCATAAACGAACAGCCGCAAAGAATGATAAAGGTTTCCTTATCGTATGCCAAGGAACCAAACAGTGAAACAAGAACAATCTCTGCACTAATGCGTCATGATGAACCTCAACTGACTCAGTGGGGAGTTCCAGAAAATGTCTTGAGCGATTTTTCCATCACTCCACAGCAATATGGATTCCAAAGTTCTCTTGAAACAACCATCAACAACAAGGTTCAACGTATCAGCACAATGACCAGGATGCACACCGCTCAATATTCCCTGCGTTTTGAGATGGATCATAGCATTGCTAAGTTGGAAGAACTTGGTGTATTCCGTCATTTTGTTGTTGAAGTATCCGCATCACCCAGTGTAGATGATCAAAGGAAAAGCATTACCGGTAATGGTCTTGTGGAAGCGAATGACGATAATTATCGAGTTGATGTGTCTGGTTCGATGATAAGTCACCCTGAAGAATCTCAAGTTGAAATTAACACAGCATTAAATCATAACATAATGGCGTTGTACTGGCTTGGCTTACCAATGAGAACACGAGCAAATACCAACATTGGATACAGCGTTCTGGGAGGCAGTCTTTCTGGCGAATCTTCTACTTCCAGCACCATCTTCCGCACGTTGATTAATGAAGACACAGGAGAACAGTATGAGGTTGAAAATCACATAAATCTTTCCATCGATATGCAGATATTTAGCTATAATGTAATTTTTGCCGGATCACACGATTTTCAGATATCGTTCTTACCCAACAAAGTACGTTATGAAATTGCAGCATCTGGATCTATTGGATCTTCTCACGTTTTCCACAAGTCTTTGGTCATGTCCCTAGCTCTCGATGATAAAACAGAAGTTGCTTCAGCAACTATCAATTCCAACCCAACAGACAACTCTTTCACTCTTGCTTTCTCACACAATGCAACAAGAATATACAAATTTGGTATTCCAGGAAATATGGCTATTACTTTCCGAAAACGAAGTATGTTAGACTTTGATTTAGGAGTTGTTTATGACACTTCCAAGAAGAGCATTGGCTTCAAATTTGACTATCACGGAGAGCGAAATCACCTTCAGATTCTTTGCAACCACAATTTCGATTTAGTTGTGGAGACCCTTGGCATTCCTAAAAGAATTGGAGCAGAAATTGGAGTTCCATATTCGGACCATGATGCTGAGCTTGAAATCCGTTATATATGGGGTGAGATGATTAAAATAGGACATGCAACCGTGGGGTGGAACTTGGGTGAAGCGCCATCAGTCACATACAATCACCATCACAATATTACTACAGATGATGTCTTCCCCCGAAGCCTTAGAATGACATTTACAAGCTCATACGACAATCAATTTAATATAAGAATCATAAACGGGCGAAAACGAATGACAATCCGATACGACTCCGATAAATACGGACGAACCCTTTATGCTGGATCGGTTACAATTACTCAAAACATAGATACAAACCGGCTTCCTCGGTACTCTCGATACGATGTAAGCCTGACTGATAGTAATGTATTGGATCTTTCAGTAACTTTTAATAGAGAAGTAAAACTTCACACCACAGTCACTGGCACTCTAAGCCGCGAAGGTAGGTCTGGCTCTGTTAGAGTAGAAAACACACAGCAATTCATCGAAGACGAAAAATTTCCTATCAGCATGAATTTGTACGCAAATGGAAGCATTAGCTCAGGAATTGCATCCTACGTCAGATTGGCACGCGAAGGAAAACCAACTTTCACACTTGGTTTTAAAACTGGAATAGACATTGAGGGCCAATCTGGATATGTCGAGTTAATCCATTCTCAAAAAAGTTGGAAAAAATATATCCCTAAGAAAATGAGAGCAGACGCTGTTTACGCTGCTGATGCCGAAGGAAACCAACGCTCACTGACAATCAACGTTAGGCAGGGCAAGCAAAGAAATGAAATCACTTTGGGAAGTGGATGCAGTGTGACTGATAATGCAGTTTACGGAAGGTTGAGTTACACTCACAATTTTGATGAATACAGAGAACAAGTGCCATTGTCAGGAAATCTTAACCTGCTTTTTGAAAAGACAGTCCAATCATTACTTGCTCAAGCAAACATGAGCTTGGATGAATTGTTTCTCACTCATTCCATGAAAGCCATGTACCTCAAAGAAAGCAATGCGTTATCGACAAGCTTTGAACTTCTTCAAGATAATGTTTATCTCGGCTCTTACAATGTACACACAATTTATGGATCAGTTTCCTCTGAATGGGAAGATGACATTTTGGCCAGGATAAAAACTCAGTATGGGGACAAAACTACCGACCTACAATTCGCTACTGATAAAACCACCGGAGCAGAGCTAACATTTTCACATACCTGGTCGCTTTCGCCACACAATGTTCATATCGTGTTGTCAAAATCTGATGATGATGCCACGCTTTCTGTGGCTATTGACGGAATTAAGAGACAGATCCATTTCTCTGGAAACTTGAACGAAAATCAAGGAGAACTTCACTTTACCCATCAGTTTGAGGAATCGTTGATACCAAATGACATCATTCTTCGTGGAAGTTATCGTCTAACACCTGACTACTATTTGGCTGTCGATGCAATAGTTGATGGACAAAAACGCAGCATGTCAGTTGGATACTCAAAACTTGAAGATGGCTTTCATGTTACCTCTACGTTGCTTGATGATGTAACTCGCTCTGCAACAGTTCGACAAAATATGCTTTTAGGCGGTTTCTCTGTAGATATTGATCATGATATTCCAGAATTGCTTTCTTACATTCCAGGAAGTTTTGGCCTCGCAGCAAGCATTAATTCTTCTCCGAGACCAAATGTCACACTTTCCATCCGCCAAGAACAAGAAACTAAGTCGTTGACCTCGCAAGTAGACTTTAATTCTCTTCAGTTCAAGCTAAAACATGACTTTGATTTTCTCCCATTTCCACGATCTACCAGTGTAGGAATTTCTGGATCAACCAATCCGTTTCAAGGTTCTATTACCCTAAAAATTGATCAAACTGAACGTACTATTAGTGGAACAGCTGATCCAGAAAATATGTTGTTAAGTGTATTACACAGCATACCTGAATTGCCACTTCCCAACAGCATGGAAGTTTCGGTCAGTGGCTCTTCTTCTCCACTAAGCTGTGGAATTTTGGTTAAAATTGACGGACTTGATCGAACAGCACGTGCATCTTTTGACAGAGCTAACATGCGTGGTCGCTTGCAGCATACCATTCCAGAATTAGATAGGTTATTTTCAGCAAGAGACATTGTCTTTCAATCTAAAGGCAGTCTGGAACCTATAAGTGGAGAGTTATTTGTGTCTGTTGATGGCTTAGAGCGCCGTGTAAGTGGTATCTTAAACAAACGAGGAAGGTTTGCTTCGTTCCACCAAAATGTGCTGCAAAGTAAGCTCGTACCAAGGAACGTTACTTTATCGGTCAAGGGAAGTATGCATCCTCTCAGCGGCTCTATACACTTGACTGTTGACGACATCGAAAGAAGCATAGGTACTGAATTAAACATAAACCAGCCATTTGCATCCTTGACACACAACATTCCTGAAGCTGAACCGTATATTCCAAAGCACATGTCTGTGTCAGCATCTTTCACCGACTCATCTGGAAGTGCGAGTGTTGAGTTTACCAGAAATGAAAGAAACCAACATGTCACCTTAGGTGTTACTGCAAACAGTAATCACATTCGTGCTCAGTTGTCCCACACTCTTGACACCACATGCCCTATTCCTGCTGAAATCGTTGTTGACATCTCTGGTAGCGTTGAGCATAAAAATGCTACAGTGTACGTAAGTGCAGACCAGTCATTTGTAAGTGTTGGTGCAGAAATCGTTCTTGGCAATGATAAGTGGTACGGAGGGTCAATGGAAATCCAACACAATGTAGAAGCTATGAACTTTATGCCTCCAAATCTTGCAGTATTGGCAAAAGCACGAAATATTGGTAAAGCATACGAAACCATTTTGAATATCAATGGATTGGAAAACCATGACTACAATGGAGCAGCTAGCTTATTACCTACAGTAAAAGCAAAACGTGCAGTTCTGGAGGTTTCTTATGATCACACCTACAATGGTCATTCTCGCAGTATGTCTGGATCAATTCTAGGTTCCAAAAAGAAGGGAATATATAAACTAATGTTAGATGGAACTCAAGCTGCTCCAACACAAAGAGAAGCTCACTTCATGTCAAGCGTTCAGCCTGATTTTCGTGAACAGTATCAAGTAACCTTCGCTCTTGGTGCTTCGCATAACATTCCTGAACTTGTTGCATATGGTATTCCGAGATCAATACAAAATGGTCAAGCGGAAGTGACAGTTTTCCCTGATCGAAATATACTGAGGGGTGAAGCCAACGTCTTGGTAGACAATCAACGCATGACATATTCGTTTGAATGGAGAGGACACCTATCATCTGAACTTTATAGTTCTGCCTTTGACGTGACCCTTCAGGATGGCACTCGAAACGAAGCTTATTTTGGAGAAGTTTCAATAGGTTTGCGAGAGAATGTTTTAAGAATGTCGCGGATTTTTACAATCACTGACAGAAACAACGACGAATTGTTACGTAATGAGAACTTTGTGGCAACCATTTCCCTTGATCCTCGTAATCCCACAGTCCGGTTACACGCAAACCTCAAAGAACTAAACGATCTTGGATTTCCAATAGAATCAGAGATTTCGTTTATTCGAAGTGAAAATGATGCGTTAAAGACTTATGAAATAGTGAGTTCTTTTGACGATTTGCCAATACATTTCAAGTTCAGTCATAAGTTGCAATTCCATCCCTTCAGACTGTATCTTTTGGCTGCTGCTAATCAATCACTCCCAATACTGGTGAAGTATGGTGTTCCCACTCATCTTTTGTCAGAAGTAACTACCACTGCAGACTTTTCCTCTGGTGCAAATACAAACTCAAGAATTGTTCTAGAATACAACAGTAACAGGGTAACATATACTGGATCAACAGCAGGAACAAAACAAAATGGATGTGCTGATTATGTCTTTGAACACAATATCCCTGCGTGGAAAAAAGCGATAGGATATAACAAGGTGGAAGAAAAACACGCTTATACTCTTAATGACAACATATTTCAACTCAACGGCACTGTAGTAACTGATGATAAAAAAGAAATTGAAAATTACAAATTGACATTCAACACCCAGACATACGAAGTAGCGTATGCCGATCATTATAACAATCAAGGTTACAAAGTGGATTACACCTACAACATGTCAAAGCTTCTAAAAACGACGACAATCAGCATTCAACAAAATGGAAATACTCTATTCTTGTGGCACTATCATTATACCAACAACAACCTTGTTACGCATTTCGTCAATCATTTGTATGGGACTCAATTTGACATCTCATACAATGCATCAGTCACTTCTGCAGGCTACCATGCACGATTCAATTCAGAAATCAGCAATGAAGAAGGAAATAGCACAGCTACCTGGATTTCAGAACCATACAGCGAAGCTAGTCTTTCTGGACAAATGATTGCATTTAACTATGTAATGGGAAGTAAAACCTTGAGCAGCGGTTTAATTGTTGCTCGCAATGCTCCAGGCACAGAAGGCAAGTTTGAGTTTTCCTCAACAAATAAAAATACAATATCTGGCTTACCAAAGAAGATACAGGTTACTGCCAATTACGACACGGAAAGCGTACATGCGGTAGTAGTGTATGGTCGCAAACGCGTGTCTTTCGACTTCACGTTTGGAAAAGCGTCCGACAGCATTTTGTCAGAAATGTCTTTCGTATACAAGCGTATTGACTTTCTTCAAGATATGAATGTACCAGAGGAAATTACTTCGTCATTTAGCTATACTCCATCTGCAGCTAGTGGCAATGTCATTGCTAACAAACGCGACATTGTCATATTTGAAGCTGGTCCAACCACTTTTGACATGAAAATCCGAAATTTGGCTCAAGAAATTCTGCTTTCAATTACTGGCACATACTCTACCACACCTATCAAGTCGGTTGATACAAGAATCATATGTCAACCTTTTGGTGTTGATCTGCACTTTGTGAGTACCTTGAAAATGTTTGAATCTGGCACTGGAAACTCGACATTGGTAATGTCTCTTGTTGATAACAACAATCCACAGCGAATCGATTTTAATGGTTTTGTAAGCCCTATCTCCACTGATATAGATTTCTTGGTTGGAGTAAATATTCAATCTTCCAGTCCGGTACTTCCTTTTAACATTCTTATGAAATACAACTCTACGTGGGACAAAAATGAGGAGACGTACATTGGCGACTTTGGTTCCTGGTTTGACGATGCTGAATTTTCACTTGGTGGTGCATACGGTCCCAATAAATCCTCTTTTACTTTGGTTCAACCTTGGCTTACATCATGCCCAGTTGTGACAGTCACGTGCTCAAGAGCTACCGACTCAGAGGGCTACATGACACGAGACATGACCCTGCAGTGGAATACAAATCAAGACAGCTTAGGTGTCAGCCTTAAGTCTAAAAATGTCGGAATAAACATTTATAATTCTATTCATATCACACAACCATCCGCGATTTTTGGTGTTTACGATTATATGGGCAACGTCTTCTTGCAGTACACGCCAAACGATGCTTTGAATTTTGGAATTAACTCTAACACAAACTTGATTGAACGTGGTTTAAACGTCTCTTATACTGGAGTTTTACCTCAGGCTTTTGGATCTCACTACCTCACAGTAGATATTAAACAAACCACCTCTTCTTTCTTTCCATCGCAATTCACCACTATTGGCGACATGTCGATTGGCTCCACAGGTACGTACAGAAGTGACTGGCGTATGACATCTCAAGAAAAAGAAGTTGTTGTTTTGAGGAAAAATTTGATTGCTAGAGAAAATGGAGCTTCTTTTGATTTGCTATGGAAACAAGCATTGATACCAAACATTCCATACAGTTATTTGTCTCTCGAAGGGTTATTCCAAAATACCGAAATGGAAAAAAGCGGAAGAAGCAGCTTGCAAATTGATAGCCATCCCGTGATGAGTGGTCAGTTTGGAATAAGATCTGCTGGAGACAGTGACCGGGTCAATAAATCTATCAGCGTGGATGTCGTTTCTGGTCCTCTGTCTCATTGGTTGAAGTTCCGAACCGCTTCAATGTCCACATGGTTCAAGTCTGAATCTGATGACAGGCAATCGGCGCCAGCATTTAGCAGCACACTTATTATTGACCAAAAAGCGTATCAAGTTGCAAGCACAAGCCAATATATCTTTTCCAAAAAATCAACAAGGTTGGATGGAAGTGTTAGCATCAGTCATCCATTGGATTTAGTTCTTTTTGGAATGTCATTACCCAGACAAAGCGAATACAGCTTAGCTATTTTGATGAGAAGCAAGGGCTCGAGGTTTACCATCGCCTACAATAACGATCGAATGGCACATCCATTTAAAGTAACCAGTCATTATCGTGTTAACAACCGAGACGTGCCTTTTGAAATGACCACAAACGTGAAATTTGGCCCCGAAGAAGCCAATGACGACATCACCACAAGATTAAACATCGCAACAAATGACAATGGATTGGATAAAGTTATGACATTTAGTATGCAATATCCTGAACGTGACATCAACGGAGAATTAGTTGTTGGAGGTGTTAATTCTGCCTCTAACTTGGGCTTTGATGCTGTGGTCAAAGATTATTCTGTTGAGGAAGTTAAGACCTGGGCAATTCGACTCTTTTTCCAGAAACAAACAAACATTATTGAGCTGCATCTTGACTCGCCCCGCATGAGTCCAATTGACTTAAGAGGAGATCTTACTCAAGTTATAATGCAGGCACGCCGATTGGTGCAACGGATGCTATCTGAAGCAACCAGCACACAAGTAAGAATGGTGAAAGGATACGAACCAACTGCTCGAGGTTTTGACATGTACATCGGTTATGAACTCGTTGGAGATGCAACATATACATTGCATATGATACTTGAGGCCGGAAACACCGAATCGAATATCATTGTACAAACTGAGAAAAATTTCCAACGTGATGCAGAGGTTGCACGTGCCACCGTAAGACTTGCGGATGAACAGCTTATCCAGCTTAAACTCAAAGCCAATCCAGCCATCGTCAAATTTTTACAGAAAGCTATAGCCGAATATGACAAAGAAATATCTCGCAAAGTGAATTGGTTAGCCGACAACCTTATCGACTTCTTGCAGTCACTAAAGACCGTTGTGACCGGAAGCGAGTCTGCCGGAGTGAACCAAAAAGTGGATATTGCAATTGTCAAAGTCAATGCCTTGCGTGACATGACACTTAGACTTTTATCAACTTACACACTCTCTACCAGCGACAATCTCGATCAAGCAGGATCAGCATTGGAAAACCTAGTACGTGATACCATCACATCGTTGTTAAATCAAATCGACAACTTGAAAGCGATGCTTCTTCGACCTTTCACCGACCTTCGTGATGAATATTACGGAGCTGCCCTGCGTAGAGTCAATCGCGATGTGGAACGGAGACTACAACCTTTAGTTGTTCAACTCAGCAAATTCAACGCCGGCGAACTGTTTATCGAACTGGTTGAAGACGCCATACAAAACATGGCTAAATTCATGATTGAAAATGGAGAAGCATCGTTGATCGCTGCTCGAAAGCCACTGTCGGAACTTTTGGTCGTCACTGAAACTGAGCTGATATTCAACATCCCTCTTCAATTCAAGGTATTGCAAATAAGCTTCCAAATAAGCTTTCGTTGTTTATTTAGTTACAGACAGTAGCGGATCCAAGGCTGATACTAAATCACTTGCATCTCAAAACGAGAAAACAATGCAAAACAAAATAAAGTGTCAAAACTTTATGACGGTCTGCCCTCAGACCCCGAATTAAAATTGCGCTTTTTAACCTCAACTTTTGCATTGTTTATTCTTATAATTTTGTGGTTTGTCAGAACTTTAGTGCCCTCCATCGGCTATATATTTTTATAGATCCGCTTCTAGTACAGTAGTATTCAATCACTCTGACTGTTTTAACTACATAAACTATGTTGTTAGGCTTTAGTTTAGCAGCCTATATTAGGCTACCCATAGCCTACTGCAGCTTACACGAACAATCTAAATGTAAAAACACTAATCAGTAATCATATACGGTCATATTAAATCTTTTTGCCCTTCACATGTTAACTCAAATGCATATTGCAGGTTGATCATTTCACTCCGATGCCAACATTCAGTGACGTGAAGAAATGGGTTGCTCAAAGTGCATTGGCCATCAAGATAGACGATGCTGTCAACGTTGTGTATTCTTTCACTAACCACTACTACAGAGCGCAAGCCGTGGTTTATATGCCACGAGACGAACTCTTACCTCCGTTCAAGGTACAATAGATTTAATATGCTTGTAACTTCACAAGCATCATCAGTTCATGTTTTTGAATGTCATTTAAGTTAATGTGTGTAGATACACTATTGCTGCACAACAGCTTTTATAACTACAATTTTATGATATTTTTAGGGTCATTCGTTCGTATCCGGCTTCCGTCACTTCAGTACCTTTGACAAAAAGCACTTTGGCTTCAGCAGTGGATGTGCTACTAGTCACATTCTGGCCTCGGATCTCCGCGATGGAAATTTCACGGTTTCGGTGTCTTACGCCGATCCATCTAATAGGCGTTCACTTAATTCCATTGAAGTGATAGTGGGCAACCGACATGTTGTGATTTCTAGCGACTACAAAGTGAGAAGCAATGGCCGAAACAAACAACTTCCATTGGACTTGAACCTGGTAGGCCAATAGTTACTGAAAATCTCTTTATACTTTAGTGAAGGATAATTGAATTACATGTGGTCTAATCTATTTCATGGTCTTTCAACTTTTTGAAAACTTTTTGTTGGGTTTGACTCAGGGTTTGACTTTACACATTTGTAGAATTACTACGGTACATCGTTTGTAGTTGTATTTTAATGCCTGTCTTGTGTTTAGCTTTCAGTCATGCTTGAAGGAAATGTGATTCATGTTCGCCGACCAGAGGGTGATCTTGACGTGGCTTGCGATTTCACCAAGGAACTTTGTACTGTCGATGTTTCACCTTATTACTTTGGTGCTACAGCTGGTCTTTCTGGTGTTTACAACAACGAACCTATGGATGACTTTAAGACTCCATCCCATGAAATCGTCGACACTTCTGCTGGTCTTGCATCTTCCTGGGAGGTAAGGTGTTAGCCACACTATTTCGTGCTTCTTAGCATTTTCATACCTTATGATTTGTAGCAGGATATTTCTTCGTTTAAAAACTGTTAATGAGATTGTGTAATTTTTAATGTTTCTGTGAATATTTTGTTTCAGGTTTCTGGATCTCTTTGTTCCGCCGGCAATACCTATCAACCATGTAGTAGCAACAGGGTTTCAGAAGCTTGTTCTGCTATTTTCAAAGATTCAAACTCGCCAATGCGATCATGCTTCCCACTTGTGGATCCTGAAGAGTTTATGAACATTTGCCGAGACGATATGTGCGATAGTGATGAAACGGTTCGTTGGTTGTTCTGTGTGGTACACAAATGGTTAAAGCAACCTCCAACGTATTAATTTGATATCGTTTCTATTTAGACCAAAAAATGTGCTGCTGTGCATGCTTACGCCTACCGATGCAACCTATTGGGAGCTGCTGTGTCAATACCCGAGGAATGCGTGATCTGTTCGGACACGAATGGAAATGCATTTGATGCTACGCAACCTCATAGTTCTCGCATTTCTGGCCTTGATGTAGTGTTTGTCATTGAACAAGGAAGCTGCAAGAGGTAAATGGCGGATAAATTTAGTATCACTAAGAAAGTCTTCCACAACTGTGCATTGAATTAATTTAGTAGGCAATGTTACTTTAAGCTATATATCCCTTGTCATAAATGACAAATGCCACAAATGACATTCTTTATAACAATCGGAAAGCTTTTCTTATGATTTTCCTATTTAGTCTTACTTGCTTTGTTTTTTTGCAATGCTTGATGTATATTAAATTTTGTTGTTATGCTTTTTCAGCGGAAGCTTTTCAAACTCGTTGCGCAAATTTTCCAAGAAACTGATCAGCCAGCTCAACAACGCAAAATTGAAAAAGAACAGGTTCCACGTTGTTGGGTATGGAGGCCCCGGAGCACATGCTATGCCTCACACGTTCACTGTCAAGGGACAGATGTTTGCTGAAAGAAAGGTGAACATCATCATTTTTGTCATATATGCTATTTAACGTTTAACATAGGGTAGGCTACTAAGAATGTACAAACTACATAAATATTACAAACAACTTCACAATTTTTTCCTTCAAGAGATAATCGACCTTGTATCAAGATAGAATAAATGTCAAAACAGCCAGTCAAGTATAATGTTGGTTTGATCTGTTATGTCCAAGCTGAAGCATAAATTTTAGCTTTACCGAAAGTTCATTTTAATCTTAAGTTTGTGAAAACGATATCATCAAAAAGCGGTCTTAATCTAAAATTTTGTTTAGTGTTGAAAAAATTTCTCAGTTTCGAAATTCTATTTACCCCAGAAAGCGAAACTTGTGAGTGATTGAAAACATACTTTAGTTTTTAAAATGCTTTAAACTTGTTTCTTTACCATCTGACAACAAACGTTTTGTTTGTGTGAACAGAACGAGCTCATGAAAGCATTGAAACGATTGCCACTGAGTACTGAACAAATCCACGCTGATGCAATTGGAGCTTTATCATATGCAGCTCAACTGCCATTCCGAGCTGGAGCCAAACCAATAATTGTACATCTACCTTGCGATCAATGTCGCACTGAATCAAAGGTAGTTTCAAACAGAAAATATGGATAACCTACTAATAATGTATATTGCCTATTGTGGTAAAAGTATGCGGCTAAGATTGCAAAATTTTTTTTCATAATTTTTTATTTTTTATTTCAGACCCTGTATGGCAACGTTGAACTTCAACTGCGCCAGCAAGGAATTCTTTTCCATCACGTACCAACGCAGCATATCTCATCCAAAACTAGCTCTAGACTGGTAGGCCATTTCGTATTGTATGCTATTGTTATATACAGCTATCTATACATATAAACTGACTAAGCTTATTGAACTACTCCTTGACCTTGCCATCTGAAGTTACTTTACGAAAACTAAATATTTTTTCCCTGATTGACCAAAGCATGCAATCATTTTGCTCCTGGCCTAAGTTTATCTTTCTGTTCTTCTTAAGAAAGCATAAAAGATTTAAATTAAATTTAGATATACGGATACGATAGTACCAATGCCTTCTCCCATGCCAATGCGGTCGGAAGCAGCTCATCCATAAGACAAAATAAGGATGACTTGTGTGTTCCACTTGCAACTGCCACAGGAGGATCTGTATGGGATGCCAGGCTTATGGTACGTACATTACACGTTTTAGTTTCACAGTTCTGTTATAAACGATAACCTGCGTGACGGTATTATAATTCAGTTTGAAAAAGGGAAGTAAAGCTATGTGGTAAATTGATAACATTGTCTCCAAACCTAAAACTGGATAATTTTTGGCAGTTTACGTTTGTAGCCTACGTTCAGTGTAATTCAGCAGGCCATAGCCCTTAGAAGGGCCTTAGGCATTTCTCTCTAGAGCAGCTTGCTGCTCATAATCATGAGAGAAATCAAGAGCTATCGTCAAAGGGGAGCCACTCGCAATCGATAGTATGCCTTTAAGTGTCTTGACAAAGATAAATCTACATGCCCTTAATAAGCGATGTCGAACCGGCAGCTTTTCGAACGCCGAACCAATGGCTCTTCACCAATCAGCTATGCAGCCTACGTCAGTAAACAAAATTAAACATTTGCAAAAATTCAAACTTCTTTTTTTGTACACGCCTTAAAAAATTTCACTTACTATATTTAATTACTTTTAAAATTTCGATGCTTCTGTTTAGGGCCAGAACGACTTCGCTTTGAAGCTGAGTCGACATATTGCAGCTGGAACCGCCGCTAAAACATGGCAGACGTGCACTTGCACCATGAACAGTGCTGGAGCTGCCACATCCATCTGTAACCCGACATCCTAAGAAGGGCTTGTTGTACGAAGACTGATGGAACAAACTATGTGTTCTGCTAATAATAGAGACAAGTTCTGTCATAGCTTTTTGTGTAAATCATACAATGCTTTTTTGTTTACCAATTGTAGTTGTAATTTCTTTTTTGAGTGTGATATTGTTCGTTTATAGCCTAATGTTGTGTTCGTACTTTCTGTAGTCTACTACCAAAGTGTCAAGATATCCCTGTACCAAATCCTTGAAAAATGACTTCCTTTGCAGTTTGTATTCACGTGACAAAGACTACATCTCACGATATTAACTTTTTTGTGTTTTGGAAAGTGAGTTTCAACTTTTCATTGCTTACCAAAAATGTGTTATTCTTCAGGCCGAGTCATTAAAAACGTTTCTATTCTAAATGTAAGTTTGATGTCTGCGCCTCAAATCTTACTTTACGAAGGTGTCTTAAAAGGATTTGAAGTACACCTAGCCTAATACTAGATGTAATGTGCCTGAAAGTTTTAGCTACCCAATTCTACGCGTTGTTCTATTGTTTCGTAGTATTCAATTTCTGTCTTTGTTTTTGCTGTTGAATTGAAATAAAATTACATCGCCCAATTAAACTCCGTGTATGAGTAAGGAATAAGTTGTAAAACCATCACAGTTACTTCTGCAAAACTACGAAAAACTACAAAAATTAATATTGGCTTATCCAAAAGGACGTAATTTGATTCGGTTGAAGGAAACCTACCTTTTATCAATCTTTCTCAAGAGATTGGCGACCTCCAGGCCGATACCGGTTCGCGCAAAATGAGAATACATGTCATTTTTTCTTCTTCTGTTCCTTCTTTTCTGTATTCGTCAGCTGCTGGTTGGTTAAATAATGCCTATCTTAAACTGGTCCACTGCACAACACGGGTTTGTCACAACGTAAATGTCTTGATTAATAATAATAATGTTATGGTTTTATTTATTGTCGCTCTACAACAGCTAAGGTCTTTTAGCGACAGAGCTCATTTTTAATTTATATCAGGTTTACGATGTTATCACATTATTACCCGACTAATTCTCACTGCGCTATGCAGGATAGAACACAATCGGTACCGTTTTTAAAGTCTTCGGTTTGACCCGACCTGGAATCGATCTCAGATCTACCAGAGCCGAAGGCGAAACCACTCGGCAACCGAGCTGGTAAATGTCTTGATTGTTTGCGGAAGTCTTCATCCTCGGACAGGAAAGCTTCTGGAGAGCTTAAATGATTAATGAATTGAAGAGCTTAAGGCATTAGTGTGGCGCCGGGGCACTCTCTCAGACAACACGTGCGCTGGAATCCACTTGATTTGTACAAATACCGCGGGCTTTTAGTGCAATCCTGCGTCTCGCTTAGAAATTTAAACAATTGTAAGCAATGGATTTTTGGAAGAATGCCTAATCGCATTCTAACTAGTGGTTCATGGACACGTAGATTTGCCGTTATGTTACATTGTGTGGTTGTGTACAGCGTTTGCAATGCTCACAGTAGCGCTTTCCCAATCAAGACTAGGATCTTTCTTAAGCAACTATAACCATGATTCCTGACTCACTTTTGTTACTTAGTATTCAGTTTTACTCAGAAGAAATCTTAATTTCTGAAGTCAAGCAAACCATGTAGGACGGCAGCGCATTTTACTGAGTTCTAGTGGTGGAATTGTTATTTGTTCTTTTTTTCTCTTAGTGTTCTTGTTGAATTATGTAGTTCAGTGCTACTCAATTAAAATAAGTCAATATACAAATCAATAGTGAAAATCTCGTGTCCCGGTCACTCCTCGCCATTCAATCATGCCCAGGAGTGTCGCCGTCCCACTGACAGCTGTGTGTGGGCGGGCATGCTAATCAGCAGCTTCCGCTACACATGAATATTTGGTACACCACATCGTCTTTCGACCGTATATAGAGTATTGAATGCATGGCCTTCACAAATCCAAAAACAGACCCTTTCGAAATTTTGAAATCTCAGGCAAACACTTGACATCGTGATTTCTCGACAAGTAAGAATTGTAGGCTATTTTGTTTTTGTGGCTTGCAAGCCCGCAACCAGGGGGGGGCATTGGGGGCATTTGCCCACCCCGAAATTTTTTGAAAATTTTTTAAGTGTTTTATGCAGTATGAAATGTAGGCTCTACTATACGTCGTACACGTACAGCCATACTGTAGGGTACCCGGGCATTTTGTCGAAAGGACATTTTGCCGAAAGACATTTTGCCGAATAGACATTTTTTCGAAACTCATTTTGCCGAAAGACTAATTGCCGAAAGGACTAAATGCCGATTAGACAAACTGGCAAAATTATAGAATTCGGTAATTAGTCCTGTCGGCAAAATGTCCTTTCGGCAAAATGTCTTTCGGCAAAATGTCCGTGCACGTACTGTAGAGTGTAGACTATCCAAACCGAAAGTTGGCTACGCTGGTTGGAAGCTATGCTAACAATTTTGTTCGATAAATTAGGCTGGCATCCTCATTATCTGTTTCGTTAGCGTATACATAATGTCAGCATCCATCATCACCATAAAAAGCGTTTGAAAACAACTGAATAATTCGAGATCAAAAGCAGCTATAGCGTGGTGAATAAGCTACTCAGTTGGGCTTAGGCATTTGTAAATCTGATTTTAAATGAATTCTTGAAAGTGAAAGGCCAGCAAGTGCGATTGATGCGGTGTCAGCAATAGAATCCCAAAAAGAATTTTATCCAAACATTTACAAACTCTTGATAATTTTGGCTACACTTCCAGTCACAATTGCTTCTGCAGAAAGAACATTTAGCTGTCTACGACGCTTGAAAAGTTACCTTAGAAGCACTATGGGGCAGGACAGGCTTTCTGGACTAGCTCTCATGCAAATCCATCGTACTCAAATTCCAAGCGCGGAATTGGTGTTAAACAAACTCGCCAAATCAAGTACAAAGTTAGACATTATGCTCTAAATTAAAATGTCATTTTGCATTTGCAAAGTCAACTTCTTTGGGCCTACAAACATAAAAACTTGTTGAGCCAACAAAATGTTTCAGGATTGTAATTTGTAATTACCGTGTTGAGTTTATTCATATGTATCTGTATGTTTATGTTGATGTAAATATATGTTATTGATTAATTTATGACTCCAGTCGTGCCAATGCAGTTCGTAGCCTACAGATGTTGTATTTTATTTGTAACCGACTGAACACATTATACTGCACGGCTGTGATATCGTAATTTTCTTCCTTGGGTAGTCATAGCTAAATGAGAAAAGGTTACAAAGGCTAGTTTCCTTTAATGCTGTACTAAACAAAAACGTGATTGACATAAGTTATGACCACTGAACCGTAGCATGGTAGTGCCACACACTCTATCAATGGGCGTGGAAATTAACATAAAAATGTCACAATGCATCATTTTAATGTTTGTTCTTTGATAAAAATTAAATGCCCCCCCCCGAAAATGTTTGCTGGTTGCGGGCCTGGTGGCTTGTATGCTGTTTCTCCAGAACTATACAAGATACACACATCCTATTGGTTCTTTATTTCGATTAAAGCTTATCAGGAAAGCATTTAACGATAAAGTTCGTTCATGGCCTCGACCAATCGCCGCCCGAATATTTTAAAATCGTAGCCGACTTCATCCCAAAAGTCACAGTATTGGTCCAACGGTTCCTGTTCTGTGGATGGGTAAGGAGTATCAAGTTTTAAGCTGATCCAATCTGAAGGTCCAGTCACTTGACTTCCAACAGCGGGAGCAGTATATTCTGGCCAAGTATCGAAGCTGCCTAAAGATGCCTGGAAATCGTCCGATAAACCTTTGTTCACATTTCCGCTATGAACAAAGTTACCTGAAAGCAGAACAAAGTTTAGTTGCCATAGTTTGTATATGGTTTTAATTTCTTCGCAAACAATATAAAATATCTCAAAATTCTGAAAAAAATTTAAAAGTAATCCTTCTAAATTTTCTTTTGAATACGTGTGCATATTGTGTTTTTCAGCATCGTAATGGTATGAAGTTACAGCAAATGAGGATGTGCTTTCAGATCAGTAGGAAGAAGTTGAGTTTCCCCTACAACTGTTTGTTCTCGTCTTGAAAATACGTCACCTGAAGTAAAATTGCAGTAGCTGTACGTTTGGTCCTACACACATCACTTCCAGTGAAAAACAAACATTCTCATGGCCTCACGTCATCCTCACTATATTACAAATCGACGACTATAGTCGGCTATACTGTATGTGGTCGCTTCTACCTTTTTCTAGACCTCAGCTATGTTTGTCATATATTGTTTTTTCGTTGTAATGGTCAGAAATAAAAACAAACTGAACTGAACTGATATTATTCTATCTTTAATGTCTGAATGTTTGTGTTTTACATACGAGTATGTACATAGCCGTACGAGCCAGGGGGGCAGCTGCCCCCCCTGTTGTTTCAAAACGTCGCGAATTCGGGCAAAATCTTGCAATTATTAGGGCAAAAATTGCTATATGAAAAGCTTTAAAATCGTATGAATTAAAAAAAATTACAAATTAATATCTTTTACCTACCAAACTAAGTACGGTAGGCTACAGCCTCTTATTTGCACAAGAAATTTGCCGCAAAATTTTCATTTGGCACACCCGTATTGATTGATTGATTGATTGATTGAATCTTTATCCTCGGACTGGGAAAGCTTCTTGCAGAGCTTAATCCTGGCAGTTTCGCATACTTGTAGAGGCTTTGAATCACTGACGCAGGCCCGGTCACCGAGATTGACAGAGTGAAGTTTCCGATTGTTGAAGTCTTGTTGCCGGGGAACTATTCCATCCATTAGATGCCGCTGAATGGAGAGCAGTCCTTAACGAACTGCATCATGCCAATTTGGGAAGCCACCAAAATATGTCTCTAATACTTTTATGAATCTGCCCAAATCAAAACACAAAATTTGCTGTATAGCTAATTTTATTAATTTTCACAAATGCATCGTGTTGATTTGGGCAGTTGAAAACATGACATTATCTGATTAGTCTTTTTATGCAACTGCCCAAATTAACATGAGGCAGTTTCCCTAAAATGAACAAATTCATTAATTTTTTCCATTTACTTAACTGTATCGTTTAAATTTGGGCAACAAAAAAATACGAAATTATCTGATCATGGTCTATTTATAAAACTGCCCAAATTGGCATGATGCAGTTGCCTCGGCATCAAAATTTACCAAGTCTTTAATTTTTTTCATAGGCCTAATATCCATAAATACATCATCTTGATTTGGGCAACTACAAAATATGAATTTATATAAATCTGGAGAATACTTTTATAAAACAATTCGGATGGAGAGGTTACAGTACTTTTTCAACCATAAACGGACATAGCTAAGCAACACCACAACATTTAACGAAAAAATGTTATACTGCAGCTACCTGTTAAATGTAATGTTAATAAAATTAGTTTGCGTTCTTCTGGTGACTATATACTAGGTTACCTCGTGATGTTAAAGATGATAACTAGCTTTTGTATTTCCGACGTTTCGTCAGTCAGCACGACTGACTTTATCAAGGTGGCTAAAACAGGTTAACACAACCTGTTCAGCAACGATGGCACAAACCATGAGTATGTGTTGTGCCATCGTTGCTGAACAGGTTGTGTTAACCTGTTTTAACCACCTTGATAAAGTCAGTCGTGCTGACTGACGAAACGTCGGAAATACAAAAGCTAGTTATCATCTTTAACATCACGAGGTAACCTAGTATATAGTCACCAGAAGAACGCAAACTAATTTTATTACCAAATGCCTGGTGAACAGTCTCTCTCTGTTTTTACTGTAATGTTAATGTTGTGGTGTTGCGTAGCTTTGTTTGGTTACTTTTTATAAAACTACCCAAGTTAAAATGATGCAGTTGCACCCCAAAATAAAAAATAAATATTTAGTTTGTATATGCAACTGTGTCATGTTAATTTCACCAACATTTAAAATGCTACTGCTGAAGTATATAATACTCCTAAATGTTACTTCTACCTACCATGCCAAAGTGCAGACGCATCGAGCAATGCACAAGCAAGGTATATTCAAAGATGAATTCAGTTGTTCTATCTTGATTACTTGGGTAAGAAATTCTAGCTAGCTGGTGATCTTGTTATGTTAGTTTTTCACTGTTATCATGCATCGCATACATTATATTTGGGCAATTTCTATAAAAGCGTGCAGATTTGGGCAAATTTACGTTCTGCCCCCCCAAAATGTTTGGTCTCGTACGGCTATGAGTATGTACTATCCGGAGCGCTACATCATCGTTACACTGTGGAACAAAGAATGCACACATATCGTTTGCTAATAAATTTGTTGCAGTCTTTCAGTATCGTGTGCAGGAGTGCCTAGAGCCCTAAAGGGTATTTTTAGACCCGGGATTGAGAAGATTTTAGGAACCCAGTCTCTTCCCGGAGAGTCCGGGAACTGGAAGGAGATAGCCTACCTTGAATTTTTGGAGTTCTATTGTGATATAATGTGTTTGCATTCATTCTTGAATCTTTTTTTAAAAGACAAGTGTTTGTATAAGGTGAAAAGCTACTTCTCATCTTTGTGAATGTACTTGTAACAACCTCGAACGTAATATTATATCTTAGGTGTCTTGGGCCTCTTATTGGCACCGGGCTTAAATTTCCCTTTCAAAATTATCACAAGTTAAATTGGCTTGCATTGATGTTTGAGTGCTTGAAAAGTACTCAAACATCTTACCAAAGTACATCTTAAGTACAAAGTGCATCTTACCAAAGTAGCTACTCCAAGCATTCACGTACGACTGTTCGTCACTGGAATATGTTTGACCGACAGCTGGACCAGTTCTCCAGAAATAGGACAGCTCAGACGAATGGTAACTGTACCCGCAGAGGTTCTGTGATATAAATCAAAATGTATTTAGAGCTATTTGAATTGCTACGTAATTAAGCACTACCGTACCGGTACTTGAAATTGTTGTAACAAAACTGGAACTTAAAAAATAGACTTCCATTGCTTTCAGGAAAGCTAGAGAAAACAATATTACCTTCAGAGGTCCAAGTAATGTCGGACAATCCGGCCCTGTCAAAGGATGGTAGTTAGTGAAGTAATAAACATTAGTTGCATCTGACTTAGTTTGGGCGGCGCTTCTCGCTACTGCTCGTGATGAACAAGTAAATGCATAGTGCGTCATCATGTCGCCGTAGGGGTCTCTGCAATACATTGAATGGGAGTTTAAACACTTGCAATTGATTAGCCGTCGCCGTGTGTAAAAATCAATCAGACGATAACTGGAATATAATTAGAAACAACAACATCTAATAACAACAATCTTTCGGACTAATTGCAAGAAGAAACTCATTAGAAAATGTGATTTTGACTGGAATGATACAAAGCAAACAAATGATGAAGGACAATAAAAAATGAAATATTTTAACTATATTTAAGCAAATTACAGGGCTAAAAAGCATGACGGAATTAACATGATGGCGTCCTCATTAGAACCGTTATAAAATAACATTCATCCCAGCAGACAGCAAAATTTGTCATTTTTACACTGATTCAACGTCTGCAGACGTATATCATCTATCGTAAGCGCGGAATTAAGCACTCGGTAATGGTGGGGCGGTTTCCTGGACAGAGGCACCGGGGGCGTCCAGTCGTCCACGTTTGAAAATTTTTACTAATCTATTAAAATGGACAAACCAGAATTTTGTATGTTTGATAAGAACAATGGACGATCGGTCGTTGTGGAAAATTACGGTAGCTACGCCTTATTCAGGTATAGTCGATGGTGATGATGAAATTTTCTTAAAAACTCATCAAGTTGCATAAAGTTACCTGAAATCGGAAAGTGTAGGATCCGGTGCGTAAAGGTTTAAAACGCTGGTGGAAATTCCTGGCCACATCTTGTTGCACATTCTCGCAAACACCTACGATATAAAAGCACGCAGTATTTGCCAAAACCAAACTTTATATGGAAATAAAGCACAAAATAAATCAAAGAATTTACTCTGTGCTTATGAACTACCGATACGTACGTCATAAGACAATGGAAAAGGAATCATTCCTGACACGAGGTAGAGTTCTTGAGAGTTTGTTCCAATGATAAAACTCTTGTCTGTGCTCCACTGACCAGCCTAAGCAAATTTGAATACATGCAGTCACGTTAACACGTTGTACCACAGAGCAGAAGAAAAAAGGATGCAAAAGTTAGTTGCGTTTTGGACTATATGAACAAAAGATTTGTTGCTTTCAAGTGGCATCTCCATGTAGTGAGAATAAACACAGCCAATTGGAGATGGTAAGATGATAGGCCCTCTGCCTTCGAGAGCTCAATTGACGACACGATAAGCCGAAGCAGTGACTTAGCAGTGTTTTCCTCTCTGACACGATAGGTTAGGTTCAACGTCCCATCAGTTAGAGCAGTTAAAGTCAGTAACAAAGAATAGAAAATGCATCACTGATGCATAGCCAGGAACAGAAAACAACTTCACTACTTTGCTTTTATTAACTACTCAAATGGTCATAACAAATTAAAAAGAAAGTTCTTACTGCGAAAGCATCAGCTTGTTGCTGCGTAAACTCTACTCCGTCAATAACTGGCGCAAATGGTTCTAAAAATCCATAAAAATCTCCGCCAATCATGTTGCCGACCATGACTTTGACAAAAGAACTCACTATTTCATCCGAAGGCTTTTGGCTGTAAAATGTTTTGTAATATTTAGATATGGTTAGCAAAAAGATCGTTTTAATACACCAAAATCATCACATATTAAATTGAGTAGCCTAAGCCTATGCAATGCATAAATATTATAAGTGGTAGTTAGGTTTCCCTTCAGCCAAAAAGCAGAAAAGTAAAAAAAATGTATATTGCCTATTGAGCAGTTGAGTGACGAAACTCGTCATCAGCAGTAGGCCTACACATACACAATGCTGATTTTTAATCAACAGCATAAGACAAAGCAGATTACAGTATAAACATAAATATAGCCGAGTCACAAACAAAATATACATGCTATTGAAATTTTTTTTTTGTCCTGAAAATTTGTGTTTATGTTGGTGCCGAATTCGTGCGTTTAATATTTCATACTCTGCAAGTTTAGGCCAGCAATGAAAAGTAATTTGAATTGTAGTTTATTGACTACCATTAAGTTCAATTACGTCAAGCAGCTGAAACTTCCAGTGAAACATCCTGCTCTCTTTGCTAAAGTTGTCCCTTCCGCTTGTGCTTCTTCAATAGTTTTAAAGGTGAAGGCAACGGGATTGCTCTCCATGACACCTTGATTAAACAGAGGTGCACTTACAGAAGACATCAAATGCAACCCCACAGACTGCGCCCCAGCACTTTCGCCCCAAAGGGTAACCTGTTGAAGAAAACCTTTACATTAAACTGTGGCTAATACATTAAAAAGCAATCGTACAGTAATTATGTTGTTCAATTGTTCATATATATATGTCATGAAATGTAACATCACCAAACAGATTAGGAAATGTTAATCTGACTTCATCAATTTAGTGAATGAAACCATATCAAAACATCTACTCTATTGTATAGTTGTTTTTTTTTATACGATTGTCATGTGTTAAACCAACACTAAGAAGTTTCTTACCCTAGCAGGGTTTCCACCAAACTGAGCAATATTGTCCTGAACCCATTGCATGACGAGTTGTTGATCGCGGAATCCCATGTTTCCTGGCGCGGAAGATGATCCTGAACCCATCGTTAAAAACCCAAAAGGCACTGAAAAACATTGATGAAAATGTGACTTGGAGTAATTAATATTGCAGAAAACAAAACCGACACAAACAATTGCAATTCTTCAGAGACTGTAAAGTGGTAAAAAGCTGTGCACAAATAGTCATGCACAGAACTATACTGGCAAGTAGCAAAAGCAGCATGGACTGTTTGCAGTAGTCCAAGTGAATTGTTTCATGTCTTTCGATGAGTGATCAACCATTTAGCCACTTAGCCAGGTAAGAGCTCAACGTTTGAGGTTAGAAACGACAAGACGAAGGGGCACTGCAATATACTGTAAAACAAAGAACAAAGCAAGATAAAAGTTGAAAATTCAAAAACAGCAAGTGGTTTTGTTTGTCTTCTTCTGTAGATGTTTTGAATTAAAATTTTTTTTTTAAGTGTGTAGCCAAAGTGAGGAGAACGAAAGTTAGATGGTCGGAGAATCTAGATGGTTACATTTAGCTCAGTTGCCGTTACCGTAAATATTCAACTGAAGAAGAAACAGTTTACGGAGACCTTTTATTTGTTCAACGTTTTACCAATTGCGTCTACAGCACATTTCTAAGAGCTTACTGTATCGATAGTTCATTGTAACGATGACTGCATCGATTGCTTCTGTCATGTATCTTCCATCATATATAGAAGAAAGACCAGCTCCGAACCAAAAAGCACCACCATGGAACCAGATCACCACTGGTCGATCGGCTTTAGGGGGATTAGTAGCATCAGACAGATCAACAGCATTAGGAACGTAAACATTGAGATACAAGCAATCTTCCGATTCCTAAATTGTTTGAAGAACTTCTCATTCAAACTTGTAGTTAACTTTTTGAAAAGATGGTGCAAATATTTTATTTTTTATTGAATCATTCCATGCTCATTAAGCTACAAGTAGCTCGTTAAACTACAAACTATCAATAGCTGTAATTTCAACATTTTAGCTTAGTTTATAAATTGGTTGATGGAGTAGGCTATTTCATCGGAGTGATAAGTTTGCTTGAATTTTTTGGCAGTTTTGACAACTTGTAGAGGCTTTTGGTCACTCATGCAAGTCCAGTCATCAAGGCTTCTAGAGTGTAGTTACGGTATATCGGCCTATGGTATGCAGTTGAAGCTTTGCTGTCTGCAAACTAATTTATCTACTGGGTGTCGCAACAAGATGCTTTAATGATCTCTGGAGTAGACTGATATCGCTTTACCGCGAAGACATCTAACATAATTTTGTAGACGGTATGATTTCAAGCAATTGTTCTTTCCCACTTATTTTAAAACAATAGCCTACGTTACATAAACAATCGCACATTTCAATTTGCTATTTTCTACTCTTTTGGCTATTTGCACACCAGCAAAATGTCTATATGAAAAGCGCTATTTTTCTCTAGTTTTGTAATAAATTTCTTGAATTGAACAAATGATGGAATATAAAATTAACTTACAAATTCTGCGCACTGTCCAATGCTACACATCAACCTAATTCCAATGCACCCAACGCCTGTATTGTTGCTTACGTCCATATCCCCATGATAACCGATCGGAACAGGATTTTGGAATCTCAAATCACCAATGGGTGGTTTTGCGTATGGCACACTGCAAAGTAAAGTGGGTAAGCTTATAGCGTGACAACGAAAAAGCTTTTTTGACAACTCAAAACATTTGATTATTGCAAGTCCGAGCAAAAAATGTCTGTTTCAAAACACAAAGCAAGGCTAGTGACATGGGCTCCTTCCTACAGTATTATTGTTTTTTTCTTTCTTACAAATAAAGTTAAACTATGTCGTCCTCTCCAAAAAATTGTTGATAGGTAATGAAGCAACTTTTGTCGTAACATAGGTGACAAAAAGGCTACCGGTAGCCTACTGCACAAACAAAAATTTGATGAGGTTAACATATCAGGCAACTCGGAAATTGCTTGATTAAGAGTTTTAAACTTGAAGTTTAATTGAGCATAGATCAATTGTTTCAATTTTGCGGATACATGGTTTCAACTGCATTAAGTCTCAACACTCATATCACCAGATTCCTACTGCAACTGAATTCCCAGGTGAGGGTGATTCAGCATCAAGTTTAAATGTTTTTTATATTAAAGTTTATTGCTTTTGCTTTAGGTAACAAAGATGATTAATGACCATGACCTTAAAAAGGCTTGTGCTTCTTGGAGCTCTGTTCCAAACAATTGTCCATTGTTGAGCTTCACTGTAGGAACTGACAATCCACACCAAACAAAATGGCATAAAACATAAACTATTAACAACGACTTCATACTTAGCTAAATAGATGATGGAAGAGCAAAAACGGAAGACCTGAAGGAAAAAGCAATGGTTAGTTTTTGAATTTCTATCTTCAGACTGACAAAGCCTCCATGGTAGTTTCGCATACTTGTAGAGGCTTTTGACCCAGAGCCGATTATCGAGATTGACAGAGTAAAGTTTCCAATTGTGTTGAAGTGTTGTTGCCAGGGAATTATTCCATCCATTAGGTGTATAGCTGAATGGAGAACAGTCCTTAGAATGCGTTGCTCAAGCGCACACCCCGAGAGCCGAACCAGCGCCGAATGTTCTTGAGTCAAGCGGTATGGACTGAGCTAACGGACAGACACTGACAAGAAGGCTGAATTATTTGTTTTCAACTTTTCACAACTTCGAGATCCGTGATCTTGCAAGGACTTTCAAAATGAAGAGTTTATGAAATTGCATTAGGCTGGGCTACTCATGTGATAATAATCAACTTTAAATAGGCCTAAACAATTGATCTTGGCATAACCTAGTTATTTGTTCTAAACCATTGATTTAAAGCAGCAATTGAATGTGGGAATCTTTATCCTCGGAATGAGAAAGCTTTTTTGTAATTTTAACCCTGGCAGTTCGCATAGGCTACTTGTAAAGGTGTGACCCACTGACGTGTCGCTGAATGAAGAGTTCTCCACGAAGTGCATTGCTCAAGCGCACACCATGAGAGAGTCGAACCAGTGTCACTGGATCTTGCCGTTTTTCGTTCATATAATCGAGCACATCATCCAACTGAGCTATTGGGGCGTGGAGAATTAGAACACAATCGACTTTTTTCGAGTTTGATCTTGAGGTGAAAGATTTCCATCCTTCGGGTTTAAAGTTCCATTAAAACACCGAAGTCTTCAAGTGCTCAGCCTCATTAAAAATGCGATAATGATACAGGCTAGCTTACACTGGGATAGAATTTCTCAGAAACGTTGAAAATTGCCAGTCTTCAGCTGCGTTTGCACAAACAATATAGCTTAAAGTCTTAAACCATCATATTTTTATACTTCAAAATACGTAGAACCTTGGTAGGTAAATCATTTTTTCGCTTTGCTGCTTTTAGCGTAGATTAGGCTATAGCCTGTCTAGTGTTTTTCAACAAGGTTGTGTTTAGAAACATCGAGACCCCAAGTATCATAACTTTTTTTCATGTTTTACTTCCTTTCTCAACCCTTGCCTCTCCAGCATCATGATTGGTAGAACTGCAGTAAAAAATGATCTAACGCTTTTCGGTTGCATGAGCATATAAAGCACATTTTGCAAAACAAAATGGTTAAAACTACATTGAAATTAACCTATATACTTTTTTATTGCATGTGGTCAGGGCTTCTGATGTTCACGTATCAACCAATCACATCACAAGTCTCCAAAGAAAGCCATCTGGATATTATCTCACGTTGACGATGTAAATATTAACCATGTAAATTTTGGACTATTTTAAGTTACAGCTTCATTTATTGTTTTAATTGATTGAATCTTTATCCTCGGAGTGGGAAAGCTTCTTTGAGAGCTTAATCCTTTAGTTTTGCATACTTATGGAGGCTTTAAACCACTGACGCAAGCCCGGATACCGAGATTGACAGGGGTGAGGTAAAAAAAGTAGAAGCAGTTCCAGTCAATTAAACTAACATACACTCTCACAGACCGTTAGGGGAATAATTTGGGCCGGAAGGCTACCATAGAGAGCCTTAAGCCCCAAATCAAGACAAATCTAGGAAAAAAAGCAGTATATCCAAAATAATATAGCCTACCCTACGAGATGGTTTCTTCAAATTTTCGATCATTACAAACCGGCCTTGAAAAGTATCCCCCTGTCAACGCTACTGTCTTCACTCGATTGTGGCACTCTAACAGTTGGCATAGCTTATTGGCTTGCCGCTCATTGATGGACTAGATTTTTTTTTCTACCTTATACCTACGGAGGTGACCATCCAGCACTTTAAAAGTAGCGCGCGCTACCGCTACTTTTGTCTCATCTTAAAATGCCTCTGACAGGTAAATAAATTCGCTAAATTTACCTAAGATACCAAACAGATGACACTAACAAACTTCCTTGACCAGCAAATCGTAAAAAATACCAACAGGCTACTAAGTTACACGCTTGCAAACTTTTGTTGACTTTCGGCAAATCTGACACTCATTTAATTGCGAAAATAAAAACGGCAACACCACTGTGACGTCACCATAAGTGGGAAGGATACATATTACATTCTTTCTCTGTGGTGATTTGGTAAAGTATAGTACGACTACTGCAAAACGTGAATGTGTGAGGCTCTGTTGGTCTAAACCAGTGGTTCCCAACCTTTTTAGGCTTACGGCACCCTTCAAAAGATAAAAATATTTTCTGGCACCCCATGGTGGCAGACAAACGATCTTTCATCTCGAATGCAGCAGGTTGTTGGCTTAAACCTGAACGGTTTCACACGTAGCACTTTAAAAAATGGTATCTGTGTAGCTTCTCTACTTGATTTTCTGTTTTAATGCAGTGTGAAGAAAAGTAGGCAAGTTTACTTGTTGTGCTCTTGGTAAAGTCAATCAATAATAACACTTTCAGACATCAATGCAATAATAGTAACACTTCTGTACTTAACTTGAATACCACTTTGAAACAACATAAAATAAGGTTTTCCTTTCAAAGTCAATGTGAAACTATATTGCTCTTCTCTTAGCAGACAAAATGGGCAAAAACCTTTTTATGCAGAGCATTCACCTACCGAAGTACAGTCGACAATCAGCACAACTTGTAGCCTACAGACATTGATATCACAAGACAAAACAATATAACTTTATAAGGGTGCCACACTAAAAATTTGTGACCACAAAACTTCGTATAGCTAGGTATATGGCATGACAAAAAATTACTCCTAACGATGTAACAAAAACAATCGTGTATGAAAATTGTCATCAGCAACAACGATCCTAGCCAACCATTTGAAAACAGATAAAAAGGATACAACTTGAGTGGAGAGGTAACTTCTTTAAACCATAAACAGACATAACTCAGCAACAACACTACATTTAACATTATAACAACAATAAGCTAACCTTTTCGGCTACCATACAGCCCTTTTCAAGCCTATAAGAGAAATATTATAAAAGAAATACTAAAAAATCAAGAATAAAAGTGAATATGAGTAATAGTTTGCGGCACCCCAGAGTATTGTAAATGGCACCCTAGTGTGCCGCGGCACCCCGGTTGGGAACCACTGGTCTAAACTCTAAAGCATGTGCAAAATAAGAATTACTGAAATGAAAAAGTGAACTTATTATTACTGTCAGGTTTAGCCTATATCAAATAGGTTAAGTTTATTTTTATTAAACAGCATCTCAATTCAATTGAAATTTCGTAGGGCTACAATTTTGATAATTTTTGATTTGTCAAAATCTGGCTATAACCATTGGCAGTGTAACAACAGTATCTCACAAACGGTGTCCGACGTTTTGTAAAACAATTCTTCCCAAAGCATTTCTCCTTGCATGCAATTGAGATTTGATGTATACGAAGACATGCTTTACGAAGAATTGTTTTACGGATTTCATCAACAACTGTTTACGAACAATTGTTTAACGAACAACTGTTTACGATGAATTGTTTTACGAACAACTGTTTACGAACAATTTGCCTAATAACCCTCACAAACAGTACCCTTAATTTATGGTTGAGGCAATGCCTACAAATTGCTGTTTATGTGACAGTGTCTTTGACAAAGACCGTGTGCTATCAGTTTTCTTCCAGTGTTCGAAAGTGGGATGGGCGATACAAAACTAGTCGTAAGTTATATGTTTTCTTCACTTCACTGAAGGTAATTTTGTTATAGTTATGTGTTTGCCACAACTAGCACTCTAGGTGGTGCGTTTGCCACAAGTACGAGTCTATGTCCCAGCTAGAGTTGTAAATGCAAAAAAAACGAATCGTTTTTTTTTAAAAAAAACGTGTTTTTTTTCAAAAAAAACTTGGGCCAAAAAAAACACGCGTTTTTTGGTTTTTTTTGTTTTTTTTGTTTTTTTTCATATTTTTCTGGAAAATTTGCAAATTTTTTACAATTTGCAGCTTAGTTTCATTATAGTGCTCTTGAAAAACATTAAACTAGTAAAATTGTTTTTATTGGTGAGCTGAAATTCCTAAGTGTGTGTGCTTGGCAGCAGCATATGTTTTTGCATAGCCCTATAGCCTACGTTGTTTCACTTTCTTTTTCATTCTCAGGCATGTTTGTGGCAGTAGACCTGACAAACATTGAATTAATGCAATTTGATACATGACATAATGTAGATGAGTTAATTTCTTTTTCCTTTTATGGAAGTGCCCTTTATGGAAGGTAGCCTACGATGGTAGTATACCGGTAGGCCTACTGGTTAGTCTTGTACACACTCAATGTGTTGACGAAATTTTGGCAAAAACAAGATGGCAGTATTCAGAACACACATTACCTTGTTTGTGGTAATTTACTAATGCAAGCTATTGCCAATAGTTTGTTTAAACATGTTTTTTAACTGATAGCTTAACAACGATGTAGCCTATATGCTTTATAAATGTTGAAACAGAAGTATTCTTTTCGTGTGTTGTAAAAGGTCTTAGACACTTTGTCATTGATGCTTCCTGCAGATCATTTGTGACATAATGCAAGAGATCTTATCACTGATATTTTTAGCTGTCAAAAGTAAGTGCATTTGTCAGAAAAGGCTTAGGTTAATGTTCCTTTCAAATGCCCACCACCCATGTTACCTATTGCTAATAACTACCAACCCTGAATGAAAAAAATTTCCCTTTAAAGTGGAGTTTTTCAGCACTGCTCAGTGTTCACATAATGAATAAATGCTTCATAATACTTTTCCTGACAAGTATAAAGTTTTACCCATATTAGGCTACCGCAATGCAGGATAAAGATATAAAACAAACTTTAAAGATGAAAACTTATTTTATTTGGGAACTACGCTGGAGTAAAAAGGAGTGAGAATTGACCTCTTGTCGTTACACACCAATAAAACCATGATGCGTAACTTTATTTTATTTTTTTTTTTAATTGTGTAGAGGAAAGATTGATGAAAAGTTTGGCAAAAACAGAAAAGTGCTAAAGTCTCAAAGTCCTGAAAACTACAGTAGTTCAACTTGGATGGATAAGTGCAACCATCCTTCTTTTAAAAATGTCTATGACAGCACAATGGTGTGATTAAGGAAAAACATACATGACTATGACATCACAAAGGAGTATTTATTAAACTCTTCAGGGAAAATAAAAAACAACAAAATATTTCCATCTTTCACTTCATTTAAATGTGATTTGGGCTAAAAGTTGGGGCTTTAGCACTACACTGCTTTTGCCAAACTTTTCATCAATCTTTCCTCTACCCCAGTGATTCTCAAACTGTGTGCCGCGGCACACTAGTGTGCCGCCACAGATTCTCAAGTGTGCCGCGAACCTTTTTGAAATTTTGGAAAAGAACTGTATAAATATTTAAAATAAGCCATTCAGACAAGCATGCGACTTCAAAGCGCTTTAACTCCTTCAATAGATGATAAATAAGCACATGTGACGATAAAACCAATTATGGCATTGCCGATACAACAGGGTAATTGCCACGTCACTATTGGGCTGCTAGGCTATGTTAGCTTTTGCTAACATTAGGCTACTTCCCACCATTTGGAAGCAATCCTTCTGCAGAAGAAGAACAGCTCATTGATTTACGAAGCGACCCATTTTTTTAAACGTTGTTGCCACAAAAAAACTTGGATGCGTTTTGGCTGTCTGCTTCCAAATTCTATTTCATGATCCGTGCAAAAGCAATCAAAATTATATTACCATTTGCATCTTCATGGCTATGTGAACATGGCTTTTCTGTTTTGACTGAAATTAAAAGCTGTAAACGAGAGAGACTGCTTGAAATTGAAGATTAGGGTAGGCTATATGTTTGGGTAGGCTATATGTTTGTCAACAATGCAACCTCGTTTCAGTCGAAGCTTATATTGGTATAAACAAGCACATCCATCGCATTGACACCTGAAAATAATTTTTTTTTAAAGCAACTTTTCTTCTTTTGCAAGTGTGCCCCGTGCGTTTTATATTTTTTTTAATGTGCCACAAGCTGAAAAAGTTTGAGAACCACTGCTCTACCCGATTAAAAAAAAAATTTTTTTTTAAAGTTACGCATCATGGTTTTATTGGTGCGTAACGACAAGAGGTTAATTTCTTTTTATCTCAAAAAGTAGTCGCCAAAACTTGTTTTAATGTTCATAAACAGATAGCCCACCCCAGAAAACATGGGGTAGAGCTAAAAATTATCCAAATATGTTGAGCGGTTCTTGAGATATTGCCATTTTCTATTGCTCCTTATCTATGAAGCCACCTAGTGGCTAAGGTTACTTCACTTATAACTCGAGAACCGCTTGTGTGATTTTCATCAAGTTTGCACCAAATGCACATCAACTGGAACAACTTCTTGACGTTGTACTGGAAAAAGTGTGGAGTGCTGCTCAAAAGTGCCTTTGTTAAGTAGAAAAACAGGACACTGACCACTGACCACCTGGTCCTAACATGCCCATTAACCAAAATCCCAGGTGGCTTCGAAACTGTACACGAGTGTGGTACTGCATTTAACAACTGGCTCGACCAAAGTACAGACAATACTTGAGATGTGCCAACCATAGGACACTGTTACTACTATTTGAGACAGTGAGAAATCTTTATGGCTCGTGTGTTGAGACTTGGGACCTACAAAATTGCAATGAAAAAATAGGCCTATACCAGACATATAGTCTGATTTAAAGTAAGTTATACGAGTTATGAGACTGTTTCTTTGTTGAAAGAGATGCTATAGCAATGAGTTTACCCTAATTGCTGCATATTGTGACATTTAATGTCAAAATAGGTAAAAAAAACAAAAAAAACAAAAAAAACGAATAAAAAACAAAAAAAACGATAAAAAACAAAAAAAACGAGCTCGTTTTTTTTTAAAACAAAAAAAACCGTTTTTTTACATCTCTAGTCCCAGCCCAATGAATGTGTATGTTGCCATGAAGTGCCACAGACGAAAGAACTTTTGAAGAAAGACGCATCTAGTTGTGTTACAAATTTGACCAATTTTGAGGCACACTTAGGCTACATCCTGAAGTTGCAGTTCTAAGGACTTTTTTTATGAGGAGCAGGAAGAACTGGAGAAACACCAATAAATCGAAAGAAAACGGAGACCTATCAAACGAGTAAGAATGCTACATCAGCCTAAAATACCCTAAACGCTAAATAATGCACACTAAAAGAAGTGATTTTATTTCCTTGTACTTGCAGGTAGTATCGGTTGGTTGCCTACAGGCGTGTATTGGAGTGGAGACTACAAGGTGATGCTTACGGAAGCAACAATCGGATTGAGCTGCCGTCATGCATTGTTTGGCGAATCCAAAACAATTTTCCAAGTCCAGATGGCCGTTACACCGGATTTCAACTGAAGGCACATTATGAGAGAGAGAACTATGAATGTTGAGTCGCACGATTTCTTCATTTTTCACTTCAAGTATATTTTAGGTTTTGTAGGAACGTATCCAGTACAGTTTGATTAAACTGCAAAAACAATAAATCTTTGAAAAACGCAACCGCTTGCACCAACTCCGACCAAACATTTGTTTCATCTGTCGCTAACGACGCCCACTTAGGATGACGTAACACCACCAAAGTTGTCCCAGAGCAGTGAAATGTGGAGTTTCGCCCGTGGTGGCACTGTGGAGCAGTCGTTTGATATAAATTACGCCCTAACCAGTCGAGCTTCGAGGTTAAAATTAAAAAGCTCGCTAAGCATAATTCTGCGCTAGGAAATGCTTAAAAAAGTTACTATACTTGGATCCAACCTGTCAGGGGCACTTTAAACTGACATAGGAAATAGCACTTTGTGACGTCAAAATGACCTTGCAAATGAATGATTTTATTCGTTTCTAATCATGCTTTTATTTGCACCCATTGCGATAACATACATTACATACACTGCGATACAATAGTCGAGAGGAAACAGCGAAGTGACATATAGTCTTCCAGTCAGCTGCTCCCCTTAGTTTGGCTTGCCATTAAGTGTCTTTTGCCGAGACAGCCGTGTGCTCTGGAGCGGAGTCGAACTCACGCCCTTTCGAACGTCACGCAAACGACAAGTTCAACGTAGTATAGGGGAAGGGCGGGACCTACGAGCCGATTTTTACAAAATTTCATATATTTTTTGTTTTGTGTCTAAGATTCGTCTCAAAGTTTACATATATCTTCCTACCTACAGTCTCCATACTTTCATGGATTTTAAGCTCGTTCCGGTGGAAGCGGAAGTCCCTAGAGCGAAAAATGTAACGTCCTCCAAAGTGGTTCATACGACCCGCAAGTGAGGGTCCTACGACCATATGTGGAGCGTCCTCTAAGCCGCTTGAAAAAAACATGCAGTTTTTTCGATTTTCCATTTATTTAACAGTTTTATGTGCTGTTGTCATGCTACTACAAGAAATGTCAAATGGGAAACACTGAATGTATGCGCTCATCGGAAAATCTCTCTGATTGATCTCCCTGGTCTCACAGATGATCTTACTATCAGCACAAAATAGTCCGTGCACCAAGTTTAATTCGCAATCACCAAATTGGACAAACATGACTGTACTTCATCACCACAAACTTGTTTATTCAAAATTGTACACAGAGAAGTCAACAGGTATCCATTAATTTCTTTGGATCGTGTTGTTGACCCAGAGCAAGGTGATTTGCAGGTCGCTCCAACAGGGAGGTTCACAGGTCACGCACCACGTGACCGGTAATTTTTTTGCTCCCAGCCTAAAACCTGAACTTTTAGTCTCACTCAACATAGCTAAAAGCAATACTAATTTATCGTACATTAACCACTTATCACTGAAAGCCAAGACATCATTCAAGTTAAAAAACTAGAAAACATGTTGTACGACCTCAAAAATTTACAAAATTATGTCAAAATCAGCAATGAGGTCTCCTGTCCACAAATCAGCTCAAAAAATGAGGTAACTTCCTAGGAAAACCTAACGAAGCGTGTCAAAGCCAACAATATCCACATTTGGCAATAAATAGTTGTATAAAAAAAATTACGGGGGGTGGTTCGCAGGTCACCCCTGTTCACAGGTCCCGCTTTTCCTCTACTGCCATTTCAACGTAGTTATACAAAACACATTTAGGTGATATTTATTGTTACGCTTTTTTCAAAAACACGAGTCGCTGAGTGCAGTGCGCTTTGGCTTCGGTATGTCTTTTCCAACGAAAAATCTCTCCACCGCAGCACTGGAAGGAATTGGGTTGCCGTATTTAAGTTAATAAAGATACTTTACAAATTGGCACTAGCAAAGCTCGAAGAACTGCTTGTCTGAAAAAAAGGCCTTTACAATCCACTTCTTTGTTCGTACCGACTTTTCATGCGATAGAAGCAATTCACCAAAAATTTTATCCACGGAGATTGTCGGTATACACGTGGCTTGTTGTTTCCCGCAATAGTCGAATGATTTCTGCTTTGATTTTTTTTTTCCATAAAAAATCTCCATGTTACGCTTGTAGGTAAACGTAAAGGAATTGAAAAGAGGTCTCAACACGAGTAGAGCTAGAATGAACTAAGGACAACTCGTTGTGTAGCTACCAAGAAGTCCTGCTGCCGTGATTACCAGCTACTCACAGCCACAGGGCGGCACGACGTAATCAAGTGCACGTGATCCGGTGCAATGCACTAGGCAATGACCATAACGCAAAATAAACGTTACTAACTCTATCACTCCTCCCTTATAAATTAACACTTAGTAGTAGAAATAAAACATTACAGCTAAGGGAGGGTGATACTAACCAAGTATTCACGACTTAACATACACAATATATATAGTGCTTCTGACAGATCACTGCAATAATGGTCATATTACAATTAGGGTCAGAAGCACACACGACTAACAAACGTATTGACTAAGCCTGATAAAAATCAGGTTTGCGTCTGTTTCGAACTGGATAGCGTCTCTGTGGGACAGCTTTACTATGCCCAGAGTGTTCATTGGTATCGGTCGGTTCGGAATCTTTCTTTGGACTTGGTGCAACCTTAACTTTACTTGAATCAGAAAAATCACTTTTACTTTCAGCATGAACGTTTTGAAACCTGGGTTGAAGTTGATTTATGTGTCTCTTTCAAACGCCTCGTTCCGTTCGTACGTTGTACAGGACACGTCCCCGTCTTTTAATTACCGTACCCCGGAGCCACTTCGAACCAGATGCATAGTTTCGAGCATAAACTAATGAACCTTCTTCATAGCTTCGCTTATGAGATGCAGGTTCTTGTTTTGAATTACTCTTTTCCTTTGGCGAGAACAAGGACAATAGCGTTTTCGGCTGGCGCCCATGAAGAACTTCGGCTGGAGTCTTCCAGTCGAGGCATGGGTGAGGTGTGCTTCTGTACGTTGTGACTACTAAGAGATGAGCATTTTGCTTGCTCACTTCTCCCTTATAGTTTTTTTCCATCGCCCTTTTAAAGGTTTGGACGAAGCGTTCCGCTTCGCCATTTGATGCAGGATAAAACACTGGCGAGGTGATGTGATGTATTCCTAACTTGATGCAAAATGTCTTAAACTCTCCGGACGTAAACTGGCTTCCGTTGTCTGAGACAATCGTGTCCGGAGAGCCTTCTATCGCAAAGATTTGTTGAAGTGCGCTGATCGTTGCTTTAGAAGTTGCCTGTCCGATGTTCTGCATAGAAACATAAGGATATTTTGAGTGTGCATCAACGCAAATCAGCCACATCTTTCCTAAGAAAGATCCAGCATAGTCGAGATGAATCCGCTGCCACGGCTTTGTAGTTTTCGGCCATGCTTGGTACTCTTTGTCCGGAGCTTTTGCGACAAGCCTGCAAGGTCCGCACGACTTCACCATCTCTTTGATGCTTTTGTTTAACTCCGGCCACCATACGTATCTGCGTGCCATCTGCTTCGTTCGGGTGATTCCCCACTGACCTTTATGCAAGAGTTTTAAAACTTGTGCCTACAAACATTGCGAAATTACTGCTCGTGGAAAACCGTCACGTTGTAAAAGTATTACATCGTTTTCTACCCACATCGAGTCTTTATACGAAGCATAGCAGCGCAGCTTATCATTGTCAGGTAATCTTCTAGGCCAACCGTCCTGGATATACGACAGAACTAATTTTAAGACCCGATCGTAAAGCGTTTTTGTTTTAAGCTCGTTCGAAGTTAAAGGTAAACCGTCCATGGTTTCCTCTACAGAATGAGAAACCTCTGCATTCTCTCTCTCCTCGTTTTCGTCAAACGTTTTGTCTAACCCCATAGGCAATCTAGACAGTCCATCTGCATTACCATGTAGATTAGTTGGTTTGTACTAAATATCATATTGATATGCATTAAGGTAATAGCCCATCGTTGAAGACGCTGAGCTGTTAGGACTGGTAGATTCTTTTTTGGTGAGAAAATCGAAACTAGTGGCTTATGATCCGTAATTAAAGCAAACTTCCTACCGTACAGGTATTGGTGAAACTTCGTTACTCCATAGATGATAGAGAGCGCTTCTCGTTCAATTTGTGAGTACCTCTTCTGCGTTTCACTCAAAGTTTTCGATGCATGGGCGAGTGGACTTTCCACACCATCGTGCTTCTGCATCAAAACTGCTCCTATTCCGTACTGGGGTGCATCGGTGGCTAGTATGAGTGGTTTGCTCTCATCGTAGTGACTTAGCGTGGTTGCATTGATCACATCCTCCTTCAGTTGTTGAAAAGCGAGTTTGCAATGTTGTGTCCACCTGAACACTGCTCCTTTCTTCAACAAAGAATTTAAAGGTTTTGCCTTGTCTGGAAGATCTGCTATAAAACGACCATAATAGTTAATTTTCCCTAAAAAAGCTTGAAGTTCTTGAAGGTTTTGCGGCTGGGGTAATTGTTTTATTGCTTCGACTGATGTGCTCGACGGTCGCTTGCCGTCTTTGTCGATTATATGACCAAGATATTCAACCGAATCCTTGAAAAATTCACATTTTTGTACTTTAACACAAAACCCATACTCGCTTAAACGATCCATAAGCTTATCTAAGTTATTCCAATGATCTTTTTCTGTCGGTCCCGTAACTAAAATATCATCTAGATATGCTGCTACACCAGGGATTCCCGAAATCATTTTATCCATGCAACGTTGAAATTGGGCTGGGCTTGACGCCACACCGAAACACATACGATTGTATTGGAAAAGACCAAAAGGTGTGTTTATGACACAAAGTTTTTTTTGCTTCGTCATCAAGCTCTAATTGCAAGTAAGCATCCGACAAATCAATTTTAGAAAAGTACTGACCTTTTCCCAACGATTCCAGCAACGTGTCCAACGTCGGCAACGGATGTTGATCCACTTGTATTTGCTGGTTCAGTCCCTTGAAATCGCCGCAAATTCGTATACTTCCATTTGCTTTCGACACCGCTACGATCGGAGCTGCCCAGTCGCTATAATTTATTGGCTGCAAAACGTTGCGCTCCACAAGTCTGTCCAATTCTTCTTTGATAGCTTGTTTTTTGGAAAATGGAATTGGTCTTGGTTTGGAAAAAACGGGCTTTGCTTCCGGTTTTAAGTGTATAGAAACTTTTGTCTTAACACATTTCCCAAGATCAAACGAAAAAACTCTGGAAAATTTGCAAGTTAAAGCTGAAACTTGCCTTTCTCTCTGCATTAGTAAGGATTCTTCTGTCTGCTGAACTTGTGAAGATACGAGATGTTTTTTCTTGTCTGAAACTTGATCTAACACCGAAATACCCTGACTGGTCAAGCCAAAACTGTCACTCCAGTCTAGACCCATTATGTTTGTGCCTTTGTTTTCATTTAGTACGATTACCTTCATCCTTGACTTTAGTTGACAACCTATTTTAACATTTACGAAGCATTGACCTTTAAAATGCAAAGGCCTACCACCATAAGCATGTAGTGAGGTTTCTGATGGATAGCACGTGGGAGAACCTAACTCATGATATCCATCTAATCCAGGGGTCACCAACCTTTTTTGCATGCGGGCCACTTTGGCACTAAGGAGAGCTGTGGCGGGCCGCACTAATAAAATGTTAGGTAGGTTGACTCTTATGCTAAAAAAAAATGCATTTCGTACCCAGTATCCAGCGTTACATGTTGTTCATATTTATGTTAGAATACCGCAGCAACAAAATTAATCGAACAACGCTACTGCCAGGCCAAGCTCCTTTTACAACACTTTTAACTTTTTTTAACAATGCCTAATAAACGAGGCCACTTGTTTTGTGCACTTATAGCGAGGCGAGTGGTTTCATCAGAATATTCATCGCCAAGCAAGAGTGGTTTTGTCACTTCGCTTCACAAAAGATATCTTGCAATTAACAATTTTAGTAAACAAGGAAATGTTTGACACATTGCAATACAGGCAACAACAGTGACCTACAAACATATCAGCGAAAAATAGGCTCCAATAGCAGGGAAAAAGAAACCAGGCACCATGAAACCAATGCTTGTAGAAATCACCCAAAAATCGTAATTGTATCGTAATTCATGAACAGTCTTTCCTTTAAAAAAGCAATGAGTTGGTTTTTCATCCTTTTTGTGAGAGGTTCTACAAAACCGTCTTTCTTTTGTTATTTTTTTATTTTTATTTATTTTTTATTTTTGCAATCAGACTCAAAGTCCATAGAATTTAAATTTTTAACAGTCATCACACAAAATATCAGACTAACACAACATCAAGCAGGCTACATCAAACAACGTACAAAATACTGTTGTAGTGAATATAAAATGTAGAATTAAAGTAATAATCAGAAGACATAACATTGCGCAAAAGTGGATTAATTGATCTTTTGCAACGTTCTACAAATGCATAGCAATTTTTTCTTAATAGAGCATCAAATGTTAACACGTCGTTCTGTACCTGATACACTCTAGCACTGTCGCATCTCGACAAAGTGTGGATAATTCTGTACGAGTCGTTGTAAGCAACTCGTATGCTATTTAAAGTAGAAGTTTTATAGTTACACCATAGTTGCGAACCATACATTGGCATACAATATGATTGGTACATTACATTTTTAACTTCGGTAGAGCAATTTCCAAACTTGGACCTAAGCTGATTGGCAGCGACATAAAGAGATCGCACTTGCCTTTTAATATCTGCGTCATCACCGATGTCACTGATTATAGACAACTGTCACTTGCGGTGCTTATCAGCGTGGCAAGAATTTGTTGATTAATAATATTTTGCAGAACTTGCTTCGGCAGTAGATATACTAAAATTGGAACGATACAGAGAAAATTAGCATGGCCCCTGCGCAAGGATGACACGCGAAATCGTGAAGCGTTCCATATTTCTTTAAAAAAAAAAAAGAAAAAAAAAACATTTTGCAGTAGACCTACTAAGCTAAATATTTTCATAATACAATCAGAAAAAGTCTTTAAATTCATATATAATTTTTTGCCAATTTATTATAAATTGAGTTGGCACACCGCCCTATTTTGCCAACAAAAACTTGTATAAAGAGAACACTGGTCGTGAAACGCACACTAATGTTTACATGACATTTGCAAACTTAAAATAAGCAACCCTATGCTCGACATTTTCGAAATTCGAAAACAGACGTTTTAATCAACCACTGGGACAGTGTGGCTGGACATCGCATTGGAATAGCTTTAAGCAACCCCCACCTAGAACTACAATCTGATTGGTCGGTCGGTGGAATCGTATGCAAAGCGAAAATATGCTTCCCGGAAAGTATTTTTTGCCTTCGTGCTCTTTTAACTCCTCAATAAAAGTATTTTTGGTTATACTTGTACGCTGATACCTTCCGCGGGCCGCAGCGATACAGCGTGGCGGGCCGCCATTTGGTGACCCCTGATCTAATCTAACCATGGAACATGTTGAGCCAGTGTCCCACTGGCACGTGAACGGTTTGCCGTTAACTTCGGCACGGATCCAAATTTGCTTTCCGATGCGTTGGTAAGCTTTTGAGTTCCGCTTTTCCTTCCATGGAGGTGTCTTTCGAATTTGGTTGCAACTGCTTACATGGCCTATAGCTTCTACTCGGTCTTTCTGCTGGCGTTGTAACCCCTTTGCCTGGCACACATATTTGATGTGCCCTTTTTTTCCGCACTTGTAACACACGTAACTTTTGAACGGATATTCACCCTTAGAATGTTTAGAAAAACAATCCTGACATGACTTCCACGCCTTGCGACCTTGATTTGTGGAACCAACTGTTTGTTTGTTTATCTTTATCCTGCATTGCGGGAAAGCGGACTTGAGCGCTATGCATCGGTGTACGCCTTCCGACGTACACCTGACCCACGCTGCAGCCGACGGCAATATCTGTTTCCGGTTGTCTACTCTACTTATGACTTAAGTTTGGTACTACCCATTACTCGAAATCGATCACTAGGTAGAGGCAATTATCGTAAAGTTTCTTGCCCAGAGAAACAACAGCAAGTGCGGGTGGCTGGAGTCGAACATGCAGGCTCTCGACTGCGAGCCCAACGCGCAAACCACTCGGCCACGGCTGCAACTGAAGGTTTCTTTCTCTTCTTAATATAGGTTGCGGACATCTTATTAACGACAACTGCTTCATCTGATGTCTGTGTCTGATTGCACAGTCTGATGACTGTGCAATCTGATGTTATCGGTTTGCACAGTTCTGATATAAACTTCAGCTTTGTTGAGAACATCATCAAGTGAAAAATTTAAATTCGTCAAGCATTGACGCCTGACTTCAGGGTGTGGGGTGTTTATCTCTAATCTGCTCGTCGACATAACTGAGATGATTGCACTGCTCACTTTTGCATATAAACTCACAATTTTGAGCAAGCCCTCGTAAAGTTGCTGTCCAATCTTTATAAGACTGACGCACTTGTAATTTACAGTTGTAAAAACTATGGCGCGCTGCTTGAACATGGATGGTTTCTTTAAAATGCGATGCTAACTTATCTGAAATTTGGTTGAACGATTTATCACGTACGTTTTTGTCACCAAAAAGATTCTCAATCAAGCTATACGTCTCGGGTCCAACCCAGGATAACAAACATGCCTTTTTCTTGTCATCAGTTGCAACATTGTAAATGTCCATGTGATGCAAGAACCTTTGCATATAGGTACTGTTTCCATTTTTTCTTATCCTGGTTGAAACTTTCAAACTTTGGCGCTGATTCGTTGGTTTGCTTTCGACTATTAATGTCATTTAACGTTGATAAAAACTGTTCCTGCTGTTTTTCCATTGTTGCTAGCATTGCTTTGACTGTTTCTTCCATGACTAATTTGTGCAGAAACCACTGCGACAATGTAATGATCTTCTCACTTCAGAAAACTGCAACGTAGATTCTATTTTACTTCTGACACCACTGTTACGCTTGTAAGTAAACGTAAAGGAATTGAAAAGAGGTCTCAACACGAGTAGAGCTAGAATGAACTAAGGACAAATCGTTGTGTAGCTACCAAGAAGTCCTGCTGCCGTGATTACCAACTACTCACAGCCACAGGGCGGCACGACGTAATCAAGTGCACGTGATCCGGTGCAATGCACTAGGCAATGACCATAACGCAAAATAAACGTTACTAACTGTATCACTCCAAAAACGAGTCATTTTTTACACTTTGAATTGGAAAGTTGCGGATGGCGAGAGTGCGACTGAAAGAAATGTAGCGTCTCTCAGCTACATTGGTTTGAATCTATCCTCGATAGGTTAATCCTGGTAGTTTCCCATACTTGTAAAGGATTTTGACGCAGGGCCAGTTACTGAGATTGAGAGAGTGAAGTTTTTCCGATTGTTGCTGGGGAATTATTCCATCCACTAGATGCCGCTAAATGGAGAGCAGTCTGAAAATGCGTTGAAAAAAGTAGTGCAATATATCCAAGCGTAGATAGTGTAACGGTAATCTGTATTTTTTACAAGTAAAACTCAAACAGCAGCATGTGTTTTATGATTTGCTTAATTAGTGCCGCGCAGCTAGAAAAAGGAGTCATATTTTTTTGTACCTATGATGTTTTTCGTTAAAGGGGGGCCACAGGCTTATATCCGCTGCGACACCCCTCCCCCAAGAGGGTGTGTCATACAAATTTGAACAGTTTCCTAAGATGCCTAACCGCAAACGCGTCATTAAACTATTGTATCATCCACTAGTTGCCCGTGGCTGAAGCAATTTGCACAAGAATCACCCCCTGCTTCATTTCAACTCGATTGTAACTTAGATTTCGTCTTGAAACAATGAAGAAAAAGAACATCTGATAGAAGCACAAGTAAAATAACTTTTATTTATTGGCATTTTTTGCGGACACCCAAGTAACAGCCAACCGACTAAGCCTTGGATTGAGACTTGTTTTGCTTTGGCTTCGGGGTACCTCCTTCTCGGAATCCATTGCTGCAACGTACATTTAAGCACTTTAATTACAGGTTTAGAAACACATGACAAAATCAAAATTACTTTAATTAAGGTTCATACTGACCAAGGGATAAAAGAGTATGCTGAGTTGCTGACCCATCAACATATCTCAGACTGCGTAATGGTCACTTTAAACGCCTTGATTTTTTTGGGGAAGCATGGAATTGTCTTCTTGTACAATGTACATAATAACCAGTACAAAAGGTTGCAGTGGAGAAAAATATTATATCACTTTTTGTCATGAACGCGTCCGGAACGAAAGGCAGTACTGGGTACAAGCGCTATACCAGCCACCACCAGCGGCTAGCACGACCATAAAACCAAAAAAAAGTACATTTACAATTGAGGCTAGCTTGGACTGGCAATGTTGCCTGATTTATAGTGAACTTATGTCTGGAAGATAGTTCCTTCGATATTATTCAGGAAGTTTTTACAAACAAAAAGATATCAAGATAAACATAAAAACATAGGCCTACTACCAACACCTACCGGAAACGTCGATTAACCACTTTGAGATGTCTCATTCTACCAGTGCCGGTCGTGTGTCGTCGTTTAGCCTTGCGAGACCAATTAACTGAAAAGAAAAGTTCACATTAAAATAAATCAGACTCTTGGATCCCTTGCCTTTCAATACCACACTAAAAATGGGCGGTATTTGCGATTTGGAGATGCTGACGCATAATTGGGGAATAATAAATGATATGAATCAATGTCAAATGATAAACTGTGTTTTAAATTTGACAGTCTTTATGCAATGAAACACATTACGTGTGGCAGCCGATTCATCTGCGATATAATTCAACAAATGTTATGCGTCAAAAGCAGGAATATAAACAAATAAACTGTACGCATGTTTTCAAAACACTTGATTGCCACTAGTGGCCGGCTTAATGTTGGTTTGCAGGCTATGTTTTAAAAGTGCACTGCAATGTAATTTTGCTTTAACATTATTGCATAAGTTGTCTATGATTATACGATGTGAAATACTTGCTGTTACTCAAACCTTAAAAATTATTAGCCAAGAAAAGTAAGGCTAGTAATTTTCATTTTCAAGGCGAGTAACAGCACAAAATTACGATACAATACACTTCAAAAACATGGTCTTCAAATTACATGCATACTAATCAAAAAGAAAACTGCAAAAACCTTAGATCACGCTTTACAACGCACAAAAAGTCAAAACACAAATTAAAAAACTTAACATATCAGATTAGTCATACAGGTGGTGGTTGAAAATTTTGAATGAGTGGACAGGAAGGCAAGGAAGCCCAACTTTAAGCATATTGTTATGTGTCGATTGACAGACATGTGATGTTGAACTAACACATTACAAACATCATGTAGAGGCTCTTACTACTCAACAATGCAGCCAACATTGTTGAACATTCTTCAACTGATTTCAAACACAGTATATCAAATATATTGCTTTTTTTTTTAATAACAAAATAAGGTAGGCTAACTTTCAAACTTGAAAAAAACAAAAAATATTCAATAAGATTCCTCACTTACATTGACCCATCTTTGCAGACCTTTTCTTTTGAATGTGATAATTGGATCTGCCAGTGCGGCGACACAAGGTATGTGTCTTATTATGCCGCTTACCAAAACTTGATGTTCCTTTTGTCTAAAAGAAAGGGGTTTTCTGTTAAATTGTTTAATCAATCACACTGTGAAAATTTTTTCTAAAATATATCTACTTCACCAGGTTTATTGTTTTCACAAATATCAAAAACTATCTATAAGTCTAAAAATGTAAGATAAATTTTTAGGTTGTGGCTATATTTACACTATATAGTGTAAGAATAGCTCAATAGTGTTGCCAGATAAGGAATTCTGCCCTAATTTGAGCAAAGTTTAAAGCTGTTTAAAACAAAAACTCGTATTTGGATTTTTTTTTAGTCCTGAGCAAAGATCAAAACCCTAAACTTATTCCTAACTCTAGCCCTTACCTTAACCCTTTCTGACTTTAATCCTAACTCTGGCAACACTTCATTGTGTAAAAATAGCCACTTCCAAATTTTTAATGCCTTACCGTATGTCGCCTAGGGCATTCATAATATTTTTGAGGATGTTTCAATTAGCACAGTTTTGTTATATATTGATTTATCTGGGAGTTATAGCTAAATTTGTTGTCCAAACCATTCATGACTCACAAGTCACATTAAACAAGTCCATAAGTCAGCAAATCTTGAACGCTTCAACAGAAGTCAAAACCAAATTGAACTCATATAAACTAAGCTGAGTATACAACACTAAAGCAGGCGGGTTGCAAAACCTTGCCGCAATGACACCAACGTCAATTCAGCACGCAGATCATATGGAATTAGTACAATAAGTTGAGAATTCAAATTCAATGGAGCCGACGTGCACAAAATTCTGAGAAAAGCTCCGTGATTCAACAGTATTTACACAACTTTGTGCATGTAGGCTACAAAGTTTGTGGATCAGTGTGATGAATCGCAATTTGTGCTGATAGAAACGTTGCTGGTACTTTTACCACAATGCATAAGGTTGAGAAAAGCAAAATGTCTTTAGCCATCATATGTATGAGCTGACAGCAGAGTGATACGCAGTAGTGGAAGCGAGATTGATGAAAACAGCAATGTACGGTAAGTGCTGTGTGAGGTGTTCATTATCTATATCGTTGTTGTCACAGGCTACAAAGAGGTCTTTGATAGCTGTAATCAAACCGATTGGCAGGCTATTACTGTGACGAATCTGTTTAAGGATTTTCTCTTCCAACTAACATACGTTCAAACCCAGAAACCAGATTATTTGTTTCACACTACCATCTTTTCAGTTTTGAAAACAGAGTTTGAACTTTTTCAAATTAAAAAAAAAACCTCAGAAGAACAAGTCACTTCATAACTATCTCACATTAAAGCCAAGTTGCTACACTGTACGTAAAAATATTGCGAATAATTGCGCACCCACAAACACGAGTTGTGGTGGGTGAAATAAGAAAAATCAGTCCTAGATCAAAAGATTAATGCTGATACAAAACAAAAAGAAATAACACCTACCATCTCGAAATTTAAGCAAGGAAAAAGAAAATTGTGATAAAAAAGATTTCTTTGGGAAGAAGTATAAGCGTTTCCATTTCTTTCTAGATATATTCTCAACAAAAAGAAAGGAGTAAGAAGCAAGCGTTTAAACACAGAATTTTGATGTAGCCTACATTTTGATTGATTGGATTAAATCTTTATCCTTGGACTGGGAAAGCTTTTTGCAGAGCTTATTCCTGGCAGTTTCACATACTTGTAGTGGCTTTGAATCACTCACGCAGGCCAGGTCACGGAGATTGACAGAGTGAAGTTACCGATTGTTGAAATTTTGTTCCATCCTATAGATGCCGTTGAGCTGAATGGAGAACAGTCCTTAACGTGCGTTGCTCAAGCGCGCAAAGTTGAAAACACAAGTTATTGAAATTTTATATATTTTAAGCAACAAAGCTACATTAACAACTTTTTTATTTAAGGCTACCGCAAATCTGTTGATTTAAAACCAATAATTCAAACAAAAACTGGACAATCAATCAATCAATGATTGGACAAGACCATAAGCAAAGTTTCTTCAGCAAAAAGTGGTCTGCAACGTAAACTGACGTAAAAGTAGAGACGAGTAAAGATAAAAATGGTTTGTTTTTATTTCAAACAATGAAAACCCGATGTATTTTATTCGTTTATATATATTACGCAAAAATTGGCATGAAAGATATCTCACAATCTATTTCAGCAGTAACCGAGCTTGTGTTGTTTGAAAAAAGGTTAATAATTCCAATTGTTTTTTGACAAAATACTTCGTTTTATCGAATTATCTAGTTTCACTTAGGCCTATAAAAAATAATAGCCTATTATAAGTTGATGATGTGATTAACCGTTTTCATTGCTCTGTTTAGTTCAACAGGTCATGACCTTAAAGAGGGCAGTAGCTTAGGCATTTCTCTCCAGAGCAGCTTTTCTCTCTCGATCGAGTCCACTTCTCCAATCAATTGAGAACCCAGAACATTGTCTATTCAATTTGTTCTTTTTCCTCCAGGTCTACCTTTTCCACAAGTCTCTTTTTTGATAGCAGGCAAAACCAAACTACCGTATCTCACCTTCTTTTCCAATGGCCAACACGCCATTTTGAACACGATATTGAAAAAAAGCAACAATTTTGAACTCTTTCAGCTGTAGAATTGAATTGAAAAATGTAATTTATATATAGACCTTGAGAAGACTTTTTTAACACTGAATAATGTTGCTCAAACAAAAAATGATAAAGAAAATTATGCAAAAAAAGCCTTACATTGCTCAAATGAGTCAAGTATGAAATGATAGACAATAGATTACGTAGCAATTTCTAATGATGTAAAAGTTCTTCTTAATCCACCAACTTTTTTTATCATACAATTAGCTTCATGTTATTTTTTTTTTCTTCCATAACCGCACACCAATAAAGAAAGTTGTCCCTTTTTTTGATTATTATTATTATTATTTATTTGCATCAGACACAAAGTCCATAGAATGCAAATTTTTAACAATCATCACACAAAATATCAGATTAACACCAACACAACACCATGCAGGCTACATCAAACAACATACAAAATACTGTTGTAGTGAATACAAAATGTAGAATTGAAATAATAACCACAAGCAGGGCTGGATTTCAGCCGGAACGGTCCGGAACGCCGCTCCGGAAGCTCGATCAAAAATTTGACTTTTTCGGAACGGCGTTCCAAAAGCTCAAATATTTTATGCTCTTATTATGTTTTACCCTGTTCAGAGCAGCGTTAAGATGGTGTTTGTAATTTTTATCATTCATTTGATCCGTTATTGTGCAACCTTGAGGCAGCTTGGCTGTCCTAGCGCCACACCCTGACATTTACACTCCGATGTTTTAATGAGCCACCTTATTACGTCACAATTAGTTTTTCCTGTATTTTTCCACTTTTATTACTGACTGTTTCTCGCTGCTTAGCACCACTCTTAGTATGCCTTGCCCTATTCAGAGTAGCCTTGTATGTCTGAGCAGTCGTGGTACCAACTGGAAAGAGTAGCAACAGCAATAAGAACAGTTTTATTCCGCGACCTATTGGTCAAGATCCCCACAAAAGTAGCCTACACCGTGGAATTTCAGTGCCGTCGAAGTCTTGAACCTTAGAACAAACTCTTTGAGTCCAGTGTCGAAAGTTTTACGACTTGGCTTCGGCTTCTTATAAAACTTTCAATGCTGGACGGCTAAGTGTTGTCTTAAAAATAGCAGGAAATTGGGTGAATGTGCAGAGGTTGTTGAAGTGCAATTGTTGAAAACCGGAAGGGTAGGCTACTGGACATGACGTTTGGTAGCCTCGAGTTTCCGCACAGTTAATTTTGTCTGGAATGATTTCCCAGCACTTATCGAACATTTCAAAAAGGGAGCTAGTAGCGACTGGTCACAGCGGTAAACCATAATCTCTTCGTGGGAAAATTGTAACATAAAGTTCCCAGATCCGTTTGTCTGCATGTAGTGACCGAAAAAGAAACACTCCTTGAAACGTCTATTCAATAAGTGTATTCCTGTAAAATTAGCCCGCGGCTATCGAAATCGAGATGCAACGCCTTACACCTCTAAAAACTGTCACTACGATACAGATTACTTGGATAAAAGACGGAGAATTTGTCCAGCTAGCAAGTGTTGGAAACAGCGGTCGCACATTGTATCTTTCTTTGTGTATTTACCGCCACCTAGTGTGTTGATCCTGTATTTGGCAACTCTGTTTCTCGTACATTTTATCTGCCATGAGTTGTAATTGTCTTTTCGATCGTCGGTGTTGGATCGCTCGGATGTGTGGTCTGGTCAATATTTTTTTGTAAATTGTTTGGTGCAGAGTCACTTAAAGTAAATCCCTGATCTCAATGGTACGGTTGTAGATTCTCGGCTGGTACAGTGTTAGGAATTCGGTAGTACTAATTGCTGTGCCCCTGTAGATTCTCTAATAGTCAGGTAGCTTTATTTTGGGTTTCTCTCGCATCGAACGATCAGCAAGACCCACCACACTAAGAAGAAATATTTGGTAGGTACAGAATATTTCTTACAGCAAGCACTAAATAAACCAGTTAAATGTGCGACCGACTTCCAACACACAACTTCAAGAATGAATCAGAAAAATTTGTGATAACTCAAAGGCACGTCAGCAGTTCGTGACGCAATATTTCATGTTTAAACAGGTTTCAAACCGAAACAGGTTTCAACAGGTTTGACACAAGTCTTACGAACGATGGTGCAATTTTGGCTCATGTTTTAGGAATTTCCATGACGTAATATTCAGTAGACTTGAACGGTTTTTTATGACGTTTGATTAGGTGAACAATCGTCTGGAACATAGCGACCCTAGTTATGACAGTCTGACATGGCATAACTAAAAAAGAATTGACGACAATTGTGAGCCAATGAATAAAAACACACGATACACAAATTGTTTGAATCACTCACGTTTAAGTTAATACGTAAATACAAAGGGCATGCAAAGAATGAACAACAATACGGAATAATACACGACGATACATGAAATTGGTACCATAGGTACACACTAAAATGACGCTATATACAATGGTTGCGATAATAACCGACTGTTCTGGGCTCAGACAAGTGTCGGCCACCGCAGACAAAACCAGGCTCAAACCCTAACACTTAGGTGTTCTTTACGGGGGCGAGGCACGAAATATCCCTCAACACATAGTCTACTTTCACTTTCCCCGTACTCTCATCATAGTTGCAGACGGCAACTTTAGCTCTACGAACCACAGGCTTCCCTTTCCTAATTTGTGGAACTACCTCATGCACCCTCCCAAGTTGATACTTCCCACGTTTACCAATGTCCTGGAGAGAACCTACCACTACAAGTTGACCAGGCTCCAAATTCTCAGCCATTTTTAGCCATTTTTTCCGGCCCTGAAGACCTGGCAAGTAAAAATCGATCCATTTACTCCAAAACTGCTGAGAAAGTGACAAATTGAACCGATAATCCCTTCTTAATTGGTCACGATCATGTGGTTGCCCAACAGCACAGTATGGGTCTAAGTATGGGGTCAAAAGTGAGGCAGGGGTGATGACAGTAAAATCCCTAGGGTCGTCACTCAAAGGTACCAAAGGGCGTTCGTTCACGATCCGAACGGCACTGCCTGTGTACGTAAGCAGTTCAATAAAATTGGGCTTACGACTTGCAGAGTCCAAAATGTGAAAAAATGCAATTTTAAATTGTTTAACCATTGCCTCCCAGGCGCCACCTTGCGCCGGAGCATACGGAGGTATAAATTCCCAGTTTATCTCTCTCTGTCTCAGGGCGTTGTGAAATTCAGCTGATTCTATCAACTCGGGTAACTTTATTTGAAAGAAGCATTTAGTCACATCAGCCATGAGACCAAATCTACCAAGCCGAAATCTAGCCAAGACATCTACCAGAGGGTTTAACAAGTCAGGACCCGAAAACATTACATCATTAACACAAGTTCCTCGAAATTCAGACTTGCCATCGTAAACAATGCGCTTTTTTAATTGTGACGTAACAAAGTATGGTAAATACCATTCAAATCCCTTGACATTTCCTGCTTCACCAGTACGCTCAATATAGCCATTTGATTTAAGATCTTTCATGGTGTCAGTAAGGAAATCACGAAGTTCAGGTTGTTTTAAAGCCTTCTTCCTTAAAGCAGCAACTCTATCTGACGCCAACACAAAATCTTTAGGTAGATCAATATCTTCCTTCAACGGAACAGGTATCTCAAATCGACCATCTTTCAACTCAATATTCGGTTTAACAAGTTCTCTAGCCAAAATGTCATTGCGAGACAATTCACAGGTTTCATTTTGCAAGGTCAAATCCTGAATGACTTTATCCAGGTCTGCTATTTCCATATCGCGAGACTCAATTTTACGCTGAAAGCCAGAGATGACATCCGACTCTGAAGACGTCTGCACTCTGCACACTTTAGCAACGCTTTCATCTAAGGGTGACTTACCACCACAAGCCAACCAACCGAGAGGAGTGAGCAAAGCATGTGGTTCACTACGATTTTCACCAACACGCTCTTTTTTTGCACACATCAAATAAGCGTTGTCGTTGCCAATCAGTACATCTACAGTACTACAATCATTCAAATGAAACATATTCACGTCATGAAAATGACGGAAACCATTTAAATCTTGTTTATGCGGTAAAGTTTTAACATTGTCAGCCCAAGCTGGGTTAACCACCGAAGTTATATCACAAAACAGTTCATCTGTCTCTAACGACTGGATGTTGAGTTTGACAAGGTCAGCACAAGTAGCTTTCTGACCAGCCAGGGTATCCATTTTAAACGACGCTTTATCGTACGGTTTAAGATCAAGTTCACACACCAAATCACTCGAAACAAACGTCAACTGCGAACCAGGATCATGCTGACAATACACCAACTTCGATTTGCCAGTCATTGGATTCAAAACACGAGCAGCAGTAACGCGGTTAAAAGCTGCTTTAACATTTCCAATCTTAACATTACGCACAGGAACTCTGGCACGAGCATCATCTTTCCCAACAGAATCCAGAGAATCACGTGACGTCACATAAAAATCATGCAGAAGAAAATAGTGTTTCCTATCGTTGTTAGGCCCACACTTACGACAGTTATTTGCATGAACGCAATCCCTAACCATATGCTGGCGCAAACAATTCAAGCATTTGCCAGCTTTCACAATGACATCTCTCCGATCTTTAGGTGTCAAGCGCAAAAATTCTTTACAATTAGACAAAAAATGATATTCAACTTGACCACGTGACGAACAACAAATGCATGCCGGCAGGTCTTTACGTCTAGCCTCACCACCGCGCGGTGCGCCAACAACAGTCGAGTACTGTGAAGTCCCTGACATCACATCATCATGGGGTTTTACGGACGTCTGCCTAACCGGACATGAAGGCAATTTTCCTTTGCCAAACTTTTTAAATTGCTGCGACTCACCAGAATCACCCATTAGCATAATGCTAAAATCAGTCGACTTACGCGTTTCCTCCCGTACTACAAATTCAAACAAACTCTGAAAGGTAGGCTCATCAGTGCCACCATACTGATCACCTAAAAAGTCAAGATAACGCTGCTTAGCGTCAAACGGGAGTCGCTTAGCCAAATCCAAAACAAAACGTCCTTCTAATTTATCACGCTGACCATAAGCTTGCGCGTAAAGCAAACACTGCGACAATTCATCTTTAAACTCTTTCAAATCACTGGAAGAGATAGAAGTCAATTTGCTACCATAGCGATACTTTCTAATTTCTGGTTCTGCAAAAAGACCTCCACGAACCCCAAAACGCTGGGACAAGCGAGCTAACGACATTTCTATCCTGTCTTCCTCTGACAAGCCAGGGGTGTCAGAAACCAAATTAGCAATCGTTTGCGCAGCTGTTCTAACACAAGCTGCTTGTAACAAAGTCAAACAAGTCCCCTTAAAGGGCGAAGCTGCCATTAAGGCCGTAACACGATTTTTAAAGAAGATAAATGGCATATTATTACCATCGTAACCAATCAAGGCCGCCTTATCGAAAAACGTCCTACTATTTTGGTATTCAAAAAAGCAATCCTGCTGTTGAGAACTCGATTTAGCGGGAGAAGACAAGCTATATCCCTTAAGGGGCTGAGTGGGCTCAGTCACATGCACAGCCCGATCACGATCCTCACACACGTTAAAATCAGGAGACGCGATACGCCTCTCACAACCACCCAAATTACGTGTAGCTGGGCGATCAAAACCTAGCGGCGCAGAAAACTGTGAAGGGGGCAAAGCATTACTACTAATGGCGGCCCCGTGACCTGTACGCTCTGGGGGAGGAGTTCGGTTGTAATTCGCAGACCTTGGCTCTACAGCATTCGGAAGACCCTTAGCCGCGGCCCCGAGACCTCCTGAAACAGCTGGAAAACGTGTGGATTGCCCCGGTCCACTCACAGGTTGAACGGGCGTTTGGAAAAGGTTATGTAAATTAAACTGCGATTGATGTTCATTTCTGGAATGCCTAGAAGAGCCCTTCTTAGAGCTACGCCGAGAGCCCACCTCTGATCGATATTCAGCTAAAACTACCTCTTTACGTTGTTCAGCCCTCAACTGAGCGTCTTTGAGTGCGAACTCAGCAGCTCTCGCGGCGGCCTCAGCTGCTCTCGCTTCGGCCTCAGCTCTCGCGGCAGCCTCAGCTCGAATGGCCTCAGCTCTCGCGGCAGCCTCAGTTCGTATGGCCTCAGCTCTCGCGGCAGCCTCAGCAGCTCTCGCTTCGGCCTCAGCTCTCGCGGCAGCCTCAGCTCGAATGGCCTCAGCTCTCGCGGCAGCCTCAGCAGCTCTCGCTTCGGCCTCAGCTTGTATCTGGAGCTCCTCTCGTCTTAGCTGCAGGTTAATTTGTGCCACTATCCGAGACGAAGTCCTAGACATCCTAGTGCTTACATTTGAGGCGCTATCCTCAGGATGTATGTCAGCATCCAACATATCTGAGAACTCACTTTCTTTTTGTTCAAAGTTATTTTTTAACGAGTTAAATTCGGGATCTACCCTATCACGAAGTTCTGCCAAGATTGCAGAGTTAAAGATTTTAGTCAAAAGAGCATGGAAATGCCGTAATTCCTCTTCTAAAGTAGATAACTTAGATCTAAAAATCAACAGTTCCTGCTTATCACTCAAAGAACCTAGGGCTACAGAAAGTTCCCCAATTTCAGTCAAAATATCCCTTCTAAGATGCCGGGCCTCTCGAACTGACTTAGCCTCATCGTTACTGGGTCCCTCCCCAGAATGGCCTGCCCGACCGCAAAGAACATCATCAGGCTTAAACTCAGTCGAGTCTACGGCGGTCGAGTCCCTGTCGCCACCGAGTGTAGACATATTAAATGTTGGGGGTAAATTAACAATTAAAAAAATTAAGTTACACAAACACACAAAATTATTAGGCTACAGTAGTTATAAAAAACTTAACTGCAAAGACCGTAAAAATACAAAAAAGAATTTAAATGCACGATACCGTAGCTATACGGGTATGAAGTCCTAAAGTCCACAAACTTGCTTGGATTCTTCCACTTGAATCTACAAGCACAGATGGATTGTCTTTAATCTTCTTTCTTGCCAATGAATGTCAAAGTTATTTTTCTTCAGTACCAAACTGAGAAGAAATGTCTTTACTTTTCTTTGCTTCTGTAAGAGTGTAGACTACCAACCAACAAATCTTCTTTTATTATTTCTTGTACTTCTAAGTAGTTCTTCTGCACTAGCTGACAACAAACACGTCGTTTATTTTTATGCCTTCAAGTGCTTCTTGGCCTACCAGCTAACAAAAATCGTCTTTTATCTTTTGTGTGCTTCTACTGCTTCTTGGCCTACCAGCTAACAAGAACTCGTCTTTTATCTTTTATGCTTTAATTTCTTCTTGACCTACCAACTGACAAAAAGCGTCTTTTATTTTTTATGGTCACAGCGGTAAACCATAATCTCTTCGTGGGAAAATTGTAACATAAAGTTCCCAGATCCGTTTGTCTGCATGTAGTGACCGAAAAAGAAACACTCCTTGAAACGTCTATTCAATAAGTGTATTCCTGTAAAATTAGCTCGCGGCTATCGAAATCGAGATGCAACGCCTTACACCTCTAAAAACTGTCACTACGATACAGATTACTTGGATAAAAGACGGAGAATTTGTCCATCTAGCAAACACTAAATAAACCAGTTAAATGTGCGACCGACTTCCAACACACAACTTCAAGAATGAATCAGAAAAATTTGTGATAACTCAAAGGCACGTCAGCAGTTCGTGACGCAATATTTCATGTTTAAACAGGTTTCAAACCGAAACAGGTTTCAACAGGTTTGACACAAGTCTTACGAACGATGGTGCAATTTTGGCTCATGTTTTAGGAATTTCCATGACGTAATATTCAGTAGACTTGAACGGTTTTTTATGACGTTTGATTAGGTGAACAATTGTCTGGAACAGCGACACAAGAGATTCTCTGGAACGTGCGAAATATCAAGGACTCTTGTCGAATATATCATCTACGGATTTCTAGTTGGACTTGACTTTGATGTACGATTCCTTGTAAGAGTTATCCGAAGTAAGCCTCGAACTGCAAAACAGAGCATGTAGGCCCACTAATTGGGGTGCAGATAAAAAAAATAATAATCTTGCAAAATTATTTGAAATACGTAGGAACTGGAGATGTAAGGACTTCCCTTCCGGGTGCATCGCCACCCCATAATCACGCCGCTCCCCGCCTCCACGGGGCGTGGCAGGCCGGTTCTTTAAAGTCTCTGACCTGGCTATGTTTATTGTGTTCTTCTCGCCGTGTCAATTATTTTGTACTCGTGCGTCGTTGATCAAAATAAAACAGTTCATCATCAAAAAAACGAACCGTTTTTTTTTTTTAAAAAACGTGTTTTTTTTCAAAAAAAACTTGGGCCAAAAAAAACATGCGTTTTTTTGTTTTTTTTTCATATTTTTCTGGAAAAGTTGCAAATTTTTTACAATTTGCAGCTTAGTTTCATTATAGCGCTCTTGAAAAACATTAAACTAGTAAAAATGGTTTTATTGGTGTGCTGAAATTCCTAAGTGTTTGTGTTTGGCAGTATATGTTTTTGCATAGTCATGTTGTTTCGCTTTCTTCTTCATTCTCAGGCATGTTTGTGGCAGTGGACCTGACAAACATTGAATTAATGCAATTTGGTAGATGACATAAGGTAGATGAGTTAATTTCTTTTTCCTTTTATGGAAGTTAGCCTACGATGTTAGTATACTGGTACTGGTTATTCTTGTACACAATCAATGGGTTGACAAAATTTTGGAAAAAAACAAGATGGCAGTATTTAGAACACACATTAGCCTACCTTGTTTGTGGTAATTTACTAATGCAAGCTATTGCCAATAGCTTGTTTAAACATGCTTTTAACTGATAGCTTAACAACGATGTATATGCTTTATAAATGTTGAAACAGAAGTATTCTTTTCGTGTGTTGTAAGGTCTTAGACACTTTGTCATTGATGCTTCCTGCAGATCATTTGTGACATTATGCAAGAGATCTTATCACTGATATTTTTAGCTGTCAAAAGTAAGTGCATTTGTCAGAAAAGGTTTAGGTTAATGTTCCTTTCAAATGCCCACCACCCATGTTGGCTATTGCTAGTAACTACCAACCATGAATGAAGAAATTTTCTCTTTAAAGTGGAGTTTTTCAGCACTGCTCAGTGTTCACATAGTGAATAAATGCTTCATAATACTTTTCCTGATAAGAATAAAGTTTCACCCATATTCCCGCAATGCAGGATAAAGATACAAAACAAACATCAAAGATGAAAACTTATTTTATTTGGGAACTACGCTGGAGTAAAAAGGAGTGAGAGTTGACATCTTGTCGTTACGCACCAATAAAACCATGAAATGTAACTTTAATTATTTCTTTTTTGTTGGGTAGAGGAAAGATTGATGAAAATTTTGGCAAAAACAAAAAAGTGCTAAAGTCTCAAAGTCCTGCAAACTACAGTAGTTCAAATTGGATGGATTAAGTGCAACCATACTTCTTTTAAAAATGTCTATGACAGCACAATGGTGTGATTAAGGGAAAACATACATGACTATGACATCACAAAGGAGTATTGAACCTCTTCAGGGAAAATAAAAAACATCAAAATGTTTTCATCTTTCACTACATTTAAATGTGATTTGGGCTAAAAGTTGGGACTTTAGCACTACACTGCTTTTGCCAAACTTTTCATCAATCTTTCCTCTACCCGATTAAAAAAAAATTGTTTTTTTAAGTTACGCATCATGGTTTGATTGGTGCGTAACGACAAGAGGTTAATTTCTTTTATTTGAAAAAGTAGTCGCCAAAATTTGTTTTAATATTCATAAACAGATAGCCCACCCCAGAAAACATGGGGTAGAGCTAAAAATTATCTCAATATGTTGAGCGGTTCTTGAGATATTGCCATTTTTCTATTGCTCCTTATCTATGAAGCCACCTAGTGGCTAAGGTTACTTCACTTATTATAACTCAAGAACCGCTTGTGTGATTTTCATCAAGTTTGCACCAAATGCACATCAACTGGAACAACTCTTGACGTTGTACTGGAAAAGGTGTGGAGTGCTGCTCAAAAGTGCCTTTGTTAAGTAGCGAAACAGGATACTGACCACCTGGTCCTAACATGCCCATTAGCCTAACCAAAATCCCAGGTGGCTTCGAAACTGTACACGAGTGTGGTACTGCATTTAACAACTGAAATTACAGACAATACTTGAGATGTGCCAACCATAGGACACTGTTACTACTATTCATAGCCGTAGGAGATGGGGGGGCAGGGGGGGCGGTCGCTCCCCCGCTGAAAAAAAAAACGCAGCGAATTTGGGCAAAAATCTGCACTTATTTGGGCAAATCAACCTTATCATGATGTTTCGACATTTTACCAGTTTAGAAACTTTACGTAATTGTCATAATTTATGAGATATAACACATTAATATCTTCCAATCAATGTAAAATGCATTTTCATCAATTTTGAAAATTGTTGCATGTGGTACTGCAATTTGGGCACAATGATAAGTTTCGATTCAACACCACCTGCAAAAAGTAAAGTGTAAAAGAACATAATTGGCAATTTTGAAACCCTGCTGGGTACTGGTAATCTTATGAGGTTTTTTCTTCTTTCTCTATATTCTACTAATGTATTTATTTGTAAAAATATTTGGGCAAAAATGTCCAGTTATTGGGCAAATCAATCTTATCATGAGTTTTCAAAATCTTTCTAGTTTAGGAATTTGTTGATAGTGTTGCATTTTGTATGAAATACATTAACATTTTTCTTTAAATGTTAAATGTAGTGTCATCAAATTTGGAACTTTTGTATTTGGTATATTGCAATTTGGGCAGAATGTTAAGCTTCGATTCAGTATATATCTGCAAAATGTAAAATAGTGCAATTAGCAAACAGAGGTAAGCTATTACTAATATAATCATTAGGATATACACTACATTTCTTCATTTGTGGAATTTTGAAACCCTGCTGGGTACTGGTAATCTTATGAGATTTTTATCTATATTCTACTAATGTATTTATTTGTAAAAATATTTGGGCAAAAATGTCCAGTTATTGGGCAAATCAATCTTATCATGAGTTTTCAAAATCTTTCTAGTTTAGGAATTTGTTGATATTGTTGCATTTTGTATGAAATACATTAACATTTTTCTTTAAATGTTAAATGTAGTGTCATCAATTTTCGAACTTTTGTATTTGGCATACAGTATTGCAATTTGCGAAGAATATTAAGCTTTGATTCAGTATATAACTGCAAAATGTAAAATAATGCAATTAGCAAGCAGAGGTAAGCTATTACTAACAATCATTAGGATATACACTACATTTCTTCATTGGTGGAATTTTGAAACCCTGCTGGGTACTGGTAATCTTATGAGATTTTTATCTATATTCTACTAATGTATATATTTTTGAAAATTTTTGAAATGATCTGACGACATGGATATTTAGCCACTGCTGCCCAGTTATTGTTGAATTCTCAGTTTAAATTGTTGTTGAATCCAGTTAGGCCTAATATACATACATATTTTTGTGCCACAAGAAAATTATTTCAATTTGATGGTTTATTTAGTTTAAAGTTAATTCAGCCTTGTTTTGCTGCCTGTGTTTTTGTACACTGCCAAGTTGATGACTGTGGAGTTCTTAGACTACGCTATCTCAGAGATTGTGAATAATATTGCGTTTTTGAGAATATATTTGCAAAGGCAAAATTTGGGCAAATTTTGTTCGCCCCCCCAAAATTTTTTACTCTCCTACGGCTATGCTACTATTTGAGACGATGAAAAATCTTTATGGCTCGTGTGTTGAGACTTGGGATCTACAAAATTGCAATGAAAAAATAGGCCTATACCAGACATATAGTCTGATTTTATGAGACTGTTTCTTTGTTGAAAGAGACGCTATTGCAATGAGTTTACCCTAATTGCTGCATATTGTGACATTTAATGTCAAAATAGGTAAAAAAAAAACAAAAAAACGAATAAAAAACAAAAAAAAAACGATAAAAAACAAAAAAAACGAGCTCGTTTTTTTAAAAACAAAAACAAAACGTTTTTTTACATCTCTAGTAGGAACGCACCCGGGCGATATTGTCGCATTGCCAAGGATGCTGAAGAAAACTTATGCGGGGTTCACACTGAGCTTGTCTAGCATTTAGCATATAGCGGGTGAGCGTGTTCCGGCTTTATGATTTGCGCTGACATGTTTACATTGGTTTCCATGGAAACCAGACGTTAAGCGTGAGGAAGCCATTGAGTAAGTAGGCTTGTTCAAATATCCATTGACAAACTTTCAAAGTTATAACAAAACCCGACATTGCATTTATATCCGCTCTGATGTTTCGTCAACAAGAAAACTTAGTATTTTTTTGAAAAGTAGCCTATGCAAGAAGACTAGCCTACTTGCAAATAACAATGAAGTTTTTCTTCTGGCATAGACCTAAAAAAAAGTTTGTTTATTGTTCTTTACAAGTAGCCTAGTCCATGCCTACTTCGTGGCTGATTAACCAACCAAACAAACTGAAGTAGCCTACGGTATTTTTAATAATTTTTTCACAAAACATTGGGATGGTTGGCGCAGCCCATATTTCAAAGAAGGGATGACCTGGGTCCTGGGAGAACAAAATCTTGTGACTGAGAAATGATTCCATCGTTAGTTTAGAATGAGTAGTACGTACTGTAGCCTACTGTAGTAGGTCTGCATTAGATGATCTGCTTTCTTGACAAAACGTGTCATCTCCGCTTTGTCGCTTCTACCCTTTTTTGGAATTCTGCTATGTTTGCCATATATTATTTGTCGTTGTGATGGTCAGAATAAACACAAACTGCAAACGTAGGTTACTTTTATTTCAGCGATGTTGGTCGTAATTCAAGTGGCTCATTTGTGAAATTCCATTTGGAATCTTGTGTTAACTTCCCCGCTTCTCTTACTGTACAAGTTTTATGGTTTGCCCTAAACCAAGACGGTCTTGCCTTACATATCTCCGCATCACAATTGTCCAAAAAGTATCGGCTGTGGCTGACATCAGATGCTCTGCAAACATCAACAGTCATATAAGACTGGCAATATAGGCTGCAGCTACACGCGTCGGGCTCTTCTTTGCTCTAAAAACTACCAAACCAAGCACGGATGTACCGAAGCAAGCAACTACAGGGTACCAGTATATTGTAAGGCTTCGAAGTTGAGGAAAACGAAAATTGACGATAACTACAACGTAACAAACGAAAAAATATGTAGTATGAGTCAAGCCGCAGACAGTGTAGCTACATTCGTATCTACACTGGGCAAATAGGCCTAGCATAAGGCTTAGGCACATGATGAAACCAAGACCTGAACATACACTGCAATATTGAATCCTTCGAAAAAGAACCTACACCAATCATCACTTAAACTTAGTCTACTCTAACGACTAGAGAGATTCATATGATAAGTGATATCAATCACACCAGCGGCAGTAGGCCTAAACGCTCTAAATTAAACAACGATTGAACCAAGTAACACAACGAATGATTACTATAGCAAGAAATAAGCTAATCTGGTATAAGCATGAAAATGACGGTACAGTGCATATATACAAGTCCACAGACCATTGTGAATGCACAGCTCACATATTTGCAGACAATAAGCACTTTTATCAGCCACACATATCAAAGTATTTAAACTAAAACAATGAAAACTACAAAAAGTGCTCAATACTAAGCAAAAAAAGCAATGCAGAGCGAATTAAATCAAATATAGTTATTACTATCTGAAGCCTTTACAAATTGTTTCACCTATACGGATCATCAGAAGTTCTTATTCAAATAGAAGTAAACTAGATACCGGTATACAAATTCAAATAATTGCAAACAATATACAGAACAACATATGTACTGTAACCAAGGCTGTGGAGTCGTAGGAACTTTGGTGTGTCCGGAATGGAGTCATTTAAAAGGCTCACTTCGACTTGATACAAAATAATGAAAAACAAAATTTTTGTTTAGACTCTTTTTAAAAGAATATAATTTCTTGTTCGCAGTATTTAGGTCTAAAACTTCACCTGAAAATAGAAGTGCTTGTTTTTGTTAATTTTGTAAAAGTCGCTGTATCAATTTCGATCATAACTTTGATGAAATTAAATTTTACAAAAATGGAAAACGATAACAATTATAAAAAAAAAAACTGGAAACCCTGAAGCCGGAGTCGGCTAGTTATAAAACGAGGAGTCGCATATTTTTCGCCCGACTCCACAGACCACAGCCCTCCCAGATAGCCACTTTATCTGGTCCAAATCTTTACCAGATCGGGTACGATTTTGACCAGATAGAGTGGCTGAAATCCCAGATCACTAACGATGAAGTATTATCCAAATTTAACGAGTTTTGCCTTATTGTGTGTCCAAAATACTTTAATTTTCTTCTTTTGACTATTTTTAAGAGAATTTTGCTTGAATTCATCATCATCATCATCATTGGTTGATGATGATGGTGATGAATTCAAGCAAAATTCTCTTAAAAATAGTCAAAAGAAGAAAATTAAAGTATTTTGGACACACAATAAGGCAAAACTCGTTACAAAGATCATTAATAGAAGGGAAGATAAACGGTAAAAGAAACAAAGGTAGACCAAGAATGATTTGGACACCAAACATCATTAAATGGACAAAATTAAGTTATGAAAATGCAGTACGAACAGCTCATGGTCGAGAACAATGGCGCATTGTATCCAACCCTCAATACGAGGAAGGAACGTAATGATGATGATGATGAGAGTGGCTGTCTGGGTTGCATATAATAGCTTCTTTACGGCGTTCAAATAATCTCAAATAAATTGAATAACGCCAGTGCAAACCACATTGTCTAAGGCAAACTTCAAATCACTACAATACATACAATTTTAGTGCCAAACTCCCCTCCAATCTTTTATCACTTTTCAAACCAGTCACATTGCAATTTGCAACAAACTGATGGCAAGCAGGGTGATCAAGAAAAACACAATTAATTTGATGTTTACGTGTGCTCACATATCGCGGCAGATTATGTAGCGTTCTGAACTAGTCATTGTAAGCTACTCGTAAACGATTAAAACAAAAAAGACGATATTTTTGCTACAGTTACAAAGCATAAAAAGACGTACACTACAGTATGAGCGAAACAGAGTATTCTTAACAGTCGTTGAACATTTATAAAATAGCGATTTTCGTTTGTGGCAATGCAGCAAAGTAAACGCATTTGCCGCAAAATATCCAGTTCATTAGACAAACAGTTAACTGTTACATGTATATATACACCTAAACACTTAATCGACCCAACAAAGATAAATTTCTCAGGCTCAAGCGAGTGGGATTCAAGAAAGTTTAAAATGTTGAGAAAATAACAAACCAAAAGATTTTTTACAATTACAAACAATGTCATGTTTGGAGGCATAACCGATTAACCGTCACAGCAGTTTTGAAGATATTTGTTTGAGACCATGTAAACTGGGGGAAGAGTAACAAATATCATCTGCAAACTTTATGTGATTAACACAAATCTTAAAAAATCAGACAAGTTAAATCACGCTTATAATGTGCTTTTCTGTTGAATGGTGCATACATACTAAAAACTGTGTGACATGCACATATCAGAGGCATATTTGTCTAATGTCTATGCTTCAAAGTTTGGCGCAGTTAATCAATTGACCAAACAATGCTTCTTCATCTGTATTGTATGTAGCGGTAGACAGTGCTGTCTGTATTGCTGATGAGTTTTCTTTTAACATGGAGAGCAAACATTCCTGAAAAAAATATTTAAGTTACGATGCAGGCCGCATAAAAAAGAACTACAAAAAAGTACTAAAGTTCCTTGATTTATGTCAAAAACAAAAACCTTCAACACTTAAACAACATGCTTGGTCGACCTTGGATGTAACAGTTTGTACAGTATATATTGAAAAGCAAGCATACATCTTACATACCTAATTTGAAGATATTTAATATCAAGGACAAGGAACACAATTAGCTCAACGTCTGTTATAGTTCTTACAATGCAATGCTTTTTTATGTCCTGATGTTACTTGCACCTTCCGCATATCAGACAAGACAAAAATTTGCTTTTTCTTACTTGTGTAAACTTTTTGGTCTTTCTTAAATACTCCCAACAGGACTCTCACATCATCACCTTGCCTTTTGTGATTCTAGGTAGTAGGTGATAATTACCCCGTCAGTGAAGTCTTCAAAGGAATTTGTGCTTTGAGACAGAAAGTCATTACAAATGCTCTCACTGTTGTCATCCGGGTCTTTTCAGTTCTACAGCTGCACATAAAATAAGCATTGTAATTAACTTTTACTAATTTTAAGCATGAAATTTCATAATTTTGGCAGATGAATCTCCACAATAATTAATATATTTGGTAACATGTATATATAAAGGAAAAGTTTTGTTTTGAAGGTAACTCACAGCTCGACCACAATCAGATTTTCCATTTATATAGCTCATGCTCTTGCACTTAAGAGTCATTTTCATTGCAATACATATATTCAGATTCACATGACATTGTTGAGACACTACTATAAAGTCACTCACTAAGTATAACCACTGTCTCTAATTTATACTTTGTGAAGATTCTTCCACTAAAAGCAAGAAATTGAAAGCATTTCCAACAAAGTTGGTGTGATCTTTCTGATGCAAGTTTTGTGGAAAATATCCATTTAAAAGACTTATCTGCACAGGACTTACACAAACAACTTTTCGATTTCTGTAATTTTAGGTGTGGTATTAATTATTTTCTCCCATATCATCATTTTAGAAACTAAAATCCTTACTCACAACATAGTAGTAGTAATTGTCAGCTTACAGTAACAGTACTTATTCGAAGTGGTTATATTTCACCATGGATTACTGTGGTTGCAATCAAAAACCATTGTTTTGCAACAAGTGTTGCCAAGGATAGGGTTAAGCTAAGAGTTTTACCCAGGATTTCAAAATCTCCTAAATCACAAGTTTTTGTCTTCAACTGCTTTAAACTTTACTCAAATTATGGAAAAATTTCTTATCTGGTAACACTAGTGCTGCAAATATAGCCACGCCTTTACTTCGTATTGCTAATTTGTGAAGATTTTAGTGGAAATCCGAAATAATTTACAGAAGATTAGGCCTACCTAACAATAATCTCTATTGCTTGTGCTGTACTCTTATGCTTGTAGAATTGTAGATATTAACAGCAAACGCAACACTCCATAATCAACACGACACGTCGCAAAAGGGGATAAGAGCTTTATCAACACCATCAGGACATCATCATCTACCAGCTCATGCTCATCCATCACCCACCAGGACAAGAAACAATAACTTAAACTGGATCTCAAACCTCAATAGTCTTAGGCTACTGTGTGATGTGCAGTCTGACCATAGAAAGAGCTCAACACCTGCTCTCCTGGGACACATCAAAACGGGCTTTTGCCTGAGGGTGGGTTTCTTTTATGTCCGGTTTTCTTTCTCCATCCTATTATTAAGACTGCTCATCCACATCAATATTGGAACTGGCAAATTCAATCCACGAAACTTTTCATTAGGCTGTCATTCATTACTACATGTGTGCTTCTCTCTGTTTTTGTTTTATTTTTTGATATTTGTTTTTTGGGTTTTGTGGCCGTGCTATATAGGCTACTGGTATATAGCCTACTACATGATTTTCCATACAGGCGCGTTTTAAACCTTTCAAGGTTTTGCCACCTTTTCCCGTTCATTAACGTGTTGGTAGGTCTATATCGATTTTTGTAGTTAGTATCTTTTTCGTCCCGGACGCGTTAATGATGAAAAATAAAATGATTGATTGATTGAATTTCAATCTATGTGTTTATTCATCAACATCCCTGATCATCAAATACGTAAATAAAGTTTGTTTAGATAGCTCAGTTCCTACCCTGTAAATAAGCATTACGTACAGTCGTACACTTAAGATTAGTATGATGACACAAAAGCAGTAAAACACACAGTAAAAAACCAAAACAGTATGTACAGTTTACAAAAATATGAACAACAAATGTTGTCACACTAGAACTAGATTTCTCTTCAGCTCCCTGACATCAGCAACAGCAGTACGGCAATGTTTTTTTTACCGTTTCAGCAACATTTTCCAACTAAGTTGTTTTGTTATCAATTATTAGCCTATTTAATATTTTTTAAGTCAGATATAAATTAATAATTACCCGGATGGTCTAAATCTTTTTTCATTTCTTTTCGTAACTTTTTCTTCAACTTCCTATCTTTGTACCCATTATGCTTTTTATCGTACAGAGCAGGAACATTTTAAGTTCTACCAGTTTTTTATTTAATTGTAGGCTATGTTTTATTTTTTAATTGAAGCAATGTTAACTGTAGTATAAAAAAAATTAATACCACTTGATCATGTACCATTGATACCGTATAGTCAATTCAATTCAATTTATTTTTCTTTGTCAGAATGCAAAAGAAATGATATTGTGAAAAAGAAATACAGTAACAAAACTAACAAAAGGAAAAGGTGGCAAAACCTTAATGGTTTAAGACGTGCATGAAAGGATCTAATATTGCGGTATATGCATCAATAAATATAGTTAAGCATGGCCACCAAACCTGATACTTTAAAATAAGTTGATGAATTAGTTAAGAATCAGTCGCCTCCTCGTTCCTGGAACAACTGGAGCGCCAATTCTTAAAGCAATGAGAACACGACTGAACCCAACATCACAAAAACAAACTAATATACACAGTTACACACACATATTGAAATTACGTAACGGACTATCAAAACAAGGACTATTTACAGATTTCATACAGAAATAAAGTGTTCGCAGCAACGATATTAAGTAGCCTATATATTGCAGAACAAATACATAATATGGCAGCTCATTATCAAGATAAAATAGTTAAAAAAGCTTTGTTTTTAAATTAATTTCCTGCGCATGTAAGAGCATAAGAAGCATGATGATATAGCAGCGTGTTTTTGGTATTTCTAATAAGAGTTGAATCGTCTTTTATAGCGTCAATGAGGGATGGAGTGTTTTTGGTATCGCTACTGAGAGGTGGAAATTCTTTGGTAGTGCCGATGAAGGATGGAGTGTCTGAGTTGTTTCAAGCATCTTTTCCAAATCAACCTAAATAATAATCTTACGAAAAGTCAAGCGATCCTCTGAACGAACATAATAGCTTATAATAATCAGGGAGTAGTTAGATGCAAGCTGGTAGTAACTTAGTGATATATTCTTATCTGGCAAATATTAAATTATACAAAATGGTATAGTAGCTTATTCATGGAAGAGTAAAGATAGTAATCATCATCCTTATCCGGTCGGGTGTAATATATAAGATATACGTATAGTAAGATATGTTAATGTATAATATAGTAATATATGATACCAGGATATGGTGCAACAATCAATAATACAGTCAGATAATTAAAGAGTTACAGCATAGGTTGTTAGAGATTAATTTTCAAAACGCAAGTGCTTTTTCAAGTTACTGCAAAATATTGAAAAGGTTTCAATTTCAGTGATGGTTTTCGGGAGATGGTTCCACACTTTAACTCCACTAAACTGAATGGATTGTTGAGTCAAGCTTTTGGAGAAGTAGGGGAGGAAAAAGTGATTGTTGCTTCTGGTTGATATTGAGTGCAAATTGTTATTAAGTTGAAATAGAGAATTAAAGCATTGGGGTAAGTGATCGTGTTTGAGTTTGAACATAAATTTTGCAGTTTCTATTGTGTATAGTTCGTCAATTGTGAAGAAATTATGGGATTCAGAGTTCGTCAATTGTGAAGAAATTATGGGATTCAGAGTCTAAGTCATGACTTACCGTAGGTTTGTTTGTCTGTTTGCTTTATAAAGTAGGCTACCGTAGGCTACTTTTAAATCACAGACCTAGCCTAGGCTATAGATACCGAATACCGGTACATTGTGTTATACCAGTACTGCCCTGTATTGCAGCAGCGCTGGGTTTTTTTTTTCGCTGACACTTTTCGGTCATTTGTCCGAAATGACTTGAAAAAATTCGGTCATTTTTTATTTATTTCGGTCATTTTTTCTGAGGAAAATATTTCCTTTCAAGTAGCTGATACAAACCAAAATTTGCACTTCCTGACTAACTACAACATAGGCGCCAACTTTTTATGCTGTATTGATACATAAAACAATAGATGAACTAGCGATCGGCAGCAGGACAACATTTTTTGAATGCAAACCGCAACAGCTTTGCGATAAATAATCACTAGAACGAGTAGGATACTACAATTCCACACCAGACAAAATCTGTCATTTTTACATTGATTTAACGTCTGCAGACGTTGAATCAATGTAAAAATGGCTGATTTTGCTGCCTGCAACATAGCAAAAATCTACCATTTTGTGTCGATTCAATGTCATCAGATGTTGAATGCACCCAAAAACAACATAATTTGCTACGTAGACGGAGCGTGCGTTTAGCTTTACGCGCTTGCAAACAGACTCGATGTTGCTTTCGAAAGTCGAAACCTCTGCAGTGAATTGTCGCGGCAGTGAACCGCTCGCTGTGAAAATGAACTTGAAGTCTCGGCACAACGTAAACACCAACCAACGTAACAAGGGCTGGTACAAACCGCATTGCGCACATGCGGAATAATCAACGCAACAACGGACTCGCGCAAACTGCATGGCGCACACACGACCGTTGCCATAGAAACCTGATCAAAGGCGGAAATATGCGCATCTTTTGTTTCATCTGCAACACGAAAACAGGTCAACCATAAAGTTGAAAGCTGGTCAGTCATAAGTTGCGATATTGTAGTGAAAAGGGAGCTATAATCAAACGTCTCTCCGTAACTATTTTTCAAGAGCTGTTTACGGATGTCAGCAACTTCTAAATTTATTCAAGGTGACGTGCTGTTGAATTGATGTAAACGTGAATGATTTTACTTACACAGGTACATTTTCAAGCGTATAATCAAGTTAGTACTTGCATTCCATTTTCAAGACATTGTCATACCATTTACAGTATACCTTTTACTTTTTAGTAAACCTTTTCGTCTCTTATTTCATGGTAATAAATCTAATTCGTTGCTAAACTTTATGTTGTGCTTAGCTTAAAGAGTCGCAGTCCATCAACCGCTAGTTTACGCAGACGCATGGCATGTGTTTGCTTAACCGAAGTGGTCGAGTTTTGTTTATAATAATTAACGGTACCGGTAGGTCGAACGTAGCGATAACTCCGAGTGTGGCAATAAAAGCAATCCTAGTGTGACGACATAATTATGTCATCCATCTGCGTGACATTTTGCTGAATTTACGTTGCTGCTGATGAAATACGCTTTCGCCCCCACGGCCAAAAAAATAGTTAGGCACCTATGAGCTACAACATTAAGTTTCGCTGAGAAACGTTGTCGTGTTTTATCTGAGAAAACTTTCTTCAACGTTCATCAGCGAAACTCAACCTTGCAACACCCGAATTGACTATATATTTTTCGGACATTTTGACCGAATTGACTATATTTTTTTCGGACATTTTGCTAAAAAATCGGTCAATGACCGATAAATGACCGAAAAAAAAAACCCAGGCAGCAGGCCAAGTCAAATATAGCCTACCCCACTCGGCCTCTATAGACTCAGGGCTAATAAAACAGCATAGGTAGCCTATGATACTGTAGAGCAGAGGTCACCAAATGGCGGCCCACGGGCCGCATGCGGCCCGCCACGCTGTATCGCTGCGGCCCACGGAAGGTATCAGCGTACAAGTATAACCAAAATTACTTTTCTTGAAGAGTTAAAGAACACGAAGGCAAAAAATGCTTTCCGGGAAGCATATTTTCGCTTTGCATACGATTCCACCGACCGACCAATCAGAATATAGTTCTAGGTGGGGGTTGCTCAAAGCTATTCCAATGCGATGTCCAGCCACACTATGTCATGTAAACACTAATGTGCGTTTCACCGTTATGGTGTTTCACGACCAGTGTTCTCTTTATGCAAGTTTATGTTGGCAAAATAGATCGGTGTGCCAACTCAATTTATAATAAATTGGCAAAATATTATATATAAATTTAAAGACTTTTTCTGATTATATTATGAAAATATTTAGCTTAGTACTGCAAAATGTTTTTTTTTCTTTATTTTTTAAAGAAATATGGAACGCTTCACGATTTCGCATGTCATCCTTGCGCAATCTTCTCTGTATCGTTCCAATTTTAGTATATCTACTGCCGAAACAAGTTCTGCAAAATGTTGTTAATCAACAAATTCTTGCCACGCTGATAAGCACCGCAAGTGACAGTTGTCTATAACAAAAGAAAGACAGTTTTATAGACTCTCACAAAAAGGATGAAAAACCAACTCATTGCTTTTTTAGAGGGAAGACTGTTCATGAATTACGATAGATAGAATTACGATTTTTGGGTGATTTCTACAAGCATTTGTTTCATGGTGCCTGGCTTCTTTTTCCCTGTTATTGGAGCCTATTTTTCGCTGATATGTTTGTAGGTCACTATTGCTGCCTGTATTGCAATGTGTCAAACATTTCCTTGTTTACTAAAATTGTTAATTGCAAGATATCTTTTGTGAAGCGAAGTGACAACACCACTCTTGCTTGGCGATGAATATTCTGATGAAACCACTCGCCTCGCTATAAGTGCGCAAAACAAGTGGCCTCGTTTATTAGGCATTGTTAAAAAAAAGTCAAAAGTGTTGTAAAAGGAGCTTGGCCTGGCAGTACAGTAGCGTTGTTCGATCAATTTTGTTGCTGCGGTATTTTAACATAAATATGAACAACATGTAACGCTGGATACTGGGTACGAAATGCGTTCTTTTTTAGCATAAGAGTCAACCTACCTAACATTTTATTAGTGTGGCCCGCCACAGCTCTCCTTAGTGCCAAAGTGGCCCGCATGCAAAAAAGGTTGGTGACCCCTGCTGTAGAGTGTAGCCTACATATTTTAATTCAGTATAATGCATCTAAACCTGAACTACGCTTTCATTTATTTGCCAATTATATATAAGTTGTAAACTGTATTAGCCTTGTTGATCTTTTTGCAATAAGTTTGTTTGGAAAAAAAAGTTAACTTATCTTTGATTAGTTTTAAAACAAAAACGATCTGGTTTTTCTGTAAAATTGGAATTACTTGTCAACTATTTAGGCCTCACTTAAGTATTCTAGTGACATCTGATGATCAGACCCTGGTTTATGTTACAGCAACAGGCCTAGTAGTTTTTCCTAGGCTTTGATCTTTCAATGCCAGTATGTTAAATCAATTACATCTTGCTGCTGGCTAGAATTTGAACTGACTGCTGATATAGTGTTACAAAATATCTACAGAGCCAAAACTGCTGACAAACTATAGCCTAAGCGAGTACAATCAGCCAACCTCTTCCAAACCTCGACTCGAACTAGAACAGATCAAGTGCTCTATGTCAAGCGCGAAAGGGAAAAGTTGAAATAATTCAACTTCTGTTTTCACGCTTGAAATCGAGACCTCAAACCGGTGGCGCGATTCGATCACGCTCTCAGTGTGAACACTTTTTTTTCACTGTGAACACTCGTTTTTTGACACACTTTATGATTTGCGCCTATGCTTGTCAGTGTGAACCATAGATGGTGTGACCCGCATTAGAGTTCAAAGGTGTGGAATTGCATTTAAACAATTTCTGAAATAGCCCGCCAATCAATTCCCGCATCTTCTATCATCACTTAGGAAATTCCATCCAAGATCGCTTGTTGAATTCAACAGACTCGTCATTTATTAACGCCTGCAAAATACTTGATCCAACTACTTGGCCAGAGGAGACAGTAGCCTAATGACACCTGGAGAAAATGAAATCATTGAAATGACAAAGAGATTGCGCTTAGATGAACCCAAAGCTGTTGAGGGGACGTCGTGCATATGTAACTACGAAAGGAAGATCCCAGAGTCTTTAAAATTTGATAACGTCACTAAAATCCATTCCAATTTCATCGAGCGAGTGAGACTGCGGATTTTCACAAATGAACCTCATAAACTACTGACATCTGACCATGCTTCTCTCCGGGCTTCTCTACACACTGTAACTGTTTCAAGTTTACTCTTTATACGAATGGTCGCCGGTCGGTTCTCCACTGAGAAAGTTTTCCCCAGCGAAGTATGCTGGAACCTGGTATTAGACCTTTCCCGCAGCCAACCAATGAAGCGTGACGTTGAAAACAAACAACTTCAAGAACTGAAATCGTAGTAGTGAAGCACAGTTTTTGAACGTTTTGATCGAACTATCGCTCATTTTAGTCGTACATTTTGTACTAAAAGTACTTTTTTGACTGAGTATTACAATTAAGTTATTTATTTTCAGAAAAAATTTGAATTTACTGCAGGGCCTTAGCCCATGGACCTAATTACCGCCGGCACAGCGCTATAGCCTACTGCACGAGACTACAGAACGAAAGGACCTCGCACTGATAAATTTTATTTCAAAAATATTTGAGTTAACATCTAAAGTAGGTAGCCTAAACGTGTTATCATTTCATTTAGGATCTACACTTATATTTTTTTCGTGCAGCATTTCCGTTTATTACTTGATGTTTTTGTCCTAGCTTAGGCTACCCTATGCTTTTGGTCACTCCAGGTTTCTAGTCACTTATGTTTGTGTTTGGTTCGGCTTCTTTTATTCTTATGGAACTAATATATTGACACAGAATGAGACAGCATAGGCCTATGTATTTTTGGCATTATTACTTTCTGTCAAAATAGGAATAATCACATCACAAGTTTGCAACACACACGCATTCATTTTAAATTGGACTACAGCGCAAGTGGAATCCCCAATACCATACTTTTTGGTTAGACTAATAGAATTTTATTAACTTATTAGCCTACTACCTAACTGTTGTCTAAAACTTTAGTAAACTTTTTAACATTATAAAATTCGAATTAAGTAGGCCTACTGTACCGTACAAATAATTTATAGTAATGTAGCAACTGCATGGTTGAGTGGTGAAAACGTTTGCGCGACGTTCACAAAGGACGTCCGTTCGACACCGCGCCAGAGTTTGCGACTGTGTCTCGGCAAAGACACTTGATGGCATGCTAAAATAAGCATAGCAGCTGACTCGACAACTAGGTTGTAGGCTATATCTCTTCGTTGCTTCTTATTGTGTTGCATTTGTTGTCGCAGTAAAGGCTACGTAGCCTAGCCTACTCATCTCTATGTTGTTGCAATGGGAGCAAAAAAACGTGATTAGGCTAGCCTATTATTGGACTTCATGTCAACTTTACTGGGTGGCTTATATGAAACTGGGTAGGCTAAACAAACAAATAATTGAAATCCTTCTGTGGTCGGAAGAAAAGATTAAAACCGTAGCTTCGATTTCATATCTAAAGTAGCCTAATCACCAAACTTCTGCGGAAATCCAGTTTTTATTGGATGAGTTTGGGCAAATGCGAAGTGTGTGCCCTTACGTCTTCATCAATAGGTTGTTCCCGACAATTTTCACCAAATCAAACGTCATATAAAAACCGTTCAAGTCTACTGAATATTACGTCATGGAAATTCCTAAAGCATGTGCCAAAATTGCACCAGCGTTCATAAGAATTGTGTCAAACCTGTTTGGGCCTGTTTGGGCCTGTTTAAACAGGAAATATTACATCAGCTTTAAACACCTGTTGGAATGACTTCATAATTGTCTTTCATTATTGCGTCACAGTACTGCATACGTGAATTTGAGATATTGCTATCTATTCTGGTCATTCGTAAAATGATTGTTTGAAAGTTGGCCGCACATTTAACTGTTGGCTTAGTGCTTGCTAGCTGGACAAAGGTTCCGTCTTTTATCCAAGTAATTTGTATTGTAGTGACAGTTTTTAGGTGTACGGCGTTGCACCAGTCATTTCGATAGCCTCGGGCTAATTTTACTGGAATACACTTTTGAATAGACGTTTCGAAAGTGTGTTTATTTTTGGGTCATTGCATGCAGACGAACGGATTTGGGAATCTTACGTTACAATTTTCCCACGAAGAGATTATGGTTTACCGCTGTGACCATAAAAAATAAAAGACGATTCTCTGTCTAGTGTTTGGCACAGAAGCACTTAGAAGCAAAAAAAAATAAAAGACGAAGTTTGTTAGTTGGTAGGCCAAGAAGCACTTAGAAGCAAAGATATAATAAAAGAAGATCTTATTGGTTGGTAGTCTAAAGAAGCTAAAAATTAAAGACATTTCTTCTCGGTAGGCAACTGAAGAACTTTAAGCTAAAAAGTAAAGACATTTCTTCTCAGTTTGGTACAGAAGAAAAATAACTTTGACATTCATTGGCAAGAAAGAAGATTAAAGGCAATCCATCTGTGCTTGAAGATTCAAGTGGAAGAATCCAAGCAAGTTTTGTGGACGTTTGGACTTCACATACTCGTACAGCTACGGTATCGTGCATTTAAATTCTTTTTTGTATTTTTACGGTCTTTGCAGTTAAGTTTTTTATAACTACTGTAATTTTGTGTGTTTGTGTAACTTAATTTTTTAATTGTTAAATTTAGCCCTAACATTTAATATGTCTACACTCGGTGGTGACAGGGACTCGACCGCCGTCGACTCGACTGAGTTTAAGCCTGATGATGTTCTTTGCGGTCGGGCAGGCCATTCTGGGGAGGGACCCATTAACGATGAGGCTAAGTCAGTTCGAGAGGCCCGGCATCTTAGACGGGATATTTTGACTCAAATTGGGAAACTTTCTGTGGCCCTAGGTTCTTTGAGTGATAAGCAGGAACTGTTAATTTTTAGATCTAAGTTATCTACTTTAGAAGAGGAATTACGGCATTTCCATGCTCTCTTGAGTAAAATTTTTAACTCTGCAATCTTAGCAGAACTTCGTGATAGGGTAGATCCCGAATTTAACTCGTTAAAAAATAACTTCGAACAAAAAGAAAGTGAGTTCTCAGATATGTTGGATGCTGACATACATCCTGAGGATAGCGCCTCAAATGTAAGCACTAGGATGTCTGAGAGCTCGTCACGGATAGTTGCACAAATTAACCTACAGTTAAGACGAGAGGAGCTCCAGATCCAAGCTGAGGCCGAAGCTAGAGCTGCTGAGGCCATCGCAAGAGCTGAGGCCATACGAGCTGAGGCCATACGAGCTGAGGCTGCCGCGAGAGCTGAGGCCGACGCGAGAGCTGAGGCCGCACGAGCAGAGGCTGCCGCGAGAGCTGAGGCCGAACGAGCAGAGGCTGCCGCGAGAGCTGCTGAGGCCGCCGCGAGAGCCGAAGCTAGAGCTGCTGAGTACGCACTCAAAGACGCTCAGTTGAGGGCCGAACAACGTAAAGAGGTAGTTTTAGCTGAATATCGTTCTGAGTTGGGCTCCCGGCGTAGCTCTAGGAAGGGCTCTTCTAGGCATTCCAGAAGTGAACATCAATCACAGTTTAATTTACCTAACCTTTTCCAGACGCCTGTTCAATCCGTAAGTGGACCTGTACAATCCACATGTTTTCCAGCTGTTTCAGGAGGTCTCGGGGCCACGGCTAAGGGTCTTCCGAAGGCTGTAGAGCCAAGGTCTGCAAATTACAACCGAACTCCTCCCCCAGAGCGTACAGGTCACGGGGCCGCCATTAGCAGTAATGCTTTGCCCCCTTCACAGTTTTCTGCGCCGCTAGTTTTTGATCGCCCAGCTACACGTAATTTGGGTGGTTGTGAGAGGCGTATCGCGTCTCCTGATTTTAACGTGTGTGAGGATCGTGATCGGGCTGTGCATGTGACTGAGCCCACTCAGCCCCTTAAGGGATATAGCTTGTCTTCTCCCGCTAAATCGAGTTCTCAACAGCAGGATTGCTTTTTTGAATACCAAAATAGTAGGACGTTCTTCGATAAGGCGGCCTTGATTGGTTACGATGGTAATAATATGCCATTTGTCTTCTTTAAAAATCGTGTTATGGCCTTGATGGCAGCTTCGCCCTTTAAGGGAACTCGTTTGACTTTGTTGCAAGCAGCTTGTGTTAGAACAGCTGCACAAACGATTGCTAATTTGGTTTCTGACACTCCTGGCTTGTCAGAGGAAGACAGGATAGAAATGTCGTTAGCTCGCTTGTCCCAACGTTTTGGAGTTCGTGGAGGTCTTTTCGCAGAACCAGAAATTAGAAAGTATCGCTATGGTAGCAAATTGACTTCTATCTCTTCCAGTGATTTGAAAGAGTTTAAAGATGAATTGTCGCAGTGTTTGCTTTACGCGAAAGCTTATGGTCAGCGTGATAAATTAGAAGGACGTTTTGTTTTGGATTTGGCTAAGCGACTCCCGTTTGACGCTAAGCAGCGTTATCTTGACTTTTTAGGTGATCAGTATGGTAGCACTGAGGAACCTACCTTTCAGAGTTTGTTTGAATTTGTAGTACGAGAGGAAACGCGCAAGTCGACTGATTTTAGCATTATGCTAATGGGCGATTCTGGTGAGTCGCAGCAATTTAAAAAGTTTGGCAAAGGAAAATTGCCTTCATGTCCGGTTAGGCAGACGTCGGTAAAACCCCATGATAATGTGATTTCAGGGAGTTCGCAGTACTCGACTGCTGTTGGCGCACCGCGCGGCGGTGTGGCCAGACGTAGTGACATACCGGCATGTTTTTGTTGTTCATCACGTGGTCAAGTTGAATATCATTTTTTGTCTAATTGTAAAGAATTTTTGCGCTTGACACCTAAAGATCGGAGAGATGTCATTGTGAAAGCTGGCAAATGCTTGAATTGTTTGCGCCAGCATATGGTTAGAGACTGTAATCATGCAAATAACTGTCGTAAGTGTGGACCTACCAACGATAGGAAACACTATTTTCTTCTGCATGATTTTTATGTGACGTCACGTGATTCTCTGGATTCGGTCGGTAAAGATGATGCTGGTGCCAGAGTTCCTGTGCGTAATGTTAAGATTGGAAATGTTAAAGCAGCCTTTAACCGCGTTACTGCTGCTCGTGTTTTGAATCCAATGACTGGCAAATCGAAGTTGGTGTATTGTCAGCATGATCCTGGTTCGCAGTTGACCTTTGTTTCGAGTGACTTGGTGTGCGAACTTGGTCTTAAACCGTATGATAAAGCGTCGTTTAAAATGGATACTCTGGCTGGTCAGAAACCTACTTGTGCTGAACTTGTTAAACTCAACATTCAGTCGTTAGAGACGAATGAACTGTTTTGTGATATCACTTCGGTGGTTAACCCAGCTTGGGCTGACGATGTTAAGACTTTACCACATAAGCAGGATTTAAGTAGTTTCCGTCATTTTTATGACGTGAATATGTTTCATTTGAATGATTGTAGTACTGTAGATGTACTGATTGGCAATGACAACGCTTATTTGATGTGGGCAAAAGAAGAACGTGTTGGTGAAAATCGCAGTGAACCGCATGCTTTACTCACTCCTCTCGGTTGGTTGGCTTGTGGTGGTAAGTCACCCTTAGTTGAAAGCGTTGCTAAAGTGTGCAGAGTGCAGACGTCTTCAGAGTCGGATGTCATCTCTGGCTTTCAGCGTAAAATTGAGTCTCGTGATATGGAAATAGCAGACCTGAATAAAGTCATTCAGGATTTGACTTTGCAAAATGAAACCTGTGAATTGTCTCGCAATGATATTTTGGCTAGAGAACTTGTCGAACCGAATATTGAGTTGAAAGATGGTCGATTTGAGATACCTGTTCCGTTGAAGGAAGATATTGATCTACCTAACAATTTTGTGTTGGCGTCAGATAGAGCTGCTGCTTTAAGAAAGAAGGCTTTAAAACAATCTGAATTCCGAGGAACTTGTGTAAATGATGTAATGTCTTCTTGTCCTGACTTGTCTGCCTTGTTAAACCCTTTGGCAGATGTCTTGGCTAGATTTCGGCTTGAAAGATTTGGTTTCATGGCTGATGTGACCAAATACTTTTTTCACATTTTGGACTCTTCAATTCGTAAGCCCAATTTTATTGAACTGCTTACGTACACCGGCAGTGCCGTTCGGATCGTGAACGAACGCCCTTTGGTACCTTTGAGTGACGACCCTAGGGATTTTACTGTCATCACCCCTGCCTCACTTTTGACCCCATACTTAGACCCATACTGTGCTGTTGGGCAACCACATGATCGTGACCAATTAAGAAGGGATTATCGGTTTAATTTGTCACTTTCTCAGCAGTTTTGGAGTAAATGGATCGATTTTTAATTGCCAGGTCTTCAGGGCCGGAAAAAATGGTTAAAAATGGCTGAGAATTTGGAGCCTGGTCAACTTGTAGTGGTAGGTTCTCTCCAAGACATTGGTAAACGTGGGAAGTATCAACTTGGGAGGGTGCATGAGGTAGTTCCACAAATTAGGAAAGGGAAGCCTGTGGTTCGTAGAGCCAAAGTTGCCGTCTGCAACTATGATGAGAGTACGGGGAAAGTGAAAGTAGACTACGTGTTGAGGGATATTTCGTGCCTCGCCCCCGTAAAGAACACCTAAGTGTTAGGGTTTGAGCCTGGTTTTGTCTGCGGTGGCCGACCCTTGTCTGAGCCCAGAACAGTCGGTTATTATCGCAACCATGGTATATAGCGTCATTTTTAGCGTGTACCTATGGTACCAATTTCATGTATCGTCGTGTATTATTCCGTATTGTTGTTCATTCTTTGCATGCCCTTTGTATTTACGTATTAACTTAAACGTGAGCGATTCAAACAATTTGTGTATCGTGTGTTTTTATTCATTGGCTCACAATTGTCGTCATTTCTTTTTAGTTATGCCATGTCAGACTGTCATAACTAGGGGCCGCTATGTTCCCGACAATTTTCACCAAATCAAACGTCATATAAAAACCGTTCAAGTCTACTGAATATTACGTCATGGAAATTCCTAAAGCATGTGCCAAAATTGCACCAGCGTTCATAAGAATTGTGTCAAACCTGTTTGGGCCTGTTTGGGCCTGTTTAAACAGGAAATATTACATCAGCTTTAAACACCTGTTGGAATGACTTCATAATTGTCTTTCATTATTGCGTCACAGTACTGCATACGTGAATTTGAGATATTGCTATCTATTCTGGTCATTCGTAAAATGATTGTTTGAAAGTTGGCCGCACATTTAACTGTTGGCTTAGTGCTTGCTAGCTGGACAAAGGTTCCGTCTTTTATCCAAGTAATTTGTATTGTAGTGACAGTTTTTAGGTGTACGGCGTTGCACCAGTCATTTCGATAGCCTCGGGCTAATTTTACTGGAATACACTTTTGAATAGACGTTTCGAAAGTGTGTTTATTTTTGGGTCATTGCATGCAGACGAACGGATTTGGGAATCTTACGTTACAATTTTCCCACGAAGAGATTATGGTTTACCGCTGTGACCATAGGTTGACCCGTTGGGTACCTCTGTAGCGATCCATTATTTCATCATATAAATTCCCTTTCTTTAACTAAAATGAACCATTTCAAACCATGCGTAATTTCCTAAAGAATTGTAATTTTCCATTTAGTCTGCTCCCGAAGTAAATAAGAAAAAGGGAACACAAAATAAAATGGTTTGTTCGTCCTTTGACGAGAGCTCTATCAAATCGGACGAGCTCACACGAAACCAGCTCACATCAAACCGGCTCAATTTTGGAAAAGAGCTCAGTTAGACCAGTTCAGCTCTCAGAAAAACATTAAATTGATTGTTTAATTAAAATGTAATAACTCGTGATAATGTTTCACTATCCTGTCATTTCATTATTCTGTACTGTTTAAATTCAAATTGTGTTATAGACCTACAACATTATACGAACACCTTCTGATAACTTAAAATTATAATTCGAATAACAATTGTGTGGAAATCAGTTCATGGAGTCAGATAGCCAAACTAGATAAATTAGATAGATAGAACTTCCATCAGGCAATTAGACAGCCTTAATATTAATTCTTATAAACTAACAACAACCATTAATTCAAATATAAACAAACCATTCTTATACGTTAAATATAACCTAAATAAAATATTACCACATTTTTATAAGTAACCTAAAAGAATAATACCACATTGGTTACCCCGCACGTAAGTAGGTTTTTTTAAAATAAAAAGTAAGTTTAACAAGATCACCAAACTATGAAGAATCTGGTAAGTACATTATTCTACAAAATTTTTATTTCTACTGTATGTCAAAAATAAAAACAACACGAGCTCATAACTATCTATCTTTTAAAAACATGTCACCTTTTATCATTTCACGCGTTGTTTTGCCAACAATTTTTCTGTAGCGTATTGTAGCCTACTTTTTAAAGCACCATGCCGGCAATTTATTGCTTGTTAAACGTAACTGATTTTTGTTGTTGTTCGCTCAATAAAGCGAATCGTTCAACGGCAGACTACTCATTTCAGCAGCCGATGTCGACAATTTAATTTTATGCCGAAGCGCCATTTGCCAAAGTTAATGTTTTTTAAACGTTGCTTAGATATGCTAACTGCCAACAAGTTGCCTTTACAGGGAAACATAATTATGTAATTTTTTGTAGATTTATCGCAGTGTCAAATGTTACTTAAATCCTTAGCTCCTTTTAATATATTTTTTTTATTTTTGCCTTAACCTAAACATGCCCATTGTCAGGCATTGTCGGGTATTGTCAGGCATTGTCAGGCATTGTCGGCTTTTCGGGGGGTTGTGGAGCATTTCTAGGGGTTGTCGAGCATGTTCAGGGGTTTTCAGGCATTGTAGAGTAGCTACCTTCAGGCATTATTGGGAATTTCCAGGCATTGTCGAAGATTGCCAGGCATTGTCGATCATTATCAGTGGTTGACGGGTTTGTTGGGCATTATAGAACATTTTCAGGCATTGTCGAACATTTTCAGGGGTTGTCGAGCATTTTCAGGGGTTGTCAGGCTTTGTAGAGTAGCTACTTTCAGGCATTGTCGATAATTTCCAGGCATTGTCTAGGATTTCCAGGCATTGTCGATCATTATCAGTGGTTGACGGGTTTGTTAGGCATTATGGAACATTTTCAGGCATTTTCGAACATATTCAGGGGTTGTCGAGCATTTTCATGGGTTGTCAGGCATTGTAGAGTAGCTATACTTTCAGGCATTGTCTATAATATAAAGGCATTGTCTAGGATTTCCAGGCATTGTCGATCATTATCAGTGGTTGACAGATTTTTTAGTCATTATCGAACATTTTCAGGCATTGTCGAACATTTTCAGGGGTTGTTAAGCATTTTCAGGGCCTGAAAGTAGCTACTCTACAATGCCTGACAACCCCTGCAAATGCTCGACAGCTCCTGAAAATGTTCGACAATGCCCGAAAATGTCCTGTAATGACTAAAAAATCTATCAACCACTGATATAATGATCGACAATGCCTGAAAGTAGCTACTCTACAATGGCTGACAACCCCTGAAAATGCTCGACAACCCCTGAATATGTTCGAAAATCCCTGAAAATGTTCGACAATGCCTAACAAGCCTGTCAATCACTGATAATGATGGACAAGGCCTGGAAATCCTAGACAATGCCTGAAAATTATCGACAAAGCCTGAAAGTAGCTACTCTAAAATACCTGACAACCCCCGAAAATGCTCGACAACCCCTGAAAATGTTCGACAATGCCTGAAAATGTTATACAATGACTAACAAACCTGTCAACTACTGATAATGATCGACAAGGCCTGGAAATCCTAGACAATGCCTTTAAATTCTAGACAATGCCTGGAAATTATCAACAATGCCTGAAAATAGCTACTCTACAATGACTGACAACCCTTGCAATTGTTCGACAACCCCTGAAAATGTTCGACAATGCTTGAAAATGTTCTATAATGACTAAAAAATCTATCAACCACTGATAATGATCGACAATGCCTGGAAATCCTAAACAATGCCTTTAAATTATAGACAATGCCTGAAAGTAGCTACTCTACAATGGCTGACAACCCCTGAAAATGCTCGACAACCCCTGAAAATGTTCCACAATGCCTGAAAATGTTATACAATAACTAACAAACCTGTCAACCACTGATAATGATCGACAATGCCTGGAAATCCTAGACAATGCCTGGAAAGTATCAACAATGCCTGAAAGTAGCTACTCTACAATGGCTGACAACCCCTGAAAATGTTCGACAATCCCTGAAAACGTTCGACAAAGCCTAACAATCCTGTCAATCACTGATAATGATGGACAATGCCTGGAAATTATCGACAATGCCTGAAAGTAGCTACTCTACCCCAGCCAGCAAGCCCATATGGACCCCACATGGGGACCCATATGGGCTGATGTACGGGCCCCATATGAGCTGCCCATATGGGGCCCATACACATTGTGTCCGCGGGCATCACATTGCGCCCATATAGGCTGCCCATATTCATTTATGGGTTTCATGTGGGTTGCTCACACTCAACCCACAAATTAATGTGGGCTGCCCATATGGGACCCATACACATTGTGTCCATGGGCATCACATTGCGCCCATATAGGCTGCCCATATTCATTTATGGGTTGCCCATATGGGACCCATACACATTGTGTCCGCGGGCATCACATTGCGCCCATATAGGCTGCCCATATTAATTTATGCGTTTCATGTGGGCCGCCCATACACATTGTGTCCGCGGGCATCACGTTGCGCCCATATAGGCTGCCCATATTCATTTATGGGTTTCATGTGGGTTGCTCACACTCAACCCACAAATTTATGTGGGCTGCCCATATGTAACCCATAAATCAAATATGGGCTGCTCATATGCAACCCATAAATCTAATATGGGCTGCCCATATGTAACCCATAAATCTAGTACGGGCTGCCCATATGTAACCCATAAATCTAGTATGGGCTGCCCATATGTAACCCATAAATCAAATATGGGCTGCTCATATGTAACCCATAAATCAAATATGGGCTGCTCATATGTAACCCATAAATCTAATATGAGCTGCCCATATTTATTCTTGGGTAACGCTTATGGGCTGCCCACTTAGTGGGCGTACGAAACCCATGCACATTCCGAGGTTACTTGCAACCCACTTTCAATTCAGCCTGCCTGATGTCAAAGCAAAGTTACTGGCAAAGTAGTGCTTTCGTTTTGCATTTATTTTGTGTTCACTAACCCAGAATAACATAATGAAATAAAAGCTGATACTAAACTCAATGTTCAGCAAACAAACGCTTTGACAACTATACTGTCATCATCTTCAGTGCTATAAAACATTTATAGGACTGAAGATGAAGACAGTATAGTTGTCAAAACGTTTGTTAGTTGAACATGAGTTTAATATCTACATTATAGGCTCTTTATTTTTTTAAACAAAAGTTCTCAATCGAGTTCGGCGGTTGCATGTTTCCTCTTGGTGCTGTTGGCTCTTTTTACCCTGTTGCCTCCTCGATCTCGAGAGCCAACCAACCACTTGCTCATGGCCTCTTCCAACGTCTTCTTGTTGATCGTTGCTGTAGTTACGTTCAATTTCATTGAGCCTGAAGAAATATTTGCATCAATCAATACAAAATAACTTATAACTGACAATAAAGTCGACGCAAGTGACTCAAATTCTGCATAAGTAGGTTTCAGGAAGAGTAAAAGCAAATGTTTTTAAAAATAAGTAGAATAATAATTCAAGATATACCAACGTTAATAGGCGGAAATAAGTTTCATGGTTCAGGATATTTCAAATAAATACAAAATACGGAAATTTTTTTTTTTTGAAATACAAGTTAGGAAATAGTGGACTTCATGAAGTGAAAGTGCAGTACTATATTATAACCCAAATTGGTATTATATCTTTCCCTATTACCAGTGTTGGGTTATAATATGTTATCATAATGAGAATCAGTCATCACACTTTCAGTGATTTCAATTTTCACTTTCATTTCAATGAGATATAAAGTAAATTTTGTTTAGTTTAAAATATAAAACCGAAATTACACCAGCCTCCAGTTGGAAAGGCCTGTGTATATAGATCGCAAAGGTTGAAACCGAGTGCGATGTGGAAAACCAAGAATATTTATGAACATATTAATAAAAAACTTACAAAAAACAACATTAAAGATATTGGTGCTTCCCAAGCCTCTCTTTCCATTTCTGCCTGACATGTTGCATTGTATTGCCAGACTATCTTGGAACAAAAACTTCAGGACGCGCCTCACCATCTCCTCTATCGACCGCCCTCCAATATCACGAAGCACCTTTGCCTATAAACAAAATACTTGTAGCAGACAAATAAATCATCTCTCAAAAACTAACTTTATAATGTTTATAAGACTATGTCTCACCATGAAGTGTTGGAAAGAGGTTTCCTTTAAACGTTCCTCCAATTCGTCTATGTCTTCCATTGAGCGCATGGGAACATTCAAATTTTCTGGCAGTGCTTCAACTACACCAGCAGTGCTGCCCAGAGCGGTTTGAACAAGGGTAGTTAAAACTTTTAACTGTTGCTGGTTTTCGAGTGCGATCTTTAGGACCTTCTTTAGTACTTCTCCAACACATTGCTCTCCTGGAATTAAACAATGTAGAATATGTCAAAAGCTATATGCACTATGAGATTTGTCAAGTTATACAAAGGTTGTCGAATTAAAAAAAGTCGGTGTAAAAAATGCATAGGCCTTCTATGTACCGTTTTGAGATTGCGGATCCAACGATGGTAGTTCTATGCATTCCAGTGGTGGAATTTGAGAACTATCAATAAGAGTAGAAACTGCCGAAGGAACATTGCTATTGAGTAGAGGAGGTGACGCAGGCCACTCTTCTGATATGTGTGTTTCGGCAGATGAAGAATCATCTGACGAAACTTCAATTCGCTTTGGCTTTACTTTCCTGCAATATTAAACATAACTTAACTCATTTTAAACACATATTGTTCTGGACATCAACGGACCTAGTTTCGGTTGATTGATTGTTTTATGATTGCTTGCCGCAGCTAACAAATAATGCTCGATATCCGTATATCCCAACATCACAACGCTTAGCGTTTTTTACATAAAAGCTAAGAAAATTTTCCTACCAGTTGCTTCATCATGGAGTTAAATGAGACATTTTTCAAAAATATGTCTGACAACGTATTAATGCACGTCAAGCCTAAAAAAAGAAACCTGTGGTATTTTTAAAAAAAAATTGTTGTTCTCATATCCTCATAAATCGCTGGTAAAAATGTCTTCATTTGCATGCACAGTTTTTAAAGTAATCGTACGCATATAGTTTGCCTCATAATTAGTAGCTACTTCAACATGCATAAGAGAAATATATTGCCAGATAGTGACATACCTGCGCTTCGATGGTAAACATGTTGTTTCACCTTCCGTGTTTATATCGGATGTCATTTCTGCTGATTTTTGTTTTTGGAGTGCTCTTTGATATGTAACTGAAAAAAAAAAACAGGCATTTGCCTACATTTTTTCATAAGTTAGGATATATGTAATGTAACCAGTTCAAGAAAGTTCAGGATGAGGAATGCAGGCAAAACAATTGTTGCAGTGTTTGACAGTTTTTGTCCTCAATTTTTAGAGGAATTGATCTTCACCTAACGGAGTGGAAGATCTGCGTGTCCTGGATTATGAAAACAAAGACTGGTCTCCAGTAGCCTTCAAGTATAGTTATTATTTTTGTATGTGAAGTGCCGCAGCAAATACAAAAATAAACAGGGGTTCTGCGATCACAAAAAGCTGAAGAGCGCTGGTGTAAATGCTAATTGTAATATGTAGCTCAAAACTAACACTATCGTGTTCCAGGCAAACAGCCCAAAATTTGCTGAAAACTATACAATTTAATCGATAGGGACTTTTCATCTATACTTTTACAAATAATTAAAGCTCCTATTTTTCTAAAAACCTCAATATTACGTTTCACTGTTAATGTGATCATCTGAACATGGAATTATACATGGGTGTACTGTATACTACTTTATTTTTACAAAGAGGTGGGCATCCGCTATATTGAAAGTATCACTGCAATACCAGTACATATATTCAAAACTTATTCATTTTTGCCACTTTAAATTGGAAAAGAGCAGGTAGCGAAAGTACGACTGAAGCAAATGTAGCGCCTCTTTGCTAAATTGAGAAAGAAAGAACGTGCTACTGCCCACCTCTGTTGACAAGAGAATAGAGATATATAATAACCTTCTAAAGATCTCACCAAGGGTGAAACGAAACATTAAGGTATAAAAATAGTAGCAGCCTAACATATTTGTGTTATACATACCATATATTATTATTCACAAGTAATGTTATGAGCTCAAAAAAAACTAACCCGCTTTTCCTAGAACTCGCACTTTAAATTTTTGCCATTGAGGTTGTGGACTTTCTAAAGTTTTCACTAATGAAGACAACTTTTTTGTGTTCGGCCAGTAGCACATATCTTCCTCCACATTTAGCCAGGACGCAGGTACAACAGCAACTTGACTTTCATCAATAAACTCAACAATAGCAAATGCCATTTTTCAAAAAGTATTCTTATTTTCAACCTAAAAATGGATACTCCTGTACCTTCCTGCAAAACCGATTAAAGATCACAGCAAGATGTTACGTTTATCACCAGCGTCAGAGGTAATGCACACACAATACAAATCCTTGAAAATGCTCAATATTTGAATTTTCCAAGCATACAGAGTGGGAGCAAGTCTTTTAGGCGCAGACAGTTAGGCGCCAGTCAAATAGGCGCGCACACTGTGGAGTCTGGATATTTAGATGCGGAGCACTGTGGCGCCCATTCGTTTAGGTGCTATTCCTAGTAAAGCCTACAGATTGTATCAGCTTGGCAGGTAGGGCGATGCTTTTCACACAAAATGTTGAATTGAACAGAAAAATATGTCATAGCTTCCGTGAGTGAAGCTGCTTAAACCGGCAATGCTTTTCACACGAAATGTTATATTGAACAGAAAAATATATTGTATAATAGTTTAATGCGCATGTTCGACATTTATTTGTTGTTAGTCCATGATTAAGTTTACTTTTAGTGAGTAAAATAATAACTACACTAAACATCAATAAAAAATATACTGTAGCCTATATTCAAGCGGGTGGTAGGCTAGTTTTCCATAAAACCCCGACTAGGTTGAATAACGAGCAAAGTCATACCATTATGCTTGCAGCCAGGGTTCACATGCCCTATAGAAATGTATTCATGTAGTAGAGTGTTGTCTCATACGTAATCACCACACGTCCAATACATCCCGAGTAGAAGTAATTGCGAAAGAAAACAGATTAAGTAAAGTTCCATTTGGCTGCAACCTGTGTTCAGGATGCATAGCAAATGTCCTGTGGAGATGTGCTAATATCAAGAGTAGTGGAGCGTTGTCTCGCACCTCATCTACACATGCACATTAACAAAACAACATATTTTTCTGTTCAATTTAACATTTTAAGTGAAAAGCATCGCCCTACCTGCCAAGCTGAGACAATCTGCAGACTTTACAAGGAATAGCACCTAAATGAACAGCCTCCACTGTGTTCCGCATCTAAATATCCAGATGTCACAGTGTGCGCGCCCATTAGACTGGCGCCTAACTGTCTGCGCCAAAAAGACGTGGACCCTACAGAGTGAACAAGTACGTTATCATTCAAAAACAGAAAGCAATCTCGTTATTTTAACAGCCATAAATTGTACAAAAAGTAGCGCTTTCACATGGTAATAACGGAGAACGGAAAAAATGGCACAAATGCAAAAAAGACAAAATGGCACACTGACATTTCCTCAATAAATTTGGAGTTCATGGAGACACTTCATTGGTTTGTGACCACAATCAAAGAAAATGAATTAAGCAGGAAGCTAACTATGCAACAAAAAATTTCGGTACACGACAACTGGGCGAGACAAAGTGGGCAATACCCACTTGGGCGAGACCAGGTGGGCGACGAGACAAGTGGGCGACGAGTCAAGTGGGTGATGAGCCAAGTGGGCGACAAGCCAAGTGGGCAACAGCCAAAGTGGGCGACGGAAGCGAAAGTTTAGCCGTTCGGAAAAAAAATATGACTTTTAATTTTTACTTTAAAATACAATTATTGATTTGTGGAAGGGAGGCAATGAGAGTTCTCGCGCTGAGTTTCACGAAGCATTGGAAGCAACATTTTCATTATTTTTTGTAGTCTAGTAATAGCGCTTGCTGTTTGATGTTAATTTGCATTGTGACATCATCTTGACACATTATTTTGCAATTTGCGGCATCAGGGTTTATCGTGAAGCTTAAGAGAAACCCCTCAGAAAAGAGACAAACAAATGACCAAAGAGTGGTTTAAGTCAGTTATGAACGTTCCCTAACCGTTATCAAGGCTTGTCAGTATAAAATATGACTAGGGCCATTTTGTTTATGACCTAAAAATTGAAATATATGACTTTATTTTTAGAGCACCAAAGTTATGCTAATCTCTGTATAGTTATAATTAATAGTATAGTTATATGTAAGTTTTTACATGTATTTTAAACAATAACACACTCGAACAACTAAAAAAAGCTTCTGTTTCTTTTGAAAATCACTACAAACATTCCAATGTCTAATGCATGTGCCTACCAAACCAGCTACTTAGTAGTTAAGATCTCAGCACTGGCTGACCTAGTGACCTACCGCAAGTGTTTATAATATTCAGAGACTGGATTGTGTGTTGCAAAATAATGTGTCAAGATGATGTCACAATGCAAATTAACATCAACCAGCAAGCGCTATTACTAGACTACAAAAAATAATGAAAATGTTGCTTCCAATGTTTCGTGAAACTCAGCGATCAGCGTGAGAACTCTCATTGCCTCCCTTCCACAAATCAATCATTGTATTTTAAAGTAAAAATTATTTCATATTTTTTTTCCGAATGGCTAAACTTTCGCTTCCGTCGCCCACTTGGCTCGTCGCCTACTCGGTCTGTCACCCACTCGGGCTCGTCGCCCACTTGGTCCGTCGCCCACTTGTCTCGTCGCCCACCTGGTCTCGCCCAAGTTGGTATCGCCCACTTTGTCTCGCCCAGTTGTCGTGTACCGAAAAATGTTGCACTTTGATGACATAACACATTGCTTTGAGAATCTTTTTCAAAAACATTTTCATTGTACCATGTACAGAGTAGTACACGTTGGATGAACTGTGTGTGCCATTGTCACAAAGCAATGTGTTATCAAGTTGCGCAGTTGTTTTGTCACAAAGCAATGTGTTATCAAGTTGCGCAGTTGTTTATTGAACTCCAATTCAATAAGGAAATGTCATTGTGCCATTCTTTCCTAAAATCGCTAATAACATCTCAGTTTAAATACAAGCCTTTAAGGTGGCCTGCTAAATGGTTAAATGGCCTTTGAAACTACAGTGCCGGTAGACCATGTTTGGTTGCCAGCTTTAGTCTTTGAGTTTGGCATTAGCAATTGTCAAGGTAAATGAGGAAAAATTTGAACGTGTGAATTGTGTCGGCAAAAAGTGATGACGCAAAGTTTTAACAAGTGTGACATCGGCAAGAAGCTCTGGTAAGCCATGCTTGGTCGCCGGAAAAATATAGAAGCCTGAGGCCTGTTACCCAGCATGTACTTACAAGTTGTAAACCCAAAAATACAGCAGACTTAAAAAATCAGTCAGAATGATGCAAAAGTGGCATCGCTATAAAACAGTCATTTTCCTGAGGTAACAAAACATACTTTCTAATTACTTCATGCAAAGGTTTAATAGTAAATGTGCTACGAAGTTTTGACACAGAGTATACTTGTATTTGACACCAATCAAATGGGTAAAGTGAAAAAGTCTTTTTGTTTTCAAATTCTGAAAAAACTAAATAAGTTTCTTCAGAACTTGAAAGAAGAATATTGAGAATGAGACCAATTGCATCACCATTAACTGATACACAGTTATCTCCTGAAGAAATGGAAAGAAACATGTCATTACCATGATATTGTTTAAATTCACGGCAACTTTTGTAACTCTGTACATTGGGTCCACAAAAATGCTGTTGGCTGTGCTTTATTTTAGTTTGCACGATTTTGCTGCACCGATATTCATTAATTCGTCGACAGATTTGTGCTACAGGATTTTGAGGTTTTCTAACCATCTTTTTAAAGCTACCAAGTAAATTCTCAAACGGAAAACAAGAAACATTGTCTAATGGACCATACCTGCGTACATCATCAACTAAATGTAGCAAACTATGTACATTGTAAGTGAGCATTTGTTTTCCATAAATCGAACTAAAGTTTTTCACAAAACATTTCAATAAACTTTCTATATATTCATGGGTCATGGAACCCATTTTCGGACTGAGCAATATTCGAGTGCAAACAGATAAAAGTAAAAAATTGCGATACATAACATTCTTTATTCTCCCTTTTAACACAACAGGTCCTGTATAGAGCAAAAACTGCCTAAATTCTGTGGCTTTCCACATTTTTACTTCAGAAATGGAACGAGGTCGCCTAGCAAATTCTCTTGGTATATGTTGCTTTATTGCAAGCAAGCAGTTTGAGATTAAGGCAATAGTATTACTTGGGAGCCTTGTTTTTAGTGGGCCGCTTAGCCAAGCAAAAACTATTTTACGAACTACACCTAAGCAAATTAGGTGCATGTAATCCAATACAAAATGGCTCACAAGTCCAATGTTCAACTCTGTAAGTGGTGAAACTCGAACATGATGATCATCATCAAGCATAGCGTTAAAGCTAGCATCTGTTCTGAGTCTTGCATCTGTTTCAGCAAAAATAATCCGTCCATCCCACTCACCTCGCTGAACACAGCGCTCACATGAGTTGTAGCCTGAATGCCCTTTAGTACCTTTGAGAAAAGAACGTGCTGGAGCATCACAAATGAAAGCATCAAGTTTAAAAATAAACTGCTTTCCGTCAAGTTCAATACCTTTTTCAGTAACGTTCTTGACATCTTTCACAAAATCCTTCAAATAATCATTTAATGATGAAGGCTTATGAGCACCTGAGTAGAGAGCTATAGCAAAAGGGCCACTTTCAGAAATTTCTTGGATCATTCCTAAGATTGGCCAAAGCTGTATATTAGAGCTTTTAAACAATGGAAGGCCATCTACATTAACGTTAAGCGTTAATGTGTCGGTTTTGGGAATTACAATTTGATTGGAATTTATGTGCCATGAAATGGCATTCTCGATGCCTGTGTAATGCAAAAAGCCCCCTGCTACCTCTTGAATATCAAGCTCGGTAGGTGTCTTTAGCAAAGTTCTTGCATCTCTTGGAACGTTTAACTTAAAAACTCTAAGAATAGAAAGTAGTGCTGACAATGCACTCTGAGAAATATGAAATTTCGTGGCCCAGCAAGCAAGACTATATTGAATAGATTCAGGTTCTTCATCATTTGAATCAGAAACAAAGCCAGAATTTGAGAAGGTAAGATTTTGTTCATATTGAGCAAAGGGCAAAGGCAGTGTATCCCCAGCTAATCCACATTGCAACTCAGTACTGGCATCTGAAATGCCTGTACTGTTTGCAACTGGTATATTCTCAAAAGAAATTTCGTCGTTAGATAATTCCAAACTACCATGATCGTCATTGGAAAGGTTTTTAAATGATGCATAATTTGCAGCAGGTGAAGATGAGTTCAGTTCTTTCTTTTCACAATTTGTAGATTTGCATGAATTAAGAATTTCATCTACACTTTGTTGCACACGGCGGCGCTTAGTTCTCTCACATACATCCATCCAATTAATGATGTATAACTATAAACTAAAGCTAAATCACAACCTAAATAATTCAAATTGAAAGATGTCATTGCCAATAACAATATAATAAATAAAAACGATTGTTCAAAAAAGATGTCATGAGCACAACATAAACATTTAATCTTCCACACAAGATATAATTTAATACAAGCTACCGGTACATAATATAATTTAAACAGGGGTCACCTTAACTTTTTTTCGCACTGGTCAACCGGACCAGTGGCTTACCAATTGCACTGGTTCGTCCCGTTGGGTGCAACCTAGTTCGTACCCTGAACAGTTCGTACCCTGAAAAGATTGAGAGAAAAAATTAAAAAAAGCGGAAGTCGCTGATCACAGTTTAATAGCACAACAAAGCCGAAGTTGCTGATCGGAGTTTCCACAAACACACTCGAGGTTTAGGGTTAGTAGCGGAAACTGCTGAAAAATATTTGCGAAAACTGCAATCAGCGAGAGTTAGGGTTAGAGAGCATAGATTACTCGATGGTTAAAGTTAGGGTAAGCGGAAAGTGTGAAACTGCGGAAAATTGTTTGCAGAAATTGCAATCAGCGAGGGTTAGGGTTAGAGCATAGATTACTCTATGGTTAGGGTTGGGGTAAGAGTTAGCGAAAACTGCAGTTAGCGGAAACTGCGGTTAGCGGAAACTACGGAAAAATGTTTGCGGAAACATCGATCAGCGAGGGTTAGGGCATGGATTAGTCTATGATTAGAGTTGGGTTTAGCGGAAACTGCGGAAAAATGTTTGCGGAAACTGCGATGAGAGAGGGGCGTTAGGGTAAGGGTTAGCGGAAACTGCGATCAGCGACTTCCGCTTTTTTTAATTTTTTCTCTTGATCTTTTCAAGGTACGAACTGTTCAGGGTACGAACTAGGTTGCATCCCGTCCCGTTTACTGATAAAAACAAGATTGTCGTGGGGGAAGCACGAGGCCAACCAGGGAAAACCATCACAACTTTTGTGGGTCTTGCTCCGAGTCTACTCCCTTCCTCTTCGCGTCTGGCTTCGGAACTGTACTACCCGTGGTCGACGTCAACCACTGCAACATTTTCTTCCTTCAGTAAAGCAAAATTTTGTAATAAAGAGAACTTTATTGAACAGAACGCGAATTCTTTAAGCAATATTGCATAAACCTTAAGTACGGTATTCTTGTTCAATAGTATCTACCGGTAATTCAATAATAACAGTCAACAATCATTATTAATTTAACTTATTTATTAAGTTAATTTGATGCCTCATCACTCACATGCTCTCTAAACTCTAGCACAATCTTCACATTTTTATGCATCAAATCTCTTGAGAGTACTGTATAACTGTACTAGGCTACCAGAGCTCACGTGTGGTTGCGATTCCCCAATCCCCTTTTTCTTTCGATTTAACATCGTCACGTGATGTTGCGATTGTATTTTTTTATGATTTAACACGTGATGTTGCTGCCTTTTTCTTACGGTTTAACACGCACGGATCACGTGTTTTCTTGTTTGAATAGAAGCGCAAACGAGAACCACGCACTCTAAACAATCAAACGACATAATGCGATGATATTTTTGCACTGGACAGTCGGACCAGTGCGAAACAATTCGTACTGGTCTGCGGGGAACTCGCACTAGACATTGGCCAGAGGACCAGTGCTAAGATCGAACCCTGTTAAACCAGGGTAACACAGTAGCCTAATATTAATTAAAGCTAGAATCAATGTCCCAAATAATACAGTAGTCCAGGTTTAACCTTTCAGCCATGTTCCAAATGTCATTTCTTCCTTTGATGATTTCCTTTACGTGCGCCGCCCAGTCGTTGTTGTCAAAAGTGTAGGCCTACTGCTTAAGTTCATTGATCATTCCCAACCAAGCCACGTTCCAGCCTTGGCGACCTCTAGCGGACGTACACACTTCAGACGCAGGCAGTATTTTGAAGGGGAACGCCACAATATACACCCAATCAAAACTATACTTAATTGCCTTCAATCAATTTTTTGCTTGTTCAATTTCATTTTGTGTTGTTTAAAAGATCAATAAAAGTTGTTTGAGGCAACAAAAAAAATCTCAAACTCTAGACAAATGCTGATCGAGGTGTATATCATATTAGTTTGGGTTGCCCACAAACCTTTGAATCACTGTGTGGGTAGCCCATGGTCTGCCCATAAAAAATGTGGGCAGCCCATGGTCTGCCCATAAAAATGTGGGCAGTTCATGGTCTGCCCACAAAAAATGTGGGCAGCCCATGGTCTGCCCATAAAAAGTGTGGGCAGCCCATGGTTTGCCCATAAAGAATGTGGGCAGCCCAGGGTTTGCCCATAAAAAATGTGGGCAGCCCATGGTCTGCCCATAAACAAAGTGGGAAGCCCATCCACATTTCATGCTTAGCCCATGATCAATAATTTTATGTGGCTAAATTTATTAAAATGCATTTATATGATCACACATTTGAAGATTGGAAGTTTTATATTCCACCTTGTCATTTAGCAGCACATTCTGCAAGAAAGCCCATATGGGGCACATATGGCAAAAACACAAAAACCCACATAGAACCCACATGCCCACAAGCCCATTAAAATAGTATATGGGGCCCATATGGGCTTGCTGGCTGGGACAATGGCTGACAACACCTGAAAATGCTCGACAACCCCTGAAAATGTTCGACAATGCCTGAAAATGTTATACAATGACTAACAAACCTTTCAACCACTGATAATGATCGACAATGCCTGGAAATCCTAGACAATGCCTGGAAATCCTAGACAATGCCTTTAAATTATAGACAATGCCTGAAAGTAGCTACTCTACAATGCCTGACAACCCCTGAAAATGCTCGACAACCCCTGAAAATGTTCGACAATGCCTGAAAATGTTCTATAATGCCCAACAAACCAGTCAACCACTGATAATGATCGACAATGCCTGGTAATTCTAGACAATGCCTGAAGGTAGCTACTCTACAATGCCTGAAAACCCCTGAACATGCTCGACAACCCCTAGAAATGCTCCACAACCCCCCGAAAAGCCGACAATGCCCGACAATGCCCGACAATGCCCGACAATGCCTGACAATGGGTATTTAGAGGTACCGGACCCGTTAGGCAATTGAGCCAAAAAGCGGCCAAAACAAGGTATAAGCTTATAGTAACAATACATGTTTGTCAACAGCTGATTGTAGCAAGAATTGACAGCAATAGACAGTTAGACACCGGTGTTTTGTGGTCTGCAGCTCGTGCGAGCTTTACATATGTCATTTCTACGTTCTATAATAGCCTAAGCACAGAAACAAATGGAAGCCTCATAATTGTATCGGAGCCCCAACTTACGAAGTTAGGCTACGGCCTTGATTGAATGGCAGTCCAGCTTATTACAATATTAGCCTACTTCAGTTGATTCATATTCAGTGCAAGTAGGCTAGGCCATGAGTGATAGGCTGCATTGCTTTCACAAGTAAAGAAGAAAAAAAAGGCTACAAACTGAAACCCACTAAGCCTACCGGTAATTATTGTAGCAAATAAGACAGTAATTTTCACTTATTATTATAAAGACATAGTAGCTAAAGCAGAAAGAAATTTCAAGTCTATCAGAATTGCAGACCAACAACGTTTTGCTTAGACATTAACACACTACCAGCAGTTCCTTCAAGCGCCATAGCTTATGCGCAGTTACTAGAGCCCATTAAATAAGTGGCTTATCATTGCAGCACTTGGGTTGTTTTTTTATATAAAGGTAACTTGAATAAAATTTAACAGTCAGATCCTTGTTTTTAACGTTGATGCCATGTTTTTACGAAGATTCTACTACCTACTCAACAAGTTATCAAGTATTCACAAGCAATTTGGTGCTTGCCAATGAAGCAGCCAGCGTGATTGTTTTCAACGTCACACTTCATTGCACAGAGCTGCGGGAAAAGTCTATTGAGTCGCGCAAGTCGCCAAAGGTCTTAGGATTTTGAATACGATGAATGTCTTGAAAAATTGTGGGACTTGTAATGTTTTGTGTTATTGTTTCACTAAAATACAAATATTTACCTTGAACAACGTTATATCATCTATGGACTATGATAGGCCTACTTATTTTTGCAACGTTTTAAAGACGTACATCAAGTGTGCTGTTTCAAAGTCTTATAAGGGCATATTTCTGAATCTCTTCTACGGCACCTAGCGCATTTGTAAAGTAAAAACTAACGTTCCGGAAGCAAATCTTCTGGAAATCCACCACTGACCACAAGACATAACATGGCGTAAAAGTGGATTAATAGATCTTTTGCAGCGTTCTACAAATGTATAGCAGTTTTTTTTTCTAAATAGAGCATCAAACTGGCATCAAAACTTAAAACGTCGTTATGTACCTGATGCACTCTAGCACGTTGATGCCATGTCACGATTTCTTTCTATCTCTTACCAGGAAAAAGACTTGGAAAGGTTCAATGACGTAGTTTAATGGGTCAAACCGAAAAGCAGTCAATTAAATGTCGAATAATTCTACTAGTGAAATGATAATCTGACTTCTTGAAGAACTTTAACGAACGGCTTCTCAAATAACTCTAAATTTGATCAGAAATTATATCAGCATCAATTCTCATCTACTTGTATTCGATTACTTCAATTCTCAATCAACAATAATTTCTGCATCAACTACTAATCCACAACTCATAACACAACTCTCATAACCAACTCAATAATAATCATCATAATAATCCATTACGCAAATTACACCACTATTTATAAAAGGTTTGTTCGGTCTAGTAACTTCGAGAAGGTTCCGTAGTGTTGCATCACACGAACTCATCGTCGGTCACGTAGCATTGAGCGGCATAAACAAACAAGTTTAAAGAAGTCTAAAGAATGTCACGTAGGAGTAGAGGACTGTTAGATAATACAGATTTTGTCATCAGAGGTTACTTTAGGTCAATACCCGATAATAACACATCGCTCAAAATTCCATAATGAAAACAGCACATTCTGTCAAGACGCAAAGCAGCCCGACGCGAGGCCTTGCACATTGATTGTGACATATCGCATCTCGACAAATTGTGAATAATTCTGTACGAGTCGTTGTAAGCAACTCGTATGCGATTTAACGTACAAGTTGTATAATTACACCATAGCTGAGAACCATACATTGGCATACAATATGATTGGTACATTACATTTTTAACTTCGGTAGATCAATTTCCAAACTTGTACCTAAGCTGATTGGCAGCAACATAAAGAGATAGCACTTGCCTTTTACCAATGTTGCGACCGTGCCATATTTTAAACTGATTGTCCTGCTTTGGTATCATGCACGTTATAACGTTCGCGTTTTGTCGCTTCTACCTTTTTCTAGACCTCTGCTATGTTTGTCATAAATTGTTTTTTCGTTGTGATCGTCAAAAATAAAACAAACTAAACTGAATGAGGAATCGGCAGCCGTGGCCCCAGGCCCGTAGCCAGCCGGGGGCCAGGGGGGGCCTCGCCCCCCCTGAAAAAAATTTCGCCCCCCCTGGCAAAATCCCAACATTCTTGAGCAACAGCTGCAATTATAATGATTTTGCCCATTTTCCCGTTGCACAGCTCCAACTGGCCCGATTAACTACAATTGCTTTGTTTATAGTTAACAGCTATGATGATTAAACAATTTCGCCCCCCCCCCCCTAACTCCTCCTTTGGCAACCTCAACAGGTTCAATTCAACCAAGGCCAACACGTGTTAGGTTGGTAAAAAAATTGTCAGAAACTGTGTAAAATAAAAATGTTTTGGGAAAGAATGATAACCTAACAAAGAGGGAATGGATTTCCAGCAGGCCTACAAACCGGTACAAGTTAGGCTATACTTAATTCTTACCATTCTTAAATACTTACCATACTTAATTCATACTTAATTCATACCCATTACTTACCATACTTAATTCTAAGGGTCAGTGATAACCAATCTGTGCAGTGATAAACCAAATTTGTGCAGTTAAGCAGTGTTTATTTTTTTTCTTCAATCCAATCAGTGTAAATAAATTTTGTTTCTAGTTTTCTGATCTGTGAAGTGTTCAACCTTGCAGCAGATATTGCTACATTTGAATCTAGCACTGCCGTTTGTGAGTGTGGATTCTCAGTGTTAACAAGGGCTGACGCTCCCACTAGACGGAGCATGTTACAACCAAGACAGGCAAACTTAGTGCTTATGGCCTTTGAACATTTTGTATCGAAATCTATCGATTTAGACTTGTTTGTGAGACGGCTTGCATCCAAACATCCGCGACTGCAATTGCAATAGACTAGCTCACGGTTGTATAGGCGGAATGTAATCATATATATCAAAATCCTCGGCACTATAGCTTCTTCGAGCCAGTTAAAGTTTTTGCTCGTAACAAGTACCGCTATTTATACAACAAGTCAACAATTGCTTTGTTATGTTGGTCATTGTAATATGGTTGCCGTGATAAGAGACCAGTGACCAGTGTTGGTCTTAACCAGTGGCGTAGCCAAAGGGGGGGGGGGGGGGTTACAACCCCCCCCCCCCCTTTGGCACGCGTGTGACGTCACGATATTGAGAATGATGCTTTCAGTCTCTTTATGCTTGAGCATGATGCTTTCAGTCTAAAAGAATTGCCTAATTTTAAACAAAACTGCATTAAAAGAGCGAGTTGTGCCAATACCTAACATTCAAACATCTCAGCCAGGAATTAGCAACAAGAAAACATAAAGACTTAGCTTTATTTCCGAAAAATGCTGAAGAAAACATGATCTTATCCTTTTGCTATGCCACCTGACAGCACCATTTTACAGGAATATTCATACCCACATTTTTGTTGAAAATGCTCTCAGAATGCACCAAATTCAAAGTAATTTTTCAAAATTTTCTGGGGGAAGCCCCCCAGACCCCCCGTCGCTGGGTGTCGTCTTAGGTGAACACGCCGTCGGGCTTCGCCCGCCGGTCGTCAAAACCTGTCCTTTCAAAATTCCTGGCTACGCAACTGGTCTTAACACTAAACTGACATATTGCAATTTTTGTGGATACCGGTGTTTAAGAGGTAAAAATGCCAAAATCATTCAAATTTTTTCGGCCCCCTTTAACGAAAAGTTGGCCCCCCCTTGCTCTGCGGTCTGGCTACGGCCCTGCGTGGCCGAGTGGTTAGCGCGATGGGCTCGCAGTCGAGAGCCTGCATGTTCGACTCCAGCCACCCGCACTTGCTGTTGTTTCTCTGGGCAAGAAACTTTACGATAATTGCCTCTACCTAGTGATCGATTTCGAGTAATGGGTAGTACCAAATTTACGTCATAAGTAGAGTAGACAACCGGAAAAAGACATTGCCGTCGGCTGCAGCGTGGGTCAGGTGTATGTCGGAAGGCGTACACCGATGCATAGCGCTCAAGTCCGCTTTCCCGCAATGCAGGATAAAGATAAACAAACAAACAAAAATAAAATTAATGTGGCACTGAGGAACAGTATCATAGAACATTAATCATGGTACATCGCCAAATAGAGCTTAACGTCTGGATGGTAGGTTAATTGATGCAAAAGTTTTGGGCCTGCTATTAGTTTTTCAGCATAGACCTTGAAGCCATCGATAACTAAGGGTGGGAAAAGGATAGACCCTCTTCTTTTAATTCCCGTGAAGATGCCCTTTTTATTTTTTTTAACTAGTGAACTAGGTTGCTGTAGAAACGAATTGTTAACCAGTTACGATTGGTTGCAATAATCACGTGATCAATAATTGTCATGGTTCAATAACTTTGGAGCACGAAAACAAAATAACAAATTAATGCAAGAAAACCTAAATTTGATGTTTTGAAATTTGATGGACTTCTTAATTAAGTGGTAACTTGTTAAGTTATTAATTCTGACAACTCAAATTGAATAAATGTGAAATATAGGTGAAATAGTGGATAAGGTGAAAAGTTTGCACTGATGCTTGCTATGCAAGTTTCATTTTACGGTACGTATGTAAGTTTCTGATAGAAGAACAGTCTGAGGAAACAAGTTTTCTGAGAACAATCTTAGGGTATCTTAGGGTACTGCGGTATGCTTGATTTGTTGGTAAGAAGTGTATTATGCTAGTATACATAGACTATGCTGCTTAAGTATTCATCATTCCAGCAAGCACCTCAGTTACATCAAATTTTGTGATGAATGAAAATGATGTTGACAATATTTTAAACTAAAAAAGAAAGGTACAGTACCAGTATCATAAAGGCTAATGAATTGACTGTAGGATGTCGTAGTTTGTGCATTTTACTTGATTGAAATGCAAAAAGAGGACACAAGGGGATTTTTGTAAAAGTCTTCGGAAGATATTGTGATCAAAAGTGGAAAAAACTAACTGGGAAAGACGATCTGGTACTAAGACACTTCCTCAAATGGGCGATCAGCCAATCAACCTAATGCAGACTCAAGCACTAAGAAAACAAATCAATAATTTTTTTATCTACAGTCTAAACCTTAAATCATTAGCCTAGGCTAACACTCACTGTATTTCAATATAAGTTATAATTTATGTTGGGGAACCGGTTTTCGTCCAATAGGACTCCTCAGCACAACTGGATTGAACGAAAAAATTACAATAAATTGAAAGCAGTACAACTAGCCCAAAACAAACAAAAATTAAATACAACTTAAACATTTTTTAAACCAGGGATGTCCAACCTGCGGGCCGTCTGAGATTTTTGTGCGGCCCCGCTAGTCATTTTCACTCCAAGTAGTATTTTGAACTTTGAATCTTAGCCTAATAAAAAGAAAGTGGCTACATTTACGGTGCCGTAAATACAGCCGTTCCATGCCTTTTTTTAATCTTTACGTCGCTTTTACTACGCATGTGCGCTGTTGCTGGAAAAAAGTGCATATTATAACTTCTAAGTTCAACTGTTTGTGCCAAGCGAAAGTGGCGCGTGCGATTTTTGTCTGGCTCGTACTCCCAAGAATATGAGTTCAATTCCACCAAAAGGTGACTTTTTTTTTAAACTCAATTCTAACCCAAGCCTTAAAGCAGCCGGCGGCCATGGCCGCTAAGTAGTGCTTGAATGACCGCCTGTGCTACCTCCTCCGTCGGCCAAGTTTGCCCGCCGGTTTCTTTTAGCCAATTATTTAATTTCGCAATAGAATGATCGTGGATTAAATGTCGAAAATATGTAGTATCAAAGAGTGACGCAGAATTAGGTCAGCGCATCATAGTCACTACCATAGGCACCTAACTATTTTTTTGGCCGTGGGGCCGAAATCGTGTTTCATCAGCAGCAACGTAAATTCAGCGAAATGTCACACAGATGGATGACGTAATTATGCCGTCACACTAGGATTGCTTTTATTGCCACACTCGGAGTTATCGCTACGTTCGACCTACCGTTAATTATTATAAACAAAACTCGACCAAAACACATGCTATGCGTCTGCGTTGGCTAGCGGTTGATGGACTGCGACTCTTTAGCTAAGCACAACATAAAGTTTAGCAACGAACTAGATTTATTAGCATGAAACAAGAGACGAAAATGTTTACTAAAAGGTAGTATACTGTAAATGGAATGAAAATACTAACTTGATCATATGCTTGAAAATATACCTGTTGAAAGCAATATCATTCATGTTTACATCAATTCAACAGCACGTCACCTTTAATAAATCTAAAAGTTGCTGACATCCGTAAACAGCCCTTGAAAAATAGTTACAGAGAGACGTTTGATTAAGTCTTCGACTTGACATTGCTCCCTTTTCACTACAATATCGCAACTTATGGCTGACCAGCTTTCAAGTTTGAATTCGCTGTAATACGCCCGTTTTCGTGTTGCAGATGAAACAAAAAATGCGCATATTCCCCGCCTTTGATCGGGTTTCTATGGCAATGGACGTGTGTGCGCCATGCAGTTTGCGCGAGTCTGTTGCTACGTTGATTATGCCGCGTGTGTGCAATGCGGTTTGTACCAGCCCTTGTTACGTTGGTTAGTGGTTACCTCGGACCGAGACTTCAAGTTCATTTTCACAGCAACCGATTCACTGCCGCGACAATTCTCTGCAGAGGTTTCGACTGTTTGCAAGTGCATTAAGCTAAACGCACGCTGCGTCAACGTAGCAAATTATGTTGTTTTTGGGTGCATTCAACATCTAATGACATTGAATCGACGCAAAATGGTAGATTTTTGCTATGTCACAGGCAGCAAAATCAGTCATTTTTTTGTCTGGGGTGGGATTGTAGCATCGCTACTCGTTCTAGTGATTATTTATCGCGAAGCTGTTGAGGTTTGCATTTAAAAATGTTTTCCTGCTGCTGATCGCTAGTTCATCTATTGTTTTATGTATCAATGCAGCATAAAAAGTTGCTCCCACGCAGAAATATGCGTGGGGGCCTGGCCCCCACGGCTTAGGCGCCTATGGTCACTACTGTTGTATTGAAGTGCTAATTTACATCTGCTGGCAATATTGTCGTTTTTATATCGATTCAATGTTGTCGGACATTGAATCGTTGTTAAAAAGGAGAACTAGGTTAGTTGACTTCGTGGGTAAAACACGTGTCTTCATAGTTGAGAACGCTGTGGGTTAGTGACCTCACACTCTCAATGGTGACATCATAACGGAATAAATGGTCAGGTTTTATGAAAGGCGGTATGCAGTTGAAACAATTTACTGAGTTGCGAGCAGTTAAAACAATTTAGGGTCGTTAGATGGTCCCGCAATACCGGATTACAATCCCGATAAAGCATTTAATGCGTGGTACAACAATTCTATTGCAGGACGTCGCCCAGACTTCAACAACACTAAGTGATCATTTTAACATTGTTGCAAGTTTAATGCTATTTACTTGTGCTATCGTTATTGTATTTTGGCCTTCAAGCACGCAGATTTGGCCGCCGAGAAGGAGCTCTCGGTAGGCCACGATGGCTGCCGGAAAAAAAACGAGTTTTAAGGCCTGCTAACCCGAAGTGACTCAATCGTTAGGCTACGCATTTTTGGGGTCTGCTACTATTCGGTGAGTCCGATTCGGTGAGAGCCTTTTCGGTGAGAGCCCTATTCGGTGATTTTTTTGAATTTTTTTTTGAAATTATATGGTACAGTAGCCTAATTATCATTGCCGCTTTTACATCGTTTTAACGTCGCTAAACGTTGAAATAAGACCCCTACCCTTAACCCTAAACCCCTAACCTTAACCCCTAACCTTAACCCCTAACCTTAACCCCTAACCTTAACCCCTAACCTTAACCCCTAACCTTAACCCCTAACCTTAACCCCTAACCTTAACCCCTAACCTTAACCCCTAACCTTAACCCCTAACCTTAACCCCTAACCTTAACCCCTAACCTTAACCCCTAACCTTAACCCCTAACCTTAACCCCTAAAACTTTACCCCTAAACCCTTTGGCCTTTACCCCTAAACCTTTACCCTAAACCCTTTACCCCTAACCCTATAACGGCAATGATAATTAGGCTACGGTACCCAATAATTTAAAAAAAAATCACCGAATAGGGCTCTCACCGAAAAAGACTCTCACCAAATAGGGAACTCATCGAATCGGACTCACCGAAACGGGCCATTCCGGCATTTTTGTGGCTGTTCAGTTTAGTTTGTTTTTAGTTCTGAGTCTGATCATCACAACGAAGGTAGAAGTGACAAAATGCGGACGTTATAGCGTGCATGATAGCAAAGCTGGACAATCAGTTTAAAATATGGCACGGTCGTAACACCTAAAAATTTTATGAATTTAGAATTTTTTTTTACTCATATTAATTGTTAAAGAAAAAAACTCACTAGCCTTTTTTTCTCTTTGTTCTCAATTTATAAAAATTTTATTAAAGGTGTTACGACCGTGCTATATTTTGAACTGATCGTCCGGCTTTGGTATCATGCACGCTAGCCTATAACGTCCGCGTTTTGTCGCTTCTACCTTACTCTGCTATGTTTGTCATATATTGTTTTTTCGTTGTGATGGTCAGAACTAAAAACAAACTAAACTGAATGGCCACAAAAATGCGTAGCCTAACGATTGAGTCACTTCGGGTTCGAATTTAGTTTAAAAAAAAGAAACACCTCTTGGTGGTATCAAACTCATATCCTTGGGAGTACGAGCCAGACAAAGATTGCACGCGCCACAGATTCACTTGGAAAAACGGTTGAATTTAGAAGTTATATACCGTATTTACTTGATTGTAAGCCGCGGCTTATAGTTTTTTTTCCATCATGTTTGCGGCTGTAATTCAAGGGCGGCTTACAATCAAAGGTGGCTTACATTTTTTCTTTTTGCCTTTTTCCTTGTCGACTTTTCCATAGATGTTTTGCCGTACTGCGTTGTCTGATGCCGACAATTGTGAAGTTGTGACGTGCATTTAAAATTGTCACATGCATTTATGACGTGCATTCGAAAGAAAAAAAGGAGTTGTCAGTTTTATTTATGGTCAGGGTTGCCAACCTTGCGGTTTTCAAAATTATATTGTAAAATTATAAGATCATATAACAGTATTTGCGGCTTACATTCAAGGGCGGCTTACATTAAATTTCTAACACTATCACATGCGGCTTACAATCAAGGGCGGCTTACAATCAAGCGCGACTTACAATCAAGTAAATACGGTACGCACTTTTTTCATTTGTTATTTTGAGAAAGAAGAAAAAATACGCACCAGCACGCATGCGCAGTAAAAGCGACGTAAAGTTTAAAAAAAAGGCATGGAACGGCTGTATTTACGACGCCATAAATCATTCTATTTGTAGAATTCTATTCTATTTGAATAAGGCACTAATGATGCTCTACAGTTAGAGCGAAATGCATATGCCAATAGGGCTCTGCTGATTTTCCATGTATTTTTGTAATAAAGAATGATTAATTGATACGTGATGGAGAAACGCTGGCCTGCTGCTTCTTAGTCAGGAGATCCCCTAGCCCAGGGCTTCTCAAACTTTTTTGTTCTGCGACCCCATTTTGAAAAATATATTTCTATGCGACCCCATTTATGTATTTATTTATTTACATCAGACTCAACATGGTCCATTTTACAATCAAACATAAAATGTAGAAACAAAGCAGATACTCAACTCCGAAGAGCTGAGTTGCATTGTACCACATACAAAGATTGATAGTAACAGTCTGTTGGCATTATTTCATAAATTTATTGATTGGAAAACAAGTTACATCGTGTTACAAACTGGTATAATTTTTTACGAATGAGAGCTTGAAAAGTTGTGGTATTGTTATCAACGAATGCAGAGGTGATGCTGCGTCGTCTCTGCAGATTAAACAACATTCTGCAACAATTATTGTATCCAACACGTAAGCGATTATTACTGGATGAAAGATAGTTGCACCATAGTTGACAGGCATAAAAAGGCATACAATAGGAACGAAACAACACATTTTTAACAGCAATCGAACATTTGGAAAACCTTGCTTTTAACATGTTTCCAGCACAATACAACGACCGTAATTGCCGTTTCGTGTCTTCATCATCGGATAGCAAGTCGTTAATTATTACTCCTAAATATTTCACTAGGTCTCAAAGCAGATACGTTTTTCATTTAAATATATGATCGGATTAAAGTCAAGTTTCAACATCTTGGATTTAAATAAAACACCAACAGTTTTGTTGCAATTAAAGTTTTGTTGCATTATGGTGACGTATGTGTTAAAACAAAATAAATTGACTTGACTTGACTATGGGGACATCCACGTTAATGACATTAAAACGGATCATTTTGATCATTATATTTTCTTTTTCTTTCTGACTTATCAATTGTTTTCTTTGTGCTTGCAATTGTTACCGCATGAATCTACGGAACCTAACTACTGATCCATAGTCAATTAATCTTGTAACTGCTTTAAACTTTAGTCTACATTCCTTCAGAAACTAGTTGATAAGCTACTCTGAAATCATAATGCGAGCGGTAAGGTTACTTTTGGTCAGCACATTACAGCAATGATAGCGTAACAATGCATCAATTGTTGCGATTGATTATATTTTATCGTTCGACAGTTCGCACCGACGGTTGCGGTCAATTGACATCATGGCAAGACTACAACCCACCGGCACTAGAATTTCATTACGACCCCAAAATTTCATTACGCGACCCCATTTGGGGTCGCTACCCATAGTTTGAGAAGCCCTGCCCTAGCCTATCCTTAATGGAAATCAATATATGCATTGTAGATACTGGTTTGTGTAATCAAGGCTTCCTGGACATTTGTCTAATTTTGCAGATTTTTATTACTGAATTAATGTCTGATTGAAATGTAAAAATGAGACTTTTTCAATATTTGCTGATTATAAACTTAAGGTGTTGGTTCATGAGATTGAATTGGCAAGCCTACAAAGGTATAAGGTATATGGTCACTGGTATTTTTACACTGTCTATATTCTACAGCACTGCTGTTCAACCCATGAGATGGTACGCAGTACGCACTTGTGCGGATGACAAACGTGGTGCGGTTGAGGCAGAGAAAATATGTGCATGATTTTTTACTTTTCGTTATGCGTGATATATATATAATATACCTTAAATATGTCTATTATGTTATTGTAAGCAATAGCCTAGCCATGTGTCTTTGGTTCCATCATGCCAATTCAGTTTTTTTTATCTGGCCGATTCCTCGAGTTGGAATATTGTGGCTTCATATGTCCACTATTTGTCAGTTTTGAATTTTTGTCATGGACCTCACATGTGTAGACTCAAAAGCTGGTTTGCTGTTTATTGCCTACAGGGTTGCTAGTTCCATGGTTTTCATTGCGGAAAAAATTCAGCAGCTGCTGGTAGCTAGTTTGAGTTACGGTTTATAATTTAGGAGTGTGCTGCTTCTTCAAGTTTATATTGGGTTAGATAGAGCATGGGTTGTTTTGAAACACATTTGCGAGTTTGGTCAAAAATCCAAATAGCTATATGATGTATTTGACCATGGAAAATGCGCTAAATTTGGGGTCAAGTTCCTGATGGATCATAAAAAGACCTGGTGATTCAAGCACTCTAAGTTCTGGTGCAAAATCCAACTATCGGTGCTTGCTTGGCTGGAAAAGAGTACAGTGCACTAGTTGATACCAAAATGAGTGTTGAGTAGTCTTATTGATTGGACACTTAATTATCTAACAGGGAGCGCATTGGAGCAAGAAGCTGTGCCAAAGTGGTCCGTAAATTTTCAGCAGAAAACAAGGCATTTACGTACTTGATTGTTTGAATAAAAAATGCTTATTTTTTTAGATTCAAATTACAATAATTTTTGTTGCTGTTGTGCAATAAAGTTTCATTACTTTTATGTTTTCTAAAGTATCTTAGGCCGACTTACTTCAAAGAGCAGTACCCTAGCGAGTGAAGTAAATTGCGAATGAGTGAATTCAATTGAGAATAATCCATTGCAATGTAAGCTATCAATCAAAAATCAACTTAGTTGAACAATTTTATTGAATAAACTCTTTCATTTTTATTTTCTAAAAAACAATTATCTACAACCTAACTATGGTTGGTTTGTGCAAGATACAATTTTCTGAAATGAAAAAGTGCAAACTGTTGTTTTAATGGTTGAAAAGCACTGCTCTATAGCTGACGATTTTTGCTACACTCACCCGCCAATGCATTGCCAATTGTTGATTGTATAATATTAATTGTTAAGCATTTCCTTCTATGCTTTGATAGTTGTAACGCTGTACTTAGAAAGCCTCCTTGGAAGGTTGCACCTTGTGATTGCAATTCGCTGCCAACTTTAAAAACCGGGTTTCGGGAATGTGACAGCAAATAACAAGATAAACCTGGTTTTTTGAGTTTTAAATAAAAAGCATTTTTTTCTCTCAATAATGAACTCGATATGTAGCCTACTATGAAAAATCTTGTGTTTTAACAAAATGTTCAGTTTGTTTTCATAAAGCACAATTTTTTCACTGATTTACATAATATTGATGCATGAAAATGAATGCATTGAGATTTTCGTCAGTCATTTTGTTTCTGAGTTTTGTCGCAAACAGCGCTATGGCTGTGAAAGCCGTCTCTGGTTACACTGATGTCCGTTTGATTGTGAGCTAGGCAATAGTCACGATATCTATGATACAGTTTTTCAAGGTTTTCGGGTCTCTTTTTTGTGGCTTCAAAAAGACTCATTTCCTTTTTTACAGTTACTGATATGATCTTTGGGTTCTCTTCCTGTTTTGAAACAGCTTCATGTTTTTCACTCTCCAGAAATGAGGCAAACTCCTCATGAAAAGTCAGAGGCATGTTCTTGGATATTTGCTCATCCTGGCCATCTTGAGCAGGGACTTCGGAGAGTTCAACTGCATCGTCTTCCTGGCCTTCTTTCACATTATCAGAAGAATGCTGTGGATAAAGTTTTCCAAAAGAGATTTTGCTAAGGCTGTGACTTTTGGGTCTGCTACTATTCGGTGAGTCCGATTCCGTGAGTTCCTAACCTCTAACCCCTAACCCTAAAACGGCAATGATAATTAGGCTACGGTACCCGATAATTTAAAAAAAAATTGAAAAAATCCCCCGTTAAGGGATCGGACTCACCGAATCGAGCTCATCGAAACGGGCCATTCCGGTGACTTTTAGCCTTATTCTGTAACCAGTCCAAGTATTTAAGCAAATGTATCAGTTCTCCGTGTTACGTCTCTCTTGCACATCATATGTACCTCAAACTTCTCCTTTAGGGCTCTACGAGATACTCAACTGCTATTTCAATTGGAACAAAGGCTTCACATAATTTTTATCTTGTCCAGATCATGATTGGTAAACTCTCGCTCAAGGCAAACCAGTGCTACCTCCTTTTGCGGAGCTCGTAAAAGCGCTAGGGCATTTTTAGCTAATTATTCCATCGAGTCTTGCAATCTAGGAAAAGCATTTCAGTGAAAGCATGGACAGCGAGGGAACCTTAATTGTGTGTGGGAGAGTGTGGGAAACAGGCACAGAAGCATCGGATTTTTTTTGCAACGGTCGTATTTCGATGAATAGCATTCAACCAAGCCAAATTGCACATTAAAGCATTTTATAGTCTTTTCTTAAAAAACCGGGTTTTCATGTTTGTATAACCTGGGTTTCAAGTTGTAAAAAAATGCAAAAAAACAGGTTTCAGGTTTGGTAAACTCAGGTTGCAAACACTAGTTGCATCACCTACTCAGGTGGCTAAATGGCCCAAAAGGTCATGTGACCTTCAAAACCTGCAAAAATTTCATAACTTGATAACCGGTTAAGCTAGAGAGCTGGTTCTTGGCTTAGAATGCTCAGAAGGTTTATGTTTATATCTGCTATAATATATACAACATTTTTTTCTAATTGTATGTATCACAAATTAGCAAAATTTGTCACCATTTTCCCACCTGGGCACAGGTGGCAGATGACCAAAATTACTTTGAAAGTTGTTTTTAGACCTAAATGCCACTTTTAACATATATTTGTTTTGTTTTTTAAATAATTTTTTCATTCCACCCTACTGCTTGAATTTCTTTTCAAATTGATCCTTTGCGAACCTTTTTTCCAGTTAAACACAATGCATTGATATACCAAGCAATATATTGGAATGCAAAGTCTGATACACCACGAGATATAATATCATGTTAAGTTTGTTTCTAATTAAAGTCTGTATTTTATACTTTAATTTTTAGGTGAACAATTGATATGAAAAATGCAGCTGATTACTGAATAAATGTGATATTGTAGGTACTTTATGTTATGCAGGTTAAGTAGGTTGCCATTTTTGATTTCTTTTTGTCAATGCAATTTAAGAGTTCACAATCAAAGCAAGTGCACAATCTTTTTTTCAAAAACAATTTCTATAAATCAAATGCATTTAGCTTCTGCCTTGAAGCGCATGCAAATAAGTGATCAGCATTTTGGAGATAGGCACAAGGTTTCAATGAAAAGGGACGTAGTACAAAATATTTCATCTTCCACTTTCGCAAGACGTGACAATCATTTATTTCAAGAAGATAATGAATTGGTCAGTGCAGCAGAAATAATCAAAGGTATGATTTTGTCTATATATATTGTAAATACAGTAATGCATCGACAAAATGTTACAACAAAAGTAAAATTAAATTAAAATACCATGTTTTTGGGATACTAATCTATACAATATATAACAAATACATAAACACAATCATAACATGTATAATATACAGTACATCAAATATTTGATGTAATTTGCTCTGCTTGTCTTTTTGCTTCACATTTCACATTGAGCACTTATTGTAGTATATATTTAAGCACTTATTGTAGTAGTATATATTAATAGTACGGTATTTACTATTTATTGTATATTATGCATGTACACTGTTGTACAGTGCTTTGTTGCAAAGTAGATTTGTTTTCAACAAGAACCCATTTGCTGAATACCATTTTTGTCTGTGTGTCAAAACGTGTAATTAGTTTAATTAATAATTTTCAAAACGTGCTTTTTAAGTCCTGATCGTATGTACCAGCTTTTTAGTGACCCGCTTCATTTTGTTAACATATTACCTAATTAGTTCAAGGGCTCAAGTTGTCAACTTCCTAGTGGTGAGCCCTCGTAATTGATTCTTGCAATTAAGCAAATGACAATTATGCGTGTTGATAATATCGGAGTTTGCTTTATTTGTTCGTTTTACGTATTTTTCATATTTTCTTTTTTACATGTGCTAGCTGAAGATGCTATTACTATAGCAAAATCAATTCTTATTAAATTACACTAAGAGGTTAGATTGTTGTGTAAATGCCAGCATTTGATGAATGCAAAATAGCAGTACGACAATAAATCGAGACAGCAATTGTAACTCACAGAGCTCTGTGCAACTCTATCATGTACAGAGGGATGTCAACCCAGATCATGTGTCTCTTCAAGTCAAATAAATGTTCAGGACGAGCAACTGCGGTTGTCATACGGGAAGGCATCACCTTGCCACAGTTGAATGTGAAAGGCTTGACTTACCATAATTAGTGAATGATTAAAAGAGTTCGACTGCATGTGTTGTGACTTATTCTTTGCATTTGTTTGTTTAGATCAATTTTATTTCGCTACATTGAGAACGAAACCGAAGAGCACCTCTCATACTCATTATTTTAGTATCGATGATGAATTGGTCTATGAAAAGTATGTTAAACAGCTTTTTGTGATATATTTTAATTTTTAAGTATATAATATTATAATATGCTATCCAGGTTTTGCCAGTAATCTGGCCTTGAACACAGTTACAAAAGCTGCAAACAAAAAGTCCTTTAACAGTGTTTTTTATACTTTTTAGTTTCTACGCTGACTTTGGTCCTTTGAATCTAGCTCAGCTTCACAGATACTGCAATAAAGTAAACAAGAAGTTAAAGGTAAGTAGAGTATATATATGTAATATTCGGTTAATGTTGATTTTTTCAAAACAAAGTTGTGTGAAATCTGTGCTAAAACTGTCACAACATTTGCAAACACAAAATCGATCATGACATCATGGCTTGTTCTCCAACCAGCTGGTTTCAGGAAAGCTTTGATTCAAAATACAAAGCAACCACTTGTTTTCAAGCACAATTATGAAGGATTCGCTGTTGTACTTGACAAGCCTTTTTGATTTTTTAGTTGGTGATCTATTATAGCAAAGTACATTTTAGTTGAAGCAAAAACGTTTGTACAGTATTGCAGAGTTGCGTTTTGACTTTTCCCTGCGTATTTGGAACAACTATCTCTCATTTCTGCGTATACACAAGCACAAGTTATTATAACACTTACTTAAAAGTAAATTGCCTATAAAAAATGTTGTTGCAATCCTTTTCCCCAGCAGGTGTATCTTGACCATAAGCTACGTCTTCAATTTGTCGTTTGAACTAAAATCACGATTTAGTTTTAATAAGAATGCAAGCGTTTCTATTAGATAAATTGCTTGTGAAAGTTAGTACAGTTTCATCAAGTAACAATTGGTTTTAGAGTGTTTCCCTATGATTCTATTCTAAGCAACGGTGAATGCCATTCATATGATTTTTGGTTGGCTTAAATTCATATCTCTGTTATTTTAAAATATTTTTGTTGTGATTTAAAGTGCGAAAATATCGTTCAGAAAGTATGCAAGCTGTTTAATTCCGAAAACTAAACATTTGATTAATTGATAGCTGCACATGGAATATCAGTCATGGCGTATATAAATAATATTTTTTAAATTGACTATATTCGTCACTTTTTGCAGTGAGCCATAATAGGCTCAGGTGTCACATTTCACTTTAAGTTTAGGCCGGAGTTCCATTGTTCATCGAATTAGCTGGGTTCAAACGTTACAACAAAGCTTTTTGGACTGACTATTTTCCTTTGCTTTGTCTACTTCTATTCTTTGTTAGTGACTCGAGGACCACTTGAGCTGGTAACCTTGCCATGTTGTTAGCATTGTTTGGATAGGTTCCTACGTGTTGATACTACACCGCTCCACACAATAGAGTAACTATGCTAAAACTCTACAAGGAATCACAAAACGCTTGGGCAGCTCAAGGGTTTTAAATTACAAACATTTTTTAAAGAAATTTTTGTACGAATTTGTGCATCGATACTGTTTGATACATTATGCAATAGCTTTCAACAAACACAAACCGGTTTATTATCAATTGAATTACAAGAATTAAAACTTTATGAATATCCGCCACTCATATATATCTAAGATGTAGCTGACCGTATCGTGTTTCATTTCGTAGATCGAGTTTCATATCGATTTTGCAGTCAGCCTTTCCCAATATGTTCTCAACCTGAAAAAAAAACACCATCGAATTTACAATCCTATGAATTGAAAACTGTGATAGTAGCAAGTGTTTAAATGAAACTTTGTAATGATATTGTATTTTGGCATCTTGATGCATTAACGTAAACTATAGTAAAATTCATCTTTTCTTTTCAGTCCGTTACGTTGGCTAAAAAGAAGATAGTTCACTACACGTCATTTGATGCCAGGAAACGTGCGAATGCTGCTTTTTTAGTTGGTGCATACCAGGTACGCCGCACTTTTCTTTGCAAGAAACTGATTAAGAAACATAATCACTATCAATTAGCTCTTTCAATTAGTTCATGACATTGTGGATTCCACCATCGTTTTCGCAGGTCACATTGCAAACTGTTTCATTGTTGGTATCTATGTTTATCATTGGTGTGAGAATATCTTTTCTCAAGCTTAGTTCTGGCAGTGTTATATAGCTCAGTCTAAAGTTTAGAAGCTTTGAACCCCAGACACAAGCCCCCTCACGTTGATGGACTGTATGACGTTTCTTCCTGTGGTGCGAAAATGGGATTGCCTAAAATCTGATCCATCTACCGGGCGCTACTGAGCGAAAAGCTTCATTGCTCAAACGATTGCTGTATAAGTGTGCTTTTCAAGTGCACACGCTGAAAGTTGTACCACCGTTGCGTGGTTTACCCATTTTCCGTTCACTAAGTTAGTTTTTTTTTTTTTATCGATGAAGCTATCGACACAGAATGAACTACCTATCTTATCTTCCATCCGTAAACTCCGATTCGCCTGGTTTTCCTCCCAGCAAATGGGCTTCTTCATAAATTGATAGTTTGTTAAATTCAAGTTATTGTCATTGCTCAGTAATCCCTATCTATCGAGCCTTGCACTTAAATGCTGTAGCATTTCAAAATAGCAATGGCAAAGCCCATACCACCGTCTGCTTTATCGATTTCGTAACGTCCAATGACTTTTTCATCGCACAAAATCGTTTTATTGTTTTGTCAACCAAGAGCAGACTTTCAAAATTTATGTACACTGTACAGCTGAATAGAACGTAGGTATTTTTAGCGACTTAAATAGAGATACTTGCTACGTTATCATTCTCTTACAAGCTTGGTCGCGAAATGACTGAGATATCAACTTTTACCAATTTTATTATTTAGATTTTGTACCTCAAGCGAACTCCCGAAGAGGCGTACAGACCTCTTGTTGCAGGAAATAGTCCACCCTACCTACCCTATCGGTAAGAGAAGGAAGAGGCTTTTTTAGTTTAACAAGAAGTGATTAATAGTTTGTTGATACTTTTTGGACATTTATAGCACTGAAGATGAAGACAATATAGTTTTCGAAACGTTTATTTGTTGAGCATGAGTTTAGTATTTATATTTTGGGCTCTTTATTTGTTGATTAGTACCGCATTTTTTAACAAAAAGGTTGTTGCATTCAAATCGACACCTCATTAAAAGCATAGAAAAGAAGCGTACAATTGCATTTACTTTGATGAAATACCCATTAGTTCTATGCTTCTGAATATACATTCGTCACGCACCGCTACATTCGGTTTGAGTCGGTTAGCAGCCAGCAAATCATTTCTTCTTTGCATTGCATCGACGTCTGGAGCAAAGTCACTGTAAGGAAGAACTAATTTGCTATCTTGGTTGTTGCTACTACCAATAGAGCATGATACGGACAGCAAAATGCTGTTGTGGTGTGTGTTTACATTTCCAAGTTGTCGTTTTTTTCATAATTTTAGCTCCCAATGATTTTGTCCGTCATCGCCTGTTGGAAATGCAGGATATTTTCTTATATCTTTGTCTTGTATTTTGCTCTTGAAATCAAACTTTGTTTGCTCTGACCAGAGACGCATCGTTTGGACCTTGTACGTATAACCTGACCCTGCTCGATTGTCTGCATGCTGTCGACCGTGGGATCACCCAAAAGTTCTACTCGCCTGACACGTTCGATCCGGACGAGTATGAGCATTATGAACGGGTTGAGAATGGCGATTTTAACTGGATTCTTCCTGGAAAGTTTCTTGCTTTCAGTGGGCCTCACCCACGAAGTAAAATTGAAAACGGTGAGTTGAGGACTGTTTTAAAGGTATTGCTTAATTAATGCCACAGTTTAGGTGGTGCAGCGTCGGCCCAATCGGCTGTTTGATTCATTTCTGTGTGTATACAATACAATGAGTATTGCGTTTGCATCGGAAGGCTCACGTTTGCTTGACCTTACCTTCGGTAAACCTACACCTACCCTTGTGCCGGGTCTGCTACTATTCGGCGAGTCCGATTCGGCGAGTCCGATTCGACTAGTCCGATTCGGCGAGTTCCCTATTCGGCGAGAGCCCTTTTCGGCGAGTGCCCTATTCGGCGAGTTTTTGAAATTTTTGAAAGGAAATTATCGGGTACCGTAGCCTAATTATAATTGCCGTTTTTACATCGTTTTAACGTCGCTAAACGTTGAAATCGTGCAGAAAGGAATAAAAAGAAAATGTTTGAACTATTAAATTAAAATTCGTCATGTCAATTCAGTTGTTTTTATTTCTGACCATCATATGAAAAACAATACACGTCAACATAGCAAAGGTAGAAGCGACAAAACGCGAACGTTAAAACGTGCTTGAATTCGTCATGTCAGTTCAGTTGTTTTTCTTTCTGATCATGATATCAAAAACAATACACGTCAACATAAGGGATTAAAACAATTGCTGCGAGGAAACAATCGGCCACCCCCACTAGTGGGGAACAAACCGACGATGGATTATGATGATGATGATAGCAAAGGTGTAGAAAAAGGTAGAAGCGACAAAACGCGAACGTTAAAACGTGCTTGTGACCGAAGTAAGTTATTGAGTTGAAAGAAATTTGGCACGGTCGCAACACTTTCAGAAAAATTTAAGATATGAAGGGAAAATAAAACAAAGAAAATGTTACAAAAAAAAAAAAAAAAAATAGATCATGTTTATGTCTATAAGTTAGTACTTTTGAATAGTTAAAATGATTAGTTTGGACCAACAAATGTGTGGCCTACAGCTTAGATTGAAAGGAAATTATCGGGTACCGTAGCCTAGTTATCCCGACCAGCAAAAATTTGTTCCAAGAACACGGTTCATTTTTACATTGTAGTAACAGAATGAAAAGGCTAAACAAATGTGTGGCCTATCGTGTTAACGTCGCTAAACGTTGAAATCGTGTAGAAAAGGGAGCTTTTGCTGACTAGGATACTTTGAAACTGAGAAACATTCACAGAAGCCCTACGATTTGTTCCAAGAACCCATTTAGCATAACATTTCATTTGTACATTGATTCAACGTCTGAATACATTATCTTAAAAATGCAACGTATCGTAGGGCTTCTGTGAATGTTTTTCAGTTTCAACGTATCCTAGTCAGCAAAAGCACCCTTTTCTACACGATTTCAATGTTTAGCGACGTTAAAACGATAGGCCACACACTTGGTTAGCCTTTTCATTCTGTTACTACAATGTAAAAATGAACTGTTAGGTTAACTGGGTTCTTGGAACAAATTTTTGCTGGTCGGGATAACTAGGCTACGGTAGCCTACCCGATAATTCCCTTTCAATCTAAGCTGTAGGAGTGTAGGTCACACATTTGTTGATCCAAACTAATCATTTTAACCATAGGCGCCTAAGCCGTGGGGACCAGGCCCCCACGCATATTTCCGCGTGGGAGCAACTTTTTATGCGTCATTGATACATAAAACAATAGATGAACTAGCGATCGGCCGCAGGAAAACATTTTTAAATGCAAACCGCAACAGCTTCGCGATAAATAATCACTAGAACGAGTAGCGATGCTACAATCCCACCCCAGACAAAAAATCTGTCATTTTTACGTTGATTTAACGTCTGCAGACGTTGAATCAATGTAAAAATGACTGATTTTGCTGCCTGTGACATAGCAAAAATCTACCATTTTGCGTCGATTCAATGTCATCAGATGTTGAATGCACCCAAAAACAACATAATTTGCTACGTTGACGCAGCGTGCGTTTAACTTAATGCGCTTGCAAACAGCCTCGCTGTCGCTTTCGAAAGTCGAAACCTCTGCAGAGAATTGTCGCGGCAGTGAATCGCTTGCTGTGAAAATGAACTTGAAGTCTCGGCCCGAGGTTACCACTAACCAACGTAACAAGGGCTGGTACAAACCGCATTGCGCACACGCGGCATAATCAACACAACAACGGACTCGCGCAAACTGCATGGCGCACACACGTACGTTGCCATAGAAACCCGATCAAAGGCGGGGAATATGCGCATCTTTTGTTTCATCTGCAACACAAAAACGGGCGAATTACAGCGAATTGGAAGTTGAAAGCTGGTCAGCCATAAGTTGCGATATTGTAGTGAAAAGGGAGCAATGTCAAGTCGAAAACTTAATCAAACGTCTCTCTGTAACTATTTTTCAAGGGCTGTTTACGGATGTCAGCAACTTTTAAATTTATTAAAGGTGACGTGCTGTTGAATTGATGTAAACATGAATGATTTTGCTTTCAACAGGTATATTTTCAAGCGTGTGATCAAGTTAGTATTTTCATTCCATTTACAGTATACTTTTTCGTCTCTTGTTTCGTGCTAATAAATCTAGTTCGTTGCTAAACTTTATGTTGTGCTTAGCTTAAAGAGTCGCAGTCCATCAACCGCTAGCCAACGCAGACGCATAGCATGTGTTTTGGTCGAGCTTTGTTTATAATAATTAACGGCAGGTCGAACGTAGCGATAACTCCGAGTGTGGCAATAAAAGCAATCCTAGTGTGACGACATAATTACGTCATCCATCTGCGTGACATTTCGCTGAATTTACGTTGCTGCTGATGAAACACGCTTTCGCCCCCACGGCCAAAAAAATAGTTAGGCGCCTATGATTTTAACTATTCAAAAGTACTAACTTATAGACATAAACATTATTTTTTTTGTAACATTTTTTTTGTTTTATTTTCCCTTCATATCTTAAATTTTTCTGAAGGTGATGCAACCTTGCCAAATTTCTTTCAACTCAATAACTTACTTCGGTCACAAGCACGTTTTAACGTTTACGTTTTGTCGCTTCTACCTTTTTCTACACCTTTGCTATGTTGACGTGAATTGTTTTTGATATCTCAAATACATTCTTCCAAACAAAACATTATTACAATTATACTACGCACTGGTACATTCTCATATCGTATATGGGATAACGATTTGGGGTTCATGCTGCAAGACACAAATGAACAAGCTTAGCACCTTGCAAAATAAGGCTGTCAGAATAGTAGCAGGTGGCAGGTGGTCTGATCATGTCACACCTTTCTATAAGAAACTTAACATACTCAAGCTTAAAGATTTGTACGAACACGAAACTGCTAAATTCATGTTTAACTTTGATACGGATGTATTGCCTCTGCCTTTCGCACACTACTTTGAAAAAACCAAACTCATGTATAATGCACGTCTTACTCGACACTCTTCCAATGATTGCTATTTTGTCCCACGTTGCGCCTCATCCCGACTCCAGCGCAGCATTAAATATGCCGGAGTGAAAGTCTGGAACTCCTTACCAACAAGCTTGCGTAAATTGTCATTTTATTCTTTTAAAATACAACACAAATATTCACTCATCGCCAAATATTAGCACGATTAATTTTGTATTACCTTTATGCTACCGATAGACTACTAAATATATTTCTCTGTGACCATCTTCTAACACCTTGTCTCAATTTTCGTTATTGAATTATTCTTATCGCAATTTTAGAACTTCTATTAGAATCTGGGGTATCTGCTTGACTCGAGGACCCATGGTCTCTTCGCAGATTCCCGTTGCTGGAAATTCCTTTTTTTATTGCTGTATTTATTGTATTATATTTACCTACAACGAAATAAAATCAATCAATCAATATCATGATCAGAAATAAAAACAACTGAACTGACATGACGAATTCAAGCACGTTTTAACGTTCGCGTTTTGTCGCTTCTACCTCTGCTATGTTGACGTGTATTGTTTTTGATACGATGGTCAAAAATAAAAATAACTGAACTGACATGACGAATTCAAGCACGTTTTAACGTTCGCGTTTTGTCGCTTCTAGCTTTGCTATGTTGACGTGTATTGTTTTTGATATGATGGTCAAAAATAAAAATAACTGAACTGACATGACGAATTTTAATTTAATAGTTCAAACATTTTATTTTTATTCCTTTCTGCACGATTTCAACGTTTAGCGACGTTAAAACGATGTAAAAACGGCAATTGTAATTAGGCTACGGTACCCGATAATTTCCTTTTAAAAATTTCAAAAACTCGCCGAATAGGGCACTCGCCGAAAAAGGCTCTCGCCGAATAGGGAACTCGCCGAATCGGACTTGCCGAAACGGCCATTCCGCTTGTGCCTAACCCTAAATGTGTAATTTTTAAACGTTTTGATTTGAAGACGTGTGATTTCACGTTTAGCACTGGATTTCAGTTTTGCCTCTCGCCATTTCCGCTTAAGAGTTGAAAATCTTGCCGCTGACCTGGTCATCATGTATGATGCAATGGCTCCCATCACCTCTGGCCGCACTGCAATCATCTTGTTTGTATTTCCAGGCTACCCACTTCACGCCCCTGAAGCATACTTTCCGTATTTTCGCAAGCATGGCGTTTCCACCATCATCCGTTTGAATAAGAAAATGTACGACGCCAGAAGATTCCAGGTATTTGGTTCAACGCTTTGTGCGAAGCTTTTTAAACACTCGCCTGTACAAAGTGTACATGACCCTGCTTTGAACAGTTATGGGACTTTTACGTCTATTTTACGATATTTTATGTTCGTTTCCAGGACGCCGGCTTCGATCACCACGATTTGTTTTTCGTCGACGGCAGCACCCCCTCCGATACCATTCTGAAACGGTTCCTCGATATTTGTGAAAATACCGACGGAGCCATCGCGGTTCACTGCAAAGGTAGCTAGCTCATCAATATTTAATAGAAGTTCGTTGAAGAGTCATGGTAGGCTTAAGCATAAGAGCCTTTGTAAGTTTCAATTTAACTTATAATAGATCTTCTGAAATATCCAACTCAATTCTTTGAAATTAAACCTCGCTTTGCGCTGGAACCTTTGTTCTTCTGTGGCTTTGCTACACGACAGGAGAAGTGTTTATCAAAAGAAAAACACGGTCACGGTCGTTTTCCGGCCGGTGATCAACTTTTAAAAAGTGATGACGACGCATTTTACTATCAACCGTTTGTTGTGTCATAAAATTCGATGCAAGTGCGCTGTCGTCAGCACTGTTGCCTCATGCGAGCAAAAGCGTTATCCCATTGGTTACTTGGCAAATACCCAAATAAACAGTTAGTGACAAATAGTTGTGTTATTTAAAGCAGTTTTGATAAATGCTCAAAAGTTAATGATTCTTCATGCGCGTCGTGACGTACAAGTCGTAATTCTTTCTAGGCCGCCGCCATTGTGTGTCGGGAAAGTTGTACAAACAATAGACCCTATGAATGGCGTCTATGTCAGCTAAGCTGGATTCAAAGCGCGTACTCTAAATATGATTTTCACATAACAAACAAAAATAGGTTGTCCTTCAAACAGCAAATAATCGTTTTTAAGCGTTGAAATGGCGCTTTATAGTTTTTCAACAAAGTTGTGATCTTACTACATAGAATAGGTGTGTTTCTATGGAACTTATATCGTTGTATTTCTCTTTACCTGCTGCAACTTGTAGATTTATAGTAGTTGGCAATCTTATTCGAAGCAAAAACAAACTTTTTCACTGTCTTTGAATCTTCATGATTTGATTTTCTTGATACATTTTCTTTGTTCTGTTAACGCTATGAATATTACTTTAACCCGTTCTGCCTAAGCAACAGCTCAGTACATCTGATTACCTAGCAGCCTAACAATGTCATTTACCTAATCCCAAAACTTGCTGCAATTACGTGTTTGCAACGTCGCCAGCTTGCAAAGCGCACTGTGTCTTTGTAACTGCCACGTCATGCAACATTGCTGTATTTTTGATGATCACAAAATTAGCTAGTTTGTTCGCAAATGTGCTTGCAACTTCCGCACCACCGCAATGAAACTTTGTTGGCTACAGTGGGACACATACAACTTTAGTTCAATCAAAATTTCGCCATTTTGTGAACGAGTCTAAGGTGAACAGATTCAGTTTGTTGTTTACAAACTATTTTTGTTGTCTTGATCTTGCGGTTTCACCGATCGCGCGATATATCGAAAAGTAGTGCTCCGTACCTTTAATCTGTAAAACCACGAGCCACAAATCTCTTTAATCGCTAAGAGATTAGATATTTTTGCAAAGCCCAAGCATTGAAAACGATAGAGGTGAACGTGATTGTTTAAGTCAGTTCTGATGAACAAAACAACAGATTTACTTTGTTGTAACTTGGCCAACTTGTGACGTTGATTCAACGACGTGGGTTATATCTCACAAAATAACGAGCCTGGTACTCCCTATGTAAACAGAAACATATAATATTAATAATTTGATGTCAACCAACGTAAAAGCGATGCTAGTTAATAGTTTCAACCTATCTTGTTGCTGCAGCGGGATTAGGTCGCACTGGGACACTGATAGCCTGCTACATGATGAAGCATTATCGCTTCACCGCCGCCGAATGCATTGGATGGATTCGCGTAGCTCGTCCAGGCTCCATCATCGGGCCGCAGCAACACTTCCTGGAAGAGTGAGTTGTTAGTTATGGATAGTGTTTGTTAGTTTTTTGTGTTTGTTTTTAGCCGCAGCTTTTAGATTCCAATTTTGCATCATGCCAGTTGCTGGGTTCACCTGACGAGGAGTTGAACATACATTTGTTTTGTTTTTTATTTTATTTTTTAAATGTTAAACATTCCTGTAGTTCTCAAACCACTATCATCGTTTTCTACAAAGATAAATTAAAAATATTGAAAAATGCAAGACACAATTAAAGAAGGCTCTAAGATGGATGAGCGGCATATTACAGAGGGAGAAGATACCAATTGATGGGGGAGGATATTGGTTGATGTTTATTATCTTTTGAATGCGCAATGAATGAGGCTGTTGAAATGGCATATGCTATGAAACAGGGATGAGAATTGTGTCAAGAAATCATTGTTGTACTGTGACTGACCATACAAGACAAACCATAGTGACGAACACGAAACGAGAATATAAAAGAAAACATAAAGATACCTAAATTTGTTCATTAAAAAGCACCCTAACTGTGCCACACTGCATTGATCTGTAAATACTACGCAGGGAAAGCCAAACAAGTTATTTTTCATGCTTTTTCTGTGTCATTACTTTTTTGCATTTGAAACACCCATCCGCCTCAAAATAACACACATCATTGTCTCCAGCAAGCAACACAGCATGTGGGTGCAGGGAGACATACTGAGGGCCGAGATAAACCAAGGAAAGGTGAGAGGAAACCGACTTTCAGTGCGCAAAGTTACTTCGGAAATCGATGACATTTCCATCCGGGACCGTAACAATAACGCTGATGACGTGAGCAGTAATGGCGGCAACGGCGACGACAGGACAGAGAATGGGACTTCCTTGTTTTCTATTGTTAACAAATCAAAGGTAAAAGTTCTCAAAGATCTTTTGTGGCGCACTATTTATTATTTTCCTTCGTTAAAAGCCTATTCATATTTTATTGTTATCAAAGCCTTCAAATTTTGTTCGATTATTATTTCATTATTATTTGTCATAACTTCTACTACTGAAGAAAGATATCACTTAGTCACTTGATATTCGATGCTTTATCGTTCAAGCTATACCAAAAATATTGCCTTGTAATTGAACCACGTCCCCCACCCTCCGTACAATGTGACTTTTTCCCACGTCTTTTCCACCATAGACTGGGCCTTCAAAGCCACATACCATATCACCATCCAAAGCCAAGTTCAATTTGAAGACGAGATCAATGCTCGGACACGAGCTGGAGCCGACGATACCAAAACATTGCCTTTTAATTGAATTCATCGGCAAGATTTGCAAGCACCGTGCTTTTGCAAAACTAGTTGCTACGAAACGCTGATCTTTTCAAACGCCTCAAGCTTTCTAGATACTGGTCACATCCACGATGCAAACGTGTCATCTTCATGCAAACTGACGCTGTTTCAACGTTTTTTATTAAAAGTAAAATCTTGATTGAGAAGTTAACGATTGTCATGCGCTGATTGGTGTTTTCGCACTAAGTTTATTTCTAAACTCTCGTATACTGTTTAAAACCCTTCATGTGGTAAAATTTACATCGCTTACTGATTGCCTTTGTCAGGAGCCAACCGTGACCACTAGGAGTAGATCCGGGGCTGGTTTGTCTCAAGGCGACAGGTTGAGGCAAGCCAAAGCAAGACGTCACCCAAGATCGGCAACTACAGGAACGTTAAAGTGAGCAATCAATTTCTTCCTATATTTTCGGCAAAGGTTTTTAGTCCCATTTTGATGCGGATTTTGTCACAATGTGTATTGTTTGTTAATGCTAATGGTTTTGTTTTAGTGCTCAACATAATCTTACGACGACTGACCTTTTAGTTTTGTGAAAGGTCAACATAAGAAACATCATGTGACATATCTATCCAGATAACATGATTCGTTTTTTTTTCACATTGAGTCATCATTCAAGGTCAGCAAACTTTGCATCAATGTCATAAAAAACGATTTTGTAGCTGGAATTGACATACGTATTGTTTTATGAACGTAAGTCGAGCCTTCTCGCAATCTTGTCTATGAAGTATATAAATCAATATTTCATTCATTCGCGAGGGCCTGAGTATCATTCTGAATTATCAGGGTCACCGAGTGACTTGCAAAGTCGCCTACATTTCTCCCTGTCACTGGCATCATCGATTGTTAAATGTCATCGATTCATGTCGTCACTATTTCTGCTTCAATCGTCATTAACCTCCAATTTCGACTTGGTTCACACTAATAGAGGGGGTCTGCTACTATTCGGCGAGAGCCCTTTTCGGCGAGTTTCCTATTCGGCGATTTTTTGAAGTATCGGGTACCGTAGCCTAATTATCATTGCCGCTTTTACACCGTTTTAACGTTACTACACGTTGAAATAAGACCCTAACTCTAACCCCCAACCCTATCCTCTAACCCTAACCCCAACCCCTAACCTTAAAACGGCAATAATAATTAGGCTACGGTACCCGATAATTTAAAAAAAAAGCTCAAAAAATCGCCGAATAGGGAACTCGCCGAAAAGGGCTCTCGCCGAATCGGACTCGCCGAAACGGGTCATTCCGTAATAGAGGTGGTCACGTTTTTCTTCGAACGACTGTCATAATTCTCTGATTCTTCCAAATGTAAATTAATGTGTTTGGTTAGGATCGATGACGGCTACATACACACCCGGTCCCCATCGCAGCCCTCGTCCCGTCATGTCCGTCACTCCACCTCGTCATACACGACATCGGCCAGCTACAACGCGGTTGTCGATGCCACCGCTTCCCCGCTCAAGACGTCCAAGTACGCGGCCACACACACCAACTCCGGCACCACTCAAGGTGTCCTCACCCGAAGCAAATCTCGATCATCCGGTGCTGGGCTCAATTCAAAAAAGTAAGTTCTACTCTGTGCTTTAGTGTAGGCTGCATGGATGAAGTTGTTACTTTTGCACGTGCAAAGCTGCATGTTGCTTTGTAACATGCAAACATCAATATTGCTTGATTCGACCCAGTTGGTAGAATCCGTTTTTTTTTTACATTAATGTAACGTCCATTCCTGTCATGATGTCCACTGCATCAGTGATGGTGAACTAGCATGATGAATCTAAATTAATTTGCAGTCTACCGGAAAAGCTGCATATTTTGCATGGCAATGCATGAAAGTTGCTTTCTTTTGCATGACTCCCCAGATCGGCAAGTGTAGTTTAGGGAATAGAAACCATTTGCGGTTGCTCCTGCTTTCGAAATATCACATGCATTCGTTGCTTGCACCATCGGTGATGTTGGTTAGCTGGGATAACATTTCAACTTCATGGCAGCTACCCAGCCTTGAACAGATTGCTCGACGGGACCTCGTACGATAATGACCTGTCCGCTGGTCATACTGGTATGGCGCCCGGCGCTTCAACTAACTCGACCGGCTTCCGGGGTCGAAGTGGACGGGAAAACAGTTCCGCAAACACGGCCAAATCACACCGATCCGATCACGGCGGATCGAGGCGTCGTTCTCATCGCGGTGACGAGCGGCACCGGAGCAGCGACTCCCGCCGAAGTCACGACCTCAGCTTGCAAGGTTCCAGCGTCAGATATCTCGCTCGTAATCAGCCTGTGAGTTGCATGACATTGCTTGCTGAATAATTTGTGATTCTGTGCGTGACCGATTAACTCTCTGCTTGCTTCATAAACAGATTCCGTTTGCACAAGCAAAGTTTTGTTTTGATGCAACGGCTGCCAAAGTGCATCAGTCAATTCAAAAGTAGTTAATTTCATTAGTTAAAAGAGGTAGACTTTTGTTCAAATGCTTCACAACCGCAATTCAACCTTTAAAAGTTCTAGAAGCATGGTGTTAATTTTGTTTTACTTTTCTGTTTTGCATGTCTGTTGTTCAATAACAATGTTCGTTTACTCTTCAGCACGCAACAATGAGTCAGTCTTCCAATAATAATCCATGCATAAAAACGGTGCTAGATGGGCAGTTTCTTGGCTTTAAAATTTCCTTCATGGCATCGCTTGTGCAAAAAATATGTAATATACAACTTATTAGTAGAATTGTTATTGCAGCACGTTAATGTTGAGCTATCTTCATAATTTTCATCATCATTGATCAGCATCCTGCGCTTAGAATGCGACTCTTGTTCAGTGGGTTTATAGCTTACTAGATTTTAAACTTGAAATTTATTCTTGGAATGACAACGAAACAATGTTGTTGTTTTTTTCATCACTAAACGCGCATTATTCAATCTAAAATTGTAACCCTTTTTGTTTCAGTCGAACTAGCCAACACACCTACAGCACTCGGTCCGCAGCTCGGATCTACTCATGAAGATCCACTAAGCGAATGCCTTGTGGCTCAAGCCAGTGTTCCTGATAGGACTTTCCGGAGTTAATAAGACACACATATATAGATAGTTATGCTCTGGACCCCAAGTTTTCTGCATCTAGAACACTGTGATAGTGACATGTTCTTCCCAGATAGAAAATGTTCTCTGTCAAAATCACGTCACGTCTACGTCATGTTTGGAGAATCACAACGAAACTGAATGAACTGGTGCTTTTCTATGAATTTGAGATTATTTACCGTTGTCTCGAGATTAGAGATAAAGAAACTACGCCGATTTATGTTGTCACACAAACGTTGACTCGACACGATTGGTGACTCAAGCTTTGCCTGACCTTGGCAAGCGCGACCCTGGTGTAGATTTTAGCTTGTTGCAACTGCGGATATTCGCTCATGTTTTTAATTTTTACTGTATCTCGGTTGACATCTCATCGATTTATTTGTTTATTACTGTCACCACCGTGGTATACTTTTCTAGTTTTCGTGCTGGGCGTCATTTGTCATCCTGTGCCTTGATTGGATTTTTATTGTGTTTTTTTTCCTGTGAAATAAGTTCTGGTTTTTATGAAAACATAATTACAGCGTATAGCTCTGTTAGCACAGTGTTTGGATTTTTCGACTCGAATTAGCCTTGAAATCGCATGACCAACTTGTGGAAAGTTGAGCTACTTTTTCGTTTGCTCGAAGGTTCGTCTTGGATTGGCTTACACGTCAAGATAGAACTTGGTTTTTCACACTTGCCTGCTCCTTTACTAACTCGAATGTCCACTGCAGTATCAAAAATGTAAAGAAATCTCGTTTATTGGCGTCACGTCTTTGCATTCTTCCAAATGCATGTTGTAGAAACTCAAAACCATTCAATTCCATTTGTAATTACCGTCAACCAAGCTTTTAATGATTTTTTTTTTCATCGTCGTTGACATTTTGCTTGTACATTTTATTGCTTGTTCTCCACTCGTATGCCTAACGTTTGAGCTCTTGTTTCTTGTCGGGCGGACTATAACTACATTCCAGCATTATAACGGTTACGCCACGCTGAAGTACGTTTGAAGTTGGTAAATTTATAGGCTGTGCCAAAATATCCTTTTAACAATTTGTTCGACCACATATCGCTTAGTTCTCAACTCCTGAAACTTAGAAAATTTTATATTTTTTAATCACTTTTTATGTGAAAAGGGTCATTTTTATCACTTCTAACATCGTTCTCTTCACTGATCATCTACTCCGCACTATGACAGAACACTGGGCGAACACCATGTGTTGTGGTTATTGAAAATCTATGCTTGTTTCACTTCAAACTACAATTAAAGCTCACAGACTTTTTACGCTATAAATGCAAAAAAGATAACTACTTTTCGATTGGGATGCGTACCAGAGAAAATGTGTGCCTGTGTTGTCCCTTCAACTGCCATAGCAAAATAATCTCTCGCTGCACTTGCAAAGAAAGTTTACTGTTGCAACTGGTCAACGTGAAAACCTATCTTAAAGTTCCTTTGTTAGTTTATTCGATGGCTGTCTATAGATTTCAACCCAACTTCGTAGATACGGTTTCACCGTACATAGGGTGTTCTTATCTACTCGGACAATGTATCAAAATTATAATATTTCATACAATAAAATCCGTCATTTTTGCATTGATTCAACGTCTGATGTGTAAAAATGCAATAGATTGAGTTTCGCTTTTAGCAGCATGATTGTTGCTTACTCCACATGATCGTTGCTTTGTGAAGTGAGCGATGTAAAAATGATGGATTTTGCTGTCTGGGATGTGACTTTGAACAGTTTTGCCAAGTCACCGTTAGGAAGTGTTAAAAGTTGTAGTGTCATTGTAAAATTAGTTTCGATGAATTTGTAGTTCAAGCTTGAAATTTTACTGACATGTTCGTATACGACTATTTAATTAATGCATGTTGATGTGAACACCAGCTACGGTTTTCCTGCACTGCTCGCTCTGTTTTGTATGTTAGGCTACAAATAATCCTTAAAAAATACCCTTAGAACTAAAATATAGCTTATCATGGTAAATGCTAGTTTCTGTGCTGTACTTGCTTCAGAATGCAACTTTAAGGTCTTCACACATGAAGAGGGCAACCTTTTTCTGACAGCTGCCCTCCTGTATTTTTCTTTAAAAAAAGTATTGCAATAACATCAAAGTACTGGTACTCTAGAATTCGCCTAATTCGTCACCTCAAGAGGATTATAAAAATGTAACGAACTAGGCCAACTGACAAGTTGTGCAAACAGATCAAAACTGTGGGATTGTGTCGGTATCCACAAAGATGTGACGATTAAGGCAACCTGACGAATTAAACGATGATGAATTAGACAAATTCTACTGTAGTTGGTTTAGTTGATCCAAAATTGCCGCAACCCTCATTGGTACATACCATAGCCAAAGTCCGCTTTTGCTGGATACCACTAACTAGACGTGGCGATGCAAACGCGACACTTATGTGATTTGACAACACGAAACGTCACCATATTTTGTGGCATACTTCGACTTTCATTCGACGTTTGGCTGGGCGAAACATTTCATACAGTTTAGTTTTGCTTTATTACATCACGGTGGTGCGGCTGTTTTGTGAATCCGTTTTTGTTTTCTTTTGAATGTTTACGATGGTCACGTGTTGTAAACCTGCTTTCACATCACTATCTTTACCACAGCATGCTTTAGCTCTTCATGATGACGCTCTAAGTTTGCTGGCAGCTACCACGAAATGTCAACAACAGTAGTTTGTACTGTGTCAGTTACCAACAGTTAGGCAATTCTGTGATTTTATTGCTTTAATATAATCTGGCTGAAGGGTAGATTAACCTGGAAACGATAAATTTTGTTAGTTAGATTGATTCACACTTGTTTTTCTTTTAGTCTAGTCACATGAGCAAGGTTTATTAGCAAACCGAGACATGGAAGAAAATTATTTTTCATGTTCTGTGAAACTTGCGTTGTCAACCTTTTAAAAAATGCACTCACACATTTACGATCTATTTGCTAGCAGACAAAATAAAACTTTTTCATGTTGAATGTGAAGGTCTCGTTTTAATTATATTGTTGAAATGTTATCAGTGTAGATTTGTTGATTAAGAATAATAAGTGTTGGCAGAAAGTTTTTCTTTACTTTTCGCTTTGCGCAGAGCTCGAGGCCGACACCCGGAGGTAACACCTTGCAGGTTTTCTCGCACACCACACCACGAAAATATTGAAAGTAACGCCTTCTCTCGGCTCGCTCGCAAAAAAACTGTACCGGTATATAACATTTGTAGCCAAGAAAAGCAAAGATTATTATTAAAAGGATGCAGTCAATCCCGCTTTGGTGGGCCACATCAAGACCATTGGTCTAACTTAAGTGGTCCTACAAAACGTCACTGCTAGCACGCCCAGACTAGACGTCCGGGAGATGTGGAACCTTTAAAGTGCAATTGCACGATCGAATTATTAACATTGGCTAAAATCCATTGCCAAGACATCCGGTACCTGTTGAAAAACTCACTTCCTTACAATTGAAGCCCACAGCCGAGAAACCGACCCTTTTCCCACGCTCTCTAGCGCTTCTCTCTCACGCTACCTGGAAGTGGCAAACTCGTCAACGCCACCTAGTGATATGACGTCAGTTGGAGTCGAGCTTGGTGGAGACCAAACTAGCCGAGATAGGCTTGGTTGCTAGTGAATGCGCAAATTTATAAGGCATCCATTCCATAATGAAGACGCATCTTTCAGCCAGGATTATACAAATTTAGTTGTCCATGCCTGTGTGCCAGGAGTGGTTTGCGAAGGCTAGTTTCGTAAATTACAACAGCCAAACTTGCTTATATCGAAAACATTTTGTATTGTATATAGGACATAGTAGCTTACAGTCGACTATCATGCGATACCGCTTTAGCATTCATTGGGACTGTCTTCGGCAGTGTTGACATCTAGGTATTTTAAAAATAATTTAGATGAAGCTAAAAAAAAAGACCAGAATAAGCCAAATTGAAGCAGAAATAAACTAAAAGAATAAACCAACATAGCCTACAATACTGATGACAAATCGCATTACGACTAGGGATGGTAGAAGTATTCCATCGCGTCCTCTGAGCTTGCCATCTTTTTCCCAACTCTTCCTATCAACCCTGAAGAAGGTTTGTAGGACTGCTGGATTGACCATTGCATGGAAGTCGTCCAACACAGTGATGCAAGAGGTGCTCTCCCCCATGCCGTTAAGCACCCTTACACACGGTTCGAATGTCACATAGCCTTACATTGGTTAAGACGTACCGTACCTTACCTCGCCTGGGCCTATGACAGCTTTGGTCTGTCCCTTAACCAACAATTTCAATGGATAAGTCAATAGACCTGGCTTATTTTTTTCAAACTCGAGATTGCAAAGAGCCTATACTACCTGCCTTCACATAAAAAGCACGTGCAACAAGATCGAAGCAGCGAAAAAAACCTCCTTCCTCTAGACCAGGGGTCACCAACTGGCGGGGCGCATGCGGCCCGCCACGCTGTTTCGCTGCGGCCAACGGAAGGTATCAGCGTACAAGTATAACCAAAAATACTTTTCTTGAGGAGTTAAAGAGCACGAAGGCAAAAAATACTTTCCGGGAAGCATATTTTCGCTTTGCATACGATTCCGCCGACCGACCAATCAGATTATAGTTCTAGGTGGGGGTTGCTTAAAGTTATTCCAATGCGATGTCCAGCCACACTGTCCCAGTGGTTGATTAAAACGTCTGTTTTCGAATTTCGAAATTGTCTGTGAGCATAGGGTTGCTTATTTTAAGTTTGCAAATGTCATGTAAACACTAGTGTGCGTTAGGGTGGTCCCGAAATGTATGGGAAAATTTTTTTTTATTCGAAACATTCTGACCACCCTACAATTTTTTTACATAGGCTAAAAGAAGGTAACAAGCTAAATTTCAGAAAAATTGGTTAATATTTAGAGGTGCCACACGAGGTTGCAAATCGGGTTAAGGGTGCTTATTTCAGTATTTCGATTTGATATGATTCCCTAATGACTCCAAATTTTTTTTTGGTACTGCCGATTCGAAATAAAAATTCCCCAGTGCAGAATTTTTCTCTTCAAGCAAATTCTTTTTACACCCAAATCAATGAGTATTGCGTAATTTCTTCGATGGCTAGAATTTGAAAGCGAAGCCAAGAACTTGCAAGATAGCAAGCATAGCGAACAAGTTGCAGTTCTAAATTGAATTTGCTACTTCTATGAAAAAGAAGAGGCAGGAGGAGTTTATAGACTGACAGAAGGTTAACTTTCATGCACTAAGGGGTCCTTAAACGATGAGCACTGATCGTAGCAGTGTACTGATGAAGTTGTGAACGTTTTTCTTTCTATGTTTTTCAGATGGCTAGCAACAGTAATAATAGTAGTAGGCCTATCGGTGGTGCAAAGCCCAAAACCAGAAAGGACAATTATGTTTGGTTGATTGGTCCCACTTCCAAGGAACTGTCTGGGAGAAAGCTTCCTTCTGCTAGGGAAGTCAATGTTCTTCCATCTCCACAAGATTGAGAAGGTAACCATCAAAGAAAGTTGCAAAGAAGTTATCAAATTGTGTATTCCATTCTGGGAGAGAGCCAAGATTATAACATGCACAGAAATACATGCAAGAGAAAGACTGGAAAAGTTATTTCTGCAATGGAAAGGACTCCAGAAGGCGGCTTTAAGGAGAACAGATACACAGATGAAGAAAGAAGAAAAGTTCAGTGCCGATCTTGACAAACTGTTTGACATAGCACACGCGAAAGCACTGGATCTGACTACTATGAAGAAGATCGTGCTTTTCTGATGGCACATAGAGATGGACGAAGAGGTTTCCTAGGTTCAGTTGATCACGAACTTGCTGCGAAAGAAGCACGAACTGTCAAGCGGAAACAAGAGGAGCAAGCTCGAGCTGAAAAGGCAAAAGTATCATCTTCTGCAGTGCAAGCATGTTATCGAGAAGATATCTCAACATCGTCATCAGAGTCTGAAAATACTGAACAGTGTGAACAGTTCAGTTCTTCAGAAGTGCAGACACCAAAAAAACGGAAATGTACAATTACAGCTAGAGCAAAGAATGTGATCTCTCCAGGACTAGCACAAGCTCTGGACCGAACCAAAGTCAGTGACAGAGCAGCTGTTCATATCATTGCTGCAACAGCTCAAAGTTTAGGCCACAATGTGGATAAATTGGCCATTAATCGAAAAACTATCCGTCAGTCAAGAAGGTCACTAAGACAAGAAGCTGCTATTTCCAGTAAGGAAAATTTCAGTCTTGGCATTCTTGACCCGGGAGTTAAGGTTGTTGTGCATTGGGATGGAAGGCTAATCCCAGACACAGCAGGGTGTCAGGACAAATACGATAGGTTACCAGTGATTGTATCGTATGATGGTTCAGAAAAGTTGCTTGCTGTACCAAAGTTGACAAGTGGATCCGGACAATTGATGGCTTTGGCAGTCAAAAGAGTCCTGAATGATTGGGTACTAGAAGACAATGTTGTAGCAATGAGTTTTGATACAACTAGCAGCAACACAGGAAAAAGGAATGGAGCATGTCATCATCTTGAGGTCCAGCTAGAGAAGGAACTTCTATGGTTGCCGTGTCGGCACCATAAATTTGAACTAGTGATAGGTGCAGTATTCAACAATGCAATGGGACCGTCATCAGGGCCTGACATCGAGATTTTCAAGCAGTTTCAAGCGCGCTGGCCACATCTCAAGCAAGATTATTATGAAACCGCAGCAAGTGAACCTTCAGTGGAGATTTATATCGCACCAGAACGTGATTCCTTGTTAATATCTGCAAAGAAATATCTATGCAAACAACAACCAAGAGAAGATTACAGAGAATTTCTGGAACTGATCATCCTCTTCCTTGGTGAATTGCCAGATCAGGGTGTTTTGGTTATCAGAAAGCCCGGAGCTTTCCACAGAGCACGGTGGATGAGCAAGGTTCTTTATTCTCTCAAGATTTGGATGTTCCGGGCACAAGTAAAGCTGACAGCAAAGCAAAAGAAAGAGCTTGCAGAAGTTGTTCTGTTCGCAGTGTTGGTGTATTTCAGAGCCTGGTTTGATGCACCGGTAGCAGTTTCAGCACCAGCCAATGACCTGGCCTTCTTGAAGAATTTGAAAGCTTATGCCTCCATCAACAGCAGTGTCTCCAAAGTGACATGCAGAAAATTCCTCAACCATCTTTGGTACCTGAGTGAAGAAGTTGTGGCATTTGCATTCTTCGATGATGGTGTTGCTGAAGAGAGGAAGCAAAGAATGGTTAAGAACCTTAAAAAGCTTGGAAAGAGTAGTCGTGCCGTGAAAGCCAGCTTGAAGATGGAAGAAATTGAAGCAAGTGAGATAGAAGACTTTGTTTCAGTAAAATCTATGCAGTTCTTCAAAGCTCTGAATTTGTCGACAGATTTCCTGTCGTTGCCACCGTCACTGTGGCTGTCAAATGATGGTTACATTGCAGGAAAAAAGAAAGCAGCACAGTTTCGAGTGCTTAACGACACAGCTGAGAGAGGAGTGGCTTTAATTCAGAAGTATATCCATGTTCTGACAAAGGATGAGAAACAAAGACAATGCTTCCTTCAAATGGTGGCAGATTACCGCAAGAACTTTCCAGATGCAACAAAAAGAATTGTTGTTGCTGGGCTAAAAAACTTGGTTAAAGCTGGCCCAATGCCCATGGAATAAACATTTGTTAAGGTCGTGATGACATTACAGTATAACATAGTACAGAAGTGTTTAGAAACAGTTAATAAGCCACAGTAGTTTATATTGTGTCTTGAGAGAAAAATTAAATGGCTTTGTGGCACCTTTAAACATTGTTCAATTTTAACCAAATTTTGCACATTAACTTCTTTTAGGCAATGTAAAAAAAAGGTGAGGTGGTTGTAACAAAATTCTAAAAAAAAATTTTCGGGACCACCCTAGACTGTGCGTTTCACCGTTATTGTGTTTCACGAGCAGTGATCTCTTTATGCAAGTTTTTGTTGGAAAAATTGGTCGGTGTGCCAACTCAATTTATAATAAATTGGCAAAATATTATATATAAATTTAAAGACTTTTTCTGTTTGTATTTTGAAAATATTTAGCTTAGTAGCCTACTGCAAAATGTTTTTTTTTTTAAGAAATATAGAACGCTTCACGATTTTGCGTGTCATCCTTGCGCAGGGACCATGCTAATCTTCTCTGTATCGTTCCAATTTTAGTATTGTTCCAGCCAATTGTTCACGAAATCAAACGTCATATAAAAACCGTTATGGTCTACTTTACCTAGCTGGCATCTTACGTCATGGAAATTGCTAGAAAATGTCCAAATATTGCACCATCGGTCGTAAGACCTGATGAAGTATTGCATCACTACCTTTGAACACCGGTTTGAATTGCGTAACAATGTCTTTCATTATTGCGTCACAGTTACTGTCTACGTGCATTTGAGATATCGCAAATTATTCTAGTCATTCGTAAAAGGTTGTTGCTTGAAAGTTTGTTTGTTTGTTTGTTTATCTTTATCCTGCATTGCGGGAAAGCGGACTTGAGCGCTATGCATCGGTGTACGCCTTCCGACATACACCTGACCCACGCTGCAGCCGACGGCAATGTCTGTTTTCCGGTTATCTACTTTACTTATGACTTAAATTTGGTACTACCCATTACTCGAAATCGATCACTAGGTAGAGGCAATTATCGTAAAGTTTCTTGCCCAGAGAAACAACAGCAAGTGCGGGTGGCTGGAGTCGAACATGCAGGCTCTCGACTGCGAGCCCAACGCGCTAACCACTCGGCCACGGCTGCCGACAAGTTGGAGGCATATTTAACTGTTTGCTTAGTGCTTGCCAGCTGGACGAAATATCCGTCTTTTATCCAAGCAATCTGTTCTGTAGTGACAAGTTTTAGTGGTGTACGGCGTTGCATCCCATTTTCGACAGCCAGGTGGCTAATTTTACAGAAATACAATTTTGAATAGACGTTTCAAAGGAGTGTTTCTTTTTCGGTCATTACATACAGACGAACGGATTCGGGAATCTTATGTTACAATTTTTCCACGAAGAGATTATAGTTTAGGCTACCGCTGTGACCAAGTATATGTAGCCTACTGCCGAAGCAAGTACTGCAAAATGTTGTTAATCAACAAATTCTTGCCACGCTGATAAGCACCGCAAGTGACAGTTGTCTATAATAAAAGAAAGACGGTTTTATAGACTCTCACAAAAAGGATGAAAAACCAACTCATTGCTTTTTTAGAGGGAAGACTGTTCATGAATTACGATAGAAATTACGATTTTTCGGTGATTTCCACAAGCGTTTGTTTCATGGTGCCTGGTTTCTTTTTCCTTGTTCTTAGAGCCTATTTTTCGCTGATATGTTTGCAGGTCACTATTGTTGCCTGTATTGCGATGTGTCAAACATTTCCTTGTTTACTAAAATTGTTAATTGCAAGATATCTTTTGTGAAGCGAAGTGACAACATCACTCTTAATTGCTTGGCGATGAATATTCTGATGAAACCACTCGCCTCGCTATAAGTGCACAAAACAAGTGGCCTCGTTTATAGGCATTGTTAAAAAAGTAAAAAGTGTTGTAAAAGGAGCTTGGCCTGGCGGTAGCGTTGTTCGATTAATTTTGTTGCTGCGGTATTTTAACATAAATATGAACAACATGTAACGCTGGATACTGGGTACGAAATGCGTTCTTTTCTAGCATAAGAGTCAACCTACCTAAAATTTTATTCGTGCGGCCCGCCACAGCTCTCCTTAGTGCCAAAGTGGCCCGCATGCAAAAAAGGTTGGTGACCCCTGCTCTAGACAGTGGTTGGCAACCTGCGGCTCCGGAGCCGCATGCGGCTCTTTTGCTCCTCTGCAGCGGTTCCCTCCAGATTTGACATGATTTGGTATAGCCTATATGGCCTATGCGTTCGACTGTGATTACAAAAAAAGAAAAAAAAAACGTCATCAAAACGTTGTTTACTAGTTGTGCAAGATGATGCAGCAATGAGCCAACTCTGATCGAGTGATACACATCTGCATGCTTAATAGCCTATGTGGGAAAAAATCCCAAAATAAATGACATCAAAAGGCACTGTCAGAACAGCCATAGAGCATTAATTTTGCTGCACATTATCCCATTTTGGAGATTAGTTAAAGTAGGCAGTATTGGAACTTATGCAAAGATCGGAGCAGAGTAAGGAAGCTTTCAATAAATGGATAACAGCCCATGCCCCACACCAATGCTGCTAGTTTTGTGGCAGCTCAATAGATCGTTAAGCGAGGAAAGTCGTACACAGATAGAGATGACGGCTTAAAAAAGAATTGTTCGGTACCGTAGCAAAGAAACTGTGGTCTGATCTACTTGAAATACATATATTACGTTTTGTGGCTCTCAGCTGGTCATATCTGCCAAAACATGTAACAGAATCGCTCTTTTGTTAAAAAAGGTTGCCGACCACTGCTCTAGAACCAACACAACTAAAGGACTTGCAAAAGCGATTGTCGCTTCAGTCTGGCTCCAACTGACGTCATAATCCGCGTGTTGCGCAATGCAATCCGCCATTACAGAAACGTGGCCAAAAATACAAGCGCGTGGAAAACCACAGTTTTGATAATTTTTATTGAGATAAATATAGCCTTAAAAAGTAAGGGCGAGGTTGGTATTTATAGATTGAAACATGCTCTTTCAGATAAAGTGCGGTCAAAGTCATCGTGCAGTTGCACTTTAAACCACTATCCCATTTTTTTATTTTCAATTTTTTTGGGGGGTTGAGATTAATTTCAATCTATGATTTACAAAAGATAACAGCAAAGCAGTGATAAAAAGGTAACCTTTTACGGTTTTCCGTTGCCAACAGCCAAAAGTAACTTTTAGCGCACCAGGTTTTTGTTTTTTAGCGCTTCCTTTGATTACCTTAAATGATTATTATTTCAAATAAATTAGTAATGCAACTATAATCAGAAATTATGAAAACTGATGATTGTGTCAATATGAACTGCTAGATTGAAAAGCGTGCATTATGCTATATGGGATCTTTAAACCAGCTAGTCAGGAGTCTTTATACCAGTGGTTGTCAACTAAGATGAAGAAATACTTTGCAGTATTTTATCTCATCTAAAAGTTACAAGCCCTTTTAGACCAAAATCTAGACAGTTGAAGTCCTTCATAAATGCAAAAACATATTATATTGTTGCAAACTAAAATATGATGAAAAATTTCTGACATTTAGAATGATTTGATGCTACAAGAAGCGATTTTAAGTTATGCTTAAACTATTACTTGCATTGTATTTAAACTTTCATACATCTACCTTTTAGTTATCCATTTAGGGAACGTTCAAATATTACGTAACGCTTTTTTTCCGAATTTTTGACCCCCCCTCCCCCATGTAACATCAACGTAACGCTTTTGTCAATCCCCCCTCCCCCATGTAACGCTTTTTCACTACGAATTCAGCACAAAAAACTACCATTCCGTACTCGAAAGCGTTACGTAACGTTTTGCTTGAACTCCCTCTCCCCCGATGTGACGCTAACGTAACGCTTTGCATAACCCCCCCCCTCCCCCTCGAAGGCGTTACGTAATATTTGAACGTTCCCTATTGCGAATTTGACTTCAGCAAAGTGGTTTAAAGGTTCCACCCCGGTGGGACCTTTAAACCAACTTCTTCCAAATATTAAAATCCTTGCAAATTTACTAAAATCTAAAGTAGGCTACAAAAGATATCCAAAGCAATCAGTGGCGTACGCAAGGAGGGCCATGCCCCCCTTCAAAAATGTTGATTTTTTAGCGTTGTTGTGATTGTGTAATGCAAACATCTTATTTTTCAAGAGTGATTTTGGGTAGCAGAGCCGTATTCATCGCCCTTCGTATATCCTGGTGGGGGGGGGGGGGGGAGGTAACGGCTGTTTAGGAGCCTTTTCATTTCAGTTTGTTTAATGTTTTTTTTTTACTTTTTGTATTTGAAGAGTGGTGTAATTGCATGTTTTAGATACCCTGTAAATTACCTATTTTAGTTAAACTCCATAGCCTTTTGCATTGTTACGTAGTCAAAGGTAGAGGTCCAACAGATTGTGGAGTCAGTCTGATGTTTTTGATTCGAATTCACAACATTTGGTTTGAAAAACATCTTAGGCACCTTTACTAAAAAGTAGAAGCCCACTGGTCAATTTCCGAGGGAGGGAGAAGGGGCAAGATGGTGCTCACATGGCCCTGTAAGAAAAGCCTTTTTTGTTATTATGTTCAGAGTGCGATAATTTTTCTTTAAAGTACGGTTCCGTAATAGAGAGAAAGAGGAACCTTTTATTTTGTCTGCTGTAAACAAGAAATATTTATTTTTGCACAGCTTAAAAGTAGGCTAGGCATATTGAAGCTAAAATAAAATAATGTTGAGGGACCTTTGACCCACCTCATGGTAAGCATGGGTCAAAGGTCCCACATCTGCTCCATCTTGGAATTTATGCAATGGTTAAAAAAAACGAATTTTAACCTGAAACCAATGCAGTTATATTGCCCAATCCATGGTGCATAGCCAAAACCAAAAAAGTATTTAAAAATGTTCTTTTCCTATTCGAAAATAAAAAATTAATGCGCCCGAAAAAACTTACTTTTTCCCTCAAAAAACGATTTCTGCCTCTTAAAATCAAACTAGCAAACTAGCAACTAGCAATATCTCGAGACCATAACAACAAATACAAGTACAAAACGTCCACAGGATGGCGAGATCGAGCCTAAAGTCATTGTTCCCACACTGCTCATTGGTCCCACATCTCTCCTATCGACAGAGATGTACGTATACGCCGCAAATTCTACGCCGCATACTTGCGGCGTAGACTTTTTGTTTACGCTAACGCTTGCGGCAACCTTTTTGTTTGGATAATTTGCGCTTGAGGCTACGCCGTAAAGTTTTTGCGGTTTTTTAGCGCATAGCGTCAACGCATACTTTTTAATGTATTTTTTTCGCTACAACACGCCAATACCTTCCAGCGCTGGAGTTGAAAGAATGTTTTCAATGGGCAAAGACACATTGGAACCAAAACACAGCAAAATGTCAGATGAACACTTTCAGATGCTTGTGTTTTTTTGTGGAAATTCAAAATAAAACTTGTTTGTTTCGAGTGGATTATACCGTGTAAATGTTTGGCACCTAGCAAACAAAATTAGTTTACGCTAGTGTATGCGCTAACGCTGACGCCGCCTACTTTTTTTACAAGTTACGTTGACGCATACGGCGTATGGTTTTTCGAACGTTTGCGTTTACGCTGACGGCGTCAATATTTTTTGTATGCGCGTACACCACTGCCTATCAATAGTGAAATAGTCATTGCTTTTTGACTTACGACTTCAAACCCTAGCTACAGTCTTGATTCGATTTGTGTATTGACCGGTGATGATCCTAAGAGTTTTAAAACATATCAAGAAAAATCGGTGAACTGTTACGTAGCCTATAGCAAGATTACAGCTATTTATTAAATACAGCTAGAAAATTGCAATCCAATTGCTCCGCACTGTCTTGCTTCTTTCCTGTTACGGTAGGCTACGTCACATTGAGCAAAAGTCATTCATATCGTTTTAATATCGTAGTCGTTTTATACTGGAAGATCTAAACTTGTTCCACAACTGGGATGCGTAAAAGAACATACAATAAGATAAAAATACAATGTTTTTTTTACAGCGGGTGAGCATTTAGCAAAATGAGATTTTGCATTGTTTGCAGCACAGTACTGAGAGCGTACCTGCCTTGAAATATAATTTTCATCTGAGAGAGAACTCTCAATAAATACACCCAGGTATTTTACAGAGTCTGTGAACACAATTTCAGATTTACCTAGATATAGCAGAGGAGCACGTGAAAGATAAAAGTTTTTGGGGGAGAATAACATACCAAATGACTTTTTAGAATTGAAAGTAATTTCATGTTCAACAGCATACTTGTGGCAAACATATTTTGCAACCCACACAAACTAGGCGAGATACAGCAAATGCCATCAGCAAACATAATATGATTTAGACAAGAGTTGCCGACATACAGTAGCAACCAACTTTTGTTTACTGAGGTCATAAGAAAGCTGATCAATATATACGGCAAAAAGATAGGGGCTCAACATTCCACCTTGTCTGACTCCATTGGACACAGTAAATGATTGGGACAGGTTACCTCCCAACCTCACTTGCATGGTTTGTTTACTATACCAGTATAACAATAAACGAACAAAATACATAGGCACGTTACGTGTGATAAGCGTTTTGAACAATAAATGATAATTGACTTTGTCGAAGGCTCTTGAAGCATCCAAAAAGACAGAATATACAGGAGTGCCATGGCTGATATAAGAGGACACTGCTTGTTTTAATACAAAAAATACTAATGGCAGTAGGCCTACTGTGACCAGACTTAAACCCAAATTGATTGTCACTGGTATTCAAGAAAGGCAATAGATCATTCAAAACAAAACGTTCAAACAGTTTTGAGATTACTGTGGCTACAGCAATAGGTCTATAGTTACCTGAATCTTGAATGTCGCCATTCAAATTCTTTACAATCGGGACTAAGACAGTGTCTAAGCAAGAACTTGGTACAGTGCCATGACTAAGACTAATAATTTAAAAGTACACTATCTAATAATTTATATCATATCACATCAGTTAATTTTGATAAGGTATGAACAGCTGTTGAGAAAACTACAAATAGGTTATAGTGTGTGTTTAAAGCCTGCAGGAAAAAAAGAACACCCAGTAAATGGTCACCGTACGCCACTGCTACACAGTACAGTCATGGTTTAGAATTAATTAACAATTAATTTTGAACAAGCAGTCAATAGTTTTTTAGCACTACGATCTCCTCGTTTATATTCCTTCCAGTATTTAAAAACGCGTTTGTGACGTGTCACATAAAGCAAGCGCTGATTTTTCTTAATTTTATGGAGATTTAGCAGCTGAACATCCTGTTGGACATCGGAAGCTTCCTCGTACAACACGGACAGCAATGAGTAGAAAGATGTACCTGGCCCAGTCTTGGCATTTAGTTTATGGTACCACCCTTCTACGTCGTTTTTGGTGCGAATTGGCATGCCAAATACGCTCCAACGCTCCGGTGTCCACAAATTATTTTTGATCCAGGTTTTTTGCATATATTCGCATAGCTGTCGTAATGATTCAGTCATGGTTGGTCTAGCCAATTGTAAAAATATCGGCGATATATGTGAAGCTGGAAGAAAGCACAAAGCCATCAACTTTTTGACGAATGATTGTGTGGCCTTATCATTGCGGTACAGTGTTAGCAAACCAAGGGTTTGCACGCGCTTGAATACAGCCTGGGTAAAATGAAATGCACAGCCTCGCATTTCTACGGTTGGAAAAACAATTTCAATTGCTTCCCAAACCGCTGCTTCGAAATCAAGCACAATACGCCTGACACTGGGTTTGGATGGAAAACTATTACAAATAACTTCAAAAACAGCTTTATAATCCGACATGCGTCGTCTCGACATGAAACATAGTGCCAAAGGAATGTGTTTCATTTCTTGATTTTTTTTCACAAAAGCATGAATAGAAAAAAGTTGTACAAATGGTTTTTGAATGGACTGGAAAGTTGTATCTACGTACCAGGTCTTAGCTGAATGAAGTAAGTTTAATTGGTACTTTGTTGCAAAGATAATATGTCTTTCGTCGCCTAGAAAAACGTCATCCAATAAAAAATCGCCAGGGAGGTGTTCAATCAACAGTTCAAAATTTTCACTTTTTGGCTCTTGCGGTCGATGCTTTCGCCGAAAGTAATTTACATTCTTGTTTAAATTTGCAATCGAAGGCATTGCTTGCAACGCTGTTGACCCAGTCGCGATCTCCGACAGAATTATGTTTCGTGATATTGTTGCAGCTGCAACAAAAGGCTGCTCTAGTGCTTCCTTTTTACACTGGACGAACAACGATGCGGTTTCTTTACAGGCTGCTTTAGAAGGAGAGTGATTGTGGTCTCTGCTCCCTTTAACATATTTCTGCTTTTGTTGGAGCACTGTTGCAGGACATATTTTTTTTTTATTTCTTATCGGGCATTTCCATATTACGGACTTAGACGTGGCTGTCTTAAAAGTGTATGAGTACCCCATGCTGTCAAATAGTTTGTCCTTGCCTCGTATTGATCCACCTTTGACAATATGGTAATCAATCTGTGGGGAATTCAATGATGTGGTGTTTGATTGATCATCGCTTGCCAGGTCTTCCTGTTCATCAAAGGTATTCTGAAAAGTTATTTTCTACTTTATTACTGTGTTCAAAACTAACGATAAAAATAAACAAAACTTTCTAAAGCCGCTTTTCAACATGCCATCTTGCAGTGTATCAATAGCGCACTTAGGCCTAATTTGGGGGAATGAACTTGCAGCTTAACCAACACATTAACCCACAATCTTGTTATGTCATGTCGAACCAACTCATCGTCATGCTGGCCAAAACAGCACCAGCCACAATCCACAAATAACATGACCCAATAATTTAAAGCAAATTGATAGTGATTGGAAGTTGGAGGCCCAAGGCTTAAAAAGTATTACTGTTGTTACCTCTGAAAGTTGAGGCAATGAATTTTCTTGATGAACGACGCCTGGGAATGAAGACAGTTCTTCGTTGCCTGAGGGGGAGGCACTTTCAGCGGCGGTATTATTGCTCTGCAATATAGAAGATTACTAAAAATATCATATAAATGACACAATACAAACGAAGCAGGTGAGGTATGGTGGGAGGAAAGAGGTGCAGGGGAAGGAGATGAACTTGGAGAAAAGAGTAAAACAGTGCGAGAAGTAAAACGAGTAGCGGAAGAACGTGAGTATGGAAGTGACCAGGAGCATATGACAGCCAACCTTCAGTTTGAAAACGCCACATCTTGACGAATGCACAATTGTCCGAGTGTCCACTGTCCATTATCCAAGTGGCTTATTGACAAATGACAATGAGTTCTAATCTAAACACTGATTTAATACATGTGGCTAAAATGCAAATTTGAGATAAAACAAGTTTGGAAAGAGATGTTGCTACAATTGTCAAGAATGCACAAAGGAAAACAGATTGTTACGTTCATTTAATTGTTACCTCTGCAAGTTGATCTAATAAAATGTCTAGGTGGACGGTGTCTGAGAATGAAGAATCATTGAGGGGATTAGTTGTTTGCGACATTCTTTCATTTACTGAAGAGGAAGTGTCATTAGCTGCCTCGATGTTATTTTTCTGCAATACATAAATGTCCTGGTTTTCATTTTGCTGTAGTAATAACAATTGCCTAAACACATATGAAATGCAGTTAGGTAAAAACTATTCGTATACCAGAAGATATAATTTAATACGCTTTAAAACTACCTTCAATGAAATTGTAGATGTTTTTTTGTGGTTTCTGAGCGAAGCTTTATGATGATGATTGGACGCTAGAGCCTCTGCACTTGCGGGCGGACAATGGGTAGGAGTGTCGTTCTGAAATAGAAAATACATGAGTTTGTTTATTAGTTTCACAAAACCTTGACTTCGCACAACAAACAGATTTATTAACTTTGCCTTTGCGAGTGTTTGCATGGAAAGGAAGTGAACGTCGTCTGCAAACCTACCTTTTTGTGGTAGAAACTTGAATTTAATCAGTGCAACAAGAGTAGCTTATCATTATGCAATCTTGACTCCTAGGAAAATTCTTATTGTAGCCTACTCCACAAGACCGACCTTCGCGTGCGATCGGTTATTTGTGGACAGTGAGAAAGACATTTATGACGCTTTCTGCAAAGTGGGTTACGATTCTCATGCATTAACATTCATATTTTCTTCAAAGGCATGACAAAACCAAATTGCTACGATTTCAAAATAAAGGAATATCTAAAATAAAGATTATAGATATTCTGTTTGTAGGTACGGTTTTGATTTCAAAATATAAAAGGAGTCACTGTCATTGCAAAGTAGGCGTTGGGCTTAAAGTGCCTCTGACAGGTTTTTTTGCTAAATTTACCTAAGATACCAAAAAGATGACACTAACAAACTTTCCTGACCAACAAATCGTAAAAAAACATCAACAGGCTACTAAGTTACAAGCTTGCAAACTTTCGTTCACTTTCGGCGAATCTGGCGGTCATTCAATTGCGGAAATAAAAAACGGCAACACCACTGTGACGTCACTCTGGGTGGGAAGGATACATTCTTTCTTTGTGGTGATTTGGTAAGGTCTGGTACGACTACTGCAAAACGTGAATGTGTGGGGCTCTGGTGGTCTAAAGCAGGGCTTCCCAAACTTTTTCGCTCGCGACCCCTTTTTATTTCCTAAAAGTTTTCACGACCCCTCGATAAAAATGATAAACAGTGTAAAATGTACATTTGTAATATTTATTGAAAAGCTTAACTCGAACGAAAACTAAAAACAAGCTGCCGGTGGTCGAAACTTGCTGCTTTAGACGTGAGCCTACTGGAAACAAGACGAAAAAGCAAACACATTTATTCAGTGTGATGGATGCGCCTGCTTTCAGCCACAAGCAGGTCCAGCCGTGGCTCAATGTTTATTAAAGCTGGTCTCAAAGCAGTTTTAATGTTGCTTACGCTGGAACAGCAGGAAGGCCTATTTTGTTTTGATTGCCATCATCATTGAAAACGCTGATTTGTGCAGATACGTTGATACAATCATACAAACGGCAGCAGTGCAGTTACTGCTGCGCTGAGTTAGATCACGTGGATACTCCACTCTAACATTCAGCCCAAAAGCGTGCATATTTTTTCCAGAATATTGAAGCCGCAACTGAGTCAAAAGATAGATCAGCAAGTTCTTGCTGTGATTTAAGAGAAAGGTGCTTGGTAATCTTACTTTATTTTTGCATTGCAAATAAATTCTCAATCCAATCTAATTTGGTGATGTCCAATTCTGGAGGAAAATACTTTTGAAACTATATCAACACATTTCACAAATGGTCGGTTTAATAACGTTTGATTCCACATCATTGTTAGCCAAAAACTTTTCAGTAGCCTAAATGAAAACATTTCAAATCAATCATTTTGAACCTTTTGTTTTCAGATGTTAAATTTTTTAATGAACGCATCAATTTTAGGTTTCAATGCAAAACATTGATGTTATCACCTAGGAGGGTCAAATTAAATTCGTTACGTCTTTCAAGCAAAACTAACGTTTGGCGTAATTCAAAATTCAGATGTCATTGCGGAAATGGTGGATTGAGTTTCAATTTTTTTCCCTTAGAAAAATCACCACTTCATTTTTCAACATAAATGGACTTTTCAAAGCTTTGACTTTTGAAAACCACCTCACTTTACTATGCAGTGAAAGAGTTTTAAACTCCTATTTCATTTCACCACATAAACATGTAAAAAATACGGGTATTGAGTGCCCGACTCTATAAAGTTGACAGTTGGCGCCGATGACAACGTCTTGCACACAAGTGTTAACCTAATATGCTGTTATAGGCTAAATTGTGTAAAATTGGTATATTCTCTGCGACCCCTGAAATTCGTTACGTGACCCCTTGCGGGGTTGCGACCCCCAGTTTGGGAAGCCCTGGTCTAAAGCATGTGCAAAATGAGAATTACTGAAATGAAAAAGTCAACTTGTTATTACTATCAGGTTTAGATCAAATAGGTTGAGTTTATTTTTATCAAACAGCATCTCAATTCAATTGAAATTGCAGTTTTTCTAAACTTCTGCAGGGCTACAATTTTGATAGTTTTTAATTTGTCCTAATCTGGCTATATAGCCATTTGCAGTGTAACAACAGCATCTCACAAACAGTACCCTTAATTTATGATTGAGGTAATGCCTGCAAATTGCTGTTTATGTGACAGCGTCAGTGACGAAGACTGTGTGCTGTCTTTTCACGCTTTACCACAAAACAAGGAGCTGAAAAAAAAAGTTTTTTTCAAGTTTACTTTTCATAATGTCTTTTTAGACATTCTTTTTGGGTCAATAATGTCTTTTTAGACATTACTTTTAAAGAAATAAAAAAGAGTCAAAAGGCATGGAAAGTTCACTCTGTGTGGAGCTACATGTACTTGAGAGGTTAACTGTTATTTTTTTATTCACTTTTTTTCAAGTGTTTGAAAGTGGGATGGGCCATACAAAACTAGTTGTATATATATGTTCTCTTTACTTCACTGAAGATGATTTTGTTAACACCACTCAAGTAAAAATGGGCTTGAGCAAACGCTACATTTAAAAAAAAAATCTGCCATACCATCTATAAAAGCACAGATGCAACCAGTTGATGATGTTGATTCCAGCACTTCTAATCAACAACGCTTGCAAAAATGTACCCTTGCACAAATAATGTAGGCTTTTACATGTATAGACTCTGCTATGTACGGTAACTGTATAACCAGGATTTTTTAATACCGGCACTGACAACTTGCACTGCGCAAAGCTCGCTGCTTGCAGTTTCAGCACTTTGGCAAGGTTGGCTAAAGCATCATTTCTGTGGCTTTTTAAGCAAATGGAAATTCGCCACACAGAGGTATATACCTTTGTGGTTATTTCAGTGTACCTACTGCACTAATTAGGCCATTTAGGCCGAAACGATGTGCCACTGTCTGCAGCTATATGCAAGCTATATGTATGTATACTGTATAGTGTATAATTATGTACATGTTTTTACACATTTTTGCAACCATGGGATATCATGCTTTCGATACAGTAACCAGAAAATTATTTATTTGTAATTTAGTTTTACAGCTTTTGACAAAGGTTCAAAAGTTATCTTTTGCAGTCATTAATGCTCAAATTGGTACACATCTACAAATGAAATCACTTGAAAATATGACTGGCCAAAAGCAGTCTAACCATAGAAAGAGCTCAACACCTGCTCTCCTGGGCCACATTGAAACGAGCTTTTGCCTGAGGATGGGTTTCTTTTATGTCCGGTTTTCTTTCTCTATCCTATTATTATTATTAATATGACTGCTCATCCACATCAATATTGGAACTGGCAAATTCAATCCACAACACTTTTCATTAGGCTGTCATTCAATACTACATGTGTGCTTCTCTGTTTTTGTTTTATTTTTTGCTATTTGTTTTTTTTGGGTTTTGTGGCCGTGCTAACTACTGATATATATATAGCCTACTACATAATTTTTCATTCAGGCACGTTTTAAACCTTTCAAGGTTTTGCCATCTTTTCCCGTTCGTTAATGTGCTGGTAGGTTTATATCGATTTTTGTAGTTAGTATCTTTTTCGTCCCGGACGCGTTAATGACGAAAAATAAAATGATTGATTGACTGAACTCAATCTGGCAGTGAATGTGCAGCTGCAATGGATGTGGTTTGTACCATATTTTTTCAGTATCACTTACTGTGATCCACCAATTCCATCTACTAGGAAACATTTGTTTGATCCGTCGCTAATGACGCTCACCCAGTATGATGTAACACCACCAAAGTCGTCTCAGAGCAGTGAAATATGGAGTTTCGTCCGTGGTGACTAGGGTGGTTCTCAAATATATGCAAAAACTTCAAACTTAAAAAATTGTAGTGCACACACTTCTATGTGGTTCCTTTTTATATAAAAACATTTCCCTGAAAGTTTGAAAGAAATTGATAAGCGTTTAGAGGTGCCAGATTACAGGTGAAAATTTAATAAACTGAGCAAGTTACGAAACCCACCCAAGATAAAGTAACATTTGCAATTGTACTTTAAAAAGACATCATGGCAGAACGAACAATAAACATGACAAAAATGATTTGTAAGAATACTGTACTCTCATCCAACTCTGCAGTAGGAAACACTGATATAATTTTCTAGTAGGCTACTATGCTTCGTGCATCTTCATAACTCCAAAGTATATTACTGGAAAACTAGAAGTTTAACTCGCAACAAGATTAACTAGTGCATTCTAAAGATAAATATATATTATACATAATACAATTCAGTCTGTGGAGTGTGGACTGATACACTTTCTGAAGATTGTTTTTGCTGCAAGTTGGAAGAGCATGCCGGTGCTGTTCCACAACTTGTAGAATGTATTGAATTTGCTCTTCATCTTTCCTTAATACATTGCTAAAATTTTGCATCAAAGCAAAACCCCTCTTTCGGCAAAGTCATTGATTACATGGAGCCCACCAACAATGGCTTGCGCTTTCTTATAGTTGTCATCAACATTGCATGATGTGATTTCCACCTTCAGAAAGTCACATGGCAAGTTGAGAATCTGGAAAAATCTCATGGTGTTTGATGTGACAAAGTGCGACAGATCTTTTGATGAAATATCATCTGGTAGGTACTCGAGAAAGACGCTTTGAAGGTGTACTGCTTTGATGAGTTAACATGGAAACCATGGCTTTCTTTTAGTAACAGAAACAGCATCATCAAAAAATGCCAGGCCCACAAGTTCTTCACTTATATACCACAAGTGCCAGGAAAATGTTTTCATGGCTTCTTGCGATAAACTTGCATCAGGTTGCTCATACTCGTTTACCTTTTTCAAGAGCTCCAGGTCATGTCGTGGTGCACATTTAGCTAAAGATGCTGTGAACCATGATTTTACATACACCTTCAAAACAAACAAAACAAATTGCTTTAAACCACGTTGCTCCTGACTTGACAAATCAAACTGCATTCGAAATAACCAGATTTTGAGTGCATATACATTATACAGCAGTTGCCATCCATCTGGTGCGATGAAGGGCACCAGGATGACGGAATCGAATTCCACGTGGTGGACTGGTGGTGTTCCCTTGAGGATTATGAACGATATTTCTAGAAATTCTTGGTAGTCGTCTCTTGGCTGGTTGTTGCTACGCAGATGGTGGATACAGAACTGTATGATTTCATCAGAAAAGCTGCTGTCATGTTTTCCAGTGTCACATACCCATCTTTATTCAATGTACTCCATTTTGATTTAAATTGCTTAAAAAGGAGAATGTCTGGTCCAGATGATGGGCCAAGGCATGTCAAGAAGGCTTTTTGTAATATTAGTTCAAGAATATGGTGACGACAAGCCAGATGAAGAATGCCCTTGTTCAATTCTTTTCAAATTAAGACACAAGCACCAGACTTCTGATTCTGACCAGTATTGCTTGCTGTTGTGTCGAAACACATCGCTTCTACATTACTAACAACGGGTTTGCTACTATTCAGCGAATCCGATTTGGCGCGTTCGATTCGGTGAGTTCCCTATTCGGCGATTTTTTGAAAATCGAACGATGCCTTCTATACGAAAATCCAACGATGATTGAATATTATGCAATATTCAAACATTGAATCAAGGTAAATATGAACTGTTAGGCTAATTGGGTTCTTTGAACAAATCGAATGGCTTTCGTAAATGTTTCTCAGGTACAACCTATGCCCGGTCAGCAAAAGTTCCCTTTTGTACACGATTTCAACGTCTGGTGACGTTAAAACGATATAATAGCCTTTACATTACATTCAAAAGTTTTGTTGACATCAAAAATTCTTGACTGTTTTGAGTTGCAGCTAGGGATGCACAATACAGTATACCTGGCTATTCTAGAATACTTAATTTCGAATCCGGAATTTCAAATCTATTCTGAAATTACGTGGCAATTTTTTCCAAATGATATCGAACAAAAAGCAAAAATATTTGTAGGTACATTATTTTGAATTGTATTAGTATCACATGTCAAACAGAGTACAACATATGATAAATCAAGCATCATACGATGAGGGTTGCCAGATTTTTTTCTCAAAATAGTAAACATTTTGAAAGCGAGCGACCGCACCCTCTAACTACTACAAAAACTTGGTCATCATACTGCTTAGGCCTATAGTACAATAAACATGCCACAGTCATAGTAAAAAGATTGCAGTACACACAATATAAACCTACTGATGCTAAAATGGCAAGAAAAGTTTGCAAATACAACTCTGATAAACAATCCATTCATACTAACTAATCCCAACTGGATACAAGTGTTGCTGCTCTATTGAATCAAATGACGTAGTAATATAGCTCATCAGATTTCTTAAATCATAAATCTAATATTAATCATAAATCGTGCTGGCCAAGCCTGGCTTTGGCGAAATTACACTGGGGTAGCATAGTAAGGGTTTTTCCCCAAGGCACCAGACTCATGTGCTTTTAGTCTCTAAGCAGCAGAAGTGTATGAAATACGTGGTTAATCCAAAATAAATTTGGCTAAAGTATATTGACAGAATTGTTAAGAATAGCAGAATAATGAACATGTTCACTATAACTATTAGCAAAATAGTTTACAGTGGACATTTTCTTTTTTTCTTTTTCACGAATCTCAAGCGCGTGATGAGTGAATCAATGCGCGCGCGAATGCACTGTACAGCACACGTGTGGCCGCACACACAAATTATTCACTCGTACGGGAACGCAATGCATGTCTGCAATTCTGATAACTGTGTGAACCCTATGAAGGAAGAAAAAAGGCGCTTGGAACAAACACTCCATGAAGAAAAAAGTCGGCGCGCAAGACGGAAAATATCAACTTTATGTTTGTTTAACGTTGCACACTGTTCATTTAACAGATTTATTTTCGAATCCTGATATCCGGAAATAAACTGCAAATGCGATTCGAATACATTGAGATTCGAATCTCTAAGATTCGATATTCTGTATTGTGCATCCCTAGTTGCAGCGTCGTTTTGTGAAAAAAGTTGTTTTGATGTAAAATATATTTGAAATATCATATAAAATCAACAAATAACTTATTTAAAAAATGAATGACATGACGAATGACATAAACATGACGCAAAGAAGGTGGATGACGTAGGATACATGTCAATTTTATGTGAGCGAACATTTTAATTTAATAGTTCGAACATTTTTCGCTAAATTTCATTTCAATTTATTTTTCTTTGTCGGAATGCAAAAGAAACAATATTGTGGAATAAAATACAAAATTCTCGAAATAAACAGAAGGCGTCATTGGATTTACAGAAACCGTCATTAAATTTTTAAAAAATTTCCAAATATGGAACTCGCCAAAAACAGTCTGTTGCCAAATAGGGAACTCGTCGAAACGGGCCATTCCGGTTAAGACTACCAACAAGTAATGGTGGTCAATGAAATGGAACAACATCATGCTGATAAAAAGAGATTAACCCAGCTTAAAAGAGAACATTGCCTACAACTATATCAACAGTTGGATAATTACGGGTGCAACCTAGTTCGTACCCTGAACAGTTCGTACCCTGAAAAGATCGAGAGAAAAAATTAAAAAAGCCGAAGTCGCTGGTCGCAGTTTAACAGCACAAAGCCGAACTTGCTGATCGAAGTTTCCGCAAACAAACTCGAGGGTAAGGGTTAGCGGAAACTGCGGAAAAATATTTGCGGAAACTGCGATCAGCGAGGATTAGAGCATAGATTACTCTATGGTTAGGGTAAAGGTTAGCGAAAACTGCGGAAAAATGTTTGCAAAAACTGCGATCAACGAGGGTTAGGGTTAGAGCATAGATTACTCTATGGTTATTGGTTAGGGTAAGGGTTAGCAGAAACTACGGAAAAATGTTAGCAAAAACTGCGGTCAGCGAAGGTTAGGGTTAGAGCATACCGGTAGATTAGTCTATGGTTAGGGTTAGCAGAAACTGCGGAAAAATGTTTACGGAAACTGCGATGAGCGAGGGTTAGCGTTAGGGTAAGGGTTACGGTTAGGATTAACGGAAACTGCAATCAGCGACTTCGGCTTTGTGCTATCTTTCTCTCGATTTTTTCAAGGGGAAAATTTTAATATGTTTGCGGAAACTGCGATCAGCGACTTCCGCTTTTTTTAATCTTTTTTCTTGATCTTTTCAGGGTACGAACTGAGGGTACGAACTGTTCAGGGTACGAACTAGGTTGCATCCGATAATTACAACTTCAGTGTGTCAAGTACGGTTTTACAGACTGTAGCTTCCCATATGTTTGTATAGGAAAAAAATCTGAAGTTTCAAGGTAAATCTGGCACCTCTAAACCAAGTCCAATCTCTCTGGAAATTTTACAGGGTCCATTTTTGGTCATTTGGAGATGTTTTGAATAGAGTCAGATTGCATAATTTTCTAACATTCGTTTTTCGGACTGGTGACGCTGCGGAGCGGTCGTATGATATAAATTTTGCCCTAAACAGTTGAGCTTCGAGGTTGAGTTTAAAAAGTTCACTAATCATAATTCTGCGCTGGGAAATGCCTAAAAAAATTAATACACTTGGATCCAACCTGTCAGAGGCACTTTAATGGTAATAAAGCAATAAATTCATCGCCTCGTTAATTTATATTTATCGTGAGATTAATTTGCATCTGACTTCAAACCTTCACTGGTAGACTAATACATAAATCAATAATTGTTTATAATTAATTGTGAGGATGAGTGACCAAACATGGACGCGGCAATTTCAAACCCAAAAAACAAACAATTTCAAAAATGAAAACATGCTTGAGAAGTCATAAAAGTTAAAGATACTACAGTTTAAAAAAACCTTAAAGCAAGTAACCCCAATATTACACTAGTTTTACCTTGGTGATGCAACAGTTGGTACACAGACACTCAGGTAGCTCCCCTTCCTTTTTAACTAATTGTCTATAAAAAGTTTGACTGAGGTCCTTGTTGCACTTTCGATCAGGCTTGCCAGGTCCACTTACGGAAAAAATGCCAAACAACTGGTCAAAAAATGCCAAATGACCTAAAAAAATGCCAAATAGGCAAAACGCTGCAAAATCGAAGGTTTCTTCATTACCCTTTCCTTCCCAGCGTTGCCGTTCGGCAACACTAAATAAAATAAACAAACAAAAAAAAAATTTTCATTTTTTTTTTTTGAAGTCATTACTACCCCCATGGGAGCTTTAGAAAAATTTTCCCGCCACGGGAAAATAATTTGGGAAGGAAAAGGGTAATGGATTCAGTAAAAAATGGACCGTAAAAATGAATAAAACTGCAACAAGCTCAACCTACACTTGCTGCAATTGCACAACCTAGCTATCTTCATTCTTGAGAGTATTCTTCAGAAAAAAGAATTTAAAAAAATGCCAAACAGGATTTTTTCATGTCAAACAACTTAAAAAAATGCCAAATTTGTGAAATTTGGCATCAAAAATGCCAACCTGGCATCCCTGATGCCAACAACAATAAAAAGGCCAAAAATATGCCAAACTATGACGTATATGCCAAACAGCATTTTTCGATGCCAAACCAAACCACTTTAAATAAGGCCAAATTTGTGGAATTTGGCATAAAATATGCCAACCTGGCAACCCTTCTTGCGACGTTGCCATTGATTGCAGCTATCACATTGCAAAGTTTCTAGTTTGACTGTAACTCAGCGGTGCGTAACAATGTTTGAACGCTAACAGCGTAACTATGGCTGTATACATTTACTTAAAACTTGGCACAGCAAAACAACTTTATTCTTAATATATTTTTTGGTTTTTGTTTGAATAAAACTTTCTTCGTTTTCAAGTTAACGCATGGATTGCTTGTGATGACGTTATATTCTCGTTCCGCATGGACTGCTTTATGAAGGTTCTGGCGATTGGAAACAGGCTTGCCAGATTGGCCCTTTTTAAAGGTAGTTGGCCCCCAAAAAAATTGTTTGGCCCCTTGGCCCTTTGTTTTCAATATTTGGCTCTTTTTGGAAGCAGTTGGCACATACTATCAAACTAGCTATTTAAATAAATGTCTTTCGGAAATTGAGACTGAAAAGTGTTATTACGACTTTTTAGACAGTGTTTAGCTGACGAATTGTTCTTGTAGAATGTAGACTGTGTTGTTGCAATGTTGTAACGTTATTGACGTTGTTAACGTTATTATGTTTTATTAGCAACGTTATTAACATTATTGAACAATTTGGCTCTTTTTTACCCAGTTTGGCCCTTTTTTCGACATTGTTTGGCTCTTTTTCTCAAAAGCTGTCTGACAACCCTGATTAGAATTTGGAAACAAATCAAAGACTAACTTTCTGGCGAATAAAAAAATACCGGTAACAGTTAACCTCTCAAGTACATGTAGCTCCACACAAAGTGAAATTAACATGCCTTTTGACTCTTTTTTATTATTTCTTTAAAAGTAATGTCTAAAAAAAACTGCTAAAAAAATGTTTAAAAAAGAGTCAAAAGGCATGTTAATTTCACTTTGTGTGGAGCTACATGTACAGTACTTGAGAGGTTAACTGTTATTTTTTTATTTACTTGTTGATTTGTTCATATCAGTTTGTATCCTCTGTGGATCCTTCTCTAGTATCATGGGCCAATCCTAGAGATGTTTGCTGGTACACCCCTTCATTTTGGCTGGTTCGAATCGGATCAGCCGAAACTGGTGGCAGGTGTCGCATAAAACTGGTGGCAGGTGTCGCATAAATTGTGGCAGATGCCACGCAAACTGGTGGCAGGTGCCGCGCAAACTGTGGCAGGTGCCACGCAAACTGGTGGCAGGTGCCGCGCAAATTGTGGCAGGTGTCACGCAAACTGGTGGCAGGTGCCGCGCAAACTTGTGGCAGGTGCCACGCAAACTGGTGGCAGGTGCCACTGCCACAAATTTGTCACAACCCCTATTGTCTATGTAGCAAACCTCACAAGGTTTGTACATTTGTACAATTACCTAGTGATGGTGGCTACTATCTAGGCTATGACTTTTAATAAGGTCTGTGCATTTGTCAATTGATAGTTATGAGGTTTTCTCAGCGGGCGTCTTTAAATGTCGCGAACTCCAAATTCCTCGCAAAGCTTGAGAAGGTTTCTACATTTGAAAGCCTACTGCAATAGGTTTTCATAGTCTCCCTAAATAAGATAGATTAAGACTAGCAGCAAGTAGTGATAAGGTTGTCTGTAGTCTAGGCCTATATTTGATGCAAACTATGAACAGTTGAAAACCTCATCGGCCATCAATTGTAGAAACCTTTCTCAAGATTTGCGAGGTTTGCAACATTTAAAGAAGCAAACCTTGTAGAGTTGCCAGATTCCACAAAATTACCCAGCCAAAAACACGTTTCAAACCAATTTTTTTGCAAGTAGCCCAAAAAAGAGCCAAAGCATATAGGCATTTTAAACACACTTCAAATGACCAAAACTTTTGGAAAAACCGGTTTCGTTTACAAAATATTCCTTACATTCTAAACACACACAAAAATTTGTTATTAGGAACTTCTTCCTTTTGTGTCACACGACGTAGCCCAGGAACTACGGTCACCTGCAAAAGTTAAGTTTTATTTATCGTCTGCAGCCCGGTTTTTAGAGAACCACTGATTAGTGAACTCACCCAACCATGGTCTAAGGGATTAAGTACTGATTCCCGAATGTCTGACTACCAAATATTGCGTTAATATTACCTTTCAAGTTTCAACAGCCTATCACATGAGTAACTTTGGGTAAACTTTTTAAGCTGATTCTTTTTACATGATCCATAGCCTATGCAAGTGGCCTCTAAACACAAATGACAAATAAACCATTGATTGATTGCTACGATATTTCTCAAAATGACTGGAAACTCATTATAAAAGTTTTATACAGCTGTAAGTTTGATTAATCCATTTTTTGGCTGTATCATTTAATTTAGTATATTCTAGCATATTTGTTTCAGGAATTCAAAAAAGAACTCTTGTGCATTATCATGGTATGTATTTTTACAAGGTTTTGGGATTTCAGATTTTTATGCTACAAAACCTTTAATGCATTTCAGCACTGTGCAATTACCGATTTCATTAGTACGTTCAACTTTTGGTTAAACAATATTATCAATACTACAAAAAAGTGCTCAGTGTCAAGCAAAAAAGCCAAGCAGGGTGAATTACACAAAATACAGTTACTATTCACTAAAAACATTAACTAACAGGCTGTTTAACCCTCATGAGAATCATCAGAAAGTCCGTCTTCAAATAGAATCGATATTCATCATCATCATTTTCAGCCTGTGAGAGCCCACTGCAGAGCGTAAGCCTTCCCCTTTTCATGCCAATTTACATGATTATGTGCTAGTTGGTACCAATTGGTTGTATTGCATTGTTTGTCAATGTCGACCCTCCATCTTACTTTTGGAATCGATATTAGGGTGGTTCAAAATAAGTGAAATTTTAAAGTCTTTAGTACTTAGAAATTTTAAAGTCTCTTGTACCGGACAAACGGTACCCGGCCATTGGTTGACAGGACATTTGGTCGACAGAACGATTCATTTAGGGTTAGGGTAAACTAACTCTAACCCAAATCTCCTGTTGACCAAATGTCTTGTCGACCAAATGTCCTGTCGACCAAATATCTTATTGACCAAATGTCCTGTCGACCAAATGTCCTGTCGACCAAATGTCCTGTCGACCAAATGTCTTGTCGACCAAATGTCTGTCGTCGACCAAATGTCCTGTCGACCAAATGACTGTCGACTAAACGTCTGTCGACCAAACAACCGGCAACGCGGACAAACACATTAACCCAGCCATTTCTAAAGTAGCAGCAGTGAAGCTTGTTGGCCACCTGTGGTATTTATCAGAAAATTTGCTTGGACTGGCCTTGTTTGACAAGAATGTGCCCATACGCGCCGACTTCCGGGGGGCGGCGCCCCCCGTAAATTTATGGTTGAGGGGCAACAAAAATGGTGATTACAAGTGGTGTTTCAAAGATAAAACACTTCGCGAAAGAGATTTAGATCATTTAAACGGACATAAAGAATGACGAAAGCGAAATATAGCCTACGTTGCTCTTGCCCGCAAAACCGCAGCTGATCGCATGGCTTTCTCATACGGTATGGAAATTTCAAAGTAGATGGTAGAGTAACTTACGCTGCTGGAATAGTCACGTAACTATTCACTGCAATATTAAGAAAACCAACTAACTTAGACGCGCTATTTTCAACGAGGTCTTCCCGCTGTGAGATCAATTATGATTCAACAGAACGCATTGTTTTTTTTCGCGATGTGTGAGAATTAAATCGAAAACCGATAAAAGAAAAGGTGTTTAATGGTCTTGGTCGCAGATATTGCTTGCATTAACAATCGTCTCCTACCGCTATTATCACCTAGCTAACCTGACATCATTGTTTTATGCGGCCGCTAAGGTTTAACATCGACTTCCACGATCATGGAATGCTACGTAATAAAACATAATTAGAACGATAAACGATTATGTATAACGATAATAAATATAACGATTTACGATAAACATAATTAGAATGATTATATATATCTTACACGCAAAAATAAAAAAATTGATCTCTTAAAATAGCTCTTTCCGCTGTTTTGTCTCGTGAGCTTTGTATATTACTCAACAAGTGCATAAAGTTTAAAATTGATAGAAATCAATAAATTTGAAAATTAAGATTGAATCACTGCAAATAATCGTATATAATCGTATTCAAAACTTTTACTTCCACCGACGCCATTACACACTCCGTAATCTACGTTGGCAATGATTTTGCCACAGCAAAAATGTGTTCATTTTGAAAACTGCCGAGCTTGTCCCGTGTATAAGTTGAACCTGTCTTTTTGAAGTGAAAATCACTTGTAAACATCTCGACTTATACTCGAGTATATACGGGATTTGATAAAAGACTATAAAGACTTTCGATAAAAACATAAGAGAAAACACTTTGCCGTTGTAAACGCTTTGAAGGTAAGTAATTAGCAAAACGAAGCTAATAAAACTCATAGCGGGTTTCCACCCTGCTTGAGATCGTGATTTTTTTTTGCGTTTTATTTCTTAATATATAACTTCACTGTCTTGATCATCGTTATTCACTCGCACAAAAAGGAAATGAATCGGCTTGTTTTCCAACTGTTCCAGTTATGAGCTAACAATATCAAAATTTTTACGACTAGGTGTGCAGCATGCGTAAAACTAATCGTTTCAAGCAGCGGTTGTAATAAATTCGGTTTGCGACCTAGGTGTCAATATAAACAAGACACTAAGCTTAATCAAAGACTATTTTAACTGAGTAAAATAGCGTTATGGTTATGACGTCATCACCTTTCTCGCCCCCCAAGGTTTTTTGAAAAGTCGGCGCCTATGAATGTGCCTGCAGCAGTGAAATAAAAAATGGTTCTCGCATAGGAAAACAAGGAACATGCAGATCCTCCGAAGTGAATTCATATGAATCTAGAAAAAATTCAAGGAAGTTGTTTGGACGACTTTGTCACACAAAGATCCCAAATGCTTTTTGGGAGAATGAACTTTCTGATGGTTTTCTCAAAGCAAATCCAGAGACATGGAAAGTGCGAGAAGATTTTTATGCAGTGTGTGACATTGTGCAGTAGACCTCCCCAATCCCCGGACTTTCTTCTGTTTTCTTCTATATTGTGACTTTTCTGCATGGGTTTTCAATGCTGATTTCAAAAATATGCATAAAAATTTTTTTCGATCAACTTCTTGGAAGTTATTCGCTGTTGCTTAGCAACAAATTTTCATAAAAACTACAAAATTCCCCTTTAAAACCCCTTTACTTTTAACCTAGTATGTTGATATCTAGATTATCTGAAAGCACTTCTTCAGCTGAAGAATTTAAAATTTTTTTTATTAAAATTGGACAATCGGTACCAGAGTTATGACCGTTTAAGTACCCAGATTATGCAGTCTCGCATGACTGATTTTTGTTAATTTATTGCCAAATGATACTAGAAAAATGGTGAAAGTTGCTGTCAGGGGTTTTTGGGGGTAAGGAGTTCAAAAAATATATTAAAAAGTGTCTCAGAGCAACAGAAGAAAAGTTATTAAAAAATTGATACGAACAGTCATGCATGAATGATTTTGTCGCAGTCGCTTCATTCCTACAATGAGATGTATTCCTTAGGCACCACAAACGTTAAATGCCTGGAGTCATATACAGTATAACGTGGAACCGATCATCTCAATGTAGCTTACATCTGGGTAACCATTGCACTTGATGTTAAAATACACGCTTCATTGCTCAAATACATTGCTAAAATACACGCTTCATTGCTAAAATACATTGCTTCATTTTCCCTACTAGACCTACTAATTAAGCGATTAGTTTTTATCAATTATTTTCATTGTTACATTCATGCAACGTTAAAAAACGTTGATTCGCCGTTAAACGAGCAAAAGTGTCCAGCCGTGCCGTTTGTCTCCACTTTGCCACTGGTAGCACAGTGCTATAAATCAAGTAAATTGCGAACAACCATGGCGAGCAAAATTTTTTTTTTGCAAAAAAATATCGAACATGGCAAGTAATTTTTGGCCTGCAAACTGGAATGGCATAGGAGAACATAATAATTGTAGGATTATAAATTACTAGTCCCAACGTCTTGTCCTTTCCTAATTATTCTAATCTTAAAAAACCGGTAATTTCGGCTGTAGGCAACTGCCTGTTCGAATGCCACTAACCCACGATGCTAGTCCTAGTTGTTTGAGTACGTATTAACTGTATTATCTGTACATCAAATCAATCTGCTACAGGCCCCGCACTTGGTTAATCCGGCACTGCAAAGAAGAAGTTGATGTACTTGACAAAGACAAAATAATTGCGCAGTTTATCTCCGCAAGCACTGTTTAGTAAAACATATTTTTTGTTTAACTATGCTATGGAGCGCCGTTTGTAAAAAAGTGTTTTATACCTTTCGTTCTTTTCCCCACTATGGGCTTCTCGAGAGCTGAATTGCCGTAAAATCACTTCTGCGTTGCATTACAGCATCTTGTTTCTTATCTGTGCTCCCGCTAGGAGCGACTATCGTATGAACCCACCGATGTAGGAAGCAAGTCTTTTAGGCACAGACAGTTAGGTGCCATTCAAATAGGCGCGCACACTGTGGCGTTAGGATATTTATGTGCGGAACACTGTGGCGCTCGTTCGTTTAGGAGCTATTCCTAGTAAAGTCTGCAGATTGTATCAGCTTGGTAGGTCAATGCTTTTCACACAAAATGTTATATTGAACAGAAAAATATGTCATTGCTTCCGTGAGTGAAACTTCTTAAACCGGCAATGCTTTTCACACAAAATGTTATATTGAACAGAAAGATATATTGTTTTTTTAATGCGCGTGTTCGGCATTTATTGTTGATCCAGGTTTGCATCGGCGAAAGCTTTGTCAATAAATCATTCAAGTTTTCGAACATGACTGAATTCACTTTTATTTATAACTACACTGAACATCAGTAAAAAATATACCGTAACCTATATTCAAGGAGGTGGTAGGCTTGAGTGAAGAGTACTGTAACTTAGTTTTCCGTCCAAACCTCGAATAGGTTTTGCCAAAGCTGAGCTGATACAATCTGCAGACTTTACTATGAACAGCACCTAAATGACGGAATGGCCCGTTTCGGTGAGTCCGATCCCTTAACGGGGGATTTTTTCAATTTTTTTTTTAATTATCGGGTACCGTAGCCTAATTATCATTGCCGTTTTAGGGTTTGGGGTTGGGGTTAGAGGTTAGGAACTCACCAAATCGGACTCACCGAATAGTAGCAGACCCCCTAAATGAACGGGCGCCACAGTGCTCCGCACCTAAATATCCAAACGCCACAGTGTGCGCGCCTATTTGACCGGCGCCTAACTGTCTGCGCCTAAAAGCCATGGACCCCCGATGTATTGTGTGTGTGTTATCGTGTTGTATAAACAATAGTAATGTAATTATGGAACTAGTACAGTATTGCAGTTTTCGTCTCGCAACCCACACATAGGCCAATCACAAAAAATATGAGGAACTGAATTACCAGGACCAGACGTTGTTGCGTACCAATTATATTTATTACTTATTTCCAAATCGTGTTAGAGGAGACAAAATCGCCCTTTTGAAAAACGCACAAAATAACCTTTATGATGTCACAGTATGTGTTCGCCCGCCTAGCTATTTTGAAAACTCGGCGCCTATGACCCCTAAACAATTATATTTTTCACAAATATTTTACACAAAGGGAACGTTCAAATATTACGTAACGCCTTTTTTCCGAATTTTCGACCCCCCCTCCCCCATGTAACGCCAACATAACGCTTTTTTCAATCCCCCCTCCCCCATGTAACGCTTTTTCACTACAAATTCAGCATAAAAAACTACCATTCCGTACTCGAAAGCGTTACGTAACGTTTTGCTTGAACCCCCTCCCCCCCGATGTGACGCTAACGTAACGCTTTGCATAAACCCCCCCCTCCCCCTCGAAGGCGTTACGTAATATTTGAACGTTCCCAAAGTGTTTTTGTAGTAAATGGAAACTTTTGAAAGGGTGTTACTTTAAAATTTCAAAATTTCACTTTTTTTGAACCACCCTAATCAATATATATAAATGAGAACTATTCTATTTGAATAGGAACCTTTTGATGACCCCAAAGGGGGTGAAACAGTTTGTTAAGGTTGTATATGTATACTTAAAATGTGTTTCTCAAGCATATGTGTGGAGAGTTGAACCAGCTCTATATGATATTGAACTTGTCATTTGTCTGTGAACAAAGTCAAGCACCTAACCAACTGAGCTATCAGGGCAAACCAAGATGAAATAAATAAATTGTAAAGCCAACCTATTTATATCATTAAGTGCTTAATCAAGACATCACATGTTACTAAAGTAATAAGCATACAACACCATCCTTTCGAACATTGTTTAGGTGCTTTTAGTGCTTTGTAAGGCAGACAACTTAAGTGTAATCATAGAGGTGCAGTATAATACATTATTACCTGATCTAAATCAATTGTGTCAATACTGGGAGCTGAGCAACAATGTGGTTGTTTAGTGACATTTTTATGAGGTTTAACTTTGATTTGACAAGGCATTGAGCCTATAATATCTACCGACAGGCTCTCTTCCTCTATACTACCAATGTATCAAACCAATTACACAAAAGGAAATCATTTTACATAATTGAATTGACTAATGAAGTTGCTTAATAATATCTTTTGAATAAAGATTAAGCTACCCTGCCAGAAAAGTTGATTGATTGAATCTTTATCCTTGGACTGGGAAAGTTTCTTGCAGAGCTTAATCCTGGCAGTTTCGCATACTTGTAGAGGCTTTGAATCACTGACGCACGCCCGGTCACCGAGATTGACAGAGTGAAGTTTCTTATTGTTGAAGTCGTGTTGCCGAGGAATTATTTCATCCATTATATGCCGCTGAATGGAAAGCAATCTTTAACATGCACTGCTCAAGCGCACACCCTGAGAGTCGAACCAGCGTCGCTTGATCTTGAAGCTTCTTTGTTCCAGAAGTCACGCGCTAACCAACTGAGCTATCGGGAAGTTTGTCAAACATATTATTGTGAGTCAGCAGCAGCATAGGCATTTAGGCAATGGGCATTACATGTTTATCATGATCACATATTGCTTTAAGTTATACTGCTCATAAAATATTTTTCTAATGCAAGATTTTTTTCAGCTTCCTCTGTCGTTACTAAAAACTGCAGTAAACCATCCAATGGTAAGACATGTTTTTTTATATTGAGTGTATATTTACAGTTTATTGGTATAACTCAGGAGTTTCATAAACCCCAGGGCTAACATACTTTTGAAATTGACAGGGGACTCCTTACTAAGCCTTAATTGTCAAGCTTTTTTGTTGTTGGTATATATATGAACATTATCATATAGTGTTTCAACCTTCCAATTTTTCTGAAGTAAATGCCAAAGTAATTGAACAAAATAATCGATTAAGTCGGTAAAAAATTATCATGTGCAACACATATTTTAACTTGAGATGAAAATGCTAGTTATTGCTGATGTAGTAATCTGCAACCTGTTCAAGCCACTTCCATCTTATTTGATTTGTATTCATTCACTTGCATTTTGTGATGAAATTGAATCATTTTACCCACAGAATTACTTGACGTTGTTTAATTAAAATCTAACTCAGTTGCTTTAGTGTTGAATTGACATATTGCATATCGCATCCCACAATGTTTAGTAGCATTTTCCACAGTGCAAACAGAAACTGTTGTTTTCATTCAAAGCATGAGAGTTACCTGGTTGCTAGCTGATGAATGCAAATATACATATTCAGTTTTTCACCTTTACAATGTTTCGATTCAGTTGGTAGAGTTAAAGAATGGAGAAACATACAACGGACATCTTGTAAGCTGTGATAACTGGATGAACATCAATTTGCGAGAGGTGATCTGCACATCAAGGGTAAGAGCACAAGCAGACAGGTTTTGGCATTGTCTGCAATCGTAAGGTTTACCAGAAAAGTGCTTTGTTTGCGCGATAAATTGCATAAATGTAATTTCATTTTTTATCATTAATACTGAATTTTTTTTATCTTGCTGATATTGTTTAATCAAGCAGTAGTTGTTTTTCTTATGCATATTCAAATTTACAAACATGTTATTTGTTAACCACAAAAGAAAACCAGGGTGACAAAATGATTTTACATTTATGGGTGAGTTTATGCAATTAAACATTAAATCTATCTTATCTATGCCACGTTGTCACCTAATTTTACTTGATATACAGGATGGGGATCACTTTTGGAGAATGCCAGAATGCTACATTCGAGGAAGCACAATAAAATATTTAAGAATTCCCGATGAAGTCATAGACATGGTGAAGGAAGAATCAATGAACAGGGGCAGAGGTCGTGGTGGCCCCGGCAGGGGAAGGGGAAAAGGTTTGTTTCTACAAAATTTATGTTGGTGCTCATATTTTTTCTGCTGACTGCATTGATTGAGCAAGCGCTTGAATTCAGCTTTGCACTGCGGCACGATTTTTAGGCTTAACAGTTTCCACTTGCCCTTATGTTTGGTGTACAAATTACCTAGAAATTGAATCTCAGCCCGCAGAGTTTTTGCTCGTTGGGATGAAAAGCTTTCTTAAAATACGTCATTGAGAATGCACCCAGCGCAAGTTGTCAGTGCTGCATCTTGCCCAGTGTTTCGTAACACAACCAAATGTTCGTTTTAGTTAGTTTTTATTTCTGACCATCACAGCGAAAACACCATTAGCTTTTGGAAAGCTAGTGCAAACCGCTCTTACCACAGCGAACTCGCAGCATCAGGCTAAAACAAGTCGTTAGTATCTAAATTATGAAGTAAGCAACGATCATGCTGCTAAAAGCGAAAATCAATCTGTTGAATCTTTATCCTCGTATCGGGAAATGGCTCTGATGGGTTATTCCTGGCAGTTCATCTTGTAGAATATTTGAAACGCAGGCCCGGTAACCGAGTTTGACAGAGTAATGATTCCGCTTGTTATTAGTGAATATTCCATGAACTAGGTGCCGCTCCATGAGGAAAATGCGTTGCCCAAGCGCACAGCTCGAGAGCCGAACCAGCACCGCTTGAGCTTGCGGTTTCTTTGTGCACAGAGTCGAGCGCTTAACCAACTGAGTTAACAAAACAACATACTTCCGTCATCATTCAAATATTTCTGCAGGTGCCTTTGGTGGGAGAGGACGTGGGTCAGGGGGCGGGCGAGGTGGATCCGGGGGCGGGAGAGGTGGATCCGGGGGTGGACGAGGCCAATCAAGGAAACCCGGAAAGAACCGACCACGTGACTGAGCAGCCTAAAAGTTGGAGATTTCCATTGAACGGAGCACACCTTGTTGCTTGCTGCAGATGTTCTGGTTTGAGACGGCCAGCGTACTTGTTATCATCAAGTAGCCAACGGTGTTGGTTTTATGCGCAATAGTTTTATACGAGCTATTGTTTTGTTTCCGAAAATCATTCTTTTTTGCGCATTCTTTCATAAATGTTCGAACTGATTTTCAACGTTGATAAACAGAGTTTCGGTCAATTGCGATCATAAAATATTGCGTCTTTTATCAACGGTTTTGTCGTGTTTAAATACAGCTGAATCACAAAGGCAATAAGCCTAACAAATTGAGAAGGAGCGGTCTTCCTGGCGTCAGCACTACGTGACTACTCACTATTTGCATACATGCTGCAAATGAGCGTATTTTTCCTTATGTTTGCTTGTGCTGCTCGGAGTAGTTTGAATATTTAGATAATTTCTTAACCTCTCCACAGCAGACGTAAATGTTTTCTGTTTACTTACATGTAATTTTGTATAAGAGAACTAAAATGTGGACGAAAGTTTGTAATTTTACTGGGTAGGCATTAAAGGAACGGCGTTTTAACCAATCAGAAATTCAAATCTAAACATTGAACTTGAAAAAAAAACGTAGCCTGGAGGCACACCTAGTCAAGTCTATAAAAGTTGAAAAAAAAATTGATTCTGGTCACTCTAAAAGTAAGATTTTCCGAATTGATTAAGAATTTAAGTTACAATAACCCTACTTTTTTTGAAAAGCTTTTGTGCACCCCAAAACTAATTTAAAGTAGAAAAAAGTGATTTCGATTGGCGTCGAACCGTTGTTCTCACGAACATAAGGCACAAGAGGAAACCACTGAACTAAACATGCCAACGAAAAAATGTTGGCATTCGCACGGTATTAATACAAGCTCTTTGCAAAGTAACAGAAAGTTTGTGGAAATAAAAATTTTGCGACCGGGCCTGCGTCAGTGATTCAAAGCCTCTACAAGTATGCAAAACTGTCAGGATTAAGCTCTGCGAGAAGCTTTCCCAGTCCGAGGATAAAAATTAATCAATCTCCACCCCTTACCAAACCTAAATGCTTTTGCGAAGAAAGGCCTGGACAGTTGGACACGGCTCAACCGCTTGCGCACTGGCGTCGGATTATTTCGCTCTCACCTGCACAAATAGGGTTTACTCCGCATTTGAGTGCACCAAGAAGGAACATACAGCAGACCACACCATTCCCAACATTGCAAACTGGCTGCTCGACATCCAGCCCAAGGGTGGTGAAGAACCACATGTTCTGATATAGGCTAAACTTAGTTCTACTGTATAATGATAATATAGAATATCTATTGTTTGTATGAATATGTTTTCAAACTACGTAATAGCCTACCTAGAGCGGTTGAACTAACAATAACGTGTCCGTCAAAATTTTAATATTTGATTAATTAAAAAGTTAATTGCAAATTAACAAGTTTTACAACATTCGGCGCTTTGCTACTGTGGTCAAGGCATATAGCTGCCTGTAATTTTTTGTCGTATTAAACAAAATAAAAACTTGATACTGTAGTGGGTTGATTTACTTAACGCTGGTGGCACTCAGTCGCTTGTATACTGTAAGTTAGCAGTCTGATTAGTAATTATTAACACAGCCGTCCTCATATTTTTAAACTGCTAACATACAATGGTTGAGCAAAGTTTGGCAGTTGAGATAAAAATCCCAAAAGGATTTGGTTGGAGTGAATAGTTTTATCACTTTATAAAACCGGGAGTTTTATGGTGATTTTCTATTCTTGCAGTCGGCCTTCTAGCTAATTTAAATAGATGTTAAAGTACATTTAGCCTCAAAGTTACGATGAAACAGCAGTTTTCAACAACAGGTTTGCAAAGCCTGTGTATTGGTTGTCTCGGTAGGCTACACGAATTTCGTTTTCTATCCGTCTTGTGGCGCTGTTGCACCACAAAAAAAGCAATGTTTTCGTTTTGAAGTCTCGCTTATGGGAAGAGGAAATGAACCATAGCCTACTTAGTAAGGTAATGCAAGACGTGCCACGTTGTGTTACTGCCGACCAGGCTAAACTTTATTCACACTGCTTGATTTCCCACACACGTGCCTTTTCAAGGTTTTATTCTGTCACCTCGAAATCATCAGGAACAACTTTTACGTAATCCGAGGTATCGCTTTCACTAGCTAAACATCACTTATATTTGGTGGAAGCAGGGGCGCCGGAAACGGGGGGGCGGATGCCCCCCTGCCCTCAATTTTTGTGTGGATGGGGGGGGCAGGAGGGGCAATGGTGCCCTTTTGAGGTCATGTAAGCTACTGCACATTTTGCAATAAGTTATAACAATTTCTGCTATTCGATTTTAGCCTAATTACATAATTGTATAATCTTTCATTTTGCCTCAAAATAATATTCACGACACAAAATTCTATATCACAGTAGGTTACATCATTATAACATAGCGTGATGCCCTTCCGTGCCATTGTTCTTTGCATACCGGACGACGGACACCTATATCATTAGGCTACTCGATAATGAGCTGATACATGAACATTATCGCTATATGTTATATTTAAAAAAAATTTAAAGACTAAAAAAAATTGGCCTTTTCGCCACAAAAGTGCTCTTTTCCATAATCCTGCCCCCCTAGTCAAAAATCGTTCCGGCGCCCCTGGGTGGAAGTTGCGCATGTCAGTGAAGTGATAAATCACCAAGCTAAATTAGTCGATTTGTTTGTGGACTTTGCGGTGAACCACCGATAGTAAGCCTTCTTCGCATGTAAACAGCACAAATGATAACAAAAAAAACAACTGATAAGCCACCGTTTAGCCTATAATCAAGTAGGCTAAATGCAGAAAATTGACCTAGCAATTATGAAAAAAAGTTACATGTTTCTCTCGTTTTTTTTTTGAGAAACGTGATCAAATGCCCTTGGTTCAAAAAATTATCCCAGACCAAGGCCTAAAAGTCAAAACTACTTCTCAGACACCTGTAAACGCCACTGGCAGTTGGAACGTAGCCTATGCGGTAGATCTTTGCATTGTTTCCTGTTTTGCTAGTCACAGTTTCCCACAAAACTTTATCCACGGTCATACTGACAAAGCTGTATCAAATCTAGAGGGATAAACTTTTATTTCTTCTGCTGAGAGAAAAGTAGACTGCGGTACAACGTACAAGGTAGCCTACCAAGGCCTAAGGATAATAGTCAACAGGAAAAAAACAGCACAAAATAATTTACAACAGAGAGGAAGCAGCCAAAGCCTATAACAATCATCGAGTCAGCTGTTTCCCATGTCCTTGTGTGTGACAAATGTCTAGCGTCAGCTTTTCAACATATTCAGAAAATGTTTTGCACCCTTCAGTTCTTTAACTAACGTTTAATTAAATATAGGCTATGACGCGCAATTGCTTTTGTAGTAAATTACATGCTGCCTATCCACGCCTAGTCAGAGCCTATGAGCTACAGGGCAGGCTAAATGCTTTGGCAAAAAGCTGTTCCCAATAGGTTTGGCTAATTGCAACACACTCAATATGACAGTGATAAAGTTCAATAAAAAATAGCCTACCGCACAACAAATTTTTTAAAACGCTTCAAGACCAGTCTTTTGGTGTCCCACCTATTCCCCTCCCAATGGAATAACAGGCCTCCGCACACTTGACGATCTGACGAAAAGTTGGCTCCAAGTCCTTCCATTCGGCTGACCACAAACTTTCTGCTTCATACGAACGACGACTAGTCTTTTGAGTTGTGTAAAACGGTTTCAGTGAGCATGTAGCCTATGCGCAGTTAGCACTGGACATTTTTAGTTACACGTAGGGGAAGTGCGGGACCGATGGGACACGGGGACCGAAGGGACAGCGCGATATCTTGCCCTCAAGTGAATAGTTTTTGGCAATATTGATTTTGGACACGAAATATGTATCTCAGGTTGCGCACGTGAAAAGAGTAGGATCTAGCTCAACTGTGTAAACAATGGCGGCAAAATATTAATTTTAAGACACTAAAATAACTTGTAGCTATAGGATTAAAAAAAATCTGTGGAAAATATCAGACATAACAATGATTGACAATAAAGTTGTTTTAAATCAGTGATATAAGAAGCAAGGTTTGTGATACTAATGGAGTTTCAGATGTCAACAGCATGGACAGCAGAAAAATATTTTCCAAAATTGTTGATTGCGGGACCGATGGGACAAGGGCATTTTAAATAGGCATTTTAATTTGTTTTTCCAAACAATGAGGATGTTGCCTCAATTTCTCAAAAAGATAAAGAAAAAATAATCCTTGCCACAACCAGTTGATATGACAACACGCCTAAGCGGCATTCCACGTTTCTCAGAGATTGTTTCGTCTGTATAGACAATCTATACATGGATATTGCAATTGCTTACGAACATTGACGAAGGAACTTGACTTTTCATGTTGATTTTTCACTTTTAATGTAAATAACCAATTTCAGTTCATAAAATCATTTTTTGTACTTCTTTGTGCAATTTTGGATATGTCCCATCGGTCCCATAACACTGTCCTATCGGTCCCATAGGTATGGGACCCATGGGACAACCAACAACATTGATAAAATGTTGAATAACTCAATAACTAATTATAACATTTCAATAATTTTTACATCATAACTTGTAAGTCTGTGGATCTACAAACTATGAAAAAATGGACGACGTAGTATTTATGTTGGAGTAGCTATTAACAAATAAAAAAATCTGTCCCATGGGTCCCGCACCTACCCTACTGCAAGGGCGTCCGCACCAGGGATGGAGGAACCACGTGGGCCTCGTGGGCCTGGGCCCACCTACTTCATTTTCTGGGTGGGCCTGGCCCACCCACTTTTGAAAGCCAAATTTTTTTGAAAAAGTAGCAAAAACGGCAAATCAGAGAGGGAGTTCCAAAAAAGATCTTCACTCATTTGATACACAGTAGTTTGATCATCTTTGATAGCGCAATGATGAAATCCAATCTTCAAACTTTTCTATTGAGTCCATTATTGATGTGTAGCACGTGTGGCGTGGGTGTGGTTGCGTGTGACTGGTGGAGCAATCTATCAAACAATATAATTATTCTCTATGCTCTCCATGGTTAGGACAGTGATAGCCTATCATTACATATGCACGTACTGTATAATGCTGCATATTATTACTCTCCGGTGGTATTATAACTGTGTGTGTATTGTTGCCTTTTTATTTGTGTGTAGCCTACATCGCCACATTTTGTACAGCGCTATAGAGCAATTCAATAATTTTGTAAATTTTTTGACCAAATCCGGCCCAAAAATGGAAAATTGTGCCTGTTGGCACAAAAGGCAATTATGAAAACGCAATGAGTAAACCAGGGGTCGGCAACCTTTTTCTAACAGCGGGCCAAAGCCAAACTTCACATGGTCTTGGCGGGCCGTAGACTATTAATACTACTTTTGATAGATTCAGAGGCATGATTTCAAGGCGTTGACGTAACCTAATGCCTTCAGAATATCGGCTAGCAATATCCTTGATGGGAATCAGCTGAACAATTTCTTTAACATCAAAATATTTGTTTACTGCACGCACAAATACTGCCAGCTCAGCTGTAGGCTTATCTGTCGTGTCTGTGCTCTCATCTATTGCCATTGCGAAGAACTGTAGATATACAATAACTTTTTGCTTGATGTCATGTTCTCCGATATCTCTTCTTTTCGTCGAGATACTGTTCTTGTTGAAAGACTTAGGCCTATATCTGAAAAGTAGTTTGTTTTTTTTCTCTGGACATATGTTTTCAATAACATCCATCTTACACCTTTTCCGAAATTCTCCATCACTACCGTAGCCTATGCGATTTCTTGTCTTTTGCTATTGATTGTGCTACCTTGTAGCTAGCAAAGAATTTTTTGATTCATTGGTTTGCCTTTCCTTTGTAACAGAGAAATTTTCTGCTTTAAAGCTATTTTTGAGTAGATTAACTTTGCCGTTCCTTGTTTGACCCATTAACTTGCAAAAAATAATATGTTGTATATCACAATGGCGCTTTATATTGAGATCTTTGTGTTTAAAACAGAAACGCTGCAAATCAAAGACGTGGGCCTACTAAAATGATTAATGAAAAGTACTTGTTCTACCATTCGATTATACTGTAAGTGTAATAAACCACTGGCCTGGCCACATATTATTATAATTTGTAAAGAAGCGGCGGGCCAGATGATTTTTCTTGGGATGCCGTAGGTTGCCGACTCCTGGTGAAACGATTTGAAATATTAGGAATGCAAGAATTTAATAGGGGATCTGGGGGGCTTCGCTCCCCAGAAGTTGGATTGACTTTGACTACTGCGCCTCTGGGCCCACCTACTTTTAAAATGGTTCCTCCATCCCTGGTCTGCACATAGGGGCAAATGGGGTCAGCTGACCCCCCCTGGAAAATTGTTGGATGAAAAATGAAAAAGCGAGAACATGCAAAAATAGGCAATTTTCTGAAAGGGGGGGAAGGGGTGAAGGTGATACGAGTGATGACTGGCTAGTCAAGCTCTCCGATTGTGATCATCATCCTTCTTCGGGAATATCCCACTTCCTCTATTAATTTACGAAGATAGCCTACCTACGAGCTACCCGTAGCCTAATCGCAAAATTCGACAACTTGAGCTCTTGTACTCTCAAAACCACATTAGGGAACGTTCAAATATTACGTAACGCCTTCGAGGGGGAGGGGGGGTTTATGCAAAGCGTTACGTTAGCGTCACATCGGGGGGGAGGGGGTTCAAGCAAAACGTTACGTAACGCTTTCGAGTACGGAATGGTAGTTTTTTGTGCTGAATTCGTAGTGAAAAAGCATTACATGGGGGAGGGGGGGGATTAAAAAAAGCGTTACGTTGGCGTTACATGGGGGAGGGGGGGTCAAAAATTCGGAAAAAAGGCGTTACGTAATATTTGAACGTTCCCTTACTAGTGCGGGCACTGGCTTTATCTCACATAAATCTGAAGAAGGATAATTCACAGTTTCAGATAAAATCATCTCGTATTTCGTGAATTCAATGAAGTTGTTCGTAACATTGAATCATACAGAAAAGAACAATCAGCCACCAGTTTAGTTAATCAGTTCTTGAATAGAAAGTGAAGTCGACGTGGGTCTTTGCCGAATTTTTCGATGACTTTTTGGATGAACGAATTTTTGTCCGAGTTTATTCGGCTTCTGTGGACACTCATTATACACAGCCCGGATAGCCTGTCGTCAGACATGGTTGATCTGAGCCATGTTTTGACCCGCCTCATTGTGCTGAATGATCTTTCTACCGTACCAGTAGTGGCGGGGAGGGTCAATAATGTTATCATCGCTTGACGTACAGCTGGAAAAAGTTCCATATTTTTCACCAAGTCCACAAATTCCAATTCTTCCTGGTCTTCGGACTGAGGAAATGTTCTTTTTATGGTTATGTCATACCACAACATGGCGTCCTGCTGAAAATTGTCAAAGTTGTAGAATTGGTGTATGGTTTTGACCAGGGCTTTGTAGTCTGAACGGTCAATTTTCTCCATCTGCGCTGGATGCAGTCGGTATAACATGAATGCCGGCATGTTCGTCTCTGAGAAGCGGCTTTTCAGAGACTGGATTAAAGAGTCCATGTAAAGAACGTAAATGGAGCGGCGATAGTATTCCTCACTGGTGCCACCAGTATTTGCTCTGAATACTTGACGGACACATTGCCGTGGGACAGACATGGTGACACCGATTTCTTTGGCTGACTTCTTCTTCTTTCGTTTGAGACTAGATTAAATTTCAGGGCAGGTGGTGGAGAGCCAGGTGAGTGCAGCTTCGTCCAGCGTTGCTATACCATGCGTTCCATTTGGTGCCTTGTAGATGGGACATTCGAGAACGACATGGTCAGCAGTTTGTTCCTCTGCACCGCATTCGCAGGCCGATGAGGGAGCCAGACCCCACTTGTGCATGTTGGAATGGAAGCAACCGACTCCGGTTGAAGGGGATTGTTCAACCAGTCTCCAGTTCAGCTTCTCGTGGACAAATGTGGCTAAGCCGTGTGGTCCTGCTTAGGATTGATCCAGCTAGTGAGTAATTTGGAATCACTAGCCTGTCTGCGCTGTGGCAGTGGGTCTCCTGGAGGATGATGATAAGGGCCTTTTTGTTGTGGGCTATTCTTTGTACAGCTGACTTCAATGCCGCTGTATAAATGTTTTCTGCAAAAAGTGTTTCTGCATTTTGCCGATGATCACAAAACATTGATACGAGTTCGTCAATGTGCTTCTTGACACCTAACATGTTCAGTTGGACTGAAGGGCTTGGGTGACAGGCTCCAAAATTGGTGAATACTTGGCGATGATATATAGCGTTGAACCCACCTTGACCCCCCCTAACCGAAAACCTGCGGACGCCCTTGCACGGTATGCTACTTGACCTGTATAGGCATCGCAAGATGTAGTTAACGATGGCTGTGTGAACCAGGTCAAAAATAAGAAGACCGCCTTTTGAAATGAACGTCAATTATTGCGCGCCTGCAAAACGTCAAATTGCATTTTGTAGTGTAACTTAATATAAACAAACTGACTTCCGTCATGCTGGAATTCATATAACTAAAAGATAAACAGAACTCCGCCTGCGCAAGCGAGACTTATCCTGGGCGGTCTGTTTCAGGTAAATAAATCAAATTATTATTTCACCCAAGGGAATTCTCCGTAAACCGCGAAATCCTTGCTCTCAATCACGATCTTCGTCGGTATGTTTAAAGTTTTCGGCTGAAATTAATTCTTTGTAAAGTAGACGCAAGTAGCTAGAAGTGATAACCACTAACAAATATATATATTCAGAATTAAAGAGTGGGTGAAGAAAAACATTTCGTGTTTTAAAAAAAAAATCGTGGTTAGGAAAATCACTATACCCGGAAGAGGGCCCGGTACTTTACCATCTACGGCAGAAGTGGCTGTTTTAACCTCTGATGGCAATTCCTTTAGATCTGATTATATTAAAATCTTGATAATGTTTAAAGTCTCGGGGAATCTTTTAAATCCGGGCCCCCTAAATATTCCGGCCCGCGAGCTGATTTCATCCGGCCCGCCACGTGCTGCGGAAATAACAGCTGTACTACAACTACAAAAAAGTTACCAAATTTTTTGTAAAGGACTGACGTTGCTGTTGAGCTACACGCAACCTGCTAATGATTTTTCCATATTGTTTCTTCTCATGAAACAATTCTGGCAAATATCAGTATTAGTTGCCTGTGCCTATCACAAATTATTTGAAGTACGGTACTACAAACTATTATAGATTCTAAAAGTAAAATAAGAATTTTTTTTATAATAATACTTTTTCCATAACACCGGTAATAGAAGACACAGTTATAATTTCTGTACATGTGTTTCCTTTGGCATTAGCAATTACTGTCTTTGGCTTTGCCTTTTTGTGTAATAGAGACTGTTAAAATTGTTCGTTCTTGTAGTTCGTTGTTGCATGTTGAATTTGTACATTTTTCCACCAGGCAGCCTACATGTTGGTATTCTATTTTTATCATTAGGCAAATGGGGACAGTCTAGGCCAAATTTGGAAAAATGTAGCCTAATGTTTTTTCAAGAGCACGGTGCCCTGTGGCGTAACACAGCAGGGGATAACTTTTCCAGCAACCTTTCGATTTTCATCACAACTTTGCTATTCCACCGGTGACTTTGTTATTTATTGTGCTCGGTTCAAGTCAATGGAGATTCTAAATAGTTGTATATCTTTCCGCAGTTGGCATCCGGCCCGCAGCTGTTAATCTCGCAGCAATCCGACCCTCAGAGAAAAAAAGTTTGGTGACCCCTGTTCTAAAGTCTACAACCAGACCATAAATGTATCGCAAAGCAGACGATGATCTTACATAAGAAGTGGTCCCTTGTTGAAATTTTACAGTTGAAAAAGTGAATAGTTAACATAATTATATTAGCTGTTTGCATTTGATTTATTGTTCCGACAAATCAGTAAATTTAAAGAGCAAGATAGGTCTTTGTAGTAACATTGTGAAGTTGTGAAAAGGTACAACGTTCTGTCATCGTGTTCCTCATTCAATTAGCCCCAATAAGTTTTCACTCAGGACGCCAACTCAAATTTTTGTATTAAGTTTGGCTGTGTCTCGAATTGGACATGGTTTGAATAAGAATGTAAACGTTTGTTCATATATGAGTGAATTAAACTGTAGGCTAGGCTGATGTGAATGTGAAAATGCTTCAAAATGTGAATTTCTCAATATCTCTAGACGATTGACATTACTAACTGTTGAGAAAAGAGATGGTGACAAATAGGTAGCTTTACAATCTTACTTCTAACCGTTTCAAAATATTGCTTGACAATGACATCACGACAGTCGTTGTTAGCTTACGCCCTTTTAATAAGCAGTTTTTTCAAAGTTGTTAATTATTATCTATAAAACCTGGCGTGCCTGGAGGCCATTGCTACATTAGATTTTACGACTAATGTCACAGTCGGAAAAACAAAAGAGAGAGGCAAATATAGCTTCAATCAACTTGTCAATACCGTATTGTGTTCTCTGTACTTGCGCCAAAATGATGTATTTGGACAACCTGTTGTATCAACATGCCCACATCCACAACTTTTACCCTACTTTCAGTTTGTTAAGTGTTTGTTATACATTCTGAAATGTAAATTAGTAACCTTGGTTGACACAATCTTTCACAGCAACGATAGGCAATGCACGATGCAGGAACAGTAGCATGATGACCTCAGACTCGAACGATGCAAAGTGGGTTGAATGAAATAGCTTTTGGTGATCGTTGTGCCATCGCATATGTGCACAGTTTTTATTTTGTGTGTTGTATGGTTTTATCGATATCAATTCTATAAATCAATAAAAAAGCATTTAGGGCATATCTTGTACAGGCAGGCTCACCGTTCGATTTTTTGTTTCAATGAAATGTTTGTGATCACTAACCATAGCCCACTGCGCAAACAACAGTATTATTTAAAAATTACTAGCCTATGTTATTTTCTCTCGTGAGATAATAATTAATTGATCAACTGCACATTTGACTTTGAATTAAGGCCACATACTGCTTACTGTTTACGTTTCCTTTGTTTGTTGACATCCGCCTATTGTTCGCTATATTAATTTTTGAAACTTTTCAAGCGAAGGTTTGTACCACCATACTGAAAATAAGTATCAGGTCCAATTGCTTAAAAGTATGCTGCAATTGAAAAGTGAAAGTTCAAATTGTTTGCCAGATCAACTTGACTATGAAATATGGCTGTCAGAGCCAAAAATAAGGTAGAACTTTTGAAAGACTTATAAAACATACTTGGTTCATGAAACGACCAGTTGGTTCAACCAGTTAAATATTAACGAACAATAAACTGTATGCTTTCAAAGCAGTAAAACCGACAATTGTCAAAGTTTCTAATACAAACTATTTCTTCATAACTTTATCTGCTCGGCTCCGCCCAGTTTTTTGGGTGGTTGAATCCACTATTGCTTGCTTACGCAATAAGGCTACCACGCGTCATAGTCGGTGAAAGAACTAAGGTTCCTGTACTGGAAAGAAAAGTGTAGACTAGGCCTATATATAACGGAACCTATTCTATGTTTGATCAAAATGCATGATTTTTGCAACACATGTTAGCAAAGTTTGCAAAGAAACTTTAAATATATCTTGATATAGATTTGCTTGTCTTCGCCCCCGACCTATAACAGGCTAGGCTACTTATTCTTTCTCTTACAGCCAATGTAGACCATCACAAAACATAAGTTGGTGACAAATGGTGAAGAAAATAATTCGGCAACACACTTAGGCTATAGTTTTGCCTACGTCGTACGATGCCAGCTATTTATTGCATCGTACAAAGTTATAACTTAGCTATTCCAGGCCCATGAATAGTGTCGGCTTGATGACAAAGGACCACTCACCCCCAAGCCAGCTGTCATCATACTGAACTTAATGCAACGCGTAATTTTATAAAAATGTAAAATATGCATATCCTAATTGAATATGCTGATACAGTTATGTCAAAAGAAAAAAATATATTTAAATTTATTAATAACTATCAAATTACAGGTAATATTTTCCAAAGCTCTTGTACTTTTTGTGAGTCTTGGGTAAGCTTTTAACCGACTGTTCAATCTGCTTTGAATCCTTGCTTGTTTTACTATAAAGAAAGGCTTACCGGGATCCTTACTGCCACGTTTCCCACATAGAAGCTTCATTCGTGATCAGCTGAAAGCAAAATCATCAAAAATGCTATCGATGGTGTTGTTAGCCTATATAGAAAGTGGTATGGTTTATTAGTGGTAACAAATGTGCGTACATCGTGGATATGTTCCCCAACCGCAACACTTCCCGAAATAAATAATGACGTGTAGCCTATAAATACCAAATTCAAATAGCCTACCGATATAGATTTACAACCGCTCAAATGTTACTTTTGCAAAAAGCGGCAAAGAATTTGTCTCAGGCCAACTCGCAACACTGCTAAAATTGTCAAGTCATGTCGTTTTGTAAAAGACCATACGACTCCAAAGTGACCAAATAACTTTGCAAGTCGTAACCAATACCAGTAAGGTAGCCTTCCCTTAGGCTACTAATTGGTGGTTCTGAGAGGAGGAATAGCATGTTGCAGACTCTTATATGTAATAAGTATATCTCTTTATGTGACATTGTTTTGCAAACAAGTAGATCAAATGTTTTACTCGAGAAACCTAACAGAAAAAACGAACGAATCTGCACCTGTAATGCAGTGACCCATAATGTAGATGATCACCAGTTTATTTGGGCATGTTGCGAGAGTCTAAATTCAATCACGCCATCCCGTGACTCTGCTTTGATGTCAAACTACATCCTGTATTCAATGCTAAGCTATAAATCAAACAAAAATGAACTAATCTTGCACTGACTCAACGTTGTTGTACGTTGAACTAACAAAAAATAGACATTGTGAAATAAACCTGAGGGATGAGAATCTTCCTTGATCATTTCCGCCCGTTTCAAGCTTCTCTCGTAACACACACTAACGTTAATTCAATATAATACAACAAAACCGGTAATCACGCGGAAAAGGAAATTGTGCAGACACGTCGTGAATATGCAGTTCATAAGATTAGTAATAATCGCAGCAGTCTTGTCAAAGTGGAGTTTAAAGCTATTGAAAACAGGCCCGGATTTAGGGGGGCAGTTGCCCCGGACCCCCCGACTTTTGAAGGGCCCCCCTAAGTGGAAAAAAATGTGATTTTGTGTTATTTTTTTTCTTTTAGCCTTTAAATTTTCTGTAAAATGCTGTGTAGTAGCCTACTGGACTGATGCTACTGTAGACGTAGAGATGGTTTTTGCACGGGGGCCCCCCGATTTAAAAGTGCCCCGGGCCCCCCATCAGCTAAATCCGGCCCTGATTGGAAACATATTTTGATTTCCAAAGTAGGCTATTTCTTTTTGTTTTAAAGTAAAATCACTTTTCCTCGTTTCGTTTCGAAATGCAGCAATTTTGTTTTGTTGTGTGATCGAAACGGAGGTAATAGATTTGATAATCTCAGTAGAACTCACCATGGAAATAAAATTTTTGGCCTCATACAATGTTCTTCATAACCATGTACAACATACGGACTTCAGCGGTTACCCAAGGACGACTGGATTCACTTTTTTCCTGTTAGAATGATATCTGTTATCCGATGGGCACTTTGTAGAAAAGCGGCAACAACGTTTGCATGCGCCGCAAAATATAAGTTTTCTTATGCGGCCCTTAGGCTACAGTATTTTGAATTGTGCACTGTGCAGCCCTGATTGAAGACTTGCAGATTATTCAGGCTCACAAATGTTCAAAACAAATTGGTTCAACAATTTGGAAGCTACATTTACATATAGCTACCATCCGGTTTCGACGAAAACTAGTTTGTCGCGAGTTTGTTTCGTTTGGCTTTCGTTGTTTTCCTACAAAGAAATTGGTCCAAACAAGCCTAATGTGCACTGTGTAACCTGTTATCAAAAGTAAATTACCGAGCTTATAAGGGTGTGGTAACTTTGAACGTCGAATTCAAATCAATGACTTGTTTTGTTTCATCTTTGTGAGATTACCGTTTGCATTAAAACTTTTTATCAACACAAGAAAAACTGAGACTTTGTTACTCTGAAAATGTTGTGATCATTATTGTCACAAATTTACAATTTCCTTTTTACAGTGCGTCTGCTGGATTTAACTCAGTGCGAAATCATCCCAATCAGAAGACGTTCACAGCGTGAAAGAATTGGCACCAGCACGATTTCTTGTATTCTCAGAGACAAACGGATGTGAATCATTTTCTGAGCCCACGCACCAGAAAGCGATGAAGCGTCTGCCTACCGCAGCAAGTTTTGAAATGATAAACCACCCAACACTGCTGCGCAATGTAGAAATAAACCAATCTCTGTGTTTAATCAGACCTACTTTTTTTGTTGAATCAATGTTATGTAACCAAGAAAAAGCCCAAAGTTTGTACTACAAATGCGTCCCAAACTCCCAAAAGACATTCAAGTAAAAATCGTCCAATGAATCATGGTCTCGACAGAAAAATGTGACAAAAGCTTTCAGTGTAATCTTAGTTAGAAAACCTAGTAACCTAGTTGTTGCGATAACTTACAAGTTGACATCACCGACTTTTGCCACCAGACCTTTTGTTTTGGGGCAATTTTTTAGGGGAGGCACCACATGCCCTCCTGAACCTCAGCCCCAAAATGCGAAGGAAGCTTAAATTCAACATGGCAGTTTAAGACAAAACGTACTAGGAATTTTTATATCAATAGCCCAGCATTTAAAAAAAAAAGTTTTTGTGATGGCAGGAAAGTGAGTGAATCTAACACGACTGTCCTGTCAGCGTTGATTGGTCAATTTGCATCGCTAATTAGTTTGCTGACAAACTTACAAGAGTCCCCCCACTGCTTGTGGTAGCCTACGCCTTTCTAAATCTGGTCATACCAGTATTTCATGGTCGCGGCTAGTGCCTTCCGTATGTAGAATTTTTTTCAGATTTTTATGATCTTGCATGAAGATGAGGCTATGGTAAACTATATTTTCGGCGTAGCAGAAACGAAAGGATGAGTCACAAAATGTAGACTGACAACTGTAACAGTGAAGTGCGCATAAACTACTCAGCAACAGCGACACTGATCTACAATATTGCGATAGTTTGCTAAAAACAGACAAAGTTGAACTAACTTACTTTTGTTGAAACGAAATCAAAATGCTGTGAAGTGTGAGTTGTTGTGATGTTTGAAATAATTGAATCTAAATCAATTTCTTCACTGAGAAACTTTAATCGAAAGAAAACCAAGACATTGAGGTTTTGCACACAGTCAAAGCAGCAATGGCAAACAAACACGTAGTAGCCTACAACAATTTGAAGGTGCATCGGCTGCTCAGGTTATTGCCTACGTTTGAAGCCTAAGACCACCTGAAATTTATAGAACTAGGCTATCATGAAAAAGTCGGTAATCAGACGTCGAAATGGCCGCGCAAACTAGTCTATAGCTAATCTTGCCTCTGATACCCCAGGTTTGCCTTCTGAGAATCCTACTTCGATCACAGTCATGATCGGCGTGGATTGCGTGGCCAAGTTGTGAGAACGTAACGCTCAAAATGCCATGTCAATACAGAAAACCAGTAGCGGATCGAGGGAAACTTGGCCACAAAGGCGGATTTAGCATGTAGCCTTTTGTGGAGGGTCGATTTTAAAAAGACACAATAATATGTGGGTCTACATCGACATTAATCCACCTTGCAAAATACACCGTGAATAAAGTTACTTTACTATGTTTAAGCCTCCCCTCTCCCGGATCCGCACTGCCACGTGTCCTTTTCCAAAATACAGATAAAAGCATGCTAATTTTCTATGTTTTTGCAAAAGTTTTTTAAACTTAACTTCAATTGTATATTAAAAATTCTCACTCAAACTTTTACAGTAGCCTAGTGGAATTCAGTTTTCATTTGATGGATTTTGTCCTACCGAAAAAGGTGTGCGTCTCATTATTGGGCCTAAAACTACTAATAAAGCGATTAAAACAAAGTTAACTTTGTCAAAATGTTCTGGTGGCAAGCCCCCAATCTCTTGCAAAACTGTTTCCCTTTTTGATCCCAAACTTCAAATTTTTATCTCGTTTTCCAGATTTTAAATATTTAATACCGCATGTGACCCGCGAATACTTCCTGCATCTTGTATTTTGTAACGAACAGATTTGCGTTGGTTTTTGCTCTATGTTGTTTGCACAGGCTCTCGAATTCAATTGTAAGTTAGATGCTAACTAATTAATTTAGTCAGGTGAAGTAATTTATTAATAAAATGAGTGTTAAAATAAAAATTTCAGAGAAAAACAGAGAATTTAGTTCTCTTTGGAGGAAAGGTATTTTGTCATAACAAAGGTAAACCACAGTGACCTGGTGTGCTTGCAAGCAATATCCGTTCCGAAGGAGTTTAATTTAATTTAAAAGATTTTGAAGATGTGCTCCTTGTTCAGTAGCTCATACATTTGCGAAAGCACTTCCTCAATTATAAAGCGATTGGAAAGTAACACACGGAACGGCTGATAAAACCCTGGATGCTCGCATCGACCACGGATTTTAAAGCAGAGATTTAAACAATAACCAAAAGCAAGAAACAACGAATTGTTTTGCTATTTTGTTGCTGTGTTATAAATTGTATCTTTTTCACAAGCTGAAAATCACTTATCGCACACAAAATGAAAATCATTTTTTTATGCGGCCCGTAAAGTTTTTCTCAAACCTTAATGCTCTTCGTCTTGGACAGCTTTGAGGTAGGCTACAATTGATAAATTAGCCTACTTGCATGGAAGCCTTTTTGAGTAATTTTAAAACGCAATTTCGAATTCCAGGTCAAAGCAACCCATGAAAACTTACGTAATAACCTCAGATTGCGGAATGCTTTTATAATGAACAATTACCGCGCAGTATATGAAGCATTAAGGCTCGTGACGAAACTTCCTGCTATTGCAACCTCTTTTAAATTTGTGGCGTACAAAAGGAAATATTGCACGGGTGGGTGGGCTATAGCGCGTCTAGTTTCAACAATTTAACTTGCATAGGATTGAGACTGAGCTAAAAATAATTTATGACATAACTGAACTTGCTTAGAAGTCAAGCGCTTTTAGTTGCAACCTACCGTACCGAAAACATTAGGATATATCTACAACCGTGTTTCGTATGACGAGAATATATTCGGAAGCGATAATTGCTGACTGGTTCTAAAACAAGCTATCTCAGGCAATAACCACTGAGATCTTGAATCATATTTATGACACCGGAAACATCCCTAGTGATATGGTACGTTCCATATTCATAACTTTACCAAAGAAAACCGGAGCAACAGAATGCTCACTCCACAGAACAATTAGCCTTGAAACAAAGGTTTTACTCCGAATCATGATGATGAGATTGAGACCAAAACTAAAATCGGAAATTTCAACAGCACAGTTTGGATTTGCTCCAGACAAAGGGACCACAAAAGGAAATTTTACATTAAAAATGATAACAGAGAGATGTGTGTCCGATTCTTCTGTTTATTTAGAGAATATTGTATTTTATTCCACAATATCGTTTCTTTTGCATTCTTGCATTTTATCCAGTGTTTACCTTTGAGTGCCTTTCCAGACGGCGAATTTTGTTGTCTGGGTTCGTTCAAAATAAGTGTTTTACATCAAAACAACATTTTTCATGATTAACAATAGAGGTTAATGAGATAAAGTCTCAGCGAAAACGTGTCAACGAAAAAAAGACAGTTGCCAAATAGCGTTTGACATAAAAAATAAAGTTAAAACCTAAGTGGCAGTTTAGAATAAACCTGGGTTTCGGCGTTGCATGTCTTAGTTGTCATTGAATTTGACCATTTATTAACTGAAGTTGACCATTTAAATGCTTGCATATGTTCGCAGGTCGTCCGTCGAAAAAAACTGAAGCCGAATCGGAGTGCAGCCGAATAGTAGCAGACCCGAAAACTTCGCAAGCCGCGGCTGATAATAATCGAATATGATTCAGCCTTCGTCCCGGTCCTTATCCCGTCCGAAAATCTGCGCTTTTTATATTGATTCAACATCTGCAGAAGTCAACATTAAAAAGGGATGATTTGGAGGCTGGATGTGATACGTTTTACACACATAACAATGGCGACAAGCGAAGCAACTGATCATAATTTTACTGCGCAGTCTAATACCCTGCTATTGTACACACTGTACTGGACTGTGCCATAACCCTCACCAATGCAAACAAATATATTGCGACCAGATGAGTAGAAAATTTCAAGTTGCATTATTTGTATTGAGACATACCAATATTTGCTTTTCAAAGGAATAGGCAGTAATTCACACATGTTGGTTCAGGGCTGCGAACTCGAGCAATTTTCATGCGACTACACGTCACACAATCTGCATCTTTAATTTTTCAACTTTCAGTCATGCAGCCATACTTGCAAAAAAAAAACATCACTTTTTTTGAAGTGTGGTTCAGACAAAAGTTTAAAATGAAGCAAAAAAACAACTAACTTTATTTAATTTTTCCCATTGAAATGATTGGTCGCGTTTTTGATGCAAGAGTCGAATATTTTTCTATTCCAAAATCACTGTAGCACAAAGCAAACGATTTTGTCGATAACAAATTCTTTGTTTGTTAGTGTATGTTCGAAGCCCTGATTATGGCAACCATAATAAAAACAGTTTTATTAGCAAAATATACATAGTAGTGAAATGTATGGAATCAAGATGGTCGCATCAAAATGCTATGGAGTCGCAATCAATAAAATCTGTTATTTTACTTTATGTAAATTAACTACAATGCATGTAACCTTTCGAGCAACTTGACATTTCAATACAACACAAATCCATATACGCAATTTTGTATGTGTTTTGCATCTATCAATATTGATCAGTATAGTTGGTTATGCGTGATTGTAAACAATTTAACAGAAAGCCACTTTTTCGAAAATACTACGCAAGGTATAATGATATCACATGCCATGCAGAAACATAAGCAAAAGTTATAGCCAAGGAAAAATTCAACTGATCAACCAAGTATAATTATAGACAGAGCTTAAATGTTGCATTTATGTACAAATGCATCCTCATTGTAGTTTAGTTGTAATTGATGGATGTCATGTATGTTTTTAGTTTTTCCAAACCATCTCTGGCTTGTTCTGCTTTACAACCATCTTTTGCAACAGCAAAACCTAAGTATTGATTGGCCTTTATAAGACAAGCACCTTTTCCTTTGCCATTAAAAGCATAAGAGCAGTCATCTATCTCTCTCAAAAACATGAATTTTGTTGGTCCAATCTTTAAACCTTCAGTTGCTTTCGGCACTGAAAAAACCAGATTGCCTGAGGTGGTCACTCCTGATACACTTCCACTTTCTCCCCAGAGAGAATAGTCAGGTCCACACAAACGAATATATGCGATAGTTTCTTGACATTGACCAAGGACATGAGCAGTGTGAGCATTCCAAGACATTTTCGGTTTGTTGGTTACTTCTACAAAATATGCCACATGAAACACAGCTGAAATAATGAAAACACATGATTCAGTAAAAATTCGAGTTTGTTTGATAGTTCGTCATCTCTTTGTATTCCTGGAAAAAAAGTGCTTATATAACTTCTAAATTCAACATTTTTTTTGCAACTGAATCAGTGGTGCGTGCGACATTTATCTGGCTGGTATTCCCAAGGATGTGAGCTCGATACTACCCAAAAGCACTTTCCTTTAAAAAAACTAAATTTCCTACTAAAAAACACTGCCAAAAGTAGAGCTCGACCGATATATCGGTCAGCTGATATGTATCGACCAATATCAGGAGTAGCCAATATATTGTATCAGCTATTTTTTGCCGATAGCAAAAGCCCACTAAAAACTAGTCATGCATGCCTTTAGAAGAAACACAAGTTGCTCATTTGTGCTAGTAAAGAGTGCATATAAACTCTCTCGTTTTAATTACAAGCACGCGGCTGCACACAATCTGTTTTTGCACGCAGCACGTGGATTTGTATCATGGAACACCCCTACTTCTGTCCCCAGCGAACAAGTGTTCAGCACTGTTGGACTGATTTACGATGACAAAAGATGTTCTCTTCTTGGCATGAATGCTGAGAAACTATGTTTTTTTAACTATATACAATTTAAAACTGTTGAACTTTGATTATTGAATTGAATACAAAACAGTATTGCATTTGGTTGTTTCGTTTTTGTTTGGTGTTTTTTTTGTGATTAGTGTTAAGAATGATTTCTTTACAGCAGCCAATGCATAAACTTTCTTGGACTGGTTTATTGCTTAATAACTTTGTTGGTAACAATTTTTTCGTGGTTGATATATATCGGTTGGTACATACAGGGTTGGAAAAAATGCTTAGCTTCCCGGGAATCTGTTTTTAGCAAAAAAATTTCCTACGGCTTACAATCACGATAATGACGTCACAGGCCTCGAAATTCACGGCGGACATGTCCGCCGTCACAGCATGTGATGTCCGCGGGAAGTACCCTCTAGATCGGTCATATTTGTCCGCCGAGAAATATCGCAGAAACTAGCGATACAAATCGTCATTGCATAGCACGAACAACTGTTGCAAGAATATAATTTGCGCTGGGAATGCGAAATTATCGCATTCCAAGCGCGCATCTAGAAAAAGTTAATACTGTATCTTTTAGCTTCCATTCAAGCAGAAAAACTTTCGAATTTTACGTTGCTTTAACGATTGATGACATTGAATCAGCGTAACAAAGGTGAATTTTTTGCTAAGAATCGATGGGAGTACCGGTACTTCTACACTAATCACGCGCAACTTAGTTCAAGTCTTACGTCACAATGTCTGGCTTTGATCTCCGAGTAATATTGATAAGGCAAGGTTGGTTACAAAGTTAGATTATAAGAGTAGGCTACTACAGCAAGATGCAGCAAAACTTAAGTTTTGGTATTACAGTAAGAAAGAAAAGGCCCAGGGAAAATTCTGAAAGTGAGAATGAGGGCGATGAACCTACTACTAGGAAATTTAGTGGTGATAGACGCATATATTAAATGAACAACGAATGTAAGGATTAGCTTTGTCCAAGATCACAACATATCGTTTACCCCAAGCCATCAATTTCCGATCATCAAGGCCATCAACAATATGAGTGACAACGAAAAAAATCAAAAGAGGTTGTTTGAAATCGCATATTTCATCGCTAAAGAAGAGCTCGCATTTACGTTTTTCCCTCAACTAGCCGGTCTGGAGAAAAGACACGGAATAGATCTCGGTATCACGTATCTTAACGACAAGCACTGATCTCGTGGAGATTGGCGCACGTCTTTGAAGATCGATGCTATTGAAGCTCTCATCATAAGCATATGTTTGGATGGCCTTGATTGCGCTGATTATAACTCCGAGCCTGCCGTGGTCTCGTGGAATACTGATACTATTTTGAAAAGGCGACCGCATCATGGAGAGGGGAAAAATAATTGTGCTTTTTCTAATGTTTTGTTTATTCTTTTCGTCACTTTCGCTCACATAACATGTAAAAATAAACCTAAAGAAAAAAGCCTATAGTGAAACTTTGCACATCAGAAAATAGTAGCGTTACGCGTTAGAGTTTTCCGACTCGTGCCCAGAGCATTGTGACGCAAGAAGCCACACGACCTCGTTCGGCGGAAGTTAATCAGTTATGCGGCGTATTATTTTTTTATTATTTATTTGCATCAGATACAAAAAGTTCATAGAATTCAAATTTTTAACAATCATCATCATCATATTTAGTAGCTACACGGCGTCAAGCGCACGTTGTTGGTCTGATGAAAGCCTTTCAGAGTAACTTTGCTGAAATTTTAAAAAGCCTAAACCGTAGCTATGATTCTCAAATGGCGAAGATTTATCAAGATAAAGGGATTAAGTATGACGATCGACGTTAAAACTGGTGTGTCCGCCGTGAGACTTAATTTGTCCGCCGAGATAGCTGCTCAGACCGGACACGTTTGTCCGCCGTCAACAAAAACGAATTTCGAGGCCTGACGTCATAATTACACCATTTACACGTTTTCCGGCGAAAAGCTCCATGCAAAAAACATACTATAGATGGCCACCTGTAGCTTCATATTTCCAATAAACAGTCTTGATATCAGACATGGCGCACTGTTTGTGAGTGATGTCCCCACTTTGATCTGCTGCATGTTCTCTTTCTTTTATTTTCTTAAAAGTATTCTGGAGGAAAGCGCTTTCCCATGCTGGACAGCATTGCTCGAAAAATAAGTTTTCCCTTGTCCAATGTCTAATTGTCTATCGCCTTTTCTACATTTACTTGTTCTTGATTTGCTGAATCTTGTAACACAACACTGTGCGGAACATCACGAGATTCACGCAATGGGGTCATTAAGTCGACGTCTTTACTTACAAGGGGCAAACCAACAAATAAGTATTGTTGCAGATATGTTTTATTGGTCTGCAATTCGGGCAAGTGGCCAGCTCTCTCTTCAGCCATTTCACCAAGACATACAACAAAAGATTCGAAGGCCTTTGTTTTGTTCCAAAATGGAGTGCGACTTGTTGTAACGTTTGACTGACCATTCCTGATGTGCAATAAAAATCAACACACAAAAGTAATTTGACGATGAATTCCATCGTCTTGATACGACAAAGAAGGTCACCAGCGTCGTTTGCTTGACGGGTATCGCTAGCTGCAATGCTCTCCAAGACGCAACGTACAATACCATAATTGTGCAAGAAATTTTTGAAAACTCTGTGCGGCTTTGAAACGAATCCCGTTTCCGAAAACCATGAAGGAGCTTTCAGATCGATGCCGAGATTGTGGGCCATAACAAGCATTACCTCAAAGGTTATTCCGAATTGGAATTTGCTTAGTATCGCACCGATACCTCTGCAGACACTGTCGATCCAGGATATGCTTTTCTGCATATCTTTATTAGCGAGTTGTAACAGATGTGCTGCATCCCACAAAAAATTGACGTTTTGTCTGAGTCTTCAAAGTTGCCTTTCCAATACCTCGTTGTCATTGTCCTCAACTTCTTTACTACTAGCAATAGCAGCTGACTGTGCTTCGTTGCTTATTTTTTTCTTCGCTTTAATTGCTCCCCTCGTCTTGTGGATGTGGTCTTTTCCGAGTGGATGAAAATGAGGAAAAAATTTCCGTTAGACTTATTTGACTATATTCTTTCATAGGAAAACCTTGATGTTGCTGACGGATATGTTCGCTAAGCCTGTCCGCTGTCCCTTCACACAGACACTCTGCAATAGCCACACCTAATTGGAAGCTTTGGTTTAAACGTTGGCGTAGCTGCCATTTTTTTATTACCTAGAATTACTGAAAATACACACAGAACTGAATATATGGCTAACTTGAGTTATGGAAACGGTAGCCTAGTAATAACGCCGACATGGGCAGTCGAATCCAAGCAGAGAAAAACTTCCCGCTGATAAATTTTCATTGCAAAGGCTAATCCGCAAAAAGCATCCGTTGACTGCTGAATTTTTTCTTAAATGCCTTTTTCAAATATAATACAGTAAAATCTTTCACAAGTTGGCATACTAGAATTTATGATTATGATATATCACACTACCAAACTTTAATACGTTAATCACTTTTTTTGTAAATACGCATTTGCAACGCTCATATGAAGACGTTAGTGATGAAATTCTTACGATAAAAATTTCCCGCAAACCGGCAAATTTCCCGGGAATCTCATTCCCGGATTTCCTATTTTTTCCAGGCCTGGGTATATATCGGATATATATTTACGGTTGATATACATCAATATCGGCCTAAAAAATTCGTAAATATCGGTATCGGCCTGAAAAAGTGATATCAGTCAAGCTCTACCTAAAAGTAAACTGAACATTGATGAAACCATTATTTTTAAAAGTACTGTAACTTTTTACAGCCACTAAACTAACTTGTTAAGAGTAAATATGTAATGCGTTGTTCGGCAAACACGATCACATCCTTTTGTGATAAACAGAAACTTACCCAGAGAAATTCTCAAATTCCAGCAAATTAAAAAAACTCTAACTTTATTACTCATATTTGAAAAGACATAAAAGATTCACCACAAAAACACAGTATGGTAGCCTAACGACTGAGTATTCGGGTTAGAATTTATTTTAGAAAAGACGCTTCTGTGTGGTATCGAACTCACATCCTTTGGAATACCAGCCTGACAAATATCTCACGCGCTACTTATTCATTTTAAAAAAACTGTTGAATTTAGAAGCAATATAGGCACTTTTTTCATTTGCTCTTCTCTCATCTTTTGCTTTGAAAGAGAAGATGGAAGAAATAAATAAGTTACATCATGCCGGTCAAATAGTGTTTTAGATTTAAAGCGATCCCACAAATTACCTATAAGCACCATAAGGCGCGTTGAATTACCCATAAGTACCATAACCTAAGTGGCGTCGAATTACCCATAAGCAACATGGAATTACTTACGCCTTCATGTCAGCGTATATGTAATCTGCAGGTTGCTGCAGCAAACGGAGTGCCACATAAAATAAGGTGTTGCGACCGTGCCATATTTTAAACCGATTGTCCTGCTTTGGCATTATGCACGTTATAACGTCAGCGTTTTGTCGCTTCTACCTTTTATAGACCTCTGCAATGTTTGTCGTATATTGTATTTTTGTTGGGATGGTTAGAAATAAAAACAAGCTGAAAATATTGTGAGCGTTCTCAAAACAATACCGGATTACCGGTATAAACTAAAGTAAGCGAAGATTTCACGAGCGCTTGGTGGCGTAGTGGTTTAGACAAAAAGCTATTGACATTGATGACACGAGTTCGATTCCCATCCTTGTCATTATATATTCTTCTTTTTTTCTTCTTTAATTATCAAGTTCAAAGCAAGAATTAAGTCTCTGGCTGACTGCTACAACGACTACTATGCTGCAGTCACCTGGTTCATAGGAAAAAATGTCCTATGTTAAAGTGTTTCGGAATGGCCGTTTCGGTGAGTCCGATCCCTTAACGGGAGATTTTTTCAATTTTTTTTTTTAATTATTGGGTACCGTAGCCTAATTATCATTGCCGTTTTAGGGTTAGGGGTTAGAGGTTAGGAACTCACCGAATCGGACTCACCGAATAGTAGCAGACCCAAGTGTTTTACCGGCCAAAACACTCCATCTGCTGCTGCACCCTGCAGAATATACAATTATACATAAGCGGGTGGAAAGGCAAGGAGGCCAATCTCCGTGTCCACCTTCAGGCATGCCTTCAAGTGTCCTGCCAAAGACACAGGCTCTTGAGCGGTCTCAAACTATATTTTCAAACGCCGAGTCAGTGCTCCTTACCACTCGGCTATGCAGCCGACTACTAGGTTACTAGACGGCTATATTACAGGCTTATGGGTAATTCGACGCGACTTAGTGCTTTCGGGTAATTTGCTGCGACTTATGGGTAATTCGACACGACTTATGGGGCTTATAAGTAATTTGATGCGACTTATTGGTAATTTGACATGACTTATGGTGCTTATGGGCAATTTGTGGGACCCGATTAAAAGACCGGTGCCGGTCAAATAGTTATTGCCTTGTTTTTTCGTTGTGATGGTCAGAAATAAAAACAAACTTAACTGATTGATCAACTGAATCTTTATCCTCGGACTGGGAAAGCTTCTTGTAAGTTGTATAGCTTAATCCTGGCAGTTTTGCATACTTGTAAAGGCTTTGAATCACTGACGCAGGCCCGGTCACCGAGATTGACAGAGTGCAGTTTTTGATTGTTGAAGTCTTGTTGCTTGATGATTATTCCATCCATTAGATGCCGCTGAATGGAGAGCAATCTTTAACGTGCGTTGCTCAAGCGCACACCCCGTGAATTGAGCTCGCGCCGCTTGATCGTGAAGTTTCTTTGTTTCAGAAGTCACGCGCTTACTGAGCTATCGGGGTGGACAACTGTTGACTATCAGCACCTAACATTAAAACTTTGTAGGCTACGGTAGCTATATTTACACTATATAGCTTAATAATAGCTTCAATAGTGTTGCCAGATAAGGAATTCTGCCTTAATTTGAGAAAAGTTTAAAGCTGTTGAAAACAAAAACTTGTATTTTGGAATTTTTTTTAGTCCTGGGCAAAGCTCAAAACCCTAAGCATATTCCTTGAACCACTGGCGCCGACTTACGGGGTTATGGGGTGGCCACGCCACTCCGTAACCGCTGTGGCAGCCACCACGTTTAGGTTACATTACTTACTGCAAATAAATGTAATTTGAACGGACGTTTAAATCTTTTTTTGATGATTGGTTTTCGCTTCAATTTAATGTAAAGCAAGAGGTGAACCAATACAGTATTGCTAAGAAAATGATTGTTTTTGTCACAAGCATGATACTCGCGTAACATCAAGCAAGCTACGTGAAGATTACGCAACACGTGGCTACGAGTTTTTTCCTTGTTGTTGTTGCGATTGTTTTATTTGTTACTTGTCATAAGTCATTGTTACATTTGTTAGGTTTTATTAATCAATAGGATTTATTAATCAATAAAATACGATCTTTCCATTGCCTCCCTCAAAAATCTTTTTTTTTTTTTAAACTGCTTATAATATCATCATGGCAGGAAGACTTTCAGGTGTGCAAGCTCGCTTTGAAGAAACTCGCCTAGCTATGCTTTATTTGCATTGCGCTGGTTATCAAGTAAATCTGATCGCACAAGATTGCTTCAAATCCACTAAACAAGAACTGCATGCAATATCAGTGTTAGGTGCTGTTGTTAATTTTATAAAAGCGTCTCCGAAAAGACTGGCAAAATTTAATAATTTTATGAAGATAAATGAATCTTCTTCCTCGCCTTCATTGCGCGCTCTCTGTACCACACGCTGGGTAATGCAGCTCCCAGCCGTAAATGCTTTTCTTGACCAGTATGAGGTCATACTAGATTGGCTTGACACGGCATCGAAAGAAGATGGCATGGATGCTGTCACTCGAAACAATGCCACTAGCCATGTTTTATCCATGGAGAACTTTGACGTTTACTTTTCCTTGCGCATCCTGCAAAAGCTTTTGCTTATTTTAAGCCCTGTACATATCGCTGTTTAGAAACGTGGGATCAATGTCGGAAAGGTACGTGAATTACTGGAAGCCGCCGTATCATCAACAGTTTCTTGGAATGCAGCAACAGAAAGTGAGGCATCTGCGTTGTTCGACGCATGTAAAAAATCTGCTGTTGATATGGGTTTGCAGTTGCCATCTTTGCCGCGTGGCCGTGGTAGACGTACTGCAAGATCTTTCGATGACCAGCAACAGCAAGCGTTTTTTTTTCTACCGTAGATGCTTACTACCAAAGCATTTATTTAGCCGTATTTAAACAGTGTTCTTCACTTTTGTCACGTTATTCACAGCAGGACATGAAAACGATCAATGACATGGAAACAGTTCTGCTTGCCAAGGATCAAGCATCGGAAGAGAACAGAGCTGCTTTTGAAAATGTCGCTGCCACATATAAAAATGACATAACCCAACGCTTCTGCGTCTGGAATTGCACTTTGTTTCAACTATGTCGCAACTGCTTGATCTATTTGCAAGCAATGAAACAATTTCATTAATGCTTCCAAACTCCTCCTGTGCTTTATTTTAAAGTTGTTTTAAACTCCTCCTGTACCTCCTGTGCTTTGTTTTAAAGTTGCTTAGTAAATTATCGAGCTACAAATCAGGTGTGAAAAGACAATTGCATCTACGAAACACGCTTAGTAAAATCAAACAAAAACATGCAGTTTGAAAGTTTTTAGGTTGCCATATTGTGCTATCCGCCACCCCGTGCAAAAATAAAAGTCGGCGCCTATGCCTTGAACTCTGACCCTTACCTCAGCCCTTCCTAACTTTAATCCTAACTCTGGCAACACCTGATTGTAACCATGGCATCAAGTGTGGAAACATAGCCACTTCCAACTTTGTAATGTTGACACAATATGAATGCAAGTTTGTTTCTTGTTGTTGGTGTAGATATTTTAGTATAAGGTACCGTATATTAAATGTTTTTCATCTACTTGGCTAAGGGTGGCTGCCCATAAAAATTCAATGACTAGTTTAAGAGGAAAATTTTAAAATTTTTGTGGAAACTCCGATCAGTGACTTCGGCTTTTTTCTATTTTTTCTTTTGATCTTGTCAGGTGATGAAATCGGGGGACGAAGTATTCAGGGAACAAAACAGGTTGCATCCCGTTGTTTCTTGGGTTAAGATTCCATAAGATACCTACCGTATCAGTTTGACACCGTCTGGAAGTGCTTTTTTTTTAAACTAAATTTTAATTGAAAGTGACTCAATTGTTACTTTTTCATATTAAGTAATAAAACTGGAGTTTTTTTGAATTTGATGGAATTTCCCTGGATAAGTTTTTGTTTATCAAGAGTGACTATGGTTCGTTTGCTAAACACTTACGGTACCGGTAATCTTTGTTTCGACACGTTACATTTTTGCTGTAAACAAGTAAGTTTGGTGGCTGTAAAAATTAACATTACTTGTTAAAAAATAAATAGTTTCATCAATGTAGGGTTTTAGTGTAGCAATTTGTTTCAATTATTCATATTGAACTATTCACATTGCGACTTGTTGTTTTATTCATTCATATAGAAGACAAACGTTCAAGCTATAACCTAGCACATTGTAGTAAAACGTTACAGTTAGAACACACAAATACAACATAAAATATGTTTATAAACTTGTGATAATTTCATATTTTCAACTGCATCACTCAAGAAACTTATACTTTTTGGCATCAAAATGTTGTGGAATAGTTACGAGCAACCTATTTGTGTAAAAATACTTTTTTCTACAATTGCCTTCGCGTCCCTTTACTCACTATGTCTCCGTTTTCATTTAGGAATTCTTTTCCACCTAGCTACATGATTAACAGGATGCTTGTCCTCGCCAGTCGCGACTTGAAGCCTTGCAATCTTGCATGTGTCTTTTATGGAACTATAGAGCAAAGTTTGGGCGGGGTCATATAACAGAGTTTCCCTATGAAAACAATCACAGTATTTATTTCATTGAAAAATGATTGAGAAAAAAGATACAGCTCCGATTAGCTTCAACACGAAACACGTTGCAGCTGATATTAAAAATAAAACCGTTTCTACTGAACGGTAGCCCATGCAAATTAAAACCTGGGAAGTGGGTTATAGTCCTGGTTATAGTAAATAACCTGCTGGAAAAATTCATCTGTTTTAAATTGATTGGACGTTTGCGTACGTCAAATTGTAAAAATGGGCTGATTTTTCCAGATGGGAATGGCTATCAATTGATCAGACTGGGAAAGCTTGTTTGAAAGCTTTATTTTGGCAGTTTTCCACAGGCCTGCTTGTAGCGGCTTTGAACCACTAACGCAGGCCGATCACCAAGATTGACAGAGTGATGTTTCCATGACTGACCATATCAAGCATAAGAGAAACGTGCATTAATCAGGCTTTAATAAACTTAGAATTGACACATCCATAACACAGTTCAGAAACTAAGAGAGAGAGAGAGAGATAATAATACAATACTAAATAAATTACAGAACTAATCTGACAGCCGTTCAAGAATTGAGTTAAGCAGCTGAAACTAGCAGTTAGCCTACAAGGTCTGACAAATGTAGGCTACAATAGAACGCTGCTGGCGTTGTAGAACTAAGAAAGGAAGGCAAAGATCTGAAGTCACAAACGCGAAGCACTGATTAGGCGTAAACCTACAAGCAGTGCGGTGCTCTACAGTAGGCTACGACTGCAGGGATGTACGCGCATACAAAAAATATTGACGCCGTCAGGGTTAACGCAAACGTTATAAAAAACATACGCCGTATGCGTCAACGCAACTTGTAAAAAAAGTTGGCGGCGTCAGCGCATAGACTAGCGTAAACTCATTTTGTTTGCTAGGTGCCAAACATTCACACGGTATGAACCACTCGAAACAAACAAGTTTTATTTTGAATTTCCACGAAGATACACAAGCATCTGAAAGTGTTCATCTGACATTTTGCTGTGTTTTGGTTCCAATATGTCTTTGCCCATTGAAAACATTCTTTCAACTGCAGCGCTGGAAGGTATTGGCGTGTTGTAGCGAAAAAAAGACATTAAAAATATGCGTTGACGCTATGCGCTTGTTACGGACAATTTTCATATCAAACGTCATATAAAACCGTTCAGGTCTACTGAATCTTAGCGTATTACGTAATGAGATATTTCTAAAAAAAATGAGCAGATTGCAGAATCGTTTGCAGGACCTAAGCCAAACTTGAACAGGTGTAAGCCAAACTTGAACAGGTGTAAGCCAAACTTGAACAGGTGCTTGAATAACTTATCATTGCTTATCATTATTAGGTCACAGTAACTCCTTACGTGCGTTTGAAATATCGTAATTTATTCTCGTCATTTTAAAATTGTTGCTTGAAGAAGTTATTGGTCGCATAAAATTTAACTGTTTTGCTTAGTGCTTGATAGCTGGACAAAATTTCCGTCTTTTATCCAAGTAATTTGCGTTGTAGTGACAAGTTTAGTGGTGTATCGCGTTGCACCCAATTTCGACAGCCAGTGGCTATTTTTACAGAAATACAATTCTCGAATAGACGTTTCCAGAAGAGTGTTTCTTTCGGTCATTACATACAGACGAACGGGTCCGGAAATCTTATGTTACAATTTTCCCAGATTATGGTTATGATTAAGATTATGGTTTACCGCTGTGACCAGCGCTAAAAAACCGCGAAAACTTTACGGCGTAGCCTCAAGCGCAAGCTATCCTAAAAAATGTGGCTGCAAGCGTTAGCGTAAACAAAAAGTCTACGCCGCAAGTATGCGGCGTATAAGTAGGCCTACATCTTTGGCTACGAGTTAAATTAGTTATAAATTTACCACATGACGTGTCGTTCCCGGGGAATTAATCTATTCGTTTGGTAGGCTACCGCTGAATGGAGAGCAGTCCTTATAATGCGTTGCTCATTTGCTCAAGCGCACACCCCGAAAGTCGAACAAGCGCCGCTTAATCTTAAAACTTCGTTCATTATGAAGTCACGCGCTAACTAACTGAGTTATCGGGCAAAGTGTTTTTGAATGCCACAAAAATCACACATTGTTCATGTTATTTTCAACTTAAGGAAGCAAATCATTGCCTTGCAATCTACCGTATTCTTCAAAATTTGAAAAGCGAAAATGTAAAAAGTAACCTCAAAAAAGTTTCTTGGAATAACTGTGCCTAAGCATTTTTCCTAGAAATCTTTGTCAGAAATAAAGATCACTATTCTGCGTAACAAAATATAAATTAACTTTGCTGAAGACACAAACCCAAACCCTAGCTTGCAACAATTAACAGACATTGAATCAATGTAGAAATGATTAATTTTGCTGGCTGGGACACTTGCCGTCATCTCCTGTTCATTAGGTGAAGGGCCTAGTGCAACAGGGAGGTATGTCAATTTTTACCAAATTTAAGTTAAGCACGCCAGGAAGTTCATGAGCCTGCTGCGCGTCTTGTTCAAAAAGGCCGTATGTGTATCTTGAGAAATTAAGGAGATAGGCGAAGGAAAAAGGGTATATGTCACATAATTTTTTTATCATTTCAGCGCAAAAAGGATATATGTCTGACATATATCTTTACTGCAAGCAACAAATTGCAATAATTGAACATATAACCTGCAAACCCTGGCTTATCCAAGCAAAGCATTCTCGAAATGATTTGTTTTTTTATTGGAAACACTATCTCGTGTTCAATGAAGTGTTGCAAGCAGCTCACTTTCCAGCCAGTGTTGTTCAGGATCCGGATTTTTGGAGTCTGATCCTGCCGGATTTGAAGAAATTTTTTGGATCCGGATTGGATTGGATTCAATTTTTCCCAAGCTGGATCCGGAGCCGGATTATCCGAATCCGAATCTGTTTAACTTTGTTTAGTTACGTTTTAATAAATTGAATGACATAAATTTCATGTAGTTGCTGTTCTTCGTTTCAGGGAAGCTAGCCTCCGTAGATCTGGCAGCACTAGTCTGATACCGATGTACGGTACTCGCAGAGTCGCAGTCTGTCGCAGTCAGCAGAAGCAAACCAGCAACTAAGCAAAGGCAGGCATGCCACGCTAAGAGGTTGATGAAAGTAGCCTACCTCGGTACTAGAAAGTGCTGGCCGGTGCCCAGCAGAAGCTAAAAAGTTTGCCATAGTAGATCTCCTGTTGCTGTGCAGTATAGCCTACTATTATGCTTTTAACTTGACATTTTAGATTGTATTCACATTATCAACTGTTGATGCTTTACTTGTACTCAACTCTGTGTTTAGGTCTGAGGAAGAATAGTTTTCTGAACGACTTACATTTCTGTATGGTTCATGGAAGTTAGCATGTGATTAGTGACAATTTATTATACACTGATCTTATAATGACATTTGTATCATTAGGTTATATTCAAAAACAGTATGCTTTTGATAAGTGTGTGCAATTGTGCATGCTTACACTGCTATTTTCTTTGTTTTGTTATTGTCGTTTATTGTTGTGTTTCAGATTGATTACTGGTAGGCTGAGTGCTACTTTAATATCAGTATAAATTCATTATGCTGCAATTGAGACAAGGATGGTAGGGTAAGAAAAAAATGTTAGTGTAACATATGTCTGCTATAGGGTCTGCTACTATTCGGTGAGTCCGATTCGGTGAGTTCGATTCGGTGAGTTCCTAACCTCTAACCCCTAACCCTAAAACGGCAATGATAATTAGGTTACGGTACCCGATAATTAAAAAAAAAAATTGAAAAAATCCCCCATTAAGGGATCGGACTCACCGAAACGGGCCATTCCGTCTGCTATAAGTATAATGCTAGTTTTCGGATATTCGGATCTGGATTGGATATTGCTTTTCCTATTATTTTTGAATCAGGATTGGATTCGGATATTTCTAAAAAATTTCGGATTGGATTGGATTATCAAATTTCAATATCCGCACAACACTGTTTCCAGCACATGAGGCTAAATGCTCTTTATAGAAGTGAAGAAACCCAGTGTCATGGCTTAGAAACATCAAAAAGAGGCGGAGCAATGCTGAGGAGTTGAAGCAAGTATGTGAAGATCAGCTTTGCCGTGAGAAATGTAGGTTGAAGTGCTCCTCAACGATCGATTCTTAGACAAGGCATCAACTTTTCACAGACTTTTATTGAAAAAGTTATTATGCACAGCAGCACATTCTATTTGGATTCATTGAAAACTTCTCTACTCGACATAAAAAAAAGAGCAATAAAGCATCATGAGATGTCATTCCGATACAAGGTTAAAGTAGCTACGAATGAAAATAACCATATGAAAGAAGCATACGTGTGCAAAAGAGCCTTGACTAAAATTTATGTGCTTAGCGATAAGAGAATAGATTTTATCAATGCTCAAATAAAAAAGGGAACTGCAGCCTAAGTCCGAAACCTGATGGAAGAGGAAAGCATGCACACAGATCAAACAGGATCCCAGAAGCAGTTAGTAGTGGATAATATTAAAAATCTTATAGCATCATTTCCAACTGACGAATCACACTGCCGTCGAATGCAAAACCCATTTCTGAAATATTTACCGCCTCATTTGAGCATAACCAGGATGTACCAGGAATACCTTGATAAGTTACCGAGGAAAGAAAACGATGACATGTTTGCTAAAGAAGGATATTACCGGCATATCTTCAATACACAATTTAATCTGGGCTTTCGATCTACAAAATCAGATACCTGCAGCACCTGTGATAATTTTGATGGAAAAGATCTGGAACAACACAAAGTGCGTGAGAAAAATGCAGCAGAAGAAATGAAAAAGGATAGAGAGGAAGCAACAACCAATCCCAATGTCTTGAAAAATGTAGTTGTTGTAGCCTACAAATGGTTTAAATTTGTCCCACATGCCCGCAACTGCACAACACACATACGATGAAATTTTCATGGAACTTCAAACTCATCGACGATTGGTCACAGCGGTAAACCATAATCTCTTCGTGGGAAAATTTTAACATAAAGTTCCCGAATCCGTTCGTCTGTATATAATGACCGAAGAAACACACACTTGAACTTCTTTTCTTAAAGTGTATTTCTGTAAAATTAGCCCGCGGCTATCGAAATGACTGCTGCAACGCCTTACACCTCAAAACTGTCACTACGATACAGATTACTTGGATAAAAAACGGAGAATTTGTCCAGTTAGCAAGCACCAAATAAACCAGTTAAATGTGCGACCGACTTCCAACAAACAACTTCGAGAATGAATCAGAAAAATTTGTGATAACTCAAAGGCACGAGAGCAGTTCGTGACGCAATATTTCATGTCCAAACAGGTCTCAAACTGAAACAGGTTTAAACCGGTCTGACACGAGTCTTACGGACGATGGTGCAATTTTGGCTCATGTTTTAGGAATTTCCATGACGTAATATTCAGTAGACCCGAACGGTTTCTACATGACGTTTGACCAGGCGAACAACCGTCTGTAACATAGCGGCCCCTAGTTATGACAGTCTGACATGGCATAACTAAAAAAGAATTGACGACAATTGTGAGCCAATGAATAAAAACACATGATACACAAATTGTTTGAATCACTCACGTTTAAGTTAATACGCAAATACAAAGGGCATGCAAAGAATGAACAGCAATAAGAATAAACACGACGATACATGAAATTGGTACCATAGGTAGTAGGTACACGCAAAAAATGACGCTATATACCATGGTTGCGATAATAACCGACTGTTCTGGGCTCAGACAAGTGTCGGCCACCGCAGACAAAACCAGGCTCAAACCCTAACACTTAGGTGTTCTTTACAGGGGCGAGGCACGAAATATCCCTCAACACACAGTCTACTTTCACTTTCCCCGTACTCTCATCATAGTTGCAGACGGCAACTTTAGCTCTACGAACCACAGGCTTCCCTTTCCTAATTTGTGGAACTACCTCATGCACCCTCCCAAGTTGATACTTCCCACGTTTACCAATGTCCTGGAGAGAACCTACCACTACAAGTTGACCAGGCTCCAAATTCTCGGCCATTTTTAACCATTTTTTCCGGCCCTGAAGCCCTGGCAAGTAAAAATCGATCCATTTACTCCAAAACTGCTGAGAAAGTGACAAATTGAACCGATAATCCCTTCTTAATTGGTCACAATCATGTGGTTGCCCAACAGCACAGTATGGGTCTAAGTATGGGGTCAAAAGTGAGGCAGGGGTGATGACAGTAAAATCCCTAGGGTCGTCACTCAAAGGTACCAAAGGGCGTTCGTTCACGATCCGAACGGCACTGCCTGTGTACGTAAGCAGTTCAATAAATTTGGGCTTACGAATTGAAGAGTCCAAAATGTGAAAAAATGCAATTTTAAATTGTTTAACCATTGCCTCCCAGGCGCCACCTTGCGCCGGAGCATACGGAGGTATAAATTCCCAGTTTATCTCTCTCTGTCTCAGGGCGTTGTTAAATTCAGCTGATCCTATCAACTCGGGTAACTTCTTAGATGCTGCCTGAAAGGTACTTCCATTGTCGGAATAGATAGCATTAACCTGCCCACGTAAATCTGTAAACCTTGTAAAGGCAAGTAAAAAATCACTCAGCGACAATGACGTAACCAGCTCAACATGAATAGCGCGAGATGCCATACATGTGAACAAGAGTCCCCAAGCTTTTTTGTGACTTCTACCTTCAACAAAGGTTAAAGGTCCAAGATAGTCTAAGCCGCAATCAAAAAAGGGTTTCCTATGCGCAGTTGTGCGAGACAAAGGTAAATCAGACATGAGCTGCCTTATAGGCCGTGCTTTCTCAATCGCACATACACCACAATCATTAAGATACCTCTTCACGGAGGCATTACCATTAGCGATCCAAAACTTCTGTCGCGTAGACAACAAAGTGTGCTGTACTCCACAGTGCGCATTTCCATTATGATGCGACAGTACAACAAGCCTTGTGAAGGGGTGCTTCGAAGGCAAAACAATCGGATGCTTTGCTTCAAGAGAGATCTCGGGAGAATTACTTAAGCGCCCTTCAATGCGGATTACACCAGCGTCATCTACACAAGGTCTGTACTTTTTAAGTGAACGTAATTCTTTCAACCGTTCCTTCTCACGTTGCGAAGCGCCAACACTACCTCGCTTTATCACTTCCTCAAGGGCATCCGGCGATCGTTTGGTCATTAAATGTACCACATCATCATACACGCTCTTCTGAACAAACTTCACAGCCAACTCTGAAGCACTGTTAAGATAAGATGCATCCAGTTTTGGCTTCACAAAGCTACGCTTTCTCGTTTTACAGCACAAAAATTCAACAAAAGCAACCAAATAAGCGATTCTCTTTTTCATAACATACAAAGAAGGTGCGGCCTCGATCAATCTGTGAAGACCACCCTGTCCAACGTCAAGCGACTCCTCTTCGTCACGAAGATATAGGCTATGGACAGGTACTGGAGTGGCATTTTCTACAGATGGAATTTCCTCACACTGGTAGAGAAGACTAGAACCATTTAACCACAACTCTCGAAATTCTTTCTTTGTAATAAGATTTGGCCTTGTGCCAACATCAGCTGGGTTCATATCGGTAGGGCAAAAACGCCAATCCTGGGCTCCAGACAACAATAAAATATGCTCAACTCGACGCGTAATAAACTTATTCAAACGTAAATCAGGGTTTTTAACCCACTGCAACACAGTACGAGAATCACACCAAAAATACTTAAGGCAGTCGGGCATCTTCAATGCCTCGTAGGCCTGCTTCACGAGTCTTGCTGTATTCAAAGCGGCAACAAGCTCTTTTCTAGCTATCGGCCAAGAAAACTGATTTTTTACAACAATGGTAGATTTACCCAGAACGAAAGACACACTCGGAACTCCGTTAACCAGTCTACGTAAGTAAACAACAGAAGAGAAAGCTTGATTCGAAGCATCACTAAACCCATGCAATTGATATGAAACAATATCATCCGGACTGCACACACCAGAGTTTGCAAAATACCATCTCGGTAACGAAAAATCCTTAAGCAGGTCCAAAGAGCGAAGCCACGACTCCCATTCTTTAACAAAGCTATCAGGGACCTCGGTGTCCCAATCAAACTTGTCTATCGCTAATTGCTGAAGTATAAGGCGTGCTTTTAGAAAAAATGGCGCTCCAAAGCCTAGCGGATCAAAATTTTGTCCAAGCTGACTGAGCATACTTCGGCGCGTGTGTTTAGCTAAGGGCTTTAAGGAACATGCGATACGCATCTCGTCAGACTCGGTTTGCCACACACAACCCAATGTCTTCGCTGATGGCAAAGTCATATTTTCAGTCTGAAAATCAATGTCACGAATCAAAGGTGAAAGCATCTCATTATCCAAATTTGACAAGACAATCATAGCCTCCTTGTTAGCACTCCACTTACCAAGTTTAAACCCACGGCTATCAAACAAAGCAATTGATTCATGAGTGATTTGCTGAGCTTCCTCTAAGCTATCAGCCGAAAATATAAAATCATCCATGTACATATTATTTGCAATATTGCAGAGAGTCAATTCACCAGCACTGCTGGGATTCTGCTCGATCATTTTCTTTATAGCCAAGCAAGCGATATACGGGCTACTCTTTATTCCCCAAGGGTGTACACAAAAACGAAATGGTACCATCCTACCATTTTCAAGGTCATCATCTTCAAACCACAATATACGAAACAAATCCCTTTGCGACTCAGGTAACTTTATTTGAAAGAAGCATTTAGTCACATCAGCCATGAGACCAAATCTACCAAGCCGAAATCTAGCCAAGACATCTACCAGAGGGTTTAACAAGTCAGGACCCGAAAACATTACATCATTAACACAAGTTCCTCGGAATTCAGACTTGCCATCGTAAACAATGCGCTTTTTTAATTGTGACGTAACAAAGTATGGTAAATACCATTCAAATCCCTTGACATTTCCTGCTTCACCAGTACGCTCAATATAGCCATTTGATTTAAGATCTTTCATGGTGTCAGTAAGGAAATCACGAAGTTCAGGTTGTTTTAAAGCTTTCTTCCTTAAAGCAGCAACTCTATCTGACTCCAACACAAAATTGTTAGGTAGATCAATATCTTCCTTCAACGGAACAGGTATCTCAAATCGACCATCTTTCAACTCAATATTCGGTTCAACAAGTTCTCTAGCCAACTTATCATTGCGAGACAATTCACAGGTTTCATTTTGCAACGTCAAATCCTGAATGACTTTATTCAGGTCTGCTATTTCCATATCACGAGACTCAATTTTACGCTGAAAGCCAGAGATGACATCCGACTCTGAAGACGTCTGCACTCTGCACACTTTAGCAACGCTTTCATCTAAGGGTGACTTACCACCACAAGCCAACCAACCGAGAGGAGTGAGCAAAGCATGTGGTTCACTACGATTTTCACCCACACGCTCTTCTTTTGCACACATTAAATAAGCGTTGTCGTTGCCAATCAGTACATCTACAGTACTACAATCATTCAAATGAAACATATTCACGTCATGAAAATGACGGAAACCATTTAAATCTTGTTTATGCGGTAAAGTTTTAACATCATCAGCCCAAGCTGGGTTAACCACCGAAGTTATATCACAAAACAGTTCATCTGTCTCTAACGACTGGATGTTGAGTTTGACAAGGTCAGCACAAGTAGCTTTCTGACCAGCCAGGGTATCCATTTTAAACGACGCATTATCATACGGTTTAAGATCAAGTTCACACACCAAGTCACTCGAAACAAACGTCAACTGCGAACCAGGATCATGCTGACAATACACCAACTTCGATTTGCCAGTCATTGGATTCAAAACACGAGCAGCAGTAACGCGGTTAAAGGCTGCTTTAACATTTCCAATCTTAACATTACGCACAGGAACTCTGGCACGAGCATCATCTTTCCCAACCGAATCCAGAGAATCACGTGACGTCACATAAAAATCATGCAGAAGAAAATAGTGTTTCCTATCGTTGTTAGGCCCACACTTACGACAGTTATTTGCATGAACGCAATCCCTAACCATATGCTGGCGCAAACAATTCAAGCATTTGCCAGCTTTCACAATGACATCTCTCCGATCTTTAGGTGTCAAGCGCAAAAATTCTTTACAATTAGACAAAAAATGATATTCAACTTGACCACGTGACGAACAACAAATGCATGCCGGTAGGTTTTTACGTCTGGCTTCACCACCGCGCGGTGCGCCAACAACAGTCGAGTACTGCGAACTCCCTGACATCACATCATCATGGGGTTTTACGGACGTCTGCCTAACCGGACATGAAGGCAATTTTCCTTTGCCAAACTTTTTAAATTGCTGCGACTCACCAGAATCGCCCATTAGCATAATGCTAAAATCAGTCGACTTACGCGTTTCCTCCCGTACTACAAATTCAAACAAACTCTGAAAAGTAGGCTCATCAGTGCCACCATACTGATCACCTAAAAAGTCAAGATAACGCTGCTTAGCGTCAAACGGGAGTCGCTTAGCCAAATCCAAAACAAAACGTCCTTCCAATTTGTCACGCTGACCATAAGCTTGCGCGTAAAGCAAACACTGCGATAATTCATCTTTAAACTCTTTCAGATCACTGGAAGAGGTCGAAGTCAATTTGCTACCATAGCGATACTTTCTAATTTCCGGTTCTGCAAAAAGACCTCCACGAACCCCAAAACGCTGGGACAAGCGAGCTAACGACATTTCTATCCTGTCTTCCTCTGACAAGCCAGGGGTGTCAGAAACCAAATTAGCAATCGTTTGCGCAGCTGTTCTAACACAAGCTGCTTGTAACAAAGTCAAACAAGTCCCCTTAAAGGGCGAAGCTGCCATTAAGGCCGTAACACGATTTTTAAAGAAGATAAATGGCATATTATTACCATCGTAACCAATCAAGGCCGCCTTATCGAAAAACGTCCTACTATTTTGGTATTCAAAAAAGCAATCCTGCTGTTGAGAACTCGATTTAGCGGGAGAAGACAAGCTATATCCCTTAAGGGGCTGAGTGAGCTCAGTCACATGCACAGCCCGATCAGACGCGATACGCCTCTCACAACCACCCAAATTACGTGTAGCTGGGCGATCAAAACCTAGCGGCGCAGAGAACTGTGAAGGGGGCAAAGCATTACTACTAATGGCGGCCCCGTGACCTGTACGCTCTGGGGGAGAAGTTCGGTTGTAATTCGCAGACCTTGGCTCTACAGCATTCGGAAGACCCTTAGCCGCGGCCCCAAGACCTCCTGAAACAGCTGGAAAACGTGTGGATTGCCCTGGTCCACTCACAGGTTGAACGGGCGTTTGGAAAAGGTTATGTAAATTAAACTGCGATTGATGTTCATTTCTGGAATGCCTAGAAGAGCTCTTCCTAGAGCTACGCCGGGAGCCCGCCTCTGATCGATATTCAGCTAAAACTACCTCTTTACGTTGTTCAGCCCTCAACTGAGCGTCTTTGAGTGCGAACTCAGCAGCTCTAGCTTCGGCTCTCGCGGCGGCCTCAGCTGCTCTCGCTTCGGCCTCAGCTCTCGCGGCAGCCTCAGCTCGAATGACCTCAGCAGCTCTCGCTTCGGCCTCAGCTCTCGCGGCAGCCTCAGCAGCTCTCACGGCAGCCTCAGCTCGTATGGCCTCAGCTCTCGCGATAGCCTCAGCAGCTCTTGCTTCGGCCTCAGCTTGGATCTGGAGCTCCTCTCGTCTTAGCTGTAGGTTAATTTGTGCAACTATCCGAGACGAACTCTTAGACATCCTAGTGCTTACATTTGAGGCGCTATCCTCAGGATGTATGTCAGCATCCAACATATCTGAGAACTCACTTTCTTTTTGTTCAAAGTTATTTTTTAACAAGTTAAATTCGGGATCTACCCTATCACGAAGTTCTGCCAAGATTGCAGAGTTAAAGATTGTAGTCAAAAGAGCATGGAAATGCCGTAATTCCTCTTCTAAAGTAGATAAGTTAGATCGAAAAATTAACAGTTCCTGCTTATCACTCAAAGAACCTAGGGCTACAGAAAGTTCCCCAATTTGAGTCAAAATATCCCGTCTAAGATGCCGGGCCTCTCGAACTGACTTAGCCTCATCGTTATTGGGTCCCTCCCCAGAATGGCCTGCCCGACCGCAAAGAACATCATCAGGCTTAAACTCAGTCGAGTCTACGGCGGTCGAGTCCTTGTCGCCACCGAGTGTAGACATATTAATTGTTGGGGCTAAATTTAACAATTAAAAAAATTAAGTTACACAAACACACAAAATTATTAGGCTACAGTAGTTATAAAAAACTTAACTGCAAAGACAGTAAAAATACAAAAAAGAATTTAAATGCACGATACCGTAGCTGTACGAGTATGAAGTCCTAAAGTCCACAAAACTTGCTTGGATTCTTCCACTTGAATCTACAAGCACAGATGGATTGTCTTTTAATCTTCTTTCTTGCCAATGATTGTCAAAGTTATTTTTCTTCAGTACCAAACTGAGAAGAAATGTCTTTACTTTTCTTTGCTTCTGTAAGAGTGTAGACTACCAACCAACAAATCTTCTTTTATTATTTCTTGTACTTCTAATTAGTTCTTCTGCACTAGCTGACAACAAACACGTCGTTTATTTTTATGCCTTCAAGTGCTTCTTGGCCTACCAGCTAACAAATTCGTTTTTTATTTTTCTTGCTTTAATTTCTTCTTGACCTACCAACTGACAAGAACTCGTCTTTTATTTTTTATGGTCACAGCGGTAAACCATAATCTCTTCGTGGGAAAATTTTAACATAAAGTTCCCGAATCCGTTCGTCTGTATATAATGACCGAAGAAACACACACTTGAACTTCTTTTCTTAACCAGTTAAGTGCGTATGACGGAATATCACGTCATGGAAAATTTTCCTTACAGTGCGTATGACGTGATATCACGTCAAGGCGGGGTCTCACTACAAAGCGTTGTGCAGCTGTGACGTTTTGTTTTTTTTTCGTATGAGAAGTTGTTGCGTTATCACGTTAAAGGTTTATTCTCAATCTCTGTATCTTTAGAATTTTTGTTTTCATAGATTTAAGAGGATTAATGCAAGATTTAATGCCGCCTCCACTCCTCTCATGATTTACATTATAAATTAGTCAGTTATAGTTCAACTCATTTGTCCCTTATCGCTATAAAAACAAGTTTTAGATTTCTATGTTTTAGATATTTCACGGTTGGCTAAATACACATTGGTTGTTATTGGCAATGTTCTAGCCAAGAATTGGTATAACTGCGTGCAAATGAAGAGTTATCTAACAAATATAGCTTAGGCTACCTGGCGTAGCACAGAATGCAGATTGAGAAAGGGAAGCAAGTATAGGCCTACTTGTAAAGCTAATGATAACTTTTTGGTAACGTTTCAGAATAACCACAAGTTTAGGTACATAAATATAGCTAAATTATGGCTTCTAGGCGTAAAAGAATATGTTTGTCTGATATGACTGAAGAAGATATTGATGAGCTTCTTGCTTCAAGTTCAGATGAGGATGATAGTGACGTCATTGATATGAGGCCATTATGACGTCATTGATATGACGTCATCATATTGCAGCTATTTTCAAAGATAATTTCAAACTGAACATTTTATTAATAGATTGTTTTGCTGTAGCTTCAACACAAAAAGTGTCAGAGTCGATTGAAATTAACCACTTAAAATTGCGAAAAATAATTCCGCACTGTGCGGTCGACCAGCGAAATTTAATTACGCACTTAACTGGTTAAAGTGTATTTCTGTAAAATTAGCCCGCGGCTATCGAAATGACTGCTGCAACGCCTTACACCTCAAAACTGTCACTACGATACAGATTACTTGGATAAAAGACGGAGAATTTGTCCAGTTAGCAAGCACCAAATAAACCAGTTAAATGTGCGACCGACTTCCAACAAACAACTTCGAGAATGAATCAGAAAAATTTGTGATAACTCAAAGGCACGAGAGCAGTTCGTGACGCAATATTTCATGTCCAAACAGGTCTCAAACTGAAACAGGTTTAAACCGGTCTGACACGAGTCTTACGGACGATGGTGCAATTTTGGCTCATGTTTTAGGAATTTCCATGACGTAATATTCAGTAGACCCGAACGGTTTCTACATGACGTTTGACCAGGCGAACAACCGTCTGTAACAACGATATGGTTGAGTTTGTTGATACATTTGTCGATTCCAAAAACTATCGAATCCTTTGCAATGTACGGTAGAATACATTTCCTTCGAATGATTCAGCTAGTTAAGTGGAGTTATAAAAGCGTTCTGTCCTCAGGAAAAGAAAATCATTTTCTTTTAAATTTATAATTGCCACTGCAACTTTAGCTTGCGAGTAGTAGCCTACTCTTCTCAGCTTTCTCTTACTTAGATTACATCTTCCTTTAATTTCATTACATTCATCATTGAATCTTATTTAGGACTGTAATCCACATAATGCAAAGCAGTCACAAATTTAAAACTGCTCGTTGTAGGCTACTTTAGCATTGACTCAGCTTCCGATCAAGCTCTTGTTGGTTCCAACTTGATGCATTTAAGAAACGTCTTTAGAGCTTCAATTGCAAAAGGGTAAGGGAACGTTCAAATATTACGTAACGCCTTCGAGGAGGAGGGGGGGGGTTTATGCAAAGCGTTACGTTAGCGTCACATTGGGGGGGAGGGGGTTCAAGCAAAACGTTACGTAACGCTTTCGAGTACGGAATGGTAGTTTTTTGTGCTGAATTCGTACTGAAAAAGCGTTACATGGGGGAGGGGGGGATTGAAAAAAGCGTTACGTTGGCGTTACATGGGGGAGGGGGGGTCAAAAATTCGGAAAAAAAGCGTTACGTAATATTTGAACGTTCCCTAATGTAAAGCATTGGGTTTGACTGCACCACGCCTTGATTACCCTCTCGAAGTCAATTTTCTTTGCAAGATGATAGGACAGCTTACTTTAGATTTTTCAAATTTTTTTTCTCTGACTGGGTTATAACTTTAAAGATGCCACAAGCTTACAGATAATCAATTACTCCAAAATGATAAGACATTTGAACAACGCTGTCTGTAGACAACATTATGAATTCCAACTAGATTTAGCCTAAGAAACAACATCCATATACAAAAAACTCAAATAAAGAAACAACTCACTACCTTCCAAAATCACATCATGAGAAGCATGACCAACAAAAGGCTACTTGACCACACGAAAACAGAAGATCTTTTAACTATGACAAAATTACATCCAATTGCAGCAATAATAAAATCAAAAGTTTTAAAACTGTTTGGCCACACTAAAAGATCACAATTCGGAATCACAGAAGGAAAAGTAGAAGGAAAAAGAAAACGTGGCAGACAACCAAAACGATGGCAAGACAACATCCAATCATGGACCGGGTTCAACTTGGCGACACTATGGGCAAGCTAGCTCAAATCGCCATTCTTGGAAGCAAATAACTCATGTTGATGCGCATCTGCTACAGGCGGAGATGATGACTGATGGTGATGATGATCCATAAACAAAAAATATACAGGATTTACTTTCTTTAATCGTGCTTAGACTGATACCTTTTAACTTTCCCAGATAACTTATGTTGGATACAACATCCTATGCCTGGCCAACGCAGATTTTGAAGTTAAGATTCAGTTGTCAAGCAAAAATAGTTCTCGCTTAGCTAAAACAGCACCAGTTTTCAAGTTGAAACTATCAATACAATCGAAACCGTTCAGTGATACAGAAATCATTTCAGCTTCAGATTTTACGTCTTGAAGCTGTTCAACATCGCCTACCTTAACACGAAACTGATTTGTTCTTGACGAGAAGCATCGAGAGTGACATTTACAATGATTGAGAAATACTTGGAACTACGCACTTCATTTAAGAATTTGTTGATTACTTAGTTGGTACATTTTTACTTTAGTACTAAAAATGGGCCCCCCTCAAAAGTGCAAAAACAAAAAACTACTCGTTTTTCCTTTACAATGTTTTGCTAGGGGAGAAACTGGCCCGACTTCCCCCCCCTCTCGGAGCCACTGATTGTAAGCCTGAAGCAGTGTTGTACGTTGACGCCGCCAATTTGACGGCGTCAACTTTTTGTTGATGCTGAGGCTAGCACCATCAATTTATTTTTTAGTTGACGGAAGTGATAGCGCTGTCAACTATTTTACCGATTTTAAGCGTCACGCGCTATGCGCCATCTTTTGTTTTCATGGAAAATCTCGTTTCACAATGAGACTTTCACAATGTATAGGCCTACTGACCAGCTCGACTCATCCGAATTACCGGCTTTCGCGTTGGTTGGCATGGCTACCTGGAATACAAGCGGAAGAAGTTTGCCAAATGGTGATCACTCATATCGTGAGCAGTATCGAGAACGAGGGACCAGAGAGAGAAGCGAAAAATCAATGAATGTCATCTCTTCTCGGAGGTTGAAGATAAATATACTTCAAGAGCTCTATATGCCCCGATGTTGATGCAGTGGACCCAGTTAAAAGATTTATATATAATATGCAACACCATCACAGCACGCTTGGAACAGTGATACCTTTCCGAGTAAACGTTTTCAAGATTTGTTTTTGAAATACAACACACCAATACCATCAGGCGCGGATCTAGGAGTTTTTTTCGGGGAGGGCCAGAAAATTTGAAAATCAATTAAAAAGAAAAAAAAAAGATATAACAGGTAGGCCTATGAACAATGATGGGCTACTACCGTACGACATAGGCTATACGATATGCTATAAAATAGAGTCCAGTAGTTCTCAACCTTTTTGTTTTGGAGGACCCTTTTGGTACCATCGAAGCAGTCGCGGACCCAGGGATATCTAAAGAAGGGGATACGAAGGCTTTTATTACGTCTGACAACAGAAGGGCTTTTGTTTATCGTAAATAATCTGTGTTTATCGTAAATAAATCCGCGCCTGAATATCATCCAGCGCTTATACTGTGGAACGCGTGTTTTTTCCTTGGAAAGGACATTATGTGTCCCAAACGCAGCAGATTATCTGACAAACCTTTTGAAATGCTTGTGTTTCTACAAGGAAATAACTAATAGGCCAAACAGGTAGGCCTATAGGCCTAATTACAATACACTAATACAGTCTCAAAACATAATAAGTTACCTGCTGTTTATTTATAGCTATTGTTAGCTTAAACTTGGTTGAAATACTTCTGTTCTGTGAGACCCTGGCTAAAATAGCGCTAAAAATTAGCGCTGACGCCGTCAATTTCTTTAAGAGCTGACGCAGTAGGCTACTTTACGCCGTAAAGGTTTTAGGCAATTCGCGCTGATGCTGACGCCGTCAATTTATTTCGTTGACGTGTACAACACTGGCCTAAAGCATGGTCCTAAGGGTTAAATCACTTGTAGGCTTATCGCATGGACTTCTAAATAGTAGCATCTGGACTGGAAACTCAGTGGGCAACAGTAGGTCAAACAGTTGGCCAACAGGGTTAGTTACTTGGCTGTTGGCCAACTGTTGTACCAACTGTTTGGCCTACTGTTGCCCACTGAGTTTCCAGTCCAGATGCTACTATTTAGAAGTCCATGCTTATCGTATGAGAAATTTTAAGATCTAATTTAGCTCACAATGCGTGTTAAACTTATTTAAACTACACCCCTAGAAAGTTATTCGGCCCCTATTTTGTAAATGGTCACAAGTTTGATAATTGGTTTGAGTTCCATTCTGTTCCGCTGTTCCAATCTTAGTTCAACTCTTATGCAAGACAAGTTAATTTAGGCTGTTGATTACTGCTCTGTTGAGCAAATATTAGCCTACATGACATTTTGGCACTGACAGTTGTCTCTGTTTAGTGGATTCGAATAAGCAGTAGGCGTAAGATTAATTGGGAAATGTCGTTATTGACTGCTGCTGTTCTGGGAGGCAAAGGATGGTTATGGTATGGGGAGAGAAAACTTGTATTTCGTCTGTTGTAAGAATAGTAGGTTACGGTACAATAATAAACAATAGACTACGAATAAAACAGCACCATAGCAATCTAAATATCACAACAGACAAGAACTAGCGAAAGACTACAGTATATGTCAGTCATCGAGTCAGCTTCTTCCCTGTTCTTGATGTGACAAATGTCAAGCATAGGCAAATTACGTGTTAATTATTTAAACTGTAGTATGAAAGACAGAATAAATGGGAAGCAAATTTTGAGATGGAAGACAGTGAACCGTTACTACAATTAGGTAGCCTAAGGACCTTAGTGGATGAAATCGTCCGTCTTCCATCCGGCAATCTAGCATCGGTGAAAAATTCTCAAACGCCTGCGGTGATTCAACAAGTATAGCAGAGCAAGGCCTACTGAAACACGGACCACGAGCGTACGCCCATGGTGTATGCAATTCTACGTCGGTCAACGTGTAAGAGTTTTAAATTTTTACCATCATCTCGTGGATTCCACGTCAGAAATTGTTAATCAAAGGGGCAAATTTAAATTTTTCTTTGTTTTTTCTTGCCAAGATTTAAGTTTTCAATAAAGTATGGCTATTGATGACAGCTTCAGCAATAATTAAAACATACCGACTGCATGACAAGACTAGCCTACATCCTGGGTTCAGTTGCAAAGTCTTATATATCACATCATAATTGGTTTGCTTTAAATCTTTATCCTCGGACTGACAAAGTCTTCGATAGGTTATTTCTGGTAGTTTCGCTTAGGCCTACTTGTAAAAGTTTTTGACGCAGGGCCGGTTACCGAGATTGGCAGTGAAGTTTGAGATTGTTAAAATGTCGTTACCGGGAAATTATTCCATCTACTTGTTGCAGCTGAATGAAGAGCTGTCCTGAAATGCGTTGCTCAAGCGCACATCCCGAGAGCCGAACCAGCGCTGCGTGATCTTGATTCAGGCACTTAGGCTAACACCTGAGCTAACGGGGTGGACAAATCGTGCTTACATATCTAATCTGAAAGCAAACGCGCCGCTAATAAGTTCAGTTACAAATTTTGCTCTACTTACATAAATTTTGCAATAAGAAAATGAATGATTGGTCAATGGTCATGTCTTGTCATGGCCCAGATGGCAACAATTAAGACGCTTAGAAATTGACCTATAGGCTTACCCCTATAATAAAAATTCAAGCCGTTAAGTAGGGTAATGTCTAATCGAAACTGTCTCAATTGCGTTGAGTTGGCCATGACCACGACTCGCCACTGATTACGATGAAGACCAAGAAACAACGCATTTACTAACTTGTTCTATGCAACTGATGAGAAAGGAGAATGATAAAAAACAATTGCAATGCGTGCTGCAACAACAATGTCATCACGGTGGCGATAGTGTAACTCCTCCAAAAAAGTAAACTTAGGCTGCTTTGAGTTTATTTCTAGCCATCACAACAGATGTAATAAATGCAGTAACAATACAAAAGTTGGATAAAAGTAGACCAGCGACAAAACGTACGTTACCGAAAATGCTCAGAACCAAACCGCGATAACGCGCAAGAAAGCAAACGCAGTCACAGCTTTTACATATAAAGTTTTGAAAATGCTTGAAAATAAAAGAAAAAAAAACTAACTTTAAAAAGTTAGTAGGCTTCTGCACTTACAAACAAACATATCTCTCAATAAAAATTAGCTTGCAATTTGAAAACAAAGTACAACCAGCGTAACATTCCTCAAAAGAATAATTTACTAATCAGCACGCAGCAGTTGAAAAGTCTGTTGTGTGGAATTAGTAAAATACGAAAACCAAAACAAAATAGTCCATTTTAGAGTAATTCCGTGGCGTACACAATGGGACTTGGGTGTCAACCCCAATTGAGCTTGATAGCTTACCTTAATTTTTATTGCTTTGTATATGTTTATTAGCCATCGTGCTCAATATGATCATTAGTAGCCTAGAATTATAGGCCTAGATTTTTTAACATATAGGGGAGACCGGGGAGATCTATTACAAGGGAGGGTTGTTACAATCCTTTTAACTATTAAATTAGTTCACATCAACCGCTGGAATTAAGTTTTTTTTTTCAGGTTTTTAGTTTCCATGTGCAAACGAAGCTTCAGCCGTTTTGAAGGCTGCAGTAGAAAATTATTGATGAAAAACTGTTTTAGGGTATGAAAAGTAAATTTTTGCTTTGTCAAAGAAAATTTTATTGCTACAAAACTATGAGTGATATTTAACTGGCTTCAAAGTTAAATCAGACGTGAAGTGCAATACCTTTGATCCATTATAAATATTTTAAAGCTGAGTATCACATGTTTGAAATATGTTGATCTTATTCAGCCAACTACTATTGGGGTGAGTTGTTACACAGTGTAATGCTTGCTTATCCCAACTGGAAAAAGTGCTTAATTTGGTACTCAAATAACAATTTTGTATTATTTAGAATAGTTGATTACATTTTTAAGTTCTACTAATATCTGTTGTTGCCCCGATACTGGGGTGACTTGTTACAACTGACTCATTGATATATTAATGCAAATATTTTCCTGTAAACATAACTTTGTTAAATTTTGATGTTGTATTTATAACAACTGCTGATGTGGCAAGATTACGTAAAATTTTCAGCAACTTTGTGCAAATATTGAAAGAGAAATCTTAGATTTACTGAAAATTGTAACAGCCCTCCCCGGTCTCCCCTAATGACCTGTTTCCGTGGATTAAAAGCAAGACAGCCTATCATACAGCTTAACGTAGCTGCATGTTAAACATAAATTTCAACTTTTCCAATTCCTGAATTATTTTTGTGTACGCCACTGTGTTAATCAGCTGCTTTAAATAGCTAAAAAAGAAAAGTTTTAAAAATGAAAAAGTTAGCCTCCCATTCGCCCATGGCTACATTGTTACTAAAGAACAATGGCAAAGACACGCAAAAAGGAAATGGAAGACCATTGCAAGGAGGTCACATTCACTACCGTTGTCCGCAAAAAGTTGATGCAACACTTTTACTGAAAGTTTCTTCGCTTAAATAAGCCTTTCGAGATGTGACCAACAACTGCTGTAGGCTACATTAGATAGAACCAGCTGTAATGTCATCGCTAATATACCGCTCCTGCGCGATGACAGCCCCCGTTTCTAAGCCTATTCAGCAAAACTTCCTTTTCTATCGGTTCTGCGTCATCCAGATCCACGACATCGCACTGGAACGCGATTTCAAGATATTTCATCGTCAATGCTTGATCAATAGCTGGATCAATGACCATTAGAGTACTGCGCAGCTCGTTCATAGAAATCTAAAATAGAATGTAATTTTGTAATGTAAAACTAGGTTGTGTGTGGGTGTAAGAATCATTCTCTATCCATCTTAGCTTATAACACGGTAAAAGTCTCCAAGTTTATGGTATCTACTGTATAAGCTTGCTTCAAACAGTTTGAGGTAAAATATAGGGGCAGTCTGCAAAAAACATACATAGCCTACGGTACATCCATATTTAGCAAAAATTATAATCATAGGATGGCTATAAGTCAGTTCTTCTGCCTTGTTTAAAACTTATGAAACGTCACAGGTTAATTTTAAAAGTGATAATATGCGAGAGTTAAATTCATCGTAAGGTCAAAAGCGTTGTGAAAAATGGATGACAGTTTCCAGATTTTCCAAACGCGCTAAATAAAACCTAAACAACCCATCTATCTGTGGAAAGAAGTTTCTTGATTTTGCGAAAACAATTGGCGAGGTACAAAACTTTAAGCTTGATTACATTGGATATTTTGTCATGTAGGCCTACTTTGCTTCGCAAAATCATTTTCTGTACCAAAATTTTGTGACAGGGGAAACAGATATTATTTCTTCCAAAACTTTTGTGTAACCTTGTAAATGGATATGTCGATGGAGAAACAGCTAAAAATTTGGTCAAAGAAATATTTTCTTACTCGCTCGTTGCCCTCAAGTTGGTTTGAAATGTCCATAAGGTAAGCATTACATTCTTCTTCTTCCTGTTGTCGCAGTAGGTTTAGAAACGGCCCGGTGTGTCCTTCTTCATCCTCGGTAAACAGAGCCTGTAAAGCCGGGTACATGTAAAGGAAATGTTCTGAAAGTTCTGATGTTCTTAAAAAATTGAACAAACGTGGCTATATTAAAATACTCATTGCGTAACCTACAATGGCTCTATAAGTCTATACATTTTTATCCTTTGAATCAGGCCAACTCAACATGTTAATAACAAAACGTAGAATGTTACCAAATTAAGATCACGAAGTCATAGCAGCACAGGCCACAGAATGTAATATTGCTCTTCGCTAAGAATAATCTTCGGCAGAGTTGTCTATAAAACATGTTTAGGCCACACTCCATGGCATTACCCAAAATATTAATGTATAATAAGTAGGACAAGATTTTGCAACTTTTTTTACAGCTTCCGACAGCTTTCTAAATACTCAGAATTTATGTAGTATGAAGTTTTAAGCTGTTTGTAGAAATTTTATATTGTAACTTTTTGCAACTTATTTAGGCTATATTTTACATGCAACTTTTTGCTGCAACTTTTATCAAGTATTGCGCAAAATGCAAAGGTGTGTTTTAAAAAACATGTCGTAAAACTGTTTCTAGTATGGTTCTATTCTCTTTGATTTGCATAACAAAGAAATATTTGGCATTATATGTAAATAGATCGCTTGAGTAACTCACTGTCGTTTAAATTTGACAGCTCTGCAGGAGCTGACAGCGAAATGCTGTGTTGTAGGTTCCAAATCTCAAGAACATCAAAATGTATGCATGATCGATAGCGTATAGAAAAGAAAGTCTTAAGTTGTTGGGTTATACTACAACAGAACCTTTCGAGTATCTCATACCCTAATAATTTTAAAATACTTGTGCATAAATGCAACTTTTGTTAAAATTAAGTGCAAATTTCCCACGATTTTAATGCAATAAAAACGCCCTAATATTAAGTTGTTATGATCCTTAAAGTCTAGACGTGTTGCATACCTATTACTTAGCCTATACCAGTACATAACAAAACTGAATTAAAAATACTGCCACCGCATGCAAATACGGTGTTGTAATGTCGAAATGAGGAGGCAATTATAACTACTACAAATTTGTGAAACCTAATGTGTTCTGATTTAATAGTACAATACCCTTCGGTATTAACAAACGAGGGTGGTTTGAAATTAACTTTTAGGCGTGATGGGAAAAAACAAGCAAGTGCAAGATAAACGCTCCATTTATGAACTGTACCTCAATATGTTCCGATGAGTAAGCCTATTGCTTGTCATCGTCGTGTGAGCCACTGGGGCCAAGGCCCAAGGGGGTATCCTTTACTACCCCAGATTCACGATGTTTCTGGACTATGCTGGAAGGCTACTAATGAGCAGCCAGTCTTTGGCTTCATCATCCAAGACACGCAGACCTTCCACTCCATTCGGTGGTACTTGAAGGCTTGCCATCAACCAACTATAAATCGTCATAACACAGATCGATGTGGAGGCAGGGTGTGAAGGCGATTGCAGCACTTGGAGGTGAATCCGGCCGCTCTCGGTAACGGGGGCATCACCGGATTAAAACTGGACTACTACTACTACTACTTAGCGCTTGGTTACAGCACAGTGTAAAAATAACTCGTTGCAAACAAGTAATCACTGCAAATTTAAAAAAAATTAACGTGTTTTGGCCATACCTGGTACTCCATCGGAGCTGTATTGTCGGGCGCGTATTCCAACTCTTCAAGTGAAGAAGACAGTAAAGCAGATATACTCGCTTCTGTTTTGAGTGGAAACGCTTTGGTTAGAGCAGAAGAAAACTGAGCTTGGGTAACTTGTTCTGAAAAGTTTCGATGATTTAATTACCTGTCATGCATATTATACGCTCCATTGAATGATAGAGCCTTGTAGCCCCAACGTGTAGTCACACACAGCAACTTTAACAGTAAACATGAAAAATAAAGTTTTCAAATTAATGACTTGATAATCATAATTTAACTTTTTTAAATTTAGTAGAATGAAATTAAATAAACACAACTGATATTATCTGATGATGTTGATAGTCAAACAAAAAACAAATCAAATTGTGCATTGACTGTCCTTTTATTGTGAAGCAACCAACTTACCAGTTTTCTGGGGGTCTATTTTCTCCAATTCAACCATGAATTTCTTGATGATATCCATCTCGCGGTAATATAGATCCTCGGTAGCTGCATTTATAAGTTGAAAGTTTTGATAAAGTCCATAAAAGCCATTATTACGCCAGACAAACATTTTTAAAGAGTAGAAACAAGCAAACCGGAATAATAAGCTTAGTTCAAGTAAGCCACCAAACACGATCTAAGGAATAAACAACTGAAAATCTACCAAACTAGAGCAGAAGCTAATGGATCTCAAACTGGGTGACATGGATCCCTTGGGAATCCTTCAAAATATTAAGGGCCGTGATTTTATTTATTTCAGGAAAAAGTACGGGTACTGAATTCCATGTGATAAAATTTGTATATTTAAACAATGTATCAATAAATTTACTATGAAATTACATGTGATAGTATGAGTTCAACCGTCACATAGGTTTCAACCATTCTTTACATGACGTTCCCTCGGGCCCGTGTCTCAGCATTTACCCCTCCGATGTCTGAACAGAACTTTTCGAGCTCCCTCGTAACGATCGGAAGCACCAACCTTCGTTGTTGATGATCTTTAGGAATATCTTCATATGCGGCTCATCGGCAAACCGGTTGAGAGCGCTCAAAAAGGAATATCCCCATTCCGCTGACAACTCTTCAAAGTTGTTAAATTTCTCCTGTAAATCGCAAGTAGCGGCGATGATCCAGCAGTGCTAACAACCGTAGTGACTGGGTGATATTCTTAATGGCACGCGACACAAGCATTTACCTGCTGTAGCTAAGATCCTCGGCACGTATGCAGCAGTACGGTTAGGGTCGCTACGGAGAATTTGAGTTAAATTCAGAAGGGGTCTAATAGCAACAACAATGACGATGGTCGGTTTTAACAATTACATGTCAGTACAGGTCGAAATATCAAGGCGACTAAGAACGCAGTGATTCGTATAAGCTTAGGCGACTATTGCGCTCAGAGTGCTGCGACGAAATTTTCATAACATAATAGGCTATTTTTGCACAACCGAATTGAGGCAATTAACAAGCCTCAAATTTGTTATAAATCGTTTTATTTCGTCGATTACATTTTTCAGAAATTATTCAGCAAAAATGTTCGCGTTTGGAGAAGGGAGGTTTCTATCTGGCCATCGGCGCAAAGCTGGGAACTCACCGTTCGAGTGCGTGGGCTGCTCGCCTACCTCAGCCACCCGCCATCAGTCAGCCTACCTCAGTCACTCATTTCCGTTTATCGGACAACACCGAACAAACACGTAAAAATAGCGCAACTTAAGGAAGTGTCGAGTGACAACGCGTGTGATCAAAATAGATTGACCAGGTCAGCGAAATCTTTCATTTTTACATCGATTCAACGTTCGCGGGCGTTTAATCAATGTAACAATGGCGGATTTTGGAAACTGGAGATTGACTTACCAAGAAGAAGGTGTGCAGGAAATCGGTCATCTTCTCTCGGTTGCCACGCTGGGCATCGCTGGTTACTTTTTGCGCCCAAATGTCTTTGAGTAGACCTGACACATCAGACTTTTTCATTTGACGATTTCTGATGGGACCGTCATATCGCAGATACCTGAATATGTTCACACATTAAAAGAATGAGTCAATAAAGTAGCATGAATGGCCGCCACATTGTTAACAACAAGGTAGCGATTAATTAACAGTTTTGCTGCTTGCTTAGGCTAAATAAACATGAAGGAAACTGGTTTCAGTCATATCTGCAATACTAGTGAGTACAGTCATTTGTTTAGCCTTTACTTCAGTACGCAGTGTGCAGTTTTTCTTCTAAAGCAATTTATAAACAATACCAATTTGACACTTGACATTTGCGCTGTTTTTGCATTAAACTTGCATTGTATTTCTAGAAATGACTGTTTTAAAAAATATCACAATGTCATTTTTGAGGCATAAATATTTCCTATAACTACATAAGTTTTTGGCTCGGTGGTTTTTGGTAACGAGATTCAGAGAAGAGCAAAACATGACATCAGTTGTTGATTTGTGTCTATTTTTGGGCTTTGCAAAATCAGTTTTGTCATAGTTATATTGTAAACTGTTCTGCTGTCAATTAAAAAAATCGCAAGAAAACCAGTAAACCTAACTTTAGAGTTCAACAGGTGACAATATTACACTACAAACCTCTGTATTTGCAATGCCTCTGATGAAGTTACACATTTTGTCACATAGATTCAACGAAGCCTGGCAACCCAGTGAATGGAATAATGTTATTTTATTGGTTTAAACAAACAGAAATCTTAACATTTTTGTTTATGTGGAATTCTCAACAGGGATGTAAAAATAGGCCTGCTGTAAAAACACTATTAGGAAAAAAAATATTTTGCAAGAAAAGATTGCGTAATACTTTCTTACATAACAAGTGCAGTCATGCATAAAAAGGTGAAAATGCTTGTTTTGTTAACTTGAAATAATGGCATGCTGTTACTTCACTGTATGTTTGCTGTGCAATGAAGCGACTCCATTAAAACCTTGTTATTTTGGAATTAGTAATCTCTGCCTGAATAGCTAAAACACATGTGATAAACTGCTCTCCGGCGACATCTTTCGATCAACTCTGTCTCAAACTGGACAACAATGTAATAAACAATCCAAAAAAACATGATTATTGATTATCCTGTTCAACCAGTGGGAAATTGAGAAAAAATACTACACATTCTACAAAAGCTTGCTTTACCTGATTGGTTACTGGTGAACAATCTTAAATCCTTGTTCTAATCTAGTTCTATTGTCTAGTCTTACAGTTTTCTGCTTCTTCTTTTTCTCCCCTTTCCCCAGTTCTTTCTTGCAGATTGGTTTTAGTTGAGGCTTCAAGAATCGCTCAACTCAAAACAAACTCAGCAATCGACTTTCTAACTGCGTAATAACTTTATCCTGTTGTATTTCTCATCGGAACGCACGGTCTACTTAAAAATTACACAATTATTAAAAAGATCGGTAATCTAAAACAAGCACAAAACAGAAATTATAATTCTCAAAAGGCGCTTATCGTCCATACTTGGGAACTTCTTCGCCGACACCCTTCCCGTCAAACGTATCTGGACCTTGTGGACTGCCGGCTTTCAGTTCTGAGAGCAGAGCTTCTAATATTTGTTCGCTCGTTTTGCCGAATGAAACTTCCTCCCAATGCTCGGGTCCAGCTGAAGGCAAGAATGCGAAACTGGTTATAACCGGTTCAGCATGTTTTTGGTTTAGTTTTGAATCTTTATCCTCGGACTGACTAAGCCTTGATAGGTTATTCCTGCTAGTTTCGCATACTTGCAGGGGCTTTTGACGCAGGGCCGGTTACCGAAAGTGACAGACTGAAGTTTCCGATTGTTGAAGTCTTGTTGCCAGGGAGTTATTCCATCCATTAGGTGCCGCTGAATGGAGAGCAGTCCTTAGAATGCGCTGCTCAAGCGCACACGCCAAGAGTCGAACCAGAGCCGCTTAATCTTGGAGCTTCTTTGTTCACAAAGTTACGCGCTAACCAATTGAGCTATCGGGGCGAACGATTATTTCTGATCATTACAACAACAAAATCGTACTTGCAAACGGAATGAAAGTCGAAAAACAGGAATAAGCAAAAAACATGACCATTGCTTGACACCGCAGTAAAATAATAAGTTGAACAACTTGGTACGGTCGCAACACCAACACAGTATACTTGTAACAACACAACGCTTCAGTGAAAAATTGGTAAATTCATGGGCGGTTGAACACAGCCTGAGGTAGGCTATAAGCCACCACATCTTACCTGGGATAACATCACCACATTTATCCCATTCTGGTCGAGGTGTGGCGCTTCTTCGGAGCGTTTCAGCTTCGGTGTAAAATTGATCTCTTTGATCTAGCACCTGAAAGTTGAACGTGTGCTTTGAGCAAAGAGAAAATATAAACTAAGAAAATGCAGGTACACTATTACTCAGTTTGAACAAAATACTTTCTTAATTTTGAAGAGTGAAAATGAGAAAGTCAAGGCGTACTAGTGTCCTTAGTAACATCCAAGCTTCAGTTGGTTGATATTTTAAAAGATTCTTGGAAAATCAACTACAAAATATCATTCTTGCTATAAAAGTGGTTTAGAAAAATTTCAGAGTGGTATAGGTTGCAGAAACCATAGTATTAGCTGCGACAATTCAGCAATCAAACATGATAATTTAGTATTTTTCTTTTGATTTACTTGTTATCAGTGAGTAACTGCGGCTTAGCACGAAACTAGAGCCTCTATAGTTTGTTAAAAATAGTCTGATCACTACCAGAATATCATTTATCAGAAGAGTTTATATAATCAGAACAGAGATGTATTTGAGCCGTGGCCGGAATTTGATCACATTATCACTGAAGCATAAGACTTTTCTTGCATAAATTATAGTGTCATTTTTAATTATGTTGGAACATTAAGTTCAAATTATGTACAGTAGTACTATTTTTAAGCCTAAGCGTATGCATGTTTAGCGGTGGGATGGCGCAGCGGATAAGGCTGTCGATTTCCAATCATGCAATCCTGATTCGACTCCCCGCTTAAGCTGGTTGTTGCAAAACACCGCTCTCCTCTACCCAGGGTGTAATAAATTGGGTGGGCGTAATTGCTGAAGGAAAGGCGGCCGAGAGAAAGGAACTGGCCACCCTACTCACGTTAGTGCCGAAGGCTTAATATAATGAGAACTTTATCTTCTCATTTCCCGATGCTTGGATCAAGTATGAGACTCACCACCTATACATGTTTAAGCCTACATCCTGTTAAGTAGATCACACAAATACCAAAAGCACAAAAAAGAGAAGTCGGTACAATACTATCGAAACATGCGCTGAGATAAATATGACGTTTCACCTACGCTTCTTCGTTGCTATTGAAGCTATTCACCTGTTTGTGAACATCGAGCAGAGTGTCATGATCTTGTTTCAATTGCGCAAAGTCAGAAGAAAGCAAGTTGTTCTTTTCGTCGAGCTCTCCAAATTTAGCTTCAAGCATTTCAAAATCTCGTCTTGGAACAACGTCCCCATAATCAGCCTGCATCCGGGTCAGTTGTTCTGTCTGCTTCGTTAAATCTGCCTTGGCTACCTGAGAATAGAAATTGGTTTCGGTTGATCAATGAAGTATTTTTGACAACAAAAAACTATTTTAAAACTTTGTTTCAAACTAATTTTAATCCAGAAAAATGCGCAATAAACGCTACGTTTCGAGAATCAAGTCGCTGAATATAAAACGCTTTAAGTTTTTTTTTATGTTTAAACTTTGTCTTAACTTGTAAAACAGGAATTGTACGGAAGATAGCATGTCTCGTGGGCATAAGTTGCTATCAAAAAGGAAAAGAACTAACTCTTTTCACAAATTATTATCACCATTAAGTCAAAATTAAACAAGCTCCCCGAAGAAAAAAGAATAAATACATGAACAAAACAAAAGTCATGTTTAATATATTGGCAGAAGCAGGTAGTAATATTACACTTGATGGAATAACAATCGAAAGAGTTGATCAATATATTTACCTTGGTCAAAAAATGACAACTAACCCCAACAAAGAGAATGAAAAGACAAGAAGAATATCACTCGGTTGGCAAGCCTTCGGCAGAGCAAGTTCAAAATTTAAGTCAAAATTGCCCCTTCCTCTCAAAAAACAAGTCTACGACCTATCCAACTGTTAGGCTACATATGGCGCGGAAACTTGGAACCTTCCGAAAAAGTTAACTCTTAAACTAAGATCAATGCAAAGAGTATATGAACGAAGTATGATGGGTTTAACACGGCGAGACAAAAAAACTGCTGAATGGATTTGAAATCAAACAAAATTACCGGATTTGTGATAACTATCAAAAACTAAAGTGGTCATAGGCAGGTCATGTAGCAAGACATTAGAACAAATGAACATAAATTGAATGAAGTAACAAACAAATTGAAGTAACAAATTAACAACTTGGACACCCTGGGAAAATAAACGCAAACGAGGAAAGCCAAAAACGAGATGGAGAGACGAGATTAACAAAGAATGTGGAACAACAAACTGGTGTATAAAAACACACGATCGACTAGATTGACAAGAAAAGAGAAAGGCCTTTGTTCAGCAGTGGGTTACCACCGGCTGAAAATGATATCTTCATACATTGTTTAAGTAAAAATAATATCTGGGGCACCACAGAGTTGCAAATCAGAATCAGTTTTTAACAGTTTTTAAATTTATGGCAAACACGTAAATCTATTCATGTAAAGCAGGGGCGTCCAACCCGTGGCCCGCGGGCCACCTGTGGCCCGCGAGAAAGTTCTGAGTGGCCCGTGTGATATTTTTCGAAATGACATATATTATATAATCAACTCAATCGCCAACGTAATTTATGGCGAACTTACATTCCGATAAATTGGCATTTATTGTTTGCTTTCTTTCTCTATTACTCTATAATCCCTAGTGCATGGGGTGCGCAACCGTTCAAGTTAATTTTATTGTATCACAATGCACATTGTTACGCATCACATTTTCCACATTGTTACGTCCACCCTTTTCCACACAATAGTACTGGTGCTTCAAGAGTCAGTCAATCAGCAATATTTCTTGCTTTTAGCGAGAGAAGTTCAAAACTTTCTATTGCTAGAATTTTATGAAAAAAATTATTTCTTAAGAAAAAGATCAGAGGATTCATAGATTGGCAGTTTTCGTGACATCATTATTCGGCAGCACTTACTTAGTTTTTCGTGGATGAACCTAGGGACAGCCGGACAATACGTTACGGGACGCGCAACTCCGCTGTTCCGGCAATATCAGAAGGGTCAATTGCCATTTTGACATTTTTTACGCTTTGCTGCTGGCTTGCTTTCAACTAAAAACCTTAAACCACTTTAAAACCAACTTCACTCTTCTTATATAACCCATAAAATGTAGGCTACAAACACATTTCCAAGATTAGACTTTGGGTGTGAGGGTTTTAATTAGAAATTATCAGACAGTCATTTTTAAGATTACAAATTAGCAGTAAATACTCAAGTGGCCCGCGAAACCATTCGTAAACTACATGTGGCCCTTTGGCCAAAAAGGTTGGACACTCCTGATGTAAAGTGAACTCACCTTCAGGGACAACTTTAGTCTAATGGGATCATCATCGACATCAATGGCGCCTTGACCTGCCGCTCGCTTCAGATCCTCTTGTTGGTGCCTCAGATCGTTCATGTCTGATATTAGCAACTTTCTCATGTCGCACTCGTTGCGGTATCTATGACGAAAGGGGATATCCTAATGATGGATGTTTGCATACCCCACAAGGTACGCTTGATCAGCTTTATCACGAAAATTTTAAATTTCAAGGTGTTGCCTATCATATGGTGATAATACATAAAGTTGTTCAATATAATTATTTCAGATCGAGTGCACGGAAGAAAATGAAGCCGATCTCATTGTACTTAGCGTTGATTTATACGCTTTGTTGAAAGATCCATTAGGCTGTCAGAGAGGATCGAACTGACAGCCACGGAAGTACAGTATGTACGTCAAACACTTTCTTGATGTAGCCACATAGACAACAAAAGCTGCTTACCATTATAACTCATATGTTGCATATAAGAATATTTATGATCGCTATTACATTATATTACGTTGTAGTTACTTTTTATATTCGATTGAAAGTTGCTCCTGCAGTTTCTCAACTTGAGACTTGAGAGATTTTTCTTTTTCCCTCATTGAATCGATGTGTCTTAAAAGATCCATTTTGTTCTTTCTGAGCAACATGATTTCCTGCCTTTCCTGTTAAGGTTGCTGATTAATAATCATGTTCTATTTTGCGCCCATTATGACAATATGCAATACACTGCGATCACAGTCGAAAAAAGTTAAATTAAAAGTATGGTAGTCATCTCGTGTCAAGGAAAACAGATATAATTTTAGTTGATATTTCACATTGAGTTTTATTTGTGCTTACATCATTCATTTATGTTTAGATTAAGCAACGCTTTCGAAAACCACATACATCATCTCCAAATACAGAACAAAATGTCAATGCGAGCAAATAGGTGTAGAATGACAATATCAAAAACTCTTTTCCATATTTTGCATACAGGAAAAATGTGCATACATATAGGTAGGCTATATAGTAAAATTAGCTGGATTTTGATACAAAAACTTAACCATTTTTTAAACCTGTGTTTACGTCTAAAAACTTACTTCTTCTCTGATTTTCAAGATCTTTTGATCACACTGCTCTGATACTGTGACCAACATCGCTTTCAATGGTTCTAAGTCATTGATCTTTTGCCGGTAATGACTCAGCATTTTTTCATATTCACTTTTAATCTGCAAGGATAAACAAACAAAATGAATCCAAAAGCAAACACAGCGAAAACTAAATTTAAAAAAACAAAATTTACCTGAGACAACAGAGGTTTGTAAGTTTTGAAATCTTCTATGAGATATTCAAACACTTCTCTGTAAGCTTGGAGTCTCAATTCACTAGGTTTAGGATCTGTACATCCAAGCTGTACTATTTCTTTTCGAACATACGCTTCCAAAGCTGAGAGGAATTTTGGTTTTGGAACAATCGATTTCTGAAAAAAAAAATCAAGTAGCCTGCTTATGTGACACTTGGCGTGTATAGAAAACAAATATTTTTCATTTTTCGTACGTAAAAAGCTGTGATTGTGGTACTTCCGCCAATCTTACCAAAGTGCTCAAACTGCAAGCAGTGAGCTTTGTGTATAGTATGGCTGTTCCTGTTGTGGTTCATTTTTGCGAATTGTGAATGATGTAATTAGCAAGTAACTGATCTGGAATGCTGCCGATTTTTAAGTAAGATAAACAAACCTTGATAGCAGTGAGATCATTGTTGAAACTTCTCGCAATCAAACCAGTATCTGACACAGAGCGGCTTGCATAAGCCGGCCAAGTCTCTATTTCACCCGATCTCGTGTCTTGGTTAGGTTGTAAGCTGTCTTGAGTTGGTAAAATATGCTGCAACATACATGACATTGAATAAACATCTTTATACAGCGCACACTGCATGCTATTCAATGACAAAAAAATAAACAGGCTATATAAACACAAAACACATCACAAACATATTAAATCCTGTGATGACAAAATTTTTCTTACACAAATACACATAGGTGTAAATACCAAAGTTATTATAAAAAGTAGGCGCATACCTTTGTATTATCACCAGATAATTTGTAAGAAGTTGAAATTTTGTTATGAGAATTGCTGGGATCCTGAAATGAATTCATTCCACTCGATTGCGGATCAATTGGTGGGAGCTTTGGGGATTTCAAAGCCATTGTTTCAACTTAAAACACTTTATTTTATAAAAAAAAAGTTGACTACATTACAATATGCTGCACATTATTCTAACACATTCTCTCAGTCGTTTTTAAATAATTGTATACTGTAATTTCTATTGCAGTGAAATTAAAATATAATTGTAATTAGTTTTATGAGGAAACACAAAATAACCTGCAAAAATTATACTAAATTATCACTTCCGAATCCAGTTTATATCTAAAATGTTGCATATGTACAAGTGAGATTATATTAAGTAACAAAGAGATAGAAAATAATTTTGTACTTCATCTCAAGACATGGATTACAGCAGTGGTCAATGCTATGCTAAAAAGTATATACTTAATTAGCACATACATTACATGAAAGGAATAAAACAACTCAACACTTACAAAAAATTTATTTTATATTTGCAGAAAGAATGAATAGGCTACCGTAAGTCAAAATGTTATACGACTATCACACATTGCCTATAGTTTTGTCAGTACAATATATTGTACCCAAATACTGCTAAAATGAATACAAACGATTTTTAGTTTAAGAAATTGATTTCATTTAATTGCAATTTTTTATGTAATCAATTGATAACATTGGCTACAAGGCTGAAAGTATGCTAAAAATTTCGTTCATGTTTTAAATCTTTTGACACCAAGCACAACTTGACACAACAAAACAAAAGTTTATTAACTGTTTTTATCAAAAATATCAAAAGAATTGTATTGTTAAGTGACATGACCATTTGGCATGAGACACCATATCAACTTCTGACAATCAATATAACAGATTAAAATATTTTAAGATAGTACATAACATTACAGAACAAATCGACTGAAAAGCAAGTAAAACACAATCAAGTATGCAGAAAGAAAATATATACCATTGCAGACACAAACATAAACACATTGAAAAGGTTTGAGTTGCAAAGATAAAGTTGCGTGAAATAATATTTTCGTAAGTTTACAAAGCAATATAACGTGAATCACAATCAAATGCGTTTAACATAAAATGCTTTTCCAATTTGGTTAAGTTCTTTTTCATACATGTCATGTTCATTTTCTAATAGTGTACGCAAAGCTGCTCTTCGAACTGCCACCACAGCTTTAGTGGCAAAAGACAATTCAGTTTTCATATCTTTCTTGTTTTGCTTGTATCTTTTTCTTGCGCTTGCTTCTTCTAAGCTCTCAGCCCAATCTGCCATTAAACTGGCGTTAGTTTCTCTTTTCAGTTTTGAAAGTTGTTTTGCTGTTAGCTCATCATTCAGTATTCGATCTTTTTCTCGATTGAGAGATTTTACCAAGCTTGATCCACGCCCGCCCACCTCAAAACGAAGCGACATGTTCATACTCATTGGGATTTTTTAATAAAAAAATGCTTAATAAGTAAAATTCAAACACTTAACAATATGAGAATCAACAATTGACACCTGTATGGAAAGTACAATAAATGATAATGTGTTTTATTTCCTTGTAGCTAGGCAATAAAAAACAAAAATAGGATAAAACAAAAAAAAATGGAGCTGATGTACAAGTCTACGCCCTGGTCATAAATCCAATAAAGTGAATATAAGTCAAAGATTGGAATTGACCATGACATATGTATAGGGTGAAGGGTGAAATGTATCAACATTGAACATCGTTCAACCAAATGAAAGCTGTTTACAAATACATTTACTTTGCTTCACTATTTTCTAACTCTACCTTCAGGATTAGGTGGGGATTTTGGTTGGGGTTAGAAAATAGTAAAGCAAATAAAGTAATCAAGACTACTTCACCCTTTACTTTCTTCACCCTATATTTTTGGTCAATTCTAATCTATAACATCATGGTATTTTCAACCAGGGCGAGACTTTAACACCAGCTCCCACAAATCCTTATGTCCAACATATAATTATTCAGTAGGCTATCATATTTCGGAATGGCCCGTTTTGGTGAGTCCGATTCGGTGAGTCCGATCCCTTAACGGGGGATTTTTTCAATTTTTTTTTAAATTATCGGGTACCGTAACCTAATTATCATTGCCATTTTAGGGTTTGGGGTTAGAGGTTAGGAACTCACCAAATCGGACTCACCGAATCGGACTCACCAAATAGTAGCAGACCCATTATATTTGATATATTGATAGTAGTGTAGGCTAAAAACTTATGGTTATGGGTACATTAAAATACTGATTGACAGGCATTGTCAATGTTGCAAGTTCTTTTTAAGCAAAAATGACATTTATTCCATTGAACTTGCTTCGACATAAAGGGAACTACCAGAACTCGCACAGTTTTGCTAAATTTTTTTCTGCAGTTGGGAAGCAAAACTAGTCCAGTTTAGCAGTCAAGAGTTGTGAAACTGGCAACACTGTGCATTGTTAGGTGTCGTCGGATTTTACCAAAAATTGTCAGCATTTTAAAGGGCTGTGAGATATTTCCAATGGTTGTCAGACCATAACCTTAACCACAATCCACAAAACCAGTCCGCTTGGAACTAGTTACCTGACCATGCTTGACAATGAGTATTTAGAGGTGTCATTATCATAATTTCAATTGTTTATTTAAGTTTAAAAACTCATGCTAGATTTGCCTTATCAAGGCGTAATCGTGCGCTCACTGGTGTTGGATCATATAGAGCAGACATGTGGCGGTGTTGTAAAATACAGATAGCAGTCACATAATCAAGGATTACCTGGGGCGTCTTTAAATGTAGCAACCCTCACAACTTGTACAATATTGGTAATGGTAACAAAGCTATAGTTTTGAGGAAGGTCTGGGCATTGTCAGTGGCTAGCTGTGCCAGCCAGAAAATCAGTCGTTTTTTTACATTCATTCAACGTCTACAGACATTGAGTCAATGTAAAAAGTGACTGATTTTCTGGCTGAAATAGTCAGTCATAGTCTGCATAATATAGAAAGGCTAGACTGTATTGTTGATTTGAAAGGCTCTGATTGTGGCAGATAGAGCTTGTGAAGTTGGTAAATAGGCTTTTATTTGAGAAACGTTTGTGCAATTGATGGCTCTTTGAAGTTTTCTTAGCCTGTTATGTATAAAATTGATAAGCTAGGCTGCAATGACTGTTTTGACGAACGCTACAATTCTTAAAACAGAAAATGACCATAAACAAAAAGATTGCATTCAGAAAATTGTTACTGTACATAAACCATAAAGGCTTCTTAGATCTTATCCAGAATGATGATCAAAGCTTTCCTTTTGTTCACAAAAAAATACTTAATGTCAAAGCTATCAATTGCACAAGCCTTTCTCAAAGTCAAAGCCTAGTTACCAATTGCATAAGCTCTATCTGTCACTATCAGAGCCTTTTACAATCTCCAATACAGTCTAGTTATGAATGTAAAAAAACGATTGATTTTCTGGCTGGCATACCGGATTACCGGTAGCTATCAACTTACAATGTCCAAACCTTCCTCAAAACTATATATAGCTTTGTTACGGTACCATTACCAATATTGTACAAGCTTGGCTGTGTTTGCTACGTTTGCTATATGTAAAGAAGCACATCACCTGCTGTAGCCTACAGATCACCTCACAACATGAAAGGCCTAGTCTCCCTTGATGATGACACCAGACAGTTGCTAACTGACAGGTTCCTTGATATATAGCAACAACAGTAGTAGTAGTAGTCCAGTTTTAACACAAGAAAAAAACTCATGCTATGACTCCAGAAAACATTATTAACTTACAAAACGAACAAATTAAACGCACCTTCTCAACTGCAGCATATCATACTTAACATTCATAAAAGCAATTTCAAATCATATCCCCATTTACCACACATTCTTTGCAATTGATAAGCAAAAAAATCAAACTCTTTATAACAACCTACTGAGACTGTAATATAAAATCTTCAGTAGCTTCCTGAATACTGTGCTAAAATTCTGGAAGTCACTGGGTGGCATCACCATAGCAGCGTTGTCATAAATGATACAGCGTTTCTATTTCAAAAACGTCAAATTTAACTCTTTTTAAATTGGCTGCTTAGTCATTTGTTGAAGAGCATGTGGCTGTGTCTTAGGCAAGTCAATATATTTTGTTTTAAGAGCGCTATATATATATAAAAAAAAGTAGCAAGCAAAGTAAATTAAATTGTCAAAACAATGCATTGGACAACTGTCGGTTTAACTCTGGCCCAATCAGGGTGATGGCGCCATAATACAAGCCTCAACAAGTATGCGAAACTACCAGGAATAACCTATCAAGGCTTTGTCAGTCCGAGGATCAGGATTCAAAACCAAACCATGGCGAAATATCGTAAGCGGCCATCTAGTCAGTCACCACCCCATATCAGTGCATATGACACAGGCAGGACACTTAAAGACATGACACGAAGATTGGCTTTCTTGCCTTCCTGTCCACAATCAAAATATTTAACCACTGGGCGTAAGCATGGATGCGACAATAAAATGCAACATGGTTGGTCATCACTTTCGCACGCTTTTGGTGACTTGATAATAAATAATTCACGAAATGAATCACATTTCCTACTTAACTAACCGCACTGGGCACGCGTGTTTGGGATGGAAACATGTGCTCCTTGAAAACCAAAAAAACAATGCCATAGCCTATGCGGCTGCCCAGACAGCAAAATCCGTCATTTTTACATTAATTTTGCGTCTGCAGACGTTGAATCAATGTAAACAGGATAGATTTTGCTGTCTGGGTGGCGCTGGTTCGACTCTCGGGGTGTGCGCTTGAGCAACGCACCTTACGTGTTGATGACGTCATATCATTGCGCAACGCAGTATCTGTCTTGAGATCAGTCACTTCGCCTTTTTCTATTCTACGACCACTTGAGCTAATCCGTTACCGCCATTTTGTGATTGTGACACGCATTCATTCTGTTACTGAAGTGCTTCGTACCAACAACGTTTGCAATAAAGCTCGAGACATAATAAACATGGTGGCAGCGCAAGATTCTTGAACTCACCCGTAGCATAAGCAAATCGAGAACATACAGATAGAAGTGGCACTAAGGTTAAATTGAACCAGCGTCATAGACAGACAAGATGTCAGATCGCCAACATAGACTGCCCCCACCACTTGATCCACTGGACAGCAACCTTGCCGAGTCCTATCACCAATGGCGTGAAATGGTGGATATCTATTTGCTGACGACCAAAGCATATAATGATGACAACAAGGTGCAGACAGCAATCGTTAAAGAATGCGCAGGCTGGAGCAGTGGCGGATTCAGAACGTAATTTATGGATGGGCCTAGAACATGGTGGCAGCGCAAGGTTCTTGAACTCAGCCGTAGCGTCAGCAAATCGAGAACATACAGATAGAAGTGGCACTAAGGTTAAATTGAACCAGCGTCATAGACAGACAAGATGTCAGATCGCCAACATAGACTGCCCCCACCACTTGATCCACTGGACAGCAACCTTGCCGAGTCCTATCACCAATGGCGTGAAATGGTGGATATCTATTTGCTGACGACCAAAGCATATAATGATGACAACAAGGTGCAGACAGCAATCGTTAAAGAATGCGCAGGCTGGAGCAGTGGCGGATTCAGAACGTAATTTATGGATGGGCCTAGAAAATATCTTGGTGGGCCTTCACCAATAATGCCACGGCGGGCCAGCATACAAAATTAAAGTGGTATAGTTGTACAAATGTTAAAGTGGTATCATGCTGTTGCTGTAAAATAGTGATGCCACAGACAATTCAGTGCCATTTGGTTGTTCTTGTGTTAAAAATCAATATGTTTTTTTTCATGAATCTGATTTTGGGTGGACCCACTGTCAATCTGGGTGGGCCTGTACCAATCAGGCCCACCCGGTAGATCCGCCCCTGGGCTGGAGCATGGTCCAGGAAATGAGACATTTTGAATATACCGTAGAAGAGAGCAAAGACGATCCGAAAATATTGCTGGAAAAACTTGAAAAATATTGCAGCCCAAAACAGAACGATGTTATCTCCACATTGAGGTTTTACAAAGTAGAATATAAAGAACCCTTCGACGCATTCCTGACGGAATTGAAAGCAAAAGCCGACCACTGCAAATTTCCAGACAGAAACAGGGCTTTGCGAGACAAAATCATACTGTCTGTTCCGACGGCGCTGCAAGAGAAGCTTTCATGCGAAGCGACACTCACGCTTGACAAAACAATACAAATCTGCCGAGCCCGTAAAGCATCGCACTGTTCGCACAAACAATTGCAAGAACTGCAAACAAAGCCTGCTGAGTCCATACACAAGGTTGTACAACACCATTCCAACAAGGCAACACAGCAGAGACGCTTTTCACGCTATGAGAAAAGCGCTGAATGTGACTTTTGTGGCCAGAACCATCCCCGCAACAGAAGCATGTGCCCAGCGTATGGAAAAACGTGTTCCACTTGCGGGAAAAGAAATCACTTTTCAGTAAAATGCCGAAGCCGCCTACACCAAATCCACAACATGGAGCCAAGCGTGCACTCAGAAGAAGAAGACGCATATTTGTTTGCTATACAAGGAAGTGAGAAACGAGGACTAACTGCACTACTCAATATAAATGAACAGGAAATCCGTTTCTAGCTAGACACCGGAGCTGACGTTGTAGCGATCCATTATTTCAACATATAAGTTTTCCTGCCTTTTACTAAAGTTTCTGTAATTTTCCATGCAACTGCTCCCAAAGAAAATAGAAAAAAGGGCGCACACAATAAAATGGTTTGTTCGTCCTTTGACAAGAGCTCACACGAAACCAGCTCTATCACATCAAACCAGCTCAATTAGACAAAGAGCTCTATCAAATCGGACGAGCTCACACGAAACCAGCTCAGTTAGACCAGTTCAGCTCTCAGAAAAACATTAAATTGATTGTTTAATTAAAATGTAATAACTCGTGATAATGTTTCACTATCCTGTGATTTCATTATTCTATACTGTTTAAATTCAAATTGTGTTATAGACCTACAACATTATACGAACACCTTCTGATAACTTAAAATTATAATTCGAATAACAATTGTGTGGAAATTAGATAATGGAGTCAGATATATAAATTAGACAAATGAGTGTGAATATCCTTGAGACAAACAGAGTTTCATTAGACAGCCAGTTACCTAATAAATTAACATTTTAAACCATCGCTTAACATTCTCACGCGTAAAATAGGTATAACTACAACGTCAACACCATATGCAAGCGCTTTGTAAAAAGAGGTCAGATAACTCCGACTACACAAACATTGACGATGTGGAATAGAACGACAGTCAAACCAGCAGGTACGGCCCTACTCGATGTTATCAATCCGAGAACTAAGGAAACCTACTGTGTTAAATTCATTGTTGTAGATAATAACTTGAACTGTCTTCTAGGATTATCCACAGTTAAAAACTTGAATTTGATTTCGATTAATGATGATGCTTTTATCGCCAATATAAGTAGGCCTAACACAAACCTGGGTTACATCGGTTGTGCGTCTTTAACAGTAGACCCAAGGGTAAAACTTAGAACCCTACCCTGTCGCAATGTGCCAGTCGCGCTCAAAGAGAAAGTTAAACTCGAACTCGAATCGCTGGTAGAGCAAGGCGTACTATCCCCCGATGAACCAACGGACTGGGTTAGTCAAATGGCAATAGTAAAAAAAACAAATGGGGATTTACGTATCTGCATCGATCCCCAGCCACTAAACACAGCATTAAAAAGAAAACACTATAAATTGCCAACGCTTGACGATATCTTACCTTCCTTAACAAATGCCAAAATATTCTCAAAGGTCGATGTAAAACACGCCTATTGGCATATCGAACTAGATGAAGAAGCGAGCAAACTAACAACAATGATCACGCCGCATGGTCGCTATCGGTGGAATAAACTTCCATTCGGTCTCAAAGTAAGCAGCGAAATTTTTCAAAAAAGATTAATAGAGGCGTTGCAAAACCTAAACGGTGTCTTCGCTGTCGCAGATGACATCATTGTTGTTGGTTGTGGGTCAAATGAAAACCAGGCCATCAATAACCATGTGGTCACAGCGGTAAACCATAATCTCTTTGTGGGAAAATTGTAACATAAGATTCCCGAATCCGTTCGTCTGAATGTAATGACCGAACAAGAAACACTCCTTTGAAACGTCTATTCAAACTTGTATTTCTGTAAAATTAGCCCGCGGCTATCGAAATCGAGATGCAACGCCGTACACCTCTAAAAAACTGTCACTACAGAACAAACTACTTAGATAAAAGACGGAAAATTTGCCCAGCTAGCAAGCACCAAGCAAACAGTTAAACTTGCGACTGACTTCCAACAAACAATTTTACGAATGACTAGAATAATTCGCGATATCTCAAATGCACGTACACAGTAACTGTGACGCAATAATGCAAGACATTGTCACGCAATTCAAACCCGTGTTCAAAGCGGCTGATGCAATATTTCATCAGGTCTTACGACCGATGGTGCAATATTTGGACATTTTCTAGCAATTTCCATGACGTAAGATGCCAGCTAGGTTAAGTAGACCATAACGGTTTTTATATGACGTTTGATTTGGTGAAAATTGTCGGGAACATAGCGGCCCCTAGTTATGACCGTCTGACATGGCATAACTAAAAAAGAATTGACGACAATTGTGAGCCAATGAATAAAAACACACGATACACAAATTGTTTGAATCACTCACGTTTATGTTAACACGTAAATACAAAGGGCATGCAAAGAATGAACAACAATACGAATAATACACGACGATACATGAAATTGGTACCATAGGTACACGCTAAAATGACGCTATATACAATGGTTGCGATAATAACCGACTGTTCTGGGCTCAGACAAGTGTCGGCCACCGCAGACAAACCAGGCTCAAACCCTAACACTTAGGTGTTCTTTACGGGGGCGAGGCACGAAATATCCCTCAACACGTAGTCTACTTTCATTTTCCCCGTACTCTCATCATAGTTGCAGACGGCAACTTTGGCTCTACGAACCACAGGCTTCCCTTTCCTAATTTGTGGAACTACCTCATGCACCCTCCCAAGTTGATACTTCCCACGTTTACCAATGTCTTGGAGAGAACCTACCACTACAAGTTGACCAGGCTCCAAATTCTCGGCCATTTTTAACCATCTTTTCCGGCCCTGAAGCCCTGGCAAGTAAAAATCGATCCATTTGCTCCAAAACTGCTGAGAAAGTGACAAATTGAACCGATAATCCCTTCTTAGTTGGTCACGATCATGTGGTTGCCCAACAGCACAGTATGGGTCTAAGTATGGGGTCAAAAGTGAGGCAGGGGTGATGACAGTAAAATCCCTAGGGTCGTCACTCAAAGGTACCAAAGGGCGTTCGTTCACGATCCGAACGGCACTGCCTGTGTACGTAAGCACTTCAATAAAATTGGGCTTACGAATTGAAGAGTCCAGAATGTGAAAAAAGTACTTGGTCATATCGGCCACGAAACCAAATCTATCAAGCCGAAATCTAGCCAAAACATCTGCCAGAGGGTTTAACAAATCAGGACACGAAAACATTACATCATTTACACAAGTTCCTCGGAATTCAGACTTTCCATCGTAAACAATGCGCTTTTTTAATTGTGACGTCACAAAGTATGGTAAATACCATTCAAATCCCTTGACATTTCCTGCTTCATCAGCACGCTCAATATAGCCATTAGATTTAAGATCTTTCATGGTGTCAGTAAGGAAATCACGAAGTTCAGGTTGTTTTAAAACTTTCTTTCTTAAAGCAGCAGCTCTATCTGACGCCAACACAAAATTGTTAGGTAGATCAATATCTTCCTTCAACGGAACAGGTATCTCAAATCGACCATCTTTCAACTCAATATTCGGTTCAACAAGTTCTCTAGCCAAATTATCATTGCGAGACAATTCACAGGTTTCATTTTGCAACGTCAAATCCTGAATGACTTTATTCAGGTCTGCTATTTCCATATCACGAGACTCAATTTTACGCTGAAAGCCAGAGATGACATCCTACTCTGAAGACGTCTGCACTCTGCACACGTTAGCAACGCTTTCATCTAAGGGTGACTTACCACCACAAGCCAACCAGCCGAGAGGAGTGAGTAAAGCATGCGGTTCACTACGATTTTCACCAACACGCTCTTTTTTGGCCCACATCAAATAAGCGTTATCGTTGCCAATCAGTACATCTACAGTACTACAATCATTCAAATGAAACATATTCACGTCATGAAAATGACGAAAACCACTTAAATCTTGTTTATGCGGTAAAGTTTTAACATCATCAGCCCAAGCTGGGTCAACCACCGAAGTTATATCACAAAACAGTTCATCTGTCTCTAACGACTGGATGTTGAGTTTAACAAGGTCAGCACAAGTAGCTTTCTGACCAGCCAGGGTATCCATTTTAAACGACGCTTTAGCGTACGGTTTAAGATCAAGTTCACACATCAAATCACTCGAAACAAACGTCAACGGCGAACCAGGATCATGCTGACAATACACCAACTTCGATTTGCCAGTCATTGGATTCAAAACACGAGCAGCAGTAACGCGGTTAAAAGCTGCTTTAACATTTCCAATCTTAACATTACGCACTGGAACTCTGGCACGAGCATCATCTTTCCCAACCGAATCCAGAGAATCACGTGACGTCACATAAAAATCATGCAGAAGAAAATAGTGTTTCCTATCGTTGTTAGGCCCACACTTACGACAGTTATTTGCATGAACGCAATCCCTAACCATATGCTGGCGCAAACAATTCAAGCATTTGCCAGCTTTCACAATGACATCTCTCCGATCTTTAGGTGTCAAGCGCAAAAATTCTTTACAATTAGACAAAGAATGATATTCAACTTGACCACGTGACGAACAATAAAAACATGCCGGTATGTCACTACGTCTGGCCACACCACCGCGCGGTGCGCCAACAACAGTCGAGTACTGCGAACTCCCTGAAATCACATTATGATGGGGTTTTACGGACGTCTGCCTAACCGGACATGAAGGCAATTTTCCTTTGCCAAACTTTTTAAAATGCTGCGACTCACCAGAATCGCCCATTAGCATAATGCTAAAATCAGTCGACTTGCGCGTTTCCTCCCGTACTACAAATTCAAACAAACTCTGAAAAGTAGGCTCATCAGTACCACCATACTGATCACCTAAAAAGTCAAGATAACGCTGCTTAGCGTCAAACGGGAGTCGCTTAGCCAAATCCAAAACAAAACGTCCTTCCAATTTGTCGCGCTGACCATAAGCTTGCGCGTAAAGTAAACACTGCGACAATTCATCTTTAAACTCTTTCAAATCACTGGAAGAGATTGAATTCAATTTGCTACCATAGCGATACTTTCTAATTTCCGGTTCGGCGAAAAGACCTCCACGAACCCCAAAGCGCTGGGACAAGCGAGCTAACGACATTTCTATCCTGTCTTCCTCTGACAAGCCAGGGGTGTCAGAAACCAAATTAGCAATCGTTTGCGCAGCTGTTCTAACACAAGCTGCTTGCAACAAAGTCAAACGAGTTCCTTTAAAGGGAGAAGCTGCCATCAAGGCCGTAACACGATTTTTAAAGAAGACAAATGGCATATTATTACCATCGTAACCAATCAAGGCCGCCTTATCGAAAAACGTCCTACTATTTTGGTATTCAAAAAAGCAATCCTGCTGTTGAGAACTCGATTTAGCGGGAGAAGACAAGCTATATCCCTTAATGGGCTGAGTGGGCTCAGTCACATGCACAGCCCGATCACGATCCTCACACACGTTAAAATCAGGAGACACGATACGCCTCTCACAACCACCCAAATTACGTGTAGCTGGGCGATCAAAAACTAGCGGCGCAGAAAACTGTGAAGGGGGCAAAGCATTACTGCTAATGGCGGCCCCGTGACCTGTACGCTCTGGGGGAGGAGTTCTGTTGTAATTTGCAGACCTTGGCTCTACAGCCTTCGGAAGACCCTTAGCCGCGGCCCCGAGACCTCCTGAAACAGCTGGAAAACATGTGGATTGTACAGGTCCACTTATGGATTGAACAGGCATCTGGAAAAGGTTATGTAAATTAAACTGCGATTGATGTTCACTTCTGGAATGCCTAGAAGAGCCCTTCCTAGAGCTACGCCGGGAGCCCAACTCAGAACGATATTCAGCTAAAACTACCTCTTTACGTTGTTCGGCCCTCAACTGAGCGTCTTTGAGTGCGAACTCAGCAGCTCTAGCTTCAGCTTTCGCGGCGGCCTCAGCAGCTCTCGCTTCAGCTTTCGCGGTGGCCTCAGCAGCTCTCGCTTCGGCCTCGGCTTGGATCTGGAGCTCCTCTCGTCTTAGCTGTAGGTTAATTTGTGCAATTATTCGAAACGAAGTCCTAGACATCCTAGTGCTTACATTTGAGGCGCTATCCTCAGGATGTATGTCAGCATCCAACATATCTGAGAACTCATTTACTTTTTGTTCGAAGTTATTTTTTAACGAGTTAAATTCGGGATCTACCCTATCACGAAGTTCTGCCAAGATTGCAGAGTTAAAAATTTTAGTCAAAAGAGCATGGAAATGCCGTAATTCCTCTTCCAAAGTAGATAACTTAGATCTAAAAATTAACAGTTCCTGCTTATCACTCAAAGAACCTAGGGCTACAGAAAGTTTCCCAATTTGAGTCAAAATATCCCGTCTAAGATGCCGGGCCTCTCGAACTGACTTAGCCTCATCGTTACTGGGTCCCTCCCCAGAATGGCCTGCCCGACCGCAAAGAACATCATCAGGCTTAAACTCAGTCGAGTCGACGGCGGTCGAGTCCCTGTCGCCACCGAGTGTAGACATATTAAATGTTGGGGCTCAATTTAACAATTAAAAAAATTAAGTTACACAAACACACAAAATTAAGTCATAAAAAACTTAACTTCAAAGACCGTAAAAATACAAAAAAGAATTTAAATGCACGATACCGTAGCTGTACGAGTATATGAAGTCCAAAAGTCCACAAAACTTGCTTGGATTCTTCGACTTGAATCTTCAAGCACAGATCGATTGTCTTTAATCTTCTTTCTTGCCAATGAATGTCAAAGTTATTTTTCTTCAGTACCAAACTGAGAAGAAATGTCTTTAATTTTCTTTTGCTTCTGTAGACTACCAACCAACAAGATCTTCTTTTATTATTTTGCTTTAATTTCTTCTTGACCTACCAACCGACAAGAACTCGTCTTTTATTTTTTATGCCTTCAAGTGCTTCTTGGCTTACCAGCTAACAAAAACGTCTTTTATTTTTTATGGTCACAGCGGTAAACCATAATCTCTTTGTGGGAAAATTGTAACATAAGATTCCCGAATCCGTTCGTCTGAATGTAATGACCGAACAAGAAACACTCCTTTGAAACGTCTATTCAAACTTGTATTTCTGTAAAATTAGCCCGCGGCTATCGAAATCGAGATGCAACGCCGTACACCTCTAAAAAACTGTCACTACAGAACAAACTACTTAGATAAAAGACGGAAAATTTGCCCAGCTAGCAAGCACCAAGCAAACAGTTAAACTTGCGACTGACTTCCAACAAACAATTTTACGAATGACTAGAATAATTTGCGATATCTCAAATGCACGTACACAGTAACTGTGACGCAATAATGCAAGACATTGTCACGCAATTCAAACCCGTGTTCAAAGCGGCTGATGCAATATTTCATCAGGTCTTACGACCGATGGTGCAATATTTGGACATTTTCTAGCAATTTCCATGACGTAAGATGCCAGCTAGGTTAAGTAGACCATAACGGTTTTTATATGACGTTTGATTTGGTGAAAATTGTCGGGAACACCATGACGATAACCTGAGAGCTTTGCGACAGCGCTGCAAAAATATACCAATTTTGCTCAATGATCAAAAGGCGATCATTAAGAAAACGGAAATCACGTGTATGGGCCACAAGGTAACGAAAAACGGGATCCAAGCCGATCCATCAAAAATAGAAGCAATAAGAAACATGTTCTCACCCACAGATATATCTGGCGTAAAACGATTCTGCGGCATGATTCAGTATCTATCGAGGTTCATGCCAAATCTGGCAAACGACCTCGAGCCCGTACGAAGACTGACCCGAAAAAACGTAGAGTGGGAATGGAGTGAGGAGTGTGAGCAGGCAATACAAAAGGTTAAAAAGAAAATCGAGCAACCCCCAATACTGGCCTATTTGGCGCGCAAAAGCCAGTGATTCTACAGGTGGACAGCAGCAAGGATGGACTTGGTGCTGTTCTCTTGCAGGACGACCAACCTGTCAAATATGCATCTCGCGCCCTCACAAAATCTGAGCGAAATTGGGCACAAATAGAGAAAGAGACATTAGCAGTCGTATTTGGTCTGGAGCGATTTGACCAATACACCTATGGCCGACAAATCACAATACACAACGACCACAAACCCATCGAAACCATACTTAAAAAACCACTAAGCCAGGCCCCCAAACGGATACAGAGTCTGCTGATGCGCATGAATAGATACGATGTTGATTTCAAATACATGCCTGGAGCCAGCCTTGTCATTTCCGACACCCTAAGTAGAGCCTTCCCTGAACGTAACGACTCAGAGAATCAACCGAATCACATAATGAACTTAAACGTCCTAGAGGACATACCAGACGAACGTCTAATTGCAGTAAAACAGGCCATGCAAAGCGATGACGAAGCAAAAACACTGTTGAGGATCATAACAGAAGGTTGGCCAGCTACCAAAAATGATCTCCCAGAAAACATCAAACTTTATTTTTCGCTTCGAGAGTGCCTGACGCAAGAAAAGAACTTAATACTAAAGGGAGAGCGCATATTTATCCCAAAAAATTTGCGCCGCGAGATCAAAGACAATTTACACCTTGCACATTTAGGTTATGACAGCATGATGCGGCGAGCACGCGAGACCGTGTTTTGGATAGGATTACCAAAATAACTAAGACAAATGACAGACAATTGTATAATCTGTCAACAAACAAAACCAAGCAACCAGAAAGAGACACTCAAACAACACAACGAAGGAACGGCGCCATGGGAAAAAATTGGTATTGATCTGTGTGAGTTTCAAGGAAAGAGTTATTTAATAACGGTCGACTACTACTCTAATTTCATTGAAATCGACGTGATGACGTCAACCACCACCAGACAAGTTATAAGCTGCTTAAAAAAGCATTTTGCGCGATACGGCATTTCCAAGTGTGTGGTATCAGACTGCGGTCCACAGTTTATGTTTGATGGCTTTAACGCATTTTGCAAAAAATGGCAGGTCACCCATACAACTTCCAGCCCAGGCCATCAACGAGAAAACGGGAAAGCAGAGTCAGCGGTTAAATGTGTAAAAACCATGCTTAAGCGCACATTTCTCAACCAAACCAACCAATACCAAGCCCTGCTTGAGATCAGGAACACGCCGCGCCAAGATGTAAACATCAGCCCAGCAGAGATCCTCTTTGGCAGAAAACTTAGATCAGTGATACCTCTAATCACCAAACCTAGCAACACCATGCACGCCGAAAAAAGGCTTCATCGCAGAAATGCCACAAAAAGAAATTATGATAAAAACGCTCGTGATATGAGTCCATTTTCAATTGGACAACGAATTTATTTTCAAAGCCCACCCAGTACAAGCTGGGAACGAGGGAGAGTGACCCCAATACCTTCTTCGCACACCTACATAATCGAGTCCGCTTCTGGCACAAGGTATAAAAGGAACAGGGTCCACCTTCGTATCGACAAAAGCGACCTGCTCTTAGATATACCAAACAGTATAACCCCACTTGACAACCATGACGCACCCTCTGAAAGCTACCCCAGAAGTAGCTCTTCAGAACGACCAAGACGGATGCGTAGAGCCCCTGTGTGGTTGAATGATTCCCATACTACGTAATTTTCTTAACCTAGGCTACAACCTGATGACATTTGGCATTTGTGTATGAAGTTATATGTGATATATTTTAACTGCATTATCCCAGATATCACTGATAACTTTTAGCAGTATGCTTGCATCTCCACCTCTTGAGCATTTACCCTTTCGCTGTAAATATAATTAACTTACCATATCGTAATCACATATGTTACAATACGTTTTGCATTGTGTGTATATCGTAAGCATATGCCATATCGTAATCATATGTGTTACCATACGTTTTGTATTATGTAACCTAACCCCCAAATGATCTCTCCTTCATACTGTAGTAAACCTGCAATCCTATTCATAACGCCTTTCATTGAAAGGGGGATGTTGATGACGTCATATCATTGCGCAACGCAGTATCTGTCTTGAGATCAGTCACTTCGCCTTTTTCTATTCTACGACCACTTGAGCTAATCCGTTACCGCCATTTTGTGATTGTGACACGCATTCATTCTGTTACTGAAGTGCTTCGTACCAACAACGTTTGCAATAAAACTCGAGACATAATAAACATTACGGACTGCGCTCCATCTGATGGATGGAATAGTTCTCTGGCAACAAGACTTCAACAATCGGAAACTTCACTCTGTCAATCTCGGTGACCGGACCTGCGTCAGTGATTCAAAGTCTCTACAAGTATGCGAAGCTTTAATTCCCAGTCCGAGGATAAAGAATCAATCAATCAATCTGCAAGACATAACTTCCTTGGGTATAATTGGATTTCTGCAAGATGATGATGTTGTTTTTGCTTGTTTTTTGTTTTTTTTATCGTGTCGTCATGTTGTAGGCCTAACTACTTTGTGAGTCGTGCAAGGCCTGGTGCGTTGCGTTTGAAATGACTTTGCCCGTGGTGGGATTTCTTTGTGGGGTCTTCTTTGCTACATGAGCTAAACACATCAAGATGTGTTCCTCTCATAACCATCAACACTCTTGATAACGCACCATGGCCGATCTTCATAGCAAGCGTCTATTTATAGGCTACAAATCTTGAAAATATTAGCTAAAGCTATACGGGCTAATAAAGCTATTGCCTCAATATATTTATTTATTTATTTATTTATTTGCAATCAGACTCAAAGTCCATAGAATTTAAATTTTTAACAGTCATCACACAAAATATCAGACTAACACAACATCAAGCAGGCTACATCAAACAACGTACAAAATACTGTTGTAGTGAATATAAAATGTAGAATTAAAGTAATAATCAGAAGACATAACATTGCGCAAAAGTGGATTAATTGATCTTTTGCAACGTTCTACAAATGCATAACAATTTTTTCTTAATAGAGCATCAAATGTTAACACGTCGTTCTGTACCTGATACACTCTAGCACTGTCGCATCTCGACAAATTGTGGATAATTCTGTATGAGTCGTTGTAAGCAACTCGTATGCGATTTAAAGTAGAAGTTTTATAGTTACACCATAGTTGCGAACCATACATTGGCATACAATATGATTGGTATATATATCTTTTTTTTCATTTCTGTTTGTAACATTTTCTTTTTTTATTTCCCTTTCTTTCTTAAATTTTTCTGAAGGTGCTGCGACCGTGCCAAATTTCTTTCAACTTAATAACTTACTTCGGTCACAATCACAAGCACGTTTTAACGCTCCAACCTTTGCTATATTGACGTGTATTGTTTTTGCTGTGATGGTCAGAAATACAAACAACTGAACTGAAATGTAATTTAGGTAGGCTACTTTTTCAGACATCAACTTTTCTTCTGTTAAATTGTTTGCTTGCTGAAATCAGGGATATCTAGAACAACGGGATTGCTGACTTTGCAAATTTCGATAAAGCGATGGACACTAGAAGGGTCAGCGCTGTTAACGCCCTAAAATGAAAAAGGCGAAAGCGCGTGTCAATTACGCTGTTGAGAAGTCGCCTTTTCTAGATATGCCTGCTGTGAAGCTAAAATAAGGTCTTGAAAGTGGGCACTCCTAGGCATCTTCCCTAGCAACGCCCATAGCAACAACTAATGGCTGGCCTTGTCTATAACTTAAGATCATCATTTTAAAGCAAACTTTTGCTGTTAGTCATCCAAGACTATTGAGTATTGAACACAGCTTTAGTTTTCATATTTAATTGATTATTGCATCACTTTTGGACAAGTTTTAGTCATCAAAAATAGGAAATAAAAAAAACATGAAAAGAAGTAAGAAAATTCAATTTCGTGATATTGCTAAACAAAGAAAGTTGGATAAGGTTGGTTGTAAGTCTAACAATGGTGGTAGACTTGATGAGCTGTTACTGTAACACAAGTGTAACCTTTCCTGTAACACCAGAAAGCCATCCAACAACAGAAGATCAAAGCCCTTTTTGCCAACCTTCTACTTCAGCAAAAAAAATTAGGAAAACAAGACAGTGGCAAAATCTCGGCATATTCAGAAATCTGCCAAAGACTCGACAAGTTTTGACTTGACAAATCAAGAAAAAGAAGCTTTGACACATCCAAGGCCAGGAGAAAAACATTAAAAGCACTTAAGAAAAAATTACAAACTCAAGCAGAGGCAAAAAAAGTGTTTACTTATGATAAAGGAGGCTTTAAGGTGTTGAAAATGTTTATTGTTGTTTTTCGTAAAATGTGATTTTTGACCAAGTACCAAATTTTAATCCCAATTGCCAATCGCTTTCAAATTTTTAACACTATCAGACAGAATAAACATGCAAAGCCTCTGGTCAAAGAATTTTGGAAATTTTGTCCATGATGCTGTCGGCACCCATGTGTTTCATGTCCGAGGATCAAAAATTTTTGAAAAAATGCAACAATTCGAATAACTTTTTATTTTCTCAAAATATCTTCATTTCCTTCCATAGAGCTTCAGTCTTGATACTTATAAACATTCTGATAAAATTTGATTCAAATCCAGTAAGTGGTATTAAAAATATTTGTGTTTAAAATTTGTGTATTTTTCATCACTTGGTGGCGGTTTGGGGAAAAACGGCCACATTTTCAAATTTTTTTTTTTGCTTTTTTTAAATTATTTCATCTTCAATCATCATTTTAAAAACAAAAAATGGATTTTATGTTGAGAAATTCACATTTTAGTTTGTGCAGTAATGATGCAGTAACCCTCCTATTGTACACTTCAAAACAGAGTCAGCAATCCCGTTGTTCTAGATATCCCTGGCTGAAACTTCGGTAGGGGAGAGTGGGTATAATTGGGACGCGTTGGCGTTACAACTGGGACACCTGCAATATTTTCCGCGTTTTACACCCAGTCATGCTAACGATCACGTGTTCATGTAAACATCAGTTTCCTTTCACTTGTGTGGAGATAAGACTATTGTTGTAGCAGCTATTCAACTTCAGACGCTGTAAGTAGTTTTTGAGTGGAAAAAGTAATTTTTTAGGCTTAGCATTATTTTGTAATAGTGCTCGAATTAGAAAGGTATATTAGTTTTAATAGATTGGCTTTGTTGCTTGTTGATTCAGGTATCAGCATGCATTGATAGTAGTAAAGAAGTCATCCTTTTGCAAGACAATTAAATGTTAGAACTGCAAAATGGTGTAAAAACATCTTGCGAGGAGAATTGGGACAGGCTGTCCCAGTTCTCCCCGATAATAGTGTAAGATCGTATAGCGGTGCGGGTTGTCTGATGTTAAAACACCTGATCTACACTGAGGTGATTCCACTTGAACTTGTCTGCTCGCATACCACCAACAAGCTGGGATGATTGTTCTATGTTGGAAAAACGCGCAATTGTCTTCGAAGCACTCAATTTGTCCTCGTCAGGTCGCGGTTTTTCTCTGGGGAAAATAACCGTGACTTTACGAATACGAAAACGTATAATAATAATAAACAGTTACCACAATATACAAGTAGACATCATACGTTTGGTATGTTAAACTTCATAAGAGATGTACGGCTGGTTAACAAATGAGACAAACTATGAATAAAATGAAAATCATATTTACCGGTTGTTGACAACCCCTTTTCCAGAATGCATTTACAAGGTGATACGCCTAAGCATTATATCACGACTAAATAGAATAGAATTATAGTTAACAAATACTCCAGAAAGTCTAATATAACCTTTCTTAAATTACGATCAGGAGTTCATTTCAATAGCTCAGTTAACAAATACAGTAATCTATTTCTAAACTGCTAAACAATTCTATCCATTAATACGTGTGAAATTGACACAAAGGAATGTTCGCGTAGCTGAGCTATTATTGCTGAATTAGAGAAATAACGCAAAGTTCTTCTATTTAAAGCCATGAATTAGGAAAAAGGCTATTCCTGATGCTGAATGTAAAAACGTTACAGTTGCATAAAAAGGCCGTTCGTTGACGTTAATGCTGAGTATTTCACAATACAACGAATTTTTAAGAAATTGACACAAAGGAATACGTTTACAAACAAGCGAACCCATTTAGCATAGAATCAACGTCAAACTGTGCTATGCCAACGTATACACAGATGTAATCTCACAATAATTAATCAACTGGAAGGAATCCGACAACACAGGCTATTTTCGATGCGTTGAAAGTTAAAAATAACACTATTTCAAAATATGGGCGCCACTATATGACTAAAGGAGGCATAGACTCCTTTTTAGTCTGAAAACTGTCAGAATCTAAGATAGTTAATAGACTTGTTTTTTCCGGACGCTACAGACAAAGGGAGAATTTAAATGTTGTTTCTATAATCCAACAGACAACCAAATTTCCAGATAGGAAAATTTTGATTTCGCTCACACAACTTTTATATTCACAAAAGTGATGTTACATCCTCCCCTTTAAAATGCTAACGATGGATGAGATACATTTTACAAACACACAAACATCACTACTTCTATGTTACACTACTACAAACAAGTGTCCTTTACATATACAGTACATAATTAGGCCTACGTATGTGCATACAACTCATTTAGTGTCTCTCGTTGTAAGCATGCTACCAAACATAATGTCGATCATTGTTCTTTTACTATTTCCGTAATGTCATCTTATTTCGAGGCGATACCATCTGCTTCCTGGATGAGGCACAGTTTTGCTATAGGCCGTTGAATACTTCCCGACTGCGTGAGAACTTCTACAATTCGAACGACTCCTTTTTTGTCAGGAAAGGATCTGGTAACGCGACCCATTCTCCATCTTCCACGAGGAACATTGTTGTCAGCAACAAGAACGATATCGTCTTGGTGAAGGTTACGTTTCACGTCTGGCCACTTTTGGCGTAAGGCAATGGTTGGAAGGTACTCGCGAGACCACCTTTTCCAAAATTGATCTGCCAGGTATTGGACTTGTCTCCAACGACGCCTTGTGTAATTATCTTTTTGGTTAAACAAGCCTGGCGGCAAATTGCTTTCAGGTCTCAGTAATAACAAGTGGTTTGGCGTAAGTATCTCGTCGGCGGTTGGATCAATAGCGACGGGAACTAAAGGACGAGAATTAAGAATTTTCTCAACTTCAAGGAATAGGGTGTGCAAGACATCATCTGTAAGGGTTTGTGACTTTAACAGGGCATTAAAAATTCGGCGGATTGAACGAATCATCCTTTCCCAAGCTCCCCCCATATGGCTAGCTGTTGGTGGGTTAAAATTCCATTTTATTTGTTCTTGTTGAAAGAACGTTCCTATATTTTCTTGATTAAGAGCTTGAAGAGATTCTCGCAAAATTCTCTCGGCTCCAACAAAGTTGCTACCGTTGTCGGAAAACACTTCTTTGGGTTTACCTCTGCGGCTGACAAAACGGCGAAAAGCGTTGATGAAGGAATCGGTAGAAAGATCATGAGCAACTTCAACATGGACAGCTCTCATGGTGAGGCATGAAAAGACACACCCGTAACGCTTTTCTAAACTGCGTGCACGTTTAGTATAGAATGGACCAAAATAATCTATTCCTACATGTGAGAAAGGAGGCTCATCCAGTTTCAGACGAGCAGGAGGAAGAGCTGACATAAGTTGCTGAGAACCAAGTGCGCTACGTTTGCGACACAGAACACACTTACTAATTTCTTTTCTGACAGCAGCTCCACCCTTTATGATCCAAAAACGTTGGCGAAGCGATGTCCATGTATGGGACATACCAGAATGGCCAACCAGGACATGGTGGTTTCGAATGAACAAAGTTGTCAAATGATGTTGATAGGGCAATATTGCTGGGTGTTTGGATTCGAAAAGTATCGGTGCATTTTCTAACCGTCCACCAACTCGAAGAACACCACTCATCAGGCATGGACTCAACTTCGAAACACATCGAAGATTCGGAAGACTCTTTAATTCCCTTTTGAGTGCTTTGCTAGAAGAAGAAGAAGAAGAATTCTTAAGAATTACAAACACAGGCGAAAAGACTTGCTTCTGTACATAAGATATGAGACGTAACTCAGCGATGTACAGTTCATCAGCAGTAAGACGTCCTGGAGTTACAGAAGACCTGTCTTGGACAAACTTGCAAAACCGTTTTAGCCATGCTGTGGCCTTTTTTAAACGGTGCAAGGTCGAAAAATAACTAATTAGATTGTCTACGGCTACTGTCTGACTTACCTGAACTGCAGAGACAATATTAGGCTCAAGAGGCTGAAAATCTAAAGGAAGAGACTCAAAATTTACTTCTGAAGCGGGAATAGAAGGCCAGAAGTCTTCTGTTTTCCACAAGAACTTCGGAGCTTTTAGCCATCGAGACTTCAACAACTGAATTACAGATAGGCCGCGAGATGCATCGTCGGCTGGATTGATATGAGAATTGACGTGCCTCCATTGGGAAGGCGTAGTTTGTCGATGAATTTTTGCCAAACGGTTTGACACAAAGGTCCTAAATCGTTTGTTTTCATTATTAATACTCCTTCTTACCGCACTAGAGTCAGTCCAAAAGATTGACTGACAGTTTGAATAATCAAGTTGAGAACGAAGCCACTTGTCGGCTTTAACTGCCAACACCGCTGCTACAAGTTCCAGTCTTGGAATACTTTCTGATTTGGGTGGTGTAACTTTAGCTTTGCCACACACAAAAGAACAATGAATAGATCCCGTATCGTCGACCAGGCGCAAGTAAGATACAAACCCGTAACCTTGAACAGAAGCATCCGAAAAGTGATGAAGTTGATGACTAACAACTTTACCAAAGTTAAGAGGTTTAAAACAACGAAATAAATTCAACTTACCAAGATCATGCAGTTGCTTAAACCATGTTTGCCACTCAAGCACATCTGAATTCCGCAGTTGATCATCCCAGCCAAGTTTTTGCTGAATGATGTTTTGCTGCAGAATTCTAGCAGTCAGCACGACTGGAGCAATGAAACCCAATGGGTCATACAGAGAATTAACAGCAGATAGAATGGAACGTCTCGTAAACGTTTTCAACTCAAAATTGTCTGAAACCTGAAACGCAAACTGGTCATTGGAAACGTTCCAAGAAACACCTAGCACACGTTCCTTCAACGGACTGTTGAGATCAACATTCATAACAGATTTCGCTCTATCATTTTCAGGAATAGTTTTAAGAACTTCCTGACTCGTTGAAATCCATTTTGTAAGGTTAAAGCCACCAATTTGAAGCAACTCTCTAAGCTGTTTGACTAAAAGAACAGCGTCATCTACAGAAGTAGCAGACGTTAGACAATCGTCAACATAAAAATCATTTTTAACAACATCACATGTAGCAGAGTTGAAGTTTGAACCGAACTCTTGTTCAGTTTGCCTCAGACAGAAGGTCGCACAACAAGGCGAAGATGTAGCACCAAAGATGTGTACCAGCATACGATGGCTGACGGGAGGTTTAGAAAGATCTCCTCCAGGCCACCAAAGAAAACGAAATGCATCTTTGTCATGTTCTTTTATTTTAACTTGATGAAACATCGCTTCTACATCTGCTACCAAGGCAATTGGCTCTCTGCGAAAGCGTGTCAATACACTAACAAGGCTATTTACAAGATCAGGACCTTGCAGCAAGGCATCATTTAAAGCTACCCCTCTGTGCTGAGCAGCGCAGTCAAACACTATTCTGACTTTGTCTGGTTTGCGGGGATGAATCACTGGATGATGTGGCAAGTACCAAACACGTTTTTGCCCTTGTTCATCATCACTACTTGATTCGTTTACAACCTCTGCATGGTTGTTTTCTAGATACTCCTGCATTTTTGACGCATATTTTTGCTTTAATTGATCGTCACGTTCAAAGCGTTTCTTCAAAGAATTTAAGCGCTTTGTTGCCATCAAGCGACTATTTTCAGGCAAACTTACGTCCTTCCGCCAGGGTAGCGGTGCGTCATAGTGACCATCAGTGCGTGACACCTCTTCACGTAGCACTTTAAGAACATGTCTGTCTTGCACAGACGATGGAAAAGAAAGCTCTTCCGGTTTGAAATCTTCAAACCAAGACTGTTGGATGGCATTGTCCAATTTTTCATCTGAATGAATAAAATTAGATAGAATGTTGTTTTGATTTTTTGATGATCCCAAAAGTGACCAACCTAAGGGTGTTTTTATTGCACTGGATTCACCATTGTTTCCTTCTCTCTGCTCTAAAACTTTATGAGCCTTTAAAACATCGATGCCAATTAAGATTGAGACATGGGCGTTTTCTAAAGTTTCAAAATTTAAATCTTTCAAATAAGGAAATTTGGAAACATCGTCGCAAGAAAGATTAGGATTTGGAGACACTGGTATTTTGTCTATGGCGTAGGCTTGCACTGTTTCAAAGTTGACCTTTTCATCTAAAGAAGAAATTGAGACACTGACTCTTTTACTTTTAATAGTATCTAAGCTTTTATTTACAGTGCTCAGCTTTATTTGGCTGGGCTCGCCCTCTAAGTCAAGCGACGCGATCAAACTGTGATCGCAGAAAGTTGCATCCGATCCAGTGTCGAGAAAGGCGTAAGTTTTAACTTCTTTCCCATTAGCCCTTGCTTTAATAGGAACGACGTTAAAGAAACTTTTATGACCTAACACTGAATCGGAAGAAACAGAAGTTAAAAGCAACTTACCTGTGTTGACTCGAGTGACATCAGGAGACGCTTTACTAGAGACGTAGTGCATCAAAGAATGGTGATGACCTTTGCAACCCTTTTCGGTACATGTACTCTCAAACCTACAATCTGAAGTGGCATGTTTATTGAAACAATTAAAACAACGCCTCTCTTTGTTTAGAAAATCTCGGCGATCCTGTAAAGAAGTTTTGGAAAACTCATTACACTTATAAAGTATATGATTTCCAGAGCAAAAGAAACACTGGCGACCGGCAAATCGCTGTCTTTGTCGTGTTTTGCCTTCAAAGGATTGTGACGCACGATTACCACGGGTGGCTGAAACCGTAGCACAAGTTCGCTGACTGCTGATTTTTTGTCCACTACGACCAAAAGAATTTACGTGGCGCTTAGAACTTTCGCTTTCAATTTTAGTAGGATAAGCATTTAAAAGTTTTGCTTCATCTTCTACGAATTCGACGAAGTCCCGAAAGGTAGATGCCCTTTGTTGTCTGCATTGAATTTTTGCGTACTTTCTCTTCCAAGAGTTGTTTATACACGGCGGTAACTTGTCAGCAAGATCATCTAAGTAAGAGTTTAATTCGTAAGAATGTCCATGGCTATCTAAGGTTTCGTAACACTTTCTCAAAGCTGTGGAGAAGCTATGCATTGCTTCTTTGTCGAGATGTTTGATTGCAGAGATTTTAAGCAACTGTCGTTTAAAAGATTCTGCTATGACGCGCGGCTGCCCAAACAAGTCATGCAAAATTGTTAACGCTTTACTGTAGCCTTCTTCAGGCGTTTTAAGTGAAGGACAGTGACTAATCGAGTTATGCGCTTTGCCAGTTGTGTATAGAAGTAAGTAACTCAGTTTTTTGCTGGGGCTTCTATCTGCGCAATTTATAGTTTCTTCGAAATGACGGAAGAAAGAAAAATAGTCTTTAGGATCCCCTGAAAATTTGGGGCATTCATATTTTGGCATGTTCATGCCAGCGCTAACGGCAGTAACTATTCCTGCTAGAATAGCAGAGTCATTCTTCATAGAAAATTGTTCGTTAATTTTAACATTTGGCAAGGGAAGGTTCAGTGCTGGAACACCGGGATTAGGCACATCGGCATTAAAGCTAGAACACCCAGGATTTATATGACAAGAACTGGAACGAAACATTGTTGACTGTACCTTGTTTGGGTTGAGATGGTCGAAGGGTTGAGATCGAATGTTTCGCAGAGAACCTTCTTGGGAGTTGACCTCCCAGACCTCGGCTTCTAACCGGGCTGCTTCCAGAACGCGACGGTCTTCAGCGGCGGCGAGTTCGGCCTTCAACTTAGCTTCAGCGGCAGCTCGTTCGGCCTTCAACTTAGCTTCCCTTTCTTCTTCCAGACGACGTTGTTGATTGTGTTTTACCGCCAGTTGCGCAAGTTCCAACTTGGCTTGCAGCGTCTTTTGTTTAGAACTCCTGCAAGATCTCGAAGTCGTCGTCATATGGCTACCGGTTTTAGAGCCATTTTTGGAACGTTGCAAAACACGAATTATATCAATAGAAGGAGTATGACCAGGCCCGCAACCAGCAAATATTTTCGGGGGGGGCATTTAATTTTTATCAAAGAACAAACATTAAAAATGATGCATTGTGTCATTTTTATGTTTATGTCCACGCCCATTGATAGAGTGTGTGGCACTACCATGTTACGATTCAGTGATCATAACTTATGTCAATCACGTTTTTGTTTAGTAACCTACAGCATTAAAGGAAACTAGCATTTGTAACCTTTTTTCATTTAGCTATGACTACCCAAGGAAGAAAATTACGATAATACAGTAATGTGTTCAGTCGATTACAAATGAAATACAACATCTGTAGGCTACGAACTGCATTGGCACGACTGGAGTCATAAACTGACTGGAGTCTACAGTATGGCTGTACGTGTACGACGTACGTTCATAGTACATTTCATACTGCATAGAACACTTAAAAAATTTTCAAAAAATTTGGGGGGGGGCAAATGCCCCCAATGCCCCCCCCTGGTTGCGGGCTTGAGTATGACCACTCTCGTGTTCATCATCCTGCTCTCGCAACCAGCCTTCAACAAAAGTCAAGAATTCGTCTTTACCACGAGAATAGTCATCTTTACTAAAAGTACAAGATTCCAGAAGTGGTTTATCAGCAGAAATGTCAACACAAAGTGCCATAAGAGAACTGAACAAATTATCTAAATCAGGAAGACGAGCGCGTACCGTTTTTGCGCAATGGGGAGTCTTCATAAGGTTATTGATTTCAAGATAGAAATCATTTAAATTTTTAACAGCAGTTTCAATAGTTTCACAGGCCATTTTGCTATAAAATTTCCCACTTCTTAACATTCAAAGAGTTTTAAGAAAGAGGAAAAAGCGATATAACGATACTAAGTAAACTTCTTCAAGAGATCAACGAGAACTGCCAATCGTTATTCGAACGATGACAAACGAGTCGCAACTCTGCGACCAGAAAATTTCTTACTAAAAGAAATAATTCTGTACACTACCGGTTTATACTTACGACCGGATCAATCGGTTGATACCTCCGTCAACCGAGAAAAACTTTCAATGTAAGATCGTATAGCGGTGCGGGTTGTCTGATGTTAAAACACCTGATCTACACTGAGGTGATTCCACTTGAACTTGTCTGCTCGCATACCACCAACAAGCTGGGATGATTGTTCTATGTTGGAAAAACGCGCAATTGTCTTCGAAGCACTCAATTTGTCCTCGTCAGGTCGCGGTTTTTCTCTGGGGAAAATAACCGTGACTTTACGAATACGAAAACGTATAATAATAATAAACAGTTACCACAATATACAAGTAGACATCATACGTTTGGTATGTTAAACTTCATAAGAGATGTACGGCTGGTTAACAAATGAGACAAACTATGAATAAAATGAAAATCATATTTACCGGTTGTTGACAACCCCTTTTCCAGAATGCATTTACAAGGTGATACGCCTAAGCATTATATCACGACTAAATAGAATAGAATTATAGTTAACAAATACTTCAGAAAGTCTAATATAACCTTTCTTAAATTACGATCAGGAGTTCATTTCAATAGCTCAGTTAACAAATACAGTAATCTATTTCTAAACTGCTAAACAATTCTATCCATTAATACGTGTGAAATTGACACAAAGGAATGTTCGCGTAGCTGAGCTATTATTGCTGAATTAGAGAAATAACGCAAAGTTCTTCTATTTAAAGCCATGAATTAGGAAAAAGGCTATTCCTGATGCTGAATGTAAAAACGTTATAGTTGCATAAAAAGGCCGTTCGTTGACGTTAATGCTGAGTATTTCACAATACAACGAATTTTTAAGAAATTGACACAAAGGAATACGTTTACAAACAAGCGAACCCATTTAGCATAGAATCAACGTCAAACTGTGCTATGCCAACGTATACACAGATGTAATCTCACAATAATTAATCAACTGGAAGGAATCCGACAACACAGGCTATTTTCGATGCGTTGAAAGTTAAAAATAACACTATTTCAAAATATGGGCGCCACTATATGACTAAAGGAGGCATAGACTCCTTTTTAGTCTGAAAACTGTCAGAATCTAAGATAGTTAATAGACTTGTTTTTTCCGGACGCTACAGACAAAGGGAGAATTTAAATGTTGTTTCTATAATCCAACAGACAACCAAATTTCCAGATAGGAAAATTTTGATTTCGCTCACACAACTTTTATATTCACAAAAGTGATGTTACAAATAGTGCTAGTTCACATCGTAGGGTTAGATCTTGAGAAAAGTCACCGAAAAAAGTCTAACTTTACAGTGTCGCTTAGCCTAAACGTCTGCAAAAGAAGAAACACGTCGCTGATGATGAAAGCTCAGATGATGATGACGTTGTGATGATCATGGCGGATAGCAAAGATGACGGACTTGAGAAATGTGACGATGAATTTTTGGATCTAATTTATTTAGGAGGTGTGGATCCAAATGCCTTGCAAGTGGGGTCATGTGGTCTTGCAGAATTTAAAATTGAGAAAGCTCCCAATCCTGCATTCTATGTGGCTCAAGTTGAGGAAACATCTAGTGAAGATGTGGTGGTTAAATTTTTAAGGAAAACTAGTAAATTCGACAACAAATTTGTTCATCCGCAAGTCCCTGACTCCCACCCTGTTTCTCCACTTGGTATTATTATATTTCACCATTCTTTCAAAGTCATCTTCGAAAGGAACAACACTTCATACCAAGGACAGCATAATATTTGCCGTCAAGTTTAGAGATCTTGATATTCGCTAAAAGATCAAAGATATTTTTTCACAAACATGTTTGAAACATTGCATTTTTATAGTGTGCTGACTGTTAACATCATTTTCGTTGTTTGAGTTTGTTATTATTGTAATAAAACTAAAAGACAAACTTCAACAGCAAAATTTGTGTGCATTTTTTGTAGCCTACTGCCTATTTTACCCCAAGGACAAGGTGTCCCACTTCTCCTAACACTGTGTCCCAGTTCTCCTGCACGTGTCCCATATAGGCCTATACTCATTTGACTCACTGCTTTCAAATTGATGAAAGGCATCAAACTCCACAAAATAGGCTACAAGTGCTAGTAATAAAATCTCAGAAAGCAAAAAATCGTGATTTGCGTTTTTCTGAACTCTTAAAATTTTGTCCCGCTTATCCCCAGTCTCCCCTACCCCCTAATTTTATTTTTCAATGTGCTACTAAATGGAACATAGACGTTTTTTTCTCGGTTGAAATCTTTGATTCAACAGGCCACAGGTTAGTAGCCGCCAACAAAGCAGCAATAACCCAACTAAGAACGTTGTTTTTACATCAACTTTGCTAGCTTGGAAGATTTCATACTTAAAAGAAGTGTTGTTGCATATAATTCAAAACCGCATTTGCTTTAAGCCTCAACTTGTAATTGATGTTTCTCTGGACATATTAACGCAAGCTGTTTGCCTTGTCGATCTTGTCTAATGAACAAGACAGAAGACCAAAATTTGTAAAAAAAAAATCTAAGCACGAGAGATGGTGCTACTGAGGAAAGTGAAAAAACAAGGGAGGTGATAAATCATTATAATGTTCTCGTTTTGTCGCGTCTACCTTTTTCTAGATCTCTACTATGTTTGGCATATATTGTTTTTTTTTGTGATGATCAGAAATAAAAACAAACTGAAAAGCTCCTTTTCTAGACTACACTGTTCTTCTTTGTATCAAACTTCGCATGAACATTTTATCTGTTCTTACTGTAAACCATTTTACGCGTTCCAGGCTTACTGAGCAAATCTGACGGAATCGACCAATTTATGTACGGTATAGCGTATTAGAAAAAAAACTAGGAATTCTACAAAACGTCACGTTAACGGTAATTGATTCTTTCTCAGTAACCAACCATCCGAGCACATTAACCGCACTTTGTTTGCAAAAGCACAGCAGCCCACACTGAAGCTCAACAGTAAGAGTGTAACTTACCTGCCAGGCCTACTAGTAGGGGTGTTCAATTTCGATAAAGGTGATATTCGAAAATCGTTTTTCGTATCGGACATATTCGAAATTATAGCCGCCCTTTCGGCTGAACGCGGTTGAAAGCAACGCGAGTGGCGCGAAATCTGTCTTGTCGCATTTTGCAAGCGAAAAAGACTTCGACGCATGCGCATCGTCGATCACGTGACTATCACACGCTCTCGCGGGTCCAACGGCCAGTCCTGCACCAGGGATGCCAGGTTGGCATTTTTAATGCCAAATTTCTCTTAAAGGGGCAGACAACCCCATTTTCAAATGCAAATTGAGAGTTGAAATACATAAAGGGGATATTCAAAAACACGTTGCACTTGTTTTTATGAAAAAGTACCCATTTGTTCTCGCGCAATCTTAAAACAAAGTTTTGGTTTTGCAATTCGAACACACGCCGCCTCAACTGTTGTCAAAATAAAATATTTGCTTACGTGACGTCATAACCAGACTTTGGCAAAAACATTTTGCTGGTTTAAGGTGTTGAGTGCAGCTGCAGATAAGGTTTGAAGCGTTGCAGCAGTAGATAAGATTATCACAAGTAAAAATTTTAGCTCAGATTTAGTTTATTGTAGCTTTGATACTAGATTACATCATTTTAGAGACCATACTACACATTTACACTAGGCCTTGCACTGTTTGCAGGAAACAAGCAAATGCGATTATTTTGCTTCAGTGCTACAGAATGGTTTTGATGGGATTTAGTAACAAGAGGTTTAGACAGTCAAGGGTTGTAGGGGCTTAAATTTATTTATTTTTCATCTTTAGTCATGTTTGTGTACTATCAGACATGTTTGTAGGCCTATCAGACAGGTTAAACTAATATGCCTACCTCAATATACGGTACATGCTTTCCCAGTGCCATACCTTACTTGAATAGATTAAGCTAAACCTGTTACAGTTTTATACTCATCATGACAAGTCGATGTGTTGTGTATGACTGTTCAGTGTTCATCTGGTGGTTCTTCATACAAGAAAATTGAAATGGGACAAGTTTGTAAACACCACAAGAGTATGGCCAGGAGCAACAGAGACCAGCATAATAATGCCGACTCCATTTCAAGGAAACAGATTTTCAAAATCTTCAATTTAACATGGGACTTGCCACACAGCATTAAACCGCAATGCATGCCCTTCAATTATTTTCAAAAAAATCCATTTCAACAACTCTGCAACCTTTGGAGTCAAGGTCCAGTGGGGAGACAACTCCACAACAAAATTCCAATCCATCCATACGACCGGCTGTCAGGAAACGTCAAGTTCTTGAAGTAATTTTGAGTTAACAATAATGTTACTACATGTTTGTTATAAAGTACCGTACATAAATTGGGGAATGGGGAGTACTGTACCATCCTTGAGAAATTGTTTTTCATATATGATAATTTAGAATACCTTCCGGCTAAGCATATTACATTTTAGTTGCTGGCATAGCGATTCCTATCCTAGCTACATGTAATTTTAAAATGACCTATCTATAACTCACCAAGTATATTAACAAAAACAAGTCCTTGACAAACTGGTGTTTATTTCATTTACTGGCTAGCACGATATGCAACGGTAATGTAACAGTACATAAATGTGAGTTTTCTTTATTAGCCTACTGTCTTGTAATCTTGAGTTGTATTGTGCTGTTTTGTAATGTGCTTTTTGTGTTCATAGTTGTCCTGGTATACTGATGGGTCAAGCCAAACAAAAATCGTTATTTGTTATGCCGCAACACAATACAACATATCGGATTTTCGTGTTTGTTTGTCAAAAGGATGCCATGAAGCCAAGGAGTGTGGCAAAAGGTAAGAAATTTTAACTCTATAATAAACTAACATATGAAATAACGGGTGGCGATGATGTCGTCCCCTCATACATCATACATTGCTTGCTGCTTTTGAGAATCATGCTGCCAAAATGAGTTTCATTTGTAAAACTGCTTGTGTCTTGGTTGGTTTTGAATCTTTATCCTCGGACTGGCAAAGCCTTGATTGGTTATTCCTGGTAGTTTCGCATACTTGTGGAGGCTCTTGACACAGGGCTGGTTACCGAGATTAGCAAAGTTGAAGTTTTTCGATTGTTGAAGTGTTGTTGCTGGAGAATTCACTAGGTGCCACTGAATGGGAAGCAGTCCTGAAAGTGCGTTGCTCAAGCGCACACTCCGAGAGTCGAACTTGAGCCGGGCGCGTAACCACTGAGCTAACGGGGCGGGATGGGAAGGCCTATTATTGGTCAACATTTTTGTTACGGATTTGTTATAATAGATGTAATAAAAGATAAGTTTTTATTGGCTTGTAAGTGCAAACATCATTTTGGTCTGCATTTCTTTTATACTATGCATAGACAACTTGTAACTGCATTTCTTTTATATAATACTATGCATAGACAACTTGTAACTGCTATTCATTCCAACAAGAATAGCAGCAGGTCTACCGCTAGGTTTCGGGTTAGCTATCCGAAAGCAAAGCATAAGGAATGAGGCTATTCTCTAAAAACGATCAAAGAAAACCCCACTTACCATAAGTTATCTATACACCATAATTTTATGAAATTAGCAATATTCCAAAACTGCTACTTTATAATATGTGTACTGTGTAGTTGTAGTATGTGATTACCCAGTCAGCAAAATCAATCATTTTTACATTGATTCAACGTTTTGCAGACGTTGAAACAATGTAAAAATGACGGATTTGACGCAAATTTTGTCATTTTATTATTCATTTATTTGACGCAAAATTCGTCATTTTTACATTGATTCAACGTTTGCAAAACGTTGAATCAATGTAAAAAGGACTGATTTCGTTGACTGGATAAGCATGTGCGGTAAAGTGAAATGTGTGCAGCAATCATTGTGACTACCATACATTTTTATTGATTTAAAATGCATTATCTTTTTTAAAGATCATGCCAAGAGCCTTTTGAAGATTGCATTGTGTGAAAGGGAAACATTGGCAGAACACCGAGAAGAATGGGAAAGCACACCTCTTTCCATGCATTTATGCTTAGACGTTTGCATCCAGATGTTTCTGATGCAATTGCATCTTATTTTTCACGGTTTTCTAACCAAAACCCGTCTTAAATGATGTAGCAAATGCAATACCTAAACGTGGGCAATCATGTTGTATTATATTCATGTAACCAAAAGTTGCTTTTAAATACGTTATAGGCACATTGTCTACAGACAATTTGTTCGGTGGATCTGGGGTTACCTTTGTCATTCAATCCGTGTGCCTCTGCCGTCATGCGTTGTTTCGGCTGTTAGGTCGAAATTTTCAAGTGAACATAGAAAATATGTTGGATTTAAATTATCCTGATTTGAAATAAAAAGAAGTCACAATTCAAAGTCTGCTTCAAGAAAAGCTTTGCCGTGTGCATAGAGAGAGTGATTTTTGTACTTGTACACTAAAGTATACCTATCAGAGTTCTTGAGAAAAGGTTCCTAGTTCTTTATAAACTAATATTGTGCTTACCTGAAGCTAGTGGTTTGGGGTTTACTGCCCCTTTAAGAATGAAGATAGCTAGGTTGTGCAATAGCAGAAAGTGTAGGCTGAGCTTTGTCGCAGTTTTAATTTTATCCATTTTTACCGAATCCATAGGTGGGGGCAGGGCCGTAGCCAGACCGCAGAGCAAGGGGGGCAACTTTTTAGGGGGGGGCCGAAAAAATTTAAATGGGCAAAATCATTATCATTGTAGCTGTTGCCCGAGAATGTTGAGATTTTGCCAAGGGGGGCGAAATTTTTTTCAGGGGGGGAGGCCCCCCTTGACCTCTGGCTGGCTACGGGCCTGCGCATATTTCTGTGTGAGGCAAATTTTTATGCTGTATTGATACATAAAACAATAGATGAACTAGCGATCGGCAGCAGGAAAACACTTTTTGAATGCAAACCGCAACAGCTTCGCGATAAATAATCACTAGAACGAGTTGCGATGCTACAATCCAACACCAGACAACAAAATCTGTCATTTTTACATTGATTTAATGTCTGCAGACGTTGAATCAATGTAAAAATGACTGATTTTGCTTCCTGGGACATAGCAAAAATCTACCATTTTGTGTCGATTCAATGTCATCAGATGTTGAATGCACCCAAAAACAACATAATTTGCTTACGTAGACGGAGCGTGCGTTTAGCTTTATGCGCTTGCAAACATACTCGATGTCGCTTTCGAGTCGAAACCTCTGCACTCTGCAGTGAATCGCTCGCTGTGAAAATGAACTTGAAGTGTTTGGGATCCCAGCGACCTCGGCTCCAGCGGAGCGATCGTTTTCAAAAGCTGGCCTGACCGTCACGAAGCTGAGATCCCGACTGACGGGTGATCATGTCGATCAGCTTGTGTTCATAAACACCAACTTGGACCTGGAGCTGTAGACGTTATTTTGTGTTTTTTTTTGGAAATTTTCATGGCTGTTTTTAGCGTTTTCTAGCGAATTTTCATGTCGTTTCTTTCAATAAAATCACATTTTGCAGTTTTTGGTGAATAGTTGTAATATTCAAAATCGAAATTCGGAAATCGAAAATAAATTGAATTTCGAATATTGAAATAATCGAAATTGAACACCCCTACCTAGTACCTACTAGCCTCTACTATTTTTCAAGCTTTGTGGCCTAGCCTATGCCCTTTTCTGGTCAGCAAACTGCTGGAACAAAACTGCGATTGATATGAACACCAATCATTGCCACGCTGATATATTGGACCAACAATTGCACTTAGGAAGAAATGCTCATAGAGAAAATGCATATTTTGTAGCAAGGTTCAGGCAATACCGCAAATCAGGTCATGCAATGGACGGAAAATTGGCAGTACAATACACATTACACAGGTAAACATCACCAAGCAAAAATTTCGATAAATTGCTAGTACGCACAATAGCTAAATAAACATTGAGAAGCAACACAGCATAATTATTTTAACCATAAAGTGACACCGTTGATATGCTTCAGCCGTTTACCACTGCCAAGTGACATGTTTCAGGTGTTTTTTAATTAGACAACTTTCTTCTTAAATTAAAAAACAGTTTCCAAACATTTTTATTTTTACTCTGAAAGCAAAAAATGAAGATTACCAATGAGTGATGATATTTTGTTAAAAAGCAACGTAGTCCATATTTCACATGATGTCTATTCACATATTTCACATGATGTCTATTCACATATTTCACATGATGTCTATTCACATATTTCACATGATGTCTATTCACATATTTCCCATAGTCAAAAAGCAGCCTAGTTAATTTATGCACTTTTAACAGGAAATAGTTTTATCAATTTTAGACCTCTTTGTAAAGCTGGTTTCGATTATTATCACAAGCTAAAAGCAGCGCAAGTAAATTGTTCGATGCGGCACAGTAATTAAAGAATACACAGTTTCGTGTTTCCTCCTTCAGTTTGGAGTTTGACGAGACTGCCACTTGCAGGTCGCTTCTCTCCGTTGGCCCAAGTACAAAACAACCTACAATTGTATGAATGTTAAATTTCAAATCACACGACCATGGTCCACCAGGATGACTCAGTTGATAAGCGCTTTAACTGATACACGAAGAAATGCAAGATCAAGTAATGCTGGTTCAGCTGTCGGGATGTGCGCTTGAGCAACGCACTTCAAGGTTAGCTCTCCATTCAGCGACATTTGGTAGATGGAATAATTCTCAGACAACTAGACTTCAACAACAAGGGTACACTTCACTCTGTCGGTTTCGGAGACCGGCCTGCGTCAGTGCTTCAAAGCCTCCATAAGTCCATAATCATGCAAAACTGCCAGTTCTCTTTCTCAGTTCAAGAACAAAGACTTTCCCAAGCACAACCAATCAAGCTGCCACGGCTCATAAAATAACAAATAAATGAAGAAAAAGAAAGTAACGTCTGGCAAGGCAACAACGTTGTCCACAGTTATGTTTGGTATAATCTGGTTTTGTGAACATCATTTCAAATTGTTTTGATAGTCCCCAGTTTTGATGCACAAAATAACGTATTGATTTTAGACATATTATTATTAGACATATCAACACATTGTTGATTTTAGATAGCATCGAACGAACGAAATTATATTTAGAACGAGGGTATCAACCCAAACAAAAAGATTCGCCATTTTTACATTGATTTAACGTCTGCAGACGTTTAATCACAATAAAAATGACGGATTTTGCTATCTGCAAAACGAGAGATATTTAGAACCTTCTTAGCTGTATGCTGATTCATTGATTTAAGAATGTTTTCGAATTATCAAGTATTGCTGCCCAGTACCCAGTTTCACAAACCTTTTTAGATGAAAGACTTGTCTGAATAAAGTACTGTGTAGCAAAAACAAGATGGTTTCACCAAGTTTTCACAAAACAAGATTGCTGTTAAATGCTGCAGTATTGCAATTTTGTGTTTTAGAGTTTTAAAATGACAAAAACAAAACCTTACTCTACCTTGGGCTGGAAAGAAATACAGTGGGAAAATTTAGTTATCACAATTCACATGTTGCACCTGTGACTGTGTCCAATCGTTGCCTAATTTTCATTGAAGTTGTTTTAACAAGTTTCGTCGACATCCAAATATGCAAACTTGTTTAAACAACTGAAACACTCACACCATAGCCATGTGACAAAAAGAACCACCTTTTCATCGTTTCAACGTCGCTGGGCATTGAAACAAAAGAAAAAAAAATTATCACGGTGTTATTGTCGACACGTGGCTGGCCTGGTAACTACTCTAACGAATTACATCAAGCATACTGGAACACAAAGTGAATAACCGCGAAAGTTTTGATGCAACCTTTAATAAATACATACTGCTAGTTCCAATTTAACGTAAAACGACATTTTTAGCAATTTTTCATTCATTATTCCACGGTGTTTGTTAAAGTATATATGTTTTTGTGCTAACAAAAATCATGCAAGACATACATCAAGCTGGTATGTTTGATCTCAGACCGCAAATCTTCCGTTTTTCACATTGATTTTACGTCTGCATACGTCAATTGTTGAAATGGATTTGGCATTGCAGAAACGCATACATAAACCAACTCACATAATTATCAATCGCATGCGCAAGGGCTCTACGCAAATGCTTTTATCAAAAGAAATAGATTAATAACTTGTAAAAAAGCACGTTTGAGCTGCGACAAATACTAAAGAATTTGTGGTGACTCACTCTGCAACATATTCCAATGGAGTCCAGGAAGAAAAATCTGCAGATGGCATATTTTTTCGGTTCATTGGCGTATCCAACGTAATTCTTTGAAAAAGAAAAGAGGATAATTTTATTACATCCAATAAAAACATACAATTCACAACTAAACAGTATGCAAATAACGGAAGCATGATTGTCGCACTTTTGTAAATAAAAAATAAATACTTACGGCAAAATGCATATGGTGGACGACTGTTCTGGCAAGCCACTGGATGGAGACGCGAGACTTTTACAAAGCTGGTGAACTGCTGCTTTTGCCATCCCATAACCAATCATTCCTACAGAAAATTGACAAATGTGTGAACGTAGTGCACGCAGTTGTCCAACCAAATTTTAAATAAGAACCAGGATCATTTTTTTTTTTTAGAAAAGCCAACATACTGCATTTGGTTTTAATGCAAACATCACAAAAATATAAAGCTATCCATTGGCAAATGAAAAAGGATGGGAAAGATATTGTAGGGGGAAGATGTATAAGGAGTGGAGATGGGAAGTTGCATTTCAGCCCTGAAAGCTGAGAAGTGTGGAAGGAACATATGGAAAATGTTATGAATAAGGAGAATGTATGGGATCATATGACAGAGGTTGATCTGGTGGAGGGTCCAGTGGGAAAGGTGACTCGTGATGAAGTGGTGGAGGCAATGGGGCAAATGAAACTGCATAAAGCAGCCGGTCCATCAGAAGTGAGCGTAGAGATGATAAAAGCAAGTGGAGAGTTGGGAATTGAAGTAATGCTACAACTTAGCCAAAGGGTATTAGATGGAGAGGGAATGCCGGAGGAGTGGAAGCATAGTACTGTTGTTCCACTGTTCAAGAGAAAAGGGAATGTGAGAAGTTGCAGTGCATATAGAGGTGTAAAACTACTAGAGCATGGAATGAAAATTGTGGAGCGAATACTAGAAAAGAGGTTGAGAACATTGGTGAAATTAAATGATATGCAGTTTGGATTTATGCCAGGAAAAGGTACAGTGGATGCTCTGTTTATATTGAGAAGAATGCAGGAGGAATACCGAGAGAAGCAGAGAAAACTATATATGTGTTTCGTCGACTTAGAAAAGGCATTTGATAGAGTACCAAGGAAAGTGATGGAGTGGGCAATGAGGAAAAGAGGTATACCAGAGGTATTAGTGAGAGCTGTGATGTCTATGTATGAGGATGCAAGAACAAAAGTGAGAGTTGGATCAAATTATTCAAACGAGTTTTTTGTGAAGGTTGGTGTACAACAAGGATCAGTTTTGTCACCTCTGATATTTGCTATTGTGGTTGACGTTGTAACTGAAGAAGTGAGGGAGGGCTTATTGAGTGAAATTTTGTATGCAGACGACCTGGTCTTGACAAGTAATAGTATGGAGGGACTGGAGAGAAAGTTTGAGAAATGGAAAGAAGCATTTGAAACCAAGGGTATGAAGGGGAATCTTGAAAAAACAAAAGTGATGGTGAGTGGAGCAGAAGGAACAGTTGTTGAGAGCAAAGTAGATCCGTGTGGAATATGTGGCAAGAAAGTGATGAGAAATTCAATGCAATGCAAGGAATGTGGAAAGTGGGTACATGCAAGATGTGCTAATGTCAAGAGAGCCGCAACAAGATTGGCGAAGTGTTTTGTTTGTGGGAAATGCAGTAAAGGAAGGAATGAAGTGGAAGGCCATGATGATGAGTTCTGCCATGGCATCGAAACAGTGACAGACTTCTGTTATCTGGGTGATCGGATAGATGGAAGTGGTGGATGTGAAGCAGCGGTGACAACAAGGGCAAGATTGGGCTGGGCAAAGTTCAGGGAATGTGGGGAAATGTTGTAGGGCAGAAAATTTTCACTAAGGATGAAAGGAAAAGTATATCGGAGCTGTGTGCGGCCTGCAATGCTATATGGTAGCGAGACATGGGTATTGAGAGAGAGTGAACTGGCAATCCTGAGAAGAACGGAAAGGTCAATGGTGAGAGCAATGTGTGGGGTCAAAACGAGAAGGAAAAAAAGGACTGAAGAGTGAAGAATTGTTGGATATGCTAGAGATGAGAGAGACCATAGACCAAATGGCAAGGGCAAATGGAGTAAGATGGTATGGACATGTGATAAGGAGGGAGGAAGGAAGTTTTCTTAGAAAGGCACTAGATCTAAAGGTGGATGGGAAGAGGAAACGCGGTCGTCCAAGAAGAACGTGGAAACAACAAGTGAAGGATGAATTTAAAAAAGTCGGACTGAAGGAGGAAGATGCAAGGGACAGGGTGAAATGGAGAAAAGGGATAAAAACAATTGCTGCGCGGAAACAATCGGCCACCCCCACTAGTGGGGAACAAACCGACGATGGATTATGATGATGATGATTGGCACATATCATATATGTTACAATTTATTTTATTAAAACTCTATAAATAAATCGAAGAAGCAATAGATTGAGTTTCGTTGGTAGCAGCATGATCGTTGTTAAGCATGTATCTACATTTGTGAGGTAATTTTAAGAAGTTGTTAAAGCAAATCAGTGGAACGTATCACTGTATGAGTCATGTATAGATGTATTGTATTGTATTGTATATGAATGAAAATCATCTGTTTTCTTCTTTTAATAACAACCTATTGATATAAAGCTAACCCATTGAGATTAACAAAAAAAAAATTGTTGCTATTTGTTCATCTAAAAACACTATTTTAAATCTTTGATTTTATCGGCTTATATTTCATATTTGTGCTGATACCAGATGTCGCCTCTGTAGCAGGAGATGCTCCTGTGAGTGTCAGGACTCCACCAGGTTTCAAAAACTTTGCTGCCAAGCCACCAGCTATGGTTGAGCTCCATACACTTTGCTTCCACATCATGTCGCAGTTCTTAATATAATCTGTAAAATTGTTCAAATATATATAGTTTATAAACATACTGCGACTATACTATACACATCACACAAGGTATTGGCAAGAAGTCAGATGTTTAGGCTAGAGAATTGTAACATTATCTTAAAAGTGCTGTATGCGAATTAAGATAAGCTGAAAAATAAATTTATATATATAAGAAATAATTCCTTTTTAATATTGTAATAATTTCAAATTAGAAAAACACACTTGGTGGAAAAAATTGGCTCTAACCAACAAAATATTAAATAATTTAATAAACAAACCCAGACAGCAAAATCTGGACTTTGCTGTCTGGGGAATACTCATTTCATTGACTCAGATCAGGGCTCAGATTCAGAAAACGCATACTTTCTGTCTCTAATTCTAAAAATAATTTTACAAACTTTCTTATATTTTTTCAATTTTCTGTACTACCGGTATACCTAGCAAACTTCCATGTACACCAATTAAGAAGCGTTGCTTTATTGGGCAAAGTTCAGGGAATGTGGGGAAATGTTGTATGGCAGAAAATTTTCACTAAGGATGAAAGGAAAAGTATATATATCGGAGCTGTGTGCGGCCTGCAATGCTATATGGTAGCGAGACATGGGTATTGAGCTGGGTTTTTTTTTTTCGCTGAGACTTTTCGGTCATTTGTCCGAAATGACTTGAAAAAATTCGGTCGATTTTATTTATTTCGATCATTTTTAGTCATTTTTGGTCATATATAGTCAATTGACTATAAAAAACAATGAAAACTATTAATACTACAAAAAGTGCTCAATGCCAAGCAAAAAGGCAAAGCAGAGCGAATTAAATCAAATATAGTTATTACTATCTGAAGCCTTTACAAATTGTTTCACCTAACGGATCATCAGAAGGTCTTATTCAAATAGAATCTATTTGAATTCTATTATTCTAATTCTATTTATATTAATCTAGTTGATTCTATTTGAATAAGACCTTCTGATGATCCGTTAGGTGAAACAATTTGTAAAGGTTTCAGATAGTAATAACTATATTTGAGTCAATTGACTATATATTTTTTCGGACATTTTGATCAATTTGACTATATTTTTTTCGGACATTTTGCTAAAAAATCGGTCAATGACCGATAAATGAGCGAAAAAAAAACCCCAGGTATTGAGAGAGAGTGAACTGGCAATCCTGAGAAGAACGGAAAGGTCAATGGTGAGAGCAATGTGTGGGGTGAAAACGAGAAGGGAAAAAAGGACTAAAGAATTGTTGGATATGCTAGAGATGAGAGAGACCATAGACCAACTGGCAAGGGCAAATGGAGTAAGATGGTATGGACATGTGATAAGGAGGGAGGAAGGAAGTTTTCTTAGAAAGGCACTAGATCTAAAGGTGGATGGGAAGAGGAAACGCGGTCGTCCAAGAAAAACGTGGAAACAACAAGTGAAGGATGAGTTTAAAAAAGTCGGACTGAAGGAGGAAGATGCAAGGGACAGGGTGAAATGGAGAAAAGGGATTAAGACAATTGCTGCGCGGAAACAATCGGCCACCCCCACTAGTGGGGAACAAACCGACGATGGATTATGATGATGATGCTTTATATAAAATTTGAAACAACACACAACTTACTTTGGCTTGCTGCATTTCCACCAGCCCATCCACCAGCCACACAAAACAAAGCGTCAAGTTTGTTGGTTCCTAAAAGAGAGCTTATGCCATCTTCCACTTCTTGCTGTTGCCCAGTCCATGAAGTCAGATTTTGAATCACAATGTTATGGTCTGCATTGTCATTTTTGACCAGATCAATTGAAGTTACGACCTTAAAAGAATAAAATATTGAGTTAGTGAGCTTGTGGCAATAGTGCACACTTTTAAATCAGTAAGAATAAATAAGTTTGTTTCTCGGCAGCCGATTTGTAACAAGAATTGACAGCGATAGACACCGTGTTTCGCCCATGAGGCTGGGCTCGTCTTCTTAATAAAAATGACACTTAGCATTAAGAAAATGGCATTAAGTTTATTTGTCATATCCAGGCTTACACCAGCATTAAGTAACGAAGTATACACTGGACCTCCATACAGTTTAATTAAAATTCTAGAGCACTGAAAATATTGTAATGAAGTATAACATTATACTAAACAAATTTTACTCTCAAAATGTGCAGATGAGCAATGCATTTGAAGGACAGCTCGTACCACCTATGAAGACATTTAATAAAATCACAAGATGGAGATTGCAAAAACTTAAAAGTATTAACACTTTGACACCAATGACAGCCTTCACACTTTAAACCTTGGTGAATGGCTTGCATCTGCTATTTGAAGTCACTACATACAAGCATGCAAAATCTCCAGAAATGAGCATTTAATGTCTCAGTCAATGAATATATAAATGTTCCTATAACCTAAGCAATTGAATCCAACATTCTTTCATGTACACAATTTTCTAATTTAAAAATATTTATAGACCTTCACAACCCACATGCTTATTTGCCTTGCAAGAAACAACAATTGATCTTCCTAGTGCACCACATCCTCCATAGACTGCAATGTTTAAAGCCATTATTGTACTTTAACTTTACTATAATCTGTAAATACATGTTTTTAACATTCAAGTCAATAGCTAGATCAGTGGTTGCCAACCTTTTTTATCCAGTGGACATTTTTGTCGATATTTCAATTTAAATCCCCCCCCCCTATATATTTAGTTTGTTAAAAATTCATTTATATTAATATTGTAATCTAAGTCTTGGAAGATAAAGTAAACTTTTACTAGTAGTAATACACTTTTTAGCCTGTAGGCCTAATATACATTCCTTTTCATACTAAAATAATTTAATTAATGAAGAACGTTGCTGAAAAGTATTTTATTCAAAGAATACATTCAAAACTTTAGAGTCATTGCAGGCCTCAAAGTTTGTACTTTTTTCCGGCGGTCAAGCATGTCCTACCGGTCTGGCCCTTTCAGCGGACATTTAATATCTCAACCGGACATATGTTTTGCATCTAGATTTTGCACAAAATCACACTACAGTATTGTGTAGTCGTGTTTGTAGAAGGTTTTCTACAACAGAATAACTCTGCAATGGTTGATGACTTAATTAACCGACCCTGAAGTATACTGGAGCAGATTAAGGGTGAATAAGGTTGCCACATTCGCCTAAGCACGTGCGAAACCCAGCTGAGACTACCACCGTCATTCTGGCAGAATAGTTTTTCCGCTTTCCGCCTAAAAAAGTCATCCGTGAATAAGTGCGAGGCATAAAGTGCGACCTGACATACCTTCGAAAAACCTTAAATAAAACAATAACTCGCAACACGTGCCACTTAAATTTTACATGCATCGGATTCAGTATTAAATTACCTTTGCAGGGATGTGCACCAATAGGTGGGCATTTGGAAGGAACTATCAGCAGAACGCTCCAAAGATGGAGGATATATTTACAATAAACATTAAAATAATATGATTTTTGCATAATTGACACCACTTCAAACATCTTCGAATAGAACTATAATCCGCAACACGTGCCACTTAAATTTTGCATGCATCGGATTCAGTATTAAATTACCTTTCTAGGGATGTGCACCAATAGGTGGGCATTTGGAAGGAACTCCCAGCAGAACGCTTCAAAGATGGAGGATATATTTACGATAAACATTAAAATAATATGATTTTTGCATAATTGACACCTCTTCAAACATCTTGAAATAAAACTTTAATCCGCAACACGTGCCACTTAAATTTTGCATGCATTGGATTCAGTAGTAAATTACCTTTCCAGGGATGTGCATCAATAGGTGGGCATTTGGAAGGAACTCCCAGCAGAACGCTCCAAAGATGGAGGATAAATTTACAATAAGCATTAAAATAATACGATTTTTGCATAATAGACACCACTTCAAACATCTTCGAATAGAACTTTAATCCGCAACACGTGCCACTTAAATTTTGCATGCATCGGATTCAGTATTAAATTACCTTTCCAGGGATGTGCACCAATAGGTGGGCATTTGGAAGGAACTCCCAGCAGAACGCTTCAAAAATTGGAGGATATATTTACAATAAACATTAAAATAATACGATTTTTGCATAATAGACACCACTTCAAACATCTTGAAATAAAACTTTAATCCGCAACACGTGCCACTTAAATTTTGCATGCATCGGATTCAGTATTAAATTACCTTTCCAGGGATGTGCACCAATAGGTGGGCATTTGGAAGGAACTCCCAGCAGAACGCTTCAAAGATGGAGGATATATTTACGATAAACATTAAAATAATATGATTTTTGCATAATTGACACCTCTTCAAACATCTTAAAATAAAACTTTAATCCGCAACACGTGCCACTTAAATTTTGCATTCATCGGATTTAGTATTAAATTACCTTTCCAGGGATGTACATCAATAGGTGGGCATTTGGAAGGAACTCCCAGCAGAACGCTCCAAAGATGGAGGATATATTTACGATAAACATTAAAATAATATGATTTTTGCATAATAGACACCACTTCAAACATCTTCGAATAGAACTTTAATCCGCAACACGTGCCACTTAAATTTTGCATTCATCGGATTCAGTATTAAATTACCTTTCCAGGGATGTGCACCAATAGGTGGGCATTTGGAAGGAACTCCCAGCAGAACGCTTCAAAGATGGAGGATATATTTACGATAAACATTAAAATAATATGATTTTTGCATAATTGACACCTCTTCAAACATCTTGAAATAAAACTTTAATCCGCAACACGTGCCACTTAAATTTTGCATGCATCGGATTCAGTATTAAACTACCTTTCCAGGGATGTGCATCAATAGGTGGGCATTTAGAAGGAACTCCCAGCAGAACGCTCCAAAGATGAAGGATAAATTTACAATAAACATTAAAATAATACGATTTTTGCATAATAGACACCACTTCAAACATCTTCGAATAGAACTATAATCCGCAACACGTGCCACTTAAATTTTGCATGCATCGGAATCAGTATTAAATTACCTTTCCAGGGATGTGCACCAATAGGTGGGCATTTGGAAGGAACTCCCAGCAGAACGCTCCAAAGATGGAGGATATATTTACGATAAACATTAAAATAATGCGATTTTTGCATAATAGACACCACTTCAAACATCTTGAAATAAAACTTTAATCCGCAACACGTGCCACTTAAATTTTGCATGCATCTGATTTAGTAATAAATTACCTTTCCAGGGATGTGCACCAATAGGTGGGCATTTGGAAGGAACTCCCAGCAGAACGCTTCAAAGATGGAGGATATATTTACGATAAACATTAAAATAATATGATTTTTGCATAATTGACACCTCTTCAAACATCTTGAAATAAAACTTTAATCCGCAACACGTGCCACTTAAATTTTGCATGCATCGGATTTAGTATTAAATTACCTTTCCAGGGATGTACATCAATAGGTGGGCATTTGGAAGGAACTCCCAGCAGAACGCTCCAAAGATGGAGGATATATTTACGATAAACATTAAAATAATACGATTTTTGCATAATAGACACCACTTCAAACATCTTCGAATAGAACTATAATCCGCAACACGTGCCACTTAAATTTTGCATGCATCGGATTCAGTATTAAATTACCTTTCCAGGGATGTGCATCAATAGGTGGGCATTTGGAAGGAACTCCCAGCAGAACGCTTCAAAGATGGAGGATATATTTACGATAAACATTAAAATAATATGATTTTTGCATAATTGACACCTCTTCAAACATCTTAAAATAAAACTTTAATCCGCAACACGTGCCACTTAAATTTTGCATGCATCGGATTCAGTATTAAATTACCTTTCCAGGGATGTGCATCAATAGGTGGGCATTTAGAAGGAACTCCCAGCAAAACGCTTCAAAGATGGAGGATATATTTACGATAAACATTAAAATAATATGATTTTTGCATAATTGACACCTCTTCAAACATCTTGAAATAAAACTTTAATTCGCAACACGTGCCACTTAAATTTTGCATGCATCGGATTCAGTATTAAATTACCTTTCTAGGGATGTGCATCAATAGGTGGGCATTTGGAAGGAACTCCCAGCAGAACGGTTCAAAAATGCTGGAGGAAATTTTTGCGATATTCAAGAGAATAATACGATTTTTGCATAATTGACACTTTTCTAAACATCTTCGAATAGAACTATTATCGGTGTGATATACAAGGTTTTCCTACCGCGCCATTGAGGCAACCTCATGCGGTCGCTGGGTTTTTTGTTGAGGCAGGACCTATCGCCAGTAGCCATATTCTACCTGCCTGGTGTGAATCTGACTGAACAATGACGACAACCATGCATAGATACGTGACAATTAATTGTGTCAGGATTTACATTAAACTTGCTATTGGCGAGGTTGTATGCAAGTGCACTTTCTACTAATGATTCCACATCGCTCTCATTTGCAGTTTTTACAATTTAGGCCAGGGTTGTTGCCGGGGAAATATTCCATTCACTAGGTGCAGCTGAATGGAGAGCAGTCCTAAAAAGGCATTTCTCAAGCGCACACCCCGAGAGTTCAACTTGCGCCGAATGATCTTGAGCCAGGCGCGTAACCACTGAGCTAACGGGGCGGACAAGCATATTGACCCCATAACCATGAAATTTTGGTTTTACACTTTTTTTATTAATTGGTACAACTAAAAAAAAGTAACTTTAGTGACAAAAAAAAATCGCTTTTGTAATGAGTGATAGGCGAGCATTTATTGATTTTTCTGCTATAGCGAATTCAACGACTGCTTTCGCAATTTCGCTGTAATTGACAAAGACTTCAACATAGACCATTAGGCTACTCTGTGCAATGGAGAAAAAACATCAAGAAACGCTTAGAAAACAGTGTAAAGGTGAGTAGACCAGACATTTCTCCATCATTGTATGGCAAAATTGTTCCTACTTTAGCATATGTGGAGCGATGATTTTCCTTTTTGAAATCAATGCTATATCCAAACATAAATTTTGCAGACGCAAACATTGTATATGCATATAGGTCCAATAAATGAAATTGTACTTAGATGCATTAGAGTTAGACATTTGAATTCTTCTTGAGATTTTGAAGTGATATAACGTAAAAGTTTGGGTTCGTTGTTCGAATATGTTATTAGAATTCGAATATGTTATTCTTAATTATGAAAATTAGCATAAACTTGATGTTTAAAAATTAAAGTCATATATTGTCATATACAGGGTGACCCAAAAAGATTCGTACCCATGAAAATTTCAATTGTGACTTTGATTGAAAAGCTATTTATTTCAAATTACAACCACACATTATTCAGTTTATGAAAGACCATTGACCAGAGTTTTAGCTTTTTCTGTCAATTTTTAGTCAATTTATGGCTTTTCCAAGATGTGTTCCAAATGTGAAAAAATCGAATAAAACATGGGTACGAATCTTTTTGGGTCACCCTGTATCTCAAAAAATAAAGTCATATCTTTTGATTTTTTAGATCATAAAAAAGCCCTTTATTAAAGCCCTTGATTAATGATGTAACAAAAGCAAACGTGCTTCCAACTTCTTATCAGCAACAATGATTCTAGCTAATTAATTATGTGAAAACAGATAAAAATGAATATGAGAAATAGCTCGCGGCACCCCAGAGTAGGCTGTTGTAAATGGCACCCAGGTTGAGAACCACTAAATTAGACAATGGAGAATTAGTTGGAGCGAAGTTTTTCGGTAGATCTGTAGGCTATCCTATTCATAACAGCGGATTAAGTTTGGTGCAAAAATAGTAATTCTTGAAATAAGTTGGTTAATCAGCACAATTGCTATATTGGTGAATAATAACATATTTCGAGAATTACTATTTTTGCACCAAACTTAACCCGCTGTTGTTACATGGAACCCTTATTGTTTAAAAGTTGAGTACATAGGCTAGGCCTACCTCTTAAAAGTTTCAATTTGCATAGCCTAAACCAAAGTATAGGCTACTAAAACGTGTAAATGTTGATAAACAAGTTAGCCGATCTAAAATGCAGAACTAAGTCTGTGACTCGATAAAGACACAAATAATAATGATAACTATAGACATGTTGGCGTAGCATGGTGACTTTAGAAATTGAGAGCACAAGACAATGCTTTCAGATTAGTTTACTGAATTATCATTGACATCAGTTAAATGCAAAAATAGTAAATGTTTTAACTCATGTGTCACAAATAGTCTCCTCACCACTCTTGTTTGAAATTTCTATAAATGTGTACGTGTCTATTCACGTTTTGTATCGTTTACGCTTTTAGTTTGTACGTAAAAATACATGTATCCGCAATCTTGTATTGTTTTTACCATGTCACTGTATGAAATCGATCGAACTAATTTGTCATCAAATTTCCAAACCGCATTGTATTTTTCGATGCAATAGCAGATATAATGGCCATTCTCCTTTTCCTCACCTAAATGTGCAATGACACTTACGAGTTTATAGTTATATTGAAGCCCGTGTGCATCTTCAAGAGTTAAATTTTTGTCTGCTTTGACTTGTCTTTTGGATTTGCGCAGGCCAGTATTTCTAGCTAAACACAATACTAGAGCTTTGGGTAAACGTAAAAATTTTGTATTTGTGGTATGAATCACCATTTTGCAATTATTACAAAGTGAGAGTTCTTTACTATTGAGAAACGTTTTAATATAAAGCGATAAAAAATTATTCTCCTGAATAGAATCATACATTGGTAACATCAGCAAGACTTCTTCGCTTCTTTTCTCATCAAGCCTACTTTTTCTGCCACAAGAATTGCACTGATGAACTGTGACGTATTTCGATATCGATGTCACGTCACAGTGCTTCAATAGCAATGGTAATGATGACTCGGCAAAAAACTCTGCTGGATCATGTTGACGCCCCAATGGAAATTTTTTTTTAATATCATTCAAAGCATTTTTAATTTGTTTTTCCTCTACAGTCGCATTACCAACAAGATTACGTAATAACAGAAACATATTTTTGTCCAGTGTTTCAATATGTTTGTCGTTTTCATAATGCAACATTGAAACATCACATGCTGCTATTACACATTTAAGTGCTTGCAATACAGCATTAAACCAGCAAGAGTTTCCTACGTTCATCAAGCCCAGTGGTAAATTGGCATTACATTTGAATGCATTTATTAAATCAGAATGAACATTTATAGCATTTGAAACAATATAATAAATCATCCAATGTCGATAAGATGTGAAAAAATTAAGATCCATTTTTGAATGTTGAGATTTCAGATCCATGTCGCTGCAAAGAATATCAGCAGTTATGCAAACTGCCACCCCACAAGTATTACTGTCCGGTTGCATCACGATATGTTTAGAACTTACACTGTAATTCCCTGTGTATAACTGATTAGTTACCAAGAAATCTACTAGGAAATCTGCACCATCATGTAGAAACTTTGAAAAGGCTGTACTCATTTCTTTATTCGAAGAATCGTAACAATGTATGAATTTATTTTGGGTGGAAAAGTGTAACAAACGAAAGTGGCCATTGCACAAGAAAGGAAGGAGAACGACCGGTAGCAATTTTTCCTCAGTTTTTGTCATCGCTGTTTTGAAAAATTTCACGGACTTTATTGGGGATTTTTGCAAAATCTTCCCTGTGGAGTCGCAATCTAAAACCCCTATGGCGTTTCGGTTTCTTGGTTCACTGGCTTTTAGTAAAAAGTAGGCGTCTACGAGACGTTTGCTTAACCAACCAACTGCAGAAGAATTTTGGTAATGCTTGGCAAGTTCGTTCGTAATTTTACTGCAAGGATTGTTACATGCTGTGAGTAAATCTAGCCAAGACACTTCGTGGTTTTTATCGATTACAACGGCGGTATCCGACAAACAGTTACGATTTATTGCCAAACCGTTCCATACCCAAGTTGAAAATTCAGCCATGTATTCAAAATCTTTGGCTGTTGCTGTCCAAAAGTCACGAATCTTTGCATAATTGCATTTCGAGTGGGCAAAAGCAGTCGCATTGCACATAGAAATTGTGGGTGCGGACTCGCTAACAGCATTGACATATCGAATATGTTTTTTAGATTCATTTGTAGTATAAAATCCATCGTTCTGCTGGGAGTTCCTTCCAAATGCCCACCTATTGGTGCACATCCCTGGAAAGGTAATTTATTACTAAATCCGATGCATGCAAAATTTAAGTGGCACGTGTTGCGGATTAAAGTTTTATTTCAAGATGTTTGAAGTGGTGTCAATTATGCAAAAATCGTATTATTTTAATGTTTATCGTAAATATATCCTCCATCTTTGAAGCGTTCTGCTGGGAGTTCCTTCCAAATGCCCACCTATTGATGCACATCCCTGGAAAGGTAATTTAATACTGAATCCGATGCATGCAAAATTTAAGTGGCACGTGTTGCGGATTAAAGTTTTATTTCAAGATGTTTGAAGAGGTGTCAATTATGCAAAAATCATATTATTTTAATGTTTATCGTAAATATATCCTCCATGTTTGAAGCGTTCTGCTGGGAGTTCCTTCCAAATGCCCACCTATTGGTGCACATCCCTGCAAAGGTAATTTAATACTGAATCCGATGCATGCAAAATTTAAGTGGCACGTGTTGCGGATTATAGTTCTATTCGAAGATGTTTGAAGTGGTGTCTATTATGCAAAAATCGTATTATTTTAATGTTTATCGTAAATATATCCTCCATCTTTGGAGCGTTCTGCTGGGAGTTCCTTCCAAATGCCCACCTATTGATGTACATCCCTGGAAAGGTAATTTAATACTAAATCCGATGAATGCAAAATTTAAGTGGCACGTGTTGCGGATTAAAGTTTTATTTCAAGATGTTTGAAGAGGTGTCAATTATGCAAAAATCATATTATTTTAATGTTTATCGTAAATATATCCTCCATCTTTGAAGCGTTCTGCTGGGAGTTCCTTCCAAATGCCCACCTATTGGTGCACATCCCTGGAAAGGTAATTTATTACTGAATCTGATGCATGCAAAATTTAAGTGGCACGTGTTGCGGATTAAAGTTTTATTTCAAGATGTTTGAAGTGGTGTCTATTATGCAAAAATCGCATTATTTTAATGTTTATCGTAAATATATTCTCCATCTTTGGAGCGTTCTGCTGGGAGTTCCTTCCAAATGCCCACCTATTGGTGCACATCCCTGGAAAGGTAATTTAATACTGATTCCGATGCATGCAAAATTTAAGTGGCACGTGTTGCGGATTATAGTTCTATTTGAAGATGTTTGAAGTGGTGTCTATTATGCAAAAATCGTATTATTTTAATGTTTATTGTAAATTTATCCTTCATCTTTGGAGCGTTCTGCTGGGAGTTCCTTCCAAATGCCCACCTTTGATGCACATCCCTGGAAAGGTAGTTTAATACTGAATCCGATGCATGCAAAATTTAAGTGGCACGTGTTGCGGATTAAAGTTTTATTTCAAGATGTTTGAAGAGGTGTCAATTATGCAAAAATCATATAATTTTAATGTTTATCGTAAATATATCCTCCATCTTTGAAGCGTTCTGCTGGGAGTTCCTTCCAAATGCCCACCTATTGGTGCACATCCCTGGAAAGGTAATTTATTACTAAATCCGATGCATGCAAAATTTAAGTGGCACGTGTTGCGGATTAAAGTTTTATTTCAAGATGTTTGAAGTGGTGTCAATTATGCAAAAATCGTATTATTTTAATGTTTATCGTAAATATATCCTCCATCTTTGAAGCGTTCTGCTGGGAGTTCCTTCCAAATGCCCACCTATTGATGCACATCCCTGGAAAGGTAATTTAATACTGAATCCGATGCATGCAAAATTTAAGTGGCACGTGTTGCGGATTAAAGTTTTATTTCAAGATGTTTGAAGAGGTGTCTATTATGCAAAAATCGTATTATTTTAATGTTTATCGTAAATATATCCTCCATCTTTGGAGCGTTCTGCTGGGAGTTCCTTCCAAATGCCCACCTATTGATGTACATCCCTGGAAAGGTAATTTAATACTAAATCCGATGAATGCAAAATTTAAGTGGCACGTGTTGCGGATTAAAGTTTTATTTCAAGATGTTTGAAGAGGTGTCAATTATGCAAAAATCATATTATTTTAATGTTTATCGTAAATATATCCTCCATCTTTGAAGCGTTCTGCTGGGAGTTCCTTCCAAATGCCCACCTATTGGTGCACATCCCTGGAAAGGTAATTTATTACTGAATCTGATGCATGCAAAATTTAAGTGGCACGTGTTGCGGATTAAAGTTTTATTTCAAGATGTTTGAAGTGGTGTCTATTATGCAAAAATCGCATTATTTTAATGTTTATCGTAAATATATTCTCCATCTTTGGAGCGTTCTGCTGGGAGTTCCTTCCAAATGCCCACCTATTGGTGCACATCCCTGGAAAGGTAATTTAATACTGATTCCGATGCATGCAAAATTTAAGTGGCACGTGTTGCGGATTATAGTTCTATTTGAAGATGTTTGAAGTGGTGTCTATTATGCAAAAATCGTATTATTTTAATGTTTATTGTAAATTTATCCTTCATCTTTGGAGCGTTCTGCTGGGAGTTCCTTCCAAATGCCCACCTTTGATGCACATCCCTGGAAAGGTAGTTTAATACTGAATCCGATGCATGCAAAATTTAAGTGGCACGTGTTGCGGATTAAAGTTTTATTTCAAGATGTTTGAAGAGGTGTCAATTATGCAAAAATCATATAATTTTAATGTTTATCGTAAATATATCCTCCATCTTTGAAGCGTTCTGCTGGGAGTTCCTTCCAAATGCCCACCTATTGGTGCACATCCCTGGAAAGGTAATTTATTACTAAATCCGATGCATGCAAAATTTAAGTGGCACGTGTTGCGGATTAAAGTTTTATTTCAAGATGTTTGAAGTGGTGTCAATTATGCAAAAATCGTATTATTTTAATGTTTATCGTAAATATATCCTCCATCTTTGAAGCGTTCTGCTGGGAGTTCCTTCCAAATGCCCACCTATTGATGCACATCCCTGGAAAGGTAATTTAATACTGAATCCGATGCATGCAAAATTTAAGTGGCACGTGTTGCGGATTAAAGTTTTATTTCAAGATGTTTGAAGAGGTGTCAATTATGCAAAAATCGTATTATTTTAATGTTTATCGTAAATATATCCTCCATCTTTGAAGCGTTCTGCTGGGAGTTCCTTCCAAATGCCCACCTATTGGTGCACATCCCTGCAAAGGTAATTTAATACTGAATCCGATGCATGCAAAATTTAAGTGGCACGTGTTGCGGATTATAGTTCTATTCGAAGATGTTTGAAGTGGTGTCTATTATGCAAAAATCGTATTATTTTAATGTTTATCGTAAATATATCCTCCATCTTTGGAGCGTTCTGCTGGGAGTTCCTTCCAAATGCCCACCTATTGATGCACATCCCTGGAAAGGTAATTTAATACTAAATCCGATGCATGCAAAATTTAAGTGGCACGTGTTGCGGATTAAAGTTTTATTTCAAGATGTTTGAAGAGGTGTCAATTATGCAAAAATCATGTTTATTTTAATGTTTATCGTAAATATATCCTCCATCTTTGAAGCGTTCTGCTGGGAGTTCCTTCCAAATGCCCACCTATTGATGCACATCCCTGGAAAGGTAATTTAATACTAAATCCGATGCATGCAAAATTTAAGTGGCACGTGTTGCGGATTAAAGTTTTATTTCAAGATGTTTGAAGTGGTGTCTATTATGCAAAAATCGTATTATTTTAATGTTTATTGTAAATATATCCTCCAATTTTTGAAGCGTTCTGCTGGGAGTTCCTTCCAAATGCCCACCTATTGGTGCACATCCCTGGAAAGGTAATTTAATACTGATTCCGATGCATGCAAAATTTAAGTGGCACGTGTTGCGGATTATAGTTCTATTCGAAGATGTTTGAAGTGGTGTCTATTATGCAAAAATCGTATTATTTTAATGCTTATTGTAAATTTATCCTCCATCTTTGAAGCGTTCTGCTGGGAGTTCCTTCCAAATGCCCACCTATTGATGCACATCCCTGGAAAGGTAATTTAATACTGAATCCAATGCATGCAAAATTTAAGTGGCACGTGTTGCGGATTAAAGTTTTATTTCAAGATGTTTGAAGAGGTGTCAATTATGCAAAAATCATATTATTTTAATGTTTATCGTAAATATATCCTCCATCTTTGAAGCGTTCTGCTGATAGTTCCTTCCAAATGCCCACCTATTGGTGCACATCCCTGCAAAGGTAATTTAATACTGAATCCGATGCATGTAAAATTTAAGTGGCACGTGTTGCGAGTTATTGTTTTATTTAAGGTTTTTTTTCGAAGGTATGTCAGGTCGCACTTTATGCCTCGCACTTATTCACGGATGACTTTTTTAGGCGGAAAGCGGAAAAACTATTCTGCCAGAATGACGGTGGTCTGAGACTTGCTTCTCTGTGACGTTTCTTTTTAACAAACGATCAATGTAACGCAATAATCCTCATTGTTAAAATTAGAATACATATCCTGCCGAAAAGTTCAGACAACTTTATTTTAAGGCAACATTGAAAGGCATTGAAATGATGTAAAAATGGCTACTTTTGCCATCAGCTTGTTAAACACGCCACTCTAATGTGATTTTTAAAGCAATTGCCTGTACTATTGTTGTTTCAGCTCTCCGTATTTGTTCGCGTTAAACAAACAATTGTAACAATTCAAATTTAAAATATAGTTTTGCTGCATTAGCTCAATTTTTGTCAAGAATTTTGCGGCGATCATTTACAGTATGACCGACCAATGAGTCGGCTTCAGCAGACACTCGGGGTCATTCCAGAGGTCATGTCCGCCGGATATTTCGAGGCCTGCATTGCATTTAACAGTCTGTGTGAAGCTTATGATTCTTTGTTTCGCCAACTCATGAATGCTGGAAGAGTATTGGAAAGAGCACAACGAATATCATTCTCCATGTCTAAGCTGTTTCTCTGTTTTGTTTTCATTTGCAAGAGTTGAAAAAACTGATTTACATACATAAGTGGAAGCAAATGGAAAGATACTTCTCTGCCACTTTGGAATAGGAATTACACATTAATGGCCCAAATCCAGTGATTGATTTTTCTCTGAATCTCGAATAAGTCTCTTGCAAGAATCCGTTTTGAGTTCTAAAAATTTATCCTACAATTTATCGTTAAGTTTTTCTATCAACAATAGGAATGAATTTTGTATTAAATCAAGATCATCGTCATAAATGTCAGGAAAACATCGAATGAATTCCAGTTCTGATGCTGCTGTGAGATGTTGCAAAATCAATTCTTTTTCCAACTCTAGAAGAACTTGTTCTTTGCCGTCAACAACCAGCACCGATGATAATTCTTTAAACATAGTAACATGTTCATTGTTCAATTATTCATTCTAACTTTTCTCTTTCAATTATCAAGCTTGCAGGTGAAAGCTTCCAAAGCATCTTTAAATAATGCTGAGGGGGAATGGTATTTGCTCTTGGAAGCGCCACTCAAGCCTGGGTGGTCGAAAGGTAAAGGCCAGACAAAACGTAGTCCCCCCACGACCAGGACAGCAGAGCCTTCTAGTACCTTAAGACAACCTCCTAATGACAGTGACATAAATCAATTGTAACTCTCTTCCAACCTGACTTGAGCCAAAAGGAAGCAATACGGTACCAGCCTACAGTTTGTAAATTCACATGGTATCAATATGTCAATAACTCATGGATACAGATAACTCATGTTGATGCGCAATCTGCTTTGAACGGAGATGGCGATTGAATAAAACCATATATTGGTGTTTTTCCCTTGCATTTTCAGATTTAGTTTATTCAATGGACAATCAATTGAATCAACCAAATAAGCAAGGAATCTAATCCATCTGTCATCATTCAGCAATGTTGCCACTCCCTTGTCATGGAAAAGTACTAGATTTGACTAAAAAAAACAGTAGATTCACAAAAAAAAAACACTAGTATCATAAATACACCATCATTTACTTGCATAATGTACAAAAATGACAGAAAATGGCGTCAGTGAGTGTTAAAAGTCCTTAAAATGTCAAAATATAACTGAATTTTCTTGAAAGTGAGCCCTGAAGTCATGGCTGTAGGAGAGTAAAACATTTTGGGGGGCGAACAAACTTTGCCCAAATTTGTCATTTGCAAATATATTGCCAAAAGCGCGATATTACTCACAATCTCTGAGGTAGTGTAGTCTAAGAACGCCAAACTGATCAAATGTAAGCCTACCATTTAAGGTAGGCTACACTACCTACTTTAGTCTACTTTGAACATTTTGCACATTCCTTTGTGTGTATTCTTTAAAGTATTTATGCTAAATATCTCAAATTTAGTCATCATTGGGTGTTACCAGACAAAAAACTCGCTGTCCATTTTGAAAAGCAATACAAACACATTGATGCAGCCAAACAAAAAATAGGTGGGGCTACTTTTAAAGGGCGGGGAAACCCAAATTAACTTTGCGAGTTTTTTGTTTCAGCGTGATGTCATTGTGTACAACATGCGTTTTAGCAATAAAAAAATCCAAATTTTGTTGCCCTCGTCTCGCTAGGGCCGCTTTTGTTTGATACCCGTTTGCGAGGTCTCGTTGCGCATCAAGCTGTGATTCTGTTCGCTGTGACTTCACAAGGTACATATAGTTGTGGACAAAAGTTTAAGACCAGACTTGATTTATGACGATTTTTGCATTACTTCAAAATACTGCATCAGATATAAGATGATGCATAAAGATGATGCAACTGAAACAATATATGATGCAGTATTTTGAAGTAATGCAAAAATCGTCATAAATCAAGTCTGGTCTTAAAGTTTTGGCCACAACTATATGTACCTTGTGAAGTCACAGCGAACAGAATCACAGCTTGATGCGCGCGAGACCTCGCAAACGGGTATCAAACAAAAGCGGCCTTAGCGAGACGAGGGAAACAAAATTTGGATTTTTTTTTTTGCTAAAACGCATGTTGTACACAATGACATCACGCTGAAACAAAAAACTCGCAAAAAGTGAATTTGGGTTTCCCCGCCCTTTAATACTCATGCACACCAACATAGCGCTAAATCGCTAAAAAAACACTAGATAGCAAAAAAAACACTAGAACAGTAGATCTAGTGGAAAAACACTAGGAGTGGCACCAACTGTCATTCAGCAATAAAACAAATTCCAATTTTATATAAAGGTCAAAAAATAATTTAAACCCTGGTCACAACGGTAAACCATAATCTCTTCGTGGGAAAATTGTAACATAAATTTCCCGGATCCGCTCGTCTGTATGCAATGACCGAAAGAAACACTCTTCTGAAAACTTCTATTCAAGAATTGTATTTCTGTAAAAATAGCCTAAAGGCTGTCGAAGAATGGAACAACACCGTACCCACTAAAACTTGTCACTACAGTACAAATTACTGAGATAAAAGCGGAAATTTCGTCCAGTTGGTAAACACAAACAAAATCGTTCCAATATGCGACTAACTTTTCAAGCAACAGTTTTAAGAATGAGAGAATAGATTACGATATTTCAAACGCACGTAACCACCTTCTGTGACGTAATAATGATAAGCATTATGAAGCTATTCAAGCACCTGTTAAATTTGGCTTACACCAGTGCCGGATTAAGGGGGGGGGGCGGACTGGGCTGAAGCCCAGGGCCCCACTTTTGGGGGGCCCCACCTCAAAGAAAAAAATCTACTAATTTTTTTAGTTGCACAGCTGGAGATTGCTGCTTTAATTCGTATCTCAAACAAGCAAGGGCGGCTCACCCATATGTGCTGCGGTGCTGCAGCACCCCTGCCCAACCCCACTTATTCAATTTTTCTTTGTTTTTTTAACAAAAAAAAACACATTTATTTGATAAGTTACTTTCATATCCGAAAATGGTACGGATTACGGGTCAAAGTTATGATAATGCTGCCAATATGAGTGGCAAGTATAACGGTATTCAAGCTCTTCTGCGCGAGAAATGTAGTGTAGCTCATTATGTCCCTTGCACAGCACATTCACTTAATTTAATCGGTAGCCTAAATGTCCTGTAGAAACATGCCGTTCTGCCGCCGAGCTTTTTGAATTGTTGCAAAGCCTTTACTCATGGCTCGTCTTGTCTACTCATCGTTGGCAAGTCCATCGAAAATTCCTAGATGGTTTGCCTGTTTTGAAGACATTATCTGATACAAGATGGTCAGTTAGATGTGAATAATGATGCAGTTCTTCTTCTATCGAGTCTTCTAAAGTTCGTTGATACACCACAGATTGACACATTCTTCCGCAACGGAGTTATAGGCCTACAGTGACAGGTCCCACCTACTGCACCGGGTGGCAAGCCGAGGGCAAACAAGAAGGTGATCCGCTGCATAGGCGTAGCCAGGGGGGCGAAAGAGGCCATGCCCCCCCCCCAATTTTCCAAGTTTAGATTCCAAAGTTGAGCCCTTTGTTGAAAATATAATAAAGTTTGTAGAAATTTATATCGTTTTCCAAGACATCTGGCTATTAGGCCTAACACCCCCAAGGACTTGTTTTAGACACACAAAAAGACACCAATAAATTTTGCAAATCGTAAATCGCGCAAAATTTACGCGATTTACGTTTCTTTGAACTAATTTGTGGAAGCAATTTCAGAATGGCTTAGGTTACTCTGTTGGGTTTTTGCGTAGTTATTGAGTTTTTGTGTAGCTGAGTTTTAGTGTTCTCTAATTTTAGCCGCAGTTTTTGCCCGTTTGTGTGTAAGAGCTATCTTTAATAAGTTAATAGCTGTTTATCTGCTAATAAATTTCATACAAATATTACCCTAAAAGTGTTTTCAGAAAGCGCTATAATCCATTGTTTGAGTGTAATTTTTCAAAAAATTTTCGGGGGAGCATGCCCCCGGACCCCCCTAGAATACGCGTGCCTTCGGCACGCTCATACCCCCCTACCACTTTTATTGCTTCAACCCACCAGGATATGCCACTGCACATCAAGTGGCGATGGCTTTAAATCAAACACTTTGTTGTTCTCTTCAAAACATCAAATACTTGGCCCCCCCAAAAAAAATTTTCTGGCTACGCCACTGGTCCGCTGTTTGGGGCTCGGTGCCACAGATACATGTAACTGGGCCCGTGTCAATAGCCCCACTCCACCATTAATTATTAGCGAAAAATGTCACTTGATAAGGGTCCCCACTTTCAGCTCAGCCCAGGGCCCCATAAAACCTTAATCCGGCTCTGGCTTACACCATATCTCGTAATTCAAGATTTAACGATTATGTAATGTTTCACAGGTGTGACAAAGGTAGGCTTACCATACGTCCCGTTTTAGGCGGGACAGTCCCGCTTTTGAACGTCTTGTCCCAGCGTCCCGACTGTTTTGTCTGCCTAGCCTGCTTTACACAACTTGATAGTTCAGATTTAACTTACTTGTCATAGCACTTGTAGTTGCGTGGCGGACCAAAAGAATCCAAACAGCGAGACACGAGTCATTTATATACTAGCACGTTACGGCAGGGGCGTATCCTCAATGGAAGCAAGGGAAGCATTGCTTCCCCTGTCAAAATTGAAAAAAGAGAAGCTGATATTTTTCAGTAAAACGATTTCGTAATTTCTTTACCTAAATGCGATTTAGAACGGTTTTTAACTCATGCCCCCCGTATGATTTTGAACTCGGTTTTAATTTTAAAAAAGTTGGAAGCCAACGGAAGCGAAGATTCGTATTGCATCCGTTGCTCTCGTTTTTGCAATAAGAAGAAACAAGTTTGAAAGAAAGGAAAAAAGCAGCGCAAAGTTTTCGCAATTTACGTTTCTTTTAACTAATCGCTGGAAGCGATTTAAAAATTGCTTCCAGTCGCGGGGTTGCCAGATTAGCCAAATTCCGCGAATTAGTTTTTTTTAAAATAACTTTTCAAAATGCATAATAATCAGTATTTCTCTAATATTGTAACCTTACCAGATGAAACCATATTCAACATTGTTCAATACATGTTCTATACTTGTTTAATACTCGTAATGTGGCGGATCAAAACTCATCCGCTACTTTTATAGGCTAACTTGCTATTTTTTGGGCTACTTTCAGAATTATTTTTGCTACAATTTATTAAAATCCACTACAAGTTATAAAATATATATGTAAATTTTATTATTTTTGATAGAAACAGGTAAATATATCCATTTGGCCTTTTTTGTCTAATATTTTCCTTGTTTTGGCCTTTTCTTTGTATTATTTTGGCTTTAAGACTTTTTTATAGTCTGGCAACTCTGCTCTGTTGGATGTTGTGCCAGTGAGCTATGTAATGAGAAAATCTAGGGCACTGTTATGGTTATAATATTCAATTCAATTCAATTTATTTTTCTTTGTCGGAAAACAACAGTAATGATAAAGTTACAAATAGTGAACGGGAACAAAACCAACAAAAGGAAAAGGTGGCAAAACTACAAAAGTTTTATTTTACAAAAGTTAATATCGGCCTTGTAAGCAAAAGTTTGAGCCAAATGTTGGCTTTACACTGTTATCCTGGCTGGATAGACTTTGGAATAAGACAGGATATGTGAGGTCTAAGCTAGACTTGACTTTGTAGCTGAGTTTTTGGTGTTCTCTAATTATAGTCGCATTTTTGCCCTTTGCCCGTTCGTGTGTAAGAGCTACCTTTAATAAGTTAATAGCTGTTTATCTGCTAATAAATTTCATACAAAAATTACCCTAAAAGTGTTTCCAGAAAGCAGTATAATTCATTATTTGAGTGTAATTTTGCAAAAATTTTCCGGGGGAGCATGCCCCCGGACCCCCCTAGAAAACACGTGCCTTCGGCACGCTCTATTCCCCCACGAGTTTTGTTGCTTCCCTTGCTCAACCAACCAGAATACGCCACTGCGTTACGGGTTTCCAATACAGATTATGTAAATACACAGACACTACATTTCTTTCCTTTTTAGAATCAAACACTATTTCGAAATGTAGTCAACAGATCAAGAATTAAACATAACAGTTCTGGTTAAACACAACACAGTAAATTACATAACAAAGTCTTTAAACCGTTGCGGTGGTTTGATGTTGCGATGCGGCCTTGTTAAAATAACAGCGTCAGTAAGGTTATCAGGCGAAACATTTTGTTCAGGTATTACATCAGTTGAATCAGAGAAAGCCTCAGTCGAGACATTATGTCTCGAACACACATCAATGGTTAGGTCATTGTTTGAATCATGAAATTTCTTAAAGGCATAGGCTACTAAATGAAATTTTCAAACGGGAATTAAGCATTAAAATGCGTAAACTGAACACTCAAGAATACATTTCATAAAAAATTAATGAAAAAAAATTGTTTTCAATGGCGCTGGCAAGGCGCAAAGTCCAGTGTTTCATTTATTTTTTATTTTTTGCAAAGTGACCAAGAAGTGGAAAAACTGCTCGAGAATACGTCACCAGCGACAGCAGTAGCTGTAGCGATATCAAAAGTCTTTTCGAGCGTTGGTTGGAAAGTTCAGACGTGTTGCGTTCTAAGGATTTTCTCATTGATTCAAGGCCTGGACACGTTGAATCCATGTAAAAAATGCTGATTACTCCACGCCTTCTGAATTGCCTAGCTGAAATCGTTTCACATGCCTTTGTGGAATTTGCCTTCAAAAACTTGTTTTTTTACATTGATTGAAGGCCTGAATACGTTAAATCTATGTAAAAGAGGCTGATTTACTGTTTGAAGAACAATATCTGCCATTTGAAACTCACGCAGTAAAAACTCTTGCCCGATCAGCTGATTGCTAGTCGCTGGAGACGTAGGCTGCTGAAGCCCATTCCCGTTTTGAAAACTCAGACAAAAGCACGCGCGAAATGGTGATCAGGCCGCAAAGGGGCCAAATTTTTTTCAAAATCGTTTTATGGTAGCATGTTAAACACAAAGAACGTGGAAAATCGCCAAGTCAGGTTTTTCCTTTAGTATGACTTTAACATGGGTTACGTTTCTTTTATACTTTGCGTCATCATTTTCAACAATCACACAATTTTCATGCTTCTCTGTGACAATAAACGGATCTTTACGAAAGGTAGTAGAAAGTTTATCACGGCCATGTTGTTTCAATAGTACAGTGTCACCAGGTTTAATATCAGCTTGAAGTTGAACTGCACCACGTCTACGATCAGCATATAACTTTCCCTTTTCCTTCATTTCTGAATCTCTGTCACGAACAGACTTAGAATCATGGTCATAAGAACGATCAATGCATGGTAACTTAGTACGCAATTTTCGTTTGAACAACAATTCGGCTGGACTAACTCCAGTCGTTGAATGTGGTGTAGAGCGATACATAAGTAAATACGAATACAATTCATTTTTCCAGTTTTTTCCTTCAGCTTGTGCTATTTTAATGCGTTTAAGCAATGAACGATTTTGAATTTCAACTTCTCCGTTGGCTTGAGGCCATAATGGAGTTACTCTACGATGCAATATTCCACATTCGCTCAAAAATGAATGAAATTCGTTGCTAATAAATTGCGGACCATTATCAGAAGTTATTGAACAAGGTAAACCATGCGTTGCAAACATTTTCTTTAAACTTCCAATCACTTTTTCACTAGTAGGCCTAACTGTTTTCATAACATCAATTTCAAAGTAACGACTAAAATAATCGATCACAACAAAAACATAATCACCAGAAGGCAAAGGTCCCATTAAATCAATAGTAAGATCTTGCCAGGGTCCTTCCGGCAAGTCGGTACGTTTCATGGGTTCAGGGGATACAGGTTTTGAAACAAGTTGACACCCAAAACAATTTTTACAAAAACGATCGGCATCTTTGTCTATGCCAGGCCACCATACTTTGGTACGAAGACGTCTCTTCATGACAACGATACCAGGATGACCCTCGTGAGCTAACGTAAGAACATGTTGTCTCAATGTTTTTGGAATCACAATACGTGTACCTCGTAATAGAAGACGGCCAATGACAGCAAATTTACTTCGAACTGTTAGATAAGATTTACATTCAAGTTCACACCAGTCGTTCGAAAGAATGCAATCCATGACATTGCGCAACTCAAAATCAGCGTTTGTTGCACGCTCGATGTCACGTGTGCTCATGGCAATAGGCGTCGCTTCTTTTGCTACAAATTTCACATACTCATGCGTGTCATCAACGTGTTTGCATAGCACTTTTGAAGAAAATAAGCGAGATAAGCAATCAGCAATGTTTTTCCTCCCTGGGATATACTTCATTTCATACTGATAAGGCATTAATCTTAAAATCCAGCGTTCAATTCTAGCATTTGGCTTGGAGTGGGGAGTGAAAATGAATTTTAACGGTTTATGATCGGTCAATAAATCAAATCTGCTCCCATACAAATAAACATGAAATCTTTCGCATGCCCACACAATAGCTAAAGCTTCTTTTTCAGATTGCGAATATTTACGTTCAATTTCGGTCAAAGTACGGCAAGCATAACTAATAACATAATTTTTCCCATTTTGGTTTTGCACCAGCACTCCAGCTAAACCACAAGGACTAGCATCAGCAATTACTTGAGTTTTAGCATGTTTGTCATAATAACCCAAAGTTACACAATTGCACAATAAAGATTTTAGCTTTTCAAAAGATTGCTGTTGAGCTTTATCCAATGAAAATCAACACTTTTACGAGTTAACATACGAAGCGGTTCCGACACCGTTGCTAAATCAGGTATAAATCTAGCGTTATAATTCACCAGTCCTAAAAAACTTATTACTTCAGCAGCATTTTCAGGTGCTCTTGCTTACTTAACAGCTTCAACTTTTGCCTCTTCCGGGTCAATTCCTTTAGACGACAGCACATGTCCCATAAATACAAGTTTGTCTTTGTTGAATTCGCACTTTTCTTTGTTCAGCGTGAACCCACTATCTCGAATTCTTTCAAGTACCTTCTCGAGTCTTCGGTCATGCTCTTCTTGAGTCGACCCGTACACGATAATGTCATCAAGGATATTCTTGACTCCTGCACAGCCTTGTAGCGTTTGTTGCATTACTCGTTGGTACATCTCCGGAGCACAACTAACTCCAAACATCAGTCTCTTGTATCGATATAATCCTTCATGCGTCACAAATGTAGTAATATTTCTAGAACTAGATTGTAATTCAATTTGGTGATACGCCCATTTGACATCTAGTTTAGTGAATACCTTGCTTTGGTTCATGTCATGCAGCACTTCTTCAATAGTAGGCATCGGGTGACGTTCTCTTCTGACAGCTTTGTTAGCTTGGCGCATATCGACAGTCTCATCAAGAACAAATCATTTTCGTGTTAAGGTAGGCGATGTTGAACAGCTTCAAGACGTAAAATCTGAAGCTGAAATGATTTCTGTATCACTGAACGGTTTCAATTGTATTGATAGTGTCAACTTGAAAACTGGTGCTGTTTTAGCTAAACGGGAACTATTTTTGCTTGACAACTGAACCTTAACTTCAAAATCTGCGTTGGCCAGGCATAGGATGTTGTATCCAACATAAGTTATCTGGGAAAATTAAAGGTATCAGTCCAAGCACGATTAAAGAAAGTAAATCCTGTATATTTTTTGTTTATGGATCATCATCATCAGTCATCATCTCCGCCCTCAGCAGATTGTGCATCAACATGAGTTATTTGCTTCTAAGAGTGGCGATTTTGAGCCAGCTCGCCCAGTGTCGCCAAGTTGAGTCCGGTCCATGATTGGATGTTGTCTTGCCATCGTTTTGGTTGTCTGCCACATTTCTTTTTCCTTCTACTTTTCCTTCTGTGCAAACTTTGCTGATTCCGAATTGTGATCTTTTAGTGTGGCCGAACAGTTTTAAAACTTTTGATTTTATTAACTTATTGCTACAATTGAATGTAATTTTGTCATAGTTAAAAGATCTTCTGTTTTCGTGTGGTCAAGTAGCCTTTTGTTGGTCATGCTTCTCATGATGTGATTTAGGAAGGTAGTGAGTTTTTTCTTTAGCCTATTTGAGTTTTTTGTTTATGGATGTTGTTGCTTATATCTAGTTGGAATTCATAAAGTTGTCTACAGACAGCGTTGTTCAAATGTCTTATCATTTTTGAAGTAATTGATCATCTGTAAGCTAGTAGCATCTTTAAAGTTATAGCCCAGTCAGAGGAAAAATTTTGAAAAATCTAAAGAAAGCTGTCCTATCATCTTGCAAAGAAAATTGACTTCGAGAGGGTAATCAAGGCGTGGTGCAGACAAACCCAATGCTTTACATTACCCTTTTGCAATTGAAGACCAAAAATAGCTTAATCGGAAGCTAAGTCAATGCTAAAGTAGCCTACATTACAACTAGCAGTTTTAAATTTATGACTGCTTTGCATTATGTGGATTACGATCCTAAACAAGATTCAATGATGAATTTAATGAAATAAAGGAAGATGTAATCTAAGTAAGAGAAAGCTGAGAAGAGTAGGCTACTACTCGCAAGCTAAAGTTGCAGTGGCAACTATAAATTTAAAAGAAAATGATTTTCTATTCCTGAGGACAGAACGCTTTTATAACTCCACTTAACTAGCTGAACCATTCGAAGGAAATGTATTCTACCGTACATTGCAAAGCATTCGATAGTTGTTGGAATGAACAAATGTATCAACAAACTCAAACATATCGTCGATGAGTTTGAAGTTCCATGAAAATTTCATCGTATGTCTGTTGTGCAGTTGCGGGCAGGTGGGACAAATTTAAACCATTTGTAGGCTACAACAATGACATTTTGCAAGACATTTTAGATGAGTTGGTAGCCTACTTTTCACAGAAAGCCACACAGCAAACTTCAGCTGCAAACCATCAGAAGGAACCACCCCATAATCTCTACACAAGGAATCATTGATTGCAACTTTCGAAAGGTTTTTCCAAATAGTTTTGTTCTGATTTTTTTTTGTGTTCCAGTAGCTACCTCCAACGGTTGCGCTTTGAAAACGTGGTTTTAGCAATTACTGAAATTTGTAAAGAATTGTTTGCGCTCCAGTAGGCCTATGACTCAAAACCGATTGAAAAGCCTAACTATACACGATGTGCATCAATTCAGATGTCGCAAAATTTTATTATTTGATGCTGTGATCCGTAACTTTGCATTGCAAAAAGTCCAGAAAGGGTTGAATTCAATCAGGGATGTCCAAATTTCGGCCCGCGGCCAACTCCAGCCCACGAGACGTTTTTGTATGACCCGCGCCTGTTGTTGTACAATGTGCTATGTTTGGCCTGCAGACACACAAAAATCATATAAATTCAACTTGCAGTTTTCAGAAAAATTATTGTGGCTGTTGGCCCTCTAACACTTATTATCAAATCTGGCTCGCGTGGGAAAAAGTTTAGACACTCTTGAATTAAATGCTTGGTTGAACTATATTCGTTGCCTGTAGGCCTATTGTGTGTTTACAAAGCTTTCTCGACAAAATAGTTAGCCTCAATGGCATTTTTGCTGCAAGTGTAATCCTTTCCGAGATGTACGTATACGCCGCAAATTCTACGCCGCAGTCTTGCGGCGTAGAGTTTTTATTTACGCTAACGCTTGCGGCGACATTTTCTTGGATAGTTTGCGCTTGAGGCTACGCCGTAAAGTTTTCGCGGTTTTTTAGCGCATAGCGTCAACGTATACTTTTTAATGTTTTTTTTCGCTACAACACGCCAATACCTTCCAGCACTGCAGTTGAAAGAATGTTTTCAATGGGCAAAGACATAGCCTATTGGAACCAAAACACAGCAAAATGTCAAATGAACACTTTCAAATGCTTGTGTATCTTCGTGAAAATTCAAAATAAAACTTGTTTGTTTCGAGTGGTTTATACCGTGTGAATGTTTGGCACCTAGCAAACAAAATTAGTTTACGCTAGTGTATGCGCTGACGTTGACGCCGCCAACTTTTTTTACAAGTTACGTTGACGCATACGGCATATGGTTTTTCGAACGTTTGCGTTTATGCTGACGGCGTCAATATATTTTGTAAGCGCGTAGCCTACATCACTGAATCCAGTGATTAATTATTATTGATGATTTTTACATTGAACGAAGTTCTTTTCATGCTGAGGAAAGTAGGCTAATTTCAGCTTAACACGAACATGCAAAGCAATATTTGCTAAAAAATATTATGGGGCCCATTTTTCGTATTGTTTCCCGACCGGTGCTGACTTCTCTCGGAGGCCCTGGATGAGAAGGATCGAGAGTGACATTTAGCCTACAATGATTGAGAAATACTTGGAACTACGCACTTCATTTAAGATTTTGTTGATTATGTAGTTGGTACATTTTTACTTTAGTACTAAAAATGGGCCCCCTCAAAAGTGCAAAAACAAAAAACTAATCGTTTTTCCTTTACAATGTTTTGCTAGGGGGGAAACTGGCCCGACTTCCCCCCCCTCTCGGAGCCACTGGGCCTATGTAATAATATCGGAAAATGTAAAGTTAAAAAATCACAGCTAAGTGGTCTTGGTCTTTGGAGGCGTACCGTTTTGAAGTCACAAAAATATGGTAAGCCTAGACAAAGGTGATGCAATCTTTGCTTATTTCTAGCAACAGTCCATGACGTCAGGTTCAGTAGACAACGGTTCTATGCATAGGCGTAGCCAGGGAGGGGCGAACGGGGCCATGGCCCCCCCCAAATTTTCAAAGTTTGGATTCCGAAGTTGAACCCTTTGTTGAAAATATAATATAATTTGTATAAATTTATATTGTTTTCCAAGACATCTGGCTATTAACACCCCCCAGGACTTGTTTTAGACACACAAAAAGACACCAATAAATTTTGCAAATCGTAAATCGCGCAAAGTTTACGCGATTTACGCTTCTTTTAACTAATCTGTGGAAGCAATTTCAGAATCGCTTACTCTGTAGGGTTTTTGTGTAGCTGAGTTTTTTGTGTTCTCTAAGTTTAGCCGCAGTTTTTGCCCGTTTGTGTGTAGATAAGAGCTACCTTTAATAAGTTAATAGCTGTTTATCTGCTAATAAGTTTCATACAAATATTACCCTGAAATTGTTTCCAGAAAGCGTTATAATCCATTATTTAAGGGTTATTTTGCAAAAATTTTCCAGGGGAGCATGCCCCCGGACCCCCTAGAATACGCGTGCCTTCGGCACGCTCTAACCCCCACCAGCTTTATTGCTTCCCTTGCTTAACCCACCAGGATGCGCCACTGCACATCAGGTGGCGATGTCTTAAATCAAACATTTTGTCGTTCTCTTCAATTCATCAAATATTTGGCCCCCCCCAAAATTTTTTTCTGGCTACGCCACTGGTTCTATGTGACGTTTGATTTGAAGATTGTTCGTAACAAACACGTCTCTGTGCTCAAACATTAGCTTGGTTACGTTTCCTCTTGAAAGCCACCGAGTATTTAAATGAGAAAGAAGTAGGCCTACGTGATGGTCTGCAATTGCATTCATGTCAGTGCACTGCACAGAGGCTTAAATAATATGGAGTTAATTTAATAACAATTTCCTCCCTAACGCTCTAGTCTTGGCCAACTTACTAGGCTTAAAAAGGTTTACAATGTTATAGCCAAATTTCCCCCTGAAAATTGCAAAATTCGGTGCTCTTTTACAATTCGCTCTATTGGTCAACTGGATGATGATGTCATCATACGTTCCACACGTTGGAATAGACTATTATAAAGGAGGAAGTACGGGGTGGGTTAGTAACACGGAGTTCTTTTAATTGGCTGTCGTTAAATGTTTTTATCATTTAAAGTAAACTTTTGATAATGGTTTGAATTTGGTCAAGTTTTGGTGGTCACCAGATAGAGCTAGTACTATTTTGGGACTTGGTACTAACTTAGTTGGTTAGATCTATGCATGTGCTTTCAAACTTCAAACGATAGCAAATTTGTTGAAATTGAACAACAAATGAAATGAAGAAATGGGAGACAATTTTCTTCAGGTGGTTTTCAGTGCATTTCCAAGGTTCCCGAAATAATGTTAATATATAACCAAAAAGCGACGTCTGGCCCCAAATTAAAGTCTGAAAGTAGCCCTAAAAAGCACAAGTGGTAAACCAACATTTTTTGGCGCCAAACCCAACTAAAAGTAGCCCAATTACAGAGAAATCGCCCAATCTGGCAACACTGAACTATAAAAGCTATTGTTAATGCTATTGCTATTGCTTATATGATAAACTCATTGTCAATGTGGTTGTGGACAAGTTTAAAGACTTGGGGAATAAATTTTTCAATGGAGTTCTTAAAAATTTATATGATTTATGTTTTCATACTTTGTCGATAACCACTTTAACAAGAAAAAATTCAGCCATTGTCACTGAAACCTCGAACCAATCATAAGCTACGTTTTCCATGATGTGAAAAAGGGCAAAAAGAAGATAATACAAAAGAAATCAAGTGATGGATTCTCTGTCAGTTAGTTGGCTTTGGGGAAAGGTTAGGGCAGGGCCGTAGCATCAAAGAATGTGGACCGCTCCGAACATAAGTTCAGGGCCCCTTACTGGTAATGTACCACGCAGAAACTGGAATGCGGTAGCGGTATTTATTTTACAGGGTGCAACCTAGTTCGTACCTTGAACCATTCGTACAGTCAGTTCGTACCCTGAAAAGATCAAGAAAAAAATTTAAAAAAGCCGAAGTCGCTGATCGCAGTTTAATAGCACAATTTAGCTGAAGTCGCTGATTGGAGTGTTCCCAAACAATTTGAAACAAACTCGAGGGTTATGGATAGCAGAAACTGCGGTTAGCGGAAACTGCAGAAAAATGTTTGCGAAAACTGCGATCAGCGATGGTTAGGGTTAGAGCATAGATTACTCGGTGCTGGTTTAGGATCGGCCGCCTTGGTTAGTGACGTCACAAAAATCTGTGACGTCATGCAAAAAAACGCAACTACTTTTAGGAAGGGTGCAAAAACGCGGAATAGAAGTAAAACCGGAATGCCTATTGATTTTTATATTTGTAGGCTATTTTGTAACAATTCTCAGCAATTCAATTTTTACAATAAAAATACCAAACCAACACAAATTAAAAGAGTATGTCTTGTTTTATTAACCTAACAACTTTCACGTTTATATGTTATCTACAAAACGAGCAATCGTTGTTCAAACATAACCGCTCGACGAAGCTTTTTTCCAATGCATTTTTCAAGGCGATTCGATCGTGGTTCAGTATAACCCGCCCACAGTTTCATGTGATCGATAAATACTGCCTCCACCAAATGTGCTGTAGCTTGCTCATTTCTGCTCGGATTTGAGAAATTTTACTATCGTTGGAAAGCACGATACTGCATCTATCCGAATTCATTAATTGCAAGTTTAAAGTAGGTATTATATTGATCTAGCGCTAACTTAAACTTTACTATTTTGTACCAATTCTCAGCAATTCATTTTTTACAATAAAAATACCAAACCAACACAAATTAAAAGAGTATGTCTTGCTTTATTCACCTAACAACTTTCACATTTATATCTAATCCACAAAACGAGCAATCGTTGTTCAAACGTAACCGCTCGACGAAGCTTTTTACCAAAACAATGCAAACACAAAGCGATCAGTTTCGAGTGTTCATTACAAGCCGCCCCCAGTTTGATGCGATCGGTGAATACTGCCTCCACCAAATATGCTGTAGCTTTCTCATTTCTGCTCGGATTTTAACAATTGTACTATCGTTGTATGGCATTATGCTTCATCTACCCAAAGGGATTAATTGCCAATCTAAAGTAGGCACTATATTTATGTAGCGCTAACCTAAACTTTACTATTTTGTACCAATTCTCAGCAATTCAATTTTTACAATAAAAATACCAAACCAACACAAATTAAAAGAGTATGTCTTGTTTTATTAACCTAACAACTTTCACGTTTATATGTTATCCACAAAACGAGAAATCGTTGTTCAAACGTAACCGCTCGACGAAGCTTTTTTTCAATGCATTTTTCAAGGCGATTCGATCGTGGTTCAGTATAAGCCGCCCACAGTTTGCTGTGATCGATGAATACTGCCTCCACCAAATATGCTGTAGCTTGCTCATTTCTGCTCGGATTCTAACAATTTTACCATCGTTGGATGGCATTATGCTTCATCTACTCGAATGGATTAATTGCCAATCTAAAGTAGGCATTACATTTATGTAGCGCTAACCTAAACTTTACTATTTTGTACCAATTCTCAGCAATTCATTTATTACAATAAAAATACCAAACCAACACAAATTAAAATTGAGTATGTCTTGGTTTATTCAAATGTTAACTTTCACATTTATATCTAATCCACAAAACGAGCAATCGTTGTTCAAACGTAACCGCTCGACGAAGCTTTTTACCAAAACAATGCAAACACAAAGCGATCAGTTTCCAGTGTTCATTACAAGCCGCCCACAGTTTGCTGTGATCAGTGAATACTGCCTCCACCAAATGTGCTGTAGCTTTCTCATTTCTGCTCGGATTTGAAAAATTTTACCATCGTTGGAATGCACGATACTGCATCTATCCGAATTCATTGGTTGCAAGTTTAAAGTATGCATTATATTGATCTAGCGTTAACTTAAACTTTACTATTTTGTACCAATTCTCAGAAATTCATTTTTTACAATAAAAATATCAAACCAACACAAATTAAAAGAGTATGTCTTGCTTTATTTATATGTTAACTTTCACATTTATATCTAATCCACAAAACGAGCAATCGCTGTTCAAACGTAACCGCTCGACGAAGCTTTTTACCAAAACAATGCAAACACAAAGCGATCAGTTTCGAGTGTTCATTACAAGCCGCCCCCAGTTTGATGCGATCGGTGAATAGTGCCTCCACCAAATATGCTGTAGCTTTCTTATTTCTGCTCGGATTTTAACAATTTTACTATCGTTGGATGGCATTATGCTTCATCTACCCGAAGGGATTAATTGCCAATCTAAAGTAGGCACTATATTTATGTAGCGCTAACCTAAACTTTACTATTTTGTACCAATTCTCAACAATTCAATTTTTACAATAAAAATACCAAACCAACACAAATTAAAAGAGTATGTCTTGTTTTATTAACCTAACAACTTTCACGTTTATATGTTATCCACAAAACGAGAAATCGTTGTTCAAACGTAACCGCTCGACGAAGCTTTTTTTCAATGCATTTTTCAAGGCGATTCGATCGTGGTTCAGTATAAGCCGCCCACAGTTTGCTGTGATCGATGAATACTGCCTCCACCAAATATGCTGTAGCTTGCTCATTTCTGCTCGGATTCTAACAATTTTACTATCGTTGGATGGCATTATGCTTCATCTATACGAATCAGTTAACCCTAATTCACAAATAAACACTGGAGCCATTAACTGAATGTTTAAACTTTACTATTTTGTACCAATTCTCAGCAATTCATTTTTTACAATAAAAATACCAAACCAACACAAATTAAAAGAGTATGTCTTGCTTTATTCACCTAACAACTTTCACATTTATATCTAATCCACAAAACGAGCAATCGTTGTTCAAACGTAACCGCTCGACGAAGCTTTTTACCAAAACAATGCAAACACAAAGCGATCAGTTTCGAGTGTTCATTACAAGCCGCCCCCAGTTTGATGCGATCGGTGAATAGTGCCTCCACCAAATATGCTGTAGCTTTCTCATTTCTGCTCGGATTTTAACAATTGTACTATCGTTGTATGGCATTATGCTTCATCTACCCGAAGGGATTAATTGCCAATCTAAAGTAGGCACTATATTTATGTAGCGCTAACCTAAACTTTACTATTTTGTACCAATTCTCAGCAATTCAATTTTTACAATAAAAATACCAAACCAACACAAATTAAAAGAGTATGTCTTGTTTTATTAACCTAACAACTTTCACGTTTATATGTTATCCACAAAACGAGAAATCGTTGTTCAAACGTAACCGCTCGACGAAGCTTTTTTTCAATGCATTTTTCAAGGCGATTCGATCGTGGTTCAGTATAAGCCGCCCACAGTTTGCTGTGATCGATGAATACTGCCTCCACCAAATATGCTGTAGCTTGCTCATTTCTGCTCGGAATCTAACAATTTTACTATCGTTGGATGGCATTATGCTTCTTCTATACGAATCAGTTAACCCTAATTCACAAATAAACACTGGAGCCATTAACTGATGGTTTAAACTTTACTATTTTGTACCAATTCTCAGCAATTCAATTTTTACAATATAAACATCTAATCGACAAAAAAATTATGTGATTTAACAAGTCACGGATTTGCTGATTGGGTGACTAGACTAAGTTGTCAGATGTCCCGCTCTCTTGTGACATCACAAACCGGCCTACTTTTTTTGATTGTATGAATTTTTGAGACTGCACATAAAGGTTTCTTTTGCATTTTACTATACATGCTTCGGACATTCAAAAATAATGGCTTCCAGAAATTTGCATGAACTAAATTACAGTGATATGCACTCAATGGGAGTGTTTTCTTCCACAAGCAATGCAATTGCATGGTTAGGGAGTACAGATTGCTTGCTACAAGATGCATTTGCCCTAAATGTGGAAGCAACATGTTTGATGGAGTGAAAAGTAGTGTCGCGGATGGAATAGTGTGGCGTTGCAGACAAAAGGTAAGAGTTAAATCAGTTTCCAAAGAGTCTGATAAATGTATTTTACAATGTACAATGCCCAGTCGGGGGCCGCAGATAGTGTTCTCGCGTGTTGCATGCGGCCCGCGGGCTGCACTTTAAACACTACCGGTTTATGGTTACTTTGATTCCGCTTAATGACCTTTGTTATGTTGTATTGTTGCTCATGCCAACGCAGACGTTTCACTGAATTCTACTTCTCTCCATAGGTGCTCACTGCCCATGAAGAGAAATAGGGGGAAGGCGGGGCAAGTTGTGCAACGGGGCAAGTCCCTGTTTGAAAGGAAATAAAGAGCGTAATGAATCTTTAACGCCGTTATTATATTTTACCTATAATGCCTTTGAAGCCTTGAATCGCAGTTATCAGATTTTTGGGCAGGTCAGGCTTGATCAACGATATAAGGTGTTTAGGTCTTAGGATCTGAATTCGGATGCAAACAAAATTTTGATTTTTGGGATGCACAGTAGAACTAGTCAAACTTTAGCAGTAGGGGTCAGTAGACATGATGTAGTTGTATTTTTGCAGGTAAAATTTCTTCGTGCATTTGTTAGTTTACTTGAAATTTTTTGTTCTTTAAAAAAAAGTGTGAATGGGGCAAGTTGTGCAATTGATGACGGGGCAAGTTGTGCAACTGTTCGTGTAAACCGCCTTTGTTAATTTACAAATGTTGTAGCCTATTAACCATTTTAACACAGTTTCAAAGTCTGGAGATAGTGAATGAATGTAAAAATAGCTGATTTGTTAAATTGTCTGTACTTTTGCTGGCCGTAATATGTTGCTCCACTTTCCCCTAGACCCTACTGTTGCTCAACTTACCCCATGGTGCTACACAGCTTGCCCCATGGTGCTGCACAACTTGCCCCGGAAAAATAATCCGGGGCAAGTTGTGCAATCGTTACTTAAACTTGAATACAGTGCAAAGTAATAAATAAAACCAACCAGTTTCTGTCTTAAAACTTGGTTTATTAGCATGTTTTTGAAATGCAATACTTGAGTCTTCGAAAAAGTTAGTGAAATAAAAAAGATTAGATTTGAAAAAAAACCTGCTCAACTTGCCCCGCCTTCTCCTACCGGAGACAAAGTTATATTTAACCTTAAAAGTTTAATTATATCTTTGAAATTTTTTTTCAATATTTAACCATTTTTATTTATTACATTTCTGTGTAGACTTGCAGAACCACGAGTTCTATTCACAAGGGTTCGTTTTTTGAAAAATCTAATTTGAACCTCACAACTGGCATTGAATTAATTTTTCTTTGGGCCGAAGACGAGTTACTACAAAGAGGAATTCGTCGCTATGCGAGAGTTAGCAAAGCAACAGTGGTGCAGTGGATGGCTTTTCTACGTGAGGTTTGTTAATTTAATGCAGCTATAGGTTATATGTTGTACCAGTGGCGTAGCCAGGAATTTTTAAAAAGGGGGTTAAGCCCGACGGCGTCTTCGCCAAAGGCGACACTCAGCGGCGGGGGATATGGGGGCCTCCCCCAGAAATTTGTTAAAAATTACTTTGAATTTGGTGCATTCTGAAAGCATTTTCAACAAAAATGTGGGTATAAATATTCCTGTAAAATGGTGCTGTACGGTGGCATAGCAAAAGGATAACATCATGTTTTCTTGGGCATTTTTCGGTAATAATGCTAAGTCTCTATGTTTTCTTGTTGCTAATTCCTGGCTGAGATATTTGAATGCTTGGTATTGGCAAAACTCGCTCTTTCAATGCAGTTTCGTTTAAAATAAGGCAAACTTTGTTTTAGGGACATAGAAACTGAAAGCATTATTCTCAATGTCGTGACGTCACACGCGTGCCAAAGGGGGAGTTGTAACCCTCCAATTTAAAGTAGAGAATAATAAATCGTTTTAGAAATTTTAGATTGACTGTTTAATTATTTTGGATTTGATTCACTGATTTTTGATTAAACTGTTAGTGAATTTGCTCAATGTACACTTGCAAAACTAAGATTGGCCTTGTTATAGCTATTTTTTTTTTGAAATGTGTGAAGGTACGCCGAATGACAATAAGACCTCTGCCGGTACGCTGTATAAAAAAGTTTGAGTAGCACTGATCTACGCCACTGCCCAATCGTTACGTTGCTAAGGTTTCAAGGGGATTCTAGCCTAGCTCTCGATTACGCCTTTGAGGTAGTTTCAATAGTGATATATTTTGGTAACGTTGCAGGTCTGTTCTGAAGATCTGTTGCGAAATATCCATCAGATCGGTGGACCGGGGCACGTCGTGGCCATTGACGAATCTCTCGTCGCACGACGGAAACCTGGGAACGCACAAGGGCGTCCAGTGCCCCAACAGTGGATGTTCGGTGGAATTGATACCACAACAAAGTAGGTGACAATACTAACATGTCACGTACTTTCTTGATATGTTTGATTTATCTAAGTCCAAAATATCACTAACATTCTGGTATGGGGTAAGAATTATATTCTAACTAAACAATTTCGAAATAAAAAGCAAAGCAATTGAGCTTTTACGGTCAACGACCTGTTATTTTGGCGCCTTCAACCTCTGAAACATGCTTAGCCCAACAAGATTTTACATTGCCTGTTTCGATCGGAAAGAAGAAGGTTACTCAGCCTTGTTAATCGTTAAGTTATGATAACAGTTTTCAGTCAACATCTTTGTGGTGAAAATTCTGCATGGTAATAATTGCTTAGTGGTTAAGTCTAGCGAACACAGTTGATACAACAATTGGCCAATATCTTGTAATCGATAGGCTACTTGTTATTTGTAGACAATAAACTATGATACGTCAATAAACACCATGTTTAAAGTGGTTGTAATTCCAATTTTTGTTAGGGAATGTTTCATCAAACTGGTGCCACGCCGAGACCGAGCCACTCTCGAGGCGGAAATTGTACGCTACATTGCTCCTGGCACTGAAATCCATTCCGACGAATGGGGCGCATACTCCAATTTATCTAGTGAGTGTTTGTTTCTCTTTCACTTTCATTGCAAAGATGCAATAAAGTCAATAGGCCTGTGTTAGCCTAGTGTCCCCGTTAAATAAATAACAAGGGGCTGCGTCTAATCATCTGCAGTTCTCGACACGTAGACTAACCACAAGTTTCTTAGTGTATTTGATAGAAAGAATTTCAAGAAGTTTTAATGACCGTAGCCTAGTGATACGGGATTGTGGGTAATAATCGTCTAAACGAATTTATGTCAAAACAATCATTTAGCATGCTACTTGCCAGATGAATGGAACGTTTTGTAGCAAATCTTTTAATTTAAAAAAGGATTATAGATCATTTTGAATACATCATTTTTAATAGATCATTCATAAAACAAAACATTATAGCCTAATTATACAGCACTTCATATTGCATTTTTTAGATCTTGGATATGTACACCAAACAGTTAATCACAGTTATCGATACGTGTCTGCCACAGGAGCTCATACCAATCACGTAGAAAACATGTGGCTCAACAGCAAAAGGAAGCTAAAAAGAATGGGGGGTACCAGCAGAGATATGATTCCTGGCTATTTGGATGAATTTATGTGGAGGCACCAATTCGCACGGGAACAGTACTTTCCAGAAGCTGTTCGAGCCATTGCCGAATCATATCCGCTGCTGTAGTATCCCCAACGCCTATTCAAAAGCTCTTTTTAGGGCTACCAAAACAGCCCTTTTTAGGGCTACTCAACAATACAAAGAGTAGTCCATGTTGTGCGAATTTTACACTTAAAAACGACAAAGCTTTCACAGCCATAACAGAGAAATTGTTTCGTTTGTTTGGGTAGGTATGCTATAGGCTACTCTCTAAACAATTCTGAGGAGAGAGAGTTTAAACTTGAATTGTGTTGCGTGTACTTTGAAGTGAAGAAGTTACCAAAACGGCTAGCGTCTTGCTCTTGCTCTAGCTGTGAGAAACATCAGTTTGTCCCATTATGACATTTATACTGTAACACTTTTGTCTTGAACGCGTTGCGACAACATAGCCCACTGTACAGACAATGACACATCACAGATGCAATACAACAAAAGCCGAGACATATAATCAGTACATTGACAAGGAGGTATATTTTTTGGACTCGGACTCGAGATGATTTGAGGGTCCCGCAACCCTTCCGAGAGGTCCTGGAAATTTAAGAAACTAAGTCGTATATTTATACAAAGTGCGTTTTTGTTAGAAGTGCCTTGATTAGGGGCCCGCTAATCTCATGGGCACCGAGCAGGTGCTCCGAGAGGGGGAGGGAAGTCGGGCAACTTTCTCCTCTAGCAAAGTACTGTAAAGGAAAAACGAGTAGTTTTTCGTTTATTTAAGTTTGAGGGGGTCCCATTTTTGCCACAAAAACAATAGTGTACCAATTTAAAAAATTAACAAATTTTTGGATGAAATAGGCAGTTCCAAACATTTTTCGATCATGGATAGATGCTACTTCAGATGTTTCTCATCAAGAACAAATCATTCCGTAAAATGGGTTGACATTGGCCATCAAGGGTGACTTTATACCAAACAAAAAAAAGGTTACTGGTTAACTTGAGCAACTTAAAATATTTCTGCAATATTTTGGTAATTTGCATAGGTTTGTAAATATCCTCTTTTGTGTGTTTTCAGAATTTTTTAAGAAAAATGTGAATTCAGTTGTTCACTCTGGAGGATCCAATATGGCCGCCAAATAACACCAAAAAATAACTTTGCAAACTTTTACCTGGCACGCCAGTGTCTGACCATACTGGGTATGCCAAGCATTGACAGAAAGTAGGTCTTAGCTCTAGGTTCAGTATTAATTATGTAATTTGGCTGCTGAGCATTTGCTTCTTTCACCTAGGTGGCTATAGTCACCCCTTGACATGTAGAAAATATGGGGTGACTTTGGCCACTTTTGTATGATGTTAATCCACTTTTTGTCGTTTATTACAGGATTTTAGTTGTGTTAGTGATCCATTTTCATCAATTTTGGCTTGATGGAGTGCAGATTAATATTTCAAAAATTGACATGCCTATAGGAAATACAAACGGAAACCAGGTGCCAGGCCATATATTAGTGGTACATTTTCGTTCGATTAACTTGATATTTTATACGTAATCACGAGTGCTGATTGTTGAAAGTATTTTAAAAACTCTGAAAGGGGCCAGTGACACCCCTTTTTGGGGTTGGCAATGAGCATGTCTTGAAAAAAGATTACTGCTTATAGTTTTTTTAAAACACTGGAGTGAAAACCACTTATAGTTTTTTTTTTTTTCTAACTCTACGCATGGACCAAATGACTTCAAACTTGGTAACATGTAAGGGCTCTTGATAGCCCTCAATATGGGTTAATTAAAGTTTTCTCCCAGAACCATTGTAAAATTAAAGTAAGCGGTGTCTCATAACTGGACCAAAGTCACCCCATTCTACTTCTCGTATTAAGACAGGCGATGTTAAACTGCTTCAAGACGTAAAATTTGATGCTGTTAAGACTACTGATTTCTGCATCATTAACGGGTTTCTATTGTTTAATCTTGAAAAGTGGTGCTGCTGCGTTTGGCTAAATGTGTAGCCGACTATTTTTGCTTGACCAACTGAATCTTGACTTCAAAAACTGCGTAGGCCAAGCACATTGATCCAACATGTCTGAAATAATTAAAAATGTTCAAGCAAGATTCAATTAAAAGGAATTAGTAAACACTTTTTGCCTATTGTCTGCATATGGATATCATTGCTTAAGTCTGTTTGGAGTTCATGGTGTTGTCCAAATGTCATATCACTTTTGGAGTAAGGGAACGTTCAAATATTACGTTTCCGAATTTTTGACCCCCCCCCTCCCCCATGTAACGCCAACGTAACGCTTTTTTAAATCCCCCCCTCCCCCATGTAACGCTTTTTCACTACGAATTCAGCACAAAAAACTACCATTCCGTACTCGAAAGCGTTACGTAACGTTTTGCTTGAACCCCCTCCCCCCCGATGTGACGCTAACGTAACGCTTTGCATAAACCCCCCCCCCCCCTCCCCCTCGAAGGCGTTACGTAATATTTGAACGTTCCCTAATTGATGTTATAATAGTAAAGTTTAAATTAGCGTTAGATAAATGTACTGTATACCTTGGACCAGTGGCGTATTTAGAAATTTTGTTAGGGGGAGGCCAAGACATTGTGTCAGTCAGCCGCGCAGCGGCTGAATCGGCGGCTGGAGTCCAATGGGGGTCTGGGGGTAGTACACACGGGGTAGTCAACGGTAGTACACAGAAAGCTCAAACTTGATGAAAATGGCAGTTAATTGGTTTAAATTTATTCTACTTGGGTTGAAATTAGACTTGTTTGAGCCTTTAAATAGGGGTGGGGTATATCAAAATGTCATATGATGCGTCAGAACGGGGGGAGGGGGTTAGCTGAAACTGTCAGATAAGGGGAGAGAGGGTCCAAAATCAAGAGCGAATCCGCAGAAGTAAGTTACTGTTCCGATCAATGAACCAACAAAAGATATGAAACACTTTAGAACATAAACAATAGGTTAGTCCTCCCGACCTCGAATACCTTTTGAACATTCTCTGCGATTCGCAATGACAATTTACAGTTTAATACGATGGCTGTGCTTGGCAAATATATCAATGACTGCATCATACTCGAGTACAATATCCTTATTTAAATACATCTGAGCTAGACCATCCAAACGTGGCTCGGTCATGGTCGTGCGGTAATAATTTTTCAGGTACTTTAGTGAACTGAAACATCGCTCATTGGAGGCAGTTGTAACTGGAAGCGTAGCAAAGATTCGAAGTAATAATTTATGGATAATCGGATAAGTGCCGAGTTGTTCAGCCGCTTGATACGCATCCACAAGAGTCGCAGGTCGTTTATCCACAGAAACTGCAAGCCAATTCGCTCTCCATCTTCGCAATTCAATAGTAGCTGCAAAGCAATTGCTTGGTTCAACATCCAGCATTCCATGGTAGAAATCGAAAATCTCGTCGATCGTGCAGTCCTCATCTTTATGAATCAATGAAGGCAGAAATGTGCTGACTTTAAAAGCTGAGCAGTGCTCATTGAATCTATCGTGAATTTGTGCCATGCAATTGTCAAGAAAAGGAAGAAAAACTGTTGATAAATTACATTGCAAAAAGTATACCCCGCCCCCCGCGCTAGGATGAGTCATCCAAGCAATTAGTGCGCTACAACTTTTTTTTTTGCAAAATTTGTATTTTATTTTTTTACCTGATCATTAGGGGGAGGCCATCGTCCTTTATCCTCCCCCCTAAATACGCTACTGCCTTAGACAATGGACATGCAACCAATTGATTCGGGTAGATGCAGTATCGTGCTTTCCAACGTCAGTAAAATTGTCAAAAAAGCTTCATCGAGCGGCTATGTTTGAACAACGATTTCTCGTTTTGTGGATTAGATATAAATGTGAAAGTTGTTAGGTGAATAAAGCAAGACATACTCTTTTAATTTGTGTTGGTTTGGTATTTTTATTGTAAAAAATGAATTGCTGAGAATTGGTACAAAATAGTAAAGTTTAAGTTAGCGCTACATAAATATAATGCCTACTTTAGATTGGCAATTAATCCATTCGAGTAGATGAAGCATAATGCCATCCAACGATAGTAAAATTGTTAGAATCCGAGCAGAAATGAGAAAGCTACAGCATATTTGGTGGAGGCACTATTCACCGATCGTATCAAACTGTGGGCGGCTTGTAATGAACACTCGAAACTGATCGCTTAGTGTTTGCATTGTTTTGGTAAAAAGCTTCGTCGAGCGGTTACGTTTGAACAACGATTTCTCGTTTTGTGGATAACATATAAACGTGAAAGTTGTTAGGTGAATAAAGCAAGACATACTCTTTTAATTTGTGTTAATTTGGTGTTTTTATTGTAAAAAATGAATTGCTGAGAATTGGTACAAAATAGTAAAGTTTAAGTTAGCGCTACATAAATGTTATGCATACTTTAGACTGGCAATTAATCCATTCGGGTAGATGAGGCATTATGCTTTCCAACGACAGGAATATTGTTAAAATCCGAGCAGAAATGAGAAAGCTACAGCATATTTGGTGGAGGCAGTATTCATCGATCACGTGAAACTGTGGGCGGCTTATACTGAACCACGATCGAATCACCTTGAAAAATGCATTGGAAAAAAGCTTCGTCGAGCGATTACGTTTGAACAACGATTGCTCGTTTTGTGGATTAGGTATAAATGTGAAAGTTAACATATGAATAAACCAAGACATACTCTTTTAATTTGTGTTGGTTTGGTACTTTTATTGTAAAAAATGAATTGCTAAGAATTGGTACAAAATAGTAAAGTTTAAGTTAACGCTACATAAATGTAATGCCTACTTTAGACTGGCAATTAATCCATTCGGGTAGATGAAGCATAATGCCATCCAACGATAGTAAAATTATTAAAATCCGACCAGAAATAAGAAAGCTACAGCATATTTGGTGGAGGCAGTATTCATCGATCACAGCAAACTGTGGGCGGCTCATACTGAACCACGATCGAATCGATTTGAAAAATGCATTGGAAAAAAGCTTCGTCGAGCGGTTACGTTTGAAAAACGATTGCTCGTTTTGTGGATTAGGTATAAATGTGAAAGTTAACATATGAATAAACCAAGACATACTCTTTTAATTTGTGTTTGTTTGGTACTTTTATTGTAAAAAATGAATTGCGGAGAATTGGTACAAAATAGTAAAGTTTAAGTTAACGCTACATAAATGTAATGCCTACTTTAGACTGGCAATTAATCCATTCGGGTAGATGAAGCATAATGCCATCCAACGATAGTAAAATTATTAAAATCCGAGCAGAAATGAGAAAGCTACAGCATATTTGGTGGAGGCAGTATTCATCGATCACAGCAAACTGTGGGCGGCTTATATTGAACCACAATCGAATCGCCTTGAAAAATGAATTGGAAAGAAGCTTCGTCGAGCGGTTACGTTTGAACAACGATTGCTCGTTTTGTTGATTAGATATAAATGTGAAAGTTAACATATGAATAAACCAAGACATACTCTTTTAATTTGTGTTGGTTTGGTATTTTTATTGTAAAAAATTGAATTGCTTAGAATTGGTACAAAATAGTAAAGTTTAAGTTAGCGCTAGATCAATATAATGCCTACTTTAAACTTGCAATTAATTAATTCGGATAGATGCAGTATCGTGCTTTCCAACGATGGTAAAACTGTTAAAGTCCGAGAAGAAATGAGAAAGCTACAGCATATTTGGTGGAGGCAGTATTCATCGATCACAGCAAACCGTGGGCGGCTCATACTGAACCACGATCGAATCGATTTGAAAAATGCATTGGAAAAAAGCTTCGTCGAGCGGTTACGTTTGAAAAACGATTGCTCGTTTTGTGGATTAGATATAAATGTGAAAGTTAACATATGAATAAACCAAGACATACTCTTTTAATTTGTGTTGGTTTGGTATTTTTATTGTAAAAAATGAATTGCGGAGAGTTGGTACAAAATAGTAAACTTTAAGTTAACGCTACATAAATATAATGCATACTTTGGATTGGCAATTAATCCATTCGGGTAGATGAAGCATAATACCATCCAACGATAGTAAAATTGTTAGAATCCGAGCAGAAATGAGAAAGCTACAGCATATTTGGTGGAGGCAGTATTCATCGATCACAGCAAACTGTGGGCGGCTCATACTGAACCACGATCGAATCGATTTGAAAAATGCATTGGAAAAAAGCTTCGTCGAGCGGTTACGTTTGAAAAACGATTGCTCGTTTTGTGGATTAGGTATAAATGTGAAAGTTAACATATGAATAAACCAAGACATACTCTTTTAATTTGTGTTGGTTTGGTACTTTTATTGTAAAAAATGAATTGCTAAGAATTGGTACAAAATAGTAAAGTTTAAGTTAACGCTACATAAATGTAATGCCTACTTTAGACTTACAATTAATCCATTCGGGTAGATGAAGCATAATGCCATCCAACGATAGTAAAATTATTAAAATCCGACCAGAAATAAGAAAGCTACAGCATATTTGGTGGAGGCAGTATTCATCGATCACAGCAAACTGTGGGCGGCTCATACTGAACCACGATCGAATCGATTTGAAAAATGCATTGGAAAAAAGCTTCGTCGAGCGGTTACGTTTGAAAAACGATTGCTCGTTTTGTGGATTAGGTATAAATGTGAAAGTTAACATATGAATAAACCAAGACATACTCTTTTAATTTGTGTTGGTTTGGTATTTTTATTGTAAAAAATTGAATTGCTTAGAATTGGTACAAAATAGTAAAGTTTAAGTTAGCGCTAGATCAATATAATGCCTACTTTAAACTTGCAACCAATTAATTCGGATAGATGCAGTATCGTGCTTTCCAACGATGGTAAAACTGTTAAAGTCCGAGCAGAAATGAGAAAGCTACAGCATATTTGGTGGAGGCAGTATTCATCGATCACAGCAAACTGTGGGCGGCTCATACTGAACCACGATCGAATCGATTTGAAAAATGCATTGGAAAAAAGCTTCGTCGAGCGGTTACGTTTGAACGATTGCTCGTTTTGTGGATTAGATATAAATGTGAAAGTTAACATATGAATAAACCAAGACATACTCTTTTAATTTGTGTTGGTTTGGTATTTTTATTGTAAAAAATGAATTGCGGAGAGTTGGTACAAAATAGTAAAGTTTAAGTTAACGCTACATACATATAATGCCTACTTTGGATTGGCAATTAATCCATTCGGGTAGATGAAGCATAATACCATCCAACGATAGTAAAATTGTTAGAATCCGAGCAGAAATGAGAAAGCTACAGCATATTTGGTGGAGGCAGTATTCATCGATCACAGCAAACTGTGGGCGGCTCATACTGAACCACGATCGAATCGATTTGAAAAATGCATTGGAAAAAAGCTTCGTCGAGCGGTTACGTTTGAACAACGATTGCTCGTTTTGTTGATTAGATATAAATGTGAAAGTTAACATATGAATAAACCAAGACATACTCTTTTAATTTGTGTTGGTTTGGTACTTTTATTGTAAAAAATGAATTGCTAAGAATTGGTACAAAATAGTAAAGTTTAAGTTAGCGCTAGGTCAATGTAATGCATACTTTAAACTTGCAACCAATTTAATCGGATAGATGCAGTATCGTGCTTTCCAACGATGGTAAAACTGTTAAAGTCCGAGCAGAAATGAGAAAGCTACAACACATTTGGTGGAGGCAGTATTCATCGATCACTGCAAACTGTGGGCGGCTTATAGGCTACTGAACCACGATCGAATCGCCTTGAAAAATGCATTGGAAAAAAGCTTCGTCGAGCGGTTACGTTTGAACAACGATTGCTCGTTTTGTGGATTAGATATAAATGTGAAAGTTAACATATGAATAAACCAAGACATAATCTTTTAATTTGTGTTGGTTTGGTATTTTTATTGTAAAAAATGAATTGCGGAGAATTGGTACAAAATAGTAAAGTTTAAGTTTAATGCCTACTTTAGACTGACAATTAATCCATTCGGGTAGATGAGGCATTATGCTTTCCAACGATAGGAAAATTGTTAAAGTCCGAGCAGAAATGAGAAAGCTAGAAGGCACTATTCACTACAAATATTAAAAAATCAATAGCCTTTCCGCTTTTACTTCTGTTCCGCGTTTTTGCACCCTTTTTAAAAGTAGTTGCGTTTTTTTGCATGACGTCACACATTTTAATGACGTCACTCACCAAGGCGGCCGATGCTAAACCAGCACCGATTACTCTATGCTATGGTTAGAGTTAAGGTAAGCGGAAACTGCGGAAAAATGTTTGCGGAAACTGCGATCAGCAAGGGTTAGAGCATAGATTACTCAATGGTTAGGGTAAAGGATAGCAGAAACTGCGGAAAAATGTTTGGGGAAACCGCGGAAAAATCTTTGCGGAAACTGCAATCAGCGAGGGTTAGGGTTAGAGCATAGATTACTTTATGATTAGAATTAGGATAAGAGTTAACGGAAACTGCGGAAAAAATTGGAAACTGCAATCAGCGAGGGTTGGGGTTAGAGCATAGATTACTGTATGGTTAGAGTTAGCGGAAACTGCGGAAAAATGTTTGCGGAAACTGCGATCAGCGCACTTCGGTTTTGAGCTATTTTTTCTCTCGATCTTTTCAGGGGAAAATTTTTAAATGATTGCGGAAACTGCAATCAGCGACTTCGCCTTTTTTAAAAAATTTTTCTCGATCTTTTCAAGGTACGAACTGACAGTCCGAACTGTTCATGGTGCGAACTAGGTTGCATCCTATTTTACACAACATGCAAGGTTCATGTTATGTAGGCTGTACACACTTACACAGTAGAGGGCACAGTTCCGCTAAATGCAAATTAATGAAGCTAATGCTTTCGTTAGTAGATTAGCTGTAATATTGTAACTGCAAATTGTTCAAACTCTTAAAATCTCTCCATAAACTTTGTTTTTGTTTAATATTGTAGTTAATTTAATTTTCAAAAGCAGGGATATTCGTTTTTATTGCATGTAGGCCATTAGAAAGTTTGGGAATGGAAGTGTCAAGTCCTTCATTAATGCAATTAGCATGTCACAATGAAGATGTTCCATACATTTGTCCAAAATGCAATTCTACGTTTAATGGATCTCTTGAATTAAGTCTTCATAACAAAGGTGAGAATAGTCAAACATGTGATTTTGATTTTATCATATACAGACGAAATCGGTTAATCGAATCACCTATTTGCCAGACGTTTTGATACGATTATACGGTTGATTCGTTTAACCAATTTACTAAAAAAAAGGTTTATTGTGAATGGGCCTAATTGTTGGGAAGATGTCTGTGCTGACTAGGCTGCAACGCATATTACTGATGCTTCCTACACAACTGATGCTTCCTACAACTGGTTACAATTCTGGTTAAACTTTAAAGAGTTTACTAGTTCTGTGTTACATAACACTATGCTGTATGTTCCAGCCGGCAAAACTGGTCCTTTTTACATTGATTTATCATCTGCAGACGTTGAAACAATGTAAAAAAGACCAGCTTTGCTGACTTGGCTGAGCATGTATGATTAAAGCATTTTTCTGCAAACTGCAGCAATCGGACTTCTTTTAATCTCACTGATCTCTGTGACGTCACAACGCAAACTTTGACGTTGACGTTTTTGATTCAAGCGTGCTATTTTTAGCTTGTACCAGCTGTGTAGTTTTGAGTATGGAACGTGGGCTACGAAAATAGTGGTATGGTAGAAAAACACCGCTCACACTCATTGTTTTGAAATCGCAAAGTTTTTTTTCAAGTCTTTTGCGCTGTCTGGTAAAATAACTAATTTGCAATGTTCTTCAACTGAACGAAACTGCACAAATGAAATTATGCACTGCATTTCACAACAGTAGGCTACTTTTTTTCAGCAATTTAAAAAAAATTCTCCAAAGTTTTCTGGTAAAAACGTTTGGACATGCTTTCCAACACTTCCCTTTTAAGCCGAAATAATTTGTCCATGTCCATTGTCCATTCCTTGGAAGGCCAGTCGCTGACACGGATGACATCAAAAGCATTTAAACTTCTTTAGTGGGATTATTCCTTTTGTGTGCTCTTCTGTTATAATGAAGCCCAGCTCTGCGAATATTGGTTCTTTGTGGTGCCATGTTGTGGTGCGATGTCTAGCACATAAGATTATGGCCTGGGATTACAGACACTTGTCTTTGTTTTGAGCGCATGCGTCTGTCTCACCTTTGCTTCATTTTGCCTTTGAACATTGCAGACAATAATGCGAAGCAAAAAAGAGACATTCTCTTTTCGCTAACGGGTACAATTGTATGATTAAATGAATGAAGTATGCAAACTACAAGCAAATCCTGATGCTTTTATCCGACTTATTCTTTTAAGCGGTATGCGCTTAACCGATGTTTTTACTTAACATCAGATTGGATTTGGTTTGGGATTTCAGGTTTTGATTCAAATAAACGATTGATACATTTAAGCAGTATACTATTAACTGATTTCGTCTGTAGATAGAGATTTGGAGCTGGTATACAAGTCTACACACTGGTCAGTGGTCATAAATGCTATGACTTTTAATATACGTCAAAGATTAGAATCGACCAAGACAAATTATGGGCTAAAGTGTGTGAACAACAAAGCAAAAGTACTTTCACCCGATATGCTTGTTCAATTCCAATGTATGACGTCATGGTATTTTTAAGGCAGTGGCTATTTGACCGGCTCCGGTCTTTTAATCTGAAACACTATTTGACTGGTCATGAGTCATGACGTATTCTTTTTTCTCTTTCTCTTTCAAAGCGAAAGACGAGAGGAGAAGAAAAAAGTGCCTCTATAAGTTCTAAATTCAACAGTTTTATTCAACTGAGCCTGTGGCACATGTGACCTTTCTCGGCTGGTGTTCCTGATGGAATGAGTTCGATACTACCCAGAAGTGCTTTTTTTAAACTAAATTTTCTCTCGAAGTGACTCAATCGTTAGGCTGCTGCATTTTTGTGGTCAATTTTTAATTCGAGTAGCTTTTTTATGTCTTTTCAAATATATATAAGTAATAAAGTTAAAGTATTTTTAATTTGCTGGAATTTGAGAATTTCTCTGGGTAATTTTCAATTCAATTTTATTTTTTGCTGCTGGCGCAAACATGTACAGAACGGCAAAGTAATTTTTTCCGTTCATCATAAGAGGATGTGACCGTGTATGCCGAACGACGCATTACATTTCTGCTCTCAACAAGTTAATTTGGTGGCTGTAAAAAGTGACAATACCTCTTTAAAAAAAATGGTTTCATCAAGGCAGTGTTTTTTAGCAGACAATTTTAGTTTAAAATAAAACGCTTCTGGGCAGTATCGAACTCATACCCTTGGGGATTACCAGCCCGAGAAACATCGCACGCGCCGCTGACATTGACAAACTTGACATTGATGAAACCATTTTTTTAAAGAAGTATTGTATATAACTTTTCACAGCCACCAAACTAATTTGTTGAGAGCAGAAATGTAATGTGTCGATCGGCAAACACGGTCACATCCTCTTATGACGAACGGAAAATTACCCAGAGAAATTCTCAAATTCCAGCAAATTAAAAATACTCTAACTTTATTACTTATATTTGAGAAAACAAATCAATAGTTTTTTTTCAAGTCTAAACCTTAAACCTAGGGATGTGCCAATTACAGAATTTTTGCCGATGCCGATTCTTAAATATCTGCCGATGCCGATACCGATTTCGATGCCGATTCTTTGGTTAAATGATTAAAGCTGCTTTTAGTTGGCGCTCTACAAGTGGTCGCGATTTTGTTACAAGTTGCTGCCTTTGAAATGTCTAAAAGTGTTCACTTTGTCGCCTGCTCTAGACAACGTGATTTTTTATGGTAGTTCTTCGCTTCTTGCGCGCTACAAAGTGGTGATAGGCACGCGTTTTATTTGTTGCGGAAATCAGTGAAAAGAGAAAAATCGCCATTGCTCACAGAGTGCAAAATAAACGTAGCTTAATGCAGTGTGCAAAATATTATCTTGTGCGGTTTGCAGTATTTTTCTCGCAGAATTCAAGAAGGTGCCAGAAACAAGAAGAGAAAAAGACTAGAGTGTAAAAGAAAATGAACGCAGCGGTATTGAATATACAAAAACCTTTAAAAAAGTAACACACCAGCGTTGCATTCAAAGTGCATCAATAGGCGAAAAAAGAAAAACATCTTGTGAAGAAATTAGTATTGTTTTCGAATGCAGAGTTGCAGCCAATCTTGTTGCTTAGCAAACACGTGAAGAAAACCGGGTAGCTGGTTTGATTACGTTTGCGCAATCACATGATTGTTTGTTGAACGCATTAAGCGTAATAGGCCTATATAATATACTTGGAGTTCACTTCTCTCTGCTTAGTAAATTAACATTAAGCAACTTTCAGTGACTACGAATTTTACAACGATTAAACAATAATTTCAAAGACCATTTTCGCTTTTTAATATTCAAAATTAAAGGCACGTGAATTAAAATGCAATAACATCAACTTTTCTCCAGTTGCTGTAGTAAGTCTGTTCCGTTGAGGCGTAAAAATATTGCCACCTGTGCTAAAAATTTGTGCGCTTTCGATCGACGATGGTGGTGACGAAAGCAATTTATTTGCAATTTTGCTCAGCTCAGGAAACATACCGTAGTATTGTTTGCTTTCCACCAAATCATTTCTTTTCTTGCTGCGCTAAAATGTCTGCATTAAGGTATATTCTACAGATCAAAGAAAACTCCCTAATTTTGCCGAATGCCGACTAGAGCCGGGACAGCATTTGGCTGTAACATAGTCCGTTTCATGCGTTGAACAAACAATCGAGTGATTATTGCGCAAACGAGGTAATCTTTTTTCACGTGTTTACTAAGTGACAAGATTAATTCACTGCAATTCAGCATCTGAAAAGATATAACTTGCAACTTCACACATTGTTTTCCATTGACGCCCTTTGTTTTTTTTTCAAAAGCGTTTTGAATCTTTCAGACAGTTGTTCTCATTTTCTTTGCAGTTTATACTCCCTCGCTTTTTCTCTTAACTTGCTTTTAGTGCATCGCATACTGCAAGCTAATAACTATTACGTAATAATCCATTTCTCCTTTAACTTCTAACCGTTGTGTAATCATTCAACTTTTATATTTTATCTGGTCTGATTTTCTCTTTGAACGTTTTTCGTCATTTCAAAGAAAGAAAGTATTTTGATCTCGTCCCTACTAAACAAGAGTTTACAAAATGGCGGACAATCGTCATAATTTAGAGTTTTAGACTACCGCTCTCCGAATGCTAGTTGACGCTAATGCAGTTGTTCAAAGAAGCCGTTCTTTGATCGGTATTTCCACGCGCTCGCGCTACTTTTGATTAGGAAACTTTGATAAAGAATCGGAAAGAATCGGCAATTTTTTCCGATGCCGATTCCGATGCCGATTCTCCAAAAATTGCCGATACCTGCCGATTCCGATGCCGATTAATCGGCACATCCTTACTTAAACCATTTGATCAAGTTAACACTCACAATAGTATTTCAAAAAAAAATTTTTTTAATTAAATGTTTTTTTGAAATACTATTGTGAGTGTTAACCTGGTCAAATGGTTTAAGCAGTGGTTCCCAACTGGGGTGCCAATTGCAATGCTCAAGGGTGCCGCGAGATATTGCAATACTGCGGCCCATTCTTTATTTTAACTTTAACCCGTTAAGTGCGGAATTTATTTAAACCTATTTCTAACCGAGTTTTAGTGCGTATTAAGATTCGCGTCTCGCAGTTATTCCCGGCTCCTTTCTGGAGAGTCGCTGGCGGTAAGCCTTTGTTTTCTCGCCCAGAAAAAACAGCGTGGAAGAGATTTTGACTCTTGCTGTTCTTTCCATAAAATTTGAAACGCACCATTTATTGGCAGCAGTGGCCGAGTGGTTAGCGCGTTGGGCTCGCAGTCGAGAGCCTGCATGTTCGACTCCAGCCACCCGTACTTGCTGTTGTTTGGCAAGAAACTTTACGATACTTGCCTCTACCCAGTGATCGATTTTGAGTAATGGGTAGTACCAAATTTAAGTCATAAGTAGAGTAGACAACTGGAAACAGACATTGCCGTCGGCTGCAGCGTGGGTCAGGTGTACGTCGGGAGGCGTACACCGATGCATAGCGCTCAAGTCCGCTTTCCCGCAATGCAGGGTAAATATATGAAAAACATAAACAAAACAAACAAACCCATTATTGCCAGGTTTCATTATTTTATGTTGCGTTTCACGGCGCACAAAGTCAAATTGCAGTGATGTGACCCAGCACGATTATAAAATTGCTCGATTGTTTGCAAACCATTGTAAACCAATCTATTCACACGATGGAAATTTTAAGCTTATGCACAAGCAGATGCCTCTCGACAAGTTCTGGATAAAAATTCAAAATGAATAGGTCCTTGCGTTGGAAAGGAAGCTATTGTGCGTTTGCTGCAGTTTTCCACGTCATACCTATGTGAGAGTGGATTTACCGTATTAACAAACATAAAAACTAAAAACAAAAAAAAAACGAGAACGACGCTTATAGTCGAGGAAGAAATGCGGATGGCTTTATCAAATGTGCCTCCAGATATTAAGGGACTTTGTGCAAGAAGTCAAGCCCAAATTTCACAATGATTTTTGAATAAATAGATATATTTATGTGCGCTATACTGTACAACTCATTCTGTGTTATTTCATACAGTTATTTGAAATACAGAAACCTCATAAAATTGATCCAGTTTAGCCAGGGTGCACAAACTATTTATCTCTTGATAGGGTCCCGCAAGGTCAAAAAGGTTGGGAACCACTGGGTTTAAGGTTTAGACTTGAAAAAAAAACTATTGATTTGTTTTCTTAATGATTGCTTTCTGTGTTAGGTAGATCGCCCATTTGAGGAAGTGTCATAGTATTAGTACCAGATCACCTTTTCCAGTCAGTTTTTCTCACTTTTGATGATATTTGAGAAGACATAAAAAAGCAACCGGTACTCGAATTAAAAATTGACCACAAAAATGCAGCAGCCTAATGATTGAGTTCACTTTGGATCAAAATTTAATTAAACAAAAAAAAAGCGCTTTGGGGTAGTATCAAACTCGTTCACTCGCAAACACCGGCCCGAGAAAGATCGCAAGCGCCACGGACTCAGTTGAATAAAATTGTCGAATTTAGAACTTATATATATAGTAGGGTGTGGCTGGTGCCTACCAAAAATTAAATACTTTACTTGTCACGATTTCTTTCTATCTCTTACCAGGAAAAAGACTTGGAAAGGTTCAATGACGTAGTTTAATGGGTCAAACCGAAAAGCAGTCAATTAAATGTCGAATAATTCTACTAGTGAAATGATAATCTGACTTCTTGAAGAACTTTAACGAACGGCTTCTCAAATAACTCTAATTTCGAACACAATTTATATCAGCACCAATTCTCATCTACTTGTATTTAATTACTTCAAGTCTCAATCACCAATAATTTCTGCATCAACTACCAATCCACAACTCATAGCACAACTCTCATAATCAACTCATAATAATAATGCAAACTACACCACTATTTATAGAAAGTTGTTTCGGTGTAGTAACTTCGAGAAGGTTACGTAAGGTTACATCATAAAGAACCATTGTTCTATCAAGCAGCATTTAAATGTAAACAACAGAAGTCTCTAGATTGTCACGTAGGGAAAATGATTCTAGAGAACACACGTTACATAATACAGATTTCGTAATCAGAGGTCCATTCGTAAACAACCTTGTGACATCATGACAAACGATATTGGCAATTGTGAAAACAACAGAATGTTCCAGATACAGAATGATCTAGAATTACGTTACATAACAACGACTTCACAATTAGAGGTTACTACTGGTCATTGACCGATAACAACATACCGCTCAAGAATTTTATAATGAAAACAGCACATTCTGTCAAGACGCAAAGCAGCCCGACTCGACGCCTTGCACATTGATTGTGACATACGCCCCCCCTTAGAATATTGTTGCAAACAATATAACAACACAATCAATACAAAACATATTACAAAATAATTAATTACTCAATAAAACAGTTCTCATAAGTCTATCGTTGCATGATCTACCAACGATAGCTTTTCTTAAAACAATAGTCACGTTTACTGTGAAAGTTTCCATCGTCCTCAATGTCTTCAATGCATCGGCGAGCGAGATGACCCATCTTCCTACATCGGAAACACCTCCTCTCCGGACAGTCCTTGGCGAGATGACCCTCTCTGTGACAGTTGTAGCAAGCCTTTTCATCAAAAGGGCAGCTCCTGGCTATGTGTCCAATCTCCCCACATCGGTAGCAGTGGTTGTCACGGCAACGTCTGTTTTCCGAATGTCCGCCGTCAGCAACGCACTCCCTGGCGAAGTGTCCGCGTCTACCGCATCTATAGCAAACTCCAAATGGTCGTCGCCTGCCTCTTCCCGGTTCGTCGCGCTCGTAGCATCCGCGATCGTAAAATCGTCGCTGATTATCTGCAGAACAATCTCGAGCAAAGTGACCATTCTTGCCATAAGAATAACAAGTAACTTCAGAATTTCTCTCAATAACATTTCCGATTATAAGATCAACTAAAGAGTTTTGTAAACATAACGCTTTCACAGTCCCACTACAATACGGGGTTTCGATATATATCCTTGCTAACGGTCCTTGGATTGAAGTGTTATTTATCGACATCACAATTCCAGTTTTTCCCGTTAACTGACTGTCTTTTACTAAATCTCTCCTCACCATTATACCCGTAGAACCAGAATCACGTAAAACTTTTACCTTTTTGTTTCCAACTGTTCCATCCACTACTGGCAGGTAATCTTCAGGTATTATTTTTTCGCAAACATCTTCATCCGGTTTCTCCTCCCCAAGCGTGGGTTCAGGAATCATTAACGCACAACCGCATCGATAAACGTCCGTGTCTTTGTCTTTTCCAGACTGATTGGAAAGAGAAAACGACTTGTCCTTGCATTCCTTCGCTTCGTGTCCTTGCCTATTGCAACGATTGCACCACTTCCTCGATTCCTGATGATTTCTGTTAGTCTTCCTCCGGCAGTTAACAGCCTTATGACCTAAGCCATTACAATTAAAACAACGTACTTCTCTTGGAACCGCACCTCCTTTAAAATTATTTGTTTGTCCTTCGTCATTATCGCATGACAACGTCTCTTCAGTCGACAACTTCTCATCATGAGCAACTAAATACTGTTCTGCCACACTGGCTATTTCTTCTAGAGTCTTTGGACTTCTCTCCATTAAATAAACAGACAGATCTTTTGAACATGAATCTGTGAATTGTTCCTTAACTATAAGGTTTGCTAATCCGTCCAATGATTGATCGGCCCCCGAAAGTTCAAACCATTTTAACAAAAGGTTTCTTAAACGTTCAATAAATTGACCTGGGCTTTCGTGTCGTTCAGGCTTTGCCTCACGGAATCTTTGACGGTATCCATGCTCGGTAAAATTGTATCGCTTTAACAGAGCTAACTTCAATCTGTCGTAATTCATGGCCTCTTCTTGCGAAAGTCTTGAATATACATCAAGAGCTTGTCCCGATAATAACATGCTTAGCTGGGTAGCCCACGTTGACTTCTCCAATTTGGCTATTGTAGCATATCTTTCAAATCTTAACAAATAACTATCCAACTCATCTTTTTCTTCAACAAATGATGGCAAATCTGGACGTCTAACTTGTACCACAATAACATCTCGAACATTATCATTAGTAGAATTAGATCGCTCACCAATGTCCAGTTTTTGTTTTTCTAAATCAAGCCTTAACTTTTCCAATTCATATTGCGCTCTTCTCTCTTCAGCTTCTGCTTCGTACTGCCGTTGTGCACGTTTTTCTTCAGCTTCTGCTTCGCGTTGTGCTCGCTTCTCTTCAGCTTCTGCTTCGCGTTGTGCTCGCTTCTCTTCAGCTTCAAGTTGTGCTCGCTTCTCTTCAGCTTCTGCTTCGCGTTGTGCCCGCTTCTCTTCAGCTTCAAGTTCTGCTCGCTTCTCTTCTGCTTCGCGTTGTGCCCGCTTCTCTTCGGCTTCAAGTTCTACTTTTCTTATTTCACGAGCAGCTCTTCTATCTTCTCTTTCGTCAGCTTCTCGCTGAGCTTTTTGAGCCATTATCTTGTGATACTTTTCCATCACAAACTGAGACTTTTCATTGTCACTCAGCCCCATTCGTTCAGCCATGCTCCGTAAGTCTTCAATCATCTCATGTTTGACGGCATCCGCCATTTTGACAGCTTGTTGTTAATTTATTATTCTCTCAATAAATCTTTCGGTATTCTTCGGTTTATTCGGTTTAATCCCGGACGAGCCCCCAGAATGTCACGATTTCTTTCTATCTCTTACCAGGAAAAAGACTTGGAAAGGTTCAATGACGTAGTTTAATGGGTCAAACCGAAAAGCAGTCAATTAAATGTTGAATAATTCTACTAGTGAAATGATAATCTGACTTCTTGAAGAACTTTAACGAACGGCTTCTCAAATAACTCTAATTTCGAACACAATTTATATCAGCACCAATTCTCATCTACTTGTATTCAATTACTTCAAGTCTCAATCACCAATAATTTCTGCATCAACTACCAATCCACAACTCATAGCACAACTCTCATAATCAACTCATAATAACAGGGGTCCCACTCGGCATAAAATCATAAAAAATCATAAAATTTTGCTTGATTTGGAAAAAATCATAAAATAGCATAAAATATAGACACAATCATAAAAAATCATAAAATTTAGTTGTAATGGAGAACTGAGCATGTAAAAATCAAAAAAATTGATATAGTGTAATGTGTAACAATTCCAACCATGATAACAGCATAATTATTTGTGTAACGATTGTGTTGAATGCATTGATTTAGGATAACATGTGGTTGCGTAATCAAGTCCAGTGTTGCCTGTGGAGCTGGAATGAGAAAAGGAGCGTAACTAGATACTTTCAGTGCATGTTTTAAACGTCATTAGACATAGACAAGTAGACACTGACAAGATTTCAAGACATTGCAGTTATTGTGGGAGAATGGTGAAAGGATAATTTGACAGCAATGTTTTGGGAAAAAGCGTAGGGCTAGGCAAGGAAACTATTGAGGCCATTTGCAAGCAATGTGTTACTCAGGCGAAATTCATGGCCTTAAACCTTGAGTGGGACCTCTGACATTACTTCCTGTAGTTTTTGCCTTAGCAAAAAACTTCAAGTCAAACATTGCATCTACCCAAAGATACAAAAGGATTTAAGAAGCATTAAAGGATCCTTTGATTGAAGCTTATATTTCATTTGTATCATTTGCTTCTGGTGACTTTGAACGGTTTTTAGTCCTATTCCAATATGAAGAGCCACTGATTCACATTTTTTACTCAGCAATGTGCTATCTGATCACAGCTTTGCTTAGTAAATTTATCAAAAAAAACAACATATCATCCACAGAGTCAGAAAATCTTGTGCTTGATGTCACAAACAAAGAACTTCAGAAGCCCTTGAACTTGATTGATGCTGGAACATGAGCAAAAATTTTACTCAGTGATATTGCAGTCCTTACTGAAGCCGACAAGAAAAAATTTAAATCAGACTGTCTAAACTTTTTTGTGGTTGCTACAAGTTACCTTTTACATCATTTGCCATTGCATTCATCTGTTCTTAAGCAGGCACAATTTTTGCACCCAGAAAAAATAAATGATGTTGGAACTACAACTTCTACTGTCAATCCATTGGACAGTCTCCAATTGCATTAAAAAGTGTCGTGCAAGTGCTTTTGCAATTGATGTATCTGTTTCAAGAGAAGAAGTTTATGATAAGGCAAGACTGCAGTGGTTGCGGTATCAATCTAAGGATATTCTAGATGAGTTTTACAAAAAGACTGATCTTGAAAGTAACAAATACAGTAGGCTATACACCAATTCCCAATCTTCTTACTGGACTCAAGCACAAATCAAATATGGTTTAACAGTAACACCCCTACCAAAAGTGTCTTCCTACAAGAGAATTGACTATTTTTAGACAAAAATTGGAGGCCTGTTTGATGATGCTGGGATAAAAAATATCCGCAACTATTTAGTCTGGCAAAATGTTTTCTAACATTAAGTTACGGTAATGCCAGTCCTGAAAGAGGTTTCTCCATTAATACACATTTGATTGATTCACATAGAAGTTCTCTTAAAGGAATCACAATTGTTTCACTGAGGATGGTGAAAGATGAACTAAATCGGCGGTATGATGATGAGGTAAACTTTCCCATTAACCGTTTGAGTAATGTTACTAGAAAGTTGGTTTACATGAAAGTTGCCATCTGATCACGGCTTTGCTTAGTAAATTCATCAAAAAAAAAAGAACATATCATCCACAGAGTCAGAACATCTTTTGGTTGATGTCACAAACAAAGAACTTCAGAAGTCGTTGAACTTGATTGATGCTGGAACATGAGCAAAAGTTTTACTCAGTGATGTTGCGGTCCTCACTGAAGTTGACAAGAAGAAATTTAAATCAGACTGTCTAAACTTTTTTGTGGTTGCTTCAAGTTACCTTTCACATCATTTGAGTAATGTTACTAAAAAGTTGGTTTATATGAGCCATGCAAGAAAGATCAAGCCACAACAAATACTGATTAACAGGTCTGTTCCAAAGGAATTATGATAAATTGGATTTCCGCAGAACCTAGAAGTACTGGTTATTCCCAATGTCTTTGCAAGTCTGTTATTGCGTTGATTTGATTTTTAAAGTGCAGCTTGCTCTGAACTGAGCTAAACAATTTAACCACATTTAAATAATGTAAAGTATAACAAGCTTACAGTAGGCTATATTATGTTTTCTACTTCCACTCAAAAGCTGTACCGTAGCCTATGTTTGCTTTTACGTAATGACTTGCATTGATTGTTTTTCCGTAATCGCTTCTTATCCTTAAACTGTGAAAATAAATAGCCTACTTTAAAAAAATTAAATGTAACAAAACATCGAGCTCTGATGTAAAGTAAAATCATAAAAAAATCATAAAATTTTGATGAAAAATCATAAAAAAATCATAAAATAACCAAAAAAATTCATAAAAAATCATAAAATTTTTGACTTTTTTGGCATAAAATCATAAAAAAAATAGGAACATCTTGAGTGGGACCCCTGTAATAATAATGCAAACTAAACCACTATTTATAGAAAGTTGTTTCGGCGTAGTAACTTCGAGAAGGTTACGTAAGGTTACATCATAAAGAACCATTGTTCTATCAAGCAGCATTTAAATGTGAACAACAGAAGTCTCTAGATTGTCACGTAGGGAAAATGATTCTAGAAAACACACGTTACATAATACAGATTTCGTAATCAGAGGTCCATTCGTAAACAACCTTGTGACATCATGACAAACGATATTGGTAATTGTGAAAACAACAGAATGTTCCAGATACAGAATGATCTAGAATTACGTTACATAACAACGACTTCACAATTAGAGGTTACTACTGGTCATTGACCGATAATAACATACCGCTCAAGAATTTTATAATGAAAACAGCACATTCTGTCAAGACGCAAAGCAGCCCGACTCGACGCCTTGCACATTGATTGTGACATTACTAAATCAGCTCTTCTTTTGATATACTCTGTGGATGGGTGATACAAACTCACCTGCAAAATTTCAGCTGATTTCGACAAAATTTAGGTGTAGCACATGGGATTTAAAGATTGCGCAATCATACGGCACCGAAAATAGTCAAAAATCGCTTATTTTTTTAGCATTTTTCAATAATACAAGCATATTTTCAACTATAAAATGTATTATTGGCCTATGTCAAAGTAAGTATTGTTTGCATTATAATGTTTGGGTATTATTGTGATAATTTATTGGCTTTTTCGCCTAATTTCCATAAATTTTTGGTATTTTTTTTTGTCGAGGCAACGAAACACTTTGGTTTTTGAAAATTTGTCATTTCATACGGACACAGTAGGCTACTACACAAACACAGTTAAAACCAGTAGGCCAGTAAATATAATACACATTGCATAGCAACAATGTTTATGATGTATACAGAAACCAGGTTTTTAAACTATCCCCAGAGGAACGTTCACGCTGGTTAGGAAGAACCTTTCGATCGTTTTCAACAACTTGGAGAATGTTCTGATACTTTTCTTCAGTTTTGGAGTGATGTAGGAAATCAGAAGCAAGCTTCACTCCTCTTTCAGCAGTATCATTTGAAACATTCACTGTTGATAATAGCTTTTTATATATATTATACTTTGTTTGTCGTATCCAGGCTTACACCTGGTGGTTGAAGATTTAGATTAAGTGGACGAGAAGGCAAGGAAGCCAATCTTCATGTCCACCTTCAGTCCTTCGGGCATGCCTTTAAGTGTCCTGCCAAAGACACAGCTGCATGCTCTTGAGCAGTGTCGAACCGGCGCCTATTCGATTGCCGTTCTAGGGCTCTCACCACTCGGCCATGCAGCCTCTTTGTTGACACAAAGCATCAGACTCCCAACTTTCAACTGTTAGTTCAAGGAATGCTATATCAATTTTAAACAAATCAAAAACATCCATGAAGCAGCACCGACAAATCGATCTAAAGAAGATGACGATGATCCCTCCTTGAGAAACTGGGGTTTTACATAACCTTTTTCAGCAGCGAAACCAATTCGGTTGATGAATTTTGTACCTTTATCAAAGCTCTTAAAGTTTTGTTGCAATTTTTTCCTTTGAGGACAAGTTAACCTTTGAACTAAACAGGAAAAATGGTATCAAATCTTCTGTAAGATACCAGTGATGCTTTGCAAATGACGCGATTGCAATAGTGGAAATTTCTTCATCGACACCTTTATATGCGAAAAATTTACTTATTAGTTCCAGGTCATTGTAAGGTGCATCAACTGCAATTTGACAAGTAAACCACCATGGCACATACAAAAACACTATGCAATTTACAAATCGTTTCAACTTTAAAAATTGTGATGATGACAAAATTACTTTTTTTTCAATGCAGTTTTAATCTTGTTTTCAAAAAGAACAATCTTAATTGCACACATAACTCGTGCCCCATCCACCATGCCTGATGGAGTGCACCAGGCTTTAGCATCATGTAATTATCAAGTTCCACTAAGTTTGAGCCAGCATATATCAATGAAAGATGCAACATCTCTCTGTAGTCATCCCTGCACCGATACCTCGTATTCGCAGCCATCATAGAGGTAGCTGTTTCAATTGGTTGTGCTTTACAGTCGTATAAAAACTCTGCGTTATTAACATTCCGATTGAAAACATTCAATTCCGCAAAATCCTGACTTGTACTACTGTCCCAGTTTGTTCTAAAGCGATTAAATAAAGTGTAATTTGGTCCTCTGGATGCTTCTGATTGCTGCTTTAGTCTTTTCTAAAGCCACGGGGACTTCATCAGCTCCTGATGTTCTCTTGTTCAAATGTTCAAGCACTTCAAAACAAGATGGTAGTTTATTGACCAGACTGCATTTGAAGACTCGTCAACTGATGATTATACAGCCAATGCTGTGGTTGACATCAACAATGAGATGGTGAAGGTCTTGGAGACGGCTGTGAAAGTCACTCAGCCAAGAGATGACATAGAACTACTGAAGTTGGCAATTATTTTTCTTTGAGCTGTCCCTCCTCAAGGCATCCACTTTGTAGCTCCCGGAGCCATGCAGCATGCACCAACGGATGGCAAATGGGATCTACACTTTCAAAGTCTGGATTATTCTTTCACAGTTTAAATTGACAGCACGCCAGCATCGAGGATTGCAGGAACTCTGCAATTTGCAAATTCTTTTCCGACATCTACGTTGAAGCATGGGCAACAGCGAGCATTGCTGTAAAGGCCCCAAGAAGGGACCTAAAGCTGATGAAGCAATTGCAGAAATTTTCACTAAGGATGAAAGGAAAAGTATATCGGAGCTGTGTGCGGCCTGCAATGCTATATGGTAGCGAGACATGGGTATTGAGAGAGAGTGAACTGGCAATCCTGAGAAGAACGGAAAGGTCAATGGTGAGAGCAATGTGTGGGGTGAAAACGAGAAGGGAAAAAAGGACTGAAGAATTATTGGATATGCTAGAGATGAGAGAGACCATAAACCAACTGGCAAGGGCAAATGGAGTAAGATGGTATGGACATGTGATAAGGAGGGAGGAAGGAAGTTTTCTTAGAAAGGCACTAGATCTAAAGGTGGATGGGAAGAGGAAATGTGGTCGTCCAAGAAGAACGTGAAAACAACAAGTGAAGGATGAATTTAAAAAAGTCGGACTGAAGGAGGAAGATGCAAGGGACAGGGTGAAATGGAGAAAAGGGATTAAAACAATTGCTGCGCGGAAACAATCGGCCACCCCCACTAGTGGGGAACAAACCGACGATGGATTATGATGATGATCAAACTATTAATGCTGACATATCAAGCGCTACAGTGAAAAAGATTGCAAGCCAACTGTGGTTGCTTTCTGAGCAGTTGGTTGGCTTGGCGTTGTTTGATGACATTTTGGACAATGGCTTGGACAAGATGGTTGCGGTTAAGAAAGAGAAAGAAGCGGAAAAAGAGCCATTTAAGCGTGCAACTATCGACTTAAGACTCATTCAAGAGAAGACTGTCATCGACTTTACGATGAGGAACTCAACACTTCTTTTCAAGAACTTGCGTCTTTTGGTTGGTTTCCTTGAATATTCGGCAGCTCAGTGGAAGGATCAGCCTAGCTACATTGGCTGTCACCAACGACCACGCTGAACGTAGCGTTGCCTTAGTTAAGGATTTCTCTGGCCCTCTCACAAAGGACGAGGAGCAACTGCAGTTTGCATTGAGAATTGTTGCTGACCACCGTAAAAAGTTTCCTAATATCCTGAAGCAGACCTTACTGGGCAACAACAAGTGATATTTGCCATCATGACACCCCTGCCGATGAGCATTGAGCAGCTAATATCCACTGTTAAGGAACACATGGGGGGACCCATGCATGTGAGCGTTGGGCAGAGAGCAACTATGGAAGTGCTTATGTGTTCTATATATACCTCATCTGGGTGGAATTTTGGATCCATTGAGCCACCTCTAAATATTAATGAATATCAATGAAATTTTACACATGGTGTTTTTTAACCAAAAGGAACGTTTTGGCAGGGTCAGACCAACAATTTTCCCAAATAATTTTTTTTAGTGTACAACTAAGGACCACCCTATTTGACATAGGCCAATAATACATTTTATAGTTGAAAATATGCTTGTATTATTGAAAAATGCTAAAAAAATAAGCGATTTTTGACTATTTTGGTGCCGTGTGATTGCGCAATCTTTAAATCCCATGTGCTACACCTAAATGTTATCGAAATCAGCTGAAATTTTGCAAGTGAGTTTGTATCACCCATCCACAGAGTATGCTAAACGGAGAGCTGATTTGAATAACATAACGGCACCACGCACCAGCCACACCCTAATATATAGGCACTTTTTTCTTCTCCTCTCATCTTTTGCTTTGAAAGAGAAAAGGAAAAAAGAATACGTCATGACCGATCAAATAGTGTTTCAAATTAAGAGACCGGAGCCGGTCAAATAGCCAACTGCCTATTTTTAACCAGAGCGTAGACTTGTACACTAGCTCCAAGATTTTTTGTAAGTATAATATAATAGATATAGAAACAAGTTTGCAAAAAGACTCAACTTAACAGGCAAAATATTATTTTATTAGCGTGTTGGTAAGCAGTGCTATGCAGTATTATGACTGTTTGATTCTTTTTTAAATGTTGTTGTAACTAGATTGTTGTTCCATGAAAATTGAAGTTTTGTAACAATTTTCTATATTTCTTTTTCAGAATTTTGCTGTACAGAGTTGGAAAAAAATTCAAACTGCATAATATATACAGGAACTAAAACATTCGGTGTTCAGCAAAAGAAATTATCTTTGTGTGTTGATGATTATTTTTATGGGGAAGTGGAGGGATCTCACAAGTATGAAGCATGATATCCATCAGTAAAAAAAAATTAAAAACTTTATTATAACTTGTAAACGTGTTAAATTTTTATTGTTAAATCAATGCTGTAGCAAATGTCTATTAATACATTAGGCTATTCCTGTCACATAAAAGTGACTACATTTTGTAATGTCAGGAGTGGTGAGAAAATGTGACTTCTACCGCTGAAGATGAGGGTTGAAATTATTTTTTTTAAATTTGGGTTGATGCAAAGCCATATATACTTTGCCATTTTGGCAGTATATATCCCATGTGTAAAAGCTTTCATTAAACTGTACACCGTATTAATTATGATGTTTATTCTGTGTGTCTCTTTATTTTGTGAACAATTAGCAGTAAAACATTTCGGGCCCTTTAGGTTTAAAGTCGCCCACAATATTTTTTCTTTTTTTGTATGGACGTATCTCATATAATTTCACATGAGAAAGAAATATATACAAAAGAGACGTTGCTTGCCTTGAAATCTATTCTACTGACTTGCAAACATAACTTTAGAACAAAACATTGCCGAAATTGTAATGAATGGAAGGGCGGTGTCGGCATAAACCATTGAAAACGAGAGTGAGAGATTACAGTCTTAACCTACAAGACCCAACTTTTCCTCTTCAACCTGCTTAAACAATATCTTTCATTAAGAAAAACCTTTTTCAGAGTTAAAGTTGGTTTTGCTTACTTGCCCTGGCAAGTTTAGGTTGTGAAAGTTGACAACTTTAAGTGTACCGTCCTCAAGGTTGCCAAATATTTTTAAATTTTTTATCCCAAATGCTACTGAAAAGTTGCCCAATTGTCACAAGCGATGAAGCAAGCCCAAAATGTGACAAATTTGCACAAAATAAAAATATTTTGGTGAAAACGAAACTAAACGAAGAAAAACCGGACTGCTAAAATTTTTCCATAACTCCAAAGCAAAAGTAGCCCAATTCAGTGGGTTAACCTCAGAACTGGCAACTCTGAATGTACTGTACAGCTATTGAAGTAGCCTCCTTGATTGTTATGTTCAAGTAAGTTTTACCAAATGAAAAGGTTTCTTGTAAGCAGGGCTGCGATTTTTGTCTTTTTCGGTGACGAGGTCACTCGACACGCGCCATCACTATTCGACAAACGCCGTGCCTTACGAAAAAAAAAAGGAAAAAAAAAACTGAGAGAGGACTAAACGTCGTCAGGTCGAGGAACAATCGGGGGGGGGGGCATCACGTGATGCAATCATAAGAGTGCTGACTTACGTAAACTTTCTTGCGCCAGGGACCTCAGAGTACCTGAGATCCCTGGCCAGGTACTTCAAAGCAAGGTCTAAAAGCGACGCTTCACACGAGAAACTCCCAAGGTGTCAGCGCCGCCATTTTCAACACTGCGGGAGAATGCTTTGATCGAAGTTCCAACGCCTGGCATCAAACATTTTGCCACACACGTTTTGTGTTATTCGACACAACGGGTTTCTTTTATAGATAAAATAACCGAAGTAGGCTACTTTAATTGTCAACGTGTTTGCAAGTTAGGATTTATGTCTGACTTATGCACTTGTTGTTCCAAGATTGCAGAAATGTTTTGCAATGTGAATAAAGAATAGTAGACAGATAAACACGGCTGCAACTTGACTTCCATCTACTAAAAGAGTTTCTGTGATTACGTAATGGGCGATTTTGCATTCACAAAAGCACACAACCCAGCTGGCAAAACCCGTCGTTTTTACATTGATTCAACGTCTGCAGACGTTGAAATCGAAAAAACGAGAAGCGAAAAATATACTAGAGTACGGTAGTCTATCACGAGTCACGACCGCACTGTTTGATTTGTAGTGATGTAATAATACCAAAAGTAGCGATACGCACGCTGTTACGTTAAATAACTCAGGGGGGAAAAGTAAGTTAATTTTGGGTTGATTCAACGTTCTAGTCAGCACAAATCTATTTAATTTTCCTGGCGGGTTACATTGCGTACCCAGACAGCAAAAATCATCATTTTTACATTGATTCAACGTCTACAGACGTGAAGTCAATGCAAAATAACGAATTTTGCTGCCTGCGTAACAATGCCCAAGAAGAAATTTACGTTTGTTTTACATTAATTCGACATCTAGCGACTTTGAATTATCATAAAATAACGTTAATTGTTCAACCGGGTACCGGTAACAAATTAATATCTCACTGCGAGACAGGGGCGCCGGAACGATTTTTGACTGGGGGGGCAAAATTACAAAAAAAGGGCACTTTTGTTTACTAAAAGGCCAATTTTTTTTTTCAAGTTTCAAGATAAGATATAGCGATGATGCTAATCTATCAGCTCACTATGTATTGAGTAATGATAGCCTACAAGTGTCCGGTAGCCTATACAAAGAAGGGCATCATGCTATGTTATATAATGATGTAACCTACTGTCCATCCTTAAAGCAGCCTGCGGCCATGGCCGCTAAGTAGTGCTTGAATGACTGCCGGTGCTACCTCTTCAATCGGCCAAGTTTGGCCGCCGGTCTCTTCTAGCCAATTATTTAATTTCGCAATAGAATGATCGTGGATCAACTTACTGTCGAAAATATGTAGTATCAAAGAGTGACGCAAAACTAGGTCAGCGCTTCATAATCGCGGCTGTTACATTGTGCGGGAATATTTGTTATTGATGGAATATATATGCATCTGCGATCACCAGCGCTGTAAGTCTTGTTTGTAATTCCCGACGTTTATTTTAACAAAGTCTTAATCCGAAGTGCTAGTTTACATCGGCTGGCAATATTGTCGTTTTTATGTCGATTCGATGTTGTTGGACATTGAATCGTTGTTAAAAAGGAGAACTGGGTTAGTTGACATCCGAGGGGAAAACATTTTTTGATCATATTTTGCAAATGTTATGCTTCTTTTAGGGATGGTAGAAGTAGGGGATTGCTCACTCAAAAGTAAGGTGGACAACTGGAGGGTCATAATGTTATGACAAAATTTGATGCAACTGCAACTTGAGGTCTACTGCCATATGTCGCATACTCAGGTGCAGTTAATATGACCTGCCCACGTGTGTACAAAGAGTGTATCGCCAAAATAAATGTAGGAGATATGGGATATCATGTTTAATTAATAGGTATTCAAGTCATTGTAATGCTGCGGTTAACTTTACGCAACAGCGGTAACAATAGGTAGCCTCACACTGCCGCAGTAAGGTTCTGCAGATTTTCTAGCACTCAAAATTTTAACCAAATATAGCAATTCATTTGATGAGAATGAATTTACGCAAAAGCAAAGAAAACGTTGTGCAGTTCTGCTAATTTTTGAACTTCTTAGTGACCCTCCAGCTGTCCATTTCACAAGAAAAATCAGTAAAGTGAGTCGTCCCGTTATTCCACTGTCCCTAGCTTCTTTTAGTAATGTCCTTCACATCATTGAAATAGTCATTTTACTACCTTGCCTTCATCGTCAACACATGTCGAACGTTGTTTTTCGTTGCTGAAAAGAATTCTAGGGGAGTGGCGAACTTCTTTAAAATCAGCCACATTGGAGACACTCGTGCGAGTGTCGTTAGATGGTCCCGCAGTACTGGATTACAATCCCGATAAAGCAGTTATTGCGTGGTGCAACGATTCTATTGTAAGACGTCGCCCAGTCCCAGACTTCAACAACGCTAAGTGATCATTTTAGCATTGCTGCAAGTTTAATTCTATTTACTTGTGCTATTGATATTTTTATTTTGGCCTCCAAGCACGCAGATTTGGCCGCCAAGAAGGAGCTCCCGGTAGGCCACGATGGCTGCCGAAAAAACAGGGAGTTTTAAGGCCTGTATTGTGTTGCAAAATTTTGTGCCTTAAATATTATTTTGAGGCAAAAATGAAAGATTATAAATAGCCTAGGCTAAAAGCGAATAGCAGAAATTGTTATAGGCTTACTGCAAAATGTGCAGTAGCTTACATGACTTTAAAAGGGCACCATTGCCCCCCTGCCCCTCCATCTGCAGAAAAATTGAGGGCAGGGAGGGCATCCGCCCCCCTGCCCCCCCGCTTCCGGCGCCCCTGCTGCGAGATGATTGCCTCGATTTACGTTTACACTGACATAATTTCGGCACAATTGAGATACTGCGAGCAAACACGAGTCTGTTTGATAAAGAACTAGCTCTCAGAATCGGCATCATAAGACGCTGTATGGGAGGATGAAGCTGTCGCATCGTCACTGGAATACTTGAAGACGCAAAACTGCCCGTTCATGAACGCGCAATGCCATATGATCAGAAGCATTATTTTTCTTTTCTGCCGAAGAACCGTTTATCCAATTTTGTACTACTTTTTTACTTGACCCCGTAGCTTTTCTAATTCCGATTTGTTTCCGTCATAAAATTCTTTACAAATTTTGCAAAATACCACACTAACTTTTCCTTCTGTTTGATAATGTATAGCAGGTAAATTCCACTTTTTAACTTTATCTTCTTTCACGATGATTAATATTTGCAACGACACCGGTAAACAATAAGCATTCGATGAAAGAATAACTTTTGCGTAACAATAAGCCGGTATTTATAAGTTTGCAAACTTTTTACAGTTCACAAGAGCATTGTCAGCGCATAAAATAGCTTGCGTGATGCTCTGGGCTACCGCCGTGTGACACGCGATGAAGAAGCGCATAAAATTTCGTTTGATTAAACATTAAAGCATACGGAAATTGTCGCAGCAATCCAAGGTGTGTTGATTTGGCGACGGAAATGTTTTTACCGTTGTAGATGGAATCACTCAACCAGCGTGTGATTAAAAACTTAAAGTAAGTGACTCTGATACCACACAACTTGTGCGGTAACTCGCGGCCAAACGCTTATAATCTGACTGTTGTGACGTCATATTACTATTCGACAAACCAGCGTAGAATTTTTGGTCGTTCGACAAGAAAGAAAAAATCGCAGCCCTGCTTGTAAGTGTGCTGCTTCCCTGATTACCAAGCCATTCAGCAAGATGTAAATTGACACAGCTAACTAAGTGAGTCTGTAAAGAACTGTTGTAACCAGGGCTGTGGAGCCTGAAAGACTTTGGCAAATCAGGGGTTGTTAAAAAATGGCCTACTCTGACTGGAAACAAAACGATGAATACTGAAAAGTTTTGTTTGCAATCCTTTTTTTAAATGTTTCTTGTTTTCCTTTTTGTGCTAAAAACTTCACTCGAAAATAGAAGTGTTTGTTGTTGTCAGTTCTTGTTAAAGTTGTCGTTTCAATTTTGATTACAACTTGAGTGAAATTAAACTTTAAAAATGACAAAAATCTGGCAGGATTGAAGTCGGAGTCGGCCAGTTATAAACAGAGGAGTTGGAGTTGTAATTTTTTGCTTGACTCCTCCCACAGCCCTGGTTGTAAAGCATGATTAAAAACTATTCCCATTATATATATTCATGTTTTTCGGCAGCCGAATATAAAGGGCAAAACATGTGTTTATCATTGTTAACTCTTGCAACATTCAGCTGCCGAGAAACATTTTGTTGATATAATTCTTGGAGAGTCTTGATGGCTAGTGTGGAGGACGGAGGCTACACCAAAATGGTTAGAAAAAGACAATGCTTACTGCTTTGTAGTGACTACTCACTACTCAGCCTTCTGCAAGGTAGACCATTCCTTCTGCATATTCAGGTTTATTATAAGTCTACTCTATTTATTTATTTTTATTCTATTTAGTTTTTTGCTCTATTTAGTCTCCTGCTCATGATGTATTATTATCTTTTCAGGGTTGAAATACGATATTTCAAGCAAAAATTGTCTTGTTATCTTTGTGGAAAGTTTCTGAGAAACAATTTAAGGTTAGTAAGGTTTTGATAATTGCTGATTTGTATTCTTGAAAGTATCACATTAAAGTTTCTGCAATTTGCGGTATATGTAGTAGTAGTAGGCTAGCCATGTTTTAATCTGGTGATATCCCTGTTACCGAGGGTGGCCGGATCGGGTCGCAATCGCCTTCACACCCTGTGTCCACATCGCCCTGTCTAACATATGATCTGTCTAAATTTTGTTTGTTGCGACGGGTGTCAGAAAAGCAACATTCTCCCGTCATGAATTTTTCCTTCTTGTTCCAGAGTCGTTCGATCTGTGCTCTTTTGAAAGTCCCTTTTCAAAATGGAAATCTTTTTGGTTTATATATATATGTTACAAGTACTTTTCAATTCCCTGCTTATTTCATAATGTAGTGCCTTTTTATCATTAATAGCCTATGGTGGAAGACAGTTATGAATGCGGAACGGTTACACAGTTATGTCGTTTTAGACATACGGATGTGGTGACTGGGTTTTTTTTTCGGTCATTTATCGATCATGGACTGATTTTTTAGTAAAATGTCCGAAAAAAATATAGTCAATTCGGTCAAAATGTCCGAAAAAAACAACATTTCTCAGCAAAACTTAATGTTGTAGCTAGTCAGAAAGTGCAAATTTTGGTTTGTATCAGCTACTTGAAAGGAAATATTTTCATCAGAAAAAATGACCGAATTTTTTCAAGTCATTTTGGACATGTGACCGAAAAGTCTCAGCGAAAAAAAACCAGGTGTGGCGAGCTAAATGGCATTTGTTAACAGGAAACGTGGCCTAATTTCCGTGAGAGCAAAGTTTAGGATTTGAATTTTCATGGTTAAAGTGCATTTGCAAATTGCAATGCTCATAGGTTTCAGCCAAATGTTCTCATAATTTAAATTTGTTAGTTAGAGGCATGGTACAATTACACACTTTGGTCGAATCTTTTCACGTTCTTCCGCTATTTACGTTCTTATTCATGTTAATTGTTCACGTTCTTCCGCTATTCTTTTTGTTTCTCCGATGCTTGACAAATCAGCCCACTATAGACTATACCTAATAGCACTCTTAAAATCTTCCATTATATTTGATTGACTTGTTGGTAACGTTTTTTCCCTTACAATTTTGGTAGAGAGGTGACTTTCTTTAACCATAGACAGATAAAACCAAGCAACCACATGGCATTTAACATCATACATTATTCACATTATAGTGAACATAAAACTACAAACTACAAACGTTTTCGGCCATACTCAAGTTATCCATTCTCAAGTAACGAAAATAGCTGATTTTACAATTGCATCTACATTGAAAATAATTGCTCTACACAATGAATTGAAAAAAGAAATGCACAAGAATGAAACTGCAAAGCAGAGGAGAAAGGCATATCACATTTTTTCCCTTAGTTCACTTACTCATGGGCTCACTGTGCCAAGCAGACAAGAGCCAACAGGTCGAACGGGCTGTACTGTACATGGCTTGTTGGCGCATGACTCATTCATTGATCAGTGAGGCTTATCTGAGATCCGAGTTTTAACTTATCATACTCTGTACATTTGATCAATACTCTGCATTTTTTCTGCTACTTTACTGACTGTATGTTAGGGTGGCTCATTTTCCTTGATGTTCTTTAAATTTTTTGTCAGTTTGGAATAATGTTCCATTTTGCTCACTGATATTTGTAAACCAAAAAATTTTGTTGGGTTTTGACCTTTGACCCTGGTTCACCCAAGGAGAAATTTTGAATTTTTCTGAAAAATTAGTAAATTTCAAAGTGGTTTAGCAACATATATCTGAAGAGGGGGATTTCTCAAAATTTGACCACGTGATTTTTACGTCACTTCCTCTGTTAACTTCCACATGGAACATCTTCACCCTGCTCCAAGTCTGAGAGTTACTAATAGTGCATGCTTTTAGTGTCATTTTAGTTGATTTTACAGCCTTTTCGCAGTCAGTGAATTTATAACACAGACCAACAAAAAAAATGTGGCACAAAAGATGAGAGTCATTATAGAGTATTTCAGGGCACCTGATTCCGAAAATGCACTTAGTTTTTTCGAATTGGCTCTAGTTTTCGAGATATTCGACAATGAAAATATTTTTGAAATCGTTTCTCAAAAGCGCTCAATTAGCAAATCACTTATTTTCAGCCCTGTTTACCATTATGATGTCATAGTTCCACTTGTCTAGTTCAATTGGTTCATATTGCAGGAAAGTTCAAAACGCAAGCAAAGGTTGAAATGAACTGTGTTTAACGTAAGGGAGACATAAATATTCAATGAAAACAGTTGTGAATCAGTAGGCCTACATCACAAGAAAAATATCCCGAAAGTCATGTGTTTATGAATGCAGCTTTATATTGAATAGGTAGGCCTACTGAAACGGATACTGTACAAATGAAATTTTATTCTAAAGCCTTTGCTAAGGCCAAGTCTTTGCTGCAAGAAGTTTTTTTCTGGTCTATAGGCTAAATAAATGGCATATAGGCTAATAAAATATGCCTTTGACAAGTAGGATGCTGTACAAACAACCCAGATATATTTTGCTGCATGAGGCAACGCAGAGGAGCAACGCATTCTGCGATAGATACAGCGCTATATAAAAACAAGCATTATTATTACTTTGACATGAAGCTGGGTGATCAAGATAAGTCCTGGGTTCCTCCTATAAAGTATGCAAACATTGCACGCAAACCCGTTTCTGGGCTCAAGGCTAAGAAGTTCAGAAGAAAGCCGTGGCATCACCATGAAAATTGATACTTCTGCACGGTGAGGATGTTCGAAAGAAGTTGGAACATTATGTTTACATGGAGTGTGCAAGGCAGTCATTGCATGGACGTTGCTATTTCTGTTTTTTGTTTGCCCTCTCTAGTTTCAAGTGGTGATTTGCTTGAAACAATAGGAAAACGGGCATGACTGAGAGTAACCTCAATACCTTCAGTAGTGTTTTGGAGCAAGGTCAAGCTTTTTTCTCAAAACCATTTCTACCACCTACTGTAGTAGTTAAAGATTTAGTTATCAAAAGTGGTAGCTGGAATCTTGGCTCCTCATCTCGATCAACATGGCATTCTTGACTCCAAGGCCAAGATTACGTTCTTCCGCAGCAAGGATAAAATTCTAAGCAGCTACTTTACTGAATAACATAACTTTGTATTCTGTAATTATATAAATGGCCTTCATACCTTGACGGGTGTTGCTCAGTAGGCCAATCATAATAAAGAGTTGCGTTTGTTCATCGATAGCGTTGTTTTGCTTATTTGTCTAGTTTGTTAGCAAAACAATGTATGCATTTTGTTTGTACTTAGTAGCTTATACTTAGTAAGTCTGATACTGTTGAAGTCAACAAATATATTAATGCAAAACGAAAGTTATATATTCTACATCTTGTATCCTCAGGCTTACTTCACATCATATTTTGATTGTTACTAGGCCAGTAAACGTTAAATAGCTGTTTGTTTGAGTTGTAATCAACGTGATTGGTTCCAAATAGCGTTTATACAACTCAGAAATGTGCCTGGGATTACTTCCAGTTTTGTCTATGTAATAAACGACACGACGTTAAATCTATAGGGCCTCAAAATTACGAAAAAAATATTTTTGTTGTAACTCAAAAACTAGAGCCAATTCGAGAAAACTTAGTGCATTTTCAGAATAAGGGGCCTCGAAATACCTTAAAATGACTGCCTTTATATAAAAAAAAGTTTTGTTGGCCTGTGAAAATCGATAAACATCGTCAAATGATTCAAGAAACTGAAAGCAGTATATATTTACTACGGTGAAGGGTGCACAAAGAAAATCATGTCTGAAATGTGGTAGAATTCGATATTTTGAGAGTAATACAGGTGTCAGTGTTCATGGAGTTGCTAATTAAACCACTTTGCTTGCTACAAGTTTGTGTTACTGCCTCTTATTGTGTCCATTAAGATGCTAGAGTGCATTAGAAGATAGCTGGTGAGCAGTTGCGGGGATAAGCAAAAATTCGATATTTTGAAAAAATTCAAACCAGGTGAACCAGGGTCAAACGTTAATATTTTTTGTGAAATTTGGTGTAGGAGATACATTTACCAAAAGGAACAATATTCCAAACTGACGAAAAGTTTAAAAGAAAAAAAATTTTTTTTCGAGATTTTGCGCCAGCCTACTGTATGTACAGAGCTTCGTGTTGCATAGCTGCGTGGTAAGAACCCTGGCTAGGCATTCGAAAGGTTGCCTGTTCCACACCGCTCAAAGAGCAATTGGCTGTGTTTTGGCATTGGCAGGGCAGTTTAAAAGGCATGCTTGAAGCAGAAAGTAGGCATGAAGATTGGCTGCTTGCCTTCAAAACCACTTAATCTAAATCCTCAACTTCTAGGCAATGTGCATAAGCCTGGCTACAATTTTTTCTTCTTTATTGTGTTTTGTTTGTAATCACTTTTAATTGTCTTATTGCTCTTCTAATATTTGTGTTGCATAGACTGATGAGCCATGTTCGACACAAGATAGAAAACAAATGGAAAGAAAACAACTATAGTTGCAACATTTGTTATCGGCATCATGCAACATCATTTGATCTTGAAAGCCACATGGAAACTGTCCACAGTGATGTCCCAGCTGCAAGTAAGTTTACATCACCAACACAAAACATGGGAAAGAAACTAAATTGATGCTTGTATTTGAGTATTTCTGAGCTGTGTACGATTAGTTTTTAAATACTAGCTACAGTTGCAGCATCCATACATGTTAAAGCAATGTAAAAACGACAACGTTTGCTGGCTTGGTGTCACAATCTGTTTCTATGTCTTACACATAAAGAGATTTTGGAAAGATTGATGGCATAGTTTATGGATATATCTGAAACTTTAAATTAAACAGTCAAATAAATGGTCGAATAGTTCTACTTGTGAGATGATTAATGAAATGCTTGAACTGACGAATGGTTTATCACTTCCAACACGCAACGAAATCAAATTTTTGAACAGCAAACTTCTTCGTCGATTTCAAAATTATACTACTACTTGCATCAGCTACTTTACAATTGGCAATAACTTACACTTCCACAATCTATTCAATATCAGTTAGAACTCTACAATTGTCTCCAATATACTTGTTGTCACAACTTCTAATCCCCGGCCATAATACACAACTTTCAACACAACTCTAATTTAATAACTGTAATCAAATCACGTGGCTATTTATAAAAGGTTTTCTTGGACCAGAAGCTTCCAGAGACTAGGGTAATATTACATCATAAAAACTCATTTTTCGAAACTCATAAAAATTCATTAAAAACTCATAAAAACTCCAGAATCTCACAAGTTAACACAAAATTTTCTAGAAGTGATTTTACAATAAAAGATTGCGTAACTAAAGATAACTATAGTCTATAGTTCAGTAATCAATAATAATATTCGATGTGACACCACAACAGAATTACAAAAAATAGTTCCCTCATTCTAAAACAAAAATGTAGCCAGCCGCAAGACTACGCATATTGAAGTTTGGAAAGAAGTAAATACGTGAATACTATTTTTGAAAATTTCTCCGTTTTCACACATCTGAGTTCTGAACGATATCTACCCTTTCTCTGAAAATACATGTTGTACCTCAAAACTATGTAGGAAGTAAAAATAAAGAGATAGGAAAATAGAGCAGTTTTCTCATCTTTAAAATTTAGTATGAATAAACTAAAAGTTTTAACTTCAGTGTTATTTAATCCCTGAGAGCAAATCTCTTTGCAGATGTTGAATCAATGCAAATATAGTGAACTTTGCTGAGTGAATGATGTTTCAACCTGTTTTACTGCCATTGCCAAAGCTGAATAACCACTTTGATGGACAATATTTTGCTATAGTTATTCGCCTAGTTTTAAGAGGCATTCTTTTGATAATTAAGAGGCTGCTTATAAGGGTCCACGTCTTTTAGGCGCTGACAGTTAGGCGCTGGTCTAATAGGCGCGCACACTGTGGCGTCTGGATATTTAGGTGCGGAGCACTGTGGCGCCCGTTCATTTAGGTGCTATTCCTAGTAAAGTCTGTAGATTGTATCAGCTTAGCAGGTAGAGGCGTAGGACAATGCTTTTCACACAAAATATTATATTGAACAGGAAAATATATTGTTTTGTTAATGCGTGTGCGTTGTTGGTCATGGCTTCAGTGAGTGAAGTTGCTTAATCCGCCAATGCTTTTTCACACAAAATGTTATATTCAACAGAAAAAATATATGGGTGAAGCTGCTTAAACCGGGAATGATTTTCACACAAATTGTTACATTGAAGAGAAAAATATGTCATGGCTTCAGTGAGTGAAGCTGCTTAAACCGGCAATGATTTTCACACAAAATGTTATATTGAACAGAAAAATATGTCATGGCTTCAGTGAGTGAAGCTGCTTAAACCGGCAATGATTTTCACATAAAATGTTATATTGAACAGAAAAATATGTTGTTTGTTTAATGCGCGTGTTCAGCATTTATTTCTTGTTAGTCCAGGTTTGCGTTGGTGAAAGCTTTATCAATAAATTATTCAAGTTTCCGAACATGTATGAGTTCACTTTTAGTTAAGTCAAATAATAATTACACTAAACATCAGTAAAAAATGTATCGTAGCCTGTATTCAACCGGGCGGTAGGCTTAAGTGAAGACTAACTTAGTTTTCCGTCAAAACCCCGACTAGGTTTAATAACGAGCGAAGTCCCACCATTATGCTTGAAAAAATTGCTGCTGATGGCTTCATGTATACGTTGCAGTGTTTGATTGCGCATTTTTCGTATTTATTAATTGTTTAATAAAAATCTTCATCCTTCCACCTCGTGTAGCCTACCTTCTCAAACAAAAGAGCTTGCTATGGGTTCTTTGCTGTAGCCTAGGCTACTTCCAAAGTCAGGCACTGCACACCAAAACTTTAACCACCCGCTTCAATATAGGCTAAGGTATGATTTTTTTACTGATGTTTAGTGTAGTTATTATTTGACTTAACTCTTTCGCACCACCGAGGTCAAGACGTTTAATCTAAATAACCAGACATTTTTCACACAAATCTGTTGTATTTACGCCGTAAAAACATCTCATGTGATCGACGTAGACGCACAATCTTGACATCAAATGAAAGCATACATCTTCAGCTATCCGAAGATGCAAAGCTTTGCAATAAAATTTAAAACATTCAATGTACAACTAGCAACTTTCCATACGGTGTTTTTTCTAATTTCTAAAAAAATTAAAAGTTGGCAGAAAAGTGTACTTCATTATAATCTTTACTACCCAAGCATGATAAAATAATTTGAAAATATATGTAGTTTAATCGAATGCCAAAACAATCCTGCACATGAGAAAAATTTTACTTCGTTTCTGCGCGCAATGCTTTAGGAGGTACAGCAGAATGATTATGGAGAAAATTTGGAAAATTTTAAGCAAAAAGTTTACGTAATTTAGCCTACAGTCTTTTTGATCGAGAAACATTTTGTGTGAAAAGCATTGCCGGTTTAAGCAGCTTCACTCACGGAAGCCATGATATAATTTTCTGGCAAGCTTACTAGGAATAGCACCTAAATGACCGGGCGCCACAGTGCTCCGCACCTAAATATCCAGACGCCACAGTGTGCGCGCCTATTAGACCAGCGCCTAACTGTCTGCGCCTAAAAGACTTGCTCCCGCTTATAATCCAATAAGAACACCCCGTTTGTCACAATAAAAAAATCTAATTTTGGTTGCTCATCTAGAGCTTTTGTCAAATGTCTGAAAGTTGATACTTTTACAATTAAATGTTTTCGTGTAAAAGAACATACAATATTATTGTATCCATTTCTTTGAATACTGGTACTTTAAAAAATATTAATCACTGCAATAAGAATTCATTGAGTCAGGGTTTAGGCTTTAGGGTATTTAATGATGCTAAATCTAGCTGAGGGAGAACAACATCTCAGTGCAGGTTACATTTTGTACGGTAACAAAAATTAAATCAATTTTCTTCAGCTTTTCACATACTAAATTTGAGTTGGACTATGGAGTCTGCGTTGGTCACTGGGTTGCCAACTGTTCATTTAACCAGTCTAATTGACAGTGTAACATATCTTCCCTTTATTTATGTCATGGGTACATTTGCTTAAACTGTAATAGTTCGCTTTTTTTTACAATAGTGTAAAGTAAAACTACTCAATTTGTTTCAGCAACTTGTAGGATTTGTGAAATCAATTTCGCTCATGGGAAATTATTCTTGGCTCATATGGAAAAGCGACATAGCTACAATGAAATGCCTTATGTGTGTAAAGTGTGTTCGTACAGGTCATCATTTTTCTCGGATTTAGCAAACCATTTCAGGTTTGTGGTATTTTTTAGTTTGTTCTTGCAAAACTCGTCTTATTTTACAAATGGTGACTTTGAAACAAATTTAGTAACTTTTTCAAGCAGTTTCTCTTTGAAGGATCAATGGCTATGGTCTTGATGGCGTCATCAATCAGATTCTATGAGATTTTCTTCCAACCAGCATGTCATATTCTTTGTTTAGTTTTCAGCAGCGTACATATTATATTTTTACTCTTTTTTACAATACGGTACGTTTTATTAGTTCATGCTCTAACTTTCAGGCAAAAGCACGAAAACTCCATCTCTTTGATGTGTCCTTTTTGTCTCTCAATTCATAATACTGCCAAGGTGTTTGTAGACCACGTCATTCAGCACTTGGTAAGCAATTTTCTGACCGTTTTGCTGCCAGGCAAAGTTAAGCTTGGTGTGAACAACCGATACATCAAATCTTGTACGGTACGTTTCTATTAATGTGGAAATCACTATGCTATATTTTTATACCTTTCGTCTAGAAATCGTCTATTTGGTGCCCCAGATGTCGGCTTCAGTTTTTGAAAGAAAAGGATAAGTTGCTGCATCTTAAACTGGATCACCAGTCTGTTGACAATGTACCCAGCAAGAAAGTCTTTCCGAAGAACCCTTATGACTTTACGGTAAGGTTTGGTTTTAATTTCGTTACGTGGAGTACACTGATCGATTTCGTAAATGCCGTAGTTGCATCGAAGCCAAAAACGTGAACAAACTGAAGCCTCCAGCTGCAGCCGAGTTTCTTACACGCGATGTTAGTGTGCACTTCTTGTGGTATAAATGTGGCACTCAATGTGATTCTTTGACCAGCTGTTAAGCTCGAACTATTTGTGGAAAACCATTGTAGTAAAAACCTTTGAAATAGGCCTATTAATTCTGTTATAAATTCAACTGTAATTTGAAAATTTTTCTATATTGATCAAGCCAGCATTTTCCAGCGCTGGGCGGAGGCGTCTTCACACAGCCTAATTATGACGCGGTCCTTATGACTTCAACCAGTATGACGCGATTCATTTGTATGATGGTCAGAAATAAACTGAAGTGATGAATTGGTTACATCACACGTCTTTTCAACGTTAAACCTACCATTTCTTGAACAATATACAAAATACAACAAACAAAAGCACAACAGAAACGCACAATTCCATTTTCAAGGTTCCATTTCAAAACTGTATGAAGTTTCTCTTAGAAACGTTAGAATGGGATTTGATGAAATCGAACCACAAGGCATGCATTCGCCCACACATTTTTGTTGAGTTGGCTAGAGAAAACTGCATTTCTGTATGTATATACTTATCGCAAGAGTGTAACTGCCCCCTGTGTTATTCATGAAGTAGCCGGAATTTATTGCAAAATTTAATACGGAATTAATTGCGGCAAGCTATACCGACAGTACACTTTAAGTTAAGTATTGTAATGTAGATCATAGGGATGCGAAACTACATCCACTTTTGGCTAATCTGCATCACTAGAAGGGTTACGTTTTTTTACTGATTTACAAAATACTGAGTCATGTACTTTTTAGGTTATATAAGAGTGAAGTTGGTTTTAAAGTAATTTAAGGTTTTTAGTTGAAAGCAAGCCAGCAGCAAAACGTAAAAATATGTCAAATTGGCAATTGACCCTTCTAATGTTGACGGAACAACGGAGTTGCGCGTCCCGTAATATACCTTCTCTAACTTCGAGTGTACCCGTAGCTTGCCAGGCTGTCCTAATTATTAAGGTTCAATTCCAAACATTTACTGCTCGTAGAGAGGCAATACGATTTTCTCAGACATTGCAGCTATAAACACCGATGCTTCCGTCTTTAGTCACCTCGTCAGTCGTCAGTACCATAAAAATTAAATATATCATACTTTTTTCTTGGCATAGATACACGTGGAAATGCGTCCTCATTCGTTACCTTCACCGAAGAATGGTCTGTCTTCCAGCTTCTCGTCACCATCTTCAAGCCCACCCACATCACTACCCCCACGCCGGTCCGCCTTACCATTTCCCCTCCCGTCCTCAGCAACATCTCCAAGTAAGGCTTATAAGTTGTGTTCGCTTTCAAAATGAATTTAAAAAGTTTACCGGCCCACTGTTTTAACATAGACTGACCGTCACATTAATTTTGTATGAATCGACTACTTCAGCAAGCGAAATCGGTTGTTTTAACATTGTTTCAACGTTTGAGTTTTGCTGGCTGAGATAAGGCAAGACCTTTGCGTTCAAAATAGTTCTCTTGTAGTATGTAAAGCTCTGTAGTGTGGCTTAAACTAGGTGATAGACTCAATGAGTGCGATAGACTGCAGGCAGAGTGTAGCCTACCGAAGGTTAACATCCATCTTTCTTGTGTTTGCTTGGGTATTTGTCACCACTTCTTACTTTAGGTTCATCTGCAGTTTGTACATCAAAAACAAATCAATCCTGGGTGCATGATTTTGTCTGTGATGGGGACATACCTATGGAAGACAAACCACTTGTGCGCACTACGAACATATTTATTGTGTGAGTTGAAACTAAACTAATCATTGCAACTATGATATGAGCCGTTTAGGATTTTTGAGTACTATGAATAAATTGCAAAGCGACACCCATGTAGCGAAATCCGTTTTTGTTACACTCATACACCGTCGGTATGTCTATCTATACTGTACTTAATACCAAAGCTTCAAGATAATATTAGTAATTTTCCTGAGTATTTCATTATAACACACTACCCAGACAACAAAATCCGTCATTTTTACATTGATTCAACGATTCTGCTATCTGGCCAGAAACTGATGTTGTTCCTGTGAAACAGCAGTAGTGTTGTTGCACAGTCCAGTCATCATCATCATCAACCAATTTTGATTATACAGGCCATGAATTAATCCTCATGTCGAGGGTGTGGCCTGTCTGTCTGTCGAGAACGAAGTCTTCCCCTCCACACCTCGCGATTTATTGGGTTGACAGAGTCCATGTTCAAGGCTACAAGGTCACGTTTTACAAGTGCTTCCCAAGAAAGTAGTTACGGTTTTTTTTTTCAGCTTGGAATACGGCAGTATTAAGAAAAAGGCGATAAAGTGTTTGGAATGCGGCGAGAAGTTCGGCATATACATTGCGGACTACAACAAACATTTTCGAAACGAGTATCGTTGTTGCAAATGCTTGTATCGCAGCCATTGCTATAAAGCTGTCAAGCGCCATATCCTCAGGTGTGTTTTTGTATGGTTATGGGTTATACCCGTTTCTTTTTTTAACTGTTTTTTCCTTTGTTGCACGCAATTACTTATATGCTTGTCACTAGCTTTTTTTCCGAAGTGTTTCCAGGTGGTTTTAATATTGCATTTTGGCACGCAGTTGTTTTCTAAAACTGGTGTCAACATCGCGACGTAGTGTACTTTGCGGTACACGACAACTCGGCGAGACCAGGTGGGCGACGAGCCAAGTGGGCGACGAGCCAAGTGGGCGACGGCCAAAGTGGGCGACGGTAGCGAAAGTTTAGCCGTTCGAAACGATGGTGACATATATAATTTATCTAGTTGCTTTGCGGCGTCACGGTTTATCGTGAAGCTTAAGAGAAACCCCTCAGAAAAGAGACAAACGAATGGCCAAAGAGTGGTTGAAGTCATCGAAGCTTGTCAGTCGTTATAAAGTCATATTTTCTGTTTTAGATCATAAAATATGACTTTTCATTTTTACTTTAAAATACAATGATTGATTTGTGGAAGGGAGGCAATGAGAGTTCTCACGCTGAGTTTCACGAAACATTAGAAGCAACATTTTCATTATTTTTTGTTATCTAGTAACATCTTGACCCTGGTTTTTTTTTTTCGGTCATTTATCGGTCATTGACCAATTTTTTAGAAAAATGTCCGAAAAAAATATATTCAACTCGGTCAAAATGTCCGAAAATATGTATAGTCAATTCGGTCAAAATGTCCGAAAAAAACAACGTTTCTCAGCGAAACTTAATGTTGCAGCTAGTCAGGAAGTGCAAATTTTGCTTTGTATCAGCTACTCGAAAGGAAATATTTTCATTAGAAAAAATGACCGAAATAAATAAAAAATGACCAAATTTTTTTCAAGTCATTTCGGACAAATGACCGAAAAGTCTCAGCGAAAAAAAAAACCATTCTTGACACACTATTTCGCAACACACAATCCAGTCTCAGAATATTATAAACACTTGCGCTAGGTCACTAGGTCAGCCAGTGCTGAGATCTTAACTACTAAGTAGCTGGATTGGTAGGTACATGCATTAGGCATTTGAATTTTCGTAGTGATTTTTAAGCGAAACCGAAGTTTTTTGATAGTTGTTCGAGTGTGTTATTGTTCAAAATACATGTAAAAACTTACATACAAATCATTAACTACGGAGATTAGCATAAATTTGATGCTCTAAAAATAAAGTAATATATATTTCAAAAAATAAAGTCATATTTTTCAATTTTTAGGTCATAAACAAAATGGCCCTAGTGATAACTGTCAGTCACAATGTGTTCTGTAAACTGCTGATGCGGCTACGCAGCGTCTTGACTAGAGCATTCGGATTAAAAAATATCAGTTGACTTTAAGTGCCCAAGTTAAAACTATGACTAAAGCCATTTTTATTTTGACCTAAAAAAAATTTGTTTTGAGTTTATTTTTATCAAATTTTGACTTTATTTTGACCTAACGAAATTGCTTCTTTGTAGAGGGCACAGTTCTTCCTTAAATTGATACCAGTTACTCAAACAATTTTGTCGATTTCAGACCCAAACGTAATATTTTGTTGAAAAGTCAAGGTGTTTTATGGGTTATAAAAAGTGCGTCGTGTTTTTTGGCGATAGGAAAATTTCCACAAATCTGTCTAACTTCTGCTGAAGACGATTTAGCTTGCTTAGGCATTTTAGTATTATAGAATGTCAGTAGGCTATTCCTAAATCCAAACTGTTGATCTTCGAAAAGACCACGTTTGCAAAGATGTAGTGTTTTATAAAAATTATTCAAATACGTAACAATGAATAAACAATGGACAATTTGCGATAAAAGTTATTGCTGATCGGTGGGCATTGTGACATTTTTCCTGCTTTTATGGGTTAATATGGTTTAATTGTGTCGCAGTTCCTGATTTACAATGCTTCCACGAGGATTTTGACAACACTTACACTAAAAAAACACAAAAAGTTTTTCAATAGCCATAATTTGACAAATTTTAACTTTATGGTCAATTTTGACTTTATTTTGACCTATAAACTTCTTAGAAACAGTCCCCTAGGTGCTGAAAACAACTTTATTCTTTGATTCGTGAGTCTGTGGTGGATCCTGATTTCTGTCCATTAAAGTTTAATTGGTACTCTTACATACAACATTGTAAAGTTGTTTAGATTTATCATTGCAATATTTTACATAGATTCAATGTCTTTGCAGTACAACGTTTATCACATAAGATTATGGTCTGGGATTACAGACACTTGTCTTTGTTTTGATCGCATGTGTCTGTCCCACCTTTACTTCATTTCGCCCATTGCGGACAATCATTCGATTGGTGACCTATGTATATGTAGGCCACGACATTCTGGAGAAGCGTGCTCACAAATTGAAATGACCTGAATACTTGGTATAAAACATGCAAGGCAAGTCGTCATCACAATCGAAAGCGTCTTTCGAACGATACTCGCTGCGTAGCCGCATCAGCAGTTTACAGAACACATTGTGAGTTGTGACTTGTGACTGACAATCATTACTAGGGCCATTTTGTTTATGACCTAAAAATTGAAAAATATGACTTTATTTTTTGAAATATATGACTTTATTTTACAGCATCAAATTCATGCTAATCTCCGTAGTTAATGATTTGTATGTAAGTTTTTATGTATTTTAAACAATAACACACTCGAACAACTAACAAAAAACTTCGGTTTCGTTTGAAAATCACTACAAAAATTCAAATGTCTAATGCATGTACCTACCAATCCAGCTACTTAGTAGTTAAGATCTCAGCACTGGCTGACCTAGTGACCTAGCGCAAGTGTTTATAATATTCTGAGACTGGATTGTGTGTTGCGAAATAGTGTGTCAAAATGACGTCACAATGCAAATTAACATCAATCAGCAAGCGCTATTTCTAGACTACAAAAAATAATGAAAATGTTGCTTCCAATGCTTTGTGAAACTCGGCGTGAGAACTCTCATTGCCTCCCTTCCACAAATCAATCATTGTATTTTAAAGTAACAATGAAAAGTCATATTTTATGATCTAAAACAGAAAATATGACTTTATAACGACTGACAAGCTTCGATGACTTCAACCACTCTTTGGTCATTCGTTTGTCTCTTTGCTGAGGGGTTTCTTTTAAGCTTCACGATAAACCGTGACGCCGCAAAGCAACTAGATAAACTATATATGTCACCACCGTTTCGAACGGCTAAACTTTCGCTACCGTCGCCCACTTTGGCCGTCGCCCACTTGGCTCGTCGCCCACTTCGTCCGTCGCCCACTTGGCTCGTCGCCCACTTAACTCGTCGCCCACTTGACTCGTCGCCCACTTGGTCCGTCGCCCACTTGGCTCGTCGCCCACCTGGTCTCGCCCAAGTGGGTATCGCCCAGTTTGTCTCGCCCAGTTGTCGTGTACCGTGTACTTTGTATGGTTGTCAAACCACTCGGGCATGCGACAACTCAGGAAGTACGTTTCAGCTACTGTTGTCAGCAAATGAGATATGCTTGCTCAAGTCAGCAAATTCAGTTTAAAAAGCGATGACTAAACAAGTCCGAACTGAGCAAGCCAATCCCATTTGCTGACTCAGTGACATGCCTAGTTTCGACTTGCTCAGTTGTTACTTTCTCAGTTTCATCACTTGCCATCTGCCAACTTCAGCCACTTGCTGAAATGTTGCTAGCTTAGTTGCCACTTGCTCAACTGCTCTTGCTCAGTTCACCACTGCTGACTTGTAGGAGACTCACTTTGTATGACGCCTAACAGTAATTCAAATAGACGTTGTGTTCTGACCTCAAATTTGTTCTTGTCCCACGTAGTTAATGTTGTTTTTTTCGCTTCTGGTTTTCTCTCTTTGCAGTATCTTCCGCGACAAGAAAATTGTAGCTTGTGTCCATGTTCAAAGTCCGTCAGTTTTACATTGATTTAACGTCTGCAGACGTTGAATCAATGAAAAATTGATGCGTTTTGCTATGTCGGCACTTGCTCGCAAATGATCACTGTGTTTCTAGAACTCATGTAAACCGCCCTCAACAAGCAAACCTTTGGAACGGTGCTCCACCATCGGCTGTCAATGCACAAGCTTCTTTTACGAACGAAACTGGCAAAGAAGCACAGAGCAGTAGAAACTTTGGGGTAATGGAACGTTTTTGGATACAATTGCATAACATGCACGTTCTACTAACTTCAGACTTCAATGTAGATGTATATAAGGTAAAGGAAAGGTGACTCCCATATTTGGTCCAAGCATCGGGGGATGAGAAAAGAAGGTTCTCATTGTACTAAGCCTGTTCCCTTCTCTTGGCCGCCTTTCCTTCAGCAACTACCACCCAATTTATTACACCCTAGGACTAGGTGATGAGCGGTGTATGAAGCTGGGAGTCAAACAGGATTGCATGATTGGAAATCAAACGCCTTATCCGTTGCGCCATCCCACCGTGCTATGTATATAAGACGTAGGTGAAACGTGGTGCGCTATAATCTAAATTTGCAACGCTGAAAGCAATATCTCAATGCCATTGGCCCATTTTGCAAGATATTTGATTTGATTTAACGGACTACCCAGCTAGCGAAGGTTGTTATTTTTACATGGTTTCTACGTTCTGGGTTTTAAGCTTTTGAGATGGCTATGTCATTCCGTGCACTCTCAACATTCATCACCAGTCAGTTGTCGTTGAATCAACATACGCAGAAATGAAGAACAACGTAACGTGAAGCTCTGCAGCGAACAGTTTTTGCAGCCCGAGGCAACGCTTGTGATTGTCGTTGCCACATGTTGAAACGATGTAAAAAGAACAACTTTTATGAGTACGTTTCTTGACTATTACCTAGCCAACCAATTAATCTTCTTTGCATGGGTTCAACACATTTTGACGTTGAATCAATATAAAAAGGTCGTCATACCACTCAGTATGAGACAACTCAACAAGTGCTTCAATTCAAATGAGATTTACTTGCTCAGTTTTGACTTGCTTGGTCATTGCCTGTTAAACTGATTTTGCTGACTTGGCAGTAACTGAAATGTACATTCTGAGTTAAAGCACTTGCTGAGTGACATGCCTATCACCTAGCTTCGGCTCGCTCAGTTGTTACTAGCTCAGTTGTCATTTGCTCAGCTGCCACATGCTCAGTTCACAACTGCTGAGTTGTAGGAGACTCGTATAAAATGGCTGAATTCTGCGGACTGAACAACCGTTTGCTATCCACTACCGGGTTTCGATTTTCTAAGTCTTTAAAAATTAAATTAAACGTAGTTTTTGTGTTTTACAAACAATTTTGTTTCAAGGGACTCACATTGGTGAAGTCAGCGAAGGAGATCTCGGACGGACAGATCATTTCTTCAGGCTCTGGTGGAATTGATAGAAAAGAAGAAACGAAAACATCAGAGAAAAAATCAATTCTTGGCAAAAGAAAAATTATGAGCATCAATGATCTGCTTTTTGCCAAAGTAGAAAAAGAAAACAAGCAGTAAGATTTTGTTCTTTCACATTGTTATTTTGTTTGTAAATGTTTTGGGTTGTGATCTTGATGTAATCTTTCTGTGATCTTTAGATAACACTCTTAACAACAGTTCTTTGTCGCAAAGCAGTGGTTTGAAGTCAAGTTGATCTTAATTCATTCATGTTTAGAAGAGATGAAAGCAAAAGCGATGTTGCCATGCTCAAATCAACGAAAAAACGCAGAAAGCAACTCAAGCCTCAGAAAGTACCTTTAAATGAGATGGAATCAGACAGCACCACTCCTTTTGGTACAGTACAGTACAACTATTTCTACTCATTGCAATTTTACTTTGAAAGGGATTCTTTTTCAACTGTTTGTCTCTTTTCCTTTCCAGGCACGCCAACATCACCTCTTTTGAAGCCTCTGTCTGAAGTTGTGAATGAAGAAGTTCATGCAGACGATTCCGTCCTCCTGGCCAATCCTACGCTTTGTGCGGACGTGAAAACGGACGCCGATTCAAACAAGACGCTTAAAACTGCGAAGACGTGTTGGACGTCGGAAAAGGTGACGCTGCGGAGCAACTGCGCTGGGAACAACGCGTCTTTAGTTCGAAACAGACTGATAGAAAATTTTGCCAACCAATCCGGATTTGACGCGAAGAGAAATACCCCGTCACCAAAAGTGACGTCACGTCGTCGAGGCCCGAAGAAGTCGTTTGTGCCGATGGCATTGCCGAAAGAGATGGACCACTCTGTCCAAGCGAAAAAGACAGCTCCAAAACAAATAAAAAGTACGCGTTGTAGCTCTTAGTTGCATTAACGATTAATCTATGAATAATATTAAATACAATCAACAACATTCCAATTTGGTTTAGTTTCAATGCACTATGTTTTCACGGAATGGCCCGTTTCGGAGAGTCCGATTCGGTGAGTCCGATCCCTATTTGGTGATTTTTTCAATTTTTTTTTTTAATTATCGGATACCGTAGCCTAATTATCATTGCCGTTTTAGGGTTAGGGGTTACGGGTTAGGGGTGAGAGGTTAGGATCTCACCGAATAGTAGCAGACCCATGTTTTCAAACATGCGTCAGATTGGGTCTTTCCACTTGTAGTCTGCATTCTTGGGTGATTTGAAAACGCAGCTTGTATTATCTTGTTCGCTCTCAAGAGTGATTCAAATATTCCAGGCTGTGAATAAGAAGAGTGAATTTCGAACTTATGCTTTCCAAATCTACTCCCTAGCTCTACCATGTGATTTGACTGCAAGCAATGAGCCCTCATTTCAGTTCCTTCAATCTTTACTTGAGAAATTTGATTGTATAAGAATGACTTTCTGTAATAAGACTTTCTGTGCAGCTTCTACTCCATCAAGTAAACCTGCCAAACCGACAAAGGCAGTTGTGCAGCAGCAACCATCGCAAGCCCAGGCCGCCACAACTGCAGTGGTGGCGGCCATCAAAAGACCACCATCAAAAGACCATGTTTCCATCAAAAGACCACCTGATTCTTTCGGTGAGATGCATGTTCACTGAATCTGAATCTAGCGACTAACTAGTTTTCCTGCGACAAACTTGTTCAAAACGGATGAAAAGTCCAAGGTCTAAGATGTAATCATTATTCTGGCTTATCAACACCGGAATTACTTTCATGCTTATTGTAGCTTTAAGCATAGCACTCCATTACTGCAATTAGTCTTTATACACTATTTTTCGCAATATAGCACTTGTGTAGCCGTTAAAGACACATTTCAAACTTTCATTGCAGAGGTAGTAAAGCCACCAAGAAATTTGAAATTCGGCGACGTGACAAAGAGCAGCTTTTACGTTTCCTGGGAGCCTCCACTCGACTGCAGTGTATCGAGATACAAACTATCCTTTCAAGGTAACTGCTACAACCAGAATTACTTGAAATGAAATTTGTTTTGCCTTTTCAATTACAATTTTGTAGAGACTAGAAAGATTACATTTTTAAACCATAAGCAAACACGGCATTTAGCATGATAAAAGAAAACAAAAATGTCAACCAAAAAGCAGTTTCGTCAATTTATTGAACCGTTTTTTTGCGTACTGTTGTATATTATTTAGCATTTCTTGCTTAAATATGTAAATTAGTTTTAAAAAAGGCTGGGCAAGGTCTAGAAACATATAGCCGAAAACGTTTGGAATTTTGTTTTTTGTATGTATTGTATAGGCCTATGCGTAATGCCGTGTTGCTTGGTTTAAATTGCCAATCTATCATTTTTACGGCTTTTGCTGTCTGGGTGCTAATGGCTTTCCAATACTTTCTTGATGCATGTCATTTCGATATTTTTGTTTCATGAAAATCTTTATCCGTTTTTATTACAAGGCGCTGGAGTTCCGACCACCCAGGAATTGTCATCAGCGCAGACGTTTGTCCGACTCATTGGCTTGCGGTCAAATACTCATTATCTTGTCCGACTATGCGCAGTGCACAAAAGTTTTCATAGCCCATACATTGCAGCTACCCAACGGACATGTAAGGTTTAGCAGAGGCTCTTTGCAAACAGCAAAATCTGTCATTTTTACATTGATTCAACGTCTGCAGACGTTGATTTAATGTAAAAATGACAGATTTTGCTGTTGTTAAATTTAAGCGATTTCGTGCTAAATAACAAAGCAATGTTTTAGCATTTTAAATTCAATTATAGTTAAAGGTTTTTGCAAGTTTATGAACTAACCTACGGTAGGTCGTGCTGTCTATGCTCAACAACTATTCGCCAAATATGATCGTTCACAGCCTTGCAGCTCCCGAGCTGCAAATCGATGCTTTGAAAACTCTTCCATGATTTTTACAAAACTTAAAAAAAAAATTAATTTAATTTAAAAAAAATGTATTTGGATCATGATCTTTTGTATTCAGTGCATTTGAGAGAAAAGAAAGAAATCACACCTGTGAAAGTGAATGACGTCATCACCCTAGATGACGACGAAGACGATGTTCCAGAAGCTTCACAACCGACATATTCAGTCACTTCGACTCCAACCGACCAAACAAGTGATAAAAATGTCTCGAGCACGCCGTCCGTTGATCTAGCATTGAAAGATGTTACCGAAGGATCACAGCTCCCACAAGAGAAGGATCGAGTGACTCTAAAAGACAGTTCTCTTGCCGCGACGTCATCCGAAACTGTCGTGGAGGCAGAGGAGCAGCTTGCTTCTGCGAGCGATGACGATGCCGCGAGTTCGACGTCTTCTGACAACAAGTCCGACAGCCTGCTTGAATTCATGGAAAACCTTCCAACACCGGCCGCTGAAACTCTCACTACGTTGTCGTCGGAACCCAACAGCACCGCCATTGCAGCACCACTTGAAAGCAATCAAGAAATCACAACAAAAAACGCACTTGAAGTTGAAGGAAAAGTTGACAAAACCGAGAACTATCATACTGAGAAACAAAATAAGGTGGTTTCTACCCTTTCCACGAATGTGCTTGAGGAAAGCAAAGAACTTGCAATGAAAAACTCTTCAGTGGACTCGGTTAAGGATGTATTGAAAGCTGACGAGGCTGCAAAAATTGCCAAAAGCGATTGCAAAGTAATTATAAAAAGACTTGACCCAAATTGCTTGACCAAAATAGATGATTCTGTCGTTATCAAAGATGCTTCCCTAGTCTCAGACACAAAGGGATCATCTGTCAAACTGCCATCCCACGACCTTGAACCAAACCGAAAGGCAACCTTAAACGAAATAGACGAAGGACAATTTACTGTTGAAAGCTTGGATGATATATTAGCACACTTGACAGACAGTGGCTGATATCTTTTGTGATTACCCCGCGCCGAGTTTTTCCTTCTTTGCTACAGCAGCAATTGTTCTTGGCTTTCTTTGTGTTTAGTGTTTATGACACAGCTGCAGCACAAAAGTAAATTCAACAGATTACATACCGTTCAGCTCACTGTAAGCAAAGTCGTTGAACTTGTAAACTGAAGCGAAATCAAACCCTTCAGTGCTCACATTGCCGACAACTTTTTTCGACCAAAACGTTTTCGCATTTGTGATGTTCTGCTTTATTGTTGTTTGTTGAAAACCGGTTGTTGAAAAGCACGTTTTAATAATTTTGATGCGGAATTATTTACCTTCCTCGTCCTACCTGTAGCTGTAGTCCATTTTCAATATTGTTTTTATAGTTGTAAAAACTAGTCCCTGATAAAGCTTTGAATCATTGACGCTGTGTTGCTCACAGAGGCTGAAGTGTTGGTTGCTGGGAGTGCTTTGATTTGACCAGATTTACTCTGAAAGGCCCTTTCAGCACCCTTCTCAAATGCACACGCCAGTACCAATAGTAGCCTGGTCTTGCCAATTCTTTCAATTACCGAGTCGTAATCGCCGATGGAAGTGAAATTTCAAACTTGTGTGATATGTCTTGCTGTTATATTGCCTTCCTTGCATTAAACTGTGGTCTTCAGCACCGTAGGCTACATAGCTACTGCTACACACATTCACAATTCGTTCGTCCGCTCACAGTTATTACTATGATAAAAGTCTACATTGCTTTGACTAGGGATGGTACTGTCTCTAGCTTTGACGTATATTTGCTTGTTATTCTCCTAATTGAAACTGACGATATCGCTGCCCTCTCGTTATCAGATCAAGGTTGTGAAACGCTCCTTTTAATATTTGTTACCAGAGGTGTACGCCACTGCTACACAACCACGTATAATAACAATTAAAGCTTTTATTTTAATTAACTGGCAACATTCTCGTCACCAAGCATTGATGTTTGGAGTATTTGTGCGCTGAAAGTAACATAGCAAAGTTCCTCGGACCCATAAGCTCAAAGATAACTACGTTATACAGTGCTGAACCATTCCTATCTGTAAAAATTTCTTCTGCATAGCCTGCGTACTCCAGAATGCCCTGAATGGAGGGTAGCCTACGTACACCGAGAGAATGTAACACTCTGCTTAGTTTAGCCGTCACCCATTGCTTTATTGATGTAAATAAATTGTTGAAAAAAGCCAATGATAGCATGGCAATGTTTTAAAACGTGTGAAAATTCTGCGTCGACTTGTACGACAGAGATGGTTTTTCATGCGGGCAATACAAGAAATACAAAATACAGCAGCCTATTATACACTACAGGATACCGATGGCGACTCGGCAACTCAGACTATTACGCTCATCATATGCAGAGAAAAAGAGTCAATTTATAGAGTTTAAAATTCCTAATGTGAAACGGTCTGCAGAAATGCGGCGCTATTGAGATGGTAATTTGGGCCCGGTGTCATGAGGCCATGAACACGAAACGATAAACCTCTGAGAATACAAGAAAAGCTCAAAAATAAGTGGTGTTTCTTTCGTTTTCGAGCCGGCTGAATTGGTCTCGGGTGTAAAAGTACTTCTGTCAACATTACTACAAAAGTGCAGCAGTAAAGAAGTAGCAAGAAAAGCTTGAGCGGTGGCTTGGCATGTCGCCTTACACATTATCCTTAGAAAGTTAGTTTCTTTGTCTTTTTCGTCACCAGCGAAAGAACCAATTGTTTCCATCGGAGGTGACACGTTGTCCAACATCACAAGCTTCAGTTTTCTTCTCTACTTGGCTTTTTTCGCAGGATTCGTACAACATCTTGAACTGGACCACCGCACACTGGACAGACTATGAACCTAAAAGTAACAATGCATTGTAATGTTCAAGGCATTGAAAACTGTCATAAAACCTGTACATGAAATAGTTGCAAGAAAACAACAATATTTACTTCAAAGGCAAACAAACTGCTTAGAAAGCAAGCTATAGAAACTGTGCTCCCGTTAAAACAGATTTTGCTCCAAAAGCGCGGCACGTAAGTTTTTATTTGTGTTTTCTCCTAACGCAAACTTAAAGTTACACCACAACTCTTTTCCAAAAACAGCATTTTGTAAGTCTGGTGTAAACTTCATTTCTGCACTACCAAACATATAGATCTGAATTAAACGGCGTACCTCAACTGCTGTTTCACCATGCACGTTATTGCGCACCAGTTACATAACGTTGTGTGACCGCAAGGCTGAATGGTGCAGTCACGTGATCTTTCTTTTTTGAAACACATTAAACATTCTTTTTCTACGTCATCGTGTTGGATGTCGTCATACGCAAATCTCTCGTTGACTGTTGGGTCCGATAAATCGTAGTTTCTGATCTTTCCTGCAAAGGGTATTTCAATAAGAATAGGTTAGACTTTTTTCAGGGATACCTAAACTAGTACAGTTTAGTGCTATGAATAGTTTAGGTATCCCTGACTTTTTTAGAGCATAAGTGCTATTCTACTCTCAGTAAAATCGCAAACCACTTTTATTGAGGGAATCTTTACCTTCGAACTAAGAAAGCTTCTTTGTTAGCTTAACCCAGGCAGTTTCACTTACCTGTGAAGGAGTTGGACAAAGGGTGGATCCAGCAAGTCGTTTTAGTGAGCAATTTCAACAAACAGTGATGTGTAGGTCTACATAAATTCGACCTAGCAAAACCATCGTACATACAGTTACTTTTCTGTGTTGTAGAGGGGGAGATCACCTCTTGGCAGGGCTGTTGGACCCGCCACTGTTTTGAACCACTAACTCGCCCCCGGTCATCGAGTTTGACAAAGTAAAGTTTTCGCTTGTTGAAGTGTTGCTGTCTGTGAATTATTCCATTCTCTTGTACTCTTGGTACGGCTGAATGAAGAGCTGTCATTAAAATGTGTTGCTCAATTGATCATGTGCAATTGTGCATACCCCGAGAGTCGAACCAGCGCCGCCCAATCTTGCAGTTTCTTTGTTTCTAAAGTCAAGCACTTCACCAACCGAACATTGTTTGTTAGGGAGACTGTTTGCATAGTTACTGAACAATATGACGAAATTTGCAGACAAGATATTTTGCATTTTTACCCATCAGTTTGATCATCGTTGTCCGTCCATAAATATCAAATATTAGCCACATCGGATCGTTGATGCAGTTAGAGGAAAATAGCAGCTGAAAAGGAGAACCGTTCTTGCTGTAATGCAACTTTCCTTGCTCATCCAATGTAAAACCAACTTGATCTCCTAAAGTTATAATAACATAAGTAGCCCATTCTAAATAGGTTTGGCTGGCTGCATTGCTACACGATTCATAAATTCGTTTGTATCACAAGACATGTAACCGAGTCGTTCATATCAAGCATTGTTGTGGGTTTGACACCTGTCAGAAGTTATTTTATTTTTTTGAGTATGCGTTTTGTTTTTGGGAACAGTTTCGTCCCGAATGCTATGCGAATGAAATTTATTCGTCTGCTTTAGCCTACCCTACTGCCTACAGGATAAGCTATTGCAACCGAAAGCTGACAAGTTACAACTCTGAGTAAATGTTTGAAAAGAAGCAATTAACTGCTTAACAGTTGAATAGTTTAGGTAGTCTTTCGCGTCAACCAGGGGTTCAGAATAAAAGATTTAGCGTAAAAACAAAAAATAGTAATCAAAGTACATCGCAGCTCATTTTCATTAATCTTGCACTGTAATTTGCTGCAGATGGTAATATGCAATAAACTGTTGACAACATGCAATTACAGTGCCTAAAAATGACAAAAGTGAGGTTTCAGGCGTTCTTTGAGATACGCTAATTGGTTCACATGGGTGTTCGATGTTGTACGCAGCCAACTTTGTACTTGTAGTCACTTTTTGTTTACCTTCTTCTGTTTCAATATCTCGAGAAATACGCCAATATTGCCCAGCGCTGACAGATAAGAGGTCGGCGTTATCGGGCAGATGCTCGACTTCTAGTTTGGTCGGATCAATGTTTGTTAAGCCAATTCCAAGTCCTCCTGGAATAAAACAGAGCTTTCATTAGGCACCATTCACACCAGAAGCTTGGTATATTTTACTGTACAGAAAACTTTTGAAAACTTTGTTCTGATAGTGTCGCACCAAAGTGCCAGTTCAACAATTGAATGGTTGAAACATGGATCTATCCAATCACCAACTGGTGTTAACTTTGTTATGTAACTGGTGGGAACAGAATCGATGTTGTTTGCAAACCTTTTCATTTACAAAATCCCGCTGAATAGACCTCTATTGTAGCCTAAACTTCAAAACAATTAACCTATCACTTCTTTTTAACATTTTTTTTTTAGATGAAACACATTTAGTATAGGCTACATGAACACAACAACTCAGTTTACCTGCGTAGTTTGGCTCTACTTTAACCACTTCAAGAAATGCTATATCTGCTGTCTGCAAAGGATTTTCCGTGAAAGTTAAAGCATTCCAGAAGGAATCAAAACGTTTTGCCGTAGTTTGACGAATGTCCGTTTTCACGTTTTTTCCGTGTGTTTTATGAAACATGACCACGTATCCAGACAGCTTCATTCTGTTTTTACTTCCGCTACGTCTTCCTCTAACTGTCATATTTTCATCATCGCTATCACTGTCTTGAACGTTTCCCAGCAACGCAGCTCCATGTTCCGCTGTTTCCGTATCTACAACTGCAACTTCTTCCACTTTTCCGTAAAGGTCCAATAAAGGCCAAAGAGAGATTTTTGTTTTTAGTCCCGTTAACAACTGACCTTTCCCTTCATTGTTGATCATATAACTGACACTGCCGTCATCTAAAATATAAGATAACAGATAAATCTGTTATTTTTTTTAAACCCCAGCTTTGAGGTAGACGACTGGCTACTCAGTTTTCAATTGCTAAACCAAGAAAAACGACACGCGATTCTGTGATCGTGCCAAGAAGAAGACTACTAAAATACTATATATTTATAACATATAGCTTATTATAGACTAAACATAGTTTTGAAAAAATTGTGTGTAGCCTCGCCACGTAGGCTATCCAATCACCGTTATGGTATGCTTTCCCACTAGACGAGCAGGTGGACTAAGCAGAAAATCGAATCCCTTTTCGATGGTGCAAATATATTATATCATAGGCTACAAAGCAATATTAATTAGGTTAGTTAATATTTGAATAAACAAGGCTAAATTGGTTGATTATTACATGAAAGTATGGGATATATAATTGAAGATGCAAATGAATTTATTTTCACACGAGTCAGCTCGATCATAAACAGCTAAAAATCTATTTCGATCAGCTAGTAGCTCGATCATCCTCAGCTAAGTTTATTCAAATAGATTCAAAATCTTATAATCTCATTATTCATCTTAATTCAATTTCGATTAATTGTTAATTAGCCTATATTCAAAATCTATTTGAGTTATCTCAGTGGTAGTGGTCTGATAGAAGATATTTCATTTTATTGATATTGAAAATGCTGCGATATTCTAAAAACACGTGGGGAGTTTTACTCCTTACCAAACAAAATATTTCTTACGGTAGCCTACCTTTAAAAATGAACGAAAAGATATTAAACTTTGTGGCGTATTTTTCTGGTATCGGAATGGCCCAAAAACGCGATTGGCGCGTTAGATCAGGTACAGCGTAGCTTGGCAGAGATCGTACATCGCACCTGTCTGGATTATGCGGAGTAAATCCTAACCTTATGCAACCTCTCCAGTCTGGCCTCACCTAAAAGCATGAACAAAAACAGGCTTTGAGGTAGGCAACCTAAATGAAGCGGTAGAAAATGAAACGTTTTAAAAATCTGTAAATTGCAATTTAGACGTTAGGCTATAGGCGTAAGTGTATGGGTATGTAGGTCCAAATGAAAAAAAAGTTGCAAAAGTGTTAGCTTAAATAGCTTGTCTTTAATTTAAACAATAGCAGCCTGCCGTAGATGTAGGCTAAACTAAAAACAACGAAAGCTGACTAGAAAAGTAGTAAGGCTAGTAAGACGTTAGGCTAGACTAGATGTAAGATAGGCTTAGAATAGATGTAGGAACAACGAAAGCTGACTAGAAAAGTAGGGAAGGGCGGGACCTACGAGCCGATTTTTACAAAATCTCATATATTTTTTGTTTAGTGTCTAAGATTCGTCTCAAAGTTTACGTATATCTTCCTACCTACAGTCTCCATATTTTTATGAATTTTAAGCATGTTCCGGTGGAAGCAGAAGGCCCTAGAGCAAAAAATGTAGCGTCCTCCAAAGTGGTTCATACAACCCGCAAGTGAGGGTCCTACGACTATATGTGGAGGGTCCTCTAAGCCGCTTGAAAAAAACATGCAGTATTTTCCATTTATTGAACAGTTTTATATTGTTCTGTTGTCATGCTACTACAAGAAATGTCAAATGGGAAACACTAAATGTATGCGCTCATCGGAAAATCTCTCTGTTAAGAACATAGATGACTTTACTATCCGCACAAAGTCCGTGCACAAAGTTTAATTCGCAATCAGCAAATTGGACAAACATGACTGTACTTCATCACCACAAACTTGTTTATTCAAAATTGTACACAGAGAAGTCAACAGGTATCAATTAATTTCTTTGGATCGTGTTGTTGACCCAAAACAAAATGGTTTGCAGGTCGCTCCAACAGGGAGCAGTGCCGGTCGTAGGGTATTTCGGGCCCTGTGCAGAATACATTTTGCGGGCCCCAATGACAATGACCCAATTCAGTAGCGTAGCTAGGTATTTTGAAAGGGGGTGGTTTGACGGTCGGCAGGCGAAGCCTAGCGGTGTGTTTGAGGAAGGCGACATCTAGCGGCGGAGGGTCTGGGGGGTCTCCCCCAGAAAGTTTTGAAAAATCACTTTGAATTTGGGGCATTCTGAGAGCATGTTCAACAAAAATTTGGGTATGAATATTACTGTAAAATGGTGCTGTCTGGTGGCATAGCAAAAGGATAAAATCATGTTTTCTTTGGCATTTTTCGGAAATAAAGCTATGTTGAGTCTGGATGCAACCTATTTCGTCCCCTGAACAATTCGCACCCCGATTTCGTACCCTAACCCTGGTACGAAATAGGTTGAATCCTTAAACATTTCTAACCCTGACGTGATTGCATAGCACGAACAATTGTTGAGAGAATATAATTTCCAGCACATTCTAGGGCGCATCTAGAAAATGTTAATACTGTATCCTTTAGCTTCCATTTAAGCAGAAAAACTTTGGATTTTTAGGTTGCTTCAACGTTTGATGACATTTCATCAGCATAATAACGGTGAAGTCTTCGCTAAGAATGGATGGGAGTAGGCTACCTAGCCTACTTTTGCACTAATCAGCGCAATTTAGTGCAAATGTTAGCCTACATCACAATGTCTGGTTTGATCTCCGAGTAATATTGATAAGGCAAGGTTGGTTACAAAATTAAATTATACGAGTAGGCTAAGTTTTGGTATTACAGTAAGACAGAAAAGGCCCAGGAAAAATTTTATAAGTGAGAATGAATACGATGAACCTACAGTACTTGCTCTCCATCACTTTCGCTCACATGACATGCAAAAATAAACCTAAGGATAAAAGCCTAGTGAAACTTTGCACAGCAGAAAACAGTAACTTTAGTGCAGAAGTTTTCCGAGTCCTGCCAAGAGCATTGTGACGCAAGAAGCCACACGACCTCGTTCGGTGGAAGTTAATCAGTTATGTTGTGTATTGAGCAGCTACAGGGCGCTTTGACTCTTCAATGGTCTGGTCTGATGAAGGCCTTTCAGAGTGAAGAATTAGGCTATCAACATAAAGTGATTAAATAAGCATGACGATCGAAGTTAAATCTCGGGTGTCCGCCGTGAGACTTAATTTGTCCGCCGAGATAGCTGCTCAGACTGCACACGTTTGTCCGCTATCAACAAAATCCAATTTCGTCTTTGAAAAGATCGAGAGAAATTTTGAAATGTTGGCGGCAACTCCAATCAGCGTTTTCGGCTAAACGTTGTTTTTTTCTCGATCTTTTTAGGGTACGAAATGTTCATGGGACGAAATAGGTTGTTTTTCTATCTTTTCTTGTTGCTAAGTCCTTCGTTGAATTCACTTGTTGAATTTTTCCATTGGAAATGACAAAAATTACTGCATTTTCTGAGTAAGTTGCGGGCCCTCTAATTTGCGGGCCCTGTGCGATTGCACGGTTCGCACACCCCAAAGACCGGCACTGCAGGGAGGTTCACAAATCACAGGTCACGCACCACATTACCGGTAATTTTTTGCTCCCAGCTTAAAACCTGAACTTTTAGTCTCACTCAACATAGCTAAAAACAATGCTAATTTATCGCACATTGACCACTTATCACTGAAAGCCAAGACATCACTCAAGTTAAAAAAGTAGAAAACATGTTGTACGACCTCAAAAATTTACAAAATTATGTCAAAATCAGCAATGAGGTCTCCTGTCCGCAAATCAGCTCAAAAAATGACGTTACTTTCTAGAAAAACCTAACGAAGCGTGTCAAAGCCAACAATATCCACACTTGGCACTAAATAGTTGTATAAAAAAAGTTACGGGGGTGGTTCGCAGGTCACCCCTGTTCACAGGTCCCGCTCTTCCCCGTAAGGCTAGTAAGACGTTAGGCTATAGGCGTACGTGTATGGGTAAGTAGGCCACAAATGAAAAAAAGTTGCAAAAATGTTAGCTTAAATAGTTTGTCTTTAATTTAAACAATAGCAGCCTGCCGAAGATGTAGGCTAAACTAAAAACAACAAAAGCTGACTAGAAAAGTAGTAAGGCCTAGCTTTAGCCGTGCTGAGCAATTTTTAACTTTATTTGATAAAGCAATAGGCTGAGTTGAGCTTCAGCTCAGTTTGTTTTTAACTCTGACCATCGCAGTCAAACACAGGCTACAACGCTACATAGACTTCCTTGACCACACGGTAATAAAAAGACTAAAAAAACTATTTTTGTAGCATTGCAACAAGGTTAAGGGTGATCTTAGGCTAGTTGTGACTGAATTTCTAGTTCTCCTTCATCAACATCCCACTGGCCTTAAGTAGGCAACAGTTGTAGGCTAACTCACAACATGGTCTCTTCAAATTGAGTAAGCCTAATTTTTGCAATTAATTTTTGCAATCCTTGCCTAGATCGATCGAAAGCATAAATACTTTATTAAATCTTAAGTGAATTGTTTCTCCAAACTTGACAGGTCGGTGTCCAAACACAATTCCGTTGCAAAAGCTTTGGTTTTTTCTCGTGGCTGTGTGTCGGTCACTTGATAAAACAACGTTTGATCCGTGAACATGATGAAATCTCAGCATATCGTAGACTCTGCATAGAAATGCAATCGTGAGCTAATCTTAAACGTAACGTAAACCTCAAAATTAAAACGTGATGAAAACAGCCATCGTTTAACAACAAGGCTATGCGATGTAGCTAGCGGCAAATATTCAAATTATTCAGGTTTATGCTAAAAGAGAAATTTTAGCTTCCAAGAGTCACTTTTTTTATGGAAATACCGTGCATTGTGAGTTGTGACACAAATCACAATACAAGAAAACAGAGCGGTGTTCAATATTTTACTTTCCAGAGGGTAAAAAGGTAAAGGTTTGCCCCGTCTATTTCTTGTCAAGCTACGTTAAGCGGAAGACAAGAGGACAACTGCGTTTGAATAGAACAGTTTATAAATTCTATAAGAGAGAGAAACCTTTTATTTTGTCTGCTGCGAAAAATAGTATGCGGTAGGCTACAAATATAAACCGGTACAAATAGTAGCTTATTGCAAACTGTAAATATGTCAGCAATGCAATTTTTAAATCATGAAATATACGGTAGAAAGTGAACAATTGTGAATAATTAAAAAAAATTGCTCCTTCAACGATGCTTATCAGACCATAGACCTAGTTATTTTAAAAGCGATTGTTTATGCATTTTACAAATTGTAATAAAAAACTAACCTGAAAGTTGTACTCAATGACGGTGATGATACAGTGGTGATACATGAATGCTTGGATGACATTGTGGAAGATTTTGGTCTCGAGGATCCATAAGAAAAGACGGAAGCAATGTCGGAAACCGACGATTTCAAACAAAATCCTTCTCGTGTGTGCAACTTTGGCCGACATTTTCTGGCATCTGCAAAGCTGTTTGTGACTAATGGAAGTAACTGGTTATGCCACGACGATGAAAGACTTATCATACTCTTTGCCAGTTTGACGATTCAGTTTATACAAAAAAATCTTGTGTAAAACACTGACATATTCTTCACCATCACACAAGTTTTGAGAGTATAAGTTTTTATGACGTAACAAACTAAAAACAAATAGATCACAAAAATAGCTACGATGCAATTCCCAAACAGCAAATCAGTCGTTTTTTTATATTGATTCATTTGCAGAAGTTGAATCAATGTTGAAATTGAAATCAATTCAACTTCTGCAAATGAATCAATATAAAAAAACGACTGATTTGCTGTCTGGGAAGCACAAAAATTGTAAGACTTAATATTTCAACAGATCTGCACCACTCAACGAGCACCTTTCACCAGTTGATGTATATTCCAACCGGCAACATATTGCAAACGTTTATGCTTGGGTTTACGAAGCTGAAGTTCTGCTTCTGCAAAAAATTAAAAGAAACCTTTCACATGGTCATATGATAAACCGTTTAGCATTAAAGTAAACTTATAGTTTGCATCACAGTATAGCTTATTCAGCGGTTCTTAACCTTTACTAACCTGCCGAACCCTTACGCTAATCTGCAAGCTTTTGTTGAACCCCAAATTTTCGCTGAGTCACAAAAACAAAAATCTACCACATTTTACAGTAGGCTAACGTTGTTGTTTTTCTGAGACCAATACTCAATAGTAAGATTCGAGGCTTTGTCTCGGAAACAGCAATTCTCATGTCATTTTCGCATGCAAGCCGGCTTCGTTTTTTTGCTTTAAACATCCACCAGAATAGAAAACGCATGCTCGCATAAATAAGTGGTTACAAATGGCATGAGAACTTCAATGACAACTTTTATAATAAGAGAATAACTTTCCATTTGTTGGCACCAAAACGACTGAAGATTTGTTGTGTTGAAGTTTCTTTTTTGCATCTCGCTTTCTGGAAGCTCGATAATGTCATCCACGTTACGTATGGACTGTTTATATCTGCTGTTGTAGTATCATAAGCAAATGGTTGACGTATCCATGCTGGATAGTGCGTTTGTTCAAGAAACTAGTTTTGAAATGAATTTTGCAACTTCTGCAAATGCTCAGTAAATATTGGCTTAAGCCTCTGAACTTTTGCAACTTCGCCATTAATTGCTGTATCGGAACTACTTGCTATCTTGTCCAGACGTGGAAAGTTAGCAAAGTTGTCATTTTTCAATCGCCGCCACCACAACTGCAATTTCCTCTGAAAAGCACTCATTTACTGTTCAGCTTCTATTACATTTTTACTACCTTCTTGCATTTGGTAGTTCAGCTGTTTGAGGGCACCAAAGATGTAAGCCAAGGCAGTGGCGGATTCAGAACGTAATTTATGGGTGGGCCCAGGAAATATCTTGGTGGGCCTTTTATGGGCTGTTGAAGTGGTATCATGTTGTAAAATAATGATGCCACAGACAATTCAATGCCACAGTGTTAAACGATGTTGCTTTTTTTTCTTGAATCTGATTTTGGGTGGGCACACTGTCAATCTGGGTGGGCCTGTACCAATCATGCCCACCCGGTAGATCCGCCCCTGAGCCAAAGTAAGGATAAAACTTGTCCTCAATGTATTTTGAATGCCGATGGTTGTGACTTTTCAAGAACTCTAATAATTCTGTGCACAAAACAAAAACGCGATTCATCACTTTTCCCCTCAATAACCATCGTACTTCAGTGTGGTTCAAAAATATTTCGAAAAATATTCTCTGATAAACCATTTGTAGGCCGTGTGTTAATGTTTCAGAAGATGTTCGCGCCGAACCCCTGAAACAGCTTTGTCGAACCCCAAGGGTTCGATCGAACCCTGGTTAAGAACCACTGGGCCCTATGTATTGCTGGACATAACCTACTTCATAAATTGATTAATTACAGTGGAATGAAGAAGGAAGTAGAGAGGTGTGTGTGGAAAGAAAGAAAAACAGCGAGCCTGCCAAAAGACAGAAAAGTATCACTGCATAAATGAATAGCCTATTTCAATTTTTTTATGAATATGGTAACCCGATGAATCAGCATTGCAGAACAAAGCTTTCAAGTTATGAAGTGCATTTCAATTTTTTGTTGATGGTATTTTGTACAAATGAATTTTTGGATCGAAAAAAAAAAATGAACTCTATGAAAATAAAAATCGATTTTTTTCACAAGGAAACTTACTTTAAAACAATATAAATAGGCTACAACCAACACACAAAGTTTTTGCGTCAATTTTTGGGCTAAAAATCGAATTCCCTTTGCCAACCAAAATGAAGCTGGGCGCTCATTTTTTTTGCATATTTCCACTAATTGAAAGTAGGTTGTCCCATCGGCAAGGCAAACGTTGGTAAAAACATGTTTAGCTACAGCCTACTTATCCCATCACATGACACAAACCTTTAGTTCTATCAATCATCTCACCTATTATATCTTCTTGATCATCTGCAATGTGAAAACGATTGCTCTGCATTTCAGACGTGAGCATGATATTGTTTCATCTGTGGAGGTTGTTTTCACAATGCTGAGTTGGCAAAAAATTCTGAAAAGCTATGAATCAAGAGATAGCCTATCAACACTTCAAGCATCTGTTCAAAAACAAAATCTAAAATAGCTTTTCACTGAGTTTTTCTGCAACAAAAAGTTCCAGTTGTTTCATGTTTTCAAAACTACGTTAACAAGAAGTTTGTTCCAGTCATTCGCTGTGCCCAACTCCCTCTTTCAAGCATCAACTCTTTCTGACTCTAGCGCAGGCAAAATATTTTTTGTTTGTTTGCTCGAAATCAACATCGGGAAGCGACCATTAGATGTGATGACACAAAATCTGTCACGAGGAAAAAATTATTTCTCCAATTCCAGTAGCCTACTTTTGATGGTGTGCAAAATACGATCATGTGAAGAAAGATTTATTATGTCATCATCAACTTTGGTTTGGAAGATGTTGTATCGGTCAACAAAATTTAATCTTTTGCATTGATTCAACGTCTCTCGACTTTGCTATCAATGTGAAAAAGATAGATTAGATTTTTCTAGCTGTGATAGTTTCACTTGTTTCTCAGCAGTCGAGTGTAGCAAGAATTGACACGGGCGACACATGTTTCGCCCATGAGACTGGGCTCATCAATATCGCACCACTAATTCATGCCACATAGTTCTCAACCGCTGCTTTTGTCAGTCAATTGAATGCTTTCCTTTGTAGAAATAAAACAACTAAACTAACTGTCGCCAACGATGTACAGTAGGCCTACACTGTTGAGAAGGAGCAGTCTTCCTGGCGTCAGCACTACCTGACTACTCACTATAGAACAGCGAGCATTGTGTTTCGCTAACTATACCGGTGTAGCCGTCAAGACTTTTCCAAAAACTGTGTTTCTCGACAGTCGAGTGTAGCAAGAATTGACAGCGATAGACTACCGCCTATTAGACTGGGCTCATCGGTGTCGCACCATCACTGATGAGCCCAGCATGGGCGAAACACGTGTCTATCGCTGTCAATTCTTGCTATACTCAACTGTCGAGAAACACATGTTTTTGGAAAAGTCTTGATGACTAGTGTGGAGGCTACACCGGTATAGTTAGGCGAAACACAATGCTCGCTGTTCTATAGTGAGTAGTCAGGTGGTGCTGGCGCCAGGAAGATCGCTCCTTCTCGACATAGTTTCACTTCATAAAAAATAAAACACGCTGTCTGCGTTTTTCATCGAAATGATTTCACAAACAAACTTTTTTGCCTACTTTTTGACAAAGAATGTTTTCTGTGAAGTGATGTAGCCTACCGCTGTGAGTTAAGTTTTTTACGTTTTCACTTGATATCTGAAAATGTTAAATTAAAGTAAAAAAACACAAAACTTGCAGAATGTGCATTTCTGTTCCGAAAAAGGCCTGTTTCATAAAGCTGGGCCTAAACTAAAGTTTGAATTAATTACACTAATAGAAAGGAATGAAAATTCATGTGTTAGGCTACATTTTGTTATGGTGGGAAATTTGCATATGAAAGTCAGTCACTTCGCAATTGTCTGTTATGATTTGTAGCTAATCCTACCACGTTCATGGAGTTTGGTAGAAAAGGGATCGAACTTAGTGTGATATTAATAACCATATGATTGAGCTATTCTAGCAGGAAGGGGCGTAGGCAGCACAAAATTTCAGGGGTGAGTGCAAATATGTATTTTTACATACGTTAGTGAGCCCGGCGACAAAACGGAGCACACACAAGAAAATCTGGGGGGACCTCTCTCAGAAAACATTGACAAAATTAGCCTACCTTAAAATTGCGCATTCTGAGGCCTACGTTCAGCCTAAATCAATTTTAAAACTTTGTCAAATGATGACGTAACAAAGGGTGAAATTTCTATTCAAAATATTTTGGGGAAGTCGATTGCTCCTCCTGACTGTGCCCCTGCTAGTAGGCCCACCTGACAATGATTAGGCTAATATTATCAGGTATTTTTTATTTATCAAACATGGTTAGGACTAGGTTCCTCGTGTTTGTGCGTGAAAATAAGTCCTCGGCCATATTATCAAGCAAAGTTATCTGTTCAATTGACTTTTTTTCTTATCTATTATACTTTAAAGTTTGATTACGCAGCTGTGAGACTGGGATTGTGGACCAAATTGTCATTGCGTGCAAAAAGTCATGATTTAATTAACTCCGATAAACCTATTGCTGTTACCAGAAAACAATTAGCTTTTACTTAGCCTATGCGCCTTCAATGATACATTTCTGCTACTTTTGAAGCATAACCTGCATTGCTTTTCATATACTATATTCTTGGTACTACTACTTTGTGAGTTGAACATTCCGTTCCAAGCTACTCTAGATTGTTGTAAACATTTGAATTCTTAATTTTGTAAAAAGGAACAGGTATGAAAAGGGAATAACGTAAAGAAATAAAGGGCCAATTAAATGACACTTTATTAGTGTTGAATATCACCAGCTGTTTATTGTTATCGTTTTAGATGAGTGCAAAACAATCAAAAAGTAGTTTTTCATCAAGCGTGGGTAGAACAAGTGGCTTTGATTACTATGTCTTCCAATTAAGCTATTAACAACGTCGGATGGAAGCAAAATAACGTAAAAGTTTAAAGGTTTTTATAAATAAGATTTACTTTCACTAGTTGATTGCCTATGTTAAGTGTAACAACATTAAAATTTTGTTGGATGGTTTGAAACTGGTTGCTCAACAATTTATTAAATTAGGGATATTTAAAGAAGAGGATACGAACGCTTTTATTACGTCTGACAATAGAAGGGCTTTTGTTTATCGTAAAATGACAATTGGCACCGATAGTAGTTTAATAAATCTTGTTATGATAACTTGCATTGCGCTATTTATTAGCACCAGGCCTGGATATCCACTGCATGCTTATGGTTACTCGTTCATTCAACTACCCATATACCGTACTTGCTTTACATCTAGTCTACTGCAAAAGCTTTAAGAAAAACAGCTTACTGGTAACTTTTCAACTGTCTTTCCAAACAAGTATTCTTTATATACGCTATACGTACCATTTGCTAACTGTCTTCTCTAGCTGACTGTACCAGCTGAACTACAAAACTTTCTGCAATTTAAAAAAGAATTGCATTTAGAACGCGTTACAAACTACCGCCCTGGTAGTGTCGTGAGAATAAGGCAATCGCTGCGTGCCTTCGTATGAGTGTTACACTATTTCAAAGTGTAAAGTAAAACGCAGCCAATATTTGACATACATTATTTGACCTACCGCACGGCAAACAGGGTTCATTTTCTATGCAGAGTCCTTGTCTATTTTTTGTTATTTGAGAAGACTTGTTACATCAAGGCTTGTATTTTTAGAAAAATATTCATTGCGCTTTCAATTTTCGACCCACCGATACGCTTTATCATAAGTACAAAGTTACAAAACAACATAAGCCGGGCCGTGGAGAGGATCAGTAGAGCCCGGTACAAATGCGATTCTCAAGCCCCAAATCAAAACACTTCCAGGAAAAATTGATTGAATCTTTATCCTGGCAGTTTCGCATACTTGTAGAGGCTTTGAATTACTGACGCACGCCCGGTCACCGAGATTGACAGACTGAAGTTTCCAATTGTTGAAGGTCTTGTTGCCGGGGAATTATTCCATCCATTAGATGCCGCTGAATGGAGAGCAGTCCTTAACGTGCGTTGCTCAAGCGCACACCCCGAGAGTCGAACCAGCGCCGCCTGATTTTGAAGCTTCTTTGATCCAGAAGTGACGCGCTAAACAATTGAGCTATCGGGGCATAACAAAATGCACTATATCTAAAGAATATGCGGTGGTTTCTTCCCTTAAACGGCGCTGAATATAGGTTACACGTCTCATAATAGCTTCCTTCCCCTGAATTCGGCACTGACACTGCTTGTGCCACACTTGAGCGATTGTAAAGTGAAGTTCTTGTATTTGCAAAACGTCGAAAGAGAAATAACAAAATTTACAACTCAAGTAGAAAAACTAAATTCAAAAGTACCAAGTGTTTAAGCTTCGAAAATGTAAAATAAAACAACACGCTTTCGAAAAAACCAAAACAAGAACATAAAAAGCAAGAATGGTGTGAAGAAAAGGCAAAATGTCATTACTGCCACTATACGGACCAACCATAAAACCATTAAAAAAGTATATTCTATGCAAAGAAAGCATCATAAGTTGAAATTTCCGTGATATTGATTTCGGTTGAATGGATGAAAGTAAAATCTTGTTTTATTGAAGAAGCTAAGCAAAATAAACAATGTGCTGTGAGCACAAACACACTTAATCGGGATAAACAAGTGAAAGGTTAAACACTTTTCTACGGTGCAGTGACAAGTGTAAAAGGTAACATTTAAAAAGTATTCATTTAAAAAAAACACAAAGCACAATATCATTGCAGACAAAGTCAGGCATCGGCCAAAGAAATTTGACCAATAACATGTTGGTTAGCCAAGTATAAAGTGGCGTTGACAGGTCGAGATAAAATTTCCTTTTTTTTACATCGAAAACCTCAACAAAGGCAAGTTGTAAACAGATAGAGCAGGGGTCGGCAACCTTTCTTTAGTCGCGGGCCAAAACAAAACTGCGCAGATGTCAACGGGCCGTACAAGTTTTCCATTTGCACTTCCGTTTTCTTTACTTTTCATAATATTGTTAAAATTGGCGTTCTTATCAGAGTATCTCAATATTTAGCTACTATAGGCTTATATAGATTAATATAAAGAAAATTAGTAACAATTGGTAACGAAAAACACCAAGTACTTTATTTATTGACAGCACAACATTAATGTGATATTTGATGTTGTTTCCTGCTAGAAAGTTTCTGAAGGTCAGGTGATAGGTTGGATGAGGCAAGAATCATAACATCTTGCAAGTGGTCATCAGTAAGTTGTGTTCTCAACTTGCCGTTAAATATACGGTTAATTGACTATTACTAACGCAACTCATGTAGCCTGCAACTAGCATGCAGTAAATAGGCTAATATAACCGGACTTCAAGGTGAAACTGCCAAGTACCTTGATGCTACCTTCTGCAAGCTTAAGCTAAATTTTGCCCCAAACCTAGTTTACTATAACAAAGCGACCCGTGATCGATAGGTCGCGGGTACAAAGGCGCTTTGTGATAATTTCCTATGCTTGGTGGATTCTAACAAGCAGCAAATTCTTCAAAGACAAGAATCACTTGTTGAAAAAAACGGAAAAATGGAACTGGGAGTAAATTATAACTCTAAAAAATAAAGTAATTTAAAAGTCTGGACTGGCTGTCAGTAAAAAGGCCAATTCCTGCTTCCTAAGCTACACATATTTCTAAATTATCAACCTTCAAACAAACTAATTCTTAAAACTTCAAATCTATCAAACTATCTGTCAGGCCTGCAACGTCGCTCTCTCTAAAATGCAGTTAGCAGAGAAAGAATATCAAGGAAATTCAAAATGGCGACAATGCCCTAACTAAGCATTGTTGCGGCATAAGTACACAGGCTACGTGATTACAAGTGAGCGTTACGGATAAATATGGAAAAGTAAAAATTGCGAAAGTTTTACATAACATTTAGTAATCTTAATTCTGTTATGTAAAACCAAATGGCAGCATAAAATAATGGGATGTTCGTTTTGGCCCGCCAACTACAATTTGCAAAAATGCTGCGGGCCGGATAATTTTGCTTGGCGGGCCGGATCCGGCCCGCGGGCCGTAGGTTGCCGACCCCTGAGATAGAGGTTGTTCATTAACATTCAGGGAATGCAAGGTAACTTAAAAGCTAAATGAGAAGCAGCACTTTAATTAAAAAATAGACTACATCACATTTACGTTACAGAAAGTAGGAATGTAGAAACTAAATAGTAAAACACTGCAAAAGTGGAATACGAAAGGGGTCAGGACTAATAACTTCAAAAAAATAAAATCGCTGAAACACAAAAATTAGACCATGGCTTCTACAAACAAATTTTACTCCATAAAGCATTAGAGATGGAGGTATTATTTGTCAACATATTTGTCGACCACTGCAAATGTCTTCGAAATGCCACCGTATGCTAAAATAACAACTGAATTTGTAAGTACCAACGTGACTTTCTTGCTCAAGTTAGCTTTATCACAACAGTGAGAATCAGTAGAGGCTTTTGTCTCGTACAGTCTAAAGTCAACGTCCAATGGCTATGGTGAGGTAGCAGCATCACACAAGGAATAATTGCACGGACAAAACCTCAGTATTTTTCTGCTGAAAGAGAACTTTAGAAAAAGGCGGGTGGCAATGATTCAGCAACTCATTCTGGTGTATGTCGTTTGAAGAATGGAAACAGTGTACAGTTGTTTTTCAATGCCAAATACATATCTGGCTTTTTGTTTGTTAATTTTGTACTTAAACCACGCAAATTATAAAACACGGAATTATTGCAACAGGTATCGATAATAACAAGAGTAAGGAATAGTAAGAACAAAAAGAAAAGCGGAGCAAAAAAAGACAGGGATTCGGAGACGGTACATACTGATGATGAGCAGCACAAATCGCTACATCGGCCTCACCTAGCATCGTTTTGTCGTGACGGTGTAAAAATCGGTGATAAGTTTTTTTGCGCCAACAATATTTGAAGCGTTTGCGGGAACGGTGTCATCAATTTTAAACAAGGGAGTTACGGACTCGACAACACATCTTTTCTCCACTTTATCTGCTCTCGTGGGAAGCCCAGGCTTAACAGCTTTGTTTTCGGTGGTCACCATAGGCCAAGCTGATTCTATACACTCGACGCTACTTTTCAAATTTGGATGTTCAATCGTAATGTTCCTTTCAGCGTTGGATTGCAAATCGGGTATAGGTTCCGTTGTTTTTACATGCTTTACAGATTTACTGATCGCCGCTTGTGACAAATCAACAAAACAAGGACGCAACATGTCAACATGTTGTGCCGCAACAATTTGAGGGAGCACAACATCATTTGGATCCACTGATGAACGAAAAGGTTGATCTGACGAGGGCGCGACGTCAATGACTGACGAAGATTTTTGAAGTTTATGATCAGGAAATTTATCATTGCTGGACGTATTTCCAATCTCATTCAAAGAGCTTTCTTCTGGACTATCATCAAAAGCAGAATCTCTATCTTCAGGAGAATTTCGAGATTCCACATAAACTTCGTCGACTTTTGAAGCTCGGAGGTACTTGAATATTCCTTGCTGATACTGGAAAACAAAATCAGAATTAAGCTTTTTTCTTCTTTTATTGACGAGTTGGAAAAAACTGACAACTTAAAACAAAGTATTCAAACTGAAAACATGATTCCACGCGATAGTCAGCAAAAAGTAAATCTTTTCCTTGTTTTACTTATTGAGTTACCGTGCACGACGTTATGGTGACCAATAGGTAACTTTAAACTACCAAGAAAGCAAAGAAGCCATTAGCTTGCTGCGTCCACGATTAAATACAGACAACGGTACGCGAATGGTTTCCAGGGGCAACACTAAAAGGCGGACATGCGGAAATAAGCCGGGCTTGAAATGGCGTATTGTCCGCAGAAGTAGCGCTTTAACACCGATGTAGAAAACGCGGAAATACGATCTTGGATTCCCAAACAGGAAAAAGGCGGAAATCGATTTTTACCATCAACTCAATACCGAACATTTTCTTATGTTGAAATATCATTGAAAGATATTGTTTAGAAGCAATTGTGAAGTCATTAAATACTTTGACTGTTTTAATTCCATAGTTATTGGAGTAAATTTCAAAATTTAATGGAATTTATTGAAATAGGAAAAAGGCGGAAATGCGATTTTTAGCCAAAACTCAATACCGAACATTTTCTTATGTTGAAATATCATTGAGTTATCGCTATGTTAATCAATGTGGACGCCAAGATCGTATTTCCGCGTTTTCTACATCGGCATTAAATCGCTACTTCTGCGGACAATACGCCATTTCACGCCCGGCTTATTTCCGCGTTTCCGCATTTCCGCTTTTTAGTGTTGCCCGGTTTCCAGGAAATACTCAGCGGAGTGTCATGCTATTTCGGTTCACTGCCATTTAGGCTGACAACGCTAAATTGCTGTTTGAAAAACTGCAAAGCTTATCTTATATTTCGTAACTTGTTTTTATAATAAGCTTGTTGATTAGACCTTTGTGACGTATGACGCAATGTAGTTTTAAACTTGGCGACACAAGGGGTTGCTTTCATTCAATAACACTGAAAAAAAACAGTTTAGTTTTCGAAACGTTTGCTAGATGAGAGTTTAGCAACTCCATTTTAGGCGCTTTATTTTTTGATTACCTTGAAACAAACTCGGTTTGAAAAAACGGAGTCAAATTTTAATTTAAAAAGATAGTTCGAGACAAATCCCTTCGTTAAGAAACAAACCACCAGTTACACTTGTTCACGTTATAGTTACGGCAATACGGCATTCTCGGCAGAACCCGAAACAAAAACTTACGAGTCTTGATTTTGACATTTTCTGCAGTTGAATTTCGGCCACCGCGGTTACCAAGCGAATGTGATGCTTTACCGCCGAGCAGTAAAGACAACCGTTCTCTCTGATGGCAAGATTCAACGAGCAAAGAGACTTTGTGATTGACTCCAGACTTTCCTAAACACAAAAAAATTCTTTCTTAACCATCTTTACTCATTTTATTCACAAATACCATTAACTTGAGTAACGTCATTGGGTTTAACTTTTGCTTTTGTTTACTAGAAGAAATACGTTATACGAACATAAACAAAATAAACTTTCACACGTTTCCAACACATCATTGTGTTTTCATCAAAAAAAGCCAAATTTACATCTGCAACATGCATATGAAAAAATAAAGTGGCAATTAGAAGTTCAGTTTGACTGTATCTATGCACTAACTACAAACAATAGTTCTGAACCGCACAGCAAAAACCCGACAATCGGTATGACTTGATCAAAAAATAGAGAGCCCAAAATGTAAATACTACTGTAAACTAGTAGCCTATATACATTTTGGGCTCTTTATATTTTGATTAAATTAACCAGGCGTTCCAACCATTTTGCTTGCTATGACTTGTTTCATGAACAAAAGATGTTGAGATTTGTTGAGTTATTAACTATAATTGATCACGATATATGACACAAAATGTGGTGACGTTTTCGGCCATACATGTAGCCGCTGTCAAGCATCTCAAATCCTAACTCACCACACTGCCTACGAAAATAGAAAAGGCAAGACTAGATTTCTGACAAAATCGGCAAAGTTACAAGTGAGGCGTTGATGGACAGTTTTTCCAATTTACAATTTCCTATCGAGCCATGGAGCGAGGCTTTAAATTTTTTGTGCAAAACTAGTCACACTTAGTCGCCCGCAAACGTAAAATCAATGCAAAAAAGACTGAATTTCAGATTAGGATCTCGTTCACATCTTTCCAACAATTCTTCCTTTCCTCATGTCTGTCTGTGCGTCTTCGCTGTGCATGACGATGCTAAGATGATAATTAAAGTTTGGCGACGTTGAGTGAACGCAAAATCGAAAAGCAACAACCTTCGAACAATATCTTTAAATATAATAAATAAGCATGAAACAAGATATGATCATTTCCGTGGATTGGCGCTTGATGGGGAGTCACTATACGGCTCACTGCGCTGCAGCCACGGTGCAGCTGCAGCATTCAAGCAGTATTTAATAATGGAAACTTTAGGAAAGTAATCTACTAAAAACTCTGCAGGCATTTTCTAACGTTTTTCGCTGAATCAATGTAAAAATGACTAATGTTGCTGTCCGAGAACGCATTTTGTCGATGCGAAATTGAATAAGGCGGCCCCTTATAATATAAAAAGTTGAAGCAGCCAATCGATTTACTTCACCCACAATTCGTAGATTATTAGTCAAAGTTTGGATTCTTCGTGGCAGAAGAGATCATCGTCATAATGACAGGCATTCATCTATGAACACATTTTTTATTGCATGATTTGTGACGTGTCGCTGATGGATAGAACGTCGCTCACGATGACGTTTATTGTTTTGGTGATTGGATTCCGCTATTACCGAGATCGATGCACAATTGACTGATAAATGCCCAGCGGGTGAAAGTTGCTTTTGCCAGCTGGGAATAATGGCAAAAACAATGCTTAGCCTAAACATCAAACCAATATAACTTTCATCATTTCGTTTGTACTCGTTAGGAAGTGATGCTAAGCAATGTCACTTTTTTCACTCCATGACCAGCAGGATTCACGAAAAGCAAACAAACAATCGAATGCGGTCTGTAGCCTCCATTCACTCATTGCATAGCACTTGCAGCATTGTCTTGCCAGTCATTATGTCCACCTTACGGAATCCTTTTCGTGAAACTAAAGAGTGTGTTTTTCAAGCTGCAAAACGGAAGTCTACTTCTAGCCACAAACTATAGGGAGCAGTTGCTAAGGTCTAACCAGTCACTAGGTCACAAGGCTTCTCTGCCCAAGTTTTTGGGAAAAAAAAGAAAGTTTACCATTCCTAATCCAACACCCTATCACTCCCACCTTATAGCGCTTGTGCTCAGATTGAACACCAACGTATGACTGCAGGAGCAACACGCAGAACCACAGAGTGTTGAAGACCTTCAGATTCGTGACGTCATTGTCGTTGCTCTCCAGCACAGCGCGGATAATGTCGACGCTCAATTCAGCAGCCATCGACGCAATCTCCTGAAATTCAATTTTGTAAAGTTTCACGTAAAGCGAGGAATGCAGAACATTGGGCAAAGAAACCGCCCGTAAAAGAAAACGATGAAGTTGATTTCCAAAGTTGCTTATATAAAGGAGGGAGGGGTTAATTTTAATTTCAACTTTAGCCTTGATTTTGGGATACAACAGGACATTTTAAGACCTCTGAAAGTTTTTTTTTTTAATTTCCGTCTGCTGCAATCACAGGACTGGCATACAGCTGGGTTTCATGTATAAGTGGGATTTTCGAGTGGTACACATATTGCATTTACACATTATAAGCTATGATTCATTGGGAGGCCCTCATAGCTAAAAAAATCTTCTTATCGAAATGCTGTTGTGCAAAAGGCTGTGAAATATATAAATATTTAAGAGTCGCGCACTTAATACCTGTATTTTTGCAACTTTACTTCGTGAAATGTAATGAAAGTTTAAAGTTTAAATCCCTTTTACTGCATTGTGAAGTAAGGTGGCTCACAGAACCAAACCTTCAAAAAGGCTATTAACGTAAAAAAATAAAGCCGTGATTGTTGTAACGGAAAAAAGTCAGACCAGGTCTGTTCATTTCTTAGCCCATCATCGCTGCAATGACATCTAGCTTTTGCTTGAAAAACTGAAAGAACTTAATTTGTTCATCTAAGGTAGAAACAGTAGTGTTTTTACCTTGAAATCAAAAATTGAAGCGTTCGTTAAAAAATTAAACATCTGAAAAAACAGGTTGAAAATGATTCGTTTGAAGTATTTTCATCTACTGAAAAGTTTTTGACTAACAATGATGTGGAACCAAATGTTAAGCCTGTGGTTAACTGGGTTACCGACCATTTGTCAAATATGTTGAAACAGTTTTAGAAGTATTTTCTTCCAGAATTAGACAAAACCAAATTAGATTGGATCCAAAACCCATTTGCAATACAAAAAAAAAGTACAGAGCACTTCTTTTCCAAATTTTAGGAATAACTTTTCCATGTTTTCCACTTTTCCATGTTTTACGATGAAATTAAAACAACAAAAATGTTTAGGGCAGTCTTGCAACATATTTAATGTGTTTCAGTATAGTAACAAATAATATTTAAACTTTTAGTGGCGTAAACAAAAAGTGACGTCCATACAATATTAGGCAATTAAACGTAAAAACTAATTTTCAGGCTAGGTGGTTTGTGGACGGAAATTTTAAAATTCTTTTTCCAAAGGTCTTAGAATGTCCTGTATTCTAAAACTACGGCTAAAGTGAGATTTGAAAAAAAGCTGATTAACTCCCTTCCCTACTCATACATTTTCTTTGAAAATGGGGTCAGTTGACACGGACACGATCGGTGAAAACGCACCCTATTGTCACAAACCGTAAATTACTCCACTTCTTCAAACCACAGTGCAACTGTATGGATTAATTTACACTTCTAGGTACAGTAGGTACATTGAAATTGCACTGGGATATATTGAAAGATTGCCACAACGCACCTCAATGTTGCCACTTTCAACTGCATCAAGATAGTGTTGTTCAGTTGCGCTGCCTTGCACGTGTCTCTTCAGTGCAGCCAAGACGAGGCAACGGCGCAGTTCTGTTGTACGCTGCGAAGTTAAGGGCAGGGCAGATACAATGTACTGAAGAGTGTGGATATCCGTGACGTTGTTCATTATGTCTTGAACGATCAAAAACCGCTGAAATATCGAACAGTGGATTGATTGTCAAACACAACCCAACAGCCAAAATAGTCCTTTTCACATTGAATCAATGTCCGCAGTTATAAGCGAACCAGACGTGTGGACTAAAATTCAGTGAGTTTTTAATTTACAAACATAACAAAACAGAAAAAATACAAAACTAAACCCGTATCTAGCATTGTAAAATCTCTGCGTAGGATGTGACATAATAACCTGATTAACAATAGACCAAGCACAACTGCCTACCATTTCCTGCCAATGGCGTAAAGCGCGCAAAGCGTGTGTAATGGAGTTGCTGAGAAGAGGCTTCAACAGAGACGTCCTGTCTTTTTTCGACAACAATAGTACCAAAATCAGCACGAGGCGACATAGCTCAGCGTCAGCAATTACACAGGGGCGGTTGGATAACAATTGAACAAATACCTGCCACAAGAAAATAACAACGTAAGTAGGTGAATGCCGATAACGAATACAGATTTCACCAAAAAAATCGATGGTGAAGAAGCTTTTGTTTGTGAACTTGGAGAAGAAATTTGTTCTAAAATGTTAACTCTTTGACGTTAAAATATTAGAACTACAATCTACAATATCTTGTTGATTATATAAAGGCTTTGAATATGAGTCCACTTCTTTAGGTGCACACAGTTAGGTGCCTGCCAAATAGGTGCGCACACTGTGGCGTCAGGGTATTTAGATACGGTGCACTGTGGAGCCCGGTCATTTAGGTGCGGTGCACTGTGGCGCTCGGTCATTTAGGTGCGGTGCACGGTGGCGTCCGATCATTTAGGTTTAGGTGCTATGTCAAATTATATCGAATGCCCCCTCTTCCCAGTAACAAAATCCTGCGTACGCCACTGAAAGTACCCTCAATACGAGTGGTTCACTGGGTTGAGTAAGCCAATGACGTCGTCTACGTATGACATTATATATGAGAGACGTCACGAGTGTTGTATCATATTGTTTGTTTTAAATACAAAATCTATCCAAATGAAACCTAGCTGTTGCAAACTAACAAACCATCATCAATGCAAGCTGATTATGGTAGGCTAATCTTATACAATGTAACTTGCTGGTAAGTAGCAAATGGGCGTTTTTGAATTTGCTTTCCTTGTGATTCGAAAAAAATTTCAAATGCCCCCGACCTTGAGAAAATCCTGCGTACGCCACTGTCTGCAGTATTATCATCAACCACCTGATGAAATAGACTTTACTGGGAATAGCACCTTGTCCTAAATGATCGGGCGCCACAGTGTGCCGCATCTAAATATCCTGAAACCATAGTGTGCGCACCTAATTGGCAGGCACCTAAGTGTCTGCACCTACAAGACGTGCTCTGTTGAATATCACCGTGCTACTTGAAGCGTTCACAATTTTCGTGATCAACATATCAATTAATCAACGGAGAGAAAATAAAAAAGCTTAGTTTGCTGTAGCTATTTGAACACAACTGGTGGAATCGGGTCTTCTGCATTGACATGGCACATTAGCTGCTTACCTTTAAAACAAACGGTAGTTTCTTAAATGTAGCAGATAGCTGATATTTCCTTTTCTTACATTTTTCGCATCTTGAAGTGGTTTCTGTGAAACGTCTGTGAGAAAACAAAGCAATTTTTTATTTTAAAAGCTAAGTAAAGAATGAAAAGTCACTTGGGAGCGATGGGTCATGTCTTCAATCTACCATCGTGGTTTTAGGAACAGTGTCACAAACCCATGTCGCAAAGTGAGCATGTTCACATTGAACGTCAGTAGTTCAGCTATAACAAAAAGTTGCCTTTTGCGTCGCTTCAACGTCACATGAGATCAAAGTTCCCCTAGAGAAACTTTTTCACTGAGCAAAATAATTTTTACGTTCTGCATCACAGTATTATTTTAAGGCTGCGTTTGCAGAGTTGCAAGTGAGTCATAGACTTGACCATCACCAGTTGGCACAGAGGGTGTCAGTAGCGGATCTACAAAAAAGTGGGGCATTGCAGTCAAACGAAGCAAATTTTATGAGAATGGAAACTGTACAAATCGAGGTCCGAAAAAGCAAAGCATCGCAATGGAATTTGCCGCCAGAAAATTTAGAAAGAATTTACCTTGGTTTGGTTGCCATTTGCGTACGCTGGGGCTCAATCATGTTTTAGTTCACGAAGTTGCATATTTTTTTTTCAGTGTGTAGGAGCACAAGAACAAACTCCCACCTCGTAAGTCGGTTGTTGATTTAAAACACGTATGTTTTCCCAGTCAGCAAATCAGTCGTTTTAACAATAACAACGTCTGCAGACGTCAAATTAATGTATAAAGGGCTGACTTGCTAGCTGGGATTCGCCAGCTAGGTCAATGGAATGAGACTAAGAGCAAGAAAATTTTGTGAACACTGAGAAACATTGCATGTGGATTTGGATCAGCTACTAGATAGTATACTAGATCAGCTACTGGTCGACCCTGATGTTTCCGGAAAAAGACCAGGCTTCTTTGAAGAAAAATGCATGATGATACTAGATAGTATTAGTATAAGACTCTAGCCTAGATAATATATTCAGGACTTGTCTTGATAATGTTTTATGAAGTGAAAGCTTTTTTGACAGTCAGATTTGGAAAGGAGAACATTCAAAAAATAAAACTTAGGCGAAGGAAAGTTGAAAACTGTTTATGCTTTTAAGAAGAAATTGTAAAATTACTACTACGACTTTAGTATATTGCGTTAGCAAAGTTAGCAAATTACAAATGCTTACAAATTAAGTCTCAACTATGCTATGACTCCAGACAAAGGCATAGCCTAATCAGTTTTTGGGAAAAAAATAATGTTTTTACTTCTATATTTGGAGCGTAGCAAGTGCACAAAAACCTAATTTCACAGCACATTTGCGCACCTGAGTGGGAACACTGCATGTGATCATACTCATAACATGGAAAACTTTGACAAATCTGGTTCCAAATTTCCTTACGGTGGCACCCAGCTTACTACCAAGCCAAAGTAAGGCTTGAGAATCATTCCGTAGGCTGGCACAAGACGATAGCAGCAAAAATGCAAGCATAGCAAAGATGACATTTTTCTCACGTTAAGTGCTTGAGGTATTTTGCTTTGATTCCTAAATTCGCTAGTGCTTCGTGAAAACCATCTGTCCGTTCAACTTGAAAACAGGAGTTCTGTAGAAGTGCCAACAAAGCCGATGAAGCCAACTCACACAGGTCATCACTTGTGGTCAAGATCTAAACAGAAAAATAAAACAAATTAAACTTGTTTCACATCACGACATTGACTCCACGGCAAACGTGACAAGTTTCTTTTTTTAACTGTTGATCAATAACTTTCAAACTCTTTTTGCATTTTCAAAATCCGCGAGCGTTATTTTTGTTTCGAAATTGAATTTCATAGACAGGTAGTCACTACCTGATTTAGCCCCTGATGAGATCAGTTATGTTTGATTGATGAAACATCGGAATAAATATGTTTCTCGGCAGCCGATTGTAGCAAAAATTGACAGCGATAGACACCGTGTTTCGCCCACGAGGCTGGGCTCGTCAGTATCGCATCACTAATTCCTGCCACAAGGGTATTCGACGACCGTTTTCACCAGTCAGTTTGACTCTTATCTTTGCAGAAAGTAAAAAGCCAACAAAACTTGCAAGCGCCAGGGGAGCCATTGTGAAGAAGGGAGCGTTCTTGCTGGCTTTCAGCACAAGGCTAAGCACTCACTAGTACAGCGAGCAGTTGTGATTCGCCAAGTGAACTACTAGTGGTGCGTGACGGACGAGACCAGCCTCACGGGAAAAACACAGTTTTGAATTCAACCAATTTTTTTTCCTTATGTCAACCGACAAGGTTGTTGGTGAGTAACGTGACTCGATCACTTTAGAAAAGCAACGTGCCAGTTTGGCATGGCGCATACAATGACAAGATACAATTCAGTTTTGGATGGACGTCGAGAGTGACACATCGATTCAAAGTGATGCGATAAACAGTCATTTACATGTCAGCAAGTCAGTCCTTTTTAAAGTACTCAAAGCTCCAGGTTAGATAGTGGTATGTACAAAAAATGAAAAACAAAAAAATGATTCCAAAGGTCATAAAGGAACTCCACGGGTGTCAGAGAGAAAAAGGGAGGGAGGTTACAAAATTTAAATACATCACTGTGTGGCAGGTCATATCAATGCCTGGTGCAATGATTTTGAAAGCCAAGCAAAGAATGATTTTACTATCTTTGGAATTGATTAAGTTTTGCTTAGTCAGCTGTTAACCAAAAAGCAACACGCTGGGCTGGTTTCCTCTTGAGTTGAGAATAGCAAAATATGGCATCCCACCCAGCAAGTCAATTGCTTTTATATTGATTTAACGTCTTCAGACATTAAATCAATGTAAAACGTGATTGGTTGGCTGGGATAATGGTTTAATGGTGCTGTTAACAAAGATTTGCTTTAGTTTCTTGAAATTCAACACAAACGTTCTGTACCTGCAACAACCACGTGATCAGCAAACTCGAAGCTGCTTTCCCATCGAAGTTTCTGTCGTAGCAACACAAATGTTTTCCAATTATGTTCGGATTTTCTTTGATAAAAACCAACTGGGAGCGCAAGCTCAGCCTGCAAACGACAAAAAGCAATGAGACAACAGTGAATACAGGTCAAGCAAACCCTAAACCAAATAATAAAAAATACAGTCATGTCCAGTAAGATATGTTACGTTAAAAATGGTGTTGATGTCAAAAATATTTCATAAATTTTCACTAAATATACAGTCCTCGAAATTAGCGGCGGCACTCGGCAATTGCCGTGGTAAATGCCGCCGCAAACGTCATAATGGCCATTCTGCTACGGCAATAAAAATGCCGTCGCAAAATGAGCATTTAATTCGGACAAAAATTGTTCAAAATTTCTTCCTATTTGATTTACTCGCAGCTTGAGTTTAATCAGCAGAAACATCGCACCAAGACCTCACCTCGGACTATTTTACTTGCTGTGAACACTCACACAGTCTTCAAAATTAGCATATTTTTACTTCGCAAAAACATTGACGAGGCCAAACGGCAAAAGTTGAAATTGCCTCGGCAATTGCTGTGAACGTTTATTACAAAAAAATTGTACCAAAACATGCAAAACGAGAAGAGAAAAAAATAATCGAATAGTCTATCACGACCGCACTGTTTAAAAATACATACATTTGTTGTGATGTAATAATACCAAAAGTAGCGATCAACGCGATACGCACGCTGTTACGGTGATTCACGTTATAACTCATTGGGGGGGGGGGGGGGGAAGTAAGTTAATTTTGGGTTGATTCAACGTTCGAGTCAGTACAAATCGATTTAAATTTCCCGGCGATTTATGTCGCGTAACAACAATGCCCAATAAGATATTTACGTTTGTTTCACATTAATTCGACATCTAGCGACGTTAAATTATCATGAAATAACGTTAATTGCTCAATCAGGTACCGATAACAAATCAATAGCTTTCTGCGAGAAAATTGCCTCGATTTACGTATACATTACACTAACATGATTTCGGCACAATTAGGATACTGCGAGCAACACAAAGTCTGTTGGATAAAAAACTAGTCAGAATCGGAATCATCGGAGGATGAGGTTGTCGCGTCGTCACTGGAATACTTGAAGACAAAAACTGCTCGTTCATGAACGCGCGATGCCATATGATCGGAAGCATTACTTTTCTTTACTGCCGAAAAACCATTTATCCAATTTTGTACCACTTTTTATATTCGCAACGACACCGGTCAAAAATAAGCATTCGATGAAAGAATAACTTTTGCGTAACAATTAAGCCAGTATTTATAAGATTGCAAACTTTTTACAGTTCACAAGAGCATTGTCAGCGTATAAAATAGCGTGCGTGATGCTCTGGGCTACAGCCGACCGCCGTGTGACACATGATGAAGAAGAAGCGCATAAAATTTCTTTTGATTAAAGCATACGGCAATTGCCGCCGCAACCCAAGGTTTGTTGATTTGGCGACGGCAATGTTTTTGCCGTCGTAGATGGAAGCTAATTTCGAGGGCTGAATATACTGTTGCAATTCGTTGAAACAATGTAAAATAGCAGCCATTTCAGGTTGATGTTTATATGACATGCAGTTGAAGGCTAGTGAAGCAAATTGGACGTTATAGTTCAACGGCTAAACGAAAAAAATTCATAAGTTGGATGCCCTTTAAAGCATGTGTCATACCCATTGAAAAAATATGGAAGAATGCTTTCACCGCTTACGACCTTGTGCGGACAATAACAATAGAAAATTCGTTTGGCGGAAAAAAGCTTCACAGATCTGTGCTGCTCCTCTAGTCCTTGACAATCTTCAGTCGAGCTCATGATCCTGGATATACAGAAGAGTTTATTACCGTGTTGTTGGTCTCGATGAAACACGACTGTTAGCACAACATCTTTGTGAGAAAGTTTTGTATTGTGTTCACTTTTCACAATGGGCAGTTTGAAGCAATCGATCTTATCAGGTGATTAATAGAGGGGGTTCGATTTTTTGTGCATGGGAACTGTAGTAGCTCAATATATGCGCTTCCAACATAAGTGTACAAGTTACATTGGATTACAACCGTTCGAAACAACTTTGATCAAAACAGCTTCCTGAGCTGAATTCACAAATCCACAATAGGGTGGCCAAAAAAAATTGAAATTTTTTATTTTTGTTTGCACACCCTCTCATTTGAGGAGGATTCATGAAAAAATAACACTGTAAAAATTTGAAGTGAATCCGACAAGAGGAAGTGCTCTCCCACCGACCTCAAAGTTTGCTTTTATTGGCATAATTCGTCAAAATTCCTTGAATATGTGACGTAATTCTTTTTTGACTTATGTACATTGCAGTTGCAGCATTTTTGTTTTAACCATTGTTTTACTCTGAATTTATGATACAATAAGTGTTTCCACATGCAGAAAAACATAAATAATGCACAAAATAGTTCACATTAACAAGTGTTTGGTATGAAATTAAATGCACTAAACTTTAGCGAAAACCGCATAAAAGTACGTTCACCAGTCACGATCGCAACGCTTTAGGTGAAAACACATTGCCCAGAAAAAGCAAACGAAACGTTTGTAAAGAGTCAAGCCATTGATTTTATTTAATGGAGCTGTTGGCATGTTGGCTTTTACTTGCACTTGTTGGAAGCAGCTTTCTGTGGTGCTCGACCACCTGATAGAGGAGCTGGCGCTGCTGTTTATTTTCCGTAAGGACTTCATTGAAGTGAGTAGCTAATTTGACTGCCCAGTGCCCGCTCTGCACAATCATTGACGGCTTTGAGACGACGGCATGCAAGAAATAGCAGCCTTCGATTAAATGCCTGCTGCACGACAGTGATAGCTCCAGTGTGGATTCTCATATTGCTTGATGTTGTGTCAAAACAAAGTGCAGCTAAATGCTCTGCTACAACTCGTGTATGAATTCCACTACTTTTTGGCCCATTAGTGATCCCGTTCCAATAGGCAGCTTCGGAATGCCAAGCATTATTTCAACATGCATACCAAAAACTACAATGGCCAAAGAGTCGCACTTTGTGCCAGTGGCATTAGTCAAATGGTACCATGAAAATGAGCAACAAGTGGAACAGTTGGTTTAAATTTTTTCCGCACTGCAGCTGCAAGGCTTTCACGTGAGGTGTTTTGAGCATTCATGACAGAGGAATGTGACATTGTCAATTCATTTATATCAATTCCAGCTGCAGCAAGATCAGGAGTGATGATCATCATTGCTTGACGACTTGATGTTATAGTTCTGTTCAGTGCTGGATTAAACAGTGGATTATCGATAATGCAGCGTTTTGGTAATGGCTGCTCCTACTGAGTTTTGTTTTGCTGTTATTTGGATTTGTGGTGCAAATAGTGGGTCACTGGAAGAATCTTCATCATCTGCTGATCATTTTCAGATGAGAAAGCAGCAGCACTTGATGGTACTGGATCAATGCGATTTCTGTTGCGTCTTTGTTCATCATCTTTGCGCTTTCTATACTTTGCAGCAGCTTTGCGATGCATTGGGTCATGGACTTCTAAATATATCAGGACTGGAAACTTAGTTTACAACAGTAGGCCAAACAGTTGGTACAACAGTTGGCCAACAGTGGACCAACAGCCAAGTAACTAACCCTGTTGGCCCACTGTTGGCCAACTGTTGTACCAACTGTTTGGCCTACTGTTGTAAACTGAGTTTCCAGTCCTGATACTATTTAGAAGTCCATGATTGGGTCCTCTGTTGTCATCAGTATCTGTCATGCACCACATTGGTCTATCAAAAACTGGCAGTCTTCTGGTATTGTTGTGTGGCATTCCCAGTTAGCATGTGTAATATCAAATAATGCACTTAAGCTCTGGGTGAAGTCAGCTTCTGAGGTCAGCTAGGAAGCTGAATTTCGCCTCCCTTTGTGCTTTGATTCTCCTATATGCTCTTGATGGATGCGTTTTAGTTTGGTAACAACGTGAGTCTTTGCAGTGGTAGCGATATTAGCTTTCACCCACAAGAACTGTACTGCAAGCAAGTGGCAGTGTAATCTTATTGATTTTCATCTCGTAGTAGAGGTGGTGAAGAACCACACCCCATACAGGCAGCTGACATGGCCCCTCAAGAGAGTCAACACTAGAGAGTGGGTGTCCATTTGTTGACTGTCTTGAGGGGCCATGTCAGCTGCCTGTATGGGGTGTGGTTCTTCGCCGTCTCTACTACGAGATGAAGATCAATAAGATTACACTGCCACTTGCGTGCAGTACAGTTGCACATGAAGTAATATTAACTACTACTATCTATGCCACTTTTTGGTTTGCAGCACCTTCATCAATATCTGCCCCTACAAATGACCTAGCAATGTTATAGCTCACAGAGGATTATAAAGAGGTTGACAATGCAATTTCTCAAGTGGCAGAAAAAAGTTGAGGTTGCGCTTGTGGTACATCGGTGAGGATCTTGCTGCACTACCTTTATTCAATGATAATAACACAGATGATGAAAAGAAGCAATCGTTAATGCTCTTAAGAAAGACCCATTTCCCGAAGATGTTCGTCGTGTTGCCCCAAACAAAATTGTCAAGTTTCAACGTCTCTCTTTGGCACAGTTTGTAACACAGCATTCACTTAACCTTTTCGAGTCACTGCTTCTGTCGACACATGGCGTGATCGTGATGATTATAAAGAAGCCTGCAAAGTTTGGCTTCATCTCAAAGCCGTCAATGATTGTGCAGAGCGGGCACTGGGCAGTCAAATTAGCTACTCACTTCAATGAAGTCCTTACAAAAAATGAACAACAGCGCCAGCTCCTCTATCAAGTGGTCGAACACCACAGAAAGCTGCTTCCAACAAGTGCAATAAAGTCAACCAATGGCTTGACTCTTTACAAACATTTCTCTTGCAATTTCTGGGCAACGTGTTGTCACCTAAAGCGTTGCGATCGTGACTGGTGAACGTACTTTTATGCGGTTTTCGCTAAAGTTTAGTGCATTTAATTTCATACCAAACGCTTGTTAATGTGATCTATTTTGTGCATTATTTATGTTTTTCTGCATGTGGAAACACTTATTGTATCATAAATTCAGAGTAAAACAATGGTTAAAACAAAAATGCTGCAACTGCAATGTAGATAAGTCAAAAAAGAATTACGTCACATATTCAAGGAATTTTGACAGATTATGCCAATAAAAGCAAACTTTGAGGTCGGTGGGAGAGCACTTCCTCTTGTCGGATTCACTTCAAATTTTCACAGAGTCATTTTTTCATGAATCCTCCTCAAATGAGAGGGTGTGCAAACAAAAATAAAAAATTTCAATTTTTTTTGGCCACCCTAATCCACAAGTTATAATTACACATAATACTGTAGTTTTTTTTTGTCGTATCGATGCCAGGAGTTCAAAATTTAGATCAAGTGAATATGTCCATGATCAGATTATGTCCACCTTCAGGCTTATCTGTATGTGTTTTGCCAAAGACCCAGCTCTAGACAGCTGCACTGTCCGAAACGGGCCATTCCGCTGCATGCTTTTGAGCGGTGTCGGGCCTGGGCTTTCACCACTCGGCTGTGCGGCCAACAATATTGCAGCTGACCAAACTGATATTCAATGAAGAGAACAAATGTTGCGACAATGCGTAATCAATCGACTTTCTGACACACACAAATATCTTGGAAATGACGACTATTTTGCAACTTCGATAATTCTCGTTGTAACTGTAGCTCAATGCATTGATTTTTAAAAATTGTGCAATTAACGTGAAAAAATCGAGATAAAACCCAAAAGGTAAAATCAGAAGAAAAAAACAACAACAGAAAGTTGGTGAAAACAGTGAAACTTCGACACAAGAACTTTACATGGGTCCGTGCAATTTGAACGTAGCTAGATATGAAAGTACAGCAATCAATCAAACTAATACGTTTTACAAAGTGAAAGTCATATTTGATAAAATTAAGTGATAGTCACAGACCTTTTCAAGTTGTGGTAAGTCTTGTCTTTAACATAATCCGAATCGTCATCTCCACTCTTATTGAGAAAGCGAGAAAAACCTCCCTTTTTCACATCCGCAAGTAAATTTTGCTCCATCGATTTCAGGTCTTCACTAAAAAACAATCGTTCCACGCCTGTCAACGTCTAAGACACTTTATTCCCTCAAACGGCCAAGTACGAGAAATCAAGAGGTTGACTTTTAATACCAGGCCAGCTGACATGGGCCTGTGGATGGGTAGCTGGCTACAGGCTCAACCCCAGACATGTTTCACACCCGAACTGTCACAATCACAAAGGAAAGAGCAAAGTTAAACTTTTACACCTCCGTATACACCAAAGCGTTCAATTATATGTTAATCATAAAATTGACAACTTTTTATCGAGGAAAAAATTTTATATAAAAATACAATAAAAATTTCAATAAAAATACATATACGGATATGATATAAAAATGCTACTTCAAATATAATATGTTGAATTATTCGCTTTTAATGTATGGTGATGGTGAGATACATGATGGTGAGATATTAGTGGTAGCTGTGTCAGTAAGCAAAAACGGCTTCTTGACTCCGCCAAGACAATTTATTAAAAAACTGATCATTACCTTTCTCTTTTATCTTTAAGAAGTCTATTAAGAGTAAACGTAATTTTTCTTCTGGGACCATTTGAGTCACCCTGAAAAAGAAGTCGGTGCTTAAAATAGGCTTGTGCAACAAACATTTCAAAAATAAAGTGATTTGCGTTCTTCTGGTGACTATATTAGGTTATCACCTGATGTTAATAGTGATGCCCAACTTTTGTTTCCGATGTTTCGTCAGTCAGCACAACTGACTTTATCAATGAAACAAGTAAACACTATCGACTAACCTTTTCAGCAGCAAAAAGGCACAACGCAAAAACATACTGACAATATGAATAAAGTAGATAGAACCAGTACTATCCGGCACCTGCAGCGTAAATTTAGCTATCTATTTGGGGTTCAACGTCAAGAAATTTTTAAATAATGTGAGACAAGACAGAAAAGGTATCAGCAAATCAATTTTTGTCGAAAAGCTCTGAGCAATGGAAAAGGTAGTTGCAACAATGCAACATCAAAGTAATTTTTTGGCAACAGAGAGCAAGCTTTGACCGTCGAAGTCGCTATAATAGCATCTGGACTGGAATCCAAGTGCTAGGTCTTATCTTGCAGTTAGGCAGGTAAACAGGATTGCTACATTGGCGGTTTTAATGCCAAATTTTAGAAACTTGACGTTTTTTTTAATACATTTTCAGATTAAAATATGGCACGGTCGCAACACCTTAAGCTATGGTAGTAATCATGCTGTTGACAAAATCAGCCCAAAATGCAACAGTATGAAAAGCATCATCAAGATTAGGAAAGAGTTGCCTTTTCAAATCTGATGTTTTGTAAATAGGCTAACTGCGCATTGATAAAACAGATTTTTTTTAAAACTATTTAGTATTTACAGCTTTGGTAGAGAGTTTGGTTTGTTGAACCATAGAGAAATTTTTTTAGAGAAATTTCTTAGTATTTACAATGCTGAAAAAAATTAAAAAAGTGCTAAAAATATATTAAAATGCCAAAGTCCAAGTAGCTTGCGAAACGCATTAAAAAACGCTCCAACTTCTAAACCTTGGCGTTAAAACCGCCAATATGGCAATCCTGTTTGCCGTGCAAGAGAAGGCCTAGCGTTTGGATTCCAGTCCAGATGATTATAGCGACATCCACGCTTCGACCATCATTCTGGTTGAGAACACTGAGAACACGCGCTATTTGGTTAACGTATCAACTTTCTGAAAACAATCTTTCAGTATGAATCCTTTTCAGTTTTAAAATTAGTAGAGTAATAGCGTTGATCCAAATAATTATATGGTAAAAAGTTATAGAGTTAACGGTGGGCAAACTGCGGCTCGCCGACATGTGTTTTGAAGCTGAAAAGTAATGTCCTAAATTGAGAAAGTGTTATTACCTCATAATTCAAAACCTTACATATAACAGACACAGATCAAACTGTTTCAAGTTTTCAAAGTCGAAGTTTTTTTGAAGACACAATGTCAAAAACATTCTGTCATCTTTTCAATGTCGGAATGAGCACAAATGCATTCACAAATTGAGGAAATTTCTGACCACAATAAGTCAGTGACTGTTTGGTTCGCCAATTGCAATCGTTCGCCTAACTGATAATAAAGAAACTTAGATGTTTAAATAGTCGTGCATCTTGCCGTTGTCAAACATTTATTTGCAGTTGTTGGATTTTCGTACTAAAACATGTCATACCGTTTAAAAAATGGTTAGGCAGGTTACTGTTAACAAGTTACTTAGCCTATGCAATGCATCTGATAACAAAACAATCTGTTCTGTTGAATCATAGTTGATCCCGCAGCGCGAAAATCTCATTCGTGAATAGCGCGTCTTATTCAGCTGGTTTACTTTTTATTGTGATAAATAGTGGTTGGCGATTATTCCTGTTCACATAGCCTGTAACATGTTTCTGACAAATTCCAGTTATTAGAACATTTGGCTGAAATCTATGAGAATTGCAAACGCATTGTAACTGCGCTAAGTTCTAAATTCTGCTCTCATGGAACTTAGGTCACGCTTCCTGTTAACAAATGCTATTCTCACATGAAATGCATTGCAAAGTATGCAAATTTCAAACCTAAATTCTGCTCTCACGGAATTTAGCCCACCACATCCTGATTTTGAAAGCGACATGACTGTGTAACGTTTCCGCAAAACATAAATCCTACCATAATATTACCTTTAAAAAAGTACTACTTAGTAAATGAGGCGGGGAATTGAAAAGTACTAATAACATATATAAACTGAAAGGATTTCCATTTTTAAAAACGACTCTCGAAGAAACAGACGAGGACAGACAAAACAGTAGCCAAGAATCGACTTGTAATCAACTTAAAAACACCGAACCTGCGGTCAGCAGAACTAAGCGGGAGTTCAGTGACCACATTAAAGATAAACCTCACGACAGGGAATGTCGCTTTTCTGGCACAGGTCGCAATGAACTAAATAGGGTAGACAAGATGAGCATTTGTTAATTTTCCGAGTAAGAGCTTGTAACCTTGATTATCGTAAAATACATTTAACTTGAATATACCGGACTAGTTTCAATTGCAGGCAATCATACCCTGCCTAGAGAGAACGAACGATACATCAACCACACCCTAAACAGAAACACCCTAAATTACCCTCTTGTACTAGAAAGTCAGAGTCTCTTAATTCACAAGCAGCCTACACAACAGAAGAAGAACCAGCCCACTGCCATGCTCCTGTTTTGTGCTTGTTGTTCATCAGCTGCGTATGTTACAGAAATGAAACAAACAGACGTTTGATAACTCCAAGTTGCTCTGCTTTGAAATTCCCTCACCATTTGTCAATGCCAGCAGTACTTGGGTGAACCACCAAATGGTAGCGGAATGGCCCGTTTCGATGAGTCCGATCTGTATTCAGTGATTTTTTTCAATTTTTTTTTTTAAATTATCGAGTACCGTAGCCTAATTATCATTGCCGTTTTAGGGTTAGGGGTAAGAAGTTAGGAACTCACCGAATCGGACTCACCGAATAGTAGCAGACCCAAATGGTAGTGCCGGGAATAAACAGTCGACTTATACTCGAAAGAAAATTTTATACCTTATAAGTGGAAACTTCGGATAAAATAGCAACTTCATCATGCGGCAGGTCAATAGCCTTTTGTTTAGCATGTCGTGGAGTCAAAACAACTTTGTGGCAAGCCTCGTTCAATCTCTGTCAAAATATTAAGCTCTTGTAAGACCATGCAGAAAGTTTCTATAAATAATCTACACTAATACCTGATAGAACAGGGGTGGGAAAACTTTTTATCTCGAGGGCCGCATTCAGAATCTGAATTTGTTCGAGGGCCGCAGTATAGTATAATTAAGATTATAAGCTAAAACATCAAATCTAAAATAGTCAAAACACAAGCCTTTATTTATTTTTAAAGTGACGAAAGAAACGGAGATTTTATATACAGTACATGCTTACATAAAAGATATAAAAAATGTTTGTCGCAATTATTTATTTGAATACAATCAAGATAACACTATGCCAGACGCACTTTGAGCGAATTAAACAGAATACATCTGTGAGCGTATTTACATAATCAGAAAAACTGTCGCAATCGCCGATTTTCTCTCTAACAACACCAAGAGTCTTGGTCTTGATTCAAGACTAAAACGAAAAAGAAAGTCTCATGATGCCAAAGACCGAAGTCAGAAATTTCGATTGTGACGTAGCCTAATCGGCTGTGTAGCAATGACTGCTTTGACACTAAGAATAGCCATGCATTCATGCAAGATCACAATGTGGCTGGGGAAACAAACTACTACAACGCGACAAAAAGACTAATTTATCTTTATCAAGATGAAATATATAAAGAAAAAGTTTAATTAAGTCATTGTAGAAATTAAAATTTTCAAGCAATTTTAGGATTATTTTATTATATATATATTTGCTTCAGGCTGTCGCGGGCCGTAGGTTGCCCACCTCTGTGATAGAATGCCATCCACACAAAGCAGAAATGGGTAATTTGCATATTTTAAATTGATAGCAGTGAAACAGGCTGCATTATAATTATAAATGGAGATATGCAGCTACAGTAGATGAGCCCCTGCCCCCTATTGGTAAGATTTCTGTACATATTCCGCTAGCTGAAAATATTCGAATACCAACCTGTAGCAACAATGAAGTACTTTCAGGAGTCGAACATGCCTCTGTTAAATTTTGGGATTTTGGTGTGCTGGTTATTTCAAAGTCTTCACTGCTCACATGCTGTGTTTGCAACATAAACAAGGGTTTAACGCAGTAAAGCCTGGAAAGTTCTAGCCATCTAGCCTGGAAAGATCGCTCATACGCCATCATCATCATCAACGCAGTAAAGTATTCATTGCAAACACAATCAAAAAGTTAAAACTATCATACAAATAATCTTTCCCTTTTAACCCAATGAGGTAATTATTACCTAAAATTAATCAATTTATATTGCTATGCTTTCTACGAAATCGGAGTGTCTAGGCAGCTAATTTTGTTCAGCCTCATCTCCATGGAGATGCCTCAACGTGGTGTAGAGGTGAACCCAGGCTGAAAGCTAGGCTCATTTCTAGCAACTCCCAGGGCTAATACTAATAGGCAGTTAGGCACACGTAAAAGACCCCAATGGCAATTTTGTTTTGGCGGAAGAGGGCAGTGCTTGACGGAAAGACATCCTGTAAAGCGGACCTTGATGAACAGAGCACCTGGCAGCCTGTTGCAACCAGTTCCATGAAGCTGCACGTTTTGAAATTGTTGGACATGGAGCTGGCCAAGAGTGTGTACATAACCCTCGCATAGCCATGACCACCCTAAACAACCATACAAGCGAATGGCCTTTGTCTTAATTTGGACCAGGACCAAACAAAGCCCAATGGTGATGATATCTGGGTAATGGGGACAGGCTTGGTAGAGTTAAAAGCCTCCAGCCTAGTTTCATACATCGGTGACGGATGTAGCAAGACCCATGTGGGCTGGCCTATCAAGTATTTTCCACAGTCCACTACTCCGCATGGGGAAGCCCCTAGAAAAGATGGAGTAAACATCGGACATTGCAATTTTCATCTGACCCGCTTGGCGGATTACCTACACACATATTGCTGTAAATCAAATAGCCACTGGTAACATGAACATACGCGCCGACTTCCGGGGGGGGGGGGGGGGGGCCGGGGGGCGGCGCCCCCCATAAATTTATGATTGAGGGGCAACGAAAATGGCTATTACAAGTGGAGTTTCAAAGATAAAATACTTCCAGAGAGATTTAGATCATTTAAACGGACTTAAAGAATGCCGAAAGTGAAAAACAGCAGCTGATCGCATGGCTTTCTCTGGAACGTGAAGTACTTCTGAGATGCGCACGGCAGGCACGCTCACAGTCACACACTGCTTATCTTCCCGCGCGTGAGGAGCAACTTCAAAGTCAAAACGCGTGGTAGCGAATGCGAGGTTGAATGTTTATTCTCATTTCACGAGTAATCCAAACGTCCGTTAGATTTTTTGTGACTTCAAACATGAAATCGATTTTAGCAAACTTTATTGAGTTGAAACTATGACACAACAAACAATTAGGTGAATACAGCTTGGAAATCATACGGAACGGGAGTTTTAAAGTAGAGCGTAGAGTAACTTACGCTGCTGGAATAGTCACGTAACTATTCATGGCAATATTAAGTAAACCAGCTAAATTAGACGACCTATTTTCAACAAGGTCTTCCCGCTGTGAGATCAATTATGATTCAACAGAACGCATTGTTTTGTTCGCAATGTGTGAGAATTAAATCGAAAACTGATAAAAGAAAAGGTGTTTAATGGTCTTGGTCGCAGATATTGCCTGCATTAACGACGTCTCTTACCGCTATTATCACCTAGCCAACCTGACATCATTGTTTTATGCGCCGCTAAGGTTTGACATCGACTTCAACGATCATGGAATGTTACGTAATAAGAACGATTATTATCTTACACGCAAAATAAAAAAATTGATCTCTTGAAACAGCTCTTTTTGCTGTTTTGTCTCGTGAGCTTTGTATATTGCTCAACAAGTGAATAAAGTTTAGAATTGACAAGGAATCATTAAATTTGAAAATTTAGTTTGAATCTTTGCAAATAAACGTATTCAAAACTTTTACTTCGGCCGACGTCATTTCACAATCCGTAATCTATGTCGGCAATGATTTTGATGCAGCAAAAATGCGTTCATTTTGAAAACTGCCGAGCTGGAGACAACAGCTTATCCCGTGTATAAGTCGAACCTGTCTTCTTGAGGTGAAAATCACTTGCGAAATGCGAACATCTCGACCTATGCTCGAGTATATAGGGTATTCGATAGAAGACTATAAAGACTTTCGATAAAAAACAGAAGAGAAAACACTTCGCCGTTGACCCGTTGTTACCGCTTTGAAGGTAAGTAGGCTAATTAGCAAAACGAGGTGAAGTGATAGCGGGTTTCCACTCTGCATTAGATTATGATTTTTTGCGTTTTATTTCGATAACTTCACTGTCTTGATCGTTGTTATTCACTCGCACGAAAAGGAAATGAATCGGCTTGTTTTCCAATTGTTCCAATTATGAGCTAATAATATCAAAATTTTTACGACTAGCCCTACTGCATGTGTAAAACTAATCGTTTCAAGCAGCGGTTCTAATAAATTCTGTTTGCGACCTAGGTGTCAACACAGTATACACAAGACAGTGAGCTTAATCAAAGGCTATTTTAATTGAGTAAAATAGCGTTATGGTTATGACGTCATCGCTTTTCTCGCCCCCCAAGGCTTTTTGAAAAGTCGGCGCCTATGAACATGAATAACAGTGATGCAAATAGAAATAACACAAAAACAGACTGATACAAACTACAATATCACCTCTTGATTGAATTTATCTTTAACAACTTCTTCAGAAAAGCTTGAACCATGCAAGCTTTCACTGTATTGTTCCGGATTGTGGACTTCTTCATCGGAGGTAACATAAATTCCGTTGTCAAAAGATTGAAACTCTTCATCACAATAAGTGGTTGGTTTTGATGGTGAAGATATGGCATTATCTGAAGGCTTACTGTTGTAATCGTTTGCGAATGTAGGAAAATCGTCACTGGAAGACAGAGATATGTTGTCTGGTGAATGTAATTGTCCTGAATTGTCAGTGGTGAATAAGTCATACATATTGAAAACATCAAGCTTAGATGGTTCTCTACATTCGGTCATAGAATCATATCCAGTCTCATACTCTGTTTTTCTGTCACTGTCAGAACTGAATTTTCTCAAATTTTCAAATTTGTTTGTTGTAAAGCTGTTATTTGTCTCAATATTACGTTCTTCATCAGCATAATTCCTTATAGAAGAAAAGGAACTTTTATCAGTTGAATCCAAAACACTGGAATTGGAATGTTGAATATCAGGGGTGGTACTAGTTTGATCACATGGCAGTGTTGTTCCCACAGGCGTCACATCACAATACTTTTTCTTTTTTGGAGCGATACCACTGTCTATGAACAGATGTTTACGTTTCATAGGAAGAACTAGCTTTTGCTTTTTTGTTTCATTGTATGAAATAGCTTGTTGTTCTACAGTCTTCGGTACAGATGATGTGCCTGGCAGTGACGACAACAAAGTAGAAAGTGACGTTGGTTTTGAAGACAAATTATTGGCAAATTTATCTTGTTTCACATCTGCACTATTTATGTACAAATGCATAGCAGAGAATACATTACGGTGTTCTGAAGACAATGATAACGCATTCTTGACTATTTTCGTGTCGTAATTATTAAATTGTTTTGCATTTAAATATGGCTGCTTTCCATTGATATCAATTTTATTCACTGTGCTTTTTTTAGCCATTAAAAAGTTGGTTCAAGCAGCATTCCACATTAATAATACTGTACTAACATTGTAACAACTATTTTAATTTTAATGACTTTTGCACTGATACCACCCTGTTTGCAAAAAAATTAATGTAAAACATATTTGTGAAGAAAGGAGCGTTCTTCCCGGCTATTACCACAAGGCTGAGCAGTGAGCACCCACTAGTACAGCAAGCAGTTGCGACTCACTAACCATAACAGCGTAGCTTCCACGCTAGCCATTTAGACCATCCAATCAACTATGTATTTCTCGTCAGGCGATGTAGCAAGAATTGACAGCATCTGTTTCGCCCATGACAACAAAAGTGAATTGACAGCAAAACACAGTGTATATCGCTGTCAATTCTTGCTACAATCGGCTGCTGAGAAACATATTATATAGTAATAGGGGGGTATGTTAAAAGACGCATTTTGAGTACAAACTCTGAGTACCCCCCAAAATTATGCCACTGGGAGTAAAAAAACATATTATGAAAAAAATTTTGGATTGTTCCTCCGGGAACTCCCAGCTACCGGGGGGTTTTATGAGCAATTGTCAAAATACATGGGATTTGATAGCTAAAATTTGAACCGGTTGTCATAGAAGACTGGGACCAGTCTCAAAAGTTTCATTTTGAAAAGTTAAGATAGGAATGTAACAGTTTCAGAAGTGTCAGGTGTATGGACAGGCCCATTTTGGCCCAAAACGGCCTTTTTGGCCTATCGCAAGTGTATGAAATTCAAAATTTTACCTTAATAAGTTTGAAACCGGGGTAATTTTTTATTTAAAACGTTATGATTCGAATTAGTACTTTCAAATGAATCATATGCATTAGGGTGGAGTGAAAAATTTTTTTTCTTTCAAATCAAAAAGTCTAGTTTACCAAAATTCGGAGTTGACCCCAAAAACACCTTCAAACACAATTTTGGGTCGGTTCCCCCCAGGGGGTGCAGGCACACCCCCCCTAAAGTTCGAAAAACCCCAATTTTATAAAAAATATTAATATCTCATTAACCACAGACGATAGAAAGTAGGTTGATGGCTCAAAATCATTAGAAGGTACAAGTTTATATTACCTTTAAGAGAAGTATTTTTACTAAAAGCACTACAAAGTGGTCATTTTTGCAATAATGCAATTTTAGTCGTAAATTTACGTCAAATTTGGTCGATTTTTGTATATTTAGTTGATATTTTATGCTTAGTACGGTGTAAATGCGTACAGTGGCGTTTGGCTACAAAACCGCATTGTTAATGACTCCCTTAGTCCTAATCTGTTATGATTAGGCAGTAGGCACGGATGTAGCTTCAATAATTGTAAGTTTATTTCAATGTATGTTCACTTGTTCAGATTAATTACGTGCTCGAGGTTCTTCAGCCTTGTCAATATTGCCAACCAAATCTACCACACAAAACCGATCATCTCTAAAAAGAAGTAGCAATAACTTGTGAAAGATTTGGAATTTCGGATAGAGCAGGTGCTGCTATTGCTACTGCCACTCTCAAAGCATTTGGTATAGTAACTGACATTGATAAATCACAAGTTATTGACCGAAGTAAATTAAGGAGAGAACGACAAAAGTACAGAGAAGAAATTCAGAAGGAAGAAGAATTGCAGTTCGATATTGTGGAAGGACTTTATGTTGATGGACGAAAGGATGCCACCATTACCAGTGTGAAACAAGGGAGCAACTATCATCGAACCAGAATCATTGAAGAGCACTATGTAGTTGTCGGTGAACCCTTTGAATTTTACATCACTCATATCACACCAAAAAATGGAACTGGTCAACAAATTGCTCAAGCCATGTATGGGGCAATTGAAGGCACAGCAATGGAAAGCAAGCTAAACATCATTGGGACAGACGGAACAGCAACTATGACAGGGAAAAAATCTGGTTTCATTACTTCCCTTAAAAAAAGCTTGGGCGTCCATTGCAATGGGTGGTGTGCTTGCTGCATCTCAATGAGCTCCCTCTAAGGCATATATTTCAAGAATTAGATGGTTCAACAAGTGGTCCAGAATCGTTTTCTGGAACAATTGAATGGAAAAGTGTCAGCTTGGGCTGTGGCAAATTTTCTGCCTATCTTACCGTATTTTACGGACCATAAGGCGCACCGGACTATAAGGCGCACCGGACCATAAGGCGCACCGGACCATATATAGTAGTATATCGGCACTGGTTTTGAGTGTAGGCAATAAAGCACTACCGCACTTGATCCATACATAAGGCGCATTGGACCATAAGGCGCATTGGACCATAAGGCGCACGATCAATTTATGAGGAAAAAAAAGAATTTAAAGTGCGCCTTATGGTCCGTAAAATACGGTAAATGACGAATTTCCTGTTCTTCCTGATGAAGTAATTGAAAGTCTCAGCAGTGATCAGTAGGCTATTATGCTATGCAAATGTGTCAAGCTGTTATGACAGGCGTTGTTACACAGGATTTCAAATACCTTGAAGTTGGTGGATAATGCCATTCCCGTTGGTTGACCTTAGGATGTCGAATCCTACGTTATTACGTTTCAAAAAAGAGGCCTTCAAAGAATTTGCGCACTTTGACTGAATACCTTGTTCGAGTCTATTTTTCCTGTTGGTTCCGCATCAAATATCATCATAGAATTACAGACGGGTCCAAATTTTTTTTATTTATGCTAAATGCCATTTCTCATTTTCCAAATGTACTGGTAAACAACATTGGACTGAAAGTTTTGCAAAACAATGCTTTTTTTGCCCACCATGAAAACATAATTTTGGCAATGCTGGGAGATGATGACCGAAGCGTTCGTATCACTGCAATAAACAAAATTCTTCAAAGCAGAAGTCAAAGCATCCATCAAGAAAGTGGTTCTGCTAAGATACGAATGTTCATTCTTCCGAAGTTGGATGCGGGAGCCAAAGCCTATTACGATATGTCAAGTTTGGCCCTTTCCGATTTTCACGAGCCGCCTGCAGTCAGGAACATGACGAATGAAGCTGTGCAACAAATTATCACAGATAAACTTGAGCTAAACCATCCCTGCCATAACCAGGCAGTGGAAAGGCATGTGCACTTGGTAACTGAAGCTGCTGCAAGCGTTGAAGGTTTTCACAGACGAGATGGCATGATCAGACAAAAAATTAAGTCTCGTATGCTAATGCCGTGCTTCAATACCAAAAATCAATTTAATGTCTGATGAACAATTTGCTGAAATTTGATTTATGATAAATTTGAACTTGGTCGTATAACTTACACGTAATTGAACATTTTTACATCAGCTCACTGTAGTTAAGAGCATTTTTTACAGCAGTTTTCTTCGCTAAGAAAATTGTAAATTAAGTATTTGCCCAAAGTAGATTAAAGTACAAGTTTGCCCAACGTCTGTTTTTCTGCTTTAGAAAAATTTTGCCCATACTTTTGCTTCAACACACGAATTTTTTAAGTAATATGCCAAAATTTCACACAAATCTATCTTCACATTTTTCAAGTCAAGGAAAAAATTGCTCAAATAATTTCTCAACTTTGCACCTTAGAGCGAACACTGCATTACAGTTACCATTTTATGATATTCATATTGTTAAATGACAATGAATCTGCTTGATTTTTCACTTCTATGACACATACTAAGCACAAAGATTAACTTAATTTACAAAATCAACCAAATTTGACGTAAATTTACGACTAAAATTATATTATTGCAAAAATGACCACTTTGTAGTGCTTTTAGTAAAAACACTTCTCTTAAAGGTAATATAAACTTGTACCTTCTGATGATTTTGAGCCATCAACCGATTTTCTATCGTCTGTGGTTAATGAGATATTAATTTTTTTTATAAAATTGGGGTTTTTCGAACTTTAGGGGGGGTGTGCCTGCACCCCCTGGGGGGCACCAACCCAAAATTGTGTTTGAAGGTGTTTTTGGGGTCAACTCCGAATTTTGGTAAACTAGACTTTTTGATTTGAAAGAAAAAAATTTTTTCACTCCACCCTAATATGCATGTCTAGTTGTAGAAAATTGATTGATTATATGACGTCATTACGTTTAAAATCAGAGACGTTTTGGGTAATGTCGTAAAAATTGTAATATAGGCCTAGGCATACAGCGAGTCATTATAAAGCATTTTCAATTTTCTTGCCCATGTTTGCTCTTTTGGAATATAAATATATGTACGTGTCAGTTACCAATGCGACATATTATATATATTCACAGGCCTCGAAATTTGTACTTTTTTCCGGCGGTCAAGCATGTCCTACCAGACTGGCCCTTTTAGCGGACATTTAATATCTCAACCGGACATATTTTTTGCATGTAGATTTTGCGCAAAATCACACTACAGTCTTCGAAATTAGCATATATTTACTTCGGCAAAAACGTTGCCGAGGCCAAACGGCAAAAGTTGAAATTGCCTCGGCAATTGCTGTGAACGTTTATTACAAAAAAAATTGTACCAAAACATGTAAAACGAGAAGCGAAAAATATACTAGAGTTGTCTATCACGACAGCACTGTTTAATTTGTTGTGATGTAATAATACCAAAAGTAGCGATAAAGCGAGCAACGCGATACGCACGCTGTTACAGTAATTCACGTTAAACAACTAACGGGGGGGGGGGGGGGGGAAGAAAGTTAATTTTGGGTTGATTCAACGTTCAAGTCAGCACAAATCGATTTAATTTTTCAGGCTGGTTATATTGTGTTTTTTTTAGGGTCATTTCATTATAATTCATCCAGGCCATGGAACCATAAAATTTATAATTGTCCCATTTTTTCACAGTTTAAAATGCTTGAAATTCTGAGTTATTTGGCACAAATTTTGTCAAAATTGGTCGAGCGGTTTTTGTTTTATCGCTATTTTAATGTTTAACCACCAGGTGGCGATTTTTTTAGTGAGCCGCATAAAAATGCTCATATCTTGGGACTTAGTTGCCCAATCTTCATAAAATTGGTATCTATCCCCCCATTTTCAGGGATGGGCTTTCCAAAAATGAAAGTTAAAATGAGCTAGGAGTTATACTTTTTGTGATATAAACATTTGTAGTGCTTCGATAGCCTGGCCGATTTCGCCATGCGGCCACACATTTTTTTCAAAATTTTTTTGATCATTATTATTAGCATATTTGTTATATTCCAAAAATATCTTTTAAATTACTTACAATTCACAACCTCATAATAAAAATTGTGCACAAAAATGCAGAATTTTTAAAATAGTCAAAAACATTAGATTTTATTTTTTTATGAATTTTGGGATAAGACTTTAGATTTCATTACCACTACTTGTATTACAACTATTTTATGAGCAGAACTGTAGTCAAGCTTTCTTCTCAATGCTAATATTGATGTAGATAACTGACTCCTATTCCAATAATTCTACTTTAATCACTAACAATTCATCAGCCCATACTGGGTGGTCCGCCCCTCCCCTCCCCCCTTACTACACCACTGTATGTCAAGCAAAGCATAGTAGTATAATACACTATTACACAAAGTGAAGGAGTCAAGACATAAAGATGAAGGAGTTTAATACATCGAAAGGATGTAATGAGCTTGTCCGATGTGGAAAATAATTATATCATTTTCCAAACATGTCTCGCTGCTACTGGTACGACAGTGTGCACAGTACAATTGTGTTACTTTAATTTGTCAGAAGTTACATTAAAGAACAGCGACAGTCTTAATAGTAAAGTGAGTTATATGCAACAATCTAAAAAATACATAACAATCTGAGAAAGAAAGTACATTACAAAGTAAAGTCACACTATTCTGACGATATAACTACAAGTCTATACACTTCTGCTATCATTTCTGAATTGGAATACAGTATATAGGCTTTGTCTGCACTGATCATTGTAAAATTACATACATACATCATTGTAAGATTATTAGTGCCAAGAAGTGTACGAAACATTAAAGATACTAGTTTTAAGTGACTTTCTGCAATAAAATACAATTAAAAAGGATTCAATAAACCTATAGTTTTGCATGCATAACTAGTGCATCCCATTTTGCATCGAACATTATGTGACACTGGACAAAATATGCTCACTGCAGAGCCATTACAACATGTGAGGGGCAACAATCGGAATGAATAAAAACGCAATTGAACAATGAACAAGGGCCGCCATGCATGTAAATAAACCGACAACCACGGTTTCTACCATGATTGTAGCTAAACATCTGAAAGGCAGCATGAATTACTATACAATTGAACACGGGTTGTCATGCATGCGAATAAACTTTAAACCACAGTTTCTAGCATGTATTGTACAGTAACTAAGCTCTGTGAGAGGAAGCAAAAATATAAATACAATACAACATAAATGATCAAAGGTTGTTGCACACTTGGACACATACAACAACATGCCATTATTGTAACATTAGTCAAGACCTAGACAGCAATTTCAGGCAATCAAACCCAACCTAATAGAAGCCAATCAATGCTCTTCTTGAATGCAAATGAAGCGACGATTCACAGTTTCCATGTTTGGAGCCGAAAATATGTATATTCTGCCTGTTATAGTGGAAACTGTTCAAAATCATCATGATTGAAGAAATGTGCATGTAACACTTATCTTCACGGCCAGGCTAATCGAAAGATGGAGAGGGGCCACAAGGATGCATAAAATTGACCAGAACATCACTCTTTTCTTTGTCCACAATAATTCAACAAGCCCAACCCACCACTGACCGTCATAAACACATGCTACATAAGACATGACACTTGCATCTTGGATGTTTATCATTGGGGGTGCATAGCCTGCATAGCCTAGTGGTGAGAACACTGGAACGGCAATCGAAAGGGCGCCGGTTCGACACCGCTCTAGAGCATGCGGCTGTGTCAGGACACTAAAAGGCATGCCTGAAGGTGGACACGAAGATTGGCTTCCTTGCCTTCCCGTCCACTTAATCTAAATCTTCAACCACCGGGTGTAAGCCTGGATACGACAAGGAAAGGAAGGAATCATTGGGGCTGCCTCGAAGAAACAATGTGTGCCAGCGAATTGTGAATCCTCTGATACGCGCTTAAAACTGAAAGAACCAATACAACTTGAACTAAAGTAATGGTATCCATGAGTACTAGGCACAGTGCTTCCACGCTGGAACCTTTGTTCAAAAGTGGTCATTTTTTGCCACAAATCATGGTAAATCTCCATGTGACGAGATTGATGGAGTGGTAAAAAGGAAGCTGGGTAACGAAAGTCTAGGCAGACCAACTGCTAACCAAATTTTGACTGCTGCAGCTGCCTATCAATACTGCTCTGAAGCTGTAACAAGTGTAACTTTCTTCTATATAAAAGCTGAGGAACTGGTGCCAGTGAGAAATACTCAACATAGATTCCAGCGTGGAAGCACTGTGCCTGGTCTTGAATTTCTTCAATCCAGATGATTTTGGACAGTTTCCACTATAACAGGCAGAATATACACATTTTCGGCTCCAAACATGGAAACTGTGAATCGTCGCTTCATTTGCATTCAAGAAGAGCATTGATTGGCTTCTATTAGGTTGGGTTTGATTGCCTGAAATTGCTGTCTAGGTCTTGACTAATGTTACAATAATGGCATGTTGTTCTATGTGTCCAAGTGTACAACAACCTTTGTTCATTTATGTTGTATTTATATTTTTGCTTCCTTTCACAGAGCATAGTTACTGTACAATACATGCTAGAAACCGTGGTTTGCAGTTTATTCGCATGCATGACAACCCGTGTTCAAATTTATGCTGCTTTTCACATGTTTAGCTACATGGTAGAAACCGTGGTTATCGGTTTATTTTTATTTACATGCATGGCGGCCCTTGTTCTTGCGTTTTTATTCATTCCGATTCTTGCCCCTCACATGTTGTAATGGCTCTGCAGTGAGCATATTTTGTCGGTTTATTTACATGCATGGCGGCCCTTGTTCTTGCGTTTTTATTCATTCCGATTCTTGCCCCTCACATGTTGTAATGGCTCTGCAGTGAGCATATTTTGTCCAGTGTCACATGATGTTAAATGCAAAATGGGATGCACTAGTTATGCATGCAAAACTATAGGTTTATTGAATCCTTTTTAATTGTATTTTATTGCAGAAAGTCACTTAAAACTAGTATCTTTAATGTTTCGTACACTTCTTGGCACTAATAATCTTACAATGATGTATGTATGTAATTTTACAATGATCAGTGCAGACAAAGCCTATATACTGTATTCCAATTCAGAAATGATAGCAGAAGTGTATAGACTTGTAGTTATATCGTCAGAATAGTGTGACTTTATTTTGCAATGTTATGTACCGGTGGGGTGTTGTACAATGTACATACTTGCTCAGATTGTTGCATATAACTCACTTTACTATTAAGACTGTCGCTGTTCTTTAATGTAACTTCTGACAAATCAAAGTAACGCAATTGTACTATGCACACTGTCGTACCGGTAGCAGCGAGACATGTTTGGAAAATGATAGAATTATTTCCCACATCGGACAAGCTCATTACATCCTGTCGATGTATTCTCCTTCATCTTTATGTCTTGACTCCTTCACTTTGTGTAATAATGTATTATACTACTATGCTTTGCTTGACATACAGTGGCGTAGTAAGGGGGGGAGGGGCGGACCGCCCAGTATGGGCTGATAAAAAAAATTAAAATCCAATGTTTTTGACTATTTTAAAAATTCTGCATTTTTGTGCACAATTTTTATTATGAGGTTGTTAATTGTAAGTGATTAAAAAGATATTTTTGGAATATATCATCTATGCTAATAATAATGATCATAAAAATTTTGAAAAAAACATGTGGCCGCATGGCGAAATCGGCCAGGCAATCGAAGCACTACAAATGTTTATATCACAAAAAGTATCACTCTTAACTCATTTTAACCTTCATTTTTGGAAAGCCCACCCCTGAAAATGGGGGGATAGATACCAATTTTATGAAGATTGGGCAACTAAGTCCCAAGATATGAGCATTTATATGCGGCTCACTAAAAAAATCGCCACCTGGTGGTCAAACATTAAAATAGCGATAAAACAAAAACTGCTCAACCAATTTTGACAAAATTTGTGCCAAATAACTCAGAATTTCAAGCATTTTAAACTGTGAAAAAATGGGACAATTCTAAATTCTATGGTTCCAAAATTTCAATTTTCTGGATGAATTATAATGAAATGACCACAACAACAATGCCCAATAAGAAATTTACGTTTGTTTTACATTAATTCGACATCTAGTGACGTTGAATTATTATAAAATAACGTTAATTGCGCAACCAGGTACCGGTAACAAATTATTGGTGGCCGTGCTTAACTATATTTATCGATGCATATACCGCAATATTAAATCTTTTCGTGCACGTCTTTTAAACCATTAAGGTTTTGCCACCTTTTCCTTTTGTTGGGTTTGTAGCTGTATTTTTTTCTTCACAATATCATTTCTTTTGCATTCTGACGAAAAAAAATAAATTGAATTGTATTGAATAACAGCTCCCTGCGAGAAGATTGCCTCGATTTACGTATACAGTACACTAACATAATTTTGGCACAACTGTGAGCAACACAAAGTCAGTTTGATAAAGAACTAGCTGTCAGAATTGAAATCATCAGCTGCTGTATCGGAGGATGAGGTTGTCGCGTCATCAGACACATCAACAGGCTCATCGCTTGGCTGTAAATTTACAGTCTTCGCCGTTCGCAATGGAGCGTCCACGTTTTGCGGCTTTCGTGCTTTGATACCCATTCACACGCCTCTTTCGCAGAGCTCCATCAGAGTGTTGACTAAGGAAAAAATCTATGGCTGTGGCATAATGACTGGGAGGAATGTCCAACCCTAACCTTACAACCGCTCGTGTGGCCTCGGCATTTTTACTGCCGACGCTAATGCGCCATTCATGCATCTGCCTCGGCAATTGCCGAGGCTAATTTCGAAGACTGACAACAGTATTGTGTGTAGTGGTGTTTGTAGAAGAAGACTTTCTACAACAGAATAACTCTGCAATGGTTGATGGCTGAATTAACCGACCCTGAAGTATACTGGAGCAGATTGCTTGCAAATAAGTCAGTGCATTAATGACAGTCGTGTAAGGACGCAATAAACACAATTGAAAACAACAATCCAAATTTCCTTATTACAAAAGCAACTACGATCACTTATTTCGTGGTTTTCGCGTTATAGAATCGTTGTGCCAAGCGATCACTGCCGGCGCGGGGTCGTAAATTTTCAGCTCTATTTCTATCAGTATCAGCGTGAATAAGATCGCCACATTCGCCTAAGCACATGCGAAACCCAGCTGAGACTTGCTTCTCTGTGACGTTTCTTTTTAACAAACGATCAATGTAACGCAATAATCCCCATCGTTAAAATTAGAATACATATCCTGCGGAAAAGTTCAGACAACTTTATTTCAAGGCAACATTGCAAGGCGTTGAAATGATGTAAAAATGGCTACTTTTGCCATCAGCTCGTTCACCACGCCACTCTAATGTGATCTTTAAAGCAATTGCTTGTACTATTATTGTTTCAGCTCGGTATTTGTTCGCGTTAAACAAACAATTGTAACAATTCAAATTTACAATATATTTTTGCTGCATTAGCTCTATTTTTGTCAAGAATTTTGCGGCGGTCATTTATGACCGACCAATGAGTCGGCTTCGGCAGACATTCGAGGTCATTCCGGAGGTCATGTCCGCCATGACCGCCGGATATTTCGAGGCCTGTATTCAGTATTATATACCGTATATAATATATATAATAATATACTGATAAAATAATAAGATATAGGCTAGCGTGCATGATACCGAAACAGGACAATCAGTTTAAATATGGCACGGCCGTAACACCTTAATAAAAATTTTATAAATTTAGAACAAAGAGGAAAAAAAAGCTAGTGACTTTTTCTAAATTCATAAAATTTTTAGGTGTTACGAGTCCCGTGCCATATTTTAAACTGATTGTCCTGCTTTGCTATCATGCACGCTATAACCAGTGGCGTAGCCAGAAAAAAAATTTGAGGGGGCCAAATATTTAATGAATTGAAGAGAACGACAACGAATTACTGCGGGACCATCTAACGACACTCGCACGAGTATCTCCATGGTATCTCCATGGCTGATTTTAAAGAAGTTCGCTATTCCCTAGAATTCTTTTTAGCAACGAAAAACAACGCTCGACATGATTGTGTTGACGATGACGGCGAGGTTGTAACAGATGAGGTTAAGCTAACATTCTGTATATATATATAGATAAAGCACTACAGTTACTCTTCAAAAAGGTTTCTTTATTGATTACCCAACATTTATGTCGATGAATACTGAAAAGTTTGGGTGTTCATCAGGACAATTATCGTTTCTAGCACTAGTTGCTACGTTCATCTGATGAAATTGAAAGTAAAATTAACAACAAACAAGCTGGTTTATTGCTTCACTGACGTTTCGCGCACCATGACAATGCGCATCCTCAGAGCGAATAACATACAAAATAAAATTTCACCAGGTTATATACTGCAGTGCGATTGAAGGCAAGAAAAAATAAAACACGCAATATTTTTAAAAAATGGCCAATGATGTGTGAGCAGTTACTTTCCACGCTAAATTACATAAAAACTTCCAACAATAGACATAAAAATTCAAAGCGGTGACGAGCAACAGAAAAAGTGCGATTGAAGGCAAGAGAAATAGAACACAATGTTTTAAAGATTGGCTAATGATGTGCGGTTACTTTCGACGTTAAATTACGTAAAAACTAAAAATTTCAACTAATAATTTCAACTTTAATAATAACAAGAGATAATTCCCCCCCCCCCCGGGATAAGTTAAGTCCGCTAAGGGACTAATATCAGCTGTTTAGAAGTATATCAAACCATTCAACAATTTCTCACAAAATTTCGGGGGGGGGGCCCGGGCCCCCCATAGATCCGTGCCAGCCCCGGACCCCCCTAGAATACGCGTGCCTTCGGTACGCTCTAACCCCCCAACAGCTTTATTGTTTCCCTTGCTTAATCCACCAGGATACGCCATTGCACATCAGGTGGCGATGTCTTAAATCAAACACTTTGTCGTTCTCTTCAATTCATTAAATATTTGGCCCCCTCAAATTTTTTTCTGGCTACGCCACTGGTTATAGCGTGCATGATAGCAAAGCAGGACAATCAGTTTAAAATATGGCACGGTCGTAACAATTTAGAAAAAGTCACTAGCCTTTTTTCCTCTTCGTTTTAAATTTATAAAATTTTTATTAAGGTGTTACGGCCGTGCCATATTTTAAACTGATTGTCCTGTTTCGGTATCATGCACGCTAGCTTTTTGTCGCTTCTACCTTTTTCTAGACCTCTGCTGTGTTTGTCATATACTGTTTTTTCGTTGTGATGGTCAGAACTAAAAACAAACAAAACTGAAACGGCCACAAAAATGCGTAGCCTAACGATTGAGTCACTTCGGGTTAGAATTTAGTTTAAAAAAGAATCACCTCCGGGTGGTATTGAACTCATATCCTTGGGAGTAAGAGCCAGACAAAAACCGCACGCGCCACTGACTTACTTGGCAAAGGCGGTTGAATTTAGAAGTTATATATTCACTTTTTCTTTTGTCTTTTGCTTAAAAGGAGGTGAAAAAAGAAAAAATACACACCAGCGCGCATGCGCAGTAAAAGCGACGTAAAGATTAAAAAAAAAGCATGGAACGGCTGTATTTACGGCGCCGTAAACGTAGCCACTTCCGTTAAAAAAACCTGCGTGTGCTTTTAGCACCATTTTAAATCATTACACAAAAGCCTCAGAAAGCTGCAAATAGTAACACGTATATATAATTATACAATATACATACTTATGCTGATATGGTAGTTAATATATAGGCTGAGGCTATATTTACACTATATAGTGTAATAATAGCCTCAATAGTGTTGCCAGATAAGAAATTCTGCCCTAATTTGAGAAAAGTTTAAAGCTGTTGAAAATAAAAACTTGTATTTTGGAATTTCTTTTTAGTCCTGGGCAAAGATCAAGACCCTAATCTTATTCCTAACTCTAACGTTTACCTTAACCCTTCCTAACTTTAATCCTAACTCTGGCAACACCTGATTGTAACCATGGCATTAAATGTGGAAAAACAGCCACTTCCTAGTATATATAATATGGAATATAACTAGGCCTATATACAAAAACAAGAGCTTGGTAGGCCTATATGGGCTCACAGCAAAGATTTTGGCTCAAAATCGCCTGTATGGTAAAGCGTCTAGCTAGCAAGGTTCAGTGTGTGTTTAACCAAAATTTCTAAAACCAGGCCTTAAAACTCGTGTTTTTTTCCGGCAGCCATCGTGGCCTACCGAGAGCTCCTTCTCGGCGGCCAAATCTGCGTGCTTGGAGGCCAAAATACAATAATGATAGCACAAGTAAATAGCATTAAACTTGCAACAATGTTAAAATGATCACTTAGCGTTGTTGAAGTCTGGGCGACGTCCTGCAATAGAACCGTTGTACCACGCATTAAATGCTTTATCGGGATTGTAATCCGGTATTGCGGGACCATCTAACGACCCTAAATTGTTTTAACTGCTCGCAGCTCAGTAAATTGTTTCAACTGCATACCGCCTTTCATAAAACTTGACCATTTATTCCGTTATGATGTCACCTTTGAGAGTGTGAAGTCACTAACCTGCAGCGTTCTCAACTATTAAGACACGTGTTTTACCCACGGATGTCAACTAACCTAGTTCTCCTTTTTAACAATGATTCAATGTCCGACAACATTGAATCGATATAAAAATGACAATATTGCCAGCCGATGTAAATTAGCACTTCGGATTAACAATTTGTTAAAATAAACATCGGGAATTGCAAACAAGACTTACAGCGCTGGTGATCGCAGTTGGATATATTCAATACAACCTGGGTTTTTTTTTTCGCTGACACTTTTCGGTCATTTGTCCGAAATGACTTGAAAAAATTCGGTCATTTTTTATTTATTTCGGTCATTTTTTCTGAGGAAAATATTTCCTTTCAAGTAGCTGATACAAACCAAAATTTGCACTTCCTGACTAACTACAACATAGGCGCCAGTGTTGTACGTTGACGCCGTCAATTTGACGGCGTCATTTGACGGCGTCAACTTTTTGTTGACGCTGAGGCTAGCGCCGTCAGTTTATTTTTCATTTGACGGAAGTGATAGCACCGTCAACTATTTTGCCGATTTTAAGCGTCAAGCGCTAAGCGTCATTTTTTGTTTTCATGGAAAATCTCGTTTCACAATAAGAGTTTCACAATGTATTCTGGCCAGCGCGACTCATCTGAATTAACGGCTTTTGCGTTGGTTGGAATGGCTCTCTGGAATACATGCAGAAGAAGTTCGCCAAATGGTGATCACCCATGTATTGAGAACGAGAGATCAGAGACAGAATGCAAAAAATCCATGAATGGCATCGCGGACGTTGAATATACTTTATTTCAAGAGCTCTATCGTTACCACCGTGTTATCTCGGAGGTGACGGCTCTATGCCCCTGAAAAGAGCGATGTTGGTGCAGTGGACCTCGTTAAAAGATGTATATCATACATGCTAAACTATCACAGCACGCTTGGAACAGTGATACCTTTCCGACTAAACGTTTTCAACTTGTTTTTGAAATACAACACACCAATACCAACCAGCGCTGCTGTGGAACGCATGTTTTCACTTGGAAATGACAATATGCGCAGGGGCGCCGGAAGCGTGGGGGAGCGGATGCCCCCCTGCCCTCAAATTTCTGTGGATGGGGAGGGAAGAGGGGGCAATGGTGCCATTTTAAGGTCATGTAAGCTACTGCACACTTTGCAATATAAAAATTTATGCTATCCGCTTTTAGCCTAATTATAATATTCTATTTTTGCCTCAAAATAATATTCTCGACACAGAATTCTCCATCACAGTAAGTTATATTACATCATTATGTACCAGCTGTGTCTCGATTATGGTGACACTCCAGGGCAGTGGAAGATTGCCCATGTAACCCCAATCTTTAAAAAGGGAAACCGAAGAACTCCTGCAAACTATCGTCCAGTGAGCCTCACAAGTTGTGTCTGTAAGTTAATGGAGTCATGCCTAAGAGAAGTCATCTGGCACTTCTGGGATGAGCGTGACCCCGTGACCTTATTAAATCATCCCAATTTGGATTTATCCCACAATCCTCATGCACAACCCAACTTCTTGAATTTCTGGAAGACATCACATCTATTGTTGATAAAGGTCAATGCGTTGATGTTGTCTATTTGGACTTTTCCAAAGCCTTCAATTCTGTTCCACACGAAAGACTAATGAGGAAACTGTCGGCTTTGGGTATAAAAGGCAATGTTTATTCGTGGATACGTTCCTTCCTTTCTGGTAGGAGTGAAGTCGTTGTGGTGGATGGAGAGAAAAGTGATCCGAAACCCATGATATCCGGTGTGCCTCAGGGAAGTTGCCTTGGGCCTCTGCTGTTTATTGCCTATGTCAATGACGCTGATGACTACATTAGTCACAGCACCTTGTTGAAATACGCGGATGACATGAAAATCTACACAGAATTGAGCAGGGATGATCCCGATCTTGCCTCATCCCTGCTACAAACGGACTTGAAATTGTTAATGGACTGGTCTGAATCCTGGCAACTACAGTTTAATGTTAACAAGTGCTCCACTCTGCACTTTGGTCATGGCAACTTAGAGCATCAGTATGTTCTAGGTGACATGCCAATTGCCCCTAAAAAGAGTGAAAAAGACTTGGGCGTTATGATAACGACTGATCTTAAAACATCCACCCATGTCTCGTATGCAGTTAAAAAGGCGGAGATGGTCCTGGGTGTTTTAAAACGAACACTGGTCAGCAGGGACAAGCATGTCTTTTTAAGATTATATAAACAGTTGATCAGGCCCCACTTGGAATTTGCAGTGGGGGCTTGGAATCCCCATTCTGTTCGGGACATTGATTTGCTAGAGAGGGTGCAACAACGAGCAACAAAATGCATTCATGGACTGAAAAACCTAACCTATGAACAAAGACTGTTTGAACTAGACCTTCTCTCGTTGGAAAAACGGAGATTAATTTTTGATTTGACAGAAGTTTTTAAATTAGTACACAATGTTTCGGTATCACCATGTTCCAAATATTTTCTTTTTAACTCTAATTCAACCAGAGGCCATAATTTTAAATTGCATAAACAGTTTTCTCAACTGAACTGCCGTAAATTTTCCTTTGCCAATAGAGTAGTCGATACTTGGAATAATTTACCATATGCTGTAGTCAATAGTATGTCTATTGCAACATTTAAGCGACGTGTCGAAAACTATTTATGATTGTGTCTTATCTTTTTTGTTCCTTGTGATTTTTGTTTTCTCTTCAAAATTTTCTTATTTTTATTTATTTATGTTTTCTTATCAATTGTTATCTGCGAGTATGTTAATGTTTTTCTCTGTAGTACCATGTGTACTGGACCAGAATACATTATTATTATTATTATTATAAAATAGCATGATGCCCTTCCGTGCCATTGTTCTTTGTATAGCGGACACTTGTATCATTACTCGATAATGAGCTGATAGATGAGCATTATCGCTATATCTTATCTTAAAACTTACAAAAAAAATTGGCCTTCAAGCAACAAAAATGCCCTTTTTTTATACTCCTGCCCAGTGCCCATCCAGTCAAAAATTGCTCTGGCGCCCCTGAATATGTGTCTCAAACGCAGCAGATTGTCAGACAAACGTTTTGAAATGCTTGTTTTTCTGCAAGGAAATAACTAATAGGCTGAGCAGCTAATTACAATACAGTCTCAAAACATAATACCTGCTCTTTATTTATAGCTATTGTTAGCCTGAACTTGGTTGAAATATTTTCGTTTTATGAGACGCTGGCAAAAAATAGCGCTAGAAATTAGCGCTGACGCCGTCAATTTCTTTAAGAGCTTACGCAGTCCTTTACGCCGCAAAGTTTTTAGGCAATTCGCGCTGACGCTGACAAATTATTTCAATGACGCGTACAACACTGATAGGCGCCAACTTTTTATGCTGTATTGATACATAAAACAATAGATGAACTAGCGATCGGCAGCAGGACAACATTTTTTGAATGCAAACCGCAACAGCTTTGCGATAAATAATCACTAGAACGAGTAGGATGCTACAATTCCACACCAGACAAAATCTGTCATTTTTACATTGATTTAACGTCTGCAGACGTTGAATCAATGTAAAAATGGCTGATTTTGCTGCCTGCAACATAGCAAAAATCTACCATTTTGTGTCGATTTAATGTCATCAGATGTTGAATGCACCCAAAAACAACATAATTTGCTACGTAGCGTGCGTTTAGCTTTACGCGCTTGCAAACAGACTCGATGTTGCTTTCGAAAGTCGAAACCTCTGCAGTGAATTGTCGCGGCAGTGAACCGCTCGCTGTGAAAATGAACTTGAAGTCTCGGCACAACGTAAACACCAACCAACGCAACAAGGGCTGGTAAAAACCGCATTGCGCACATGCGGAATGATCAACGCAACAACGGACTCGCGCAAACTGCATGGCGCACACACGACCGTTGCCATAGAAACCTGATCAAAGGCGGAAATATGCGCATCTTTTGTTTCATCTGCAACACGAAAACAGGCCAACCATAAAGTTGAAAGCAGGTCAGTCATAAGTTGCGATATTGTAGTGAAAAGGGAGCTATAATCAAACGTCTCTCCGTAACTATTTTTCAAGAGCTGTTTACGGATGTCAGCAACTTCTAAATTTATTCAAGGTGACGTGCTGTTGAATTGATGTAAACGTGAATGATTTTACTTACAACAGGTACATTTTCAAGCGTATAATCAAGTTAGTACTTGCATTCCATTTTCAAGACATTGTCATTCCATTTACAGTAGGCTATACCTTTTACTTTTTAGTAAACCTTTTCGTCTCTTATTTCATGGTAATAAATCTAATTCGTTGCTAAACTTTATGTTGTGCTTAGCTTAAAGAGTCGCAGTCCATCAACCGCTAGTTTACGCAGACGCATGGCATGTGTTTGCTTAACCGAAGTGGTCGAGTTTTGTTTATAATAATTAACGGTACCGGTAGGTCGAACGTAGCGATAACTCCGAGTGTGGCAATAAAAGCAATCCTAGTGTGACGACATAATTATGTCATCCATCTGCGTGACATTTTGCTGAATTTACGTTGCTGCTGATGAAATACGCTTTCGCCCCCACGGCCAAAAAAATAGTTAGGCACCTATGAGCTACAACATTAAGTTTCGCTGAGAAACGTTGTCGTGTTTTATCTGAGAAAAATTTCTTCAACGTTCATCAGCGAAACTCAACCTTGCAACACCCGAATTGACTATATATTTTTCGGACATTTTGACCGAATTGACTATATTTTTTTCGGACATTTTGCTAAAAAATCGGTCAATGACCGATAAATGACCGAAAAAAAAAAACCAGAATACAACAGTAGTGACTATGATGCGCTGACCTAATTCTGCGTCACTCTTTGATGCTACATATTTTCGACATTTAATCCACGATCATTCTATTGCGAAATTAAATAATTGGCTAGAAGAAACCGGTGGCCAAACTTGGCCGACGGAGGAGGTAGCACCGGCGGTCATTCAAACACTACTTAGCGGCCATGGCCGCGATGGCCGCCGGCTGCTTTAAGGCTTGTAAAACTGACTAGATGTATGAGTGTAGGCCTATAGGCTAGCCATTAAGGTTAGTTTTGACTTTTGAACTAAACTTTTTGCTGTGTGAGTTGTAGACTGCGGCTGAGGAGAATCATCATGCATGCTTACAGTTTGGTGTACAACTAACTTGGTTCTTAGCAATAAACCCTGCTTAGCCTTTTTCATTTGAACAACGTTATAAAGAATACCTCAAATTTACAATAAAAAAAATGTTCAGTAACACAAATAGCTGTAGGCCTACTACTCCAGTTTTTAATCATCCACATTTTCATAAAGTTGGATCATTTCTTCAGCATCCTGTACCTCACTGACTGCTGTAGCCATTGGCGTAATTTTTTTTTTAAATTTGTCGAAATTAGGGGTGCTCTAAGTTATCTTATGAAAATTGTTAATATAGGCTAATCAATTGAAAACCTGACCGATGGAAAATACAAATGACTCAATCTAATAGTAAATTCAACCATGTTTAGCCTACGTCATGAAACGTCGAATCAACATAAAAGATAATTTTGTCGTATGTGTAATCGAATAGACTGCAGCGGTGTGTCAAACGATCAGATAGAAATGAAAACAAGTATTACATGCGAGGCGAAAGGGATCCTACATTGAATATTGAAATATATTCGACTTTAATTTGTTCACGTCTACCTTATAATGCGGCTTGCTATAAATTAATCACATCCAAATTTGTTTCTGCGGGTCGTTGTCTTGGAAACAAACTCCGTGACAAGTTCTTCCATGTTTAATTTCTCCGCCAATTCGCGATAACTACCTATAACGGCCAAATTGTTCAGTCGTTGTTGCGTTTGAGTGCTGCGAAGGTAGGTCTTCAAGCGTCGTAATAACGAAAAGGAACGTTCGGCTTCACAGGAAGAAGTCGGCATAACAATGTAAGTTACCAAAGCTGCATATATATTTGGCATTATATCGACCATTGACGGCTGTGCAATGAATTTCTGACGTAGCGTATTCACTGTCACAACACAACATCACCGTCACGTTTGCAACAAGCGAACCACTGTTTGCGTTCACGCAGCAAATCCTTGCGTTCCCAATCACCATCATAAAATTGGCTTACTTTCGTAACATCGGCTTCTTTCATTGTGGGATTCTCTAGCACAGGGGTTCCCAAACTTTCTGTTCATCGGTACCCTTTGGTCAATTTATAGATTTGCTCGTGTACCCCCAAAATTTTCTTATATTTTTGGCTTTAGAAAGTTTAGATATTGCAACAAATTAACAGTAGAGCTGCATTAGAAGACTGCATACATGATATTTTGTACCAATCAAAGCACACAAAGTTATTCATAACAATGTAATCCAAGGTTAAACAAACACTACAATCAATCAAACAAACCATATGTCGGCTGAATAAGCCTAGCAATCCTAGCTAATGTGATGGATGAGCCTGCTTTTTAGCAACAAGCTCATTAATACGAGGGGAAACATTAGCAACAGCACAACGAAGATCATGTTCAGGTATTTTGAGCTGTGATCTGTTTTTTGATTTGATTCCAAGCAGCACTGAAAATGTTGACTCACACAACCATGTTGATGGAAACAACAACAATGCATGAATAGCAGGTTCCGCAATCTTTTTGTACGACTTGCACATCGTAAACCAAAAATCACTTAAGTTTCTCTCAGAGTACACATCGCATGCAAAGCCATCATGTTGGAGTTCAATCAGTTCCTCTTGCATCCCTGTCCTAGCCTGCAGTGTCTGAGCGTTCGCGGTGAAAGGATTCCTAAGATATGCAACTTCGCAATATTTTAAGGCTGATTAGAAGTTATTGAAAGAATATTCTTATACTTAATCTAATGTACCCCTTGAAAAGTCGAAATGTACCCCTGGGGGTACATGTACCCCAGTTTGGGAACCCCTGCTCTAGCAGCTCTCGTAGCAAGTCTGCCATTCGGTATGATGAAGAAAGGAAACGGCTAACGATTGCATCTGACGCCGTTTGCAGAATGTTTTTGTAGACGTTTGAGTAGAAAACAGCAATTTCGTCGTCTTTCATTGTGGGATTCTCTAGCAGCTCTCGTAGCAAGTCTGCCATTCGGTATGATGAACAAGGAAAACGGCTAACGATTGCACCTGACGCCGTTTGCAGAATGTTTTTGTAGACGTTTGAGTAGAAAACAGTAATTTTCTTCGAGCCAGACAAATTGTTTTCTCTCGAACGGCACTTCTTGACGCAGTGCGCGTGTTTGTGCTTAATTGTTACGCAATAGTACATTCATGTCTGCCCTTGATATGTGTGGCGCTGCGTGCCACACACAAATGTAAAACACTGAAAATATTGCGCTTTGGTGAAACGACTTTCAAGAAAGAAAAAAAAAACGTTATTTAGCAATGCAAATTTCCATTTGAATCGGTGTATTTTGTATGCAAACCAGGACCCAGGGGTGCTCTCGCATTTATGTTGTTACCTCAGATTTTCATTTTGGGGTGCTCAAGCACCCTTCGCACCCCTGAAATGACGCCTGTGGCTGTAGCTGATGCAAAAAAAACATTACCTTATCATTTTTGTATTGCAGTGTGGACCATTTATCGAGGATCCCAGTGCCTTAATACCGTGCAAGCTCTGTACAAAGTTAAAAACCAAAAAACCTAGATTTACCTAAATTTGAAAAAAAAACACTTAAAACCCAGATGTGGTCAAAAAAACCCAGATCTAGGTGGAAAAACCAAGCTCTGGCATCCTTGGTTTTGAATCGTCCGCCTTTGTCAGTGACGTCATGCAAAAAAACGCAACTACTTTGGGAAGGGTGCAAAAACACGGAATAGAAGTGAAAGTGGAATGGATTTTTCAATATATGTGTAATCGGTGAATAGTGCCTCCACTAAATGTACTGTAGCTTTCTTATTTCTGCTTAAATTTTAACATTTTTTTTTACTATCGTTGAAAAGCACGATGCTTAATCTACCCAAATAAATTGATTGCTAGTCCAACGTATACTATAGTTGGAAAGCACGATGCCTCATCTACCCGAATGAATTAATTGCCAGTCCAAAATTGTTATTTAATTGAAATTAATTTCTTTGCTTTATGTCAGTGGAAGAGTGACAGATGCATTTAAATCTCATTAATTGCGTTTGAGGCTCAAAGTTTATAATGATACGTTACTTGGATTTGATTTGTTAAATTTCATCCTGATTTCATCTGAAGAAAACGTTGTTGACATTATTGTGTTGTTTCAGGTATTTGAAAAAGGTACGGTAGGCTACCTGAAAAACGAATACCGAACGCGATTGTTGGACAGAAACCTGGAGTCTCAACAAAGACTGATGGTATCTCGCAGGGCCTCCGAGAGAATTCATGACTGGTCGGGAAACAATACTAAAAGTGGGCCCCAAAAGAACATTCAGCAAAATACAAGTAGCCTAACGATTTTGTAGGCTTATCGTGCGTTGCATCATGTGTCTTAAGCCGAATTTGGCTATTTACTCATCGTGAAATTGAATTCCTTTAAAGTTTCGATTTTAAACAACGTACTGTATATATCTATATGAAAAAACTTCTTTCAATAATTATGAAAATCAACAAAAATCACTCGGCTACTTGCAGCAAAGTTACCATCCTTGCTCAATATTTTCTCTTGAAAGAATTGCAGTAAAGTTATAGCTATGATATGCACATGCACACCTCATACATGGTGTCTTTGGCCACGGCCGTTTAGAGGAGAATTTAGGTCCCGTACCAAAACGATTTTTCAGCCCCAAATAAAGACACTTCCAAGAAAAATGCACCATATCCAAAGAATGCAGTAGCCTATAGTTTGCAGGCCCGTATAGCCAGACATTTTCAAGGGGGGTAAGGGGGGGTTCCCAAATCCAAAAAACATGGACCTTTTGAAAACACTTTCTTCTTGGCGCGTCCACAAGCAAACAATCAAAACTACATAATATATATACCAACAAACAAAACAAACTTCAAATTGTCAATTATAAAAAAAAAAAAAATACCGGTAGGCTACAAACAATTTTCACATTAACAATGGCACATCTACAGTGGAATCGACAGGGGCGCCCGAAGCGAGGGGGGCAGATGCCTTTTTAAGGTCATGTAGGCTAAGCTACTGCCCAATTTGCAATATAACAATTTGCGCCGCTGGTGGTCCACCTGGAATGTTTAGTGGTCCAAAAAAAATTTTATTGGTTCACATAATGGACATCAATTGCAATGGTCTATGGAATTTTTTTCTTAAAAAAATGGTCCATGGGACAAATACATGTAAGCTTCAGCGAATTTCATTGTAATTCAGCTTAAAGTATATCCCACACCAAAACTAAACCAATACGCGTCCACAATTCCGTTGCCTGTTCTCACGTCAACTATCTTTTATCACGAGAACTGTATTCACAAGATTTTATCAATAGAATTATCCAGAATGTAGAATACAAGAAAGATTAACTGTTAGGCTACGTAAACTCTGCAACCTAGAAAATACGAGTTAAACAACTTATGTCACATTCGCTAGCGCAACACAAGGCATTATGACGCAGCATTGCAGCAATGATCAAATTTTAAGACTTTACTATTGTACAATCAATCATTTTCATTTCTCGTTATTAACGCGTCAGGGACGAAAATGTTTTCAATCTTCCATTTATCTTCCAGAAACCTCTTATTCAGAACTATCTGGAAGGTTTCAGCTGATCATGTGATCATTTACGTAAAATGAAGTGTGCCATGAAGTGTGCCAAACCGTAACATGAAGTGTGCCTTTGCCATCAAGGGTTTTGATATTGGCATCATAGTTATCTCATACACAGGCTGTTGCAAGGCTAGGACTGTTTACAATATACCGTCGGGAGTACTTTCTTCCGGTGATAAAGCAGAGTACGGTATGCAAATTCTGTCTCTAAACTTTTCACATCATTGTAGTTAATTGTGTGACCTTCCCTGTTGAGTATCTGCAAAGTTAACTTGGAACCTGTCATTGATCCTAAACCTAAACCAAGTATTGTGTGCTTCCATGGCTTCACATGACCTCGACTGACGTTATACACAGCATCTGACGACATTGATTCTGCTTTTCTTTCCATTGTGTCTGTGTGAGAATCAATGAATTTGGATTTCAACCCACATAATAGTGTGGTATAGAAGAGTTGCAATGATTCGGGAAGTTTTGGGGCCATATTCTTCAAGCTCTCTATGTTTGTTGGATTTGGGGTTTTAGTTTTGGGTAGCTTCAATATTTCAGCTCGTAAGAGAAGTGCCACTGCTCGAATCTGATCATCTTGCTTGGCACTATAATCACCTATCAGAGCATCTTTTGCTTCTTCAGCGGAAAGAAGTGAGCTGTAAATAAAATTGCCTCTTCGATGATCAAGAATTAGTGCGTTACCAAACTTATGAGAATTTTTCCTCATAAGGTTCTGTGGGGTGTAAGATGATAGCTCATCATCACTTCCTCCATTTGTCAAATACTCATCTTTGTATAGATTATTATATAATATTGAAAATAGCATTGGTCTTTGCTTTTGTACGACCTCTTCCTCAACAAATTCGCATATTGTTAGGAAAGCAAGGTTATGAGTTTGGCGAGATGAAATATTCCAGTTTGTGGTGGTTTGGGGATTGGTTTAACTTAAGTCTCTCCATCAAAATGAACCCGGCAAGACTTGTGATACTCTGCTTCTTTGGCAATTAAGTCCACACCACTACGAATTAGTGATTTAATCCTTTCGTTTTTAGAAAACATTGCTCTTGACTTTAGCGATTCGCATCCATCCATTGTTGACACCTTAACGGTATTTTCTTCTTTGTTTTTGTATTTCTTTCGTTTACGACCGCAAAATATATAGGATCCTTTCAATAAACCTATTTTGTCCGACTTAGGAAGCGAGCTTCTGCATCTTGTTTCAACTTTAGCGACTTTAGCAGAAGATGAAGCAATTGCCTTAGGTTGAAATGTTCTTTTAACTGCTGTAAACTTTTTGTGACATGACGGATGATAGACCCCTATGGGTAGCGCAGAGGAACTTGTCTGAATGATTTTATGTGTGATGACAGAAAAGCAAGCGGATGATAATTGTAGTCGAATGCTTGCAATGTTTTTCCATGAAGTCCAGATTGTTTCATTCACAACTTTACATTTTGCATCGTCTGAAGTCGTGCTACAGCAAATAAAACATAACTTAGTTGATGTTCTCCAGGTCTTTCATAGTTGTCCTGAAAAAAAAATGTGTAAGCCTAAAGAGTTTGAAGTATGTCAACGTTAAGCTAAATTAGCAACATGTTGGTGACTAATCGATAGTTTTGCGTTGCCAATCGCGATGTAATTGTATACGAGTTAATCTCAAAATTCAGTGCTTCCATGTCGCGTAGCAAATATCATCCTTTATCGTGATAGTATTAGTTACTATACCTTAGCCGCATCCTCATCGGTTGGCGGAGTTACGATGATTGTCGGCAACTGATCAATGACACCCTCCTTCATTTGGTAGTTGTTTGTTTGTAAAATATCACTCCGAAATTCGGACACTCTTTTAAAGTCTGCCCAGTTAAGTTACTGCTGCTTTTCACACATGCTTGTTACAAAAAAACTCGCCAATTTTTTGAGTAACTTCTAGAAATCACTTGAGTAAATAAAACCTTGATGTGATAGGCCAAACATTACTGGCTTGAAAATAATAAAGTAGCCACCTGCTAACTCTTGTAAAGTTATGGGTACGTACGTATAGCATTACCAGTACGTAAATCAAAACTACAAATGAAGTTGCAATAATAGTTTTGGCTAATAAGTAATAACGCACACTAATTACTCCCAGACAGCAAATCAACCGTTTTTTACATTGATTAAGCGTCTGCAGACGTTGAATTGATGTAAAAAGAACGTTGATTTGCTGTCAATATTTTTTCGAAATGATACTTTTCACTAACTTTTTTTGTAACATAGTCTTCAACTTAGCCTACTAATAATTAATTATCCGTACTCGTTAGCTCGCTGATTTGTTGCGTAGCCTAAACTGAATTGTCACTGACTGCCTCTTTGAAAAGTCTTGTTCATGCAATAACGGTTTGAAGGAATAAAAAATGTAAAGTACATGATTATTTATCATTGTGATGCATATAGTAGCCTATTGTAGGGAGTTTCGAAAATCAGTAGGCCTATCACATAGCTAAATGGTTAGGGTAGTCAGATGATCAAGCGCTTTAAGGAGTGAATTGTTTTAGTAATGTGTCGTTGCCTGCTGTGACACAAAAGAAAATGATCCCTTTCAAACTAACAGCTTGCAGTAGGGCTGTAACATTCCAATCACCAAACTCGCTAAAAGTAAGACAACCGGATTTCTCTATATCTCAGACAGCAAATCAACCCTTTTTTAAATTGATTCAACGTCTTCAGATGCTTGTAGTCAATGCAGAAACTATGCTCGACACCTGCCCAAACATCTAGACTGCGTCGCCGCCACTGCTCAAGGGTGGTAAAAGGCAGAGCCCCTCGACCCCTGGAGTGGCGAAGAAGGTTCAAACGAAAAAAAATGTAGAAAACGGTTGATTTACTGGCTAAGATTGTAGTGAGCCAAGCAGAACAAAGCTTGATATAGTTCCTTGCATTGAAACTATTTTTATTTGTGTGGACAAATGAAGTAGATAAACAGGTTGTGTTACTTAGTTTTTTATACCATACTTCAAAAGCACAGCTAACAAATAGCTCTTATCAATTGACTTAGCCTAGTGCAAACCTGGAGGTGACCTAGGCTGACTTCAGGTCGTCTGTCAGGGGATACCCACCATCAAATTTGTCTGTCACATACAATTTTGTGAAGCTTAACACTCACACATTAATTTTCAATTGGTTTTATCCGGTAACTATTTCAGCTAACCTAGCTCAAGTTAGGGGGGTCACCTACTTTAGGTCGTCTGTCAGGGGACACCCACCATCAAATTTGTCTGTCACATATATTTTTGTGAAGCTTAACACTCACACATTAATTTTCAATTGGTTTTATCCCGTAACTATTTCAGCTGACCTAGCTCAAGTTAGGGGGGTCACCTACTTTAGGTCGTCTGTCAGGGGACACCCACCATCAAATTTGTCTGTCACATATATTTTTGTGAAGCTTAACACCCACAGATTAATAATCAATTGGTTTTATCCGGTAGTTTTTTCAGCTGACCTAGCGCAAATTTTGGGGGGTATAAAACTTGTCTGTCAGAGCCCCCCCCCACCACCGAAAATGTCTGTCACATACCAGACAATCATCTAGAAACAATTTACTTTACAACCAACTAAGTTTCAAGCGGTAGTTTTTTCAGCTGACCTAGCGCATTTTTTGGGCCATGAAAAATGCCCCCCATTTCCACACCCACCACCGGCGGCCCGGCAGACTTCCAGATTATGAGTACCCACGTACCACCGGACATCGCTGTATGATTAGAAATTGGTAACTTTTTCACCTAGGGTGGACGTCGCGGGCTCCCGGTCTATTGAATTTTTGTTTTAAGACCTTTTCATGGTCTGGCAACTCTGGTGCACTGCCTTGTCTTGCATGGTAACGCCTAGAACATCACACAACTAAGGCAAAAGAGAAAATTGAATTGAGTCCTGTCTTTGTCATGAGTTACCAAGGGAGGTGGGGTGGGACTTGTATACCTGGGACTGGTATATGCAAAATTAAACATCTCAATCCACTATTTTTTTTTATTTGCCTACTGTGCTAATACTGGTATGTAGGGTTTCAAATTGAAACCCTACATACCAGTACTAGCACAGTAGGTTTCAAATGTTGACTTAGTGACCTTTGTTGCTATCCATGCTGCATGAAGTGAAGTTTCTGTTTTTAGTTAAACTGTGTTCTGTAAACATCAAATCACCTAACCTGTTGTTTATTGCAATAGCCATAAGGGGAGTAGGTGTAATAAAACTAGTCTAGTAAGGCTATTTACTTGAACAGTATTTTGTCTACAATGCAGCAACAAGTTCCTTTAGTATCCATTATACTACCTGTTCATAACGAAGAATTGTACATTGAGCAATGTTTGCACTCAGTTCAGGAGCAAACCTATTGTGGCAATATGGAATTATGCATATTTGATGATGCTTCTACTGATGAGTCAATGAAAAAGATTGATTTGTGTAAACCACAGCTTAGCAAACGGAATGTGAATGTTATTGTATGCACTGACAATAACTCAACATTAAAACTTCCCAAAGGTACGAACATAAATCAAACAAATTCTAGCCTATCACTTTTACACCGAATCAATGAATTTGTAAAGTAAAAAGTTGCTAACAATGCTTGCTTACCATATCTAGTTTTACATTGCATGTGACTAGGCTATTGTTATTCCAAATTTTGTGTATAATTACATGGTTTTGTAGTGAGGTTGTAAATGTATAATCATTGTAGAGTCATGCATATTTTGTGGCAACTATGATGTTTGCCTGAGTTAATGAAACTGCCTTTGTGACTTAGTCAACAGGTACCGGTAGTCAGCCGTGGCCGAGTGGTTAGCGCGTTGGGCTCGCAGTCAAGAGCCTGCATGTTCGACTCCAGCCACCCGCACTTGCTGTTGTTTCTCTGGGCAAGAAACTTAACGATAATTGCCTCTACCTAGTGATCGATTTCGAGTAATGGGTAGTACCAAATTTAAGTCATAAGTAGAGTAGACAACCGGAAACAGACATTGCCGTCGGCTGCAGCGTGGGTCAGGTGTATGTCGGAAGGCGTACACCGATGCATAGCGCTCAAGTCCGCTTTCCCGCAATGCAGGATAAAGATAAACAAACAAACAGTTGTTTTTTAATGCTTTATGCAAACAGTGGTACTGTATTAGTGTATTACCCTCATGAAAAATATTGTGCTTGCATTGTACCCATGTAAAATATTGCTTAAAAGTACATTTATATATTGCTTAGGCAATTCGATATTTTAATGTGAACATACAAGCAAGCAACAGACTGCACAAATTAGGGTTGTCGGTATTTTACCCGACCCAAAAAAACCCCGGGTGTTTTTTTTCAAAAAACCCACTTAAAAAACCCATAAAAAACCCAGACCTTCATATTTGTCCCATTTTTATCAGAAAATTGAAAAAATGTACCAAAGTACTACAATGTACTTAAAACAAGCTTCAAATTAGGACTTAAGGATGTGATTGTAAAGGAAATTTCCAAGGTTAAATTGAAAACACAGTGGATATTTCTGTACACAAACATCAAGTAATGCCACTTTGTACTACACTAAAACTCATTTATGCAAGAAGGCCTCATACTTAAACCGGGTCTGCTACTATTCGGTGAGAGCCCTATTTGGTGACTTTTTTGAATTGTTTTTTGAAAATTATCGGTTACCATCTAGCCTAATTATCATTTCCGCGTTTACATCGTTTTAACATCGCTAAACGTTGAAATAAGACCCTAACCTGTCACCCTTGCCCCTAAGCCTAACCCCTAACCCTATAACGGCAGTGATAATTAGGCTACGGTACTCAATAATTTAAAAAAAAATCACTGAATAGGGCTCTCACCGAATAGGGAACTCACCGAATCGGACTCACCGAAACGGGCCATTCCGACTTAAACAACCTTAGTGCAGTGCTCTTCAACCTTTTTGTCCGTGGTACACCTTTTTTCAATTTTTAATAACTTCGTATACCTCACAAATAGCAATGTTTAATTGTGCACAAGAAGTAAAAAAAACTAATAATTAATTAATTGTTTGTTAAAGTGATTATAGTAGTCTTGAACCGGGCACAAGAAACTACGCATGCAAAAGTGCAAAAAACGTCAAAATTGAAGATATAATGGCTAGCTTGTTGTTGCATTGTTTCGGCAAGTTGGACATAACGTGGTGTTAGCTCTTTCTGTATTCCTCCCGCATTAAAGAATCAATGTCAAGTATCGAGTTTCGTTTGTTTGACATGATCTCAACAAGACTGGAAAACCCTTCTTCACACAAATAAGTGGTAGGCATCTGCACCAAGACATCAATGGCTTTTTGGGCGAGATTTTTGTATTTGGGAAATTGAAGAAGAGATACCCAACATTCTGTGTAATCCACTTCTCGGAATGAGTATTTTTGATTTAAATCAGCCCGTAGTTCCAATAATTCCTCATCCTCAGTTGGTTCTTCATTAAATGGTTGGATATTCCACGAGTTTGCTTCCAGACATTGGTCGTTATCTTCAGGAAAATACGTAGTCAAATTGTCGGCAAGTAATTTCAGATGACCAACAATAAGGGCAGACAAGTTATCTTCAGTAGAAACGTCCTCAAACTCCCAGCTAGACTCTTTCATGTATTGACTTAATACAGGAAAGTCAATGAAGTTCCTCGACAAAGCATTTTCTTTCCAGAGTGCAATTTTCATCTTCAGCGCATTGATCTTGCTAGTTGACCGAAATATATCACCCCCTCTCCCTTGAAGACTGATATTCACTTGGTTCAAACAATCAAAAATCGACGCCAAGTATGCCAATTTTGCAATCCAGATTATGTCACGAAACTTGGAAGCCCTTGGGTCTCCGTGTTCAGTGTAAAATGCCCCTAATTGTTCGCGAAGTTCAAACACACGGGAAAGAACTTTCCCTCGCGATAGCCACCGTACCTTTGAGTGCCGAATAAGTTTTTTAGAAGAGGAGGTCATTTCATCACAAGCCCGTACTTGCGCATTAATGACGCAACAATCCCAAAGTCAAATACGAACCACACGGCACACGCATCCAAAATGAGCGTATCTGTTTCAAAAGCGCAAAGCCGGTTGGCGAGTAATAACCGCACACCAGTAGGTTCGGTTAAAAGTTTACAAATATGCCAATTGCTGTCTCTGTTGTGACTTCCACTATCACAGATCTAAGCTGGATACCCTTCGTATACCCTTCTCCAGCTGTATACCTTAGTTTTGATCTGGTATACATTTGGGCATATAATATACCCGGTTGAAGAGCACTGCCCTAGTGCATTATTTTATTGAGTTATGCCAGCATGTACTGTGAGGGAGAGGCACTTCATTGGTAAAAAGTAGTATTTGAGGTGAAATAAGCATGAATCTACCTTTTTTGCATCTTTTGTAAATAAAACCCAAAAAAAACATGTGGGTTGGGCTTTTTTAAGAAAAACGGGTTTTTCTCAACCCTGGCACAAATACCTATTGCTTAGAAGAGAATATTTTCCTGGCACCAGTACCAAAAACAAGAACTGGCTTTGGCCTTATTGTTTAACATAGTGTTGCATGTAGTCCAACAGAAGCCTATATAAATTGACCTTATTTATATAGGTTGTGGATATGCAAAGAACGAAGCAGTAAAAAGGAGTAGTGGGCAATACCTATGTTTTCTAGATGCTGATGATGTAATGGCTACAGATCGAGTTGATGTGCAACTTCAAACAGCTTTGACATTGCCAAAAAATACTTTGATTGGTTCTCAGGTATATAATGATGCAAGGTATTAAACAAGGACATCATCAATGTCTTCCCATTTAACTTTAGATTAGACTCTTGGTTGGGATGGTGGAAGTAGTATTCCACTGTCCCTAACTCTTGGTTGTAAGCAGCGTGCATTTTGCTATGGCAGACAAACTTAACATTAAAAGAAAAATTGTTGTTTTGTTGATGGAGCTGCAGTTGGCATAAATACTTTGTAACATTGTAAGTAATTGTGTTGTGGTGTTTACATAGTTTGTGTGTGTACTATAGATTACAAGAATATTTAAAATGCCATCTAATCATTTTATCATTGCCTTAGTTTCACCACTGTTTAATGTTATATTATTTGATACCAATTATTGCACACTTGCAGACATGTTGAGCTCTATTCTTGTCCTTGTATATATACAAATACATATATAAGACTACGTTTTATTTGAAACAGATTGTGTCATTTGCTTTCAAACACACACACGTGAGTTGCGTTTTTTGATTGCGCAACTGTTTTTAAGGTAAAACGGGAACCTCCTGGATCAACACTCCGATACACACGTTGGATCAATCACTTAACGCCATCACAGCTGTATACTCAAGTATACACTTCGCACGGTCCCACAATAGTTATGCCGACATGGTTTTGTCATAGATCAGTGTTTGATTCTGTTGGAGGTTTTCATGAGGGTGGAAAAGGCGTACCAGAAGATTATTTATTTTTTCTCAAGTTCTTGAAATTAAATGGCAATCTTTATCGAATTGATAAGCCGTTATTGGTTTACCGCTACCATCCCGATGCTGCCACATTTTCTGTTAATGAAAATACTATTTGGGATATAAGAATAAAAGAAGTAGAAAAGCATGTACTGTCAAAATGGCCATCGTTTACCATCTGGAACGCTGGGAAACAAGGACGAAAATTTTACAGAGATATCAGTGAAACTAACCGAAGAAAAGTTTTGGCATTTTGTGATGTTGATAAAAAGAAAATTAGCAAGGGATTATACACGTACGAGTTATCAAAAACTACACTTAAGACCCAAGTTCCTATATTGCATTTTCGTGACGCTTCTAAGCCCTTCGTTATATGCGTAAAATTAGATTTGACGAGTGGGATGTTTGAAAAAAATCTTGATTCATTGAATTTAAAAGAAGGTATTGATTATATTCACTTCAGCTAAACTTGATGCGTAGATTCAAATGTACCATATTGCCGTGTAGGTGTGGTACATAGTCAATCCAATTTTATAGAAAGATTTTTATATTTAAAAATAGTGTGAAGCATTCTGGTAGTTTCGCATACCTGTAGAGGCTTTTGACGCAGGACCGGTTACCGAGATTAACAGTGAAATTTTCCGATTGTTGAAGTGTTGTTCCAGGGGAATTATTCCATCCATTAGGTGCCACTGAATGGAGAGTAGTCCTTAGAATGCGTTGTTCTAGCGCACACCCCAAGAGGCGAACCAGCGCCGCTTGATCTTAAAGCTTCTTCGTTCACGAAATCACGCGCTAACCAACTGAGGTATCGGGGCAAACAGTTCCAGATGATAATGTGTAGCCTACTTTACACATTATATAGTATACTATGATAAGTATAAAATGTATATAATGATAAAGTATATAAGGTGTAAGTATATAAAGTGTATATAATGATAAGCAACGTGATTAAATAATCCGACGTTTACTGACATTAAAGCGTGTGTTTAATTATTAATCTCCAGAAAATGCAAAGTTTTTTGTTGCCAGTTATGTCAATAATGTATTATAGCTTGGTTTAAATTACACCATTGGTCGAGAACAATGCCGCATTGTATCCAACCCTCCATACGAGGAAGGAACAAAATGATGATGATGATTAAATTACACCATGTCGCTGAGTACGTACGTTGCAGATGTTACATTACCGTAGTCCCCTTAGAATTGAAAAGGGTTTGAAAAGCTGATGATGGTTTAAATTTTACGGGTTTTGTGCAATTTATTTCCGTCGTAAAATTATGTATTTTACTTTGATTAGGTTTTTCTTGGATTGGTGGAAAAACTAGTCATACGGATACAGTTTGTGTTCATCAAGAGTAGACAAACTTACTGTTACTAACTGTATCCAAGATGTGTAATACAAATGTTTATTTCAGGAATAAAGCTAGTTAAATGAATAGTATAGCGATGGATAAACGCTCATTGTAGCGTACTAGATTTTCAAATAGTGACTTAAAAAGATCATTTTTATGGAAACGGATCGATTACAGTTTGTTCTGAAAAAATTGTGGCAGAAGAAAAAATTGCATGGATTAAAATGTGAAGTAGCATTTAAAATGTAAGTAGATTAATGTCGTGCATTGTGTGTCTTGCGATATAGGCTACTAGCCCACTGCCTTTTAAATACAGTTAGCTTGTCTTAAAGAAAAGCATGTTATTTCCCATCACCCTCGTTTTACTTGAAAAGGAATTTCTGAAGTTGTTGAAATATATATATGTTTGTTCTGCCATGTTGTCTCACAAAGTGACACAAAATATTTCTTGCTGTTCTATACTTAAATCGATTTAGTTGTAACCATTCTAAGAGGGGGTGCGAGAACTGGTTGGTGGTTTCAAGGTGGTGCCAAAAAGGTAAAGAACTACTGCCGCATTCAAGTGCATGTGTTAATATATTGTTGCAGAATAATGGTAAGTCAAGGAGCGGCAGCAGGACAAATCGAGGTCGAGAAAGCGATTTATTCGGCACTTCTTACTACGCATGGATTGGTATGGTAACTTTATAATATATATATGTACTTTTTTTCGGTTTTCTGTCATCTGATGAAGCATTTATACACAATGAACTTGCAGGGCGGAGTCGCAGAGGACTATGAACTAACATCTTACTGCACTCGCAATTCCTCTGGAACTTTGCTGGTGTCAGCAAGCGGATTTAGTAAACTGTGGGCAGCCTTGACTTTGATAAAAGAACTGCCAGAAACTAAATGGAGATGTGGTTTTTGTATTGTTGATTTGAAAATAATAAAGCCGACATGACATAAGTTTTTCAAATAACCCAAACAAAAGTTTGTTTACTTGTGAAGCTGAATTCTTCCAAAATCATCTCAAGACCATTGCGCTTGAGAGATTCTTGCGCGCTTTAAGGTAACAAACTTTCTTGGTAGCAAAACCAAGGCAAGCAATTTTCTGTGGAAACGAAGAACTTATATTTGGGATAGTTTAAAGATCAGTGACGCTAAAAACGATGTTTGCCGCTTACCCATGCGGCGGTTTTGATAATCCCTTCTCCAAGGAAATGGTGTGATATTTCAACAGCCTGAGCTAAGTACCAAAATTACAGATTCGCAAAAGTAGAGAATCGGCTGCAGATCTGACAAGTGAAGAAAAAGTGTGGCCAGATATTTTTTAAATTAAAAAAATATTTTTTTGACATATTTTAAGTATTTCTCGGCAGCGGTTGAGAACTATGTGGCAAGAACTAGTGATGCGGTACTGATGAGCCCAGCCTCATGGGCGAAACACATGTCTATCGCTGAGTTCTTGCCACACTCGATTGCCGAGAAACACATGTTTTTGGAAAAGTTTTGATAGCTAGTGTGGAGGCTACGCTGGTATGGTTAGCGCAACACAATGCTCACTGTTCTATGGTGAGTAGTCAGGTAGTGCTGACGCCAGGAAGATCACTCCTTCCCAACAACTTTTTAGTAGTTGACCAAAACTGTTCTAAAGCTAATCCAAAGCAATTTTATTACTCACTTATCGAACTAATACAATTTTAACCTCCCCAGCGCATAAAACATTACGGTACCTAAAAAATAATTATAGGCTTCAACACTTAAAGAAACTTTATATATGAGTCATTCCATTATAATTCAACAAATGGTGAACACTACCACCTCTTAGATTTTCTTCATTTTTACATATTTAATACATATTTTAGAATAATATTCATAACTGTTGGAATTTTTTTGATACCTTGTATCGTTTTTAAGTTATCGCGATTTAAAATTTCACATTTTTGCCACTAGTGGCGCCATTGTGCGTGGGAACATTTTGGGAAAATGCTCTAAAGTCACCATTTCTTGTCCAATTATGATGAACAAAGTGTCTATTCCCATGTTCTCATGGGTGAGGAATTCAATTATGCTATTAAAATATCAAAAAAACAATTGCTTGATATGAAAATCTTCATGTTAATTTTAAAAAGTTCCTCAAACTTTAAGGCCCCCCCCACTCCCCCATGATTGCATAATTTTTTTTCTGATTGGCTCCATTTTGTAAAGTGATTGTTTAGTTACCAAGAAACTGAAAATCTTTCACTGAACTTTTCTCTAAGTGCTTTTATCACATTGACTGTTAGCATACCCATTGAAAGCTAATGATTGTATTTAAGCTATTTAGGCGAGTAAGAATTGACATAAAAATAGCCGGACCCGGACATTTTTGATAACAACCATTTTTCTTCATAAAAAGATGGGTTACCTGTTTGACATCCCAAATCTAAAATTCGGCAAAATTCGGACGTGGGGAAAGGCCTTTTTCACTGGGGCAATTATTGATCGGCGCGCCATCTAGCGGAAGAAGCATTTATGTATTTTCTGTCGTGCTAATTCCCGAATTTCAAGTGAAACAGGATGATTAACATAGTGTCTAGAATTACCCTTCAGCAAAATAACATATTTTGTTTGCTGAGTGCCTCATGTAACAGAAATTAGGCTCCAATGATAGTGTAAAAGGTGGTCCCATACTTGATTCAAGTGTTGGGTATGAGAAGGTAAGGTCCTCATTGTACTAAGCCTTCGGCACTAAAGATAGTAGGGTGGCCAGTTCCTTTCTCTCGGCCGTCTTTCCTGCAGCAGTTATGCCCACCCAATTTGTTACACCCGAGGTAGAGGTGAGCGGTGTTTATCAACAACCAAGCCGGAAGTCGAACTAGGTTTGCATAATTGGAAAGCCAACGCCTTACCCGTTGTGCCATCCCACAGTGTAGTGGTTGTAAAATTTTACAAAATGCTAATTAACTAAGATGGATTTCGGAAAATCTAATTTCGTCTGTTACAACGTATCTGACGAACATGAAAATTATGGACTAATAAAATTTGGTAAGGATTTATATCTTAAACTTTCACAAAGAAAAGATTTCAGAAAAAGCATAATTAAGGAGTTGGATAACAACTATAACGTCATACCAGCCAAGTCATTAAATCCATTGCATCATCGCCAAAGCTGCACAAAAATACTTAGCCTATCTGAAGAAATAGGTCGTTACATAGGTAGCCATTCTTACGTCGATGCAATGTCGCCAGACTTTTGTTGTCAATTGGCATTTTTATACATCAGGTCACAAGTTCGAGTATTCTCTTGGATGTACTATCATCCTTTGGTCTTTGTGCAAGTTAAGGTCTCAAGTAATAGCGTTTAAACGATCAGCTACTGTAAGCCAAGCAAATGGTGATAATGCGGATGAGGTAGTGGACTCTACAAGTCATCCCGGCTCTTTCTGTCAGTGAGTAGCAGATAACTTCAATTTTAACGAAGATACTCTGACAGGTCATGAACTCGTGATACAACGCATGTGATGGGCATTATAAATTGTCAAACACCAAGAATTGCAACTCGACCACTAGTTATTGAAAAACAACACGTCAGCGCAAATGAACTAGCCTACTGGAATCAGGCAATTTTGGCGATTTAGTCAAGTCGTATACTGCTGCAAAGACAGGTACTTGGAAAGACGTGCGAATCAAGCAGCTGAACGTATCTTCCGTGTTATTTACGCACCATGAATTGCTTGACACTCTATGGCTGTATTCAAACATATTCAATTCTAAGCCAGTACAATGACAAGGGTTCATGGCTAATGTAGTTAAAGGTGAGTTTCAGGTTTTGTCAGTATCATTTATTCCTATGATACCGCTTAATCCCGCAACAGATGAAGCTGTTTACAATACAATGATATTCGTTCAAGACCAAGCGAGACAAATGAGCAATAAGCATGCTTTGTGCACCGTTCACGTTTGACCAACCCCTCTACTTCAGAGCATTCAAAATTAAACTGGACAATTTTGGTATTTTCAAAAATGTTCACTTACGACTTGGTGGTTTTCATCAACTGATGTCCTTTCTCGGAGCAGGGTGCAAACTGATGGAAAAAAGTGGTTTAGATGATTTATGGAAAACTGTGTATGCATCGAAATCTTTGCCAAAAATAATGGAGAAGATTTGTAGGCTACAACGTTTCAGCAGTGCATTATTGCTGACCTACTCGTGTAAATGTGGATAACGTCTTAATTATTGGTAACGATATTATTTGCAAAATATGTAGAAAGAAACTGAAAGAGATTTAGATCTGACCAAGCAAGTACCTTTGCCGTTATGCGAAAAGCCTTAAAATATGGAGATAAAGAGATACACAATACACATGTCATCCACCGAAATCTGTCACAGATTACTGTCTATAGCCTGTTTGCAAGGGTCACTGGAACCGGACAAATTTTCATATGAACTTGCCAATGTTCCACCATCACTTTTCTCAGATGACGGAAGTATACGGAAATCTCAAGACATCTGCATTGTTCAAATACATAATCTTGCAAAATGAGAATATTTTGTGCACTAATTCTCGATTATCTTGTATTTCGATTGTATTTGATGGCTGTGCTTTCATTCACTGACTTTCCTGGCCAAAAGTTAGAGATATGAAAAATTTGCTTGAAATGTTCATTCAATATCTTCTACGCGGGGAAAATACCAATATCAGAGTTGTTTTTGACAATTGTGGTATTGAAACAACCAAAGGAGCAAAGCAAAAGCGCATAAAGCTGACCACATCATTCTTGTCCCGACGTAGCAATTCGCTTAGACACACCCATCCCGGTAAATAAACCCGCGTTTTTATCAAATAAACGTAACAATTTATAAACTTACTCCAAAATAATCTTAGTAGTAGTGGCATTACTGTGGACAAGGCCAAAGGAGAAAGAGACGCTGATGTTGCTATCGTTCGTAAGGTTCTGGAACAACATGAAACCTATGGTCAAGTATAGGCTAACTGTGATGACTGACGATACTGATGTACTCATCCTTTTGCTTTATCACGCACCACGCGGAAACAGCATTTAGGCTAAATGAAAACGTCTAACGCGGAAATTCTGTACAAGAGAGTGTTTTCCATGAATACCGTACTTTGAATTTATTGCGCTACCATTACGCTGTATCCCCAAAATATATATCAGTTGAAAGAATGCCTCCAACAAGTAGAGCATGCTACTTTTACAGCTTTCGTGTGCATCATCAAGTGTCAACATGGCGTCATTTGAAAACTGTGCTGCGTCCTACTTTCTATGGATACAAGGAAACAGCTTCTGGTCTGGTCCCAATAATGACAGATAATGAACGTGCAGTGTGCACCGAAATCCTGTCTGAAAGAAATTAGGTGCAATTGCAGGAGCGCTAAGCGTTTACGCACATCTTGTGGTTGCTCCAAGATAGGCTTTAAATGTAGTATTCAATGTGCTTGTGAAGCTCAGTGTGAAAATTCATCACTTTTAGAGTGTTAGATACCCAAGAGCTGTGAGTGTAGAAGTATATTTACTTTAATAAAAATAGTTGCATCCCTAGAACGGGACCTCAAATTGTTACTGTGGTGGTTTTTGCAAGTAATATATTTTTGCAATGAATGATTTGTAAATGAAAGTGAACGCATATATTAAATGTACGCTGCATTTTCTGTTGAAGCAAAGCAATAGTACTGAATAAACGACATTAAATAGTCTCCAGATAAGCATTAATTGCTCAAATTGCTGATGTTTATCTTTCTATTATACGTTGATTATACATCTGCTAACGTTGTATCACCACATGTTTCAGTTGCTCATGTTGTTGAAGTGTCTTATAGCCTACATTGAATTACACTTTAACGTAGGCAATTATAATAATTGCGTGACAATAATTAAACTGTAATAAATGGCCAAATACGTCGCAAATATGGGCGTCGGCAGAAAAAATGCAGGGGTGGAGGAGAAGCGGGGGTTGGGAGGTCACAATTTTTGAAGCCAAATTATACTTGTAAGAAAGCACACAACTTTTAAGCTGCAACATAGGTAAGAAACGTTCTAAATTTAAAGTAACATTTGAGTGGTGAGGTGCAAAAATTGTGAAAAAAATTACTATTAACGTATGATGTAAGTGGTTGTTGCGCCTACGGCGCAAAACTATTTAGAGAAATCAAAAAACGGAAGTAGAATTGGTTGAAAACCTGATGAGAAAGTGTTTGCGTGGAAGGCTAATACAATTTTTGAAAATTGCATTCTCGAGCAAATTACACGTAAATCATAATCTTGGGTGATGGGGGTAAGTGCCCCTTCCCTGCCGACACCCATGATCACAACCTTTTTAAAAAAAATAATATTACACTAATCTTTTTTGTAAGTGTTAATTACGTGTATATGCTTACTAAGTTGCATTTTACTTAGAGCAAATATTTACAACCGCTAGACGGCGCACTATGAAAATTTAAAATGCGGTTTTGGGGCAGTTCCCCACGTCCGATTTTTGCCGAATTTTGGAATCATCGGTCTGATTACCAGACAAGCCTCCTGCAACCAAAAAATGGTTGTTATCAAAAATGTCCGGGTCCAATGTCACTTCTTACTCGCCTAATTGTGAAGTTAAGGATAACAATTATGACTTCAGAGCCATTATGACTTCACAAAGACATAAAAATGATGTGGTTAACCTCAATTTAAAATAAACAATATCACACAACATCATAAAAATCAATTTATTAAAATATAGAGCTTTTGCCACACATGTGTGGCTTCTTCAGTATAATCTTATTCAAATAGAATTATATTTGAATATTTTCAATCGCTTCAATCTTATTCAAATAGAATTATATTTGAATATTTTCAATAGTTTCTATTTGAATAAGATTATACTGAAGAAGCCAAACTTGTGTGGCAAAAGCTCTATATTTTAATAAATTGATTTTTATGATGTGGGGTGATATTGTTTATTTTAAATTGAGGTTAACCACACCATTTTTATGTCTTTGTGAAGTCATAATGGCTCTGCTCTGAAGTCATAATCGTTATCCTTAACTTCACAATAGCTTAAATACAATTATTAGCTTGCAATGGGTATGCTAACAGTTAATGTGGTAAAAGCACTTAGAGAAAAGTTCAGTGAAAGATTTTCCGTTTCTTGGTAACTAAACAATCACTTTACAAAATGGAGCCAATCAGAAAAAAAATTCTGCAATCATGGGGGAGTGGGGGGGCCTTAAAGTTTGAGGAACTTTTTAAAATTAACATGAAGATTTTCATATCAAGCAATTGTTTTTTTGATATTTTAATAGCATCATTGAATTCCTCACCCATGAGAACATGGGAATAGACACTTTGTTCATCATAATTGGACAAGAAATGGTGACTTTAGAGCATTTTCCCAAAATGTTCCCACGCACAATGGCGCCACTAGTGGCAAAAATGTGAAATTTTAAATCGCGATAACTTGAAAACGATACAAGGTATCAAAAAAATTCCAACAGTTATGAATATTATTCTAAAATATGTACTAAATATGTAAAAATGAAGAAAATCTAAGAGGTGGTAGTGTAAAATTTCTTTAAAATTTGTTGAATTATAATGGAATGACTCATATACATTCTTATTGCAAAGTAACACAACTAACTCAATTTTGAGCAATTTTAAACTTCAGGTTAGTTTTAAACCAGTGTTTCTCAAACTTGTTTAGTCCATCGCCCCCTTTTCGTTATTGAAATAAAATTTCGCCGCCCTAATTCTGTCATGTAAAATAAACATTGATAATAGAGTGGTAGACAAATTTAGTTTTGGGAATTTAATCAACGAAATTGACAGTAACATGATAATGTTCAATGGGATAGATGAGCTTGGCAACTTTTACACAGTTTTGAAATGTTTGGCGACATCTTCGTAAGATAGAGTCGAAGATCATCCCGTTTATGAACTAGCAAGTGAGTTCTTTGCTTTGAAAGCATCAATGTCACAGCCGAAACCCCTTTTCAACCATAGGCTATATGAAGTAAGAAACGACAAAATTCGCATTCTAGCTTCTTTCCAGAGAAGCTCATATTTGCCAGCAACCTGGCACCAAAACAGTGTCCGACGTTTTTTTCGTAAAGCAATTGTTCGTAAAACAATCGTTTGTAAAATTAATTCTTCGTAAAACAACTCTTCCTAAAGCATTTTTTCGTGCATGCAGTTGAAATTTGATGTATACGAAGAAATGCTTTACGAAGAGTTGTTTTACGGATTTCATTTTACCAACAACAGTTTACGAACAATTGTTTTACGAAAAACTGTTTACGAACAATCGCTTTACGAACAATTGCTTTCGAACAATTTGCCTATAACCCACCAAAACAAATCGTATCGATCATTTCTGAAGTTCACTCTTGACTTCTGTTTGCATATCAATGAACTGCTCTTGAAGTTCCACTTCTACAGTATGTCTGTAGGTTCGGTAGAAAATGGTTGTACCACCCAGTTTGGAACAAGGAGGTCCACGAGATCTGAAAATGTATGTATTGCAATAAGTCCAGGAATTGCTCTTGTTATCAGTGCAATGAACCCTCGATGCTTTCCAACCATTGCCGGAGTACCATCAGTTGCGCATTGTAGAATATTCTTCAGTGGAATCCCCTTCTCTTCGTAGAAGTTTTTCACTGCATTAAAGATGCTTGATGCCTGAATATCTGTAGGAAGACTGAGCGAAAAAATCATTTCTTCTTGTTCTTATATTATGAACAAAACGCACATATCCAAGCAGCAGCAGCGACACATTGTCGGTCAAGTTGGATTCATCTTTTTGCAGTAAATGGTTTGCGCGTTGGACTGTTATTGGTGGTTTAATAAATTCGCCCCCTTTGAGTGTTTTCGCCCCCCGATCGCCCCCCTTTGATTTTATCGCCCCCTTGGCGCTCGAAATCGCCACCAGGGGGGCGATTTCACCCACTTTGAGAAACGCTGTTTTAAACAAACAAGCGTTGGGCGACCACTACCTTAAAGATGGCCAAAAAATGTATATAAAAAAATATCTGGCAGCATTTTTGCCTCCACTTGTCAGATATCGCAGCCGAGTTGGTCATCTCTTTATTCTATGAATCCCTGACCAAAATTATGGTCAAGCATTGACGCGAATCAATTATTGCTACCATATATGGATATTTTGATCAATGTTGTGCTGCAGGCCCAATGTGTGGTTAATCTGATCAAAAACTAAAGAGCCCAAAATATAGAAACTAAACTTTTTCAAAGAAAAATAAAATATTTGGTTGCAATATTCTAAAAAACAGGTTTACTCTTCTACACTTTGGGCTCTTGTTTTTATTGTAATTGAACCACATGATTTAAATCTCAAATAAAAAATTCACACGCTTTTTAAGCCGTCCTTTTTGCATTGATTCAATGTCCGCAGATATTGCTTCAGCATAAAAGACAGATTTTGCTGAGTAAATGAACAATTGCACATAAAACTATAATGTTACTGAAACTCCAACAATATCATAGTTAAGCGACTGTACCATGAGTTCCATAGAAATAAGATCGTAAAAACGTAGTTTATAATATTGTGTGGTTCAATATCATGACCTCAGTTTTATTTTGTATTGGTACTGCTTAAAAGGTGACAAAATAAAATTTTTCTTGTAACTATCGTGGGATTGATTGTTGCAAAGTTGGTACTGTGCCAGTATAGCAAAATCTATGCAGTTTTGCTGAAACCTTACACACTGTTAGAAGTGTTTGAAGTTTCTGAAATCTACCACTCAGTAAGCAAAAAAGATGTGATCAAAACAAATGTTGCCAAAAATTATAATATAAAAATTTAGTTTTGGAGACAATAATATTATGTCCAAAAATGGCTTCATACTGTGACATTGAATGTAAACGTGTACATGTACTTGACATAAAAAGTTAAAAACATCTTTAACTAGACTCAAGATCGTATATATCGATTATTTTACACTGTAGAGCGGTAATATCATCATACGAACACTGTTCATACAACACCTTCCACCATTGTTTGTCAGTATGCTTTGAAAATGGTACATCTATCTTACAACACTTCAGTGCTAAATCCACTACCGCAATAGCATGTAGTTGAGGTACATGATCAAGGCAAGAGTTATGTAAATAACTGTCTTTTAAAATCGCCCATGCTGTATCACATATGGGGTTAAGTGACCAATCCCTTTTATGCAATAACTGCGACAAAGACAACAGGTAATGAAGCAAATATTTGTGAGGATGAACATATGTAACTTGAAATTGCAAAATTCGCATCATTAGAAGTTCACAAGATGCAATAGTGTCTCTCAATTTCCAAAACTCAGAGCTTAGCTCAAGATGGGGGCTAGTCGGTTGGCTTGTACGGTGGCAAACATTTACAATGTCTCTTAATCTTGTATGCTGTTCTTCTACCTTTGTTGCTAAATATATAGCAGTAGCTGCAATGGTGTAGGGATCATAATCATCTGTGCTGCATTGCTTGTAGAACTTGTGATAAAAAATACATGCACTTGCAAGAGTGCTGTCATTAAGTTGTAACTTTAGGCAGCACTTGGTAATGTATTTTGTCACTGTAAAATGTAACTTTTCCATTGTCAAAAACTACTTAGGTTCCTGTCATATGAAAACATAGGTAATATACTTTGTCACTGTGAAATGCAACTTATCTTCCATTGTCAAATACAAATTAAGGTTCCTGTCATAAAAATATAATTAACTTTATTGAAATAAAGCTTTGGTAGAGAGTCTGCTAATGTTATTTCACAGACATACAAAACAAAGTAACTTACAATGAGTTTTTCTCATATAAGAAAGTACAATATAATTACAATAAACTGACACAAAATGGATTAGGACACAGATAGGTGTCAAAAACATTTGAAAGTTTATTTTTATTATGTCCTATTTTCTTTTGTGTGATAAAAATGAAATACGTTCAACCCATTGAAGTTACTTTGTTTTGTATGTTTATTGAAACAGTTGCAAAAGATTTTTTAGATTTACAAATTTTCATCCTTCAAAATCATGAGCAACAAAATTAACATATCATGCGTTACTCAGTGAACACAGCATATGTCTACTTTTTATTTTTTGTATGCTGTAATAAAAAACTTTAGGTATAGCCAACCATCTTTTGTGTTTCTTTCTAAGCAAAACTTATAATTTTATCTTATCACAAGTAAGCTAGTTGAAAAAATATATATACAAAAGATGACCATCTCAGCATCAAAGGCATATGGATCCAAGATTTTTAGGATTTGATCCAATCTTTGCTTTCAGAGATCAGATTCAACAATTTCTGGATATCCCAGATCCATTATTAATTTTACACCTAAAAATTTATTGTAAAAGTATTTCACCAAATAATAGATTCATACTTTTTGCTAAAAGATGTCTGCAAAATGGATGATCTGATACAACCAAGTTTTTGCTTTTTGAGGCAGTGTTGCCACTCACATCAATTTTTAAAACATCAAATTTTTTCATAAAAAACATCAAATTCAAGATTAAAACATCAAATTGAAAGCTCGGGTGTGTTTCGTCAATAAAATGACAAAAAAAGACAATAATGACATTAAATCTAGACTTTCTTCGTAAAATTTACTTAAAAGTTTATTTAAAAAACAAGTTTTCAAGAAAAACTACTTGGCTAGCAGAATTTTATGTGCAACTAAAGTAACACTGGTCTACAAAAAAAATTATTTTGCTCCAAAATTTGAAGACTGATTTAGAGTAATTTTGGGGTGCTGAATCCGAATCTGGCATCAGATTTATCCTATCAAGTCAGGTTTGTGAGATATGATAACAAATCGTTACTTTTATCAAAAGTGAAATATTTGGCGTTGCGTTTACCACCAACATATGCAGTGCTATAACGAAAGGTTAGTGTTAGACGGGCCAAAACAGCTTAAATAAGGTTACTGGACAGTGGACAAGCATTGTCACAGGCCTGCTTAAATCTTTGTGGTTTCATGCAATACATTGACGGAGGAGGGGCCAGTTATACTTTTAGCCTCCCTTTTAGCTTGTTATTACTGCCTTGTTAATAATGTTGCTTAGACAACAAATTGGTATCAAAATTATAGTTGGTGGGTATACTTCAGATACTTATGCACCACATGGCCTGGATTTCTGGATATAGCACAATGTGTATGTGCAATAAACGCAACATCAAATCTTTCACTTTTGACAAAAGTAACAATTAGCTGTTATTATTCTCACAAACCTGACGTGATAGGAATTTAAGGATAAATCTGAGGTAAGAGTCGGATTCAGCAACCCAAAATTACTCTAAATCAGTTTTCAAAGTTCGTGGAGCAAAAATCGTGTAGACCAGTGAGTAGGTACGTTTTCAAGGTGCACGGTCGATTGGTCGACAGACATTTGGTCGACAGGACAATTGGTCGACAAGACAGTTGGTCGACAGGACGTTAGGTCGACAGGTTAGGGTTAAGTGCGTAGGGTTAGAGTTAGGTTAGAGCAGTGTTCTTCAACGGGGGCGATTTTGGTTATTGCGGGGGCGATTTGTACAATTTTTGAAATTGGGGGGCGATTTTACTGTTTAGGGGGGCGATTTTACTGTAACGAAGAAGCTCGAGCAATTTTTTTCGCACATGGATGGGCAGATTTCTGGATCAAGTGCAATGATCGATTTCCGGAACTATGGGCAAAAGTGAAGTTGGATTTATTGGCTTTTCCTTCGACATACATTGTTGAACAAGGTTTTAGTGAAGTATTGCACATGAGAAATAAATACCGAAACCAACTTGACATGAACAAGACTGGAGGAAATGCAATTCGACTTAAGCTGACTGGCTTGCACCCAGCTATTACTAGTCTTGCAAATAAGCACCAGGCGCAAGGGTCGCATTAATTAGCTTCCACGAGCTGTTGTATTTCAATAAAATGTGCTTGCTTTTGCTTATTTATATTGTTGGGATATTTGAAGTTTTGTATGTAAATTTTTAGCGACATGAACTTTTGTACAACGGCAATCGTTTCGCAGTCCTCGAACTTAACTTTTCCACCCGGCAACCAGTATGGCCGAACGGCAAGCGATTCCGGCGGCCAGCAACAAAAACGTCTATGTGAAGAGAGGGGCGTTCTATATCATTGTGGCAGAATTAGTGGTGCGATACTGACGAGCCCAGCCTCATGGGCGAAACACGGTGTCTATCGCTGTCAATTCTTGCTACAAATCGGCTGCCGAGAAACAAAAACGTCTATGATTGACGTAAGTTTTCTGCTTCAGCGCTTCGCGTTAACGAGCCGAATCTCCGATGGTAATAAGAAGAAAACGAGTTTTGCTTTCGCAATACGCATACAAAGCCCTCGATAGTTACTTGTATCCTTCTCGAGTTACCTGCGGCCGAGCAGAGCTTACTTTCGGTGGCCGTTTCTGAACCCTTCGGCGGCCACGGCCGCCCTTAATTTCGAGGCCTCGTTTGAGGGGGCGATTTGGACCCGCACTTTCAACAAAGGGGCGATTTTGTAAAAAAGGTTGAAGACCACTGGGTTAGAGTTAAGGTTAGTTGACTAACCCTAACCCTAAAATGAATCGTTCTGTCGACCTAACGTCCTGTCGACCAACTGTCTTGTCGACCAATTGTCCTGTCGACCAACTGACCGGGTACCGTTTTCAATACGGTACCTTTTTAATTTTGGCGGCTGACATTTGCAAATAAGCTTACCTACAATACAACTTAGGCCTGTATTTTAAAACCCTACTCGACTTCAAGTTGACTCACTTCGAATGTAATGCAAACTGATTTTACAAAATGAATCTTTTATGATGAATCAAGTCCAGCAATTGGCTAGTTAGTGGCATTTTGTTATTACACTTTAGCCTACTATATGAGGTCGAATTTTTAGTCAAGGCCGACTTGAGCTCAAGTAAGGTTTTAACAGTATGGCCATTAATGTCTTTATTTTAGATACTACTACCAGCCTATCAGTTTTCTTCACAACCGCTCATCATGCTCACGTAGCCTATCTCTTACGTGGACCACCATTGCTCATATTTTCCACTACTGTAGCCTATTTGATGGTTGCCAGGTGGTGCAGCCTCCACTACTTTGGGATACAAGTTGGCGAGCTAGAAGCTGTCCTTTTAAAGTTATTGAATTCACGAAATTGGTTATATTTTATTTAGTCTGAGCTAGTTAACAGCAAATTGCTTAACATCAGATTTTTGGGCAAAAACATCAAACATCAAAAGGTTACCCAAAAACATCAAATTTGATGTAATTACATCAAGAGTGGCATCGCTGTTTTGAGGTAAGGTAAGGATCAGGCAATTTTTAGAAGCAAGACTTGCAGAGTTGCCAGATTCTACAAAATTACCCAGCCAAAAACACGCTTCAAACCAACCCCAACAACAAACCAATTTTTTTTGCAAGGAGCCAAAGCATATATGTATTTTAAACACACTTCAAATAACCAAAACTTGGAAAAACCGGTTTCGTTCACAAAATATCCCTTACTTTCTAAACACACACAAAAATTTGTGACAAATTTCATCGTATTTTCCGTCCCAATAATGATAGTTGTAGCAAGTGTTTAAATTTTACAACAATTTACTACCAGATTGCTTCTCCAACCCCTGCACCAACCTTTTTAAATATGTCAAAGAGGTTCACAGCCTGTCTACAAGAAACCATGATAATGATTCTCTAAACATTCCATACTTCTCAAAAACGCTTACTCAACATTCAATAGATTTCACAGGTGCGAAAACATGGAACGAATTTCCTTCTTCAATTAGAAAGACTGATACAAAGTCACTTTTTATTCACAAACTAAAACAACATAAAACGGACACGCAATAGAAAGACAACGTAGAAAGGCTTTCTTGCATTCTTGTGAAGATTTTAGTGGAAATCCGAAATTATTTACAAAAGATTAGGCTTACCTAACAATAATATCGATTGCTTGTGCTGTACTTTTATGTTTGTAGATATTAACAGCAAACGCAATACTCCATAATCAACACGACACGCAGAGGTGGGCAGTAACTAGTTAAAAAAGTAACTAGTTACATAACTAGTTACTTTTTGAGTAACTGTAACTGTAACTTCGTTACTTTTTTGAAAAAGTAACGATAAGCGGTAACTAGCTACTATTTTATCGTTTTTCAACAGTTACTAGTTACAGTTACTTGATTTCCCAAACAAAAATTGGTCGTTTGTTTTTCAGTTTATGGCAGTTTTTTTGTAGTGGTCAAATTATTTGTTTGGAAGAGATTATAGGCATTTGGCGACAAGAAGCGAGGTTGTGTACAGAAAGGAGCTGTGTAAACTGCGAGATAGGATTTTGCGGTGTACCAGCGACAGAAAGGAGGCCGCGTAAACTGCGAGGTAGGATTTTGCAGTGTTCTATACGGATTGATGTCTGTGACGCCACAATCCGTTGTTTGTTCCCCCACTAAGCTGTCTGTTTTTAGAAATTTCAGCTTCTCCTTTTTTGTAAAGCGATTCTTTTTTTGTAGATTTTGGTTATATAGCTTTGAACACAGGTAGACGCGGTAGTCAGTAGTGGAAAATCAATATGGATTAGTTTTTGTCTAAAGTATCAGAGACTGAAACAAACCCCACTGGTAATGCCACCAATATGCCAATATCTGGACATTCTGCAATCAGAAGAGAAGGCATATATGGGCATGACGAGGAAAAGACTACAAGAACTTCGAAACAGCGACAAGGTGGCTGTCTGCCTGCCATTATAACCCGATTGTTGAAATCTTTGGAAAACAGATTTGGCCATGTTTTTGATGATAGTGACTGCCAGTTAGCTGCTGCTTATCACCCACAATTCCGACTTTCTTGGCTTTACAAGGGTGAAGAAATTAAGACGCCTCTACAACCCTAAATTGTTAACCTATTACAGAACCACAGCAATTTCAACATCGACGATGCAGCAAGCAACAGCGACACTGATGTTGACAGGCATGCAACAGATGACTTTTTTGCTCTGTTATTTGAAAACACAAAATAAAAGGAAGTTAGTGCCGCAAAAATTTTAAATGAATTTTTTGAACGTAACCCAACAAAGGCAGTTGCGTCTGATGCATTCCCCAATGAAGCCATGAGGCGTTTGTTCTTGCGTCCGCCCCGTTAGCTCAGTGGTTACGCGTCGGGCTCAAGATCACGCGGCGCTGGTTCGACTCTCGGGGTGTGCGCTTGAGCAACGCATTTCAGGACTGCTCTCCATTCAGCGGCACCTAGTGAATGGAATAATTTCTCCGCAACAACACTTCAACAATCGGAAAACTTCACTCTGCCAATCTCGGTAACCGGCCCTGCGTCAAGAGCCTCTACAAGTATGCGAACAAGTACCAGGAGTAACTAATCAAGGCTTTGTCAGTCCGAGGATAAAGATTCAAAAACCATTCAAAAACCAAACCATACAATACCCCTATCCCCTCCAGTGCTGCTGTTGCAAGACTGCTCTCCCTTGGAAAGGATATTTTGGAGCCAAAGCAAGCTGGACTTAGCGATCAACATTAATTTTGAAAAAGATCTTTCTGAAAAGAAATTGATGTTGTGACTCTTTGTCAATTGATGTCAGTTAGGCAACAGCTACGAACAAAGTATCATCTTGCCCTTTATCATGTATTTTTTATCTTGTACTTCATAGAAAGAAGAATAGTTCTAGATCAGTAGGCTACTCATATACATTCATTTTCTTTGAAAAGTAACTGTAACTAGTAACTGTAACTGTAACTAGTTACTTTTTAAAAAACGGTAACTGTAACTGAAACTAGTTACTTTTTGAGCGAAGTAACTGTAACTGTAACTCAGTTACTTTCAAAGTAACTAGTGCCCACCACTGACGACACGTCGCAAAGGGGGGTGAGAGCTTCATCAACAACACCATCAGGACATCATCATCTACCAGCTCATCCATTCCATCACCCACCAGGACAAGAAACAATACCTTAAACTGGATAACAAACCTCAATCGTCTTAGGCTACTGTGTGATGTGCAGTCTAACCATAGAAAGAGCTCAACACCTGCTCTCCTGGGCCACATTGAAACGGGCTTTTGCCTGAGGATGGGTTTCTTTTATGTCCGATTTTCTTACTCCATCCTATTATTATTATTATGACTGCTCATCTACTTCAATATTGGAACTGGCAAATTTAATCCACAACACTTTTCATTAGGCTGTCATTCATTACTACATGTGTGCTTCTCTGTTTTTGTTTTATTTTTTGCTATTTGTTTTTTTGGGTTTTGTGGCCGTGCTAACTACCAGTGATGTACGCGCATACAAAAAATATTGACGCCGTCAGCGCAAACGCAAACGTTTGAAAAACTATACGCCGCATACGTCAACGCAACTTGTAAAAAAAGTTGGCGGCGTCAGCGTTAGCGCATACTCTAGCGCATACTCATTTTGTTTGCTAGGTGCCAAACATTCACACGGTATAAACCACTCGAAACAACACACTTTTCAAGCCACTTCGCGATTTCTCGTTACAAGAAATTATCTTTTTGGCCGGAAGGCACATCTGGCATTAAAAATATAAGTTTTTGCCTTTCGAAGAAGAGCTTAAAATACTTTTCCATGTAGGGCCATGGATTTGTATTATCATGCTCCATTTCACTTGGAGATTAGTATTACCGTAAGTTATTCCCTGAATAGGCCTACAATAGTGAAGTGTAAGAAACTGTAGCATATGCCTATCAAGAAAATTCTATTATTAGGCTATACTAACTGTCGCTCCTAGTAATATACTAACTGTCGCTCCCTAAAAATCCATTATAAAAAACACTCTTTTTAAAATAATTCCGTTTGAATAAGACTAATATTGCTTTTAATGCCATAATTCTCTCAGTAAGCTCCATGCTTTTTTCTGATAAGATTTTTAAAAAGTGGGTTAATGGAAGACAAAACTGCCAGACACAAGCAAGTTTAGATTCTGAACTGCACAACTCTTTGTTATTAGCATTCAGGGATAGTTAGCATTACTAGTGTTATTAGCAGTAGGCTACTCAAAAGCCTCTCACAATTGGCCTCTGGATGCATGTTTTGCTAAACTGCTCATCAAGTTACAAAACATATATAATTACATACTTACGCAACAGAATGTATAAATTGTCAAGTAAAAATTACCTTAGCTTGATAGCCTACTGTATGTAGGCCTACACATTACTACGCAGTCTACGCTACATAGCCTAGCCTACAACAAGAATAATCGGCAAAGTAATGTACTACATATAACATACAGAGTACAACATCATGCAAGCAATCACGGTCGGAGACCAAATATTTGAGTTTGTTTAGATACATAGGATGCACTGCTCATTGCCTGAGAAGTTTCTGATTTGCCCCAAAATGCAAGACTTAACTAATATAAATTAAAGTGCTCACAATTGCTTACAAACGCCTTCAACACTGCTTGCCTAAAAAAACTTCACACTACGAAGCCAAGTCATTGTTTACATTTTACATGGAGCGGCATTACCAACCTACCTACTTGCTTGCTTACATTACATTCCTGTTTTGACCCGTAATTTACTAAGTAATTTCTCAGTAGGCCTAAGTTGTTTTAACTAATTCTTTCTTTTTTTCTGCAAGACTTCAGTCTCCAAGTGGGACTCATAGCGTCAAAGGCAGTGCGATATACAAACAAACTCCAGCTGACTGAACAATAGATGACACTGTGACACAACACTAGAACAATGGGCAATTGCAAGACGTTAACATTTTGCAGTTTGACAAAAAAAATTGCAAACAACAACTAAGACATTAAAAAGTATGCGTTGACGCTATGCGCTAAAAAACCGCGAAAACTTTACGGCGCATCCTCAAGCGCAAACTATCCAAAAAAATGTGGCCGCAAGCGTTAGCGCAAACAAAAAGTCTACGCCGCATGTATGCGGCGTAGAATTTGCGGCGCATACGTACATCTCTGCTAACTACTGATATATAGCCTACTACATAATTTTTCATTCAGGCACGTTTTAAACCTTTCAAGGTTTTGCCATCTTTTCCCGTTCGTTAATGTGCTGGTAGGTTTATATCGATTTTTGTAGTTAGTATCTTTTTCGTCCCGGACGCGTTAATGACGAAAAATAAAATGATTGATTGATTCTTCGTTGTGTGTCACACGGCGTAGCCCAGGGCAGGAAGGAACTACGGTCGCCTGCAAAAGTAAAGTTTTATTTATCGTCTGCAGCTCGGTTTTTAGAAAACCAGTGATTAGTGAAATCACCCAAGCATGGTCAAAGGCAGGGGTCACCAAACTTTTTTCTCTGAGGGCCGGATTGCTGCGAGATTCAGCTGCGGGCCGGATGCAAATTGCAAAAAGATATACAACTATTTAGAATCTCCATTGACTTGAATTGAGCACACTAAATAACAAAGTCAGCGGTGGAATAACAAAGTTGTGATGAAAATCGAAAGGTAGCTGGAAAAGTTATCCCATGCTGTGATACACTACAGGGCATCGTGCTCTTGAAAAAACAATACAGTGATGAAACATTGGTGTTTTGAGCAATCAATCATTTTGTTTTTCGTCATTAACGCGTCAAAAATTTGGTAATTTTTTTCCTTAACAGTTGTAGTGCAGCTGTTATTTCCGCAATTTGGTAACCCCTGGTCTAAGGGATTGAGTACTGATTCTCGAATGTCTGACGTCCGTCCCGTTAGCTCAGTGGTTATGCGCCCGGCTCAAGATCACGCGGCGCAAGTTCGACTCTAGGGCAGTGGCGCCGCCAGACCTTCTACATTGAGGGGGCAAAATATTAGCCTACTGCAAGACAGTGATAATGTTTAATTTCTCTTGTTTTCTACTGCTAATGTCTATTGCAGTGGCGTAGCCAGGAATTTTGAAAGGGGGGGAGTTGACGGCCGGCGGGCGAAGCCCGACAGCGTGTTTGCCTTACACGACACTCAGCGGCTGGGGGCCTTCTCCAGAAAATTTAGAAAAATTACTTTGAATTAGGTGCATTCTGAGAGCATTTTCAACAAAAATGTGGGTATGAATATTCCTGTAAAATGGTGCTGTCCGGTGGCATAGCAAAAGGATAAGATCATGTTTTCTTCGGCATTTTTTGGAAATAAAGCTAAGTCTCTATGTTTTCTTATTGCTAATTCCTGGCTAAGATATTTGAATGTTTGGTATTGGCAAAACTCGCTCTTTTAATGCAGTTGCGTTTAAAATTAGGCAACCTTTGTTTTAGAGATATAAAGAGACTGAAAGCACCATTCTCAATATCGTGACGTCACACGCGTGCCAAAGTGGGGGTTGAAACTCCCAACCCCCTTCCCCCCCCCCTTGGCTACGCCACTGATTATATCCTTATTATGAAAACATTGAATGACCCAATGCTGTAGGCCTATGCACTGCCACTACTCTACTAACTTAGAAAAGCAGTCTCTCACATAGCTATACATTTCCACTCGATTCAACGACCTTGCTGCTTACGAAATAAATCCTTAAATAAGACGTGAAAAATCATGCCCTTGTTGCACTCTCTGCTGTTATGTCAAATAATTGCTAGCATTGTCTCGGGTTTTTCCACCATGTGGTAAAAAGAACAGCAGCAAGAAGAACAAAGTTAAAATAAAAAAAAAATATTTTACTCCTCCACCCTTGCAACTTGAGTTGACTTCAGGTTGGGATCCAAATAGGCTATTAAAATAATAAAATAGTCTAATAATAATATGTAATAAGATAAAAAAATTAAAAAGATGATGCCAAAAACATTGGGGAGGCAGCTGCCCCCCTTGCCGGCGCCACTGCTCTAGGGGTGTGCGCTTGAGCAATACACGTTAAGGACTGCTCTCCATTTAGCGGCACCAAGTGAATAGAATAATTCTCCGGCAACAATTAACACTTCATCAATCGGAAAACTTCACTCTGCCAATCTCGGTAACCGGCCCTGTGTCAAGAGGCTCTACAGCCTCTACAAGTATGCGAAATTACCAGGAATAACTAATCAAGGCTTTGTTAGTTCGAGGATAAAGATTGAAAACCAAACCAGATATTGCGTTACGGTCTTCTTCTTTCGTTTGAGACTAGATCAAATCAAATTTCAGGGCAGGTGATGGAGAGCCAGGTGAGTGTAGCTTCGTCCAGCGTTGCTATACCATGCGTTCCATTTGGTGCCTTATAGATCGGACATTCGAGAACGACATGGTCAGCAGTTTGTTCCTCCGCGCCGCATTCGCAGGCCGGTGAGGGAGCCAAACCCCACTTGTGCATGTTGGAATGGAAGCGACCGACTCCGGTTCGGATTCTGTTGAGCTTGACCCAAGTCGGCCGAGGCAGGTCCATACCAGGGGGGCGCGCCACCGGGTGAGGTATAAAACGATGTAGTTTCGTGTCGGTGGCACACCACGCTGCATTCCAATTGTCTTCCATGAAGTGTGCTGCGCTGATGGCATGATCGCTGAATGGATGTAGTAATTCAACAGCAGCTGGCACAAAGAGGTGTCTTGACTTTAATTGCCGGGGAGATTCCTGAGGTGGGATGTTGAGTTTTGCATGAAGCAAGTGGTTAGGATCCCCGGCCCGGCGAGCCAGGTGTATAAGGGCTCCCTTTCGGCGAAGCTCAGCAGGTTGGATGCCTGCGAGGATTGGTAAATACTCTGTTGGAGTTGGGCACAGGCATCCAGTTACAGTTCGCAATGCGTCGTTGATTGGGCTGTCGATGAGACGGGTGTGAGCACTGCGGCACTAGGCAGGGGCGCAGTATTCAGCAGTGGAGTGGACCAACGCCAGGGTTGCAGTGCGCAAGGTGTCAGCACCTGCACCCCAAGTTGTGCCTGCCAAACGTCTCAGCAGGGCGACGCGAGATGTCAGCTTTTTGCGTAGTGACTGTAAATGGTGACGGTATGTGAGTGACCTGTCAAGTGTAACCCCAAGGTATGTAGGTTCTGGGCAGGGCGGCAAAATTTTGCCGTTAACGGTCACTTTCAGGTCACGTTTTGCCTCCCTGTTGTTGAAATGGAAGGCTGCCGTCACAGTTTTACTTTCGCTGAGCTTCAGTTTCCATTGGTGAAGGTATCCAGATATGGTCGTCATGTCTTGGCTCAACGTCATTTCTAATGATTGCCAGTCTTTCGCAGAGTGCAAGATGGCCAAGTCATCAGCATATGCATATTTGTCAGATGTTGTTGATGGTAGGTCATGCATATAGACATTGAAAAGGAGGGGAGCCAAGACTGATCCCTGTGGGACACCGTTTTTGAGTCGCCGCAGTCTACTTGGTTTTCCGCTTCCGGTGGTAAGGGTAAAACTCCTATTGTGGATGAGTTCCATGATCATTTTGACCATGTGCCTGTCAGGGAGTAGGCGGAGTAATTTTGTAGACTAGGCCACGGTGCCAAACAGTGTCATAGGCTGCTGTTAGGTCGATAAATACAGCCCCCGCTTTCTTTTTTGCCGAGAAACTCTTCTCAATATCCTGAGTTAGTAGTGTGGCTTGGTTTACAGTTGACCCCCCGTGTCGGAATCCAGCTTGTTCTTTGGGAAGCAGTGGGTCAATTATTGGTTCGACACGAGCGTAGATCAGTCTCTCAAGGATCTTGAAAGGGATGCAGAGCAAGGAGATGGAGCGATAGCTCTTTGCTTCGTCTAGTGGTTTGTTTGGCTTAGGGATCGCGACGACCAGAGATCTTCTCCATACTTTAGGAATCTTGAGGCGGCGCAGGCAGGACGACAGGAAATCGCATAACCAGGACTTTAGAACATAACCAGCGTGCATGATAAGCTCTGGACATATCTTATCTGGACCAGGGGCCTTACCAGGTTTTAGGTGCTTGAGGGCATCATTAAATTTGCTCCGTGAGAAAGAGCTAGAAATGCTCTCCTGGTCAGGTGTGTTGATCTTCCATAGCTTTTTCACTTCTTTGATAACAAACCGATCGGAGGTACGATCACACGGCTTATAGCCTATATCCCATTTTTTATTACCTGCGATGCGATCTTATTAGCAAGAATGGGACATTGTCGGGGTGATTGTCTTGATCGTCCCGTAAGGTTATTGAGTGTGCTCCACGCTGTACGGCTTGAGTGCGAGAGATCGATAGATTGGATAGTCTCTGTCCAGCGTTCTTTTCTTTTTGCATCGAGTCTTTCCAGAAGAGCCTTGGCGGCTGAGGGTGTTGTTTGACCATCTGAAGAGCTAACAAAAGATTGGTAGAGGCGCTCGCACTCTGCATCCAAGCATGGAGTGTAGTTCCTTCTACGACCTCGAGGGATGGCTTGTTTGGCACATGTTAAGATGGTGTTGCAAAAGTCCTGGTAGGCCTCGTCCACATTGTGACAGTTAGGTGGAGGTAACTCATTTGTGAACTTGTTGGTAAGGAGGCTAAAGCGATTCCAATCGGCTTTACGGAAGTTCCACCGCTTGACTGGTTCACTCGGAATTGGTGTCTTGAGCGGTATTGCGGTAATGAGAGAAGGTCGGTGTTGGGACCGAGGGAACTTCTGCAGCACACGTCTGTCCGGAAGCTGATTGTCGTTGCCAGTGCTAGCAAAGGCCATGTCTGGGTTTGTTCCAGTGCCCCATCGCCCGGATGTAAAGCTGGCTTCGTCTTTGGGGTTGTACAGTGTTGTTAGCTGATGCCCAGTTAGCCAGACATGCACCAGAAGGGCTGGTGATGCGGTATCCCCAGTCGACGTGCTGGCAATTAAAATCGCCAGCATAGAGGCAGGGGTGGGGGTACTCTGGGATGGCCGTCGGAGTGAATGGCGAGGGAGGTGGCTTGTAGATGTTTACGATTTTGTAGCCGTTGACGTCCACACTTAGCCATTCAATCTCTGAGTCTGAAGGGGATTGTTCAACCAGTCTCCAGTTCAGCTTTTCGTGGACAAATGTGGCTAAGCCGTGTGTTCTGCTTAGGATTGACCCAGCTAGTGAGTAATTTGGGATCACTAGTCTATCAGCGCTGTGGCAGTGGGTCTCCTGGAGGATGATGATAAGGGCCTTTTGTCGTTGAGCTATTCTTTGTACGACGTCGATTTTAGCAGTCGTAAGGCCTTCAACGTTAAGCTGTAGGATGTTGGGACTTCTGGCTTCTTTCTTCGAACTCTGGGGCCGAGGGTTTATCCTTTTACCACCCCAGAGACGCCCTGATGTGTCTCTGTTTGGTGTCATTAGCCTGTTTTGTGCAGTTACCGGGACTCACCACGAGGAGGTTGACAACATGAGTCCCTGCGTTACGGTAATAGCCTGCGTTACGGTAATAGCCTGCGTTACGGTAATAGCCTATTAACTTTCAATATCGCACAAATGTTGATCGCAAAAGCATTGCTTTAAACGTAGAAAATAAATCAATAGCTTTTTTTCCTTGGTCTGAACCTTAAAACATTTGACCAGGCTAACACACACAATAGTATTTCAATAAGATAAATTTATGTTATGGAACCGGTTTTCTTCCATTAGGAATCGTCAGCATAACTGAGTCGAAATAAAAATTAGCCTACATCAATAGATGTCAGCTTAATAGATGTTTTAATAGCTCAATAATATAATAATAATAATATAATAATAATAGCTTAATAGCTCAATAGATGTTTTGCTTAAACTATGAAGAGAAGAAAAGGCAGAAATAAAGAAATGAATATGAAGGATTGGAGGTCATGAACAGTTTTAATTATTTAATTAATTTGTAATTTTTCGATTGTTTTTGGTCCATTTATGCTGACATCTATTGATATTGTAGGCTAATTCTTATTTCGACTCAGTTGTGCTGACATCTATTGATGTAGGCTAATTTTTATGTCGACTCAGTTATGCTGACGATTCCTAATGGAAGAAAACCGGTTCCATAACATAAATTTATCTTATTGAAATACTATTGTGTGTGTTAGCCTGGTCAAATGTTTTAAGGTTCAGACCAAGGAAAAAAAGCTATTGATTTATTTTCTTAGTGATATTGCTTTCTGTATTAGGTAGATCGCCCATTTGAGGAAGTGTCATAGTACCAGATCACCTTTTTCAGTTGGTTTTTCCCATTTTTGCTTTAAACGTATTTATATCAAAACTAACCATAACCAAAGCAGAGATTTTGATATCTTTTTATAGATGAAAATAGAACATCAATACTAAACAAATAACATATTCAAAAGGGTTTTAAAAAACAGGCACCAGATAATTAAAGCGCCAAGAAATCAAACAAAAAAAAAAAAAAAATACCATCTGGCAAACCTTGTGGTTTGCTTCAAGGGTAACAACTAGAACATCACACAACTAAGGCGAAAATGAAAATCGAAAAAAGAAAACTAATCGGGAAATACAGTACCGTAGTTAAAACATCGCACTCTCGAGTTTTTTAGCGCTAAAAGTAACTACTTTCAATTCTCTCATTTTCGGAAACCACCATTTTTTCCGATTAGTTTTTTTTTTCAATTTTCTTTTCACATTAAAAACACATTTGTCACATTAAAAACACGGGAAGCAGCTGACTCGATGACTAATATAGTCTTTCGCTGCTTCCTGTCTGTTGTTGAATATATATACAGAGGTGGGCACCCGCTACTTTTAAAGTAGCGCGCTACCCGCTACCGCTACTTGGGCCAAAGTAGCGCGCGCTGCCGCTACCCGCTACCAATTTACAAAAGTAGCGCGCTACCCGCTACCGCTACTCGGGCCAAAGTAGCGCGCGCTACCGCTACTTCTTCCGCTACTTTTGTCTAAAATGACACTAAGAAACGCTCAAGTCCCTAGTGACGCAAAAATGACCTTGAAAACGAATGTTATTATTCGTTTACGGCTTTACGCTGTCATTTTGACGTCGTTATAGAAAACACATTCTAAGGGAAATTTATTGTTACGCATCTTTCAAAAACACGAGCATTTCAAAACGAGAGTCACTAAGTCCTGCCCGCACTTTCGCTTAAACACATCTTTTCCAACAGAGAAAAGTCTTTCCACCGCAGCACTGGAAGGAATGGGGGTGTTGTATTTAATGAACAGATGTTTTAACTCGGTATTCGAAAAGCTCAAGGCACTTGCTCTTGTCCGAAAAAAATGCGTCCACAATTGTTGCATCCTTCTGCACAGACGTTTCACGGGATGGCGCAAACACCTCAAAAAATACATCCTCGGAGTCATGACTGGTGTTGGTGTCACTCTTCTCGGTATCAACCTGGCTTGATGTCTCCCGCAACAGTCAAATTACATCTGTCTTGACTTTTTCTCGCAGTGCGTCAGCATCATCCGTGGAAACGTAGTGCAGAAATTGTAGTCACGACGTCTTGAAGGAGGGATGAAGACATGATGCCATAAGGCATTTCATGTTGTTGAAGCACTTGTTGAATCGTTTCTTCACCCCTTCAAGGACTTTCACTCTCAACTCCTCACAGGTCACAAGATCACTGATCTCGGTCAACTTCTTTCCGCAAATTGTGATGGTTGGAAGCAAGGCTCCGTAATATGCCTTGGACTTGCCCTGGAGAATGTCTAAAGCCTGGCAGATAGGCTTCATCACACGGATATATTCGCCGAAGAAGTTGACGTCAGCTAGAAAACACCGGAACTTTGCAACCAAGCCGATTATATAGCTGCTTGACCACGCCAGTATTGCAAAAAAACAAGCATTTTTTTCAATTTAAATTAAAAAGTAGCGGGTAGCGGGATTGCGACTGAAAAAAAGTAGCGCCTCTCCCGCTACCGCTACTTTGGAATAAAAATAGCGCCGCTACTGCAGCCGCTACTCCAACTAAAAAGTAGCGCCGCTACCGCTACTTTTACCAAAAAAGTAGCGCCGCTAGTAGCGCCGCTACAAAAGTAGCGCGCTACTGCCCACCTCTGTATATATATATATGTTTGTACCGTATACTATTTTTCGCAACAGACAAAATAAAAGGTTTCTCTCTCTCTCTCTTTTCTCTTTCGCCTTAGTTGTGTAATGTTCTAGTCGTTACCTGCTACAAGAGGGTTTGCGGGTGCTTTTAGCAGGGTTTGCGTGTTGTTGAGCTGCATTATTTATCAGGCATTTTTACGGATTGTTTTATTGGGCGAATCGCGCAGAATTATTTTGTCAGAATGACAGTGGTGTTGGACGCATTGTGGAATTAAAACAGCAATCACGAAATGCGTTATTGTAATTTTAATGGAAGTGGCTATTTTTTCACACTTGTTGCCATGGTTACAATCAGGTGTTGCCAGAGTTAAGATAAAAGTTAGGAAGGGTTAAGGTAATGGTTAGAGTTAGGAATAAGATTAAGGTTTTGATCTTTGCCCAGGACTGAAAAATATTTCCAATACAAGTTTTAAACAGCTTTAAACTTTTCTTAAATTAGGGCAGAATTTCTTATCTGGCAACACTATTGAGGGTATTATTACACTATATAACTGTGTAAATATAGCCAAAGCTAATTTTAATATACACAACAATACTATCGAATTATTACACAAGTACTTAAAGTTAAAGTATGAAAATATTTTTGTAATAAAAAAAGAGTAGGCTAACTGTTTAAATATAATGTTTGAGGCCCTTGAAATAAATGGTCACGAATACGCAGATAGACTATGTATAAATTTCATGATAATACGTAAATTAAATATAACTGCCAAGCACCCACTAAAATACACTTTATTTAAAATAGCGTATAAATTGTTTGGCACCACTGTGCAGTGTGCAATCGCTTGCATGGCACTCACCTATGTAATTGCATTTACAAGTATTGCTCTGAAAATTCCCTATTTAGCAACACTATCCCACTATGCACTTTTTTGTTTAATTACATCAAATACATATAGTTATTATTTTGGCAGTGGCTATTTGACCGGCTCCGGTCTTTGAATCTGAAACACTATTTGACCGGTCATGACGTCACTACATAAGCGCTTTTTTCTTTTTCTCTTTCAAAGCAACAGACGAGAAGCGCCGATATAAGTTCTAACTTCAACATGTAATCTTCAACTCAGTCCGTGGCGCGTGCGATACGTCTCCGGCTGCCAATCTAGAGGAGATGAGTTCGATACTCTCCTGAAGCATTCTTTTTTTTATCTAAATTTTGACCCGAAGCGCATTTTTGTGGTCAATTTTTAATTTGAGTAGCCTACAGCCCATTTTTTATGTCTTTTCAAATGTGAGTAATAATGTTAGAGTTTTATTAATTTGCTGAAATTTGATAATTTCTCTTGGTAATTTTCCGATCGTCATAAGTGAACGTGTGTTGCCGAACGACCCTACATTTTTCTCTCAAGTTAGTTATATACAATACTTCTTTAAAAAATGGTTTTACCATTATCATTTCTTTTAAAAGAAGTACCGGTACCGGTATTGTATATAACTAACTTGAGAACTATTAACTAACTTGGACTGTAGGCTACTCAAATTAAAAATTGACCACATAAATGCGCTTCGGGTCAAAATTTAGATAAAAAAAAAAATGAAATAAAAGAATGCTTCCGGATAGTATCGAACTCATTCCCTCTAGATTGGCAGCCGGAGACGAACACTACGCGCCACGGACTGAGTTGAAGAATACGTGTTGAATTTAGAACTTATGTCGGCGCTTCTCGTCTTTTGCTTTGAAAGAGAAAAAGAAAAAAGTGCTTATGCAATGACGTCATGACCGGTCAAATAGTGTTTCAGATTCCAAGACCGGAGCCGGTCAAATAGCCACTGCCTATTATTTTCTATGTCTCTAAAAGCTCTACACTACAGCCTGTTTCACCCTAAAAGGGGGATCATCAGAAGGACCTTATTCAAATAGAATTCAGATTTCTATTCAGATTCTATTTGAACAAGGATCTTCTGATAATCACCCTTTTATGGTGATACAGTCTGTAGAGCTTTTAGAGAGTAGGCTAATAACTATATTTGATATAATTCGCTCTACTTGGCATTGAGCACTTTTTGTAGTATTTATACTAGTATTTGTTGTTTTTGATTAGGCTAATTAAATAGTTCGAATGGATCATTTTGAAAGTGATAAAATGTATGTTGTATGCTGTATGTTGTATGTATGCTGAAACCAAGGGTATGAAGGTGAATCTTGAAAAAACAAAAGTGATGGTGAGTGGAGCAGAAGGAACAGTTGTTGAGAGCAAAGTAGATCCCTGTGGAATATGTGGCAAGAGAGTGATGAGAAATTCAATGCAATGCAAGGAATGTGGAAAGTGGGTACATGCAAGATGTGCTAATGTCAAGAGAGCCGCAACAAGATTGGCGAAGTGTTTTGTTTGTGGGAAATGCAGTAAAGGAAGGAATGAAGTGGAAGGCCATGATGATGAGTTCTGCCATGGCATCGAAACAGTGACAGACTTCTGTTATCTGGGTGATCGGATAAATGGAAGTGGTGACAACAAGGGCAAGATTGGGCTGGGCAAAGTTCAGGGAATGTGGGGAAATGTTGTATGGCAGAAAATTTTCACTAAGGATGAAAGGAAAAGTATATCGGAGCTGTGTGCGGCCTGCAATGCTATATGGTAGCGAGACATGGGTATTGAGAGAGAGTGAACAGGCAATCCTGAGAAGAACGGAAATGTCAATGGTGAGAGCAATGTGTGGGGTGAAAACGAGAAGGGAAAAAAGGACTGAAGAATTGTTGGATATGCTAGAGATGAGAGAGACCATAGACCAACTGGCAAGGGCAAATGGAGTAAGATGGTATGGACATGTGAGTGATAAGGAGGGAGGAAGGAAGTTTTCTTAGAAAGGCACTAGATCTAAAGGTGGATGGGAAGAGGAAACGCGGTCGTCCAAGAAGAACGTGGAAACAACAAGTGAAGGATGAGTTTAAAAAAGTCGGACTGAAGGAGGAAGATGCAAGGGACAGGGTGAAATGGAGAAAAGGGATTAAGACAATTGCTGCGCGGAAACAATCGGCCACCCCCACTAGTGGGGAACAAACCGACGATGGATTATGATGATGATGATGTATGTCTAAATTATCTATTTATTTTGTATTAGGTTAGACTGTACAGGAAGTAACTTTATCTCGCATTAAAAATGAAAATTGCTGTTATTGGTCAGTCAATGTTTGGTGCTGAAACTTACAGCATATTGCGTAAAAATGGTCACACAATAGTTGGTGTGTTTACTGTACCAGATGTTGGAGGGAAACAAGACCCATTAGGTAAGCTGCTCAAACCCAATTTTTTTTTTGTTCTTCTGTCACCTGTATTTATTTGAGTTGTTTTAACATCATGGTGCTCAAAGTTTTATGCATTTTGTTATTTACGAGTCCGCATGAGATGGCTGTATTAGACTTTCAAGAATTTTATTCTTGAAACCAAATTTTAGGTTCGTAAAAGACATGATTTCAGATAGACCTGCAAAAGTTCTTCCTCTTAGCTGCACTAAAGTTTCACTTTGTGCATCTCCGGTTTAGACACGCCTCTTTTGCATGTATTACAATATATTACACAACATATAACAGCAATAATGCAGTTGCAATCGCACTATTTGCCCATTTGCATAAATTTTTACAATAAAGTTCTTGTTTTGCTCAATGTGCATTAAAAGAAAAACTGTGTGCAACTGTTTTATAGCTTATACTTCTTTGGTTTCATATACATGTATTCTAGTTTGGAAATAGTTCAGAGTATATATGTTTTGTGCTTGCTGAACATAAAATTACATTGTATTGTGATACCGTTAACCATAATCTGTGATTGTGCTTACTTTGATCATAATATAAGCCACTGCAATGTTTTAAACTAACATGATATTGGCCAAATAGACATGAAGTTGCCAGTTTATAAGAAATTTACTCCTGATTGACTTTACTACAGTTTGACTGCAGTGAATTTTTTTCAAACTAATAAACCAGTTTATCATCAGCAAGAGCACTGCGATTATTGTGAATGTACAAAATTATATATATATACCAGGAAATTATAATATCTGTGTTCTGACTGACTTTGTTTGTGTAATTGTGTTATCTGTCTGCTTCCACTGATGTTTTGGTCTAACTCAGGGTGGTCCAAGACTGCGAACATGAAGGGCCACATTAAGGTCTGAGAAAAACTTCACGGGCCGCATAGTGAGAAATAATAACGCGTTGCTGAAAGTAGAAACGTTGTTAAATAAAAACTTACCTAGGTTGCGATTTTGAACTTCTTTTCCGTAGATTTCAGTCTGTTTTAGCTACATTCTTACTGTTTGCAGACTATGAACATTAACAAATCTTGTCGCTGACAAAATACAGTTGCAATGAAAGGACTGAGTTTGCTGTTCTGATCGACCTAATGTTTTGCTGCACGCCTAACTCACTTTTTAATCTCTGCTAGCGACTCAAAAAGTGATTTTCAGCTAATAAAAAAGATACGATGCATAACACGTCAAGAAATTAGCAAACCCAAACAATTTATTATTTTTTGCTTTTGCATATAGTGTCGATCTCTGGTTTAAATTCAGTGGTCGACAGACGTAAGCAGGCATCCAGGGTTTCATCAGCCATTCTGTTCCGTGTGTCGCTTTTTAATTGGTTTATAACGAAGAAAGTGCTAGCAACAAAAGCAAAATATCAACGCACGTTTGTGTCATCACAAATCGACATTGATCCCTCATAGTTACCTATTGACCCGATTATGCGCGACTTATTTAGGGTTGTGGTGAGTGTAATGTATTTATAAAACGTAGGTGTATTTTTAAACCTTGGATTTAGCACTGATAGTTCCGGCATGCACAAAGTGTTCGCGGGCCGCACAAAAGCTTCACGTGGGCCGCATGCGGCCCGCGTGCCAGGGTTTGGACCACCCTGGTCTAACTTATATAGCATATTGGATTGGACTGACTGTACGCAAATTCTTCAATTAATTTAGAATGTGCTTTATGTTTTAGCCACTGCAGCCACTCAAGACAATGTTCCAGTATTTAAGTTCAAGCGCTGGAGATTGAAGGGCAAACCTATCCCGGAGGTGGTGGACAAATACATGGCGTGTGGAGCTGAACTGAACGTTATGCCATTTTGTTCTCAGTTTATTCCAATGAATGTCATCGAGCAGCCAAAACATGGTTCTATTATTTATCATCCTTCAATTTTGCCAAAACATCGTGGAGCGTCAGCAATAAATTGGTAAATTGATTCTCATTAAATTGGCGGTAATTCTTGATTGATATTGTGTAAACACCTTTTGAAACTTTTTGTTGAACTATTTCAAGGACTTTACTGTAAAAGAAAACTGTTTGAAAACAAACAGTTTGAAAACATTTGAATTCATTTCGTTGAAAAATTTGTGATATTAATTTTCAATTTCTATTTAGGACATTGATGTCTGGAGATAAGAAAGCTGGATTTACAATTTTCTGGGCAGACGATGGTTTAGATACCGGTCCAATTCTTCTTCAACGTGATTGCGACGTAAAGGCAAATGACACTGTGGATGATCTTTACAATCGCTTTCTTTACCCAGAAGGAATTAAAGCAATGGTAATGGTTACCTATTTACCATAGTTTGTTTGTAACAACTTCTTGCTGCTGTTGTGTTATATTTTAAAGAAACCTCTCCCAAAATATTTCCAGTGATGACAACATTTAGTCCCAACTAAAATAGGTTGATACATATGTAATTTGTATTTAAAAGCATGTTCAATTGATTCTGATTGGTCCTGACGGTATGTCATGTTAACTGGCATAATAAAAAGAATTGTTGCAATAATAATGGTTTTTGCGCCGTTCATTTGAACCAACCTCGCTGTTGGCTCGCAAACAAATCTTACCAACAGATTTGGTGAAGTATATAACGTCGGTGAAGCTTACTTAATAATTTTGTAGCCTTTTTTCATTTTTTTGAAGACTCCACTACACATTGTACTTTTACAAAATGAGAAGAACTTTTTGTTTCTTTGTATAGGCAGAAGCTGTTCAATTGATTGCGAATGGAAAGGCTCCGAAGATCGTTCAGCCCGAAGAAGGAGCGAGTTACGAGCATATCATGAAAAAGGAAGTCGCCAAAATCAACTGGGGCCAACCAGCGCAGCAACTTCACAACTTCATTCGAGGCAACGATAAAGTGCCCGGAGCTTGGACGAACATAAACGGAGAGGTTGGCTCATGCATGTTCTGTTTCAATTTTTCCTTTGGCAGAGTTCTTGAAATCGTATGAGAAATACGTTGCGTGTTGACTTTGCACTTTCGCGCTGGTTTGGTTTGCAGCATTCCGGCAAATTGAAATTTGTTTAGCCTGGCTGAGTAAAATGTTTCCCACTGCAACTGGCATCGTAACAACGTAAGTCTTTCATCAGCAAAGCTAAAAGGTGTCCACTGCATATTGCTTGCTGTGCACAAATGCATTGACAATCAATGAGCATTTCAATGGTGATTGGTGAGGTGTTACTGTAAATTTTCATCGAGCTTGCCATAATCCTTTGCATGCACTTTTCTGGTTTAATATTGCTGTCAATTCATCGTTTCCAGTACAATTTGCCGTGTTTTTCAAATAGTTAGCGACGTATAAAATAGTATTTATTTCTCATGCAATTGCTTACAAACCATGCAATAGCAAGGCAACAATTTTCCCAGACAACAAAATCCGTCATTATTACGTTGACTCAACGCAATAATGACGGATTTTGCTGTCTGGGTCGAAGAATTCCTTGAAAAAATGTTGAATTCAAGTGATAGGGTTTGAGTTTATTGATTCATTTCCTTTTTTTTTTGGCAAGAACTTAGAAGTGAAAATAACAGTTTGTGGATCTGTTGCAGCATGAATACTACCACAGATGGTGGCAGTGAAAATCAAAAAAAAGTTTAATTCGAAAAATGGATTTGTTAGTTTTCGCTTTTTTGCCAAAATTGAAAGCTCACTGAACATAAAGCTAAAATCACTCGAGGATCACAAAACTTGAATATGTAGTGTAAACACTTGGTGAAATCAAAATTGAGTAAAAATCAATCAAATTCGCAATACTATGTTGTATATTTATGTGGTGTAGTGTTGATTATTATAATATTAACGCAGAAATGAATTGATTGCAGAAAGTTACGCTGTATGGGTCAACCATGCATCGTAGCAAGTTGCCAACTGGCACAGAAACATCGATTGAAGGTATGGGACGACCAGCCATTGTGCATGGCAACGGCTTACTTGTGTATGGAAATGATGGCAAAAAGGTGCTTTGATTTTAACACAATATTGAGTTATATGTGATATAAAGCGGAGTGCTGAATATGAATAACACTTGAACAAAGCACTAAAATTCATGAACATTTTTGTCAATATGTTGTATTTGTATATATAACACATCTGATACGTAAACATCGAATGAAAGTTGGTTGCATTATGGTTAAGAAAAGTGGTTGTCCTTTGAACATCAGCGTTTGGGTTCATACTTAGCATATTGGCTATGTCCTACATAGATTGTAGATAAACAATAAATATTACACTATCCACACTGCAAAAAAGTGCTCAATGCCAAGCAGAGCGAATCCCAGAGAGTAAATCAGCTGTTTTTACATTGATTTATAGTCTGCAGACAACAACGCATGAGTAGCTGTCTGAGAATTATTTTGGTGGGAATTGTTAGTTAGTAACTATAATTATTTGATTTATACTGTATTTATGGGTTCCATCAAGAAATTCTTGCAGTTACAGTTTTTTTGTTATTTATTTTTAAGCAACTTGCTCTGTGTTTGCAAGTTATTGATCACGGTGCATGGCAATCCTTTTTGTAAATTCAAGCCAGGCACAGCCCATCTTCATAGTTTCCCTCGTCACGCATAATTCACAGTCGGATTTCTGCTGTTGACAAAAGGATAATATACTGTAGTTGACTTGAGCAGAATCCTTTGTGCTTTTCCTAGTAGTTTTCCGTCAATATGTTGCTGCTCGACCTTTTGAGGAAATTTTGCCCTTTACAATTTCGATGAAGGCTTTTAAATGTTTGCCATCTAGATCAATATAAAAAACATACAATACGCCGATGGGAGAATGATACCAGCCTCGAAGTTTGGTCAAGCCAACGCCTCGGAGTCTCTTGAGCTCACCGAAGAAGAAAATGCAATGCAGGAAAAGCTAAAAGCTGTATGGGGAAGGATTTTAAACAAGGATATCAACCTCGAAACCGATTTCTTTAAATCCGGCGCCGGATCCATGGATGTAGTCAGGTGTGTCAACTTGTGCAAGCGATCATGATCAACATTGGGTGGCAACGCTTATGCGTCTGAGTCTGATGATAAAAGCCTTGTTTGGAACCTTTGTTCGAAAATAGGTTGGCGCATCAGTACAACTACTTTTAGGAACGAAACAACTAAATTCCTTCCTGTTATTGGTTATACTGCTAGTGCTTGACTGACATTTTTTGAGATGTTTTTACTTTTTGCGGTTTCCTAATGACATAAAACTTTTTTGTTGCCTTAGGGAAGCAGTAGCAAATGAGAAAAAGTAAGTTGAAAAACGCAAAATCAGACTGTTATTGAAAATTAACAGTCTGACTAAAATCTTCGAAATCGAATTTTCTTTGTTTTTCAACATGTGAGAATGTTAAAACCTATTGTATCATCTGGGGAAAAGAATAAAGAAAGCGTAAAAATCTAATTTTTAGAAAAATTTATTTAAACGCTCGCCCAAAGTTAGAAAAACCTGGAAATTTTTGCAAAATGTGACAAATCAGGCCGCACCTAAAGATACGGCCTGATTTGTCACATTTTGCAAAAATTTCCAGGTTTTTCTAACTTTGGGCGAGCGTTTAAATAAATTTTTCTAAAAATTAGATTTTTACGCTTTCTTTATTCTTTTCCCCAGATGATACAATAGGTTTTAACATTCTCACATGTTGAAAAACAAAGAAAATTCGATTTCGAAGATTTTAGTCAGACTGTTAATTTTCAATAACAGTCTGATTTTGCGTTTTTCAACTTACTTTTTCTCATTTGCTACTGCTTCCCTAAGGCAACAAAAAAGTTTTATGTCATTAGGAAACCGCAAAAAGTAACAACATCTCAAAAAATGTCAGTCAAGCACTAGCAGTAGCTGTAATCAAAATCTGCAAAATGTGACAACTCAGGCCGCACCTCCAGGTGGCCATGTACTATTACATAACTAGTGAGCAGAGTTTAACTTTGCGGTGGACGCTAGCTGGTATACTGTCTTTTCGCTGCATTTAGTGGTGGTTTGACACTGAAATGTGACTACAATAAGTGCTGTACTGATAAGTCTCAATGGGCCGAAACAGCCTTCTGTTGCTTTATTCCTTAGTTGTCGACACGCATATCTTATTGTCGCTACGATTTCCTTTGTTCCTGCTCAGAATACACACTGATTGGTTGTGCATTAAGTTTTCACCTTGTTTTGTAACTTGTCTAGGTTGGTGGAAGAAGTGAGGCAAGCAGTTGGGGTGGCTTTGAAGAACGAAGATGTTTACATGAACACGTCTTTTGGCCAATTTATACAAAAGGTTGCTTAATCTTGTTGGCTTCTTTGCATTTGTACATGCAACATCTGTGCTAGTCTGAACGTACAATTAAAGCAAATTGATATCACATCTTTACAAGATTCTTCCTGCTTCAGGTGATTCGTGTCTTTCGAGGTCTGGAGGTAGAAGAAGAGCTTGACGTTGATTATGCGGAGCACTCGGCTCTCGGAATGACGTTGAAGATGCCGCATCAACTCTTCATCAACAACGAGTTTGTGGATTCGTCAAACGGAGAGGAGTACTCCACCATCAATCCTGCTAGCGAATCGGTATCGGAATTTGTAACTTCAATTTCACCAGATGCTTGTCTGTTTCTATTCATTGACAATGTTGAATTGTTTATAGTACAAGTCATGCATGATTGTTGCTGATTTAGAGTCTCAAAATTTCAGAAAATGAACTGAACTTTGTTGAACCATCAGCAGATAACAAAGTCACCTTCCTGCCGATATTACGTGTAACTTTTGCTGAAACCTTATTATGTCGGCAAAAGATCATATAGCCACCATATTTTATTTTTACTTTTGCATATATAGGGCTAAATTTAAACTACTTTGATTAAAGCTCGTGAAATCGAAATAGTTCTTGATCTGTTGAATTGAAAGTAAGCAATGGTTTTGAGGAGTCTTTGTAGAACAATTTTTCGCAATAGCTTTCTGTTGTTGAACATAGACTTAAACAATTCACCAAGCGTTAAGTTCGCATACGACTGAAAACAAACCAAATGAAAAGTGATTTATATTGAATAGAATAGGTACGTCCACTCGTCCAGTCGAAGACCGATCTATTGACACAATCCCAGCTTGCAAAAGTTGCCATTTGTACATGAAGACGTAGACGTTGAAACGATGAAAAATGGGCAGGTTTTGTTTGCTGAAATAAAGTATTGATTGACGGATTTCGCAAGAACAAATTTGTAAAAACCGTCGCACACGTGCTTCAACCGCCATTCGGTCTTTTCAAGGGTCTTTGGCATTGAATCCCGGCTTCGTTTGTGTTACAAAATCTATTAATAGACATTCAAACAAAGCCGTGTTTGCTTGCTGTAGGTTATTTGCAAAGTTTCGAAAGCCACCATCGATGACGTGGACGAGGCTGTAGAAGCCGCCAAGGAAGCGTTTGCTGGGCCCTGGTCTGCTATGAACCCACGTGATCGAGGCATGATGATGTACAAGTATGTCATTGCTTTCTCCGCCAACTTATTTGTTCGCTTTAGCTTCCTTATCAAGTTTTTCTTTGACAGTTTCTGTTGGAATAAGTCAAGCCAGTAATGATCTTTTCAACGAGGAATAATTTTACAAGCTCAAGAAAAAATGATACTCTTGACCTTGGAATTTGTAGCTTCCCAGAAAGAAAAATCCGTCATTTTTACATTGATTCAACGTTTGCGGACGTTGAATCAATGTAAAAATGACGGATTTTGTCGTCTGGGTTTATGCAAGTATGCTATAAACCGACTGTGTGCATTAATTTAATTGATACTATTTCACGAGGTCGCATTGTTTACTCAAGGCCAGTGTTGTATTACTAAACCATACACCGAAGTACATTTTAATGCAATGCCGTGTTCGTCTACAGACTAGCTGATTTAATGGAACAGCACCAAGAGGAACTGGCTGCAATAGAATCGATCGATTCCGGTGCAGTTTATACCTTAGCGTTAAAAACTCACGTGGGAATGTCGATCCAAACATTCAGGTCCGCTGGCAAGATAGTAGGCTACATTTTGTATGCTTATTTTAAGTTTCATGCTATCAAATTGAAGCTTGGCTGAGTGTCATATACTCATTTTAGAGTGAAAACATTACTTTTTAATATATTGTGAGTAAATTTGCTGTTTTTGCACGTTATTGCTCTCAGTAAAAGGATCAATGATAGTTTTGGTTCATGTTGAGCATTATTTTTTAACTCTACTAAGTATTGCTTCTTGCTTCAATCAAAACCTTAAAACCAATCTCGTATCTTTGTGTAGTAAAAGTATAATTGATGCTATGTCGACATTGTCTTCGCTTCCCTGCTATCTTTGCACAGATATTTCGCGGGCTGGTGCGACAAGATTCACGGAAAAACTATTCCCATCAATCAGGCTCAACCAAAGAGAAATCTCACGTACACGAAGCGAGAGCCTATCGGGTGAGTGCATTTGCAATGATGGATTGTGGTCATGTAATGTCAGCAATATTGCGGACTTATTTTATCTTACTAATATTATATGGTGAAAGAATTGTGTAAAAGTACATTGCTTTTTGTCGATTGAAATGCGTTTCCGGTGCTGCATTGAGTGAACTGTGCGTGTGTACAGAATACTGAAAAGGTTGGGTATTTGCTTTTCTATCAGTAGTCGCATGGTTCCGATGAAAGCCAGTCAGTGAAAGCATAAAATATTCATTTTTGATGTTCCGCTCACGTTTCGTACATCATATCATTGCGCATCTTCATAAAACCAATTGAGCAGTTTAACAGGAATCCAATCATTCCCATCACCAGATCGATTATCAAACACGGTAACCAGCTTGTCAAGTTACGAAATGTTCAAGATGATAAGACTCCCAATGTATAATTTAACCAACCTTTCATTTCAGTGTTTGTGGCATCGTTATCCCATGGAACTACCCGCTGATGATGCTGGCATGGAAGATGGCGTCGTGCTTGGCTGCAGGGAACACTGTCGTACTGAAACCTGCGCAAGTGACTCCGCTCACTGCATTGAAGGTGCGTCATATCATCACTATGCATCTCGTGCAGAGTGTTGTGCGAAAGGCACACAGTCACGTTTGATCCACCGATGGGAAGTGTAGTTGAAACCCTCTTTATAGCCGAATAGTGGAAGTTCTGGTGGACACCGCTCAAGAACTTTGACAGGACACTTAATCTAAGTCTACAGCACCCGTGCATTAGACAAACATACGACAAAAACAAACTTGACATTTTTGTTGTTGGCAGTTTTAATTTTGAACAAAGTTTCTTCCATTCAGTTTGCCGAGTTGGTGGTGAAAGCCGGGTTTCCAAAAGGGGTCATCAACATCCTGGCGGGTTCGGGATCAACGATAGGACAACGTCTTGCTGATCATCCGGAAGTCAGGAAACTTGGCTTTACTGGATCGACACCAATTGGGAAACAAATCATGAAGAGGTGAAGAAAACATCGTTGTTTCGTCGTAGTGTTTGCTTCAGATTCCATAAATAATTAAATAGACCAATTTCCTATTTTAATTTCTGATTATCTTCTGGCTTTATTGCCACTTCAAGTGAGGTCACCGGTGCAGATTGCAGTCCTCCACATCACTCTGTCAGCAGCATCTTCTTCCTTCACACCCAATATTTCCATATCTTCTACCGCACAGTCTCTTCCATTTTCTTTTTCGGCCTTCCTCCCTTTCTTTTACCAATTTCCAATTGTCTCATTCTTCGACAAAATCTTCGTTTCTCCATACCACGTAATCCAACCATTATGACCTGTCTTTCTCAAACCAATTATACTTTTACTTATTTTTTTGATCTTAAATGATTATTCGAAAGCTTTTATTATGACATTCCAGTCATTTCGTGGTCTTCTTTTCCACCAGTGTCTCAGTTATTTATGCCGTTTGTCGTTATTGTTTGGAAAAAGAAACTTATCTCACTGTCTTCACTCTTGGCATCATTATCCATGCAGTGCTGCCGTGAGCAACCTCAAGAAAGTGTCGTTGGAACTTGGCGGGAAATCCCCTCTGATTATCTTCAGCGATTGTGACATGGACAAAGCTGTCAGATTTGTGAGGAGAACTTTTCTTTGTGTACTTGATCTGCTACTTTCATCGCATCAATCATATGACGTTGTACAGTTTCATTTAGGAATTTAATTCGTGACATCCAACTTTAAATTTGATGTTTTTGTTGTTTAGAATTTATTTTTATTTTATAGACAGACAATCGATAACAACTTAATAACATTGAATTGCATAATTCAAAATTAATACAGAAATGAAACAGATACATAATTTCAAACGTTTTCGGCAAAACTTTCTGCCCTCTTCAGGAAAATATCTTAATTCATCTAAACAAAACAAAATTATTCGTGAAATGTTAATAATAAATGACTGAAAATTCAATAAAACTGCACTGACCTGCGTACAAGCAACAACTGACGAACAAACACAAAAGGTGGTAGCAATCTGTCATAATTATGCGGGAGTGTGGTCATGAGACAAGATAGTGAGCGGACAACATAACATAAAATAAACGTAAGCTAATACAAATTCAACAAAAAAGATGCCCCTTTCAGGCCTCGAAATTCGTTTTTGTTGACGGCGGACAAACGTGTCCGGTCTGAGCAGCTATCTCGGCGGACAAATTAAGTAACACGGCGGACACACCAGTTTTAGCGTCGATCGTCACGCTTAATCAGTTTATCTTGATAATTCTTCGCCATTTGAGAACTATAGCTACGGTTGAGAAGTCTTTTTAAAATTTCAGCGAAGTCACTCTGAAAGGCTTTCATCAGACCAACGACGTGCACCTGAAGAGTGAAAGCGCCGCGTAGCTGCTTAATACGCCGCATAACTAATTAACTTCCACCGAACGAAGTCGTGTGGCTTCTTGCGTCACAATGCTCTGGACACGAGTTGAAAAACTTCTACACTAACGCTACTATTTTCTGTTGTGCAAAGTTTCACTAGGCTTTTTTCTTTAGGTTTATTTTTGCGAGTCATATGAGCGAAAGTGAATTTTCCCTGGGCCTTTTCTTTCTTACTGTAATACCAAAACTAAACAAATTTTGCTGCATCTTGCTGTAATAGCCTGCTCGTATAATCTAATTTGTAACCAACCTTGCCTTATCAATATTACTCAGAGATCAAGGCCAGACATTGTGACGTAAGACTTGAACTAAGTTGCGCGTGATTAGTGTAAAAGTACCGGTACTCCCATCGGTTCTTAGCGAATAATTCACCTTTGTTACGCTGATTCAATGTCACCAATCGTTGAAGCAACGTATAAATCGAAAGTTTTCCTGCTTGAATGGAAGCTAAAGGATACAGTATTAACATTTTCTAGATGCGCGCTAGAATGCGCGGGAAATTATATATTCGCAACAATTGTTCGTGCTATGCAATGACGATTTCTACCGCTATTTCTCGGCGGACAAATATGACCGATCTAGATGGTACTTCCCGCGGACATCACATGCTGTGACGGCGGACATGACCGCCGTGTCCGCCGTGAATTTCGAGGCCTGGCCCTTTAGCGAATAATTGTTTGTTCGCTAATTATTCGCTAAAGGGGCATCTTTTTTGTTGAATTTGTATTAGCTTACGTTTATTTTATGTTATGTTGTCCGCTCACTATCTTGTCTCATGACCACACTCCCGCATAATTATGACAGATTGCTACCACCTTTTGTGTTTGTTCGTCAGTTGTTGCTTGTACGCAGGTCAGTGCAGTTTTATTGAATTTTCAGTCATTTATTATTAACATTTCACGAATAATTTTGTTTTGTTTAGATGAATTAAGATATTTTCCTGAAGAGGGCAGAAAGTTTTGCCGAAAACGTTTGAAATTATGTATCTGTTTCATTTCTGTATTAATTTTGAATTATGCAATTCAATGTTATTAAGTTGTTATCGATTGTCTGTCTATGGTTTTTAAAAAGTACCTCTCTACTAAAGCTATGCTATTTTTATTTTAAGTTATGTTTTCTTCGCAATAGGGTATGAGCTCCGTCTTCTTCAACAAAGGAGAGAATTGCATCGCTGCAGGCCGCCTGTTTCTGGAAGAGTCTATCCACGATCGTTTCGTTGAGAGGATCATCGAAGAGGTTAAGAAGATGAAGATCGGCGATCCGTTGAGCGCCAGCACAGATCACGGCCCACAAAATCACAGGTTGGAGTTGAACCGTCAAGTACCTCATTAGACTTGTCTGGATCAATGTGATTGATAGGCTGGTAATCATCATCATGTGCCATCTCCGAGCCTTGTGTTGGCTGTCATTTGCTTCCACACGGCACGTTCTTCCGCTAGTCTTTTTGCTTCTCCGATGCTTGACCACTGACCAGTCAGTTCACTGTTTTACATTATCCCCATCTCCCCAAGGTTAATAATACGAGTTGACGAAGCATCGACTTATTTTTTGAGAGCTTGTAATAGAAGTTGAAATTTTTGCTATGAGTCTACCACCGCTGTTTTATATTTTACTGAACCACATGTGAGTAACAGCACTGGCAAAACCGGCTCATTGCCTACTGGTTTGAGTGCCCGCCTCTGTGTCGGTAGATGTGGGTTTGATTCCCACTCGGGTCATACCAAAGATTTTTTAAAAATGGTACAGAATTTTATTTCTGCTTGGCACTCAGCAGAGGAGTGGGTTTAGGTACTAACGTACTTCCCGACGTTGTTCGCAACCGCTGAGCACTCTGCTGTTGGTGTCGGGGCATAAGCCCGCTCCCCTGCGGATTAAATGCAATTCAAGACGCTCTCAGCGTTAGTCCTGGAAGTTCGTCGGACCATTCAGCAGGCGACAACTCAGCAAGTGTTTTAATTCTGCAATTTCGTTTCAGCTACTGCCAAGTCAGCAAATTTACGTGCTCACGTCGGACTTGCTTGGTCATCGCTTGCCAAACTGAATTTGATGACTTGTGGCATGCCAAGTTATGGCTTGCTCAGTTTCATTACTCAAATGCTGCTAGCCCAGTCGTCACTTGCTCAGTTGTCGCTTTCTCAGTTCACAACTGCTGACTTGTTGGAGACTCGTCCTGAAAAGCCCAAATTGCTCAACAAACAAACAGCACTGGCAACAAAATTGCTTGAATTGTTCTTTTGTCGCTCTTAAACTATAATAGCAAACCTTGTATATTTTGAAGTTGTAAAACTTTAACGTAAAACTTTATTCTTGCTCTTTCACGCCAGAGCCCACTTAGAAAAGTTAATTGAATATTGCAACATCGCCGTGAGAGAAGGTGCTACACTGGCTTACGGAGGCCACCAGTGCGACATGCCCGGCCTCTACATGACTCCCACAGTCATCACCGATGTATATGATCATATGTACGTAGCTAAAGAAGAATCATTTGGTCCAGTCATGGTTATTTCCAAGTTTACCGAAGGGTAAGTAAAAGTCTATTAAAATGATAGATATTCCTCAATAACCAAGAATTTATCGCTTTCGCTAAAAACAAACACTTTTCCTATCTACTTAGCGCGTATACATTGACACAAACTCAAAAGACAATAATTCTTTGTGTATTAAAAGTTATTTGCTGTTCACAGAGACATCGACGGCGTGTTGAAGAGTGCCAACGCCACCGAGTACGGCTTGGCCTCTGGTGTCTTCACCAATGACATCAGCAAAGCTCTCTACGTCACTGACAAGCTAGACGCTGGCACCGTTTTCGTGAACACGTACAACAAGACAGACGTGGCCGCCCCGTTCGGCGGCTTCAAGCAGTCTGGTTTTGGTAAAGATTTAGGTATGTCATGATTTGCTCGGTGTAGACTTTAAGGAAAAAAATATCAGGAAATAGTAACATTTTTCAAATCTGACAATGCATTGCTTTAAATGTGTGTCCAGAAATTGTATTCATTTTATTGACAAGCCCTCTGGTAACGATTAGTTGTATGAACAAGTTTCAGCATTAATGTGAAAAAAAAATCTTTTCTGCAAATCTCTCGAAGGCAAATTTTTGTTCCAAAACTTTTGAGCGCCAAGAATGCCAATGCTAACAGCCACGCTTGTTTTCAGGTGAGGACGCTTTGAACGAGTATTTGAAGACTAAGACGGTGACTCTAGAATATTAGTCAACTGCATATAAAGTGAACACGTTCAATTATTTCTTTCGGGGCAATTTTTCGTACCGTTTTGAACCAAATTTGTGAAGGCTACGTTGTACAGAAGTTACTTTTCGTCAAACTATGTTTTTAATTTTATGTTGCTATAGGCCTGCACAGTGCACAACTGCACACACAATTACAGCATATGAATATTAATGTTACAGCGTTTTATATTGACATTGGCTATCATGTTTTTTAATTCTTTCTAATTTTCACATCACCAATCATTAGACCTCGTATCCAATCTTTGTTGTGTGTACTTCCCATTAACGAACGAAATCTGCTTCCCTTTTTAAGCTTTGCTGTTGTATCACTCTTGGCAGTAATCTTGCACTATTGCGCGTAAACTAACTAATCCACCATCGTAACGTGCGCTTGAAGAAATATGTTATTTCAGGTAATAGCTTGCGTCTTTTTACCGTCATGCAACGTAAACTAACTAACGCACCAGATTTATCTTCGTTTGCAATATTGACTGGTAGCAGTGTTACTAACCTCGTTTCTGTTTGTTGAGATGTCAATATTGTAACTTTATTCCCAGTTAAATGTTTGCTTCTTAGCAGGTGACTTATGCAAGGTTATGCACGGTGTTTTTGCTCAGAGTTTTTTATCGTTTTCATTGATATTTTTGTCCAAATCCTATCGCAGGCTTTTGCTAATGTTGGTGTTTTGTTGTAACCATTTCTTCAATTTGGTGCGAGAAACAGTTTCCAGCTTATTTCGTGTGTAAGTATTAGCTGAAGTAAACAAACTATTCTTGACTTGCGTGTACAATCTGTCGACTCACCGAGGGTTGGAAGTCGTTAGTCAAAAAGCAATGACTATTTCACTATTCAATAGTGCCCAAAAAAGCAATGACTTTCCGCTATCGATACTTAAAAAAAGCACTTAATAGCAATTACTAAACATATTGTATTTTATTGTATTTGCGTTTTTAACGACCACAGTGATGCCAGGTTGTCTTTTGAAAACAAGCCAGTGAACCTAAAAAACAGGCAAATCAACACAAAAACAAGCCCAATAATTTGAATCCAATACCAATGAGCATAAAGCAGACAGTTTAGCAGTTCAAAATTTTCAATACAATCTTTGCAGTCCATACATCACGTTTATTTCAAGAATGACATTTGTTTGCGCCATTCCAAGCAATAATTATCTTGAAAAGAAGGGATACAATGTTAACTACAATCAAAACCTCGCAATTTCAGTGTCAAAAACAAGTTTAAAAAAGTCTGACTGGCCAAAAAACAAGCAGCCCGCAAACTAAAAAAAAAAAATACGCAAACTCGAAAATACAAGCCCAAACTTGCCGGAAAACTGCAAGGTGGCAACACTATAAACGACTCGCACTGGCAAGGTTTTTCGGAACTTTGTTGCTGTAAAATTTTCCTTAATCCTTTAAAGTTCGAAAACCGGAAGGGGACTAGGTCGGATAGTAATCCGAAAACTAAATCTCGTAAATTCGTTTTGACGACGAAGTAAGTGAACAACAAAAAATGATTCAGCAGTTATCCTAAGTATCGATTAGTGAAAAACGAATAATGATTTCGTTGCTTGCATAAAAAACCAGTGAATAACGCGCATTCGATATTTATTTTTAAAAGGAATGGGTATCAGCATTCGATATCCAGAAATCAACGAATAACGCTATCGAATAGTGGCAACCAGTCGTTACTTCCAACCCTGGACTCACCACATTAAAATGTGATTTAGTTAGTGATAAAACTTAATGGAGTGTTTTAACGCAGGTAATCTATTTTGTTCATCAGCAACATTAGTTTGTACTTGTGAAGTAATAGGCTATCATAGGCCTACTTACTCCGTGGGCTAACTGCAGTAGATTATCCACCCGTGGCTAAAAAAACGAATAGTTACTGAAGGAAGAGTACCGTATAGACCAGGGGTGTGCAACGTGCGGCCCGCGGGCCAAATGTGGCCCGCGAAGAAAAATTATGTGGCCCGCGAAGATGTGCCAATTTTGAATTGTGTGCGGCCCGCGAAACATGTTTATACGGTAATTTAGTTTAGTCTGGTACGTTTGAACAATTCATTGTGGAGTGGAATATTGTAGATTTCGCACCTTCTGTTAACCATTTTAGAAGTCTCCCACCGGCCACCGCCAATCCATTGTATTTAATTTTCTATTCTGATGTCTCTGGATTTATTAATATTCAATTGAACACTGAGAATATGTCCTTATAATGTTTGTAATGTATTGTATTGAGTTTAAAGTTAACCGTTGTTATTGCGTTCATAAACGTAGTTGCACTGATGAGAATTTAATATTCGAAAACGCGTTCTGCAACACTGTTTTTTGCACTCTGTAATGCCAGATGCAGATTTATCTGTAGCTTTCCATCACGCATTGAAGCGGTGATCTGATCATGAAATTTTCTACGGTTCGAGAAAAAGTTTTCTCTGCCTATAAAACGTTGAATGGTAGTTTAAAGTAGTAGGGAAAGAGGAGATCGATATCTGCTGGCAGAGCCAAAAGCAGAGCCCTGGCAGAGTCCTGGCAGAGCCCTGGCAGAGCCTTGGCAGAGCCTTGGCAGAGTCTTGGCAGAGCAGGGCAGAGCCCTGGCAGAGCAGTCTGGCAGAGCCTTGGTAGAGTCTTAGCCTCTGTCCTGGCAGTATTTCTTGTTTGTTTATTTTAATGTGAAATTGATATTATTTCTTGTTTGTTTATTTTATACGAAATTGTTATTATTTATTTCTTGTTTGTTTATTTTATGTGAAGTTGATATTATTTATATCTTGTTTGTTTATTTTATACGAAATTGTTATTATTTATTTCTTGTTTGTTTATTTTATGAGGAAAACAGTCCCTTCACTATGGTACGACTGGCAGTACAGAGCAAGAAGCAGTGTGACAAAGCAGTGAAAGCTGGGTATCATTTCTTGTTTGTTTATTTTAATGTGAAATTGATATTATTTCTTATTTGTTTATATGATGAGACAAGCTGAGTCCTAACAGAGCAAGAGTCCTGACAATGACCTTAGCGTCTGGTAGCAGTGTAGAAAAGTAGTAAAAACTGAGTATTATTTCTTGTTTGTGTATTTTATGTGCAATTGAAATGATTTATATCTTGTTTGTTTTATTTTGTGAGAAAGGCAGTCACCATACAGTGCCAGGTCTGGTAGTACTAGTACACAGCAAGAAGCAGGATAACTAAACAGAGAAGTGTAGCCAAACAGAGCAGTGCAAGCCAAAAAAGCAGTGCCTTAAAAGCTGAGCAACGACATTATATTAGTTCCACCGCGTCATCGTTCATCGGTGTCACAACCATTGCGTAATCTTAATTCGTCTGGATAAATGAAAAAAGAAGTTGGTACTTTCCCTACTCATAATTTTGTAGGAAATTTGTTGTTAATTACTTCCTTGCCTAGGTATGTTCACAGTTGCCTCAAATTATATTACAATATTGATTTTAATTCATACTCTTTAACCTTAGAAGATTAGTTGAACTAAAGTTTTATTTTAGTTTCATAAAAAAATCATCATCTAAGGTACATTTGTTAGTTAACAGCTTTTTGATTTGTTTAAGTTTATCGTAATCCAAGGTTTTAAAGGGTTCCTTTGTCACTTATCATTTAGTTTTGGGATCCATTATTATCTGTAACCTTTCGCAGTTGCCTCAAACTATATTACAATACTGATTTTAATTCATACTCTTTAACCTTAGAAGATTAGTTGAACTAAAGTTTTATTTTAGTTTCATAAAAAAATTATCATCTAAGGTACATTTGTTAGGTAACAGCTTTTTGGTTGGTTTAAGTTTATCGTAATCCAAGGTTTTAGGGGATTCCTTAGTCACTTATCATTTAGTTTTGGGATTCATTGTTATCTGTAACCTTTCGCAGTTGCCACAAACTATATTGCAACTCTGATATTAATTCATACTCTTTAATTTTTATCCTTCTATATTCAACAGTTTAACCCAAAGACTTAACAAATCCTATATTCTTTCATCTTGTTTTAGTTTATATACTTGTATTGGTAAACCTCCATTAGGTCTTCGTTTAGTGAAGGTTAGCGCAACAACGGCTTTCGTTAAAAGCTTGATACCAATTGTTTGTAACTGCAGTAAACCCTGAAATTGTTACAACCCAAGGTTTGCAAAAGTGATAAATTTGTCGCAATGACGTAAGTTTAAGTTTGTAGTTTTATTTGTATTGTTGAAAATAACTTTTTTTGTCTTACTGTATGATGCTAACAACAACTAAGCACTGACATGATAATATAACAACACGACTTGGTAAACGATCACTCTCTTTTACAATAGCACCTATAGCCTCCAAGACATTTTGTTTTTTGTAAGAACACGCAATCACACCAACAAAACATACCATAAGTCTACAAAAATTCATGTATTCTGAGTTGATTTTTTTTTTTTTTTCTTATGAAGTTGTTCGGTTCAGATTTTGTAAGATACTTGCCTATCAAGTGTCCTCAGGTGTGATTCTACATGAGGTGATCACAAGAGATGTGTTTGAAATTATCAGGTGAGACACTATCGATCTATGACATACTCAAGTGATTGTTACCAATAGGGTTTTTAGATAAACTTCTGAGTGTTGTAGTCATTTCAAGTTTTATTTTAAATTATTTGTAATGATAAAGAGACAAGATTTTCTAAATATGAGAAACAAACGCAAGTGTAGACAATCCCTTTTGCATAAAGAACCACACAAATGAACACCTAACACAAGTCACATATAATGCTTTTATAATGATGATCAAAACAATCAATTTTTAGCACAAGGTTTACAACGCATGATTTGACAAGTGGACGACTTTATAACAACTGCAAGTTTACTTTTGGTGACAGAGCACAGAGTACGTGTCCTTAATTAAATTTTCTTTACAAATTTATAAGAAATTTTATAAGTTTTAGTCTGTAATTTTATTGAGTAGACCTTTATAAGTTTTAGTTTGCGATTTTGTAAAACAAAAGATGAAATGTGCGGGCATATGTTGAAAGGATCGTTAGACCAGATGCATCGATTGGTTGTTGAAGGTAGGGTAGAAACAGAAAGGTCCAGGGAAAAAGAGACGAACATGGAGAGCTGTTGTACAGTGTACACCTTGTCAAGCATGGAGAAGCTAAAAGAATAACATAGCCTAGGTACTAACAACTGAAAGTTTCTTTTTTGTAACAAAACACATATTGTCCTTTGCTTCAGTTTCTCTTTTAGTTAAATTTTGTAGAATAAAATATGAAATTTAAAAGACATATCTTGAGAACATTGTCAGATCAGGTACATCAATTGTTTGTTGGAGGTAAGGTGAACAAAAAGATGCAAGGGAAAACGGAGACGAACTTGGAGAGGTGTTGTACAAATGTGAGCTGACTTGTCAAGCATCGAGAAGCAAAAAGAATAACAAAGGTACTAACAACTGAAAGTTTGTTTTTTTTTCAGTTCAATTTTGTGAAACAAAAGATGAAATGTGCGGGCATATGTTGAGAGGATCGTTAGACCAGATGCATCAATTGGTTGTTGAGGTAGGGTAGAAACAGAAAGGTTCAGGGAAAAAGAGACGAACATGAAGAGCTGTTGTACAGTGTACACCTTGTCAAGCATGGAGATATGTTGAGAGGATCGTTAGACCAGATGCATCAATTGGTTGTTGAGGTAGGGTAGAAACAGAAAGGTTCAGGGAAAAAGAGACGAACATGAAGAGCTGTTGTACAGTGTACACCTTGTCAAGCATGGAGAAGCTAAGGTACTAACAACTGAAAGTTTCTGTTTTGTAACAAAACACATATTGTCCTTTGCTTCAGTTTATCTTTTAGTTCAATTTTGCAGAATAAAAAATGAAATTTAAAAGACATATCTTGAGACCATTGTCAGATCAGGTACATCAATTGTTTGTTGAAGGTAAGGTGAACCAAAAAGATGCAAGGGAAAACGGAGACGAACTTGGAGAGGTGTTGTACAAATGTGAGCTGACTTGTCAAACATCGAGAAGCAAAAAGAATAACAAAGGTAGGCTAACAACTGAAAGTTTTTTTTTTTTTTTCAGTTCAATTTTGTGAAACAAAAGATGAAATTTGGGAGACATGTTGAGACGATTGTCAGACATCACTTGGGTGTTGAAGGTAAGGTCGTCGTCATCGTTCGTATGAAGCAAAAAGTTTGTGGTCGGTCGAAAGGAAGGACTTGGAGCCAACTTTTCGTCAGATCGTCAAGTGTACGGATGACTGTTATTCCGTTGGGAGGGGAATAGATGAGACGCCTAAAGATGATGTGGTTGGCTGTTTGTTCCGTGGCACTGCGCTAACACACAGCAGAGTCCCTCATACCCCAGGGTGTCAAGCAAGCATTGAAGTGCCAACTCCCGTTCTTAATCGTAAGGCAAGGTGAACGAAAAAGATGCAAGGGAAAACGGAGACGAACTCGGAGAGGTGTTGTACAACTTGTCAAGCATCGAGAAGCAAAAAGAATAGCGTAGGAACTAACAGCTAGAAGTTTCTGTTTTATAGCAAAGCACAGAGTTGTCCTCCAAATATATTTTCGTTTCTAGATTTATAAGAAATTTTATAAGTTTTAATTTGCGATTTTGTAAAATAAAAGATGAAATTTACGGACATATTTTGAGAGGATAGTCAGGCCAGCTACATCAATTGGTTGTTGAAGGTGTGGTGGAGGAAAAAAGATGCAAGGGAAAACGGAGACGAACTTGGAGAGATGTTATACACCAGTGACTGACTTGTCAAACATCGAGAAGCAAAAAAAAAAATAATAGTACAAACGTGACATGTGGAAGCAAGTGACAACCAACCTTCGGTTCAAAGACGACACATCACGATGGAAAGTGATAACAAGGTTTATTAAATAGACTGGACAAGGAGAGGGTATAAGGTGTCGGTCTTAAAAACCAATTGGTTAACGTCCGCGTGGATTCGAATGTCACATCCAGCATTGATGACCATTCTCTTTCACTTCATTTAAAAAACTTTTATTTTTAAAAAGCTTGAAATAATGCTTTATTACGAAGATAAAACGGTTAAAGAATTTTGCTTCCAAGTTTCATTATTTAAGAATATTGTGCCCAATATATCTAACTTACAAATCCACTTAAAGCAAAATGTAGTACTAAATGTTCAAAAAACAGTTATTATAACTAGGTTATCCTATAAAATTATAGCTATTTATGATATATAATAAAATATATTAAAACTTATATAAAATATATATTCATATTATACCTATTCCTATGAAATATAGTAATATCTATATAGTATAATATACATATATATCTATATATATATATATATATATATATATACATATCAATATACTATAAATACTATAGTTTTTTGAACATTTGGTTGGTTGCCTTTTGGTCTCTTCACTAAAATATACAACTTTATGAAGAAATTCCGTCTCTTCATACAGAAAATAAGGATAGAGTTGAAAGCGGAAAAAGTACATTGCGGTTGTTTTAAAGCGTTGGAACATTTAAATGCTACTGACAATTCGAGTAGTTTTCTCATGTTTACACGAAAGTTAATTACAAACAATCTGATGGAGTTTATTAGGTGCAAACTATGTCTAAAATTTTAGGAAGACAAAATTTTACTTAAGTAAAACAAGCGTATTGTAACCAGTTCGTATTTTCATTCACACAAGCTGATCATTCAACAAGTTTAACAATTTAAAGTTACACAAAAAGATTAAAATAGTCACCAAAGAATACAGTGACATTAAAAAAAATGATCCTTTCCATGGTGTAAATACGTGACATTTATCGAAATCTAAAAAACCTTGTTACAGCATAAAGTTGAAACAATGTTGCAATCAATGCAAATACAAAGCATGTTCAGACTTGTTTCAAAAAAGTAGATTGTGTCGAGTGTAACAGTACAGATGATGCTTTATGATCGGAGAAGAATGAGGAAGGTTTATTTTTTGCTTAACAATTATTTTTTGTTATTATTTGCAAATGAAATACAATTAATGTGTAGACCGAAATTGTTGTCAAGTTTAACGTTGATACCCTGAAGAATAAATATAATAAAACTTAAGAAAGTTATTTGAAAGGTATATGGGTATCGTACACCATTTTAAACTGAGTCTTTTCATCCGACATTTTCAAACAAAAGATAGATTAATACTGCTACAATCATAAAAACTCAAAATAATTACGGTTACAAAAGGGTTGCCAAAGACATAGCCTATTATCGGACAAAAGTTTAAGAGCAAGTCGTTAATTTTCGTATGACAACTATAATTTTATCGGTTTCGTATCGCTTTCTATAAACATTGGTAATTTTAATCATGTTAGTTTCTTCTTAAGTGTTCTTTGTATGCGTAAGATATCATTTGATATACAGCCTACATGAATGAAAGGTAACCTATGAGTGGTGTGGGGACTGTTCTTATTGAAAGCTAACGTGAGGTAAATCCGCACTTTCATAAAATATCTTGTGATCTGTAATTAATGACATGTATAAGCTTTCTCTAAATTTTATTGGTACCGGTATTAGCCTACATTTTGCTTTAAGTGGATTTGTAAGTTAGATATATTGGGCACAATATTCTTAAATAATGAAACTTGGAAGCAAAATTCTTTAACCGTTTTATCTTCGTAATAAAGCATTATTTCAAGCTTTTTAAAAATAAAAGTTTTTTAAATGAAGTGAAAGAGAATGGTCATCAATGCTGGATGTGACATTCGAATCCACGCGGACGTTAACCAATTGGTTTTTAAGACCGACACCTTATACCCTCTCCTTGTCCAGTCTATTTAATAAACCTTGTTATCACTTTCCATCGTGATGTGTCGTCTTTGAACCGAAGGTTGGTTGTCACTTGCTTCCACATGTCACGTTTGTACTATTATTTTTTTTTTTGCTTCTCGATGTTTGACAAGTCAGTCACTGGTGTATAACATCTCTCCAAGTTCGTCTCCGTTTTCCCTTGCATCTTTTTTCCTCCACCACACCTTCAACAACCAATTGATGTAGCTGGCCTGACTATCCTCTCAAAATATGTCCGTAAATTTCATCTTTTATTTTACAAAATCGCAAATTAAAACTTATAAAATTTCTTATAAATCTAGAAACGAAAATATATTTGGAGGACAACTCTGTGCTTTGCTATAAAACAGAAACTTCTAGCTGTTAGTTCCTACGCTATTCTTTTTGCTTCTCGATGCTTGACAAGTTGTACAACACCTCTCCGAGTTCGTCTCCGTTTTCCCTTGCATCTTTTTCGTTCACCTTGCCTTACGATTAAGAACGGGAGTTGGCACTTCAATGCTTGCTTGACACCCTGGGGTATGAGGGACTCTGCTGTGTGTTAGCGCAGTGCCACGGAACAAACAGCCAACCACATCATCTTTAGGCGTCTCATCTATTCCCCTCCCAACGGAATAACAGTCATCCGTACACTTGACGATCTGACGAAAAGTTGGCTCCAAGTCCTTCCTTTCGACCGACCACAAACTTTTTGCTTCATACGAACGATGACGACGACCTTACCTTCAACACCCAAGTGATGTCTGACAATCGTCTCAACATGTCTCCCAAATTTCATCTTTTGTTTCACAAAATTGAACTGAAAAAAACAAACAAACTTTCAGTTGTTAGCCTACCTTTGTTATTCTTTTTGCTTCTCGATGTTTGACAAGTCAGCTCACATTTGTACAACACCTCTCCAAGTTCGTCTCCGTTTTCCCTTGCATCTTTTTGGTTCACCTTACCTTCAACAAACAATTGATGTACCTGATCTGACAATGGTCTCAAGATATGTCTTTTAAATTTCATTTTTTATTCTGCAAAATTGAACTAAAAGATAAACTGAAGCAAAGGACAATATGTGTTTTGTTACAAAACAGAAACTTTCAGTTGTTAGTACCTTAGCTTCTCCATGCTTGACAAGGTGTACACTGTACAACAGCTCTTCATGTTCGTCTCTTTTTCCCTGAACCTTTCTGTTTCTACCCTACCTCAACAACCAATTGATGCATCTGGTCTAACGATCCTCTCAACATATCTCCATGCTTGACAAGGTGTACACTGTACAACAGCTCTTCATGTTCGTCTCTTTTTCCCTGAACCTTTCTGTTTCTACCCTACCTCAACAACCAATTGATGCATCTGGTCTAACGATCCTCTCAACATATGCCCGCACATTTCATCTTTTGTTTCACAAAATTGAACTGAAAAAAAAACAAACTTTCAGTTGTTAGTACCTTTGTTATTCTTTTTGCTTCTCGATGCTTGACAAGTCAGCTCACATTTGTACAACACCTCTCCAAGTTCGTCTCCGTTTTCCCTTGCATCTTTTTGTTCACCTTACCTCCAACAAACAATTGATGTACCTGATCTGACAATGTTCTCAAGATATGTCTTTTAAATTTCATATTTTATTCTACAAAATTTAACTAAAAGAGAAACTGAAGCAAAGGACAATATGTGTTTTGTTACAAAAAAGAAACTTTCAGTTGTTAGTACCTAGGCTATGTTATTCTTTTAGCTTCTCCATGCTTGACAAGGTGTACACTGTACAACAGCTCTCCATGTTCGTCTCTTTTTCCCTGGACCTTTCTGTTTCTACCCTACCTTCAACAACCAATCGATGCATCTGGTCTAACGATCCTCTCAACATATGCCCGCACATTTCATCTTTTGTTTTACAAAATCGCAAACTAAAACTTATAAAGGTCTACTCAATAAAATTACAGACTAAAACTTATAAAATTTCTTATAAATTTGTAAAGAAAATTTAATTAAGGACACGTACTCTGTGCTCTGTCACCAAAAGTAAACTTGCAGTTGTTATAAAGTCGTCCACTTGTCAAATCATGCGTTGTAAACCTTGTGCTAAAAATTGATTGTTTTGATCATCATTATAAAAGCATTATATGTGACTTGTGTTAGGTGTTCATTTGTGTGGTTCTTTATGCAAAAGGGATTGTCTACACTTGCGTTTGTTTCTCATATTTAGAAAATCTTGTCTCTTTATCATTACAAATAATTTAAAATAAAACTTGAAATGACTACAACACTCAGAAGTTTATCTAAAAACCCTATTGGTAACAATCACTTGAGTATGTCATAGATCGATAGTGTCTCACCTGATAATTTCAAACACATCTCTTGTGATCACCTCATGTAGAATCACACCTGAGGACACTTGATAGGCAAGTATCTTACAAAATCTGAACCGAACAACTTCATAAGAAAAAAAAAAAAAAATCAACTCAGAATACATGAATTTTTGTAGACTTATGGTATGTTTTGTTGGTGTGATTGCGTGTTCTTACAAAAAACAAAATGTCTTGGAGGCTATAGGTGCTATTGTAAAAGAGAGTGATCGTTTACCAAGTCGTGTTGTTATATTATCATGTCAGTGCTTAGTTGTTGTTAGCATCATACAGTAAGACAAAAAAAGTTATTTTCAACAATACAAATAAAACTACAAACTTAAACTTACGTCATTGCGACAAATTTATCACTTTTGCAAACCTTGGGTTGTAACAATTTCAGGGTTTACTGCAGTTACAAACAATTGGTATCAAGCTTTTAACGAAAGCCGTTGTTGCGCTAACCTTCACTAAACGAAGACCTAATGGAGGTTTACCAATACAAGTATATAAACTAAAACAAGATGAAAGAATATAGGATTTGTTAAGTCTTTGGGTTAAACTGTTGAATATAGAAGGATAAAAATTAAAGAGTATGAATTAATATCAGAGTTGCAATATAGTTTGTGGCAACTGCGAAAGGTTACAGATAACAATGAATCCCAAAACTAAATGATAAGTGACTAAGGAATCCCCTAAAACCTTGGATTACGATAAACTTAAACCAACCAAAAAGCTGTTACCTAACAAATGTACCTTAGATGATAATTTTTTTATGAAACTAAAATAAAACTTTAGTTCAACTAATCTTCTAAGGTTAAAGAGTATGAATTAAAATCAGTATTGTAATATAGTTTGAGGCAACTGCGAAAGGTTACAGATAATAATGGATCCCAAAACTAAATGATAAGTGACAAAGGAACCCTTTAAAACCTTGGATTACGATAAACTTAAACAAATCAAAAAGCTGTTAACTAACAAATGTACCTTAGATGATGATTTTTTTATGAAACTAAAATAAAACTTTAGTTCAACTAATCTTCTAAGGTTAAAGAGTATGAATTAAAATCAATATTGTAATATAATTTGAGGCAACTGTGAACATACCTAGGCAAGGAAGTAATTAACAACAAATTTCCTACAAAATTATGAGTAGGGAAAGTACCAACTTCTTTTTTCATTTATCCAGACGAATTAAGATTACGCAATGGTTGTGACACCGATGAACGATGACGCAGTGGAACTAATATAATGTCGTTGCTCAGCTTTTAAGGCACTGCTTTTTTGGCTTGCACTGCTCTGTTTGGCTACACTTCTCTGTTTAGTTATCCTGCTTCTTGCTGTGTACTAGTACTACCAGACCTGGCACTGTATGGTGACTGCCTTTCTCACAAAATAAAACAAACAAGATATAAATCATTTCAATTGCACATAAAATACACAAACAAGAAATAATACTCAGTTTTTACTACTTTTCTACACTGCTACCAGACGCTAAGGTCATTGTCAGGACTCTTGCTCTGTTAGGACTCAGCTTGTCTCATCATATAAACAAATAAGAAATAATATCAATTTCACATTAAAATAAACAAACAAGAAATGATACCCAGCTTTCACTGCTTTGTCACACTGCTTCTTGCTCTGTACTGCCAGTCGTACCATAGTGAGGGGACTGTTTTCCTCATAAAATAAACAAACAAGAAATAAATAATAACAATTTCGTATAAAATAAACAAACAAGATATAAATAATATCAACTTCACATAAAATAAACAAACAAGAAAAAAATAATAACAATTTCGTATAAAATAAACAAACAAGAAATAATATCAATTTCACATTAAAATAAACAAACAAGAAATACTGCCAGGACAGAGGCTAAGACTCTACCAAGGCTCTGCCAGACTGCTCTGCCAGGGCTCTGCCCTGCTCTGCCAAGACTCTGCCAAGGCTCTGCCAAGGCTCTGCCAGGGCTCTGCCAGGACTCTGCCAGGGCTCTGCTTTTGGCTCTGCCAGCAGATATCGATCTCCTCTTTCCCTACTACTGTTTAATCATGCAATTATTTCTAAAAATGTATGGTCACATAAAAGGCATTATGAACAAAGTACGACTTTGGAAAGCTCACATACAGACAGGACATCTTTTCCACTTTCCAACTTTGAGAGACTATGGAATGCATCCGGAGAAGAAAACTAAATTTGAAAAATTGTTGTATGAATTTTTGGCTCGTTTCAAGCACTTCAAATCTCATGAACATTTGTTTGATATATTCTCTTCGCCATTCAACACGGACATTGACAAAGCACCAGCTGATATCCAACTTGAATTGATTGATCTTCAAGAGAAAAAGGATTTGAAAGCAAAGTATTTAAAAATGAGTCTTGGCGATTTTTACCGAAAACATTTCAACTAAGATGACTTTCCACATTTCAAAAATCCATGGCTTCAAAAATGGCACTTTTTGGCTCAACGTATTTGTGCGAACATTTTTTTCTAAAACGGGCGTCATGAAATCTCCCTATTGATCGGTTCTGACAGACCAACACTTGGAAAATGGACTTCGAATTGCGATCACTTCCATTAAAGGAAATTTGGAAAAAGCCGTCAGGAAAAGAAGCCAGCTGCAAACTTCTCACTGAGCTCGTTTAAAGACAGTGTGACAATAAATTTGAATAGCAGTTTTCTTCAGAAATTTATGCGTCCTAACTTATTATTTCTAGAAGGAGATAACCCCTAATATAAGAATAACATGAATAACAAGAAAAACTACTCTTTTGTGCCTGCAACTACTAGAAATCATATGTTAAATAAACGTGCGGCCCGCGGTTTCACCCAATTATTTATATCTGGCCCTCCTGTAACAAAGGTTGCACACCCCTGGTATAGACCAATTTTAAAGAAACTTCTTCGTGTACCATGTCTGTTCCAGGCTTAGGCGTTCATCCATACTTCTTTTCATTCATCCCGGTGTTTGACTATTAAAAATTGTTACTGTTGGAACATGAAAATGATCCGTGAGGTTATTGAGAAAAGTGAGGGGCTTTTTTCCACGAACTCGTTTTCCTTTGATCTTTCCACAAAAGGCAGTGTGTTTTAATTTAATCATTTTTCACATTTCCAACAGTTGTTCATGTTCAACTTGATCGAAAGCCTTTTTACAGTCCATAAAGCAGAGATCGACCTGCATTTCAATAGGTCTTTCACAAATCGTTCGGAGCAGAAATATTGCATGTTCCTTTATCTGGATCAAAACCAGTGGCGTATTTAGAAAGTTTCCTTTTGGGGGGGGGGGGGCAAGACATTGTGTCAGTCAGCCGCGTGGCGGCTGGAGGCCAATGGGGGTCTCGGAGTAGCACACACGGGGTAGTCTCAACGGTAGTACACAGAAAGCTCAAATTTGGTGAAAATGGATGGCTGTTGGTTCAAGTTTTTTCTACTTGGGTTAAAATTAGACTTCTTTGAATAGAGGAGGTATGCCAAAATGTCATATGATGCGTCAGAACTGAGGGAGGGGGTGAAACCGTCACAATATCGTCAGGTAGTGGGGGAGGGAGTCCATCATCAAGAGCGAATCCGCAGAAGTAAGTTACTGTTCCAATCAATGAACCAACAAAAGATATCAAACACTTCAGAACACGAACAATAAGTTAGTCCTTCCGACCTCGAATACCTTTTGAAAATTCTCGGCGATTTGCAATGACAATTTACAGTTTAATGCAATGGCTGCGCTAGGCAAATATATTAATGAATGCATCATACTCCGGTACAACACCCCTTGTTTAAATGCATCTGAGCTAGACCATCCAAACGTGGCTCGGTTATGGTCGTGCGATAATAATTTTTCAGGTAGGCTACTGTAGTGAACTGAAACATCGCTCATTGGAGGCAGTTGTAACTGGAAGCGTAGCAAAGATTCGATGTAATTTATGGATAATCGGATAAGTTCCTAGTTGTTCAGCAGCTTGACACGCATCCGCAAGAGTGGCAGGTTGTTTATCCACAGAAACTGCAAGCCAATTCGCTCCCCATCGTCGCAATTCAATAGTAGCTGCAAAGCAATTGCTTGGTTCTACATTCAGCATTTCATGGTAGAAGCCGAAAATTTCGTCGATCGGGCAGTCCTCATCTTCATGAATCAATGAAGGCAGAAATGTGCTGACTTTAAAAGCTAGCGAGCAGTGCTTATTGAATCTCTTGTGAATTTGTGCCATGCAATTGTCAAGAAAAGGAAGAAAAACTGTTTGTTTGAAATAGATCTCCCCAGTTTCAGCTGGTATGTTAGGTCGATGTTGTTGTCTAGGTGCTCTCCGGGGCATTCGAATTTCTTTGCCAAAAACTGAGCAAGCCTTGCCAAAAAGTTGGTGAAAAATCCTATTATCGCCCCTTATGTCCGCCCAAAAATAGCTCAGTGGTTAAGCGCCGGCCTCAAGATCACGCGGCGCTTGTTCGACTCTCGGGGTGTGCGCTTGAGAAACGCATTTCAGGACTGCTCTCCATTCAGGGGCACCTAGTGAATGGAATAATTCCCAGGCAACAAGATTTCAACAATCGGAAAACTTCACTCTGCCAATCTCGGTAACCGGCCTTGCGTCAAGAGCCTCTACAAGTAGGCTATGCGAAACTACCAGGAGTAACTAATCAAGGCTTTGTCAGTCCGAGGATAAAGATTCAAACCAACCAACAACACAGTTGCATAGCTTCTAACCAGGGCCCGATTAACCATGAGCCACACGAGGCACAGGCCTCAGGCCCCCTGGTTTTGGGGGCCCCCATTTTTTTACATTAGTGCCGTAGGCGTAGGTAGTGAAAGTTGTTGTGCCAGTGTGTGCACACTGCACAGTTGTTATTTTTGGGTAACAATTTCAAATTGTGTAACGATTTTGCACTAACAGTTGAGCACTCCTGATCTATCTGCATCGAAAGCGATTGCCAATAGGGGCAAGGCCTATGAGAGGGGGGCACGGAGGGTACGGCGTACCCTTGATGGCCCAGGACTGTGATTGTTGGAGGGCCCAAAATTGTGATTTTATACAGTAGTTCACGCGCAAAAATGTTTGGTTAAAATCATCTTAAACGACTAGATTCAAGCATTAAAGTTGTTATTTTTTAGTCCCGGGGGGCCCGTAATGCAGAAAAAGAGCAAAAAAATTAATTGAATGCATTGCGCGCAAATTAGGGGCCCAATAAAGTCGTAATTTAATGCTTTACGTGAAAAAATATTTTGTTAAAAACACCCTAAACTAAACCATAAATTGTTGGTTATTCTTCTGTCCGGGGGGCATAGTGTAGCAAAAGCAGGGTTAAGAAATACCCGTTTTTTTAAAAAAAAAGCCCAACCCGCTAGTTTTTTTTTAAAGCCCGGGTGTTTTTGGGCTTTTTTGTGTTTTTTTAAAAAACTATTAGAAAAAGGTAGTTTCACGCTTATTTCACTTCAAAATTAATTTCGGAGCAGGAGCGCAGCCGGAGTAAAAAAAAGTGACTTCGTTCACCTCTGCTAAGCATGTGGTGAATGCAAAAGTTAATCAAGAAAGGTTATTGTTGTACCAGATACATATAACACTCAGTAACGTTAACGGATTTAACATTTTTTATTAAACACACAAAAAAAACAAGAAAGAACTACTAAATCCAACGTTTTTGACACCACATAGTGTCCTCATCAGGAATAATTATAGGCTACATTTAAGAGAAACAAATGAATAAATTTGAAAATTTTACATTAAAGCTGTACAAGCGACACCTCTCAACAGCACCATCAACTGACGCACGAATTCAATGCAGGATACACAAATTGGCGAGGGGCAGATCACATGATATGCACAACACTAAACACTAGCCTAAATAATAGTTTTTATTGCAGCCTGATACTATTATTGCGCACAGATGTCCAATTCTGCAGTAAAATGTTGTATATGGTGTGCAACACGCCTAAGCAAACATCTCGAGTTTTGCCCATAACAATGGGGGTCCGGAGTGAGTAGGGGGCCCAGAATGACTCTTCGTACCTCTAGTGAAAATTTCTCTGAGGCCCTAAATAGGGGCCCCCATGGCCACCTGGAGATGCGGCCTGATTTGTCACATTTTGCAGATTTTGATTACAGCTACTGCTGGTGCTTGACTGACATTTTTTGAGATGTTTTTACTTTTTGCGGTTTCCTAATGACATAAAACTTTTTTGTTGCCTTGGGGAGCAGTAGCAAATGAGAAAAAGTAAGTTGAAAAACGCAAAATCAGACTGTTATTGAAAATTAACAGTCTGACTAAAATCTTTGAAATCGAATTTTCTTTGTTTTTCAACATGTGAAGATGTTAAAACCTATTGTGTCATCTGGGGAAAAGAATAAAGAAAGCATAAAAATATAATTTTTAGAAAAATTTATTTAAACGTTCGCCCAAAGTTAGAAAAACCTGGAAATTTCTGCTAAATGTGACAAATCAGGCCGTATCTTTAGGTGGCCATGGGGCCCCTAAACTTAGCTGTGCCTCGAGCCCCCGTGAGCCTTAATCAGGCCCTGCTTCTAACATTCACCATTGCAGAATTCAACCTAGCGTATGTATATTGTGTAGGTCCTTGTAGGAGCTTAATTATTGTGGTGCTGCAGCTGCACCACAGCTGGCAGCTGCAGCAGCACCACAGCACCATTAGACGAGCAGCCACTGTATGCAGTGTATACTAGTGATTGCTTGCTTAATTAAATATTTTTAACTTACTTTTACTTAATTTTTAACTATAGCCTACCCTTCCCCCCTCCCCGCGCTAGGATGAATCATCTAAGCAATTATGTCTTGTGTTACAATTTTTTTTTTTTTTGCAAAATTTGTATAGGCTATATATTTTTTAACCTGATCATTAGGGGAGAGCTATCGCCTTTTATCCCCCCCCTAAATACGCTACTGATCAAAACCATATAGCCTATGGTTTTGATCAATATATTGTTCTTTCAAAATTTCAGAATAAATCTTTCTTTTGTTCTGAATAAAATTACTTCCATAACATTAACATGACCATGAGGCTGCTGATGTAAAAGTTTATTTCATTAAAATAACAAATTTGGAATAAGAACCACTTTTTAAAGTGATCAGTCGGATATTTTAGCAATAGTTCTGTTAGTTGAGCGCCAGACTTTATGCAGGAAGAAATCGCAAAATCAAGTAGCTCTTGTTTGACTCTCGTGGTGTGCGCTTGAGCAATAGGCTACTGCTTTCCGTTCAGCGGCACCAAGTAGATGGAATAACTTAATTAACAGACAGCAATAGCCTACTTCGATGGTATGAAACTTCCATGATGATAATCAAAGGATTTCTTTGTCTAAAGATTCCAATCGATCCCCAATGAAATATAATCTTTAGTTCCTATGATACGGCAATCTGCCCCGTTAGCTGAGTGGTTACGCGCAGTGGCGTTAGCTGAGTGGTTACGCGCAGGGTTACAACCTCCCCCCTCCCCTTTGGCACGCGTGTAACGTCACGCTATTGAGAATGATGCTTTCAGTCTAAAAAAAATTGCCTAATTTTCAGGGTTGCAAGTATCGGTTTCAAATCGCTATTCGATAGCGCTATTCTCTACTTTTTCAATATCGATTACGTCATAGTCTTTTCTTTTTTCCGCCAATATCGTTTATGGTTTTTCTTTACTTTTTTTTGACTGAATCGATATTCTTTATTCGATTGTTTTGCAACTTTTTTCAAGCCTTCAATTCTACTTAATAACATGCGACCGACAATGATATCATAACGTATTTTTACTCTCATGCGAGAAAAACAATGTATATATAATTGAACAATACTGATCAAGCGGAGTTGAAAGGATAAGCATTTTGTTTGAAGTTATGCATGATTGAGCAGAAAGGGAACACTGGTAGGCAGTATAAAATCAGATACTTGATTTGTATTTTTTTAAATTGCGTTTAATATCGATTAGCCTAAGCTTTATTCTCTACTTTTTGGGAGGCTATTGAAATCGGATATTTCTCTACTTTTTTGGGAGACTATCGAAATCGGATATTTCTCTACTTTTTTAGGAGGCTATCGAAATCGGATATTTCTCTACTTTTTTGTTTGACTATCGATATCGATTTATCCCCTACTTTTTTCAATATCGACTTGCAACCCTGCTAATTTTATACAAAACTGCATTAAAAGAGCTAGTTTTGCCAATACCAAACATTCAAACATCTCAGCCAGGAATTAGCAATAAGAAAACATAGAGACTTAGCTTTATTTCCGAAAAATGCCGAAGAAAACATGATCTTATCCTTTTGCTATGCCACCGGACAGCACCATTTTACAGGAATATTCATACCCACATTTTTGTGGAAAATGCTCTTAGAATGCACCAAATTCAAAGTAATTTTTCAAAATATTCTGGGGGAGGCCCCCCGCCGCTGTATCGTCAAAACCCCCCCCCCTTTCAAAATTTATGGCTACGCTACTGGTTACGCGCATCAAGATTAAGAGGCGCTGCTTCGGCTCTCGGGGTATGCGCTTGAGCAACGCATTTCAGGACTGCTCTCCATTTAGAGACACCCACGGGATGGAATAATCCCCCAGCAACAACACTTCAGTAGCCATCGGAAACTTCACTTTGTCAATCTCGGTGACCGGACCTGCGTCAGTGGTTCAAAACCTCTACAAGTAGGGAAAGTGACCAATCGTACAGCAGCATTTTTCTGTCTTGTGGTGCTTTTATCGTCCTAATATTTCCGTCATGCAGTCCACATTTTACTGTATACCAGACCACGTGTTTTTATGACAAACCACTAACCAGCAAAGAATGTAGATATTGTGATGAAAACTGTTTTTACGTGACCCTCAAATTTTTTTCAAGTTTAGTGAGGTTGTCTTTTTCCTCCTGCCAGTGGCGCCGCCAGACCTTCAACATTGGGGGGGCAAAATATTGACAATGCAAGACAGTAGCATAGTCGAAATTTTTGAAACGGGGGTTGACAGCAGGCGGGCGAAGCCCGATGGCCCGTTCACCGAAGGCGACATTTAGCGGCGGGGGGTCTGGGGGGCCTCCCCCAGAAAAATTTGAAAAATTACTTTCAGTTTGGTGCATTCTGAGAGCATTTTCAACAAAATTGTGGGTATAAATATTTCTGTAAAATGATGCTGTCCGGTGGCATAGCAAAAGGATAAGATCATGTTTTCTACGCCATTTTTTGGAAATAAAGCTAAGTCTCTATGTTTTCTTGTTGCTAATTCCAGACTGAGATATTTGAATGTTTGGTATTGGCAAAACTCGCTCTTTTAATGCAGTTTGGTTTAAAATTAGGCAAACTTTGTTTTAGAGACATAGGTTGATTGCTTTTTTTTTGCGAGATTATTAGGCCTACAGTTTTATTATTTATCAATTTTCTCCTTGGTTGATTCAAAAAACGATCTTATTCCGGTAAGTCACTAACTTTTATGGTCTGAAGTCAACCCAAAGTTTACAAAATGTAACGTCATAGAGGTCATACATCTTGATGAGTGTCAAACAAAAAGCTTTGAGACAATGAAGTTACTTTAGGCTATTTCTGATATATTCAAGTTTTGTATAACGAATAGCTGTTTAGATGTTAATCTAGATCGAACAAGCGATCTCAGCAGTTGCAGATGGCTTGCATCCTTGCACAGTTTGACGAGAAATTACATTATAGGCTAAAACTTTTCTTGTAAACAATGTATTAACATCCGTAAATTCAATTTGAAAGGTTGAAACCCCCGAACCACCCTCCCTTGGCTACGCCACTGGTGCAAGACAGTGGTGTATTATTTAATTTCTCTTGTTTTCTACCAGGGCTGGAAAAAATGTTTAGCTTCCCGAGAATCTGTTTTTTAGAGAAAAAATTTCCCGCGGCTTACAATCACGATAATGAGAACCTTATATTTTACTGATCTCAGGGGCTGACGTAAACCTTAAAAGTCATGTCGACATATTCTTGATGCCCCCCTTATCGAAAATTGTTTTTTGTAATACCGCTTTGAAGGAGGATTACGACTATGAACAAAAGAATAAATTTTAAACTTCATTTTGAATTGAAAAGACATGACGTAATGTCTTCCAACCTTAGTTAGGCTATATATTTTTTCATTACGCAACGTCTTGTAGGAATAAATTGAAAATCAGTATGATCACTCAAAATGAAAGCAATGGGACTACGAATCCTCACTAAACCAATCAATCAATGGTCTTGTTGGACTGAAGATGACAACCTTATATTTTACTGATCTCCAGAGCTGACGTAAACCTTAAGGCATAGATCTGTTGACTCAATGCAAACCCTTTGAAGGTTGGGGGGAGGGGCTGTCAATTCAACTTTTTTGTATCAACAGTTGTATCTCTAAAACCACTGAGGCTGCGACTACGAGATTTCTTGACTTTTCCTAACTTTTATTCACCTCTATTGAGCTGAAATTTTGAGCGAATAAAGGTTATAAATTGAAAGATATAAGGCATTTCTCAGCACATCCTCTGAAATATTTTATATTCTATTGTGAAACATTTTCCCACCAGCTGGATGAAAGTAATTAATTTGGCCCATGTCTCGTTAATCCTAACTGTTTCACAGCGTGAAGGGCATTTGCTGTATGTAAAATAATGTAAAAAAAATTAATCACAACATTACTATGCACGTTCTTCATTACTCTACCAAAAAATAATGTGTAAACTCACGCTACAAATTACACTCATAAGTGACCTCAACATTTCAACGTATATGAGCAGTTCTAAAATTCACATAGTTTTAATTTTCGGATATGCTCAGCGTGAATAATTTTACAAAGTGAATCCCAAATTTTGAAACCGTGCCAAAATAACAAAGATATCACTCCTAAAGCACTAAAGCATAAGAAGAACTGACAGCCCTCCCCCCCCCCAAACTGAGCAAGACTCCAGGAGCCCAACCTTCTAAGGGTTAAAAGTCATGTCGACTTATTCTTGATGCCCCCCTTATCGAAAATTGTTCTTTGTAGTACCGCTTTGAAGGTGGATTACGACTATGAACAAAAGAATAAATTTTAAACTTCATATTTGTATTGAAAATACATGACGTAATGTCTTCCAACCTTATCACATTTTTTTCATTACGTAATATTTACCACCACCAAACCACTTTTGACGATCGAATTTGTTAATTTATTATTCGATAAAATGTTTAGATGTCACGTCATTACGCCGATTTGAGATATAATTTCATTCATGACGTTGTATGGATAAAAACTTTTACAAGTTTTATACTCTGCTGAGATTAAAGAAGAAACATAAATGATAAATATTGGAGAAATTGAGTCTCCTTTACAACTTAAGAATCGAACAACTCAAAACTGCTGAAACAAAACGTTTTGTTTAAGTGAAAGAATCACTGCAAGCAACCAATGCCAAAATGCGCGCGGAAGAAGTCATGGGAGTGTGAGGTATCAAAAATTTAACAGGTTGTTATTTTTCTACATCAATGTGACGTTAGTTAAAACTTTAAAAAGTCTATATCTTTGCTTCTGTAGAAAATCTTTTTATCTACTGTACATTTTAGTCATCAAGGTTTTCCATACTTTTTTTTAAAGAGAGAGCTTTTACCTCCCCCCCCCCCCCCCCCCGTGCAACTTGAGTTGACTTACTTGAGGTTGGGATCCAAATATTAAAAAAATAATATTAATATGTAGCCTATTAATAAAAAAAAAAATTAAAAAAATGATGCCCAAAACATTGGGGGGGCAGCTGCCCCGCCTGCCCCCCCCCCTGCCGGCGCCACTGCCTCCTGCTAATTTTAAAGCAAAAATTGTGGTGCTTTTTTAAAACTCTTTATAGGATTTTTTGCCAATGTTGCATTTCACATACCGTACATTTTTTGTTATAGAAGTTGAATCAATTAGGCTACTTGTAGGCATGCCGCATAAGTGAATTTCTATAGGTTGCTCAAAGCTTTTACACAATCATGCTCCACCAAGCATTCATTACAAAACAAATTTATAATTTTGCTTTATGCGCAAGATGTTGTCAAAAACGGATTTGTGTGCCTCCGCTCAATAAAAACACAAATGCTGATGAAGAACAGTGGATACCTCACACCAATGCAAGCAGCAGTGGAAAAAGTCATTGGCAACTTCATGGGAAAGTTAAAAAGGAACTCAGCCGTTTCATAACAAACAGGCAGAACTGCAGCCTTCTAATAAGCTTATTTGTGGTTAATAAAGGTTACTCAATATAAAATGTCAATCAACTCGCATAGTTATTTACACCTTCAACGACGTCGAATCAACGTAACACCAACAGGTTTTCTTTATCCAGATTCGGTTATTGTGACGCAGCGAGATCCTTTGTTGATAAAACTGCGGAAATTTATAAGCCAATTGGTTGAAACTGCCAATCGCTGAATAATGGCTGGCCACAGCGGGTTTCTGTTATCATGGGCTCTAATTGTACATCGCAGGGCCATTTCACCATTTTGCGTCGATGTAACCTCGCTAGTAGTCAAAACAACATTTTTTTTCGCTTTTGAATCATCAAGAGTGTGACTCACCGACTGCTGAAAATGTGGTTTAAAAGCAACAGAGCAAAGACCGAGAATAATCTTTGAAGCCAACACAAAGTCATTTTACACTGATACAACGTCTACACACGTTAAATCAACGTAAAAATGACTGGTTTGCTATTCTGCTGACGACTTTAATCCACAGTATCTGCGAAATAGAAGCGACGTTTCAGTAATTAGCCCAGCGCCGAAGGTGGAGAAATGTCGTCACAAGCTATTGTGTTATCAACGCCATTGCGCTAAGCCACCTCGTCACAAGATTATCTTCTACGAAAGCGGTTTCCAGACTCCACTTGTGTGGCATTATTGTCGTAATAGCCTTCAACGAAACTGATCCAACAAAATTTTTATCAGCTGTACGCTGAGGATGAAGAAATTATGTCTTAGTTGGGAATACAGCCTTTTGGTGACTTGCTTGCTGGCGTGCTATCCTTGGAAAATTCGATTTTTCATCTAAAATTAGATTGCATTTTTCATAAAAGAAACGTGACTATACGTTTGAATAACTACAGTTGAACCGGATTTCTCGTGGGAAAAATACCAAAGCAAGATGTGTTAGATAAAAACAAGTTATGATAAAACTTGTCTCCGGTAGGCGAAGCTGTCATAATCTGCCAGAGAATTTGTTTAGAAATCCTTCCACTTGATTCAATCATGATGAGTTGATCAGGTTGACTTTTTAATTTTAACAAAGTGGGGACGTTAGAAGTCGCGGTCGAACGCTGAGATAATTTGTCAAAGGTAAACAATTTTTGTAAACGCAATCATTCGATGATAGCATTTAAAAGTTTCAGAAATAAGCCTGTTAACTCCGTGACGAATCACTTTAAGCATAAACTTTTATTATAAACATACGAAATCTTTCACGATTCATGCCGTTCACCTAAAATGCAATAAAATAATCCGTTCCACAACACATAGCAAAAGTATCATGTTTTTTTGTCTTTTTTTCAGCAGTTCCAAAGTGTTGTTATGTGTAAAGCACGAAGATGAACGTTACTATAACGTTGCAAAAATGCTAATACCTTTTTATCACCGATGACTATGTCGGGCAGTTGGACCAACTATGGCCGCCGCATTTTGACAGCAAGAATTGTTAGTATTGCAAAGGATGCTTTAAAACTAACAAAATTTTTTAGGAAGACAAGAATGCATCGAAGACCTCACAAGGCTTATAACCCAGTGCTGGAGGTAAGCGATTTTATGACGACACGCCACAACAACGTGTTTCAAAGTGTTGACTTTCATGATCGGAACCCAGCCGAAAAAAGATATGTTTTTACATCGTTTCAACGTCAAGCGGCGTTGAAACGGTGCAAACATGTCAACGTTTATTGGCTGAAAACGCGAATACAATGGACAAAGCAACCACGCTCGAGCAGCATAAATCGACAATTGAAGAATATAAAATGAGCATGCACCAATGGCGGAAAATAAGAAATATTAAATAACATCAAAAAGAAACAAAAGAGCTCGAAAGTTGATCAAAATTTTAGCGATATCGGTATAGACAAAATCGAAAGGCAAAAGCACGTGAGGATGAAATCACAATGATGAAAAACGCACATGGTCAGTTGCTTTTCACCGAAATCATTTGAAAAAATAACACATTATTCATGGATATGAGGTCGAAGTAACGTTACCAGACGCTAAATCGACTTAAAACAATAGAAAATCAACAAAGAAACCATGTTTCGCGATCAGGCGATTGACACAATAAAATATGAAAACACGGTCAAAGTTTGACAAGTTAATCTCTGGTGAGACGGCTAGTCTTCTAACTAAGCGGTATCGGTAAAGGCAATGCAAGAGCGATAAACTTTTGGTATGATTAGAAAATTTAAATTTCAAGCGGGTGACAGCCGAAAATAAACAAACCTTTAAATGCTGCAGGAAAGCGTCAAGGGAGAATTGGCAGTGACCTGCGCTGTAAAACATCAAATTTTTTTCAATTTTACGAGTCCTGTCGGGTACAAGACAAGAAAAAGATTTAAAAAACTATTTTTTCCAATCTAAAAACTTGGTTTCGGCTACGGAGGGAAGTTTTGGATTGGCAGGATGGCGTCAAACACGGAATCTGGCAGGATGGAAATTTCAAGGCCTCTGTTCGGCCATCCATAGGTCTTCGGCAGTTGCATCTAAAAGTAAAGTTGATTGATAGATTGTGGGAATGGATTAATAAATTTAATTAAAATTTTAAATCTGTTACATACTTCAGCGCGACAAAAAGATTTCAAGCCGTGCTTGAAAGATGCAGGAAATCGTCCCCTCGCAAAGTCACTGAAGTTTTCTTCATTTTCAAATAAAATTGGACAAAATCTTCATAGGTTGGCGGGTTATACGAACCATATATCAAAATGCGACCATTTTCGTAGCCTCGATGCTGATACAAAAATGGTTTCGTGATGACGATGCATTGAAAAGGGAGCCTGTCCTTTATTTAGTGGCAAGACAACTGACGAGAGCGTGTTGGTGCACGGAGAGTCGACGTGGTCACGCTTAAATGCTTTAAATACGCTTTTTCAACTTTCTGCCTGGCACTTTAGCCGTCGGACGCCAACACAATCCGATTACTCAAACGGGAAGGGAATCTCGAACAACAAAATGTCAAGAAAGCAAAACGGACTCACAGAATCGATTGAAGTCAGCTCATCCAAATCGCGTATGAAGGTTTGAGCTAAATCTTCGGAAATAAGAACTTGTAGCCAGGAACCACGGGCGGCGTATGGGGTCCTTTCATTTACAAAGGCGCCTTCCACTCCTGTTTGGTGACAATGGTTAGCAAATGACCAACGATGCTTTCTCAGTTAGGAAACGATGTGAAAAAAACGTTTTGCGACATTGAAACGATGTGACAAGAAAAGAGTGTGCCAAATGGGTTTAAGGAATTGTAAATACTCACACAAAGACGCTATTATGTCTGAGCAACCTTCATAAGGGTTTAGGTGAAAAAACAGATGCTTGTTCAAAACTGAAATTGATTTTTCTATTCAACTTTTCCACTTACTAAAAATATAACATTCAAAACATAGATTATAGAGAATAACACCGTAATAAAACTAGACTCACCTGTGGCTACAAACGTGACAGTAGAATCTCCATTGACGCTTGTGAACGTAAAATGTCTCCCATGCATCACCCTACCTTTGCAGGCCAGCGACAGTAAGGAACCAGCTTCTAAATTAAACTTGAGCTGGACAGCTTCGATGCTTCTCGTGCACACCAGTTCATGTGGAATTTCGTTTTCGGGATGTTCTCTGTGCCTTCAATGAAAAGCGTTTCAACAATGAAAACTCAAAAGTACGTAATATCATGGTACCACATAGACGTGACGCAATATGAAAAATAGCTCGGTGAAATAATGTTTAACGTGAATTGGTTACTTCAGGAAGCATGACTGACCAAGTTGTCTTACAGAAAGGCAGTTTTCAGGCTTTCTTCAGCCATCAAATCCGTTTTAAAATTGTTTTCGAAAACATAACTAAGATTCTTCAAAAAACACAACACAGCGCAAACCGATCCATCCACAGATCATTTTTTGTACAAACACTTCAGATGACGTTGAAGCTAAAGACGTAAACATTACGTAAGTGGGTGATGGGCTGAGCTATCAGCTTGTCATGTGTATAATCTTCACTTACTCTGATTGATGAGCCTGATAGGGGAGAACCTGGTTCTTTGAACGCCCCAGTCCTTCTAGAAATGCATCTTTGATTTGGTTTGAAACTGTGACAAAAATAATACAAAGTCACATCGACTGGCATTGACAATATCGCCAGAAAATTAACCTTTTTTACAACAGTAAGTTAGCTCTGAAAAGTAAAGACAGCATGTCAGAAGAAACTTTTTTCATTGAAACTTTTCAAGTTCAACCGACCTTCTCTAGAGATCATAGGAGGTTTGTGAATTTCGTTGTCTCCGTTGTCATGGAAATGCGACTCCGGTAGTTCCGTCCATGAACATCTTGCGCTGACCCCACTCAGGTTCGAGCCACTGAGCCGAATTCCTTCGTCAACACGGTCCTGCGCCGTTGCAATGACGTTAGATAGACGTTTGGGTTGGAAAAGTTTCACACAAGGATTCGCGGTGTTGGTTGAATGATTCGCGACCTCCGAGTGTCAAGGCCAATCAGCAAGCCAAAGTTTAGTTGTTCACATAAGCTTTACGTTGTTTGACAAAAACCTGTTGAAGTTCTTATCACCATGATTTATCGAAAAAAAGTGATAGCGCTTGATCGCACATGTTTGAACAGAACATACTCGTTCGTACAGCAACGCAGCGTTTAATTGCGTTAGATTTCAGTAACTGAACATTAACACCTCGGACAGCAAAATCATTATTTTCACATGGGCAGAGAAAAATGACAGATTTTTCTGTTTGGGACGTGTGTTTCAACGAAAAAGCGATAAAACGAGACATGGGATAAATAACCTATCAGGCAAGACACGCATGAGATAGAAAGTAGTTTGCGTTTGGAGCGAAACGCTTGTTTTAATTGACAAGATAATTTAACAGAACATGAGCAATAAAACAACAAAGAGTTTTAATTACCTGCAACGAAGGCTCGAGCTCAAATATGGTCTCACCCCGTCTCATGTCCGTGACAAGCCAAGGGCCGCCAGAACTAGAAAGAAAGAGAAGATTTGAGACCAAGCTTTGACAATTATTGTGTTTTTAAAAGCAGGCACAAAGCTCCTGTAAGGCCAAGTGGCTTTGCACGGTTTTAAATTACCGACTGTCGGTGAACTCACATAGAAAGAGTCTTTAGAAGATCAACAACGCCAGGCCCGTTCCACTGTTGAGCCGCTTGAAGCTCTTCCGTGCAAACGCCAACAACCTGAACAAAACAACACAGCCTTGCTTGAAAGAGCTGCCAGTCGCATTTCAAGTCAACCGTTTAAAACATGCAACTTTCAACCCATTTAGATGACTGTGAAACGAATTTCGTTCTTTACAAAAGCGACCGCTCCCTAGAAATGAAAAACTAAAACCGAAAAGTGCACTTTAATGTTAAACAAAAAAATTTGCCTGAGTTTTACTGGACATCAGGGAAGTGATCTTGAGAGTATTCTTAGATGATACCACGGTTAGTAATGAGCATAACGAATGTTTACATGACTGCTTAAACACTGAGTGCTTACTTTTAAAACAGAGCTGTGTCCATGCAGAAAATCAGTTAGTTTTTACACCGATTCAACGTTTGTAAACCTTGAATGGATGTCATTGGCTGAATAAGCTTTAAATTTACGTCTTCAACAACGTGCGCTTTCAAGTGCACACGACCCAAACAGCAAAATTCGTCATTTTTACATTGATTCAACGTCTGCAGATGTTAAATCAATGTAAAAATGACAAATTTTGCTCTGTGGGTTGTTACTTTGATATTTGATTTAAAATATTCATATTCAATTCCATTAGTTCATACACTGTCTTCAGATAGATCGATGCGGGTTTGTCTTTCTACACCTGACTAAGAATAATATATAAAGAAAAGGGCAAGTGAGCAGAGCTACTCCTATAAATGAACGTTGGAGCGCACACTTCAATGCCACAATAAACAAACATTTGACACTTCAGTGCAAATGAACTGGGTTTTGACATTTGACTATTCTACGGTGACTTTCATTTCAAAATTCAGTAGTCATAACAAAAGCGTTTCTGATACCACTTAAATTCGAATATCACTGTTTATCAAGTGTCTGAATAAAAGCATGCTACTACGTTCATGTGGTGCAAATTGATAAGCTAAACTATCACGAGATACTGTAAGTGTAAGCGATAATAATCTGGATTTATTTCGCCGACAGGAAAAACATAGTTTAGTACTTTGTCTGATCTCGCTCTCTGAAGAAGTCAAGCGTGTCGGATTGATGAGACGTAAGAATAAATGCAAATAATGGCTTGAAAATTGTGAGTAGCGTAGTAGGTTGCACATAGCTCTACTCATGGCCACCTAAAGATATACGGCCTGATTTGTCACATTTTGCAGAAATTTCCAGGTTTTTCTAACTTTGGGCGAACGTTTACATAAATTTTTCTAAAAATTAGATTTTTACGCTTTCTTTATTCTTTTCCCCAGATGACACAATAGGTTTTAACATCCTCACATGTTGAAAAACAAAGAAAATTTGATTTTGAAAATTTTAGTCAGACTGTTAATTTTCAATAACAGTCTGATTTTGCGTTTTTCAACTTACTTTTTCTCATTTGCTACTGCTTCCCCAAGGCAACAAAAAAGTTTTATGTCATTAGGAAACCGCAAAAAGTAAAATCATCTCAAAAAATGTCAGTTAAGCACTAGCAGTAGCTGTAATCAAAATCTGCAAAATGTGACAAATCAAGCCGCATCTCCAGGTGGCCATGCTCTACTCAAGTTTTTCATGTTTTGTACTACCAATTAACTCTTCAAATAACGGCTTTTGTGTGTTAGTTAACCATGGTTTAGAAAATTTAGCATCAGTTCAGAAGAACGTATGGGAACTTGTGTAACTTTTGCATTGTGTATATTAATTGCATATTTCAATCATGTACCTATGTTCTTGTTACTGACAAATAAAACATTGATTGATTGAACGTCGCCTGCTTTTAAAAACTGGTTGAGGCCGAGATAAGAACTCATGTAAATTTGACCGCCTACTGCCGATTTGTTTAAAAACATAGTCTGAGATCATTGCCCTTCATTTTCAAAATTTAAAAGTTATGCATAAGATGTTCAATGCAACAAGTTGTTACTAAATGTTACTGAACATATAACAAGTGCTAGTTGGTGCCTCCAAAAACAAATCACGTCTGTTTCAGAAAAAGCGATTTCGGCTGCTTGCATAGATATAACATCCATTGACACCAAATCACGTAAAAGTACCATAGTATTGTCTGAAACGCGTTCCTTCCCGTTCAAATATGATGAAAGATGGGAAGATAGCATATGACGTCAACGTGCGATACAAGCGCAACATGCTCTGAAGTAAACGTGCTTCAACGAATCATACAAAATGGTAAACGGGAAGAAACGAAAATCAATACCTTCCCAGACAGTAAATCAACCGTTTATTTTGCATAATTCAACGTTTGCATATGTTGAATTAATGTAAAAACGGTTGATTTTCTGGCTGCAGGTTTTCGAACAAAAGTAAACCAAACTTCCAAGTGCAATTGAGAAAACGTGAACTTACATTACTAGACGATCTACACATGCAAAAAAAGACAAACAATTTGACGAAAACCGTGTGACACCTGAATAAAGTTGATCGTTCCCATGTTGGTAGTAATCGTGGGCAATTGCGCATCGTCTGTCATTAACATATGTTGTATTCTTGATTCACTGCTATCCAATGGAGCATGCCAAGAAACGTGGTCGCCACTATAAAGCGCGTTTCCTAAACAAAGATAATTGTGTGACAAAACACACACCGACTGAAAATCTTCAAGACTTTGTTAGTTCTTTTTAAGTGATGAACAGCATATTTTGCTAAATAAATTTCAAAGATATTTTTAAGTACATTATCAGATTCGTTGATGGAATTAAAGCCGATAACACGCCAATGAATCAAGGTTTCCGACTAAGTGCTGCCAACCTGATTGAAAGACGTATCGTGCTAACGCCTGGAGCAACTCAGCAGGCCAACTGGGTGGTCCCGTTTCTTCGGGCTCGCGTTTCAAACGCATCGTCAATTCAAATCCAAATCCACTTGGTCCCTCCGCTGTTCCGCTGCTGATGAAAAGACATTTTTTATTGTTGTTGTCAGCAAAGGTGAAGATATTTCTTGCGATGTAACGTTTTGTGATGTTAAAGTACGGAATAATCCAGTAATTGAAGGGGTAACGAAAGAACGAGGGTCAAATGTGATGAATGGTTTTCAACAATCTTAAAAACACAAGCACAACGGGTAATAAATTAGTTTCTTGAACTTTCTTGGAATAACAACAATGTCGGGTAAAGAATTAACCGACATTATTCACACCAACGGAGCAGTTAACACCAGGTGTTCGATAAAGCCCAAATACTCGAGATACAAAGAATAATCTAATACAGCGGTGGCTTACGAATGCACTCGGCCATCTCCATGTAAATCCGAAAATCCAAACGTGATATAATGCCAGTGCTCTGGAATATTCCTTTCTGGATCCCCTTTGTTATAGTACATGGATACATAGTCCAGAGGGTCAGGACCACCTAGCCTGCAAAAAAGTCACTGGATTAACGCCGTTCACGATTAAAATTGAAAATAATAACAGTTGAAATCCGGTAATATGTGTATGGTTAAAAACATAAAGCTTACCTGCACAACAACACAACTATCTCTTCAAGTTGAAAGAAAGAAGAATTTTAAACAGAGGTTTTATAGAAAGGATAGATTGCTATTATACCTCAACTCAGTGGCAATTACATGCTTAAACTAAACATCGCCTACAGGGCCTATGACGCCATTCAACCATGGTGGGAAGCGACTTATTACTGTAGAAAGAAAATATTTTTCAACGATATATGAACAGTTGACGGATGCGTACGGTTCATTTGGGCTGTAGCATTCAAAATTTATTTCTTGTATAACTTGTCACCACACAAGTGGAGACTTATTTTACATATTTAAAAGTGGAACTTAATGACAGTTTAATCGCGCTGATAAATGGCTCAACGCTACCCAAACACAACTTAGCTTTAATGGTAAGCACACCAGCGCTAACAAAAATTCAACATCATCAAACGAACAACATCGTTTCACAAGTATGATGTGTGATAAATAGCAATCACGAACACAAGTGCAGTCAGCTTTAAAGTAAATATAAAAATAGCATGTGAAGATGATGTATCAAGTAAAAAGTAGTAAGCTAGTATAAACCGTAGCTAATCTTTCGCTAAATGTCAGTTAAAGTAGGATAAGATACGGAAAAATGATGATCAAAGCAACTGTCTAGAAAATCTCAAACGACAAAAGCAGGTGATAATCATCTACCTAACTTATGTGTCACAGCCAACCAAAGTTGATCATTCATCACAGTGCACAACTTTTAAAATATAAATGATAAAACATAAGCTTGAGCATGATAATAATAATGACTAAATTCTTACCAATACTTTATGACAGCTGTGACTTGCAGCGGATTGGGTTGATCAGGGTAAACATTCCTGCATGCTTGATATATAGCATGCAACCCAGGAGGAGGATTTGGGACCATGCTCCTGGGAGGAGGAAGAACAGGCGGATGCGGTAACCTTGTATTCAATTTTTCACCAGATTGGGTGTACGTACCAGCCATAGACCAATTAAACGGATGGCTTTTAAAAAATGCATGAACTTTATGTAAAAAACATCCCATACCTAAACAAAATGGATGAAAAACAGCATTGTAATAGAAATTCAGTGAAAGTGGTTTCTTATTCATGTCTAGATAAAAGACTGTGCCTTATTGGACTAAAGTAATCCCTTTCTCTTCTTTTTACTGCTGTCTACAAAGAAATTAATATTATTGGGCAAAATAAATTTTCAAAAAATTAGTCTTATGATAACAACCAAACTATGCGACAGATCATATACATTATTTGCAACTCTTAAGCAATATGAATACAGTAAATCTAAACTGTCAAGAAAATGAAGTATCTTCTGACAGGTGTCAAACCCACAACAATGCTTGATATGAACGACTCGGTTACATGTCTTGTAATGCAAAGAAATTTATTCTCACACGAGTCAGTTCAATCATATAGCTAAATATCGATTTCGATCAGCTAGAAGCTAGATCATCTTCAGTTAAGCTTATTCAAATAGAATCAATTTGAATATCTATTTCTATTTGAATAAATTTGAATTTCTATTTGAATAGGCTTAACTGAAGATGATCTAGCTTCTAGCTGATCTAAATCGATATTTAGCTATATATGATTGAACTGACTCGTGTGAGAATAAATTTCTTTGCAAATCTAAAATGTTCATTTCTGCAACATGATAAGATGCACAAGCATTGCTCTGCTGGTCAGACTATGAAATTCTGAAAACCAGTGATCGACAACACTAAAAAAATGCTGAAGAAAAAAAAGTTATGGGTAAGTAGCAAAAGGGGTAGACTACGGCACATTGACTGAGAAAAGATAACAGACCTCAGACCTAATCTGAAATAACAATAGAAAGTGACAAAGTTGATAAAAAGTCAAGTTTCTGGCTTTTTTAGAGAGACCACTAGTTCGTTCCTACTAGTGGGAATGGCCGATTCTTTTTTTACAGCAATTGTTGTCACTCTTATTCAGTCCAACTTTGCCTCATTCTTCACCTGTTCTTTTTTGGACGTCCCCGTTTCTTCTCCCCATCTACCTTTAAAGGTATTATACTTTACAGGTACGGTATCTTTAAAGTCAAGGCCTTTTAAAGAAAACTTTCTTCCTCCTTTTTTGGTACATGCCCCTACCATCTTATGCCATTTGCACTTGCAAGTTTGTCCAATAGTCTCATCCTTCTCTAACATATCCATCAGATCTTCAGTCTTTTTCTCCATCCTCGTTTTTACCTAACACAATGCTCTCAATATTGCCCTTTCCGTTCTTTTTAGAATTGCAATTTCACTCTCTCCTAGCATCCATATTTTGCTGCCATAAAATATTGCAGGCCGCACACAACTCGATAGACTTTCTCTTTTTTTAACAAACATCTGTTTCTGTATAATGTTTCCTTACATTCCCAGAACTTTGCCCAACCCAACCTTGCCCTTCTTGCCACAGCTGCTTTGCATCTACCACTTCCATTTATTTGGTCAGCCAAATAACAGAAATTTGGCACTTTCAAATTAATGAGAGAAACTCTGTTGGTGACCCTCAACTAAATCTTTTCTTTTATCACATTTCCCACAAACAAAACATTTTGCCAATCTTGCTGTAGCTCTTCTGGTATTGCCACATCTTGCATGTGCCCACTTACTACACTCTTTGCGTTGCATCGAATTTCTCATTACTCTCCTTCCACATACTGCACATGGATCGACTTTGCTCTTTACAACTACCTGTATACCTTCTAAAGAGCAAAGTCGATACATGTGCAGTATGTGCAAGGAAAGTGATGAGAAATTTTAAACTTAATTATAACTAGAACACTTGACAAGTACTGGCATACTCTATGAACAAATTTGAAGATTGAGGCATACATTTAAATATGATTTTCAAATGGAATTGTGTGTTATATGCTATAAATATTAGGCATAACGTTGAAAGATAAACACCAGGTTGCAATTGATTTTATATCTGACCATCAAAGCAAAAATTTTACTAGGTAATATACAGCAGTGGTCAATGAATAATAGAATCAACAACACATAAAGTTTCATAGCATAATCACAGGAGACTAGCTTAATGAGACCAGTAACATAAGTCATTTAGAGAATAAATATTATATTGTTATACTAGCACTGCCAGTAAACCCTCTAAACAGCACAACCTCAACATCCAACACAAGAAATAACCAAGTCCTGTGGGTTGAAGTCAATCAAAACATGTCCAAAATAAAAAGATTTTGATCAAATAGCAATGATTATTGTATCAGTAACCCCGAAAAAGCACATGCTTTAACAAATATACATAGCCTCAAATTGCTAATGCAGCATCAAATTCATTCTTTGCAATAAGGTGAAATTGCAACAAAACGATGTTGTGCAAAAACAGCTGTCAAGTAAATGAGTGCATGAAGTTTCACATAGACATCACAGAACCACACAACAATGTGGCATTATATATAAACTCTTTTCTGCTAGCTGAAGAAAAAGTCTCTAGACCAAAATCAAACTGTTGGTCTCATGAGTGACGATGCAGACAATAGAGTGCAAAAATCTTTAAAGAACTGAACATGACAGTACACTTTTTAAGACGATCACGCAACTTCCGGTATGGCCTCCAAAGAAGATACCGTAGTGACCTGAGCTCTGCCAATTACAAGACTGTCCACTATGGGACAATTGGGACATGTGCGACACCAAAAATTGCACCTAAAAAAACACATGCAAGAACTACAGTACCGGTACAGAAAAAGTTAAACAGACAGCATGATCAGCACACTCCACTTCTGCCTGAAAGAACAACTTAGCTCTGACATCTCTGGTTATCAACAACAGTGCAGCACAGACTTTAAGTTTAAGATCATCACCAGAGAGAATGACACCATACAGTGGCGCTTCAAAAAGGCCATCCTATTAACCAGTCAAGGACTAAGATCAACAATCGTGCCCAGACAGAAAAATTGCGACACATAATCTATTAATCAACTGATTCACATATTACAGTGATTACACTTGACAGCCCGCAAACTCAACATATGGCCAATCATGACAGCAGCTTCATGCCGGAGCCATTATAAACAACAGTACCGGTACTCCAGTACCACTCATCATTGCACAAGATTAAAGAACTGTGTTCCAAAAGCTTGCAAAAAAACTGATGTTACCACAGCGAATCCGTAGCATTAGGCTGAAACAGATCATTTTCTCAACACCCGTGGATTAAATGCACAAGTTTCATGTTTCCCAAAGGAATCTATGTTATTAGACCACTGTAAGTATGTTACTGTGTACTACAACAGTAGTACTGCAATAACAACAGTACAGTCATGCCAGCTGCATAGCCAAGTGGTGAAAGACTTGGTTTGACACTAGAAAGGATCCCAGTTCGCTGCTCAGAAGCGTGCAGCTGGGTGTTTGACAAGACATTTAATGGTACGGTAGGCTATGCCTGAAGGGAAACTTGAAAAATGGCTTTTTTCCCTATCCATTCACCTAATTTAAATCTACCACTTGTGGCAAAAAATCGCTATGAGGAAAAAACACAGTAGGTCTGCACAATGCACATCTAAGCATATTACCTCACAGAAAACAAACCTCAAAATGTAGCACCTTTTCTATACTGCATTGTGGTGGGAAACTTAAAACCTTCTAAATGTAAAACCCCATAAGTTCCTTTGTCTTTCCTGTCAAATCTATCTAACCCCAATGCACCTAACTGTTGAACACAGATTTAAAATTCTGGACAAGTCGTTTATGCAAGGAACAGGTTTGGTATTAGAATCAAATCTTTAAAAGACAGGTCAGAGTCTACACACTGTAAATATTTATTGAACAGGTACGGTAGCCTATTACTATCCTACAACAGTACAACCTAACTTAATTCATAATCAATCTCCATAACAGAGTAGGCTCGCCAATTGTAGGCTACAAACAGGATTACAGGTAGCCTATAGCGACTGGCTTAAGATCACACGCTGTTGGTTCTGCTCTCGGGGTGTGCGCTTGAGCAACACACTTCAGGAATGCAATAATTCCCCGGCAACAACACTTCAATAATCGGAAATCTTCACTCTGTCAATCTCGGTAAACGACCCTGCGTCAAGAGACTCTACAGGTATGCAAAACTACCAGATATAACCTGTCAAGGCTGCGTCAGCCGAAGATAAAGATTCAAAACCAAACCAACTAACTTATGGCTGTAACATGATAGCAGTCTAGAGTAGAAAATATTTCAGTACAGAAGAAACAAACCAGATGGACCTACGGTACCATTATTAGTCTAATTCACAACTTCAGAAAAAAAAACAAGTAAACCCTGCTTTCGAACATTACAGCGGCTGAATCTGATTGATCAGACACATTCCTTTTCTCACTGGTTCAAAAAGCCAGACGAAAAAAAGCGAGTGGCTGAGAAGCAAATGTGGCAAAGACCACACATAGAGAAAACCACCGCTTCGGTGCGTGCGTGAATTCGCACAAAACATCGCGTAGGTGCAATAGGAAAAACCAAATAATAGAAAATAGACTTTCGTAAGTTTACTTGAGGACGGCGCTCCACCTTTTTTGCGCTCTTCTCGTTATAGTTTTCTTTACTTTCTTGAAAACTCTTGCGCCTTTCACGCTTCGATACGCTTAAATAATATAGTTTGCGTCATTCATTCACCCAGAAAGAGTAGGTCATCATTAACGACAGCCATTTCGACTTGTTAAACATTAAAAAAGTCATTGTTTTTATTCTTTGAAATACCAAAATGTAGAAAAAATGTGATGGGTGAAAATTATCGATATAGGATGACTTTCATAATTACTAGGAGAAACCGTAGTATAGGTAGGCTAATCGTTTGTAGTGCCTGGTCAAATTTATGAAGGCTATCCGTGTTAGACTGCGGGCCAAACTTGCATTTCTGATGAACTATCCCTACAACAACAAAAATAATTTGTTCAAATCAACGTAAACGTTTTAAAATTCGATTTAACCAGAGCTTTGAAGCTGACTTGCATTTCCATAAGCACTCTATCCAGATAGCCTATAGGCAGGGACGGATTTACGGGGGCCAAGGGGGCTCGCACTCCAAAAATTTTGTGGGGAATTGTTGAAGTTGTATGTTTCCTCATCAAATGGTTTGATATGCTTCTAAACAGCTGATATTAGTCCCACGGCGGACTTAACTTATCCCGGGGGGGAGGGGGGATTTTTTGTTATTATTATGGTTGAAATTATCCATCGATCAGACTCCGTTATTTTTTTCATACAACTTCAAATAGCCTACATTTTAATAGCAACATTTGTTGGAGCTGACTCAGCTGAAACCAACGCTGAACCCAGGGATATCTTGACACTACCTGAACCAAATGACGCCAGTTGAAACAATCTGAAACCTTGAATGGCTGCTTTATAATTTTTAGTTTTCATTATAATTTCAATCAATTACCGTAACTTATATGCCTGCAAACATACAAATACCCAATTGGTCAAGGACACTGCATACAGGGTTTTAAACCAGATTTCAAGTTTACTTTGCATGCTCAGCAATTTTTATTCCAGCAAATTTTATTTTTTAAACATTCACAATTGATGAAAATGGCTGTTTTAATGTCTATTTTATTGCATATCGTATATGGCGTAGTATCATTGTTCATATCTGTTTATCTTTCTTTTTAATTGATTCACATCGGGGGGGGGGGGGGGGGGGGGGGGAGTTAAAGCAATTTGTAGTGAAAAAGTAGTGAAAAAGCGTTACATGGGGGAGGGGGGATTGAAAAAAGCGTTACGTTGGCGTTACATGGGGGAGGGGGAGTCAAAAATTCGGAAAAAAAGCGTTACGTGATATTTGAACGTTCCCTTAAAGTATCAGGTTTGGTGGCCGTGCTTAACTATATTTATTGATGCATATACCGCAATATTAGATCCTTTCATGCACGTCTTAAACCATTAAGGTTTTGCCACCTTTTCCTTTTGTTGGGTTTTGTTATCGTATTTCTTTTTCCCAATATCATTTCTTTTGCATTCTGACAAAAAAAAAAAAATTGAATTGAATATTAGATTTTGGGCAAATCGAAATTTGAGGAAATAATCTAAATTAATGATTTTCAAAAGCGGTTGGTTCAGCTCAGGAAAGGAAATTGCATTTCCTTCCAAAATACTTTAAATAAACATTTCACACTCCGTTACAGCGTCATTTGACAAAGTTTTACAGTTAATTTAGGCTGAAAGTAGGCAACTCTTCGAATGGGCAATTTTAAGTTCTTTTATTCAAAATTTCTGTGAGGGGCAAACTTCTCATCTGGATGCTTCGCCTTCAGTGATTCGTTGCCGGGCTCACCCACATGTGCAAATCAGCTTATTCGCCTCTCCCCTCCGGAAGTGTTTTGCTGGCTTCTCCCCTGGTTCGGCTGCTAACTTATAGTGGTGGAGAATTACGTAACTGATATCTTTTGCAAAAACGAATGACATTGTAAAGTCGACAAATAAATAGGCCTACCCTTATAAGTTCCAAAAGAAGCTGTCGCCAAACAGCTTATTGTAAACCTACAAAGTTGTTGTTTTCCAAGCTAAAGGATGTTTTAAATTGGTCACGTACAGAATACGCGTTGGTGGAAACTATAGTTGGAAAGAAACGTAGGAAAAGGTTTATTCATAAAATCAATAAGAAACTAAGAGGTAAAAGGTTGTAGGGGTATTTTATGATGATGCACAAGATAAAACAATTACATGTACAAATTTTATGCTTCATAATGACGTACAACATGGCAATGATTCGATGGAAGTAGCCTAATAATAGACGAGTTACATTAGGGAAAACATGAAATGATACAGTGGAGGCGCAAAATATGCGGAATGCTGTCACAAAAATGTGGGGGAAAATAAAGACCTAAAAAGGGCAAATTTGAAGCACAGAAGAAAGCAACCAGTGGCAAAAGGTGCAGTTTATGAATAGGGAGTGGGGGGGAGGGGGTAAGATGAGCATTGAGCTCAAGCAGATGAGCTTTGAGATGAGCGATGAGCATTGAGCTCAAGCAGATGAGATCAAGCAGATGAGATGAGCTTTTGAGCAGATGAGCATTGAGCACCTTTTTGCTCAAGTCGCTTTTGCAAAAAAAAACGTTTCGTTTTGGAAAAGTTTGAAAGGGTGGACTTGAAGCACTGGTAAATTAGCTACATTTTAGATGCAGTTTAATCACCTTGTGATCAATATATTATTTTTATATTACTAGTTACACGAGTAACTTATTGATTAACTTACCACAACAAAATTTTTATGAGGTAAATTGAGGAATGACATGCAATTTTCCATTGTTAAAGCATTCCCCTGTCAGTCTGTTTTTAGTCATTGTGCTTTAAAACATAATGCTGTTTTTTTTTATCCAGTAAAGCTACAAAACATAAATTTAACAGTTTAAACATCAAGCAAACGAAGGTTGTTTCTTTTGAGGTAAGCTGAGCAACTGCTCCAAGATAGGCAGTTAGCATTGCAGTGTTTCAACCTGCAGAACATGTGGATCTCATAGATCCTGAAACTAAGACATTGCAATGGTTGCAACAATTGGAAGGTGTTGCCTGAATTGCTGCCTCATGAGCAAGAAGAAGAAGAAGCATTGCACTTTACCCCAACATGATTTTTGCGACAAAAGTAGTAATATTTAAAAAACTACAAGACTAACAAATCTAAACTTTTTATTGTAGGCTACATCCTCAACTTTTATACTTACCAAAATAAAAAAACAATTTGATTTACATAGTGTAATATCACACGTATTACAAATGTTTCAGTGTTTTGCAACAGAAAAAAGTGAGAATTTTCGACTTAACTGTTTGAAGGTTGGGGGGGGGCTGTCAATTCAACTTTTTTGCATCAACAGTTGTATCTCTAAAACCACTGAGGCTGCGACTACGAGATTTCTTGACTTTTCCTAACTTTCATTCACCTCTATTGAGCTGAAATTTTGAGCGAATAAAGGTTATAAATTGAGAGATATAAGGCATTTCTCAGCACATCCTCTGAAATATTTCATATTCTATTGTTCAAAACTTTCCCACCAGTTGGATGAAAGTAATTAATTTGGTCCATGTCTCGTTAATCCTAACTGCTTCACAGCGTGAAGGAAATTGGCAGAATGCGTGGATCTTTTGTTCTCACCACGGCTTATAAGCGACGTCGATACAGGAAAAGCTTCAACTTTGATACGATGATTTACCGTCGCTTGCGGTTGAAATTGCGTAAAATTAAACATAAGACTTGGTGACAATACATCTAGCGCGACAATTGTTTTTCGCAGAAAATGATGTCCTTTCAATCAAACAAAGCATAGGCTACAACGTTATTGCAATGACTCAGCGTCATTTGGAGTAGATTTGATATAAAATGTGAGATAAGTATTGAAAGTGATTGGCTGGTTTCTTTTGATTGCATTTTCCTTTCTCGTGACATATTCAACGTTGTGGACTGGTTTTAGATTGTACTGTTTGGGCCACAACGCTTTTTTGAATAATTAGAAATTTAGCTACTGTAGAAGCTGCGCTGTAACATATCATGATTTTGGTTTCAAATCTTTCCTTTTGTCCGACACACTATCAAAAGCAGAAAAGGCGTCGATGTTCCCAAAGCTTCTCACATATACTTGTAAACATTTATTTCCAAGTCGACATGTAAAGATTTGAAATGCAATACGCTTCTCATTTGTGTAGGATAAACCAGAACATCACGCTTTTGTGAAAAGGACGATCGTTCCACCACGTTTATACGTGATGCAGCTTAGTTGAATCAATATATTCGAGGCTTCTTGTACCAGGTTCACTGTCACTGATAAACTAAACCACAATGCAGTACCTCCCAAAGCAATTGTAGCGTAACATTTCCATGTGCTATAACTCGTCGTAAATTGTGAAAACTTGTATATTTACTTGTCAAGTTGTCTCATGTGAAATATAAGTTTACATAGCAATGTCACAATGAAATATTATCTCTGTTTATCAAACTAAAGATATGAACTTATGCGACGTCTTGCAATGTTGAATCGACGGAAAGGCGGGTAACTGCCAACCTGAACTGAAAATGCATGAAAGAAATCGTTTGTTGTCGAATGGACGTGACGTCAGAAAACGGTGAATCGAGATAGGCTAGCGGCGAGAGATATTTTAGTTAGATAATGACACGCGGCAGCGCGTTTACATTGAATAAAAATACCTTTATTTTATCCATTTCTATTTCCATTCTTCCTAGTTTCGTCTCACAATAACAAACAGATGAAGTTACGCATATTTACTAAATTATTCAATAAACAATAATGCATCATCCAGCATTATGTCAGCGCTGATTGACTAGACATATTCACGAGTTGTGTGAGAATTGTATTCGATTAATCGCATTATTTATTGTAGGTCACACCTGCAAAAATTCAAGTAATTGCAGACTCTGCCTTCATAAGTGTAGTTTAGAAGTAGCCATCTCATATTGAGCCAATCGAATCAATGTAAAATAGAACGCTTTTACTTGATAGCGCGTGTGATATATAGGTTTTATCTAACAACTATTTTCAGTTACATTGAAAGTGAATGAGTGAGCATTATGCAGTCTGTGACAAGGACTGGAAATGTATAATCAGAAAATATAATATCATAAAGTATATTGCGTTATGCAGGCTACATCGAGTAATTTTTATGAACATGGTATCATCTTGCAGGCAGGCGTTTTTATAGGGAAACAAACTTATTCCATAGTTTGATTTATGGCACTTATCCAACTGTTTCATAATGCGAATAGCTGTTTTAGTTCAATTTAGAAAAAAATATAACTTATAACCGCAGACAGATGCAACTTTTTTCATGCTTTAGGCAATCGGCAGTACGGTGAACCATAGTGGTACATAACATACCCCATATGCGGATTAATTGCAAGGGTCAACCCAAGTAATGGAAAGGTTCTTTTTGAATTATGGTGATGGAATTCTTGTAATGCTATTGAACTTCATCTTGTTATGAAAAACTTATATTGTTTGCATTTGCAAGAAATATCAAACTTTTGGATTTTTTTTATCACTGAATTGTCCGTTAGTAGAATGTTTCTTTATTACCTTAGTTAGGCCTATTGGTAAGTCAGGAAAGTATTTGTTGATGTGACATATGAGGATATTCTAAGAGATCGAGTTATTTTGTAAATAATATTTGATTTTTGGACACCATCAAAATTTTACACAATACACAAATGCGCATCGAGATATAGTGCTCATAGTTGGGAAAAGTTAGATTGTGATAATTACAACTTGCCTAAGTACGCCTACAGCAAGGGACAATCAAAATAGATGAAACCGCATTCATGGTAATATAGACGTTTTGCAAACTTTTTTTTAATTTTCAATATAATAACAAGAATGACAGCTTATTTTCACTAAATATATAAAAAAATATCAAAAATTATGGATGAACAGCGCATCTATATTTTTCGGTTTAGGTTCAACAATGCATTCTAGCCGTCAAAATGATGGAATATTTGGTAATTTTGTTGAGACATACCATTGCCCAATCGTTGAATTTACATCAGAGATTATTTTATTAGATAAATTATCAGCTTCATGCACATGGTTTCATTCAGCGTTATAATGTTGTTTTTCAAGCCACGTGGCGTTCATGGTCATAACGCAACATTGCAGAAACAGCCAATATTGATACCAGGTAGGCCTAATAATTATTACGCCGCTTTCGTCGAATCTACGTCGCTAAACGACGAAATTGTGCAAACGCCTGTTGGATTTCCCTTCTACGTGTAGTTTATCATAAACGTGAAGCATTGCTCAAGAAGCTAATCTGAATCATCATAGATAACCATAGCATTCATATAGTTTCATCATCAGTAAATATGTAAAGTGCACTTCACAATTTTTGACAACGGTCTGACAATTTATTGTATTGCAAAGTTTTGGTTTATTCTTGACTTTTATAATTCTGTGTAAAAGTTTTTTTCTAACTAGTTTCTACGTGACTAACAATTTGTTTCATTATACATTTTCTTTAGTATTTCAACGCCATTATTAAAAAAATTACGTCCTTTTCACTTTTAAATAAAACATGGCAAGGCAAGGATTCAGTGCTGAAGAAATATTGCAACATGTTTTACTGGATTCTGACGACGAAAGCCAGGCGGATGATTTGGAGGATTTATGGCACTCCGATTCAGATGAAGAAGCGGATTCTTCTCCGTCAACTTCCGCAACAGCGATTCCGATCGAGATTGACGACCAGTTACCTTCCATGGGCGATGTTTAACCGGAGTTTGCGCCACTCGAAAAGACTGGTGAACAGCATAGATTCCTCTCTCGACATGAACAACTACGATGCTGTTGAGTTTCCCGACACACTGAAGTCTTATACAACTTTTGTAGAAAAGCCAAAGAACAGACAAGAGGGCGGCGTCAGCATTACTTGGTCTAATGCGAGACCGGTGCACAATGGGAGAAGGGGCCGGGCTAACATTATATCTGGCCCGACTGGTGTTAGAGGAGAAGCCAAAGAAGCCAAGACTCCTCGGCAAGCATGGGAACTATTTTTTTCTTTAAACATTTTGAACATTATTGTTCAAGAAACAAATAGAAAAATTGCCACACTCATTTCTCAATTGCCAGAGAGAATTTTACATGACAGCAGGTACTGCTATTTTGGCCCAACCAACAACGAGGAGATGCTGGCCTTTGTTGGATTGGGGTATTTTCGGGGGCTTTTAGGACAGGCTGGTCATTCCACGGATGTATTGTTCAATCAACTGCAAGGGCATCCCGTGTTTAGTGCAACAATGAGCAAGAACCGCTTTAAATTTTTATTTTCGAACATTTCGTTTGACGACCAAAATACTAGGCCGCAACGTTGGAAGAATGACCGGTTTGCCGCATTTCGAGTCATTTTCGAAATGTTTAACGAAAACTGCGGCAAACATGTCATTCCAGGTGACTACTTGTCGTTGGACGAAACGCTATACCCCATGAGGACACAAATTGCCTTCAAGCAATATAATCCAAACAAGCCTGCGAAATATGGCCTTCTGTTCAAGTCGGTAAACGCCAGCAGATTCCCATACACATTTACGGCATCGGTCTATTCAGGTAAACCGAAGGAAGAGCCATTTCATTTTTACGTTCGTGGAACAGAAGAAGTGGTAAAAGGAATGGTGATGAGCCTGGAACAACACGGTGACCTTCAAGGTCGGAATATTTCGTATGACCGCTTGTACACCTCCATACCACTCGCGCAGTGGTTGCTTGACAGGGATATAACGTCAGTGGGAACCCTCAACGCTATACGTAGAGGAATACCCCTGGAAGTGAAGCAAGTGAGTGGTAGGGAGAAATTTTCGTACGAAATTTATTGGCAGACGAGTGGGGCTGATCTTAGTCTACATTCTTATGTAGTAAAAACGAAGAGTTCTGGCATGCGGAATGTTTTGATGTTGACGACCATGCAACCTCTATTGGGGATTACCAAGGATGACGGCAAAAAGAAGCCAGGCTTGTATAAGCTTTACGACTTCACAAAGGGTGGCACCGATATCATCGACCAAAGGATGGGTTCATTCACGTGCAAAGCGAAGTCCCCACGGTGGACAACTACTGCGTTTGCTTATTTTTTGGATACTTGCCGCGTCAACGCATCTACAGTTTTAGCACTAAATGAAGGGACTGATCCACGCAAGCGAAAATCCTTCGACTTCGGTTGGGAACTGGCCATGGAACTCGTGAAGCCATTCATAAAGTCGCAATCTCTCCAGGGCCTGAACTATCACACCATACATAAGATTGAAGCAGTAATAGGGAAACAACCTTCAACAACAACTCCAAGCGGCAGAAGGGCCACTCTGCCCCAACTATCGTCGACACGACGTAGATGCGACGTATGCAAACACGCTATTATGGGAGAAGGTGCCAAAGCCAGAAAAAATAAACTACCAAAAAACCGTGGCCAATGTCAGTGCTGTGAAAAGCCTTTATGCCCTGCACATTCCACACGAGTATGTCAAGCTTGCTTTTGGGCAGAATAAACTATTTGAATGATTGCGGTTTTATAAACATTGGCTTCAACCACAGCCTAAATAAAACGCGGAGCTCAATGAAAGTTTTTCCTTTCATTAGACAGATAGCTATTTTTAGGTTGATTCAACATATCAAGACGTTGAATATTTGTAAACATGCGCGGTTTTGCAATTTGATTGCTTATCAAAATCATCTATCCTTCTTTGTATAAAAAGTGGGTCATAAAACTAATCGTAATACTGGATGTAAAATTCAGCATTTTTATATGCTGAAACAGTATTGTATTCATATTTTATAAATCCATTTTCTATTTAGAAAATATCAATATAATGCGGTTTGAACATAGCTGAATTTTAGCACGGATACAACGACTGATTTTATGACTTTTATACAAACAAGGATAGAAGAGAAGTAATCTAATTGCAAACCCGCGCATGTTCACATTGTCTTGCAATGTTGAATCCACGTCGAAATGATTGTATTAGCTTGTATTCAATTCCTCGTATTATCGAACTGTAAATGTGCAGTCACTTGTAATTTCAATGTGCCTCATTGCATATTCCTAAATATTTCTGAACTTGTGTGTACATAACCTGACAGAACACAGGTTGCTTTACCATTGAATCAAGTTGAAAAACGTTGCTGCAAGAGCCTTGTGCCAATTGCTGCAGTCCGGTATTGCTGTAACCAAATCAAAATACTTATCAATATTTTGCTGCCAAACTGACATTTTTATCGCATAAACGCCCATTAGGCAGCTAATTCTTTGTAAAGTATTTCTCCAGGTTCACAATGATTTGACGCATAATAAATACTACTTTGAATAAATCTAAATATTGTTTGGATTATAGTGTGTGGCATATGAATCTTAGAGAGCTTATTGAATCCACAAGAAAATGACCCGAGGCATTACAGATTTTCCTTTTGGTGAAAAGCGTTGTGACGTTCTGTTTATTAATGAACCGTAACTGTTTTATTTTGAATTTCTTTCTGACTTCTGTTTACGTAGAGCATCATCGACTTTATCGGGTAATCTTACTCCTAGTACTAGCCTTGTATGTAGCCGAGTTCACATTGAACTTACATTGAGAGACGCTGTTGCAACTACAATACATTGCATTTAAACCGCGTTTTTTGTTGCATGATCTTCCATTCGTTTCGTGGATTACATAATAGTATTTGATAAACGCGACCCTGCTTCTTCAGCTGGTCTACATTTGTTAATAAAGCGTAGGAGTTGCTGTTCTTGGAACCGAGGTCACAAGATCATAATCCAAATTGGTGTGACACGCGTTCAGAAATCTCATTACTGCATGTAATAGATGAAGCATTGTTCTTTTAGTCAAGTAGCGAGGTTTATTTTGAGCGTGGGAAAAGTTATTATTTTGCATGAAAAATATAGATTCAAATTGAGATTATGTAAAAAAAATTTAATCACAACATTGCAATGCATGTTCTTCATTACTCTATCAAAAAATAATGTGTAAACTCACGCTACAATCGCTTTAATCGCAAAATAATCCAAAAGTCATAAGTCACCTCAACATTTCAACGTCTATGAGCAGTTCTAAAATTCACATAGGTTTAATTTTCGGATATGCTCAGCGTAAATAATTTTACAAAGTGAATCCCAAAGTTTGAAACCGTACCTTAAAAAATAACAGAGATATCACTCCTAAAGCATAAGAAGAATCGACAGCCCCCCCCCAAACTGAGCAAGACTCCAGGGAGCCCAACCTCGTAAGGGTTAAACAGTAGGTATATCATTGTAAAATGGGCTTATCATTGGACATAACAAATACATTGACTGAAGTGGCATTACGGGACAAAGAAAAAATAAATTCCGCCCACTCGTTTTTTCAAAAACAGAAGTTGCTCATCTTACCCCATTGCACACTTTACCCCAGTCTCTTATAGCCTACAGTCGACTGAAAAATAAGTAGCCTATTGCCAAGATGTATATCATGTAAAGATGGTAACATTTTAACACAGCAGTGGCGGCTCGTCATAAGGGACTGCGGGACTGCAGCTCCCCCAACATTTTTTTGCATTTGTGAATTATATTACATATAGATAGTTTTGCCATGTTTTTTAATTTATTTCGCTTGAAGAAATAAAAAAACTCTTAATATTAATTTTTTTTTGTAATAAAAAAAAAATTGTGTTACAAAAATTAATTGGCAACTCTGGGTCTGCATATTCTGCAGGTTCGGTGTTGCTTGTTCTTTTTTTTATGACGTAGTTTTTCAGAAAAAAGTTTTCTAGCGTCACTGAACAAGCGCTGTACTGTAGGGACTGCAAATAGAACAGACCCTGGTCAGGGATTCCAACTTTGGTTCTCGTAAATCTTTAGGGTAAGCGTGTGGAAGCTATCGGTGATTAGATGAAGGGATCGTAGGTTACTTTACTTGGTCTGTGTTTTGAGAAGTCACTGAGACAGACTAGTTTTGATGTGAAGTAAAGCCAATTACTGTAATTATTATTGGTGCTTTTTCACAATTTGTCCTTTTGGAATGAAGACGTCATGATACGTCACACAGGTTGGAATGGACTATTATAAAGGAGGAAGTACGGGGTGGAAATGCACTGAAAAACACCTGAAGGAAATTGTCTCCCATTTATTCATTTGTTGTTCAATTTCAACAAATTTGCTATCGTTGGAAAGCACAAGCATAGATCTAACCAACTAAGTTAATACCAAGTCCCAAAATAGTACTAGCTCCATCTGGTGACCACCTAAACTTGACTAAATTCAAGCCATTATCAAAAGTTTACTTTAAATGACAAAAACATTAAACGACAGCCAATTAAAAGAACATGTTACTGTGTTACTAACCCTAAACAGTGGCGTATCCAAGGGGGGGGGGGGGTGTTGGGGGTTACAACCCCCCTTTGGCATGCGTGTGACGTAACGATATTGAGAATGATGCTTTCAGTCTAAAAAGAAATTGCCTAATTTTAAACAAAATTGCATTAAAACAGCGAGTTTTGCCAATACCAAACATCTCAGCCAGGAATTAGCAATAAGAAAACATAGAGACTTCGCTAATTTCCGAAAAATGCCGAAGAAAACATGATCTTATCCTTTTGCTATGCCACCAGACACCACCATTTTACAGGAATATTGGTAACCACATTCTTGTTGAAAATGCTCTCAGAATGCACCAAATTCAAAGTAATTTTTCAAAAATTTCTGGGAAAGGTCCCCCAGACCCCCCGCCGCTGGGTCGTCAAAACCCTCCCTTTCAAAATTCCTGGCTACGCTACTGACCCTAACTCAGTGCATTTATAACTCAGTCCGGTACAGGTTTATAATTATTTATACTAGGTTAGCCTACTGGTTGATGCAGCCCCCCCCCCCCCCATGTTTTGAGACCACGAGCCGCCACTGTAACACAGTGTTATAAAAGTAACCTAAATTTGCAGATTGATATTGGCGATTGCCACTCAAGTTTTTAAAAGCCTTCATCATCATCATCATCCATTTCGCTTCGAAGAAGCCTAGTCTTGATTCTGAAACATCAGGGCCAACCAGAAAAGCCCCCTTCCAATTTTAAAAAAACTTTTCACTGGGCTATGCAATACAGGCCTTACTTTACTGAGCTTATTTAAAACCCTTCAACTGCCACGCTTTTTTTGATGCATTTTTCAGAATTTACTTTGAGCAAGGCTTTGATTTTGAACTGCTGTATTTTGAGAACGGAAACTGCCAGAAAAAAAATTAAAACATGAAAGGTGTTGCATTTTCAACAGTCTTTTACAATATGCTTACAAATTTTGTGTATTTTTTTTAAAAATGCCTTAAATGACTAAAAGTTTTGACAAACTACAAAAATTTTGTGTTTTTTTGACTTTTTTGTTTCCGTTTAGATATCTGAAAAAAAAACTTCAAACCGCGGTAAACATCACCGCTAGACGTCAGGCAAGTGTAAAGCTTACCACGCAGCGTTGTCACGGTAATGTTTATGCTTTATGCGAAGAAAGGACCTCATAAACTTCACTTTGCACAAAAAATAAAAAATTCTGTAAATAATTAAAAATTGAAGAAAAAGTTCAAATACAAACCTAGTAATTTTTTTCTACTTTTAGGCAATGCAAGTCTACCTCTTTCTAAAAAAGTAAGACCAATGCAGTTTGGCAAACAAAGTTATAGTGATTGCAAAAGTGTGTATTTTTTTAGGGCTTGGGCTTTTTAAAGAGCCCGTGGCAGTTAAAGGGTTAACCCATATCTATAGCAGGAATTTTAAATATTTATACTTTTTGCTATTACCAAGTCTTCAGGCTATTAACCGCAGTTAGCGAAAGTTACGTTTGTTTAGAGTTTAGATTAGACAATAACTACATTATTAGATTAAAAAACGGTTGCATGTGAAAAGTGTTACATCAAAGTCAAAAGGCACACGGAAGTCGCGTTATATGAATCAACAAACTTTTCCCAAAGTGCTCTGTTTCTTAGTGGAGAAACTCTCCAGTGGTGGTGATATGCCGCCGGTGGATGTACTTCAATTACCATTTGACTTGGCATTAGCGACTTCTCTCGGAGGATTCCTGTTATCCACACATCGTCCATCAAAATACGCTCTTCATCTCTAGAGACTTCCCATAATATCTTTGCAACTTTTACGCTTGTGGTGTACATTCCACCAAGACAAAATTTTGGAAAAAACGGCCACTTGTATTGGCTGAAAGGCAAGTAATACTTGTTGTTTCTTTTTCGAAGTGGTCTGTCTTTCGTTCTAGTTTTATGCATACAAATTATTGGAAATTCTGGCCATTTTGATTCAATTGCTAATTTCCAATGTTTGTTAATATATTCTACGACTGCCCAAAAATCAACAGCAATGTCATCATCAGCGGATGAATATAAATAATTTCCAGGAAGATATTGTGCTGCCCATTGCATACCCGCCAAGGTCTTTTCGGGTATGGTTCTGAAAAATAAATTAATTCATTTTTTACTTCAAGAATAGTTTATGTAGGCTACGGTATGCAATGCATATTGCATAAAGAATCTGTAAGATACCAATGTTACAATGAATTGACAAAAGCGAAAAGATAATAATAAACATCCAAGCGTAGCGGATTCCAAATCATTAGCTGCAATTTGCAAAACTGCTTTTTAAATTTTCTTTCTTGTTTCTTTGTGAAAAGCACGAAATGTGGTTAGCTATAGTTTATTCCAATCAACATTGGGTACGTATTACAAATGTTTGAGTGAAAGATCTACAAGTTATGCTACTGAGTAATTAGTGCTAATCAAATTAACTTTTTTTTGAAGGCTATTATTGTTACTTTGATATTTTTAGGTTTTTGTGTAATTTTGTTGCTATCGATTGATAGTCTAAACTCTAAAAGAAAGAACAAATAGTTGATGAACAAAATACGTAGCCTAATTATCTTTTTGGATATTTCTATTGCTATTATCTTATTCAATCCTTTCCAGATTATAAACGTTTTGAAAAAAAACAGTTTGAATAAAGTTTATTTAACTCACCCATAAACATCAAGTAAATCGATTAAAAGCACATCCCCATATTTTTTGCTTTCGTTCTCAATAAGATTTTGGAGGTGTTGGCGAGTTTTTCCAATTACAAACACAAAATAAAATCTGACTCCATTGAAGTAACTCACTGACCCCCACATTTCGCGAAATAGTCTCCGTTTTTCAAAATTTTCACCTCGAGATTTAACAAATGTAACCATTTTCCATTCGATATCTAAACAGTATCGTTTAGTAGGCCATGTTATCGAGATATTGATCCATGTCATTGATTCCACCACAATTGCTTTGTCAATATCATTCTTAATTTCAAGACTTGTTGAAACGCATGAGGTGTTACATTTGTCTTATAGAATTGCTTACGCTGATAAGTGTTTTTAATGACTCAAACGTTTTCAACTCGTACGATGCATTAAACCCGCTAAGGTTATTTATATACAGTATTACACGATCAAATTCGAAAATATTAAACGCGACTACCGTTGACCACATTTAATTGCCCACCCCTCGTTTACGTTTATACGCAAACTTATGTGGTAGAAGCAGTAGCGTAGCCAGGAATTTTGAAAGGAGGGGTTTGACGACCCAGCGGCGGGGGGTCTGGGGCGCCTCCCCCAAAAAATGTTGAAAAATTACTTTGAATTTGGTGCATTCTGAGAGCATTTTCAACAAAAATGTGGGTATGAATATTCTTGTAAAATGGTGCTGTCCGGTGACATAGCAAAAGGATAAGATCATGTTTTCTTCGGCATTTTTCGGAAATAAAGCTAAGTCTCTATGTTTTCTTGTTGCTAATTCCTGGCTGAGATGTTTGAATGTTTGGTATTGGCAAAACTTTTAATGCAGTTTTGTTTAAAATTAGGCAATTTGTTTTTAGACTGAAAGCATCATTCTTAAGCATAAAGAGATTGAAAGCATCATTCTCAATATCGTGACGTCATACGCGTGCCAAAGGGGGATTGTAACCTCCAACCCCCCCCCCCCCCCGGCTACGCCACTGGGTAGAAGGTAGAACATCATGAATATGGCCAGCTAGTGGGTAGAATAAAATGAAACACAGTTGTTTTGCACGATCAATAAATTTCTTTGCAATGTTAAAGTCAAAACTAGCATAAATTGCCGACGCTTGTATTAACATCGATACAATATTTGATATTTTCTTTGCTGACGTAATTCTAAGTAGCCTTTACTGACATGTATCCATTCCCTTAAAATACAAACTTGAGCACTTTTACTTTGGTTTGAAATACACGAATTTTTCTTCTTTTCGTCATGGAGAGAAGGAAAGCTCAAAAAATTTACAGGAGGTCGTTTTGCTTTGCACCTTGAAGAAACTTTTTGTTCACCGAAATCGCCCAAATCCGCATTGTCTTTCCTGACGTGATTGCCCCTAAAAGTAGAGTAAATAAGAGTAAAGGTGATCCCAGACCCACACTTGATTCCAAGCCTCGGAGAATGAAAAGGATTTCCTCTCCCCAGATTACTTCAACAAAAATTTGACGCACGTTAGCAGATTGATTGAGAATATTTCTTTCCTTTGGGCCTATTTATTATAAGCTTACCTACGCATTGTTATGTTCCTCGAGCACGTTTGCTAACCCTGTGTTTCAAATTTCATAAAGTTAGTATGGGTGCTAGACAGGGCATTGAGAAAATTTAACTTGGGCCGGTTCCAATGGAAACCCGGGCTTCCCAACCAAGACACTTTTAAAGAAAACAATAGGATTCTAAAGAATGAGTGGTGTTTTCTTTGTTTCCCTCCTGATGGAACGATTCAAGGGCCCTTAAAATTATCCCTGGCCCTGGTCCAAAAGTTTCCCCTGTCAACGCCACTGGTCCTAGATGTAGGTGTAAGCTAAAATTAAAATGTTAATTAAAAGCAAGAAAGCTCAATTTATTCGATTCCCAATTCATTGCTATAAGAGCTAAGTTAAATAAAAGTTATCTAAACATTATCTCAACATTCTTTGTGAGAAGTCATGATCAATCAAGTCATCGCCAACACAAAAATATCATTCCTGTAGACTTAGAGGCTATACCGGATGATACAAACTTACCGAAAGGCTGCTTTATAAAAACCTAATAAGAATAAGCTCTGCGGACAGGAAAATAAAGTTGCGAGTATGGCCGCAAGGAATGGTTAAATACGTTTTATTTAGTGGTAACTTTTTAATCGTTTTTTTTATGTTTCATTTGTTTTTTTTCGTTTTTTACACTATTTCCAATCGTTTCATACATTTTTCCAAGTAACAACTGTTTTCCTTTATCATAACAAAGAACTGCAAAAGAAAGTGTTGAATTATAGTTGCTCAATAATTTGTTATAAATTAATTTAATGCAGTTTTGACTGTTGTTAGTGAGAAGTGTAGTCGCATGCTCAGCAAGTGGTACCAATGAAACACCGAACTTCAAGTGCTACCAATGATGAGGATGAGAACTTTTCGGTCCCAGTGGTGACCAAGTTAACAGTCAACCACACTTGTTGCTTGTCTTAATTTGTTTTATTAGGTTGTCAATTTATTTCATTCTTGTCATTTCCTTCATTGCATATAGCCTATTATGATGAGTATTTTGGTGTCTTTAAAGTCTAATTGGTGAATCTGCAGTCTAGTCGACTGACACACGTTAACTTATCGATAAAAAAGTAGAGAGCAGGCCTACCATACCGTACTAAATCGGAAAAATTATAGTTTTCTCAATTTAAATTTTATAAACTTGATTTTGCCAATGTAGTTTGGTATTTTATACTATTTTTTTATGATTTTATCACACACTACTGCGCATTCTTTTGGATCATTGGTGAAGTCAAAAAAAGATTTTAATGAAGAGATTAGTAACGAAGTTTTATTTTGGCAACTTATCGATGTTTTAATTATTTCACAACAGATATTTCAGAAAAGCAAAAGTGAAAATTTTGTTCTAACATTCAAATTTTAGACAGATTGTTGGTGCAAAAAAAATGAGCACAAAAAAACGACTCACATCTCTAGCCTAATGGCCGCCAAAGTTTAAGTCAGGAGTCACCAACTGGCGGCCCGCCACGCTGTTATGTGCGGCCCGCGGAAGGTATCAGCGTACAAGTATAACCAAAAATGCTTACTTTTCTTGAGGAGTTAAAGAGTATGAAAGCAAAAAATACTTTCCGGGAAGCATATTTTCGCTTTGCATACAATTCCACCGACCGACCAATCAGATTGTAGTTCTAGGTAGGGGTCGTTCAAAGTTATTCCAATGCGATGTCCAGCCACACTGTCCCAGTGGTTGATTAAAACGTCTGTTTTCGAATTTGGAAAATGTCTGTGAGCATAGGATTCTTTATTTTAAGTTTGTAAACGTCCTGTAAACACTAGTGTGCCTTTTACCGTTAGTTATTGGGTTTCACGAGCAGTGTTCCTTTAGCCTATGCAAGTTTTTGTTGGAAAAATAGGTCGATGTGCCAACTCAATTTATAATAAATTGGAAAAATATTATACATAAATTTGAAGACTTTTTCTGGTAGTATGAAAATCGGTATGAAAATATTTAGCTTAGTGCTGCAAAATGTTGGTAATCAACAATTCTTGCCATGCTGATAAGCACCGCAAGTGACATTTGTCTAATAATCCAGAAAAGACGGTTTTATAGACTCTCACAAAAAGGATGAAAAACCAACTCATTGCTTTTTTAGAGGGAACACTGTTCATGAGTTACGATAGAAACGTTTTTTCGGTGATTTCCACAAGCGTTTGTTTCATGGTACCTGGTTTCTTTCTCCTTGTTATTGGAGTATATTTTTCGCTGATATGTTTGTGGTCACAGCGGTAAACCATAATCTCTTCGTGGGAAAATTGTAACATGAAGTTCCCGGATCCGTTCGTCTGTATGTAATGATCGAAAAGAAACATTCTTCCGAAAATGTCTATTCGAGAATTGTATTTCTGTAAAAATAGCCACTGGCTGTCGAAATTGAAGTGCAACGCGATACACCACTAAACTTGTCACTACAATGCAAATTACTTGGATAAAAGACGGAAATTTTGTCCAGCTGGCAAGCACTAAGCAAAACAGTTAAATTTTATGCGACCAACTTCTTCAAGCAACAATTGTAAAAATGACGAGAATACATTGCAATCAGGGTTGCCAGATACTCAAGCTATAGTAAGGCCAAATCCATTATAAAATAAGGCCAAAAAAAGGCCAAATTTTTTATTTACATCCAAGGCTAAATAAACGCTAACAACTTAGTTGAAATAATTTTTTGAAAAATGCCATTTTACGATCAAATATGACAGATAATAATTTAGCACTGTCAGAGCATAATGACCGGTTTGTTTGCATAATTTGATTAATGAAAAATTACTGTAGTAGCAGATAAACTAGAAACCATTATTACTTCAATTCATGAACAGTGCTATTCGGAACATCTAACTAAGCAATCAGCATGAATTTGTCTTATTGAGTATATTTACTAGGGATGTCTACAACTACAGGATTGGAAACTCTTTTCAGTGCTATACATGACAACAGAAGAATTATTAAAATAAAACACTGTTTGTATCAACTAAAGAATGTATAAAATTCAATTTTGCAATAACAATATAAAATATAGCCTACACTCACATGAAAACTTATTTGATGTATAGAAGTTTAAAACCACAAATCTAAAAAATCAAAAATAAACAAATGCAAAGATTCCCTGTCGTTTTGTAGCATTTTGCGTATTGCAAACCGGATCATAAGTAAACGTGGAGTGTTCAACAATCAGTGAAATGTGTTGTCGTTATAATAAACTTATTCACAGACCAACCCAGTACGAAATCATTACGTTTAAGATGTCATAAGAACTAAAACTAATACTCGGTTTTGAAATTATTTAGCAGCAAAAGATTGCACAAATGGAATGCAAACACATCACATTAACAAACAAGGCAAGTGTATACTTTTACGGTTTACGGCAGGTGCAACTTAATAGAACCGCCCTGTCTACCGCTAACACATTCTCTACTCTCTACCTATGTCTCTACTCACTAATTAAAATTAAAACGAATATAGGTCAGGCTCCAAGTGATGATAAGTGATACTTTTATATTACAATTGAAATTGAATTTCCTTAAAATAATACTTTCTAAATCGGTCAAAATTTGCAGCCATAAAAGGGCCAAATAAGGCCAGATTTTCTGGCCTTATTTGCATCAATTTTTTTAGGCCAACTGCAATTTAAAAAGGCCAGTTTTCTGGAATTTGGCCTAAAAAAAGGCCATCTGGCAACCCTGATTGCAATATCTCAAACGCACGTAGGCAGTTACTGTGACGTAATAATCCATAAGCAATGATAAGATATTCAAGCAGCTGTTCAAGTTTGGCTCACACCTGTTTAAGCCAGGGTTGCCAGATACTCAATCTATAGTAAGGCCAAATCCATTATAAAATAAGGCCAAAAAAAGGCCAAATTTTTTATTTATTTCTAAGGCTAAATAAACGCTAACAACTTAATTGTAAAAATGCCATTTTACGATCAAATATGATAGATAATAATTTAGCACTGTCAGAGCATAATGACCGGTTCGTTTGCATAATTTGATTAATGAAAAATTACTGTAGTAGCAGATAAACTAGAAACCATTATTACTTCAATTCATGAACAGTGCTATTCGGAACATCTAGCTAAGAAATAAGCATGAATTTGTCTTATTGAGTATATTTACCAGGGATGTCTACAACTACAGGATTGGAAACTCTTTTCAGTGCTATACATGACTACAGAAGAATTATTAAAATAAAACACTGTTTGTATGAACTAAACAATGTATAAAATTCACTTTCGCAATAACAATATAAAATATAAACACTCACATCAAAGCTTATTTGATGTATAGAAGTTTAAAACCACAAATCTAAAAAATCAAAAATAAACGAATGCAAAGATTCCCTGTCGTTCTTTAGCATTTTACGTATTGCAAACCGGATCGGAAGTAAACAACGAGGAGTTTTCAACAACCAGTGAAATGTGTTGTCGTAGGCTTTTATAATAAACTTATTCACAGACCAACCCAGTACGAAATCAATACATTTAAGATGTCATAAGAACTAAAACTAATACTCGGTTTTGAAATTATTTAGCAGCAAACAAAATACGACAAGATTGCACAAATGGAATGCAAACACATCACATTAACAAACAAGGCAAGTGTATACCGTACTTTACGGTTTACGGCAGGTGTAACTTAATAGAACCGCCCTGTCCACCGCTAACACATTCTCTACTCTCTACCTATGTCTCTACTCACTAATTAAAATTAAAACGAATATAGGTCAGGCTCTAAGTCATGATAAGTGATACTTTTATATTACAATTGAAATTGAATTTCCTTAAAATAATACTTTCTAAAGCGGTCAAAATTTGCAGCCATAAAAAGGGCCAAATAAGGCCAGATTTTCTGGCCTTATTTACATCAATTTTTTTAGGCCAACTGCAATTTAAAAAGGCCAGTTTTCTGGAATTTGGCCTAAAAAAAGGCCATCTGGCAACCCTGGTTTAAGCCCGGCCAACACCTGTTCAAGTAATTAAACATTTAACGATGATATAATGTTATGCTGCAGCTGCAAACGGTTGTGCAATTCAAGATTTAACGATGATGTAATCTTTGCTATTTTCTAGCAACAGTCCATGACGTAAGACGTCAGGTTTAGTAGACAACGGTTCTATATGACGTTTGATATGAAAATTGTCCGTAACAGGTAGAGAGTTTGCAGATCACTATTGTTGCCTGTATTGCGATGTGTCAAACATTTCCATGTTTACTGAAACTGTTAATGGCAAGATATCTTTTGTGAAGCGAAGTGACAACACCACTCTTGCTTGGCGATAAATATTCTGATGAAACCGCTCGCCTCACTATAAGTGCGCAAAACAAGTGGCCTCCTTTATTAGGCAATGTTAAAGCGGTCAAGGTCAAAAGTGTTGTTAAAAGGAACTTGGCCTGGCAGTAGCTTTGTTCGACTAATTTTGTTGCTGCGGTATTCTAAGATAAGTATTAACAACGTGTAATGCTGGATACGAAATGGGTTCTTTTCTAGCATAAGAGTAAACCTACATCAAATTTATTAGTGCGGCCCGTCACAGCTCTCCTAATTGCCAAAGTGGCCTGCATGCAAAAAAGGTTGGTGACCCCTGGTTTAAGTCATTGCATCACATAAATTCTGAGCCAAGCTATCTTGTGTGTTGTGGTTAGCCTATAGAAAACTTACCTTCTTTTAATTTGGTTTAATTGAAAATATGACGTAAAAAGCACCATTACTGAAATGAAGAAAAGAAAAACAAAAAAGTTCCTTCGTATGTCCAATATGTAATATTTGCTCATTGAATTATATTCCATGGTAACCTATACTCTGTTGAACGATATAAAATAAACCTGCAGAAGCAAAAAATAGCAAAAATAAAAAAGACTTAAGTAGGCTATCCTTACAATAAATGTATATATTTTTTAAATTTTTATTAGACATTAGTCTATCTTTAGTTACTTTAAACGTAATTTGGCGATGCTTGACATTTGTCACATTGAGGACTTGATGACTGATGCAGTCTTTCGATATTTCTTGTGTGTCGTGGGACTTAGTTTTTTATGGTGCAACTTTTTTTTACAGCGTTGGTTGGAGTCTTTATCCTACCCAGACAGCCACATCATCTGGTCCAGATCTGGTAAAGATCTAGCCAGATCTGGGCCAAATGAAGTGGCTGTCTGGGTAGCTTCCTCAGACTGAGAAAGCCTCTGAGTTTTGCATACTTGTGGACGCAGAGGCTTTGAACCACTGACGCAGGCCCGGTTGCCAAGATTGGCACGTGAAGTTCCCCCTTGTTGTTGAAGCGTTGTAGTCTGTGAATTATTTCATCCATTAGGTGCCGTTGAATGGAGAGCATTCTTGAAAGGCGTTACTCAAGCAAATAACCCGAGAGCAGAACCAGCGCCAATTGATCTTGAAGTTTCTTGGTGTAGCGGTGTAGCCTACTGTACAAAGTTGGGCACTTAACCGCTGAGCTATGGCGATCGCTATGCACTGAGTTAACGAGGCGAACAGGCGAAATAAAAGTTATTTCTCCTTTTACTATGAGGCCTACTCCAATAGATGATTAAAAACTAGTAGCCCTCACAAAGTTTCTGTACCGTAATGTAGGTTTTAAGATCAATGAGCCAGTTAGGGCGCTTAGGCACAAATAAACATGAAAACATCTTTTGAACAGTCACCACTCCACTGCAGGCTACCACTGCCAGTTTTCTTGATTTAGTTTTGTTTCGATTACCTCTAGGCTACTAGGTCGTCGTGCTTTAGATCAGATGATTTAACCCTGTTACTAATGCTATAACACAGCGGTTCTCAACCGGTGGGCCATGGCTCACTAGTGGGCCATGGAAAGATTTTGAGGTGGGCCACAGACCTATTTAAACATTTGCCAGAGTTAGTGAAAGGTTTAGTGTCATTTGTGTTACTATAGTTAATGTTACACTTGTGCGTTTTGTTTAGTTGTTTGGATTGTAGCAACAATGAATGGTGCTGCTGTAATTTGTTGCAGAATGGTAATTTCCATTCTAATTATTCAAATAATAATTTTGGTGGCCTGATGTAATCAATGCTGACTGTTGCATAATATACGAACGTTGATTTTAAGCAACTACAACAGTGTGATTCTTATAGGGAGCCACTTGGCTCTGTAAGAAGAATTTTTTACTTAAAGAGAGGAATAATCGTGTTGAAAGGAATTGGGAAGAAATGTAAATTTATCTAAATAATCTATTGAAAGGGTTAATTTATTTATGACTGAGCACGTAGTTTTAGATCAACGTAGAGTTTTTACACCACTTTATGATGTACTGTAATAGACAACTTTGTGATTACCATCAAGTCATAGCCTAACTGAAAGCGGTAGCCTACTGAAATTTGTGCAGATCTGTTTTTAGTATTTTTTCGTGAATTATTGTAGGGAGAAATTGGCAATAGTTGTGTCTTCTAAAGAAGGAATACGGCATTAATGTTGAGAAGCACTGTAACTACAAGTTGGTCAATAACGTTCAAGAGCACGCATCTCATTGATGCACGGTATAATCTGTTTTGAAACATTTTCTGCTATTTTTTGTTTTTAAATCTATTTTGCAGTTTTTTTCTTGCATAAACAATTAATGGGCCATAAGAATTTTTCTGCAACGAAAATGGGCCACGAAAGAAAAAAGGTTGAGAACCACTGCTATAACAGGAAGCCAAACTGAAAATTTTAAGAATTTGTGGTTTCCAAGTTTTTTACCCTGCACAGTGACCCAACTTCACATTTATGCCAGAGGCAAACGTAGCTGAAGAGGGTACGCTAACTTGTTTTATATGCCAATATTTAATATTGTATATTTCACGAAAAATATCAGCGAAAAAGCAAAAGTTTCTACTGTTTAGTCGCAAGTGAAGCAATTCGCCCCTTGTAGCCTAAGTTACGTCTCTGAAAAAAATGTGATACCAACCTATGTAAAAAAATATTAATAGGCTACAGCTTAGCCTTAATTAACATTCTGACTAAGATAAAAAAAACGTTATGTTTAAAATTTACAAACCTAACCCGCGCAAGGCAACTCAACTGGCAGACCGCGGTCCGAATCCGGACCTTCTGGGTGTTGAAGGTGGACCTCGGGTTTCTGAAAGAATAACCTCATTGCCACATTTTAGGGCCTCTTTAAACAGATTTTCATTTGAGAAAAGCAATTTTTTGTGATTATCCAAAGAGATGGGGGCTTCGCCCCCAGACCCCCCAACGCTTTGCCGTTTTCTCTGATGTGCGATCCACACAGCTACACCACAAAGAAACACAAGACATTTTTTCCTTTTTTATTTCTTTGTTTGTGTCAGACAAAAATCCAAGTTCGGTTACATACTACCTGAAAAGTGTTTCGGTGCTCGTAGGCTACTGGTTGTTTAATTTTCGTGGTTAGGCCTACATATGAAATATTTATCTGACCGCAAAAATATTCAACTTGTCAAAATGGACCTTTGCTAACATTAGTTGAGTAGCTCTGGCCTATCAGCTACCAAAACAAGAGCTCTGACACTCGACATCTCCAGCCTATGCCATTTAAACTTCAATGCAAACTGCTATTCTTTGCTGAAGCTGTAGGCCTGGCTCGCTGAATTTCAAACGTTTTATCTGTCATGAACGACCGTCTCTTTCAAGAAACTAAACTAGAAAAAGCGGCTGTTTTGCTGTAAACCTGTCTGACATAGCCTACAAACCGCATTGGCTACTATAACACTAACACAATTTAGAAAAATAATCAATTGATGCCATCAACTTGAACACCGTTTTTGGGCAACGGTATTGAATGAAACAACGGTAAATATGACGTCACATATTGATTAATTGATTACGTTTTGACATGTTAAATTGAAAAAAATCTTTGATGCACTGAAGAGTTGCCAGTTTTTTTTATGGACCTCTAACAATTTTTCCCACAAGTAAACGTTTGAGATGAGCCTCATCATGTATTGTCATCAAAGAAAAGAAATCATAAAAAGCACTTGTGAGCATATCCCCAATTCACACGGCTTGTCATCCCAACCGAATAAGTTGCTTGCTCACGTTTGTCTAGGCAGGGGTGACAAACCTTTTTGTGGTCGCGGGCCACTTTGTCAATTGCACATGAGTTATCGGGCCTCACAACTTTTTAATCATAACCTACTATGAAATCTTTTAGAAACGACTCAAGATATTATTCATGAAAAGTAACAAACGGCAGATGAAAGTAATAAAACCCACACAGTTGAAATTATCTAAAGCAGTTTTTTAGTTAGTTTCAGAATTCCAGTTAGTTTCAGAAGTTTACATTGAAACAGCGAAATACGACATTGGTTTGGAATCTTTATCCTCAGACTGACAAAGTCTTTTATAGGTTATTTCTGGTAGTTTCGCGTGCTTGTGGAGCAGGGATTCTTAAACTTTTTGCTACGCCTCCATTGCTGTCACTTGTAAAATTTTGTGCCCATCTTTTCTAACTTTGGTTACAATTAAATTATTATTTTTATTATAACTATTATTTTTTTATCAGACCAACATCAAGGCAGCAAATCAATCGTTTTTTACATAGGTTCAACGTCTGCCGACGTTCAATCAATGTAAATATGATTGATTTGCTGTCTGGACAGGTCCATATTTACGGCCAATCATGAAAAAAAAATACAGCTTAGCATGGAGCGCATAAGCCTATGATAAAAGAATGCACTTCTATTAAATGTAAACCCAACAAAAATTTCAGTCTTAAACAAAAATTAACTTGCCAAAATTACGGAGTATACATTGCAACGTGCACTATATGTCACGAACATTCTTCATCTTCAATTGCCTTGCCTGAATCAGGCATCGACAGCCTCAGATGAATAATTAGACCAAATGTTCCTATTATATGTTGCATGGATAATTGTTTCTGTTTTGTCGTTAAATTGTTCCAGATGTGTTTGTCTATGTCTGCCAGGTGCACGAACATTATGTAGGCCAAACCATCACAAAGTTTTCCACACGTTGGGCCACACACAGATCTATTTGGAACAGTTTTAATTACTCTGATAAATCCGGTGACAAAGCAGCATTATTGAAACATTATGCAAAATTCCACAGCAGCGAACTAAAAAAGAAACCAGCTCTGGCAGACTGCTTTATCGTTATTTTCGCCGAACAACCCAGCAAACAATATTTAGACATCGCTGAAGATAAATGGCTACATAAAATTAAAGCCACCATTAACATACAAAAATTGATTCGACCGACCACTTAGGCCTAGTCTGTTTTGTTACTCCCATGTCATCAGCAACCTCCGACCCCTGTAGTGTAGATTATTCAACCATGCCCAATTGCCCATTCACACTTTATTCTTTTTGGCGTTATATCAATGTAAACGTATGGCAGTGGACTGTAATCTAAATTGCGTTTTTCTTTGTATTCGTCTTGTTGAACGATTGTAATTTACTTGATGGATGATAATGTTCATGTGTTCTTGAGTTTTGTACCAGTATAGTGTTGAAAATCGTGGCAGAACACCAGTTTAAGATTTAGGCTTGCAGGTTTTGATTTTAATTTTAGGTAACCATCTATTTAAAATAGAATTTTATGCATGTTGATAAATCGGAGTTTGCTTTATTTGTTCGTTTTACGTATTTTCAAATTTTCTTTTTTACATGTGCTATGGCTGAAGATGCTATTACTATAGGGAAATCGATTCTTACTTAATAAATAACACTAAGAGGTTAGATTGTTGTGCAAATGCCAGCATTTGATGAATGCAAAATAGCTGTACCAGCCTAGCCTATAATATATTATATATATATTGGCCTACAAACACTACATTCAATAATAATAGGTTACAATAACTCAGTTAACAGACAATGCTGTTCTCTTTTAATCAAAGTCTAATTAAAGTCAAACTTACTACAGAAATTTTATATGTTTTGGATTTTAAAACAAAAGGAGTTCATTATATTTTTTCCATCAATCAAAAGATTAAGTGGAACACATTGTACTTTTCCTAGGTAGCAGAAAGGTAGTTACTTTACTAAAGCCAGCAGTATAATTCGTGGCTTATAGTTGAGGACAATGCATATCGCATGTCAGGTTAAAGTTAAGTTTGTTCCGAGCTGGTGTTTTCACTCTTTTAATAGGAGGAGGGTAGAAGACAGGGGCGCCGGAACGATTTTTGACTGGGGGAGGGCAAAATTACAAAAAAAGGGCACTTTTGTTTACTAAAAGACCAATTTTTTTTCAAGTTTTAAGATAAGATATAGCGATAATGCTAATCTATCAGCTCACTATGTATTGAGTAATGATAGCCTACAAGTGTCCGGTAGCCTATACAAAGAAGGGCATCATGCTATGTTATAATGATGTAACCTACTGTCCAGCCTTAAAGCAGCCTGCGGCCATGGCCGCTAAGTAGCCTAGTGCTTGAATGACCGCCGGTGTTACCTCCTCAATCGGCCAAGTTTGGCCGCCGGTCTCTTCTAGCCAATTATTTAGTTTCGCAATAGAATGATCGTGGATCAACTGTCGAAAATATGTAGTATCAAACAGTGACGCAAAATTAGGTCAGCGCGTCATAATCGCCGCTGTTGCATTGTGCGGAAATATTTGTTATTGATGGAATATGTCAATCTGCGATCACCAGCGCTGTAAGTCTTGTTTGTAATTCCCGAAGTTTATTTTAACAAAGTCTTAATCCGAAGTGCTAGTTTACATCGGCTGGCAATATTGTCGTTTTTATGTCGATTCGATGTTGTCGGACATTGAATCGTTGTTAAAAAGGAGAACTGGGTTAGTTGACATCCGAGGGGAAAACATTTTTTGATCATATTTTGCAAATATTATGCTTCTTTTACTAATGTCTTTCACATCATTGAAATAGTCATTTTATTACCTTGCCTTCATTGTCAACACATGTCGAACGTTGTTTTTCGTTGCTAAAAAGAATTCTAGGGGAGTGGCGAACTTCTTTAAAATCAGCCACATTGGAGACACTCGTGCGAGTGTCGTTAGATGGTCCAGCAGTACTGGATTGCAATCCCGATAAAGCAGTTATTGCGTGGTGCAACGATTCTATTGCAAGACGTCGCCCAGGCCCAGACTTCAACAACGCTAAGTGATCATTTTAGCATTGCTGCAAGTTTAATTCTATTTAGCCTACTTGTGCTATCGATATTTTTATTTTGGCCTCCAAGCACGCAGATTTGGCCGCCAAGAAGGAGCTCCCGGTAGGCCACGATGGCTGCTGAAAAAACAGCGAGTTTTAAGGCCTGTATTGTGTTGCAAAATTTTGTGCCTTATTATTTTGAGGCAAAAATGAAAGATTATAATTAGGCTAAAAGCGAATAGCAGAAATTGTTATAGGCTTACTGCAAAATGTGCAGTAACTTAGCCTACATGACTTTAAAAGGGCACCATTGCCCCCCCTGCCCCTCCATCTGCAGAAAAACTGAGGGCAGGGGGCATCCGCCCCCCCTGCCCCCCCGCTTCCGGCGCCCCTGGTAGAAGGTTAATCGACTTTTTTCTAATCCAAGTTTAGCCATAGTTTTAGGATACAATAGCACATTATAAGACCTAACCTATGGTAAAAAATTGAAATTTGTGAATTCAATCCCCTCCTACCTTGAAAATTTCATTCCGCATAAAATTGCTTCTTATTGCATAGACGTCACTTTCAGTGATCCATGCTTTTTGTTTATGGCATTGAAAGTTCAAATATTATTTGCTACTGTACGGTACTAAAACACATTAAATAGGCCTAAACAATGAAAACTATTAATACCACAAAAAGTGCTCAATGCCAAGCAAAAAGCAAAGCAGAGCGAATTAAATCAAATATAGTTATTACTATCTAAACCCTTGACATAGAGCTGGGCGATATTGGTAAAATAATTTCGATACGATATTACCAAAAATAAAACGATATTATCTAAGTTTCGATATTTTACGGCGAATCGCAAAGCACGGCTTTCTATAACTGCATGAAAAACATACTGAGCACTGGTACTGAAATGAACTACATTGCAAACAATGCTGTAATTTAACTGTCGCAAACTAAAGATTTTTGGACAAAAATGTCAGCATGTTGACATTGCAGGGTTTTAGGCACAATCTCTTCTTGGAAACAATTGAGCCACTAATGAAAACGGGTCTGCTACTATTTGGTGAGTCCGATTCGGTGAGTCCGATTCGGTGAGAGCCTTTTTCGGTGAGAGCCTTTTTCGGTGAGAGCCCTATTCGGTGATTTTTTTGAATTTTTTTTTGAAAATTATTGGGTACCGTAGCCTAGTTAAAACCCCTAACCCCAAACCCCCTAACCCCAAACCCAAACCCCAAAACCCCAAACTCCCAAAAAACCCCAAAACTCCCAAAAAAACTCCCAAAAAAACCCAAAACCCCCAAAAAAACCCAAAACCCCCAAAAACCCAACCCCCCAAAAACCCCAACCCCCAAAAAAAACCAAAACTCCCAAAAAAAACCCAAAACCCCCAAACCCCAAAAACCCCCAAACCCCAACCCCCAAAAACCCCTCAAACTCCCAAACCCTTAACCCCTAACCCTTTACCCCTATCCCCTAACCCTATAACGGCAATGATAATTAGGCTACGGCGCGCAATAATTTAAAAAAAAAAACTCACCGAATAGGGCTCTCACCGAAAAAGGCTCTCACCGAATAGGGAACTCACCGAATCGGACTCACCGAATCGGGCCATTCCGAATGAAAACACCCTTTCACTACTAACACTGGTGGCTTGAATGCACAGAAGTTTTCTTGCAACTTTTGCAAGTGTAAGAAGTCAGTGCATTAGCTCGCCACCATGTACAGATGCAGCTATCCTTGTTGATAGTTTTTGATGCAAAATAGAGATGCAGCTGTGAGTAGCAAAACAAAATAAAGTATCTACCTAGCTGTAGCTACCGTAGGCTACAGCCGCTACACTGTGCTACGGCCGCTACGCTATGCTACGTAAATTCAGTCAGCTTGCAAGTTTCCGATCGTATTTACCGGACTTCATCCTTTGCAACAATGCAACACGTGGGAATCAATAAGCAGAATTGCGTAATCACAAAGACTGCTTGTAATGCGTAAACAATGCACACACGTTTGAGGGTTGTCTGCGCATGCGATGTCAGACTGTTCGCAATGCGTAAACAATGCACACACGTTTGAGGGTTGTCTGCGCATGCGATGTCAGACTGCTTGCAATGCGTAAACAATGCACACACACACACTTGGCACACTCTGCGCATGTGATGTCTGTGTCACTGCGCATGCGAAAATGTTGCTATAATTTCAGTACATTTATAAACGATAAAATCGGAGCTTTGTGAATAAATATCGCTGCCGAAAAAATATCGTATCGTATCGAAATATCGTAATATCGCCCAGCTCTACCTTGACACCCTGTTTCACCTAAAGGAGGATCATCAGAAGGTCCTTTATTTTGCAAGACTGCCGCAAACATTTTTTCTAGTCACTTAGTGTAAAACACAGGAAAGTGGTCAATATGCCATAAATAGGGCTCTGCTAATTCTCCATGCATTTTTTAATAATAAAATATTGAATTGATACTTGATGGAGAATCGCTGGCCTGCTGCTTCTCAGTCAAAGATCTCCTATTCTTAATGGAACTCAATAAATACATTATATCTTTTTACTTACGCCAGGGGTCACCAACTCGCGGGCCACATGCGGCCCGCCACGCTGTTGTGTGCGGGCCGCGGAAGGTATCAGCGTACAAGTAGGCTATAACCAAAAATACTTTTCTTGAGGAGTTAAAGAGCATGAAAGCAAAAATACTTTCCGGGAAGCATATTTTCGCTTTGCATACGATTCCACCGACCGACTAATCAGATTGTAGTTCTAGGTGGGGGTCGCTTAAAGGGCGGGGAAACCCAAATTCACTTTTTGCGAGTTTTTTGTTTCAGCGTGATATCATTGTGTACAACATGCGTTTTAGCAAAAAAAAAAAATCCAAATTTTGTTTCCCTCGTCTCGCTAAGGCCGCTTTTGTTTGATACCCGTTTGCGAGGTCTCGCGCGCATCAAGCTGTGATTTTGTTCGCTGTGACGTCACAAGGTACATGTAGTTGTGGCCAAAACTTTAAGACCAGACTTGGTTTATGACGATTTTTGCATTACTTCAAAATACTGCATCATATATTGTTTCAGTTGCATCATCTTATATCTGATGCAGTATTTTGAAGTAATGCAAAAATCGTCATAAATCAAGTCTGGTCTTAAACTTTTGGCCACAACTATATGTACCTTGTGACGTCACAGAGAACAGAATCACAGCTTGATGCGCAACGAGACCTCGCAAACGGGTATCAAACAAAAGCGGCTCTAGCGAGACGAGGGCAACAAAATTTGGATTTTTTTATTGCTAAAACGCATGTTGTACACAATGATATCACGCTGAAACAAAAAACTCGCAAAAAGTGAATTTGGGTTTCCCCGCCCTTTAAAGTTATTCCAATGCGATGTCAAGCCACACTGTCCTAGTGGTTGATTAAAACGTCTGTTTTCGAATTTGTCTGTGAACATAGGGTTGTTTATTTTAAGTTTCTGGTTGTAATATTTTAAGACTTTTTCTGGTTGTAATACAAAAATATTTGTCTACTACACTTGTCTACTAATCAAAGAAAGACGGATTTAGAGGCTCTCACAAAAAAGGATGAAAAACCAATTCATTGCGTTTTTAGAGGGAACACTGTTTATGAGACGATAGAAACGTTTTTTTCGGTGATTTCCACGAGCGTTTGTTTCATGGTGCCTGGTTTCTTTCTCCCTGTTATTGGAGTATATTTTGCGGGTCACTATTGTTGCCTGTATTGCAATGTGTTAAACATTTCCTTGTTTACTGAAACTGTTAATTGCAAGATATCTTTTGTGAAGCGAAGTGACGACACCACTCTTGCTTGGCGATGAATATTCTGATGAAACCGCTCGCCTCGATACAAGTGCGCAAAACAAGTGGCTTCGTTTGTTATGCATTGTCAAAGATAGTCAATAGTGTTGTTAAGGAGCATTAGTGCAGTCGTGGGAGCTTTTTTGTGGGAAAATTTTTTTATCAAGCTGATACTTTGCTCAGACCTTCCCCATATTATGCAAATGGCTCAGAAAAAAATCCCCATCAATCGGATGATGGGAAACCACTTTTTGGGCCCTTTTTCCAAATGACGTCACAATCCCTTTTGGGTCCAACATATGAAATTTTCAAGTTTTTCAAAATAGGACATATTATACATCATTTTTTAGCTTTTATCAAGGGGAACAACTTTTTCTACTAACCAGAACCCTGAAAATGTATAGAAAAAAAGTTATTACCAATTAAGCAACAGGATAAATCTATGAAGTTCAGGCAAATTTGAAATTATTCGTCACTGTTGGACTTATTCTTCTATATTCTTTGACAAGAATTGAACAAAGTAAGCGAAACATAAATTGAAGCTATCATCATCATCATCAAAAACGTCAAAGATGTTGCTTTCCTCCTCGTCTTGTCCCGTTTCATCTTCATTGTACGAGTATTCCTCTTCTTCGGTACCAACATCGACGTTTTGCAGAAGTGAAAAAAAGTCATCATTCTTAAGTTTTTCGTTTAGTCTCTGGAGTATGTCGTTCATACTAATTATATTAGCCTACTTAGATACGAAAAAGATGTAAAACTATCTTTGTATTTCAAGCATACTTACTAAAGTATTACATTCAACACCATGACTCCAGATATTGCTGATAACTGCAGAAATCTCTTTTCATCTATGGTTGTACGATCAATATTACAAACCGAGCAGCACACAGTAAAGAGGACAGTAAAAGCTTCACTGGAACTTGGACAGATTTTACGATCGAGCAAACTCTTATGCGCTCAAATAAGTCGCGTGGAGGATTGACGGAAGGAAAAAGTATGACAGAAAAGTGTTCGACATCTTTGGGTTTTGAGTGTGAGTCACTCGGCAAGTATTCATGAAGCAATGACGCAACTAAGCAAGGCTCAGTTTCTATTAAGCAACTAGCGTGAAGAGTTGGGTGCTTCAAGAAAAAAGAGGGATTACGAAGATTTCTGGCCTGGTTAACAACGAAACACCCATTCTTGGTACCAGATGTAAACCTATCTTCTCTTTCAAATGGTCTAGTGTCCATCGCTGGAAAAGATGACGTCAATTGTGAACAAGCGAAGCAAATTGGTCAAAATATCCAGAAAGGTTTAGATGGGGTAGCAGCAGGGTTGGGACTATCGATTACGAATCGATATTCGATAGCGTTATTCTTTACTTTGTCACTATCGCATCCGTGTTTTCTTTTCTTTTTCAAATAAGTATCGATTAGCCGCTAGTCTTTACTTTTTTGTGCGTTGAATCCGATATTCGGTACTTTTCTGTAAAGTTTACAAATAAACAACGTAAAATATTAACCGAATTCCACAATTTTATTAGGCAGACTTTGAAATTCTATTGAAAGGAGGAGCGAAATTTTTTTTTGCGGGGAAACCCTGGTTGATGGCATTCAACTCGAACCCTGCGTTGTTTTGTTTAGGCCAGGCGCTCATGCAGTTTGTTAGAAAGGATTGTAATTGTTAAAGCATGCCGATGCAGTAGGCTTGAAAAACTGTGTTTGTTGAGTTATTATTAGATTGAGGTTAAGAGTTGCAGCTAAGACCAAGGTCAAGTTTTTTTAGTTTTAAGAGTTACTGGTAGCGTTTTAGATTAGCCTAACCTTCCGAGTTAGAAAATGGTACTGTTAATGCGTGGTTCAGCAGTTAGGCATTGTTATGTATTTTAGTTTATTTGCATTGAAACGATGTACTTTGTTTTCGTTTCCCTCAGGTCTTCTCTTTTGCTTAGTATTCATCCGCCTGCTTTTGTTAATTGGCACTTCTCGTTTTGGGCTTACTTTGCAGGTTTCACACTATATCTTGGTTGTGCAATTTTATAATAAAACAGAATTCCAGTATGACTCTGATTGAATGAGCTAAGAACACAACAGAGTTATTTGGCGACGAGGATGGGATGCTGAACGTCTGAACGAGAAACTTACAGTGGTACGCAGAAGTGTTCAGTTTTAGTCCCTACGAGTTTTACTTTCTACAAGTTTTAGTTTTTTTTAAATTATTTACAATATGGACAAGGTGGTGGAATTAATGCAGTCGCAGCTAGAACATATGCGACAACAAATGCAGCAACAAGAAGAACAGGCGCGACAACAAATGCAACAGCAAGAACGTCATCATGAAGAACAACTGAAGGAGTTAATTTCAGCCCTCAAAATTCCATGCGAATCAGAAAACCAAAATCGATTATTTCAAGCTATTCCTAAATTTTGTGAGTTTGATTCAACTTTAGAACTTTGGACTGATTATTGGTCACGTTTTTGCACATTTGTAAAAGCACAATCCGTTCCTGAAGATAAGAAGGCTCAAGTTTTCCTCACTAACCAGTCAGCCAGCATCTACAAGATGATCCTCACAGGCCTCGAAATTCACGGCGGACACGGCGGTCATGTCCGCCGTCACAGCATGTGATGTCCGCGGGAAGTACCATCTAGATCGGTCATATTTGTCCGCCGAGAAATAGCGGTAGAAATCGTCATTGCATAGCACGAACAATTGTTGCGAATATATAATTTCCCGCGCATTCTAGCGCGCATCTAGAAAATGTTAATACTGTATCCTTTAGCTTCCATTCAAGCAGGAAAACTTTCGATTTATACGTTGCTTCAACGATTGGTGACATTGAATCAGCGTAACAAAGGTGAATTATTCGCTAAGAACCGATGGGAGTACCGGTACTTTTACACTAATCACGCGCAACTTAGTTCAAGTCTTACGTCACAATGTCTGGCCTTGATCTCTGAGTAATATTGATAAGGCAAGGTTGGTTACAAAATTAGATTATACGAGCAGGCTATTACAGCAAGATGCAGCAAAATTTGTTTAGTTTTGGTATTACAGTAAGAAAGAAAAGGCCCAGGGAAAATTCACTTTCGCTCATATGACTCGCAAAAATAAACCTAAAGAAAAAAGCCTAGTGAAACTTTGCACAACAGAAAATAGTAGCGTTAGTGTAGAAGTTTTTCAACTCGTGTCCAGAGCATTGTGACGCAAGAAGCCACACGACTTCGTTCGGTGGAAGTTAATTAGTTATGCGGCGTATTAAGCAGCTACGCGGCGCTTTCACTCTTCAGGTGCACGTCGTTGGTCTGATGAAAGCCTTTCAGAGTGACTTCGCTGAAATTTTAAAAAGACTTCTCAACCGTAGCTATAGTTCTCAAATGGCGAAGAATTATCAAGATAAACTGATTAAGCGTGACGATCGACGCTAAAACTGGTGTGTCCGCCGTGTTACTTAATTTGTCCGCCGAGATAGCTGCTCAGACCGGACACGTTTGTCCGCCGTCAACAAAAACGAATTTCGAGGCCTGTCCTCAATCTGGCCGCACAAGAGTCTACAGCAAAGCCAATCAATGAACTTACAATGGAGGAAATTTCGAATTACATGAAGGCACAGTTCGACCCTAAGCGCTTCGTTATTCGTGAACGATTTCGCTTCTGGAGCAACTTGAAGCGGAAACCAGGTGAGACTGTTCCAGAATTGGGTGCACGAATAAGGCAAGCCGCTGCCACGTGCGACTTTTCTTCTATTACTAATCCTTTAGATGAAGCTTTGCGTACTTGTTTTATGTGCTCGGTAGGAAACGAAGCAGTTCTTAAAGCTCTTTAAAATTAAACCTGACGATCTTACTTTTTCACGTGCTCTTGCAATAGCCATAGAAACTGAAGACGCTGCAAAAGTGGCTAAGGAGACGGTGTTTGGCACTGAACCGTCGGTGGTACATAAAGTTAAAGGCACCGATAGATGATATTCTTTCAAGAAAGCTACAGTGGCCAGTGCTAATGCGAACAAGCAAAGTAAGTGCTATCAATGTGGTAACTCTAATCACCTTGCTAACAACTGCAGATTTAAAAATGCGGTCTGTCATTTCTGTAAACTTACAGGGCATGTACAATCCGCATGTCGTAAAAAGGCCGCACAAGTTCATTCTTCTAAGGTCAACTGCATACAGGAGGTAAATACTGTTCATAATTTGTCGAGTAAAGTTCCTAAACTCGAGGTTCGAATTTTTATTAAGTCTTTTCCCGTCTTAATGGAACTTGATACAGCTACAGGGGGAAATTTCATCTCTTCTGAAGTTTGGTCGCAGCTAGGCAAACCTATCTTGCAGACTCCGCAGCTACGTTTTCAGTCGGCAAGTAAGCACTCGATGCCTATTATTGGATCTTTCACTGCCGAAGCGAGCTGCAACAAATCGGGAAAGACAACCACAGTTCAATTTATGGTATGTGAAATCCCTAACCTTAACTTATTAGGGCGTGATGCTATTCAAGCACTAGATATTTCGGTAGATAAGTTCTTTTCTTCATCTTTACATGCTATTCATCGTCACAACGACATAGATTTTAACTTGCAAAAATCATGTTCCGAGTTATGTGACCAATACGAAAACCTATTTAAACCTGAGTTAGGTTGTCTTCAGGATTACGAATTAGAGATTGAGTTTAACTCTGATTGTAAACCAGTGTTTTCAAAGCCCAGACCAGTGCCTTTCGCCATTCAAGAAGACTTAGCTCTTGCCTATGACGCCGGCATAGAAAAAGGTATCTGGACACCTGTACAATTTTGCGACTGGGGAACTCCTGTAGTACCAGTACGCAAGGCTTCTACCGAAGGTAAGAAATCCAAATTAAGGGTTTGTGGTGACTATTCTTCGACAGTTAATCTACAACTTAAAACTCACAGGCACCCTTTGCCTCTTCCAGAGGATCTAATGCGTAAACTAGGGGGTGGCCACGGATTCACTAAGATTGACCTGGCAGATGCTTATAACCAGATTAGGTTAGGTCCAAAGAGTCGAAAAATATTGGCATTAAGTACCCATAGAGGGGTTTTATTGCAAAATGTTATGCCGTTTGGCATCTCTTCTGCCCCAGGCCATTTCCAAAAGATAATGGATGATTTAACTAGTGACCTTCCAGGTGTAGCAGTCTACCTGGATGACAGTTTGATAAGTGGAGCTACAGCGGAAGAGCATTTCCAGAACCTTAAACGACTACTCGATCGTTTATCTTCGAAAGGTCTTAGATGTAGGAAGGAAAAATGTAGATTTTCCCAGGCAAATGTCGAGTACTTAGGTCATGTTCTTTCTAAACAGGGGATTTCAAAAGGTCCTAAAGTCGATGCAGTACTGAACATGCCTGCTCCTTCCAATGCTGGTACCTTACGTTCTTTTCTGGGGTCGGTTCAATTTTATTCTAAGTTTATGCCCCCAGAATTTTCTACGGTAGCGCAACCGTTATATCATTTAACCAAGAGTGGTGTTCCTTGGAGATGGGAACACAAAGAAAAATGCGCTTTTGCAAAATTAAAAACGTTTCTTTCCGCAGACGATGTTCTCGTACACTTTAACCCGTTGCTTCCTTTAGGAATTGCGTGCGACGCATCAAGCGTGGGCATTGGCGCCACACTGTTTCACCGCTCCCCGGACGGAAGCGAGAGGCCAATAGCAAATGTGTCGAAAATCTTGACGAAGGCTCAAAGAAACTACAGCCAAATCCAAAAGGAGGCTTTGTCTATCATCTTCGCTTTGAAGAAATTTTACCAATACCTCTACGGTAGGAATTTTATTTTGGTAACGGACCATAAGCCTTTACTTTCACTTTTTGGTCCAGATAAACCTACCCCTTCGCTGGCGGCTAACCGGTTAGCACGCTGGGCGTTGTTTTTGAGTCAATTTAGTTATACTATAGAGTATCGCAAAACAACGCATCACCAAAATGCTGACGCCTTGAGCCGTCTTCCGTCCAACGATGACACAATTTTTGATGGGGAGGAAAGTGCAGATGATGTTGATATTGTCTGCGCAATGGATACGTTGGATTCGCAGGTTAGTCATTCCGATTCTTCTACTTTGCGCAAGGAAACTTCCAAGGATCCAGTCTTGTCTAAAATCATTCGCTTTACACAAGAAGGATGGCCTGCGAAATCAAATTCTAACGATCCATTCGAACAGTTTAGAAGAGTTGCTGATTCTTTAACAACATGTTATGGTTGTTTATTATATGGTTCTAGAGTAGTTATTCCTTTTAAACTCCGCAATGATATTCTTTCTCTTTTACACGAAGGTCATTTCGGCATGCAGCGAATGAAACAGCTGGCCAGGACAGCAGTCTACTGGCCCAATATCGATGCGGACATTGTCGACCTCTGCCGAACATGTACTACATGTGGTGAGCATCAAGCTGCACCAAGCAAGGCTCCTATCCACCCATGGATAGCTCCAGAGAAGCCTTGGAGTCGAATTCATGTCGATCACGCTATCAACTTTTTAGGTTCTAATTGGCTTATTGTTACCGATGCTTATAGTAAGTATCCTTCTATTCACCCAACTTCTTCCGTATCGACGTCTGCTACTATTGATCTTTTAGAGCAGGATTTTGCCCATTTTGGATACCCCCACTCCATTGTCTCAGACAATGCGACTACGTTTTCCTCAGAAGACTTCAAGAATTATTGTAAAGCTAGGGGTATAGTCCACATCACTGGAGCACCATACCATCCAGCTACGAATGGTGCTGCAGAGCGTTTGGTGCGCACTTTCAAGCAGGCGTTGAGAAAATCGTCGTTACCGCCTAAAAGTGCCACCACTCAATTCTTGATGCAGTTTCGCCGTACGCCTAATGCCAGTGGTTACTCTCCCAGTGAGTTATTAAACCACCGACAACTACGTACTAAATTAGATATTTTACTTCCTTCCTCAGCTCAGATCACGAAACCATCGACGAGTCCTTCGCCTCGGAAACAAAACCGGAAAACAATTAACTTCGATGTTGGTGATCCTTGTTATGCTTTATCAGAGGTGGGCAGTAACTAGTTACAAAAGTAACTAGTTACTGTAACTAGCTACTTTTTGAGTAACTGTAACGGTAACTTCGTTACTATTTTCCAAAAGTAACGAAACGCGGTAACTAGTTCCTATTTTAGCACTTTTTCAATAGTTACAGTTACAAGTTACTTTTGTATTGAAAATTCAGTTTTTAATTGCCGTTTATTTCTCTACATGTGTTTGTGTCTTGCTTAGTGCGTGTTTGCTGCGTTTTGCGCAATAATGCATTTTTCTCGCAGATGTATCGGCGCAGCACTGCGCATGCGCGGTTCTACTTTTGTTTTGTAGTCTGGTGGAGAAGGGTTGCCATATTGGCGAATTTATCGCTAAAGTCCAGAAATCTGGCGATTTTTTAAGACGTTTAGCTTCATATTTATGATTTGGCACTTTTTTGGCGATTTTTGATAACTGATTTGGCTAAATTAATTGTTCTTGGCGATTAATCAATATGTACCAAAGACAGGCAAGACACAACAATACAACAGGGTTGAGCATTACTGTATAATAATATATTTTACATATTTACAAATGAGTTTAACAGTCAAACGTTTTCGGTTTAACTTAAGCCCTCATCAGGAAACTGAAAATATTTATAAAAATCCAGTAAATTTCAACTTCTTGAAGGTAACTAACTAACTGACTATAAGCATCAAGAAACACGCAGCGATTAAAAGCAATTTGTTGATGCTTATAGTCAGTGACTTAGTTACCTTCAAGAAGTTGAAATTTATTGCATTTAGTGTAACGCTTGCAATGCCTCTAAAAAGATTGTCTGACATTAAAACCAGCAACAGCATTGCTGATTGCTTGCCGTTGGTGGACGTTCTTGTGGAAGCAATACAAACCAGATTTGGTCATTGGTTCGAGGACAGCGACTTTCAGCTTGCGACTGCATTCCACCCACAATTTAGACTTATCTGAGTTTAATGCCTGATCATTAAGCGACACTGCTGAATTGAAGACCAAAATAAAACAGAACATGCTTCAAGCAATTGAAGAAGCAAACTGCTCTGCTGTAGAGGGGAGTATAGCAGCGACACTGAAGTGGATGGTGGTAGGTAGAGCCACGGAGGACTTTTTGCACCACTTTACGCAAAAACCAACAAAAGAAAGCAATACGCGTTGAATCTGTTACAGGAGTATTTGGACGCGGACCCTGAGGACAAGTTAAGCGGATCCAGATTCACAATTGGACCGATGAAAAAACTGTTTTAAAAACATAACACTCCCATTCCGTCAAGTGTTGCAGTAAAAACATTGTTTCCATTGCAGCACTTGTTCATCACCAGACTTTATTCGTTTATCCCCGACGCGGACACACGCTCCATCGACCTGACACAATTAAGACAGGCATGGGTGCGCCTCAACCGTCTCCGTACGGGCGTCGGGCTTTTCCGTTCAACCATGCACCAATGGGAAATGGCCTCTTTCTCCTCCTATGAATGTGGTGCCGAGGAACAGACCGCAGACCACATCATTGATTGATTGATTGATTGAATAAATCCTTATCCTCGGACTGGGAAGCTTCTTGCAGAACTTAATCCTGGCAGTTTCGCATACTTGTAGACTAAAGGCTTTAAATCACTAACGCAGGCCTGGTCACCGAGATTGACAGAGTGAAGTTTCTGATTGTTGAAGTCTTGTTGCCGGGAAATTATTCCATCTATTAGATGTCGCTAAACAGAGAGCAGTCCTTAACGTGCGTTGCTCAAGCGCATGCCTTGAGAGTCGAACCAGTGCCGCTTGATCTTGAAGCTTCTTCGTTCCAGAAGTGACGCGCTAACCAATTGAACTATCGGGGCGGACATCATCAATGACTGTAGCCTAACATCTTCAAGCCACCTAACGGAGTGGAAGGTCTGCGTGTCATGAATGATGAAACCAAAGACTGGCTACTCTCTAGTAGCCTTCCAGTGTAGTCCGGGAACATCGTGAATCTGGGGCGGTAAAAGGATGGACTCTCGGCCCCAGAGGCTCACACGACGACGACGATTGGGCAGGGACATTTTAAAGCCCAAAAGGGCAGGCCTGAGTGACGAGCACTTTGAAATGCTCGTATTTCTCAAAGGAAATAAACATATAAGCCACGAGTATTTTTTTTAAATAAAACCTTGTTGGTTTTGTACTTGTGCTGTTATGTTAGCATGGTTGGCTCTAACACTATATATCAAATATTGCGGTTAACCTGGACTTGCATGCAGAGCTGGCCAGGTGCAGAATTTTATGTTCAGATTCGTGAGCAACTGAAAGTAACTAGTAACTGTAACTAGTAACGGTAACTAGTTACTTTTTAAAATCGGTAACTGTAACGGTAACTCAGTTACTATTTTGGCCAAGTAACTGTAACTGTAACTCAGTTACTTTTGAAAGTAACTTTGCCCACCTATGTGCTTTATACTTTGGTTCCAGGCAAAGCCGAAGCCCTCGGTGGGTTCCTGCCGTCGTGGTGAAGCGACACGAGAGTCGTAGTTTGCAGGTTCGAGTGAACCCTCGAGGTCCAATATGGAGACGCCACATCGACCAGCTACGTCCGCGTTACCTCTCACCGGAAGACGAGGACCCAGGAGAGACTACTTTCACGTCGTCATCGACAGCTGACGAGTTTCCAGTTCCATCGACGCCGATTGCGACCGAGGATTCATCGACGCCGACAGCGACCGAGGATTCATCGACGCCGACAACGACCGAGGATTCATCGACGCCGATTGCGACCGAGGATTCATCGACGCCGATAGCGACCGACGATCCATCATCGTCATCGCATCAAGAACAAACATTAAGGCGATCACAGAGAAGACGCCAACCACCTCTTCGTTATGGGTGGTCATAAATTTTATTGGGGAGGTGTTATGTATTTTAGTTTATTTGCATTGAAACGATGTACTTTGTTTTCGTTTCCCTCAGGTCTTCTCTTTTGCTTAGTATTCATCCGCCTGCTTTTGTTAATTGGCACTTCTCGTTTTGGGCTTACTTTGCAGGTTTCACACTATATCTTGGTTGTGCAATTTTATAATAAAACAGAATTCCAGTATGACTCTGATTGAATGAGCTAAGAACACAACAGGCATATTACATTACTGGATTTAAAACTGTGTTTGTGACTCTTCTCAGAAAGATTATTATTGCACGACTGCATTTAAAACTATGTTTTGTTACTCCTAGTCATTTGAGTGGGAAGTATTTTTCACTTAGAATTTTTTCAATTTATAACTGCCTTGAGCATTCAGAAAGAGTGGTGGAATAATTTTTTTTTTCAATATCGATTACTACATTCTTTATTCTTTACTTTTTTTGCTAGTATCGAAATCGGTTAATTCTTTACTTCTTTTGGCACTATCGAATATCGGAATATTCTTTACTTTTTCACTATCGACTCCCATGCCTGGGTAGCAGTTACTAACGCATCATTCAAACGCAAAGATTTATCAAGCCATTAGAATCCTTAATGGAAGTAAACAAAACAAAAAGTGGTACAAGATGTATTGGTCCGAAAGTCATGTTCAATAGGATGATTGCTGCTGCTGAAAGAGAGGAAAGCCTTGAGCAATTTTTCGAATTCGAGTTGACTTCAGAGCCAATGTCGATGTTCAAGGAAGGCATGATGAGAAAGCCTGACAAACCCTCCCTTCGAAAAGTTCTGCCAGGTTCTTCGTCGCATGCCTTGGAGGAAATCAATAAGCAAGTGACTTCTATTATCGACGGTGGTGCATTACTACATAAAGTTTGCTGGAAAAAAGGAATGAAGTTTTCGGAAGTTTGAAATTCGTATGTGAAATATATCCAAAACCATTAGGCTATACCCATTACCCATGCTGTTGTTGTGTTTGATGGCTATGATGACGAAAGTACTAAAAGTTACGAGCACTTGCGCCGAAATTCCGTTCCACAGAGCACGTTTGTGAAAATAAATCCGAGCAATTCACTTCCTTTTGCTCAAGATAGCTACCTCATCTGCATCGAAAACAAGGCTGAATTCATCAAGTTTGTTTCTACCCTGCTGAGACAATCCGAAGTTGAAGTTCACAACTGCTCTGATGATGCTGACAGTTCCATTATAGCGAAATCCCTTGATTATGCTTCTCTTCGAAAAGGTCCAGTAAATGTCATTGCTGATGATACTGATGTAGTTATTATGTTACTGCATCATTGGAAGACTGGCACTCATGATGTTATCCCTTTGCATGCCATATGCATGTATTTGCCATGTCTAAAAGTAAACAAAGATAAATATTACATACAGGGTATCTAGAATTGGACAATATCTTAAAAGTGTAAACATTATTATATAATCCCTACGTAAAAATACATACCTGAGTGTAGTAAGCGTTGAATCTTCATTGTCACCATACCAGATCTTGAATGCAGCTATAGATGCTTCTTTGACCTTATTTTGGGAACTCCAGACATTGCTGATAATTGCAGAATTCTCTTTTAGCGTTTCTGATTTTCGCAAACTCGTAACCAAACTTCCTTTCCCTTTTCCAAATATCGATGACGTTGTGTCGCATCCTGATCATGCATGGAGGCAGGCCCGGTGGCAACTTTTGAAAAGGTACCATAAAAAAATCCCCTATACCGAGATTCAACATAGTTTGACCAATCGGAGCGGTACTGATCAGTGAAGCGTGATATGTTGTTCTCAACAGTCAGTGGAGCGTGAGATTGCATTTTTCACAACTCAAGGCTTAGTAATGCAGCAATGCTGATTAGTCAGTCAGTCCCAGTGGTCAGCCGTTTTTGAATGTCAGTTGAAAGTATGAAGCAAATCGGTATACCAACAACTAGACTTCACACTTAGGCTAAATTCGACATTTCAAAAATTACCCAGATGATATATTTTTACCATCGCTAAATGAGTCGAATGTGAACAGAACACTTATTAGGCCAAGATGCCTCATGATATAGGATAGGACAATACCACCATGGACTTTATAACTGCAATAATCTTAGTAAGGGATTTGTGCTTTGCATACATATAAAATGTAATTGCAGATTCCTTTTTACTATTTTGTCTCTCAGTCACATGTTTCAATGAACATAACCTAGCTTGAAACTGCATTCATTAAAAACCCTGTTGGTTACAAATTTTTCTGTGAGGACTTGTTGGACTCATGATGACTATTTTGCTGTTTAAATGTAATGCCTCAACCTCCCTCAACATGAAATGGCTCATGACGAAGTATTTGAACTACAACATGCCTGTTCGTACATAAACCATCACTAGGCTCTATCATCAAATTATGGTACCGTACTTATGTTTTTATAGAATGGGGTTCAGTGGTAGAAAAAGGTACCTACATACATTGTTTGTTCATAGCAATGACAAAAAGCGTTATATTTGCTGATAAATTATTTGGTAGAAACGTAAGCTGGACCGGTATTCACAAATTTGCTCGAAATGATATCTGGTGTAATATGTGAGCCAGGTAGCCTACTAAGCAGCCCTTTTGTCAGGTGCCAATAAAACACCTTTTTAAAGTGCTCCCTGGTTTTAACTACTGAAGTTGGTGTGCCGTAACTTTCACTACATTGCAGAAGCAGCCTGAAATCAGCTGAATTTAGCAGATGCAGTTAGGCTACAAGGTTGTTCATCAGAAATTTGAAAGTGAATCTTAGGTGTTATGACAGTCTAATATCAACAAACCATTTCTCATGCTTTTTAAGAAGTTGTGAAAGGGCATTTCAAGTGTCACGGTTGTACAAGGTCGCTTTGCTTTTCAAAGCTTTGGGGGCCCGGATTTTTGCTTGGTACCGGGCCCGAAATGTTCTCTCAATGGCCCTGATAGAAACCGTCGCATTTTGAAAGAGGTTTATCTTGTTTTTGACCATTTTGTGCTCGAAATACTCAGAATGAACTAAATTTAATGTAATTTTTTCAAAATTCTCTGAGGGAGGCCTCCACCTGTTACTGGGGTTACCTAAGTCAACACACTGGAGGGGGTCCATCTGCATGGATTGACTCCTTGCTGTTTAAACTCCTGGCAATGCCACTACAAGACTACAGGGTGCTAAACTGTCCAGACCAGTTTACAGTAGTGCTCAGGCTTTGTTAAAAACAACATGTTTTATTTTACGCCCATTGCGACAACATACAGTACACTGCGATTACACATGCAACACAACAGATGACTGGAAGCAGCGAAGGAACCATACAGTTATCAAGCAGACGCTCTCACCACTCAGGCGGCTAGATGTTAAGGTGGAGGTAATGGAATGCTTTTCATCAAGACACAACTGCCAACTAGAAATTTATTTTCATAAACATTGGGCTAATGTAAATTTTTCTGAAATGATTTGACTACATTATTTTACTGTTTTGTATTTCAGTGTAGAACAAATATTTCAAATTTTTTCTTGACTGTTAAATTTAATTCATTTATAAAATGTCAAAACAACGATCGCAAAAGTTTTCTCCACACGAAAAAGATCTGTTTCTCACTTGCATTGCAACATATCGCAATATTATTGAATGCAAGAAGACTGATGGTGTGACTACACACAACAAAAATGATGCCTGGCGGGAACTCACCAAAGATTTTAATGGTGCCTCAACCTTCGCAGTTAGAGAAGAGGGTACGCTTCGAAGGTTATGGACAAACATGAAGGCCCAAGCAAAAAAAAGGGTCTCTTTGGCCCGCCAAGAACGCTTCACCACTGGTGGTGGTCCACCCCAAAAGAGTAATGACACCGAAAAAGAAAATTTGAATTAGCTGAACAACTGATACAGGCACAAAGCGAGCAATGTAAAAAATAACAAATTTGAGCTTTGCTACTCTGTTTAAGTATTTGTGTGATAACTAGGGCGATTTTTTGTAACCAAAGTTACTATTCTATAGTTGTACCAATTAACAAAAGAAATGTATTACCAAAATTTCATGGTTGTGTGGGGTCAATGTTTAAGATTATAAAGTTACCAAAAGTCACTTTTTGTGTTTTTAGATTACTTTTCATTTGTTAGGTCACTTTATTTTGCATACTTTTTTGCCTAATTTCCCTATTTGTATCATATATCTTTTATTGCTACTGGAGAGATGAATTTACATCTTATGTAATGCCAAGACTTTTAATATATCTTCTACAATGGTATGGATTTTAGATATGCACGAACCCATGCTTGTTCGTATCACGTGTATTGCCGAAAACTCGAATCTTTGCGATCAAACAAATTGTGTTAACTATATTTAACCAATTGTTTTCCCTGCAACAGCTAGAGTGTTTGTTTTTTCCTGCTGTTTTCCCTGCAACAGCTAAGTTGTATAAAGTGTTCGATTGACAGAAACTTCTTCCCAGAGAATGTAAAACATTACATTATGTAATTTGAATGTGTAATTCTGATTTGAGTACAAATTGAAACCAATTTAGATGCTTTTTTATGTGGAATTGATGCCATTTCTTTCGCTTTCTTGTTTTCGAATAAAGTTACTTTTTGGTGACTTTTTCGCAAAATTGAAGTCATTTTGGTTACAGAAAATCGCCCTAGTGATAACATTTTGTATATGTACAATTGAATGGTTGTAACTTTTCACTGTTCGTAATTGTTATCCATACAGAACAATTTAGAAATAAACACACCAGGTAGCTGTAGCCATGGTTTCATAACTTCATTAAAACAGACAGAAAAAACTAGTACCTCAGGATACTACCCTGCCAGCAAATCAACCACTATTTACATTGATTCAACGTCTGTAAATGTTGAATCAATGTAAAAAAATGATTTGCTGGCTGAGTATTTACTCACAGATCCCTCATCAGGTGTACAATGAAAGAAAACAGCAACCGGCTCATTTACAGCACTGGGTGAAAATCAATCGATTACGTTAAAAATATTACTTTAGTTTAAAAATATTGACAACCCATGTCCTCCTGGTGATAAGATTGGTGTATGAGTTCCAAGACCGGATTACTTGAGAAGTATTGACTGATAATTTGCCATCTCATTGCGTTTCCACCAACTGTGGGCATGGGTTGCTGTTGGCTCCTTATGCAGGAGTTGGCGTGAGATGAAGATTCTTCAAAACCCACCACGGCGAACAGCAAAATTATGCAAACAAGCAGTTGCGACTATAATGGGAAGGGTGTTGTCCTGTTTAGTTCGGAGAGGAATTCGCAAGCACCGAAACCTTTGCTTCCAAACTTCGCTTTGTGAGGTCTTCAGCATCAAGTTCAGCACAATCCACTACATTCACTGCATCAACCATGTTGTTATTACTATTTTGTATCTAATTGTACACACTGGTATTCATGAATTCCATACATGTAATGAAAATACAAAGTGATAGGTGTGCATGGTCACTGTGATTAGGTAAACATTGATGACAAGCAAAAGGGTTAGGAATGGACAATGTAGTATGAGTATAACATATCATTGAATGCTAAAATATGGACAGTCACATGTGTATAATATATCAAATATAGTTATTACGGTATCATACTCTCTAAAACCTCTACAGCCCAGGCCTCGAAATTCACGGCGGACACGGCGGTCATGTCCGCCGTCACAGCATGTGATGTCCGCGGGAAGTACCATCTAGATCGGTCATATTTGTCCGCCGAGAATTAACACAGGAACCAGCGATACTAATCGTCATTGTATAGCACGAACAACTGTTGCGAGAATATAATTTCCCGCGCATCTAAAAAATGTGAATACTGTATCCCTTAGCTTCCATTCAAGCAGGAAAACTTTCGATTTTTACGTTGCTTCAACGATTGACGACATCGAATCAGCGTAACAAAGGTGAATTCTTCGCTAAGAATCGATGGGAGTACCGGTACTTCTACAATCTACATTAATCACGCGCAACTTAGTTTAAGTCTTACGTGACAATGTCTGGGGTGCCAGATGTTTCGTCCCTGAGATCTTTCGTCCCGACGTTTCGGCCCTACAAGACATCGGCTACTTTGGTGGAAAGTGCGAGATTAACAGCGGCAAAACACCGCGGCAGAAAAAAAGTTTTATTCGAAATCGCCAAGGGGCCGAAACATCTCTTGAGCTGGCAAACACCGCGGCCGAAAAAAAGTTAAATTCTGCGGGCGAAAAAAAGTTTAATTCGAAGTCGGCAAGAGGCCGAAATATCTCTTAAGTTTTCAATTTAACAACCTTTGGGCTACGGCCGTGTGACACACGATGAAGAAAATCAATACCTATTGCCTTATATGCCTACAATACAGCCACTGCATGATTCAACATAACAGCATTTGATTATATTCGTCAGAGGTAGATGAAGACATGACCTTTAATTTTAACTGTCATATAGTGGAAACGAACTAATAGTAGGCCTATCTGAATACAAATGTGATTAAAAAAGCTATAGGCTAGCCTCTTTGGAAGAAAAGAATCACTGAAGAAAAGAAGAAGGAATTTTGGCGTATTGGTTGTAGGTGGTCGAATAGTGTACGCTAAGCACTACCGACATGCGATTCCTAGCTCAGAAGGGGCGATGTTCTAACCTTATCTCTTCTAGAGTGCACTGTCTATTAATACCACACTAAAGTAAGCATTGTAGAAGTAGTATAATAATTCAAAGTAAACGCAATAACATTAATTAACAATGGTAGAAGCTAATACAAATGAAGGTCACCAGGGCAGACCAGGTTACACACACAGTAATATTACTTAATAGAATAAATGTCCTTAATCAATAGTCCGGGTTCAACCTTGTAGCCATGTTCCGATTTCCGAATGTCATTTCTTTATTGTCTTTTGTGCATCGCTTTCCTTCACTTCAATTCACGTCCGATCGCTGAGTTGTTGTTTTCAAAAGTCTCTGTTTAGTATTCATCCGCGGCCACGTTCCAGCCTTGGCGCCTCTAGCGGACAGAACTATTCAGACGCAGGCAGAATTGTAAAGGGGAACGCCACAGAATCACTGACGTAACCTGTAAAAATGAAAATAAATTTATGTTTAATCACTTAAACATAAATTTATTTTCATTTTTACGGGTTACGTCAGCGTGCATCGCATTTTGCTTCTGTATGACGTCATAAACGTTGTTATTTAACATCAGTTCACGTTTTTTATCGGAGTTTTGTGCGAAAAACGCTGGTTGTGGTCCTTCAATAACTCTGAGTTTTTTTTGCAGGCAAATTTAAGGTTGTAATGTTTAATACCTTTTCAAGTAGGCTACCGTATATTACCGATGTATTATTTTGCATTTTTCATGACCTTCAGTGATCCCACATAGCCTAAAGGTGAAACAGTTTGTAGAGGTTTTCAGAGAATCCTCAAACAGATTGATCATGTTAGATCAGCTATGATCTCCCATACGAACTGCCTCCATTTTGTTCTGTCTTTTGTTTTTATTAGTACTTCCGGCATGCTTTTTTTCCCGTAATTTGCTTGATATTGTCAAAATATTTTATTTTTTGTCGTCTTTTTGTTCATTTGCCTTGTACCATCCCGGCAACATTGCATTTTCCACAGCGTTGCTTCTTGCAATATGTCCGAAGTATCTCAATTTTCTGAGCCTGATGTTGTTAATCAGACTCCATTTATCGTCTATTTGATGGGAAACAAATTCTTTGTTTTTCTTTAGAGAATAGTAATTGTATTTGATGTAATTCGCTCTGCTTGGCCTTTTGCTTGGCATTGAGCACTTTTTGTAGTAGGCTACGAGCATTTATTGTTGAACAGTAGACAAATGTAGATCTGCAAATCAGTGCCAAACGATTACTATGAAACAGACTAATAAAAGGATCCATTTAAAAAGTTATTAATAAGCATTGCATTTGAATACATCTGTGAATCACTGTAGGCTATAAACTTCAAGCTTTCGGAAATAAATATTTTTGACTTAGACCTAGCTAGCTATTTTTTTTAAACGTATCGTAGTCTAGTTTATTTTGCAATTTGCATGTGTGTCACCCAAGTAGCCCATGCTTGTGTTTATTATAAATCAATACACACGCTTTACGCTACAAAAGTCTGCATGGTCGTCAACTTTACTAACCCAGCTATTGGTTTCTTACCATCTAGGAGTCACTTTTTGCTCAAGCTAATAAACTGGCTTGTCATCCCCCATTTTGTCACATTGGCTTACTTTACCTATTAGGACCTCCCTGGCAACATCTACTATGTTTCTTTCAGAAGAATATTAGTGACTCAAAAAAGAAACCTTTAACCTATAGTGGGTCATGCAAAATTCTTTGATGTGGTTCCAAGCTAGGTTACCTTTCTTGCACTGGAATGAGTGTGAAATAATAAAATAACACGATCGTTTTTCATACAACAATTGCAGCCTATCGGACACTGGGCAGGATCGTCTTGCATAGAAGAAAAGCAGCTTTATGACGTTACACAAGCCCACGGTTAACAGGCACACCCGCTTATTAAAGTCAATTCCAAGGTAGATACACTTGAAATTGCCGAGTGGTTAGCGCGTTGGGCTCGCAGTCGAGAGCCTGCATGTTCGACTCCAGCCACCTGCACTTGCTGTTGTTTCTCTGGGCAAGAAACTTTACGATAATTGCCTCTACCCAGTGATCGATTTCGAGTAATGGGTAGTACCAAATTTAAGTCATAAGTAGAGTAGACAACCGGAAAGAGACATTGCCGTCGGCTGCAGCGTGGGTCAATGCAGCGTGCCGTCGGCTGCAGCGTGTATGTCGGAAGGGCAAGGCGTAGCCTACACCGATGCATAGCGCTCAAGTCCGCTTTCCCGCAATGCAGGATAAAGATAAACAAACAAACAAAACAGCTTGACAGGAAGCCAGAAACAAAACCATTACGAGCAATAGTTACGAGTCACTGCCCAAGATGTTTCGATCCTTGCCGACTTCGAATAAACCTTGTTTTTGGTCGCGGTGTTTTGCCACTCTCAATCTTGCACTTTCCACCAAAGTAGCCGATGTCTTGTAGGGCCGAAACGTCGGGACGAAAGATCTCAGGGACAAAACATCTCGCAAGCCTAGGGCCGAAACGTCGGGACGAAAGGTCTTAGGGACGAAACATCTGGCAAGCCAATGTCTGGCTTTGACCTCCAGTAATATTGATAAGGCAAGGTTGGTTACAAAATTAGATTCTACGAGTAGGCTACTACAGCAAAATTTGTTAAGTTTTGGTATTACTGTGAGAAAGAAAAGGCCAGAGAAAATTCACTTTCGTTAAATGATACGCAAAAATAAACCTAAAGAAAAACGCCTAGTGAAACTTTGCACATTAGAAAATAGCAGGGTTGAGAAAAACCCGGGTTTTTTTTAAAAAGCCCAACCCGCCCGGGTTTTTTTAAAAAAACCCGGGTTTTTTTTGGGTTTTATTGGGTTTTCTTAAAAAGATGCAATAAAAGGTAGATTTATGCTTATTTCACCTCAAAACTACTTTTTACAAATGAAGTGCCTTTCACTTACAGTACATACTTGCATAACTCAATAAAATAATGCACTAGGGCTGTTGTAACTTGAATGTTGTATCAATGCATCATCCATTAATTTCAAGATCAAGTTGGATGTTGCTGTTGCATCATCCACTGATTTCTATACCAAGTTGATGCTACCGTGGTAGAAATCACATTATTGCATCATTTGCTTTAGATTTTAAGGCAAGGAGCTGGAGCATTTATGCCATCATGTTTAAATATTTTTTATCATTTATATATATAATACAGTAGAATTCGCCTATAGTGACACCTGAAGGGACCGCGGAAAAAGTGTCACTAAAAGCGAAGTGTCACTATAGACGAATGATGACGTCGTTGATAACGTCACTTGTGCAGTATCTGCGCATGCGCATCCCATGTTGGTTCAATTCAAACCCAGTCAGCAAATCAATCCTTTATGGTTCAACCTCTGCATACGTTAAATCAATGTAAAAAGATGGATTTGCTGGCTGATAAGGACAAAATATGATTCCAACTTATACTGGAAATACACCGTAAAGTGTCCTTATACGGAAATTTTTGAGCCCAAGAGACAGAAATGTGGTGTCACTGTAAGCAAAGTGTTCTTATACACAAAGTCACTATAAGCGAAGTCATTTCTATGCAAAACATATGGTTTGCAAACGGGACTTTTTAACAGGTGTCACTGTAGGCGAAGTGTCACTATAGCCAAAGTCACAATAGGCGAATTCTACTGTATATATATTATATATAGTAATGGATGAGAAATTGAGCGATTGCGTGGCCAATGGCCATTTAGGAAAATGCTCTGAAACAGCCATGCGTTAGAATCCAGAATCTGTAATTGGTTAATAGCCTCCTAAATTGCATTTCACATCATATATACAGACTACAGTAGAGTAGTACTTTCACCAGTTTAACTATAAGGCCTTCTTGCATAAATGAGTTTTAGTGTAGTATACACAAAGTGACATTACTTGATTTTTGTGTGCTGTACAATATCCACTGCGTTTTCAATTTATTCTTGGAAATTTACTTCACAATCACATCCTCAAGTCCTAATTTAAAGTTTGTTTTAAGTGCCTTGTAGTGTTTTTGTTCATTTTTTTAATTTTCTAATGAAAACTGGACAAATATGATGCTCTGGGTTTTTTATGGTTTTTTTTGGGTTTTTTTAAGTGGGTTTTATTAAAAAAACCTACCCGGGTTTTTTTGGGTCGGGTAAAATACCAACAACCCTGGAAAATAGTAGCGTTGGTGTAGAAGTTTTCCGACTTGTGCCCAGAGCATTGTGACGCAAGAAGCCACACAACCTCGTTCGGTGGAAGTTAATCAGTTATGCAGCGTATTAAGCAGCTACGCAGCGCTTTGACTCTTCAACCGCACGTCGTTGGTCTGATGAAAGCCTTTCAGATTGACTTCTTTGAAATTTTAAAAAGCCTTTTAAACCGTCCTATAGTTATCAAATGGCGAAGAACTATCAAGATAAAGTGATTATACTGATTAAGCATGACGTTTGACGCTAAAACTGGCGTGTCCGCCGTGAAACTTAATTTGTCCGTCGAGATAGCTGCTCAGACCGGACACGTTTGTCCGCCGTCAACAAAAACGAATTTCGAGGCCTGCAGCCTGTTTCATCCTAAAAGAAGGATCAGCAGAAGGTCCTTATTCGAAAACAGCTTGTTAAACAATTTTTTATAGGCCTGGGACAATGTATTACCGGTATAAAGCCACAACAAGCCATCAGTAACAGCGCATATGCTACAATCAGGGGCGCCGGTAAGCTACTGCACATATTGCAATATAACTATTCGCTTTTAGCCTAATTATAATCTTTCATTTTTGCCTCAAAATAATATTCATGGCACAAAATTCTGCAACACAGTAGGTTACATCATTATTGGTCACAGCGGTAAACCATAATCTCTTCGTGGGAAAATTGTAACGTAAGATTCCCAAATCCGTTCGTCTGCATGCAATGACCCAAAAATAAACACACTTTCGAAACGTCTATTCAAAAGTGTATTCCAGTAAAATTAGCCCGAGGCTATCGAAAACGAGGGGGTGCAACGCCTACACCACTTAAACTGTCACTACACAACAGATTACTTGGATAAAAGACGGAACTTTTGTCCAGCTAGCAAGCACTAAGCCAACAGTTAAATGTGCGGCCAACTTTCAAACAATCATTTTACGAATGACCAGAATAGATATCAATATCTCAAATTCACGTAGAAAGTAACTGTGACGCAATAAATGAAAGACAATTATGAAGTCATTCCAACAGGTGTTTAAAGCTGATGTAATATTTCCTGTTTAAACAGGCCCAAACAAGTCCAAACAAGTTTGACACAAGTCTATGAACGATGGTGCAATTTTGGCACATTTTCTAGCAACTTCCATGACGTAATATTCAGTAGACTTGAACGGTTTTATATGACGTTTGATTTGTACAGAGATTGGCCGTAACATAGCGGCCCCTAGTTATGACAGTCTAACATGGCATAACTAAAAAAGAATTGAAGGACAATCGTGAGCCAATGAATAAAACACACGATACACAAATTTTTTGAATCACTCACGTTTAAGTTAATACGCAAATACAAAGGGCATGCAAAGAATGAACAGCAATAAGAATAAACACAACGATACATGAAATTGGTACCATAGGTACACGCTAAATGACGCTATATACAATAGTTGCGATAATAACCGACTGTTCCGGGCTCAGACAAGTATCGGCCACCGCAGACAAAACCAGGCTCAAACCCTAACACTTAGGTGTTCTTTACGGGGGCGAGGCACGAAATATCCCTCAACACGTAGTCTACTTTCACTTTCCCCGTACTCTCATCATAGTTGCAGACGGCAACTTTGGCTCTACGAACCACAGGCTTCCCTTTCCTAATTTGTGGAACTACCTCATGCACCCTCCCAAGTTGATACTTCCCACGTTTACCAATGTCTTGGAGAGAACCTACCACTACAAGTTGACCAGGCTCCAAATTCTCGGCCATTTTTAGCCATTTTTTCCGGCCCTGAAGACCTGGCAAGTAAAAATCGATCCATTTATTCCAAAACTGCTGAGAAAGTGACAAATTGAACCGATAATCCCTTCTTAATTGGTCACGATCATGTGGTTGCCCAACAGCACAGTATGGGTCTAAGTATGGGGTCAAAAGTGAGGCAGGAGTGATGACAGTAAAATCCCTAGGGTCGTCACTCAAAGGTACCAAAGGGCGTTCGTTCACGATCCGAACGGCACTGCCTGTGTACGTAAGCAGTTCAATAAAATTGGGCTTACGAATTGAAGAGTCCAAAATGTGAAAGAAGTATTTGGTCATATCGGCCACGAAACCAAATCTTTCAAGCCGAAATCTAGCCAAGACATCTACCAGAGGGTTTAACAAGTCAGGACCCGAAAACATTACATCATTAACACAAGTTCCTCGAAATTCAGACTTGCCATCGTAAACAATGCGCTTTTTTAATTGTGACGTCACAAAGTATGGTAAATACCATTCAAATCCCTTGACATTTCCTGCTTCACCCGCGCGCTCAATATAGCCATTAGATTTAAGATCTTTCATGGTGTCAGTAAGGAAATCACGAAGTTCAGGTTGTTTTAAAGCTTTCTTTCTTAAAGCAGCAGCTCTATCTGACGCCAACACAAAATTGTTAGGTAGATCAATATCTTCCTTCAACGGAACAGGTATCTCAAATCGACCATCTTTCAACTCAATATTCGGTTCGACAAGTTCTCTAGCCAAAATATCATTGCGAGACAATTCACAGGTTTCATTTTGCAAAGTCAAATCCTGAATGACTTTATTCAGGTCTGCTATTTCCATATCGCGAGACTCAATTTTACGCTGAAAGCCAGAGATGACATCCGACTCTGAAGACGTCTGCACTCTGCACACTTTAGCAACGCTTTCAACTAAGGGTGACTTACCACCACAAGCCAACCAACCGAGAGGAGTGAGCAAAGCATGCGGTTCACTACGATTGTCACCAACACGCTCTTCTTTTGCACACATCAAATAAGCGTTGTCGTTGCCAATCAGTACATCTACAGTACTACAATCATTCAAATGAAACATATTCACGTCATGAAAATGACGGAAACCACTTAAATCTTGTTTATGGGGTAAAGTTTTAACATCGTCAGCCCAAGCTGGGTTAACCACCGAGGTTATATCACAAAACAGTTCATCAGTCTCTAACGACTGGATGTTGAGTTTAACAAGGTCAGCACAAGTAGGTTTCTGACCAGCCAGAGTATCCATTTTAAACGACGCTTTATCATACGGTTTAAGACCAAGTTCGCACACCAAGTCACTCGAAACAAAGGTCAACTGCGAACCAGGATCATGCTGACAATACACCAACTTCGATTTGCCAGTCATTGGATTAAAAACACGAGCAGCAGTAACGCGGTTAAAGGCTGCTTTAACATTTCCAATCTTAACATTACGCACAGGAACTCTGGCACCAGCCTCATCTTTACCGACCAAATCCAGAGAATCACGTGACGTCACATAAAAATCATGCAGAAGAAAATAGTGTTTCCTATCGTTGGTAGGTCCACACTTACGACAGTTATTTGCATGATTACAGTCTCTAACCATATGCTGGCGCAAACAATTCAAGCATTTGCCAGCTTTCACAATGACATCTCTCCGATCTTTAGGTGTCAAGCGCAAAAATTCTTTACAATTAGACAAAAAATGATATTCAACTTGACCACGTGACGAACAACAAAAACACGCCGGTATGTCACTATGTCTGGCCACACCGCCGCGCGGTGCGCCAACAGCAGTCGAGTACTGCGAACTCCCTGAAATCACATTATCATGGGGTTTTACCGCCGTCTGCCTAACCGGACATGAAGGCAATTTTCCTTTGCCAAACTTTTTAAAATGCTGCGACTCACCAGAATCGCCCATTAGCATAATGCTAAAATCAGTCGACTTGCGCGTTTCCTCTCGTACTACAAATTCAAACAAACTCTGAAAAGTAGGTTCCTCAGTGCTACCATACTGATCACCTAAAAAGTCAAGATAACGCTGCTTAGCGTCAAACGGGAGTCGTTTAGCCAAATCCAAAACAAAACGTCCTTCTAATTTATCACGCTGACCATAAGCTTTCGCGTAAAGCAAACACTGCGACAATTCATCTTTAAACTCTTTCAAATCACTGGAAGAGATAGAAGTCAATTTGCTACCATAGCGATACTTTCTAATTTCTGGTTCTGCGAAAAGACCTCCACGAACTCCAAAACGTTGGGACAAGCGAGATAACGACATTTCTATCCTGTCTTCCTCTGACAAGCCAGGAGTGTCGGAAACCAAATTAGCAATCGTTTGTGCAGCTGTTCTAACACAAGCTGCTTGCAACAAAGTCAAACGAGTTCCCTTAAAGGGCGAAGCTGCCATCAAGGCCATAACACGATTTTTAAAGAAGACAAATGGCATATTATTACCATCGTAACCAATCAAGGCCGCCTTATCGAAGAACGTCCTACTATTTTGGTATTCAAAAAAGCAATCCTGCTGTTGAGAACTCGATTTAGCGGGAGAAGACAAGCTATATCCCTTAAGGGGCTGAGTGGGCTCAGTCACATGCACAGCCTGATCACGATCCTCAAACACGTTAAAATCAGGAGACACGATACGCCTCTCACAACCACCTAAATTACGTGTAGCTGGGCGATCAGCAACTAGCGGCGCAGAAAACTTTGAAGGGGGCAAAGCATTACTGCTAATGGCGGCCCCGTGACCTGTACGCTCTGGGGGAGGAGTTCGGTTGTAATTTGCAGACCTTGGCTCTACAGCCTTCGGAAGACCCTTAGCCGCGGCCCCGAGACCTCCTGAAACAGCTGGAAAACATGTGGATTGTACAGGTCCACTTACAGATTGAACAGGCGTCTGGAAAAGGTTAGGTAAATTAAACTGCGATTGATGTTCACTTCTGGAATGCCTAGAAGAGCCCTTCCTAGAGCTACGCCGGGAGCCCAACTCAGAACGATATTCAGCTAAAGCTACCTCCTTACGTTGTTCAGCCCTCAACTGTGCGTCTTTGAGTGCGAACTCAGCAGCTCTCGCTTCGGCTTTCGCGGCAGCCTCAGCTCGTACGGCCTCAGCTCTCGCGGCGGCCTCAGCAGCTCTCGCTTCGGCCTCAACTCGTATGGTCTCAGCTCTCGCGGCGGCCTCAGCAGCTCTCGCTTCGGCCTCAGCAGCTCTTGCTTCGGCCTCGGCTTGGATCTGGAGCTCCTCTCGTCTTAGCTGTAGGTTAATTTGTGCAACTATCCGTGACGAGCTCTCAGACATCCTAGTGCTTACATTTGAGGCGCTATCCTCAGGATGTATGTCAGCATCTAACCTATCTGAGAAATCACTTTCTTTTTGTTCGAAGTTATTTTTTAACGAGTTAAATTCGGGATCTACCCTATCACGAAGTTCTGCCAAGATTGCAGAGTTAACAATTTTACTCAAAAGAGCATGGAAATGCCGTAATTCCTCTTCTAAAGTAGATAAGTTAGATCGAAAAATTAGCAGTTCCTGCTTATCACTCAAAGAACCTAGGGCCACAGAAAGTTTCCCAATTTGAGTCAAAATATCCCGTCTAAGATGCCGGGCCTCTCGAACTGACTTAGCCTCATCGTTAATGGGTCCCTCCCCAGAATGGCCTGCCCGACCGCAAAGAACATCATCAGGCTTAAACTCAGTCGAGTCGACGGCGGTCGAGTCCCTGTCACCACCGAGTGTAGACATATTAAATGTTAGAGCTAAATTTAACAATTAAAAAATTAAGTTACACAAACACACAAAATTACATTAGTTATAAAAAACTTAACTGCAAAGACCGTAAAAATACAAAAAAGAATTTAAATGCACGATACCGTAGCTGTACGAGTATGTGAAGTCCAAACGTCCACAAAACTTGCTTGGATTCTTCCACTTGAATCTTCAAGCACAGATGGATTGCCTTTAATCTTCTTTCTTGCCAATAAATGTCAAAGTTATTTTTCTTCTGTACCAAACTGAGAAGAAATGTCTTTACTTTTTAGCTTAAAGTTCTTCAGTTGCCTACCGAGAAGAAATGTCTTTAATTTTCTTTGCTTCTTTAGACTACCAACCAATAAGATCTTCTTTTATTATTTCTTTGCTTCTAAGTGCTTCTGTGCCAAACACTAGACAGAGAATCGTCTTTTATTTTTTATGGTCACAGCGGTAAACCATAATCTCTTCGTGGGAAAATTGTAACGTAAGATTCCCAAATCCGTTCGTCTGCATGCAATGACCCAAAAATAAACACACTTTCGAAACGTCTATTCAAAAGTGTATTCCAGTAAAATTAGCCCGAGGCTATCGAAAACGAGGGGGTGCAACGCCTACACCACTTAAACTGTCACTACACAACAGATTACTTGGATAAAAGACGGAACTTTTGTCCAGCTAGCAAGCACTAAGCCAACAGTTAAATGTGCGGCCAACTTTCAAACAATCATTTTACGAATGACCAGAATAGATATCAATATCTCAAATTCACGTAGAAAGTAACTGTGACGCAATAAATGAAAGACAATTATGAAGTCATTCCAACAGGTGTTTAAAGCTGATGTAATATTTCCTGTTTAAACAGGCCCAAACAAGTCCAAACAAGTTTGACACAAGTCTATGAACGATGGTGCAATTTTGGCACATTTTCTAGCAACTTCCATGACGTAATATTCAGTAGACTTGAACGGTTTTATATGACGTTTGATTTGTACAGAGATTGGCCGTAACAATTATAACAAAGCATGATGCCTTTCTTTGTATACCGGACACTTGTTCATTACTCAATAGTGAGCTGATAGATGAGCATTATCGCTATATCTTAAAACTTTTAAAAGAATTGGCCTTTCAGCAACAAAAATGCCCTTTTTTCATAATCCTACACCCCCCGGTCAAAAATTGTTCCGGCACCCCTGGCTACAGTAGCGAAATTTTGGTAAGCAACCCATAACCTCAACTATTTTATATACGATTATAAATCAGTTGCTGTCCATGAAAAGTGAAGAACCTTTACAATTACATTTTGGTCATTCTAATCCTATCACACCTTCCATAGTTCAAAAGGTGCAGCCTGATGTTGCAATTATCAAGAACTAATACAATACCAGTACTAGAAACCTTTGCTGGAAAGTTAATCAAGCTTTAAACCTACTCCAGAGCTGTATTAACTCTGTTACTTAACTTGCCTGGTTAATCACAGTTTAATCATGGTTTAAATAGCCCATTGGTGTTGGTGCATACGAAAGTCTCACTTAATTGTGCTGTAGTTTAATTCAAGATTATCATACTCCACTGATCAGCACCGCTCTGATTGGTCAAACCGTTGCTGAAAGGGGATTTTTTTATGGTACCTTTTCAAAAGTTGCGGCCCGGTGCTAGGAACCGCGGGGCCCAATTAGAAATGTGATGACGGGGCCCCTACTCTTCATAGCAAAATTTATGGGTGTTTATATATCATAAAATACATACCAGTACATACAAACTACAAAGATAGACATTTATTACTTGCTATAAAACAAATTAAAGGTAATGTGGATGTTTATTTACGATATGTTGTTTTACTTTTAATAGCAAACAAGGAAAATTAGGCAATTAACCTTTAGTTTTTCAGAAAAAAACTTTTCTTGCCTTTTCATTAGCAAAGTCATTCAAAATAACTTCAAAGTCAATGGCTTTAGCAATCTCGCATTCTATAGAAAGCATTGACAAACTGTTAAGTCTTTCTTGCGCGATTGTAGATCTCAAGTACGTTTTAATTAGTTTCAGCTTTGAAAAGCTTCTTTCCCCTGATGCAACAGTTATTGGCATCGTCAAATAAATCCTGGCAGTCAAATAAATCCAGGCAGACACAGAAATATAACTTTGATTTAGTTACGATGCATAACAAATTGATGTTATGAGAAAGAATATTATTTCAATTTTTATTTTACGTTTCAGTAGTATTTTAAACCTCGTAATACAGAAAGACCCCCGCTAGCGCGGGGCCCCTTCAAGGTGCGGGGCCCAATTTGATCTAATCGGTCAAATCGGCCTAAAACCGGCCCTGCATGGAGGAAAAGAAGATCTTTGATATTTTTAATACTTGGGTTGGATTCTTTGATGCTCCAGGCAGGGGCGCCGGAACGATTTTTGACTGGGGGGGCAAGATTACGAAAAAAGGGCACTTTTGTTTACTGAAAGGCCAATTTTTTTTCAAGTTTTAAGATTAGATATAGCGATAATGTTAATCTATCAGCTCACTATGTATTAAGTAATGATAGCCTACAAGTGTCCAAGTGATAGCCTACAAGTGATAGCCTACAAGTGATAGCCTACCAAGTTAAGCAAAAGAACTCAAAAAGCCTCCTTGTAGGTGTTGTATACCGCCATCCCACCAAAAGTTTTTCTCTGTTTCAAAACAAGTTAATTGCCTTACTAGATGATTTTGAGAATGTCAAACACAAATACCTGCTTTGTGGAGATGTCAACATTGATTTATTGAAAAAAAATGAATCCTCTGTAATATTCGACTATGTAGAATCACTTGAGTCAATTGGCTGCAACTCTTTAATAACCAAGGCAACAAGATTCTGTGGAAATTCTAGACCTTCTTTATTAGACCATATGTATACCAACACCGATGTTAATGAACAGCTGCATGGGATATGTTTGCATGATATATCTGATCACCTTCCCATATTTTTATGTGTAAAACAAAAATCTATTACAACAGAACCGCCGATTAAATGGACTCGAAATTTAAAGAATTTCAATCTGGAAATTTTTTTAACTGATTTGGCTGCTAACCTAAACATTACAAATCCTAACAATAGCAATGCAAATGATTTAATGCGTACATTTCTTTTACAGTTTCAAGAAACACTTGAAAAACATGCACCATTAAAAAAGATGTCTAGACGTGAGATAAAACTTTCAAAAAAAGCATGGATAACAAAAGGTCTATACAAATCTATACAAACAAAAAACAAAATGTTTAGACGTTGGATAAGAACCAAGAATGAATCAGCAAGGATGAAATACAAAGCATACAACAACAAGTTAACTCACCTAAAGAAGCTATTAAAGAATCAACACTTCAGAACAAGATTTGAAGAAAACAAAAATGACACAAGAAAAACATGGAAAATAATTAACGGCATGATATGTGGCCGTCACAAATCTCAGTGCAACAAAATTCCACCCACTATGTTTGTGGAGAATAAACCATATGCTACAAGCTCAAATGCTTTTGTCAATCTATTAAATACATACTTTACAAATATAGGTACTGAAATGGCAGCTTCTATCCCACAACAAAAGATCTCTTATCAAAACTTTCTTTCGACATCAAACTTTTATTCCTTTGGTTTTGAAGACATAAGTGAGGATGAGGTATCTGATGTAATAAGGAACTTAAAACTAAACAGAGCTGCAGGAATTTTTGAAATTTCATCCAAATTTATTAAAATGGCTAATGTAGTTGTCACTCCTGTCCTAACAAAGTTATTAAACATATGCATTGCTACAGAAATATTTCCAGATGTTCTTAAAATGTCGCAAATAGTTCCTATTCCTAAAGTGAACTCACCGAAAATTATAAAAGACTTGCGCCCCATATTAGGGGGGGGACTTAGACCAAAAGTTATGCTCTAACCCCCTGAAAATATGGAGAAACATGTAAAAACACCAACCATCTTACTTTTAACGCGTAAAAATAACGTTTACCCCCTTGAACATAGGGGTTGAAAGTTTTGGAATTTTTCAAATTTTTTGCTGTTTGTGGTACGTAAACAGTGACTAAACACTACTTTTTTGATTCAGTCACAATTGTTGTGATTGCTTCACTGAAGTCTTCCATTGTCACATCAGTCTTTGATACAATATTTTCAAGGTATAGTTTCAAGTTTGTTATGTATGTGTGAAGTGGAAGCTTCTTGTGTCCTTTTTTCAGCTTAAAAATATCGCTAGTTTTGGGAATGGATAACGATGTGTCCCTGGCGTAACGTATTTCCCTGTACAATCTGTCTGTCTTGGTCCTTTCTGCTTGAATTGAATTTGCGTAATTGTCGAGCTCCATTGGTGAAGTAAACGGTCCACCTAAGGATTTGAGAGCTGCAAGATCTTTTTGGCGTCTTTGGTCTAGTGCAATATTAGCGGACATTTTGTTTTCTGATATCGTTTTCTGCAAGTTATCTTGAAGTTTTCTCCACTCTAGCTGCAATTCGGGAATAAGGATGGTTTTTTTGGTATAACGTTTGAAAGATCCAGAAGGCATACTTTCAATTAGATCTTGGGATTTATTTTTTACTTGTGATGAAGAGGCTGCTGGTAGTTCTCTGGCCCCTCTGCGAGATAGTTCATAGTTAATGAACCCAACACTTCTCTCAGAGTCAATGTTGTGGATAGGCATTTTTTCCAGTTTTTCCTGATCCATGTGGGCTAAGGATATATTTGCCTTTGGGTTATGATCTCCGAATCCAAAAATGTTTCCTTTTTGTCTCTGGAATGCTTCAGCGATAGTTGGAAGAAGAACTTGTAACATGCTTTTAAGTTGTGCTTTGTATGTGGATGTCACTTGTGCAATGCTTGCACATATTTCTGGGCTGTACTTTGTGGCATGAAAACGATCGGATGACACGAATTGGAATGCAGGGTTATCAAGATCGAATAGCTTTTCAGGATTTGTGTTGTTCAGATCCTCATAAAGTTGATGGAATGCAGGTGTTAGTTTAGAGTATGTATTAGTTTGGGACAGAGTGAGTGACAAAAAAGGTTCAACCAGATGTAAACCCAGAAGAGCTCCAATACAAAACATAACATCTAAAAATTCGATGTCAAGGAAAGACCTAACAATGCATGCTAGCTGATTTGAAACATGACAAAATTTACGCAAAAAATCAGCTACGTCTTCCATATGATACAATACAATAGCGCAGGACAAAGTCAAACGATTAAATCTTTCATCTTTGAGGCTTACTGATAGATTTTTTCTTGGGGCAATGTGAAGGTCAAAGTCTCTGGCTTTATTCCATGGTTTGTGATCAAAATCATGATTAATTAGCCTTGTTATGCAATTAAGAGCTTGTTCAGTGACACTTCTTGCTGATGAGGTTGCATTAACAAGAAAGTTTGCATAAATTTTGTCTCTTCCAATTGCGTTTTCCAAACTTGCCCAGTGCTTATTTATTTCACGATTGAACATCAAGCTTGGATGAACATTGCAGAAGACATGATCAGGTAGTTTTTTTGTTTGAAACTTTTCAGCCACTGTGTGGTCCACTTGAAAATTATGTGAAGTTTGATCAGTCAACACAAAGTCAATCTTTTCATATATATCTTTAGCCTCCACATCACTAGCCACAGAGAGGATCCGTAGTGTATTCATTTTCAAGTCTGCCAAATTAGCTCTGCTTTCTGAAACAATGGACAAGGTAGGCAGTGCTCTATATTTTCCATTTATTATTATTCCCTGTACAATGAAAGAACCAGCTCCTTGTTTTTTTGATCCGTCATTAGCATATGTAATGGCTGCATTATTCTCAGAAAACATAATTTCTTGAACAATGGAATCAAGAGCCATTGTTTCGATGCTTTTGCCGGTTTTCCTTATAATATGTCTGTCCGGCAAAGTGTCCAAATCGAGTTGATCCGGGTCACTACCATGAAACTTCCAAGTTCTTCCAAACATCTTGTTTGCTGTTTCCACGATAGCTGCCTCTGCTTGGAACTGAGACATATGATAAACACTTTTTAGTTTGTCCAAGGTTTCATAAAATTCACTGCGAACATTTCGCAAAGTAAGTCGAACATGCTGGTATTGCTTTGCCATAGTGTCATCAACCACATGATTAATAGCTACTTTCCTCCTCTTTGGCTTAGGCTCTTCATCATCAGTTGGAGTGTCGTCTGAAGTGACCTCAACAGCACTAGATTGTTCAGAGTCTGAAAGCATCTCATTTAATTCAGTTAAACCTTCATTATATTCTTCCGTGATTCTTTTTTCGGAGCACCTCAATCGTTCAAGAGCATGAAGATCTTGCTTTCGCCTTTCCATTGTTTTACACCACTGTTTGTCAATGTAATCCTCACAATACATTTTTCGTTCTGAGCGTTGATCTTTCAGAAAGTCCCATTCCATACTGGTCATCGTTACTCCATGGAGAGCTTCAAGTTTTTTTCTTTGAACGTTATTTTCACAAAATATATCAAAAACACCACTGGATCTGTCATTGAAGTCATTCACTCGTTTCTGATGCCGATTGTTTTGACGAGATTTTCTTATTCTCAAAAGATACATAAATTCATCATAAATTTTAACAACACGATTTTTAATTGCAATAGTGGAAACTGTATACAAATTGCAGAACAACCAATGTTCTTGCAACATCATTGCTATCATACCAGCAGCATCCAATTTACTTCTCTCATTTGCACCTGCTCTCTTAGGCTGTAACAAGTACAACATATTTTCAAGGACTGCCTTTTCTACAGGAAGGGATCCTGCTGGAAAGCCAGCTGCTTCAGTGTAAACAACATCACCTAATTTCTTTTTTGCTTTGGACCGAGTTTCAAAAGCAGACATTATTAGGTGTAAATAGACTGCTAACTGCTCAAAGGGGATAATAGTACACTTTCAGATTTCTGTATCTTCAATATAATATAGGTTTATAGTACATCTAAAAAACAATAAAAATCAATGTTTGCTCTGGGTCTGTTTTGGTTATGGTATACTTGACTGCAATATTAGAACACACCATCAAGGTGTTGGCCAAACAAAAGTTGTTTCAAAGAGCAAATTAAACCTTATCCTCAAAATAAATCAAAAAATCCAAATAAGGTTAAGGGGCAGTGGCCCCTGCTCCATCCTTCTCTACACCATAGTAAAACTCTGTAGATTTAAAACTGAACCAAAATAATCATTTTATTGCAACTGTTGTACTGATAGTCACCAATGGCTAGGTTGGTTTCGCCACAAGCTATAGCCTAGCTTCTACAAGATTGTAGGCTAAGAGCTGTCAGGCATTAGCCTAATATGGCCTACTACAACTTTGAATTGTATCTAAATCAGTACTCTCTTCTCCATTGGAAAGGCTTTATACTCATTGATCAGGCAATATTCCAATGTAAAGTAGCCTAGTTGCCTTGCACTATCACTCATACTAACGTGTACTGTACACTGTACAAACAATCAAAAGGCACACGCTTTTATGACATAGTCTCCAAAGCAGAACACATGTTGCCATTCACAAAAAAAAATACTATTTTTTAACTTAAATTCAATAAAGTGTGTCACTAAACAACTAAAATATCTTTCTACATACTGGTAAATTATCAAAAACTGCTTAAAACTACAAAGGAACAAGTTTTGCGAGATAAAATGTGTTAAGACTTGATCGTATTGGTTTATATGGCAACACTGCAAGAAAATATCCAAAATCTCAAAGTGGTCATCTTCAAGGGGTATGTTCAAGGGGGTAAACGATCTTCCAGAGGCATAAATTTGGGCTTGCTGGAGTTTTTATATCTCGGTCCATATTTTTAGCCCATTAGAGAACCGTTTTTTGCCAAAAAGCGTTCTAAGTCCCCCCCCTACCCATATCACTGTTACCAACATTCTCTAAAATTTTTGAAAAAATTATTCACAAAAAAATGATGAAGTTTATTGACAAATATAATTTACTGACGACATCACAACATGGTTTCCGCGAAAACAATTCAACAAGTCTGGCTGTAACCACAATATATGAAGAATTATTATCAAGTTTTGAAGACGGTAAATTTACATGCTCGATTTTTTTAGACCTCTGCAAGGCATTTGACACAGTTGATCATAACATACTTTTGAAAAAGCTTTATCACTACGGTTTTAGAGGAAAAATCCATAACATATTAACTTCGTATTTAACAAACAGGTTTCAATGTATAAAAATAGGTAGTACAAGATCAAATTTTCTGGAAGTCAAGAGCGGTGTACCACAAGGTTCAATCCTTGGACCATTGTTATTTTTGATTTATGTAAATGATCTTCCAAATGCATCTTCCTTTACAACAACTCTTTTTGCCGATGACACAAACTTTCAAATGAATGACCACTGCTTGACATCTCTTCAAAGTAGAGCCAGTTGTGAAATAGACAAAATTGATGTTTGGATGAAGTCTAATAAGTTATCTATAAATTATTCTAAAACTTGTTATATGTTGATCTGCTATAACCAAAAATCACACAAAATTTTAGTTTACACATTCAAGGAAATGAACTGGAAAGAAAAAATTGTATAAAATATTTAGGAGTACTACTAGATGAAAAACTAAATTGGAAGGAACATGTTAATAATTTACGTAAAAAGCTAGCAAAGGTTTGTGGTATTGCATACAGGCTTCGATACTGTGCTCCATTAACTGTATTAAAAATTGTGTACTTTGCTCTTTTTCAATCTAAGGTTCAATATTCCATTTTGAACTGGGGGAGGTCTAACCAAACACATATTTCTTCAATTCAAGTACTTCAAAATAAATTTATACGTTCATGCTTATTTTTACCAAAAACAACCCATACAGCTGAGCTCTATCGTGCTTTTAACGTTTTAAAGATTGAAGACTTGATTAAACTTGAATATGGAAAATTTATGTTTAAAATTGTGCATGATATGTTGCCAAAATTGTATGATGCTTACTTCACCAATTTAAATAATATCCATAGTTACAACACTCGCCATCTCAAAAAATGTTCGTTGTTTTTACCGCCTGTTAAATCAAATAGTGGGAAAAAAATGTTATGTTTTACTGGTGTGAAGTTATGGAGTGACATTTCTAATGAGCTGAAAGAAAATACATATAATGTTTTTATCGCTAAGTACAAGTGTTTTCTTCTTGGTCAATATGGTAATTAATTCATATTTGCTTTAATGTTGATATTTCTTTGTTTTTTTTTTTTGTTTTTTTTTTTCTGTATTGGTGTTCATATGTCCGTTTTTTTGTTTTTTTTGTGTGATTATTTGTTTTTTGTTTTTTTGTGTTACCTGCAACAGGCTAGGGTGGCAGCTGACATAGATGACCTTACAGGTCTTTCGTTGCCATCCTGCTGTGCTGATAGACACTCAATTTGTATGTACTTTTTGTTTGTTTATCGCCAGCAAAACAATAAACTGAACTGAACTGTCCGCCGTTCGATATACAAAGAAGGGCATCATGCTATGTTATAATGATGTAACCTACTGTCCAGCCTTAAAGCAGCCTGCGGCCATGGCCGCTAAAGTAGTGCTTGAATGACCGCCGGTGCTACCTCCTCAATCGGCCAAGTTTGGCCGCTGGTCTCTTCTAGCCAATTATTTAATTTCGCAATAGAATGATCGTGGATTAACTGTCGAAAATATGTAGTATCAATCAAAGAGTGACGCAAAATTAGGTCAGCGCGTCATAATCGCCACTGTTGCTTTGTGCGGAAATATTTGTTATTGATGGAATACAGTATATCCATCTGCAATCACCGGCGTTGTAAGTCTTGTTTGTAATTCTCGACGTTTATTTTAACAAAGTGTTAATCCGAAGTGCTAATTTACGTCGGCTGGCAATATTGTCGTTTTTATGTCGATTCGATGTTGTCGGACATTGAATCTTTGTTAAAAAGGAGAACCAGGTTAGTTGACATCTGAAGGGAAAACATTTTTTGATCATATTTTACAAAAATTATGCTTTTTTTGGTAGCCTAATGTCCTTCACATCATTGAAATACTTATTTTATTTCCTTGCCGTCATCGTCAACACAATCATGTCGAACGTTGTTTTTCGTTGCTAAAAAGAATTCTAGGGGAATGGCGAACTTCTTTAAAATCAGCCACATTGGAGACACTCGTGCGAGTGTCGTTAGATGGCCCCGCAGTACTGGATTACAATCCCGATAAAGCAATTAGTGCGTGGTGCAACGATTCTATTGTAGGACGTCGCCCAGGCCCAGACTTCAACAACGCTAAGTGATCATTTTAGCATTGTTGCAAGTTTAATTCTATTTACTTGTGCTATCGTTATTTTTATTTTGGCCTCCAAGCACGCAGATTTGGCCGCTGAGAAGGAGCTCCCGGTAGGCCACGAAGGCTGCCGAAAAAAAAAGACGAGTTTTAAGGCCTGTACTGTGTTGCAAAAGTTTGCGCGTAAATATTATTTTGAGGCAAAAATGAAAGATTATAATTAGGCTAAAAGCGAATAGCAGAAATTGTTGTATTGCAAAATGTGTAGTAGCTTACATGACTTTAAAAGGGCACCATTGCCCCCGTGCCCCTCCATCTGCAGAAAAATTGAGGGCAGGGGGGGCATCACAGCTCTTCTTAGTGCTAAAGTGGTCCGCATGTAAAAAAGGGTTGGAGACCCCTGACATACGCAATAAAGCCTACGTAAAAAGCCCTTGTGCTTACGTCCCTGAATCACATGCAATAAAAATTAACTATATCATATGGTAGTACGTTTCATTTAATCATAAACTTACGGTAATGAATGGTTAAGCTTTTAGAATTTTCACACTCCAAAGAATTTCTGCAAGTTTTATGGCTTCTATAAATATGCAAGCGGGCCTATTTAAAGAAAAATAATTCTGGGACCAGAACTAGAAGTGGTAAAATCTTGAAAATTCGGTATCGGTAAGCAAGTGCACGCAATCGAGTTAAACTATCATTACGTGACCTTGTCACTTCCTCGCTCAAGGAATCCGATTTTCTAACATTTGCAAAAGAAATTTGAAAATTTTAACAATATAGGCTACCGTACGGCCTATTACTAATTCCTCTTAGATTTGACTAAAAGAACTAACACTACTGACAGTGACACGTACAGCCTGGTACAGTACAGGTACAAGTAGTTCAAATTTATTTTACTAAATGATGCGAGGGTAGCCTACATTTAACAAAATGCAACAATATTAATACAGAATATACCGTAGAAAGTAGGCTATATACAGTATAATCAAAGTAAATTAAACAGAGCTCGAAACTGGTATTGTCAAACGTCGATTTATTAAGCCTACAGTGAAACAACTGCATGAAAAGGTTGAAAAAGACATTTTGATCAACGATGATTCGGTGGTAGCATTAGCATTAAGCCATCAGTGTCAATCAAGGCATTAAATCAAGATTTATTAAACCAACTGTTATGCAAAAATTGACAATTAAAATCGTCTTTTTTGCGTCAGTTGTCATACGAAATTCTGCACACATCAACGTTAACGCTATTTGTAATACACCAAATGGTGTGCATGTTCACTTGTTCAGCCCATGAAGAAGAAAAAGTTAATGTCACAGTTTAAGCACCAATTGCGCTTAAATAGCAATCATAATTACCTACAGCAACGCATATAGAAAAGAGACAAGAAAAGGAAAACTGCATCTTCATTTTCGGAAATGCTTAACATATAAAAGGGAATCGGTTAAAATCCACCCTGATAAATATCTTCTCTAAAAACTCCACCATGGTATTCTGTCAGAAATGTATCCTCCAACTGAATAGTTTTATTTTTCACCAAGGAACTTTAAGCGCAGCTCGCATAGCGGCAGTCAATCTTCACCGAGCCCATAAAATAGGGTAGCCGCAACTATTGCTTCCTACCGTCATATGTCCTACGAAAAAAAGCCCAAGAAACCACTCGGAAGATTGTTGAGTGTGGAATGTAGGCAAATTCCACTTTATAGCATACTATGCACAAGAGGTGCACATTACACAAGAAATTCTAAAAAGGTTTAGGCTCTTAAAATATAGCATAACTTCAAGCGAAAATAAAAACTCTATTTCCAAAATATTAGGCTACAATGTGAAATATCACAGGGTATGAATGCATAATATCGATGCAACGATTAAAGAAACTCTATAACAAAAAATAAGGATGACTTCATATCACAATTTTTTAGGGTTGATCTCTAAGTGGTCAAAACTGGTTTTGACCACTAAGCGGTTTAAACCTGGTTTTAACAGGTGAAAACTAGGTTGATTCATACACTAAAGGGGTTTACACTAAAGCAACTTGATTCATACATTAAGGGGGTTTTGACCAGTAATAGCCTAATAGGTGGTCAAAACTGCCCGGTTTAAACCAGGTTTTAACCGGGCGCTTTAAACTGCCCCGGTTTAAACCGATCAACCCTGCAATTTTTCTATCTGCATGCAACATAACACTTTCACATACAAGGCAACCATAAGATTGTAAAAAGATAGTCACTTTCATGGTACTGGTACCGCAGCGTATGTAAAAGAAAAACCGGAAATCTCCAACTACAAGTAACATGCTACGATTGAAGAAATAGCTGTAAAATTCCAACAAGTTATGCAAGTGACCGACAAGCATCGAATATATTCCATCATTTTGCTTACTTCATTTACGATTCAGTAAATACATAATTACAAAAAAAACAACACAATGGCAATTTTGTAAATTTAACAAACAAATGAGTAACCTATTTGCAATCTGAATCACAGTCACTAAAATCATTCAATGCATAAACAATAAACATATACCTGTGACAGATAGGATACAATTGAAGTAAACTCATTCAATTCCATACAAAAGTTTCAATAGCATCAGCATTCATGGTATAATTGAAGGTATACGGTGGAGCATTGACAGTAATAGGAATGTTGTTAGAAGTAGGATTCAAAATAACAAGAACAGTTTGCTTGCTTGGAGTGGTTGCAGCTACAAATTTCAATGGACTTGACTGCATATTTATCGATGACTGAATTCTCAACGAATCTTCTGGAAGAAACTTGCTGAAATGCCCTAGATGGTAAAACATGGGCTGCTTGTAGAATTCATCTGCACTTTCATTAACTATGATAGGACTATCATCATAGTTCTTAGCCCAGTTCGGACCACCTTGAAGGTTAAGGCACATATTCCAGTCTACCCAACCAATAGACCAATGGTTGAGGTTGTCTAAAATATCATTGCTATACTTTTGCCCAGTCTTCCAATCACCTAAAGATGGTTTCGGTGAATTTTTATTACAAGCTTCTGTGGCAAGAATAAATTTGTCAGGAAACTCGTTGTGAGTATCTGATAGCAAAGAAGGTGGTGCTACATCGTTCCAATACCAATGCACACCAACACCAGAGATATACTTTTCAGCTTCAGAATCAGAAAAAACAATTTCAGGAAATGTTGGCATGAAAACTCTTTGGTCATCAAGTATCATTAGGTTGATATTTCCATAACCGTCTCTGTGCAATGCAGGCCCCAAGTCCATTTTTATGAAATCTCGTTGAGTTTGTGCAGTAAAACCTAATGATTGCCATGTACTACTTATTAGTAATCCATTGGATGGCTCATTCTGTGCAGTAACTCCCCAAAAATTGATTCCATGCTTTTTGTATTCATCAAAAAACTTGGTGAAGTAGCGAGCCCATGTCTTGTGATATTTATCTCCAGCCTGGCCTTTCAGCCAGCCTCGACCTATTTCGTTGTCATTAGTTTTCATCCAAGCAGGAGCAGTCCATGAACTTGCATACAAGGACACAGGTTTCACAGTTATGTTCAATATATATTGCAAAACAGGAATTTTGTACAAGAGATCTTCTTTAGCTAATGCAAAGCTTGTTAAATTGAAATCATTTTCTTTGTCAAGGTAAGTGTATTCTCTAACAGAATAATCACAACTAGCCATTGGAACCCTTGCTATATTGTATTCAATTCCATGTTGACTAAAGTAGCTTTGCAACAGTCTTTCCTGAGCTTTTGTTGAAAGATTTTTCAAAGTTATTGTGGCTGCATCTGTAACTGCTCCTCCAAATCCTTTAATTTTTTGATAAGTTTTTGTGGCATCAATAGAAATGCTGACAGAGTTGGATCCATATGAAGGGGATTTTAAAAGTTTTTGCACTGAAAAGTTGAATCGCTGACCAGATTTTGTGGATGTGTAAACACTAACAGATTGAAAAGGCACTGGTCGCGTGGAACTGATTGTGTCACAGTAAGTGGAGTTACAAACACAAACTATTGATCCATGACCATAATCTCTTGCATAACATGGTGTATCATAATCATCCAACTTTGGTTCTGCCATGGCAACCAAAAGTGGAAGCATGACTACACAAAACAATAGATTCATGGCTACTGTACTTTATTCAACTATTTCATGTGACTGAAGCACCTAGAAACATAAAAATTAACCACTGGTACATCAATAGCAGCATGAAATCAAATATACTTATGAGTACTCTCTAGTCTAAACCCTTGACAGCCTGTTTTACCCTAAAAGAGGCAAGGGTTTAGACTAGAGAGTAATAACTATATTTGATTTAATTCGCTCTGCTTGGTATTGAGCACTTTTTGTAGTATTAATGGTATTTATTGTTCAATAGCAGCATATATACTCTAGAATAGATCAATGATTCTAAAAATTTTCAACACATGACTAGGCCTATTGTTACATAACAGCAGAAATTTGTTGACTCAACAGGAATAAAAAAAAGTTAGTTCAAGACACCTACATTATACACATACCAGCGTTGCCAACCTTGCGATTTTCTTGCAAATTTGTTTTTTTCAGGTTTGTATTTTTTTTTTAGTTAAGCAGAAAAGTTTTGTAGCCGAATTCGTACAATTGCTGCCTTTTAGCTAATTCTGGCAACTCTGCTATCACATCTTTCTGAGTAAACACTTGCATGGTCGAATGCACTCATTGAACCAATCATGTGACTGATACTTGACCACTCGTCAGCAGCCTGTCCAAAGTTTACAGAAAGGTTTGTTTGTTGTATCACTCGGCTCAGGTTGTTAACTACATTCTTGCTGTGCGGTGACGATTGACAACCAACAATCATTTTTACATGATAGGCCCAGGGCCTCCGAGAGAAATCAGCACTGGTCGGGAAACAACACGAAAATTGGGCCCCATAATATTTTTTAGCAAATATTGCATTGCATGTTCGTGTTAAGCTGAAATTAGCATACTTTCCTCAGCATGAAAAGAACTTCGTTCAATGTAAAAATCATCAATATATAATCACTGGGTTACATTTGCAGCAAAAATGCCATTGAGGCAAACTATTTTGTCTAGAAAGCTTTGTAAACACACAATAGGCCGACAGGCAACGAAAATAGTTCAACCAAGCATTTAATTCAGGAGTGTCCAAACTTTTCCCACGCGATGCAGATTTGATAATAAGTGTTCGCGGGCCAACAGCCACAATGATTTTTCTGAAAACTGCATGTTGAATTTACATGATTTTTGTGTGTCTGCAGGCCAAAAATAACACATCGTACAACAACAGGTACGGGCCATACAAAACGTCTCGTGGGTCGGAGTTGGCCCACGCGCCGGACTTTGGACATCCCTGATTTAATTCAAACTTACTTTGGACATCCCTGATTTAATTCAACCTTTTCTGGACTTTTTGCAATGCAAAGTTACGGATCATAGCATCAAATGATAAAATTTTGCGACGTCTGAATTGATGCACAACATGTATAGTTAGGCTTTTCAATCGGTTTTGAGTCATAGGCCAACTGGAACGCAAACAATTCTTTACAAATTTCAGTAATTGCTAAAACCACGTTCTCAAAGCACAGCCGTTGGAGGTAGCTACCGGAATACAAAACAAAATCATAACAAAACTATTTGGAAAAATCTTTCGAAAGTTGCAATCAATGATTCCTTGTGTAGAGATTATGGGGTGGTTCGTTCTAGTTTTCAGCTGAAGTTTGCTGTGTGACTTTCTGTCAAAAGTACCAACTCATCCAAAATGTCTTGAAAAATGTCATTGTTGTAGCCTACAAATGGTTTAAATTTGTCCCACATCCCCGCACCTGCACAACAGACATACGATGAAATTTTCATGGAACTTCAAACTCATCGTCGATATGTTTAAGTTTGTTCATACATTTGTCAATTCCAACAACTATCGAATCCTTTGCAATGTACGATAGAATACATTTCCTTCGAATGATTCAGCTAGTTAAGTGGAGTTATAAAAGCGTTCTATCCTCAGGAAAACAAAGTCATTTTTTTTAAAATTTACAATTGTCACTGCAACTTTAGCTTGCGAGTAGTAGCATACTCTTCTCAGCTTTCTCTTACTTAGATTACATCTTCCTTTAATTGCATTAAATTCATCAGTGAATCTTGTTTAGGACCGTAATCCACATAATACAAAGCAGTCACAAATTTAAAACTGCTAGTTGGAGGCTACTTTAGCATTGACTCAGCTTCCGATCAAGCTCTTGTTGGTTCCAACTTGATGCATTTAAGAAACGTCTTTAGAGCTTCAATTGCAGAAGGGTGATGTAAAGCATTGGGTTTGACTGCACCACGCCTTGATTACCCTCTCGAAGTCAATTTTCTTTGCAAGATGATAGGACAGCTTTCTTTAGATTTTTTAAAATTTTTCCTCTGACTGGGCTATAACTTTAAAGATGCCCCAAGCTTACAGATAATCAATTACACCAAAAATGATAAGACATTTGAACAACGCTGTCTGTAGGCAACATTAGGCTATGAATTCCAACTAGATTCAAGCAACAACATCCATAAACAAAAAACTCAAATAAAGAAAAAAACTCACTACCTTCCAAAATCACATCATGAGAAGCATGACCAACAAAAGGCTACTTGACCACACGAAAACAGAAGATCTTTTAACTATGACAAAATTACATCCAATTGCAGCAATAAGTTAATAAAATCAAAAGTTTTAAAACTGTTTGGCCACACTAAAAGATCACAATTCGGAATCAGCAAAGTTTGCACAGAAGGCAAAGTAGAAGGAAAAAGAAAACGGGGCAGACAACCAAAACGATGGCAAGACAACATCCAATCATGGACCGGACTCAACTTGGCGACACTGGGCGAGCTGGCTTAAAATCGCCACTCTTGGAAGCAAATAACTCATGTTGATGCGCAATCTGCTGCAGGCGGAGATAATGACTGATGATGATCCATAAACAAAAAATATACAGGATTTACTTTCTTTAATCGTGCTTGGAATGATACCTTTAACTTTCCCAGATAACTTATGTTGGATACAACATCCTATGCCTGGCCAACGCAGATTTTGAAGTTAAGGTTCAGTTGTCAAGCAAAAATAGTTCCCGCTTAGCTAAAACAGCGCCAATTTTCAAGTTGAAACTATCAATACAATCGAAACCGTTCAGTGATACAGAAATCATTTTAGCTTCAGATTTTACGTTTTGAAGCTGTTCAACATCGCCTACCTTAACACGAAAATGATTTGTTTTTGATGAGAAGCATCGAGAGTGACATTTACAATGAATGAGAAATACTTGGAACTACGCACTTCATTTAAGAATTTGTTGATTATTTAGTTGGTACATTTTTACTTTAGTACTAAAAATGGGCCCCCCTCAAAAGTGCAAAAACAAAAAACTACTCGTTTTTCCTTTACAATGTTTTGCTAGGGGGGAAACTGGCCCGACTTCCCCCCCCTCTCGGAGCCACTGGATAGGCCTACCATAAGTTTACTCTTCCGCTTTGGATTACTACTGAAAGCGAGACCTTTGTATCAACTGCGGTCTCGCATTCCTTGAGACCGTGCCATATTTTAAACTGATTGTCCTGCTTTGGTATCATGCACGTTATAACGTCCGCGTTTTTTTGCTTCTACCTTTTTCTAGACCTCTGCTATGTTAGCTAACTGCTCTAGGCTGCTGCTGAGTCGGAGTCTGCCTCGCTTTCTGACCTAGTCTTGTTCTGAAACGATCCCTGTTCCATATCTAGAAAGCTAAAACCTCAATTGCTAAGGTAACAGTTAGTCAGTAGATGTAACAGAAAATATATTTCGCACTTGCTAGTGCATTGTCAGTTCTGATAAAGGGACAAATATCAAAAAAAGGCCCTTCATCAGAACTGACGATGCACTAGCAAGTGCGAAATATATTTTCTGTTACATCTACTGACTAACTGATCCCTGTTACCTTAGCAATTGAGGTTTTAGCCTCTGCTGTGTTTGTCATATATTGTTTTTTCGTTGTGATGATCAGAAATAAAAACAAACAGAACTGATTCCTACATTTTTGTGTCATATTATACAGTGCAGTACCCTCATGTATTTAACCTAAAAAATTAAACTTTCAAGTTTAGCTTAACATTGTTACTTTGGCATCACTGGCCACAGTTTAGTAAATTTCACTCATAGTCATTCTGACGTCACAATTACTCAGCCTGATATGACTTGATTCTCGTACCCTAAATTAGTAAATTACCCTTTTGTTCAATTGCATTTCCGATGGCGATGGGTACTGCGCGACTTCTCGTTCTGCCTGTTTCAACACGTGGCAACAATACAAAATAAATTTTTGATCTCAACCACCGCTTTAGTTTAATCAGAAAAGCCACTCGCATTCCACAATGATCAGTCAGCTAGGAATCTTCATTGCGCTTCGATACATCTTGACGCAATTTAGTTTGTCAACATAAGATACAATTTTGGTAAAGAGGTGACTTTCTTCAACCATAAACTTTCAACCAACATAAGATGTCCATCAACTTTCTTCCGCTGCCTCGTGTTAACAGTTTATTGGAAACCACCTCAACTACGTCTATTCCCATATCTGTTACATCTTTGTAGCGAAAACTCGTATGCCTGCAACTCCGGCAAGTCCTAGCTGCAAACAGCAGCGGATCAAAAACATATTTGGGGAAGGGGGCCAGAGCAGCGCCCGGAGTCTCAACAACGCAAATATTCCAAAAAAAAGTTTATACCATAGTTTAATGTAGCCTCATGTGTTTCTATCATCCTCTCTGAAAATTTATTGTAGCCTTTAGCCCCACGTCATTTCCAAATATGAAGAACTTGCAAGAAGGTAGCCTAATGCAGTAAATTATAAACACCGCTGTCAAAATTTCAATTTGCATACCGTACGATAATTGTTTTGCTTTTTGAAAAAAATATAAATAGGCTATCAAAATCATAAAGTTAAGGGTTCGATGGCATCTGTCTGCAGTCCTTGAAAAGCGGAAAACTGTGCAGATTAATTAAGAATGAATAATAATTGCTTTCATGATTTTATAAACATCGGTAGGTAGTTAGCTGTGATGAAAGACTGTGTGTTTTGACAGTTTTGTTTCAGTTGCGTAACTAAACATGCAATAAAGAATTTGCCGAATCGTCTATAGGCTACATAAATAGATCTTAAGGATATCGTCAGTGTAACTTTAACTCGGATATTAACGTAGCGTTGCACACAAAAATAGCAGAATTAACAATTTTTCTCAGTAACTTTCAATATTTTATTTTGAATTTACTTGTCTTGCACCAAAAGCAGAGACTCAACACAGGCCGAATGGCGGACCACGCATTTCTTTTCCTTTCGTGACATGAATAATGAAAGCCACATAACTTAGTAAATCAGCGTAACGTATCATATTCTGTAATGTGCTTGATGAGGTACTGAGTTACCAAATAGAAACGCAGATAACTGGTAGGGTTGTTAGCCCATGGAAGAATTAAATTTTTAGAAAACATATGGGCCATAACGATTTAATATTTTTATGAAGGAATACGAGCAGCAAGACGATACAATATACGTGACAGGCATAGGCCATTACAAATTAATTTTTGTAAGAATATCTTGGTTCAACAGTTCAAGAGAACAGAACGAGCGACGGAAAGGTGACGAAGAGTAGGCAGGCTGGGGAGAGTGGTGGAAGAAAATAACAGAATTCATTTGATTCATGTGTGACAGAAAGGTGCCAGAAAAGCTGAAGGAAAAACTAAAAGAACCAGCAATGCTGTATGGGATGCATGTGGTAGCCCTGAAGAAAAAACAGAAAAGGAAAATGCAAGTGGCAGAATGAAAAGGTTGCGATGGTTTCTGAGGTTGACCAAGGAGGACAAAGTAAGGAATGAAATTATTGGAGAACGAATGCAAGTCGGAGAGCTGGAAGACAAGAGAGACACTCTTAAATGACTAGGCCACATCATAAGGAGAGACGAAGATTATGTCGGAAGAAGAATAAGACAATTGGAAGTTGGTAAAACAAAAGCGAGGAAGGCCGAAATGAAGATGGAGAGATTGTGTGACAGAAGATATGGAAAAAGTGGGAGTGAAGAAGGAAGATGCTGCTGACAAACTGATGTGGAGGACTGCAATCTGCACCGGCGACCCCACTTGAAGTCGGAATAAAGCCAAAAAAAGATGAAGGAACAGTTAGACAACACAAAATCAGCTAACAAATTAATTAGAAGTGTAACAATAAAATCGAAACACTGCATATTTTCTAATTGCAATCACCCAGTAGACGAGCAGCAAGACGATACAACATAACCTACGTGAAAGCCATTACAAATCAACTTTTTTTAAGAACAACGACACAAGAGATTCCATTGATTTAGCGCGAAGCTTGCTCGTTTCCAAAACCTCGTCATGACAAACATTCTGCTCGGTGTCGTACTCCGTGATGCACTGGTTGGTTATCAGGGAACAAGCGGCCACTGTGATCCCACAGTGCCGGGCTGCGATCACTTCCTGGGCAGTGCTCATTCCTATTGGACAGTTGAAAAGCATTACTTATGATCGACCAAAGGGCAATTTAAGCGTCATGTGACGCTCTAAAGCACATGTGCCAAACTCCGGTAAGAAGTCAAATCAGGCCGCTGATGCAACATTTTATGACCGGCATGGTGGCATTAAATTCCTTTTAAATTTGGCCTGCCAATACACTGCACTACAAATAGGTTTAACTTATATGATAGTATAATTAATCAAAAGTGATTTTGATTAATTATCATAGTCACTTTTGATCATAGATACGGTTTTCTAGTTTTCCATTCTTTGTTATCTATTTCTAACACATTGATTGCTTTATCTTTTGCATAATGCAAGTTTAGCATGATAATGTAATAGAAGCATATGTTCTAGATTTCACCGACATAAGCATTTCTTAATTCTACCTGTAAAATGTATCTTAGTTATTCTACTTTTCACTACGGTACTGCGTGTACGGACAGTTTTAGTATTTAATTGTTGCAATATTTTCTGTATTTGGCCTATTTACCAAAACTATGAAGAAAGGAAAAAGAAAAAAGCAAAGATATGGAGGTTTTGAACATGAAGTTTTATTTATTTAATATGTAAATTAGCCTTTTTTTCGGGCTAGTTGTGCTGGGAAGTCCGATTGGACGAAAACCGGTTCCACGACATACATTATAACTTTTATTGAAATACTGTTGTGCGTGTTAGCCTAGCCAAATGTTTTGAAGGTTTAGATTGTAGAGAAAAAACTATGAATTTGTTTTCATAATATAATTAATCTTCTTCTTCATCGTGTGTCACACGGTCGTAGTCCAGAGCATCACACAAGCTCTTGCTCTATCGTTGAACTCGGCAAAATCCTGTGCAGAGCATCTTGCTTTTAGGACAGAGCATTCGAGGAGATGTTGCATCGTTTGCTCCTGTCCACATTTACAACTCGTGCCTCCCAAAGAATATCCCCAGTGTCTCATCAACGACTTATACCTTCCAATACCAGTTCTTAAGTGGTTGAGGCATCGCTAATACTTCCAGGGTTCACGCTTTCCGGGAGGAAAGCCTTCTGTGGGAGAGAGTTATATATTGGCCGGTGTCAGCCCGGCTGCCAGCTCCTCCTTCCACAACTGGACCCGCACATTGGCGGCAACCTCATCTTGACCCAGTGGGACAACTGAACAAGGAAACTTTTTCTTGACTTCAATCGCCTGCGTGCTGAAGTTTGGCCATATAGTTGGTGTTTGAAATCCATATCCTGACAAGATCTTTCTTTTCTGCTGGTCACGTTTCTTCTGATGTTGGGAGGAGCAATTCTAGGCAGAATGTCTAGCGACGTGATGTTGATATTATTGATATTAAACTTAATATAAACTCATTTTCTTTCGTTACTCCGAAAAAGTTAGTGAAAACCTTAAGCAAGGAGTACAACTGATATTTCTTTGAGTCCAGATATCACTGTATCCGAATTTACTTTTTAAACTTTGAATATGATTGACTAATCAAGTACTACTGTATATAGTGTGTGTATTGTGTAAGTTTCTGATTTATGGTATGAATGTTTCTTGAAATACATTTTGCAATACATGCTGAACCAGTCTGGCCCACGGTTGGTATCGATTTTTAAATTTTGGCCCAAAGTCTTCTTGAGTTTGACACCACTAATCCAGAGGGGGGATTGTCAAATCCGTCATAATGGATTGTTGGCGAAAAAACGTCAGAGCCAATATGCCATAGTGTTATATTGCAGGAAAAAGCAGAAACATGACATTGTAGCCTATAATGCTTGAACAACCTTAACTGCACTTCAAATCAACACAAGACAACCAACTAATTTGAGTGATTTAGTATTTTAGATTTGCATCATATTCTATCTTTGGTTTGTTTTCAAATGGTGAGAGTGGCAGATTTTTTCTAGTTAGCGAAAAAATCGCTATCAATGACAAAATAAAATTTACACCCCAAAAACAGTCTCAATACTAAATACTGTGGCCTACTACACGTAGTTAATTCTAAGGCGTAGTGATAACCATTATGTGCAGTGATAAATTACGAAATGCGCAGTGATAAAATAAGCGTTTTTGGCCAAATAATAACCAGGGCTGTGGAGTAGAAAGGATTTTGGCGTGTCCGGAGTCGGAGTCGTTAAAATAAAAGACGGACTCTGACTTGCTACAAAACGATAAGCAATAGATTTTTTGTTTACAGCCTTGTTCTTCGTATTGAGAGCAACGACTTCACTAGAAGATGGATGGGTTTGTTCTTGATAGCTTTTATAAAAGTCAAAGTTGTAATTCTGATCACAACTTAAGTGAAATTAAATTTAAAAAAAATAAAAAATCCGTCAACACTGAAGCCGAGTCGTACATTTTTTACCCGACTCCGCAGCCTTGTCATGAACAACGCATACAAAACACAAAGTCGATTTCTTTTATGTCGTCAGCTGGGCTTTTATCAGATCATTTATGAAAAAATTTTTCTAATATTTTTCATCTGTTTTACTTTTACTTATTAAAACGCAACTTGATTGGTTATCGTCTCTCGTCAATTTCACAAAAAAAAATTGGATTTTGCACAGTAACCTAAATGAAACTGTGATGCACAGCAAGCAAAACAAAGAGCGAGGTAACCGGAAAAGAAGCTTTTGACTAGATGACCGCTTATGGTCTTTCGCTACCAGCCTGATTGCGCCATAATAATAAACAACATCCGTAACTTACAACGCATTGTTGTTACTTTTTATTTACTCTGCTTGTTTGTTTATATATGGCGCTATTGAAACAAAACAATTTGGCTTGACTTTTGCAAAGTTTGCAATTTCGTACTTTTCATGCCATATGGCATTATCTAACTATTTTCTAAGAAACTGTGCAGCGAAAAAAAAATTCTTAAAATAAAGTATGCTACTACAATATATGCAGTTGAGTATAAAAAGTCATCAAACTTTCTGGTTGTAAGTAAATCTCACATCGATGGCAATGAACCTTTTCTTACTAACGGCGTTCAAAAAGTTACTTATTAATAACCAACCAAACAATGGCTATATTAAAGTAGGGAATCGAATGCTTACCAGCAGCGTCAGCACCCATAGTCTTCAGCATTCTTATTTCCGCAATGGTTTCATAAGTTGGACCACATACATTGCAATATACGCCCTCTCTTAAGTACGTGTCCACCTTCAATTCTTTGGCACAGGTCTTTAGCAATGCCCGTAATTTCGTGTCGTAAGCATTATTCATTGATACAAAGCGTGGACCAAAGCTGTGAAACAATTGTGTAAGCTTAAATAAACTGCAAAAATGTCGTGGACCCGGCTCATGACTTGTTTCAGCATGAAAGCAATTTAACACAACAGTGTAAAATACAACATCGACATCAAGAATATTAATTTGTTTTCTTAATTTGCAATTTTTTATTTAAACCATCTACTGTTTTAAAAACACGTCCAAAATACCTCTCGTCGTTGGGCCCTTTCAATGGATTATACCCGGCCAGCCCAGGGATGCTAATGTGGTCTTTAATCAGCATAAAGTCTCCCACCTTAAAGTTTGGGTTGATTGCACCAGCAGCATTGGTGACAAACATCATTTTAACTCCGAGAAGTTTCATAACGCGAACAGGAAATCCAACCTAGCAGAAAGTTTGGTGCAAATTAGGTATCGTAAACACAATATTTATGTTTTCTATTACCTTAAGTATCTTGTTCCATGACCTGTACGGTACACTACAGTGTACGTAGTAGAATATTTGTAGTTAGTCCAAAAAGGTTATCGTAAAATAATTTTTAGAAATAAAACAAAAAGATAAAAAACTGAAGTTACTACAGCATTTTAAAAACAATTCACATTCTCTTACCACCCAAGCAGGATAACCTTCATATGGATGAAATCGTCCTTGCATGCAGACAACATCTTTTCCACTGATTTTACCGATAACAAGTTGACCTTTATGGCCTGGTACTAAAACACATTTAACATAATGCAGATTAGCCTAAAATTATAATGCAGAAACGGAAAATCTCTAGGTGTCAGTACTCAACTATCGTAGTTTATGAACCAGATATACCACTGGCAGAAAGTGAAGCCTTTCTGTTACCATCTTCATACGCATTATTCTTCTCTTGCTGCCTCTTAAATGTGTAGAAAGCAGTTGAACAATGAGCACACAGCAGAAAGAATGGATTGAGATCGAGTGTGGCCGCTTCGGAGACGACCGTTTCGAAAATGACCGCTCTCATTCCGTTTCTATGCCGCTTCTATTTCTTTAGAGAAATCGCAAGTGGTAATTTAGGCAGAGTGAATGGGTTCTGCTACTATTCGGTGAGTCCGATTCGGTGAGTTCCTAACCTCTAACCCTAAAACGGCAATGATAATTAGGCTACGGTACCCGATAATTTAAAAAAAAATTGAAAAAATCTCCCGTTAAGGGATCGGACTCACCGAAACGGGCCATTCCGGAGTGAATGTACTTCAGCTTTTATCTTGTGAGTAAATCTAGCGGCTCGATTAAAAATTAGGTAATTAATGAGCATTTATGCCATTTGGCATATGTCAGCCTCAGATGATATTTCACTGTTTCCCAAGTATTTTCCGTTCAAGGTCCACTTTTGCAGAAAATTTGGTTGACTATGTCACACAACAAGACCAACAAAAATGTGTTGAGACTTGAACATATCCACAACCGCACGGTATCTGTATTTGCCTGATTTCTTGAGTTGAAATATGAACAATAACTAGTCTTTAAAATGCATTCTTGTAAACAGAATTTTTTAAAAACGATTTTGAATAGTATGTCTGAGGTAGTACTGTACCTGTTGATTCGACAAAAGATGGAATTTCTTTATAACTCAAAATTATTTTATTCTCCACTATATCACCCAAGCCTCCCAAACCAGAGCCACAAATGATTCCTATTTTGGGAACAGCTTGAATTTTGCTTTTTATGTAGTTTGCTGATTCTTGAACTTTACTGGAACTATAGCCATCATTCTGACTGAAAAACAAATAAAGTTTATCGAAAGGGAACATGCAAGCTAGTATACAATCTATGAAAATCAAGCATCTTGCACCAATTCTACTATTAGAATTATAGAAAAATACTCAGCTCTAACGTTAAGTGACAGTGTTTATCATTCAACTTTTTAAGATTGAGTTGAAGGTAAGATACTCAACATGGTGTGGTCATTCAACTTATTTGCACCAAAAGAAAGATAACACAGTATGTGAAAAGAACAAGTTGTTTTGTTTAACTTACCTTGGCAAATTCTGCTTGGTGCTCATGTTAAAGTAAATTGTTAGTAATCTCAAGAAAACAAAATACTACAAAAAACAAAGTACAGCATATATTGAAAATCTTATACCTTAATTCTGAAATAAAAAGATTGAGCCAAACTGGGAGAAGTTTTTAGTTTGTTTGAAACCGGTCTGGCAACACTGATAACTTTATTTGTAGCCTACGTGTTTATAAAATTAAATAGCCAATGTGTGTAGCCGGTTTTCCTCGCATTTCATGTCACCGTAATCCACCAACCCAACAAATTCACAATTTTTCATCACCAAGTTTTCTCTTACCGGAAAACATCAAATACTGGCTAAAACAAACATTGAGAAGTCGTTAAAACAACCATCAACAACGTACTCAGGGCTGCGATTTTTGCCTTTTTCGGTGACGAGGTCACTCGACACGCGCCATCACTATTCGACAAACGCTGTGCCTTACGAAAAAAAAACTAAAAAAAAAAGGAAAAAAAAAACTGAGAGAGGAGTAAACGTCGTCAGGTCGAGAAACAATCGGGGGGGGGGGGGCATCACGTGATGCAATCATAAGAGTGCTGACTTACGTAAACTTTCTTGCGCCAGGTACTTCAAAGCAAGGTCTAAAAGCGACGCTTCACACGAGAAACTCCCAAGGCGTCAGCGCCGCCATTTTGAACACTGCGGGAGAATGGTTTGATCGAAGTTCCAACGCCTGGCATCAAACATTTCGCCACACACGTTTTGTGCTATTCGACACAACGGGTTTCTTTTATAGATAAAATAACCGAAGTAGGCTACTTTAATTATCAACGTGTTTGCCAGTTTGTATTTATGTCTGACTTATGCACTTGTTGTACCAAGATTGCAGAAATGTTTTGCAATGTGAATAAAGAATAGTAGACAGATAAACACGGTTGCAACTCGGCTTCCTTCCACTAAAAGAGTTTCTGTGATTGCGTAATGGGCGATTTTGCATTTGCATTCACAAAAGCACACAATACTAGAGTAGTCTATCACGAGTCACGACCGCACTGTTTGATTTGTAGTGATGCAATAATACCAAAAGTAGCGATACGCACGCTGTTACGTTAAATAACTCAGGGGGAAAAGTAAGTTAATTTTGGGTTGATTCAACGTTCGAGTCAGCACAAATCTATTTAATTTTCCTGGTGAGTTACATTGCGTACCCAGACAGCAAAAATCATCATTTTTACATTGATTCAACGTCTACAGACGTGAAGTCAATGCAAAAATAACAAATTTTGCTGCCTGCGTAACAATGCCCAAGAAAAAATTTACGTTTGTTTTACATTAATTCGACATCTAGCGACTTTGAATTATCATAAAATAGCGTTAATTGTTCAACCAGGTACCGGTAACAAATTAATATCTCACTGCGAGATGATTGCCTCGATTTACGTTTACACTAACATAATTTCAGCACAATTGAGATACTGCGGGCAAACAGTTATAGCAGGGGTAGAAGTCAAACCCACGTCAATGAAATGACTACCACCGCCTTAACCCTCTGCGCCAAGTCAACCGACGGCAAAGCGATGATTTGATTTAGCTAGAATTTGCGTTTTTCCTTGGTTCTTCCTAAACGCAACCTTGATGACGTCATGAACAGCGTAGCTTCTGATTGGTTAATGGTTCGTGGTTGGTTCGTGAAAAATTAGAAATCTACGAGTCTGTTTGATAAAGAACTAGCTGTCAGAATCGGAATCATAAGACGCTGTATGGGAGGATGAAGCTGTCGCATCGTCACTGGAATACTTGAAGACACAAAACTGCCCGTTCATGAACGCTCAATGCCATATGATCAGAAGCATTATTTTTCTTTTCTGCCGACTGTTTATCTAATTTTGTACTACTTTTTTAACTTGACCCCGTAGCTTTTCTAATTCCGATTTGTTTCCGTCATAAAATTCTTTACAAATTTTGCAAAATACCACACTAACTTTTCCTTCTGTTTGATAACACTGGTCTACACGATTTTTGCTCTGTGAACTTTGAAAACTGATTTAGAGTAATTTTGGGTTGCTGAATCCGAATATGACCTCAGATTTATGCTATCACATCAGGTTTGTGAGATATGATAACAGCATATTGTTACTTTTGTCAAAAGTGGAAGATTTGACGTTGCGTTTATTGCACATACACATTGTGCAAGATCCAGAAATCCAGGCCATGTGGTGCATAAGTAGCTGAAATACACCTACCAATTATAAGTTTGATACCAATTTGTTTTCTAAGCAACATTATTAACAAGGCAGTAATAACAAGCTAAAAGGGAGGCTGTAAGTGTAACTGACCCCCTCCCCCCGTCAATGTTTTGCATGAAAGCACAAAGATTTAAGCAAGCCTATGGCAATGCTTGTTCAGTAACCATATTTAGGCTGTTTTGGCCTGTCTAACACTAACCTTTCGTTACAGCACTGCATATGTTGGTGGTAAACGCAACGCCAAATCTTCCACTTTTGACGAAAGTAGCAATTTGTTGTTATCATATTTCACAAACCTGACGTGATAGGATAAATCTGAGGTCAGATTCGGATTCAGCACCTCAAAATTACTCTAAATCAGTTTTCAAAGTTCATGGAGCAAAAAAAAATTCTTTTTTTGTAGACCAGTGTAATCTATGGCAGGTAAATTCCACTTTTAAACTGTATCTTCTTTCACGATGATTTATATTCGCAACGACACCGGTAAACATTAAGCATTCGATGAAAGAATAACTTTTGCGTAACAATAAGCCGGTATTTAAAAGGTTGCAAACTTTTTACAGTTCACAAGAGCATTGTCAGCGCATAAAATAGCTTGCGTGATGCTCTGGGCTACCGCCGTGTGACACGCGATGAAGAAGCGCATAAAATTTCGTTTGATTAAACATTAAAGCACACAGCAATTGTCGCAGCAATCCAAGGAGTGTTGATTTGGCGACGGCAATGTTTTTGCCGTCGTAGATGGAATCACTCAACCAGCGTGCGATTAAAAACTTAAAGTAAGTGACTCTGATACCACACAAATTGTGCGGTAACTCGCGGCCAAATGCTTATAATCTGATTCTTGTGACGTCATATTACTATTCGACAAACAACCGTAGAATTTTTGGTCGTTCGACAAGAAAGAAAAAATCGCAGCCCTGAACGTACTGCTTGCAGACAATTGATTAGTGTATTGCATTAAAAGTAGGTACCGTACATGGAATAAGCATATCATCATACTGTAGTACCTTTCATTTCATCTAATGTAATGTATGCTTCAACAGGACTTAATAACTTGCGCATTGCATCAAGAGCTACAGGGTTTATTCCTGGCTTAGACACCAGCAAGTTCCTTCACACACCACACATACTTCATTGGTACAGTATGTATGTGGACATGTAAGCGTTTAATGCTCACTTACGATTAAATGATACAAATGATATTTGGTAGACCGCACCCATAACATATACTCAAGAACATATCTGGCTTAGCAGCCAAATCTGTATCAATTTAAGATGCACACATGCTACCCATCAATGACAGAAATAATTGCTAAATCAAGCAGATGGAATTTTTTTGTAACCAGTGCTTGTGGGTAACCACTTATTAAGATTTAAAACAACATTATTTGCTGATGACACCAATTTACATATGACATATAAAAACTTAATTTGCCTTGAAAAAAAAGTAAATGAAGAAATGAAATTGGTCGATATGTGGATGAAACAAAATAAGCTGTCAATTAACTATTCAAAAACTGCATTCTTGATAATATGTAAAAATCCTTTCAATTAAGTATTATATTAATGAAAATCCTATTCAACAAGTAGATTCAATTAGCCTAAATATCTTGGTGTTACCCTTGATAACAAGCTATCATGGAAATCACATTTAACTAGTTTTCGCACAAAGCTAAATAAAAATTTGTGTAATTCTATATAAGCTCAGACATTTTGTACTACTTAGTACATTGCGTGTTGTTTATTTTGCTCTTTTTCAATCTCATTTACAAATTACATTATTCATTAATAAATTGGGGTAGGGCTGATAAATCTATTTTACATCCCATAGAAATCATTCAAAATAAAGCTCTTAGAGCATGTTTATTTTACCCCAGACATATCCCAGTAAATTTGTTATATGTTAAATTTGATGTTCCCAAGCTTAATGACTTAGTTGAAATTGAGCTTGCCAATTTTATGCACTAATATAAAAGTGGACTTCTACCTGATTGATTCAGTGCTTATTTTAATGATTTAAATAATATACATCATCATAATCCTCGCCACAAGATAAAATCCCAATATTTGTTATCCAGAACTAATAATAACTCCGGCCAAAAAATGCTACAGTACTTGAGACCCTAAGCATGGGGTAAGGTCCTGTTTTTTTTTTCTCGGTCATTTATCGGTCATTTACCGATTTTTAGTAAAATGTACTAAAAAGATATAGTCAATTCGGGCGAAATGACACAACGCTGTTTCAAAGATTCGCTGAGAAACACGATAACATTTCTCAGCGAAACTTAATGTTGTAGCTAGTCAGGAAGTGCAAATTTTGGTTTGTAGGATACCAGCTACTTGAAAGGAAATATTTTCAGCAGAAAAAATAGGCAAAATAAATAAAAAATAAGTCAGTTCGGACAAATGACCGAAATGTCTCAGCAAAAATAAAAAACAGGGTAAGGTTCCTTCAGAAATTAAAGGTTTGTCTCCTTTTTCATTTAAAAAGCAATATCAAACGTATTTGGTCGGTTGTTATTCTTGCTAAATGCAACTCCATTGTGTATTTTTCAGTGGAATTGATCTAACATGTCTGACAGCTTTTGGGATCTAATTTGTGTTTTGTTTGATTTCTGTGTTTTTGTTTTTTATGTTATGTTCATATATAATTTTCTCATGTTTTGGCTTGCATTTACTAACCCCCACGTTGCGTTTGTAACCTTATTCAACGTTTCATTATTTTCTGTAAGTGTTTTCAGTATAATTTTCATTGGTAATAATTTTTTGTAAAATACTGCTGCCGGAGTGGAAGCTAACTTGGTGACCTCATAAGGTCTTTCGCTTCCACTTCCATGTAATGTACCAGAGTATATATTTGTCGTGATAATTTGAGAAAAAAATAAACCAGTGATTGATTAATTGATATTCAAATAATGTGGAGTGACGTAAATCTGTGTTCAACTGAGACAAATCAGGACACCTCTAACCACTGTATGCCACATTCTTTGTCTCCAGATTTTCATTAATTGACACACGACAGCAAAATATGTGTATCAGTAACCAAAAGCAGTTAGATTACATATGGAAGTTAATTGAATAAAACCATAACTAATCAGTAATCACCCAAGTCTTTATAATGATAATAATAACAGCATTTTTTACAGCACCATGTCCACAGTGCAAATTATGTTTCTAGTAAAATATAATGCATCAAGCAAGTTTTGACTTTGTGTAAGTTTTCAACCATAGCACGAAGATGTATGATGTTAATACCAGGGGCGCCGGAAGCTGGGGGGCAGATGTCCCACTTGCCATCAATTTTTCTGAAAATGGAGGGGCAACAGTGCCCTTTTAAGGTCATGTGAGCTACTGCACAATGCACATTTTGCAATATAACAATATTCAGTTATTCACGGCACAAAATTCTGCCACACAGTAGGTTACATCATTATGACATAGCATGATGCCCTTCTTTGTATACAGGACACTTGTATCATTACTCGATAGTGAGCTATGATAGATGAGCAATGAGCATTATCCAATTTTTCTTTTAATTTTTAAGATAGATGAGCATTATATAGCGATAATGCTCATGTAGGCCTCGAAACAACTTTTTTTTTCCGGCGGCCAAACGTGTCCGACTGAAGCAAGCTGTTCGGCGGCCAATCACAAGCACATGGCGGCCATCGCAACTTCGACACGCATCAACACACAGTCTTCGAAATTAGCACATTTTTTCTTCGGCGAAAAATATACTAGAGTAGTCTATCACGACCGCACTGTTTGATTTGTTGTGATGTAATTATGCCAAAAGTAGCGATAAAGCGAGCTACAAGATACGCACGTCGCACGTTGTTACAGTAATTCACGTTAAATAACTCACGGGAGGAAAGTAAGTTAATTTTGGGTTGATTCAACGTTCGAGTCAGCACAAATCGATTTAATTTTCCCGGCGGGTTATATTGCGTAACAACAATGTCCAATAAGAAAGTTACGTTTGTTTTACAATAATTCGACATCTAGCAACGTTGAATTATCATAAAATAACGTCAATTGCTCAACTAGGTAACGATAACAAATTAATAGCTCCCTGCGAGGAGATTGCCTCGATTTACGTATACACTATTATTACACTAACATAATTTCGGCACAACTGGGATACTGCGAACAACACAAAGTCTGTTTGATAAAGAACTAGTTGTCAGAATTGGAATCATCAGATGCTGCATCGGAGCACGAGGTTGTCGCGTCATCACTGGAATCAGACACTTCAAGAAGCTCATCGCTTGGCTGTAAATCTACACCGTCTTTGCCGTTCGCAATGAAGCGTCCACGTTTTGCGGCTTTTGGGCTTTGATACCAATCCACACGCCTCTTTCTTTTTCATAGAGATCCATCAGGGTGTTGACTGAGGAACAAATCTATGGCTGTGCCATAACGGCTGGGAGGAATGTCTAACCCTAACCTTACAAGCGCTCGTGTGGCCTCGGCATTTTTATTGCCGACGCTAATGCGCCATTTGCCGATGCTAATTTCGAAGACTGAATATATCGCATCAATAAAGAGTATTGTGATGTCACTTGCATCCTGCGGATGTCAGGCATCAGCTGCTCGGTCAATCAATAATGTTAACAATTCAAGCATAGACATTAGACAGGGTGTATTTTGATTTATCGGATACTTTGACTGCTTTCTAATCCTTTGTGATTATAAGTGGCAAAGTACTTTATTCACAAGACCGTTTGAGTAAAAAATTTTCGGAACTTCATGGCGGACAAATGCAGCCGACGGAAGGGCGAGACCCGGCGGACAAAATGTCGGTTTCTGTAGGTTAATCGCGGCCATGGCCGCCTTCAGTTTCGAGGCCTGTCATGGGTCATTCCATGCCAAATGAGCAAATGGGTTACACCACATGTCATAAATTTTATTGAAATTTGGCATACTTGTAGATGTCAAAAAAATATTAAGAATGCAAAAAAAATTTTTGGAAAATTTTAAATATTAGTAGAGTTATGGTTATTAGAAAAATCACCATTTTTGCCTGTTCCGTTTCAGTGATTTTGTCCAATTTCTTATTATATTTCTAATTTCTTAACCTGTGATCAAACAAAATGGCTGAAAATTGCTAGACAGACATTTTAAGACCCAAGGAATCCAAAAATGTAAATTAAAAAGTTGACAGAGAACTTCTTGATATGATTATAAAGGTTTCAATTTGCTACATGCATTTTTCGGAGGCCAAACTTTGGGGGCCTATAAAAAAAATGGGTATAAAAATTAAGAACTGACATTCACATATTTTATACTTCTATCAATACTCTTTCATGTCAAATAAAAAATATGAATTAATTTTGATAACTACTATGATAAAAGCTAAATTTTCTGACTTGCAAATTTTGTACTTTTTTACACTCACTGTTCAAGATTTTTGTCTATGACATCACAATTTACATTATTGCTTGTTGATGACATCACAATTTACATATTGTTATGTCATCAACGTCACATCTGATCCTGTTCAATGTGACCCATGCCTTTCTTGAGAGGTCTGCTCCAGGAGGGATGGAGAGTGCTGGTATAACTGAAAACTGGGGAGGGATATGTGGCAGCTCGTTCCATTTCTAGGCCCATGTCTCCATGCAGCTGAAGTTCTTATCCACAAGCTGTGTAGCATATCGATGGAATGGGCGCCTTGATGACAGGCGTTGGGGTCTGACTGGTCCATATCTTTGGGAGTGACTGTGGAGAAGGTGTTGAGGATCGAGTCTTGCATGCAAAGCCAGTTTGTGAGAAGCTTCTTCCCTACGGACATGAGCAGGAGCAATGCCAGCCAAAGTTGGCAGATAAGCAGTAGGTGTGGGGCGGAGACAGCCAATGATGATGCGCAAGGTGTCGTTAATGCATACATCCATCTTTTTTGTGTGTCTGCTACGGTTCCACACAGCTGTGGCATATTCGGCTGAGCTGTAGACCAAGGCTAGTGCACTTGTACGCAAGGTTGATGCTCGGGCTCCCCGTCCTGTTCCTGCAAGGCTTCTCAAGAGGTTATTTCTCGAGGTAACTTTGGCACGGAGTGACTCGATGTGGGGTCTGTAGGTCAACTGTCGGTCAAGTTTTACTCCAAGGTAAGTTGGGTTTGGAGTATATGGTAAAGGATTTTCTTTTAGCGAGACAGACAGTTGACGCTGGGATTCCCGATTATTTAGATGGAAAGCGGAGATTGTTGTTTTCGACGCATTCAGTTTGAGCCTCCACTTGTCCAGATAGTCAGCCACCAGTTTCAGGTCAATTTCAAGTTTACTTTCCACCTCGTGCCAGTTCCTGTGAGCGTATAGAAGAGCTAGATCATCCGCATAGCCATACTGTTGCGATGTAGTGCATGGGAGGTCACTTATATAGATATTAAATAGAAGTGGCGATAGTGTTGACCCTTGGGGGACGCCATTTTTCAGGCGGCGTGGTCTGCTGGGTTTTCCCTCGTTGGTATGCAGTATGAAGGTACGGTTCGAGATGGTCTCTACCAGAAACTTAACCATGTGTCGGTCAGGAATGAGTTGTAATAGTTTCATAGTAGGACCGCGGTGCCACACAGTGTCATAGGCTGCTGTAAGATCCACTAGGACAGGGTTGTCCAAACTTTATGGGACGCGGGACGCATTCGGCAAGGAAATTAGATCGCGGGCCGCAGTTGACATTTTTCCTCTTATACACTGTCTCACCGTACCAGATGTAAAGTAAAACACGTACATGTGTAAATGAATCTTTATATTTATCATAAAAACATATTGGGGAATAGATTAAAGAAGCTAAGATGTGAATACTACGAATAAGAGAGTTTTGGAAATTTTAAGCAACGTCAGTAGACCAGGAAACCTTAAAAATAACTGACAAGTATGAATAAGAATAAACCATAAATTTATTCGTAAAAAATATTTAAGGAAGTACGTAAAACGGTACAGTTTACTTAAAATTCAGTGAGATGGGTGTGCCTGCATTTTGGAAGCCAGCTCCTTTGTGTCAATGTCAACTGAGGTTAAGGCTAAACGAAGGCAGGCTTCGAGAGATGTTTGTTTAAGTAGATTCCTCTCTTTGGATTTAATCGACTTCATTGCGGAAAATGCTGCTTCACAAAGGTAGGTACTGCCAAACATTGACAGCAAGTGCAATCCAAAACGGCGTAAATTAGGATAATGCTCTTCAGAAAGAAGAGGCCAAAATTGAGTGATTGGCAGTGTAGCTTTGCTTAATGCAAGTCACACAATTCAAGCTGCAAATCGTCATCGGCTTCTGATATAGTTATAGTCAGCGGAGCATTGAATACATTGAAGTTTTTTGGATTTAGCCATCAAAAGTGATACATCATAAGAAGCAATGGTTGTAGAAGACGAAGGCTTCACTAATTGAAACATGTTTTCTTGACGCTTACGCAGGTTTGATTTGAGATCATTGAGTAGGGCTCGCCGCGCCTCACCAGTGTATTTATCATAGCCAGTGACATGAAGAGTGCTGTAGTGTCGTTGTACATTGTACTCTTTCATAACAGATATCATTTCATTACAAATTAAACATAAAACTTATATGCGGGTCATTCTATTATAATACAGTCACACTGTGTAACCCATCCTCTCAGAATTTCTTCATTTTTTAATATGTTAGAGCTACTGGGAAAAGATGAAGATTGGCATTTACGCTGTCAAAATCCATCAAGCGGTTTTCAAGATATCGACAGTTACATTTTTGCCACTAGGGGCGCTGTTTTCGCATCACAAAAACAAAAATGGCTTATAATTCTTATTTTATAAGATACAGAAATAATGAAAATATGTATTCTTATAGTTTTTGGGGCAAGGAATTCAAATATGTTATTACATTTGTGAAAAAAACAAAGGGAAACACTTTATTTTATTGAACAAAAGTTTTGGGGTGCTTCATTTCAATGCCCCATATCTCAAATCTGCAAAAAGATTTTTTCCCCCAACCAATGCTAAACTGTCAAGAAAAGCTACCTGCTTCATGTGCAAAAGTATGATAAATACGTTTTGTTTCAAACTTCTGCAATTGACAAAAATGTTTCATTGCTATATTCACAATGTTTTCAATCAATAGACTTGAAGTATAATACATGATCACATTTTATTCTATTTGAATTAAGGCACTAATGATGCTCTACAGTAGCAGAGCGAAATGCATATGCCATAAATAGGGCTCTGCTGATTCTCCATGCACTTTTAATAAAAAATACATGATCACACAGCATATGCATTATGATGTCAATCATAGTAAATATTCTGGAGTAACAAGATATCCAGGCTATCTGTTTCATGTGTAAAAGTAAGATAAATGTAATTTGTTGCAAAATTTTGCAATTGTCATGAAAAAAAACAACATTTTATGAGTACTTCAAAATACACTTCTACACAGTACACACTAGTTAGTGATGCTATTTATGATTTGATATATAGATTGAATGTAGAGCATACACAAAACTGCAATATATCAGGATTAAAAAGTGCCAGTGATAAGTCAAGGAGAAACCAAAATAATGAATGCAAGATTTCGCAGGGTTGATCGGTTTAAACTGGGGCGGTTTAAACGGCCCGGTTAAAACCTGGTTTAAACCGGGAAGTTTTGACCACCTATTACTGGTCAAAACCCCTTTAGTGTATGAATCAAGTTGCTTTTCAATTGAATTAAAAATATTACCCTCCATGTTATTGTTTAGTAATGATGTTCAACTATATTTTGTTTTGATCAACAATAATCTAAATGCTGGATTTGGAACAAAAAATATTCAATTTCTTTGTTTATTTTTGATATTTCAATCAGTTGGTATTTTAATTATTGATATTTCAATTGCGTGGTTATTTTAATTATCGAGAAAATTTAAATTCTAACAATAAGTTTCTGATAAACCAAAAAATGCTTGATAGAACGATGAACCATTTGCACAGCCAACTGAAGTACAAGAATTTATTCCAACATATTTTTTTTTTATGAAAAACATTTGCCATAAAATTTGCGCAACATTTGCCCTCCCGTTGCGTAGCACATAAGACGTAGCATGACATGTAATTAAGGTAGTAGTCTTAACGCTGTTTGATGTCTTGTTTTTGGCGGTGCTGAAACAAGAGAAAAATCCAAGATAAATATAATCTTTCGTATGAATTTTACAGGCAAGCCATCTGTGACTGCCTGACAGGTCGGTATTGGCGGCCATTAATGAAAGTTCAGGCGGCCATGGCCGCCAGCTATTTCGAGGCCTGCATATCAATATGGTCACAACTGCTTTTATATTTCCTAAATAGCCCATAGTCCAGGTAGCCGACCATTCACTACATAAAAATATTCTTCTGGGTTTTGACCGTTTAAACCTAGTTTTCACCGGTTAAAACCAGGTTTAAACCGCTTCAAAGTGATCAAAACTGGTTAGAGATCAACCCTGATTCGATAGTTTGACAAAGATTTCTTGCTAATTAGTACAGTGGCAGCCAACCCTCAAATAAAGAGAGGGCACTCAATGATGATGAATAGAAAATTACAGCTTCCACTAAGATAAAAACGCAAACTCTGCATCAGTAATTTGATAAACACGTCCAGTTCTGCTGATGCTCGGTGCAGCAACTTTTGATATAACTTTTGTCTTAGGAACATATAAAATATCATCATGTTTTGGCCATTGAAACGTTTGACGTGGCCCACTGGGATGCATGAACTTGACTAAAAGTTCTTCATCAGCTGCTGTATAATTCAAGATAATACCAATCCACCATGCCTGGTTGTATTTCACTGCAACATACTCCTCAACATTGAAGTTTTCAGTTTGCTGATGGCTATCAAAAAATTTGAAACAACCTGCAAACAAATGATCCTCTGCTGTGAATTTAAACCTGATGCTTGCAATACATTATAAGGAAAACAAGTGATAGCTTCTGGTGCCTGGTATTGTGTGGCCTTGAATGTATTTTTTATTTGAAGCCAGTCGAATATCAATGAGCTTTTCTTTGGATAAAAAATAAAAACTGATTGAAGGCATAGCTGATTTGCAACAACTGTAAGCATCTTTCGCTGTCAGAATTTGATTTTGGCATGGCTGAGCTAAACTTTTGTGGAAAAGTTTTCGTTTAATTGCCCCACCAAGTCCATCAAAACAAGTCTTGTCATGACTTGTAACGAAATTCCAATTTGCAGAAAATCCAAAGACCTGTTGATGATAGGTCAGACTTGAAAAAATTTTGAAGTTTTTTGTATTGCCCAGCACACCCATCTGAAAAGTACATACTAGATGGGTTGAATGAATGGATAGTTTTGTTTCAAATAGTGAGCCAATTCTTCTTGCATTGCAAACACAAAACTTGTATTATGATTCAGGTCATCAGAAAAGAAGGCCATGCTCTGTTGAATATGAGATGAAGTAGATACTGTAGAGCATCATTAGTGCCTTAATTCAAATAGAATAAAATGTGATCATGTATTACACTAGTCTATTGATTGAAGACATTGTGAATATAGCAATGAAACATTTTTGTCAATTGCAGAAGTTTGAAACAAAACGTATTTATCATACTTTTGCACATGAAGCAGGTAGCTTTTCTTGACAGTTTAGCATTGGTTGGGGGAAAAAATCTTTTTGCAGATTTGAGATATGGGGCATTGAAATGAAGCACCCCAAAACTTTTGTTCAATAAAATAAAGTGTTTCCCTTTGCTTTTTTCACAAATGTAATAACATATTTGAATTCCTTGCCCCAAAAACTATAAGAATACATATTTTCATTATTTCTGTATCTTATAAAATAAGAATTATAAGCCATTTTTGTTTTTGTGATGCGAAAACAGCGCCCCTAGTGGCAAAAATGTAACTGTCGATATCTTGAAAACCGCTTGATGGATTTTGACAGCGTAAATGCCAATCTTCATCTTTTCCCAGTAGCTCTAACATATTAAAAAATGAAGAAATTCTGAGAGGATGGGTTACAAAATTTCAAAATTTTGACTGTATTATAATAGAATGACCCATGCGGATTTTTATAAATTTACCATTTTAAGGTTGTTTTTCTAGGGTCGGCTTATATGCGAGGATATACGGTAATTTTTAAAAGTTTTCTAGAAGAGGTGGCGGGCCGCATTGAAGGAGGTCGCGGGCCGCATGCGGCCCGCGGGCCAGGCTTTGGACAACCCTGCACTAGGACAACACCCACCTTCTCACGAGCTTCAAAACCACTTTCGATGTCATCCGTAAGCTTGACAACCTGGTCAGTTGTACATCGGCCGAGTCGGAATCCAGCTTGTTCTTTTGGCAGTTTTGGATCAACGATTGGTTCGAGTCTGCTCAATAAGAGACGCTCAAGTAACTTGTATGGTACACAGAGCAAGAAAATAGGCCTGTAACTTTTAGGGTTACTCAGCTGGCTTGTTGGGCTTTCTAATGGCTATGATGTTAGCTTTCCTCCAGATCTTTGGGAGGAGCAACTTCTTTAGGCAGAATGACATGAACTGTCGCAGCCACTCTCTTGCGAGTGGTCCAATATGTTTAATTAGCTCTGGTGGGATCTTGTCTGGGCCTTGTGATTTGCCAGTTTTTAGGTGTTTGATGGCTGCGTCCAACTCAGAGATGTTAAAAGAGGTAGATAGGAAACAGCTTGAACTGGGTACCTTCCATAGTTGGTTGATTTCATTTTTCACTGCTCTGGCATGCGCTTTATCAGCTCCTTGATATTGGCCATTTGCGAGAAGTTGTTTCGCTATGGAGTTGGCCGTTATAGGGCATGGCTTTGGTTTCGTGGTCCTGCCTATGAGGCGGTTGAGCGTTGACCAGGCTTTACGACTTGAGTGGGTGAAGTCTATTCCAGCGACGGATTCCTCCCATCTATCTCTTTTTTTCCTGTTGATGCAGTCTGTTAAGTCTGTAGCGGCTGCCGCAGCTGTCAAGCCAGGTTCGGATGACATAAAAATATCATATTTTTGAGACATTCGTTATCCCAGGTTGGTATAAAATTTCTCCTGCAGCTCCTTGGGATGGATAATTTGGCTGCCTTGATAAGGGGATGCAACCTAGTTCGTACCATGAACAGTTCGGACCGTCAGTTCGTACCTTGAAATGATCGAGAAAAAAAATTAAAAAAGCCGAAGTTGCTGATCGCAGTTTCCGCAATCATTTTAAATTTTCCCCCTGAAAAAATCGAGAGAAAAACTAGCTCAAAACCGAAGTCCGCTGATCGCAGTTTCCGCAAACATTTTTCCGCAGTTTCCGCTAACCCTAGAGTAATCTATGCTCTAACCCTCGCTGATCGCAGTTTCCGCAAAAATTTTTCCGCAGTTTCCGTTAACCCTAATTCTAACCATAGAGTAATCTATGCTCTTACCCTAACCCTCGCAGATCGAAGTTTTCGCAAACATTTTTCCGCAGTTTCTGCAAACATTTTTCCGCAGTTTCCGCTAACCTTTACCCAAACCATAGAGTAATCTATGCTCTAACCCTCGATGATCGAAGTTTCCGCAAACATTTTTCCGCAGTTTCCGCTAACCTTTACCCTAACCATAGACAGGGTTGGAAGTCGTTAGCCAAAAAGCAATGACTATTTCATTATTCCATAGTGCCCAAAAAAGCAATGACTTTCCGCTATCGATACTTAAAAAAAGCAAAGAATAGCAATTACTAAAAATAACTAAAAAAAGTAACAAGCACCCGGCAAACTCAAAAAAAAAATACGCAAACTCGAAAAAAAAAACAAGCCCAAACTTGCGGGAAAATCACAAGGTTGGCAACATTGTTAAAGACTCTCACTGGCATGGTTTTTTTCTGGCAAAGTAGGATAGTAATCCGAAAACTAAATCTCGTAAATTCGTTTTGACGGCGAAGTACGGTAAATGAACAACAAAAAATGGTTCAGCAGTTCTCTTAAATATCGATTAGTGAAAAACGAATAATGATTTTGTTGCTTGCATACAAAAGCAGTGAATAATGCGCATTCGATATTTATTTTTGAAAGGAATGGCTATAAGCATTCGATATTCAGAAAGCAACGAATAACGTTATCGAATAGTGACGACTAGTCGTTACTTCCAACCCTGACCATAGAGTAATCTATGCTCTAACCCTCGCTGATCGCACTTTCCGCAAACATTTTTACTCAGTTTCCGCCAACCGCAGTTTCCGCTTACCCTAACTCTAACCATAGAGTAATCTATGCTCTAACCCTAACTCTCGCTGATCGCAGTTTCCGCAAACATTTTTCTGCAGTTTCCGCTAACCCTAACCCTCGAGTTTGTTTCAAATTGTTTGAGGAAACTCCGATCAGCGACTTCGGCTTTGTGTTATTAAACTGCGATCAGCGACTTCGGCTTTTTTTAATTTTTTTTCTCGATCTTTTCAGGGTACGAACTGACTGTACGAATGGTTCAAGGTACGAACTAGGTTGCACCCTTGATAAGGTGTTGGCAGAATTTTTTGTATGCTGCGTCCACTCCTACGGTGTTTGCTTCAGGAATCTGGTTACATTGCTGCTCTACAAGGTCGTTGTACTTTTCCCAGTCCGCTTTCCGGAAGTTCCATCTTGGGATGTTTTTGGTTGGTACTGGTTAAGAAATTAGAAATATAATTGGTTAGTTGGTTAAGAAATTAGAAATATAATAAGAAATTGGACAAAATCACTGAAACGGAATAGGCAAAAATGGTGATTTTTCTAATGACAATAACTCCACCAATGTTTAAAATTTTTTTTTTGCATTTTTAATATTTCTTTGACATCTACAAGTATGCCAAATTTCAATAAAATCTATGACATGTGGTGTAATTTTTCCAAAAAATTTGCTCATTTGGCATGGAATGACCCTCATCTATCATAAAAAGTAAAAAAAATTGACCTTTCAGCAACAAAAGTGCCCTTTTTTCATAATCCTGCCCTCCAGTTAAAAGTCGTTCCGACGCCCTTGGTTGATACCTGATGCTCTTTCTCTTCTGATTTATTGCAAAGAAAAAGCATTGAATTTGCCAAGTTGCGGTGACCCCAAGGATAAAATTAGTTGGGTTGATCCTTCTTCACTGCACTTTTGGAGCTAACTAGTACTGTAGGCTACTAGGCTATATATTAAATTTGACTTCTAAATAAATAAATAAACAACACAACAAATCAACACAACAATTTGTTCAGTGAGAAGACTGTGCTTGCTTCTTTTTAGCCAGATACATGTTACTAAGAATTGTTATTAAGAATTGAACAGACGGAGTAGGCTACAGTTCAGGCTGTACAGCTACCGGTATCCAACATCATGCAAGAAGCAACTCAAGCTTTTTAGCTGTTGTTCTATCCTTAAATTTTTTAAGGTGTGCTAGCTGTCTCTTTGTAAATCATTTTCTTGTTTTACTTTTTATTTATTTTTGCATTAATTTATTTCTCGTGCTGTGTGCACTGAGCAGTCTCATTTTGCTGCCCCTGGCACAGAGCCAGAATCGCCAAGTGGCTGCTACGCCACTGAGCCTACACTGGCTTGCCTAGGCTATCAACTGATGCAGTAATAATAGCCTAGCTCTCAACTTGCGCCCTAGCTGTACAATGCTTGAAAATTTAACCTACTTTTTTTCTCACAAATACCAACAAAAATCGCGACCTCAAGTCCAACTTTTGCTTAAAAAATGCATTATTTTTGCCCAGGGTGTCGCGATGCACTCTCTGGTGAGCTGCCCATTGTTACGCCTCAACTTTCTAAACTAATGAAATTCTAAACTTTTCAGAAGGCCTCAGGCGACCCACAGGTTGGGAACCGCTGCTGTAATGTGTGCTAGTGCTATTGCCTATTGGTAGTTGCTACAATTTGATTTTTTTTCCCAAGTTGCTTTTGATGTGGCCGCCAGAGTCACGCAGTGTTGCCATCTGTTTAAAAAAAAAAACTAGATGAAGCTAAAAAAAAGACCAGAATAAACCAAATTGAAGCAGAAATAAACTAAAAAAACAAACCAACATACAATACTGATGACAAATCGCATTACGACACACGAAGCTAAAAAAATACCAGAATAAACCAAATTGAAGCAAAAATAAACTAAAAAAAAACCAACATACAATACTGATGACAAACCGCAGTACGACGTGGTACTAGGTACGACACACCAATCTAAAAAAAGAGCGTTTAAATTTCAATTTATAAATAAAAGAAAATATACATATATATTGGGATAACCTACCTTGTTCAGGCTAATTGTTTAGACTAACTTAATTAAAAGAATATTTTTCTACAAAGCATTTGAACTTAAATTTTTTAAACTCATATTCTCTTAAAAATCAAATTTTAATTACTGTTTTACTGGCTCTGCCACCAAAATGGTAACCATCCTAAATACTCAAATCACCACAATCACAAACCATGGTAAAATCGCGATGCACTCTGGGGTGAGCTGCCCATTGTTAAGAGTTAACTTTCTAAACTAATGAAATTCTAAACTTTTCAGAAGGCCTCAGGCGACACATAGGTTGAGAAACGCTGGTTTAGGCTGTAATGTGGTACCGTTCTTACTTGGTACCAGACCAGCTCAGTGGCCGAGTGGTTTCGCCTTCGGCTCTGGTGCTGGTAGATCTGAGACCGATTCCAGGTCGGGTCAAACCGAAGACTTTAAAAACGGTACCGATTGTGTTCTATCCTGCATAGCGCAGTGAGAATGAGTCGGGTAATAATGTGATAACATCGTAAACCTGATATAAATTGAAAATGAGCCCTGTCGCTAAAAGACCTTAGCTGTTGTAGAGCGACAATAAATAAAACCATAACATTATTATTATTATTACTTGGTACCAGGACAGGTCATGCAAAAGACTTTAAAAACGGTTCCAATTGTGTTTGTTCTTGCATAATGCAGTGAGGATAAGTTGGCTAATAATGTGATGACATCATAAATCTAATACAAATTAAAAATGAGTCGTGTTGCTTAAAGACGCTTGAAGTTGTAGAGCAGGGGTTCCCAACCTGGAGGCTGTGGGCCATGAGCCTTTTTCATGGGGGCCATGGAAAAATTTGAAAAATGATAACTTTTTAATTTCCCTGACAAACGGTACCAGATCAAGCTGCTACACTAGTAAAAGATCCTTTGCATTGTCCTGTTACTAATATTCTAGACACAAACGATGATCCGCAAAGCGAACTCTTGAAGCTAAAAGAAGAGACGGCAACCCGATTGAGCTTTGAGAAAGATAATTTGACCACATTTTGGGCAAAACTAAGGGGTACCTCTAAATACCCATTGTTAGGCATTGTCAGGCATTGTCAGGCATTGTCGGGCATTGTCGGGCATTGTCAGGCATTGTCAGGCATTGTCAGGCATTGTCGGGCATTGTCGGCTTCTCGGGGGGTTGTGGAGCATTTCTAGGGGTTGTCGAGCATTTTCAGGGGTTGTCAGGCATTGTAGAGTAGCTACTTTCAGGCATTGTTGGGAATTTCCAGGCATTGTCTAGGATTTCCAGGCATTGTCGATTATGATCAGTGGTTGACGGGTTTGTTAGGCATTATAGAACATTTTCAGGCATTGTCAAACATTTTCAGGGGTTGTCGAGCATTTGCAGGGGTTGTCAGGCATTGTAGAGTAGCTACTTTCAGGCATTGTTGGGAATTTCCAGGCATTGTCTAGGATTTCCAGGCATTGTCTAGGATTTAAAGGCATTGTCGATCATTATCAGTGGTTGACGGGTTTGTTAGGCATTATAGAACATTTTCAGGCATTGTCGAACATTTTCAGGGGTTGTCGAGCATTTTCAGGGGTTGTCAGGCATTGTAGAGAAGATACTTTCAAGCATTGTTTGGAATTTCCAAGCATCGTCTATAGGATTTCCAGGCATTGTCGATCATTATCAGTGGTTGACGGGTTTGTTAGGCATTATAGAACATTTTCAGGCATTGTCGAACATTTTCAGGCATTGTTGAGCATTTTCAGGGGTTGTCAGGCATTGTAGAGTAGCTACTTTCAAGCATTGTTGTGAATTTCCAAGCATTGTCTAGGATTTCCAGGCATTGTCGATCATTATCAGTGGTTGACGGGTTTGTTAGGCATTATAGAACATTTTCAGGCATTGTCGAACATTTTCAGGCATTGTCGAGCATTTGCAGGGGTTGTCAGGCATTGTAGAGTAGCTACTTTCAGGCATTGTCTAGGATTTCCAGGCATTGTCGATCATGATCAGTGGTTGACGGGTTTGTTAGGCATTATAACACATTTTCAGGCATTGTCGAACATTTTCAGGGGTTGTGGAGCATTTTCAGGGGTTATCAGGCATTGTAGAGTAGCTACTTTCAGGCATTGTTGGGAATTTCGAGGCATTGTCTAGGATTTCCAGGCATTGTCTAGGATTTAAAGGCATTGTCGATCATTATCAGTGGTTGACGGGTTTGTTAGGCATTATTGAACATTTTCAGGCATTGTCGAACATTTTCAGGGGTTGTCGAGCATTTTCATGGGTTGTCAGGCATTGTAGAGTAGCTACTTTCAGGCATTGTTGGGAATTTCCAAGCATCGTCTATAGGATTTCCAGGCATTGTCGATCATTATCAGTGGTTGACGGGTTTGTTAGGCATTATAGAACATTTTCAGGCATTGTCGAACATTTTCAGGCATTGTCGAGCATTTGCAGGGGTTGTCAGGCATTGTAGAGTAGCTACTTTCAGGCATTGTCTAGGATTTCCAGGCATTGTCGATCATGATCAGTGGTTGACGGGTTTGTTAGGCATTATAACACATTTTCAGGCATTGTCGAACATTTTCAGGGGTTGTGGAGCATTTTCAGGGGTTATCAGGCATTGTAGAGTAGCTACTTTCAGGCATTGTTGGGAATTTCGAGGCATTGTCTAGGATTTCCAGGCATTGTTTAGGATTTAAAGGCATTGTCGATCATTATCAGTGGTTGACGGGTTTGTTAGGCATTATAGAACATTTTCAGGCATTGTCGAACATTTTCAGGGGTTGTGGAGCATTTTCAGGGGTTGTCAGGCATTGTAGAGTAGCTACTTTCAGGCATTGTTGGGAATTTCCAAGCATCGTCTATAGGATTTCCAGGCATTGTCGATCATTATCAGTGGTTGACGGGTTTGTTAGGCATTATATAACATTTTCAGGCATTGTCGAACATATTCAGGGGTTGTCAGGCATTGTAGAGTAGCTACTTTCAGGCATTGTTGGGAATTTCCAAGCATTGTCTAGGATTTCCAGGCATTGTCTGAATACGCCAGATTCCGTCTCCAAAGCCATGTTTCACACTGCGCATCCACGATTATCGTGTTTTTTATTTCCATTATCTTGAATCGTCATATAGGCCTAATCATAAAAAGCTCTGCATTTTACTTGGTGTTTTGACTAAACATGGGCCAACTCGAGATGCGATTTTTTCAAATTGCGAACTGCAAAATTGGAATAAGAAAGACATTAGCTTATAAAAGTTAGACTTTCCACTCTATCTTCATTGTGAGATTCAGTTTGTTTTTATTTCTTCGATGCAGCTTGAAATATGAAGATCGCGGGTAGGCTATGCTGTACAGTAGGCCAGGGGTTCCCAATAACCGGGTCGCGACCCAGTATGTCCTTAGCCATAGAATAAACTAATTACAGTTAAACAAGGTCAAGCGGCGCTGGTTCGGCTCTCGGGGTGTGTATTTGACTGAGCAACGCATTTCAGTTTAGCTCTCCATTTAGTGGCACCAAGTAGATGGAATAATTCACCGACAAGAACACTTCAACACCGACAAGAACACAAGCGAAAATTCCACTCCGTCAATCTCAGTGACCGGCTGGTTCAAAGCCTCTACAAGTACCCGAAACTGTCAGGATTAACCTAAGCTCTCAAAGAAGCTTTCCCAGTCCGAGGATAAAGATCAATCAACTACCCAACAATAAAATTGAAGTATAAGGTGAAATGTGCATTGTATAAGCTATATACGAAAGGTGGGGGCACCTGAAATGGATTTTCGAAATTTTACTTTAAGCTCATACAATATACTACTATACAAACTTTTAACAAATAAATTATTGAAATCCTTCTGTAGTCGAGAAAGAAAATATATTTAAAAAGTAACTTTAATTTTAAATCAAAATTTGTCACTCAAACTTCTAAAAATCTATTTTTAATTTGATGATGTTGAGCAATTACGAGGTGTGCGACTTCATAAATAAATCATTATTGGGCCTAAAAGTGCATCAAAATGCGATCAAAACAACGTAAATTTAGTCAAAATTTTCTGGGGAGCAATCCTCACAGACTCCCTGCTAAACTAGCTTCATTTTCCGACCTCAACTGTTACATTGTCTATTATATTTTACAAATCTTGCTCAAAGTGTGTTTAAACCGCAATAAAAAATTGGACCTGGGCTATAGGCCTACGTAGATGTCAAACTTTGTTTTTCCTATCGCCGGTCCGCAAGGCTATTTTTATTTAAAAACGGTTCGTGAGAGCAAAAAGGTTGGGGACCGCTGCAGTAGGCTATTTCGATTATCATGCGTATGGTGCTGATACCATACTCAAGTCCTACTTTGGATGGGGGTGAAATACCACAGGGTGAGAAAAGTCAGCTTCTATCGTAGCCTATAACCAGAAAATACAGTATGGCAGCTCATCTTCGACTATTTAGGGTAGGCCTATAACAATGTAATAATGAAGTAGCCTATGGCAATGCATTAAAATCAATCAATTGAGAATTAAAACAAAGTTCCTCCAACCCAGCCTCTATGCTGGCGATTTTAATTGCCACCACGTTCACTGGGGCTACAACACCACCAACACAGACGGAGAAAGCCTGGCCTCATGGTCAGCCAATAATAACCTCACCCTACTGCACGATCCCAAGGGTGCAGCGAGCTTCTTCTCCGGGCGCTGGAACACTGGTACAAACCCCGACCTGGCTTCGTGAGTGATGACCCCGATAATGGCCAACCGGACAAACGTGTGCTAGAGAAGTTCCCCAAGTCCCAACACCGACCCTCGCTTATCACGGCTCCAACGCTCACAATGCCTATCTCGAGCAAGCCTGTTAAGCGATGGAACTTCAGAATGGCTAACTGGGAGTACTATAGCCTCCTCACCAACGAAGCCAGGCAGTATCTTCCATCACCACACACCAAGAACGTGGAAGAAGCTTACTAGGACTTTTGTGATGCAATAACATCAGCGGCAAAACACTCTATCCCCCGCGGCCGACGAAAGAACTACATGCCGTGCTGGGACAAGGAGTGCGAAAGCCTCTTCTCCGACTTCCTCCACGCCCCTCAGGGCAATGACACCAACAGTTCAGCCACAGCCCTGTTGGCAAAGCTGGACTCAAAGAGGAAGGAGCGCTGAACAGAAGCCGTTGAATCAATCAACTTCACGCACTCCAGTCGCATAGCATGGAGTACATTGAACAACCTAACTGGCAGATCACATGCCTCTAGTCAACAACGTCCCGTTTCAGCAAATTCCATCGCCTCACAACTTGTGGAGAACGGGAAATACAAACCGAGAGACCGTGAGTCAGACAGATTCGTCTTATAAGAAATGACGGACCTCTGGAGGGTAACAACCCCAGACGGAGACAACATCTCGGGTGAGTTCACCACGGACGAATTTTCCGCCGCCCTCCAGCACATAAAGCCAGGTAAAGCCCCGGACCCTGACCACCTATGCCCGGAGTTGATACTCCATGCTGCTGCCTCCTCAAAGTCCTGGTTAAAAGACTTCCTTTCCTGCTGCTTGCGCCACCTGAGAATTCCCAGGATCTGGAGAAGAGCCCTTGTGGTTGCAGTTCCTAAGCCAAAGAAGCCCCCAGGGGACCCGAAGAGCTACCGCCCAATGTCACTGCTCTGCATCCCCTTCAAGATCCTCGAGAGACTCATCTACGCCCGTGTCGAACCAATAAAAGATCCGCAGCTCCCCGGTGAACAAGCTGGCTTCCGACACGGACGACCAACCGTAGATCAGGTCACACTTATGACCCAAGACATTGAGGACAGCTTCTCGGCTAAGAAGAAGGCTGGCGCCGTGTTGTCAATCTCACGGCTGTCTAATGCCTATGATACTGTATGGTATAGCGGCCTTACTTGCGAGTTACCGTACTCCGTCTGCTCCCTGACAGACACATGGTTCATATGATGATGGAACTTGTGCAAAACCGCAGTTTTACCCTCACAACCGGTAGCGGTCGTCGAAGCAGACTATGCCGACTCAAAATCGACGTCCCACAGGGCTCAGTCTTGGCTCCTGTCCTGTTCAACACATAGCCTAAACCTACGACATGCCCCCACCATCTCCACGAAGTATGCTTACGCAGACGACCTGGCACTCCTGCACTCAGAGGGAAATTGGCAGTCAGTGGAGAGGAACCTCAGCCAAGACATGCAAACACTATCAGCATACCTCCAGAAATGGAAGCTACAGCTCAGCAAGGCTAAGACAGTGTCGGCGGCCTTCCACCTTAACAACTGGGAAGCACAGCGCGAGATAAACATCAACATTGACGGGGAACGCCTTCCCTACTTGCCGAACCTACTTATCTCGGCATAACCCTGAACAGGTCACTCACGTACGGCCGACACTTGGAGTCACTGCGCAAAAAAATATCTCCACGCTTCGCACTTTTGAGGCGATTGGCGGGTTCCTGCTTGGGAGCTGGTGCCAAAACTCTTCGTACAACTACCCTAGCCCTTGTTCATTCCACTGCTGAGTACTGCGCACCAGTCTGGTGCCGTAGTTCTCACACCCACCATATTAATACCGCCATCAACGATGCGCTGCGTACTGTGACTGGATGCCTGCGTTCCACCCCGACAGACTAAGTCTACCTATCCTAGCAGGCATCCAATCTGCTGAGCAACGTCGTAAAGGAGCCACGATTCCTCTCGCTCGCCGCGCTCTGGACCCCGACCATCCCCTCCATGCAACATTCAAGCGACCCCCACCTATAAAGCAGCGACTGAAATCAAGACGCCCCTTTGTGCCTGCCGCACAACAACTACTTAAGAACGAAGAAGAACTTGGGTTAAGTGGGGAACACTGGACGAACCACATGTGGAACACGGAGTGGCAAAACTATATACCTCCACGCTCCGTGACTTCATACCCGACGCCGATCCCCGTCCACCGGGGATGTCCCTCGCAAGGCTTGCGTGGATCAGGCTTAACCGCCTGCGAACTGGCGTCGGCCGCTTTCGTTCGGACATGCACAAGTGGGGCCTGGCTCCTCCATCAGAATGCGAGTGTGGCGCCACAGAACAGACCGCAGACCTGTCATTCACCACTGCCTAATCCACCGGCCTTCACACGGTGCGCATGGCCTAAGGGTCCTGAACGACGAGACTGTTGAGTGGCTGATGACTTCCTGCCCTCCAATCTAGCCTGGAAAGACCTGCTCATACGTCGATGATGATGATGATTCAAACACTATGAATGTCTTTAGCCAATTCACTTTCTAACTTCGCAATGTTTGCAAAAACATTGAAAAAATATCAGGCAGTAGTACCATTTTTGGTTACTGTTTAGGTACCACAAATGGGAAGCCTTTGCTCCACATTTTTATTTGAATTTCGTCTGCCACGAGAGCCAAATTATCCTTAAATAGTTGACTCTCTTCCTCATGGTAGACCCCAATTTTATCCGCTCTGCCTACAGGCAGACCAGGTATAAGAGTCAAGTACCTGCGCCGAGGTCGCGTGAGGGAGACGTGGGCGCCGTCCGGCGGTCAATTACTACCGGTTCCAGCGTCCACACGCGACGGGTCGCCCAGCCCGTCGCAGGCCATCTTTCTGGGCAATGCAGAAAGAGCCTGTCTCCCTGGCCCGCTCCGCCATTCTAATTTGCGGACGGGTCATGTAACGTTTTCGATCCACACTCTCCCTCCACAGGTACCTCGACTCCCCAGCCTGGCCCCCGCGACCTAAGCTGGTAGACTTACCCCTCCGGGTGCATCGTCACCCCTAAATCACGCCGCTCCCCGCCGCCGCGGGGTGTGGCAGGCCGGTTTCTGAAAGTCTTCGACCTGGCTATGTTTGTTTGCGCTCTCTCGCCGTGTCAATTATTTGTACCCGTGCGCTGTTGATGCGAATAAAACAGTTTAACACCTTAACTACTGCACTGATGAGACCGGGAGGTCGAAACGGTGTGCACTGTCTGCAGTTAAAGCAATATTTTAGATTATCACACACTACCTTCTCCCGATATGCTGCTCTTTCCCGCTCGGATCAACCTCGCGTTGCTTTTAACTCATCGATAAACATGATTTCCTGATCAACTCGATGCAACCTCCAAAGTTTCATCCCACTATTCTATATTTTTCCTGGTAACGTAGCCTAGTCATATCTATGCTTCGATCGCTAGTCCCCCCGACCCATCTGGGCGAACCTGCCTCAACGTCTGGCCAGTGCACATCCGTGCTCGTTGGTTCAACGTCAACACTTTTTCGGTAGGTAAAGCATACAATATATTCCCACTTGCCATCTTTTTTTTTACACCAATTAATTGAGCCTTTGCTCCAGATTTTATATAATTTTCGTCTCCCACGAGTATTCAAATCGTCCTTGTAGCTAAGCTTCTCTTCCTCGTGGGAGACCCCAACGTTTATCCGCTCTGCCTACGGGCAGACCGGGTGTAGGAGTCAAACGTACCTGTATTACGGGCGCTGCCTGGCTTTATAAAACTTCTGTCGCCCGGCCCGTCGTGAGCTGACCTTTTTGCGTTTGCAGAAAGCAAAGCCCGTCTCCCTGGCCGTTCCGCCATTCTAACTTTTGCGGACGAGTCGCACAAAATTCTCGATCCACACTTTCCTTCCACGGGTACCTAGACTCCCCAGCCTGGCCCCCGCGACCTAAGCTGGTGGACTTCCCTTCCGGGTGCATCGCCACCCCATAATCACGCCGCTTCCCGCCTCCACGGGGCGTGGCAGGCCGGTTCTTTAAAGTCTCTGACCTGGCTATGTTTATTGTGTTCTTCTCGCCGTGTCAATTATTTTGTACTCGTGCGTCGTTGATCAAAATAAAACAGTTCATCATCTAGGCCCTATATGCACCAACTACAAAAGTAAAGGTTTTCAAATTCCTTTCTTCAGAAACATCATTACAGCCCAGTGGGCTACTTTGTAACCAGCATGCCGTGGCACAGTAGTGTGCCGAGCGGCGGCACTAGGTGTAGCCAACGGAATGATAATTGATTTTGAGATGTTTCTATCCTTGGACTAAAAAACCTTCTTTGAAAGCTTAATTCTTGTAGTTTCCCATAGCCTACTTATAGAGGCTTTGAACCACCGCCGTTGGCCCGGTCACCTAGATTGGCAGAGTGAAGTTTCCGTTTGCTGAAGTGTTGTTATTATTCCATCCAGTAAGTGTAGCTGAATGGAGCTCTTCTTCATGATGCAATACCTTCAATAGCTTGCTCTCCTCCATGATGAGACACCCACCCCATGACTATAACGCACACCTCCAGACCATCAGCACTCTTGATAACGCACCAAGGCCGATCAACATAGCAACTGTTTATTATTTTTTGTTTTTACCAATATAAATTTAAAAAATTTTCCTTGCTCTTTTTTCCTCGTCGTTTTTCTAAATATTGAAACTCTTCGAAGGTGTTGGATGGATGGATGGTCATTTTATTTTTGTTTGGATGCGAAACGCCGAAACATACATAAAACAAAAACTGACAGTGTGCAGCCAATGAGAGAGTGCGAAAGACCGTAGCCCTGAAGGCGTAGGCCGTAGGAGGTCGTCGAGTCTGCACTCTCTCATTCAAATAGTTATACGAAAGAAAGTAGGCCTATTGGGTTTTTAAATATTGTAGCAAATTGACACAAAAAAGAAGAAGGAAGGAAGAACAGAAAAAAACAAATACAGATACTACAAAAAATAATAACAATTAACATAGTCAGGTAGTGGATGTCGTTTCTATAGCTCTTGATTATTGAAGAAGTGTTTTTTGCACATTTTAATGAAAAATTTGAAGCCTTTTTTCATGTTTTTTTTTTTCATATTTTGAGGTAAACTGTCCCATACCTTGATTCCCATGCATTTTAAACTTTTTTGAAATAATTGGGTATTTGCCTGTTTAGTATAAAGTGAATTAGAGCTTGAACGTCGGGTGTTATACGAATGAATAGCTGATACATGTGTAAAGAAAGTTTTGAAGTTTTCCGGTAGTTTATTATTATAAAATTTGAACATAAATTTGCTTATTTCCAGTTTAGGCTATAAGTAGAATTAATTAGAATTAACAATGTCTTCTTAAGTAACTTAAATAAGTAGAATTAACAATGTCTTCCTGAACCAACAATTTGCGTGTACTGCAATGATAACAAAATTGAACAGGTTCAAAAATTCAATTATTTGGGCTCAATACTGAATCCAAGCACCCGATGTGAAGAAAAAATTAGACGACGCATTGCATTATCAAAGTCAAGTTTCAACACCATGGCAAAAATCTTTAAAGATCGAAAGCTCTCCAAAAACCTTAAAAATTCGTTTGTTAAAATACTTTGTTTGATCAATTTTGATGTATGGATGTGAAAATTTTGACATATTATGGAAGCAAGTTTGTTTCCTATCTTGACTCTTTGTTGCTAGTGTAGATATTTTAGTGTAATGTTTACTAAATGTTTATCATCGACTTGGCTGAGGGTGGCTGCTTGACTCGAAGACCGTCATGGTCACTTCGCAGCTTCCCGTTGTGATTTACTTCAAAGATGCAGTGTACATTTGTTATTTTTCTTTGTTTCAATTGTGTTCGTTAAGCGTAGGCTACTGCATCATTTAATGATTTTGCTGTTATAATATTGCACAACAAAATAAACCAATCAATCAATCAAACACTAACGGCAAAAACACGAAAAAAACTTGAAGCTGCAGAAATGTGGTTTTACCGAAGAATTCTTAAAATTCCATGGACAGCTTTTCGAACCAACAGAGCAGTTCTCCAACAGATGGGCCAGGAGCAGCAGATACTGAGATCTTTAGAAATGCGGCAGCTGAAGTTCTTAGGTCACATTATAAGGAAAGGCGAACTTGAAAATTTATCTTTAAGTGGAAAAATTCTAGGAAAACGGTCAAGAGGAGCTCAAAGATTCACATTTTTGCACAATTTTCAACCACTTATCAAAAACCCTACTAAAATTTGGCAAGAAGCACGAGATCGATCAAACTGGAACATCATTGTACATCGAGGGCTGTATCAGCTATGATACCTAAAGAGAGAGAATTAACAGTTAGTAGGCTATTTTATTTTCTTGATAGAGTGGCAGTAATTTAGTTTTCATTTTAATTATCTTATTTTGTCTAACTTGGATTCTATTCAAGTATTTTGTGGGTGCGCATTCCCAGTTGATAATTCCATATTGTAGGTGCGAGTGTAGCCTACAATGCTATAATAAATATTGATGAGAACTTTTCTAGAAGTAAATTTTCTAAGTTTACTCAGTACGCCTGAAGAAGAGGATAGTTTTTTCGAGATAGTTCTTGCTTACCTTTGTGTCATATTTTAAGCTGATTATTCTATTTTGGTGTCAAGCACGTCATAACTTTCGCGTTTTGTCGCTTCTACTTTTTCTAGACCTCTGTTAAGTTTGACATATATTGTTATTCGCTGTGATGGTCAGAAATAAAAACAAACTGTCCTTAAAATGCGTTGCTCGTACGTACACCCTGTGAGCTGAATCAGAGAGCCTTGCGGTTTCTCTAGTGCATAAAGGGGGGGGGGGGGGGGGGGGCGCTTAACCAACTGAGCTATCGGGACGGACCGCAATCTGAACATACTTTTAAAAAAGCGACTCGCAATTTGAAGGCAGACTAGTGATTTGATAGGATGATTTGATTTTCAGACGTCAGCATAAATTGTCGGTCGGAGGTCCTATGAAGTTAGTTCTTTATGGGCCTACTGTTTGTTTTCCAGATTTGAATATGGAAAACTGCTTTGAAGTAGCCTACATTGCTCAAGCTCATATAGCCTACTCCAAAAATTAAAAAATTACTTTCGTTTGATCTTGCTGCTTTTTTGTTTATTTTACTAAAATATGATATTTATCCACAGACCATTCGGGGCAGACGTTTTCACCATTATTGAAGAACAAAAAGATTAGGCTTAAGTTCTATTTGAGCCTCATACTAAAATTCCGAGGCAAGGTTTGTCAGGTTGTCTTTGTTGAACTGACGGAACTCAAGGATTAAAGTTGTTTCAATACGCTATACCACTTGACTATTTTTGGATTCCTGTTGAAGAAGATATACGGTAGCCTAAGCAAACTTCGGAAGCAGTTATTACAATTTGCTCCTGTTATACACTAGGCCAGGGATGGCCAACTTCTCATCGATTGTGATCGACTAGAAAATTTCTTAATCACTAGCGATCAATCGGTCGGTGATAAAGTCACTAAACAATTTTTTTCCAGTGACACCTTTACTGTAAATGCATTTACATTTATCACACATCTACCATCGTCAGCACAGAGCAGTCTATTCATGTTTCAGTTAATTTGGTTCTTTACAATAAAACACGAGAAGAATAATTATGTTCTACAAGTAAATTTACTTTAAATTTATTCTAAATGAGTCAGTGAAATATTAGAGTCATCATGTTGTAGGTACTTCAGCTTGCCGTTATCATTAGGCTACATCAGATGTCTAAAGCAATCGTCCAGGTGGCGGTCGGTTAGCACAGCACGTTGCTTTTTTTTGATTACGTTCACAAATCAAAATGCAGATTGACATAAATAAGTTGAACCAAAACTAGAATGGATGTGTTCCGCACATCTTTTGATATTGCACTATTTTGCATCAACAACAAATCACCAGAAATCATCTTCGGATGCTCGAACCTTCAATGTCTACATTTCCACTTCAATCGTACCTACGTACCTGTTTCCAACAAAAATATTTCATTTATTTTGAGAGAAATTAGTAGAGAGTAGACACAATTAAATCCGACTTGAACGGGTATGAGACGTAGTCGACTATTTCTTCGATTTCATGAAAAACACTAAATCGAGATTCAAAATCATCAAAAACAGTTTCTATTTTTCAGCAATGGATATTTTGTTTCTATAGCCTACTTACTAAAGCTCTGACTGGATTTATCTACCAAGCAAATTATCTGAGTCGATCGAAAATGTTTCTCTCCGGAATATTGATGAAAAACATGCTTTTTAGGAATGTTTTTCTTCCTTGTATGAATGTTTGTTATCGAAAACATGTGTTAATGTATGTTTTTTGCTGTGTATTGTGGATAGTGTGTAACATCGACAATGCCTGATGAACCTGGAAATGATCGACAACCCAAGAAAACTTTCGACAATGCCTAACAAACCTAACAACCACTGAATATGTTCGACAATGCCTGGAAATCCTAGACAATGCCTGGAAATTCCAAACAATGCCTGAAAGTAGCTACTCTACAATGCCTGACAACTCCTGCAAATGCTCCACAACCCCTGAAAATGCTCGACAACCCCTGAATATGTTCGACAATCCCTGAAAATGTTCGACAATGCCTAACAAGCCTGTCAATCACTGATAATGATGGACAATGCCTGGAAATCCTAGACAATGCCTGGAAATTATCGACAATGCCTGCTGAAAGTAGCTACTCTACAATGCCTGACAACCCCATGCAAATGCTCGACAACCCCTGAATATGTTCGACAATGCCTGAAAATGTTATATAATGCCTAACAAACCTGTCAACCACTGATAATGATCGACAATGCCTGGAAATCCTGGACAATGCCTGGAAATTCCCAACATTGCCTGTGCGGGAATTTTATATGAAGGGTATGATGCGGGGATCGCCACACCTGAATGTAGCTACTCTACAATGCCTGACAACCCCTGAAAATACTCGACAACCCTGAATATGTTCGACAATGCCTGAAAATATTCGATAATGCCTCACAAGCCTGTCAACCACTGATAATGATCGACAATGCCTGGAAATCCTAGACAATGCCTGGAAATTCCAAACAATGCCTGAAAGTAGCTACTCTACAATGCCTGACAACCCCTGAAAATGCTCGACAATGCCTGAAAATGTTCGACAATGCCTGAAAATGTTCTATAATGCCTAACAAACCCGTCAACCACTAATAATGATCGACAATGCCTGGAAATCCTAGACAATGCCTGGAAATCCTAGACAATGCCTGGAAATTCCAAACAATGCCTGAAAGTAGCTACTCTACAATGCCTGACAACCCCTGAAAATGCTCGACAACACCTGAAAATGCTCGACAATGCCTGAAAATGTGTTATAATGCCTAACAAACCCGTCAACCACTAATAATGATCGACAATGCCTGGAAATCCTAGACAATGCCTGGAAATTCCAAACAATGCCTGAAAGTAGCTACTCTACAATGCCTGACAACCCCTGAAAATGCTCGACAATGCCTGAAAATGTTCGACAATGCCTGAAAATATTCGACAATGCCTGAAAATGTTCGACAATGCCTGAAAATGTTCGACAATGCCTGAAAATGTTCTACAATGCCTAACAAACCCGTCAACCACTGATAATGATCGACAATGCCTGGAAATCCTAGACAATGCTTGGAAATTCCCAACAATGCCTGAAAGTAGCTACTCTACAATGCCTGATAACCCCTGAAAATGCTCGACAACACCTGAAAATGTTCGACAATGCCTGAAAATGTTCTATAATGTCTAACAAACCCGTCAACCACTAATAATGATCGACAATGCCTGGAAATCCTAGACAATGCCTGAAAATTCCAAACAATGCCTGAAAGTAGCTACTCTACAATGCCTGACAAACCCTGGAAATGCTCGACAACCCCTGAAAATGTTCGACAATGCCTGAAAATGTTCTATAATGCCTAACAAACCCGTCAACCACTAACAATGGTCGACAATGCTTGGAAATTCCAAACAATGCCTGAAAGTAGCTACTCTACAATGCCTGACAACCCCTGAAAATGCTCGACAACCCCTGAAAATGCTCGACAATGCCTGAAAATGTTCTATAATGCCTAACAAACCCGTCAACCACTAATAATGATCGACAATGCCTGGAAATCCTAGACAATGCCTGGAAATTCCAAGCAATGCCTGAAAGTAGCTATACTCTACAATGCCTGACAACCCCTGAAAATGCTCGACAATGCCTGAAAATGTTCGACAATGCCTGAAAATGTTCGACAATGCCTGAAAATGTTCGACAATGCCTGAAAATGTTCGACAATGCCTGAAAATGTTCTACAATGCCTAACAAACCCGTCAACCACTGATAATGATCGACAATGCCTGGAAATCCTAGACAATGCCTGGAAATCCTAGACTATGCCTGGAAATGCACAACAATGCCTAAAAGTATCTACTCTACAATGCCTGATAACCTCTGAAAATGCTCCACAACCCCTGAATATGTTCGACAATGCCTGAAAATGTTCTATAATGACTAACAAACCCGTCAACCACTGATAATGATCGACAATGCCTGAAAATCCTAGACAATGCTTGGAAATTCCCAACAATGCTTGAAAGTAGCTACTCTACAATGCCTGACAACCCCTGCAAATGCTCAACAACCCCTGAACATGTTCGACAATGCCTGAAAATGTTCTATAATGCCTAACAAACCCGTCAACCACTGATAATGATCGACAATGCCTGGAAATCCTAGACAATGCCTGGAAATCCTAGACAATGCTTGGCAATTCCAAACAATGCCTGAAAGTAGCTACTCTACAATGCCTGACAAACCCTGAAAATGCTCGACAAGCCCTGAAAATGTTCGACAATGCCTGAAAATGTTCTATAATGCCTAACAAACCCGTCAACCACTAATAATGATCGACAATGCCTGGAAATCCTAGACAATGCCTGGAAATTCCAAACAATGCCTGAAAGTAGCTACTCTACAATGCCTGACAACCCCTGAAAATGCTCGACAATGCCTGAAAATGTTCGACAATGCCTGAAAATGTTCGACAATGCCTGAAAATGTTTTACAATGCCTAACAAACCCGTCAACCACTGATAATGATCGACAATGCCTGGAAATCCTAGACAATGCCTGGAAATTTACAACAATGCCTAAAAGTATCTACTCTACAATGCCTGACAACCCCTGAAAATGAATCCTAGACAATGCTTGGAAATTCCCAACAATGCTTGAAAGTAGCTACTCTACAATGCCTGACAACCCCTGAAAATGCTCGACAATGCCTGAAATATTCGACAATGCCTGAAAATGTTCTATAATGCCTAACAAACCCGTCAACCACTGATAATGATCGACAATGCCTGGAAATCCTAGACAATGCCTGGAAATTCACAACAATGCCTGAAAGTAGCTACTCTACAATGCCTGACAACCCCTGAAAATGCTCGACAAGCCCTGAAAATGTTCGACAATGCCTGAAAATGTTCTATAATGCCTAACAAACCCGTCAACCACTGATAATGATCGACAATGCCTGGAAATCCTAGACAATGCCTGAAAGTAGCTACTCTACAATGCCTGACAACCCCTGAAAATGCTGGACAAGCCCTGAAAATGTTTGACAATGCCTGAAAATGTTCTATAATGCCTAACAAACCCGTCAACCACTGATAATGGCGACAATGCCTGGAAATCCTATAGACAATGCCTGGAAATTCCAAACAATGCCTGAAAGTAGCTACTCTACAATGCCTGACAACCCCTGAAAATGCTTGACAACCCCTAGAAATGCTCCACAACCCCCCGAGAAGCCGACAATGCCCGACAATGCCTGACAATGCCTGACAATGCCTGACAATGCCCGACAATGCCTGACAATGCCCGACAATGCCTGACAATGGGTATTTAGAGGTACCGAAACTAAGCATCCGCCCCGATAGCTCAATTGGTTAGCGCGTCACTTCTGGAACAAAGAAGCTTCAAGATCAAGCGGCGCCGGTTTGACTCTCGGGGTGTGCGCTTGAGCAACGCACGTTAAGGACTGCTCTCCATTCAGCGGCATCTAATGGATGGAATAGTTCCCCAGCAACAAGACTTCAACAATCGGAAACTTCAGTCTGTCAATGCCTGGAAATTCCCAACAATGCCTGAAAGTAGCTACTCTACAATGCCTGACAACCCCTGAAAATGCTCGACAACCCCTAAAAATGCTCCACAACCCCCAAAAAGCCGACAATGCCCGAAAATGTTCTATAATGACTAACAAACCCGTCAACCACTGATAATGATCGACAATGCCTGGAAATCCTAGACAATGCCTGGAAATTCCCAACAATGCCTGAAAGTAGCTACTCTACAATGCCTGACAACCCCTGAAAATGCTCGACAACCCCTAGAAATGCTCCACAACCCTCCAAAAAGCTGACAATGCCCGACAATGCCTGACAATGCCCGACAATGCCTACAATGCCTGACCATGGGTATTTAGAGGTACCGCTGTCAACCACTGATAATGATTGGCAATGCCTGGAAATCGTAGACAATGCCTGGAAATTCCCAACAATGCCTGAAAGTAGCTACTCTACAATGCCTGACAACCCCTGAAAATGTTCGGCAATGCCTGAAAATGTTCTATAATGACTAACAAACCTGTCAACCACTGATAATGATCGACAATGCCTGGAAATCGTAGACAATGCCTGGAAATTCCCAACAATGCCTGAAAGTAGCTACTCTACAATGCCTGACAACCCCTGAAAATGCTCGACAACCCCTAAAAATGCTCCACAACCCCCCAAAAAGCCGACAATGCCTACAATGGGTATTTAGAGGTATCCTCAAGTATGAGTAATAAGGTTAGAGTTTTTTAATTTGCTGGAATTTGAGAATTTCTCTGGGTAAGTTTCCGTTCGTCACAAGAGGATGTGACCGTGTTTGCCAAACGACGGCAACGACGCATACATTTTTCTCTCAACAAGTTAGTTTGGTGGCTTTAAAAGTTACAATACTTCTTTAAAAAATGGTTTCATCAATGTCAAGTTTACTTTTTGGCAGTGTTTTTTGCAGGCAATTTAGTTTGAAATAAAACGCTTCTGGGTAGTATCGAACTCCTACCCTTGGAGTGGGGATACCAGCCCGAGAAACATCATACGCGCCGCTGATTCAGTTCAATAAAACTATGAAATTAATTTTAGATTAGACCTTATATGGGCACTTTTTTCTTCTCTCTCATCTTTTGCTTTAAAAGAGAAAAAGAAAAAAATACGCCATGACCGGTCAAACAGTGTTTTTCAGATTAAAAGACCGGAGCTGGTCAAATAGTCACTGTCAATTTTAAACGCAGATTTACGAAATTTTACTTTTGCATTTGTGAGAACAATGCTTGATGCCTTGATCAGTAAGTACGCACGATGAGGGGCAAACTACTACATTGCTTAATCAGGGTTGGAAGTCGTTAGTCAAAAAGCAATGACTATTTCACTATTCGATAGTGCCCAAAAAAGCAATGACTTTCCGCTATCGATACTAAAAAGCAATGGCTAGCAATTACTAAAAATATGATATTTTATTGTAGGCCTATTTGTGTATTTAACAACCAGTGATGCCAGGTTGTTTTTTGAAAACAAGCAAGTGAATCTAAAAAACAAGCCCAATAATTTGCAACCAATACCAATTAGCATAAAGCAAGTAGTTTAGCAGTTCAAATTTTTCAATACAACCTTTGCAGTCCATACTTCACGTTCATTTCAAGAATGACATTGGTTTATGCCATTCCAAGCAATAACTTAATTATCTTGAAAAAAAGAGATACAATGTTGACTACAATAAAAACCTCGCAATTTCAGTGTCAAAAACAAGTTAAAAAAAGTTTGACTGGCCAAAAAATAAGCCAAAAACAAGAAACCCGCAAACTCAAAAAAAAATACACAAACTCGAAAAAAAAACAACCCCAAACTTGCGGGAAAATCGCAAAGTTGGCAACAATGTTAACCACTTATGCTTTTACTGGCATGGTTTTTCTGAGCTGTGTTGCTGCAACATTTTCCTTAATCCTAGTTCGAGAACCGGAAGGGGACTAGGTCGGATAGTAATCCGAAAACTAAATCTCGTAAATTCGTTTTGACGACGAAGTAAGTGAACAACAAAAAATGATTCAGCAGTTCTCATCAATATCGATTAGTGAAAATTGAATAATGATTTCGTTGCTTGCATAAAAAAGCAGTAAATAATGCACAATCGCGCATTCGATATTAATTTTTAAAAGGAATGGGTATAGCCCAAGCATTCGATATTCAGAAAGCAACAATTAACGCTATCGAATAGTGACAACTAGTCGTTACTTCCAACCCTGTGCTTAATCTTGCTGTGACTTTGTTCACAAAGTCCTGTGCATATTCAATTAGCCGTAGGGTAGGGTAGACTACTCATCTTTCTAGCTGTTGTCATTACTGGGAGTATTTTTGTCTGCCGTATATCCAATAGTTTATGTTGTTCATGGCTTGAGAAGTTACTGCTTAGTTTATTTTCTATTCACACTAAAGATTGATGTTTTTGCGGTAACAGGGATAGCTGAATTGAATGTTGTCTCTGTTATGGCTTATCGTGAACGAAGTAATCCCGAATGGCAAGCATTGATTACAGAGGTTAGAAGTAGTTAATGAAATGTGATCATAAAATACACTGCAAAATTGTTAATTTGAAATAAACCACTTATATATTTGATTTTACACTTACCGTATATATATATATTACTAATTGGTTTTTGTATCCAGGTTTTCGCCTATTTATGAAATACTTAGATTAAGTGGATGGGAAGGCAAGCAAGCCAATCTTTGTTTCCCCCTTCTCTTTCAGGCATGCCTTTAGTTTAAGTGTCCTGCCAAAGACACAGCATTTTGCTCTTCAGTGGCGTCAAACAGGCAACTTTTTAAACGACTAGCCAGGGCTTTCACTACTTGGCTATGCAGCTGACAGTAATTAATTGATTTATACTATTAAGTAATTGATTACTATTAATAACATGCTACCGTACTTAACTCAAACTAAAAAAAAATTTTTAAAGATTTTTAAAGTTGCTTGTTGTTCCCATTTTAAGTGGTATCGTATATATATATATAATTATATATACTTTGTTATTTTTTCAGCACCAAATTTTGAAAAGAAAATTGCAAAGCAAGAGCGAAGCGTTGTTAATTATCTCAAAAGATTTGGACACAGCTCATAATGAACGAGATCAGTTCAAATTAATGGCCGAAAAGTTGCAAGAAAAGTGTCAGGTGAATAAACCACTTACTGGTGATGGTGCTTCCCACAGGCAATTTTTGCTTGGTTGATTTGCTAACATTTTTTTAAGTTTAATTACAACAAATCTTTATTGCTGCCCAAGGATTTTGTTAAGCAAAATTTTTTGTTTTGTTTACACTACAGTATAGCCTACAATACATATTGAGTAGGCGGAGCTGGTATACAAGTCCCCCCCCCCCCCCCCCCCTGGTAACTCATGACAAAGAGGAATTGACCAAAACATGTGTATTGAAGTGTGTGAACAGTAAAGCAAAGGTAAAGTAGTTTCACCCTATATGTCTGTCTTAGTCATGAGTTACCAAAGGGGGGGGGGGGGGGGGGGGACTTGTATACCAGCTTCGAGTAGGCTAGCCAGTCTTGTAAGTCTTTTATCTTCATATGGCTATTGCAAGACAAATTGAAGCAAAAGCGATATTAGAGATTTTGAGAGCAGGAATATGCTTTAAAATACTTTTCAGGCTGGCTTAAGTATCGGTGGGCCTCCAAGTCAGCCTGGATGACTGTTCAAATGGTGTTCTGTTGCTGTGAATAGCAGTGATCACTGATCAGTAATTTATGTGGCAAACTCAAGCATGTTTGGCAAACACGCATGCCAAACATGCAAACTATAAAATTTTAGGTTGTTAGCATAGAAATTGACAGCTTTGATGTGGACCATTGAAAGTGATAATAGTACTGGTATGTCGTCAATATTGCTTAAAATACAATTATGTAAATTTGTTAGCTGTGCCTAAAACTGACGAAGCTAGGATTACCAGTAATAATTTTTAGCTTTTAGTAACCATTGCTGTTTCTTTTTAATCAAAAGCAATAATCAAGTTCAATTATCCCAGTTTTCTGAGAAAGTTCCAAAATATTATTAGCATGCTGTATGTTTGATCCATTATTTTGTTAAGCAATCGTTTGGTTTGTCCTGATTCGAATTTATTTTAGTTTTGGTAATTTGGTAGGTATTAAATTGGTAATTTTGTAGGTCTTTAGGTACGGAAAGACTAATTTGAGCCTAACAAAGTTAGCTGACCATTGGTGTACAGTGGCAGTGTACAACTCAACTGTACTACTACATGTACAATATGCAAGCAGTTGAACTTTTGTATGCATTCAAAAGCGATTACTTTTTAGGCTTTTAAAAGGCAGCAAGTTGACTTCCCCATATCAGCGGATCAATCGAAGCTAATTCAAATGTTGAAGGATATTAGAAATCAAAAAGCAGCTTACCAGCGCCAAAATGAAGTTTTGCAACAAAGATTAACTGAAGCAAATGGAGATGTAAAGGTATAGGTCTAGCGTTCAAATATTGCATTTTTTAGATGTTTTTTATGTTAATTTTAACACAGTTAGTTGGTTGTGTAAAGTTTTGCAATGTGTTTAAAACATAGCGCAATTTTGTAAATCCATAGTTTGTTGACTTTCAAAATCATTTTTACATTAACAATGTAGGTATGTATTGGAAGAAATGTTACAATGAGCACTCATTTGTAACAAAAGATTGTATTTTTCTTTTAATTTGATTAATTGTTCTATTATATACTGTAGATGTACAATTGTACATGATCTATTTTGTCATGGTTTATGGATCTATTTTGAATTGAGTATTCTTCTTTTTAGTTACTGCGAGAAAAATTTGCCAGGCAGACTATTGGAGATGAAGGGATAGGCGCTAGACATTTCCCTCTGCATGAACGACAAAAACTTGTTACTCAACTAGAAGAATCCCAACAACAGGTATACTAGGTTGTGCAATTTTATGGTCTTCAAAATTCATCTGATATTTCTCCAGGGCTCATCCGATGTTTCTCCACTCTCCAGTGCTATGAAGTATGAAGTTGCTCATCCTTGTTTTGCATGTGCTTACGCCATCTCAAGATTTTCTAAAGTATGATGTCTAACCTTTGGCCATCACAATCCATAACCTGAATATACCACTATGTCATAAAGCAACGCACAATTTTCTTGGTTTAAGTCCCTTTCAAATATGTAAGTAGACTCTAGTTTCATAGACTGATCTACCACCCCTGTCCAGCAACAGCAAATTGATCAACTGCTCGGTAAGACACAATCTGGTTGTCATAAAGCAACGCACAATTTTCTTGGTTTAAGTCCCTTTCAAATATGTAAGTAGACTCTAGTTTCATAGACTGATCTACCACCCCTGTCCAGCAACAGCAAATTGATCAACTGCTCGGTAAGACACAATCTGGTTGTCATAAAGCAACGCACAATTTTCTTGGTTTAAGTCCCTTTCAAATATGTAAGTAGACTCTAGTTTCTTAGACTGATCTACCACCCCTGTCCAGCAACAGCAAATTGATCAACTGCTTGGTAAGACACAATCTGGTTTACAACATTACAAAAATTGACAGAAGACGAAGTCGCACTACTGTACTTACTACTTAACTGGGTAGTGAGGATAGTTTTTTGGCTTACAAAACAGGGGTCTTGTTCCTTGACATATTATGCAAGAGTCGCCTTTGATACTGCATGAGTGTATGGTAAAGTGGCCTCATCTTCAATGTATATACCTATCTTTTTCACAACAGATTTGTGATTGGACTTGCATACATGTTTATTGTTTCAATAAGATTTTTACACTTTTACACTTGTCATCGTGATTGGAAAACTTTATAAGCTGCCACGATTCCACTAAGATATCCCACAGACATGAGTCTTGGCCTCTTTAATATTTATGTCCATGATTTGCTATGTAAAAATTTGCAAGCATGTTGATAACCCATTTTGCACTTTTCCAAGACTGGCAATGTTTAAAAATGACGATAGCCAAAACACAATCACCTTGTCCAGATACCTTAATCAATAAAAACTGTCCTGGCGGCTTTCCTTCTCAACAAACCTACACAAAAGAGAGAGACGTGATCACCACCAAGCAAGTTCTGTCATTTTGCCAAAAACCCACTGTTTTGACATGACCTTGGATGTGTTACATTCTGGTGTCATTTTCCGTCATTGTGCAAGAAGCATCATTTTTTGTCTCCGCTCTCCATATTGAAGCGTCTGGCAGGTACAAGTCTTTGCGGTGGAGATGCTCACATCTTATGCACAGCAACCTTTGGCTCACACTGCTCTGGAATTAGTGAATATTACATAACCTTCCTGGCATTACAGTTCTCATATTTGTCTTGTTTATCGCCCAATGATGTGTATTGTGTATAGTGACTAGATCAGGGGTGGGCAGAGTTGTTCAAAGAAAGAGCCGCTTGCGGATAAATCATAAACACCAGCAAACTGCAAAATCAGTTGACACAAAATAACAGCAATAAAAACACAATGATTACACTGGTCAACACAATTTTTTTGGCAGACAAAGTTAGAGTGTTTTTGGGGTTTTTGAAGGGCGCTGATTCCGAATATGGCCTTAGTTTTCCCGAATTGGCTCTAGTTTAGGAGATATTGCATAGGGTCATATTGACCAAAATCCCATATTTGAGCCTTATGCGCTAGATCAAAAAAACAGTTAAACCATATTAGATATTTCAGAAATGCAATTTAATGGTCAATTGTGAACAATAAAGACAGTTTTAAGTTTAAATACAGCAACGTCACGAAATTTTTAGGAATATTAGATTTGTCATACTTGAAAACTTGATGTTACCGATGTCATATACAGTACACAAAATACACAATCATATACAGTAGTGTAAGTACATAAAACACTAAAAAATGTTGCATTAAATCAGTCAATCAACCTTGTATTATAAAATTTAGATAAAAGGAACCACATTATCTTTTTCATTGTAAATTGAAAACAATGGTATGAAATACAATAAGATTAAAACTATTAACTAATTTGCGCCGAAAAAATGTCTTTGTAAAATTTTCGCTTGTGAGAAACTTTTGGGCAGTTTCTCAACAGGTTCCAGCAATAGTCTGCCATCATGTGCTCATTCCATCTGCCCTGATATCTTTCTTCCATTGTCTTGGTGGAACCTTCCCCCTGCTCCTCATTGTAATCACCAAGATTGTCAGGAAATCAGTCAAGGTGGCTGAATAGGAAGTGAACTTTAATGCTCATGTTAGCTCCAAGTTTTCTAAATGCAGATAACATCTTTCGAACTAATTCTCTGTAATTAGGTGCTTTGTGATTCCCCAAGAAGTTTTGTACTACATCCTTGAAGGAGTTCCATGCAGTAAGTTCATTGCTGTTCATGTGACTGGTGAAACCGAATCTTTCATCAACATTCGAATCTGAGGTCCATCAAAGACTCCAGCTTTAAGCTTTTCATCAGAGAGTCCTGGAAACTGACTGCAAATGTACTTACTACTTGAAGCAATTCCCCTCCTTGTTTAATGCTTTGACGAACTGCTTTATTAACCATAATTTGATGTGCAGAGGAGGAAATACAATTCTATCCCTGAGAACTGAAGGTTCATTGATTACATTGGCTGTCACAACTTGAAGACTGGTGCGTTCTGGCCAGTTTTTCTTGCGCCAGTGCTGGGTTCTCGCCCTGCTGTCCCACAAACACAGAGAGCAAGGATACTTGGTACTGTATATCTACTTTGTTAACCAATTAGAAAATTGACCATTTTCATGTCAACTCAGATGAGCCACTTATGGATGGGTATTGTAGTCAAGCTTTTCAAAGACAAGTTTGATGACATCATATTCCTCTTTCATCTTTGGAGAATGTCCAATTGGTACAGGAACAAAATGTAGGAGGGAATGTAGGACTTTACAGTAATTTCTAAATTAGCTTTCGTTACTAATTATTATGTTATACGAAACAAAATTGATAAGATTTACGTCCTTCTTAGTGAGATGTTTAGGGGGTTAATACAGGTAAATACACTAATTTGGGCTAATCTAGGGGTATAGGTATTTTCTAAACTAGAGTCAATCTGGCAAAACCAATGTCATATTCGTAATCAGCGACCTTGAAAACCCCAGAAAACACTCTTAGATGTCCTGCCAAAAAAATTTTTTCTCATTTTGTTGACCAGTGTTATTTATCCATTTCAGTTTTGTACTTGACTCGCTAATCTCTGAAAATTTAGACGATAAGTTGTTAATGAAGGGTTGCACGATGTTTTGATTTTACAATGTTCATTACAGAGTGTTCCGGCGGGTCAATTGCCCTCTTGTTTAGAATTGAAATTGTGATGAAATCTTGTTCAGAATTGAAATTGTGATGAAAACTTGTTTAGAATTGAAATTGTGATGAAAATTTGTTGACATTGAATTTGCGTTGTTTCTGTGTTCTGCGTGACGTGGCTTGCCTGGTGGCAAAGAGATTTCACAACTGATTATCGCCTTTTGCTGCGTGCCGGGAGCCGTTGTTTCTGGACACAATTTTGCCTGCCTTTGTGTTGAGTTTCATTTCATTATCGAAAAAAGCAAGCTAGAGAAATGAATGTGTACCACGGATTTAAGTTGTCGTGTTAAAGCCAATGTAAGTTTATACAAAATCAAGTTTTTATCCCAACTCACTAACTCAATAAATAAATCAAGAAACAATTGCAATTATGATTGAGGCAGACCGAGGAGGGATTGTAGGTAGGCAGTGAGCACCTACTCTTGTAACCAAAAAGATTAAAGATTCACAACAGTAAGTCGTAGATTAAACAGAAATGAGTCGTGCACTGGTCTTTTTGAGTTCTGGATATTTATTCTCTGGAACCTGCAGACTTTTTCAAAAACTAATATTAATTAATTTTATTTGTCGCCGACATTTGTTGGCATGTCGGCGGGTTTTGTGACCGTTGAGTTGTATCCTAACTAGAGATTGAAAAAACTGATAGCGAATCATTCCCCATCCCAACATTGGTGTGTTCTACTACGAATTGTATACAATTCATCCGTTTGATAACTAAAAGGAAGTTAGGTAAAAGCACGGTACCGTATATTCATAAAGCACAGCTTGTGAAGTTGTGAATGAACCTCAAACCTGCAGACTGCTAAGTGCTAGGCAGCACAGCACGTAAAAATAAGTCATACCTAGCCTTATTCTTGGTTTCAAAATTTCATATACTGTAATCATGCTTATAGGCTCAATACTTTAATACTAATTTCTTCCTAAAACAGACTGAGTGCTCTGGTCAGGCCAAGTTGAAGTCATACTGTAACAGATTTGATTGATAAATTCTTATAAAAATGAATAAGTAAGTTCTGGTGCTACTTCCAAGCTTCAACTAATCGCTGCTTAGCGACTTTGCTAAACTTCCTATTGTTGCTGACTGAACGCAAAATGAGCCACGAGAAGCACAATGTTGCTTTTGCAACGTCACAATTCCATTGTTTAAACAATGGCTACAGTAAAGGAGAGACTCTTTTTTGATCTTTGTATCATTGCATTGGGCGCAAATTAGATTTTGAAGAAAGTATAAGTCACAAACTTTAATTTTAACCAACCGATTTTTGCACGCCTATCAATTTGGTGCCCATGGCTTGAGTCATGCCTGCCATAATATATTTACAAAGCATAATTACATATTTTTTGTAATATTGCGATTCAATACAAGAAGCACAAAATTTGTGTTGTCGAGTCGCAGTTGGACTAGATGCTTTCACTTCAGCAGGCTGCTTGTCAATTTTACCAGGTGTTGTATTGAGCCCTATCCTCTCTTTCACGCCAGTGTTTCCACTTTTAGGGAAATTTCCCTAAATTAGGCAAATTTGCTTCCCTATATTAGGGAAATTTGCAGTAAATTTTTGGCTGTAGGGAAATTTTTAAGGATTTGCTTTTTTTTAGGGAAATTTAAATTTTACAAAACGAAATCAGGAATTACCGCGGCTGCTGGCACCAGACTTGAAATTTTTTTTATAAATTAGAATTTGGATGGTGATTTTTGAAAAAAAAAAACTTTTGAAAAAAAAGCAAAACAATTTAAGTTTTTCAATTTTATTTTGAAACACTGGAATTTCGCAGGAAATTTTCTGGCCATGAGTAAGGAAAGATAAAAATTTAAATTGCCATGCTCTGATTCGCCATAGAATTTATCGAAGCTTGGGCTGCTTGCTGCCTGCTGCAAAGTGCCTTCAAAAATTCAAATTGTGTTTTAGGCAGCCCATATTTGAAAATGTGTTTGTTCAAGTATCACTTAATTATAGTATCAATGCAATTGCAATGATATTAAATGGCTTTACACAGTTCGAAATCCTAAAAAAGAAAGATTCATTGAATACTAATAAGAATTCGGATAGAACAACTGCAAAAAGAAGTATGACCAAAAGTTTAGAAAGGATTGGTTAAAAAAATGGCTGTGGTTATATTTACACTATATAGTGTAATAATAGCCTCAATAGTGTTGTCAGATAAGGAATTCTGCCCTAATTTGAGTGTCACAATCAATGTGCAAGGCCTCGTGATGGACTGCTTTGTGTCTTCAACGAGCGTGTTGTTTTGATTGTAAAATTCTGGTGCGATGTGTTATTATCGGTTATGACCTGAAGTAACCTTTGATCGCGAATCGTTGTTATGTAACGTAGTTCTGGGACATTCTGTTGTTTTCACAATTGCCAATATCGTTTGTCATGATGTCACAAGGATGTTTACCAATGGATCTCTGATTGCAAAATCATTATTATGCAATGTATTTTCTAGAATCATTTTTCCCTACGTGACAATCTACTGGCTTCGGCATGTTTACGATTTAATGCAACTTGACAGAACCATGAGTCCTATGATGTAACATTACGTAACCTTCTCGAAGTTACTAGACCGAACAAATCTTCTATAAATAGTGGTGCAATTTGTGTAATGAATTATTATGGGAGTTGTATTATGATGAGTTGATTATTATTATGAGTTGGTGATGAGAGATCATTGTTGTAGTAGTAGCAGCTGTTAATAGACGCAAAGATTATTGTTGATCGAGAGTTGAAGTATTGAATACGAGTAAAGCAAAGTTGATGCTAATATAATTTCTGATTGAAATTAGAATCGTATGAGAAGCTGTGAGTGGATCACGTTAGACTCGATCAAAAGCCTGCAAGCGTGGAATCTATTGCTGTTTACTGTTACTTTGATTAATTGCTGGAAGTGGTGAACCATTCGTTGGAGTCCTTCAAGCGTTTTCATATATATCATTTCACTAGTAGAACTATCCGTGAATTTAATTGACTGCTTTTCGGTTTAATCCATTAAACTACGTCATTGAACCTTTCCAAGTCTTTTTCCTGGTAAGAGATAGAAAGAAATCGTGACATTGAGAAACGTTTAAAGCTGTTGAAAACAAAAAACTTGTATTTTGGAAATTTTTTAGTCCTGGGAAGATCAAAACGCTAATCTTATTCCTAACTCTAACCCTTCCTAACAGTCCTAACTCTGGCAACACCTGATTGTGGAAAAATAGCCACTTCCTAAAAAATAGCCAGTTTTAGGACTGGTTAAAAAAAATGACTGCAATGGTAGCCTATTGGATGTCCTTTCTGTAAGATTTGTAATGCTGCGATTTCAAGTCATAAGACAACATTGCTTCACCATCAGAGTTGCAAAACTCATTTAGATAATTTGAAAATGGTTGAGAACCTAAAGAAAACAAATGCAAAGATCAATCTGGTTCCTAATATAAGTAAAAGTGCTCGCGTGGTGAAATAAAGATCTGTGCATTTATTGCTAAGCACAATCTTGCAATGTCACTCAGTGAAGATCTGTTACAACTTTCAAGAGACTTGTGTCCAAATGACTTATGCATAAAAAAAGCCTCATTGGGCAAACAGAAAGCAACAAACATCATTTGTCAAGTGCTGGAATTTTATAGGCTACCAGCCTACCACAAAAGAAACAGTTGAAAAACTTCGGAAAAAACATTTCTCCATTATCATTGATGAAACCACTGAGCACTGATCGTTCGACTATGACTCAGTCATTTAGCTAATCATTTCAATCAAAATTCTTTCAGTATAGGTCGTGTTTTAACTGGTTTAATGTCTTTGGAGGATGGAAAGGCACATAACCCACGGTACCTTTTTCTCTGCAAAACTGCAGTAGATGACTGTTTTTTTATGCTTTTTCCAATACATATTTGTTCGTTTATTTTAGGGAAATTTAAGCAAACTGTACACTAAAATTTAGGGAAATTGAAAATGGAAGCACTGCTTCCACCGCACTGATAATTGGAACTTTTGTTCACATAATTACAATTTGAAAGGTAAGTTGTAAAAAGTGTACATAAGCGGCGTCTGAGAAAACTATTGTTAGTCTTTCCAGAAAGCAAGCTCACATCTCATTCTCTTTGCATTGGGAACGACAACGTAGCGATAATACCGCTGGCTGTAGTTGAAATGCACTTTTGATTGTTCGAATTTCGTTATTGTAATTTCTGTGTATAAGGAAAGAATAATTTCTTGTATTTGTGGTACTTAAAAAATCATTTTTGTATTGTGAAAATAGATTATCGATTTTATTTCTATCTACTTACGTGCATGGTTTGTTGACGTTGTTTAAATGCTAACACATTGTTTCATAGCCGTAACTTTCACTTAATCATTTTAGTGTGAACATTGGAAAAAAGAATATGAGTCTCAATTAGAAGTTGCTAACGAAGCAATTGCCGACCGCGATGGAGCTAGGACGAAGGCAGATCGTTTGAATCAAGAACTTTCTTACGTTCTTTTAGGCGATAAGAAAAGAATTGTGGATATCGATGCGCTTTGCATGGAAAACAAGTGAGTTCAAAACCAGTTCTTAGTATTATCTTCAAAAATTATGCTTCAAAGCCAGCGTCGCTTTGTTATTAGAATTTAATATCATAAACTGATATAGTAGATCAGTGGTTCTCAACCTTTCGCCTTGGCGGACCTCGTTTCGGTGCCTTCGAAACGGTCGCAGATCCCTAAAAAATGAACTTTTGATATATTGCGTCTTCTAATGGAATCAAATGTTTCATAAGTTTCGATGCGACACACTTAGAAGAATTTACTGCGCTCGCGACGCACTAATGACATTGACGAAGTTCTTTATTGAGCTATATGTTGGCACACGAAAGTCAGTAATCTATATGCTGATTTAGTGTTTTTCTACAATTTTTTTGAAAAATTAATAAAATTTTGCGACCGTTACAAAGAATTTGTCCCTTTTTTCATTTGTAATCAATATTAATTGGTTATAATCACAGTCATGGCAAATCTTTGTGCGATGTCCTTTGAAATTGCAAACGACGCATCAGGGCGTTGCGACGTAGCCTACAGTTTGAGAATCAGTGTACGGTAATACACAAATAAAGAACAACCAATTTTTGAATTTTGTACTTTACCAATCATGCTGCAAACTTGGACACTTTCACGGCCCCCCGGTTGAGAACCGCTGTAGTAGATATAATTTTTCGCAGAAAAAATTTAGTTGAAATATGTATTTCAAAATTGAATTGATCTATTGCTTTATTTCGAAAATAGATAACACTGGTCTACAAAAAAAGAATTTTTTTCTGCTCCATGAACTTTGAAGACTGATTTAGAGTAATTTTGGGGTGCTGAATCCGAATCTGACCTCAGATTTATCCTATCACGTAAGGTTTGTGAAATATGATAACAACAAATTGTTACTTTCGTCAAAAGTGGAAGATTTGGCGTTGCGTTTACCACCAACATATGCAGTGCTGTAACGAAAGGTTAGTGTTAGACAGGCCAAAACAGCCTAAATATGGTTACTGAACAAGCATTGTCATAGGCTTGCTTAAATCTTTGTGGTTTCATGCAAAACATTGACCGGGGGAGTGGGTCAGTTACACTTATAGCCTCCCTTTTAGCTTGTTATTATTGCCTTGTTAATAATGTTGCTTAGAAAACAAATTGGTATCAAAATTGTAATTGGTAGGTGTATTTCAGCTACTTATGCACCACATGGCCTGGATTTCTGGATCTTGCACAATGTGTATGTGCAATAAACGCAACGTCGAATCTTCCACTTTTGACAAAAGTAACAATATGCTGTTATCATAGCTCACAAACCTGACGTGATAGCATAAATCCGAGGTCAGTTTCGGATTCAGCACTCCAAAATTACTCTAAATCAGTTTTCAAAGTTCATAGAGCAAAAATCGTGTAGACCAGTGTAATAGTTTTGTTACTTTCCGTGCGCCCTATTTGATGTATTGTACACATTGCAGCATACTGTTTCTGGTAGCCAAATTAAAAAAATTGGGGTCACAAAATTCAGTTTCGAAAAAGGCATTGTAAGAAATCATAAAGAAGGTACAGAATCTCCCTAAAATGGGTAACGCTTGAGCGGGGGGTGACTGGGGAGCGAGCGAGCCCCAGAAAATTTTGACAGTTTTATCCCAGAATATTGTAGTTTTTGTTTTTGAGCGGAGTCACATGACCACATGCCATTCTAGGTCCCCTACCGGTAGTTCCGTACTGACGGATTTACGCTAATTGCTCTTAAGTTCTATTAAAACTCTTTAGGTATTTACAAGAACGGATCACACAATGCCAAGCTGAGAAAAACACTCTACATGCTCAAATAAAAAAGTTGAAGGTTGGTTGTGCCATAAAATGATTTTTAATCATTTGTTTGTGTTTTGCTTATTGCATGCACAAGCTAATGTTGGTTGGTAGCTCCTTTAATTTTTTTCATGCTGAGAAAAAAAACCGACACTGCTTTCAGAGAACCTGAAAGAAATTTTCAAACGTTTGGAAAGGTTGAACATTTTTACTTTTTTTTTTAAACGATTAGCCGTCAATGAGTTGCTTATTTTATATGTACATTGAATAGTTTCCGTCATGAATCTGCGTATCAATAGGTCAACCCACAATCGTTAGGCTCCCAATCATCAAACCACAAACGTGGGAATCGAACTTTCAACTTGATGGAAATTGTCTTTATATTTAAACTTTCCTGTGCGTATGGTTGAGTAGCGCACTTAAAGGGCAGTACTCCACTCGTTGGTACCTTGTGAATGGCATAAATGTATTGTAATTCAATGACTAACAGAAACTTCACCCTATTAATCTCGATGACGAGGCCTACGTCAGCGGTCAGCGGTTCACTAATACATTTTTTACTACTTCATTTGTTTAGGGTTTATTGACCTCAAAAAAGAGCAGTCAAAGAGAACTGCCAAAAGTAGGTGCGTTACAATCATCCGGTGGGGTCATTTCGCCAAAGCAGATCAAAGAGCTGCTTGCTAGAGGTAGGTTTGTCAGTTTGCTTTTTGACAGTTTGATGCAAAAATTACATGTATTTGGTTTTAACTTTTTAATTTTTTTTATGTAGTGTAACCATAGTTAGCCAGCAAAATGTCACTTTGCATCGTTTCTAGCTGCGGTGACGTCGAAATGATGTAAAAATGACACCATCTGTTGGCTGAGTATGTGCTTCTAAATCGATTAATTATCGCACGCTTAACATGGCTTATTTCACGCAGTGTATATTTTTGAGTTAATGCACTCCCTGTTCCTGTGTTGCATTTTTCAGGACGGCCACGCTTGGCTTACGTTTAATAGCTACAGCCAATGAACTTAAACTCTTTAAATAAGTTAGAGTGCTGTACATAAAAATTCTTGCGGTACATTTGACACTTTACTACATCAGCACTTGCGTATTTAACATTCCGATAGTTTTTGTTTGGAGTATAGCATCTAACCCTGACGACACCGTACTTACACGTTGTCATGACTTCGCTTTGATAAAATTCCCTACAAATTGTCCTCTTATGCACTTTAATCAACAGAATCATCGTATTCTAGTATGCAATAATTGTTTTGCAACTTCAGGGATAAATCGTAACTCCCCAGAGCAAGTCGCCGATCTTCAATCAATCGTGGCCGCTTCCTTGGAGACGCTCGCTGACAAGAACCTTGCGATTCATCATTTACGGAACACCAATAAGTGAGCAGCGCTCTCTATTTTGCCATGTGACTCATCGAAGTAAGATATTCCTTAATCAAGAAACTTCTCTTTTCGCTTATGTGATAAACTTATTTTGTTTAGGATTTTAGGCAAACGAGTATCGGATTTAGAAAGGAAACTGAAAACTTATGAAACCGGAGGCCTGTGGAATATGCCTGGTGAGTGTATTGTTCCCCAGCAATCAAACTCATTTCAGTGCTTTGTGCAAAGCCTATTATTTTTACTCCCACTTTCATAAACCTGTTTTGAGGTTTGGGAGCTGCAACAGAATGAGTAATCTTCGCAGTGACTCATAATTATGGCAGAACAACCGAAACACGGAGCTCAATCTTAGTGCCGAAGGACGTTATTCAATGGTACTTGGCTATCACGAATGCTCGTTAATATTCTGTTCAATTGACACTAGCCGTGGTTAGTACTCAGTGTACTTTTACAGTGAGCTATCAAAATTCAAAAGTTTAGAGCAAAAATATTTGACAACCCAAGTCCGTGATTATTATTTCATATTAGAACTTGCAGTTTATTTAATATTTAAGCCTTCTTGTTTAGTTCTTTTGACCCCTATCTTTTCCCACACCATTTGTTTCGCCTTCTGTACATTAGGCCTTATGCACACAGTGATGAATCACTTGACTGGGGTATACTGCGTCACGTAACATGCCAATCTGCAGCGAATACAAAATGCTGTTTCAACTTGAGATTTTTGTCAGTAGGAAACGGCTCTCCTGATTCGCAATACTCCTTCGAAGATCTGCTCCGTGATTGCAATGATGATGGGGACGTATTAGAGATTGCTGAGATAAACAAAAACTCTTGTCGCATCCTTGAAGAATCCAACTCCACTAACACTCCAGAAGAAGGCGATCTGAACAACGCGGAAGGTGTGCCGGATAACAATATCATACAACATCACATCTCCATGGAAGCTCAAGTTCTCCAACTTTCGGATCAGGAAAAACATCATCCACCATCTCGCGACAAACTGGTCTCTGCATCTTCTGGACATTCCACTGAATGCAGTGAAACTGAAGAAGCAGAAAAAATCTCCTCGTTTGATGAAGAATTCAAGTCGGCCCAAAATGGCAATGACTGGCCGGAGCTCTTACCCTTAGATGAAGCGATTCTATTGGAAGATTGTGGCAAGGCTGAAGTGGTGCGGGTCCCACGAAATAGTTCATCCGTTGGCGACTGTGCCAATGCTGATCTACATAGCAACAGCCAAACGAACAAGGAAAATTACGGGGACAATTTATCTTTTAACGTCAATCAAGCGTAATAATCACACTCGTACGTGTTTGTGATGACTGACACGTGAATGCGATTACTTCAGCTTTAATCTATTGCTTTTAAACAATTTTATCATTTCTTTTAAAAGTTTCCCACACCAGTTCTATTCCCCCACAAACTGCCATCCATCTTTCTCTCTTGTCTTCAAATTTGTACAAAAGTAGAGATTTATTTGTTGAAGAAGTGAAGCCAGTTGTGGTTTATGTTTAAACTCTGCAATGTTTGTGTTGACGATACAATGCAAAAATAACGTAGTCTTTGTCAAGCGGTGCTGCTATGTGCAATATTACCTGTTCGTTTACTTATGTTGTTGGTTCTATTTGGTGTATTTAATAGTGCCGGTTGTGTGCAATTTTAACCGTGTTTTCTTCATCAGTCACATACGTTTCTATTTGTGCAAAAAAATTATTGATGTTTTGAAACTATATTGTTGGAGCATTTTGATTTTGTCTCTTGTGAAGGGTAACGAGTCTTATTGAAAACATGTATTAAGCAAAACTACACGCTGTAGCAACTAGTTTTGAAGAATCTATTTCTTGCTATGTTGTATTTTAGCATGTTTTCTAATCGCTTTGTATGAGCGTTTGCCCAAACCAGATAGGTACCGTATTGTATTTTCACCAATTTCCTGTTATTTACTTAAGAAGCAGTTGTTGCGTCAAACCCTTGCTGAATTGTCACACAAAACCCTTTTCTACTGTCAAACTTAAACGTTGTTAGTAGCATAGCCTGTATTCGTATCGTAGCATGTAAATGTGTAGCGCATGTTCTGTCACGTTTTGTTGCTGAATGAAATCTTGCGTTCGATGATCCACAAACTGTTTGCGTTGTCTTAATCTTAAATACCCGTCTGCATTACTATTGTCCTAAGCTCTAGGTTAAACCAGTCATCATGGAAGGGGTTATGCCCAATGGGCTACAAGTAACCGAGAAACACGGGTGGCAAGTAAAACATTGACAAGCGGAGGACATTTCTCACAGCGACTTCTAAATTATCATTCGAAGCATTATTCGCTTCCAGTCGGCTTCTGTCTATGAATATTTACTTGTGGTATGTATGTTAGGGTGTTTCATTTTTTCACCATTTTTGAAATTCAAAATGCCTGGGGTCGCATCTGGTGGTATTTGGAGAAAAAAGTTTACACCCCAAATTTTTTTTCAATTATGACGTCATATTGAGGTGGTCCACAAGGTTTGAAATTTTTGGGCCTCAAAATCTCGAAATTTGGCCGTATCTCCGGAACCACTCATCATAGATCGACAAAATTAGTATCAAAATGCGCAGAAGGGTCAGTTTCCCATACCTGATGTAGAGAATATTAAGGTCTATCTGCTTCAGAAAAAAAGTTATTTCAAAAAATCTGATTTTTGGTCTATTTTCTCCTGATGAACAGAAATCAGGTGATCAAGATGAAAGTTTTTCTGTATTTTTCCACTCTTGGAAGCTGTTATTGCGTAATAATAGTTGGTGTTCAGGTTTCAGTACTGAGCTTGTCTAGTCTTGCTATCTGGTTAAGCAAAGCCCCATCTTGCATTGCTCCGGGACTCTTCTTGGCGCCGTCCACAAAAGAAATGACATGGGAAAGATATATTTCGTTTATGTGGAACATGCATTAAAGGGTATAAATATCATGACCAACTTCATCATTAAACTAATTGACCAGTCAAGTATTGACTCCGGACTTTTTTCCTGTGTTGAGAGCAGTCGTATCAACCATGACTGAATATACTTGGGATAGGTGAACTCTGCAAGCCTCCTGGATGATGGTGCCAAAAATCAGTTCTGCAGTGACCGACACACTTTTGGGAAAAGATTTAACAGCAAGCACACTTTCGTGCTTCATGCCATTATCATTAACAACTTGGCCCAAGAAAACGCATCGATCTATTTTATGACAACGCGCCCATCATAACATAATTGCATGGAAGCTGAGTTGAGAAGGTTCTCACTCGTTTTTTGTTGTTGGCGGTATACTGTCGAAGGTGATGCAGCATTGCAGCTACTTGATCTTTTCCAAGAACCGACCTCATAAGATCTGACTGCTAGCGTACCGAAGTCATCCTACGATTAGCAAGTACACAACTTCTATCATTTATGGAAAAAGAATGTACTTTCTTGTACACTTTTCCCCAAACAGCTGGTTTCAGAGGCTCGTATTCCTTATCATCTTCCCAATTCATATCACCATCAGAGTCACTTTCGCTACTGTGTAGACATCTAACTACTCCCTTTCTTTTTCTCTGTTTCAAACATAGTAGTGCCGATGCTTTGGCAGATTGTATGCCAGAAGTGCTAGGTTTCTCTGTTTGCTAAGCACTGGAAGACCAGCTTTGTTCCATATGCCAACTACATCTTTCAGCAGTTCGTCTTTCAAATCTTTAAAATGGGGTATTTTCATCAATAACTTAGGATTAGTTTCGGCTACTTTCTTCCTCAAGTAAAAATAGTGACTGACTATATCTGAATTAAGGGGAAGCACAATTCTCTCCAATTCCTTGAAGTTTTGCATCGACTTACTAATACCTGACTTTAATGCAATAATGGCACTTGATCTAAAGCAGGTGAGCAGCATACCTCTTCCTCAACGGTTACATCAATATTATAATAGTAATACCTTCAAATTACCATTTCATCTCTTGCAAAACGAACAAGGACTATTATTACGCAATAGCAGTTTCCAAGAGTAGAAAAATACAGAAAAACGTCTTATCTTGATCACCTGATTTCTGTTCATCAGGAGAAAATAGACCAAAAATCAGATTTTTTGAAATAACTTTTTTTCTGAAGCAGATAGACCTTAATATTCTCTACATCAAGTATAGGAAACCGACCCTTCTGCGCATTTTGACACTAATTTTGTCGATCTATGATGAGTGGTTCCGGAGATACGGCCAAATTTCGAGATTTTGAGGCCCAAAAATTTTAAACCTCGTGGACCACCTCAATATGACGTCATAATTGAAAAAAAATTGGGGTGTAAACTTTTTACCCCAAATACCACCAGATGGGACCCCAGGCATTTTGAATTTCAAAAATGGTGAAAAAATGAAACACCCTAATGTATGTGTTACAAACATGCACGATCTCTTTTATGGATAACTGGTCATTTTGTTTGTATTGTGGTCAGGGCAGAAATAGATGTTATTCAGAATAAAGTTTGTATCTTTGTTATTGCTAATAGTTAGCTACACCACGATAAGTTATGTATGGTGAATTTTTTTTTCCTTTTTCGGTACACATGTGAAATATCTTGTAAATTTTGTGAATAGTTTTAAAAATGGTACTGAATCTAATTACCGTTTGGCACTGTGGAATGGATTCGGTTGCGCCTCTATACGGCTGCATTGACACTTTCTGCTTTGTAAAGCGCTGAGTAGCAACGCTTTCTGCGATGGATACATTACAGCGCTATGTAAAAACAAGCATTATTATTATTAAAGCATAAAATTTAAGTGGTTTTAATCTAGTAGGCGACCACTTAATGGCTTGTCCTGGTTTCAAAGCAAACTTTGCAGATCATTTATATCAGGTGTGAAAAACTTTTACTATCTTGGACCACACGAATTATGAAATACTGTATAGCAAAAGTATCGATTGTAAATGCTGTAACTTATAGAAAGTGCGGTAAAAATAGCCTCGTCGTATTAGGGTTACACAATTTTTTTTATAACAAGACATGTTCTCGTGTTTTTTACTTCAGCGAAGTCACTCAAGGTAGGTATACTGGTATAGGTTTAATAGTCTTGTGTCGGTCTACTTCTTGTCTAACTAAAAATGGCGTTTCTGTTGAAAATTTGAAGAAATTTATCCATCCTTCTGAGAATAGGTACGGTAGTTTTGCTTAGGCCGTGTGAGCACCATCTTGCCCCCCCCCCGAATTCGCTAATGGGCCCCTATGTTTAGTGGTGGCTCTTAAAAATAGGACAAGAAAGCGTTAGATAATGGCCGCAAACTTTTTCAATATAGGAAAAAAATTCACAATCATTTTATTAAAGAGTGAAGAATTCTAAGATTTTTTATAAAAAAAATAGCAGCCTAAATATGCCGACAATGCAGTAGCGGATTTGAAAAAGAGTTGGAGAAGGGCCAGAGTTTTAATAAAGCAAATTTATGAGATGAATAAAAATGCAAAAATTAATGTCCAAAAAGTGAAATTGTGTGGGGGACTTGCCCCTCGGAAATTTTGACTAAATTTGTTTTGGTCACTTTTTAGAAATTTTTGGCGCAGTTATGCTTTTTTGAAATACACACTTTGTATAAGTTTAATCATAGCTGGAGCCAAAGGTCACTTTGTAAGCTATGTAGCCTAACCAAATTCATCAAGTTGGATTCGGGTAGAAGGTTTGATTTAAGTTAGCTTATCATTTCAAAAAGACTTCATTCACGAATCACCACAACAGAAGGATTTCAGTAATTGATTTTTTGAAAATTTGTATAGTGTAGCCTTTCAGCACACTAGAGCTTGAAAAATCTATCTGAGGTGTTCCGTGGGTGTCCTCATTATTTTCGCGACATTTTTCACTGCCTACCTTCATTAAAGGCCTACTAAATAAAAATTTCAAACGGGAATTAATCATTAAAATGCGTAAACTGAACATTCAAGAATACATTTCAAGAAAAATTACCGAAAAAAAATTGTTTTCAATGGCGCTGGCAAGGCCCAAAGTCCAATGTTTCATTTATTTTCATTTTTTTCAAAATAGCCAAAAGTGCAAACACTGCTCGAGAATACGTCACAAAAGACAGCAATAACAAAAGCCACGTTACCACATCTGATGTTTTGAGCAAACTGTCTGATGTTTTGATGTTGAAATCTGATGTTTTGATGTACATACATACATAGCCTACAGTCAAATCGCCCGCTGTAACAATTATTGCGAGATCAGCTGATTGCTAGTCTCTAGTGACGCAGACTGTACAGTCGCACGCTTCGCTGCTCAAGCCCAATCTTGTTTTGAAAGCTCTGACAAAAGCACGCGCGCAATGGTGGTCAGACCGCAATGGGGCAAAATTTTATTAAAAATCGTTTTATGGTAGCATGTTAAACAGAAAGAACGTGGAAAATCGCCAAGTCAGGTTTTTCCTTTAGTACCGTATTCCTTTAACACTGAAATTTATCAATTTAATTGTTGATTAAAACCCTTTAACTGCCACGGGCTCGTTTAAGAGCCCAAGCCTTAAAAAATACACACTTTTTGCAATTACCATAACTCTGGTTTTTGTTTGCCAAACTGTATGGGTCTTACTTTTTTAGAAAGAGGAAGACTTGTATTGTCTTGCATGACTGTTTTATGTATGCCTACACATTCGTATACATGCATTTACAATTCAATCGTAGCGAATGTACAACTTGCGATCAACACATTGTTACAGATTACCCATGGAGGGGCAATGAGTTATTTCACATACAAGCAAGCGCGTTTTTGAGTTAAAAAGTATGTCTTTGTATAAGTAGTTTTCAGCAGCCTTGTCCAAGAATAACCAACTCGTACGCTCACCACACAGTTGATGAAGTTGAAATTCACTAAAACCTTGTTCCGACGTTTTCTGCGTTGTAAGCTTCGTTTGTTCTGCCACGGTCAATAGTTCTAGAGATTCAATATCAACAACGTTAATTTTGCTCGTCTTTCTCCTATTCATGCAACTTATTTCTAATGTTTTGAGGGTTCCTGAATTTCATAAGTAGGCTACATGGCCCAAGTTAACCTCTCAACGGTCATGTCACTAAATGAGGAGGATAGCCAAACTTTCCAAAGTTATACCCAGAGAAGTTATGTCTTACAGATATCAAGCGTGCTTGATATGATAATTATAGCGACTAGTTATATACGTGAGCGATACTTATAAGACTCCAGCCAGAAAAACTCGCCACTTTCACACCGACCCAACGTCTGCAGACGTTGAATCAATGTAAAAATGACAGGCCCCGTTAGCTGGATGTAGCCTATCATAGTGGCATGTCACAGTAACATGAGAAGTTTAGGTTCCCGGTTACCTACCTTATATTTTATGCGTTAGACTAAAATAGAAAAAGTAGTCCAATGCGACACATTATGTTGAAAAAAGTAGTAAACAGACAATAGCATGACGATCCAGCTCAAGTTATTGATATAAAATAACTGGTTGAAGCACATGGCCACCGCTATTTTTAGTGACAGGTGTAGTTCTAGAAATAAGCTTTGGTCAATAAACTGCTTAAAATATACTTCACTTCAGAGTTATTGACGAATAAATTAACTGTTCAACACGATATGTCTGTATTCATATGTAACTCAGTGACGATCGGTGAGGGAAAGCAGTGCTTACCTGAGCGAAAACTATGCAAAATATAATGACTGAATTCTAGGTTTAACTTCTTATTATTTTTATCACGTCTATTTTAACTTGAAAATTACTGTATTCGTGACTAGAATTACTCGTAACGCTTGTGAGTAGTCTAAGTCCTCACCAACCGCATGTCTTGCCTATAAATACCAATTACCGCAAATGCTCCTGTCAGAAACAACCACTGAGGCTCCAGGGAAGCAACTATCAAACTTGCTTTCCCCAGGTTCAAAAATGTCAAAAAACGCCTTCGTTTTATCCAATCCTCACTCGTTTTGCAAAACGTCACCAGCTGCTTAGCCAATCAGATGTGTTATGGTTAGAGTTGCTTTCCCAGTGACGTCAATGCGTACATTTGCTAGACTAACTCGTCAAAATGGTCTCTCGTCACGGTACACAGCACAGCATCATAATGCCGAAAAGATTGTTGCTGTTTTTTGATGTCTCCTCACCATGTACTTTAGCCTACTAGCTTTCATAGTCATGCCTTTGCCCTTTTTACAGCGTTGATATAACGTTACTTCGCCAATGAACGTTCAGGTGCGGTTGCAATATTTAGTTCATTAAGCTTCTATACGCAGGAGGCAAACTTATCCAGCTTTTTGTACAAAATTGTTTGCGGTTGTAATGTTTAGGCCTAAGTGTTAGTTTTTGTAGTGTAGGCCTAACTGAATATCTGAGAATGAACATTCTGACGAATTAAATATTTAGACAACTATTATTCCATGTCTAACACTGGATTTTGGTCCTGCAACGTTAAAATTAAGATTGTTCATGACTTCTAAACATTAAATGGATGCATGATCACGACATAGGCGAAGCACAATTTGACAGATTTTTATTTTTGATTTGTTTTGGAAATGCTCTCAGAGCGCACCAAATTGGAAGTGTTTTTCAAAAATTTCTGGGGGAGCTCCCCCAGACCCCCCGCTGGAAGTGTTGCCTTCGGCAACACGTCTTCGGGCTGACGGTTACGTCCTTCGTGCCTACTACCTTGCTGCAGCATATTTACAAGTTGCTTTCCCAACGGTTTAAGCCACCGAACGTCACTGATGTAACCTTCTGGTGTAATTAATCATGGCATGAAGCCTGCCATTATATGCTTCGCAGAGATGTACGTATACGCCGCAGACTTTTTTGTTTACGCTAACGCTTGTGGCCACATTTTTTGGATAGTTTGCGCTTGAGGCTACGCCGTAAAGTTTTCGCGGTTTTTAGCGCATAGCGTCAACGCATACTTTTTAATGCATTTTTTTCGCTACAACACGCCAATACCTTCCAGCGCTGCAGTTGAAAGAATGTTTTCAGTGGGCAAAGACATATTGCAATTTGGGTAGAGAGGTAACTCTTTTAAACCATAAACAGACATAATTATGTCTGTTTATGGTTTAGAAGACATATTGGAACCAAAACACAGCAAAATGTCAGATGAACACTTTCAGATGCTTGTGTTTTTTCGTGGAAATTTAAAATAAAACTTGTTTTTTTGCGAGTGGTTTATACCGTGGGAATGTTTGGCACCTAGCAAACAAAATGAGTTTACGCTAGTCTATGCGCTGACGCCGCCAACTATTTTTTACAAGTTACGTTGACGCATAGGCTACGGCGTATGGTTTTTCGAACGTTTGCGTTTACGCTGACAGCGTCAATATTTTTAGTATGCGCAATTGCGCATACATCACTGATGCTTCGGTTCTGATATTATATCTAGGCCGACATGAAAACAGTTTAGAAATGCTGTCGACTACAGGCTCCACTACAGTTGTGAGTAGCCTACTAAGATAAGCTACTTTTGTAGCTACCATTGCCACAAAGCCCCACCTTTTCTTTACGGTAGGCCTGCAAGAATTGACAGAGATTTTAGATCATAGGGATGCGAAACTGCATCCGCTTTTGGCTTATCCACAACACAGTCAACACTCTAGAAGGGTTATTTTTTAATTTACAAAATAATGTACCGTACTTTTTATGGGTTATAGAGAAGTGAAGTTGGTTGTAAAGGAATTCAAGTTTTTTTTGCTGATAACAATCTAGTAATAAGGGGTAAAAAAATTGACAATTGACCCTTCTAATGTTGGTGGAAAAGCGGAGTTGCGCGTCCCGCAATGTATTCTTTCTAAAGAAGTTATCACATGCGTGCAATTTATCATGACAATGCAGGAGAGATGCTGCTGTTTTATGTAACTTACCTATAGGCTACTGACAGCGTAGCATATCTTGCCGTGCACTCCACGCTTCTAATGAGCCCAGTTTTATAAAAATGTTCAGCTTGGTCGACCGTTTCCAACAGATCCAGTCCGTTTGTTTCCGGAAAAGTAAGAGCCAAAAGACCCGCCGTGATTCCTGGATGAAAAACGAAGTGGCATTGTAGCCTATATACAGCATAGACTACAATGGGCCGCGGTTGGGAATCACTAATTTAGGCTATTTCTTTGCACTAATTACCGTATTGTGTGTGTTTAAGTAAAATAATGATAACTTTATTTGTATTATTTAGACTCACATACCTGCAACACCAAATATGACGTTAGGAAGCCACGGGATGTTGTCCTGAAGAGTTAAAACAAACTGAGCAGATACGCTTCCAATACGAGCCACCATTGATCCCATTCCGACAGAATTACTTCTGCAATGGAATAAACATGTTGAGGTTTTATCATTACGTGTAGGCCTAATCATTTTGTTTCATCTCCCTATAATATGAACCACCACAGGGGCGTCATATGACATTTGATCAGCCATTTAAAACATGTAGGCTAGGCCTACTGGTGGGCTAATTTTGTTGAAAATGGAAGAATTGATTTTTTTTTGAAAATAATTCTGATCGGTATCCAAACTTCGGGTTGAAACGATAGTCACCACCTCTTTGGACAGTGCAATCATTAACAGTTAGCAGCAGCTGAATTCTTTTGATTGAAACAACATGCAAATTGCCAACATGGTAGAACATCTAGTTAACCGTTAGCCCAGTTGCTAGTTGCTACTGTAGGGTAGCCTACGTTATAAAGCACAAATGTGCTATAGTTGCTTTTTTAAACCAATACTTTTTCCATTCCAACACAATGAGTCCTATCAATCAAACGCAACTTGACAATAAAAAAAAAAAACATTGTATTGTATGGGCTGCAATTCAGATTAAAACCTTCCTTCGCTCACCTGACAACTGTTGGATAAAGTTCAGTTGTAAAGTTGAAAATAACGGCAAACGAACCGGATATTCCAACCTTTGCTGTGAAGGCAAGTGCGACTTCAAATGTTTTAAGACCTGAAGCACGTCATTGAAATTTTAAAAGTATAATAAATATGGGTAGGTGTACTTTTAAGTTAGCACATGATTGCAAAGTAAAAGTATGTTCTTGTAACTTCTCACCATTTTGTTTATCTGACAGTTTAAGAAACGGAGCTGTAAAATCAAGCACGTCGGTCTTTTCAATGCCCAACAAAATATAATCCAGTCCACGCAGCAAGGCGGTTCAGGAACACCCGCTCGGAGCCTAACACCTTATTCAGGTTTGGACACCCCGTTTGAAAACAGATGGTTACAAACAATGAAGATAATTTCAATATTATTTAGAACTATCTGATAGTATCGTTTTATTTTTGACTGGCAAAGCACTGAACTCTAACACAGAGTCGTTCCTGAAAGGAAGATATAGACAAATTACATTCCTGCTGGCCTGTTGTGATAAAACAATGCTGTCTGATGATGAAGACATGAAAAGACAGCTCCGGTCACTTTACTGCTCTGGCAATATGCTGAGAGCAAGATTCCCCAGGTGTTCTACCACTGTCAAAAACGTATTATTTCGATCCTACTGTATGCCAATGTATGGATCTCAGCTGTGGTGTAAATATTTTTCGTACAGTATCAATCGTCTACGTGTAGCGTATAATAACAGCTATAGAATTACATTTCATCTTCCGAGACGTATAAGTATAAGCTCTGTGATGGTAACTAACAAAATTACGACGTTTCATGCTCTCCTTCGTAAAAGTATATATAAATTTACTGATCGCTGCTTTAACACATCGAATACGTGGATTCAGCATTTGATGAATTCCGAGTGTTATCATCAATCTGCTTTCTTCCAGCATCGTGATCGTGCTCTCCAGCCTGAAACTTGTGCTTAATATTTGTGTAGTACCGATAGCTGCTAGGCCTACTCGATTTCTGTGTGGTGTTGTATTTCGTTTTCTTTGTGTGTTTGTATCCTATGGACCAATTCTACTTGTGTCTGAAACAAAATCCAAATAAATAAAAAAAAATGAATGACTGATGTTAGGCACTAACTCGAACTAAATAGGTAAGCTACATTGAGAACTTGAATAAATATTAATTTAGCTCTTTAGCTTTGTTAAGAATGCAAACGTTTAACATTTACTTGAAATCGTTTTATTTGCAGGTATTTAGTTTTTAACCTTCATTTTCTCCAGCAAACGCATCCACAATAACACTTCCCATGAGCCCAAATCCAGCAACAAACATCATAAAAGCTAACAACATTCTTCGTCCTATTCGATCCATAACAAGAATACAAAACACATATCCACCAATTTCCATCACTCCGCCTTTGAAAGTAAAATGGACTTAAAATTGAAACAAAACTTTTCGCAATAGACTATTTAGTCTATTGTAATTATGCCATGAAGTTCAGAGGCATCATTCGAGACCCTCCACAACTCACAATGGTTAAAAGCTTTCAAACTTGTTCGTGTTAAATGTTAAAAACATTTTGTCTAAAAGTTCAAATTCCTTAAATGCAAAAAAGTAAAGAGTATCACAATAAATTGGCAAATTCAACTTTATTATAAAGGTTTCACTTTGCCACACAAATGTGGCTTCGTCAGTATATAATCTTATTCAAATAGAATCATTTCGATGCAGTTTGGATGGTTGGTTAATTCAAAAGAAAATTTTAATGAAAAAGTCAATGACGATGTTTTATCTTGGAATTCTTAAATAGGCTACAGTCAAAACTTTCGTGCTATATTCATCAATTGTTTGTAATCAAATTTGTCAGCAATAGCCTAATTCGATGTGTTTGTTGAAGAATGTGGATAAGGAAGAGTTGAGATATGTAAGCTAAGTCGCATTTGGCAATTCGGCATTAACGATGGTCAAAGCAATCACGTGTATTCTCGCGGTAATCGGGGTTAACAAACAAATATAAAACGCACTTACCCAGCATATTGTTAACACGTAAATCACCAGCAAGTGACCCAGCATTCAGAGAAATTCCGTAGTATACAAAACTGTTCACAAACCTACAATTCAATACAAACAAAACAACCACTTTGTTACACTGTATGTAAGTTTTAATAGGCCACATTAAACGTGAAATTGTAAACATAAGTCATCTTTTTCTAAGCTTTGAGCTGGCTATGAAATATTGCACGCTGCAAGAGTCTGAAAAATAAAGCTGAAAGACATAAGGAAGGCTGAGTTATTTTATTTAAAAAGTTAGACCGTTTAGTTTGAGCAGATCAGTGTTGCTAAAGTCAAAGCTATCTTATTGGCTAAGTTTGAAGTTCTTGTGGTTTTTAAAATTTTGGGTTTCGGTCTGTTGCTTCCAAAAATAGTATAGAGCGAAACTTCGGGAAGGTTGTAACGTAAATTAACTGTTGTTGGAGCATAACCAGATTATTTGTCAACAACAAAATAACTGGGTTACAGAACAATTTAACTTCGCTTTTTCAAACTTAGTTTTGTTTTAGTGTAAGACTTTAAGTATTGCTTTTTAACCCAATTTATTTACTGTCGATCCACTGGTTTAAAAAATATTGGAGTTAAGATTGATTCAAAGTGTAAACGCAGTGGTTCTTGATCCGTCCATCCTCGAAAACCTCTATTTCGAAAGATATTGGTGAATGAAGGTAAAGATTCCGTCAATCAATCAAACAATTTGTCAGCCAGTTTTTGAATGAATGGACTGCGATTTAACATGCAACTATAGTACAGTCATGGCAACAACTTTTGTCTTCTTAAAACGACTTTAAAATGTTGTTTTTCATTAATGTTCAATGTTGCATATCAATTTTTTTATGAGTTTCGTAGACTATTTCTGGCAATAAATGCAACGTTTATCTGATCAACGCTAAAGTAAAAGCAGAAACATACGCTACAAGCAGTAGCGTAGCCAGGAATTTTGAAAGGGGGGTGGGGTTTGACGACCCAGCGGTGGGGGGTCTGGGGGGCCTCCCACATAAAATTTTGAAAAATTACTTTGAATTTGGTGCATTCTGAGAGCATTTTCAACAAAAATGTGGGTATGAATATTCCTGTAAAATGGTGCTGTTCGGTGGCATAGCAAAAGGATAAGATCATGTTTTCTTCGGCATTTTTCTGAAATAAAGCTAAGTCTCTATGTTTTCTTGTTGCTAATTCCTGGCTGACATGTTTGAATGTTTGGTATTGGCAAAACTCGCTCTTTTAATGCAGATTTGTTTAAAATTAGGAATTTTTTTTAGACTGAAAGCATCATTCTCAAGCATAAAGAGACTGAAAGCATCATTCTCAATATCGTGACGTCACACGCGTGCCAAAGGGAGGGTTGTAACCCCCAAAACCCCCCCTTGGCTACGCCACTGGCTACAAGTCGTTTTGTTGCTTTAGCTCAGTGATTCTCAACGTGGTCCAGGTGGACCACTGGTGGTCCACCTGGAATTTCTGTTGGTCCACAGAGAGTTCTACAAAGCCTTGATAAAACGTTTTTCAAAATTGTATCATTTACTACAGTAAATTATGTAGCCTAAGGACTGTATACAGGTGTAAGAAAATTATGTAGCATGTATGATTGTATGTCCGCGTGGCGTAATAATCATGGTTAGGCCTACTTTGTGATTTTTGATCGATAAGCATAAGCTCAGCAGTTTTTGAACTTATTTTACTAGTTGACGAGTACGGTGCTTCCACTTTGAAGGATTTTATCCCAAATTCGGGATTTTTCATAGCCATGAAGAATAAAAAAAGGAACTGAAGATAGGAAGGATTTTTCAAGGATTTTTAACAATGTTACAAGGAAATTTTGTCTTAAAAAGGGAATTGTTGTTTTTAGCAATTTTGAAGAAAATTTTATTAATATTCCCTTTCAAAAGTTGTAAAAACGACTGGAGTAATGATGATCAGCTGGTTTCCGTCGTCACTCGCCATCCGGAACCCCCTCTCACTCACTTTTCCAATTCTCGCCTTTCTGTCGGTTGATTTCTAATCTCGCCATTTTGGGAATTGGGCGTGTGTGCACTGTGCAGTGAGTGAGTGAGTTAGTTCTCAATTCTTTTAGTTAAAATTAGGTAATCCGTTGATTTACAGTACAGTTGAACTTAAGTAGCAATGAAAAAGTTCACTGAGCTTCGAGGTACAGTTAGGTATGATAAACTTAGGTTAAGTTAGTGGTATCCTTCCGGTTTAGAAAAGTTAGTTATAAGTTATAGATTAGGCCTATGCTAACCTATCATGGTGTGATAATAATAGAGGTAGCTAGGCTGTGTATGTGTAATTGTAGGCCTATATACAACACAGTGTACACAGTCAGACTGAGTCAGTATCATGAATATCCTGAAGTTTTTCATCAGTCTCAGATGATTGTGAAGATGTTACTGATGTGAAGGAGAAAAAAGAGATAGCCTAGCGTATAGTGTTAAGTTAGCGCATCAAGGAAAACTGAACCAAACACAAAAATAAATTTATTAATGGATGGATAAATTCATTACTGGACATTTACCACCTGTACATTTTCGTTGTTAGGGATAAGTTAGAAGTCCGGGTAGAAAAGATGAGAGTGGTAATTGGTAAATGATGTCCAGGACTCCAGGTGGTAAATGTCCCAGAACCGACTAACTGACAAGCAGTTTTTTGGCTGGACAGCGAACGAAGGAAGTAAACCATGTTATTGTAAAATATGTGCTGCTTTAATGCAGCCTATTGTTCTGATAAAACAACATTGCTTCGATATACCAGTGCTACAGAAAAAAATCGAGATTAAAATAGCTTTAACTGAGATTATAATATCTTTAAAGTTGTATTAGCACCTTTTTAACTTAAATAACGTCAAAAATAACCTCGCCTATGAAGGAAATTTTGAAAGATTTCCGATTGAGAAAAAAGGGATTTTTCAAGACAAAAAAGGAAACTGAAAAAGATTTATCAATTGTCAGAAGTGGAAGCACTGGACGAGTAGGCCATTGAACTGTTCAAGGCATAAGTGAAGTGCTGGAAGGCCTAATTTATCTTCCAGAAATCTCTGATCCTGTGATCGTATGTACACTACACTTTCTCCAAAATGTTGACCTTTTCGGCTCAAGGGGGGGGTTCCCGGGAATCCCGAGAACCCCCCTGGCTACGGACCTGCTGTATTACTTTAGTAGACTTCGTTGAGTTGAATCTACATTATATCCTTGAAACATATAATGACCCACTGCTATATGCACTGCCACCACTCAAGAACCAACCAAGAGCCAATCTGCTAAACAGTCGGTAACAATTGTTACGTGACAGGCAGCAGGCGAAGTATGTGAATAGAATCACAAAATCGTAGTAATAACAGCAGCAAGAAGAGCAAGTTTAAAATAAAAGAGATAGCTTTTACCCCCCCTTACAACTTGAATTGACTTCAGGTTGAGATCCAAATAAAAATAAAATAACAATATGTAATAATATAAAAAAATTAAAAAGATGATATCCAAAACATTGGGGGGCAGCTTCCCCGCCTGCCCCCCTCTGCCGGCGCCACTGGACATAACCAGACATTACTATTCTATTGAAACAATATATATGTGCATGATGCTTTGTTAGAATAAAATAAAATTATGTGTATTCAAGTAGTAAAGGTTGAGTATGCAAATTAAGCGGGTTTGCTTAATTAGTTAATTACTTATTATTTTATTAGGACTAAGATCAAACACGCCCTTGAGTTTTCTGACTTATGTGCAATACAGTTTCGACTAGTGGCGTTCATGAGGCGTCAACATAGCAAAGTGGTCCATCGGATATATTTTTTAAAAATAAGGTTCATGGGCCAAAAAAAGTTGAGAATCACTGCGTTTAGCCTACTGCCGTTTCTCGCATCACGACGATGCGTATCCAACACTATACATAGAAACACTTAAAAAAGTTCTGAAACACATTTCCTCAAACTCACCAGTTGAACATAATCTTGAACGTGATCAAACGCATCTTTGGAGAACGAAACAAGTCGAGAGTTGTGTATCTTTTGTAAACTCCATGTTTCTTTATATTTTTGATAACATAAATAAGGTCAGTGAGAGGAAAAATGAAATTTTCCTTCATGTTTAACTGCCCAGGTTGGACCAGTAACTCAGCAGGTTAATACGGAGTAAACAAATCCGAAGACGTGGACCTTTTAGACTAGTCACGTTGTTTGATCCGCCAGGAAATTCAACGTCAAATATATAGAATTTCAATTCTTATTATTATTTAAAAACGTCTGTACAAGTAGTGTTAAACGGCTTGTAGGCCTACTGTAATTGCCAATTACTGATTTATTAGCAATATTCTTCTTTGGGAACCAAACTATGGCAAAAAGGGGTATAGGCAAGCCAAAACCTTTCTATACCAATTAAAGCAGGACACTCCGTTGACAGCAAATCAACCGTTGATTCAACGTCTACAGACGTTGAATTAGTGTAAAAAATGATTGATTTGCTGTATGGGAATGTTTGGAAAAACTGTGTGAGTGGTGTCCGGGTGGCGAATTTTTTTTCCCACGAACTTTTGGCTACTTTGCATAGAGTTGGTATTTATACCGTGTGAATACAAACATTTCTCATTATCGCGTTTTTTTTTTCAAGATCAATGTTTATATTTGGACCTGGAGGGCGAAAATCGGCTGCCGTGAGGGCGAAAATTGGTAAAAACAGTTACGCGCGCCGCGCGGTAACCAGTAATGGTTACACTTACAGAAATATGCAAATGAGACAGAAAGTTTGTGGGAAAAAAATTTCGCGTCCGGGTGCGCCCGAATGAAATGGTGATGATCATTGTTAGACCTCTGGATCCCACGGTTATAACGATTGGCTTTCTTGTCCTTTCAACCGCTCTATTTAAATCTTCAAGATCTAGGTACAAGACACATGAGCTTAAATATCAAACTTCTGCTTTAACCAGATAGCTTACCTCTCGAGGGGTAGGTTTTATGTCTGCATTTATCCAGTCATCAGGTACAAGCACAACTCCGTTTATTTTGGCCATTTTCAGTGTAATCTTAAACAGTGATTTTAAACTGTTAGGATTGGTGGCCTGGGTAAGTTTACTTTCATTCACAAATAAGCTATAAACTACGTCATATGCACAATTGCACATCTTAAACTTTCGTGGTTTTTCCACCTTTTATTGTTTTTGTTTCCGGGCTCTATTTTATTACTGTTGCATTCCGACAAAGAAAAGTAAAATGAGGTGTGAATGTTCTAAATAAAAACAATAACAATACTGTCTGCAATTGTAACTTTTTTTGATGGAATAAAAAAATGTTTTGAGCTGGATTACCTTTTTTCCTTCGTCATTTCTTTCTTTTGCAAACAACCACCTTGGACTCTCAGGTAAACGAAGCGCAAATACCAGAAATGGAAAGCTGATAAGAGAGCAGATAAACTAAAAATAAAGCAAATTTTGAGCATACCCAACGTCGGAGCTGCAGAAGGCAACCGTGACGCTACATTAAAGATTCGGGACGACATGTTGTGTACGCCTTGCAAAGTCTGTTCTGGAATCATTTACCTCGGAAGAATATTCTGCAGTACTTCAACGTTTGTTACTTTTTTGATAGACGGCAAGAGCTAAAATGAAAACTGTGGATAGCAGATTGCACGCTTTTGAGTTTCCATAATTTGTATGAAAAACTGATGCCAATTGCGTCCCAGACAGCAAATCAACCGTTTTTTAGTTGTCTGCAGACGTTGATTCAATGTAAAAATGATTGATTTGCTGTCTGGGTTGGGTCTATGCCTTTAATAGAACAACTCTGATGATTAAAACTGATTTTATTTTCTGGCTTCTGATCTCATCAAAATTGTAGATTACTGAACTATTCTAATTTTCTATTGGACCTTTTAATGGTTTCTTCTTCGTCGTGTGAGCTTCCAGAGAGAGGGTCTATCCTTTTACTATCCTTTTGTATTTTTTGTAACGTTTCTCACTAACACTATATAGATTTAGGACGTTTATAGCGCTAGAAGCACGCCGATAATAATATTGTAATTCTAAATGACTAGGAGTACTGACTTGAATGTCATGCCAGTTTCGCCAGTAGTAAGCAATTCCAGATAACATCATGTAACCAAGTGCAAACGTCATCCAATATCCTATGCCAAGCAAGGTCCTCCATTTCTTTCCCGACACCTCAATAACTAAAGTACTGTACATAATCAATGTTACTACACAAACAAGATATAGATTTTTGTTGTAGTAATTGCAAAAAACTTTTGTTATATTAAAATTCCTTTCGTCGACGTAAGTAGCCTACAGTGACCTACACAATAAACAAAAAATGACGACTTTCAAAGCAGGTTGCTTTTACAAAAAGTAACGTGAGGCTGCCTTTCGACCTTTGCGTTAATTTTTTTACATCATCAAAAAAACCTTATTTAAAGACATTTGGCCAAAAAATAATTGAAGTCATTAACTCACTGTATACAAATGCACTGATAGTAGTTCCAAACGCAAACACAGCTGTTCCAAATCGAAAAACGATAAAGAGGGTAGCCGAACTACTATATGACACGCCGAACATGGAAGCCAAAGTGAAGGAAAATGTGAACACCATGGTACGTTGTCTTCCAATCCTATCAAAAAGTAACAGACATCATCATCATTATGTTCCTTCCTCGTATTAAGGGTTGGATACAATGCGCCATTGTTCTCGACCATCTGTTCGTACTGCATTTTCATAACTTAATTTTATAGTGACAGTATTAGCTAGTAACAGTAGTAGTTTTAAAGTGACAGTATTAGCTCTAAATTCTCCACCTTATTGCCTCATTTTCACGAATTCAAGCTACAGGATCTGGTTACTCTGGTAGATGCAATAAACGAGTTTTCTGTATTGCTGAAGAATTCGATCTACAGCTTGCATGCCATGATTCTAATCAAAAATACCTTGCAAAGCTAACTTACATATTCTATTGGGACGCTGTGGTAAAATAGTTCAGCACTATGTGTAGTTTCAACACGTTGCAAAAGAGCTGTAATTTGTCGGGTGCATTAATGTTTTTTTGCTTTATCAATTGAAATACAGTAGTGACTTCCAAAACATATGCAGCAAAGATGCATTTACGACTAAATCTCAAGTTATCCTTATATCTGTAACACTTTAAACTAAGAAAAAAAAATACAAGTCTGCTTACTGATCAGAAATATTTCCGAATATGATGGAACCAAGCATTACTCCAACCATGTATATCGCTGTTGAAATTGTCCCAAGAATTTTCCGTTCACAGACTAAGTTGAACTAAATGAAAGAAATAAACAAATGTAATTGCGCTGTACATTGGACGTTAAAAAACTGAAAAAAACAACAACTTTCAAGTGATGCTAGTCAGTTTTTTTTTGATTGTTTGTAACTTTTGTGGTTGGGTCATTTGGTGACACAATGGTTGAAAAGAGTCATAATCGAAGCAATACATCTGTTATGGCATAGAAGTTGTCTTTTTATATCATTTCAACGTCGTTAAACAATGAAGGGGCGTGAAAGGGCAACTTTCCCTGATTGAGGCTATGTCCTGACACACTGTAGAATAGTGAAAAGTTTGTATCTTTGTCAGGATTATTTACTTTTCCAACAATAGCTGGAAATGTTTACCAATTTGAAATCTGTCAGTCTTCATTAGATTCCTACGTCGATTTCTGATGACTGGGTAACATTTTTACTGCAACTTGAACTGTAACATTTTCAGCCTGTGTTTTTACTTAGTGCAATGTTTACATGCGTGCGTTACGTTAATATACGTAAGCCCAATGTGTTACATGTTACAACTGCTTGAGTGAAAGCAAGGGAAATTTATGAACGTAACTCAAATAGATAGCAAGTAATCGACTGCATTCATTTATCATTTTAAAAAAATAGCGAAAGAGTGCTAAAATTGATAAATGGCACATTTGCGAAACGTTTAGTGATTTTAACGTTGTAATGACGTTGAATAAACGTTAGGTTGATAAAGTTTTCGAAATTAAGAGCTTGTTTTCAGAGGAAATTTGTCTGCGGACAAGTCTCTGCTTGCAAAAGGTTACATTCGGCCATTTCTAGTTTGGGAAGTTGATGTATTCTTTAGGAAGGCCAAACCTCATACTTCTGTTAGCCTATACCTGTTCATGTTTCATTGCTCCATAAGTGGTCATTGAATGGCCCTGTCACTCCTTCTGAAGGATCAGTGCTGATTTTAGGTAAAATAATAAAAACTTTGAAAATGGTACAAGCTGTGTTTTCTTTCCAAAAGGCGTTGAGAAGTTTTAATGGCAAGTTTTTGCTAGCTGGGGCAAGCATATTAGTGTAAAACTAAGCTGTCTTTGAAAGATCTTTATGATCGCAAACCAAAATAAGTCACAACATTTCCATACTACAACTAACACTATTTCTATTTCTGCCTAAAATATTTTGGACATTTTTGAACATTTTTTGTTTCATTGCAACTTAGGATTTTGTGCAAGATTCGCGGGTTTTGATGCAGCAGTATTGGTTAGTTGAAACATTGCAGAAAAAAGTAGTTTACACTTATTTATTAGTGATTATTAGGATCGCTATCAAATCTATGAAGTCAAAAATATTTCAGGGCTTTTATACATCATCAAACTTGCAGTATAGCCTATTAAGATTGCTTTCGGTTGCTGAGAACTTCTGAACAAGTTCTTTGATACAACCACAATAAATTAAAATACTTTGGTCGCATTAAAGCAGAGGTTTCCAGCTTTTTTTTACACCGTGGCCCCCCTTTGAAATTTTTAAAAAATTAATGGCCCCCTATGTTTTTCAACCTTTTGAAAAAATAAAGAAACGTAATTTTAATTAAAAAACTTGTTTATGCAGTAACCGGTACTAGTATTTTTTATTAAATTTTAACTTATTTCTTTTGTTATAGTGTTGGAGTGGACTTAGAGATGATAAATTAAAAACAATATTATTTTTTAAATTTTCCATGGCCCCCCTTGAAAAAGGTTCATAGCCCACTAGGGGGGCATGGCACCCAGGTTGGGAACTCCTGTATTAAAGCTTACAAAACATAACCTCCTAACTTGACGTAACAAAGCCTGCAGAGGTTTTGGTTCTGCATTTTAGCGGGTTCTAATGATGATAAACAATGTAAGATCTTAAAGTAGCCTATTACATATTTTTACCGATGTGATTCAGAAAAAAATATCTTCGAAACAGCATTGTAGGTGCAGTTGTACAACTACTTACTTCTGTAACAGTAGTTTCTTCCAATATGCTTCTGTCATAGTGATAACCACTGTCACATGCTATAAGTGGTGCAGATGTGTTGATGCAAGACAAATCCTTCACACACGCGCTGTAGTTGTAATCGTACCTGTAAAATCATCGTAAACGTGAAGCATAACCTACATCAGAGGTGACGAACCTGCGGCCCGCAAAACATTTTGACAATCGCTCATGCATTAAAGACAAAAGACATCTCAAAGCTTTTATGAGCCTTTGGGGAAATCAGTTGAAAGATAACAATTGCACGCATTTTCCCACATTCAAAACACACAATCCAACTTCATGTACTCAATACGCTTTGGAATGTTCAAGTCTTTTAGAAATTTTAATATTAGATTTCAGGATATCAAAAGCAAAGAACTGGAGCTTGATTTCTTTTCTATCCCCTTCAATGTTGCACCTGCTTTTGCACGCTATTAGCTCAAACTTGAACTCATAAAAGTACAGACACAGAGTGATGACACGCTAAAAGCGATATATGTGAACAAGCCTTGCTTGAATTTTATCGTGTATGTTTATCAAAGAAATAGTTTCCAAACTTGAGAGCTCACTTTATCAAATGGTCATCTGGTTTCGGCAGCACGTAACTATGCGAACAGTTCTTTTCTAAAATGCACTTTACAAAAAGTGGTTACAGGTCGAGGCTGACATATGAAAATCTTATGGTATGCAGTTGAGAGCTGCCACATCGTCTGTTCGACCTAATATTGAACGCTTAGTCAAGCAAAAACTTTCCAAAAATCCCACGAAGCAAAAAATTCAATGCTTCAATGTTATTTTTTAATATTTTATGCTTCAATGCTGCATTAGATAGCTTCAGTTGTATGATTCGCATGGGCTTTTGTTTGTTGTTTGAAAAAGAAATTTCATTAACTGATTTGTTGTTTCGGAGCATAATGGTCGAAACATTTAGTCAATTTGAGCAAAGAGGATAGAGCCAAAAAAGAAGAAATCGTACTCACATGAAAGCAAACGCTTTGAAAATTAAACTGTTATCATTATCAGTGTAAGTACTGTTGCTCTATCCTGTTTGCTCAAGTTGATTTGTTTTTATTTTTTACTGTTGTATGTTTCGATTCTGCGTAAGATAATTTCAACTGTGTGGGTTTTATTACTTTTATCTGCAGTTTGTTACTTTTCATGAATAATATCTTGATTCGCTTCTAAAAGATTTCATAGTAGGTTACGATTAAAAAGTTGTGTGGCGCGATAACTCATGTGTAAATGACAAAGTGGCCCGCGACCGCAAAAAGGTTCGTCACCCCTGGCCTACATGAAGTGATTCTTGCGAAGAATAAGTTATTAATTTTAAATCTTAGTTTTTGGACTGAGAAATCCACCGTAAGGTTATAAGGCTTTAAATCGCCAGCACAGGCCGGGCCACCGAGATTGACAGACTGAAGTTCCCGCTTGGTCAAGTGTTGTTGTCTGTGAATTAATCCATCCACTAGGTTCCGCTGAATGAATAGCGGTCCTTAAAATGCGTTGCTCAAGGGCACAGCCCAAGAGCTGTAAAGTCAGAGTCGTCGAGTTGGAGGAATTTTGGCGTGTACGGAGTCGGCCAGTTATAAACCGAAGAGTCAAAGTCAGAATCGTATGTTTTTTTCCCAATTTTTCCGATTCTACAGCTCCGTCAGGGCTGTGGAGTCGGAATCGGCCAGTTATAGCCTTGCCGGAGAGCCAAAGCAGCGTTGCTCAATCGTGCAATTTTTTCGTGCACAAAGTAGGAAAGTTCACCAATTGAGGTATAGGGCAGTCTTCAGTGCGTTTGTTGCATCGAGAAGGTTTCGTTTTATTAGATTTTCATTTTAATGAATATCAAGTCAGCTAACCATAAACTTCAATGGGCCTTTTTGCAATTAAAACATTGTTGACTTTTCTCTTCCAGCACAAAGTTTTGCTAAATTTGTTTCTGCTATTGCAACTAAATATTTTGAAGATATTAAGTTCGTATAATACCCAGGCCCGTAGCCAGACCGCAGAGCGAGGGGGGCCAACTTTTTTTTAGGAGGGGGAGGGTGGGGGGCGAAAAAATTGAATCAATATAACTGTAGCTGTTGCTCAAGAATGTTGGGATTTTTTCAGGGAGGGCAAGGCCCCCCTGGCCCCCGGCTGGTTACAGGCTTGATAATAGCCTACCAGAAGTGCACACAAGACACAACGTTATGAGGGTAGGCAACACCGATGCCGTATTTTCAGTCTACCATAACCTACAACGAAATAACTGTAACTGCAGTTGAAAGAAAAGGTAATTCAAAAAAATAACTCGTTCTAAATTAGGTTTGTAGTTCGAGAGTGTCAGGAGCATCATTCTTGTGATACATTTCTTCTCAACAAATGCATTGGTATCAATATATATTTTACCTTCTCTCTCTCAAAGTTACAAAGTTTCATTATACTGTATTAACATAGTAAATTCAGCAATTGCTTGACATTTAATATTTCAGCTGTAGGTTTTTTTGAGACAGATTTTGCTGATAGGTTGTTTTTTAACTTGCATGAGATTTAACATCAACTTTAATATTATTACAACAATACATTGTGAAGCGTTTTTGGATATATGTGGCACTGCGCAAGCTACATTACAGATATCCAGTATTATTTTTAGCTCTTTAAAAGTATCGCTAATTTATATACAACCGAATAAGCTACTTCAGGTCCTTTTGCGACATAACTTTGCAAAAACTAAACTCATCAAGACTAAAGATAGCTTCTTGAAATTATAGTGTAGAGTCTAGACTGGTGATTGTAAATTACCTGGAACAGCCATAAAATTGATTATTATTCGTTTCATCATAAGGCGTTGTCCAGTTCAAAATATCATCTTGTGTTATGTTGGGGTCAAGCAAAAGACTGGGATTTCCAAACTTGGGAAGTTTGCATCTGGAATCGAAGAAAGGCAAAGCCCATAAAACGCTTGTTTCACAATTTTTGAAGGAAGCATTAAGGATGCATGTTGCTTTACCACTTTATTGCCAGTTTAGAAACACATGTAGGCTACTTAAATGTTGAAAGAGACTTTTTGGTTTTAAATTGCCTGATTTTAAAACGATCAATGGATTGGGTGGACATGGCTACGAAAGGTCTTAAGAGGAGCAATTATCCCAATCCAAATTGTTTTCATCAGTTAGGAGATGAATTTACTTTTGAATTAGGAGTTACTCCTCTCTCAACTAAGTTATCAAGCACTCGGAATTGTAGCATATCACTTTTATTTCCTTGCAACGTACCTATCATTTGACAACTACAGTGATGTATGTAACGATCGGAAATCTGTTGACAAACTGTTAGCCTTGAAAACATGCAAAGATTTTGCCGACAAAACGTCTTCCGTCTCACTAGTACGACTAGTATGACACTGGTCCGTCTCACATACTGACACGACCGCTGTTTCCAAAAGTTTCAAGACCCTTAACTGTTTTATTTATTCTTCAACAATACCACCATGAAAGAATGTACACGCAACAGCCTTGAAACAAAATTACCATTTGACTTGTCATTCTTACCTTGTTGTTGGAGTGTAGTTTAGAAACACAGAACCAATAGCGTTGAACCCATACGATAAGTTGTAGTAGCTGAGAAGAAGGAATACTGAAATTTGGCATTTTCCAATTCCACCGATTTTTTCTAACAAAGCGTCCAATTGCAGCATATTTGATCAGACCACTTTCTCTTACAATAGTATGAAATAGTCTAAAAAGATTCCAATTTATGGTGCAATCTAAGCAAAGATTTGCAAAAAAAAAATTGTTTGTAATGTCAAATATTTATGACTCTAGTCTATGGCTTTAGGGCTTGGCAATGGAATTGCCGTGAATATAAGCTACATGGTAACTTTTCATGCTACAGTTGCTGATGGCAACTAAAGAATAGTTACCCTAAAAATAAAAATAAGAAATGTGCTTAGAACAGTGAACTCCTTTATTTAGATGCATAGAAAAACTATTTGGCCACCTAACTTTTCGGTTGATACAGTAAATTGCAATGATTTCATTTACTTAACTTAACGTTTGAATAGCTTCCTGCACCCAATGAAAGTTGGTGCAATCCATCGGCTGCACAACATCGAATGCTGGCTTCCCTTGTTTGATCGACGCCTGTAAAATGTTTTTGAAATAGAAGGCATATTTGTTGTAAGCATGGCAGGAATCATATTGTGAGCAACTTCTTTTTTCTATCTTTTTCTTTAACATGTTGTGGAATTGGAATGAGAGCAAAGTGGTTTGCCAGTAACCTATTCAAGACCATCAATGTGGAATATTTACGTACAGTGATTCAAATGGTAGGTTGTATGACTTTATATTTGTGTGAAATCATTTTTATTAAACGCTTTACCACTGATGTATGAATGTATTGATTAAATAATGCGTAAATAATATTCTGCAATTCGCATTGCTAAGCTTATTTAATTTGGCAGCTCACAGTCTTTTTCGTCGCATTATTGTTTCGTAAAGTGTTTGGGAGTCTCCAGCCCACAGTACAACAAGCTTTTGTTCCAATTTTGTTTTGTACTTTTTTCTTCATTTTGACTATTCCGAAGAAGTCAATATTAAATAATTGTTTTCTGATTGCTCTATTGCATTACTCCTGTCAGACTGCAATTGTCATTGAAAACAATGTTCCTCGTTTTCTTCACACGCCGTATAATAGTGTCGCCCAGATAAAAAGTAGAAGGGAAAATTAAATACGCCATGAAAAGTCATTGTGCTGAAATCAATTATTGTCGCGTTGAGCACAGTTAGACCGTCTGCCTCGAACGACAATTGTAGTAATGCGCGCTCAACAGGTAATATTTCCGCAATTTTAAGAATCTCTGCTCTGGGACGGAAAAAATCTGTTTTGGCAGTTTCGCATTATGTAATAGCTTTGAACCACTGACGCAGGTCTGATTGCCGAGATTGACAAAGTTAAGTTTTCGCTGTTTGTTAGACTGTGTAGTTGTCTGTAAATTATTTCATCCACTAGATACGGGCCAATCCACCAGATGCTGTACGAGCCGCTGAATGAAGAAATACTTTTGAAGTAGGCAAGTAGGCCTACTGCGAACCTCAGAAGTTGAACCGTCGCATGGAAAATTTGCTTTTAGAAATACTTTTCGTACAATCAACATTGTATTTCTTTGAAAAAACCAAGTGAAACTAAGCTTAGTTGACAACATCCAACTGTGTTCGATAGTTTTCGGTTCTATTATTATCACTACCGTTGATCATCATAAGCTTACACGCGTTCGAATGAGTCTGTGACGGCCTCTTCTTTGTCATGGTCCTGTTTCTAGTCATGCTTTACTAGATGTAGCCTATCCAGCAGACATGAACATGAATTAAATCCTGCCGGATTTGAAGTCAGCCAGCGTATTTGGATTAAACTTATTTTAACAACCGGGTTTGGATATAAATTTGGAGTTTTGGTAGTTTGAATATTACTTTAATGTCTCCCCAAAGTCTAAACATTATCAAAAATGATTCTTATTTCATTTTGTGTTGATAAATTTGTTGTATTAAAATTTAAAAAGCACTAACAATAGTAATAACTCTTTTACTTTGACAATTTTAGTTAAATTGTGCCTGTTTGATTATACCAGTTCGCTTCTTCCCAGAATACACTGCAAGGTTTGTTTAAGTTTAGTTAAATAAATACCATAGATTGTTTTCAAACGAGCTTCTTTCCACAAAGTATACTGTGAATTTCTTACGTTTAGCTTTTTTTAGACTTATGTCAATTCATTGTCGGATTTAACCGGATTTGAATTTTACAATGTTTATACGCTATATTTGTATTTTAAGTTCGAATCTGAAACTGGATTTGATTTTGAATCCATTCATCTCTGCTTTCCAGCGCATTGATGTAGGATTGATATTTTAACTTTCATGCTGAATCAAGTCCCAACTGATGCATTAATTACTCCAAAACCAACTGATATATACTCGCATTACATTTATTCATTACTTCTTCCAAGCATGCAATTTTCGTCGTAAATTTTCAAACAACGGTATGTATTTAGTTACTTCTTTAGTTACTTTTTTAAATGTATTCAACACAAGCAATGCAGTACAATATATACAAGACAGTTATGAATGCAATTAAAAATTATAAGATGCTTAGATTGATGACTTTCCACTTAAAAAAAAGCAGCTGGCCACACTAAAGCAAAGCAAGAAAGGCACTTTTGCAATAAATCATCATAAACAGTGAATCTCGTACCTCCCATTGCATGTCAAGTATTCATTTCACATTTTTAAAAAAGAACATGATTGTACAAGTTTGCAACGGCGGCATAAGTGCTACGGACGTGCTTACAAAACGTTGAACATTCGTACAAAGAGCTTTTGCATTAAAATATCAGACCAAAAGTGTAGACATTAATTCCAGGCGGAGATCATGCGGGATTCTGAGCCTTTTCTTCTTCACTTGGACTGTATTTCCCTTGACTATGAAATAAATGTATGCAATTAATACATAATAAACGACGTAGAGTATGATGGAGATCTTATACAGGTTAAGTATATTTTCTTAGTGATAAACGAACATGGGTAGTCATTCCCAACAAATGTCCAGTTACAATAACAAGCTTGTGTCTGAATGAAGCCAAAAATAAACCTAACCCTAACTAAAATAGTTCATTACCAAACATTTTTATGTAGATGTTGGATTTTGGGTATAAAAGCAGGCTCAATATTTGCATTTACTTTATAAGAGGTCTGTTTACCCCCCTTCTTCGTATCAGTTGTGTTCCTAGGTAGGCTACTTCTCATACCTCTTCTTTGAGCCAGGGGCGGATTCAGCAAGTAGTTTTAGGGGAAAATTTCAATAAAACACAATGGTGTGTAGGTTTGAATAAATCCAATCTTGCAAGTACACCATGAATAAAGGTACTTTTAGGGAGACGATTGGGGAAATCGCCCCCCTCTGGATTTGCCACTGCCTTGAAAACTTAAGTCTTCAACCGTCGTATTTTGAGTTTTGGTTCAAATAAGCTTAGGCCTATTGTCATTTTGATTAAATATGAAAATCATTAACGATGTTTAAAGTACCAGTTAGGGTAAGAAACAAGCAGTTAGCGTACCTTGTAGACTTTTTGTAGACAAGATAAGCGAGGACAAGAATTATAGCCAACATCAGAGAAGCCAAAATAATGAGAATAAGAACTAATGTTGGGCCCGCCGCAACAGCTGCAAAAAGATATGATTAATTTGGTATGCAATAAATACTGTGTCATCAACATTACAAAATGATTACTCTATAATATCAAGAACAAAGAAAATAGTATTGTGATTGTGCCAACTTTGACAGTTCTATTTCGACCTCAAGCATGTTACAACATTCGCGTTTTTTTGCTGTGATGGTCAGAAATAGAAACAAACTGAACAAACCAGAGCAAATAAGTCACCATTGTCTAAAAAACCTCACATATCTTAAGATCTTTAAAAAATTATGCTTCAAACAGAATAAAGATTCATATAACTTACTTTTAAAATAAATTGTAAGAGCCGCTGAAAGATGTCACCGAGCGTGACATCTTTCATCCGTATTATTGTACAGTCATATAGACTGTATTTTTGTATAGTACACTAAGATGCACTGTATAAAAATAAAGGTTTAATTTTTACAATTGATGTACAAAGCTTGCAATACCGTAGAGCTCTTCTTTCAATTTACCTTCTCGGTCTGCTTTCTCGCAGCTTCTACCTGGCATTGTAGGGTTGGTGTCTGTATAACCGAGCAGACACTTACAAGTGAACGTCTGAGTTGTAATATTTCCAAAGCACACAGCCTTTTGATGGCAATCAACTACGAAGTCATCCAAGCAAGGATTGAATGCTAGACAATAGAAAAACATAAGTGACTGAATTTTGATCTAGTAGGCTACAAAGTGTAAGTTTTGTAACATAAAATATTGTATACTAGTCTACGTCTAAAAATCATTTGTAGTCTAGTATTTGTGTTCAGCTTGCAAATGGATAGGCCAGAGATCTAGATATGCTAAAAACCAAACTTCGTGAATTGTAACATTAATTAATTTAAAACAGATGTATGTGTTCCATTCAATGAAATATATTGTCAGAACCTATTTTTTCGAAGTGTGTTATGAAAAAGTAGCACACAAACGAAAACCAATTTTATCACACACGCATAAGCATAACAACGAGTCATTATTATCATCATCAATGTTTGCAGCACTTACTTCCAATAAACAGTTTATTCGGAATTATTTCACCGTCAGCAATATTTCTCAACTCAGGCTCCTCTTTTAGTCTCGTTCTCACATTTTTCTGAATATTTTGTGCCAAAGCTGTGACGTTTAGTGGCGCATCAATGGGCTCCTTATCCTTCTCAGTTGGTGCAGCATACAGAGTAAATGTAACCTTAAAGAAATTCTATTATGAGAACAGGTAAGATTAACACGATCTTTGTAGAAACACTGAAAGTTGTCACTTAGAGTTTAGACACAGCATGATGGGTCTCTAATACTAACCCAGCTTCATTTGGTAGCTTTATTGTGTAATGTTGCTATGTAAGAATTAAAACAATAACTGCAGTAGTTGTCGTCGTTCATACATTGTTACAATAAAAGAGATGCATTGCGAACCAACCATTTCTACCAAATAGTCCCAGTTCTAATTACAACTTTAATTACCTCTTGCTCTGGTGCAAGTTGTGGCAGTGAGAAAGTATGCCCTTTTGCTCTTAGTTTGATTTGATAGTAGGAATAATTTCTACGTTTGCTTTACTAAATGGGAAAGCTGAGTACCACGTCAAGAAGCATACAAGTGATGACAAAAACGAGTGAGGTATCGTTTTTCCTGTTTAAGAACCTTGCGTGACTTAATTTTATTTGTTGAGTCTTACTTTGAACAAGTTTTTCTTGACTGGATGCGTTGGTTGTATCGAAACTTCTCCGTAAGCTCTTCCAACCATTCCTCTTCTATTGCTCTGTACAATAGCTTGAAATACCTGAACATACATCACGTATACAGAAGATGTGTTCTGACGATGTTTTGACAAATGTAGCTGAGTGGTTACACATTAATTTTTACTAAACACAGCATTTTACTTATTGTGCAGAAAACAAGTCTTAAAGATACAATTTGATGAGCATTTACCGCTGTTCTGACGTCATCAGTGATGGCGGTGATACTGGTTTCTGCGTCATCAGAATCATCAAGACGAATAAGAGCCACACCTGGCAGTTCGGCTGCAAATGAAAATAAAATAAATGATTCATTTCTAAACCATCTCTTGATAAAATTATGCCACTTAAAATGCAATGTAAAAAACATAATTAATGTTGTCAATTGAAAATGCTTTGTCGTGTACAAGTATGGGTAACTAATGGACACATGCACAAAAATGTAAAAAAAGGAAGTACGTAAAAGAAACTTATGGTAATTTAAATACTTACTAAACTTGCTGTCAATCGGCAAGCCTGTAGGTATCATAGGTAATGTCGCAGTGGTCAGGGGAATCACCGGAGGCCGTACTACAATTACATGAGTAAGTTGAGTGAAAAAAGTAAAACGAAATAAATAGCTGCAGAGTAGGTTACTAAAACAAATTTACAGAAGCTGGAGACTGCTCCTTGTTTCGTTTGTGCTTTACTGCAATGCAAATGAAATAATAAAGGAACAAGTTATCTGATGAACTATTCTCTATTTTAAGCTGCTGTGCAAATCCGTTATTCCCAACATACTAAAATGTAAGAAAAAAAAATACTGCAAAGGTGCAACAAATATTGCAGCGGTGTTAAAGAGGCTATGTACTGATCATTAAAAACAGAACACTTTTGTGTGAACAGCAAGATTCCCAACTTACCGTATACACGAGCACTTTTCAGATCGAGAGAATGTTGCAGTGACGAAGTATCATCCAGCCCATCTACAATCATTCTGTGAAGATCGCTTGGAAAGGAACGTTCGTTTTCTTTTGTTTCAAGCATAAATTGTATACGCTGTTGGGTTTCTCGTTTCGCTCTGGTTGATGCCCCATTTTCTGTTAAGATAACGCACAGTAGTTGCGTGGTATAATGATTTTTTTAGAAGACATGCAGTTTTACGTTTACGGATGCGTAGAACATTACGTTTTAATCTTTTATCCATCTAAATCTTGTTAAGAAAACGTTCAAATATTTACCTTGACTTGCTGCTTCATCGAATTCTGTTTTGTTCAATTGCTTTTGATGAAGCTGATCTATCTCATCCAGCCATTCGTCTATATCTGGAGCATCGTCCTCTGTTAGGTTTGATACTGTGGCGGTGTCTTTCAACACAGTTTGAATCTAAACAAATAGGTTGAAATTGTGACGCTCTTTCCAGATAGACTCAAATCATGACTTAAATCAAACGATGCAAATGAGATACAAAGTTTCTACATACCTCTTCTATTGATCTCTTTCCAGTAATATTATCGGATTTTTCGATGTGACCGTAAAATTGTCTTCTCCCTCCAATTACAAGATTATTTAAAGTCGTATTCAGTTTTTTAGCAGGTGTTGTAAGTGAATTTTTGACTTCTTCTTTTGAGACTGGTTCTACATCTGAAAATGTTCAAACAGGAAAATGTTGAAGCTCGCTTGAACAAAGAAAACATTTTTTCAGCTACAATTCATTGAGGCTACTGTGTATTCACGAGTTCAGCTATGCTTACTTGTTGCTTTAATATGACTTTACATCTTTTCAAAGTGATAGTTATGAGAAACCAAATTACTAAAGTGCAGTTACTGAATCTCAAATCACTGCAAAAGGCCTAGTTTCTATTTAAAGATTGACAAATATTTTCCTTTTACTGGTGTTATCAAATGCTCTTCGGGTTTCCAGTGTTTTGGCCATTAAGTTGGGCTAATTGAAAAATAACATTTTACTTAAAAATTGACAAATATTTTCCTTTTACTGGTGTTACCAAATGCTCTTCGGGTTTTCAGTGTTTTGGCCATTAGGTTGGGCTAATTGAAAAATAATATTTTACTTGTTAACAAAATTATTGGCGTGTTTAAATCACTTCAAACCAAAGAGGTTTGTATTTTAAAACGTTGATTTTTGACTGGGGCTGTTGAACTGGCTACTATACTTTTTAGCTCTAATTTCAAAATGATAGAAAATGGTGCGAAGCTTTATTTTTACAGATAATACAGATATACTATCAGACTATAAGTAAAACTTCAGTGTAGTTTTGTTTTATTTCTTCTTACATTCCATGAAAAGATGTACTTTGACGTTGTACGATCCAATTGGTTCGAAATAATCGATGTCAGCAAACTTTAGTCCAGGTACATCCAACATCTGCAAAAAAGCAATCATTGATTTTCTACAAAATGAAAATGGTAAAAAAATGAGAAAGTGAAATGTCACGGCATGAAAATAGCAAAATCTTATATGAGATAGCCTACACAGTTTGACCCATTCAAGTCAATCGGATTCTATACAATTACACAGTCAATAGAGATGTACCCTTACAAGATTTTGGTATGGAGCCAAGACATTTTGCGATGCGTTTGACTTCACATCCATCCACAGTTCGGTGACATTCTTGAAGGGAAGATTTTCGATCACAAACGATGCGATGTGGGAAGAAATTACTGTCAATAAACAATTAGCTGTTAATTGTTTAGGAAGACATCGGTACTTTAAAAGCAATTTAATATTCAGCACTTGTTTGGAAAAGTACCGAATTGCTTTAACTATATTCGGCATTGGTACTTTTTAGAAATTCATAAAAGTGAAGAAGTTTAAACCTGAGCGTTGCAAACACAGTATTTGTTGCAGTAAAGGACGACCAAACGTAAGATAGTGACGAGAGGACGAAAAGTTGCCTAATTGTAGTTTGAGCTCTCCCGCTGGTTTCACTAGAACTGTCGTGACACAAACAGACTGAAAGTGCGGAGCGATATTGTGAATAACCAATCGTAGTGATAGGAAAACAGGAGGCCACATATTGAGAGGAATCAACTTAAATTTACGCAAAATAAAAATGTATTTTATCAGCAGATTTCTGCAAACGATTGCATGCGGGTTGCTTTTTCGTGTTGTTTTTTGTACAAGCTTAGGAGCGGAAGTTCTATCCTTTCACCACCTCAAATTGGCAAATTTTATTCAGGATTATGTTGGGAGATTATTGGTAGCAACCAATCTTCAGCCTTTTCATCTCAAAACGGCGTTTACAATGCAAATCGTGCAAGTGACGTTTGAAGTGACTATTATTATGCAGTGTAATGGAGTTGGTGGGCGATAGCCAACACTCCAGCATAATAGATGTTTAATAACCCGAATATTGATGAATTGAAACAAATTTATTCTGCTTTGTGATATGCTGTTAATCCTACAATTAAGGTTATTTGGAGGTTATTTTCTGGAATTGGAATGTAATGTAGTGTAATTGTTACACTGAAGCTATCACAGGCCCACACAGTTTGAAGTCAAATGATCAGCGCAGTTTATGACTTAAATATATTACAAAATTATTTACTTACATTTCGATTCATATGGCCCAGGAACTGAAAAATAAAAAATAAACGCTAAAGTGACAAATCATAACATTCTATAACGCATAAAATTATCTAGTGTTGTAGTGTAGCCTACATAGCCTACTCATTGAGAAGAGCTTTGAAAAAAAAACAACAAAAAACTGTGTAATGGCATTTTTATTACTTTCTCGACAGCTGATCAAAACAAATATGAGAAGAGACCATAACAAAGCTATGTTCTTCCGAAAAAAAAAAAAACCATTACACACCTCGCACGTTGACTGTTGGGGATGTAAATACACTTCCTTCCGGAATACCATCAAGTTGATCTTGAGCGTTTGTTTGCAGCTCGGGAGCAAGCGCTGGTGTGTTAGGTGGAGTGTGTACGGTGTAATTCAGCCGCAGTGTACCATCTGGGAGCGTTTCGATTTTCCTATTCGATGGCACATAATTGGGGAAAACAGTGGAAAGCTGAAACAAGAAACGTAGTGTTAGAATATGCTGCTGGTCAGTTTAAAACAGACTGCAAATCTATACCTTATGAAAGCATTCATCTGTATTTTCTTTGGTTAACATTTTTTGGGGTAGCCTACTTTAGGTCAGATGATGCATTCTTTTATATTACAAGATAATGGTTGATACTTGCTCGAAACACAATGAGAGGTCGCTGAAAAGGCGCCGATTTTTGGTCTCATCATGCATGAAACAATTTTTGAGGCAACCCAAGCCGGAAATCTAAGTTGCCTAATGTCTTTACTGTAGTAGTGTAATAGGCCAAAAGGTTAATTTGGAAAATAATTTTGAAAAGACTACAATGACGCAATAATATCAAACATATCTTCATCAAGCACTACAACAAATTTGAGCTGATGGTACTGTGTATAGGCTATACTATCGTACGAAATGAACTTACATCATTGAAAGTTCATTATCATTGAAAGCTCAACATCTCACCTGTTGCATCAAGTCGTCAAAAAGATCGTCAACGACATCGGTTTTGTTTGCAGTCACATCATCATAAACATCAGGCAAGACGGTTGCATTTACAGATACTTCGAATTCACGAGGTTCTGTTGAGTATATCCGATAATTGTATCACAGTTTAGTTAAGAGTGCCAGTTGCACACTTTGGCGGACATGCGCAACTTAATATTACACAAAATGTTATTAAACATGCCTCAAAATGCTTAAAATGGAAACAAATTGATTGTGATAAATTCATCAATTCACCTTCAAATTTAAGTTCTCCAACTGTTCCTGGTTTGTTGGGATCAGAGTTGAAATCATCTTCGATCTCTTCTAGACTACGATTATCACTTGCCGGGCGGTTCATTTGCATATGTGCCAAAAGGGAGCCATCTGGCTGGTGCTCAAAATATGAAACCTTAGGATTCCAATTTGACAAGTTTGCTGGAGAGCTGAGAACTTTGTCCAACACCTACATGTAAACGTGACAAGTCATGTGTGGGCCACCATCGTATTAGCAACATTAGTAAGCAGTAGGCTACTGCTGTAAATTTTAACAACTTGCAAATTGTCAATGTCATTGTTGTCTAATTATACTCAAATACCAGCATAGTTTTTCATGATAGAAAGCTTTTATTCCATGTTTGAAGTGGCACAAGAATAATACCACTAAAAGTTGTAGAAGCGTGCGAGACAAACTTACCTCATCTGCGTAATTGTCAAAAGTGGTCTCATTGATTGTAGGATAAAGTTGGATGACATCGGCAATAGGCACTTCATATATCCTCAGGTATGCCACATGTTTTTGCAAAAATTGATCAGTAGTTGTTTCCTCAATTACTGGAGAAGACATTGTGGTGGCACTGAACGAAGGAGGAGTTCCACCAACCGAAATGTTGCCTACAATTAAATTCAGAAACTGCATAAAGAAATCATAAGTTATTACAGTGGGATTATAATGTACAACTGTAAAAACTATTAATATGAAAAGTAGAGTTTGATCATTCAACCTTAAAAGCTGATCTGGTTTCATCATCAGTGAAATTACCACTCTATTTTAGCACTAAAATTGAAATGATAGTTTGCCAGTTGCATGTTCAACCAGGAGTTTGCCATGTTCAGTCAGTAGTGGATTTATTAAGGGCGCTTAATAACGTGGTATTCTAAATCAAGAAAAAAAAATATTTCAGGAAAAATTTCTCAATTCTTCCGCTTAGTCACACTACATTAGTTTATCCAACTATTATTGTCGAACATTTTACAAAAATATTTACTTACTTGTAGATCCGAATGGACCAGGAACTGAAAAATAAAAAAGAAGCATTAAATAAACAAACCATTTTTGTTTATGATGCATAGAATTGTTTGATGTTCTAGTGTCACATACCTCATGTGAATTGGTTAAAAAAAAATTTGGATTGATATTTTTGATACTTTTACGACTTTGCTTAACAACGAATCAAAACAAATATGAGACATAAGTTCTCAATGAGAGATTATTTAAAATATGTCATTTCGATAAAATGCCCACCTTTTACGTTGACTGTTGGGGATGTAAATACACTTCCTTCCGGAATACCATCAAGTTGATCTTGAGCGTTTGTTTGCAACTCGGGAGCAAGCGCCGGTGTGTTAGGTGGAGTGTGTACGGTGTAATTCAGCCTCAGAGTATTATCTGGGAGAGCTTCAATGATCATCTTTGACGGCTCATAATTGGGGAAAACAGTGGAAAGCTGAAACAAGAAACGTAGTGTTAGAATATGCTGCTGGTCAGTTTTAAATAGACTGCAAGTCTATCTTATGAAAGCATTCATCTCTATTTTCTTTGGTTAACATTTTTTGGGTAGCCTACTTTAGGTCAGATGATGTATTGTTTTATATTACAAGATAGTGGTCGATACTTGCTCGAAACACAATGAGAGGTCGCTGAAAAGGCGCCGATCCTTGGTCTCATCAGGCATGAAACAATTTTTGAAGAAACCAAAGCCGGAAATCTAAGTTGCCTAATGTCTTTACTGTAGTAGTGTAATAGGCCAAAAGGTTAATTTGGAAAATAATTTCGAAAAGACTACAATGACGCAATAATATCAAACATATCTTCATCAAGCACTACAACAAACTTTGAGCTGATGGTACTGTGTATAGGCTATACTATCGTACGGAATGAAGTTACATCATTGAAAGTTCATTATCATTGAAAGCTCAACATCTCACCTGTTGCATCAAGTCATCAAAAAGATCGTCAGTAACCTCAGTTTTGTTTGCAGTCACATCATCATAAACATCAGGCAAGACGGTTGCATTTACAGACACTTCGAATTCACGAGGTTCTGTTGAGTATATCCGATAATTGTATCACAGTTTAGTTAAGAGTGCCAGTTGGACACTTTGGCGGACATGCGCAACTTAATATTACACAAAATGTTATTAAACATGCCTCAAAATGCTTAAAATGGAAACAAATTGATTGTGATAAATTCATCAATTCACCTTCAAATTTAAGTTCTCCAACTGTTCCTGGTTTGTTAGGATCAGAGTTGAAATCATCTTCGATCTCTTCTAGACTACGATTATCACTTGCCGGGCGGTTCATTTGCATATGTGCCAATAGGGAGCCATCTGGCTGGTGCTCAAAATATGAAACCTCAGGATTCCAGTTTGACAAGTTTGCTGGAGAGCTGAGAACTTTGTCCAACACCTACATGTAAACGTGACAAGTCATGTGTGGGCCACCATCGTATTAGCAACATTAGTAAACAGTAGGCTACTGCTGTAAATTTTAACAAATTGCAAATTGTCAATGTCATTGTTGTCTGATTATACTTACATACCAGCATAGTCTTTCATGACAGAAAGCTTTTATTCCATGTTTGAAGTGGCACAAGAATAATACCACTAAAAGTTGTATAAGCGTGCGAGACAAACTTACCTCATCTGCGTAATTGTCAAAAGTGGTCTCATTGATTGTAGGATAAAGTTGGATGACATCGGCAATAGGCACTTCATATATCCTCAGGTATGCCACATGTTTTTGCAAAGATTGATCAGTAGTTGTTTCCTCAATTACTGGAGAAAACATTGTGGTGGCACTGAACGAAGGAGGAGTTCCACCAACCGAAATGTTGCCTACAATTAAATTCAGATACTGCATAAAGAAATCATAAGTTATTACAGTGGGATTATAATGTACAACTATAAAAACTATTAATATGAAAAGTAGAGTTTGATCATTCAACCTTAAAAGCTGATCTGGTTTCATCATCAGTAAAATTACCACTACATTTTAGCACTAAAATTGAAATGATAGTTTGCCAGTTGCATGTTCAACCAGGAGTTTGCCATGTTCAGTCAGTAGTGGATTAATTAGGGGCGCTTAATAACGTGGTATTCTAAATCGATAAAAAAATAATATTTCAGGAAAAATTTCTCAATTCTTCCGCTTAGTCACACTACATTAGTTTATCCAACTATTATTGTCAAACATTTTACAAAAATATTTACTTACTTGTAGATCCGAATGGGCCAGGAACTGAAAAATAAAAAAGAAGCATTAAATAAACAAACCATTTTTGTTTATGATGCATAGAATTGTTTGATGTGCTAGTGTCACATACCTCATGTGAATTGGTTAAAAAATATTGTATTGGTCTTTTTGATAATTTTACGACTTTGCTTAACAACGAATCAAAACAAATATGAGACATAAGTTCTCAATAAGAGATCATTTAAAATATGTCATTTTGATAAAATGCCCACCTTTTACGTTGACTGTTGGAGATGTAAATACACTTCGTTCCGGAATACCATCAAGTTGATCTTGAGCGTTTGTTTGCAACTTGGGGGCAAGCGCCGGTGTGTTAGATGGAGTGTGTACGGTGTAATTCAGCCTCAGTGTGTTATCTGGAAGAGCTTCAATGATCATCTTTGACGGCTCATAATTGGGGAAAACAGTGGAAAGCTGAAACAAGAAACGTAGTGTTAGAATATGCTGTTGGTCAGTTTAAAACAGACTGCAAGTCTACATCTTATGAAAGCATTCTTCTCTATTTTCTTTGGTTAACATTTTTTGGGGTAGCCTACTTTAGGTCAGATGATGTATTGTTTTATATTACAAGATAGTGGTTGATACTTGCTCGAAACACAATGAGAGGTCGCTGAAAAGGCGCCGATTTTTTGATCTCATCATGCATGAAACAATTTTTGAAGCAACCAAAGCCGGAAATCTAAGTTGCTTAATATCTTTTGTAGGCCAAAAGTTTAATTTGGAAAATAATTCCAAATAGTCTATAATGACGCAATAACATCAAACATATCTTCATCAAGCACTACAACAAACTTTGAGCTGATGGTACTGTGTAGCCTATAGACAATACTATCGTACGGAATGAACTTACATCATTGAAAGTTCATTATCATTGAAAGCTCAACATCTCACCTGTTGCATCAAGTCGTCAAAAAGATCGTCAACGACATCGGTTTTGTTTGCAGTCACATCATCATAAACATCAGACAAGACGGTTGCATTTACAGATACTTCGAATTCACGAGGTTCTGTTGAGTATATCCGATAATTATATCACAGTTTAGTTAAGAGTGCCAGTTGCACAATTTGGCGGAGATGTGCAACCTAATATTAAACAAAATGTTTTTAACCCTTTATCCTGTGACGTATTTTGGCCAATTGACTTGCGGACGGGGGGGTCGGTTCGACACTATCACTTTGAGCTCGTGTAACTCAAAAACTACGCAAGATAGATCAATCAAATTTTCACATGGTGTAGATAATTTATCTGACAACATAACATCGAAACTCTTTTGCAATTTGTTCAACAGCGCAACTTGAAAAATCAAATAATTTGATGGTTGGTCATATTTTTTTATTTGACTTGAGAAATTGCTTCATAATTAACTTATAATTGAGTGTGACGGGCTAATTCCATTGTGTAGATTTTAATCTCTTACGCGGAGACGTCGTCCACGCTTCAATGAAATCGTAATTGGCGTCCGACTCGCGTTTGCTTGTTGTTTTGCCGGAGGCATTGTAAAAAAAATTTGCTTTGTTTCAACATTTGCAGAGAATGAGACAAAATCACCACAAAAAAACTATTTCAAGTTCTTTTTGAGTCACATGTTTATAGTAGGCTATACACTTTTTCAAACGTACTGTCATTACTTGATATTGGAACTAAATCAAGCAAATTTTTTTTCACATTCACACTGTCGAATTTGGTTATGCATGATCAAGAAACACTTTGTATTTCACAGCACATCTCAGGAAGCTATTTATTCGTTTTTAACATTATTTCAACGTCTAAAGACGTTGAATCGATGTAAAAAGTGTCTGATTTGCTGTCCGGGTAGCGGTTGAATACAAAAAAGTAAGGTAGCCTGTGGTGTCACGTGGTATTTGAACAACAACCTATCCAAAGGTAGTGACTTGCTTCGATTGGAGCTTGTTCCATTTTAGGCCATCATGCACTCCAAAAACAAATAGCGTCTAAAACTCCTTACTGATAAACTATGTCACGATGCATTCCAAAGTGAAATGCTTCAATACTTACCAATAATGATCACTTTGAATGAAACAATTTTGCAAACAGTTGTGACAAGATGTAGTGATAATAATCGTTTAGTCAAATCGTGTTGGTAGGCTATAGAACAGGTCGTTTGCCAAATGGAACTCCCGTTCTGCGTGACAAACTCAAAGTCGTGGCATAACCATACGAAAAATAAAAAAAAAATTATTTTTCAGGCCGAGTGCTATTGTCGTAAAAAAACAAAAAATCACTAAAGTGTTGACTTTTTCCTTGGGCAAAATTGAAGGTTATTAATATTTTAAAAATGCACGTTTGTGTCAATATGATTGAAGTGCTTTTTTTCATGTTGTTAACTAGATTTGCAAAATAACGTTTTCTACATTTTTTTCTGATTTGTTGGACATGCATTTTGTGTCAAGTTATTTATTACGCATTAGAAGATTTCTTTCTGTTCAAATTTTGAAATAGCATTTTAGATGCAGTTTGCGGTTGATGGCGTTACTGCAAAAACCATCTTTTGTAATTGACACACATCCAAAAACAAAAGACGCATAAACTACTGCTGGCTGATAGACCACGTCACAATACATCATAATGATGTTTTTCCGAACCGAAGACCCAGAAAACCAATTTTGTCGTATATTAGATTAGACGTCTGCAGACGTTGAACCAATGACAAAAAGTGATTTGCTGATTTGAAACAAAGTGATTGCTGTTTCCAATGTGCAAACATTTTGATAAAAAGTAATCAAGTTTTGGCCACAGCATTTTGGTCCATTTAGGCTACTATGGTCAATCAACTCACGTTGCAAATAACTTGTTTTGTGTAAAGTCTTGCTTGTGAAAAAATCGAAGTAAAAACGCAAAAATGAAGTAAGCTATATTTACAAAGTATTATATTCTTGAATGAACCATAGTTTTAAAAAAATAGTTTGAACAGGTTTCATCTGATAGAAACTATAATTGATATCATCGCGAAGGATCAAATAGCTGCAAAAATCACTTCAAGCAATTCTTTGGGGTGATTTTCATTATGCAAACCAAGGTGAACCTCAATATACATATGACAAACGATAAAAATCGTTCTTTCTTTTTTTCAAGGACAAGGAAAACGATCCGTATAAAATATAATTCAATTCAACATATTTCCCTTCTTTTGTCAGATATGCATTTTGTGTAACAATGCTTTAGAAAAATTGCTGAGTATGGCATAGCGTTTGAGATGCAGTCAGAGAATACAACTCTATGGTTGATGGCGTTATTACAAAAGCCAATCTTTTGTCACGGAAATGTATTCGAAAACAAAAAGGCACAAAAGCGCTGACTGATAGATTACGTTACGATACGTTACACAAACGAGGCATTGATTTCAGATTCTTTCAACCCAACAAACAACTTTGCTCCAAATGACACAAACGTCTAAATTTATGGAGAAAAAGATGTAGGCCTACAGCGTTTTGTGAAAATAAGCTTTTGAAGACCAACATTTGAATGAAAAGTTTGAAATTATTGAGTTGGTCCTAATAGTGTTTCTGCTGAGATATATCAAAACTTTTCAATCCTCGTATAAAAAAATAATTTTGTAATCTCTCAAGCAACTGCAAAATTACCATTTAGGTAAAGATTCAGTGATGATACAATATGCACAATGCTTGTCAAAGCACAATAATTTAGCTGCGCGTGTTTTTCCACAAAAGCCAAGCAGTTTAGATAGTCTGTGTCAAGGTCTTTTCAATATCCATCAATCTCTCGTTTTCATAAAACATTTTCACAACATTCATGTGAATATAAGTGTACAGGTACATGGAAAAGTTTATTGGCGGGTCAAGAACGCACTCCTTGCTTTCCGACAAGAAATCAAGAAACTTACCACATCAGTCTGTTTGTTTTATGAGATAAACAGAGTTTTGGCAAGAATTTTCCTACTGCTTCTTGTTATAAGTTAGAAACAAAATGTATTCGCCAGAGAAAACAACGTAAAATTACATTTTTTCAGTATAGCTTATCGGATGCTCTCTGATAATTTCAAAGCAACTCAGATGTAATTAAAAGATTAATCAAAGCAACTCAAAACTCGAGTTTGCAAACAAAAGGCGGACTCATTACGGTTGAATGCTTTACAACAAAGCCAACTCATGAGATATCTGCGTCGCAGTTCCACGCACGGCGGCGCTCAGTAATCCTATTAATCCGTATAATTTGAAAACAAAAGGGCTAGCTAGTAGCTAGCTAAAATATCAGAGTATGTTATGAAAATCATGCCATATCTCTAAAACTATAGACAATAGCAACGTCATTTAAAGCGGAATAAATACTTGAATAATTTTTAGGAAAAGTCAAGAAATTTTAAAGCTGTGGAACGCGTAGTTCTTTAATGATATTGCTTTGAAAAGGAGCAAGTCCCCACCGACCCCCCCCCACAGGAAATAGGGTTGCCTCAAAATGATTAAAATGGAAAAAAAATTGATTGTAATAAATTCATCAATTCACCTTCAAATTTAAGTTCTCCAACTGTTCCTGGTTTGTTGAGATCAGAGTTGAAATCATCTTCGATCTCTTCTAGACTACGATTATCACTTGCCGGGCGGTTCATTTGCATATGTGCCAATAGGGAGCCATCTGGTTGGTGCTCAAAATATGAAACCTCAGGATTCCAGTTTGACAAGTTTGCTGGAGAGCTGAGAACTTTGTCCAACACCTACACGTAAACGTGACAAGTCATGTGTATTAGCATCATTAGTAAGCAGTAGGCTACTGCTGTAAATTTTAACAACTTTCAAATTGTCAATGTCATTGTTGTCTTATTATACTTACATACCATCATAGTCTTTCATGATAGAAAGCTTTTATTCCATATTTGAAGTGGCACAAGAATAATACTACTGAAAGTTGTAGAAAGCGTGCGAGACAAACTTACTTCATCCGCGTAATCGTCAAAAGTGGTCTCATTGATTGTAGGATAAAGTTGGATGACATCGGCAATAGGCACTTCATATATCCTCAGGTATGCCACATATTTTTGCAAAGATTGATCAGTAGTTGTTTCCTCAATTACTGGAGAAGACATTGTGGTGGCACTGAACGAAGGAGGAGTTCCACCAACTGAAGTGTAGTCTACAATTAAACAGAAACTGCGTAAAGAAATCAGAAGTTATTACAGTGAGATTATAATGTACAATTATTAAAACTATTAATATGAAAAGTAGAGTTTGATCATTCAACCTTAAAAGCTGATCTGGTTTCATCACCAGTGAAATTACCACTGCATTTTAGCACTAAAATTGAAACGATATTTTGCCAGTTGCATGTTCAACCAGGAGTTTGCCATGCTCAGTCAGTAGTAGATTTATTAGGGGCACTTAATATCGTTGTATTCCAAATCGAGAAAAAAAAACACATTTCAGGAAAAGTTTCTCAATTCCTCCGCTTAGTCACACTACATAGTTTATCAAGCTATTATTGTCTTGAACATTTTACAAAAATATTTACTTACTTGTAGATCCGTATGGGCCAGGAACTGAAAAATAAAAAAAGCATTAACTAACCTAACCATTTTTGTTTATTATGCATAGAATTGTTTGATGTTCTAGTCACTAGTGTCTCATACTAAATGAGAATTGTGTAAAAAATATTGTATTGGTCTTTTTGATACTTTTACGACTTTGATTAACAACGAATCAAAACACATATGAGACATAAGTTCTCAATGAGAGATTATTTAAAATATGTCATTCTGATAATATGCCCACCTTTTACGTTGACTGTTGGGGATGTCAATGCACTCGATACTGGAATACCATCAAGTTCATCTTGAGCGTTTGTTTGCAACTCGGGAGCAAGCGCCGGTGTGTTAGGTGGAGTGTGTACGGTGTAATTCAGCCTCAGTGTATTATCTGGGAGAGCTTCAATGATCATCTTTGACGACATATAATTGGGGAAAACAGTGGAAAGCTGAAACAAGAAACGTAGTGTTAGGATATGCTGCTGGTCAGTTCAAAACAGATTGAAAATCTATATCTTATGAAAGCATTCATCTCTATTTTCTTTGGTTAACATTTTTTGGTGTAGCCTACTTCAGGTAAGATGATGTATTGCTTTATATTACAAGGTAGTGGTTGGTATTTGCTCGAAACACAATGAGAGGTCGCTGAAAAGGCACCGATCTTTGGTCTCATCATGCATGAAACAATTTTTGAAGCAACCTAAGCCGGAAATCTAAGTTGCATAATATCTTTAGAAGACCAAAAGGTTAATTTGGAAAATAATTTCGAAAAGACTACAATGACGCAATAATATCTAACATATCATCATCAAGCACTACAACAAACTTTGAGCTGATGGTACTGTGTATAGGCTATGCCATCGTACGAGATGAACTTACATCATTGAAAGCTCAACATCACTGAAAGCTCAACATCTCACCTGTTGCATGAAGTAGTCAAAAAGATCGTCAACGACATCGGTTTTGTTTGCAGTCACATCATCATAAACATCAGGTAAGATGGTTGCATTTATAGACACTTCGAATTCACGAGGTTCTGTTGAGTATATCCAATAATTGCATCACAGTTTAGTTAAGAGTCCCAGTTGCACACTTTGGCGGAGATGTGCAACCTAATATTAAACAAAATGTTTTCAAACATTCCTCAAAATGTTTAAAATGAAAAAAATTGATTGTGATAAATTCATCAATTCACCTTCAAATTTGAGTTCTCCAACTGTTCCTGGTTTGTTGAGATCAGAGTTGAAATCATCTTCGATCTTTTCTAGACTACGATTATCACTTCTTGCAGGGCGGTTCATTTGCATATGTGCCAATAGGGAGCCATCTGGCTGGTGCTCAAAATATGAAACTTCAGGATTCCAGTTTGACAAGTTTGCTGAAGAGCTAAGAACTTTGTCCAACACCTACACGTAAACGTGACAAGTCATGTGTGGGCCACCATCGTATTAGCAACATCAGTACGCAGTAGGCTACTGCTGTAAATGTTAACGACCTGCAAGATCAATGTCATTGTTGTCCTATTATACTTACATACCAGCATAGTTTTTCATGATAGAAATTTTTTATTTCATGTTTGAAGTGGCACTAGAATAATACTACTGAAAGTTGTAGAAGCGTGCGAGACAAACTCACCTCATCTACGTAATCGTCAAAAGTGGTCTCATTGATTGTAGGATAAAGTTGGATGACATCGGCAATAGGCACGTCATATAACTTCAGGTATGCCACATATTTTTGCAAAGATTGACCTGTAGTTGTTTCCTCAATTACTGGAGAAGACATTGTGGTGGCACTGAACGAAGGAGGTGATTCACCTAATAAGATTTAATTTTTCAAGTGAATTAAGTTAGAACTTTAGCCTCAGAAGTGTGGCTTCTTCAGTAAATAATCTTATTCAAGTAAAATGGTTTATTAAATACTAATAAGATGTAGTGTACAATTAAACTTTAGAAACTGAATAATGAAGTTTAAGTTATTGTGGGAGATTATGGCCTATAATTTCAACCAAAAGTTTGAACAAACGTTGTAGGCTACTGTACAATGTACATGGTTTGAAGTTTTGACCGAAATCTTTACTTACTTGTAGAAGTAGCTTCGAATGGCCCAGGAACTGAAAAATAAAATGTATAATCAAAAATCACCGATCTGAACAATTGTTCATCCTATTCTTTGATAACGTTCTATTTATTTCCATAAATATTTTGTCACAAAACTAAACAACTGTATCGTTTTACCACATTTCCTTGCTGGTTTAAAATTGAGTAAAAACTACGAAAAGTGCATTAACGTTCATAAATATATCTTAACAATCAATCGTCGCCGTCGTCGTGTAAGCCTCTGGGTCGGAGGGTCAATCGTTTTACCACCCTAGATTCAAGATGTTCCTGACTGCACTGGAAGGCACCTTGATAGCAGCTAGTCTTTGGTTTCATCAACCATGACGCGCAGACCTTCCACTCTGTTAAGTGGCTTAAAGATGGACGAATGGAGTCTGGTGGTACTTGATTTCCATTCAGAATTCCATTTAAGGTCAGCCCAAGTGGCCGCAGAGATGTCTTGTTAATCAGTTTTGTTGATCAGAAGTTGAGCGGCTGGCGTGAATGGGTGTCTTGATTTCAGTCGACGAGGGTGCTCGCTTGGGTAAGCACAGATATTGTGGTGGAGAAGATGGTTAGGCTCCAGTACCCGTCGACCAAGTGACAGAGTTGCGTCTTCGCGACGAAGCAGGCTGGATGCCAGCAAGAATGGGGGAGATTGTCCAATGGTGTGGGATGCAGGCATCCGGTTACTGTGCGCAAGGCGCTGTTTATGGCAGTGTCGATGTTGTGGCAGCAATGCGGCACCAAACATGTTCAGTTTGTTCACAGTACTCTGCTGAAGAGTAGACAAGGGCTAACTCTGCTATACGCAAAGTGTCAGCCCTCTCCTCCCAGCTGGAGCCTGTCAGGCGCTTGAGTAGCGCAGCGCGGAATGTCAGTTTCTTGCGCAGTGTCAGCAAATGGTGACGGTATGTGAGCGATCGGTCTAGTGTCACCCTAAGATACCTTGGTTCTGGGCAGAAGGACAGAGGTTATCCATTCTTCTGAACATGTAGCTCACGATCAGCTTCCCGATTATGTAGGTGAAAAACTGCTGCCACAGTTTTGGTTTCGCTGAGTTTCAGTCGCCAGTTCTGGAGATAAGCTGAGAGAGTTTTCATGTCCGAGCTCAAGATGTCTTCTAGGTTTTCCCAAGACTTTGTAGAGTAGAGAATTGCCAGGTCGTCCGCTTAATTCAATCTTAATTCAACGTCTGCAGACGTTAAATCGATGTAAAAATGACGGATTTTGCTGTGTGGGTCTCATACATCCAGTGGTAGAGATTTATATAGACTTTTTCTAAACTCGAAAGCATTTAGTTTAATCATTAACACCCAGTTCGTTTGCTAATGCAAAAAGGCAGGTACAGAATTCGAAAAACATAAAACATTAAAAAAACTACCTTGTTTTCATCGTCAGTAAAATTATTATTACGTATTAACACTAACATTAAAAATAGTTTTTCCAGCTCTTGTTCAACCAGGAGTTCACTATATAAAGTATATTTAGTTGATTTAAAGCAGTGGTTCTTAACCTTTTAACAGTGGGGGACCAGCAAAGTTTTTAAAAAATGTTCGCGGACCGGCAACCAAAGATCGTAGTGAATAGAATGAATATTTGTAACGTTTTCTTAACCAAAGTTGTCGTTGCGCACCATAATGCAAGGTTTTAGCATATGATTTGTATTCAGGACGAAAATTAGAATAAAACGGCAATCAAATCAACTCAAACAGAAAAATGTCAATCCATTTCCATACAAAATCAATGTCAGTGGGAAATTTGCTACTGTTTCGCTGCCAGTAGCCTATGTGAGGAAAACGAGATATCAAAGAAGTTTCTAAAACACGTAGCTCTGTTTCGGCATCCAGGCGATTTATTTACTTTGTAAAAGCCAGACATGAAAAAGAACTGTCGTTTCTAAACAGCTGGTTGAAACAATTACCATCAAATCGATTGTTGTGAAAGTTAGGCACGAATTCGTTTGCAAGAGACAACCAGAAGTGTGACGATGATGTTTTTCGAATCTGGACTGCAAAGTAGAAGCATAACATATTGCAATTCAATCAAACTTTCTTTTTCATGAAGATTAAGGTCGCATGTGTTGACATCATCGATGCATGGATTGTTTATCCAAAAGTTTCCATGTCGAGGATCTTCATGTTACGCGAAATGAAGCGTTAAAATTGTTAGCCAACTCTTTCAATTGTTGACTCACAACGCTCAGCATCTCCTTTTACTTTTTTCACCACTCCATTTCACCAGTATTTTCCACAGCAAATCGGCTTGTATTCATTCCATTCTTTGAAAAACAAGATCTTTGCTTTCTCAAACTCCGGTTCTGGCAAATTTCCATTGCAGGCCTGACTTTATCCCGGAACTTCAAACTTATCTAATTCCAAATTTTCGTCTCCAACGACTTTGAAATTTTTCAAAATCAAGGACAAAATTCCCCATTTGTTTATGTATTTCTGTGTTTCAAAACTTTTTGAAAACTATTATGCAATTTGTCACAAAAACATTATCAACGGCACAGAATTAGGTCATCAAAAAGTTCACCTTTATTATCAAACAATTTTACGTGGAGATATGTCAGTTTTACAGCTGTGCATATTTCACAGTGCGATCACAATTTTACAATATGCTAATGACTCCACATTAAAATAAGCTTTGCAGAAAGTAAGATCTTTTGCGAACCGGCAAAAAAATTACAAGGATCGGCACCGGTCCGAGGACCGGCGGTTAAGAACCACTGATTTAAAGTGACTGATTGCTTCTAACCTTTGTATAAACATTTTCAGTGAAACAACCCAGCTTATGGAAAGGAATTTGTGAAGTTAAACAGTAGCCTAGATTAGTTCAGACTTTTTTCTGTGCTTATCCGTATCTTTGCTATATTCACCGCTATAATCTTGTAGCCTAAAAAGTGGCAACAAAACAAGCACCATGCAGGGGCGGACCCAGAAAGTAGCCTACGGTGAGGGGGGAAAATTAAACAAAACACGAGAATTTGTAGGTTTGCATTACTCCAACCTTGCAAATGCACCGTGAATAAAGTTACTTTTGTGTATTTTAGGGGGAGGAGGTTTGCCCTAACCGCACCCATCTAGATCTGCCACTGACACCCCATGCATTCAACAACAAAATCACTAGTATTCAAGTTACCTCGAACGTTAATCACACTATCTCCAAATACGATATCACCAGGTGATGGCTCTCCGTTGTTAACCAGTTCAAGAGCATCGAGTTGTTTTTGAGCATCGTTTTGCAGCTCGGAAGCAAGCGCTGGTGTGTTAGGTGGAGTGTGTACGGTGTAATTCAGCCTCAGTACACCATCCGGAAGCGCTTCGATTCTCCTATTCGATGGCACATAATTGGGGAAAACACTCGAAAGCTGAAATAAGAATTTTGATGACATGATTGTTTGTATTAACTTCCCATATTGCCAGGTCACGTTGAGTAACACAAGAAAAATGTATTTTAATTTCAAGCAGAAATATTGATGTAGAAAAATGTTCAAGACTCTATTTCATATTTAGCTTTAAACAATTCAAGTTTTCTCAAAAATTCAAAACTAAACCCTTCAAAAAGTCTAGTCTACTCTTTAAAATTATTTGGTTTTCTTTTCAAAACGTTTTGTTCGCGATTGCTCGTGTAATAATGCAGAAGCAAAGTGCTTGTGTACACTCCATCTCGAATAGTCAGGTTTATTATGTAGTTTCGTTCAAATTTTTGGGAGATTAGCAAACCTATACATTTTCGGAAAGCTTAGACTATGAGGACTCCAAAAAACGTTGATTACATTTGCAGAGATGTCTGCATGGCCGCCATTTTGAATTTTCAAAATGGCCGCCTCAAAATATATATTTTGCTCTATCTCGGCTCCTAATAAACTTAGAAACTTCATCAAACATGTTAATCCCATATTTAAAGGGTCAAGGAATCCATTACAAGCATACCTAGATGCCTAGCGTTAACCACTTTTCAATCATCCGCCATATTGGCTTTCAAAATGGCCGTCGAAATTATATTTCTTTCCATTACTACTTATATATGTCGGCTGCATTGCCGAGTGGTGAGAGCGCTGGAACGGCAATCGAAAGGGCGCCGGTTCGACACCGCTCATGAGCATGCAGCTGTGTCTTTGCCAGGACACTTAAAGGCATGCTTGAAGGTGGACATGAAGATTGGCTTCCTTGCCTTCCCGTCCACTTAATCTAAATCTTCAACCACCAGGTGTAAGCGTGGATACGACAAACAAACAAACTACTTATATAGCCTACAGGAAGCTCAAGTAAACGGCTAACCAGTCTTCTAACATTTTTTTTCAGGGATTACTGTACTGGTATAGTTTCCGAAGTATATGCATATCCGTTTGACTGAGAATTCATTTGATGTTATCTTGCTGGAGGTGGTATATTGATAAGGTATTTGTTCTGTCTTTTCAGGGCAAACACAACATGAGTGAAAACTCCACAGATTTCAAGTTGTCCATCACCAATACGAATAAAACTATAGACTGGAATCAGTATATTCTGTGTCAAGAGTCAAGCGTGAGACAGTTGTTCAAAATCCGAAGATTGATTCCTATGAGAAGTTGCTTGAAAGTCTTCTGGAAAGATCAAGCCTACAAGATGGAGAATATGTTGCTCTCCAGGGATTCTCTTAATTCTCTAAAGAAACCATGCTCGAACCAAAAGCAACATGGCATTGAAGTAGTTACCTCAGTGCAACCCATCAGGTTTCCATACAATGAGCCAGGGATCGATTTCAACATGTCATGCCAACAGGAAAATATGCCTCCAAAAACGAGGACACAAACGAACAAGCTCGGAAATGGATACGAGCACATAGCTACAGCAGTGCCATTCACTAGATCTGCAACAGAGCCTCTGTCAAAAGACTGGTGCTTCTTTCAGGTAGATGATGGACAATCTATCTACAAAGTGCGAACAGAGAATTCGGGAAGAACACTCAGGCAAACTGTGGAAATTATTCAGGATCCGGTCCTAATGACAAAGTTGAGCAATGCGATATCTCCAAAAGATGCCCATGCGATAGATATGAGATACCACAAGCTCTGCTGGATTCGGCATGTGTTTTATGTCCTCAGAGATAAAGCCAGTGACAGAGAAATCTATCAACAATGAGTTACCAATGCAGATGCCGTGCTTGATCGAATTGATCAATCTTGTTGGGATCCAGACAGAAAAGCAAGCTTACCTTCCAATGGATGACATTGAGAAAACTTACCTTTTCATGCTTGGAGGCAAAGAAGAGGCAGAGAAACCAGAGAAACACATACCGAAATTGACACGACAGTGGCTGAAGGATAACATTTGTTCAGAGTTGCCAAATATCAAATCAGTGAGACAGAAAGACAGAAGAAAGCCATCTATTCTACACAACCTTGAAGCTTGTGAAGAGATGGTTCACACGACTATGATGCAAAGATATGGCAGTGAAATGGACAAACCAAGATGTTGTACAAGACAGCCAAAGTAATACGAAGCGCCATTGCTAACTTCAGTGATGAGAAAGACGTGACAGACAAAGCATCAGAGAAGATGTTCCGTCTAAGTTCTACGTACAGCCTCATATGTTGGATTTTGGTGGGACCTGAAGAGGAGCTTCGAACAGAGGTGAGAGGTCGAACAGTAGACATGTCAGCACTAACGAAAATCCAGAACATAATGTAAGCTTAATATATTTCAAGGCCAGACGCCAAGTACAGCATTAACCCAAGCAGTCAACGCGTGTCTTCCGGACACTTGAGGTTCGTGAAAATCCACAAGTAGGCTACTGAGGTTGTCATTAAGTGTTCATCATGACACCCGAAACAAGAACCTGGTAATTCTCCTTCATGCACAAAACTATTGTGTATTGTACAACCGAATTCTGCTTTTGGAAACCTTACTTGCCAATCCTGTTGCGGAGAACACCAGGAAGTTCAATGGGCTGTATGTACCACATTTCCTCAAGAAAGGACAGTTTCTCTTCTTTGCCGTTAACACATACTTTGCGAAGGACACAATCAAAGGGAAAGGCACCACACATGGAACAATCACTGCAGTATATCAGAAAGCAAATGTTCCAGGAGAACTGGTCGCACCAAAGCTCGAACTTACTGCAGCTAAGTTATCAATCCTTCCATATCATGTGCCCATTAAGCCATGTGCCAAGCTTAAACCAGAACCTGACAACAGAGCGCGGAGGTTTGAGGCCAATACAACATGTGTTACTCAGTCATATGAACTGACCCAGTTAGGGTGGGTCATAGCATCTACTTTGTCCAGAGCAAGAGAGAATGGTGAACAGAGCAAGATCTCCGGATCGGCAAGATACAAGTCACTCATTTCATCTTGCCAACCACTCACCCAAGTGGGTGCACTGCCTCTGCTACCAGAAGTGGCTCACGAGTGGCCTATTATGCTGACTGTAATTCTACAAGCATTCCGGTTGAAGACGTTAGTCGTTGGTTAGGAGTAACCCAACTGTGATAACCTTCGACATGGTCCTCTACGAAAAGGCAGTGCAGTTGCTAGACGCATGGGTCGACCTGAAAAAAAAATTGTTCTCTGACTGGGTTAGCTGCATGCTGTGATGGCTGCACTAAGAGCTCTCGGAACCTCCATAGAGAGCTCTGGGATTGATGATACCCGGATCGAATCTGATGTGTATGGATTTGCAAACACAAGACAAACTCTCAAGTGTGCGCACTACGAGAGAACTCTCCGTATCCACACTTACATAGCTTTGTATGAACTGGCCTTGGATCAGTTTTTTTGCAGAGAAGCTACAGCAGAAAATTATATTTACTCAAGACCAGCAGATGAGGTCCAGGAGGCATGCACATTGTCATCCGACAACAGAAAAATTAGTCCTGAATCCATCTAGACTGCTCATGGCCATCTGGAACGAATCTTCATAGATGAGGATGTGATGCAGCAATTAAAAGCATGGAAAACGGAGAAGTCCTCTAATGCGATGTTTAAGTCAATGATGAACCATGGATGAACTATGTTCACAGTGTGGAAACGATCTTATTCTTTATCGAGGCATCCCGAAATGCAGATCTCAATCTCCATTTGCAAGCTGGTGAGAAACTGAATAAGTTGTTCTTTGCCCTGGATCGGATAAAGTACAAACGCCTTTGGCCATGGTATATTACAGATATGCATGACCTATCATGTAGCAACAGCTCCTTGATCCACTTCGGCATGGCTACCATCAAGATGAAAGTGGGATTTCACCTATCACCACAAAGATTCTACCTGCACCACAAGCCATCATTCAGCTAGTCCGATGCCAATGTAAAACCAACAACTCAACCCAGAGATGTTTGTGTCGAAGGAACAGCTTGACCTGCACCGACTTGGCATCCAGGCCGGATAGCGACTGTCAAAACAGCGACTGTCATAATGGCGACTTCATAATAGCGACTTCATAATAGCGACTTCATAATTTTTGGATTTATATCATGCCAGTCAGCAGGTTTTGACTTGGAGGCCAAATTTCGAGGTCGCTGTTTTTAATTAATCGAGTTCTTGATGAATCGCTGTCGTGTAGTCGCTCTATTGACAGTCGCTGTTTTTAATTAATCGCTGTCGTGTGGTCGCTCTATTGACAGTCGCTGTTCTGACAGTCGCTATTTGGAACCCGAGCCCACCGACTTGTGTCTGGGCGGGACAGACTGCGAAAATGACTTTGACTGTAATGCTGGAAATGAGACTCAAGACTCCAGCTCAAGACAGTGATGACGAAATGTGAAATAACAACTGTTCAGTATGGTAGTGTTTGTACGCGTGTAGTGACGCACATTGGCAGTGGTATGTTGAAAATGATCCTCGCTATCAGACTATGCAGATATTGTAAATAACAACAGCTGTTAGAAACCTGAATTGTTTTTCTTTTGTCTTTAAAATATGACAGTGGTGTGCAGACTTGCTTTTGATGAATTGCTTAATTAACACAACTTAGCACTAGCTTGTTGAATGAAGTTTATATCTCAACTAGTAGGTAGTAATATAATGAAACATAATTTTGGCGGCCATTTTAAAAAACAAAATATGGCGGATAATTGGAAATTGGTTAACGCTAGGCATCTAGGCATGCTTATAATGGATTCCTTGACCCTTAAAACATAGGATTAGCATGTTTGATAAAGTTTCTAAGTTCATTAAGAGCCGAGATAGAGCAAAATATATACTTTGGGGCGGCTATTTTAAAAATTCAAAATGGCGGCCATGCAGACATCTCTGCAAATGTAATCAACGTTTTTCGAATTCCTCATGGTCTAAGCTTTCCGAAAATGTATAGGTTTGCTAATTTCCCAAAAATTTGAACGAAACTCTTTATATTGACACAGTGAACCTGACTAGAAATCTCACCTGTCTCAACAAGGTGTTAAAAAGATTGTCAATGGTTGCGGTGTTATTAGAAGTTACATCATCATGATATCGGAACAACACTGTCACGTTGCCAGATAGTTCGAATTCACGTGGTTCTGGGAAAAAAATATTGGACGTTATATTTTACTGGGCAAGAATGGTGTTTGTTATTTACAAAATAATATTAAAACATTTGTTATGGCAGTCGTTTATTACAAGTAAACAAGCGTTCTTGTAATTGAATTGCTATTTAAGGCTATTTTAAAAATTAAAGATTTTCAACTCACCTCCAAATTTAAATTCCCCAACTGTTCCTGGTTTGTTGGGATCAGAGTTGAAATCATTTTCGATCTCTTCTAGACTACGATTATCACTTGCCGGGCGGTTCATTTGCATATGTGCCAATAGGGAGCCATCTGGCTGGTGCTCAAAATATGAAACCTCAGGATTCCAGTTTGACAAGTTTGTTGGAGAGCTGAGTACTTTCTCTAAAGCCTACACGTAAAGATATCACCAATGTAAATTATCATGTTAACGTTTTGTTTTTATATACTGTTTGTTTATGTTAGCCTACATTGTTAGCCTGCTTATCCCTTTATGTTTTCAAATGACTTCACGAAGCATTGCAGGACAAAGGTAATTTTAAGTGTTTTTTTTTCTAAAAAGTTCTATAAGGGTATTATTACCTATGGCAAAATGAAAGTTTTGCTTCAAGAAAGTATAAAGTTCTGCAATCACCTCGTCTGTGTACTTGGCAAAAGTGGTCGTATTGATGGTAGGATAAAGGTTGACAACATCACCTATAGGCACGCCATATAGCCTCAAATATGCCACATGGGTTTGTATGGGTAGGTCAGTAGTTGTTTCAACAGAAGGCACTTGAGCGACCGTCAGTGTTGTTAGTGTGATCATACTATCTGGAGGCGCGGTAGTTAACGATGTAGAGAAAGGTCCTCGAGCTAAAAAGAGTTGAAGAATTTCCTTGCAGAAAGTTTTGATTTGAAAATAACGTTTTCACTTGTCAGCAATGCCTAGTACTCGTGCTGCAAGCACAAACAAGCGAGAAAGAAAATTTTAACTAAATTTACGTTTGAGTAATTAAGAATTCAATGATTTTTTGTTAATTCTTGTCTAATTTCATGCTGAAAGCCAAAATTAACTAAATGTATCTAATGTTTTATTTAATTTTCGAAAAGAACTCGATAAAACAATGCAAAATTTACTTTTCATAGGCTACTATGCAATAACATTTTTTTCTTATAATTGCCTTTCCAAGCAAGCTGGACTACCATTACCTGTACTGGCAGACCTATTATAAATATCAATGTTTAAACTTATTGTTACCCAGCGGACATTCCCTTTAACTACTTACAAGGTATCCTACACAATCGAGAACTGTTGGGTAAGCCCCCTACGAATAGTAATAATGAATTGAATGTGTACTAAAAATAAAGTTAATATGTGTATTTAATCTACACTTGAATCGAGTTGATATGAAACAAACCTTTCACTATAACTGAAGGCGCATCAATTCCATACGTTGGGGTTAGAACTTGGTCATCAATCGCGGAAGTTCTCGAATCTTCTGTCAACCCTTTGGGTGTCAGGTCAAGGCCGGGTGAACCAGTTACCCAAACCTGAAGAGAATTCCGATAAGTGATGATTACAGAGTATTTTCTAGGTGTCTAAAGAATATACCCGAAGCTACATTAACCTATATCTATTCTAAAGGCCTAATACAAAAATGATAAAAACTTCTTTATAGCTTGATTACCTGAGCCTGTAATTCAGTTCCGTTTTCGATTGGTACAAATCTGGAAAAAGTTGCGTTGACTCGTGGAACTCCATTTTTGTTGATAGCATCTAAAAACTATAACAAAACAAAAACGATAGGAAAAGTTAAAAAACAAATCTCGTTAACAGGTTTTGTGAAATAATATCAATTTGGCTAAGGACTCAAGTAGGCCTATAGGAGGTTGTAAGAATTAGGAGAAAGCTTCGAAATATCTAATGTCAACACTACAGGGCATTTCGATCATGCATTACAAAGTGCACAACGTAAGTAGAGGTCTGCAGACATCTTGCTCTGCTTTATTCTTTGAGCAATAGACGAAAGTTAGATTCCCTATTCACCTGTTTTCAGAAAAGAACCTACAGTATAGCTAAGATTAGGCGGTTACGTTCACAACAACAAAATTGATGTGGCAAAAACACACTTGAACATGATGCAAGTGCACATGTTTGCAAAAGTAACATACCAAGTTGACAAAGTCTTCGCTTTCTTTGAACGTAGGCGAGAGTGAAGTCCCGTTGAGTGGTTTGGAAAAGTTGGCTTCGCCGACAAATTCCCGCACGACGTGTGGTCCAAAATCGATGTCTTCAGGAATAACATTCGTGTCATTTGGTTGCCAAGGTAGCTGTTTCCAGCCACGCAATTCCTCCAGAACTTCATCTGGATCCGTTCCATTTGGAAAGGTTAACTGAAAAAAAATTGTGTCAAATTCTCTCAATTGGCAACTCAACGTACGAGAAATTTGTTCTTTGATACAGTATTAGCCTATGCATCAGAACTATTCTAGAACAAACATATCTGTATAACAGTATTGTAGCCTATGTGTATTGTTATTAATTATTCACCTAGTTTGTTAACATTCTGCTAAAACTGCAAAAGACAAACTTTGTGCTATAAGTATACAGTACTTTTATGTATGTGATGACAAACAGTGATGTCCGGATGTTTATCCTACGGTTGAGAGGAACTTTCCAACCCTTCTGAAAGTGGGCGGCTCATCATTATCAACATGCAGCAATGCACGATTGCAGTATTTTAGGTTGTTGGCCTATTATGATTTTCCCAACCTTAAAGTGAGCTATAACTTCATCTCCCTGTCCAGGCTGGAAATATTCAATGTCTACTTGGAGTGGATCCGCATCTGGCAACTCTTCGTACAAGGCTACGGTGAACAATGATTTAGTTTGGTTGCTTGCTTCACTCCGGTCGTCGTCAATTAATCCTTGTTTCATTCCAGGATCGAAGGAGCCAACAAAAGGTAGTTTTCCGATGTACGTGACAAAATCTGAAGAATCGCAACACAGTTTTTAAGTGGCCATAATTAGAAGAAGCATATTTATAAACTAAAGCAGAGTGCTTCCAATAATGTCTATCTCGAGTAAAACATGTAAAGAAGCATTAAACCATGAGCTAAATTTGTTCTATTGTGCATTAACTTATAATGAAATTGTCTGTAGCGAAAATTAAAATACATTACAAAGGAAAGATACGCAATACAAATGGGAACTATAAGGCTGTGAATATGCTGCATCTGGAACCAATTGGTTCGTTTGCATTATTGATCGTTATGTTAGTTTAACTCATTCGATTCCAACATTTTTCTGCATTTTATTGAAAAACCCAAGCTATTCTGTAGCGCTCGATTTTTGATATAATTTCCTAGAATATAATAATTTCTAAAATTCTGAATTTTTGTCTCTAACAACTTCAATATTTACACGTGTGGAAACGTACAAAGCGTTTCCACACTGGCAAGCATATCATCGAATATATCATAGGGCCAGAGCAGTCTAGCGCATCGTAGCTGGAAAGGTACCTCAATTTCAAGCTTGCCTGAAATAATGTTTTGGGGAAACACCTTAGCTTTTACTTCATAAACTTGAGATTTGAGATAGAGAGCCGTGATACAGGCCCAGGTGGAACTACTTCTATATTATGTATTATCCACCTTTTATGTTATTTTGACGCTTGCAAAGTATCCGAACGAGTCTGAATATGTAATGATGAGAAATTAACTGTAATCACAATAAGTTTTACAAAAATAAAAATAAACCTAAGGTCTGTAGTTCCACTCCAGGTACGTATGTTGTTACATTCAAAGTTGTTCCATCAAGCACCAACGCCAAGATGTTTTCAGTGGATTCGATCTGACGACGATTTCTCACGTAATGATCGTTAGGGGGCAGTTTATTCAAATTGACTGAAAATACATTTAGTGCAACATTATTAATACAAGCAGTATGATAGCCTACTGAATTGATTTAATTTTTTTTATTGCTTAGGTGTTTTTACCACTAATATTACCATGTTTTTACTGGACATAGGCTACTGTATATAGTCTGGTTTTAGTATTAAGCTTAAATAAATTCCATCATCAACAAATAGTATGATATATTTCGAATCATGAATCAAAATTGAAGCTGAATATTTATCTCGCTTAAAAGACTTGCAAGCTCACTGATAATGTTCCTTGTTTGCGCTGAGCGAAAGTATAATATACAATGCAGTAAAACTTAATAGAAAACACCATTTACTTTCTATGTCGATCATGCGGTTTCCAATGGCTTTCCTGGCCATGTCAGTAAGTTCAAATGGATCATGGTAACCATCGTCCAGTGTGACATTAACAACTCCTCTCACAGTGCTGTCGCCCAAGCGATCAAACCTGATTACCAACAGCAATAAGTTAACTCTTTCAAGTATTCACTGTCAGGCACTTTTGCAAAATGCATAAACCATCTAATAGTTATTATTTACAAATAATTAACATATAACTATGTTATAAATTATTATTTAGCATTCTTGTCCATCTACAGCAGGCCATGATGATATCATCATTTTATTTCGGATGTTCTTGAGCTGACGGAATGTTCCTTACCCTGTGAATACACTACAGTGCACCAGGTGGCCATGAGTGCACCAATGCGGAATTACTTCAACAACTGTCTTCAAAATCAATAGCTGAGCATATGCAACTTCCAGATGAAGCCGTTGCTACCACGAAGTGAGAATTTAGTTTTGAGAACAGTTTAAAAAAACTAGTTAGATAAAAGCAGGACTAACGTTTCTTACTATGTGAAGTTTATATTAAAAAGTTTAACAACCTTAAGGCGTGAGCGTCGGCAAAGTGATCATTTTGCTCTTGTATGTCTTGGGCAAGAGCGTATTCTAAGATAGCAAAGAGATTACTGCTTCGGTTTTGTAAGTCATTAATTTGTTGAACGGTGAATCCTGATATTTCAGCAGCAAAGTAGAAGAATCGAGGTGCAGGAATTTTCACCGTGCTAGGTAAGAATCTGTTGCATAAAAATAAAAATCATTGTATTGTCCAATAAAACATTAGGCTTCAGAAAAAATGATAATTTGTAAAATTTTATTAGCTTTGGTTATGTTTGAAGTTACTTTAATCGTTGAAAGCCCTTAACTACAGTATGTTCAACGCTTTTTATTTCTTTATTTAATGCCAAGCTACGAAACTGTTAATACTTAAGTGCTGCCACATGACTTCAATAATTGATTGTGTTGTTGCTTTGTCAATAGGTTTGACACGCAACAAGGTATTTTTTTTTACTACCCAGCAATATCAAAACTGTGGCAAATACAATTGACACTTATATCGACCTTAAGTTATCCCAATGTTCTTATCTTTTAATTCTCAACTTGTCTAGCTGAGTGTTTTTAATTATAGGCTACTTGTGCACGGCTACTGATTAACCAAAATTACTTACGGATACCCGTTGGTGATATGCACAACACTTTCTTGGACATAATCGACCAATGTTTCGACGTCGTCATAAGTCGTGTGGATGACAAAGTGTACGGTAAGACCACTGAGTTTGTAAGGTGAAAAGTATTGCACTTCGTAGTGAATTTCATGTGAAGAAGGGACGTGAACTAATGCTTCTTCAAGCTAAACAGAAGTTTGCGAAGTTACAAGCAATGTTATGTATTTCGTGTCTCAAAAGTAAAATCTTTTTGGGTAAGTAATGCTTTAGGAAGTAGATAAACGACATAATAGTAATCTTTATGAAAAATAGAAAATAGAGCAAAATAATACATGTAGGCTATGGTCACATCTAGTCGGAACGTACAGGCTATGCAATATACTCGCAATTAGTAAAAAATTAACATTGATTATAACTTAGGAAGGATAGCAGGAGAACAAGGTAAACTTTCAAACAGTTTTTATAAACTGTTTGAATGCACAATTGTTTTGAAAAATTTTTAGGATTGCAATTAACCTACTCGTTTCAAACTTATGCGTATGAAGAAGTTACAGTAGAACAAAAACATGTTGGCCTATGTAATGCGTTAATGTTACTCCACCACATAAAAACGTAGTAAAACATAGGATGAGTGAAATAATTTTAATGAAACAACACAAGACCAAATAAATCATAAAAGCTTTCAAATTATGCTTTTGCTTCCCATAACGTTACATTTTTTTTAAAAGAAAGTTATGAGAATACCAGTAGCTGACTTACCACATCCCCAACTTGAGAAAGTAGCTCATTCCAGTCGTCTGTCCCATTGAAAAGACACACAGCAATTCTGTCGATATAGGAAGGAACTCGAGGGAAGCTCAGCTCACCATTGTAGTATTCTAAAATTGAATCATTGTGTTTTACTAAGATTTCTACAAAATTGATTTTGACTTTTTACGCACTTACAGAGAACAGCCCGGAAGAACTGCTACAGTTGGCTCAAATTACAAATTATGGAGACTTTTTATTGCCACTATTCTCAACTCAACTGCTGTAAAATAAATTATTCATTATGCACTAAAACATTTTGGAATCTACAAATCTATAAAATACGAGTTTACTTACTCATAATCAGAGATGGACTTTCTGGACCACGAGCTGAAAAACAACATTTGCATAAAAACTTTTCAGCATATTTTGACATGTCACTACAGATGTAAAATAATACATCAATTAGAATTTTCTTTGAAATAGTGGAAGGTTGCATCCATTTACCTTTTACTATGACGAGTGGTGCATCAATCCCATACATTAGTATTAACTGGTCTTGCTCAACGGCAAAATTTCGTGAATCTTCTGTTAAACCTTTAGGAGTCAAATCAAGGCCTGGCGATCCGGAAATCCAAACCTGCACACAACGTGTTGTCAAAGTTAAAGACGCACCCAAAAGGTGATTTACGATAACTAGCTACTGGACTTGTGTGGACACAAAATTACGGTTTTTCGTGCAATGGTTTTCTTGCCATTCTGTAGAATAAAGGTACATTTTTACCATCTCCGAGATACTTTGCAATGTTAGTTTCCGTTTATCCGAATTGTTGCCATTTATCCGAGTTTTGTACTTATTGCAAATGGACACATCTTGTGAAAATTGAAAACAAAAGTCTTAAAGTACAAGTTATATTTATGTAGGCAATATCACATACTTGCGCTTGAAATTCTGTTCCATTTTTGATTGGTACAAATTGAGAAAATGTTGCGTTCACCCGAGTTCCATTAGCATTGATAGCATCCAAAAACTGAAAACAGCATGTTAATAAAGTAAATTAATAAAAACAAATATATGAAACATTTTCTTCTACAAACAAAAGTGTATAGAAGACACAAGTATGTAACCGGACTTACCAAATCGACAAAGTTCTGACTGTCGGTTCCAGGTACCATCGCAGAGTAGTTGAGTGGTTTGGTAAAGTTGGCTTCGCCGACAAATTCCCGCACGACGTGTGGTCCAAAATCGATGTCTTCAGGAATAACATTCGTGTCATTTGGTTGCCAAGGTAGCTGTTTCCAGCCACGCAACTCCTCCAGAACTTCATCGGGATCCGTTCCATTTGGAAAAATGAGCTAAAGGCCAGAAAAAGGTGGATAAACAAATATATACATATATGATATGTTTTTATATGGCACTTCATTCATCGCAGATGTGCGTTGCTCTCAACACTTTACAAAGCAGACAACGCAGCTCAGCCGAATAGAGGCGCACCCTATACTATAGTACATTAATGTGTATCCATGCTCTTCATAAACATCACACTAAAAATAATTTTTCTGCTTTCTCAAAAGTTAAGTCCATTTAATTGTTTCGATAGGGCCATATAACAAACAAACAAAGTGAAGGAAATTGCCAAAACAATGCATGCATTGTAATTTGTAGGTTAGATTATGGCGCAATTAGAATAGTAGCAAAAAACTTTTTGCGGTCATCTAGTCAGCCACCACACCATAACATTAAATCTAATTGCACGTTCATACACACAGATGTGTAGAAACAGGCACGCTACTGCAACCAAAGAAAAGAGAAGAGTCACTGACATTGAGAACTAGCCGTTATTGGTCTGAATCGTAATCCTCCGACTGAGAAATCCGTGGATAAAGATTCAAACCAACGATCAATACGTGATTGTAGGCTAAATTACAGCAGTCGCCAAAGTTTTTAATAAAATGATGGTGCAAAGAACATAACTAAAATACGCAGGCTGATAGGCTATTGCTATCTCATCAACCTTAAAATGAGCTACTGCGTTGGCTCCCTGTCCAGGCTGGAAATATTCAATGTCAGCTTGGAGTGGATCCGCATCTGGCAACTCTTCGTACAAAGCTCGGGTAAAAAACGATTTCGTTTGGTTGCTGGCTTCACTTCCGTCGTCGTCGATTATTCCTTCTTTTATTCTTGGATCGGCAGAACCAATGAAAGGCACTTTTCCAATGTAAGCAACAAGAACTGTAAAATTAAACAGATAATTTGAAAAACTTAGTTGTAAAAGATCTTTTTTGAGTTAATGGCTTTTTATAATCAAGATATTGTATTTTGAAGGCGAGAACAATGTAGTTGAGGAATTAGTTAAAAAAATCAGTTTAATCCGAAGTAACAACCTACACAAACGTATGCCTAGTGGCAGTGAGGTACTAATCTAATTACAACTGCTAACTCCTTTGTTTGATACATCGAGAGCTAATCCAAATAAAAACCATCAATCGTAGTATAATTGCCGTTTAATTCGATGCAAAACTAATGATGTTATAAAATAATGAAAAATATTAAGGACTCATTTGAATTACAAACCTTCAGGTATAACGGGTGGCACGTATGTTGTCACATTCAAGTTGGTCCCGTTTAGAGTCAATACCAAGATGTTTTCATTGGTTTCGATCTGTCGACGATTCCTTACACGATGGTCGGTAGGGGGCGGCTTATTCAAGTCGACTGTTTATCAGAGTTTCATATTAGGCACCGTTCTTTTATAAAATCAAGATTTTCCACGTTCAATGTACGCGCATGTAACTGACTGTTAGCTTACATTACCAACAGCGTACTGCTCACGACTTAGCTTATCAAAAACATACTTGAAGTAGCAATTACAACATCTTCAATTGATTATCTGGTGAAAAGTGCTTTTTGGAGCGATCGCTTACTTGTAATGTCAAACACGCGGTTTCCAACAGCTTCGCGCGCCATGTCGGTGAGTACAAATGGATCGTGATAGTCATCGTCCAGTGTGACATTGACAACCGCCCTCACAGTGCCATTGCCCAAAGGATCATACCTGATTACCATTGTTAAGATTTGCTTGTTAAGATTTTCGACTAAAGTTGATGTAAAGCAGCAGTAGAACGGTTAAAAACAGCTGAAATGGTGTGTGCTGAGATGAAAAAGAATTCTTTAATTGATAGAAGCGAATCGAGTGCAAATACATACATCTGGTACATTTACCTGTCGACGTATGCTTCGCGAAAGTGATCATTTTTGCCTTCTACTTGTTGAACAAGAGCCCAAGCTAAAACTCTAAATAAATTGCTGCTTCGGTTTTGCAACTCGTCAAGTTGTTGAACGTTAAATCCTGATATTTCAACAGCAAAGTAGAAGAAACGAGGAGCAGGAATTTTCACTGTGCTGGGAAGAAATCTGATGAAAGACAAAAAACACAAGAGTTGTGATTAAAGTGTTTCTTCAATCAACAACAGTTTAAAACAAAACCTTCACTGCAAAGTTGTAAGACCTGGTTTCTTTAAAAACTCATGATATGATTTTTCAGTGAGATTCACTCATTCACAACTAGGGCTGGATTTAAGTGATAAAAAAATCATCTGCAATTTACCAACGTTCACATTATGATTATTTTTGTCGGTATTGTATTGGCAAGATGAGCAGATGCAATATCAAGTCACTTGGTAATAATGAAGGTTTAACAAAAACAATCAAACAAACGAGCAACATTAAATGAAAGTATATGGCGTAGTGATTACAGTCACCTAGTTAGATTACAGTTGTACCTCTCTCACTGGCTGCGGAAGTGACTTCTCATAAAACACAAAGAATTAATCATACTGTCTCTAAGAAAACACTGAGTTTAGAGGCAAATAGTCCAGCTACACTAAAGCATCTTCTATTCTCAACTGAAGATGGTGGGAGAGAGGCAACGCAGGATTTTAGATTATTAAGATCTTTGGAACACTCTTCGCGGGCTTCGTAAAAAGAGATCTCATTTTTATGTGAGTCAAGGCGTTTCTTGGACTGGATGCAAAAAGAATTTGTAGAATGCAGATAGAACTTCATTCAATAATTCTGCTTTGAATTTTTTCTCTGGATGTTCCTCGTTGACATCATGGTCATTTTTATCACTCCAATATCCTCCTTGAGGAAAAGTATGATGTAATCTTGAACAGATCATTTTTCTTGGGATAAATCAAGGAAGAAGAATCCACCATCTGATCATAATGATCTTGAACCTCCAAGTACATGTTAAGCCTAAATATTCTTTCATTTCTCCTTCCTTTGATCCTCTTTGTTACTTTAGCTAGCAATTCCATTGATATGGACCATTTCTTTTTCATGGATTTCTTGAGGGTGTATTCTAACACTTCACTTTTGAAAACTGTAGCATCTCTCTGGCAAATGGTTTACTTTTACTTCAATTATGTCAAGGCTCTCTGCAAATCACGAGGAACTTTGACCCTTTGTTCATTCAGACCCTTTAAATCCGAGTCAAAAAGTGCAAAACGCAGCTTATAAACAGTTGATTTTATTTTCCAAGTATATAGTTGAATCCAGCCCTATTCAAAACATCTGAATACTTATATAAAAAAATCAAATCGATCAATTTCTAACTTGTTACAATCATGTTTAAAAGATTTAGGAGGAAATATCAGTTCAGCAGACTTTCGCTTAGAAAAAAACCCAGAGATGTTGCCTAAATAGTTTATTTTAAAGTACTTACGGATAACCATTTGTTATATGAAGAACACTTTCTTGCACTAGTTCTTGGAGTTTTTCCGTGTGGTTATAGTCGGTGTGAATTACAAAATGCACGGTGAGCCCATTAAGTTTATAAGGTGAAAAGTACTGGGCTTGAAAGTGGATTCGATGAGGGGGAGAAGGAATGTGCACCATGGCTTCTTCAAGCTACAGTTTAAATATAAAATATTGTTACGTAATGTAATGTATGACAAGCGTATTCACTCATAAGTAAAAACAATCGTAGGCCTACAGGAAATCATATGTTGTAAATCTGTATGATACGCAGTATAATACAATCACGCAAGATATGAAAACCAGTACGACTTCTGCGTAGCAGTAGCAGAACATACACAACTAACTTGCAAAATAATTTTAAAAACAAAATGATACACACAAACGAGTTATGTTTTTCCTTTCAAAAATGAACTGTTAAAATTAGTAAAAAGCAATAAATGCATACCACATTAGCGACTTGGTCTAGTAACTGTTGGCCATGATATGTTCCATTTACAATACAAAGGTTAATTCTGTCAACATGAGGAGGAATTATGGGGAAGCTTAGCTCTCCAGTGTAGTGATCTAAGATTGCAAAAGAGCATGTTTAAGTTAATCGTAGCAAGCCAAGAACCAAAAATGATTCATTTGCTTTATCTTGTGGTTAAAGAATTGAGAACGCTTATTATTACACAATAAACAAAAGATGCTGCAAGGCTACACCTACAAAGTTACAAGATTTAAATTACTTAAACAATGTAAACAACATCACACTAATTCAAAAAACAAAACAATTTATTAAATAGAACTTAAACAACGTTTGCAAACAAACTCTTACCAATTGGAGGAGGTGGCTCGTCAAGCAAAACAGTAATATTCAAATTTCCTGCTTTGAGAAGTATCGGGTCTATAAGTAGAAAAAAGAACATTTTGCAATTTGCCAAAGAAGCATAAAAGTGTTTTACGCTACAACCTACAAGTAATAAAAATACTTCCTGTAAATAATTCGTTAAAGTAACTTGGCTACAATTGGCTGGTGTTAATGCTTTGATTCATATAAACTCAATGGACTAAAGAAATGTGGTAGCTTAGCTTTTTGTTAACAAGTACTGTTAAACACAACCTCTAGGCAGTCTTGCTCATTTCAAGGATCTTGTTTTACATGAACGTTTTTAATTTACAAAAACCAATAAAGCATTGCGTCTCTGCTTACATGTTGCATTGGGGTTGTCCATAAGGGCCTGTCGCATCCGTTTGGTCATTGTGAAAGGATCACTCGGGTAGTTCAATGGAGTGGTGAGATGGAAATATAATTTTGCTTCTTCTTCAACAGTGAAAAAGTTACTGGAAAAGTCAAAGAGTGTTATATGCATTTTTCTGTATACCGAGGTTAATTTTTAATCGCTAAGTGAAGATTCTATAAAAAAATATTTGAGCAACAGCAAATTGTTTCCAAACAAGCAAACAAGTCTTACTGTCTGCAATGCAAGTCGGTGATTGGTCCAGCTATACCAGGAGCGCCATAAACCTTATTGTAGAGATCTCTTAAGTTATTTCCCAGCAGGTGGAGCGTGGTACTGTTGACTGCTTGTTCAGCGAAGGCTGTAGCCTCGTTAGCCGAGAGATTGGCAACGATGGCTTCACCATAAAACCAACGGTTAGTGGGAATAGCGACGCTTTCCTTTTCATACCTTTGAAAAATGCAAAACTTGCGTCAAAAAGTTGTTTTGTTGCATGTTAATTGTCGTAATTTGACCTTAGTTCAAAACTGAACAAAAGGTTGTTTGAAACAAGATTTTACATGTTTTCGACGAAACATTTTAAGTGGCAATCAGCAATTGTATCATCATTGTATTGATCAAGGCACAAATGAGCTTTTGTTTGCAAAACTTACAAAGTCTATGGAATATGAAGTGTATTTCCATCATTCATATGGATTGTTGAAAAGTTACTTCTAAACCCGGAAGAAGTGTTTTGCGTACTTTCTGAGATACCACCACGACATACTTCAACGGTTGTTTAGAATGTAGCCAAAGCTAGGTTAATATTTTCAGTCAATTTAACTACAATTACAGTACGGTATATTAAAAGTTACATCAGTGAGTGTGACGCTGCATCATGTTGGTCAACATATTCTTCAGCTATTTCTTCCAATTCAAAATTGTCAACATCAGTTTCAACAGTGAACTGAGCTGTTATTCCGTCAGGGTACGTCCACGAAGGAGCAAAGTATTGAACGTTGACTGTCAACTCAGGGTGAGGACTGAAAACGTCTTCCAGCTAAAAAACGTATGTTGTAATTATATTTCGTGGACGGTCGATTGACTTTCTTAGATAATTCATTTCCAGTATGACTAGTTTCTAAAAATAAGGATGATGGTTTAAAAAATTATGTTTTCTTAATCTGTTCTCATGCGCTTTTTCTTGCCAAAGCTGATTGTTCGAAGAAAGAAACATGCAAACGTATAATTACAGAAAACATTCATGTGACAATACCTGTGCCAGATTTCTACAGTAGGCTACCACCTTTCTGGCTACTTGCTTATTCGTTTACTTGTTTAAAGACAGAAGTAGCCTACAAAGGTCAATTGCTGGTTAAGAAGTGATACAAATTTCACGTACTAGTTCAGTTGTTGCGTTTCTCAACCGTTGGAAGGAAGAAGAATTAGAATATTTCATGGCATCTTTAGCTGATATGTTGAAAGGCACTTCAATGAACGTTACTTCTCCATTGTAACCTGTGTATTCACGATAAAACGCATTAGAAGCCCATGCGTAGAGGTACTAAATTTTTTCAAGTCAAAGTAATATTTTAATAAACACAGCTGTTAGTAAATACTTACCAGTTAGGTTCGTTATCGGAGTCAAACTGTGCAAAGGTGGCAAGGTAACTGCAAAAAAAAGATATTTTATTAAAAAATTCAAAATCAATATGATAAAATGTGATTACGATTATCGATAAAATACTGGAATGCAAAGTAATTTATAAGGCGTAAATTGAAGACGCAAGTAAAAGTTCATACTTTTGATTAAACTTACAATAAATTTCAAGAGAATTTGAAAGGACAAGTTCAGTGATTTTCAAGTTTTGTTCGGAAAGAATTTCATTGACGATGTCTTGGAGTTCTTGAGGTCCAGTGTCGTCATATTCTGACATGACAATGTCGAAATAAAACTTCTTCGATCCGTCTATCTTGGTCTTCGGATCCACAACAACGTTTTGAATAAACCCAGAAAGCAAGTTTCTGTAGGCAGGTGTGGCCTCGAAGACCCGCGAGAGCTGAGAATTTTTAAGATATTAAAATCGAGTTTAAACACAACCAATGCGAATTGATATTGACAAAAATAGGTTTCTGCCCAAATTGATTTTTAATTCTTGCAGTATTGATGTTTTTAAAAATGGTTCGTAACTTACCACGGAAAATATTCGAAGTTTCTCTGCTGTCGCGCTCCCTTCAGTCGCGCTAATTCGTCCTCTACCTTTGTACTTTCTTGGCTCACCGATGCGAACTGTCTTACCATCGTAAGGACCTTTTTAGGTATAAAAGTATTTTATTATAACAGTGAGAAAAAGATCTTTAACCTGTCGCAAATTTAATATTACTATTTGTACAGAAGAAAAGTCAACTGCTTTGCTCTAACAATGTCGTACTGTACACTTTATTTAATAAAGTGCATTCGTTTTTTTTCTGCTGATCACGCTTCATTTGAAGCATTACTTGACTTTGTTGAGACAATGTTAACAGTTATATAACATTAGAATTTATGGTTATGCTTCATAGATGGTTTATGCATTTTGCATAGTGCCAGTAGAACAGCACACATTGCATACCAGTAAGAGAAGCTTGAATGAGGTCAGAGGCAGTGGTTTTGTTGAAGTCGTATGGCGAGGTATCGTCTTTCATCTGAATCTTGAAATGTGCTACAATGGTATCTGACCAGTTGGAATTTGATTCAAAGTACTGCATTGTGGTTGATGCTGCAAATAAACAAATGTAGGCTATATTACAACAGCAAAAATCAGTCTGTTGCTACAGTAAGGGGGGCACACATAAAACACGTCATATGAAGATAAAGTACAGCTTTTTGATCTCAAAGCATTAAGTATCATACATCCCGCAGTGCAAGTAAAAGTTATTTTTTTATAACATTTGAAATTAGCTTGACTCAGCATTTATCTACATTTACCAATTACAGCCTTTTAAATTTAACTGATTTTAAACAGCTTCTATAAGAAATGGCAACAAGATGTTTGAAAAGACAATTCCTTTATTTTTGACTTTCATCACTCAGTTTTACCGACTGCTGAAATAGCTTCTATAACGGACAGTAATTATTGTTTCCTCATGAAAATGGCACGAAATGATACTGCCAGAATATTTCAAGATCTTGCTATCACTAATTTTATTACACATTTTTTTGCTTTTTTGTCATTCATCCATCTTACAGCAAGAAATCATTGGCTTCAATCACTTAGGTGCAAGCCGTTCCTGAAGGTTAAAGCGTCGGTAATAAAAGATATGACACGCCTGATTCAACATTGCATAAGTTTTTAGCATACAATATGTCCAGCATGCCGATAGCTTGACATTGAATATAGTCAAAAAAGTTATTCACCAAGATCAATCAGTGGTGTGAGAGAAGTATCATTGAGCATGTTTTGTAACTGCGTCGTTATATCACCATGCAGTTGACCTCTCTTGACATCGTTGGGTTTCAGAATAATGTGACGAATTTCTTCTGGTGTCAACCCCCTGATCACAAATTTTCCTGAAATGACCACAAAAGTGTTTTAATCCAATATTAAAATTTTAGATGCAAAAATAAACTAGGCGTACAGTTTTTAGTTTCCAAAAGCACGTCCGAAAGTACAAGCACACCTAAGACTGCATTCTGTTTTATTGTTTCACAAATAAAGATTTCTTTAACATGGCTATTATAATTGGTCAGTTGTCCATGATACTTACCAAGAATAGGAAGACCGACAACTGTTCCTTGGGCTCGGATAATAACAGAATTTTTCGCAATGGGAATTTCGTTAAGTTGATCATTAAAAATACTATTCAGACTTTCTGTCAACTGATCAGGTGTGATTGGAATATTGAAGCCATCCAACAGCAAGGTAAACTCAACAAGTACTAGCGATGGCCTGTCTTTGTCCAAAGACAACTGCAAAAAAAAGAAAATTGCGATATGCCGACTAAACACTTGCGATGTAATTTGAATGTCAGATTTACTGTTGACATGCTGCTCTTAATTATTGTAATTAAACCAAACTTAGGATTTAAGTTACCTTGTTGACTTCGACTGTAGCTGAATAGCCCATTTCTTGTACAGCATTTTCGAGTGAGTTTTTGATGATCTCACTGAAAGAATCCAAAATTTTTGAATCTTCTTTTGCAATCAGTTCCTGCTCTGCTGGGTTAATATTTTCCAGGAACAATTCTCCTTCCATCGGTCGTAAGGCTTAACAAATAAAGCACTTTAAACTCTGCCTACCCGGAGGTTAGATGTTATCTCTAGATAGCTATGATTAAACACATGAAAGGAAAAGAACATTTTTTCAATATCTACTTTAAATGTACACATGAACAAATTGAATATAAGCAGTTCATAGTCTAGGTTTTATCAGTGCCATGCTGAACAAGTGGAGTCTACTAACATTGTTTACAACAAAATTAGCTTCTTTATTTATTTAGCGTTCAGTAGTGAGTAGCCCATTGGTTTCAAGCTTACCTGGCACAGTTACAGAATTGTTTCTGATGGTTAAGTAAGTGTCTGTTTCATCAATTAGTTTTTGAAGAACTTCAGCGGAAGAAAGAGTTTCGCCTTCAGGTTGAGTCATGAGAACAGCAGCTGATATTCTGAACGTGAAATGGAAAAATTGATATAAATAAACTTTAACTTGTGCACTCTGGTTTGATTTTGTATCCTATTAACAACCATAGTCTAAGTATCGTAGGTAAAATGAGGCCAGGAAGTACGCTTTCATCAATGATATTGTCAAATGAGTCTATTATTGTTAAGTTTAAAAATACAGTTGAACTCGAACTCGCCATATACCTAAAGAAAAGAACCTTCGAAAAGGTGTAATTATGGCAAAATATCACTACGTATATAGAGTATAGACGAAGTCGCAAAAGCCAAATTTTACTGTATTTAAAGTTTGATCTTAACGGCTATAACTTAATGTACAAATCTATAGCGACAAACCTAGATGCAGGTGGTGAGGCAGGGGCAAAGTATTGAGCCACAAATTCATTTTCGAGACCAGACATAGCTTTTATTTTTGTGAATAAAGTTTCTGTTAATTTCTTCACAAAAGTGTGATTTTGTGATGAAGACCGATAGACAACGTTGTAGACATCAGGAGGTGGAATGCGAATGTCTAAAGAAATTGTGTACGTGGATCTCGGGGCAACCTGTTGCGGTGATCCTGGCTGACAGTAGCGATCCTCTATACGTCTTGCAGGTATAAACCCAGCAGCTAAAATAAATAGTCACGATGAACAAAAAGGCAACGCAAAAGGAGATAAAAGACAAGTAAAAAAGATAATAGCGGTCCGCTCCAATAAACTAGTTTGAGAAACGCATGGCTTTGCAAACAATGGAACGGTAACATCAATCAAGGATCGCTTAACTCTCTGGAAGTGCGATTGAGCAAAGCAGTTCAAGAACAGCTCTCCATTTAGTGATACCTAGTGAATGAGATGATTTACAGACAACAACATTTCAACAAGCAGAAAGTTTGCTCTATAAAGCTCGGTCCCTTGCCTGCTTCAGTGGTTCAAAGCTTTGAAGCCTTTTACAAGTACGAGAAACTACTAGAACTTAGCTTTTATAGAGGTATTCTCATTTCCAGAAATAAGTTTCAGAAACAACGCTTTGCTATGAAAAGATTATCAATTTTTTTCTATAATCAAAAAGAAGAAACTTTTGCTGTAATAAACTCCCAAGAACTTGATGTCGTATGTTAATTAACAAAAAAACTATCAGTAAAAACATGAGAGGATGATAAATTAGTTATGAATATCATTTCTGACCATCTTTACTTCTCACCTTTGATAACGACGGCCATTTGGTCTACATTGAACAAGAAAGTTTCAAAGCCATCTTTGGTTTGTTTATTTATGGATGCAGGAGTTGCCTTGTAATCGTCTGTGGCAGAAGTAATTGTATACAAAATTTTTAAGCTGTCTCGATCAGCCGTTGCTGCCACATCTGTGAAGCTCCATTTCCCTCCAGGAGCAATGTATCGTGTTTGGACTGAAAGTTGTGATATCCTGGGTACCTGGTTTTCAAGTATTGGATTTAAGTTAGATTTAGCTACTATGTTGCTGAGCACTTTTTTCATATTTTGACTTACTATTCCACGAAGCAGTACCCTGATGCCATCATCTAAATCAACAAGTGTCGCATTGACCAATCCATCCCCAATATTATCCATTATTGCGCTTCCATTAAACAATCGCTGGCCTGAAACAATTTGAATTAGAAAGCTACATTGTCTTGTACAAAGCCTTAGTCTCTTTTTCCCCTTTTTATAACGGAATGAAGAGGTTCAAATAAACAACACATAAGTTAAACGACAAACAATGCAAGTCATGATTAGTTTCACCTGCAACCGTGAACGTATTCGGTATAAGAGAAAATCCTTTGGGTTGATTTCCATTCTCGATGGCGCTTTGGACGAGATACTCCAACAAGCATGGTAAACCGGTATCGTTTGCTGAGAAATGCAATGCGTTAAAAAAATTTCAATCACAAATAAAGATTTAAGCTGGTCAAAAATTCCAATGCTCTTCGTCTATATTAAATCACAATTCTTTTTTACTCGATTATTTGTATTGATCTATCACTAACAAAAATAATGCCATTGGTAGCCTATTATAGAATCTCTGATCGAAAAAGGTTGAATTACATTCAACAAAAATCTGTTCTTGTTCAACATTTGACTTTTGAAGACATAAATTAACTTGACTTCTGCAAATAGAAATGAAAAATTCATCAAAGAATTTGTTTACCTCCAAAAGTCACTTTAAAGTGCACCATCACGTCTTCCTGTTCTGTGCGTTGATAGTATTGCACTTCAAAATCGGACAAACCACTTCCGTTTGTTTTTTCGTTGTAAACTCCAATCACCTATTACACAATACACGATAGGCTAAGTCAAAAAAAATGAAAACGGGAAAAGCTAAAGAAAGTGAAATACAATAATTAGAAAATTATTGGCAATTGCTGGAGCAGACAATAAATCACTTCAATCTACGGCAAGTGTGCTTACTTTACATACGCCTTGGTCTGGATGTTAAGTATGCCAATGACTCATAAAAAACCCAGTGTGCAATTCAGTAGGCTACTTTTATAAGGACGTTGAATCATGGAAAATACGACAGATTTGCTAGCTGGAAAAGTAGTCTATGTCGATTCCATAAGTTTAACCCGATAACTTGCAAACGATTAAAATAAATCAAGAAAGCTTACAAAGTCTCTTAAGTTGTCTTCAAGTGCTTGAATCAGATCAGAGGAAGTTCTATTTAAACCGTTTTGGATGTGATTAAGGGTTTCCTCTGACAAGTCAAAGGTGTCAACCACGCCAACATAGACATCTCCTGGTACAACGTGAGGTTTTGCTGTTTCAGGTACAGCTGTTGTGATGCTTTAAGAAACCAAACGTTTGGTTAAATCGAGGCTTGGAAATAGATTAAAGAAACTGTTTCTCATTTGATTTTTCTTTTGTATATCCTCGAAACTGAAGGTATTAATTGTAAGGTATGAACAAATATTTTTGTCATTTCATCAACAAGTAAACTTTTTTTCAAAGAAAAACATAGGCCACTTATGATATGACGCAATATCTTGCTCTCAATACTTAGAAATTGGGATAATAGAGGAGTGGGAGCTTTTGACGTGAGTGCAAAGACAGTTTATGCGTACTCTACTCACCATGGCATAACCGTAAACAATCCGCGGTTCACCAAGCCTATGCGTTGCCAAAATAACTGCATAGTTTCAATAATATGGCTGTTAGTCACACAGGGCTACAAATGAAGCGGTTAGCGCATTTGAATCTCTTTACTGGTTTAAGAAAAGATGATTGTTTGAAAGCGAATTAAAAATAAAATGTTTCAAGTTTCACGCCAATTCAGCAAATAACAGAGTGAACATCCTGTGACTGTTTCGTAAGAAGAATGGATAGAAATAAGATACAAATATCTTACAAAAACCTTTTCCTTCCCAGTGTTGCCGTTCGGTAACACTAAATAAAATAAACAAACAAAATCTTTTTTTAAGTCATTACTACCTCATGAGAGCTTTAGAAACATTTTCCCGCCCAAAATAATAATTCGGGAAGGAAAGGGTTAAGGATAAGGAAAATTATTTTAGAACGTTGTCTATGATTTGACTCACTATAATACTTTACTCTGTGGTGCTCACCGTGATGAAGCAATAAAGTCTTGTACGATAGTCAGTTTGATAAAACGTTAACCTTTACTAATGTCTAGTAGTTAGTACTCATACTACAAAGAAACTATCATAAGCAACTATATGACAGCTATAACTTACTTGATATCGGTTGATGTTATGGTTGGAAAAGCTGCTAACATATCATCTGAAAAGAAAAAACGATATTGTTATTGCACAAAAATATGCACAGTTATTATTGAAATTACTGGAAAAATGATATCAAAGAATCTATGTTAAAATTACACTGTATTCAATTTGTAAAACTTTGATAACTAGTATTCGGGACAAGTTCAGTGAGTAATGCAGTTTGTCGATATAGCACATGTTAAGCTGAATGAAAGGAATTATATTACTGTTCTACTTAAATATACCTGATAGCCTACTTTACAGATACAGTAATATAATTGATAAAATGGATGTCAATGCAAAGATAAAACGTAGACATCAATGGCGAGTAGCCTGTTCATGCAAGAAAAATAACCCTAAGAGAGTCAGCTTACACTTACAGTATACAATGATAATGATGAGTCGTTTCTCTGAAATCACTTTTGCTGTAACTCATAGCAGATAATATCGCGCATTTGCTGAACGTATAAAAACTGTTGTCACTTATTCCCTCTTTACTCACACAAAGCATACAAAAGTTTTGCAATCACGCAACTTACCGAAAGTGAAATTTTTGATTGACACTGGACCACTTATTCCTTGATAATAAGGTGTGACCTGAATGAAGTAGTTTTGTCCAGATGATAGACCCTCAAACAAAATCACATGTTTTGTACCAGGTCTTGACTGCACCTTGGTGTCTTCCAGGACTGCATCGTCAGGTGAAGAACTGACGACAATCATACAAATATTAGATTTCTACAAATCGACTTCACAATGAAATTTAAAGTATATAATGTAATCTCTGTGTGTTGGGAAATTGAAAATAACGCAAATGGTAAGCAGTTGTTGTACCTCATATCTTAGTTTGAGAAAACATTGTTTTGCAATGTTGATTTCAATTTAAAAAAATAAATCTAATCATTTCCTTTTACGTAAACGAGGAGGTCTAGCTTGCTTGAATTATATCAATAAAGGCGTAATGCTTTGTATGTAAGGGAAATCAAAGTATCATTTGTGATACGCCTGCGTAATCAAAACTTTATCCAAAATAAAACGTAATCTAAAAGCTATTGAAAAATGATTTAATCTTCATGACAAAGAAAGGTCATTCTTCAAAAAGCGGTCATATGGCTATGTTTACACAAAAAGTTTACTATCAAATCTTTCAATTTTTCAGCTAATATAGACAATGCGTGTATGTGTGTTTTTACTCTCAAAGATGAATCATTTTAAGCAAAGAAGCAGACTTCCAGAAAAAGTATGTCACTGAAATTTCCAACAAAAAATCTTCGCAACAAAAATGGAAGTAATATGGATCCATAAAGAAGAGGAAAATGCGTCCATAGCTTACCTATTGCTCAATGTCAGTGTGTACATGTCTGCAAAAGGCACATCGTTCCACTCTGCAACAGCTGATAAATTGCTATGACTGAGGCTGACTAGTACCATCACTGGATCAAGATCTGCATTCATAAAGTTGCAGAAGTTACAATAGGTAAACTTGTTGGGAGTAATAAGTCACATCTCTAAGTATTAGCTTATAGTAAAAAAGTTCCCCACAATCAAATAGAATAAATCAGTTCAAGATAGTTTTGTACCTGAAGTTTCTATATCCACTGTTGTCTCTGGACTGATGGATCCATTTAGCACAGCTTTAACACCTATGGTATAGGGCATGGAGGGCAGCAGTCCATTTAAGGTTACAGGGTTTTCTATCGCAGAAGGATAAATATTTCCAGATGCGATTTCTTCTTGCGAAGGGGATGATGAGTTTTTGATGGACACAATATAAAAATCAAAAGGGTTGGATGATGGAGCAACGATCACATCTACACTGACGGGTGTTATATTCTGTGGTGTGATAGAAAGTGCTTGGAGTGAGTCTGAATAAAACAAAAGGAATAAGGTATAATTATTAAGCAGCCGTTTTTTGTTGGGCCTAGTGTACATGAAAAGTTTAACTTACCTGTTGTGGCGTTCAAAACGAAACCGGGTCCTTCAGTGTTAGCAATTGCACCGATTGGAATGAGAATAATTTCGTATGGGGTATTTGGTACCAACTGATAAACAGTTCCATTTGGCATAGACCTATAAGAAAAATAAAATATGGTTCAGTTTCACAACCGATTTTTTATTTAGGTTATGTATGCATAAAAATCGAGACATCAACTAAAATAAATAGCAATCAAACAAAGCCAAAATAACTGAAAGTAGTTTTTCACAAAACAAACATTTTACCAGATTTTGGAATTTGAAACATTTGTTGAAACACGTTCTTCTCTAGCATAGTCAATTGCTTGTATTCTGTAAGACGTCACGGCCGGATCAGCATTCCAACCGATGGTCAAGAAAGTGGCGGTTGAAGACACAACTGATACGTTCTTTGGGATCAAAGGTGGCACTGGAAATTAATAAGAAAATATAACATTTCAAGTAGGTTATACGCATCAGGAATTACACATATGTGATCATAGGTAAAAATACAAACAAGATATTTATGCAGTGTTGGCTACTACAGGCCAAATAACAACTTTAAACTTACATGTTTGCACTTCTTGACTCGATGGAAGTCCAGCTACGTCATCAGCCAGCAACCGCAAAGAAACCACATACAGTTGTCCAGCAAGAAGGTTGGTGAAATTAGTTTCAACTTCAAAATCAGTATACGGAATAACAGAAGTCTGTAAATATTTTTACACTGTATGTTATTTAGATTTATTTTTAAAACATGCCTTTCTATGTTCAAGACCAATGCTTGCTTAAATTTTCTCAATATTAAAAAAATCCTCCAAAAACGTAGTGTCATGTCGTGTTTAATTTGTCTAAAGCCAAGTATTTTTTATAAATTATTAAACCTTGTAGACCTACTAGCCTAGAGACTCTAGACGTAGATCACAGCATGATATACGTCATATTGGGCTATCAAATTTTACTTGTGACTAGGCTATATCGATATAAAACATATAATAATACACGGATATGATAAGCTAGAATTAGACTTGGTTATAACATAAGCTGTTCCAAAAACATGATTAACAGATGTGTTTCACTCGATCAATACAAACTGTTTAATACACAATAAAAATAAACAACTAAGAATGCCAACGTGGAATCTAGTTGTCAAGTTCAGAATTGTTAGTTATCCACTCGAATAAATTAAAGCTATAAATGAAACGTTGTTATATATTGAAGTCAAAACGCGCAAACATATCATTTGTGTTCATATTGTCTAAAATCTTACGTTAAGAATAATATCAGGATGGGATTTGAGAGCGATGCTGAATATGTAAGCATCGAATTCGTAATGTGGAGTTTCTGACACTTCGACGAGTATAGAAGAGTACTTAGGTGTAGGTTTCCACAATGTCCAGACTCCAGCTGTTAAATCCAACATAGATATGTAGTTTGTTTAAAATAAGAAGGTTCCTGCATTGCACTGCAGAAAAAAACCTTCGATGTTTAATTCAAATGGGCAAAATCAATAACAATTGCTTCTTCCAAATTTTTTTAACTGAATGAAAATGAGCTACAAAAACAAAACACTGTTTGTGAAGAGGTGCTTTTAAAAATCTCATTGATTTGATTGTGTAAGTCCAATATTTTTTTATAAAAAAAGCGTATCAATCCAAACTTAAAAACTTTAATTTGTTTTACATCAGTGCATAAATAACTTTTATTGGAAAAACAAAATAATAAACAGAACATACGTAGAGTCACGTTTTTGAATGAAGGTACTCCATCAATTCCCAAGTAGTGTGTCTTCAAGCCAACTGTATATTCTGCTCCAGTGGTGAGGTTCGAAAAGGTGATTGTGTAGTTTGAAAACTTGGATGCAACCTCCTGTTGGTCTAATGTTATATGTGGAATAGATCTGCAAATAGAAAAGATTGATATATGGTGAAATATTGTACGCCTAAGTTTGTACTTTAAATTGGAAAAAGCTACTGAAAAAAGGTAGTGAGGCATTTCTTTTTATGTTAACACTTTTAAATTACAGCATGTAATGGGATTTTTATTAAAGACATGTTATAATATGTGCTGACTTAGTCAAAAAATTGGAATACTTGTCATTCACCTGTAAGCCAAAGATACAATGTATTTGTCGGCAGGTGTTGCTTCATCCCACATGACGTCGATGGATTCCAGGTTTGCAACAACATTCCACGTAGATATTGCAGCAGGAAGCACTTCAGATAAAAACGTGAATTTAGTTATAGTTCTGATTCCTATCAATAAAAGTACATATAGATGATATACGTTTGTTATGTTTATGAAGCTTACTTGGAGTTGTGAAGTTCAGGAAAGACATTGGGCTGTCGGCATCCTCAATAATGGGATTGATTGCAACGGTGTAAGTTGTGTTGGGTTGGAGATTAACAAATGAAAGGATGAAGTCTCTTTCCACTGGATCTGTAGTTTGATTGCCATGGATTGGTTCCAAAGGTTTGTCAGCAGGTCTGATGGTGACGTAGTAGGCTTGAGGAAGAACAGATAATGGACTTGCAACCACATGAGCTTCGTACTGGCTCACGTTTGATAATGATAAAAACACACCGGAAGCTGGTAGACCTGCAACATGGTTTGCTTGTTAAGACTAAACTACATATTTAATACAACAGGGCAATTCTCTTTTTTTTAACCACCAATTTTCTGTTTAACTAGTTATGAAATAATATTTAGACACTAATGTTATGTCATTTTATCACAGAGTTTTACTTGTGATGAACAAATCTGAAGATTGAAAAGTAATCAAAATGATATCCCAGTAGTCTACAGTAAAAAAATGTACTTCACCTGTTACTCCAAATAGAGTGACGTTAGGACCAGGTGTGCTTTCTAAAGCTCCATATGGTGTTAACGTAACAGCATACTGAGTACCAGGATGAAGTTGGCTGATGGAACCTTCAGACACATTCCTGTAAAAGAAGGCAAAGAGAAAATTTTGTTACCAAACTGATTTCTGATATAACCACGTAGGCCTACAAATAAAAATGGAACCACGTCGTAGAATACATACTTAAATTCAGATTGTAGCATTTTTGCATGTACAACAGGTGTTGTGTTATTAGTAGGTGCTGCTGTAATTTCATATGACGACACAGCTGGGTCAGCACTCCAAACCAAGTCCAATGAAGTTTCAGTTGAAGAAGTGATTGATGCATTTGTTGGCATCAACGGTGCCACTGAAATATAGAAATAAATTCAAGACTTGTAGATAAAGAAAATCTAAACATGTAACCTAAATGTAAGTCTACTTACACGTAGTGACTTGCCGAAATGTTGCTGAGCCATTCTTATTCCCTGCCACAAGACGAAGGAACACGATATATTTCTGTCCAGCTATCAGACCGCGGAAAGTTGTCTTTGGATTTGTAATGTTTGAAGAAATGAATACGTCCTGTTGAAAATCAAGCGTAAATTACCAGCACAATAAATGCTATCCCAATAGCTCAGGCTGCCCTGATAACTCAGTTTGTTAGCGTGTGACCTTGTAAACGAAAAAGCTTCATGATAAAGCGGTGCTGCTTCGAGTCTCGGGGTGTGCGCTTAAGCAACACATTCTAAGCACTGATTTTTATCCAACGGCACCTAATGGGTGTAATAATTACCCGGCAACAATACTTCAACAATAGGAAACTTCACTCTATCAATCTCGGTAACCGACCCTACGTCAAAAGCCTCTACAGGTAAGCTATGCGAAACTACCAGGAATAACTTATCAATGCTTTGTCAGTTCGAGGATAAAGATTCAAAAACCAACCATAAACCAATGATGCCAAGTTATGTAGTTTCGCATAAAATATTTAGTTTCTATCGCAAACTCAATATAGATTCAAGGATAATACATTTTCCAGACAACCAGAAAACTAACAGTAACAATGTAATGATGACGACATTTGTTGGCAGTTACAATATTTACGCAAAAAGTGAAAGAAATTTTCTTACTTCAATTGAATTGTCAGGTTGAGAATCAAGAGCAATCGAAAACTGATACTTGTCGAAAGAAGTTTCGGGAACAGCATTCACTTCAACAATTACGGACGAATCGTTTGGTGTTGCTGTCCAGGATTCCCATTCATCTGGCGTGATACCTAAAATAATCACAAATAATTAATTCTCGACTTAAGCAATATCAGGCATAAGCATATTGTTACTATACAAGAATAGTGAAAGAAACATACCTAAAATCACGTTTTTGAATGAAGGCATTCTGTCAATTTCCAAGTATTGTGCCCTCAAGCCAACTGTATATTCTGCTTCAGTGGTGAGATTAGAAAAGGTGATTGTGTAGTTTTGTAAACCCGACACAACTTCCTGTTGGTCTAATATTTCGTCAGGTGTAGACCTGAAAATATCATCAATTAATATGCGACAAGTTACTGTTTGATAACATCCTGCAGTTAAGATTGAAGAATTTAAGAAAAAAAAACACAAAAAAAAGTCATACATTGTTTGTTGATGTATCTGAGCAAAGAGTTTGTTACATAGGCTACATGTTTTCTTTACTTTATGGGTTGATGATGTCAAAAAAATGAAACCACAAAGTTTACCTCAAATTCAAAGACACAATGTATTTGTCAGCAGGCCTTGCTTCTTCCCACATGACGTCGATGGAGTCCAGGTTTGCTACAACACTCCACGTAGATATTGCAGCAGGAAGCACTTCAGATAGGAACATGAATTTAGTTATGAATTTATTTTCTATCAATCGAAGTACATACAGGTAGCATAATTATGTTTGTTGAATAGTTTCATAACTCAAATTTATTCTTTTCAAATTGGCAACTGACTAGAGGACCGTATGGTCGTTTCGTTGCTTCCTACCAATAACAAAACTCAAACATTGTATGTATTATTGTTTATGTTACTTTCGTGTTTTGTTTTTGATAATTAAACTATTGATTGAATGATTGTTATAGCTATGAAGCTTACTTGAAGTTGTGAAGTTCAGGAAAGACATTGGGCTGTCGGCATCCTCAATAATGGGATTGATTGCAACGGTGTAAGTTGTGTTGGGTTGGAGATTAACAAATGAAATGATGAAGTCTCCTTCCACTGGATCTGTAGTTTGATTGCCATGAATTGGTTCCAAAGGTTTGTCAGCAGGTCTGATGGTGACGTAATAGGCTTGAGGAAGAACAGATGATGGACTTCCAACCACATGAGCTTCGTATTGGCTCACGTTTGATAATGACAAAAACACACCGGAAGCTGGTGAATCTGCAAAACATTTTGCTTTAAAAATTTAGTTGTAGCATGCCACTGCATAGCGATTGAAAACACGTCACAGTGCACAGGGTTAATTGTAAGTACCGCAATTTAGTTTTTCTGATAGAAAATTTTTTAACCGTAGCCTAACAGATACAATTTTTGTTACTAACCTGTTTTTCCTTGTAAAGTGACACCGGGACCTTTACTGTCATTCATAACTCCAATCGGTGTAAGTATAATTCTGTAGTTGGTGCTAGGCAATAGCTGGTCCACGATGCCGCTCCGATTTTGTCTATTATAAGCGACGAAGTAATGTTAAAGCTGTTTGTCGCCACGTGCCTTTTCATCGTTCATTTAAAATAAGTATTTATCTTACTAAAACATTTTCTTAGGAACACATTTCTGACAACATAAATTACCCAGTTTCATTGTAAAAAAAGTGAGTCGTAAATGGACGAGAAAGGTTGTTAATGGGAAACACATCAATCTGATAAGACAGCACGGCTGGGTCAGTGTCCCATGTTAACTCCAACGTCGTTTCAGAGGAATCGGTTATGTTGGCATTTTCTGGAAGCCGAGGTGCAACTGAAAACGTAAAAGGAGTATTAGAAATATTCACGGAATGATGTGTAAAAATACAATCAACTCTGTTGTACTTTGTACGTAGTTTAAAAATAGTAGTTTATTAAATATTAAAAAGTATGCGCAACACAAACAACTTATAAATCATAACTGTACAAAATTTTAGATATATAAAGATTCCATAATGTACACAACTACACATACAATATTTTCTTGTTTTTATGTGTGGCCTACGTTTACTTACGAGTAGCTACAGATTTGGTGACTGGCGGTCCTTCAGCATCTCCAACTTTCAAAGTTAACGTGACGTTATATAAACCACCTGCCAACACGTTGCTAAAAGCAATCGTTGTGTTGGTGGTATTCATCGGTAAAGTTGCCACCTGCGACATAGTGATGCCAGTATTAACACATTTGAGTTTTTATGATGTTTTAGTTAGAAAGCTCCATTAAGAGAATTAATGCAACTTAAGCTTAAAGCCCCTAAGTACTGGATTTCGCAAAGTGTCAACTTAAACCGGCGACTTAAACGGCTATGACCAGCTCTTGGATAATATGATTCCTACAAAGTGTTATTTGTAGGCAGTCGTGTAGACAGATGGTTCAGCAGTTACTTTTAGGCGTGAGCCAGTGATGAATTTAGGGTCTCAAAACATTATCAAGGGACCCGGAAATCTGAAGGAAGCACATCATATTCTTTGGTCTAGTGAATTTGTATAAAATCAGTATTTAGAGATGAACTTTGATAGTCCCACTGATCTTTTAAAAAAGTCGGGGTTTGACGTAAAAGAACACGATCAATGAAATCCCTTTTGTGGGTCAAAACATGAAAGATTATCTTAAGAGTAACAAAGGTCGAACATCCACACATCTAATTGAAATTAATTTATTAGAAACTGTTCATCAAATGCACCTGATTAGACATGGAAGATTTCCAAGCGAAAACAAGCACAAACTTGTATTGATCAAAATCTCGTGGCAGGTCCATAGGGGTTAGTTCGACTGTGATTACTGAATCAGTCGCATTTAAAGTCCAAGCCGACCAAATCACATCATATGGATCTGCACCAGCAAGTTGTTAAAAAATGATTGACCACATGTAGGCCTATAGGCTACACACAAAAACAAATTGCATTGACTTAGGCTTAGGTCTTGGTCTTGTATTGAAAGCTTTATCGTCACATTATACTTATCAAGTTCTTAATGCAACAGCCCATTATTTTCACAATAAGACCGTATAGTTACTATACGGTACTATACTATAGTACAAGAGATAAGTTTAGGATTTCCTCTACAGTCTACAACAAAGCTTTTTTTATATAATAATTATCAAGGCTTAGGAAATGATATTTTTATCTATTGCAGCAATCGCTCAATCGATGGCATTTTTAACAACTCATAATACAAAATCAAACTTTACCAGTTTTAACTGAGCCAGTCAGTGCAATGCTGCGTTTGTTGCCGATAACTGTCCTTGCTAAAACAGTGTACTCTTTATTTGGAGTCAGGTTCGTAAACGTCGCGACTAGAGCGCTTGTATCTAGAAAAATTATTCAATCATAAAAAGTGTGTTCAGCATAATTCTTGCATATTACAGAAATATCAACTGCTTTTAAAGATTACGACTTGGCTGCTAAACCGCATTCCAATTATCTTCAAGAAAAAATCCATTGCGCTGAAATTGAACTCGCATCAACGCTAGGGTCAGTTAAACCCAACTACTACAATTAATAAAGAAGAATACTTGGAAGTTTTAACAACTAATTTTTTATTGAATTAGCAAATAAAAAGATTTCTTAAACTTGTGCCAAAAACATTGTTTGTAATAAAGCTAGCACGTTTTAAAAGATTAAATTTATGAATTACTTTCCTATCAAGTAGGGTACTTTATTTGTGCATTAATTGGACGATGTGCGAATGATAGTGTGACTGAACTGCAGAGATGTAACAATCTACTGTAAGCTACCCTGTTTCTGCTGCCAACACAAAAATGTTTATAGCTTACCGTTTAAAGTCATATTTTGAATTGCTTCTCCGAAAAAGGTTGGGTCACTTAATATGATTTCATATGAATCAACAGGAAAAGCAATTGGCGAAATAACAACTTCAATCTCTCTGGGTGTAGAGGATGTATTCCAAATTTCGACTGGTGGAACATTTACTGTAAATATGTAAGAAAGTAATAAAATCACTCTTGTTCAAAAACCTTAACAACCTGTTGCACTCCTTGGTAAAATTTTAAAAGGTAACTTTTCAAGATTCTACCAAAAATGACACAAGCTGTTAGGTTTTTTTGACAGCAGTAATTCGATTTTCATGAATTTAGTCTGCTTTGGTATAACGCACTTTTTGGTGTTGCTGATAACATTTATTGTAAATAGGTGATGTGAAAAATTGAGATTATTCAGACAGGCTATATATCCATTAAAAAAAATGGATGTAAAATAATAGAACAAAAGCGTACGCGTCCTTGCTTCTTTTGTCGTTTCTTCACTGAGGGCGGAGGATAGGTTTGCTACTACCCGAAGATAGTAGGTTGTTTCAGGAACAAGATCAGTGAAAGTGACTTCTGGTGCTGTCGTGTTTCTTGTATGCTTTATTACTTGCACTGGAAAACTGGCTTGACTGCTTTCGCTCAAAGTAACCAAGAAGTGATTGGTCAGTGGGTATTCGTCAACAGCAGGCAGAATGACGTCAATACTGGTAACGCCCGGTACAGATGACCATTGCAAAACTTGTGGTAGTGGCACTGGTAAAGTAAGCAAAAAATAGTGAAGATTCTGTGCCTTGATTTTATTGAAGGACATGACCCTACAAGGACTATGCAGCAATGAGTTGTAGGGTATGTAGTTTTGAGTAATAATCGAATCCACAGGCTACAGTGCACTGAAGAATACTTACATGTGGTAGCAGAATCTTCTACAGTTGGTCCCGATACATTTTGGATCACTGATGCTACAACTATTGTATACGTTTGCAGAGGTGTTAGTCCAGTAAACACAACTGTTAGAGGTCTGATAGTGGAATTGATAATTTTACTTTGCCCAAGAATATCTGAAAATAATATGTCAACATTAAAGGGCTCAAGACTAAACCCACTACTACTCGTTCAATTTTTAATAGTAACTCTAATTCATATAGGCTAAGTAAAAAATTAATCTGTTCAATTACAAGTGTTACGCATTACAGAAAATTAACGACAAACTCTATGTATCTTAAGCTTTATGCCGATCGTACTTGAATTGTTCAAAGGGATAACTGATACTTGATAACTTCCAGTGAAATCTTCAATAGGACTAATGGCCACAGTAGCTGACGTGACATCAGCGGTAACGTTGAAATCAAGAACTGGAGGTGGAAGTTCTAAAAAAAATAACTTGCAGTTTTCAATGCAAAGTTAAAATATCTAAAGTTGCTTCAACGCTTGGGTTATGTGGTTAATCTGTGTAATCCAATATATAAACAAAATTACTGTTTAGTAAATAGAAAAATTACTTTTTAGTAAATAGAAAAAAGATAGAAAAAGAATATAAAAGAAAAGCGTTGGGTATAAGAAACTCACCAGTATTAACAGTAGTTTCAAAGCTTGGTCCAGACACATTTTGAATTGTGGCATGTACTGTCACAACATACGTTTGATTCGGTTTCAAGCCAGAGATAACGGTGTCCACTGGCAGTACATTTACTGGAATTATCTAAAACATATCATTATCAACAATTCAACCGCTTTACTCAAACAATATCGGGGTTTAGTATCACAAAAAAAATTAGCACTTTCAGTTTCAAAGTAAAAATTCAACCTACATTAACTAATACTATTATTATCATTAACGAAATCAATGACCGAAAACCTAAATATATACGTACTTTTGTAAGTGCTGGATCATCTGTAGTTTCATTCAGCCATACTTCAACCACAACTGATTCTATTGGAACGACTGTATTAACTTTAGGAACAGTAATGAACATGCTGATAGGTGTCGTGGTAATGTTGAGCCTTACAGAAGGTGGAAGAACTGAAAAAAAAAATTAAAACAAGGATTACCATTTTATTCGATTGTGCAAAAGCAGAAACTTTAAATACAGTAAATTCAATTCTTTTCGAGAACATTTTATTTAACGAAAATATATTGCTAAATACATCGTTTGTCTCAGCACTGCAGGGATACTGCAGAGCCCAGAAGCGTCGTTTTCATTATGGTTGCAGAGTTATATGAAGGTTATTATTATTATTAAAACAAACACATTAAGTTGCATTCAATTTTTATGAAATGTTTAGTAGTTTGTGGATTCTATAGACTCTAACTAGTCTACAATGGGCCTAATGCAAGCAAAACCAAATGCGTGATACAAAAGAATTCTCAGTAAAAGTTCAGTAATTACGAATTATTATTATTACCTGTCGAAGTTTGTGCAATGGCTGGTTCGCTGCGCCAAGAACCAATCACTGAGAAAACTTTTGCGACATAAGTTGTATTCGGAATTAATCCAGTGAGATGGACAGGAAGCTCCAATGGAACGGACACGTTCAACGAATTGACGATTACATCAGGTTCAGAAACTTTTTCAAGAACAATCTAGAAAATTGATCAATGAAAGCTTGATCAAAACCAATAATCCTATTGTTGAAAAGCAAACTAGAATTCATCATAAAAAGGTTTTCTATAGAAACAAGTTCGACAAGGTAAACAATGGTTTGCGTGCATCATTTTTGTTTAAATGAAAGCTATTAGGCTACATGCAGTATTGACGAAATTATCAAAAGTTTTGTAGCAACGTAAATATAATTACCAAGTAGCTGTCTATCTGGTCTATCCATGTGTAGTTTGCCGGTTGAAATCGTAGTTTGATTTCTATTGGGTTGTTTGAAGTGGTCAAATTCAAAGGAACAGGAACTCGATCTGAGAATATATTTTAGAGTCATTACTTGTGTTTTACGCACAACTCTCAAACACAAACGTCTCTGTAGCGTTGCCAGAGGGGAAAATATCAACTTTAAATTCCCTCTTTGCGGCGTGTGTAGGATCGTAATAAAGCAATTGAATCAGTAATAATAAATCGTTAATAGTATTATTACTGTTATTAATATTGATTCAAACTACCGCAACTTCACATAGGTTTAATGGATAGGTTAAAGTTCATAACTTTCCTGGCTGCTCTACTGCGCTTCTGTGTTGCTCTCACGCATTGCAGTTTCTTGATGTAAACTTAATTGCAACTTACCTGTTGCAGCTGAAATTTTGCTTGTGCCATTGGTTGTGTCTCCACTCAGTTGGGTGACTATGATCGAGTATCTCGTATCCGGCGTTAAGCCTCGGAGTTCCATTGCAGTCTCGTTGTTTATGTTTAGTAGTGCTGACCTAATGTGTGTAACTCTTAGCATCAATTACATTATTGCGATACGCATTTAGTGATAAAGAGTTACACTGTATCTTTTGGTTAATGCTAAAACCTGGTTTATAAGAGAAGTGAAAAAATACAAAGGACAAAGTTATTTGATCAGTCGATAAAAAATCATTGCGCTAGAATCTAATCTGGAAGAGCGATGACGCTTAGCTGACTCGAATTCTATCTAACTCATAAACTTAGCGCCATTGACGTTAAATGATGACAGAAAGCGATGGCAGATGATCAACACTACCCCCCTAGATCGTGATAAGTGGAAACAGAATATGTGCCTTGCCAGATCCCGCCCTACCCCGACTCCAGAAAATGAGACGTACAGTAAAACAGAAAGAAAATGTGGGAAAATAAACTAGATCAGCAGAAACGAGCTGTTAAACAAGAATCTTAAAATTACACTTTTATATCAGCACTGTATGACAAAAAACTACTCACGAGACGATGACATCAGGCTGGCTTTCTTCAGTCACATCAATTATGGAATAAGTTTTGTTTACACCATCCGAAGCATTGGCGTTCAATATTAACGTGGTTGGTGATGTGTCTACACTCCAACCAGGCAGTGGAAAAGCTAAATAAAAAGCGTAATAAATGTTGTTATAGCAACAATTAAGCCGATTAAAATATTTCCTTTTGTGAACAATGACAAGTTCGGTTTGATTTTCTCAATTCTTCAATTTCCTTTTATCAATCTCTCGGTATCAGTTATTCAAACAAGTTTAAAATTTTCTGTCAAGTTGGTTACTAAATCTTTGCCATGCAGCGTATTTGATACACAAAGAATTCCGTTTAATTTTGATTTTCTGTTTAATTGTTACATTCAGTCGTAACGTTTGGCCAACAATGAAACCGCATTTTAACTCCAAATTTCGTGATCCCGGTTATAACTTCTAGAGAACCTCATATGATATAGCCTAGTACAGTGGTTCTCAACCTTTTTTCTTTCGTGGCCCACTTTTGTTTGCATAAAAGTTCTGTGGCCCATTCAGTTTTTATGTAAGAAAAAAATTGAAAAAAATGTTTATAAACAAAAAGCAGCAGAACATTGCCTTTGAAATGTTGCTGGAATCCCCTTGTTGAATCAAGGCGCTGACGCTTCACAGTAGGCCTATCTTTTTTTCGTTAAAAAAAAGTCACATCTTCATCCTTCTCCTTGTAATTTGGATGACTAAGAACTTTACAACATAATACGCATTGTCCTTTTTCTTTTCTGTTATAAAAAATTGATGTAGGCTGCAGGGGCGCCGGAACGATTTTTGACTGGGGGGACAGGATTATGAAAAAAGGGCACTTCTGTGGCTGAAAGGCCTTTTTTTTTTGAAGTTTTAGGCAAAGAACAATAGCACGAAAGGGCATCATGCTATGTTATAATGATGTAACATACTGTGATACAGAATTTTGTGTGGTAAATATTATTTTAAGGCAACAATGAAAGATTATAATTAGGCTAAAAGCGAATAGCAGAAATTGTTATATTGCAAAATGTGCAGTAGCATACATGACCTCAAAAGGACATCATTGCCCCCTGCCCCCCATCCGCAGAAAAATTGAGGGCAGGGGGGCTTTCGCCCCCCCTGGCCCCCATCCGCTTCCAGCGCCCCTGGTAGGCTGCATACTGAATGTAATTTTTATCAAACTTAAAGATTCAAGTACTGTATTGTCAATTCCTCCCCAGAATAATCCACAAAATAAAATGCTGCACGTAGCCTACTAAAAAGCGGATCTGCAGAAGTTCAACAATTAAGGCTACCGCTTATAAAGATGGCTTAATTGTAACTACAAACTAGTAGTCTATTACATCATAAAGTGTTGTAAAAACTGAGTTGATGTAAAACTGTACTGTATGTTGCAATACTTAGATAGAATGATGATTGCCACTTTGTAGCTAAAAACAGCAACATCATTCATTGTAACTAAACAAACACACAAGTGTAAAATTGACTATAGCCTAGTGACAAAAATTAAACAAAATGTTTCAATAAATCTTTCGGTTTTTAAAATATGTCTGTGGCCCACTCAAAATGCTTCTATGGCCCACCAGTAAGCCATGGCCCACTGGTTGAGAACCGCTGGCCTAGTAACTTGTACACACACACACAAATTTTAAATCCTGCTAAAACAAGTAGCCTGCATGGTCAAATTCTACTTGGCGTTTATCACCTGCAACTTGTTAAGCTTCATGTTTTGCTTTACTCTATTCTCTTTTTCATTTGGTTTTGAAAAATCAGCTCTTGTAACAGAAAATTATTTTTTTGTGTCATTCAATACAACTGCCAAACGTACGAAATTTCAAACGCGCAGAATACAATAACAAATCATAATCAATAAAATTAATCTTACGAAGAGTGGTAGTGGCTGGATCTGAAGTAGCCGTTTTTCCATTGCCCTGAGTATCAATGAATACCAAATATTTTGTTCCGCTTATAAGCGAGTCGTTGAAAGATGTAGCCAGTATCTCGTCGGTGTTGTTGACTGGTGGATGCACCACCTCAAAGTCGACAGCGTGATGCTGATTGCTTTCCTAAAAATTGGCATTGAGCACTTTTTGTAGTAATAATAGTTTTCATTGTTTAAATATTTAAATAGATTTTTGTAGCAGTTTTGATAAGAATTTTTTTTTACATGAGCATAACATCGCTTTATCATTTGGTTAAAATTGTTCCTAAAAGTCAGTGGTTTCAAATTAAAAAATGTTATCGATTGAGTAATGAGTATGATCATATTTGTTCCCACACTACATAGTCCTATTACGTTGTTTGAACAAGGATGAAACCAAAAAATTGTTTTTAGCTTATCATTACGTATGTCTTACTTCGACAAGGTAAACACGATAGGATGAGACAACTCCAGGTACTTGAGCAAAAGTGATGTCTATTCTGTCGGGTTTGGCGTTAACGCTCACGTCCGTCACCTTCAAAAGATCTAAAAAAATGCATTTTCCAATAGAAGAACCTGTGTCAAGTTTAATGTGTTGGGAAAATAAAACATCAAAATGACCTCGCAACTGAGTTTAACTTCTGTAATGGATAATTCGCTGCAATATCAACCAAACATTCACCTTCAATCAAGGAATATTTTTTATCAAAATATTGAAATAGAACATTTAATTTGTAGCCACAATGTTAGTTGTTATACATTACATTATACAATTGTGTAGAAATTAAACATTACTTTCTGGTTAGATTTTTTGGATAAAAAGACAAGCAACTAACCAGTTGTAGCATTAGTCACGCTAAAAGGACCAGCTACACCTCGGACACCGCCAGAGATGATAAATGAGTAAGTTTGACCCGGGGTGAGTGATGTGATCTGGTGATCAACTAGGGCTCCAGGAAAAGAGGCGTTTAACATGATCTGTGGGAACGATACAAACGCAAGGTCAAGTTGAGTATTGTAATGCATTTTCCGCGGTGACTTCAAGTTTGATGTGTTTCAGCCGTTGGTTGATAAAATACAATTGATTAGCTTGCAAGTTTAACAAGTTTATGTTTTTAAAAATAAAAAAGTATCACGACTACAAAGTAACGACTTACTACAAGTAAATGATAAGGCAACATTTGGATTCGTATAGTATCCACTACAGTACTGTACAGTATCATGAATCAATCAACCATTTTAAGCAAAGGCCTGAGTTTGGTTCGTATGACCAGAAAAGCTTCACTAGACAAATATTGGGTTATATGAAACAACTTTTTTTTATTTTTGCACCGTACCTGAGCGATTATCTTATTGTTTGTAGGTTCCGTGACAGTTACGTTGTACACAGAAAAGCTGTCACTGTTATTAGGTAGGATTAATTGAATCTCGTAGGCAGTAATGGTAAATGAAGGATCAACTTTTGGCGGCATTTCTGAAAAACACGTAAACGTGAAAGTCTTCCATTTTCAATTTGACGTTGAAATCTGCTACATTTCTTTGCAATAAGGTAAAACAGCAAAATAAAATGAAACACGTTTGGCTTACGCATAGTGAAATCCACATCGTAGACAGGGCTTTTTCTTCCATTCCTTTCTGATGTGATGCGAGCGGTGTAGTTTTGGCCAGGAATCAGTTTTGGGTCATCGAAAACTACCGAAAGAGACTCGGTAGCGTTACCCAACGAAACAATCTAAACATTGGATTTGGTTTAGCTATCAAATTATATATAATAATCAAAAATTGCGATGAACTGATGTAAATTAACATAGAAAGTTGTAGTTACATAAAAGCGCAGCAAACCTGACTGCTGAAATTTGTGTTTGGTTGATCTTCTTTGATCAGATCCATCTCAAACGACTCAACTTCTCCAAGAGGAAGATCAAAAGTAAGTGTGGCTGTTACAGGAGTAGTGATAACAGTCGCTGATGTCACAGGTGCCGGATCTTAAAAAAAACAATAGTGCATTGATATAATAGCAACTCTCCATCTTGCTTCAACGAGGCTGGTTTTCATCCCGAAAAATCAAGGTAGTGGCTCCTCATTTTTTTCTATCGTTGGCATCTTCAATTTTCAAGTTGACAGCAACCATCATTTAAAATACTTATTGTTGTTAAGAAAGCTAGAAAATGACTCTATTAAATTTATTCTCAAGTAACAATTTTTTTCTGTTACAAACACTCACCAAGAGTAGCATTTACAATGTGAGGCAGCCCAGATACGTTTTGGATAACTCCAGATACTTTGACAACGTAAACCTGGCCTGGGTTCAAACCACTTATATTTCTTGAAAAAGGAGACTCAGAAAAGGGAATCATGATAGAACGTTCGGGGGGTTCTTGGTCAGAATTATTCATTGGGTTGAGATTGATTTTGTAACTGTCAACTGGGTCTGGAGCTGGAGTTATCGTCACCAGCAAAGTAGCATTTCGTTGTGTTGCGACGTCGACCGCCTCTGGCCTTGGAGGCAAAGCTGAAATAAAAAGAAAGGGTTTAAATGATTGTTTATTTATTTTAACAAATAAAATTAAGCACAAAAAAACAACCAATTTATAAAACATACACAGACATAACTAAACAAAACACAACATTAAACTTTATATAGTGAAAATTCGGCTGTGCATATAGCCCTTTTTTAACTATTTTTATATTTATATAATGTTAAATGTTGCGTAGTTGCTTAATTATGCCTGTTTATGATTAAAAAAGTAACCTCTTTACTCAAATTTACAAAAACCATCCACAAAGCAATCCAGGTGAAAGGGGATATCTCTAGTTGCAAAAAGGTAATCGAAAGAGTAATGAATCAGTTTGTAATCTATCCTTTAGTGCGGTTATACTTACGCATGGTCTCATTTATCACCACCGCTGGACTACGCTTTCCGTTGCTCTGTGAGATGATGAAAATCCAGTAAGTTTGTCCTACCACAAGGCCGTCAGTTATCACAACGGAAACGGTTTCGTTGGCATCGGGTGAAGAATCATTGACCTCTGCGCTGACTACCCCTGATTCAATATTTTTGCTTTCCGAAAGTGTAATGCTGAAATCGAAAAGAAATTTTTGTAGTAAACTTTGCAATAAATTGTAACACTTATGTAGTGACAAACTGAAGTAAGAATGCCAAAAAAAAAACTATTATGCAGCACCAACTGCAAACAAGAAATGTTTCCACTAATTAAGTCCTGTTTTCTGCACTGGGTCACAATAAAGCGATGTGTCTTACATGTAACTTTGCACAACTCCAGGAGCAGGTTTAAATTCTATAGTCAAATTGCGTAATGATGGTGTTGCCATAGGAGAAATTACCAAAGCAGGATCTGTGAAAACAAATATTGCAAAACTTGAATAAGCTAAAGACGTCAGAGATAAACTGCTTCAACAAGTTGCATCAACTTTAGAATGTTTAGACATTAAAAAAGTTTGTTTCAATATTAATACAATATCAAGTACATCAAAACGGATATGACTAACTTCCAAAAATTGAATTACAATTAAATTTTGACTAGAAAACAAAAACTAACCAATAACTGTTTCAAAATGTGCAGGGTGACTTTCAACTCCTCGAACTATCGTTGTCACGTTCACTCCGTAGATGTCTCCAGGTGTAAACGCTCCAGATTCAGTCAACTTAACCACAGGCTTTGAAGACACATTCTTGTTAACTTCAACACTTCCACTTGCTTTGTTATAATAAATAACGTTGTAGAGATCAACATAAAAAAGACTGGAGTTGAAAGTGATTTCAATGTTACTGGAAGTGCTATTGACCGTCGCATTCAAGATCGGTTGAGGAAGACCTGGAAAATTGTTGCATTTCAATCAATGATTGCTCTTCATCAGTTGGTAGCAATTTTGCTTTTTCCTGCTTATTTGTAATTTTCAATTTTACGCTTGATGATTGTTATTTTACATGAGACCTTCGGTAGCGCATTACTTGTCCGTGTGTTTTTGTTGTAAATGTTTGAGCTCTGTTAGCTGCATTGAGCGCTTTACTTGCAACTGCTGCAGTTTATCCCTCGAATGCATACAATGTAGCCTACAATTCTACATATATTTTTTATAGAGCACAACGTATATCGTTGTGTCTATCACACCTTGCTCTCCGCGCTTTTCAAAGCAGACAGTGAGAAGTTAGAATGCAAATGCAGTGCTGTTTCGTTTAAAACTTTAACTCCCTTAAGTAATAACCTCGAAAAACTATCAGACCATAGCCTACTCTAGTGCTAGTGAAAATATTTATGTTCGCTTCAATATACTTGCAGAAGGTTTGATCTACTAATTACGACCAGGCAGATGAGACTGAAATAAAAGGCATTGGTGCATGCAATTGTAAACTATTCAATGCAGTTGGTGCGGTTAAAGAGATTGAGTTGTTTAGGTACCAGTATTTAAATATTTCTAGAGCTTTTTACTGCTTGCTAGCAAACTAATAAAACGTACCAAGGACTGTATTGATTCTTTTTCCAATACTGGACGCTCCACTTCTGGTGTTCACAGTGACAGTGTATAGAGTTCCGGGAATAAGTGAAGAACTATTGAACACTGCAGTGTATTGATTATTTTCATCGATGTCTTCTGGATATATTATGTACTCTTGGATGGAAGTCAAGTTGGTAACTCCAGCAATAAAGACTTGATAGTTTTCTACGATGCCTCCCGCGGGTTCAAAGGTCAAAGTAGCATCAATCACGCCGGATTTCACACTTCCATTCACAACTTTCATTGCAGCTGCAAAGAAAAAGTTTAAAAGTATAACTGAAGCAGAACAAACTTCAAAGACACCAAGCAAAGCTGCTTACCAACTTGATGGATAGCGAAGGCAGGTAAGCTATCAACTCCAAGCAAGTGGCCAACCACGCTGATGTTGTACCGTTGCCCTGGAACAAGGCCTCCGAACTGTGCTCTTGTTATCGAAACGCGTTGCACTAAGCTTGCATTTGAGTTGCCGATTGTAGGAACGAGAGACACAACGTATTCTGGCACATGCACAGGGTTCCACATAACCAACAAATCTTCATCGAAGTTAAATCTACTTATGGTTTCTGGACCCAGTGGTCGACCTACAGTATAATTAAAAGTAAGTCAGAAATACGGTGGCAGAATTGGTGTTTCGAAAAACACGGTGATACTGCTTTGGTGTAGTTTGGTAACTTAAATAAGGTTGACGGAATGACAGTAAGAATTAATAAAGTGGAAAGAAAGAGCTCTCCAGGATATAGACATGGCCAAGCAGTGAACACACTATGGGAGACGAGAGCAAGTAGATGCGTTTCACTACCAAAATCAATGTAGCTTGCACGCTAAGAGTGAGTTTTTCAATCAGCAAGATGTTTAACGGTAGAGTATGGCAAGAATTTACTATGATAGACAATTTATTAGGCAGACCTCGTCAGTTTCACACTAGGTCGTTCAATGAAACCGTAACTATTAAAAAGACAACGATTTACCAACAGTGGCCTAGTCAGCTTGAAAGCAGCTAGTATTTGAATACTCACTGGTTTTAAAAGAATAGATTGCTGGCAAGCTTGTTTTGCCGTTGCTATGACTCTCAACAAATGCGGTATAGTTCTGCAACGGTCGCAACGAAATCCCTTTGACATTGACTTTGTACATAATTTCAAAATCCAATGCTGGAAGAGTAGTTTTATTGCCATCGAAACTTGTTTCATTCACATGCATGACATAAACAGAAAAGGACGTAGCCACGCCATCCATGATATTAAACGTAACGGTTGGTACTCTGAACGTTTCTGACACTTCCACGTCGGTTATTACTGGAACAGCAGGATCTACAACAGAAAAGGTTAAAAACTTTTTAATGCGGGACTTACTGAAATATATTTCACAAATATGGTTCAATATTCTCATGCTTCTCTAAGTCAAGGAATATTGTCTTTTTTAGTGACTCTTATTTTGGATTAACTTTCAAAAAGTGAAGTTTCTACAATCACTTACTTAACATTGGGTAAACATTTGTAAAATCGTATCAACATCTTTTTTTACTTCTCTAAATCTACGAGTTTGAAAAATACAATGCTCTGCTGCTCAAGGTAACTTTATAAGCTAGCTGGTAACTGCTAAGCTATTACATAACAAGAGAGTATGATTGTATCAGCAGAACAGAACAAACTTGAAAGAATGACTCAATCAACGAAAGTTATCCTTTTCACGTCGTCTCAACGTCGCCAAGCATGGCAAACAGCAAATGCAAACTTTTGCTTGCAGAGAAGTCGTTTCCTATTTGCCGTATCCCAATAAATGTTAACTGTAAGTTATTGTTATGTTAAACTGTTTCTTTACAATACATAGCTATCAAACGTAATTAAAGGAAAAGTGATTTGCCACTGTTTTAATAATGAACATCATTACTCAAAGCAAAACTTACAGGTGGTAAAAGTATTGAAAATTGGTGGACTGGTAGAGTTGCCAACTTTTGCGCGTGCCGCTACTGTATATGTGACTCCAGGCACTAAAGTGTTGTTGGCCGGAATGTAAAGTTGAGATTCACTTGAGTGAAATGTAAAGTCAATCTAAAAGATCAAAACCTAGTTAAAAACCTTGTCACTGTCAATTTAGCACTGTCCTTGAAAGCATTTGATTAGGTTTGTGCGCATACTTTTGTAGCAAATTAAACATTAGTTTTCGAATTGAACTTGAAGAACTTGACAAAAGATACTTGTAATAAAGTATACGTAAAGGCGCAGGGTTAATTTACATTGTAATCTACTGAAACACGAGAATTAAATTACAGTATGATTTCTAACTAATAACACGAATAAGTCATTGTTACTATATCTGGTAAAAACTGTCAGCCAACATTACTGTGGCCCACAGGTGAAAAATGACGTCTATGTAATTTAACTACGCCACAAAGAAATTTTGGGTTATTAAAACTCTTACTGGATCAACCGTATCAAGTTCAGTGGAGTTGTTCCTAGAAAGAGTGATGACATAATACCCAACATATGGAGAAGGCATTTCAACTGTCACAGTTACGCTGCCGTTCCGTTTTGATTGAGGATTAACAGAAACTGGCGCAACAGGGGCATCTGAAAAAACAGTCAATAACAATGTCTTTTCTTTGAAAGTAGCTTAAAATTTTTATTAGGTTTATTTTGTTAGTACTTATCTACGTAATTCAAGTTATTGAAACTTCGTAAATAAACTCCAATATCGTAAAATGACAGTTTAACTACGACCAAACTTGGAAGCAAGGTGGTCACAGCGGTAAACCATAATCTCTTCGTGGGAAAATTGTAACGTAAGATTCCCAAATCCGTTCGTCTGCATGCAATGACCCAAAAATAAACACACTTTCGAAACGTCTATTCAAAGTGTATTCCAGTAAAATTAGCCCGAGGCTACCGAAAACGAGGGGGTGTAACGCCGTACACCTAAAAACTGTCACTACAATACAAATTACTTGGATAAAAGACGGAACTTTTGTCCAGCTAGCAAGCACTAAGCCAACAGTTAAATGAGCGGCCAACTTTCAAGCAATCATTTTACGAATGACCAGAATAGATATCAATATCTCAAATTCACGTATGCAGTACTGTGACGCAATAATGAAAAACAATTATGAAGTCATTCAACAGGTGTTCGAGCTAGTGAACCAATGCATTCATGTTTAAACAGGCCCAAACAGGTCCAAACAGATTTAAACAGGTCTGACACAAGTCTTATTAACGCTGGTGCAATTTTGGCACATTTTCTAGCAACTTCCATGACGTAATATTCAGTAGACTTGAACGGTTTTATATGACGTTTGATTTGTACAGAGATTGGCCGTAACACAAGGAAAAACACAACTATTGGTTATTAGTGTGATTGTTGATATGATACTGATACTACTATTTCAAGAAACTTCACTTTAAATAAAAAAAAAATGTCACAAAAAACTTTCACACGACTTTCTACTACAAATACAATGGCTCTAAGCAACGCAATGGCTAAATATCCACTCACCCAAGACAACGGCAAACTCAGGAGACAAACTTGATTTGTTTCGGCTAACTGACATAATTTTTACAGTGTACTCGCCTTCAGGAACTAACCCTTCTTCAAACGTCACAGTTGTGTTGCTGCCATTCACTGTAAATAAACATCAATTGCATAATATTAGATTTTAATAAAAACTTTAACGCAGATTCATTTAGTAACAACACACAAAATTACTTTTAATTTTTAATTTTGAATTACAAATGTTTATAACTTTTTACTAGCTTACTTATTTTTAAAATATTCATTTAAAAAATTTGTTCTACCTCGTAAAGATTGCGAAAATACTGACGTTAGTATAGCAATTAATAAAATTAAGTCGTTCATAGTAAATCTTAAATAGTTGATACTGCTTCTCAGAGCTGTTGAAACACGATTGAAAAAATAATATTATTACGCGTGGTCTTTATAAATGTGACAGTGGACGTAATGATCCCCCGCGGGGCTTTAGGGAAATTCTCATAGTCTCGTAATTACCCGAAGGTTGAACTGAAATCACAGTTATTGGCGGATCAAGACGGTTTGAATCAGAAATGGAAACATTGAAATACTCAACGGTTCCCTTGACAGGTGGGAGAGTGATAGTCACAGAGTAGCTGCTTGTGTTTATGATTGGCTCAGTGACTGTGCTCGGAACTGAAAAAATAACCAAAAATCACAGAAATGTTTTATTACTCACAACGTTGCTATTACATTTATTGTATATGAAGAAAATTAAAGGAAGATCAACAGCTAAAAAGGACTGACAAGATTATTTATATAAAAGTTGTTTTATCTGATATTGCTGTAATTAAAGAGTTAAATTTAAAGAAAATAAAACTTAGCTGAAACTTTTCAAACTTTTATTGTAGAGCAATTTTTGTTAGAAATTGCTAAAACGTAATAACTTTATATGATTCAGAGCGAGCAATTTGTTTCCAAAATCAATTTTAAAGTAAACCTTAAGTACGTTTCACCCACGCAATCTTTTAGAATTATTAAGCCCCTTTTGTAAATTTTACAGTAGTATGTTATGTACGAATCATATATCGTTGCATCGTACTTGCTGTGTCTTCAAAAGATTGAAATTCGCCTCCAATCTTTCTTACAAGGTACTGCACTCTAACCCTGTATGTTTTTCCGGGTTGGATGTTTTTACTAAAAGTGTGAGAACTTGAGTTTCCGTTCAATGAAACTTCATCAATTACGTCAAACGGCTCGTGTAATTGTTCCACAAACATACTGCAAACAATTAATAGAATATTACTAAACACTGAAAAATAGATTTAAAATATAAACAAACAAAAAAACGGATATCGCTTGATAAAAGTAGGGACAGTAGAATATCGGGATGCACAACTACATCCGCTTTTGGCTTATCCGCAACACTAGAAGGGTTACGATTTTTTCCGATTTACAAAATAATGTACATTTTATAGGTTATATAAGAAGAATGAAGTTGGTTTTAAAGTAATTTAAGGTTTTTAGTTGAAAACAAGCGAGCAACAAAGCGTGAAAAAAATGTCAAATTGGCAATTGACCCTTCTAATGTTGGCGGAACAACGGAGTTGCGCGTCCCGGTATCTACCGTCCCTAGATAAAAGTCTTCTGAGGAAAAATATAAAATAACAGTTCTTTGGCTCTATACATTTGTGCAAACATGAATTTTTTTTTGCAACAAAATGATTATATGACGTATAAAACTATGTAAACATTTGAGCAATCGAACAAGTCATACTTACATTTGCTCGTCAGGAGGGCTCAATGGTAGATCAAGGTTGATGGTAAAACTTGAATTGGTAGTTAAAGTACTGCCTTGAGGTGTGGACGGTTTGCCTAAAAGTAAAATAGTAATTGATAAAGATAAAAACTATACCATCAAAACGAAAAAACGTGTTATGTTACACCTTTTCTTTCTGTCATATATAAGTAAAACGGTTGCAATTATAGCTCGAACACAATACAGTCGGAGATGACATTGTTATAAAAAACAATACGCTATAAACAAAGTTACTCGATAATACGCACAAGTGTTAGTGTTCTGTTTCAACGTAAAAATGCAATAAAGCAAAAGTTTCATGGAGGTTTTCGTTAGACTTATGATTCAATTTAAACTTTTTTATAGAAATTTCCTTTTTTTGACAAAGTCCAATCACCTGTCATGACCAGTATGCTGGTAGGAAGTCCTTCTAAGGTTCCGTTGCCTGGAATGCTAACTATTGTTGTAATGGAAACAGTATAATTGGTAGATGGGGCAACATTATTCGAGAAGGTGTAGTTGTACATTGAGGCTGAAGCTGCCGAAATTACAACACTATCTTCCAGCACTGGAGGGGAATCCCCTTTCAGCAAAGAAATTCTGAAAAAGCAAAATTCCAAAACACTCTGAGGAAATATTTACTTGTTTATATAAAGTTTTTAGAAAAACTTCACATTTCTAAAGAAAACTAAAAACAACATCATCATCATAACACTTAACAGGTAAGAACAAATATTGCGATTTATAAGAACTACAATTATGTCAACAAATCAAACAATTTTGTCAATTTACCCTTGTTTTGTTGAATCAAATTTGGTAGGGACTTAAAAATTGCAGGATTAGACTACTTAACAATTTCATGATTTATTCTCATCATTGCCTCCCAATGCAATCATGGCCCATTAGTAACTAATCAGAATTAGTAACGACTGATGTAAGCTTTGGACGGTGACACTCACGAAGTTTTTCTCGGCAGTCGGGTAAAGCAAGAATTGACAGCAATAGACACGTGTTTCGCCTATGAGGCCGGGCTCATCAGTATCGCACCACTAATTCATGCCACATAGTTTTCAACCGCTGCTCAAATGCGTGTTCTCAAACACTTGTTTATCGTTGCCAATTCTTGCTACACTCGACTGCTGAGAAACACATGTTTTTGGAAAAGTCTTGATGTCGGGTGTGGAGGCTACACCGGTATGGTTAGCAAAACACAATGCTCGCTGTACTATAGTGAGTAGTCAGATAGTGCTGACGCCAGGAAGATCGCTCCTTCTCAACAGACAGTCTCAACCTTCTCATTCTCAACTCAAGAAATTAGTAACAACTTCGATCACACTACATTTCCTTATAGTGGCCATAGACACTAAAACATCGAGAGTTGAATTTTTTTATCTGATAACATTTCAAAGTTTTTTTTGTTCAATCAGGTTCGCAATGCAAATATGACAATCCGCATATACTATTTCACCATGAAAAAATTTGCAAGCATTTTTTTTATTTACCTGTAAAAGTCTGCTCTGCCCTCTGGCTTAGTGAAGTTGACCACTACATTCCTTACGGTTCCCTCAATTCCAGAAATGGTTGCTGTCAGAGGACCTGTACCAGGGAAAAGTTGTCAATTCAAATAACAGAAAATCACTAGAACTAAAAATCACAAATACTTTGCTTGTGTTGCTGAGATATGCTTAGTTTATGGAAAACATTAAAAAAGCATTGTTTTACGCTTACTGTAGTCTAACGCAGTAAACTGAAGACTTACGGATTGTTATGATCGCCGCAGTTTTTTTTCCGGAAATATTTTTTATAGTGGTGTGAGCTGTGGCATTGTAGGTGGTTCCCGGTGTTAGGTTGGAAAAGATTACTTTGATACTCCCATTCAACTCAACAGCATCACTGCTGTTGACCACTGTGCTTTCCGTGATTATTCCACTTAAAATACGAAAAATAACAATTTAAAACCACAAAAATTAACATAAAAAATAATGCAAAAAAAACTTTGCCAGACTTCGCCCGATAGAAATTTGGTGACTGCTTTTAGAAAAATTGCTTTTATTCCGCAAAAAAAACATTTGTAGCCTATGCAACTGTTCTCTATGAGACTACATTTATGAAAACTTCATAGCAAACAAACCTGTCAAAAATATACACTGAATGTTACAAATAAAACCGTTATTCAAAAGCAAAATGACAACTACTCTCGAAAATGAAAAAAAGTTAGGTTGGTTATAGAAACGTTGCAAGACAAACATGTAGTCAAACTCTGGTCAGTGGGTAAGCAAGAATTCTAGCTCGAAAGTCTACAGTTTTGCCTTACAAACTGGAGGGGGTATGTACATTGCACAGATGCGGGCAGCTATCCACTTCATTACCATTTGCTCCTTCGTCACATGCACTTCTCGAAGCAGAACCGTACTTTGTTAATCATGTCATTTCAGCCTAGCAAGGCTAACAAGTAACAGCTTCTCTTTATCTAGTTCTAGTGTTTAGTTCAACATCTTAGGTTGTGTGTTTTGTTTCAGAAATTGCGATTCGACCATTTCTCTTTTGTTGGCATTTAAGAAATATAACCATCTTTGTTCAGTAAAACCTTCAATGCTTACTCAGTCAGCTCAACGACGTAGCTTTCCACTTGAGGCACAAACGATTTTTCAACGAACACGATGACGTCGTTGTCACTGGATCCGACACCACTGATATTGACAGGCGGCGGAGGGGCTGTATTGTATTTATTAAGATGACGGTTATGTAACATTACTTGACGCATACATTATGATACGTATTTGCAGTATGAGATCAAACACATATCTAAAATGAGGTCACACGCTTGTTCACCAAAAATTGGATATCGGTTATTGTAAGGTTCTTATTACTTTAAGCTCTCTTGAGAAGAAAGAGATCATTTGCACTCTCTCGGCCTTCCCTTCATCAGTAACTATGCTCGCACAATTTAATGAACCTGCTGGGTAGGCTATAGATATTTTTTGAAGATTTAGCTTAGCCTAGTGACAAACTACAATACCTTTGTAAGCCAAACACTTGTATTTTTTATAGGTTACTCGTAAATGTAATGTGTTAACAGTACTTACGGATAGGCACAGCTATTGTGTTTGGAGTGCTTCGTAAGCCGTTGGGTGAAACAGAAGTGATAGTAAAAACGTAGCTGCTTGATGGAAGCAAGATGTTTCCACTGGTCACCGTCAGTTGTTCGTGTCGTTCGAAAAACGACTTGGTGGTCATGTTGTATCTTCGCAATATCTGTAAGGCACCACAACAAGCACAATGTATTCATGGTCGTTTGCAAAGTTCTATATATAGCTGTATAGTATCAGTCTCGAACGAGATAAGCTACTCTTGGTGTTGGCATTGTACGAAGAGACAGAAAATAATTATGGCACAAAATCTTGCATTATTAAATAATAAAAAAAAAGTTGAAAAAAGTTTCCACTCAAACACATATGTTCTGCTGTAATCTCGTGCTTATTTACCTTACGTGTCAGGCGGGGAGTAGCCTACGATATACTTTGTAATAAAAAAAAATATGTCAGATAATGTTTATACCTGAGAAGAATTATCAACCGGTGTCAAGGTTATATCATAATAAGCAACTTTTCCCACAGTTTCGGTAAATGTAAATGTCGCGTTATCTGCTCCGATGTCCACCTGGCCGTATATCACCATCGCAGGTACTGAAAAAAGAATGTCCGATGTTCATTTAAGACTCGTAGTGAAATTGATGTGTGCTCATAAGTTTTTAGCTCAAAACATTTGATCTGTATGAAGTGATTTCTCACCTAAATAAACTGTTCCAAGAATTATTTCATTTTCTTCCAACTTAGCACCCTCCTCCTCGGTAGCGGAGGCAACATGAAAAAGGCCAGCATGAGCAATGTAACTTTCTCCAGGAATTAAATTGCTAAAAGTGTGATTAAAGTAGATTTTGCTTGCATTCTTCATTTCAAAGCTAACTGCCGGAGTTCTTGGTAGCTCTACTGTGGCCAAATGAAAAGTAACTTCAAGTTCTTCGTCTGTGATAGACGATCTGTGTAGCTCTACTTTCACTTCAGTAGGTCCAACCACGGTCACGTTCCCTCGTCCCACCTCTGGCAAAGGTTCTACAACAACACATTAAGACTTAATGGAATTTCACAAAAGCGTAAACCAACAACACAATAAATTAAAAAAAGGTTTGCTGTAGTTGAAGAATGAAAACACTGCGATTGTGCACTAATCTAAACTTCAAGCATTTAAACTTCTTAACTTTAAGAACGGATCTGTGTCAAACTGACTGTAGAAACCTGATTCCGGTTGTCACACTGTAAAAAAATGTATTGAGAACAAGAGTTACAATTCACCTGTGGTGACCGTGAAGACCTTCGGTTCACTTTCAACTCCTTTAGATCGAGTCAACACAACCATATGGTAAGTCCAGTTTGCGAGAAGAGATTGGGTGAACAGAGAAACGTACTGTAAAATACATTAGCTGGTGAACAACCAGTTAATTATAGTTTTTGTTTTTTTTTAGTTACAGACAGGGCCGTTGAGGGGTAGTTCAGGTCCAGTGCCAATGAGATCTTCCGGCCCAAAATCAAAACACTTCTAAGAAGAACGCCCTATATCCAGAGACTAAGTGGTAATTTTTCAAGTTCTTGGGTCCCTTGGAAAGGTTATGGGCTACTAAAATCATCTTGTGCTGGGCTCAAAAGTACCTTCTGGAGCTATGTTTCAACGCGACTGATCACAGATATTTAGTTTACAAAAAAATTAACTCGTTTCATAACATAACAAAGGTCCAGGACGCAACGTTAGATGGGTAGTAAGATGGGTAAGCAAAGTTAGATGGGTAGTAAACTTGACGCAACAGAACTCGAGTGCAAACAAAATTTAACTATACAGTAGAATGCAGCTTACCGAGCCATTACGTTGCAGAGCACTCGCTGGGATGATATTCTGTTGTATGATAAAATACGGATTTTCTTCTGAAACAGCATACGTACGATAGGAATCGTATACACCAGTGGCAGGTCTGAAGCTCAGGTTCACAGATTCGTAATCCGCAGATGTATTTCCCTTTGTTACCGGATTAGGATCTGCAACCAAATACTTGTCCTTTAATAAAAATAATTCTACTGAACCTACAAATTTGAAATGATAGAAGCAATCATGCAACGTGCGTTTTAATAGCGCAAGATAACTCATGACTTACACAATAATGCGTCATCTAGTTTTTCAAGTGGAGAAATTTCTTCGGTAATGTTGAAAATAGTTGCGTAGAAAAGTGTATAAGATTCTCCGGCTGTCAAATTGTCCGCAAACTCCGTCTAAACACAAAAAAAAAACTTTGTGAGCTTAATTGACACACCGTAGAAAAATCATTCCCAGAAACCTGCAAAGCCTGTAAAAGAGAAAAAGTAGCCTACGCTGTTACTCATTTTTGCATGATCTTCGAATGCATTTGAACATCAAGTGTTTTATATAAGGCTTGTTTGTTTTCACAAAAAGACCTTCTAAAAGTTATAACTTTTCTATACGATTCTTACAACTATTCGGTTTTGCAGTAGCCTACTGTACGGTACTATGGATGAAAGCGATATATTTCATCTGGTGTTTTTTTTCTATTGGAATATTACAAACAGAAATAAAATCTGTAAATATAACATCTGGCCATGACCAGTTGCAATACTTTTATATGGATTGTGTGCGTCTGAATTGAACAACTAATTAATCTGCAAAAGCTAGCAGCCTACTTTGCCTACTAATAAACCCTTATAAGTTTTTGAGTCTATAGGCTTCTACATCAGGTGGTGGACTGGTGGTGTCTTAAAATGAACACTTTGTATTTCCCTTAAACTCATCAAATATTTGCCCCCCCACATTTTTTCTGTCTACGCCACTGCTCCAAGGCAATACTTACCACCAGTGGTTCATCAGCAAAGTTGATAATGCGTTTCTTCTGCAATACTGTCGATGAATCGTTTGTGAGAGTAAGGGTTATCTCAAATCCAGCAAATGAAATGTTCGGCCGAAGCATTTCAACCGCTATTACGTTTTCTTTAGTGACTTTAACAGTCCCGACTGAAACTTCTGGTTCATCTGCATAAAAATATATAATGTTCTTTTTATTACTGCACATAATCCATATTTTTTATGTCACGGAATGATAAAATTGGAAGAATGCATGGGATAAAACGACTAACTCAACCTACCCGTAGAAGCATTGAACTCTGATACACCACTAGATACTTCATAACTGGAAGATACTATATGGGTAAAGTAAGTTTTGTTTGGTGTTAATCCGGAAAACTCTACCATTCCATCCAAAGGACTGACCTGAAAATTAAAAGTTTCATTAAAAATAAAATTTTTTTTAAACAGGTCTATTCTTGATCACGATTTTTTGATCTAGGCCGTTTATACTGATAGTCTACCAATCAATTAACATTGGTGATAGGAAATCGTAAGTATGCTATGTAGGCTACTGTATTGAAGTATTCTTACTTGTTGTGAGCTGATGACAACCCCATTTTTGCTCTGATCAAACAATGTGACCAAGTAATGGTCCACTTTACCAGGCACGCGGTCAAATTTCCAAGAAATTGTTGTTTGTGTGCTATTTGGTTGCCCATTGGTAACTTTAGCAGGAGCTGATAAACACAGAAAAGTTTGAAAAGCAATTTACATACACCAATTATGAGCGTTTAATAATGATGAACATATTGACACAGTTCCTTAATCAAAACTTAAGATGTAATACGCAACATTCAGATTGTTGTTTTGTCATACCCGGCTATGAAGCATTCGTTGAACTTATTCTGGAAGCAAACCGATAAGCTAAAAATGAAAATATCTTACGAATCACTACTTTTCCAATTTCAACTTTATCTCCCTCGACTCCCGATACTACTGTCGATGTAAAAACGGTGTATTCCATCCCATAGGTGAGATTTGTAAACCTAAAGAGTTTGTTAAGATGAAAATGCATACTGTGAAAAGTGCATTGTGTTCAAAATTAATTCTATCACAAACATAACTAGTGCTGAAGCATTCAACCTCTCAACAAAGAGGCAGAATGGAATTCCTTTCAAAAATATCTATGTTAAAATTTAGTTACATTGCAACAGGCGCTATTTGAAGCATTGCCATCGTCAAGTTTTCAGGTCCTTGTAGTCGTAAGTCAACCGGAGAATAACTTCTGTCCGTGGGGAGGAGTAGTACATGATAATGTTCTACTAGTGCTGCCGATTCTGGTTCGCCAGGAGGGCGGACAGTGATGTTGAGTCTTTTGTGCATGGGTGTTCCAATAATAGCTTCGGGTGCTAATGGCTTTTCTAAAAAAAAGCAAAAGGCTTTAAATGAAGAAAGTTACATTAAGGTCAGTAAAATATAGCATTTAACATGATTAGCACAAGACACGCGAATTAAATCCATTGTGAAAAACTTTTTCCACGTGTATTTAGTGAAATAATTTTCAATACTTCTGTATAAACTTACAACATATAAAGTCGTCAAGAACTCAGCTTATATTAATTATTATATGACTTTAATTTTTTACCGGTTCTCAATTTAAATTCAGAATCAGGACCATTCTTGTCTTTGCTGCGCGCAACAGCGTTCCCGACATACTCATAATCAGGAGTGAGGGAATCAAAGGTAAGATGATAGTATGGTACCAGTGTCCGAAGAGGTGATGCAGTTAGTTCAACAGTACCGACAGGTGTTGTTCGATTTTGTGGGTCATACAAATCTATCACGTATGTATCAGCTACTCCTTCAGGAGGTGAAAAGCTAACATCCGCTGTCACTGTCGTAGTTTCAGCGGTAGGTTCGATTTTGGCAGGATCTAAAACACACCAACAAGTTAGGTTACATATCGGTAGCTCGAAAAATTAGATGGGTAGTAAGCAGAAGATGTGAAAGAAGTAGTGTTTTTATTTGTAAAGGTTCATTTTGCAACATTTTTATAAATTCAAATGAAACAACAACAACAAACTAAACGAAATTCACAACAGTATGTTAGCTAAAATAGTCATTGAACAATGCTTAAGAACATTTACATTGGAATAGTTATCTAGAAGCTTACAAAGTGATTTGCTTACATAAAGTGATGTCTCCAATGATCCCAGGTACGCTTTCAATCATTCCTATTTTAGAAGTGGCAGTCACAGTATATGTCTCTCCATAAGTCAAATTACGGAAATAAAGGATAAGAGTGTCGCTGTGTGCGATACCAACTTCATGGAGGTGATTGATAGGATCAATAAGTAAGGAGAGTTTGACACCATAGTCGGTTATTGGAAGATCGGTTATCGGTTTTAATGATACTGTCACCAAGTTATTCCTGTCAACCGTGACATTACCGATTGGAGGAAGAGGAATCACTAGAATAAACATGAAATGATGATTACATTACTTAAAAATAACAATCACGTTCACAAGATTACTTGAGTATCGTTAAACTGCATGCACATAACTATGCTTTCGTTTTACTCAGCTCATTTTAAACACAAATGTTGAGACAAGTTATACGCAGTGTTTATGATGCTGCAATGCGTAGCAAAATGTTGTACTCACAAGTAACGGTTCTAAATATAGCTGGGCGGCTTTCCAAACCAGATTGCTGTGATATAACGAAAACAGAATATCCGGTGAAGTACTTCAGCCTGGTGAATACGTGGGAATACACAGACTGTCCAGATGCGCTTGGAATAATGACACTCTGCATATTTCAATGAATACAAATTAGAGATAGAAAATTATCCTTAGGTAATGAAACGAACAAACTTTGTTGACCATTGTAATTGCCAATGGAGTTGGACAATAGCCTACCTGTAACAGATTGCTGGGTTGTGCAGTTTCCACAATATACACGCGATAGGATTCGGCTAGGCCTTCTGCTTCGGAGAAACTTATGTTCAACGAAGTTAAATTCGGTTGAATGGAGCCGTCAGAAATAGTGGCAGGATCTAGAAAAATACATGGCACATTTTTGCATTACCAATACGAATAGTTAGATCAGTTTGAGCGATAATAATTTCACTTATTGCACACAATACACTCAGTTACATTTTCTTTGTGTGTTTATTTAATTTTTTATAAAAATAATATGATTTTCCAATTTTAACCACTAGCCACCGAGGAAAATCGGTACTTGACAACCACTGACTACTAATGGCAACTAATTTAATTTTAAAAAAGTAGAAAAAAATGTTCAAGTAGTGCTTACTCATGGTAAAAGGTCCAAAATGAATCTTTTGTCCGACAATCCCACTAGAAGTCGCAGCTGCGTACCCATCGACTCTCCGTCCATAAGGGAGATTGTAAAATTTGTAACTTATCACACTGTTTAAAGATTGACTTGTCTAGAAAGTAAATGAATACATGCAAAATGATAGTCGTCATGGAAAGTAGCCTTCTGATGCTGCAATAGTGTAAACGTTACACAATAGGCTACTCAGTAAATATCAGATGGATTCTCTGTGTTGTAACACTTACGCTTGTTCCTCAGACCTCTACCTGCACGATAATAGATTTAAGTTTTTCACAATTTTGCAAATGCTGAAATAGTTCATTGCAAACGCAACAAAACCAACTTTTTAATTTTCTTAAAAAAAAACAATTTTTATGCTACTCATGGGCCATTTTATTACTTACATTAAGAACAACAGACTCATACTCCAGTTGCGTTTCAGCATCAAATAGAGAAATGGTGTATCGTGTTCGATACGTTGCATGAGGCAATATCGTTACCGTAAGATTTCGCTCATTCAGTAACGGAATGACGCTTCTTGGAACAGGGAGAGCACCTTTATAAACACCATTTGATTTAATTTTTTGCAAAGTAGCTGTGAAACACAACATATTGTGATAATCGTCTTTTAAAAACACGTGTGTGGACATAAAACAAAATATGCTGTCAATTGTATTGTTACAAGTTTCCATGCCAATGCTTAGGCAGTTCGTGTTGAATAATTACTGCGCTACTTTATCGCCATGAATCATCACCAGTTTATACAAAGTTGTCATGTCTTGTTTACCAAGTCACAAAATAAAATTAAGAATTCAGAGCAGGCTAGACTACTTGTTTCGGCGGTGACATTCACTGCAGGTCCTTCATTTCCATATCCTACAGCTCTGATGACAATGGTGTACGTCGCTTCAGGTCTGACATAATAGAAAGTTCCACCAGGGAAACTTGTATTTCCAGCAACGTATATTGTTGAAATATTTTTGCCATTCAAATAGAGCTCCATCCTGCAAAATTTGTTTTTTTAGACAAGTTTACAGACAGTTTAATTTAATTAACTCAGCTAATACATAAGAAATTAGTTGTGAAACTAAACTTGCTGTATCAAGTCAAAAAGCAAAAACTTTTCAAAGCCCAAGTCTCCATCAGCTACTTCATTCAATTGTGCTACCCTTACTATCGACTATGCAACAATTACAGCTTAATCACATAAACACATTTTCTGAATTTTTGCCATTAATGTTTTTAACTGTGACCGATAAAATTACAAGCATACAATTTTTAAGAAAATTTTAGAAACCCACACAGTTCGATTAGTAAAAGACTATAGCTTTTAAAGGTTCTGTATATATAGCCTACGGCAGTGGTTCCCAACTCATGGGTCGCGACCCAAAGTTGGGTCGCCTGATAATTTTTTTGGGTCGCTTGTTTTTCAGGCATATTGTATCTTGGGCGAAAAACAATAACAATAAAAAAAATTTAAAACGTGAAGAGATCGATCACAAAACTGGAAAATATAAACACAAGTCATGAAGCGTTTCATGTCGAGACATCGGAAAGCTTTATAGCATGATCGTAGTGCAAGAAGTTTTAACAATTTTCGCTTTTATTATTATTGTTATTATTATTATTAAATGTAAACCCAACAAAAATTTCAGTCTCAAACATAAATTTACTTGACAAAGTTACGGGATATATATTGTAACGTGCACTATATGTCACGAACGCTATGTCGGACAAACTATGACAAAGTTTTCCACACGTTGGACCACGCATAGTCTGGTGTGGTAAAACGCATCAAAGACAAAGCCCCAAGTGCTGTATGGACTTATTGCTTTCTCCACAGAGAGGCCTTTGCTGCAAAAAAGCTGTCTCAAGAGCTGCACGAAGTGTTGAATGATGTGAAGTGTGTAAACTTCATCAAAACAAGTCCACTAAATCGGCATTTCTTTTCGTCTTTGTGGATTCTGATTATTATCAAGCATTGCTGTTGCACACAGAAGTGCGATAGTTGTCACGAGGTCGTGTCCTGAAGCGAGTTTGTAATTTGCGAGAGGAGATTGCTATCTTCCTGAGGCAACAGAACTGTGTGAGATTGGCCGAGTTTTTGCAAGAAGATTTCAAGGCAAAAGTTGCTTATCTTGCCGATATATTTGACTCTCTGAATTCTCTAAATTTATCTATGCAAGGCAACGGTTTTACGGTGATTGATCGCGCCGCAAAAGTTTCTGCTTAACACCAAAAACTCATATTCTGGAAAAGTTATGTCACCAGAGATGAGTACGATATATTTCCTCAGCTAACGCAATATATCTGTGGCAATGAAGTTGATATTAAGCAAACGATATAATTAGACAACTGGAACAGTTTGCCAAAAAGTTTGTGCACTACTATGGAGAATCTCTAACACTTAATAACCAAAATGATTGGATAATAATTGATCCATTTGTTGGAAAAGATCTGCCTCAACTTTCCATCCATATTGCAGAACAGTTTATGGACATAACGACAAAAGTAGCAAACCGTATTTCTTTTGCGTCCTTCAAAAACAAATACCCCAAAGATTCTGCAAACATCCACTTTTGGGCTTCCATGTACAAAGTGTATCCCACAGTTTCACAGTTAGGGATGCAAAAACAGATTCCATTTGCAACAACTTGGCTTTGTAAGATTGGATTTAGCTCCATGTGTGTATTGAAAACTGAACAGCGAAACCGCCTGGAAGTTAAAGCCGACATGCGGCTATGCCTAAGCAAAATAACGCCTCGATTTCAAAAACTCACTGACAGCAAGCCAGCACAGCTATCTCATTAGTGATTTGATAAACATATTATTTTCGGAAAGAGTTACTGCTTTTGTAGTGCTGTTTGTTTGCAACACAATCTTGTATGGCTTTTAAAATATTACGACAATTTGCTTGGGTCGCAAGATTTTACCGAACTGAATTTTTTTTTTAAATGGGTCGCCTTAAAAACGAGTTGGGAACCACTGGCCTACGTCGCTGAGTCCATAAAGAGGTTAATTTAATGAAGATGTTTAAAAACTGTAGGCTATTTTCATACGCCCATTTAATTTGACAACAACTAAGAAAGGCAAAAAAACAAGCCTTAAAATTGAGACTATATCAAACTCAGAAACTTACATGTAGCGTAAAACTGCTTCTCTGACAGGTTTAAACGATACCGTTATCGTAGTTGGTGTAGTGACAGCAGTAGCATTGCGTACCGCTCCTGGAGCTAAAACATGCAAGTGTCAATCAATAGTGATGATGAACTATGGTTCTAAGTTACAGTCTGCAAGAATTATTAAAAAATGCAAGATACTTCAAGGTTGCTATGAATGAAAGCAACCTAAGATGATAAATTTATTTGAAAATACTCACCTTCGGAGATGTAGCCTAAGAATTGAGGAATACTGTAGTAGCCACCGTATTCTGATACCGCAGTCACACTGTATGTTTCGTCAGATGAAACATTACTAAAGATTTCAGTCCGATAATTTACAGTGCCATCTTTAACTTCCACCCTTTCAAGTACATGTGCAGGGTTTCTCACAGAAGTCAACAAGTAATATCGTGGGAGAGGAAAATTGGGTTGAGCGTATACAACATTGGGAGTAGTAGTGATGGTGATATTAGGAGGTGGTATGGCCACTGAAAACAAAATAGAAACATCATAGTTGGTTTGAAATGTAATCGCTAATTGCTTATATCGAAAGTTAAGTTACCATCGCGGTTAACTCACTTGCATTGAAGGTGAAATTTGCAGGTGTCCCATACACGCCGTAACTGATGGGCCGTATCTGACCATCATACAATTCACCAGGTTTTAAGTTTGAGAATTGGATGGTAAAGTTTCTCAAGGAAACCACAGCATCTATTGATTTTCCATCAGAAATTCGGATTGTTTGAATGCTGCAGTTAAAAACGAATAGTTAGAAAGTGCTAATACATAACTTTTTTGATAAACAAGTGCAATAGTCTAAACAGTTTAGAAACGTAACCAACATACCATTTTTTAACACTACTTGTGTTTCGAAATGGTTTAAATTTAATTGTTGGAATCAGAGTTGCCAGGTGGCCTAAAATTCGGACAGAAAACCATAAATCGGCGCAATTTTATATACTGTGTCTGACCGCCAGCAAATTATTCGAACATTTATTTGGGCAAATGTTTAACTTCCTCTGATATCAGTAAAGTGCTGCACCATAAAAAAACAAGTTTTTGTTATTTGTCCTAAAATGTCCGAATTTTAGATTAACACTGTCTGAGTTCCTCCGGGATTACCTAGCAACTCTGGTTGAAATTCTTATTACAGATTAACATAAAATCTTTAACTAGATAAAAAAAATGTATGTATCGGCTGGAAATATTTACATAAAAAAATTGCTTAAGCCTAAAAGTCAACATGAAACAGGCTTTGCCCAAAAATGTGCCTTACTCGTAATCACCAACTGCGCCTTCAAATCGGAAATGCAACGTAGCAGTGGTATATGTTCTTTGCATTTCAGTAATTTCAATATCACCAGGAGCTGAATAGAATAATTGTAATTTCGGTTAGAAAATATAGCTTGTTATGTTATTTGTGGTTGAAATTAATGTGTTGCAACCGTGCCAAACCCTCTATTATTAGTGTATCGTTTCAGCAGCGAGCACGCTTTAACGTTCGTATGTTATCGTTTCCAGTTTTTTCGAGACCAGGGGTCACCAACTGGCGGCCCGCCACGTTGTTATGTGCGGCCCGCGGATGGTATCAGCGTACAAATATAACCAAAAATGCTTTTCTTGAGGAGTTAAAGAGCATGAAGGCAAAAGTACTTTCCGGGAAGCATATTTTTGCTTTGTAAATGATTCCACCGACCGATCAATCAGATTGTAGTTCTAGGTGGGGGTCGCTTAAAGTTATTCCAATGCGATGTCCAGCCACACTGTGATCATAGGATTGCTTACTTTAAGTTTGTAAATGTCATGTAAACACTAGTATGCATTTCACCGTTATTGTGTTTCACGAGCAGTGTTCTCTTTATGCAAGTTTTTGTTGGTAAAATAGGTCAGTGTGCCAACTCAATTTATAATAAATTGGCAAAATATTATATATAAATTTAAAGACTTTTTTCTGGTTGTATTATGAAAATATTTAGCTTAGTACTGCAAAATGTTGTTAATCAACAATAAGCACCGCTGATAAGCACCGCAAGTGACAGTTGTCTATAATCAAAGAAAGACGGTTTTATATAGACTCTCACAAAAAGGATGAAAAACCAACTCATTGCTTTTTTAGAGGGAACACTGTTCATGAGTTACGATAGAAACATTTTTTCGGTGATTTCCACAAGCGTTTGATTCATGGTGCCTGTTTTTTTTCTCCCTGGAGCCTATTTTTCGCTGATGTGTTTGCAGGTCACTATTGTTGCCTGTATTGCGATGTGTCAAACATTTCCTTGTTTACTGAAACTGTTAATTGCAAGACATCTTTTGTGAAGAGAAGTGACAACACCACTCTTGCTTGGCGATGAATATTCTAATGAAACCGCTCGCCTCGCTATAAGTGCGCAAAACAAGTGGCCTCGTTTATTAGGCATTGTTAAAGTCAAAAGTGTTGTTAAAGGAGCTTGGCCTGGCAGTAGCGTTGTTCAACTAATTGTGTTGCTGCGGTATTCTAAGACAAATATTAACAACATGTACTGGATACGAAATGCGTTCCTTTCTGGCATAAGAGTCAATTTTATTACCTAAAATTTTATTAGTGCGGCCCGCCACAGCTCTCTTAGTGCCAAAGTGGCCCGCATGCAAAAAAGGTTGGTGGCCCCTGTTCTAAACTCTTGCTTTGTTATGAAAAGTGTTATTTTTCACTTTAATGATCAGAAACACAAAATTAAACTGCGATGAAACTAAATTAATGACTATCAATTGGTATGATAATAATCTAACATTAGATCATGTCAGGAAACAAAATTATCGTAATCAAGATAACTCACAAAAACAAAAACTTAATTGATGAAAAAGTAACTTTTGTAAAACTGCATGGAATATATTAGCTATGAACTTACGCATGACAAGTGTTGAGATATTGTATGTAGTAGGTGACTGATTTTCGACACCAATCTTAACATAAGCTGTGTACCGCTCGCCCAAGCGAAGGCCAGTTATATCGACTGTTCGTGAAGTAGGAGAGTTGGGAACAATAACTGTTGATGAGGCAACATCGCTGTCTGCTACCCACAATGTGTACTTAGTATTTCCAAAAGAAAATGGCGGTATTTCGATGGAGATATTGCCACCTCCATAAGAGGAAACATAGGGCAATGCTGGAGTGCTGGAATCTAGAATGAAAATAACGTTTAGCAACCCAGTAAAATATAAAAACTTGAGTGAAAAATTTATTATTTTTACCACGTTGTAAGATTTACCACAATAGAATAGGAAGATGACTAACTTGTTGTAAAGGTAAATGTTCGCTTTTCACTTTGGGTACCATGACTAGTTGCAATAATGTAGCCTCTGTAAACTGTGTTTTCTTCAAGGCCAATAAGATCAGCCGTTACGGTTCCATTGGAAGGGCTTGTATCAGAAGGAAATATTGTTACGTTTACAACTTGTACTTCGGGCAGATCCATCGATGCTACGCTTACAACGTAACTCTGCACGAAACCAGGGGAAGCTCTAAATTCAACTCGAGCACTGGTGAGATTCGGAGATACGAAAACCAAGGTCACTGGTTTGGGAGCTAAAAAACATAAAAAATTTCAAATATAAGAAAAAGTTCTATTAAAGCATTAAATAATCCACCAAATACACGCAACTTTTAATGATTGGAACTTACACAATCTTGTCGAACCAATCTCACTGCTTCGACCTTCAATGCCACTTATTAATGAGGCAGTTGTGGCAGTGTACTGATGACCAGCAACGAGATTCCTGAACGTTATAGTGGGCAGGGGTCTGGTGCTTGGAAAGTATTTCACAAGTGGAAATTGAGCCCAAGGACCACCGGAAAGTTTGACAATGTACTCGTCCGGCTGCAAATCCGTCGGAACGAGTGTAACAATAACAGAAGAATTTTCACCCGGAAGAACAGTTCCTGATGGAGGAGGGAGATCAGCTGAAAAGGAATGGATTGTGCTAATTGGCTTCATGCAGTATATACATGCAGTATATAATAGTATACACGAGATACCCATTTTGTTTTTCCTGAGAAAACGGCTAAAATAACCACGAAAAAATAGCATAGTTTTACGAATAACAGCATTCGAATCAAACGAATTATGAAGTAACAAGAAAAGTATGCTGGATTTACTGAACTCAAAACACACGAGATCATCAAATTATGCATTACTTGTAGTTGCTTCAATCGTTTCTGGAAGACTAATTGAATCTTCTAGGTAAGAAACTGCTTTTATTATATATCTCATTCCTGGTGTGAGATAATTAAAGTTGATTGTTTTAGTTGGATCCAATTCATCAGGAAAAACCTGACAAATAAAAACATAGTCTTAAAGCTCAAGCTATAACAAATGTCTTACAATCTTCGAAGTCTTAAGTATTCTCACTGTGATGTGTTTGTGGTACCCTTGTAGTACAAGCAACACGAGAGTTATCATTTCGTTTAATTTACTGTATATTTTTGAAAAGTTTTAATATTTTCAGTTCCTTTCCAAAAACGATAATTTAAGTTTTTCTCAGACATCTCTCTTCAGGCATGGCTGCTCACATCAATTGATTCTAAAAGATTTTCTTTGTCCTCAGATGAAACAACGCTGATCTCATATTTATCAACAGTTGTGTTTGAAGAGCTGATGGTCACTGAAATAGAAGTAGGTTCCACTTCGCTGACTGTTACCACAGGAGGATATATAAGTTCTGAAAATTAAATTAAGTTTAATCTTTAAATTGTACGAACAATTTCTTTATGATTTACACATCACTTAATAACAGTTAATCATTTGCATTAAAAATAACCCAATATAGAAAGGCATCAAAAGCCAAGGCAGAGATTACAAGCTAAAATTTGTAAGACTTTATTTAAATTTACAAATGATTGGAACGCCTGATCAATCTTATCACAAATGAAAGAGCCCAAAATGTACATACTAAACTAATGTTTAGCAAAAGCTTTGAAAACTGGACTGTTATCATCTTCAGTACTAAAGATACCCTCAAATTCATATTTAAATATTTAACTACATTTAGTTTTCTTAAACTTATTCAAGATGCCATTTTTACTTGTAGATACTGAAACTTCAATGGGAGTAGACACAATTCCATTGGCATGAGCAAAAATACGAACAACGTATTCCGTTGCAGGTTCAAGACCATCCACCATTGCAGATGGTGTTGCTACATGCTCGAAAGATCTCACTAGTTTTGTTTGATTGTTATCAGAAACTATTTGAAGGGCGTCTGGGATCGGAACGAACACTTGAACAACGTAACCCTGAAATGGTTAAAGCTTTGATAAGCGTTGAATTAAAACAATAAAGGAAGTAGAGTTCACCAATAATTTAAATATATTCGGAACAAATCTAGGCCCAAACCAACTTGCTGTGTAGTGTGTATGCTATCAATGCACTACGATCACATGTACAGTATTTTGAACTTAAAGGTTTACATTTCAAGTAATAATGTTGAGTGATAGAATTTATGCTAGCAACGAAAGATTATCCTTTCTTTATTAAGAAAGAGTGTGTTCATTATTGCATTGATTAGAGCCAGCAGGTCAAATCTGAGCTCTGCAGTTCTTGTTTATTCAGGAATATTGAGTAGCTTTGTAGTAAATACAATACAAGCAAACTATCAAAAATCTTTAGAGGGTTTTGTCCAGAAACTTTTGCGACAATCACTATTTTTAACCTACATGTTTTTTTACTGTGATGCTTCGTATGTTTAATTTACTTATTCCTTTAATATTGAACGAGGTATAAACTAATTATACAATTGTGGTTAAACAAGGGTAAACAAGTTGTCTCACCTTTGCCGAATCAACTGGTGTCCATTTCAATCTGAAACTGGCAATGCTGATGTTCGATGGAATAACATTTTCTGGTTGATCAAGATCCTCTGCACAACCAAAAAGAAACAGTGACGTTGAGTAGTTTTGTGGGTAATTGAGATAATTATAATAAAGTTGCAAAAGATGCTTTTTTAAAATGCTGTAGGCTACCGACAGGTAACAACACGTAATCTTGCATTGTTATGAATAAAAATAGAAAGGAAACAACCCTGGTGCATATCGTAATGTCTTGAAAGTATTTGTCTCTAGGATACATTGGATGCTAATGTTCAGAGAACGTAAGCATCATTTTGCTTATTCGCTACTACCAGAGAATATCTTGTTTAGCTCAAAAACAAAGACTTGAAATTTAAAAAAATCTTTGTAAAGCAGCGATACCAATTTTTTAATTCCGAAGCTATTCAGGGAGCCTATAAAACCTTACTTGTTGTGACGTATGCGTAGGTTGGCTGTCCCACTATTTTATCATCTCTGATGGTATAAATGCTAAATCTATACGAAGTTTTCGGTATCAACACATCCTCAAACGACACATGATGGATCTAGACGCAGAATGAAAAAGCTTATGATGTCAAATAGAACAGGCTACACGAGTAATATAAATCGCAAAGATTTTAATCGAAATATGTCACTAAATGTAAAAAATGTTCTACCTTTTCAAAAATATATAAACTATAGGCCACAATAGCGAGGAGTTACTAAAACTAGCTATACAGATTCTATTTAAATAAGGACCTTCTGATGATCCTCCTTAGGTGAAACAGACTGTCAAGGGTTTAGATAGTAATAACTATATTTGATTTAAAACATAGCTATATGTATGCATATTTGATTTCATATATATACAATGTCGTACATCAGCGTACATCAGAGAAATGGGTGCTATAGACTAAAACTTTCTGTACCATTCCGTTCGTCCCACGGTCAACTACTGAAAAATAAAGTAAAAAGCGTAGGCCTACCAATGAAACCAAAAACAACTTGAAGATACAAAAAATATTTCAAAACAATAAACTAAAAGCCTTGATCGTAGGTCAAAGCTGATTCTATGGAGTTACCTTGCTTTCTTGGTCATACGCAAACGTGTGAGGACTTAAAACAGAGCTGAGATTTGACATAAGCGCAATTTCGACGTCAAACGTGTCGTTGCTTTCATCGAAAGGTGTGAATTCAACAGATGCTGATACCGGACTGGACCAGACATCTAAAATGCGTACACCAAACGATGGACCTACACAAAAAGTAGCATGTAAAATTATATTGTAACTTCAAAGCGATCGTCAATTAAGCATGCAGTAGTACAACTAGTACATCAGCAGCTAACAAAGTATAGTAGGCTCCAGCGTTATAGTTTTGTATACATGAGAATATATTTTTGATTGCATTATACCCGCCTCGTTTCAAATTCACTTAATTAGACTTTAAACTTTTGACGGATTTAAAAAACAAAACGCATCCTAAATAGCCTACTCATTCCAAAATTCAGTCAATTCAAAATCAAAAAGTTGTGAAAACGTTTATGAAATAGAAATAGGTTGCTTCATACGTTAATAGTCCATATAGTCACAATACCGTTCAGTTTTGACAAACCAACACTTGCAGGAACTGGTCCAAACCGTTTTAACATCTTATCAACCTAGTTTCAAACATCTTGCTGTTCAGGTGGAAACTCACAGTATCACCACTAATTTATTTTATAGCCTACACTTAACTGTGAGTAAATAAATTCGTATTTTTTTGTGTTCTGTTCTTCTGAAACTAGATTTTATTACATGCGGCTCGAGCATGAAGCAGGTCTGGCCGCCCCATGGTCTACTCTCTACAGCAGGGCTACTCAACTTACGGACCGCGGTCCGAATCCGGACCTTCTGGGTGTTGATGGTGGACCTTGAGCTTTTGGAAGAATAATCTCATTTCCACGTTTTAGGGCTTCTCTAAACAGATTTCTAGTAGGAGGAAGCAATTTTTACTGTGATTATCACAGCTGCTGGGGGCTTCGACTCCCAGACTCCCCAATAGTCACTCCCTGATAGTTTAACCTCGTGGTTGCGTGTGAAATAACTTATTCACCGGACCGCTAAAAATATTCAACTTGTCAAACTGGACTTTTGTTAAGATTAATTGAGTAACCCTGCTCTACAGTATAACTTTAGGAACACTTACGCGCCATAAATTCTAATGGTTGCGAGACCGCCAGTGAAGTTCCGTTGGTAGACAGTGCTGCCATTGTGACAACGTAGGTGTATCCAGACGTCAAGTTGGCAAGTGTGGCAAAGTTTGAAGTCTCATTTAATTTCTTTGTGTCATTGCCATCAGTGTAGGTGATGACATAAATTGATGCATCTATACAATCAAAGAAAACACTTTTGTTGTTGAACACATACGCAGTCAATAGTCGTGCATCAATTAAAGTGAAATCAAAGTGAAAAGATCAAAGAAAAGAAAAACATTAAACGATACGCAACAAAGTGAAAGACAGGTGCCAATAATGCTGTAACACAAATCTATCGGCTATAAAAATTTATCAGCTACAAACAATACACTGTTTGTGAAGTCAAATAATGTAACTGCAAAAACTGAATAACTTACAAAACAAAAGCACAAAAACAGACTAAAGAAATACCCACCCACGACGTTCTTCCAAGTAATGTCAGCATGGACGGTTGAAACATTTCTCAACGATATGATCAGAGGTGGGGCAGCTGAAGTGTAAGTGGTTACAACATCAAAATTAAGAAGATTGCCGATATGAAGAATAAAAAAGATATGTTTTGTCAGAATAAATATTTTCATCTTGGGGTTTACAAGGCGTTGTTACGCAACGCTGAGCGACAGAAAACTACCAAAATGGACACACACAGTTAGTAGCCATAATTAACAGCAGCTTACTCCTATGATACTAACTAAGGTTAATTAATATTTTAGAACATGTGCATTCAATTTATCGCGGAAGAAATTAATACAAACTCACGACGAAAGTTCATAAAATGAGAACTGCAGTGTAAAAAGTGTAAACATGCTTCACTTGTGATCAAAGCTCTGTGATACAGAATGTATCGAAAAAATATTTTGAAATATTTAGTGTTTACGTAAAGTCTGAACACTTGCCTGTTTTTGCTTGAGGAAGGGTAACAGGAGCACTTGATTCTGTAAGAACGTGGCTCGTCGCTGTGGCCACGTACAAAGTGCTTGGAGTGAGATTGTCAAAAGCAACTGTTGCGGTCTCACTCACATTTTCGCTGGCAACCTGATGAACATGGATCAAAACATCCCGACCGAAACCTCAAAATTATGTGACGCAACGTTTCATTTCAGTTGCAAATTTTAGATAATTATGCTTTAAACGCTTTTGTTTATCAAACCAACTTACCTCTTTAGTTTCAATAATTTTGGAGCTATTCAAGAGAGGTGCGATCGTTAGCTTGTAATATTCTACATTCCCAGGGGCAGCTCCAAACTTTACTTCAATTGTATTCACGCCTTCACGCTCTATTGCAAGCGACGATACAGGGTTCGGTTCTGCAATGCATCAATAAAGGAATGACGGTTTCGACTGCTACTGAAAAAGCAAAAAAGTGCTTTCGTTTTGGACAATAAAGAATTTCAAAGCTCACAAACCAGTATAAGAAAATAATAAATTTCGAAAATTTATTAAAAGATAGCAGCAAATGGATATATTCAATCAGCACTGTAGCGTAACCATAGGGGAAAGATTAGGAGACAATACCCTTTTTGGTTGGTTTTTGACGTCACAATATACGATAATTGGATTACTCATAATAATTATTGTTATTATCTTGTATTGGTACAACTATCGTAAAGTTAAGTTTCCTTAAACAAAGAAAGCGGGGAGGAGAGGGAATTGTGACCTTGAAAACACCTTCAGATTACTCCCCAACCATCTAAAATAAGAAACAATCAAGCCTGCTGCAAGATTTTTCAAACAAGATAAATCCAACATCAATCATTTTGTTTGCGATGATTTATCTATTTAGACATGTTGCCAGAAGCGATATGATTGCAATGAAAGTTTGATTATTACTTACTTGTTGCTTGAACAAGTTGAACATATTCAGTTTGGAATCCATTTATAACGGCGTAAAGTCGGATAGTGTAAACGGTCCCTGGTAATAAGTTGCTGACGAATTGTTGCAGGGACGATATATCCGAAAACCGGCGAACAAAGTACTTCTTTGGAGAAGCATTGGAAACATCACGTTTCACCGCTGGATTTGGAATGAAAATTTCCAATGCATAACTCTGGAAAAATGATGGCAGCGAAATGTTAGTATTAAATAGATTTAGATAACATAATTTTAAAACAAAGAAAATTTTAAGTTGAAAGTGTATATAATGAATAGTAGGAAGAATAATTACCTCAGCATACGGAACTTTTACCCAATTCAGAACAAACGAATTCAAAGTAACGTTCGTTACAAAAACGTCTTCCGGTTTTCCTACTCGAGCTAAGAAGAAAAACAATAAAATTATTGCAGAAGCTTTGCTCCTAAGGAAACACATCAAAAAGTGAACACAAGAAACAGGTTTGAACTTTAATTGCATGAAAACTACTCTGTTTATTGTCAACATTATAAAAATCTGAAACGAAAAACCAAACGACACCATTCTTTATCATATATTTGGACGCAAAAATGATGAGCCAAAACAAATATAAACATGCATAGTAGGCTATAGCCTAAGCCTTGAACTCTGACCGTTGCCATTGGGCGAAGAAAAAGGTTTGAAAAACCTTTCTTACACAAGTCTGAGTTACTTACTGGTGGTGACATTTTTAGATATATGTGAAAGAGTAGAGTCGTTCAAGTATGGAACTATTTTGATATTATATTCTGTAAAAGCTCGGATTCCTTTGTTGAAGCTAGCGTTGTATCTCTGCAAAAAAAACGAACACAATAATTGATGTAACTCTTAAAGCGCTGGAATCATAAAAACACTTCTGCAGTGATTTTAAGGTGAACTTTGTTCATCAAATGTTTGCTTACAATTACCATTTGATATACTTACTATTTGATCAGACAAGCCTTGAATTATCTGCTGATCAACAATGTTTGTAAGGTTGGAAGAAAGTGCAATTGTAGCATCAAATTTATCCACTGGTACAAGGCGGTCAAACGTAAGGAAGGCCGAACGATAGTCTGATCCAACTTCAATGAAAGAAATAGCCTCATCCAAAGCCTTATCTAAAATATTACAAACCAAATTGCAAAGCGTTCAGAAATTTCATATTGCTGCTTTTAGCTATCGCAACGTGAAGCCACTTGATGAGTTGCTGACCAATCATACCATGATACGTGATACCAGTTGTGACACAAACAATTAGCCATTGATATAATTCGATTTTCAAAAGCTAGTGCTTCGGATTTATATTATTTTATTGATCAAATCAGCACAGGAATAAACCGATCAGTAACCTAGGTGTAGAGGAAAGCATTTTTCAAGTCTAACTTCCACAAACCAAATAATAAACAAGATCATGCAGTTGAAATGATTTCAAAGAATAAACTTTAAAGTAACCACAGAACAAATTATTTTGTGGTTTGTTTAAAAGTTTCAATGAATGTTGCGAACATTACTGGAAAAAGAGGAGATGAAAAAGTGCAATGAGAAGAAAGCTATTAACTGATCAAGATAATTGAGCGCACACAGTCGGAGAAATGACTGAAAATCTATTCATGCAAAACATATATAGAAACAAATCACTAAAGAGAATGCAAAAGCGTTACAAAACAGCTGATATTACATGCAACTACATCACAAATTATCCGGAACATGTCAGTCATGTGCTCTTAGCTGTCCTTCTATAAAATCATTCATGAAAAAGCACTGGATTAAGCTGTAAAAAAATTTGGTACAGTACCTGTTGTAGATACGGATCGAGGAATATTGGAAAGATCAGTTGTGCCAGAAGGGGAAGGAAAATCAGTGAATGTCTTTGTGCTATACACTGGAGTAGTGAATGTCTTATTGACTAAGGCAGTAGAAGGATGTGTCGTTGGTTGAAGAGATAATAATGGTGAGGAAGTAGCATTCTTGTTCATGGATGAAACAGTAAATTCTGGAAATGGAGGAGGAGGAATAGAAGGCGGAGGAATAAAAGTGGAACCGACTCTCAATTTTTGATTAGTAGCTGAAGTGGTGACGACTTGTGGAACTGAGCTACTGGTAACTAATTCTAAAACAATAGAAGAACCCAGCGCAGTACTGTTATCTTGCAAAGGAGAGGTTGCAGATGTCGGAACGACAATGTTAGCAGACGCGCTCTCTACACCAACTGATGTGATTGCAGATGCTGGATACACCCGAACTGGTGTGGTTATTGTCTCTGGATTTCCACCAGCTGAAGTTGTTATGGTTTGCAAATTTGCAGCAAGAGAAGTAGATGTGATTGATGGATCTGCATCACCTGAAGTGGTTGCAGCTGCTGGGTATACACCAACGGAAGTAATTACTGCTGCATAATCCATACCAACAGAAGTTGTTTCGGCTTCCGAATCTACACCAACGGAAGTGGTTGCGGCTGCAGGATCAACACCAATTAAAGTGATTGGGGCGGCCGAGTCTACACCAACAAAAGTGGTTGCGGTTTCAGGATCCACAACACTTGAAGTGGTTGCTTCTTTAGTGCCTGTATTAATTGAACTGGTTGCTGCTGCCGATTTTACACCAACCGAAGTGGTTGCTGCTGCACGATCCATACCTATGGAAGTGGTTGCGGCTGTAGAATCCACACCAACTGTAATGTTTGCCACTGCATAGTCTACATCAACTGAACTGGTTGTCGCTTCAAGGTCTACACCTTCTTTAGTGGTTGCAGTTAACGGAATTACAGTAACTGGTACAGTTGTGGTTGCTTGATCTGTATCAACTGATAAATTCTTGAGATCTGCATTGACGGTAGAGACTGGGAGACTTATATGAACCAAAGAAGTTGTTGACTGTTGTGTATGTCCACCAATCGATGTGGTTGCAGGCGATTCTGCTACTCCTATAACAGTAGTTGCATCCATGGGGTTCACATCAACTTTCGTTTTTGTTGAAGTGGAAATTTCCTGTGTTACTTCAATTACATTAACTTGTGATGTTGTAGCTTCAGTAAATCGAGTGGAACCAACTATTAATCCTTCTTTAGGTGAAGTTGTCATGCTGTGTGAAGATAAACCATTACTACTATCGGTGACTAACTCCACTTCAATTAAAGGACCAAACGTAGTAGCATGAAGATTTGATGAAGAGGTTGCTGATGCTGAATCTACACTGGTGACAGAAGCTGGATCTGCATCTTGTGCTGTTGTTTCTGTTCCGGGATCTACACCAACTGAGATTGATCTTGTGGCTGCACTTGTATTTATTGAACTGCTTGCAGTTGTAATATCTGGGTGTAAATCAAATAAAGTGGACGAAGTTGATGAATCGACAGCAGGCAAAGTTGTTCTTGCTGTTTTATTTCCAGGGAATGCAGAAGAGAGATCTACATCAGCTGAAGTAGTTACGATTGGTAGATCTTCACCAACTGTCGAGGTTCTTGTCTCTGGATCTACGTTAAACGAAGTTGTTGGATCAGCACTATCTGCAGTGTTTGAAATTGTAATCGCTAAGTCATCTGAAGCAGTGGATGAAGATGCAGAAACTAGGTTATCTGGAGAGCTTGGAGAAACTTGACCTACATCAAATGAAGTGGTTGGATCATCCACATCACGTGAAGTGGTTGCCGTGTCTGGATGAACATCAACTGCACTTGTTGCAGTCTCTGGATCTGCATGACCTGAGGTGGTTGTTGATACTAGATCTGTGCCATTAAATATGGTTGCGGCTGCAGAATCCGCACCTATGGAAGTGGTTGCAGCTGCTGGGTATACACCAGCGGAAGTGGTTGCAGTTGTAGGATCAAAACCAGTTGAAGTAGTTGGGGCTGCAGGATCTACACCAACGGAAGTGGTTGCGGCTGCAGGACCTATACCAAAATAAGTGGTTGCGGCTGCAGAGTCTACACCAACAAAAGTGGTTGCGGTTTCAGGATCCACAACACTTGAAGTGGTTGCTGCTGCAGAGCCCATACTAATTGAACTGGTTGCTGCTGCCGATTTTACACCAACGGAAGTGGTTGCTGCTGCATGATCCATACCAATGGAAGTGGTTGCGACTGTAGAATCCACACCAGCAGTAGTGTTTGCTACTGCAGAGTCTACATCAACTGAATTGGTTGTGACTTCAGGATCTACACCTACTGTAGTGGTTGCAGTTAACGGATCTACAGTAACTGGTACAGTTGTGGTTGCCTGATCTGTATCAACTGATAAATTCTTGAAACCTACATTAACGGTAGAGACTGGGAGACTTATATGAACCAAAGAAGTTGTTGACTGTTGTGTATGTCCACCAATTGATGTGGTTGCAGGCGATTCTGCTACTCCAACAACAGTAGTTGCATCCATGGGGTTCACATCAACTTTTGTTTTGGTTGAAGTGGAAATTTCCTGTGTTACTTCAATTACATTAACTTGTGATGTTGTAGCTTCAGTAAATCGAGTGGAACCAACTATTAATCTTTCTTTAGGTGAAGTTGTCATGCTGTGTGAAGATAAGCCATCAATAATATCGGTGACTAACTCCACTTCAATTAAAGGACCAAACGTAGTAGCATGAAGATTTGATGAAGAGGTTGCTGATGCTGAATCTACACTGGTGACAGAAGCTGGATCTGCATCTTGTGCTGTTGTTTCTGTTGCGGGATCTACACCAACTGAGATTGATCTTGTGGCTGCACTTGTATTTATTGAACTGCTCACAGTTGTAGTATCTGGGTGTAAATCAAATAAAGTGGACGAAGTTGATGAATCTACAACAGGAAAAGTTGTTCTTGATGTTGTATTTCCAGGCAATGCAGAAGAGAAATCTACATCAGCTGAAGTAGTTACGATTGGTAGATCTTCACCAACTGTCGAGGTTCTTGTCTCTGGATCTACGTTAAACGAAGTTGTTGGATTAGCACTATCGGCAGTGTTTGAAATTGTAATCGCTAAGTCATCTGAAGCAGTGGATGAAGATGCAGACACTGGGTTATCTGGAGAGCTTGGAGAAACTTGACCTACATCAAATGAAGTGGTTGGATCCACATCACGTGAAGTGGTTGCCGTGTCTTGATGAACATCAACCGAACTTGTTGCAGTCTCTGGATCTGCATCCCCTGAGGTGGTTGCTGATACTAGATCTGTACCGTTAAATATGGTTGCGGTTGCAGAATCCGCACCTATGGAAGTGGTTGCAGCTGCTGGGTATACACCAGCGGAAGTGGTTGCAGTTGTAGGATCGACACCAGTTGAAGTAGTTGGGGCTGTAGGATCTACACCAACAGAAGTGGTTGCTTCTGCAGAGCCCATACTAATTGAACTGGTTGCTGCTGCCGATTTTACACCAACGGAAGTGGTTGAGGCTGCATGATCCATACCAATAGAAGTGGTTGCTGCTGCATGATCCATACCAATGGAAGTGGTTGCGACTGTAGAATAAACATCAACTGTAGTGTTTGCTACTGCAGAGTCTACATCAACTGAATTGGTTGTCGCTTCAGGATCTACACTTACTGTGGTGGTTGCAGTTAACGGATCTACAGTAACTGGTACAGTTGTGGTTGCCTGATCTGTATCAACTGATAAATTCTTGAGATCTGCATTAACGGTAGAGACTGGGAGACTTATATGAACCAAAGAAGTTGTTGACTGTTGTGTATGTCCACCAATTGATGTGGTTGCAGGCGATTCTGCTACTCCGACAACAGTAGTTGCATCCATGGGTTTCACATCAACTTTCGTTTTTGTTGAAGTGGAAATTTCCTGCGTTACTTCAATTACATTAACTTGTGATGTTGTAGCTTCAGTAAATCGAGTGGAACCAACTATTAATTCTTCTTTAGGTGAAGTTGTCATGCTGTGTGAAGATAAACCATTACTACTATCGGTGACTAACTCCACTTCAATTAAAGGACCAAACGTAGTAGCATGAAGATTTAATGAAGAGGTTGCTGATGCTGAATCTATACTTGTGACAGAAGCTGGATCTGTATCTTGTGCTGTTGTTTCTGTTGCGAGATCTACACCAACTGAGATTGATCTTGTGACTGCACTTGTATCTGTTGAACTGCTTGCAGTTGTAGTATCTGGGTGTAAATCGAATAGAGTGGATGAAGTTGATGAATCTACAGTAGACAAAGTTGTTCTTGCTGTTGTTTCTGTTGCGAGATCTACACCAACTGAGATTGATCTTGTGGCTGCACTTGTATCTATTGAACTGCTTGCAGTTGTAGTATCTGGGTGTAAATCGAATAGAGTGGATGAAGTTGATGAATCTACAGTAGACAAAGTTGTTCCTGCTGTTGTATTTCCGGACAATACAGAAAAGGAATCTGCATCAGCTGAAGTAGTTGCGATTGGTAGATTTTCACCAACTGTCGAGGTTCTTGTCTCTGGATCAACGTTAACCGAAGTTGTTGGATTGGTACCATCGAAAGTCTTTGCAATTGTAATCGCTGAGTCATCTGAAGCAGTGGCTGAAGATGCAGGAACTGGATTAACTAGAGAGCTTGTAGAAACTTGACCTACATCAAATGAAGTGGTTAGATCCTCATCAAGTGAGGTGGTTGCCGTGTTTGGATGGACACCAACTGAAGTTGTTACAGTCCCCGGATCGGCATCACGTGAAGTGCTTGCTGATACTAGATCTGTGCGATTAAAAGCGGTTGCAGATGGAGGATCCGTACCAATAGAAGTGATTGCGCCTGCAGGGTCTACACCAACAAAAGTGGCTTTGGTTTCAGGATTCACACCACTTGAAGTGGTTGCTGCTGCAGAGCCCAGATCAATTGAACTGCTTGTTGGTGCCGGTTTTACACCAAGCGAAGTGGTTCCTGCTGCATGATCCATACCAATGGAAGTAATTGCGGCTGCAGAATCCACACCAACTGTAGTGTTTGCCTCTGTAGAGTCTACACCAACGGAACTAGTTGTGGCTTCAGGATCTACACCAAACGTAGTTGTTGCAGTTAACGAATCTACACCAATTGAAGTGATTGCAGCTGCTGGGTCCACACCAACGGAAGTGGTTGCAGCTGCAGGATTGACAACTATTGAAGTGATTGTAGGTGCCGAGTCTACACCAACAGAAGTTGTTGCAGCTGCAGGATCCATACCAATAGAAGTGGTTGCGGCTGCAGAATCTACACCAACGGAAGTTGTTGCAACTGCTGGATCCATACCATTAGAAGTGCTTGCGGCTGCCGAATCCACACCAACAGAAGTTGTTGCAGCTGCGGGATCCATACCAATAGAAGTCGTTGCGGCTGCAGAATCTACACCAACAGAAGTTGTTACGGCTGCTGGATTCATACCAATAAAAGTGGTTGCGGTTGCATAATCTACACCAACGGAAGTGGTTGCCGCTGCTGGATCCATACCAATAGAAGTCGTTGCGGTTGCAGAATCCGCACCAACAGAAGTTGTTGCAGCTGCTGGATTCATTCCAATAGAAGTGGTTGCGGCTGCCGAATCTACACCAACGGAAGTTGTTGCAGCTGCATAATCCATACCAATAGAAGTAGTTGCGGTTGACGAATCCACACCAACAGAAGTTATTGCAGCTGCAGGATCCATACCAATAGAAGTGGCTACGGCTGCCGAATCTACACCAACGGAAGTTGTTGCAGCTGCTGGATCCATACCAATAGAAGTGGCTGCGGCTGCCGAATCTACACCAACGGAAGTTGTTGCAGCTGCAGGATGTATAACTATAGAAGTCGTCGCGGTTGCAGAAACTACACCAACGGAAGTTGTTGCAGCTACCGGATTCATACTAATAGAAGTGGTTGCCGTTGCAGAATCTACACCAACGGAAGTTATTGCTGCTGCAGGATCCATACCAATAGAAGTAGTTGCGGCTGCCGAATCTACACCAACGGAAGTTGTTGCAGCTGCCGGATCCACACCAATAGAAGTTGTTGCAGCTTCCGAATCTACACCAACAGAAGTGGTTTGGTCTGCCGAATCTACACCAACGGAAGTTGTTGCAGCTTCCGAATCTACACCAACAGAAGTGGTTTGGTCTGCCGAATCTACACCAACGGAAGTGGTTGTAGCTGCAGGATCCATACCAATAGAAGTGGTTGCGGCTGCCGAATCTACACCAACAGAAGTTGTTGCAGCTGCGGGATCCATACCAATAGAAGTGGTTGCGGTTGCAGAATCTACACCTACAGAAGTGGTTGCAACTGCTGGATCCATACCAATAGAGGTGTTTGCGGTTGCAGAATCTACACCTACAGAAGTTGTTGCAGCTGCCGGATCCATGCCAATAGAAGTGGATGCAGCTGCAGCATCTACACCAACGGCAGTAGTAGCAGCTGGTAGATTTATACCAATAGAAGTGGTTGCGGCTGCAGAATCTACACCAACGGAAGTTGTTGCGGCTGCTGGATTCATACCAATAGAAGTGGTTGCGGCTACCGAATCTACACCAACGGAAGTTGTAGCAGCTGCAGGATCCATACCAATAGAAGTGTTTGCGGTTGCAGAGTTTACACCTACAGAAGTGGTTGCCGTTGAAGGATCTATACCAATAGAGGTTGATGCAGCTGTAGAGTTTTCACCTACCGAAGTGGTTGCAGCTGCAGGATCCATACCAATAGAATTGGCTGCAGTTGCAGAATCTACACCAAAGGAAGTTGTTGCAGCTGCAGGATCCATACCAATAGAAGTGGTTGCGGTTGCAGAATCTACACCGACGGAAGTTGTTGCAGCTGCAGGATCCATACCAATAGAAGTGGTTGCGACTGCAGAATCTACACTAACAGAAGTTGTTGCAGCTGCTGGATCCATACCAATAGAAGTGGTTGCGGCTGCAGAGTGTACACCAACGGAAGTTGTTGTAGCTGCAGGATCCATACCAATAGAAGTGCTTGCGGCTGCAGAATCTACACCAACAGAAGTTGTTGCAGCTGCTGGATTCATACCAATAGAAGTGGTTGCGGCTGCAGAGTGTACACCAACGGAAGTTGTTGTAGCTGCAGGATCCATACCAATAGAAGTGGTTGCGGCTGCAGAATCTACACCAACAGAAGTTGTTGCAGCTGCTGGATCCATACCAATAGAAGTGGTTGCGGCTGCAGAGTGTACACCAACGGAAGTTGTTGTAGCTGCAGGATCCATACCAATAGAAGTGGTTGCGGCTGCTGAATCCACACCAACGAAAGTTGTTGCAGCTGCACGATCCATACCAATAGAAGTGGTTGCGGTTGCAGAATCTACACCAACGGAAGTTGTTGCCGTTGCAAGATCCATACTAATATAAGTGGTTGCGGCTGCCGCCGAATCTACACCAACGGAAGTTGTTGCAGCTGCCGGATCCATACCAATAGAAGTGGTTGCGGCTGCAGAATCTACATCAACGGAAGTTGTTGCAGCTGTTGGATCCATATTAATTGAAGTGGTCACACTTGCTGGAGTTGCCTTTCCTGAACTTTCCGTTTCTGTTTCTACCTCAACCAAAGTGGTTCCGATCGTCAGATCTCCAACGTCTAAAGTAGTTGTAGTCGCGGACGGTACCACAACTTTTGATATCGTTGATGTAGAATTTTGCGGGGTTACTTGAATCACTTTAACTGGAGTAACATTTTCAGGAGATTTTGTGGTACCAACAACAGTAGAGTTAAATTTGTCATCTGGTTCTGATGTAAATCTGTGTGAAGTTGTGCTAGCGTTTGTTTTCATTGCTGTAGTCAATGCATCGGATGTTGCTTGATTCAATTCGCTGGTGGACACTGTGTTGATCGTAGAGATAGTAAATCCACTTTCTTCTCTTACAGTTGATGTTTCAAAAGTTTCTGGAGCTGAAACATATTGACATGCAAAATCATGCATCAAGAAACAGCATGCACTAACAACCAAAGTACGAATGAAGTGAATAAATTTTGATGGCATTGTCAGAAAAACGGAGTATTTTATCTATACGATGAATTGAACCATGCTATCAAATAGATGTCCTCCATCATTTGAAACATAAAATTGATTACAAATATTTGTTCACTTGCAAATCTGATTTTAAGATAGTCACATTCAAACATTCCAACCCAAGTGTTTTACCGAAGTAGCCTATATAGACAGAAAGAAAATCAAAATGGCAGACACAAAAAATTTCTACAACCATATACGTTTACATTTCAACATGTCACTTCTTATTTGAATGACATGTGAGTTCTGTTCAATGTAGCAAAGTTGTGGTAAAACACGAACAATTTAAGTATTTTCTACAATTTTTTAATTTGTAGCCTATGCTTGTATCTTTGTGTACCTGTTTCTGCCTGATTGAGTATCAAGGGATCGCTTGCTTCTGTAAGAACATGACTGGTTGCAGTGATCACGTACAAAGTACTTGGCATGAGATTTTCAAATTTTACCGTCGCATTTCCAGCTACATCGTTGCTGGGAACCTAAGGCAAATGGGATCATGATCAAAATAGCTGCAAGAGCAACAGTTGCAATGAACATGCAATTTGCATATTGTAATTTATTTGCAATTAAAATAAACGTGATGTAGTATGTCATTCACTCTTGCCTGTATGGTTCCAATAACATTGGAACTATTCGAAAGAGGAGCGATCGAAAGTTTATAATATTCCACATTTCCCTCAGCAGCTCCAAAGGTGACTCCAATCATCCTCACGCCATTCTGGTTGATGGTAAGTGACGACACAGGATTGGGTTCTAAATGTGACGTGTTGAAAAAATGATAATATTTGAGACTACTACCTTGCAGTATGTACAGTACATGCGATGATAGTGCATATACAGTATAACTATTGAGTATTCAATCAAACTGTGTTATAACGATGTTACTGGCCGCTTGTTAGTACTTACTTGTTGCTTGAACAAGTTCAATGTAGTCTGTCCGAAATTCATTTATTACGGCGTATAGTCGAACTGTGTATATATTGCCTGGCTGTAGACCTTGAACAAGTTGAGAGTTTGTAGTGATATCGGAAAATTCCCTGACATAGTAATTGCTGCTGCTGGGAAGGTCTTCTTTCACAGTGGGATCAGGCATGTAAACTTGAAGAACATAACTCTGAAAAATTGAACACAAAAATCGAAACTGATGCACTGTTTGTTTTATAAAGCTGTGCAGAGTTCTGTGTGATCACGATTTGTATAATTAGCATATCCAAAGTAGTTTAAGCGTCAGGTTATCGAAAAAAGAAAGTGATTTAAAACCTTATCAAATGCTCTTTTACATACAAAGGAAGATACTTAAGTACAATAGGCTACTGAAAGTGCTACAGCAGAACTTAAGGTATATACATATTGAAAACACAATTAGAGCTACTCAAACCAATACTGATGAATTTCACCTCTGCCAAAGGCACCAATCCCCAATTCAAACGGAAAGAATTCAACGTAACATCAGACGCAAGAACAGAATCTGGAGTTCCAACACGTTCTGAAACACATCACGTCTTTTAATACTAAGCGTGTTATCTCTATTAGAACAACTTATTTGTCTTTAACGAGTCCTAAGATTAGACAAGTCATTTTTCGATCTAACGTTGTATTCTCACTTCGGATATCTCAAGTTTTCTTCAGCATTTGAAGTAAAATTTACCATGCACACTCAAAGCAACAAGACTAGTAATATTTTAGAACTTGCCTGTGGTTACGTTACGAGATATAGAATCCAATTTTATGTTTTTATAGATTGGTTCAACTGTTATGGTGTAGGTTGTATGCGCTCGAATTCTTTTGTTGAATGTTGCATTGTATATCTAAAATAATTCAGAAGTAATTAAGACTACGTTGAAGTTTGCAAAAGAAGTATTCTAGCAAAGTGTAGGCTATACAGTGCAATGAATCAGAAAACAAAAATAGTAAAATCTACAATAATCTAAATTCGATAAATAGAGTACTGAAAAGTTGTATGAAATGTATTTGTTCCTTTGTACAGATTTAGTTTCCTACCGTTTGGTTGTCAACATTCGGGAAAGTCACTATTTCCACAATTTGTGACAAGTTCGAAGCAGGAGCAATGGAAGCCACATACTCTTGAGCAGGTCTAAGCCTGTTGAAGGTGAGATATGCGGACTTGTAATCAGAACCTGTTTTTACAGTCTCAATATGAGGCTCTGAAACAAACAAAATAGTGTCATTTGTAATTCACGCGCAAGCGATGAAATTTGCTGCCGTCAAAAGTATGACTCATCTCATTCTTCTGCCAACTTGCAAGCATCAGCATGTAGGCCTAAGCCACAGTAGGAGTGTGTTGGGAAATAGTCTAAAATGGAGTTTATACGTAAAAGAAAACCAAATAACTTAAATAGGAAATGGATAAAAAAGTCAATACAAAAATTTTTATATCACGTTTATTCTAGGATTAAAGAAGTATGAGAAGCATTCTTGCGAAACTGAACTTGCACAAACAAAAGTGGACTACATTAAGAAAAAGGCAAAGCAGACAGATGCAGCTCCATCATCGTTAGATTTCCAACCGATGAAATGGATCCAGAACTTTTCGATTGTGATCGTTGACACACGTTTGGGTTTGGAAGAATTTTGAAGATACGGAAGATTTATTTTTGGTGTTATTGTTAGGCGTCTACAGCTTTCAAGAAAAGTACAAAAACGCTTAGGAAACAAAATTGGGAAGCAATAATTTTGACCATTTGACCTATTAGCATATTTTTTAATCAAACAGTTATTGAAGTTTATTAGCCTACATTTTTTTAGTAGATTTGTAGTTTTCAAAATCAAATTAGAGTTTTGCTGTGAGGTAAGTGAAAACATTTTTACAGTTATCACGGCTCTACAATGTTGCTCTACCAAACTCCAGAAACATAGAACATGGCAAGTGTTCATTGGAATGAATTCTATGCCAATGCCAGATTTCAAATAATCCAAAAAAAGCTATTTCAAAGGTGAATATCTATTACCACAACATCTTTAAATTGTCTCAATGTTTTGAATTTCAACAACTAAGCTCTGAAATTATTATACAGTAAAATAGAAGTTATTAGCCCATGCTAGACTACATATTATGATTTGTCGACTGTCTTTTCGATCTACAGTATTGTCCAATAAGACAAATGTCCCAATTGCCAATCTTTCACAAGCAGTTGTACTTAGTTATCAATAAGTTCTGCTGAACAAAGAGTAACTAAATTAAGAAAATATTAGCTTAGACACATAATTTGTAAAACTGAGAAAAGATCGTATGAAGTTAAAAAAGTAAAATAAAGAAACCTGCAGAAAATACTCACATGAATCTTACTTATAGAAACCTTCTGATAAATAGTGACAAAAGTTGGAAGAAACAAAAAGTAAATTACTTCTGTTAATAATATGTTCATATAAAGCATATAAACTGAAGGCAACGTGTTACAAATCTTTAAAAAAGAATGATATATCAAAAGTGTGGAGCCTTATTCTTGTTGTCTTTTATTTTAAATGTGTGATGTTACATGTAATACTTTTGCTGGATTTAATATTTTTCGAATGATTAGGAACATTAATGACATAAATCAATGTTGCACTCTTATGTGGTAAAGCATGTCTTTATAGGCAATACTTCAGCGACAACAACTGTTTCATAATTATCTTGCTGTCAAATTAAGCTATCCGCTATCATTCGAGCATGACAGTTTTTTTTCTCTAAATGGCATTGCTAATTTTGAGTGTGCACTTCCAGAAGATAAGGGTTTCCTTGTGTTCTTGTTGACAAGATCAATAGCACATTTTGTTGAATATTCAACTCCTGATTTCATTTAACAGTTTCGATTACAACTATGACTCATCTAGAAAACAGTGTTGATGATCAGATTATATCTTTTTCATTCACGTCAGTTGTTGAAAATACACCTAGCAATTCAAACTCTGCTTTCAATCCTTTTTTCTTGGCAAACAACGGTTCAATAATACCTGAAGTACTTCCTATAGTAGTTGGTAGAGGAGAACTAAAGAAGATTGCTTGGTTAGTTGTGCTGACGCCTGCTGTTGTTTGTTCTTGTTCTAAATAAAAGGAATAGGCAATACAACATTTGGTGTATTGAAACAAGTCTTTTCCATGGACTTCAAAGACGTGCTTTTCCTGAGTGATGAGTTGTGAAGACGTTCCACCAATGACAAAGTGCTGTTTGAGCATGGCAATGATAACAGTGCAACATAGATGACGTCATCAGATGATAAAGCTAGTGATCATTCATGATGATAATGAAGATAATGATAACGAAGATTATGATCCAGATGATGAAAATCATGAAAAAGAAATGATGATTAAGATAATCATGAAGATGATTATGATGATAAAGATGATAATGAAGATGATTATGATGACAAAAATGATGATGAAGATGATGATAACCCTTAATAAATGCAGCTACTACTTGATTTCAGCCTTGCTTGACAGTGAAGGTTGCTGGGTAGTATAGATGACGTTCACCATGAATAACTAGTTTAATTGTTAAGATAATAAATTGTCATCATATCATGCAGTTATTGATCAGGCAATACTTTCATGCATTACAAGTGGTTTGAAACGATTTCTTTGTGCGGCAGCTGGCATGCGGATGTACAGCTACCGCAAAATGACTTCGGACCTTTTTATCAAAATTTACGCCAGGTTTGTAGCTGTGCGTTTTACATCAGATCATACCACTAACAATAAGCATTGTGACTAACAATGCAAAGATTGTGAAAAATGTGAAGAAGGTTATAATAATGCAATATGACAAATTATTAAGAAAGGTCGATAGTTTTTATTAAAAAATTTCATTGTATACAAAATGCTTGTTTTTCTTAAAAATTTAAAAAGGTCCGAAGTCATTTTGCGGTAGCTGTAAATGTTGGATCTCCATCTGCTTTATTTTTCATGAATTTTTCATATGTATTAAAATGTTGTTTTGTTATCAGTATCTTGTAGATAAATTAAATACATTGTTATTATGTCATATATCATGCTGTGTTAATTTTCAAAGCAAGTTCAAATACTTTATTAAAAGAACAAGCTATTTAAAGCAATTTACACAAAAAATACTTTTGAGCTAACTTAGTAAAAATTCGCCAATTTATGTCATTTCAACGTCATTTGAAAGCTTATGTAAACTTGCTGAAATTTTTCTTGAAACTTGTTAAAAGTAGTAAAATGAGTATCATTTTAATAGAACAGGCAAGTTTACATTGTGTTTCAATTTTGCAAAACGTATTCTGTTTCTTTCTGTGGTATCAGAATTTAGACATTTACACATGTTTTAGCAACAAGTAACAACAAGCAAAAACTGTAAACTGAAAGCATTATTACAGAAAAACGAATGCTAGAATGCTGCATATTTACCATGACATTTTAGAGCAGTGATGATGTCATTTAGATCGGTGATCAAATCAGTAAAGGAAAAATGAAAAAACGCCAAGTCCGGAGATGAAGCCATGTCCCGCAGCTCTTTCTCTACGATGTTGGGTCCGATGCCAATTGGAATAATGACTCCACCATCGTCTTTAAAAACCCTGTAAGTCAGCTAGTAATGTCAACAACAGTCAAGTCGAACTTCAATGAAACTAAATAGAAGTATGTTGTTGGTAGATGTCCTAAGTTGATGTTTTATAATAACTCTCACGAGTTTGTTGCTTGCAAAGAAATCTTTAAAAAGATCAATGCATTATAAAAACAAAAATCGTTGCAGACAAAGTTGTTTAACATCCAATAAAATGAAAGCTGTGGAACTTGCTTTGAACGTTTCTTGGGAGCATCAGTACTTGCGCCATGAGCTAGAATAATCATGATGTGATCTGCATCAGAAACTTCCTTGCGCCTTATATGTCGCCTGTTCACTCTTCTTTGGTACATGGCGATGGCTGAAACAAAAATCGGATTACTTTTTGATTAATCATGACAGCTGGGTTAAATTTATCTGAGCATAAAAAAAGGACAAAATCTACCTCGTCCTATGTTGCTTTTTGGTGAAGACAGAGGAACAATTTTTTGAAGCAGTTCTTCAAATTTCTTCCTATCTCCATTGTATTTTTCGAATACGACTTCTTCCTTAACTACTTCAGCGTAACTATACACATCAATCTGTTTGTGAAACAAGGGAAACATTCATTGAATTTGCAAACTTACCACAAATGCACGACAGTAGCAAAAGTTGGCCTGCAAGTGGCAGAGATGTGTTAAACAGATTTCTGAGAAGTCAATTTATACGATGATTTATGTTTCAGTAATAATGGTACAGATTACTTTTTCACTACAAGTAGTTGTCCAAAATAGCTGTCAAAAAGAAGAACCACATAGATTATCTGTTGTTTTATACCAAATATAGTTGTTAATCTCTTAATGCAGATACCCTGACAGCCTGTTTTACCCTTATTGGGATCTTCAGAAGGCTGAAACGAAATGAAACTGCTGAAACAACCCTTCTCGTGTGAGGATATTTTAGAATAGGAAATGACTCAGAAACCTTGAAGCAATTCAGAAACCGATAGATGTTGAATATTTAGCCTATACCTGTGCATCATCATCACCAAGAACTAGTTGGTCAGAAATGTTGAGCACAAATTGAAGTTGAATATCAAATTGTGGAGGCTTTACTGAGGCAGTGCTTGTTAATAAGAATGACAAATCAAGTCGTCTTCTGGTACGAAAGCAGCTGCAAATAAATGATTCCGTAGAAAAATAAAAAAATTAAATAAATGTACATCGCGACTTTGGCGCTGCTACAGTCTAACGGTACGTTGAAGCAAACTTATATTCCTGAGCGGTCAAAACATCAAAATTTAATGAAATAAACTTTATAAACTGAAATTCAGCGCAACAAACAAAAACAAGTTGACTAAAAGTGTTAATAATTTTGACAAATAAAAAGTATTACATTTTTGGTGACGTTGTCACAGCTGTTTCTGTACTCGTTGATTTGGTTGTTCTTGGAGTAATAAAACTTGATGGCGTCGAAGCTGTGGTTGTTATTGGTGAAGTTCTTGTGGTTGAGAGAATAGTTCCAGCTGTGATGCATTGAAACGAAAAGTATAGTCTGATGATTTAGTTATTGCTTTACCTTTACACACTCACATTATGTAACAACTAGACGAAAAAAAAATCAGTTAAATTGAATGTTATTTTGTATTTTTTTATGTCATAGACATGCAAGCCATAGGCTACAGATATTCTTCATTTTCTTTCATTGCAACTTTTTGGAAACAGAGTAATGCACAATAGCAAACAATTGAGACAGAAAAGGGAATGCTAGGTTTGAAAAAACATCTCTTTAAAATCAACAATTATTGTGTCGAAAGCACATATTGTAGCCTACCGTGCAAGCAAAGCACATCATACCTGTTGTTGAGATAATAGTGGCAACCGGTTGGCTAGACGCGGCTATCACGTTTCCATTTGCAGTGCCATTGCTAATTGTAACTACTGATATCTCGTAGGCGGTGTTTGGCTTCAAGCCTTCTTCTACCACCCAGTGCTCTAAGGAAGGCGCTACGTCCGACTCACGAATTGCCTCACCAGGATTTAAGATTTCGGCTACAGAAACCTGATTCCAACAATGTTAGTGACTAAACCATTTTTTTATTAATGCGACCTTGCATCACTCGTAAACTTAAGTCGTGATTATGACTAACAATAGTTGATTAGGTATAAAAAGTTGCATTACTTTCCAACGGCTGTGATATCAGGCTACGAAATAATTTAAATATAGGCTATGACATAAATACAGCAGTAAGTAGCCTACTCTATGCTTAATTGAATTTCTCATTAGCTTACAGTTATCACAATCGAATAATGGTAAAGATTTAGCAGCATTATTTATTGTAACTCAATAACCACTTTATACCACAAATTTATTGACAAACTCATTACAATCATCTGCACATGCTTTAGTCACCTTGTATAATGTGACGTCTCCGGCAGCGGGTGAAAACTCAATTCTCAGCGAAGTCGAATATGGATTGACTTGGACATTCTCTGCTTGACTTGGAACTGAAAAAACGACAGTACAGTTTTGCGAAACTTTTGATATCAAAAACAGGATGAACTCATTTCCTTTATGTCATACCACACGCTAGTGCGGCTTTTGATTTTGAAAGTGGCCTATTTGTTTTTACTCTACTCAAAATGTTTTTATACCAAATGAAAACTTGAATCTCTAAGTCTAAAACACTGAGAAAGTGGACACTGGACATACTTGTTCGGAAAAACGTCGGTAGTGTCGAAGAGCTTAGTTGGTTGTTAGCTTTTATATGAGCAGTAAGAACATAGAGTCTGCCTGGAACTAAGTTTGATATTGGGAAAATAGTAGAAGGCTTTTCAAACTCTCGGATTGTATTTTTGACTGTATCCAAAATCTGAAAAATTTATCAGAAAAAATAAAAGTTTTGAAGAATAGTTGATTGGTTGATAATTCGCTGAGCTAGAAATCGTTGCAACCCAAGTTACGGCAACAACGTTTTTTAGAAGAAATAAACTAAAAATTATCTTAACCTAAGCAATATAACTCCCAAGCTTCGTAATTACCTTAACCATGGCTGCCTAAAGATACGCCTGATTTGTCACATTTTGCAGAAATTTCCAGATTTTGCCAACTTTGAGCGACTATTTAAATGAATTTTTCTAAAAATTATATTTTTTTTGCCTTCTTTATTGGCTTCCTCAGGTGACACAACAGGTTTTAACATCATCAGATGTTGAAAAACAAAGACAACTTGATTTTGAAGATTTTAGTCAGACTGTTAATTTTTCAATAACAGTCTCATTGAGCGTTTTTCAACTTATTTTTTCTCATTTGCTACTGCATCCCCAAGGCTACAAAAAGCTTATATATCATTAACAGACAGCAAAAAGTGAAAAAATCCCAGAAAATGTCAGTCAAACACCAGCAGTAGCTGTAATCAAAATCTGCAAAATGTGACAAATCAGGCCGCATCTCCAGGTGGCCATACCTTAACAATGCATTATTACAACCTAGCAAAACTTTTTGATCTGATTTTAATTATAACCATTTTTAGGCTTGTCATTAAATTAAGTTGCCACTTTAAGAATAAATCCTGTTTTAACAAGGTCATTATCATTAAGTTTATGAAAACGCAGTTTTAGATTATAGGCTACGGCCGCTGACAAAGACTACTCCATGATGTCACCTTCAAAACGTAGACCATACTGGAGTCACCAGGGAGTGGTCCAGTTGAAATGGTAGCACTTGACTCTTCAACCTTGGTTGCTATGGGAGACTGTGATGGAGGTAGCACCATGAAAGCTGAAAAATACCGTTGGCTTTTTTACAACAATTTGTGTTTCGGTTTTATAAAATTAAACTATATTTAAAGCACAATTACATGTTTAACTTGCAACCTAGCTGTGGTTTAGCACAACAAACTTCAAACTGAGGATTTGTGGTTGGTTTTACTACGCTAAACACATGTGCTTTAGCGCTTACTTTTTTTAAAGAAAATGGGATGTATTAAAATGACTAGTTTCTTCTATTGCAGTATGCTTGTTATAATATGTTGTTCTACGTTGTTTCTATGTAGCCTACGTTGTTCTTTGTTTCAATGATTACTTTGTTGGTGTGCTTCATCCCCGGGCTGTTCCTTATTTTAAGTTGCTTGTTGTGGTAAGCAACCAGCCTTCATTTTTAGAACGGTTAAAGTTGGAGTGATCGCATTTTAACTTGGTTAAAACGTTGCTAATAAATTCAGCTTTAGTTTCATGACAATGCTATATGATACTTACGTATTGGTATTGTGTACTGGTTTGTCTTATTAGATCCAACGCAATCTTTTTCGACCACTAGGATAAAGGTCTTTCCGGGCTCAATCACGTTTTCTCCAAACGTGACCTATTGTCAAGCAGAAACAAGATTAACTCTCGAATTTTAAAGACAAGAAACAATCATTTTCCACCTCACAAAAATGCAACTCATTCCTACCGTTTGTAGAGCTGTAACATCAATCGCCAAAGCACCAATATTTTTAGTGGCCAAGACATTGCTTGGATCTCCATCAGGCGTAAGCGACAAGGTATGATATCCAGACGGGCTTGGCTGAGGATCAATGACAACTTCCAATTCAGTGTATCCAACATTGATGTCAACTTTACCAATGCTGCAAACTTTTTCAGAACCACCTGCGAGAAACCGAAAAACAAAATAACATACTAACATAATGTTTCATTATATAGACATTAACCAAGCGTTGTTGCTACTCTCTTAAAAGCCTCAACAGCTATTTTACCTTAGGCGGGATGGGTGAAACAAGATGTTAAGATCTTTAGAAGAGTATCAACTATATTTGCTTTAATTCGCTCTACTGAGCTTCCTTGTTTGGCGTTGAGCGCCCCTCTGACAAGGTTAATATTTATTAATTGTACATATATTTAGTTTCAATCAATAACCGAAAAAAGTTCTTGCAACTGTCCGACCCTTATATGATTTTCTTTTCATTTAACTTTCTTCAAAAAACTAAGTTGACCGTCATACCATAATCTATCGTGAACGTTGGTGGGTTGATACTTAATGTATCGTTGCTGACTGAGAACACTTGGACTTTGTAATTGAAGCCTGGAAGCAAGTCTGGTATTGGATACTCAGTTGAATATGTTGAACCATTGTGGAAAAATTCATTGCCAGGCTGCTTGATGATCTCAACAAAATATCTGAAACAAATTTTTTTTTTCACTTAAAAAGCAATCTCATAGCAACCATTAGCTTATTCATACACCGTCCTCGAAATTGTTGCTAAACGGTTGGATACAGCAATGTTAATTATAAAACGGTGCGACAACATACCGTACTTTGTTATTTTGTTATACCTTGTTATGAAAATTAAAACGTGTTTATTTTTAAATACAAAATCTATAAACTCCTACCAGTTTTCACTAGTTACATAATGTGATAACATAAAAATGTGCGGTTATAAAGTCTTTAGATATTTTACCTTTGAGCTTCTTCTACTTCGGACCAAGTAATATAGTTTGTTCCATTTATATTTTTAAGAGATAAATCATTCGGTGATCGAGGAATAGCTGTAAAAAGTGCAACAAAATTAATTAGAATTCCAATTTGCTTAGCGGGGAAAATGTAGAGTATACCGTACGAGTGTGGTAAGTTGGTTTAAATTAATTTTAGAAAATGTTTAAAAGTTAATACATTCCATGCCCTAGCTACTGTGACTGTATTTCTGCAGCTACTTGGTACTGCACAATTGCGTTGAAAGCAATGCGTTAATAGAATAAATGCTTTACTAGTTTTAAAATGCTTAACTTACGCAAGTCGAAAGTGCCAGTGTACGCCAAAGTTTCAATGAGGTCTTTTTGAGCAAACACCGATACGGTGTAGCCATATGCTCCTTTCAATGGGCCAGCCTCAACACTGTACAGTCCATCACTACTTAGGTCTGCCGCAGGTATTTTCAATATTGAAATGATCCTAAAAAACAAACTAACGATCAATTATATAAGTTACAATTATTAATCTTTACTATAAACAATGTTTAGCCTTACCTGTCCAGTGAACTTTTAAAAGTGATTTGGATGGTATAGTTGTCAACATCCTCAGAAATGGGGTTGAATTTGATGTTAATATATCCAGGAGACATAGGTTCAATGTTCAATGAAGGTGTCAAGGAAGAAACTGTAGCGTAAAACAAAGCAAAACAATTTTTTTTTAGTTTTTAATGCGAAACACTTGGGGTACAACACTAATTGTTTTGTTTAGATGTAAATAAAATTGCTGTATTCCTAAAGAGGACATCGTGTGATGTCGAAAATGTTCGATGTGAAATTTGTTTCAATGTATTTTTTTGTTTTCTGGAAATGTTAAAAATAGACGTAAACATGTTAAATCTGATTAAGTTACTCGGCTTCGTATTCTTACGGTACAATAGACAAATGGTTCTCTTAAAAACATATTTAAAAAAATTCACATACACGGCGGTATACTGGTGGGAGGTGTGTAAGTGCTCTCCTGGTTGTTTACGTTGTTATATGATGCAACACGAACCACGTAGGCTTCGCTGGGTAACAGGTCATCTCCAACGAAATAGGCATCATTTGTGACATAAAGCAGCGACAACAGCTCATTGTTTCCGAGAAAAACTCCGTCAAGCTTCACCCTATATTCCTGTGCATCAAAATAAATGTTTCAAGATGCAGTTGTCGAATATTAGGCATTATTTAAACGAATTCACTATTGTGTCCACAACAATCAGTGGTTACACATCCAGTCCATAAAATACTTGTCCATGAGTCGACAGATAAGGTTTTAACATTCCTCTGATCATGCTGACAACCTAATGATGCACATATTGAATCTTGTCTCGCACTTAATATCTAAAAATTAGATCTTGAGTGGTCGCTTATGCTTTATTGTACCTGTTGTGTTAAAACCTTTTGCACATCTCCGAGAACAACAGTGATTTGTCAAATAGAAGTGACAATTTGTCACAAGGATTCTTGTCGTCATCTGATATGCGGTGACATTTTGTTTATTTTTAAACTATGTTGTAGAATAACTTTCATTCAACTTTGATGCTATGCCAAAAAAAACATATTGCAATTGATCAGTTTAATAGAAAAACTAAAAATATAAGAATTGAATCGATTGCTCGACAACTAAATTTGTCTTACAGTTGCTTCTGGTACTGGAGACCATCGAACAAGAAGACGCGAGGCGTTTACGCGCTCTCCTGTGACTCCTGTTGGCTGTGGTGGACGCTGGAACGACCCACTAGCTTCCACAGGTTCAGATGTTTTAGGACCACTTTGTGTCAACAAAATCAAATCGTATCTGAAGAAAATGCATTTCGTCATTTGATTTAACATGATTCTAGCATTGGTTTAAACTCAAAACCATTGAAATTTCAAAACCAAATCTTATCGTGCTGTATTAATCATCGCTATGCAACTTTACAATAAATTAATAAAGTAAATACTATTTGCCAATTTTATTAGCTATTTCTACAGCCTAAGGGACTACAGTATCTAAAGTCAACAACTGCAGTTTTTGAGCGGAATCGACATTGATTAAAAATTCAGATATGTGTTTGAATAAAGTAATGTATAATCTTTTTTGTTCAACATCCTGTGGCCAGAATCAGTGTCATATTGATCAATCATGTTAAGCTGAAATAGTTGTATCTAGATTGCTTGAGCAATGGAACGAAGTCACCAAATCATGGACTTCTCACACTCAAGAAGCAAAGCATGGAGCATCACCAACAACCTTACTGAGCGCTCAACAAACTCTCCTCGCCAGTGCCCGTTTCTGCAAATGCCATCGCTTCCCATAGCTAGTGCAGAACGGGATCTACAAGACAAAGGACCGCAAGGCATGTCGCCTTATTGCAAAGGAAGTGTCTGCCCTGTGGCGAGTGGAAACACCATCAGATGAAACAATATCTAAAAATTTCACCTCAGAGGAGTTCACCACTCCCCTCCGCCTAGTGAAACCATACAAGTCTCTATGGCCGGATAAGATCTGCCCTGAGCTTTTTCACGCTGGCCTTGCTCTGAAGTCCTGGTTACGTAGATTCCTTTCTTCCCGCCTGCACCACCTCATAATCCCAAAAATCTGAGAAGAGCTTTAGTAGTTGCGATCCCTAAGCCTCACAAGCCATCAGAGGACCCAAGGAGTTATCGTCCGACATCCCTCCTTTGTGTTCTTCTCAAAATCTTCGAAAAGCTGATCTATGCCCGCGTCAACCCAATCATCGACCCTCTTCTTCCGAAAAAGCAAGCGTGGTTCCTGCGCGGAAAATCCACAGTAGGTCAGGTCACACTTTTGACCCGAAACAATCAAGGACAGCTTTGAAGCAAAAAAAAAGGCCGGCACTGTCTTTCTTGATCTCACAGCTGCCTGTGACACCGTATGGCTCCGCGGGCTTACTTGTAAGCTGCCTCGCTTGCTTCCTGACCGACATATGGTCCATATGATCATGAAACTTGTCAGGAATCAAAGCTTCACGCTCACCACCAGCAAATCAAGGCGAAGCAGACTGAGACGCCTAAAAAACGGTGTCCCACAAGGATCGGTCCTGGCTCCACTTCTCCAACATTTACACCCACGACCTGCCAACCACCGTCCCCGCAAAGCACGCTTAAGCGGACGACCTGGCAATTCTCCACTCCACAAAGTCGTGGGAAAACCTAGAAGACACCTTGAGCCAGGACATAAGAACCCTCTCATCCAATCCCCAGAAATGGCGACTGAAACTCAGTGAAATCAAAACGGTGGCAGCAGCTTTCCATCTACACAATCGGGAAGCTGATCGTGAGCTACAAGTTCAGAATAATGGAAATCCTCTGTCCTTCTGCCCTGAATCAAAATACCTTGGGGTGACATTAGACAGATCGCTCACATACCGCCACCATTTGGTGTCACTGCGCAAGAAACTGACATTCCGCCCTGCACTACAGTACTCAAGCGCCTGGCAGGCTCCAGCTGGGGGGCGATGGCTGACACTTTGCGTACAGCAGTCCTCGCCTTTGTCTATTCCTCAGCAGAGGACTGTAAGCCTGTTTGGTGCCGCGGTGCTCACTGCCACATCGACACTGCCATAAACTGCGTCCAGCGCACAGTGACCGGGTGCCTGCGTCCCACGCCGTTGGACAGTCTTCCCATTATCGCTGGCATCCATCCAACCTGCTGAGCTTCGTTGAGAAGAAGCCACTCTCTCTCTCTCGGTCAACGGGCATTAGAGCCTAACCGTCTTCACCATTCCAAGATTTCTGCTACACCAAGAGAGCACTCCCGTCAACTGAAATCAAGACACCCATTTGTGCCACTCGATCGAATTTTGATCAACGAAGCTGATAGACAAGACATTTCTGCTGCTAGACCAAAAGACTTTGGGTGGACCAAAAGTAGAACTGTGAATGGAAGTCAAGCACCACCAGACTCCATTCGTTCATCCACGATGTCGACACCTGTCCCACCGGTCTGACACCACCGACAGGTGTGGGTGCGCCTCAACCGTTTTCGTAAGGGCGTCGGCTTTTCCGATCAACCATGCACCAATGGGTGATGGCTTCTTTCTCTACTAGTGAAGGTGTTGCTGAGGAACAGACCGCAGACCAAATGATCAATGATTGCACTATCTTCAAGTCCCTTAATGGAATGGAAGGTCTGCATGTCTTGGATGATGATGCCAAAGGCTGGATGCTCTTTAGTAGCCTTCCAGCTTAGTCCGGAAACATAGTGAATCTGGAGTGGTAAAAGGATAGACCCTTGCCTCCAGAGGCTCACACGACGACGAGCTGTATTCTGTTTCATTCTTTCTCCGTTCGACTATCGCTTTGCAAATGTATCATATGTTAAGTAACATGATTACCTGCCAGGTATTGTACTGTCAAACACAGCACTGTACGATTTCTGACCGATGTTGGATTGTAATGTTTCTCTTGCAACTTCACGGTGTGTGTCGCCATCGAACAATATGGCGATGAAGGAAGACGACCCTCCTATTGGCCGATCGAATGTGAAACGGACATGAGTGTCATTTTGGCTTGCTCCAGTAATATTGACTCGGGCAGGATCTAAAATTGAATCCGAGTTTTTTGATTGGAGATTACTTTTATTAAATTGCAAATTTAGGCTGCATTGATTTATTGTTTAGTTCAATGCAACGGATAAGTTATGTTCAATAAATAGTTATGGACACGAAAATTGATATCTTTGCTTTCCCATCCACTTAAACAAAATATTCAACGTACAAGCGTAAGTTTGGACAAACAATATATTTATACAATTCAAGCTTAGGCTCCCTCCAATCACTTACTCCACTATCCTTAAGGCTTAAACTCTTAACGGCAATGCTATCCTACTGTAGTTAAATGTATAACGTTATAATTAGAATTGTGGAGCTTGAAATTTCGTTAGTACATAATACATAAAGGTTTTGATTGAAATTTATTAAACAAACCTGTCCAGTATTCTTCCGTGATGGGTTCATTTCCTGGCTCACGTTCACCTTCTGAATTGAGTGTTTCAGTGGAAAGAGAAAATCTAATACCGGGTTGAATTTGAGACGTATCAACATTCTCTGGTATGTCTTTAATCTCCTAAAGTTTTAGAATATTTAAACTACTCTACAGTATACTTAAAAAATCATAACTATGTTGATCTTATCAATTACTTTTTAATTCTTATGTTATTAGAATGAATCCGTGCTTTTATTTACACTTTCGAGAGTCAAGAGGCTTTATCTTTTATCACCTTTGAAACGGTTGCAGTGATCTAGACTTTTGTTTCTTGGTTATAAGTTACATCAGCACAAGTATTGAGCACTTATTGAGTAATTATTTTTACTCCAATTTTAGCACACCGCGGGTCCCGTTTGAAGTGCCATAGGCTGCTTAGTTGATAATGTTCTCCGCGCTGTGTTCCTTTATGTCACGCTCACAGATTGCAGGCTCTATCCTTGTGCAATGTACAGCCCAATAATGTTACTCACATGAGAGTCCCACTCAAGCTTTCCTCGGAAAACTCAGCCTTGAAACCAAGATCTGAGACAGCTTATATCCTAGTTTGTTTAATGTCAATGACTTTTATGTTGAACAAAAGGTAGATTATTGAGCAATATCACATCTCAATGGTTTTCAAAATACGCTTTATCATTTTCAAGTTACGACATGGAACCTAATACAAAGGAGGCTGTACCCAAAGTCAGATAGTTTCACTCACCAAGTCAAAGTCTACACCCCCGGGTGGAAGACTGCACTGAATGTCGGTCCCAGTAGTTTCGAGATCTCTGACAAAACCAGATTTACAATAACAAGTGTATCCTCTGCTTAGACTCAAACACTCGGCGTTTTCCGAACATGGAACGATTCCATATCCAATATCACAATTGTCGCAACCTGCGTGAAAAAATTGAATAAAAAGTTGACAGTTTATCAAATTAAACTACGGAGGAAAATTTGAAGTTAAAGGAATAAGAAAAAAATGACAGTTGAAATTGCAAATTAATTCATAAACATTTACGGATTGCAGTTGAATGACAAACTCTCAAAGATTACACCAAAAGACCATTAAATGATTTTTAGATGTTCGCTCTGGTTAGCTTTTTGCTTGACATTTTGCACTCATTTGGTGAAGTCAATAATATTTATTTTATAAAAGTTCACATTTAAAAATAAAACTTAATTGTTTTGTAATTGAATGATTGCACTTGAAAGTGATCAAAGTAAAGTTACCTGTAAAAGTAACAGATGACAATTCAACTTGATTAGCCATTGGCGGGGATAAGAAAACACTCTCAGAAATTTGCTGCAGTTGCTCAGTCCATTGTGTGGGATCTGCATAACAATTAAGGAAATGTAAGACATTCTGCTAAGCGTTTTCATAAAAAATCTTTCTATTTAAGCTAATTGGTAAACATCATCAATTAAAAAATAAAAATAAGAATAACTTATCACGTTGACTGGTACCTACTTGGATTTCCATCTGGAGCGTTGAAGTAAACTCGATATTGTATAACTGTCACGTTTTCAAAGGGGGTTGCAAAAAGTCTGTTGATATTAACACCTTCCAGAGTGCGGTAGACCCTTTCCAATGCACTAGAAAGCTGCAATGGATTGTATCAACACATAAAAGATTAAATAAAACTCCACATCGTCTTCATATTCTATAATAATTTGTAAGTTACGCATCCGTTTGTTGCAATAAACAAAAATATGCACGCACAACGAGTAATAAAATAATATAATCCGTTCTTCTGGTGCAAATTCAGTTAAAATATCACAAGATGTGTAAGGTGATATATTGATTTTATTCCGACGTTTCGTCAATCAGACACGACTGACTTCTTCAAGAAGCTGGGTTTACACATTCTTATGATAGTTTAGCTTTAGCTTACTTTACACCAGAAGAACGCATCATGTTATTTAACTAAATGCCTCTTGAACAGCCTCATTTCATTTTTAGTAAGATAATATTTAGCCTACATTTCAAGCACTATGTCAACGGCATAACAGCCTTCATGCTCATTGTTTCATTTAAAGTCATGAACAACTTCAGTACAAATGACACCAACCTTAGTTGTCCACTTGGCTTCAAGAACAATTTTTCCCAATGGATCAGAAGGAAAACTCAGTTTCACAACGAATTGGCTTTTCACGCAATTACCAACTAAGAAACAAATAAACAGAAATCAATGAAAAAACAATTTAGTTTAAAAGTTGACTTAAGTTTAGCTTAGAAGTAAATGAACTTTAAAGTTACAAGACGTATGTTAACTGATAAGAATGCTCACAACAATTAAAATATTCTTACACATGATGTACATCAAAACTAAGTGATAAGTTTAAGAACTTGCCAGGTAATGTTATCTTTGGCGTTCCATCGTATCCTGGTGAAGCTTCTGCAAATTTATCAAAGAATATGTTATCCACAGGACCACAGATCACTTATCTTTTTATTCATACATTATCATACTTGATGCATGTGGCTGATTTGATACAGATATTGGCGACCTTGATTTACCAAACCTCTCTATCATTTGACATCACCATATAATAATAATTGATTTGGACTGTTGTGTCTGTTATGTTTGTGGCTGTTTATTCAGGCTGTTCCATTACTTTGGTTTTGTTGGCGTCTGCTTCCATTTCCTAGTAGGATACCATGTTTTATTTCCTTGCATTATTACACGATAATGTGCTGTTTTGCATGGAAGTAAATATTTATTTAAAACACAATGTACAATTATTTAGTTACCTGGAATAGGTTTGTTTATATTTATATTACCTTATATTACCGTGAGTATTTTAGTGCAAAAAATACAATTTTAATTTATCAGCAATGTATTGGTGTTTTTAATATTATCGTGAGCACAAAACGGAAGTTAGTAAAGTCAAGTTTGGATGCAAATTTTAATCAAATTTTAATACCGCACGTATTATTGGAAAAGATAGTGCTCAGTTTATTATTAAATTTATATTGAAATACTGGATGAGTGATATTGATAGTTTTCTTTGGATTAGGTTGCAGCTATTTACCTGTAGTCTTTTCCATAACGCTGTCGGTGAAGGTTCCTAAACCAGCCTCTGTCACAGCTGCGACTTGAAATTCGTATTCCAAGGAATCTTTCAGACCGGCGATAGTTATGCGGTTTTCACGGCCAGGAACCTATATTGGTCATGGCAAGTAATATCTACCTGTACTGGCTAAGTTATAACGTGAATCATTCTCAAAATAGTAAACAGGTGATCATAACGACAAGCGCATTTGGAAACTATTAAACCAACTAGTGCCTAGAGAAATTTGTTTAACGGTTTTATGTAGTGTTAGTAAAGGTAATGTGCATATTTAGCTGTTCAATAACTCATCAACAAATGTCGTGTACACATGATAAACATTGGCTACTTACCTGTTTAAACAAAAACTTTGCACATGCAGAAACATCCTCGCTGGGGCAGTCTTTAAGCGTTAACCTGTATTGAATGATGTATACTTGTATGTTGCCATTGGGTTCATCTGGTCTGTTCCAGAACAAGGTGATGGTACTTGGTGAGGTTTTTGACGATATTACTTGAAAATCGGTTGGTTTCGACGGTACTAAAATACAAAAGAAAAACACGCAATCATTTCATAACGTCCATAATATCTGTGATAAAGTTATGAAATTCAAGTTATTTTGAATAAATTAGATAACAAAACATTTTTCAGTTATGAAATTTACATACATATTTCTATTTAGTTTGATGCTTTTACAATGCATTATTGCATTATAAGATGTAAAAATGTACATACAGTAGGCTAGTATGCTTAACGCACGTAAAACTGACAACGTCTGGTACTTTATTTTAAAAGAATCCTTGCTAAATTTCTATTACTTTATGAAAACATTATTTGAAAACGGAAGCGTTGATGACCTAAACAAGGATTCAAACTGTCTTGCGCTACAGGTGACGATAGCGGTTGTTTTCAGGAATCGCCCATCGACACGTTGTAAATGAATGGAGAAAAGTTGGAAAACAAATATAGTTACATGTACATTGACTACTAATTTGTTCAAAAATGCCCTCTATCAAACAATTTTTTTTATGTGCGCACACTAGAAAATGCTATTCACTGACTAGTTGGCCTATCAACCCACCGTTCGGTGATGTCTCAACTTGTATCCCAAGAATTAAATAATAAAGAAATATATAAAACAGCAAACACTGTACTTACAGCCATCCAGTGTTTTTGTCTCGCACGATCTGACGCCATTATAAAGATGACCTTCAGAGTTGATGATGCGCACTGCTAGCCGATAATCTGTTGCCGCTTCCAAGCCGCTTACGCGATACGACGAAACGTCACGACCGAGAGCAAAGTAATTCAAGAAAGGTATGACGTCCTTCAATTGAAAAGAAGTTTTGGTTAACTAAGTAGGCCTACTGATAAGTTAACTGGCACTTTAATAACTATTGCAAAAGTATTGTCATACTATTAATGTCAAATTTAATGACATCAAGTAATTTCACTGCAGCGTTTCAATCTTACCGTTTCTATTAGATAGTCCAGTTTGTCAGTGTATGAATCAAAATTTTGGTAGTCAAACAAAGCATCAGTTACAGATGAATCTTCGAAAGGATTTCCATTGAACCAGCTGACAATATACTGCAAGCAGATACAAAATTAGGGTAAACTTCTTTGAAAGACCAATACATTAGGCATTTTTGGGATCTTTTTTCTGATGTATTACTTCTGTTAACACACTGATAAAACCACAGACTCGATATTTTGAAATAAGCTATGCGCAATTCCCAATTAGATTAACTTCTAAAATGTCGTATATGGTACAACGTTTACATAGTCCTTAAATCGTATAGAAGGATAGAGACATCACACTTGAATGATATTTGGGTATGGTAGTACTGTAAACAACTTATAATTGATAAAAGGACTTATCGAAATATTACTTGTGATATGACAGAACTGTTTTTCCAGGTTTCGTCAACGTTCCAATTCAACGTTATACTTGAAGAATCTTCCACAATGCATTCGAAATCCACAAGCCCCACCAAAGCTAAATAGATCAATAAAGTGCAATGGTCATTGGAAGCCCAGACAGAAAAATCCGTCATTTCTACATTGATTCAACGTCTGCAGACGTTGAATCAATGTATAAATGACGATGTTTGCTGTCTGTAAGGGTACATTTTTCTTAATTAGAAGAGATTGTTTAGATTTTCATTTAACTTTCAATTGTTTGATTCTTTGAGCTACTTCCCATCATCACATGTCAGCTTCAAGATACCGCTGGCATCTCTAGCAATGATGTCGGTATGCAGTATGACAAGTTTAGTTAGTTTTACATAATAGTAACCAAAGACTTAATAACAGTAGTTATTACGTTCGCACTGTTTTCCATCTCCCACAAACCCAACACCACAAGAGCAGGAAAAAGATCCTTCTGTGTTAGAGCACGTCGCGTTTTTATCACATGGATACGCATCACACTCATCGTCATCTAGAAATTTCAACAATTTTTTTATTACAACTTAGGAAAAAAATAATACAAAACTGGTCAAAGTTTTCTAAAACTCATACAAAGCAAAAGCAGTTGAAAATAAACTGTTTTTTCTTAACATTACCTTGATTTTTCATGTCAAATAAAAAATGCCTATGGTTCAACTAAAACTTACGTGAAAAAGATATATAAAATAATTAGCTTGCGCACAGTTGAGGTTATTTTTTTTGAAATGAAATGAAACTTAACAACAATTTTTTAAAAATCAAATAAAAACCTTGACAAATTGGCACTGGATGATCAAAACTTCCATCTTCTTGACAGAAAATGGTAGATTCCCCATTCAGGTGAAAGCCATCGTTACAAACGAAGTTGAGAAGACCATTGCTGAGAAATTGTTCATCGTCAGTGAATCCATTCTCCAATTGACCAGGATAATCGCAAAAGCCTGAAATCGACCTTGATTTAGATTTTATACATTTTCCTAAAATCTTACATAGCCTACTGTCTGACATTTCGTTCTGAAATAGTTTTAATTTGAGAGATTCTTTCCTCATCTTCTTCAAGACGAAACAAACAACAGGGCATTGCAGTAATAATTTAACTGTTCAAAAATTTACAGTATACAGAATGAGACTGTTCACCAGGCATTATAATTATGACTGTTTTTTGCGTTCTTCCGGTGACTGTAGACTAGACTACCACAAGATGTTAGTTCGGAAATAAAAGCTAGTTATCATTTCAGCATCTTGTGATAGCCTAGCCTACAGTCATAGGAAAACTCAAGTATTAATTGATAATTCTAAAATTTATGTTAGTTGAAGGAAAGTATTTGTTGTTTTCAGGATACTTACTCAAGGTAAAGTTCACTTTAGCCACACTTGGAGTGCCAGTTTTGTGGACAGCACGAACAGTTATGGTGAATTCAAAACCAGGTCGTAAGCCTTGTGGCATGATGCGGTAACTTGATCCTTCGGTTGCATCTATATTTAAAGACGATAGCGCTCTGAAAAACAAGGTATTGGTCGTTTCCTCCGAACCTGTTTCGATCAAAAGTCACTCACAATTCTATTCAATTTGCATTTCTAAAATGAAAAAAAAATCATAATGAGTCTTAAGTTTGTGGAATATACTCTACTTTACTTTGAATTGATGTTCATATTGTTTAGAATGGTGCAAGTTTGTTGTGCTTTTTTGTTTTTTTTTTATATAATTTTGTATTCAAAAATGCCTGCTGTCTGTCGTTACAAAGCAGTCAAATTAAGTAAAAACCTTTCAGGGTCTTGAGCAAGAGAAATGTTGACAAGAAATTGCAACACATCTTCTTGTGTTTTCTGGAGTATGATATTCACTGTAGTTGAATTTACCGGCTTGACAGTTATTGTTACCGCTGTGGATTGTGCTGAAAAAAACAATAGTAGGCTAAGCTTTACGCTGCGAAAGCTTTATCAATAAATTATACTAGTTTCCGAGCCTGATAGATTTTATTTACTTGTTATGCTTAATCATTTGATTGCATCCTAACTGAAGAATCTTTGTATAAATTTTCATTTTTTAATAACATTAGAAAAACGGAACGGAAGTTAAGAGATATGAGCGTATCCTTTATCACTTATTTATCGAAACGTATCCAGTCTCCAAGTTACAAAGCATCAAAGCGCTACTCAATAATCAACTCAACCAAGTTAGAGTACAGTCCACTCACGTTTTGTGGGTCCTGTCGTAGAATTGATGAATCCACCACTCACAACGTTGTCTATGCTTGCACGTAATTGTGCAACTTCCTTTACAACTGGTTTTGGGTTTTTCAAATTTACAGCCTAAAATAAATAATTTTATTCATTGTAGTTTTTTTAATTAATCTAACCGAAAGCACTTCCGCAATGAATTGTTGTTACTGTCAACAAACAGTCCAGCAATCAAGCCCAGATATCTTTAAAATAAAAACGAAATAAGTAAATTTTTGACCAACCGAAATTGAAAACAAAAGCAATGAACAAGCAAGGAAGAAGCCAAATAGCACAAAGAGCTTTAGATAATGAAGGGAGTGTAGTTTTTATAACGGCAGTGAACCAGTCAATGATAAGAGGAGTCGAAAAATTTAACATTAAGACAAGGATTCATATAAGTAGGAGATTGCCAACTCGGCTACGATATCCAACAAGTGGAGATAAAAGTGTTGTCCGATATTTTTTACGTTTTTTGAAACAATATTATATTGATATTTTTAAAGTAGTGGTCGTCCAATACATGCAAGTAACCAACTATTCTAAAACTAATCTAAAGCAGTTTTATTATCCACTTGTCAAACTATCATATTTTTTTGCAAATTTAACTTCTCCTGTGCATACAATATATTATCTGAAAACAATTACCGAATTTAACATTTAAAACATGAAACTTTTTGTTCCTGAGATGTATTTTAAGCTTCATGCTTAGCAGGCTAATATGTTTTTTAAACCTGAGTTTTATTTAATTCAAGTTTTGTTTGTTAATAAGTTCACATTCTTATTGCAAAGTAACAAAGCTACAAATTGCTTTAACTCAATCTTGTGCAACTTTAAACTGCAGGTTAGTTTTGTATGGACAAGCTTCGGGCGACCACTACTTTAAAAATGCCAAAAAAACATTTTTTCTAAAAAGTTTAAAAATATCTGGCAGCACCTTTACCTTCACTTGTCGGATATCGCAGCCGAGTTGATCATCCCGTAATTCTATGAGTCCCTATATTAAAATAGTGAACCGTGGAAAGCAATTATTAGAAAACTTGTCAATTGGTTGGCTAACGTACGATTTCAACAACGTTGCTGAGCATGTTGGAATCAATCAACTAAACGTCATATGACGTTGCTTCTTCTATGGATTCTCACGATAACTGTCAACCATCAAATACGATTTTGAATGTTTAATTTATTTCGTATCATATTTCAAGGTCAAAAGCAGACAATCCATAAACTTTAAACTTACTATTGCCGATCCATTTGCAAAATTTTGTAACTGAACGTTACTGGGTGGAGGTAATCCATCTAAAAAAGAATATAAGTTATTTGAACGTGGAAAAGACGTTTTAAAATGACCCAATACGACAATGATTTTATTCTCACCAATAAGGAAGAACTGTCTTTGGGGAAGGCCAATGGATCCTCCACTGACAGGCCATATTGTGACAACGTATGTTATTCCTGGAACTAGTTTGCGATTCAACTGAACGATTAATGGGTTGGTTGCAGACAACTGAAAATGATAGATAAAAACAAAACTGCAAATATGTTTGTATAAATTCTTGTTTCTTACAAAACATTATGAAAAGTATTTTTTAGTACAATTAGACGTCATCATCATATCCTTTCGTTTTTTCAATCTACAATCTTTGCAGGGCATTTTTACACTCATAAACCCCATTCTAGATGACTGGCTAGAGATATATTATGTAAACTATTAACTTGGTAAAATTAATTTTACGCCATAAAAATATTTAAAATTAAATATCACGTTACGTGTGGATTCATACTTCGAAATTAGGTCCTACCAAAGTAAGTTATACAACACATTTTCGATCGTTACCTGGCTGTTATAAATGATTTCATTTGGATTTTCAAGAGTTGACAAAGTCAAGTAAACATAATCGGATGACATCTCACTCGGTTGCGTATACGAAATCAGCAGTGTGGGAAACTTCCTGACAAGTTTTGTGATTTCGACATTTTCTACGGCAACAGGACCTGTTTTAAATGACAAACAAGTAGTAGATTTGTCGATTTATTTTGAAAACTTGTCAAAAACACAAAACTTTGAGTGATTTTTTTCACAGTAACTAAACTGATCATATTATGTGTAACTTACGAAGAATGAAGCTTTTTCTTGAAACTTCAATTTGTTTGTTCTGATAGTTGACAAGTAAAGTCACAAAGTATTCGGTTGATAGTTGTAAATTGTGCAGAGCTGATCGATAATTTGACGCTCCTCGGATCATATCAAGCCTTTGCGAAGACAGCAGCCTGAAAAAAGGGACGACATATACAAAGTTGAAACAATAGAATGATTGAATTTCTAATTCTGCCAACGTACTCTGGGGCAGGGATCCTCAAAAATTCTTGTACTAAACTCCACCTTCTTTATGTAACCCACCATGTAAAAAAAAAACACTACTGTTTATTTTAAGTCCTACCTGCCAGGATCATTTGCATCAGCAAGATTGACAGTGTAGAAGCCAACATTACCAAGGTCAGAGTTGAAAGAGACAAATACAGTTGAACGATTGTATGGCTGAATGGTGATTGGTATAGTGCTGGATAATGCTGAACAAACAAGCAAGAACTTGAAGACATAAGCTATCTCAAATTAATCAGTCAATTGGCCACCTAAAGATACGGCCTGATTTGTCACATTTTGCAGAAATTTCCAGGTTTTTCTAACTTTGGGCGAAAGTTTAAATAATTTTTTTTAAAAATTATATTTTTACGCTTTCTTTATTCTTTTCCCCAAATGACACAATAGGTTTTAACATCTTCACATGTTCAAAAACAAAGAAAATTTGATTTCGAAGATTTTAGTCAGACTGTTAATTTTCAATAACAGTCTCATTTTGCGTTTTTCAACTTACTTTTTCTCATTTGCTACTGCTTCCCCAAGGCAACAAAAAAGTTTTATGTCATTAGGAAACCGCAAAAAGTAAAAACATCTCAAAAAATGTCAGTCAAGCACCAGCAGTAGCTGTAATCAAAATCTGCAAAATGTGACAAATCAGGCCGCATCTCCAGGTGGCCATGTATGAGTATGAATTCAATGAATGAGTAGCGTTGCTGCATCGTTAAATTACAGCCAAGACGGAGTATTGCGTTTGATAGTCAGAAGTGAGGACTTCCATGATTTGTATTTTGTTCGAACGCGTGTCACGTGCCTGCATTGCACACCTATGTGATTTGTTTTTTGCCTGGTGGTTTAGGCTACTTGTTATCCTTCTTGTGCCAGTCGTCGAGTTTCTGCTGTTCGGTTCAGAGCTATCGTTTGTGGTTAGTGCATAGATAGTCAAATTGAACTTCTAATTGTGACTTTTTTTTTAAGCTGACTTTCTTTTTTATATGTATAAGCAGAGAGAATGAAAACATAATGGTGTGTTGAAAATGTGTAAAAGTTTATTTTATTTATGTTACATCCGTATAGCCTATTTCTTTGCATGAACAATAAAATATCATCCCTTGACGTTACTCAGTTTTATATGTCTATGGTATAACTAATTGAATCCTCTACCAAAGCTTTATTAAAGGTCTATAAAAAGGAGTCTAAATTTATAAAAGAGATGCAACTTTATTGATGACTTACCAGTGGTGAAGTTACTCCTGACAGCAGCAAGATAGTTCAATCCCGATTTAGCTGTCACTACGACCGTGTATTTAACTCCTGCTTGTAAATTTCTCAAAACAATACCATACTGTAACGTCCGGCTGGTAGCCCCTTCCAAGTTGTATGTCAGGAATACACTGCAAAATTGCAAAAAAATACAAAATTGAACATCAAACTTAACTTGAAGTAAGAAAGACGTTTTCCTTTTTTCAAACGTCTTTTTTATCTTTTTTCTGAGCGGTAGAATCTTTTAGAATCTTTCTTGAGCGGTAGAATCTCTTGTATCTCTTTTCTGAGCGGTAGAATCTTTTATTTTCTTTGCAGAGTGGAAGGCTGAAGCACGCACTTGGGAGCTTTTTTCTTTGAACACAAGGCGAGCAAGCAGAGTATAGAGTCTTGCTCAAGGTCACGACGAACAATGTTGAAAAAAAATTGAACACCAAGCGTTTAGATTCCGAGTCCAATGCGGTACTCATGCTTTTGGCAATAAATAAACAGAAATTTCACAAATCTATTCTGCAGAAATTCTATGTTTTCTATGTTTTCTGCAGAAATGTTCAAAGCTTACTTTTCTGGTTGCCGAGCAAACGAAACATTGATCACGTAGTTATCAACATTCTCCGGACCCGATGAAAAGATAATTTTGACACTGGTGTCGTTCATACGCTCCGTTCTTACAGAGAATGGTAGATAGGCAACTGAAAATTCAAACGCACTGGTAATGCAAAGAAAAAAATGATTAAAATTTTGTAGGTAATTGTTGATAAGAATCGATAGCGTAGTTCTTAGGAGTAGCCTAATTGTAGCAGCAATACTTTACGGCGCTGTAAGGAGATCTTTCCTCTTCAAAAGGTTAGTGAGATCATACAGATTACGTATATGCAAAGGGCAGCAAAACATCTAGCCTGTCTATGAACTAACACAAATTATAGATGTCAACTTACTTCTTTAAATTGTCAAAGCATTGGGTAGCAATTTTAAAATGGACAACTGTCTGTACTAGTTCAAACTTACGTATTATAAGTTATTACCCTATCAATTTTAAATTCTGTATCTCAAAATTTTAATACTTTTAATTATAGTGTGTTATTAGCATATAGACCATATGATAAGCAGTTATGCATGATCACTCAAAGAAAACTATTAGAATTTTTTTTTCAATTGCAATTGGATATAATTATGAACAGTAAACATTTCTGACAGCTCTCCCAGTAAAAAAAAGTTGTCTTTTTAGCATTTCTTCAGTATAGCTCAAGTTGAAGCAACGTGAAAACGTTTGCATGCTGAGCTCTCACTTAATGTTTGACCGGTGACTGGAAGACTGTATCTGCTTAGCCAGTTTTCACGAATTGCTCTGATCTGCACAAGGTGAATGTTTCCTGGTGTTAGACCGTCCAGCTGGAGAAGAGTTGAATTTGTTTCGAAATCCTGAAATTTAATACATTTTGCTGTTTGAAAGAAAATCTGGAACATAAATCTAAGTCACTAAGTTCAAATAGACTTTAAGACACTAAAAGATTTAGAGTTGTCTGGGAATTAGATAAAACTTATCTCAGACTTAGGCTACTTCTCAGTGTACGTAAACAGAATAATATAAAAGTTAAAGTTGTTTGAAATTAACTTTTAAGAACTTACGTTTTGAACAGTTTGATTGTTGTGGTTATATCGAAGGCTCACTAGGTATGATGCTGCCGCTTCAACGTCGTCCCAAGATATCTAAAATTGTTTAGGACAATATTAATCACAAAAAGTAATTGCAAACTTTTTTTATTGGAAATGAATGGGCAAATATAGCACCCAATTTATTGAAAAATAAAATGCTTGTATAGCCTATTACATCCACGTTACAAGAAGAATTTACAAGGCGAAAAGCTACAACAAAGTGACCAAAACATTACCGTTGCTGTTGTTTCCGTGAAATTGAAGAATTGAACGTTTTGAGGCGTACTCAACACGTCTGCAACAGATACAAGAAATTTTAGTTAAAAAAGCAACACTTTAAATCAAAAACTTATTACATTCGCAGTGTAGTGAGCTATAGGTGAAGGCATAAATTATACTGTACTACTGTTGTGTATTTTCAGTTATTTTTTTATTTATATTGTGTAGTTGAATCTCCACCTACCACTCGCATTCTTTTCACCCATATTCTCCTGCTTCAGTTTAAACTGACGGCACATTAAAGAAGGATTTAAGCATATACTGACGCTGATAGAAGTCCAGTTAGGGTTGAGCGGTCAAATAATATTCAATTATCTAAGTTCTATTTTATCAGATTAAACCAAACACTGGACCATAGACTGCTTCATAGAGAGTCCATGACTAGACTCCTATCAGCATCAATATGCTTGGAATCCTATTTTGCATCGTCAGTTTAAACTGACGACATGGATTAAATTAAGGTCAAGCATGTTGCCGCATTCCGACTATTTTCCATTTGCTTTGATTACACTTTAATCGGCGTTTTAGTGCACTTTATACTGCTTTATCGGTATTCTTCATTTCTCGATTTGCAACAAACCTAAGTTGTATGACTCTGACGGTATAAGGCAAAAACACAACACTTACTATAAGGGAAGGCGTGGCTCACAGGAATACTGGTAGTATTTCCAACAACGGCTACCACGTTTACAATGTATTCGCTACCTGGCACCAGTCCTTCCGACAGGCGGATCGTAAACGGGCTGTTTGGGTTCAACTCCTTAAAGAATAAAAATTTTGAAGTAAACTATCCATGCATGTGCTTCTTCATTATATCAAGATAACTATTTGCTTCAGCGCCAAAGCGTGCCATTCTGGAATTACCAGCAGCCTATTTCATCAATGAACAGTTGAAAATTGCAGTATCATCTCTCACCTCATTGGTGTATATTATGTGCTCTGGATTGTTCATTGGATATATGGTCAAGATGAATCGTTCTACAACTTCTGTTGAGTTCGGAGTCAGTTCGATCTGTACTTCCGGAGTAATGTTCCAAACGTATTGTATATTTATGTCAATAGCCGCAATTGGACCTGAAAGTACCGTAATGCAAAAAATAAAAATTTGCATTGCAATAAGGAGTAGGATAACATCTAGTAAGGATTTTTTGGTAAACGTTTTAGCAATATACAAAAACTATCTGAAGCCTGGTAGGAAATTCAACAGTTTTGGTAGTTAGAAGTTTACAAGTTATAATTTACTTTTGAAACTTCTCCTAAAACTTTGAAGTTAGTGTTGGGTTGATCTTTGAGTCCTTTTTCAAGAATAGGTGAGACAAGCTCCACGTGGTGTCGAGTAAATGCAATATTTATTTTTAAAAAGTATTCAAACAAACAATAATATCAAAACCCACTGTCTGTACAATACTTTTAGAAGAATCACATTTCACTTTTTCTACGCTGAAACAAAAACAACTCACGCGTAGTGACAGCAAGTGGGCTTCTGTATGTGCTCAAAATGTCAGTGGTGTTGCTGAAAGTGGCGACAGTGACCGTGTAAGTGTGGCCAGGAATCACATCATGTTGGGTAAAGCTTGTGTCTTTCGTTTCGTAGACAAGGGTTTTTTCGGTTTTATCGTTTTTAAACAGCCCAGTCACTCTGACGATGTAGCTCTGTGGTGAAGGCATTAACATTAAAAATAAGCAAAACCAAAAGAAGTATCCACAGATCTAGCATTTGTACTGACTGCTCAAAAATGAAAGAAATCTTTTAAAACGCAGTAGTAAAGGTTTACCAGCCCTTACTTGAGCGTTTGGTACAGGATCCCACTTCACGGTGAATGAAGTTGATTCAGTGTTGTTGACTGCTGTACCGGTGGGCTCATCAGGAGGAATCAAATTGAAGTCAAGTCTCGATGGTTCCGACGTCTTGGGGCCACTTTGAGTAATAACGGCTACGCTGTATCTGAAATGTATTAAAAGGATCAAAATCACTAGAGTATTTTTTCAAAGTAAGATAACTTCCTGCATTGTAACAGCTACATAAATCTGCCTTATCCTTTCAATATTTATTAAAAACAAACGCACTTTGATGCCCATATTGCTCGTGAAAAAAAAAACATAACAGACATTTGTGGCGAAAAGTTTATGATTGTTATCTCTATCACATTAGCAAAGTTACATGAATCAAAAAATTGTTGAGTTTTTTGCTACCCTTAAATTTAATTATTAATAGTTTTTTTTCATCAATGATGAAAAAGTTCTTACTTTCCTGTCTCGGAAGTATCAAAGGAAACCGTATACGTGTCTTGTCCATCCTTTGTTTGGACTGTTTGTTGACCAAGTTCTTGAGAGTTGTTCGTTTTGAGCAAAATAACAACGTAGGCAGAGGATCCTCCTATGACTCGGTCGAACGTGAAGTGTAACTGATTCAAATTGAAGCCAACTTGAATTGACGTTATCTGGGCAGGATCTGCATATAAGAAGTTGTTGGTAATGCATTGTATACGGCTCTGTAAGTAATGCTTTTTCTTTTGATTCAGCAGATTATCTTTTAGCAAACGGTAACAGAACAACGTTAAAGATGACACACCACAGTCACCACAGTACCTATAAAAGTCATAATTTAAAAGAATATTAATCAAATGAATGCACTGCATCCTACAAATAAATACCAACTTAGGTTCTTATTTTTATTTTGCTATATTTGATACTTCTCTGATTGGTTTATTGCAGAACAGCAAGAAATAAAATAAGTATTATTTTTGCTCACACTTCTGTATGAGTGAATGTGAACACTTTCAATGGTACCTAATCTTTTGGACAAAATCTACTCATGAAATGACAGCAAACAACATTTTTATTAAATTTTCAGCAAGACAAACTAATTAAGCTGACAAGAACATTTTAGGACACTGCGTGATAGTGATAACTCTGAGAAGATGGACTAGCTCAGCATTTGTTCATGAAAGACCACATTCGCTATGATAAAGCAGCCGAGAAGTCATAAAATACTGTAATTTTCGTGAAATATTAAGTGGTGAATGACTATCTCGGTAGACGATCACAAAATGTGTGAAACATCATATCGATGCTTAATTAATGAAAATAAGTCAAATGCCACATCAAAATGAACCTGACACAAAAATTTCTACAAGGAAGCAACGTGATTTGAAAAGTGCAATTATTTACTAATCTAGTTTCATGACCCATCATTTAGCCAGTAAAACCGATATAAAAGTCTTGACTTCAAAAATAAATGATAAAAACAATTTGTTCACTTATTTATTATATTTAACATCTTCAAGTTTATTACATATAGAAACACAAAACTACGCAACAAATTAAGTAATAATTTTTAAGTAAGTAAGTAATTTTGTTGCGAAGTTTTGTGTTTCTATATGTAATAAACTTGAAGATATTAAACTTGATCACGTTACTCGGCTTCGTATGCCTATGGTTCAACAAGACAAACTTTCTACCGAAGCTCTATTATTTATTATAATTATATGTTATGTTTACTTGTCGGTAACGATAACGAAAATATTAGTTACAACATGCAACCAATATCCGCCAGAAAACATACTGTAAAACTCAGCAAATCGAGTTTTGTCATTGTCATATTTTCTTGTGAAGGATAATCGTTCAGATTTTACTTACTTGTCCAAAACTGGATTTGTTCAGAAACTTTCTGGCGGGTTTCAGAAATGGATTGAATTTTAACGGAATATTTTGAACCAGGAACTAAGTTTGTCAATAGAACTTGCGTGCCAGTTACTCGTTTCGTGACCACTTTGCTTTGAGAATCGGTATAGTATTGGAGTTGAAACGAATTTGGAAATCCGGAAACTCTATTCCACTGGAGGATTGCAGACGTTGTTTCAACCACTGTAGCCTCCATTTCAAAAAGAAGAGGTTCTGTTGCACAGTTGTTTTTGTTTATAGAAAACTAAATTAAATTAATTAGTAATTTGTTACAGCAAATTTTTCATAAACAATTTATCAAATTTTTGTTCGATCTATCTTCAAATATTCTTAAATGACTACAAGTATTTTTGAATGAACACAGCTGAAATTAAAAGGAAAACCTATAACACATCTTATATTGTTTTGCAAAATGTAACAAACTTATGCATAACATGTTGCTGCTGTAGGATGCTTGTAAAGATCTATTAATTCGGTGAGCACATGACATCATACATACCGCGGCAAGAAAAACTATTTTCAATTTCTCTTTGTATTGTGTTTGCAATAATAGAAACTGAATCCGCTGATAGTCTAAAATCGTTTTGATGACGCCGAAAGCCAAGAAATTTGTTTTTGTATTCGACGCTCAGGTCTGTTGGCTAAATAATGAAAACATTTCAACGATTAACATAATATCTTTGAAGCTTTGCAACTTATAACATCATAGTATATTGTGCACCAAAATCAGGTCATGACGTATACCATTAGAGTTAAGAATTTGTCACATTATCTAGATTCTAAAACAAGTTTTTTCCGTCTGGTCTGTAGTCTATGGTGTACGCAACAACAGTTCATATGGAAGGCCAAAACGGTGTGCACTGTCTGCAGTTAAACACAGTATATTTTGCACAATGTGCATGAAGAAATCGCACGAACACGTAGCGCTGATTCGGCTCTCAAGGTGTGCACTCGAGCAACGCATTTCTAGGAATGTTGCGTCAGCTGTTCAAAGCCTCTACAAGTGTGCAAAAGCAGCCTAGATTAAGCAGTCGAAGAAGCTTCGCAAAGTCGAAGATGAAGATTTTTCTCAATCAATCATAATACTACATCAATTCAAAACGTGTCCAGCATCCATGCATAAATCTCCGTTTGAAATTAAAAAACTTCTTTTTAACTTCTATTAAACTTACGCCAAAAGATATCAAATCGACAGAAATATTTCTATTTGATAGAGTGATTGCTTGATCTTCTATACTGTCAGAAGATGGACCAGTGGCAAACAGGACGATATGAGTTCGAGAGGTGGCTGTTGGTCTGTTTGGCTTGTCCGATATTTGGTCGATAACAAATTGAAGAGCTGTGGAAATATAAAAATTTTAAAGCGGTTTATTTTTTGACGGTAGTTAAAGATTAATAAAAAGAGAGATAATTGCATTTCTTTCTGAATCATCAATTCAACGAAGAATATAGTTGAGTCTGGCCTATTTCTGTCATCTAACGAAGATCGCACAAGTCATGCAATTTATAATAAACATCTATCATTACAAACAAGTGTAATAAAATGTTATATAACTACAGAATTGTAAAAAAGTTAGTTACCTGATCCAATCCTTCTTGTATCAGTCTGAGAATCATAGTTAAGATCTTCGAGAGATTGCATTAGACTTTCTTTATCGTTGCCAGTGTTAAAAGGGATTTCAATGCGAGCTGAAGAGTTGTAGACGACGACCGAAACCTAAAAGTTAAACAAATGCAAACATCAACTGCATTGTTTCATCTGAAAAGTATTTGCAGTCAAAGCGGAGCTGCAAGAGTAAACAAGAACGATTGTATGGAAGTGAACGATAACATCTTGAACGTAAACAGTCTAAATAAATGATGAGAAAGCAAAGTTAAGCATGCTGTATCAAAAAGCTCATGGGCAAACAGCGTATTTTACATGAGTTGAAAAACATCAAACTTTGCCGCAGAAAAATAACAGAATGAATCTATTAAAATCAATATGAAGAAATTTGTCTTTGATTTAAGTTGTAGAAATGCTGATCTGTAACGTCTACCAGTAAAAGCACAGCCAACATTTTAGCTTTTCTATATGTCAACGTGCAGTATACCTGTGTCGCTTCTGCTCCAATGTCGACTGCGTTCACATGCTGCCTGATCACATCCACAAATTTGTTGAAAAGGTTCGATGTTGTGACCGATGTGCCATCCAACAAATATATCACGTCAACTGCAGCGGGGTTTCCAATACAGTCACCAGAAAAGCTTTGTTCTGATGCTGTAAAACATTGCAGTCAGTAGGTATGTTAGTTGATACGGTTATGTAGCCTCATAGTGATAAATCAACCAATAATAATATCACCAATAATAAAAATACCAATAGCCTAATATCACTGCTGAAATCAACAATAGCGAAGCAATAAGTGATAAGCGATGAAAAGGTATTACTGAAACAACAAGCTTTCTCAACAAAAAGTTTATTTAATACCTGGACATAGTTCAAGTAATTTTTCGGACAGTTCAGCGTACGATTCAATCACAATAAGGCTGGATGTTGGATCCACTAACTTTTCGAGTTTTTCAGTGTCAGGGCTGCTTGACACAGCAACCACATAAACCTTTGAAGCAAGCTAAAAAAAGAAATATTACAACATTTAATAATTACTTTGCCTCAAACGTATCAACAAAGTGTAATGATAAAATCTAGGAAAAATATTTCCAACCTCAGGCTACTGAGAAAAACTGTATTATTTTATTATGTAAAGGGTGCAATAAATCAATCAAATCTTTTATTAAACGAATAGTAATTGCTGCTAAGACGAAGATATGAAAAACTCATATTTAGATTTTCAAAATAATAGAGTGACCGCATAAACAGATTGCCGATAAAATTAAAATTTGAAAAGAAAAGGGGGGTAATAACCCCCGCGCCCCTCCTCTAACGGAGCCCATGGTTCGGTGACTTAGTGGTTAGTGCTTCTGCCTCTGAATCGGTAGACATGAGTTCTATATCTTGTCGGGTCATTCCAAAAACTTTTTAAAAATGGTACTGAATCTAACTCCTGCTTGGCACTGAGCAATGGATTGGATTCGGGTAATAATGTGCTTAGTTGCTCTTCTATACTGCTGCATTGACACTGTCTGCTTTGTAAAGCGCTGAGGAGCAACGCATTCTGCGATGAATACAGCGCTATATAAAAAAAACAAAAAACATTAGTATTATTACAAAATATATAACAAAATTGTCTTGGTATACCTGAAGCAAATTATCAGCTGGTTCAACTTCTCCACCAGATAACTGACCAGAAGTTACTAGAATGACGTACAAGTCACGTGTGTCACGTCGTCCACTTTGTGGTGAAGCAAGTAACTGATTGAGATGATTTAAAGCTGAACAAAACATTTTAAATATCAATTAGAGCAAGTGATTGAGATTTTTAAACAGAACACTCAAAGTTTTAACCTAGACATAATGTGAGTACTTTTCGTGCTTTATATTATATTATTAGCAATAATATAACACTGTATTATGTAATATTATATAAACAAGTAATGTTGTCAACAATAGCAAAAATGTTGGTATGTATGGTAAAACCACGAACAGTACATTTAGGCTACTTGTAACATTTTTCCTATTGCTGATAATATTACTCGTTTATATTACTGATACTAATATTACATAATGTTATACTATTGCTGATAAAGTTACATACATATTACATTTTACATGTTTAAAAGTATATGCATTAGTTTCTTAAACATCATATTTTTAGCACTATGAGAGCGAGCGTATACCTTGCCCAACTCTTGGTTGTCCAGCTTTGAAACTTGTGTTGTTTATTGCCGCAATAAGACTATTCTTTGTTGAGTAATCAGCCAAGTTGGAAGAGCGAATGGCGCTTGTATAAGTCAAAAATCCAACCTATAAAATACGGAAAATTCTAGTCGGATTGTGCTATATTTGCATGAGCTCATAATAGGCTAATTTTAAGAAGCAATATTAGCAACATGAACAATTTTAGTGTCAGATAAAGTTACAATTTTGAAAGACAAATGCAACCCAAACAAAGCAATGCTTTGCTGTTGGAAAAACAAAAGAAGTCGCTTGAAAAAACAATTTCAACAAATTTCTGTACCTGCGCATCCTTTGGTCCAATTGTAATAGTCGTCACCCAGTCTAACACAGCTTCCTTCTGTATCTGAAAGTTTTCTCTTCCCAATTCATCACCGTTCTCCAACATAATGTAGAAGTCGGAATTCGACAGTTCACATGGAAAGCTAAGCTTTCTTGGACCAATACTGCTTGCCTGGAAAAGCAACGTTAATTAGAAACTGAAATCAATACGATGCTGTAGAGTTTGAGAAAAAACGGTCTTCAAAAGACGTTGGGTAAACCAATGCAAAGTCTTAAAAAAAATCCAGAAAGGAGAGAGATATTTTGAGAGATATGTTTGTTTGTTTTGCCTTCAAGCACTAGTCGAGAAGAACACAATTACACAAAAATGAGAATAGAGCAATAGAAAGGTCTGGCAGCAATGAACAACCTAACGGTTTACAAGTCAAGATGCTGCCTGCGACATCAGGCTTCACAAATAATTTAATTGGTTTAATTTAAAAGTATAATTAACACATCTTTCTTTCAATTTCAAATACAAAATGTTCATGTCATGCTTATTGCTTACCCTTTGCTGAATATTTGATATTCCAATCTTGCATACAATTTCATCATCTTCACTTCTCCCAACTGCGATAAAACCCGGCTTGCAATAACATGTGTATCCTCCAGGAATGTTTAAGCAGTTAGAATGTGGTGGACAAAGCAAGGAAAGGTCTTGCATCTCACATTCATTGCATTCTAAGAGCAATTACAACTTTGGTAATGGTGTCTAGTTTAAAAACTTTTGCTTGAGTATTCGCGTCTAATTGCTGTGCCAGGTAAATTTTGGACCATGTTAATTGTATTGCATACATATCTTGACCATTTTCCAAGCAAATCAAACATAAAAATGTATCACAAAAAAGTAGAATGGTTTATCCACTTTCGAATAAATACGAAGAAGATTACAAGCACTGGCTGGCACGATGATTGATTGATTGATTGAATCTTTATCCTCGGACTGGGAAAGCTTCTTGCAGAGCTTAATCCTGGCAGTTTTAAACTAAATTTTAAACTACAGTGATAGCTTTTGTTTGCTGTCGTTCTCTTCAATGCTTGTTTCGCAATCAAATCACTTCTATGTTTTGAATCATTACCGTAATGTCGTAACACAGCTCCAAAGACGTCATTTGATATTTACCTGAGAATTGCACTGAACCAGACAGAATATTTTGCAAATAAACTTCAAGAGACGATGCTTTCTCCAAGGTGCTTTTCAAAGTAGCTATCCATTCCGATGACACTAAAAGAGCGTAAAGATAACGCATCATTTGCATGAGCTATTAATAAGTTGCTGAGTTGATGCGCTAAATTTCGATTTATTAATAATTTTCATGCAAATAATTGCTGTTCGAGCTCACTGCTAAAACAACATAAACTATTTCGGGTCATATTTACCGATTGGATGTTGTTGTGGTTCTACATAACTTTGAAATTGAACTTGTGTTGCATCACCCAATTGAGCAAGGGTCACGTTTCTTACATCTACAGCAGCTACAAACCCCAGGGTACGGGCGAATAGAGACAATAACTGAAAATAAGTACAAAAAAATTAAATTTGTGATAGAAAATAAAATTTTGAGTTATAAACATGAAAAAGCAGAAGTAGTACTTTACAAAACAACTGTATTATACAATTTTATATAAAAAATGCTATATTCATACGTAGTTGATTCATTTTTAGTTTACAAACATAATACACAATCTTAACGCTATTGCTTCAGATTTTCAACGTGTCCACCTTCTATAAAAGATCAATATGAAACAATGTTTTTTCATAATACACATTTTTAAAGATTTTATACTTTAAACTTGTTTTACTCATGCAAGCCAAAGTTGAGAATGCTACACTAACCGCCCGACGAATCTCTGAACTCAGAATGAAGTTGTCGATACCGCTGGTGGGTAAATTGGTTTCTATGACAAACTGACCAACAAAACAGCGGCCAACTGAACAAAATCAAAACGTTTAGTCATAACCAGGACCGTTAAGAGAACAGTTTGGGCCCGGTCAATCCAATGAAAAGCCCGGGCTCCACAAATAAGGCAATTTCAAAGAAAACAATAGAACTCCAAAGAATATGTGGTGTTTTTTTTGTTCATGTCCTTGTGGGAAAGTTTTCTGGCTCCCAAATTAATCCTGGGCCTGGTTCCAAAAGTACCCCCTGGACCACCCTGTCAACGCTTAACTGGTAATGACTGAGTTGAGTGAAATTATTTTACTTAACATAGACGTTAACTTAAATCAAATTTGAAGCAAATTAAAACATACCAGCAGCTCTTTCGTGTGCCACCGCAGCAGGAACACTTGCATCTGAAGTTAAATGTATAACGAAACGGTATTATTGAACTTTAAAATGTTAAAACTTCTGTAGCTTACATTAATTTTCAATATCGCAAAATTTTATGTTGAGTCTTTAAATGATTTATGCTGGTTTACCGCCATTGGCAGTCAATTTTGCGAGCTGAAATCAAAGGTCATTCTTTGAACAGCGTAATGCATCTTTTGTTTGGTCTGCATTTATTGGACTAAAACTAAATTGACTGCTTTTCATAGTAGCCTCTTGGTGTAGTTTGGGAAAACATCACTGGCCTATAGGGTAGTAAAAACACAGACTTTCTTCCCCAGAGGCTCAAGGTTCAAATAACACAAAAGACGATTTTTCTTTTAAATTGAGATAACATTTAGTTGAATCAAAGTGTAAGTATTGTGTTTTACTGGATTGTAGGGGAAGAAAATACCTTTAGATTGAGAGTATATTTTTTCAGTGAACTTTCCAATTCCAGCCCCATTGAGTGCAGCAACTTGAAAGCTATATTGTGATTTAGGTTCAAGTTCGTAAATTGTTGTCACAAATTCAAACCCAGGCACCTAAATACAAGACAAAAATTAAGTGCCATATTAGCAACGAGTCGTAAGGTCAAATGCAAAATTTTGTACTTGGCAATGCGGCTACACGTAATTAAAGCATTGTTGTTGTTACAACGTTTGCTGGCGTAGGTATAACACCAGCAGACTGTACTTCAGCCACTAAAATAACTAGATCTTTATAGTGTCTTGTTACTTTCAGAAAAGTTTAACGCCATGTCACTTCGCTTCGAGAAGGTTAACTGCCTGATGAATCATTTGTGATATTTCGTTTTGCTTTATCTTACATACAATCAAAACTACAGTAATCCAGCCAGCAAATCAGTTCTTTTTCCTTGATTAAATGTCTACAGACTTTGAATCAATGCAAAATAAATTGATTTGTTGTCTAGGAAGCCTGTTTATGAACTCTTCTGTTGCCAGTATATTATTACATTGTATAAAAAAGGCCAATGATTGCACTATGTAAAAGAATGAATATATCAAGTAAATTAGCTTGCAGCCTACATGATGATAGCAGAGAGAGAGGGATTAATTTTAATCTCAACCTCAGCCTTGATTTTAGAATACAACAGTATATTTAAAGACCTCTGGTATATTTTATTTAAAATTTCCATCCAAACGTTTTACATTTCATATATTTAATGGCATGTGACACGTGATATTACAAGTAAAACTTGAAATGTATCAAAACATCAAATTTTGAGATATAGAACGCGTCATCTTATAATTTTTATTCTTATTTTAACCTAAGAATCTCTGACTGCTTAAACTGAAGCACATGGAGGGAAATGTCATTTTTTGTACTAATTGTCATGGAATATAGCTTAGTGTATCATCTTAAAACCAGGCCTAAAGTTGGATTTGAAAGAAAAGCCAACTATATCCCTCCCATCTTGATAAAATATTAAACTTAAACAAATGTTGATTGAAAATGGATCCTGCTTACGTAATTGCTATACGCGTCACACATCTTTCAGCAACTTGATCAATGTTCTACTGTAAATCTAAAATACGAAATGACACAAACAAAATATAGACTATTGGACTTAACACAACTAATTGGAAGTAGACTGCCGAGGTACACACCACATATTTTAAGTTTGAAGTAAAGACTTTTACATATTTGTCTTCATCTGTTTTGCATTCAACCAAATTCTATTGTTAAACAGTAAAGCAAAACTCTTAATTTTTTTTCAGCAACTGTTGGTAAAGGCAGAAGCTAAGTGGAAAATGAATTCGTAAACTTGAGACAGACGATAGTCTAGAAGTGGTAAACGGCAGTCATTTAAGATTAATACCGAGCTAACATATTTGTGGTTGATTGTTTGGACTGATCTTTTCGTATTCAAATGGTGTCCATCAAAAAGATTTTAAACGACCAAAGCAGTTGCGATGAGTGAGAATAAAAGTTTTTAGCTTTTCCTATTCAAGGAATAGAATATCGAACATTTGTAATCACAAACGCACAAACCTTTGATGCATTTTTGATTGAAAGTTTTTTTTGTGATAAATGAATTCAATTCGGTGTAATCATTTAGTATTGTAAATGAAAAGTGAAGTTCATATAATGTAAAGCTGAATCCGCAATGGATAATTCAGAAGAAGGCGATTTACATCGAACTTACTCTTTGGTATTGAACATGTCCGCAGTTAAGGGGGTGCCTCTTCGTGGAGCAACTTTCGTCTGTTTCACGATATTTGATAATGTATGCTCTTACAAACCCATTGGATTCTACAGGACCATACCAGAACAGACGCACAGACGTAGAAGTGACTTCTGATTCAATCACCTGGAGATCTGTTGGCTCCGATGAAACTGAATCAATAATTCATGGTGTCACTGCATTTGTCAATTTTCCAAGAAAATTCCAGCAAGCAACAAAAAGCGTTATGTCTCATTTTCTGGCTACGTTGCACTGAACTTGAAAGAACTTTTTGCTTTCACCATAAGCCTACAGCTTTTTAGATTATATCAAAGAATTGATCGGTAAGTAATTAATTAATTAAATTGTTATTTGCCCATTAATGAATGCGCAAACGACAGTTTTTAATGTGGTCTACAACTACATCACTACTGAAAGGGTAAGCTTACTTCCATCCATAGTTTTTGTCTCGCACGATCTGACGCCATTATAAAGATGACCTTCAGAGTGGATGATGCGCACTGCCAGCCGATAATCTGTCGCCGCTTCCAAGCCGCTTACGCGATACGACGAAACGTCACGACCGACAACAGCGTATCTCAATGATTGAAGAGTCGACTGTATACAGAAAAACAATAAACAGTGTGTATGTGTATGTCCAATCAGGATATACAAGATTTATAAACATTGGCCTACAACGAAAAAGGATTTGATAAAAAGGTTAAACTGTTAGACATACTTCGTTAATGATGTCTTCAAGCTTTTCTGTGTAGTCTGGAAACTCGTAATCGTAAGAAAGCAAATCATCGGCTATGTTATTTCTGTCTTCATCTTGACGATACCAGCTCACCACAAACTATAAATATACACAAATAAAGAAAATCTTGATCTTTCAAATTGTTATACACATTATCCATTCTTAGACTATATGTGTATTTCAACTTTTGCTGCATTTTTGTTATGATTTGTACGTAAAATGTGTTTTTATCAACCTGCCCAAGTAGGCTACTACAATGTATTAATTGAACGATTCAATACTCACACTTTGAGTAATGCTGGAATTGTACCATCTGCTGGCAACCTTCCAGCTGAGAAATATTGAGAAATTACTTTCCACATGACATCCAAAATCAACCAACTCATTCAAAGCTGAAAGTAAATTGTTGATAATGGCATTAATCATTACTACAGTTCCTCCAACTTCAGAACTGTTGAACACAATATGTTAAAGTCTTTACAAATACATGGCATATGGGCGGAAAATGTCATTGATGTTTTAGTTTTAGAATAACCTTATTGCTTCTAGTCATTTTGAAAACTTTAAAAATCAAAAAACGTTCGTGTTTGCGCTTTTCAACAAGCAACGTTTGGTGAAATGTTGGCAAAACGTAGGACCAAACGCAACGCATAGAAAATGCAACATATACAATTTTGATAAACAATTTCACACATATGTACTATGTAGTACCCCGAAGTAATGGTATTTCAAACCAAAGATGTAGTACCCCGAAGTAAGTGTGTTTCATGCGGATTTTGCTTAAAGAAAACGAATAAAATTTCTTAAAAAGACACTTTGACTAATCAAAACCAACATTGAAGAAACATAGCTTGGAAATAAAAGCTTGCTTCGTTTCGACTTACTGTTGGTTATCGTTTTATCGAAATAAAAAAATGTTATCGTGTCGAAGAAAACGGTTACAGGCACAACACGTGATGATAAAATCACTGTGTGGATTTCTCAGTGCCTCCACGGTGCATAACTGTAGGCTATAGTATAGTAAAAGTTATATAATCTATTTTCTGCTCTTGCCCAAAATACCTCATGTGATACCATACTGAAATTTCTCTATTGGTTCAGTGTATATATTTATATAGCTCACCGCTCCGGCAGTTAGTGAACTTTAGCGAGTAATAAAGCGTTTATGACTAGTATAGGGTTTACTGCTTTGAGGAGACCTTAAGGTCAAAACAGTGGCGTCCTGTCTGCAGTTCTTTATACATATATATAATGTTGAAAACAATGAAAACTATTAATACTACAAAAAGTGCTCAATGCTAAGCAAAAAGGCAAAGCAGGGCGAATTAAATCAAATATAGTTATTACTACTGTATTTGAATAAGACCTTCTGATGATCCGTTAGGTGAAACAATTTGTAAAGGCTTCAGATAGTAATAACTATATTTGATTTATTGATATATTATATTTGATATATTATATTATATATTATTGATCTATATATATGTTATATATGTTATATATATAGATATATATATATATTATACAATATATTATATTTGATATATTGAATTTTCATTTTGCATGTTTAGTTGTTTTCAGCAATATGTCCTGTGTTTTGCCATGCTAGACAGGTAGGCACTACCTGGTCTAGCCTCCTGAAGAAGTCAGTCGTGTCTGATTGACGAAACGTCGGAATAAAAGCAGATTGTCACTGTATACATCTTGTGATAGTTTAGCTTAATTTGCACCAGTAGAACATCTCATATCATTTATATTTGATTTATATATAATGTTGTGTTTTTTTCAGGAAACTTACGGACACATTTGTCTCCATTTCCAACAAACCCATCCTGGCAGATGCAATGATAACTTCCAGGTATATTTGTGCAAGTTGCGTTTTCTTTACAGGGCGATTGTTCCTGGCATTCGTCGATGTCTGTCAAAGTATAAGTGGCAATAAGTTTTCTTATCCAGTAGACTCACGGTAAAAAATTACACAACCTTTCATTTGTAGGTGTCACAACTTACACAAGTGTTGCAAATACCTACACCTCTTTGTTAGTTTTCCACTTAAAAGGTTTAGCGGATAGCATTTTTACATTTGATGTTTGAGACTAAAGATGCTTTGAAAGATTGCATTGAAGACTGAAAATGCTATTTTTAATGTAATAAGGTTTGTACACTGATGCTGATTTTTTGCAGTGCAGCTATCAAATGAAACAAGAAAATTGCTTTTACCTTGACAAATAGGAAAAGGGTAGTCGAACAAAAAGTCTTGCTGGCATGTTAAAGTCGGTTCTCCAATTAGCATAAAGCCATCTTTGCATGCAAATGTCAGTTGACTTCCCTCTGCCACGTGTTCACCAAGCGTTATACCATTTTCAATCTGACCAGGGTGCTGGCAATGACCTAAATGTAACAAGCCGTTTTCTCCATTAGCCGAAGTTTCACTATTGTAGCAATGTAGCAAAACCATTTATCAATGTCATTACAGATGCTAAAGAAGCGATGATGTAAAATTTAAATAACCACAAAGGTTGGTTATTATCCCGATTCGGTCTGATCGCGAAAGTTGGTGACTCAGCGTGATAATTTATGCACAAATCTGTTTTGTTTACATTAATCCAACGTCCGAGGACAAAGCTTTGATGCCATAACAGAAAATAAACATATTTTGCTTGCTTGGTATAGCCTGATTACAATTTCAACAAAAGTCTGAAGTTTCACAATGACCAATCTTTGCCCAAAAACGTCATAGTATTGAGCATCTGAAACTCTATCAAAATCACTAAGAATTGCATCAAAGAAACGCAGCAATGGCTATTAATAATAATATCCAACGCATTTCGCCACCAGCGATGAAGGTAAGCAGCACATCAGCTGCACAATAAACATCCATTATATAAAAGCCAGCTTTAGGCATTAACGATCGATTTATGGCAATAAATCCCTCTTATTTTGGTAGCCCTGAGCAACAAGACTGCGCAAGTATACAAAATTGTCCATTTTGGAATGAGGTGTAAACTGTTGTTTGAACTGAGCGTGATGGCCAAAAAATGAAAGAAATAAAAGCAAAACGTAGGTTTTGATAAGCCCAAACCACTTGTAGGCTACTCAATCTAACTTTTTTAACGGTGTGAAGAGTTTGGCAAGCTCTGAGTGGAGAGCAAAGGCTGATACAATGCGTACTTTGTGCACTCTATCTCCTGTACGTTCTTCAGCAGGAGGCTGCACAACTGTTTGGTGCTTTAGTGCCTTTGTCACAGCAGCGAGGCAGCCCCTTTCGCAACGTGGCCGAATGATTGCGTCTCACACCACTGGACAATCTTCCTATCCTTGCATACATCCAACCTTGATAAGTTTCGTTGTAAAAAGCCACTATTTCACTCGGTGGACGAGACTACAACCAAACCATCTTCTCCACTTCAAAGTTTATGTTCTTTCAAACGAGCATCTCCGTCGACTAACTGTAAGACATCCTTTCGTCTTGGCAATTTAACTTTCTCTGTCAAGTTGGCAAACCAACTTTTCCGTGATCGATTGAGAAAGCATAAATGTTCAGCAAAATAGAGAATAAATGTGACCAAACTCCGTTTCTTTCTCCGTCTCCCTTATGCAAAAGTAATAGTGCTACTTTTCAATGCTAAACCTTTTGTCTAGCAAATGGTCGAGTAGTTGAATCACGAAATTTATGAAAGGAAAAGCTACTGATTTGTAAGTTTTCAAGTTAACGGACTTGTGAAATCCGATGATTTCTTTTTCTAAGAAGCTATCTGTGGTTGAAAGGAGAGCTTGGAAAAAAATTGTGTTTGTTGTTAAAGATTTCCTTGCAAATCACAAAGTGAATAACTTAAGTGAAGTCATTGAAAACTTCTAAATATATATAAGATCACAAGGTGCAAGAGGTATCCAAAGTTATATATGTTCGGCACACACATATCATCTAGTTCAAAGACAATATCGAGATTGATCGAAAGAGCTAGGTTAACAATTTCTCTAAGATATCATCGTTTGATTGACAGTAGTAAAATAAACTGTGATGGAGGGCTATGCTTGAAATTATGTGAATGGACGTGGGATCGGTATTCAAGCTAGAAAAAACTAGGTTTAATCAATTTGATGATTGATGATGAGTGATGATTTTGTTAATTGTGTAGTAATTCAAACATAGCCTATACTCTCATCGACATGCGTTTTTATCGCATTTACATCAATAGAACCGCCAAAAAAAGGTTGTTTGTTGTACGTTTCCACCGATTCCCCTATTATTCCTGCTTAATCATATTTTTTTTTATAAACGAACTGCAAACTACGTGTAGGCTACATCAATGCTGTAAAAATCGTTAAACAGACGTAAAGATCGCATGCTGTTATGCTGTTTCTATACACATAACGAGATAGACTCATTAATTCGCTAGCAGAATTAATTAAAAATCTCAAAGTACCCGCTCTCATGTTTAGAACTTGAGCTGTCCAACATATGCACTATTTATACCACAACAACCAACGCCAGGGCATATTTGTATTGTGTATGTACTGTGCAGTATCACATAAAACTGAGTAGGTTATACATATAACTAGAAATGGTATGATTGTAGACCTATGTGTAAAACTGCAAGCAAAATAGACTTCAGTAAATTATAATGCATATATCTGCAATTGTAGCAAACAATATAGGCCTAACTGAAGTTGATAAACGTAGGCTACTGGTTCATTAACAGCATTGATGAAAGCAGCTGCAGTTCCAATTCGTTTGTGGTTAAATCTAAGGTTGAAAACATATAGGCCTACCGGTAAACATTATTTTCAGTGATTTTAGATGTAAATCTGTTGAAGTCAAATAGTTTCATTTTCTACTCTTGTTTGTCGAAAAGTGTGCCAAAAGCATGTACATGTAGATTTTGGTTTGACTTCTATAACTAGCTTTACTTTTAGCTTTTTATGGCTTGTGTGAACTCGAGATTCAAAACAAGACGTGTTTCCACTTTACTAAATTGTCGTTCACTGCTCGGATGCTACATGCCGCTTTTAACAAGTACACTAAATAAATATATCCGTGTGTTTGTTGAAAATGGTAATATTGAGCATCATCATTGATTCTGCAACGAATGAATACATCGCCGCTGGTCTAGTCTTTCCAAAATCCAAAAAGAGTCGTACGAGGCCAGCCTTCACAGGCCTTTCAGTGAGAATAGCTAATCTTGCGATAAGCAAGCATCTAGATTTTTTCTTTCGTTCATTTGATGGGTTCGTATGTGGCTCAACTGATCATGATTTCTTTATTGATTACGTGGACGAAAAGACAGGCTAAAGCACGCTTATCTTTATGAAATCAACAAAAAATTAACTTACGCATGCAAGTAACCCCATCGCCGATTAATGGGAAAGGGCATTGTCCACATGTGTAACCAGTCTGTGGTGCCTTTTTGTCTTCACATAGAACTCCTGGAAAGCAAGGATAGCCAACGCAGTCGTCTTTATCTTGGTTGCAAAAGATTCCGGAGTAAGCAGGTGGGCAAATACATTTTACCAACTGAAAACCAGACAAGATATATATCAGTTTTCTGTTCTTTTAGAGTTGTCATTTACCTTTAAATAATGCAGAAACTACACCATCAGAGGTTTATTTAGCCTAAAAACTGACCGCTGAGAGATTTTTATCTTCAAATTTTGCAAACATCGGCTGTGTGTGGATGTACAAGCAGTAATACATTGGACAATCCTAGCTGCACATTATGATTAAATTTGAATTGATTCGACATCAAGAGAAGAAATAGTAACGCGCCACCAACACCGGCTCAATTAACTTAAGCTCATAACTCTGAAAACAACACTCTTGGTGATATAGCTTCCACACTCACAAATGCCTGCATGATGAGTAATAAAGTTAATCTGTTGATAAAACTTTGCGGCAAGAAAAATTGCACATACGCGCTGCCTCTCCGACGGTTGTTTGGCCAACACCTTAGGATACTGTATCGTAAAATATGCAACTAACCGCGTGTAGGCCTAAGTAACTTGTTCAAAGTATATATTGGATTGATGTTAAGTGTGAAATTGTACAATATATATGATTTTTAGCAAGATCAACACAGCAAAATATTTGCACTTACATATATTCGCCCTGTGTTTTCGTTTAGATTATCGTAAGCGCACATGGACCCATCACTGCAGCCACAGATCTGCCATTCAGGTTGAAACGTGGCTCGCGCACCTCTGCTGTCAGTGGCAACGAAGTTTATTCTTACTAGAGCCGAGAGGAATGTCAAAGCATTGGAACTGTCGGGTGCGAATGTGAATAGTCCATCTGTTGAAACATCGTAAATTGAGAAAAAGTTAAGTTTACCAGTCATTGCAGATTTAAATTAAGAGTTCGATGCTGTAGATGGATTTGATTTTTCAAATTGAATTTATAATGAGAAAGTTTTGAAATTCTCTATCATGCTACCTGGTCTCTTATTCAGGTTCAAACTAAAAGTCATTCAGTGAAATGACACAAAGTAAGTTTATAAGAAACTAAATGTAGACCATGCTTCACAGCAGTGTTTTCGAGCTTGTTTGACTACTATAAACCATCTTGAATCAAAGTGAACCATCAGATCATAACCGCCCCTTATGGTTGCGAATCGTGATATTGCAAGAAATTTAGAAGTAGAAGCATGAAACATTAGTGCCGGAGCAATTTGTTCTTAAAGGGACAGTAAAGGAAAAACCTGACTTGGCGATTTTCCACGTTCTTTGTGTTTAACATTGCTACCATAAAACGATTTTCAATAAAATTTTGCCCCATTGCGGTCTGATCAGCATTCCGCGCGTGCTTTTGTTAGAGATTTCAAAACGAGAATGGGCGTGAGCAGCGAAGCGTACGACTGTACAGTCTACCTCACTATAGACTAGCAATCAGCTGAACGCGCCAAAGCTGCTACTGCAGGCGATTTAACTGTAGGCTATGTATGTATGTACATCAAAACATTAGATTTCAACGTCAAAACACCAGACAGTTTGCTCAAAATATCAGATCTGATGTTAAAACATTAGATGTGGTAACGTGGCTTTTTTATTGCTGTCGATAGTGACGTATTCTCGAGCAGTTTTCCACTTTTTGGTCATTTTGAAAAAAAATGAAAAATAAATGAAACATTGGACTTTGGGCCTTGCCAGTGCCATTGAAAACAAATTTTATTCGGTAATTTTTTTTGAAAAGTATTTCTGAATGTTCAGTTTACGCATTTTAATGCTTAATTCCCGTTTGAAAATTTCATTTAGTAGTCCTTTAAACTAAATTCTGCAGCGTTTTAGAATTTGATAACTTTCAACTAAATCGAAAAATGGAGAAAAAGTTAACATTTTAACTTTTGGTGGAAACAATTAAAATATCTATTTTGAAACCTGCTGTGAACGCAAGTAGGCAACTCTTTCAAAATAAAATAATAACTAAAGTTTTGGTTTCAATGTGTCAAAAAATCTTCACCAATATTTTGGATAACATTTATGTTTTGTAGAAAGTCATTGATTTACAAAAGAAACTGAAACTCTTGTTGCGACTTTGTTTGTCCACAAAAGCAAACACATCGGTAGTTGATCATTTTTCACGTAGTGTTTGTTTCAAGCTATCGCTAAATGCAGGCGCGAATCTAAGAGCTTTTTTCGGGGGGGGCCAGAAAATTTGAAAATCAATTAAAAAGAAAGAAAAAGCTAAACAGATATGATCAGTGATACTACGACATATACGATATGCTAGAAAATAGACATTAAAACAACCATTTTCATCAATTGTGATGCCGAGGGACTAATATCAGCTGTTTAGAAGCATATCAAACCATTTGATGCGGAAACATACAATTTTTCACAAAATTTCGGGGGGGGCCCGGGCCCCTTGGGCCCCCCCCCATAAATCCGCGCCTGGCTAAATGTTGTTGGCAAACGGCTTGTTTTTTTTTGGACAACCAGGAACCATAGAAGAATAGAAACGAAAGTCTGCTCGAGTGAAGAACATATAATTTGCATATAATATAGTTACAGCAAGCTGCAATAATAAAGTCTCATGCTATAGATCCTTGTAGAAGTGAAAATAACGACCCAAGTAAACTTGAAAAAAGTCATTTTTCAAAGAAATAGTTTCGTTGAATGACGACGATTATAGAGGTCATTTAAGTCTTTTGAAGTCTTTCAATTTTACTGTCGCTGTACATTTGCTTATAACGTACGCTGTGTAACGTAACGTACACTGTACAACAACCACCTGAAGAAATAGGCACCTATTTTGTAAGAAAAAAACTTTAAGAAGAGTCGGTTTGCGGTGCATGAACTTGAGCATTGCATGAAGGTTTTTCACATAGCTCAAAACCGCAGCTTTTTTATCATGATTGTCTGAACTCAAGCTCCTGAAGAAAGTCAGACCACAAAGAACTGCAGCTTCGAGCTATGAAAAACCTTCTCTTCAAAATCGAAAAAAAATTATTAGAGAAAGACAGGTGAAAGCTTTGGATGGTTGGTAAACCATTATCGTTTAGTTGTTTTAGTTAATCAGATATTTTGTCATAATTCGAAGACACAAATACTCGCAAAGAAAAAATATCCCGATGAAACCACAAGTGGAACAATTATGACGGTCGAAATAATTGCTGATATCACAATTAAACGTAATAGGACATTTAAACGGGGCTTTTTTAAGTACTACAGTAGTTAGTGGTTTTACAATAAGTAATTTTTGTCCGCATTTAAGCTAAAACAGTATACTTCAATTTATGTATAGCGTCAAACGTCTGTTATCCTCCAACGCATACTTTATTTCGTCTTAGTTAGCCTGCTTGGATACGAACTGGTTTAGTGGGACAATGATGCTTTCATACCTGAAAGCTTCTACCATCAGCTTTAAGACCAATAGATTTGTTTGTTTTTCTTCAAAGCGTTGGTTCAATGTTTGAACTTTTTTGAATGAGCTAACGTTTTTGGATAATTGAAAATGAGATGATGCCTAAAGTTAAAGGTTTCAAGCATATAGCAAGTCAGCTGAGAATTAAATGAAAATTTCAAAGTTATACTCAAACTTAATCTAATAACTTTATTATCTGAATATCCAAATCTAGTGTTCATGTTTTTTCTTATTTTAGTTAATGATAAAGTCACGTACCTATTTTTATAAATGTAAGTTGTTTGATTTGAGCGTAGGTGACGCACTTTTAAATTAAATGACAAGCGTATAGACTTGTTCAATTTTTGACATCATACATACAAGGTAATCTTCTAAAGAATGTGAGCCGCCACATGAGTAATTAATATAAGTGAATAGGATGACATCACAAATTGACGATGACATCAATGAAGAGGCGGCACGCGTTTCGCAATTAGCATAAAGCAGAAGGATGAACTTGACATTTCAATCTTAATTTTATATCAAGACATATAATATTCACAAACACAAGAAAAAATTTCAGACTTCGAAAGTAGCATGGCATTCTATCATGTGACATTCATATACGAAACATGAGTAATTGAAAATGTTTGTTTGCGAATGTCGACTATTTTATGGTACGTTTGTAATTTGCAAATGGATTTAGTTGGTAGTTGTAAAACGACTACGGTGGCAGGTGTAATGCTGTGAAAACTTGCTTATGACAAATAGCCACAATCACTTTACAATGCTTGCTTCAAAAAAACAGATGTAGATCTTGAAACTGTTACCTACTTGCACAAGGCAAGGAGTGTCAAAGCCAATTTTATTTCAAAATGTGTTCGTTTAAATTGAGCAATGGCTACATATGGCTGAGCACACAAAATTTAATTGGAATTTAACCCTGACATGGTTCATCTATTACATTGCAAATTTATGTATAGTGATGTTTTTCCTCATGAGTTGCCAAACTAAAATCCCACAATTGGTAACGTACTGAAGGAAATAACAAAACTCTTTAAGGTGATGCTGGTAACATTTCATAAATAAAAACTATTCAATAAATGACACTTAGTAAATAAAAACCTGTCTGAATTTCTGCGTTTGCAATGACATTTCCTTCAAGAGAAAATGTGATCGAGTCTCCATCAGGATCTTCAGCAGTGACTTGAACCCGGGTTACTTCACCGACTTCAACACGAATGCTGGATGGACCAGTGAAGTAGGGAACTCGGTTGCCTTCAATAAATACAAAGAAAACTAATAACTAACAATGCTTTACTGTTGTTACTAACTAAAACATTTTCTTCTCAATCTGTTAATCAACAATAATGTTAAAAATATTCGAACGTCACACCTACCAACTTGAGAAGATGCTGATCTTTTTTTTATTATTTGTAAAATTATTGTTTTATAAATTTTTCTCCAGAAATATATTTGTTGGTGTAGCCTACTTAAAAATATATTAGAAACACAAGTGTATTATTTTTTCCGAAAGTTTTCTAACTTTAATGTATTTTGCAATATTACAAAAACCAGTTTTGATGAAGAATCATTTTCGCAATAAGCCATCATCATTGCATCACCCCAAAAGTAAGTGTAAAGTGATAGGCTATAAGAGGATAGTTTATTCTCAACTATATGCACATTCAACATATCTGCTACATTGTGCCTGGAAATGATGACGCAAACATTGATTGCTTTTTTATTTTGTTTCTGTTTTCGTTGTATGATTTTTCGAACAGATAATTCATCGGCTCACAGACATGGTGTTATGCTTTTCGTGACGAAAACGTAATTAAATCCTGTTTAGATTGTAAAATTAGATGTGAGATGGTATGGAGGCTTTTTGTCTGATTTTTACAGACGATTTTTATGTTATCTTTACAGCTTTTTGCAGTAGCTACAACAAATATCTTCATATCTTCTGTTGCATAACATCACATTCTCTGTTGGGATATGTATCAAAGGTTGCGGCACTTAAATCAAAATTAAAAATTTAAGTGTTTATAAAAACTGTTTGTTCTTTACGTAAATTATTTATCCATTTCCACTTGACGTGGAAACAAATTAACTAAGGATCTATCCGTTCAAACAGAAAACAGTAACCAATCGTAAGCTACTCGTTGGGTGAAAATAATTCGAAGTATACTTTTACTGAAGAGGGACCCTTTGCAGTTTTTCTTTTAGGAATGATGTCATTTATTAACTTGATTTCACTCCTTATAGTTTTGTTACTAAAAAGCTGTGGTTATTCTGTACTACGTTGGAAAGTGCAAAAGAAAGTGTGAGTATGCCCACCCAGATCTCTGCCACACACTCAAAAATCTTACAGTAAAATCTTACAGTCAATTTGACTCAATGTATCAGTGATGTACAAGGGATGATGGCTTCATGTATTCACATTGTGTCATGGAAATTGGTGTGAAAGATAAACATCTACAGAGTTTGCAAATAACCTAAATGTGTCTGTATCAATCTAAATGAAGCTTTAAGGCATACGCAATAAAAATCAACACTATTTAAAACTACCATTATTTTACCTTGATTGTTTGAACTTGTTGAGTTATCCACCAGCCGTTTACTTCTCGGTGACTCCTCATTGATGCTTTCCACAATCTCTGAAAAGTCTCCACTTTCAACAAGTTTAACAAAATCCTTGCGTAAATTTTCCATAAAACTTGGTCTGTAACGCTTCCATTTTGCTTTATCTGCCTCTCTAACATGAATTGAAAGCACTTCAGGAAGAGATTCGGAGGCTTCTTTTTGATGACTTGCATCGGCGGAAAATAAAACGCTAAAACTAAATATCAAGAAAAGTAAAATTTTAACAAAAGCATGTGCGATTTGAGTTCTTGATTTGTATCGAAAATTGGGGACACTCCCCGAAACTGATCTCATTTTAAGACCCTTGTAATAGTCTGTGTTGCCTCGCTTGCAAGCGGGAATTCGAAGCAGAATCCTCCTTTGTTGAATTGTTTTCTTTGGAACTGTTGTACTTGAACGTGTTTTATAAAACACAACCAATGCGATAACGCCCTGTTGAGTTCAACAAAAAGCAGATAAATATTTTTAAGTGCTGTAATACAATCAAATTGGAATGATAATTGACTTTTTCACTCAAGAATTTGATGTCGAAAACCTTTGCAATATAGTTTTCCCTAATGTTCCTAACTGGCGGTTGAATATTTAACATAAAATCTTTCAACGTCTTATATGCTTATGCTTTTCTATATCAATTCCTTCAGATACAAATTCATTCACTTTTATTATCAAAGTTTATACCAAAGCACTCTCTTTCCACTATCTCTGCCTTGAACTGACTAAATTTTCTGAATAATCTCCAGATTGTATCAGAAGAAAACTCGCGAAAGCTTAGCTGCCCGAGGCATTGCTAAGATACATTTCATGTTCGACGCACACGGACAAATTTTACCATCTCGGGTACACAATCTTTTGCTACGTAAAGAAGTCTTTGGTTACTGTAGCAAAAGTGATGAGTTTGAAAATCTAAAATTTCTCAGCAATTTCAAACAACTTTTTAAACATTAAAAATCACAAATTTCATGCTAATAGAGATTTGTCAAGATTGTTACTGACAGGATGAATCTGTTTTTTTCTGATGAGATTTATTAAGTGTGGCTATGTTATCGTTGCTGAAAATTGTAAAAATTGATAAAAATGTGGGGGTTTATTTTATCACAATTTAAACAAAACTTTAAGCGAAAAAGGGTTTGTAAAGCAGCCCCAAAATGCTGATGTAAAAATATGCACCATCCCAGTGTCATTAAATACTAAACAGTTTGCCAAATAACTTGTTTTTTTACGGACCCGTCATTTCAGTAAAAACAATAGCAACAACATTTTAAACTAACTACCTAAAACATTGTTCACTTTTGCAAATATTTACAATTGTATCAATGTTTTATCAATTTATAATTCAAGCTTATTCAATATTCATGCCAAAACAGTTACATAACGTGCATGCTTTTGTTGATATTTAAAATTTTATAAAACAGATTAACTTGAAATTGCTATTATTAACTTTTACATTGAAAATTAGGCTACCGGTCAAGTTAAAAACCAAAGGACTATTGATGAAGTTCAACATAATGAGCTATAAACTGAAATTCTGTACTCAAACGAAACTATAAACTAAGATACGTTTGACTGATAGATTTTTATAACCGGGCTTTCAAGCCAAATTTCATCAACCAATATTTAAAATTATCCCAAGGCAAGTTTCATTTTTCTGGTTTTTATCTCATAATTTGGGCCTGTGGGGTTGCCAGTGCGCAGTATTGATTTCCAGGCCAACTGCACGCATCCTTTTCAATGAACCTACAAGGACAGTTTCACTCTAAGGATTAAATATATAAGTTGTGTAGTTTATTTTTTAATCAAATAGAACAAAGATATTGTTTCCAATGCTTATTTACTGGCACAAAACACATTTGCAACTTAGAATAGCCAAAAGAGGAGAAACGGCTCTTCTTTAATTGCTTTCTTTTCTAAATCTAAATAAACTAAATCCTTGTTGACAAGAAATGTCAAGTCTTCTCAACTTGAATTCAAAATGTCACTGACGTAATATGAAATTGAACATTACTCCCATCAAGAGAAAAATGATGTGTAGGAAAAAAGATAAGTTTGTCTAAATATAAGTCGGTATATATAAGCTTAACATGGAAACAAGAAAGCGTGTAGAATTGCGGGGCTCGGCTTGTACGATTGCTTTATCTACAACGGCTTACAAACAACAATAAATTTTGCACTCTCATTTGCAATAAATAAAACTTTTATATCACACAGAAAGCAATAAATGAAGAATAAATGAATGAAGAATAAATGCGTAGCTTACGTCCACACACTTTGGTGCAAATACGTTCACACACCGTTTGTATCTGTGTTTTAACTGTATTTGATCTGTGTGACATCACTGTATCTCGCCTTGCTGTATTAGTAGTTGGAGTGACCGCCTCAGAAACTGTAGACATATAGAATCTGTACCCTGTCCGGTCATTCCATAGTTTTTTAAAAGTGGTAGGCTATTGACTGGATCTTATTTCCATGATGATACAGAATGTACTCGACTGAGCCTCTATACGGCTGAGTATGCACTAGTGGCTTTAGAAAGCGCTGAGAGAAACGCATATCTGAGGGGGATACAATGCTATATAAAAATATACAGTATCATTATCTCTTTTCTGAAGCGTCAAATTGTAAACAGTAAATTAATTCCTTTATCTCGTGTAAAACCAATGATATCAAAGCTCATTTGGTCAGTGTCACTTTTGTCTCTGAAAATATTTCAGTCAAACGTTTGGTTTGGCAGCTTCATTTTTTACTTCTCTGGGTTCCTTGTTTAAGTCTGGTATAATTTAGTCTTTTCTGAAACCAAAACCAGGTTGCAGTCGTTTAATTTGCAGAAACTAAAAGTTTATAAATATTTAAACGTTTTTGCGATAAGCTTGTGAAGTTTTGTGAATCAGTTGATACAAGATCTTTAATCAAGACATTTCTTTATAAAGAAATGTGAACATACTTTAGTTCCTGGTTTTATATAGACTTACATGTTATTTGAGGGTCTTGGCTATTACGATATAAAGTAGTTTATGGTAAGGAAAATAGTATGAAAGTTATTCTTCAAACTTGCATGACATTGTATTTTTGTTTTAAGAAACATAACTAAAATATGATGAATCATTTTAGAAAAATGACAACCTAAAAAAGAATATTCTCATCATAAATAAGATCCTTCTTAAATTGAACAAGTAGTATCTACAGCAGGGGTGCTTAATTTTTTTTAGCCAAGGGACGCACTTTCCTATTTGTGAGTCTTGGCTGGTCGCATTATACTTTTTACTGATTTTTGTTCTTAAAATTCGGCCTTAGCTTCAAGACTTTATATTGTAGGAAAGGCAGTTATGAAACGTTATCAGTTATACAATCAACCCGCTTAATTGGCCTACGTTTAATCGGACTACCCGCTTTTTCAGACCATTTTTTTACAGGACTCGAATCTAAATTACTTTTTCTGTACATTTTTTCCACTTAATCGAACCATTACTTTGCTCAAACGGATCACCCTCCACTACAAGTAGGCTTTGTAGTTATTTGTTTTTTCCACTTATGTTTGGCGAGGTTATATTTCTTTGAAAAAGTAATCATTTTTCCACCGTGTTTGAAATTTTCTACATTTACTTGCTAACCTTTGTTTCTTGGGTGCTGCCGTTTGTGGTGACTCACATCAATGTTTTTCTTTGCATAATTTTGTTTAGTGGAGGTAAACAGTTGCAAAGCACTGTGTTCTAAGGCTGGCTTCATCTAGTGTTGAAAATGAGAAGTGCAACAAAGTTGGGCTCAAGCTTCTTGTGCGGGCCATATTCAATTATATTTTCAAACTTTGCCACGGGCCAATGACAACTGGACCGCGGGCCGTAGTTTGGACACCCCTGATCTACAAGTTATACAACCTGAAAGGACATGCCGTCACTTCGTGAAGACGTCGGTATTATTTTTAGCCAAGGTGGGGACGGAGATTTGCGATAAACGCAACTCTATTTGCGTAACATTTGCCAGAGGACGTGTTTACGTCAATATCTGCACACGTAACGTTTTACAAAGTTATCGTTTGATAATCTAAAAATGTTGATTGTTGTCGGACGTCACATGAAAATCGTGTGATTTGTAGTTAAAGCCTCACCCTTGTTTTAAGTGGAGCGGTTGGCCCAGTAGAAAGCTCTTGCATCTCCCAAGACAATTTTTCTTGTAATATCAAACGTAATAATCCGTAAGTATTCATTACTTTAAACATATTTATTATCTCGCCTACTGCGATTGAGCTTCTATTTGAATAAAAACTTCCTGTTGATCCTAAATAGGGTGAAACAAGCTTGAAATGTTTTTCGGTGACTGACAACTATAGTTGATATTATCTGTCATAAACTGTTCTAACGATAGATTAGTAGGTTCCCTAGCTGTTGTAAGGACATAGCCAGGATGACTGGAGTGCTTGAGAAACGTCAGTTCATTAGAATATTGAAATAGGTATAACGTTGACCCAATGATAATTCAAAAAAAAAAAGTTCAACTTTTATTTCAGAACATTTCTTTGCTGTTGGGTTTGAATCAATATTTGGTTCTTGTGTTTTTGGAACAATCATGAAGCAATAGTTCAAATAACTTCAAGCCATAAAGAGTGTGTACGGCAACATGCGTTTGTTGCGGTTTTGCCGAAGGGCAATCTTTGAATGTCAAAAATAAATAAAACTCTGTCTCAGACATCAAGCCTATAAATTCAAGTGAATCATCTTGTTCTGATGCCTCAACGTTTAACCTTTTATGTTTGCGTTACGTTGAATTAACGTCTGTCAATGACGAATGTCCATAACCAGCAAGACTTGTAAAATGGGAATATCCTTGCGGTCACAAGTAAAAACGAGGCATAAAAGAAGAAAAAATACAATACATAAACAAAAATCTAATCACCGACGTTAAGGGCTACAGCAAAACAAATTTTCCGCAGACTTAGAATCAGAAATACATTTACTATCCCGGTTTCTGCACACTATAAAATTGCTCAACCCCGGAAAGAATCCTTGACTTTTAGCTCACTACATCGAACTTTTCAACGTTTATTAACAGTTTCCAAACCCTGGTAATTTCTTTCAAGATATTTTGTTTATTTCTTTTCAGAGGGCTATTCTAAATCGTGTTTATGTTTCAATAATTTAAACTTTAAACTTGCCTTCTGAGTGGCGAATATTAAAATGCTCTTAAAGTAGAAACCGTTCTAATGATTTGAGTATACATGGTTATACAACACTACTTGGTAGAAACTGTGTTTTTTTCCCAAACAGGGTCGCTCAATGCAAGCCGTTTTTCTCAAGTTTGTGACAATGATCACGTACCGTTTGATGGATAAGTAGCACCACACAGTAGTGGTGGATTCGGGGACAACTTGGTCATTGTCCCCTTCACAAAATCAAAAACAACATGAAAATTTATCCTTTCTGAAAAAAATTGTCGTTCACTTCTCTTGCTCAATCACATAATACAGTATAACTTTACCGATGGCATAGCTCAGGCGCGTCAGGTTTGAATCAGCAGCGAATTTAAGGGTATGATTTTTCGGTATGTGTCAGCCTGTGTCACTCCCAAAAATATGAGAAAGTGTGATATTTCCAATCAAAAACATTGCTTAATCCAATACATTATATAGAAAGGAGTGTTCTTCCTGACAGTACAAGGCTGTATTCATTAAAACAGCGAGTAATTTGCGATTCGCCAACCGTCGCTGTGTTTCAACAGCCGATTGTAACAAGAATTGACGGTACTACGACAGTTTATCGAACGACAGTTTATCGAACGACAGTTTATCGAAACGACAGTTTATCGAACGACAATTCATCGAACGACAGTTTATCGAAACGACAGTTTATCGAAACGACAGTTTATCGAAACGACAGTTTATCGAACGACAGTTTATCGAATGACAATTTATCGAACAACACAGGGCCGTAGCCAGACCGCATAGCAAGGGGGGCCCGAAAAAATGTAAATGGGCAAAAGCATTATAATTGAAGCTGTTGCTCTTGAATGTTGGGATTTTACCAGGGAAGGCGAAATTTTTTCAGGGGGGGGGGGGGGGGGGGCGAGGCCCCCCTGGCCCCGGCTGGCTACGGGCCTGAAACGAGAGTTAATCGAAAACCTAACCCCTAACCTAAAACCTAACCCTAACCCCTAACCCCTAACCACTAACCACTAATCCCTAACCCCTAAACCCTAACCACTAACCACTAACCCCTAACTCCTACCCTAACCCTACCCCTAACCCTTAACCCCCAACCCCTAACCACTAACCACTAACCACTAACCCCCAACCATTAAACCCTAACCCTAACCCTTAACCCTAACCCTTAACCCTAACCCTTAACCCTAACCCTTAACCCTAACCTTAACCCTACCCCTTACCCCCCAACCCCTTAACCCCCAACCCCTAACCCTAACCCCCAACCCCTAACCCCTACCCCTTAACCTCCAACCTCTAACCCCTAATTCTAACCCTAACACCTAACACCTAGCCCCTAACCCCTAGCCTCTAGCCCCTAGCCCCTTCGATGAATTGTCGTTCGATGAACTGTCGTTTCGATAAACTGTCGTTCGATGAACTGTCCTTTCGATGAACTGTCGTTTCGATAAACTGTCGTTTCGATGAATTGTCGTTCGATGAACTGTCTTTCGATAAACTTTCGTTCGATGAACTGTCGTTCGATAAATTGTCTTTCGATAAATTGTCGCGTAACGAGAATTGACTGCGGTAGACACCGGTGTTTCGCCCATGAGACTGGACTCATTAGTATCGCACCAATACATTAATATGTTACGGTAACATACAGCATAAATTAACCTATCCAAGTGTTTACAAAGGCTTGAAATGAAGCATGTCTTGAATACTATAAGAGAAAGTCAAGTAATGTTAAATAGATTTTTGCAATGATTGATTGAGGGAATCTTTATCTTCGAAATGAGAAAGCTTATTTGAGTGTTTACTGCTTATTTCTGGCAGTTTCGCATACTTGTAGAGGCTTTGAACCAATGACGCTGGCCCGGTCACCGAATTTTGACAAAGTGAAATTTTCGCTTGCAGTTGAAGTTTTGTTGTCTGCGTGAACTACTCCATTCACTAGATGACGCTGAATGGAAAGCAGTTCTTGAAATGCGTTGCTCAAGCACACACTTCAAGTCGAACCAGTGCCGCTTGATCTTGCAATTTCGTCGTTCGTATGGTCAGACGATTGACCAACTGAGCTAACGCGGGAATACTAACATACTACATAAAAATCATAACCATCACAGGCAGAACTTCTGTGTATTAAAAGTTTTGTGAAGAATATGTGACAAAAGTAGATGCACCTTTCCTAATAAATTTCACATACACAAATAAACAGGTAGCCTACATCATATCGCCATGGTCTCCATTCCAACTGTATACACATGTTTCAAACAAAAGAACACTGTTGGGCCAAATGGTGCGCAAAAATTTACAAAACAATATATCTTTTGGGGCAAGATCGCAGTCTCCGTGTTGGCATCTTTGCCTCTACAAACAGCAACTTTTACTGTAGCCTACATCGTCGATTCTCCTTCAAAGTTTTGCTCGATTGGAAGTATGACGCCCCAAAATTTTGTTCAAATTTGCTACTGGAACTATAGCAAGGTTCACAATGTCCAAAATGTAAGTAACTGGTTACGCGTTTCCCCATAGTGATGGTTTTCAAGGTGGGTCGACATCGCTAAATTTATTAAAAACAAGCAATTTTATACAATTCTTACGCCATCTTCCAGCTTGACATGCCTGGAACTTACCCGACCCTAACTTGTGAGACAACTGCTATGTTGTTATGGTAAGCCAGTCCCTTATAATAATAAGAAAACATTTTTTGAATACTTTCATTAAATGGTTTCATAAAGAGAAAAAGTAATTGAAGAAATCGAGTAATAAAGTAAGTTGAATTTTTTTGTTATGACTGCGATTAAAAAGATCATAGCTAAGGTGTTGCTTTTGTGGGTATTGTGTGCCACCAAAAGGCTTACACAAGACTTTTCAAGTATGATTTTGTTTTTTTAATACCTCATACTCTTTATTTAGTTAAACAAACAAATGCTTTTCCCGAGAGAAATTCCATTGACCAGAAAATACCGGATAAAACGTGTGTAGGGCTTGAAGAATAAAAATATCTTGCGAAAAAGTTTGATAAAGTGTAGATTTTATTCTTCTCGGCTAGACATTGTAAGCTCATTCAAGAAGCATCATTAAGGTTTTCAGCAAGTAAACAGAAATGCTTCTGAGTTTGATTTATAATTTATATTAAACATAAAGAAAGCTCACATACAGCAAAGAAATTAGTTTTCACAAACAAGATGCAAGGCCAAAAGTTTGATCGAATTAAGCGGGTTAATCAAGCGATTGAAAATAGATACATTAGCTATTGTGCTTCATTGGAAGTGCAGCGTCGAAGATATCTTCGCAAAATGATGGAGACACAGGTGGTCATGAAATCAGAATGCAAAAAATTCAAAGACGAAAAATTTAGACTCCTAATGGAAAAGCAAATGTTAAACAATGACTCAATGGGTAAGTGATAAATTTTAACCATTTGATGCAAAATAATAGTTTGGTGTCATTACAAAAACTTATCCTCAATATTGGAAAGATGGTTTTTTGCAGTTACCTTGCCATGAGGAAAGGGTTCGTCTCCATTAGGGTGGCTCGTTTTTGAACAACAAAACAACCACAAAACAACAAAACGTCATTGCATTTCTCTTTATAGACCTGCCCTGAGCTGTTGCGTCATTTTTTAATGAAATTGGGTTAATTTGGTAGAAAAAAGTGACGTTTTTTATTTGAATTTACGTCACTGACGAAGTTTGTGGTTATGTAACCACAAACAAAATGCAAAATTTTCAGCAAAATGGAAATTTTCAGAAACTGTGAGGAAACTGAAGGAATAATTCAAATGACTTCAGTTTTTTTTTAGGTTAATTAGATATATCTAAACATTATTGTATCTACCCCAACTAAAAATATTTTTAAAAAAATTGCGTTTTTGACCCCCTTTTTTGATTTTGAGCCTCATGAGGAGGCTGAAGACAATTTGTTACGAATCTCAAATTTTGTCATGAGCGTTTTTTCACACTCATTGGCACCATTTCCCCACTACCCCGAAAGAATTAAAAAAAGGTCAAAAACGAGCCACCCTAGTCTCCATGGTCATAATAGATAATAAAACACTTTTTCACATAAAGTTAGGAATTACATTGGGAAAATATCGAAATAAGTTCATAACTACTGCAGGTAGCTTGTGATAAGTTGCAAGTATAATTTTTAAACGGGCAGCCTCACTGAGCAAACGCGGTCAATATGCTACAGCGCAGAATAGATTCCTCAATTATTAGAAGATAAATGTTTCTACATTCATCAATTCTATCATGAATGCAATTGCAAAGTCTATGCAATAAAAAATTTTTAATCAAATCTTTGCGATTTTTTTGTTTTTAAATTAATTAATTTAAATCCATGTATTTTCAGACAAGGAAGTTGACTTTGAAAAGTGTTTGAAAAACAATCAAAAAAGCCTTAAATTTGTCAATATGTTTGGGAGCTTTCTTTCTACCGATGGTTTGCTGCACGGAACAGGAATACATAACAGATACCAACGAACTAAGTTACTAGCGACTCGACATTGCACAAAGAATTGTACAGAAAGGAATTTACCTGTTCAAAAAAACGAAGCAAAAGAAGACATAGATTCAGATGCATCGCAAGCTTCTCTCCAATACAATGGCACTTCGAGACGCCATGAAAACAATGCCGACATTGTTAATAACGAACTTTCACCCATTGCCTACAACAATAACAAAAGTTTTCACCAAATGTCAGCTTGTAGAGAAAACGCAAAAACTCTTTCGACGGTTTCCAACAATGCGTCTTCTTCATCGATCGCATCCTTGTCGGAAACAGTCACAGAAGAAGAAAGGATTAATACAAACAATCAGCATAGCTCATACATCCCCGTTCCAAATAATTCCACGTCAGTTTCAAAAACTTTTGAACAAAAGTTTCCAAATGTTTTCTTAGGCCAACAATTGATTCTACGCAGGCAATCAGAACCAAAGCCACCAATGAGTTTAAAGCCCGGTCTTTGTGGAAATAATGGCAGGAAAGCCCGGAATTCTTTTCAAAGTAGTGCACTAGAACCCAACGTTGAAAACAACAGGTCGACACACGAGAACTGCAAGTATGGCTTTTTTCTATATTTAATTTTTGCATATGAATATTCTTTTGCTTTGTGTACCATGCCCGTTCCAGGCTTAGTCGTTCATGCTTCATGTTCATGTTCAAGGTATGACTGAACTCACTTTCCATAATTTAGTTCTACAGATGGAGGAAGAAACATCGTTTCAAGTCAACAGACTGGTTTTCATATTATAGCTGCCTTGACCCTTATCTTTATGGTCTACAGATGGAACCGCTTTAGATTAGGTTTTGGCTGCTTGCGCTGGTTAAAATGCAATATGATCCTTAACGAATTCCTCTAATCGCCTGCGCTTGGGAAGAATGTAACTAAATACAGTCGACATTTAGTTTTTATTCACAAAAATGCCATAGGGTCTGCACTGATGCCGAGAGGAAAAAGAAATTGGTCATTGAAGTTTTCAGGTCTTTTCAAGGAAACAGCGTGAATGGTTCAATAGCATATCTTTGCATTAATTTTGCAGTGATATATTCATCACTTCATCGACACCACACACAAGCTCTCAACATCAGAAGAACAAAAGAAGCTCGCTCCAGCACCCTAGCACTACCAGATGCACAGAAGAGATGCCCTTACACATTTCATCACGTAAGATCAAGTTATGTGATCTTGAGTTACAATTCTATTAATTACAATTCAAACATTTGGCCTAAAATCGTTTTTTATCAGCAAGATAGCCTACGTAGGTCTCAGTCCACACGTAGATAGGGATAAAGCTAAAACTCAAGCATTAGTGTAACAAATTGGTTCAGCATTCCATACGTCTAGAACGGTGGTTTTTTAGCACGTACTTAGTGTTAATTTATTTGCACACTTTGTTTGTGATAATTGTGATCTACAGAAGAAATCTTAATTTGCAACGTTATTTGGAAGCTAATTGCCGTCTGTGGCTTGATAAAAAGCTTAACCGGTGTTTTAAATAAGACTTGTTTTGAATTTGTAGCTAATTATAACCATGCAGTATGCAGTATAGAATATGTGATATGGTTTGTGGTAACATTTCTTGAAAAATCTGCTATTCCATAACAAATAAAATATTGTTCTTAAAGCAAAATGTTATTTGCAAAATAAGTAGCCTCATTCAATTGGGTAGAGTCCTCAATCCTCATGTTAATCCAAACTAAACCTATTAACTAGAATCAAACAATAACTTTAGATGTTCTTCATTCACATCTTTTGAAACTGTATAAACAGGAAGAAAAGCGCAGCCTTCTAATGAGGATGACATGATCGAAAGAAAACAATCAAAAAGCAGGAAGGTTGCTGAAATCAACAAACGAAGCAGACTACGCACAGCGCCAGAACGGTCCCGTCTATCCGTGGTGAGAAGACAAGTTCATCACCAAGAAGAAGATTACATCATGGCTCTGAGAAAAAAACGTCAGCAGATGGAAAACCAAAACGTTTTTAACAAAGTTTGGAACTTTATTGGTCAAAGGCCTGTCACCGCCAACACAGATATGCAAAATTTACCCGAAAGTGAAGAAGATATGGACGATATAAACCCGAGTGAAGAAAGAGATTTGATGAAAAAAATGGCCGCTTTGTCAAGATCCAGGCGGTAACTTACAATTTTCAACCTCATTGAAATAGACGGGAACTTTTTGAAAGTGCATAGTTTTTTTTTTTATCGCAGAACTGTCATGCCAAGAAGCGTCAAGACTTCAAAACATGAAAAATACCCTATGCTAGGCAAAAACACGCTTCACGCACTCATGTAATAACACAAGGGTTTTTTCAGTGCCATATCTTTTATATACTTAAAATAACTCTTACAAGAAATTTCGTTTAACACTGCTTTCCGCTTATTAATTGTGGTTTATTATTGCATCCCATAGTATTATGTAGGCTATATTACGAGTATTTGTAATAATCCTAATTTAGCTTATTTTTTACCTAAAATTACTTGGATATGATTATAAACGGATTAATCCAAACTTTTATTGATTTAAAAAAGTGTTCACTAGGGTCTGTATTCACTAATAAATATACGTATCACAAAAGCTAACCCTTAAAAAATGTGAAAATTGTGACAATGTTGCGAACGTAATGTATTGTGCTAAAATAAACTACTTTGTGGCTACTTTCAAATATTAGGGTTTCGATTTTATTAAAACAAATTTCTAAATTACTGTATGAGTGTTTGTTGCAACAGAATAAAATTACCCCATAACCCTGCAGACCTGCTGAAAAAAGTGAAGTAAGGTCTTTACAGTAGACTGAGTAGAAAGAGCAAAATTGGTGCGAATAAAAGCTTCAAGAGTTCAGTTTCACCTCGATTTTTTTGTTCCACTGTTTATTTGTTGTATTTCTTGAATGAGTTGTTGCTTTTATTTGCGGTGGCATTGAAATTACACAAAAGACAACTTTCCTTTCAGTCGCCATGTCCAATGTTGCTTCTTGAACGAGCTTTTTCTCCATGAGTTCGTTTGGATACTTTAGATGTCAGAGTGAAGAATTAACCAAAGAAAACTATGCTATTTACCGATTGTTGTGCCTTACACCCGAATATTACAATATAGATGATAACCATATGAGTTGTCAAGAAAATGAAGTATCTTCTGACAGGTGTCAAACCCACAACAATGCTTGATATGAACGACTCGGTTACATGTCTTGTAATGCAAAGAAATTTATTCTCACGCGAGTCAGTTCAATCATATATAGCTAAATATCGATTTCGATCAGCTAGAAGCTAGATCATCTTCAGTTAAGCTTATTCAAATAGAATCTTATTATTAAGCTTATTCAAATAGAATCTTTTATCTGAATAAGCTTAACTGAAGATGATCTAGCTTCTAGCTCAGGGGTCGGCAAACTGCGGCCCGCGGACAAACTTTTTGCGGCCCTCGAACGATCTTACTTTTAGTGCATAAACTAAAATTTCATCATTATCTACGCATGAATTTATTTTATATCATAACAAAAAGCCCTTTAATATGTGTCCGGACATTACTCGGTAACTCCCATGTATGCTACAAAATCTCTCAAAATTATGGTTTTCAATGGATGTCAAGACTGTGCCACATGAGATGCAAATGGAAATAATTGAACTTCAATCATCCAACATATTGAAGGCCAAATACGATTCAGTTCCAATTGCCAACTTTTATAAAGATCATGTCCAGAAATCCACCTATCCTCATCTGTATGACAATGCAAAACGTGTAATGTGCATGTTTGGAAGCACATATTGCTGTAAGCAGCTTTTTTTCAAAAATGAATTACGCAAAGAATAAACTTCGCACTCGCCTGTCAGATCGTCATTTGAATGACGTATTGCAAATATCATCAACAAAGTTGCCAGTTGATTTAAACACCTTGGTCATGACACAGAAACAACATCATCCTTCACATTGATAAATGATAAGTAAATAAAAACAATGCATTGCGTTTTAATACGTGTTTGATACTAAATATGAAACGGCAACAAACACGTCTCATTGTGCAATAGACACAGGAATAGGAGCTGCAGGTGCGCCATGATTTTAAGGATAAAGTGGCGATTGTTTATAGGTTGAAATTTATGCGGCCCGCACGTTACCGGAAGTTTGTAGATTTGGCCCAGTAGTACAGAAAGTTTGCCGACCCCTGTTCTAGCTGATCGAAATCGATATAGCTATATATGATTGAACTGACTCGTGTGAGAATAAATTTCTTTGCATTCCATATGAGTTGTAGCCTACTTCAAACAACTCCGCGCACTCCGGCAACAGACTACTCTACTGAAAACATATTTATGAGTTTGTCATCACGGCTCTTCCTAGAAGTATGTGAGGGTTCCATGCGTGAGTGAATTGGGAAACTGTCTCCCGAACAAAAAAAACTTTAAGCTGGTTTACCAACACTTGCCTTGTAATGTTTAAAGACATTGTGATCAATAAATCCAGTATTTCGTATTTTCTTCTAAAGCACAAAGCTCGTCTCAGGTGTTTGGGAACTTCTTCCTTGTGATTAACTTCAGACGAACACATATTGTAACCTGTAGCTCTATCTTCTGGTACTATATTACAACTATGCGTATATACAAGGACAAATCAGCGCGATCGCTGATGCGTGAGTTATGATGCTCAGAATGGTGTGTTGTAATTTCAGTTGAAGGTTGACGCTGGTGACAAATTTATTTTACTTAACGTCTTACAAATTTTCAGTATTTTATGATGTAGAGAGTTTTGTAATGAACATGAATAAATCTTGTTGACATTAGTTTATTAAATAAACTTTAGCAATTTATAAAATTACTGTAAGGAGCAGGTAGGCCTTAATGAACAAATTGTATCTCTTATTGTTTGTCCAAACTAACAAGCCCCATACATCTTTTTCATATACTGTTTGTTTCTTCCAAGCAAGGTTAAAAAAATGAGAATAGAAACATTATAACAGTGTGAGTAAACAACAGTTTTCACGTAACGTCATCCTACAACTTACTCTCCTATTGTGTGCTTGGACGCTTTGGTTTTAAATATCCAATTATATTCTGGTGCCCTTCGTGGCCTTTGTGCTTTGTCATTGGACAATAAGATAAAACCAGGAGGTATCGATATAAAAAAAATTCAGATCAGACGGTAGTATAGCACTCTGTGTTGTATAAACAGGCTTGACAATACCGTAGTTGCATTTAGTAATCAGTTTCGAACCCGGAAGCGACCAAATGTAAACAAAGTATTGGGTCAATGTCTCCAGTAGTGTTACCAGATGAGTATACGCATAAACTTTGCTATCAAGAAAATTAAAAGTTAAAGGGTGCAGATTAAACACAGTATCAGATAGTCACAAAAAAAAGAGATTTCCAAACACAGACTGCATTGTGGTGGGCGGAAAATGTCTTCAACTGAGCCGCCTTGTCGACTATACGGTTACTCACTTAGAACAATGTTGGGGTGTGTTTTTCAAAGTTTATTCAACACTACTATTTTTAATTGACATACCGTGTCACCACTGCAGCTTGGTTTAAATCGGATCGCTTAGATTACCTATCCATGCGTAATAATGGCCTTACATCAGACTTTCCCAATCGGGGCGTGGTGTTTTGTTTTGAAACAAACCTAGGCACCACAGGCTTTTATTGATGTTTCGACTGAAGTAGCCTAATGGAGATGCTAAAAAAATTGCCAAAATTTGGTGTTACTAACTTTTGAGATTTTTTAAGTCCAAATTGTGAAGCAATAAATGTCAAACACACAACTTCGATTTGATGTCCTATGACACAACAGCGAAGCCAACCTTTCCCAGCGGTAGCTTCAGTGTTTATCTGAAAATCAGAAAGTGAAAGCAAAAACATACAGATTGTTTTGATATAATTCACTTACTATTAGCGCACTATCATAACGACCATTTTCAAAGAGAATGATGCATAATATAAAATTTCGAAAAAATGCATGCTAATTTGTGTGCCACAAATAATTACGAGTAGCCGACTTAGTTAACACGCAAAACAATACTAACAGCAGTAATTCTCGGTCTTTTCTCTCTCATTAACTCCTTGCCGATTGCCCTACGATGCATTTACCCAACTGCTTTTCCAGATCAGAATTAGAGTATTCGTTACTCAGTCTGTCTTTACATTTTTAATAAGTTTACCTCATTGGTAGAGGAAATGAAATTTACCCCCTGTTGAGAACCTTTGCCTTGAGGGATGGCTTAGTTGCGATGTGCGTTGAATAACTGTTTTTAGCCATTATTCATACAGATACAGTGCAGGCTAGTAGCCTCCATATTTTCTAAATCCGCGTTATTCGTTATGAGCATGCACATGTTGTCGTGATGTGAAAGTCTGTAAAGCAGGGTTTCCCAAACTTTTTTAGGCCACGGACCACTATTTGTGAATCTGTTTATTCGCGGACCCCCAATACAAAGATAAAAATGAATAAAACAGAATTTTGTTTATTTAAAAAAACTGACAACATCAATGGGACGGATGGGATTGCTTCTTGTTGCGTCATCAATTCTCGGAGTTATCAATTATCGGAGTTATTTGTGAAAGGCAAACTCGAATGTCAAGGTCCACGGAAAGTTTGGACCTGTATTTTGTCTTCATGTTGGTAAGAGCTGAAAATGCTGTCACACACATATTGGTCGTGGCAAAAGGCAATAAAGTTTAGTTGCCTTTTGCAATAGCAATGGGTAATTCCTCCACAACACTCAACTATAAAGATGCAATATAGCTGTTTGATTGAAACTAAGCATTAAAGTTCAATCAGATGATAATTCGGCTAATTCTTCTTCTTCGCGTCCTGACAGATCAGTCTTTGTAACAACAAAAGGGTTTAAAATCCAGTCAAAATTCTCATATGTCTCTTTAAAAAGTAGCCTACTTCTTAGGTGCAACAAGTCAGATTTACGATACGTAGCCTACTGGATAGCAAAAACTTTCGAAATCATTTAAGTTGTAAAGAACTGCGGCAATTATCTTTGACAGGGTACGTACTGTACAACGTATATGTGTGACTTTTTTATTTCTTGTTATATCGCCACGGACCACCTGTGCAGTCGTCGCGGACCACCAATGGTCCGCGGACCACAGTTTGGGAAACCCTGCTGTAAAGTATTAAATTAAAGCATTTGTTTCTCCTTTTTACTTTTGAACCTATTTGACATAGACCTACCTGCAGCCTCAAACAAAAAGCAAATAATCGTGATGAACAAACGAATTTTTCAGTTTTTTGCATCACAGCTTGCAACTGCTTCGATATAAGTCATCTTGTGGTTATGTTCCAGAAATAAGACACAGTAGTTACAAACAAAGGACCTCAGTGCATCATAACTGAGCTGATAACAACTCATCAGGAACAAACTCAATCAATTTCATTTTCCACAGCAGGCACTGAAAGCAATATGTAAACTCAGCTGTTTAGATACAACAACGAAAAACAATAATAGCACACAGGCTCGGATTTAGGGGGGCAGAGGGTGCAAGTGCCCCGGGCCCCCCGACTTTTGAAGGGCCCCCTACGTGGAAAAAATGTGATTTTGTGCTATTTTTCTTCTTTCATCCTTCGAAGTTTCTGCAAAATGCTGTGCAGTGCTGGATTAATGCTACTGTGGACGTAGAGGTGGTGCCCGGGCGCCCCATCAGCTAAATCCGGCCCTGAACACACACGACTAAAAGAGGTTTCTTGCAGAAACTAGGCAAGCTACTGTTTTGACTGTGTTCAGCAGCAAAGTTTTAACGCTTCAAAATATCTGCAGAAAGTTGATAATTTTATTTTTTGTAAAAAGTTAGCAAGAGTACATGATGTGACACCCCTCTACATAGTCAATGGCTTTTTACTCAATATTTTATTAAACTCAGCTGGTCAATTAGCAGAAAGACAAGACTTAGAATAGTAAGGTGTGTTCGACTTGCAATGTGAAAATGATTTTTAATCAGTTATCTTCCACAGTATACTTATGCACATTTCAGTTATTAAATCCGTCAAAATCACTTCAAGACTCAATAATAAGATTAGCCTAACACAAAAAATAGGCTACTGAGAATCATAGTGAAGACACTACGCAGAAAAAGGTAGCCTATAATTTTAATAGATCCTCCAAAAGCGATAGCGAACACTCGGGTATAGTATTTTTCAAAATAATATAATTCTAGTCGTTCACTTTCAGGATGGTCTAATTCAAAACTATTACTTCAAAAATTAAATTAAAATTGTCTAAATATGATACTGCATTAGATTGTCCAAGTTTCTCAACATTGCCAATTACCAATGGCAGCCGCCGACGTGGTTGGTACTTGGGTGAGTGCGATAGTATCAAACTATTATTGCTTTGTTGCTGAAACATCAACATATCGCAAACACGTTGAAATTAAATGCGTTTTTTGTTTTGTTTAATTTTTGACCTGTAGTTTCCGAGTGGGTATTATGGACACTACCGAAGCAAAACACGAAACGACATACTTCAACAATATCGCCATGAAGCCACCCCACTGCCTCCAAAGCAGTTTATCAGATGGGTCAGGGTAAGCGAAAGTGTTGATGTACAGTAGACCTACTTTTATAAAACTACACATTCCGAGAAAAAGTACAAATTTTTTTTACCTCAGAGTGGCATCAAAATATTATGAAAGTGGAAGATAAAGTTATTGTGTAAATATGTAAATTTTCTTTAAAGGTTTTATTGTTTCTTCTTCGAAGTACTGTATTTTTTTTTTAGTTTAGCGTTATGACCGTAGCCTATACAGATTTTTATTTCTTTCTGTACAAGTCTTATTATATCACCAAAAAAAAAAGCTACAACCGATGTTGGATAAGTCAATTAAAAATAGCGGACTAATGATGCAACACCATCTCAGCACTTATCGTTGGAGCCTAAATGTCATGAATCTAATACGACAACTCTAAACAAACGTTTTAATAGTTGGATGGCTTTTACAGAAATCTCCGGATTGCCACCAATTTTCGAAGCATGACAACCGACATTCATACCAGACCGATGCCACCTACTTTGATGCGGTATGCAGGCTCTTAGCAATATCACAAACATATAAAAGATTGTATGTTGGTCACTGTTTTCACAAACATTGATTAAACATCTTCTGGAGGGTCATGAAGGATAAAAATTATAACAAAACAGCATCTTACAATTCAAATATTTGTTATATATTTTGCCTACTGAAAGATAAATGCAGTCTACATCAAGGATCGATATAGCAATACGCATAGGTTATTGTGCAAGTAAGCAAAGTTTGGAAATAAATTAATAATTTTCGATATATTTCGAATGCATTATTGTAGCAGCCTATTTCCCGTCCAGAATTTTGTACTGAATACATCCACTTGACTTTTTTCACATTTGGTAGTTTTAATATTAGTTTATCAGAGTCTTAGGCTGATCAGAATAACTAAAATACGAAATTTACTGCCTATGATGTAGCATTCCCTTGTTTGTGGCTATTTTATTTAATGACAAAACTATTTTTTAGGGAATGGGCAGACGAAGAGGAAATGCATCAATAACTGCTTTTAAACCTGAACTAATTGCATGGATGCCACATAAGGAAGCTATTGCTCGTGAAGGAGCTGCTGTGTCACTCTATAGGTAAATCGTGACGAAATTTAAAGATGGAATGAATATATTGCATATCTAAATCATAAACGCGGAAGGAAACACGATATTTATATCACATAGGTGTGATTAGTAAAGGTAGTGCTGTAATGTTTTGTTGCCTAATTCAGGTATAAAAATTAAAGTTTTTACTCTACTGGGATCATAACACTGGTAAGAGTGTAAAATATTTTATGTTGGTCCTTTTTCCTCCAGCAACTATGTTCACTTAAAAATTACTGTATAACACCTGGTGTGGCTTGCTTCCCGTCTTGCTTACAAATCAGGTTTGCGCGCAAGAAAGGAAACTTAGTGTATCGCTCCTTTAACCCACAACCATTTCAATAATTTTGCTTCTTTAACTAGCTTTCATTACATTATTAGTTTGAAGCAAATTTATTTTTTAGATTGGATTTTCGGCCAGGAGGAGTGCAATCTTCTGAACCGTTACCGCAAAGACTCTCTCCAAGAATCCGTCAAAGAATGACCAAGATGGAAGCAACAGACGCAAGATTGAAATGGGTGTCTGATTTCAAGCAACACTTTTGTCATGGACAACCAGATACAAGAATAAGTACGGATATCAGCACGGGAAAAGTCTACGATAAAGTAGAGCCTACTCGCTCTCATCAATACGTTAACAAAACGGGAAAAATTGCAAAAGTCGTCCCACCTTACTTGGCACACACTAGAAGACGTGTTAAGTCGGTTCCCCCTGTTCGATACAGCGTTGGAGACTGCCTTGTTTGGAACCCAACTCCTGCTACACCACATCCACCTCGTTATTCGGTTTTACTTGGTAAATCCACTGCAACAACACCACGCCCACCTACAACTCAGTTGCACCCTCCGACGGAAATTTGTTTTCCTGAAAAGACTCAGACTCCAAGAACGATGGTCACTCAACCGCCACAGACAGTTGGCATCGATTCCAAGAAAATAGCACCAGCTGCGACAGCCATAAGTGATTTTTCACCAGTACAATGCCACAGAACGTCTCCTACAGACAACAGCAACTAAAAGTCGGCTGTTTGTGTTGACATGGATCTGAGTTAATGTTTTCAAAATTTCTAATGTCATTACTACAGAGCAGATCCGTGATGTAAATTGACAACAGTATTGTATTTAACCCTATCAGTCACCAAGTTTTTCTTCTTTTTATTTTTTGACTTTATTAATATTCTTACAGACTGGAGTGCACTGAAAACAAAAATTCAGAAAATTTTGTGTGTTGCAAGGTTCCCGTCACACAGAAACGCTTTGTAGCATACCGTATATACTTGATTGTAAGCCGCGGCTTATAAAGTTTTTTTTCCATCATGTTTGCGGCTTAAATTCAAGGGCGGCTTACAATCAAAGGCGGCTTACATTTTTTCTTTTTTCTTTTTGCCTTTTTCCTTGTCGACTTTGCCATAGATGTTTTGCCGTACTGCGTTGTCTGATGCCGACAATTGTGAAGTTGTGACGTGCATTTTAAATTGTCACATGCATTTATGACGTGCATTCGAAAGAAAAAAAGGAGTTGTCAGTTTTATTTATGGTACTTAACAGTAAACAGTTTCACCTTTGCGTGTAAACAGTATTTGCGGCTTACATTCAAGGGCGGCTTACATTAAATTTTTAACACTATTACATGCGGCTTACAATCAAGGGCGGCTTACAATCAAGCGCGGCTTACAATCAAGTAAATACGATACATTGTGACTATATGGGTGCGAAAATGGCAACATCGAAAAAGGGCAGTGGGCTTTGAAATGTAAGGGATGTTGGCATTTTTGCAAAGAATAACTTATTCTACTGCCTGTGTGATATGTGAAAGGTGGCATAGGTCGCAGCGAAATGTCAATTATATACTGATTCCTGTTTTACTATCCCACAAGTGAAGGAGAAATTCAATATTGACAAGATTAGTCATTGTCTTGCTATTTTCCGGAAATAAACTGCGCAAAAAATGTTTTTTTGAGTAAAGAGTGAGGTTTTATTTATTGTCGCTCTACAACTGCTATAGTCTTTTAACGACAGGGCTCATTTTTAATTTTTTTTATCAAGTTTACGATATCATCACATTATTACCCGACTTATCCTCACTGCAAAATACAAGAAAGACACAATCGGTACCGTTTTTAAAGTCTTCGGTTTGACCCGACTTGCAGGCGATCTCGAATTTACCAGCACCAGAGCCGAAGGCAAAACCACTCGACCACTGAGCTGGTTGGATGTATTTAAAACGACAATCGTTTCATGAACTTTACTTAAACTAAATATCGTTTGAGTTCAAAGGCGTTCATCCCTGGAGTTTGCACAATTCATCAATGTGCCCAAAATCAAAGTTGAGTGCGGCCTTGATCCACAAGGCCAGATGAGGTCAAAATAATGCCGGGTGGCAGAAAAGTATCGTTTGGTGATTTGTTCTGTCAATTTAACTTGAAACCACGTTACATCCACATTTTTGTAAAAGACTATAAAGTTACTCTTTGTAATTTCTTCAAAAAAATAATTTCTGCCACCAGCACTTTGTAATTTCTCTAAAAAGTGGATTCGCTTTTGCAGAGTGGAGAAGTGATGCTGCGTGTGGTTTTAAACAAGGGACAAGACCGGGAAGAGGTTGCGTAAGCTTCGAGCGGAGAATACAAACTATAATCCATTTTTGACAAAAAGAAATAAAAACGGTAGCTTACAGAGCAGGTTTTGCCAATACGTTATCAAGAAACCAATTCATGTTTTTGTAAAGTTTCCAGTAAAAGGAGAGTTGTGTCTTCATTTCACTTAATAATTTTTTTTTTTATGGAAAGAAATGTATGACTTTCTTTCTATAAATGTATAAGAAGTAAAAAAATCTACATTGATAGTTTCCTAGTGAGCTTGCTTGTTTAACTTTGATTTAAATATGTTTCTAAAGTTTTCGTAAAAAATGTCCTTGTTTTGTCTAATCCTTCCAACAAGCAATGCAGCTGTAAAAGTACCAAACAGTTATTACAGTATTTACCGCTTTTTATTTTTAAGTGAGTTACAGTACTTGCTTTGAAGTTTGGACTGAACTCCCATGACTTTAGTTCTTGTTATGAAAGATTACGATAAATAGGGAATTTAAAACTTTTGAGGTCTTTGCAAAAGTTAAGTTAACATACATCTATAGATACCGAACAATAACTTCTCAGACTTTGTAGAAATTTTATGTGATTAGAGATCTACGTATATTTTTACTTAATAACAAATTACTTAATAACATTTAACATTATAAAAAGAAACAAAAAACAATAAACGAACGTTTTCAGCTTGTCATACAGCCCTTTTCAAGCCTATAAGAATTTTTTTTAGGAAAAAAAATAATATTAAATTTTTTTTTCCTATAGGCTTGAAAAGAGCTGTATTACTAGCCGAAAACGTTCGCTTATTTTTTTTATAATGTTAAATGTAGTGTTGTTGCTGAGTTATGTCTGTTTATGATATGTTTAGTTGTTTTCTTGCATCAAGATAAGGTTGTATATGAGTAATTGATTAGGATCGAAACTTTTAAAATTCCTTTAATAGTTTAATAGTTCACCAACCAACTGAATATCCAACTAAAGACCAATCAACTGGCCCGCCTGGGAAAAAGTTTGAACACCCCCATGTCGGCAGCCGTGGCCGAGTGGTTAGCGCGTTGGGCTCGCAGTCGAGAGCCTGCATGTTCGACTCCAGCCACCTGCACTTGCTGTTGTTTCTCTGGGCAAGAAACTTAACGATAATTGCCTCTACCTAGTGATCGATTTCGAGTAATGGGTAGTACCAAATTTAAGTCATAAGTAGAGTAGACAACAGGAAACAGACATTGCCGTCGGCTGCAGCGTGGGTCAGGTGTATGTCGGAACGCGTACACCGATGCATAGCGCTCAAGTCTGTTTTCCCGCAATGCAGGATAAAGATAAACAAACAAACAAACCCCTGGCATAACTTATTTTGTGTACATGCGTTTTCGAGTTTTCTTTGAGTGTTTGCTACAGTTTGTTCTAACGTTTGCATTGCATGTTGAAATGGTAGGCCTATCACTTACCTACCTCAGGGTTTGATACTTAATATGCTTGTTATTTTGCCTTGATGTTGCAAACGCAAAAAGTTACATGATGAAAATTTGTGAATTCTGAATACCCTACGCGTCAAAGTCTTTCGTTTACGAGTCACTGAGTTACTACGCTATACAGTAGGCTAGTTTCACGTCATTTGTAAATACAGTCAAAATTTCCAAACGTGACATTAATCATTTGTGATGGGGTTTGTTTTCTGCATAAAGAAAACAGTCATGATTTCCGTCTGTTAAAGCTGATCAGCAAACGCACTTCTATCACACCAAAGGACCAGTTCTCAATAGCTCAGTGTTTCAAAATGTCCCTTTGCGACATTTGCAGAATAGGAAGCGAAGCATACATTGCATTTGCATATGCTTCAACACGCGAGCATCGTATTACCGAACAGAGTGATGAAACGCCAAGCAGTGTTGCAGTGCTCAGCAATAATTAGTAGGTTAATTCAATGACCGAAGTTTAATGACCGAGCTGGCAGTAGCCTATTGCATCTACAGAGAACATGCCTAACGCAGAAGAAAAATAATCATTTTAGGTGTCAGCTACAAAGTATCCTATGTCTCCGTTATGAGCAAGGACAAGGCAAAAATTGAAAAATGTAACTATTTACTGCAGAGTACAAGAAAGTTTAATTTGAAAAATGTTTTATTAGGCTACACCTCAAATGGAAGTCTTTAGCTACGTCGCTGTAAACGGATTCACTTTAGTAGGGCTACTGTTTCGTCTGACATGTTAACAGCCTCTGTTTTATAACTATTTCAAATCAGTCGCTAATTTTTACAAGATTACAAAACAGAATAACGGGTAATTTAAAATTGTGATCAGTAGCATTGACAATGGGTAATTCACGAAGCAGACTTTTTATGTGGTCTGAGAAGTTTGAAGGGCCCAGGGGTGATGGTACATACCGTAATAAAACTACCCAGTTATTGCCTAGACCTACACCTCACAGATGTTTATTACAAACGAGTGGTTGTAGCCGACATGCACTGCATGTTGTGCATGTAGGCCTACTAAATGCATGGGTTTTGGTATCACCAGAAGCGTCGGTAGGGGTGTCCAGGGGTACTTTTGAACCTGGGCCCGGGATACTTTTAGGGGACCATAACCTTTCCAAAGGGCCACGAAGCTTGATGAAATTACCCTCAGTATTGTTTGAATGTAGTGCGTTTTTTTAAATGTCTTGTTGTGAGACCAGATGACCTCATTGGTATAGGGTCCAAATTGTCCTCGTAACGGCCCTGGGTGTCACCGTGCAGTGTGCATGTTGAACTTCCCACGTGTTTGCCTTCTTTTTTTCTTTTCGTTGTTACCTAATAACCTTAAAGGGTCTGGATATTCGCTAGGGAGGGAGACAAACTTCCTGTTTTTATTTCCGCTCACCAAAGCAAAAACTAGTTAGAGGGTTAACAGGCGTTTTTGTGAATGCCAAAGACAGCTCAAACTTGCTATCAAATCTAGAGATGTCACGTTCCTAGAGCACTGTTGGCGACAGGTTTGACAATTTAGAGATTATAAAAATCTTTATCTTCGGATTAAAGAAGACTTTTCCGAAGCTTAATTCTGGCAGTTGAGCATAGGCTACTTGTAAAGTCCCTAAGCCACAGCAGATGCAGCCAATAATCGAGATTGACAGAATGAAGTTTCTTCTAATTGTAGTATTACTGTCTATGAATTTTCCATCTACTGGGTGCCTCTGATTATGGAGAGTAGCCTTGAAATGTGTTCCCAAGGGCACAACTCTAAATTTAAACCAGTCTTACTTGAGATTGTCGTTTCTTCATTTTCAAGATTGGGCGCTTTATCAACTGAGTTGCATTGTGTTGTAGCAGCGTTTCTCTAGGTTGTCGATTTCCTTGTGAATTTTTGTCATACTAATTGATGCCAACTTTTAAAAGAAGTTGTGCGATCTATTCTACTTTATACGATATCTTTTCAAATAATGTTTAACGCCATTGCTTGTGATTATGACGACGAAAGCTTTTACGAACAATTCATTGCCCAGAAATAGAAGAGTCTCTTACAACAGCTCAGCAGTTGTGAACTCAGCACATTGCAGTTGAGCAAGTGACAACTGATCGAGAAAATTTCAGCAAGCGACAGAAATAGGTAAATTAGTTGTCTACCATATTTTCATCTCCCAAAAACAGGACATGTTTCGTAACCAAGTTAGTGCAACTAGATTTTTAAGTTTGAAGATTTTTTTTACATTTTTTTGGATAATTAAACAGTATGCCCAGACTATGCAACAAAATTTGCAGCCAAAAAACAAAACAGATTTTTTTTTTTCAGATTCAGCAATGAAATTTTTGCTGTTCACTTAACTTTTTTCAATAAGGAAGGTTTACCTTGGACAAGATCATAAAATCGCTTACATGAAATAGCATTGAAATTGCAGCTACACAACCATTAAGATGCTAGAAACGGACTGAATTATAAGCTGTTGTCTCTTTTCTTGCGCCATTGTGGCTGCATCATAGGAAAATGTGTTCTACATTTGGATTCTGAGCCATAGCTCATAGCAGACGAAGAACTGTGCGACTTTTAACAGTTCACTAAAAAATTCTACGGCACTGCATTCTGCAATGCTTGAAATATTCTGTCAATTTGATATCATTTTAGAAAAAGCTAATGTAACAGTTTCAAGGTGCCTTTGCACAACGAATAGTTTAGCATCATCATTGTCAGCATTTTTCTCTGCCAGATACTTCACACACAACCACGTTATCCTACGGACAGAATCATCCAATCACAACATTTGAACTTAGCAAATGAAGGGGTCTGTTTATCCAGGTAGGCAACACAAAAATCGTACAATGAAAACACATCTAATGTGGTCACTGGTCATCGAGATTAACACTGCTTTTGTTTGTTATGAAATAAATGTAGGCCATCATAATCATACCGCAAGCACACTTCACAGGCTGTAACTTCAATGTCAATAAGTCTTTTTTTTCTGTTAAAAGTATAAGCAAGAAAATTAAAAATGCGAAAAAGAGAACATTTCAGCAGTTTCGAGTGTCCTTAGAGAACAGTTAATTTTTCTTGAAAAAAGAGGACAATCCTCCTAAATGAGGACATATGGTAGGCTAGCCCTAGGTAAATGATAAACCTAAAAAAGTAAAAAGAGACCGAGCCGATACTTGGCATGTAATAAGTCAGCAAATTCAGCTTAGATATAAATGACTAAGTAAGTCCCATGCTAGATGAAAAATTAACTCACTGACTTGGGCAGTAGCTGAAATGTACTTGCTGAGGTGAAGCACTTGCTGAGTTGTCGCATGCCGAGTGGTCCGACTACCGAAATAGAAAGGTTGGATGTATCAGTAAATATTGCAATTGACGAACAGGCAGCAATGGCGGATATAAAGGCCTTCATCCCGGTTTGTATGTGTAGGCTGATCAGCCAGTAGGTTTTGATCAGGAAGGTTAAAAGTTTATTTGGGTGTGAAAATTAGCTAAACCAACATAAATTACCAAAAACTGGAAAAGCGGCGTCAACGAATTGTTAGAAAACCTAATCAAAGTAAGAATAATAATATAATAAATAGTTTCCTAGTCATAATCACAAAGTAGAAGATTGTGTTGCTTTGCCATGTTTAAGAACATGGGGAAAGGGAGGTTATTATACAACTTATTGTTCAGGGCGAGGTTTTCTTTTAGTGTTTCTACAAAGGTTATCAGATTTTAACATCGCTTCATTTTTGACTCAAAGCGTAAACAACTGAAAATTTTAATTTGCAGCTTAGTCTTTTAGAATGGCCTCATTTCAGTTTTATTTTTAGTGCACAAGCTACTTATATTTTATCTTACGCTTTATTTGCTTATTGTTACTTTGATTTATTCTTAATGCCTTTTAAGGAATTCAAAATTTTTGTAGTTGTAACTTGTCCGAGAATTGATTCTATGTTTCTGAGAAGTATTGGAAAGAACAGTAAAAGGTAGGCTATAGCCTACACAGACTTTATTCGGCTAGCTACATTTTGGGCTCTTTATTTTTTGATTAGATGTACACAATTATTTCAGTTTTGTCTTTAAGTTTTGCTTGCACATGTGCAAACAAAATTAACAGAAGAAAAGCAAGAAATAACTAGGAGAAAGGATCCGCCAGTTCACTTTCACACGAATCGAGGAACCATGCGATATAGGTCGGCTAGGGATAACCAAGCAACACAGTTCCGTTTGTGTAGTCCCATACAGTTGAGTTTTGCAGATCAAGTAAGGACGATTTCCATACAGCGGAAGCATTTCACGGTTATTAATTTTTTTGTTTGGAATTGTGGTTGCAGCAAGAATAGCTAATAAACCTATTGCTTTATTGATATGAATGATTTTTTTTGCCATGAGTTTATATTGAACAGTGCTGAACCTAAGCAGCCTGCATAAAATTTCTACTGCTGTAGTAGCCTTATACCGCCTTTAATCAATGCATTTGAACCTTTTGCTTACGTATCGTTGTTTTTTCGCAATTAGGCCTATAGCATGTTTTTAAAGTCATGGTCTGTAATGCATAATTAGTTACCTTTTGAGATGTATTGACCCATTTAAAAAAAAAAAAACTATCAAGCATGCGCCCTCAAAGTTTCTAAAAGTAACCCTGAGTAAAAGTTCGACAAATTTGTCTAAACTACATGAACTTTTGTTCTTCAATTTAAGCAACGTAAGCCAGTTTTGCATAAATCAGTCATTTATCCTACGATTTCATAGTACTGTAATATTCTTGGGGTTTCCGGGTAAGCAGTCGCTGTGTTAAATTACAATTTTAGTTTACACAATTTAAACCTTCTTCTTTTCAGTGACAACTTCAAACATGATGATAAAAAAGAGAAAATTATTTTTATTGCAAATTTAAAACAAAAAGTGGGTTCATGCAAAAGCTAGCTAGGGAATAACTCCTCCTGCAGATAACTGAAAAAAGTAAAAAATTATTTTGACGACTGGCTTAAAAAATAAACTCCAAGTGCTTTTATTGTAAAATCGTATTACATTATTTTAGACTAGTTACATTGGAACAAATATTTTTTTTTGTTACAACGGTTTTGTTTCTTTAAAGTCTTGAGATTTATCATAGGTACATAGCTTTACAATAATTTTGCCTAATTTTTCTTTGATTGCTTAAATCAAAAAAAAATTTAGTATTGTACTGTACTAGGAAGTAAACAGAATGCACGGAAATGTGTCGGGCGATTGCGGAAACACATTTCTTGTCAAGAACTTTGGGTTCACGGATTGTTCTTCAAAACGCTTTTACAAGTCAAAGGCAAGTTTTTCAACGTGTATTTTTAGGAAATGTATACTTCTGTAGTTCATTGAAAAAAAGCAAGCTAAAGAAGATAAACGACAAGAAAAAGTAGGAAACTTTATCTGATTCTACAACTTATACGTAAGCTCGCAACTCGGAAAAATATTTGTTTCCTTAACTCGAAAAGGTAAATCAGTACAGTGGCTGACTATAAAATTGTAACCTTGCTAATTTTATAAAAACTTTTTATTTGCATGTTTTACTTGAATGGGCAGTTTATGAAAACCAGTTTAAAAAAAAACACGAATTGAAACAAGGAAAAAAGGAGCCATTTGAAAGCGAATGGCTAAATATGTGAACAAAAAAAGTCCAAGAAATCAATGCTTCAATAAACTTTCCACAAACTACGCAGGTCACTGTCAGTACGATCTCCTGCTACTTCCGCTCAGTTGTTTTTATTTCTGCCACGACCTTCCTTGCAGGTGGAGGTTGAAAATTTGATAGGTTTCTCTTATCAACAACTTTGGCTATCTACATAACCTAGGGTGAGAGCCCTGACTCGACTTTATAAAGAGTTCGACACCGCTGAAGAGCATGTGACTGTGTCTTTGAGAAGACATTTAAAAGCATGCCTGAAGATGGACACGAATATTAGCTTCCTTGCCTTCCGGTCCAGTTCTAAATATCCAACTACCGGGTGTAAGCCTGCATACGACAAAAAATCCACAACTTTGATGCATAACATTGATCTTACACATTGTGCAAAAAAGATGGATGAAACGTATGAAGAAGATGGAATATTGCATGTAACGGGCAAGAAAATGGCTTTGTGGGGGTCAATCACCTGTCGATTTCTACAAGATGCTTAAACTTTCGGTTTTATGAAAAGCGGCAACAGAACAATTTACACACTCTGCCAATGGAAAAGTAAAGAATTATACTATGTCATGACATAGGCCCAAAGGTGAGCATCATTTACTTTCAAAGTAGCGCGCTACCTTCTATTCGAGCTAAAGTAGCGCGCGATACCGCTACCAATCGATAAAAGTAGCGCGCTATCCGCTACCGCTACCTGGATTAAAGTAGAGCTCGCTACTGTTACTTCTGTCTTAATTTAAACAGACGCAAGAATCGCTTTGTGAGGTCAAACTGATCTTGAAAACGAATCGCTTACACTTACACTACCATTTCAGCGTCATTAGTGAAAACACGTTCTAGGTGAAATTTATTGTTACGCATCTTTCAAAAACACGAGCAGTTCAAAATGCGAGTCGCTTAGTCCTGCCCGATTTGGCTTCAGCACGTCTTTTCCAACGGAAAAAACATCCCTCCACTGCAGCACTGGAAGGAATGGGGGTGTTGCATTTAATAAAGAGACGTTATAAATTGGCACTAGGAAAGCTCAAGGACTTGCTTCTGTCTGAAAAAAAGGCCTCCACAATTGACTTTTCTTTCCTTACCGACGTTTCATGCGATGGCACCAACACATCAAACAGTTCAGCCTCGGAGTCGTGACTGGTGTTGATGTTACTTTTGTCGGTATCAAGGTGGTTTGATATTTCTCGCAATAGTCGAATGATTTCTGCTTTGATTTTTTCACGCATAATTTCCATGAAAAAATCCCCGAAAACGCGTCATTCTTTTCACTTTACATTGGAAACTAGCGAGAGTGGGACAGAAATAAATGCAGCGCCTCTCCTCTACCGCTACATTGAAAACAAGTAGCGTCAATACTGCAGCCGCTTCTTCAACAAAAATGTAGCGGCGCTACCGCTATCAAAAAAGTAGTGGCGCTACAAAAGTATCGCACTACTGCCCACCTCTGTATATATAAGCCATTAGGTCTAGTGGCCTACTACACTCTCCGCAGCACGCCATTTCGCAATGGTTAGTAAGAAAGTGGAAGATTGGCAAGCTGGCCTCGCTTGTTTGCAATAGCTTACCAAGGTCTTGGATGTAGCAATGGCCATGCTGGAATATAAAAGTACATTGGTCAGTAACGTGAAACGTAATTTGATAAACATCAAATTCCAGATGAATTCTTATCCCGGTCCAAGAAACCAATAGGGTTAGAAAAAGTTGAAAATATTACGCTTTTGCAAAACAAATGTTTACACCTGAGCGCCACAGTTTTCTATATACCTTATAAAATAGCATAAACCTATCAATATAAGGTTGCTAGGTTGTAGGGTTGCCCCGCAATGGAAACCTAACTTTGCTAGTTGTTTCTCGGACTTGCCAGTGACGGTAATAAAACATTACATAAATGGACGCTTTACCATAAGGTACAATCCCTTGCAGTCAACGGGACTGAGGTAACAAATTTGGTTTTACATACGATAACAATTTGTGAATGGTAAGTTATAATCAGGTCAAAAATAGACAAATTAAAAACGGAATTAAATTTTTAAACCAAAAAATACATAAAAGACATCAATAGCAATAGAAAATCTCGGAAAGATGAATTTTCAAATATTATCTGCTTCATTTGGTAGAGCTCCTACATTTTGAGGTACGAGTTTTTGAAAAGTCATATCCAGAAAAACTTTTGAATCTGAAAACATATCTTATTTAAACCAAACATGAAAAACTATCGTTTCTTTTTGAAGTAATTTTCATATCTTTAAATATGAATCTAATGTTAATAAATAATTTGGCATCAGATCATTTAGCAATCTTTGATATTAATTATTCAAGGTGAAGCGGATGGCCTCTTTTTGCTTCTAGTAGTTTCTTTTTAGGCATCTTTTCTGACAATAAAACAGTGTTGTGAAGTTATGTCATTTTCTTGGTGTCTGGAGCTGAATATTCTTGTTCGCTGATTTTAGACAGAAGTATAGAAACCAGAATTCACTTTCTATTGACTTTCTTTGACTGGGTTTTCTGGACAAGAAACTCTTGGAGATATTAAAAAAGTAAACTCTGTTTTCTCACTCTCAAAGTTGGTTTTCGATTTTCTTTCTTTAGAAACATGACCATAATCACATTTTTGCATGAAACAGTCGCTTTTTCTGCTGCAACTGGTTTCAGTAAAGGTTTTGTTAACAGGGTAGTTTTCAATGAACAATATTGGCCTGATAATAATAAAATGCCCATGTCTCAATCTGGCAACACTTTTGCATCACGCACTCTACCTCAGAACCAAGATGGCGTAAGTTGCGCTTTCCGGTACACTCTTGATTTTCTTGATTTGAAATATTAAAGTCATACGATAGCGTGTGATTAACACGGCCCTGTTCAGAATACAAGGCACCAGTACTCGAGTTAATTGGTAGTGCAAAATCTGAAGATGGTGCAGAGAAGATAATTCATGGCTTGAGTACTTTTTGTCGGACTCTCTTCAGGAGCTTTTTGTCAGAATGAAACTTCAGACTCATTCTGACGTCCAGCTCCTAAAGAGAGTCAGACTTACTTAAGCTATAAATTATACCTTCTTCTCTCCTTCTTTTAACACGAGACACAACTTTTTTGTGTGATTGATGTAGCCTACTGTAGGTCAGTTTATTTTATTGCAACTACCATGGCTACCGAAAGATACAGCCTGATTTGTCACATTTTGCAGAAAAATCCAGATTTTGTTAACTTTGGGCGACTGTTTGAATAAATTTTTCTAAAAATTATATTTTTACGCTTTCTTTACTGTTTTCCCCAGATGACACAATAGGTTTGAACATCATCAGATGTTGAAAAACAAAGAAAATTTGATTTCGAAGATTTTAGTCAGACTGTTAATTTTACAATAACAGTCTGATTCAGCGTTTTTCAACTTACTTTTTCTCATTCGCTATTGCTTCCCCAAGGCAACAAAAAGATTTTATATCATTAGGAGGGAGCAAAAAGTAAAAACATCTCAGAAAATGTCAGTTAAACACTAGCAGTAGCTGTAATCAAAATCTGCAAAATGTGACGAATCAGGCCGCATCTCTGGGTGGCCATTAGGGTGGGGTGAACCAAAAATTTTGCTTTGTCTCGTTGATATTTCTTGTGGAACAACATAAAACGACCAGAAACCGAATTTGAGGAAATTTTGACCTTGGGAACCTACCCACTTTTCGGGTTGAAAATTCCACCTTTTTCGAAAAATATGCAAAACATATGCTTATGCAAATAGAACTTTAAAGGCACTTTTTTTGGCTATGTTCAATATACTATTTTACATTGCACTAATAATGACTTGGACTAGCTTCTAATACAAGTTTTGTTTAGGTTTTGAGATTCGATTGCTTTAATTTTTTTGCAAAAACATGCAATTTTTTTCAAAAATCGAATACCATTGCATTTTAAAATCAGTTTTGGGAATATAAAATGACAGTCATGCAAAATCAATTGGATTCAACAGTCACTAATTCAATTGTAACACAAATATACTAGCACTTGATTTTAGTGTTAACAGTATCTACAAATGTGCTTGGCTGTAGTGCGCCTTTGTATCTGCAGCAGGAATCAGATTCCTGGAAGCTATACCAGCACGGATGAATCCATGTCTTCTATCAAACCCACACGCTTTGTACGATGCATCAGTCACCATTTTCACAATTCTTTCTACTGATTGGGAGTGGTTTGGATAGCTTTTCACTTCTATTTTGCTTTCACGATATGAGATGATGTAATCAGATGTAATTGTGGTCGTGATGATTGGTTTATAACATAGATATACGGTGATGTCGGAATAATGGTTGGCCTCATAATTTATCGTTGGAACAACAAACTTCCGAACGCATCTATCACCAATATTTGCCCCATTGCGAATTTTCAATATTGCCATGACTGCATTTTCTCGAACTTTTCTGGTGTCATCCGCAAGCATTGCCATTATCACATTTTCAGAGTGTGCTGCAGTCGTAGAAGTAACTACACTCCGTGTTAGGGATGCAGAGTGCGAGCGCCTCTACCTCTACCCGAGATATTGAGGAGAGCTTCTCGGCAAAAAAGAAAGCGGGGGGCTGTTTTATCCACCTAACAGCAGCTTATGACACTGTTTGGCACCGTGGCCTAGTCTACAAGCTACTCCGCCTACTCCCTGACAGGCACATGGTTAAAATGATCATGGAACTCATCCACAACAGGAGTTTTACCCTTGCCACCGGAAGCGGAAAACCAAGTAGACTGCGGCGACTCAAAAGCGGTCTCCCACAGGGATCAGTCTTGGCTCCCCTCCTTTTCAACGTCTATACGCACGACCTACCATCAACAACATCTGACAAATATGCATACGCTGATGACTTGGCCATTTTGTACTCTGCGAAAGACTGGCAATCATTACAAACGACGTTGAGCCAAGACATGACAACCATATCTGGATACCTTCATCAATAGAAACTGAAGCTCAGCGAAAGTAAAACTGTGACGGCAGTCTTCCATGTCAACAACAGGGAGGCAAAACGTGACCTGAAAGTGACCGTTAACGGCAAAATTCTGCCGCCCTGCCCAGAACCAACATACCTTGGGGTTACACTTGACAGGTCACTCACATACCGTTTGCAGTCACTACGCAAAAAGCTGACCTCGAGTCGCCCTGCTGAGAAGTCTGGCAGGCACAACTTGGGGTGCAGGTGCTGACACCTTGCGCACTGCAACCCTGGCTCTGGTTCACTCCACTGCTGAATACTGCGCCCCTGCCTGGTGCCGCAGTGCCCACACCCGCCTCATCGACAGCCCAATCAACGACGCATTGCGAATTGTGACTGAAGACTGAATGCCTGCGCCCAACTCCAACAGAGTACTTACCAATCCTTGCAGGCATCCAACCTGCTGAGCTCCGTCGAAAGGGAGCCATAATACACCTGGCTCGCCGGGCGGGGGATCCTAACCACTTGCTCCATGCAAAACTCAACATCCTACCTCAGGAATCTCCCCGGCAACTAAAGTCAAGACACCCCTTTGTGCCAGCTGCTGTTGAATTACTACATCCATTCAGCGATCATGCCATCAGCGCAGAACACTTCATGGAAGATACTTGGAAAGCAGCGTGGTGAGCCACCGACACCAAACTACATGGTTTTATACCGCATCCGGTGGCGCGCCCCCCTGGTATGGGCCTGCCTCGGCCGACTTGGGTCAAGCTCAAAAGAATCCAAACCGGAATCGGTCGCTTCCACTCCAACATGCACAAGTGGGGTCTGGCTCCCTCATCAGCCTGCGAATGCGGAGCGGAGGAACAAACTGCTGACCATGTCGTTCTCGAATGTCCCATCTTCAAGGCACCAAATGGAACGCATGGTATAGCAACGCTGGACGATGCTACACTCACCTGGCCCTACACCACCTGCCCTGAAATTTGATCTAGTTTCAAACGAAAGAAGAAGACCGTCTCTATCAAATTGTCAGACAATCGCAAAAGGGTAAACGACTATTCGACGCGGCACTTTTCGACGAGGAAACTATTGAATGCGGGAATTATTGGCCTATACAAAACTAGATAGTGTAACTTTTGACTTTGGTAAATTGTTAGAAAAAATCCAAGATTTTTACACTTTTTAGGAGTCATCTCCCTACTTTAATTTGCATCTATTGGCCCCCTATTGGGAAAAACACATAAGTAAACTAATAGTTTTAGGTATAAAAGAAATATTACAATATTATATCAACTTCAAATAATGCGAAAAAAACTTTGAAATTTTAGGGATATTTTGAAATATTATGAAATTTCAACTCAAAAAGTGGGTAGGTTCCTGTTGTCAAAAATCGCTGAAATTTTTTGTGTGATGTTTTCTCAAACCTCCACAAGAAATATCTGCGAGAGAATGCTCAAATCCAAAATTAGTACTTTTTCACCCCACCCTAGTGGCCATGCAACTACGTACAAATAAGCGTATAAGTTAAATAAGCATAGTGAAACCTTTCAAATACATTGCAGTGGATTCGCAACAAAGAATCGTACTTCGTGTACAGAGCGTTTGTTTTTCTTCACACCCTTGGATGGATGGTCAGTGGTGCAGTTTTGTATGACTCTAGAAGTTGCTGGGCGTATCTTAAAAGTTGGACAGAAATAACAAGTTGTCTTTATTTTTTCTTTTCCTTTATCACAGCTACTGTTGGACTTACATCGGAGATCAAAGACACTAACAGTAATTTTGATTTTACTATTATAGCCTACTTTTGTTAATTTGACTCGACTACAGTAGTACTAATATTAAATAAATTAAGTATACGATACCTTAAAAACAGAGTTGAAGCAATTGAAGCGTTTAGAACGAAAAGTGACTAAGTCACGTTTTCACTCGAATTGAGTTAAGTACAAAAACGTATTGTTTTCATTGTCCTTTGTCACCAGACACAAAAATATTTTGGTATGAAGTTTGCTAGGTCATCATTTTCGAATACAGGTTTTGAGCGGAAAGGTCATTTTTTCTTCTAAAAGTAACTAAGTCAGTTCTGACCAATAGCGTCGAGTCATTTAACCACGTGACATGATTTTTATATTGCTTTTTGATCGGGTTCCATTTTAGAGGACATAAAGCAGAGTTGCCAGATGGCTTTTTTAGGCCAAATTCCAAAAATCTGGCCTTTTTAAATTGAAGTTGGCTTAAAACAATTGATACAAATAAGGCCAGAAAATCTGGCCTTATTTGGCCCTTTTTATGGCTGCAAATTTTGACCGGTTAAAGAACCAATTTTATCAGAAACAGTTTTTTTTTAATCATTTTTTTGAAAGGTTAAGGTATAGCCTATTCCCAAGTATTGAAAGTGAGTAAGTATACAGTAAGTAAGGTATACTGATGATGAATTAAAGTGATAATGTTTTCTAGTTTTTCTGCTACTACAGTAATTTTTTATTTAACAGATTATGCAAAGGAGAGAGAGAAACCTTTTATTTTGTCTGCTGAGAAAAATAGTATACGGTACAAATATATTGTACCAAACGAACCGGTCATTATGCTCTGACAGTTAAATTATTTTTTGTTATGCTTGATCGTTAAATGGCATTTACAAAAAAATATTTTAATTAAGTTGTTAGCGTTTATTTAGCCTTAATAGAAGTAAATAAAAAATTTGGCCTTTTTTTATAATGAATTAGACTGGGACATAGGGTTGCCAGATTGGGCGCTTTTACGCCCAATTGGGCTACTTTTGATTTCTCCAGGCGCCAAAAATTCGCGTTGGGCGCGCTTTTTTGGCTGGCGCCCAATTGGGCTACTTTTTTTTTTAAATATAATATAATTTTTTATGTAAAAATTGTATCATATTTAAGATTTTTACCTAATTCGTAGTTATTTCATTGAGGAGCAGCGTTTTTGGAGGCCTCGGTCAGGCAGGGTTACCAATTTGGTATAAAGATGCCAATTTTCAAAAATGTGCATGTTTAGGCTTTAATATCTGGCAACCCTGGGTTTTAATATCTGGCAATCCAGGTTTTCACGAAAATGCAGTGGACATCAGTTCAGTTTGTTTTTATTTCTGACCATCACAACGAAAAACAATATATGTCAAACAGTTCAGTTTGTTTTTATTTCTGACCATCACAACGAAAAACAATATATGTCAAACATAGCAGGGGTCTAGAAAAAGGTAGAAGCGACAAAACACGGACGCTATAACGTGCATGGTGCCAAACCAGGACAATCAGTTATGGCATGGTCGCAACACCTTAATAAAGTTTTTGCAAATGTAGAAAGATGAGAAAAAAAGGCTAGTGATTTTTTTTAAACAAATCATTTGAGTAAAAAGAAAAACAAGACAAAAAGATAGTTTCTACGATGATCGACCATGGTGGTCAAAACTGTTGATGGTCTTGAGGGGAACACTCTTGATGCGTTAGCTCATCACGAAAAGCAATTCAACCATTTTTTGTGTTTAGGTACCAGTACTTGTTTGTAGTTATTTTAACAAACAGTTGAGTGAATGCATGGTTGCCAATGGTGTCCGACGTTTTCTTCGTAAACAGTTCTTCGTAAAACAATTCTTCGTAAAGTTAATTCTTTGTAAAACAATTCTTCCCAAAGCATTTATTCGTGCATGCAATGGAGATTTGATGTATACGAAGAAATGCTTTACGAAAATTTTTTTTACGGATTTCATTTCACCAACAACTGTTTACGAACAATTGTTTTACGAAGAATTGCTTACGAAGAATTGCTTTACGAAGAATTGTTTACGAAGAATTCGCCTATAACCGTTGCCAATCTGTCTGAAAGATATGAAGAACTGGAAAAACATTTATAATTTGGGACTGATGATCAAACGCTCTGGAAGAATTTTGTATAATAGCCTATCTCTTTGCTTGGGCTCCATTTTGGGCTCTATTTTAGAAACCCCAAAAAAATTGGGCTACTTTTGGGCTACTTTTTGCATAAGCTTGGGCTCTTTTTTATATTCACCTCTGGCAACCCTACTGGGACACTGCCTCTGGTTTAGGTAGGGTAGGTGAAGGATTGGGATCATTGGTAGTGTTAAAAACGGTAGTGTTTTTATCAGCTTTTAATTGTAGATATTTTGCAAATAAGTGATCAAATACCGGTAGTATTTATAGGCCTACTGCTTTCGAATCAAATTCAGCAGTCCGCAGGTCCAGTTTGCAAGAAGTTTAGCAGTGCAGACTTCAATATTCATGGGACATGATTAGGCTACTCGATGGAGTGTTGGTGCCAGCAGATAACGAAATGAAGTACACTTAACCGAAGATTAAGTAGCCTATTAGATTGGACTATTATTTTTAGAACTTATTCTGTAAAGGTCCTAGCCTATCTACCAGTCTTCTTTACTTCTATACTATAGCCTACACTACTAATGAAGGGAAGAAGGTTTTGAGAGTGTACCCAACTATTATTATGTAGTCTAGTTGGCCTAACCCAGGGGTCGGCAAACTGCGGCCCGCGGGCCAAATGCGGCCCGCGGACAAACTTTTTGCGGCCCTCGATCGATCCTACTTTTAGTGCATAAACTAAAGTTTCATCATTATCTACGCATGACTTTATTTTATATCGTAACAAAAAGCCCTTTAACATGTGTCCCGACATTACTCGGTAACTCCCATGTACGCTACAAAATCTCTCAAAATTATGGTCTGACGTTACTCAAAATTATGTACCCCACTGTCGAGGAATGACGCAAGCGAAAGCACTCATTGATTATGTGTAATTATGACGTAACAGAAGCGAAATTGATTTATGCAGTAATTTTCCACGATTCAGTTCCAATTGCCAACTTTTATAAAGAATATGTCCATAAATCCACCTATCCTCATCTGTATGACAATACAAAACGTGTGATGTGCATGTTTGGAAGCACATATTGCTGTAAGTATCTTTTTCAAAAATGAATTACGCAAAGAATAAACTTCGCACTCGCCTGTCAGGTCGTCATTTGAATGACGTATTGCAAATATCATCAACAAAGTTGCCAGTTGATTTAAACACCTCGGCCATGACACAGAAACAACATCATCCTTCACATTGATAAATGATAAGTAAATAAGAACAATGCATTGCGTTGTAGGCTAATACGTGTTTGATAATAAATATAAAACGGCAACAAACACGTCAATAGTGCAGATTGTCTAGTGCAGATGTGTCTAGTGCATAGTGTAGTGCAGATGTGTCTAGTGCACAGATTGTGCAATAGACACAGGAATAGGAGTTGCAGGTGCGCCATGATTTTAAGGATAATGTGGCAATTGTCTATAGGTTGAAATTTATGCGGCCCGCACGTTACCGGAAGTTTGTAGATTTGGCCCAGTAGTACAGAAAGTTTGCCGACCCCTGGCCTAACCCAATTATTATTCTACTGTACATTGCCAATGAAGGTGGGGAAGTCTCTGTACTTTACCTGTACTTCAGTGGTCATGTAGGTCACGCAGTAAATCTTGGAAGGCACAAAACAATACAAATGTTTGCTAACTTGCTTGTACAAGATGATAAAGTTTTTCAGATGACTTGGCAATTTTAGGAGTAGGGTGTCTAAAACTGCTGATAACTAAAAAACTATACCACATAAAAATGTCATTTTATTACTAAAACAAAGATGAATAATTTTTAGGAAAAGTCATAAAACTTCAGCTAATTTGAGCCAGTAACTTTTATGTAATCGATGAAAGTTTTAAGTATGGACGAAACCCATCCACCCGTTAGTCCGAATAGGGTTAAACAATGATATTGTTCAAGGGCAGTGCTATTTGCTTATTCGCTAAATTTTGTATAGTCGCTCTTTGCAAAAGTGCTTAAGTCCATCATTTGTGTCTAAAAGTGCCTAAGTGCCAATTTTGAAGAAAAGTGCATAAGTCCAAAAAAGAATATTATCAATATTTTTTGACAAGTTCAACTAAAAAATCAATTAATAGTGCAATCAGAACTAGGTTGGGGTTATAGACACTGACATATGGTAAAAAGAAAAAAATCTTTTAAATCTTGATTTTACAATGCAATTGAAAACTGTATATGTCAATATCTCCTTAGTAGTATTTTGTGACTTAGTCACTTTTCGTTCTAAACGCTTCAATTGCAATCGTAATTGAACGTAATAAGTCACACATTTTCATGTAATTATAATTGTAATTGAGATGTTTTGTTTTTGTGTAATTGCAATTGTGATTTCAAAAAATATTGGTCCAAGTTACAATAACATTTGGAAAGTTAGACGCATGATATCACTTTGACATATTGTTGTTGAACCGCTAGTTGGGGTTCAAAACGAACTTTTAGATTGCAACCTAATCTTTATCAAATGCAATGCTACTTGTTTTAGGTAAAATCAAATTGTAAGAAATCATTGATGAACACAAATATTAAAATATTTAATTTTTGTAACTGCAACATGTACCGTAGTTTATTACATATGGAAGTAATTGTAATTTGAAAATTTAAAATTTATGTAATCGTAACGCAATTAAAAATGTTGATGGTGTAATTGCAATGCAATTGAACTGCAAACTGTGTAATTGATTCAGCTCTGCTCGCGAGTAATAGATGCCTATACTTGTCTGGTTCAAATTGATAGGCTACTATGCTAAGTAGCCTACGTAACTAGTCTATGAAGCACTTTTCGTAGTGTGTAGAAATTAAATGTTTTAAAAACATATTCTGTCTCAAAAGGTTTAATCAAGAGCACTGTAACGAAACGTAAAACAAAAATTAAAAACAACAGTTATTTTTCTCACATGTAACTTTCACCGATAAGTTTTTTACAATACGCTTCATGACGAAGTCTTCTGTTCTAATGCTTGCCGTTGTTTGCAGAGCTTCGATGGTTTCACAAACTGACTTGGATCATGTTTAACTCAGCACTAGGAGCTGCGTGGACAACAGACTTATTTTATTTTAACTTCACTTCACACTTTATCTCTTCAAGATGTTTTGCATACCCGTTTGATATACATACTTTTCCTACCAGCTATATCTTGCTTTTATTTGATATCTTCGTCAGCAATATACCAATTCGACTTTTGCATTTTATTTATCCCGTTTTGTGTGCAACGATGTACAGTGGTTTTATTGTTTTCTTCAGTTGGGCTCGCCATGCGCGCCCGCCTACTTGCACTTTGGGCATCGATGCCACATCTGGACAATTTGCTCGGCTGGTTGGAGCAACTGTGGCTACGTTACTCGTGTCTCACTTTTTTCACTTTGGGTTTTATCACTTAAAGAAAAGGTTTTTAGAAAACCGCTCAAAAAAGTTTTCGCTTCGCGTACACCATGTTGTAAATGTGGTTTAAAAGCAATAAAAAAAGTGGGCTATGGTAAGCTAAAATGTTTATACTTATTCGTTGAAGGGCTGCAGGCTTATTTTAATACTGCCATTGTCGATTGACTGCATTGCTTTACTTGTAAGACAGGGCTGTTCGGCCTTTTATTAATTACTGGGCGTACTTTTTTCTGAATAGTTCTGCAAGTGCAATTAGAATAAGTAGGCTACAGATTAAAGCATTTTTAGCAAGATTTTTCTACTAATCGTCTGAAAACTAATTGACCAAAAAATCCTTAGCAGCAATAAATCTGTATTTTGATAATGTTATTATCATAAATATAATGATATATTATGATAATATTGATAATATTACTATTAACATACTTTTTACAACAGTTCTTCTGAAAAATTTGTTTGGTACATGCAATATTACAAGCGTAGAAACTTTAATGACCTCACTCTCTTTGCTTTTCAAACACCAATGTTGTGTTATGAAGATGAATGTCAGTCGTTACAGAAGATTAGGATGATGCTGGAAAACTTTTGCAATTTAAATCTGTGCGGTAAAGTTAATCTCTGTCCCCACAGCAGCCTATAGGCTTAGCTATGGCTACTGTGGGCAATATGGAGCTATACAGTATTTACCAGTATTTAAACAAAAACGTGGTTACATCAATAGCTATCAACAAATGAAATAACCCAAACGACCAAGAGCAGAAAGTGGAAAACTTCAAGTTTACGATTTCCTGCTTTTAATTTGAATGTGTTCATTTTCAATCAAAGCTTTTGGTCAATTTTTTTTTTTTTTTTTTTTATTTATTTGTTTTTTTTTTGAGTCGCTTACGCTATTATCACCAATCTTCATCTTGCGTTGGAGACCTCCATAAGTCTTCTTGGGGACAATACTAGTAATAAAAAAATTTTTTTAGTCTAAAAGATAAAAAATTTAATGAAGATTTTTGTATATGTAGCCTAAATATTTTTTCTGAATTTTAAACGTATTTGTGCAATAAAATTAGTTTTTCTTACCCTATAAAAATCGTTTCAAAAACATATCAGTTGTTGGGGTTTTAACAACATCTTGTTTGGACCAATTTATCTGCACTATCAAAAAGTATTGCTAGCATAGCCGTACGAGCCAGGGGGGCAGCCGCCCCCCCTGTTGTTTCAAAACGTCGCGAATTCGGGCAAAATCTTGAAATTATTAGGGCAAAAATTGCTATATAAAAAGCTACAAAGTTGCTTGAATTAAGAAAAACTATAAATTAATATATTTTACCTATCAAACTAAGTACAGCCTCTTATTTGCACAAGAAATGTGCCGCAAAATTTTCATTTGGCACACCCGTGTTGATTTATTGTATTGCATGGTGATCAAACTATAGTACGAAATGCATTTAACCAACTGCATCATGCCAATTTGGGCAGCCACAAAATATGTCTCTAATACTTTTGTGAAACTGCCCAAATCAAAACACAAAATTTGCTATAAAGCTAATTTTATTAATTTTCACAAATGCATCGTGTTGATTTGGGCAGCTAAAAACATGAAATTATTTGATGAAACTGTCTGTTTATGTTCTGTTTATGCAACTGCCTAAATTAGCGTGAGGCAGTTTCCCCAAAATGAACAAATTCATTAATTTTTCCCATTTACATAACTGTATCGTTTAGATTTGGGCAACAAAAAATATGAAATTATCTGATCATAGTCTAGGCCTATTTATAAAACTGCCCAAATTGGCATGATGCAGTTGCCTCAGCATTAAAATTTACAAAGTCTTTAATTTTTTTCATAATAGCCTATCCATAAATGCATCATCTTGATTTGGGCAACTACAAAATATGCATTTATATAAATCTGGTGAATAGCCTACTTTTACAAAACAATTCGGGTGGGGAGGTCACAGTACTTTTTCAACCATAAATGGACATAGCTAAGCAACACCACAACATTTAACAAAAACATGTTATACCTGTTAAAAGTACTGTAATGTTAAGGTGTTGCTTAGGTTTGTTTGGTTACTTTCATAAAAGGTTCAGCTACTATTCGGCGAGAGCCTTTTTCGGCGAGTTTCCTATTCGGCGATTTTTTGAAAATCCAACGACGCCTTCTGCAAATCCGATGATTGAATATTATTCAATATTCAGACATTGAATCAATGTAAATACGTACTGTTAGGCTAATTGGTTTCTTTGAATCCTACGTCGCCGTCTGTATGCAAACTTAGAATATATTATTAAACTTAGTTATTTTTGTCATCAAATTACCGAGCCTAACTATATTTTTAGAAGTAGTGCTGCCAGACATTTTTATTTTTGTATTAAAATTTGTATCATCAAAACTACTTTAATTGATTGAACAAAGTTTATTTGGACAGAAGTAGTACGGTATGAACAGAAGTAGTATGGGTATTGCAAAGAGCGAGTTTTGCCATTACCAAACATTTAAATATCTCAGCCAGGAATTAGCAACAAGGAAACATAGGCTAGAGAATTGTAGCTTTATTTCCGAAAAATACTGAAGAAAACATGATCTTATCATTTTGCTATGCCACCGGACAGCACCATTTTACAGGAATATTCATAACCACATTTTTGTTGAAAATACTCTCAGAATGCACCAAATTCAAAGCAATTTTTCAAAAATTTCTGGGGGAGGCCCCCCAGACCCCCCCCGCTGCTGGGTATTGTCATAAGCGAAACACGCCCTCAACCCCCCCTCCCCCCTTTCAAAATTCCTGGCTACGCCACTGCTGGTGATCATGTTATGTTGCTTTTTCACTGTTATCATGCACCGCTTAGGCTACATTATATTTGGGCAATTTCTATAAAAGCGTGCACATTTGGGCAAATTTACTTTCTGCCCCCCCAAAATGGTTTGGTCTCGTACGGCTATGATTGCTAGCATTAGTATTGTCGTCTTTCAGTCGCAACAGCCAGTGGATTGTGCGTTTATCGAGCGCTGTGAGGTCCACATATCCATTTTGGAGTCGGTGTATTGGACATTAATAGATGACGTGGTGTAGGCTACAGTCTGAGCGCACGCACAAGATGTTGAGTCAGCGAAGCACCACGGAAAATATTGCTATTGAAACAACCCCACCCCGTTTTGTAAGCGATTGTAGTTCATCCGTTCCTTCTGGAATAGCTTTACTGCGGTTGGGGCTTTGATAGGCTACATATCAACCTACGCAATAATCGAATGCATGAGGGGACTACAGTCTACATTTTGAGCTAGCTTACTTTGATAAGCCCCACGCAAACTGCGGAGTTAAGAACAGTCCCACTGCATTGTTAAGAACAATGTGAAGAATAGGCCCACAACAGTTAGTCAAAGAACATTGAACCTTTGCAAGTTGGTAAAACGTACTTAATATTAAATTCTTTCATGGGCAGCTTCAAAGGTCTCAAGTTGGGCAATTTTACTCTAAACTTAATAAGTCGGCTATGCTTTAAAACTAAATTTAATATTGACAAATAAAGCAAGTTGCTAATACGAGTATTTCGTGAGAGTATTTTTTTTCAGTATTTACGTTATTTATGCAATTCTCTAAAACATTGCTTTCATTTCACATGCAGATACACCATCGTCTGACACAGGCGCGGATTTATGGGGGGCCAAGGGGGCCCGGCCCCCTCCCCCAAAATTTTGTGAGGAATTGTTGAAACTGTATGTTTCCGCATCAAATGGTTTGATATGCTTCTAAACAGCTGATATTAGTCCCACGGCGAACTTAACTTATCCCGGGGGGAGATTACTTTTTGTTATTATTGTGGTTGAAATCATCCATCGATCAGACTCCGTTATTTTCTTTCATACAACTTCAAATACATTTTAATAGCAACGTTTGTTGGAGCTGACTCAGCTGAAACTAACACTGAACCAAATGACGTCAGTTGAAAGAATCTGAAACCTTGAAACTTGTCGATCACTTGTCAATGATGATTGTGATTTGTTGTTTGCAGTTTGTACTCTGTGCTGTTTTCAAGCTGAATGCAGAACAAATTAACCAAAAATTGTACAACAGATTCACGCTATTTGCTGAGTTATGCTACTCTAGTCTAGTGGACGCAGCGAGAGAGTAAGGCAGCACAAGGAAGGTTTTATTAGGCTAGCCTACCAGTACCACTTGACAAAAGGTAAAACCAATGACATTTTAAGAATCGCCTACTTGGACTCATGTCTCATTTATTTCCTTGGTAGGCAGGCATCCATTTTAACTGGTTATCTTTTTTTTTTTTTTTTTTTTAAAAAAAATCTAATTATTGTTATCAGTGACTAGTGTGGTGTCTCGTGTCTGTCGCTAGCTTTCTGAACAAAACATCGTTTCCAAGATAAGAAAACGTAAAATAACAGATTTTTTTGTCAGACCTTCGACAACCATTGATTCGGTTGATGAAATACCTGAAACATCTAATACTGAATCTACTTTTCCTGCAGTCACAGACAGTGGCGTAGCCAAAAAAAAAATTTGGGGGGGGGGCCAAATATTTGATGAATGAAGAGAACGACAAAGTGTTTGATTTAAGACATCGGCACCTGATGTGCAATGGCGTATCCTGGTGGGTTAAGCAAGGGAAGCAATAAAGCTGGCGGGGGGTTAGAGCGTGCCGAAGGCACGCGTATTCTAGGGGGGTCCGGGGGCATGCTCCCCCGGAAAATTTTTGCAAAATTACACTCAAATAATGGATTATAGCGCTTTCTGAAAACACTTTCAGGGTAATATTTGTATGAAATTTATAGGCAGATAAACAGCTATTAACTTATTAAAGGTAGCTGTTATACACGAACGTGCAAAAACTGCGATAAAATTAGAGAACACAAAAAACTCAGCTACACAAAAACCCAACAGAGTAAGCGATTCTGAAATTGCTTCCACAGATTAGTTAAAAGAAGCGTAAATCGCGTAAACTTTGCGATTAAACCTGTGTGTCTAAAACAAGTCCTGGGGGGTGTCAATAGCCAGATGTCTTGAAAAACGATATAAATTTATACAAATTATATTATATTTTCAACAAAGGGTTTAACTTCGGAATCCAAGCTTTGAAAATTTGGGGGGGCCATGGCCCCTTTCGCCCCCCTCCCCCTGGCTACGCCTATGGTCACAGACCCGGTTTCGATAAATCAGCACACTACTTCTATTGCGCAAGAAGCTGATAATATCAATGCAGACGGCGCGGGCTTTTGTTTTGACCAGGGGTCACCAAACTTTTTTCTCTGAGGGGCGGATTGCTGCGAGATTAACAGCTGCGGGTCGGATGCAAATTGCGAAAAGATATACAACTATTTAGAATCTCCATTGACTTGAATTGAGCACAATAAATAACAAAGTCAGCGGTAGAATAGCAAAGTTGTGATGAAAATCGAAAGGTTGCTGAAAAAGTTATCCCCTGCTGTGATACACTACAGGACATCGTGTTCTTGAAAAAACATTACATCTTTCCAAATTTGGCCTAGGCTGTCCCCATTTGTGGTGGCTTAATGATAAACAGCAACGTCAGTCCTTTACAAAAAGTTTAGTAACTTTTTTCCTTAACAGTTGTACAGTAGTGCAGCTGTTATTTCAGCAGCACGTGGCGGGCCGGATGAAGTCAGTTCACGGACCGGAACCGGCCCGCGGGCCGTAGTTTGGTGACCCCTGGTTTAGACGTTGGTAATGTTCCAGAGCAGGGTCAGAGAAATTTATCTGATGAAGTGATATTAAATTGATAAACTGGAAAGAACCAAATACTACATGTTTTCCACTAATTCAAGAAGGAAATCATCGAAGGTCTTTTCAGCATTCATGGTTACACACCTATACTTGGCTCCGATATAGCCACTCCACAAGCGGAGGTCTATGTGTAGCTTGCGTGCTTTTTGGACCCAATTCTGTTGGTCGAGGCAATCATCAAAATCCAGGCATATTTGTAAAAACGCCAATGACAAAGTACAAGAAAGCTACTGAATATTTGAAAGGCATGCGATTATACACTGCGATTATACACTGATTATACATGCGATTTTCACAATGAATCTATGACGAAGATGGAAGAATTTGTGCTGAGACGAAAAGATCCCAGTCAAAACAACGAAAAAGCGAAATTGAACGAAATAGAAAATTGTTGGTACCGATCATTCAAACTGTGGTGTTTTGTGGAAGAAATGTGCTTCCAATTTGAGGCCACCGAGATGATGGTGCAATCGATGTTGATGTGGACCATGTGGCTGGAGAGGGGTTTTTTCAAGGGTTACTTCGCTTTCGATTGCAAGCTGGCGATAAAGATTTGCTGGAACTATTTAACAAATCACCAACCAAACCAATCTTGATCAGCAAATCCACTCAAAATGAGTTGCTAAGTATTATTGGAGAAGAAATCCAAGAAAAAGTTGTTGCCAAGGTGAAAGAAAATGTTTTTTTCAGCGTGTTGATGGATGAAACCCAATACGTTAGTTGTAAAGAGCAAGCAACAATTGTAATTCGGTATGTGGGGGAAGCTGGCACAATTGCGGAAGAGTTCATTGGCTTCAGCCATGCAGTTGATTTAACTGGACAAGGCCTCACGCTGCTCTTAATGAACTATTTAAAAAGGTTAGGACTTGATATTTCGAAGTGTAGAGGCCAGGGGTATGACGGTGCTGCAGCTATGATGAGTAAAATAAGAGGTTGTGCAAAAATTATTTTAAACGATAACCCTCTTGCCTTTCCAGTTCATTGCTTCAGCCACAGGGACCTAGTAGGCTACTGTCTAAATCATGCGAATTTTCTCCAATTCGAAAAATGGCTTCGATCTTGACAAAAGTGTACGATTACATCAAATCTTCTTCTGTCATGACTAAGAAACTTGAAAACACGGTGAGTAACAGTTACTCCGGTAAAACGAAAAGATGTCAGTTAGTTCAGATGTGTCCCACTCGTTGGGTGCAACGACGCGATGCTGTAATAGTGTTTATAGAAATGGTTTCAGCCGTTTCAAAATTTCTATCTTTGGAAACAACATCATATGCTACAGTTTTGCTTTCTGCAACCCAGTCTTCACCATTTATCATGTCACCAAAATCTGCGAGGCTGTGATGATTCATACAGTTTACGTTAGTGAAGGGTTACAAAAAGTCGATCAGCATGTGGAGAAATCGTATGGCCGCATTCGAAAGCTCAAGCTCCCTCTGCAAAACTTAAGATCTGATGCTGATAAAAAATTTCACGATATTTTTGTTGAGGCAGAAAAATTGATGCTGGAAATCGGAGGAGGTGAAATTACCATGCCTCGGTGTAGTGTAACCCAACAGAATCGAGGATACGTTCCAGCTAAGAATCCGGAAGAGTATTATCGCTATAATGCTTTCATCCCTTTTCTGGATGGGATTCTGGTTCAGCTGGATGAACGATTTGGCGCTGACAGCCCCAGCTATAATATTTCAGGAGCTAATGCCAGGTTATCGGCGTGAAGGATCATTTGAACGCGTTTGTGAAGCTGCTTCAGTTTACAGTGAAGACGTCGATCGGCCTGAAATGATCGTCAAAGCTGAAAAGTAACGCTGGATGGCATTAGAGCATGAAGATATTATCACCCATGCTGCCAAATCCGATTTAGAAAACGCTCTGACCGCAGCTAGTGATTGCTGATAGGCTTACAACACGAGATTTCGTTACTCTGAAGGGATAATTTCAATTCATTAAAATTGGAAAATATGACTCACAAGTAGGCGATATCATTTCTCACAACCAGGACGTCATTCGCAAGGCCAGGGTCACAACTCTGTAGAAATTCCACGACAGTTTCAAACAGCAAATAAAATCGTGCAAGGCACATTCTCTTGGAAAGCCATCGTACTTCGGTGTGGAGTAGTAAGCGTTCAAAAGCTTCATCATTCTCATTGCATAATCGTTTGAATAAGCGTGTATTTAGAGCGTGCGCTTTAATTTTATTCACTGCTTTGATGACAGGCTGACAGTCTTTAAAGATTGATTAAGACGAATGCTAAATCAAAATACTCTCGGATTGTAAGATCGGGTTTGCGTAATGGGAGTGCTTCAAATTGTCATGCGTTATGTTACGACCTCAACTAACTTGTGAAGCACTGCGAAGCGACGTTGCCAACATAATTGCCACAATATCTGCCAAGAAGCTCTTATAGCCACCGTCTTTTGTATTTCTTAGAAGCGAAACATGGCAAAAAATGCTTTGCCGCATGCTCTTCTTGTAACTGCCCCGATTTACTATCAGCGCTCCCCAATCGCCCACTTTATAACAAGCGCCCACTTTATGGTTGCAAACGCCCCCAGGGGGGCGCTGGCGCCCACTTTGGGAACCACTGAACTAAACCATCGAACGCTGCTTCAGACACTTCGTTTTGCTCACAAAAACTAGCAATAAATTGCTATTTTATAATTTTATTGTCCGTTATTGTTTCAAATCATAGGCTACAGTGCTAGACGTTCTACAATGGGCTTTACTAAAGATATAAAAAATTAGCGATTTACAAATGTAGGTTACGCCACTGTGTAAAGTCAATACAGGTCAAACTTCGATACTATGCCACCCTTTGGGACCGAGAGAAAGTGGCATAGTAGCGAGAGTTTGTAAAAACAGTCTTGTGACGTGACAATGTAATGCCACCTTGTGTTGTACGATTATAATAGTACCAGGAAATCCAATCTGAGCCAAACGATGTTAATCTGCTCGAGATCTGGGAAGCGCTGCCTGCCGAGGAACAGATGCACGAGAACGAGGAGATCGAGCTGTCTGACTTTCTTGAAGCTGATGAGCGCCTCGAGACTGGTGGGTCTTTCACACGGGATGAGATTCCGAAGGAGATGTTGCGCAGCGAGGATCCGATTGAAAGCGAAGATAATAAGATAACTGTTGAGGAGGAAATGGTTTCTGTCGAGGAAGCCCAACGGGCATGGAGTACTGTACGGAAGTTCATGCAGCAGAGAAGCGGGAAGCCCAATGTGATGCAAGCATGCGATTGGCTAAACGACGAAGTGCACGAAATCCGCCGAAAGAACATGCGCCAGCTGACGATTCCTCAGAGTTTTGGGCTGAGCTACAGTAGATAACTTCAGAGAAACATTACATACATATACATATTTTTGCCGTTTTACAGCCTTTTAATCTCTTCGTTCGTAGCGTTTGTTGTGTCGTCAATACAGTAATACTGTACTCTCATGTGGCATAGGCCTACTAGCGAGGGTAACGGGTGTCATAGTAAATATATTTTCTATTGAACTTGGTTGGTGACGATGAAAAGTGGTAGAGTAGCGAGGGTGGCATAATAGCAAGGTGGCATAGTATCGAAGTTTGACCTGTAGTGTGTTTAAGCGATCTAAGTAGCCTCATCGGCATGAGACATCTTAACGATACTACAATTGAAAGTTTTGCTATCAATCTTGTTGTAACGAAAGAATAAAGTTATTCATTTATGTTTCATTCAAAAATACCGTTGTGTTTACCGAACCATCTTGAACTCGTCTTGCCACTGATGGGTTCTAAAGTCTAAAACAAGCGAATGAGTTTAGAATGTCTCGCAGCCATCACCCATCCACTTAAAATAAAATCACGCGCTAGTCATGTTTTATCATAATTAATAGTACAACATAGGTCTACTGCCAGGTTATTGATTTAGTGATTACTTTTGTTAAGACTATTGCACAATTAACAAAAAGAGATTCAGCTTTTTGTGACCTATACGATGTCACGGTAATTCTCGAAAATAAAACATTACGGTAGTTTTTGTGTTGTATGGTCAACCAGCAGTATCTTGCGACTGTGCCGGAAACGGTTGCACAGAGATTCAAGCAAAAGATATTGTCATGGCACGATGAGATCTTTCCTGCCAGTCAACGCAACGTTTGAAACGCTTTGAAATATAAACAAATTAAAACTTTATTAAAGCTGCTTCACCTCAGTGTAGATGAAGCTAATTAAGCTGGCTGTTTTCAAAATGCAAGCCATGCAGCACTGCAGGGCATTTCATTGACTTTTATTGCAGCAAGATAGCAATTACATTGTAGCTATAAATGAAAACATAACCTTGTCAAGCTTTTGAGAGTTTAAGATCCTGGTGAATAAAGCGTCCTCTAATCAACATAGCGTTTTAGGAGAAGCAGTAAGCCTTTAAGAAATAAGTTTGGGAGAATAAAAGCTAAATCATAAGCTAAAACCAGACAGTTTCACGGCATTACTGCAGTGTTAGTGCAAATTTAAAAACCATGAATAAGGAAGAGTAAACTTGGTCAAAGCTGCTGACAGCTTCTTCAAAAAATCCTTTTCCTTTCTGGCAGCTGACAAAAAAACTTGCTTAACGATCGTAGAAAGGTTGAAGTTTAATCATGACATGGAGTATTGGATATGAATTTCAACTCAAACATTTTGGGTTTGTTGACGCAACTCCTGAAAATTTCTATGAGTCGCAGGTAAGTAAAGTTTCTTGCTATATTATAGTTGACTGCCACACACGTACTTATTTGTAACAAATAAATAATAATAATCAGAATCATGTTTAATTTTGCGTCTATTGCGACAACATACAGTACTCTACAATCACACAATAAGGAAGTATAATTTTGCTGCTACCATTATTTTGGCACGCCATTAGGTGTCTTACCAGGACACAGCCGATTAATTTGAAGGGATGTCGATCTGACGTCCTTACTACTTAAAGGCAAACGACACCCGATTTTTAAACTGGTCTAGATTCTAGATTAGCTGTGTTTTAAGTAAAGCTTTGCATCTTGATTTAGCTGGAAATTGCAGAAAATATCCAAACAATTTTGGATGCAAAACCAATAAAAAAGGCAATATAACGCGAGAGAACAACTGCACGCCCAGCAAGCTGGTGCAAGAGAGAGAGGCCTAATTACGGATCCATGGGATGCACTGCCTGATCATTATATATTCAAGAAAAATGTACGACGAGTCTAAATTATATCAAGTTATCTTGTTGTGTGTCGCGATTTCAAATATTAAATTCTTTTCAGCACAACTTTATAACAGGCATAGTAAAATCTCCAGTGGGTCAGTTCAAGAATGCAGCAGTTTGAAAAGAAATCAACAATAGTGTTTTTCGGTTGCTAAGAAATAAATAAATTTGGTTTGCGAACAGTAGTTACAATATTATGTAAATTATGAAGGGAATTAAGTCATACATTAGTAAAACGGACTGACAAACGCCAGAGTGGGATTCTCGGGAGGCAAGCCGTCCTAGCACAAAAGTGACACAAAATTCGGTCACTATCAATTAAAATGAAAAAAGGCAATATAATGCAAGAGAACAACTGCACGCCCAGAAAGCTGGTGCTAGAAAGAAGCCCAATTACGGATCCATGCCATGCATTGCCATAGGATGCACTATTGCTCGCAGACTAAATTTATTTGTCCTCAGTTCATGGATGTTTACATTAATAAGCCTGTAATACTGCAAGCTATACAGCTTAGTTTAAATACATAGTTTGGCAATTGCTAACTTTTTTTATAATAGCCTACCTTGTGCAGTGGGGATCAAACAAAATCATTTACGCCGTGTACAGAATTGTTCTATTCCTTTACAATTTATCTTGAATTATTGCTGACCATGTCGTGTATGATCAACCTGATTACTGGACCTTTCTTACCAATTGGACTGAAGTGACTGCATGTTTGTACTTCTTGCTTTCCAGTTTGTTGGTATTGTACGGTATCATATCAAGTCCAAAAGTAGATGAAGGCAAGTATTGTAGGCCTAATTTAGCTATAAAAATGTAAAAGAGCTTCATACAAACTGATTTTAAGATACAATGATTTTTTTGCTATATATTACGCATAGCTCACCGCTTCGGCAGTTTGAGCACTTTGGCAAGATTGGTGAAAATACCCAAATGTGGTTCCTTGCGTACCATAAATGGAAAAATCACCACGCTGCATTACTTATATAGTAATAAGGCGTCCCTTTACAGCACTGAAGAGACCTTAAGATCGAAACAGTGGCGTCCATATATATCAAATATACTGTACAGAAAGAAGGTCCTTATTCAAATAGAATCTATTTGAATTTGATTCTATTTAAATAAGGACTTTTTGATGATCCCTCTTTTAGGGTGAAACAGGCTGTAGAGGTTTTAGAAAGTAGTAACTATATTTAATGCAATTTGCTCTGCTTGGCTTTTTGCTTGGCATTGAGCACTTTTTGTAGTATTAATAGTATTTATTGTTTGTTATATTTTTTTTTTCTTGTTTGAAATACAGACAATAAAGTTTTGTGCAAATTGAAACCAACTTCTACAATTTATTTACTGAAATTAAAGAGATGTGAGTGAAATGCACCACTCATGATCCAAAAACAAGGGTCAAAATGGAATATCGCGACTTCCATTTGCGTTCGATTGTGGCTTTAATAATAATTAATTGTTGGCCTTATTTACTTCTGAGTCGATAACGGTCAGTCATTTGATGGACTTTCTTTATTATGCAGAGATTCGTTGGTTTCACAAGGTTGTGTGGGTTGTATACAGCGTCGCCATCAATGCTTCTCTCATAGTAGTAATACTTTATTACTCATTTCTTTCATCGCTTCTTCCCCCTTCTTATATTACGGATTCATTCAGCATTCATTCTCATGCAATCGTTTACTTACTTTTGCTTATTGATCATTGTGTAAACAACATTCCGTTTCGTCTTCTGCATTTTATATTCGTGACGTTTTATGGCTTAACGTACACTATATTTTCTGCGATTTTACATGGTACAGGCTACAATTCAGCTGTATATCCCATCCTGGATTGGGATAATTCACCTGGGATAGCTATCGGAGTTGGGTTGGGGGTGTCTCTTATTGCTTTGCCTTTGGCTCACGTTGTCCATTTTGGACTTTATCGCGTACGTGTATGTTTGCAAAGAGTCTGCCAAAAAGAGAAAGATCAAACAAACGGAGATATCAACGTACAGGAAAAAGATGGGCAAACTAATGAAGCTTTCCAGTAGGAAATCATATGCCATATTGGCTTACAAACAGTGTTCTCTCTAAGGTTCGACACTGCGCGAATGGGCAGTAACACTAGACTATTTACGCAGTGTAACTTGATTTTTGCGCATTTGCAATGCTTCAAACTTAAAATAATAAGCTTTTAAGTTTAACTTCTGCAGAACGTACCCTTGATCTGTTGAATTACACTTAAATGCAATTAATTTCTTACACAAAAAGTATTATCACAGTCACAAAACAAGATAAGAATTTGTAAATTTTTTCTAGCGGTAAACCCCTAGATATCAGCCTATTTTAATATTTTTGCATACCTCAAGTTTATACTTTTAATTCTTTTACAAGATATTTTGATGGAGCTGGGGGCCCTAATCTTTATTTCTAGATACGCAACTGAGTGACAGTCAAATATGTCTTGGCCAATCCATCAGAAACAATTTTTGTTACATGATGACAGTGAAATGAAAAGTGTGTGACCACCAGAAAATCGCAAAACCAAACAATAGCTGTATGAATGAAGTTTGCAATTTTTTCGTACTCTTGTATGATTTTTGATTACTTCTAACAATTCACTAAATTCGTAATTCACGTGCAACTTTGCAAACGCACCTTTAAAATATGAATGCTCACTGAAAAATTTACTCCGCAACTGAAAATTTTTTTTAGAAAGAACATTGATTACCAACCTTTATTGAATTTAAAACGTCCTTGCTTATAACCTATATACAAATATGCCTATAAACGGTATAACCTATATACAATATGCGTATAACTTATACACAATATGCGTATAACCTATATACGAAACCAACCATATATTGACTTGATATAATCTGAATGTATAGGATGTTACGCAAATGTTGATTTTATGAACCTTTGCTAATATAATCAGAACAAGTTATATTTGTGCTTTGATTACCTTAATTTTGCTTCGAGGTAATAAGTGTTTACTACTCGGTATCATTGAAGTAGCATGGCGCAGCGGATAAGGCGCACTCTTTCTAATCATGCAATCATGGTTCGACTCCCGGCTCAAGCTGGTTGTTGAAAAACACCACTCACTTCTACCCAGGGAGTAATAAATTTAGTGGGCATGTACATGTTAGAGCAGTCATATGCATTGTAACTTTTAAGCTTTAGCATTCTTTTTTTAAACCGATAGATAGACTACTCGCAAACATTATAACTCAGTCTGCTACTGTTTCAATTTTTGACCAATCTAGATCAGAATTTTGAAATTTTGCTGACGCTGTTTTTTTTGTCGTTGATTGAAGTTGTACTTTAGTAACAAAGTACATTAGTCTAATAGATTGTTGATGATATTTATAAGCCTACTTCGCGGTTTACGCAATGGAAGCATATTGTATTGTATGCACATTGTACAATGATCGATATGCTATCAGTTCGGGCTTACAGTGCAGCGTTATGACATCACGCTTTACTCAACGATTTCTTGTTATTACTTTCCGACCACTTATACTCTAAACATGATATTTGTTATCATTTGTGTTATAAATTGAACGTCATGAAAATGTGATCTTTGATTTTGTGTGTTCATATCACTGTAATAGGTTTTAAAACTGCAATCTTTACTAATATTTTTAATTGGTGCAACCAACTTTGTGAACAAACAAACGGAAAAAAAAGAAGCACCGATGATTTTACTCTCCGAGTGTCCACTTAAGCAACGTAATTCAGAGGCATCTCTCAAATCAATGGCATCTCAAATCGTTTGGACCAGGTGGTAAAAACCAGTAGTAAAAAACCGGGTAGTCCTACTGTTGAGGCTTTCTTGGTCCCAAGAGAAAGATTTTCACAATGCAAGCGAATAGTCACAATTTTTTATTCAAATAAACGTTGCGTTATAATCTGATCGATTGAACTGAAGATTAATTAACTTTAAGTGTTTATTTTAATATTGAAAAACTTGAAATATTGAAAAACTTATAAAATAAAAAATGAAAGTACAAATTTCTCCTATGTCTTGGGAGGTAATTTTGGGCGATTAAAAGCAATCTTTCTAAAGTGTAGGGGGAAGGTGGGGCAAGATGGGACGTGGGGCAGGACGGGACACCGTAGATATTTTTAAAAGTATTAGCTTTAGCGTCCTCTACCCATTTAGATGTTAAAGGACACCATGATTCTCGATGACTTGCAAAAAAAAGAGATGTTCAGAGAAAAAACGTGGTCGTGGCAACAAGATAACTGATTAGAGGCTAGTTGCTATAAGAAATCTTATCAAAACTTTTCACATTTTAGCATGATTTCAGAAAAATTTGGAAGATGATACGTGGTCTGGAGATACAGTAATAAAAGTGCTTTTTGGGGTATCTGACTTTTTAGATGTGAATTAAAACAAACAGAAAATTTCAAAATGTCAGTCATTGGGGCAAAACGGGACAGAGCTGCTTGGGGCAGGATGGGACATCTGTTCTGCTTATAATGGGCGTGGCAATTTTGTATGTGATTTTTATGGAAAAAAGTAGTCTGTCATTTTGCCCTGATGTAATTACGTGTGCTGTAAATGCAAGTCATTTTTGAAATTACAAGGTATTACCAGTAGCCTAGATTTGTGGTTTTACAGGTGATTCCTCATATGAACAATACGCGTCCCGTCCTGCCCCAGGTGTGGGGCAAGATGGGACAAATTAATTTTTTTTTGTTTTTGTTAATTATAAGGTCATGCGATACTAACTGAGTCTTTGTACCTTGCTGGTTGGTAGCGGTGTGCAATAGAAATAACATGATACCAAAGTTACCGATATTGATAAAAAGGAATTTTGCAAAACATCGATTAAAGTTAAGTGTCCCGTCCTGCCCCACCTTCCCCTAAGTAATTACGCCCAAAAAAAACATAATTGGTGTTAACTAACCATCTACCTACAGAACGTCACGCGATTTTCGAACAGTACTTTAAAAAACTGCTTGTGAGGATGTTCCATCGAAAACTTATCTGAAATTTTGATAATGACCAGCCACGAAAAAAATTGAATGGAACATGCGCAACTTGTTGATGAAAAAAGGTGGTGCGGGTCACTGAAAAGATCAATTCGCTTCAGATTTTAGGAAAAGATCTGGAAATGGTCAGGTAGAAAGGTTTTAGAAAAACCGCTTAATTTGAGCACTAGATGAAACAGTGTAGTTGTAACAGGTTCGGTGAGCCTGAGTTTAGTTTCTATGTTGGCCTACACAAAACATGCTGAACTTTGTTAGGTGACCAAGCGTTTCAACCAGTTTGTATCGATGGTGAAACTTGAATAGCAATAATTTACTCAATTTTTGGCTTTAACTAAGCTACTAGGTCTAAATGTCCAAATCAAAATCGAGTCTTAAGGTTTGATGTGCTTGCTTTTTTGTCTCGACAGTAAACAGTCACTCAAGAGACAATTGCACAATCACAAGCAGTAACTCAGTAGTAGGCTACAAGTTTCGTATGGCACTTTCACATTTGAAGATTGCTGTATTGAAGACAGTTCTTAAAACTGTTTTCACATTTCTAAACTGTGTTGTAATCACCATGTAGTGTAGTTCATGGACAGTTTGAGATCGAATGTTCAACAGTTAGCCTGCTTTTTTTGGAATTTCGACAATTGGTGTGGTTTGATGATCCCGTCGACGAAGAGTGGTCTCAGTTCCGGTATGACGGGATGAGATTGCATAGAGCGAGGTGAAAGTGAATTGTATGAGTCATGAAATATCAAATAGGCTACACTCTGCTGTTATTTAAGTTTCTTGTTGATTGATAACATTTAAACTCTTTTTTCTAGTTTTAAAATTAGCGCGCGATAATTTTTGTATGGAAGTTGAATTTCATTTGCATGTTTAGCTAATTTACAACAACATAGTCCTGTGTTTTGCCATGCTTGACAGGTAGTCACTACCTGATCTAACTCCCTGAAAAAATCAGTCGTGTCTGATTGACGAAATGTCGGAATAAAAGCAGATTATCACCTTATACACTTTCTGATAGTTCAGCTTAATTTGCATCAGATGAATGTATATCATGTTATTTAACTAAATGCCTGGTATACAACCTTATTCAATTTTGAAATATGTTTGTTTTCTTTTTTGGTGTGCATTTGAAAGCCAGGGAACGTTGTATTTTTGTGTTTTATTTATTTTTATCAAATGACAAAATTGTCACTTCTGCAGGGTGGCAATTGACTGGTAGACCGTATGCGTAAGGCCTATTTGCAATTTGCAGGTCACTGCAGCAGATAAAGTTTATTAACCAATCAGAAGGCAAGAGTTAAATCAGTTGATTGATTGATTGAATATGAAGCAGGGAATTGAGTATAAACCGCTGATGTTTTATGTTTATTCAACAACAGTATTGCATTTATGACGTCATCACAAACTTGATGAAACATATTGCGGGTTGTTTAAAATAGACAGCAGCTTTGCATACTTGATTTGTCAAGTATGTTCATGTACTTTGATCTATTGGGAAACGTATAGCTTTATCTTTACTTGCTGATGTAGAAAAGATCTTTCGCACACCATGAACGATAGTTTTCAAAGAGTTGAAAGTGTCAGCAGGCCAGAAAATCAAAATCAAGTAAGTTTTGCCCATTAGAATAAGTTGTTTTTTTTTCGCCTAGAAATCTATTCTTTTATCAAGCTATTTGGCTGCTATGGTTGAAAATCATAGTCTGTATAAGGCCATGATCTAGCCTATGTTTGGATAATGAAGTAGGCTATAGTGGATAAATGTGTATTCTAGAATCTTTTAAAACTAGATAATAAATTTAATGATATTGTTTTTTATCGAGTATACTGTAGACATAAAGTCTTATCATAAATAAGTTAATAACATTCTCATTCGAGAATAGTTTCTTAAAGAAGTTGTGGAATTTGATTCTTCTGCTTATGGTTCGCTATCTACTAACAATTGGCAATGTAGCAAAAAAAATGAACTTTTTGCAGAAATAGCCTACAGACAAAGTTACAACGCGTACAGCATGCTACTGAAGTTTGGTTATTTTTACCAGAAAATGTTTTAAACAAACGTTTTAAATGTAATTTTGTTTTCTAATTGAGAGTAATTAAAGAGATGAGTGTAAAATGTTTTTTATTTATTTATTTCCGAAGAGTTCCGGCACTTCTAAACTCAGCGAAGAAAAAAAAACCAGCCTGACGAGTGCCGACACAAGCAAAGACTTTAAGTGAGGAAATAAACTTTTGAACAAACATCAAATCCATAAATTAACTGTAGCTAACTGCTCTAGGCTGATGCTGAGCTGCGTCGGAGTCTGCCTCGCTTTCTGACCGAGTCTTATTCTGAAACGATCCCTGTTCCATATCTAGAACAATTGCTAAGGTAACAGGGATCAGTTGTCAGTAGATGTTACAAAAAATATATTTCGCACTTATTCAGTGCATCTTCAGTTCTGATCTGGTGGTAACGACAGAACTGAAGATGCACTGAATAAGTGCGAAATATATTTTTTGTAACATCTACTGACAACTGATCCCTGTTACCTTAGCAATTGTTCTAGATATGGAACAGGGATCGTTTCAGAATAAGACTAGGTCAGAAAGCGTTACCTTAGCAATTGAGGTTTTAGCCTTCATAAATTAACTGGGTTTAATTTTTACAACAAAGAAATAAGTTGTCTTTCAATATTATGTTTTTCATTGCAGCCTATACCAATAGTTTGTACATGTATTTTGCATTTTCTGATTGCACGACATTATTCATTAGCTGCACGAAACAGTTTTGTACGCAAACAGCTAAACTGAATGTGCGTTTCAGCACCTATATTGGCAAGGATGGTCAATTGCGAGATGCCCATTCTTCATTGCGCCGTCTAGCGGTTGTTCTATTTGTATCAGCCATTCTGTCTACAGTGGTTGGCGTAGCTGACATTGAAGTAACAAGACAGGCACGATTTGCAGTGGCACAAGCACTGCATTGCGATGATACTTACTTACTAAGATGGCAGAGGTTGGTACAGTCCATGCTAAGCCGTCGTTTGTTTGTTCTTTTTTGCTGCGTAAATTAGCCTAATTGAAATAATATACATTCGAAACAAACAAAAAAACTTAAATTTGAATCTAAAACCATAACATATTCTATGAGATCTTGAAAAAGTAGTTTTTATCATAACAACTCAAGACTTTGCCATGTGCGTACGTTTACTGCAGATACTGCCAACCGTTGATTGACGGGATAAACATTTCCCTTCCCAATGGAACAGCTTATGCATCACAGACATACTTCCGTCGTTGGTTCAATGTACATATGCAATATGCCTTTGACAGCACGGTAGCAGGAATGTTCTTGAAAGTAAGATAGACTACAGCGGTTGCTTTTATGAGTAGGCCTACTTGTTTAAGATCGTTAATATAGCCTAACGGTAAACTAAACTTTTTCAAGTACAAAACGTAAATATATTGGTAAAAATTCTCCTATTATTCAGCAAAAGTAACATAGACTTGAAATCCTACATAGTACCGTATACAATAAGGTACATACAGTTGCGTATCTTATGTATAAGTTTCAAGTTGATTTGTTTTCTTTTCAATTTAAAATTGATATATAGCTCGAGCAGGATATGTAATGAAAATTTTTTTTCAGTTTCTTTAAAATTATATTATTTTTCTGTTTAAATATGGGCAAAACTTATTCTTTTGTAAACGGCTGTTTCAGGATTCAGTATAAACGTTTCAACTGCTTTTACATTACAGATCTGCCTCACTTTATTAACCGGAGTCAATATATGTGGCTACATAATGTATCACAAAATTAACGTTGTTGTTATGCAAGTAAGCAATACAGACACGCGCCACCGCTCCTGCCTTAAAACTCCAAAATTAAAGTGAGTTATTCAAAATAGGTTTCATAGAAAAGAGTAGCGAGTTTAAATAAATTGTTGTTTAGATCGTCTTTCGTGCCGAACAAATCTGCAAACTATTGCAAAGAAATAAATAGGCAAATTACTTACCTTTCCCTGCTACTTTTTTAGAGCAGGGGTCGGTAAGGTAACCTTTCCAGAGTTGTGGGCCAAAAGCAAATAATTCCTACAAAGCTAGGCGGACGTAGACTATTAATTTGTTGCAAATCAATTCTGGAAGTTTTTATGTACCATCCCACATAGTTTATCGAGATTGAGAGAGTCTCTTTTAAATACTGTAATCCTTGTGGTTTTGCATAGCCTACTCACAGAGGCATAGACTTAGGCTACTTGTAATTCGATACTATGACTGGTTTTAGGATCTTGGACATGTCTGAAATTGGACGTCTTGTCACGGCTGGCCAGTTCTGGCCTGCAGGTCATAGGTTGCCAACCCCTGTTTTAGAGAATGTGAAGCTATACATGAATTGACATTCGAAAAAAATCGTTTTTTATGATTGCCTTAATACTTTTCAGTGCCAAAGGTTGTAACTTTATGTGATCAGTGGTTTTTAATCTTGTGGTGACTCTGATGTCATCTTTAGACTTTGGCAGCCAACTCGAAACAAATATATGTCTATTTGAAACAACTTCCAGCGACCGTTACTACAACTATTCACTTAATAGCTTAACGTGAACATTTCACCACGTTACCACATACAAAGATATGCGTTTTTCTCACTTGAAAGAAAATCTCTACCGGTACCACTGAAAAATACAAACTGAGTACTGTCATAAACTGAAATTTGCAGAGAGCTAATTGCGGAAATGTTGTTTGGCTGCTTTCACATACCTCCCTTGTGTGATGCTTGGTTACAATACGAGCTGCAGATCATAGTTCTCTCTCGATTATATATCTGTAGCATCAAGATATTAAAAGAATGCAATGAATTACGTTACAACAGGTACGTAAATTGTCGGCCGTTAGTTAATCTGCTACTGTTTCTGGTAATATCAATAATGCTCTTTTTAACTTACTTTTAAGTGTGTCAGTAATACCAATCGCCGATTTATTATATTACTGAACAAAGGGATGTTTTTTGTTCAAGACAAACTCAGCACAAGATTAGAAAGAATGCAAAACAAGGGAAGAGTGTTATTGCAAGGGGTGCAGACAAGTTGTTTGAAAAGATATTTTGTTAGGACTTACTACAATTAGATAATGGAATTTTAACGTGTGTGCCTTTAAATCTTATCATTTTGTCACTATAGTCTTGATTATTCACATATTTTTACCGTATTTTGTTGTTTTTTTACATTGCATTAATATTTTGTTATTGTGATTAGAATACTAGTAGAAAAAGAGAGTTCCTCGTAACTATCGACACTAGCTAGAGCACTTATGAGTGCAGCGAGAATAATGCGTTTTGCCAACCATATAGATGTAAAAATCATTATGGTTCACGAATTCATTTTATATTAACCCATTTTTTAAATTAAGCCGCATAAATGCTGCTGGGAGTTCATCACTTTAATTACTGATCCAAGTGTTACAAATCCATGAAACATCAACACAAGATGATCGACACATCACCGGCAAGAACGCAGTCCATCGATAAGTCACCAACTTCAAGTCAGATATCGACAAGTTTCTTGTGAACAGAATGGAATAAAGCACGAATATGATGTTTTCATCTAATCAAACGTATTCAACCAACGTAAACAGCGCTGGGGAGTCGGGCGAAAAACATACAACTCCGATTTTTCGGTTTATAACTGGCCGACTCCGGACACGCCAGAGTCCCTCTGACTCCACAGCTCTGCGTAAAAACAACTAACAACACAAGCACACATTACAAAATTCAAACCTGACGTGCTTGGTACGTTACAGGTTAGGAAATGTTCTTTTCAAACTAGCCGGAGTGAAAATCCACAGCACTTTTCTCATCAGAAGCCATTTTCTCCATCATCCTAAAACAATGCTTTTTATCATTTATTTCATTGTGATTGGGTGTTTTTCGTATGTTGTTATGGTGTCCGAACATATTTACGGCAACCCTCTCACATACTTGGTAAGTATATCATATGCATTTTAATGCTTCATTGTTAAATGGAACTAATTACTGGTACACCTACTTATCCCAAAACAGTAAAACCATTGTGAATAACAATTGTATTAAAAGTATATAAGAACAACCAAGATCTTTTAGCGACAATTTGCGATTTAATAGTTTATTTATTTTCATTTCACTTTTATCTATCGATTGACATTTAAAGTTAGAAACGGTATTTTTTCAAATTTGTGATGTAGCCTACCCTTGTGAGCCAAAAACTTATCAGCAAATAATATCGTATCAACATTATCGTAACCAGGGTGAATCCAACAAGTAGCTTTTGAGGGGGGAGGCCATTTCAACAAAACGCGATGATGTGTAGGTCTACTTTAAACCGATCTTGCAATTGTACTCAAAATAAAGTTACTTTTCTGTGTTTTAGGGGGAGCGGTCGGCTCAACCACCCTCCCCTTTGAATCCGCCACTGATCGTAACAATATCAGTTCTTAAGAGTGATTTCATGGTTATCTATTTTGTTAGTTTCAAGCTTGATGCACCTGACGCTAAATAAAAACGCTCCCAGACATCTGCGGAGACATTCGACAAAGCTCATGGCACACACAGTTTTAGCTCAGATTTAAGCTTATAATTTTTGTTTTCGTTTGGATCTTTATCGGGCTGACATAGCCTTGATAGGTCACCAAATGGCCACCTGGAGAAGCGGCCTGATTTGTCACATTTTGCAGATTTTGATTACAGCTACTGCTAGTGCTTGACTGACATTTTTTTAGATGTTTTTGCTTTTTGCGGTTTCCTAATGACATAAACTTTTTTTTTGCCTTGGGGAAGCAGTAGCAAATGAGAAAAAGTAAGTTGAAAAACGCAAAATCAGACTGTTATTGAAAATTAACAGTCTGACTATAATCTTCGGAATCAAATTTTCTTTGTTTTTGAACATGTGAGGATGTTAAAACCTATTGTGTCATCTGGGGAAAAGAATAAAGAAAGCGTAAAAATCTAAATTTTAGAAAAATTTATTTAAACGTTTGCCCAAAGTTAGAAAAACCTGGAAATTTCTGCAAAATGTGACAAATCAGGCCGTATCTTTAGGTGGCCATGGGTCATCCCTGATAGTTTCGCGACCTTGTAGAGGCTTTTGACGCAAGGCCGGTTACCGAGATTGACAGAGTGAAGCTAGAGTGAAGTTTTCCGATTGTTGAAGTGCTATTATATGGGAGAATTATTCCATCCATTAGATGCTACTAAATGGAAAGCAGTCTTTGAATGCGATGCTCAGGCGCAAACCCCGAGAGTCGAACCAGCGCCGCTTGATCTTAAAGCTTCTTCGTTCAGGAAGTCACGTACTAACCACTTGAACTATTATGGCTTACCCATCATAGCTTATCAATGACAGATGCAAAGTAAGCAGTAGAAAATGGCGTTTTTCAGAAAGCTTAATTTTGATTAGCCCAACTCCCAAAGATGGCCCTGATCGCTAACCACCAACTGCATGGTAACAATATTACTGAATTTTTACCAAACAAAATGACATCGATCCCACTATAGAAAGGTTTTGAACTTTTCAGAGCAGTGCTGTTTTCACATTTTTCTTGCTACAGGACTCAGCTTGGTTGATGATGGTGACGATAACAAACCTTGGTTCTGGAGAAATCCGTCCCCAAGGAGTCCTAGCTCGAGCGGTTGTTGGTATAGGATCAATGATTGGGGTATTCTCTACAGCTCTGTGGGTAAACGTCTTTTCAAAATATCTTGACCTCCCAAACGAAGAAAAAAGAATACTGACCCTCATCGAATTTCAAAGTAGGCTTATATTTATATATATTTTTTTTTAACTTAGACTTGCGTATATTTTTTTTTAACTTAGACTTGCATGTGGAGATCTATTGTAATTTAGTTGCAACCGAAGGTAAAATCCTGATTTTAAATTCTATGCTTTCGTCTAGATTCCAGAAGAATCCATTTTGAATTTGAAGCGTTTGAAATATTTGTATTTAATCTACAATTGCTGGTGTATAAACATAAGGAAAAGGCTAAAAACAATACAAGATATTGTTGGTTTGAATAAAACAAAGCCCACAGCAATTAAAGTCTTTCACCGACTGAGTATTTGTAAACCGTTGCAAGTTTTGTTGCAATTTTTATTAAGCGATGTGTATTTATTCTTGTAGTTTATAACTGAAATTTTGTGGTATGGCAATCATTAAAAAACTATCGAGTAATGGGTGGTACCAAATTTAAGTCATAAGTAGAGTAGACAACCGGAAACAGACATTGCCGTCGGCTGCAGCGTGGGTCAGGTGTACGTCGGAAGGCGTACACCGATGCATAGCGCTCAAGTCCGCTTTCCCGCAATGCAGGATAAAGATAATAAAACAAACAAACTATCATCACAACTGCTACCGTCCGAAAAAATATTCTTTTTACTTGGTTTAAAATTAAATTTAAGCTAGATTCTTAACTTCGTAGATTTCACTAAGTAATTGGGAAACTGAAAATTTTAATACAACGGTTAAGTGATATCTTATTTCAAGATAATCAATAAAGAAATTTTGGAGCTTGTTTGACAGAAGCTCCAACAACAAGACATCTAACTTTGACTTATAAAACTCTAATTTTAATCAAAATTGTTCACCACGAGCTTAAAAAAGTCTTATGTAGGCTATGAATCAAATGTAATAAAAACACGTTAGCAGCTTTAGACAACAGATATACATCACTTTATATATCATTACAGCTTACAGAAAATTGGAGAAGCGTGCAGCAGCAATGTGTATTCAAGCGCAGTGGAGAAAAGTGCTTACTTACAAAAAATTTGGTGCAGAATTTAAGCGAAAACGTAGTATAGCCGACAAAAGGCTGAAAAAAGCTTTATGGGAGTGGAAAGTTGCTCGACAAAACTACAATCAACGTAAGCCTAGTTGCACTGCAGAGTACATCTGTCAGACTGGTGAAGATGAAGGATACAACGCTGTTTAAAACGTAGGCTAGGCTACAGGTTCTTGAAATACTTCCCAAAAGTCCTCATTTATACAAAAATCAGTCTCCTACAAAGCAGCAGTTGTGAACTGAGCAAAGGGCAGTCGAGCAAGTGACAACTGAGCTGGTGGCTAAAGTTGGTAAATAATGAAACTGCGAAAGTAACAACTAAGCAAGCTGAAACTTAGTATGTCACAAGTCAACAAAATCAGTTTAGCAAGCGATGACCAATCAAGTCCGAACTGAGCACATGGGCCAAAATCTCGTTTGTTGACAACAGTAGCTGAAATGTACTGGCTGAGTTGAAATACTTGCTAAGTTGTCGCATGCCGAGTGGTCTGACGACCTATAAAGATGTCATAATTTTTATGATGTGGTCTTTAAAAAACTAACAGAGCAGCCTAGGCCCTGAATTAAAAATGATAAGAAAATTTACCAAGGTTTTTTGTTGTTGTTTCAAGTGCGGCGTGTGCTTGAGTCGCGATTTGCTGTAGAGGACACTTTAATGGTTGCTCAAAATTTGGATAGAAGGCTGTCGAATCAAATAAACCCATCAGAGACAACCCTTTATAGCCGAAGGCAAGTTAAAAGATGATTGGTTTGGTTTTAAGTCAAAGATTTAACTCGAGAGTAGAGAAATACTTCGTGTTGACAAAGAATGACTAGGTCTTTTTCAGCTATTCTGGACTGAAGTTAAGATTATTGAGCTTTTCTCAACGAAGCTGACTCTTATTTTTTCCGACTTTAGGCCTACTAAAGCAAGCGGGAGAAGCCCTCTTCTAAGTCTAGTTGTTAAAATTGTAAAAATCTGATATCAGGGCCATTGAGAAGATAACTTGGGGCCGATACTAATATCATCGTAGGCCCCCAAATCAACACACTTCTAAGAAAAACGCACTAGCCTACTGTATATCCAAAGAATTTGCGCTGATTTTTCAACTTCCCGAGCATTCTGAAAATCCTAAGGCCCCTAATTTCATTCCGAGTCCTACAGTACTCTTTGGGTCCTCCTGTCCACGTGCTATCAGGTATAAATTATTACATCCGTTCCAGCGATATATTCCAATTTTTGGTCTACAAAAGTTGTAAAATTTGTCTTTGCTTAAATGCAAACGCCTTTATTGGGTGTAACCTGTTCATATTATATTGCGTTTTTTTGTTGTTTTTTTTATAAACAAGACACACGGGAAAAAGTAGCTAGGCTACGGTTTCGTCTTTATTAATTCATGTTCGGTTTCAGTGGACATGCTGATATTGTTTAAAAGTTAAAGGGATACTAAAGGAAAAACCTGACTTGGCGATTTTCCACGTTCTTTATGGGTAACATGCTACCATAAAACAATTTTCAATAAAATTTTGCCCCATTGCGGTCTGACCACCATTAGCGCTTTTGTCAGAGCTTTTGTCAGAGCTTTCAAAACAAGATTGGGCTTGAGCAGCGAAGCGTGCGAATGTACAGTCTGCGTCACCAGAGACGAGCAATCAGCTGATCTCGCAATAAATTGTTACTGCGGGCGATTTGACTGTAGGCTATGTATGTATGCACATCAAAACATCAGATTTCAACATCAAAACATCAGATTTCAACATCAAAACATCAGATTTCAACATTAAAACATCAGACAGTGTGCTCAAAACATCAGATGTGGTAACGTGGCTTTTGTTATTGCTGCCTTTTGTGACGTATTCTCGAGCAGTGTTTGCACTTTTAAATATTTTGAAAAAAATGAAAATAAATGAAACACTGGACTTTGGGCCTTGCCAGCGCCATTGAAAACAATTTTTGTTCGGTAATTTTTCTTGAAATGCATTCTTGAATGTTCAGTTTACGCATTTTAATGCTTAATTCCCGTTTGAAATTTGCATTTAGTAGGCCTTTAAATACAATACATGTAAAATATTGTAAGTTCATTATTATTAATCACTAGATAATCACTAGGGCCATTTTTATTTTGATCTAAAATAATTTTTTTTTACTTTATTTTTATCAAATTTTGACTTTGGTTTGGTTTGGTTGGTTTGGTTTGGTTTTGAATCTTTATCCTCGGACTGACAAAGCCTTGATAGGTTATTCCTGGTACTTGTTCGCATACTTGTAGAGGCACTTGACGCAGGGCCGGTTACCGAGATTGGCAGAGTGAAGTTTTCCGATTGTTGAAGTCTTGTTGTCGAGAAATTATTCCATTCACTAGGTGCCGCTGAATGGAGAGCAGTCCTGAAATGCGTTGCTCAAGCGCACACCCCGAGAGTCGAACCAGCGCCGTGTGATCTTGAGCCCGGCGCGTAACCACTGAGCTATCGGGGCTATTTTGACCTAACGAAATTGCTTATTTGTAGAGGGCACAGTTTTTCTTTGAATTGATACCAGTTACCCAAACATAATATTTTGTCGATTTCAGACCCAAAATTAATATTTTGTTGAAAAGTCAAGGTGTTTTATGAATTAGAAAAAGTGCGTCGTGTTTTTTGGCGATAGAAAAATCTCGACAAATCTGTCTAACTTTTGCTGAAGACGATTTGGCTTGCTTAGCCATTATTGTATTACAGAATGTCAGTAGGCTATTCCTAAAATCCAAAACGTTTATCTTCGAAAAGATCACGTTTGTGAAGAGGGAGTGTTTTATAAAAATTGTTTAAATACGTAACAATGAATCAACAAGAAACAATTTGCGATAAAAGTTACTGCTAATCTGAATGGGCATTGTGACACATTTTCTGCTTTTATGGGTTAATATGGTTTAATTGTGTCGCAGTTCCTGATTTACAATGCTTCCACGAAGATTTTGACAAAAATTACTCTCAAGAAACACAAAAAGTTTGTCAAAAACCATAATTAAACAAATTTTGACTTTATTGAAAATTTTGACTTTATTGAAAATTTTGACTTTATTGTCAATTTTGACTTTATTTTGACCTATAAACTTCTTAGAAACAGTCCCCTAGGTGCTGAAAACAACTTTATTCTTTGATTCGTGGATAAACGAGGTCTTAAAAAAATTTGAATTTATTAAATTTTGCCGGCCCTATTAATCACATGTTTTTGTTGTGCTTTGATTTCTGCTAAATAAGTCTACTTGCATTAAATGTTACATGAGCTTAATTGCGATTCTGTTTATTCTAGAGAGTCCCGTTTTTCTCAAAAGCCAAATGCGGTTAAACCACTAGGAGAAATCAAGAACAATTTAAATAAAGTAAGTTTGACTTCACTGCAACTATTCAGTAAACACGTCACGTTCAAGCCACGTATATTAGTGTGATACAATTATAATTTAATAACATTAATAATGTTGCAAGAACGTTACTACTGCGCCATCACACACCAACTGTATAGCTGTTTGATGTTAGCATATGAAAAGATTCGATCTTGTATGTCATCTCATCAGTAGGCCTATATGATTTTAAGTAAAACGCAATTTTGCAAAAAGAGGAGAGAAGCAACGGTGGTATAAATGTGCCCTGTAATACACCTTGAATAACAAAACTACATGAACTCTTTCGCTGCAATTGGTTATTCTATTGACCAAATTGTTGTACGGTTTAATAGTTTCACCAGCATAAGTGCAGTTGTTAACATTTATATGACAATGAGGCTGATAGCTCAGTTGGTTAGCGTGTGACTTCCTGAACGAAAAAGCTTCAAGATCAAGCAGCGCTGGTTCGACTCTCGGGGTGTGCGCTTGAGCAACGCATTTATGTACTGCTTTCCATTCAGGGGCATCCAATGGATGGAATAAATTCCCAACAACAACACTTCACCAGTCGGAAAATTTCACTCTGTCAATCTCGGTAACCGAACCTGCGTCAAAAGCCCCTACAAGCATGCGAAACTACCACGAATAACGTATCAAGGCTTTGTCAGTCCAAGGATAAAGATACTAAACCAAACCAGGCCAAAAATGACTGTTCCTTAGTAAAGTCTTTCGATTTAGTTCGAGCAACATCATCAATCTAGGGTGGTGTAAGAATGGGCCGTGGCTCCAACAGCTTACAAACGACTACGATCATTTGATAAAAGCACTGGCCTGCTGAAACCATTTGTGATTTCAAGTTTCAGAAATTGTTCAATGATTCTTCAGATACTAGCTCGAAGAGAGAGGATAACCAAATTTCTCCAACCTCAACCTCGTAAGCTTGCTGTTTAACTTGTGAGAAATGTAAAAATGTAAAGTTTGTAGAAGTATTGAAAACGGATATGGGCTAAGCTTTTGATTTTAACTCAGGATTTACATCTAATTTTGTACAGAAATGTGACCTGTAGGGAAGACCAGAAGACTTGAGCCATAAGGAGAGTTATCCCATTTCCCAATAAATGTAATTTAAAGAGTTGTAATGTAACCTTTGGCCCCTGTATGTCCATTATGTAGCATTACTGCCACTTTAGTTCAATTATTTTCGTAGTTATATAGCTAGTGGGCTACAGCTCGTTGAAGTAGAAAAAGGTGAGAACCAATGCTAAAAGTAGATTCACAGGTATAACGTCTTATAGTCACAGTAGGCCTGCCTACCAATTATTTTTCGTGCCTTCTTGTCAAGATAAGGGTGAATAATTTTCTAGCGCCGCTTTAATAAAATCGATAAGTTTAGCCAGGCCCGTAGCCAGCCGGGGGCCAGAGGGGACTTACCCCCCTGAAAAAAATTTCGCCCCCCTGGCAAAATCCCAACATTCTCGAGCAACAGCTACAATTATAATGATTCAATTTTTTCGCCCCCCTCCCCTAAAAAAAAAGTTGCCCCCCCCTTGCTCTGTGGTCTGGCTACGGCCCTGAGTTTAGCTGAACATGGTTGAAATGAGGAAAGTTGAGCCAGTAGTGATCAGGAGAGTTGAGCAACGGCTTAACTTTCTTCAACTCTAAAAAATTACTTATAAAACATAGCCGTTTGCTAGCATGGTTTATTAAAAAAAAATATCCTTAGTCAGGGTATGCGATTGTCCAAAATAACGTGAACCACTGAATATGCATAAAACTTGCAGATAGCAGGGTAACTAGAGGGAGGTTGTAAACACTAAAAATCCCATTAAAACATGTGTGAGGCCACAATAATTGGAAAGTGGTGATAACGCTATGATTCAATTATTTTAACGCCATTACAAATCGCAAGGTTATAGACAAATTCTTCGTAATCAGTTCTTCGTAAAACAATTCTTCGTAAACAATTCATCGTAAAACAATTGTTCGTAAACAGTTGTTGGTGAAATGAAATCCGTAAAACAATTCTTCGTAAAGCATTTCTTCGTAGGCTATACATCAAATCTCGATTGCATGCACGAAGAAATGCTTTGGGAAGAATTGTTTTACAAAGAAAATGATTTTACGAAAAATTATTTACGAAGAATTGTTTACGAAGAATTGTTTTATAAAGAACTGTTTACGAAGAAAACGTCGGACAACAAATCTCAACGACGGGAAGACCCCTCGTTTACGCTATCACTTGGAGTTAGGCCTACAGCAAAACTGCTAGAGAAGCAATTGGGTTAAAATGTGAAAAACTTTAAAATTACTTTTTAGGTCGAACGACTTTGGAACCAATTTGATGGCATACAATGTTTTCACTGTAAATATAACCATGTCAAGTGTAGATGGTGAAAAAATAAGTTTTAACAAATGACAATGTAACACTGTGTGCCTGCTAATTCAACAGAGGATGACCTATTTTCTGTCAATCTTTTTACTTTTACATAGAGAATGATATGCTTGTTTTGTGATGTAGTAGGTAATATACTTGAGAATGCCGATAAATGCTGTTTTTATCAAAGTAGCAAAATTGACTCAACTCTTCAGGCTGGTATAAGCTACTTCCTTACGCCTACTGTACAGTTGTCAGCTACAATCATATGAAAATCCAACTGCAATATTAGCCTACTGTAGGAGAGATTTTGCTGTTAGTTCTTAGAAAACAAAATGTTGAGCTATCAATGTTATTACAAAGTTTTTTCAAGCAGAAAAAAATCAGACTTCACTCCAGCTGGTTATTCAGGCTCCAGTCTCACAAAATCATCTTCCCCTCCTTCGGTACGTTTTCCTACTCCATATAGGCCAGACTTGTTTATAGGCGTAGTTGCTAATCACATCTTGTCCAAGGATTGTCATAAATTTGCCTGTGCGTAGGCTACTTTTTTGCATTAAAACACTCTGTTGACCTTTTTTTTAAATTAGAGTACGGTAGATAATAGTTTATAACCTTTGCAGAACTTTTTTCACGCTCTCATAGATGTCCACTTTTTTCACACAAGCATAGATATTTGCAAACTCTAATAAAATGCATTTTGAGCATGCTTAACACGGGATGTACTAAGGATACTAATAGACATTTATGTTATTCTGATCTCTATAACTTGAAAATATGCCAATATTTTTAAAACTTAATATTTTTTCCGATCTCTATAACTGTATCTTTACTTATAGCTTCACCAACAAGCCGTGTTGACTGCAACTGCAAACCTTGGAATAACAGAAGTTACCAATAACAATGAGTAAGATTTGCAGTCAAATTTGTCTCATTAACCTTTTTTAGGTCTATAAAATTGCAATTACAGTAAAAAAATACTTTCAAAAATAAACACTGCAGTGGCTTAGCTAATTTTCATTAAGCGTTTGAAATTACTTGCTTTAAATTTTGTTCCTTAGGTTAAGTTACAGGTTACTCTAGCTCAATTAGTACGATCTTTGTTTCAACGATTATGTTTGAGCGTTTTTTGTGTATAATCAAACAATTTAACTTTTTACAGAGTTTGGAAAAAAGAAAACAAACAAACTTCAAATTCTTCTCCACATATTAAAAACTATGTAAGTTCAAATTGTTGTGGCTAGAATGCAATGCTGTGGTTGTAAGTTAGCATAGCCTAATACTAATAGTTACGCAACCATGTACTTTTTTTCATGATTTAAAAGTCAATTATTTGCAATGAAGTTAGTGGTTGACAAAGATGAAAAATAACTTCATTGGAAATTATAGACTACAGCTCTTGGATCCCGTGCTTTGTTTTAATATTTTTGCCTACAATAACATAAATTTGAAAAAATAAAATTCACTTAAAACACGACATTTCAGTTCAGACTAAAAATTTATTTCACAATGTGGATACTAACGACCTATTCTAGCCTAATGCTGCGAATTAGCTGTGGTAGTAGCGGTTTGCACTAGCTTTCCGAACACAGTTCATCAGTCATAAAGTTCCCTAAAAGAGAAACTCAATATATTGCATAAAAAGATTATATTGGACTAAAGTGCTCTGTATAGGCAGCATGTTTTATTAAAGGGGTTGCTGTAAACTGGAAACCCAGTTTAAAAAGACGTAATAAAACTACATAAAGAGATTTTTGGGAAGAAAAGAAAAAAAAATATGTTAATGATGTCACCATTATCAATCATTTCTTTTGATCAACAATACAGATTTAAATACCCCGCGGGCAATGCAAAATAGAATTTTTTCAATTAATTTCTTACCGCTAGATGGTGCTTTTGCACACTTTGTAATGCCGCACGACGTTCAACACAGCACAAAAGGAATTGGCCAATTTTTTTATTTTAAATCTTTGAGCAAAATACATACTAAAGTTAACTGTACTAACAAAATGATTTCAAATAACCATTGATAATGATCTTTTACTCGTCTTCATCAGGCTCGCCAGCAAGCTGAACGCGACGTCCACATGAAAGTCCTGGAAATAGGAGAAGATGATGAATTTGAGGATGAGCCAGTGAAAGAGTATGATAACATAGTAATTTACTATTGTGGTTTACAGTATATTAAACGCTTGTAAGCAGGCAATTTGTTGGCGCTGTGTTAACAGTTTGAAAAGAAAATGTAAGCTCGTGGCGTTATTGTTTGTTTGTTTGTTTGTTTGTTTGTTTATCTTTATCCTGCATTGCGGGAAAGCGGACTTGAGCGCTATGCATCGGTGTACGCCTTCCGACATACACCTGACCCACGCTGCAGCCGACGGCAATGTCTGATTTTCCAGTTATCTACTTTACTTATGACTTAAATTTGGTACTACCCATTACTCGAAATCGATCACTAGGTAGAGGCAATTATCGTAAAATTTCTTGCCCAGAGAAACAACAGCAAGTGCGGGTGGCTGGAGTCGAACATGCAGGCTCTCGGCATTCATATAATCAATTAATCATATTGCCGTTAATTGTTCAACGTAATTTTTCAAGCGACTAACAAAGATTTACAGTTTAAATAAATGGTTGATTTGTCCTTGACAAAGAATGTAAAACTTATTTAGGCCTAAGTATTTTCAACTCTTTTCTATTTGCCAAATTTTACAAATTTAGTTTTCTTCACCCTTGATGCTCTTCAAGTAGTGCCAAAAATGTGCCAACTGCAAGACGTGCCAAAAATGTTGTTGCATATTGGAAAATTTTCACAGAGGCAAACAGTCTCCAAATATTTGCCTTCTGTTAAAACTCCTCCTGTGATTTCTTTTCAGCCGAAACGATCACGTGATCAATCCAGAATTGTTGTCATCCGCGACAGCAGAGCAAAAACCTTCAACAAAACGACCGGTGAGATGTCTTGAATTACATATTTAAAATCAGTGAAATGTTGTTTTGATCAAGAAAAATTGATATGTGAAATTGCTATTGAAAAAATATCAAAATTCCTAATAATATTAAAGTAACTTAGTTAAATTTTGGTGTAAATGGTTTTTAATTACTTTGATTTCTACAGTTATAATCTCACTTGACTGATTTTTTCTGATTTATGGCGTTTACAAAACGACAGTTCAAACTTCAAAGCTACAAAAACTAAACAATACTTTTTCAAGTTCCAACTGTGCTAGAAATAACGTTTTGCATGGTAAAAGGTACCATACTTGACTTGTAGAGAATGATGTGTAATAATAACCTTATCTTAAACTACTTGAAAGTAAAGGTTTTGTGATTGTTACCTTATAGCTGAGAAAGACTTTGGTTTGAAACAGTACAACTGGTTTGAAATGTCCAATGGGTTTCAAGCGAGAAGTTTTGTTCGGTATTTTTAGAATCAACTCGCGATGGAGGACATTGTCAAAAGTATCAGTCATTTGACAAAACAGGTGGAAGCGGAAAAGACCAGAAGTGTTGCTTTTTACAAATCAGCGTTGGAGGAAATGCGACGGCTGGAAACGAACATCCATCAAACGTGCTTTGCGGCTGAAAATGCTCTGAGCGATGGCGTCATTCAATAAAACAAATGACATGAAATTACACCTAATTGTACGCCTCATTCTACTAATTGCGGTCACCGAGTCATCTTATTAAACTGCAGTCATTTGACGTAAATTAACGTAAGCAAAGCAAGAGTTGCACTTTGCAGACTAATCTTCCAGCGGGAATTGCACGCCGCAACCTCTGAAAAATTTACGTAAATTAAAATCAATAAAATCATATCCGTTTTCCAAATGAACTGCGCATGTGCCTGTACAAGATATTATAGCGTCATGCGTCTAGGGCACATCCTCAACTTTTCGAGTATGACGCAATGAACGATCTTTCTTTTATTCCAAGGATCTTTGAGTAGGCTGTACATTAATAATACATAAAAAAGAAAGTTCAGTTTGCTGCTTTGAAAAAAAATGCTTGTAGTTTACATGGCAATGTTGAAGCGTTAGTAAGAAAGCGTGCACTTTGTAATAAAAGTAAAGTATTGACATGCCAACATCCGCCATTAAATTCATTAGATTGATTGCTGCAATCACTGTGCAGTCCATGTTATAGTCTGTCTTGCAACATAATTAAAACAAGGTAAGACTCCTGTTTTAGCAATTTGCGATGCAAGGCAAAAGTCAAGAATACACCTAGGTGAAAGCACATTGTTACAAAGTGTGCTTGTTTGATTCGAGTTTTGTTATTCAGTGGTTGACAGGCAGCAGTGTATTAGCAACATATTTTCAACCTTTAGCACCTCGTGTATAAAAGCATAAAAACTGAAGGCTTGACAGCTTCAAGTGACGTATGCATACAATTTTCAAGTAAATAAAAGGGCTTAACTCGTAACAGGTAGGCCTAGTCTGCAACTTAATAAGCTGAACAAGACATTATTCTTTTTTAGAAAAAATACCCACTTTCGTTGTAGGTCTACTTAGATTGGGCCTACATGCAAAATTGTATCAAAAGCCACAAAGTTAGAGATTACTGGTAGTGCAGGTATGCATTGAGATTTCAGAATATAAAGAAATGACATTCAATTGGTCACATTGAATGTACTAATAGTGTAGTTTTCTGCATTAAAAATTTCTTTAATGACAGTGAGCTCAGCAAAACAGACCTATCCTTATTTATTGAGATAGTCAAGTCATTACTTTACTGGTTGAAAGTAGTTTTAATTTCTAAGTTCATCAATCAGCAAGTTTTTAAACAACTATAGTATTTCTGATTCAATGCCAAGTAGGCCTGTAACATACACTTGGCCATAAGAAACATAGACAGAGTCTCTTTAAGCTGTTACTGTGATACAAAACCTGAAATCTACTAACATCTATGAAATAATTCAAGTCATCGTCGCGTCACCGCTTTTTAGAGTATTTCAGTGTTGGCCAAGTAGTCACGAGATTGTCTCATCTCCTTGAAATGAAACCCGTTTGTCACAAAAATTTTGCAATTTTAATAGTAACAAATACAGTATGTGCGAAATATTGTGTAACAAATTAAGTGTGAGCATTACAAATATGTGCGAAATATTGTGTAACAAATTAAGTGTGAGCATTGCTGTGTTAATTAAACTGGAAAATTTGAATCTTTTTATCACACAGGTTACTTCATAGTGCCATACTTTTGTTTGGTCTAGTGTAAAGTAGTCTATGCGGAATGGCTTCGATTTATGTCATTACTAAAACACAATCATGCAATTTGAAAGCTTGTGACGGAAATCATCTCTCCATGCAGAAAACTTACCATATAGCAAGTAACATGGTTGTAGTAGAAAAATAGGCCCAGTAGTTCAATTTCTAAATCTGCTATAATCGTGAAAAATGTAACATTTTTTCTGTAATTATAGTTACTTATAGCCTTGCTGTTTGTTATGCAATTTAAGTCCTGTTTGCGGAGTATATCTCGGTAGCCTAACAGTTAACACTAACACACATGTAACGACAGGTCGTTTTTAGTCTTGACAAAACTTGCGTAGTATTTCGTGCTTTGTTGTTTCTCCTGTCTTTCAAAGTTAATAATAATAATGTTATGGTTTATTTATTTAAGTCTTTGGTATGACCCGACTTGGAATCGATTTCAGGACTATCAGCGCCAGAGCCGAATGAGATAACCATTCGGACACTGAGTTGGTTGTCTTCGAAATTAATTTGGTAATTTCACCTCTTCTCCAAGCCACACTTGTTTTCAGCGTAGCATAGTGGGTATACCACCTCTGTTTCATGCTTTAGTCGAAAAGTTCCTTTTAAATTTTAATCACTTTGACCATAAAATAATTGTTACAACTCGTCAAAGAAGTTCTGTAATGATCCCCTGATACCTAAACTACATAAGTTTTTTTAACTGTTTGTCCACAGTTGTTAATTCCAATAATGCTCTTTGATTGTCTACAATTTGCCACCAAAGCGTTTATATTAATTGCAAGTATGTAGGCCTACAAACAATGTCTAAAGGGCAATAAGTCACCTCTATCATACTATTAAAAGCTTATTTTCATGTTTGCAGCGAACTAAACAGGCTATTGTAAAATTGGAAAGAGACAAAAGATAACAAAGATTGATTGAAAAATTCATATTCTTGCATTTTAACGTTCAACCGACCATGCTTAGAAGCAATGCCTAGCAGTAAGAATTTGAGAAAGAATTTTAACGGCTTAATGACTCAACGCATATTTTTTGGTAAGCTGGCACATTCAACTTCCGGTTACGTTTCAACTGATATGGTCTATGCTGGCGTAGATAAAAAAAAAGCACGACAAATAGTAAATTGCAACACATGAAGACTAATAGCCTATTGTAGGTCTACGCATAGATGCATCCATTAATTTATGTCTTAGTACATGACTTTATGAAATTAAATATCAAATGTTATAAACTATGACTCTTGCATAATTCTATGACGAGTTTAACGAATGAAATCACACATCTGCTGTTTGAGGTATAAATAGTTATGACAAGAGGTAAGTCTCCTGTGAAATAAAAAAACATGTCAATTTTGTTAAGTTTTTACGATTCAGAACTCGAGTTTTTGACAAACCACAATGATAGCTGTTTTCAAACCAAGAGGAGTTATGTTGTGTTTTGTTTTGACTGAATGCTGACAACTAAAAAAACAAAATACTCAAACATTACTTGTTGTGAAACATGTATTGAACAAGCAAGTAATAGCTAGGCTTATTTTCGAAAATTCGCTTCAGTTCGATTCAATCTGAAAAACATTAACACCCAGCATGCCTGCGACCTACAGCAAAGTCTCCTATACTGAATAGAGGAAGAAGATTTTCGAAAAGCAAGCTATTTATGTTAGGTTTAGGTTAGAGCATGTAGGTAATACAAAGCCTGTTTTGTAAGTTTTTCAATTTTTTTTTCGAATTCTCATAAGAATGTAGTTGAGATAGCGACGCTTGATTTCTTTTTTTGTTTACAAATGTAGCTCTAGCCACAAATATAACACGCGTTTTATTCTGGTCAGGGTAACGTTTCCTGTAGATTCAGCTCAGAATATTCTAAATTCACAGTGCTTTCAAGCTTTTTCAGTTCACAACTCACTTCCAACTTACTGATAATTTTTTTGCAGGCCCACTATAACTTACCATAAAAAAATGACAATGAATAAAATAGTATACCGGTACTGCATGTAAGAATAAAATAGACAACTTAGCATAAGTCAAGGCTAGATAAGAAATATGTTCACATGCAAAATAGCACACAGAACATCAGTCTTTAGACTGCCTTCAATTTGTTGGTTGAAAATCGATTCAACAAGTGTGCTACGTGTTAGTGAATGACACCAGAAACTTGACAGCTGGTTTAGCAACAAATGGTAAGAAACAAGTCGACGGTAAAACATATGAATTGAATATTGGAAAGTCGTGAGTTGGAACGATTTGCTATCCACTGGCTGGAAAATGTTAACTTATAGAACACGTAGGTAAACTTATAGTATTTGGTGCAGTTTGTTTAGTCTGGTTAATATAGATAATGGGCCAAATTAATTTTTGCCGGAAACTACTGCTAAAAGAAAAAAAGCTGAAGTGATTTACTGTAGGATACAGTACATCACACGTTTACGCTACATATTGAAACGTACGTGACTTATGCGAAGAGTTTGGATATGCTGCACAAGAGGATGATTTTTACGGTGCACGGTCGTTTGGTCGACAGACATTTGGTCGACAGGACGTTTGGTCGACAGGACGTTTGGTCGACAGGACGTTAAGTCGACAGAACGATTTATTTTAGGGTTAGGGTTAGAGTCAGGGTTAGATTAGGGTTATGGTTAGTTAACTAACCCTAACCCTAAAATAAATCGTTCTGTCGACCTAACGTCCTGTCGACCAAACGTCCTGTCGACCAAATGTCTGTCGACCAAATGACCGGGTACCGATTTTTACACTGTCGGTACAACTACTGCGGTCAAAGTCATTAGCAGGATTTTTATCGTTATTGAATTGGCGTTCGTAGTCGCAAGATATTTGTAAAACAAAATCTTGTTTTTCAGGTGTTAACTAGTGATTTCCTTTTGTTTGTATACATAAAGTAGAAGTGTTGCCAGAGTAAAGTTTTTTAGCCTACTTCTTTTTTAAATCAAGATAACAAGTGTATGAATAACAGAAACATTTACAAGTGTTCAGCTGTTCTGAAGAAGGCATCTACAAAATCTTTAATTTCAAAAATCATTTGATTAAGTTGTAAAATACAAAAAGCGGAAAAAGCGAGAAGAAATGAAGAAGATCTTATCCAATCAAGGCCACCATTTCATAAAAATATTTGTTGCTTTGTTCGCTTTGCATTTATTGGGTAAGATAACGCATTAGTTTAGATAAATGTTCCTATATTTTGCAATTATGTCTGATTTTGGTTTATATTATGATTTTTATTGTTTCTTTACCTTAATAGAGTTGATAGTCAACACCGTAACGGTTTCATTACATAAATAACACTTTGCAGCTCTATTAATATTTTATTTGTCAGGTATCTACACGACAGTGTTGATAGATAACTTTTTTTTAGTTTTTATAACTAACTCTGTTAAACAACGTTTTAACTCTTGATTTGCAGAAAGCTATGTCGTCACCATTATTTCTTATTTTAAGAGTCATACATCGTTGGACGTGTGACATACAAAAATTCTTTATTATTGAGCTATGAAATACGACATTAACACAATATCACGCAAGAAACTAACTTTAATACGTAATATGATGCTCTATCGGTCACTCAGTGAAATGAGACATTGCAAAGTGGACGAGAATGACTCTCGAAGCGTTTCAAGGCCTCTCTCAGAATTTTGCGATGCGCGCATTGAAAAAATAAATAATCTGACTAACTGAGACATTCGATTCAATATGAATGTTTACCAAATATGATTTATCAAACATTTCATTAACGCATGAAGTGAAAATGTTTTGATCGAAAAAAGTAAGTATGAAAAACAAATTCTATTAATAAAATAGTGGCGTAATTCCTATTCTTACACATCATGCTAAAGCAGGGGCTCTTAACCGGGAGTAAATTTACCCCTTGGGGGTAAATTTCACCTACCGAGGGCGTAAATTTACTGAATCATAAATTAAAGCAAACTTCATTTTTTCAAATTTATTATTGTTGCAGTTTATACTGATGAAGCCACACTTGTGTGGCGAAAGCTCTGTATTTAAATAAACTGATTCTTCTGATTTGGTGTGATATTGTTTACTTTATTCATTTTTTCAGTTAGTAAAAAACTGGTAGTGTTGCACTCGATTTTGATTCAAATTTATGCTTAATGTAAGTTTTCGTCTTTTTCTTTTATCTCCACGCAAGTAGATTACCAGTTTCATTGCAGCAGCGTATGTGTGCTACATTTTTACTGTACTTTTTACTGTACCAGCTCAATATGCAAATACAAGGAAAAAGTGTTACCATTATAGATGAAGGCCTACAAGATAAAATCCAGGGCTTTCAGACAAAATTAGATCTGTGGAGTAAAAGAGTTCAAAAAGGAATTTACACAAATTTTCCAACATTTGATGTTTGAAAAGTCAGTAGAAGTCGCAACTAGATTTCTGACGGCGAAGTCGAAATATACCAGCACCTTGCCGCCTTAAAAAAGAACTTTGACGGTTACGTCGAAGCTGAAAGTTTTAACAGTAGGCTACTGCTCTTTGGATAACTCATCCCTTCGAAGCCAAGTTAGAAAGTATTGCTGACGATGATCTTTGCAAAGATGAATTGATTGATCTTCAATGTTCAACAACGCTTTGTTCCAAATTCTTATCATACAATGGTGACTTTTCACTTTTCCAAGTTTTGGTGTGGATTAGTCGAAGAGTTTCCTACGCTGACTAAGCTTGCATTTGAAGTTATTACACCTTTTCCAACTATTTATCTGTGTGAAGTAGGGTTCTCTTCATTGTTGACTGTTAAGACAAAACAACGATCTCGCTTAGTTCCCAAACACGACATGCGAGGAGCTCTTTCAAAGACTGTTTCAAGAATCTCCAAAATTGTTCGTGGAAAGCAAGCACAAAAGTCTCACTGATTGACTGTTGAAATTGCGTGTCAGTCATTAATAAAAGAAAAAAACTTAAACATTCTTGTGTGCTGTTATCATAGTTATTTAGGACATTTGAGCAGACATTATTTTTCACAGGACCCTGTCAAGAACAATCGTGTCTTCGGCAAATTAATAGCTTGTTTTTGATATTTGCCAAGGTAAATCCAGACAAAAAAGATGTTTTGCATTTCTTCGCATGGTTGACTGGACACGATGACATCACAAGGGGTCACCATAACGGTGGGGGTAAATTTTACTTTTTTTATTCGGCAAGGGGTAAAAGAGACAAAAAAGGTTACGAACCCCTGTGCTAAAGTGAACTAAAGGCAATTCAGCTCAAGATGAAACAATACTGCCTTCTTTCTGCCAATGGTTTGCTTTCCTATCACTCTAACTCAATAACAATGAGCATTTTCACTACGCGACTGGTGTGATATATACATTAAAGTAACTTTTTTATTTGTGTCTATAGGAAACCCACTTTTTACCACGTTAATGATTAATATTGCATAGATTTAAACAACTTTTTCCGACATTCAACAGACTTCCACAAGTGTAATCATATGTAATTTGGATCAGTGATACTGTACTTGTTTTATATTATGATTTAACATATTTCTTCAGAAAATTAACGATACAATTTTTTCAGTGTTGGGGTCAAGCGACACTTCTCGACCAATCAAAAGTAAGTTAGGAGTGATTTTATTCTCTTCTGTCGAAAGTTGCTACCACATATGCTTGTAACTAGAATGGTTTTCTGCAGATTTTTCCTTGCTTAATATTTCTACATCACTTATATAGCACTTTTGCACAAACTATAATTTCTCAGGTAAGTGATTTTTAAAACAACAGACTAAGGGAAAAAAATTTCTCAACAATTTTTATTTATTCGGTTCTAAACTTCTTCAGGTTTCTTTCTATAATAAATGAATCGATATTAGGAAGATTGTTTTTTTGTCTTTGAACTTTGTCATAAAAAAAGATATGTTTATGCGCACAAAATATAGTTTTTCTATTTAAATCAGAAATTTCATGAGAAAACCACTTTATGAAAAGTATGAAAACAAATTTTTACACTCTAAAAATATTTGCATACAACCTGGCTAGTGGCTATAGCTCACCACTGTTCAGCATTCTATACATTGGTGATATCATCATTTAGCCTAAAAGATTGAAACAAAATGTTTAAGAAAACAAATGCTTTTTATCAAGTAATTCAGTATGAATAATCATTTTTTGCAATTTGCAGGTTGTTTCAATGGAGGAACAATCCTTTCAGACTCTTGCGCATGTACGCATGGCTACACAGGAAAATCTTGTGAAATTTCTTTCTTTGAGGACATTATAGAAAATGCGGATCTCATTTCAAAAACAAGAAATATTCGAACAAAAACTCAAATGTATTTTGACTTCAAGGCTTTTGACACATGGAAAGAGACTGGTCATAGAATGAAAAGAGGCACAAGTGAAGATGGTTCGGGCTCCGGTTTTACTTCTACTGCGTTAGATTCTACCACAGAAAGCAACCAAGACTTAACTACAACAAACATTCTTAGTTTCACTACAGAAACCAACTTAGGTACAACTGCCATTACCCCAACCTTTCTCACTGAAAGCATTCCAGATCTTACTACAAAAAGCAGCCCTGATTTTACCACGGAAGGTTCCTCAGATTTTACCACAGAAAGTATCTCATACGTCACTACCGGCAGCATTCAAGATTTCACAACAGAAACCATCACAGATTCTACCACTGGAATACAAGATTCTACTGTAGAAGACATCCCAGATTCTACCACTGCAAACGTCTCAGATTTTACTACAGAAAGCACCCTAAACTTTACCACTAAAACAACACCAGACTCTACCACCGCTGACATCTCAGAATTTACAACAAAAATCATCTCGGATTCTACAACAGAAAACACTCTAGGTTTTACCACAGAAAAAATCTTACATTCTACCACCGAAAACATTCCGGATTCTACCACGGAAGACATTCCAGATTCTACCATGGAAGACATGTCAGATTTCACCATTAAAAGCACCCCAGATGTCACAACAACAAGCATTTTAGATTTCACTCCTACTAGTGTTGTGGATTACACTGAATTATCTACTTTTGCACCGTTATGCCTTGATGGACAAGTATACTCAAGAAAGATAAAAAATTGTACTTATGCAGCAACATTTCTGTTTCGATTTACAATCAACAATGAAATATTCAGATCAGAATATTTGAATATACAATCACCCATCACCCGTGTTTTTGTAAACAGAATTACTTTAGAAGTAAGTAGCCTAATTACGTCTTTACAATGTCGATAATTCGCATGAATTCAAGATTTTTCATTATTATTTTTCTACAATTTTGTAGGCTATAGGACTGCAATTTAAAGTTGGGCTATATATCTGTTCTCTAAATTTACTATTTTGTTTTGATCTATTAGTCGTTGTTTATAACAATATGACACGTTGCAGTTTATGTTTTGACATTTGACTTAAAACATTGTCAAACTGTAACTCCTTTGGGCAATCCGTCGTACATTGAATGCAGCATGCAAGACTACTCATAAAGTTTAGGTGATGAAGTATTTTTGCTTTAGATAAATTCGTGCTTGCCCATTTGCAGTTGTCAAAGACCACCAGCTTTTCCTTAGAGGACGAATATATGTTTTGTTAGAACTATTCACCTGTTACTTAACCAACAATTTAGTAGGCCTAATAATAAGTGGTTTTTACTATAATACCATTGTGCTTGATACTGCAATTTTGTTTTTTTCGATTTTTGTTTACAAGTCCACGTAGTTAAAACAATCCCATTGCTAATTGCGCATGTGTATTTAGAACATTTGTGCAGGGTATCGCTGTACCACCGTTATTACAGTTCCCATCATGATCGACCACGTGTTGCTTGGCAGCATCCTGCAGCAACAACTGCGGTATCTAAAGCTTCCTTGACCGATTTTCAACATGCAGCTTTGTTCCTAGATCCAACTAGCATTGACTGAAACACCATTCATATCCATTGAAGTTCGAAGGATAAGGAAAGGATCCGTCATAGTTGATGCAGATATTTCCTTTGAAAAGACGGCTAATCTTTCCGTGATCGAAGTTGGGTATCTGCTTCTTGAAAAACTAAAAAATCCAACAGTTGGTCTTTCCAAACTTGCTGTTGAAGGTTTGTTAATTGAAGTCATTGATTGTAACTATAGAAATATTGATTTTTGTACCGGACAAGTCTACACAGGAGTTTGAGTGGTTTATAGATGTTACATAGGCTTAGCCTACCACTGATGCAGGTTAGTATTTTAAAGATCTTCGCTGTAACCATAACTCAACTAAATTATACACTGTATGCTGTAGTTATGATATTGAGGGGAGAGTGGGGCTAGTCGGAAAGTTTTTTTTAAGTGAAATTTAAAACAATTGGTGCATAACCTGACAACTTGAAGCGGCTTAAATTATCATCTATGGTGTCCTCTATCATACAACCCAAAATAAGTATTGAGTCAACTCAGCTTTTAATAAAAATTTAAATTAAACAAATATGCAATTGATTTTTCAACTAACCTCATGCCTGGGGTTTGTTGAAAAACGTCAGTATAATGCCCACTAATGAATTGGATACTCTTTTTTTAACCAACAAACATTTACATGGGGTTGTAAGAAAATATGCTTACTTGCTTTAAAATCAAAATGCAATGAATTCTACACCTAATCATCATAAAAATATTTTTTAATAAACGCATTGTTAAAACTTGTGATGCCGTGTTATAGCACATTCCAAGTTATTCAAATTAAAATTTTACAATTTTTGTCTGCTTAAAACAAGTACATTGCAGCTTATATTGCTTATTATCATACCACGACGATATACTCGTATCATACTAGGCTACATAGTTATACCATTATCAAACCATTTTCCAACTAACCCCACCCACTATTTTCCAACTAGCCCCATTAGCATATGACAAACTACTTTCCTAAAATATTCAAGCATGGTGCATTGGGCTAAAATTTGTTTATTTCTTAGTGTTGTAGAACACCTACAGTTGACACACACCAAAAAACTTCTGCCTATCTTTAACGATATCGACGCATAAGATGTTTTTTAATACGCCAAAAAATTTACTTCGAAAGTAAGAAAATACAAAATTGTCAGCCAAACAGGTATACCTTGACTGAACAAATTGAAACTAACATGGATTATGTGTTTTTATAAACTACTTCACAGTGTGTTGGCAGTAAATATTTGAAAAAGTTATCGAGAGTTAAAAAAATGATCATTTTTCAACTAACCCGCATTCCAACTAACCCCACTCTCCCCGAGAGAAATTTGAGCATATATATATACTTTGCAATTTATTATTTCTTCTTTTCAGTAACAGTTTTTACACCATTTTTACACACAAGTTGTTTCGATGATGAATTCGATTGTGTATCGATTTACCAAGAATGCAATCTAGTCGTTGTATAAGCCTATGTAGGTTCAAAAAATTATTGTGTTTTAAAGTTGACTAAAATGTAAACTGCGTCTACTTTCTCAGGATTTTTATGACGTCAAACGTCATCAGTGAAGTTTGGAAAATAAGCTTTTCATCTATGCGGTTGTTTTACTGTGTTCTTGTGAAACCGGAAGTAGGCTTATTATGTAATCACACCTTCGCTCAATATAAATGAAATCAAACCTTCTTAACCAATTGACATTTTTTTCTAGATAAAAACGAATGCATTGCGGACAATATATGCGGCTCTAATGCAATCTGCACAAATCTTGTGGGTTCCTTCTCTTGCGTTTGCTCCCCAGGGTTTGTGGAAACAAAGTCTACAAGGTAAATTTGTTCATTAAAATAACTTTTACCATTTTTACTCCAAAATTCCTGGCTCAAAATGCCCATTGATGATTTTCATACTCTTTTTGCTTTTATTCATAATAAGTTATATCGGTCTTAAAAAACTGACAGCAGTTTTTAGAAAAATATTTGTCAGCAACTTTACGTGATTATTTCAATAATAGTTCGATCCAATTATCCAGATAAAGCAAATTATACTCTCAACATTGAACCAACTACAATTTCACGACATCCACCCGTTATTACTTTTCCAATGTCGCTTTTCAAATGTCGAAATTTCATCATTTACTTTTGCAACAACTTACCAAAGTTCTAAAGTTGAGTGTGTTGAGAAATTTGGAAGCATGTTCGGAGTCCGCGTAGTTTGTTACTAAATTAAATTGAATACTTTCAGTCCGTCTTCATGGCTATTTAAAGGGCTGCAGAGTGGAAACAATCTTTGTTTTTAAGAGTCGTTTTTAAAAAAAATGTAGAATCTGAAGTCGAATATTTTGGTCGGACTCCATCGCATTCTGACCTACTTGACCACACGCTGAAGAAGAAAAAACTATTTTGTTGGCGAGAGCTTCAAAAATAAAATAAAACAGAAAACTGAAACATTAAATCTGCTGGTAATTGCATTGTAGAATTGATAGTGACTGTTTCTTTGTAATAAATGTAACCGTTACTATTTTACAGCTTATCAAGGCGTAAGCAGTGTGAATCCACGTGCAAACATATTGATTGTACGAATGGAGGTACCTGCATAACAACTATCAACAATATCCCATTGTGCAAGTAAGTGATACCGGAGGTGACAAATTTAACCATCCAACTTATATCTACACTTCTAAGGACCCAGATTAGCTGAGTTGGTTGGACACCCATAAACCCTGATTAGATCTTTGAACTGAGTGAAAAGAAGTCAAAAAGCTTAATTGATTTAAACTGGCAACGTTCAAGAATTAGATTTCCCTATGATGTGCAGTTTAATGTTTGGAAACTTTACATAAAAAAAAAAAAAACTTTTTCAAGACTGTATTTAGAGCCTGGATAAACAACTTGTGATTTTTGCCATTACGCTCTATCTTTTTCAAACACCGGAGGTATGCTACAGGCCTACATCCATAATTCTATCGTCTTGGCAACTTTATCGCTCATACGATGTTATTTACACCAAAGGAATAGCATATTCTCAACGACTACATTAGTTTATGCTCATTCATCATTGACCTATTCTGTAACTATAATTACTTTAAAATTATATAGATTATAGACTGCCTAGGCGAATGCATTGAAATAGGCCTTCGGTATCATGGCAAGAACTTATAGGCTACTCTGAACCAAGTTTTATGAGAACCATTTTATGAGAACCATTGTTTTAAAAGATTAAATTTAATACAACATTTTTCCTTCACAATTTCACAGTTGTCCAGATGCATACCACGGTAATAGATGCCAATATTCTGCTCAGCAATGGAGATTAGCAACAATCGTAGCGAGTTCGATTTTATTGGCAGTTATCCTAATTATTGCCGTAATTCTTGCGGTGCGCTACTGCCGGACGAAGAGCGTCGATTCAAGATCTCCAGACATCCCGCTTGTTACTGGATTCAAATCGACGTCTGATGATGATTTAAAGGTACTGGAGAACCCTTCTGTGTTGTTGAAATGTAAATATGTAAATTTTCTTTAAATTAAAAATACTGAGTGGCAATGAAGCTATTCTGTAATTGTAGGCCTACTTTTATTGTAGTTGCAAGCACAAAAAGCGGTGGAAGACCACAGGAATACATAGAACTTCATGCTTTTGCAATTGTGTGAATAAACTTAAGACAAAAATGTAATCAACGGGTGGTAGGTTAACAAAATTGTATACTGCACACCATTTCAAAAATAGAAAACAGAACATGAAAACCGTTAAAGTGTAAGGCTTACTGTAGCCAACGCTTTCTTATCATAAATAATGAATCATGGATAAGGTGAGCATAACGCTCTGTTTGCTTTTTTCGGTTGTTTTATTGATCCTTCATTTCTTAAACTGACTTTGATATTTATTTATAGACATACTCAAACCCTTACCAAGTTGATGTAGAAATATTTGAAGAACATTCCTTGAAGCAGGTAAAGCAAGCTGCGTGTGTAGACTAATCCTTCTCAACATTTTACATATCAACTTTCTCAATGTGATGAAAAAAATTATCCACGCTTTCACGATACAAGTTAGTGTAGCCTACAGTATTTTTGGCATCGGCGGAGCCGCAGAAAAAACTATGCACGTACTGTTAGCCCACACGCGAATGCAAGTGTCATACGTTGGTGTACTGTAGGAATGTAGGATAACGAGTATAGCAGATCGCCTATATCCTGTTCCATTTGTCTGTACCGAGTACCGGTACCATGTTTTTGTATCAAAGCGTCTGATCAAACTGTTTCAAGACAGTTTGACACTCATTCGGGTTTATTAAAACTTGGTTGGTTTCTTAGTGTAACGAAAAGTCACAAAGGTAGACTATTGTAGATGAAATTGTATATTTGTACATGCATAAATACGAAATTGATGTAAATTATTGCATATTGCATGCCAGAAGTTCATAAAGGTAAGCTATAATAGGTTTTTACGCCTACTGAAGCAGAAACGTTTTGACAATAGCAAAAATAACAGAACATGCGCTAAGGAATAGAAAAATAAGCTAAATAATTTATACCGATGGGTATTAAACCTATTTTGTTCTTCAGCAAAAGATTGTTTTTCTTCAATCTTAGCAATTAGGCTGCTCGAGTATCGTCAAATACTGCGTTAAAGATTATCTGTTTATGACCGTTTGACGTGCTTTGGCAACGGTGTTCTTTTTCTGGCACGTATTTTTTTGTCTTAATTATCTATAACCTCGTCCGAAATAATACAACATAATAAAACAACCTGATAAAACCTGTGATGCTGTTGTGACAGCAAAAATAAAACGTACAGCATCCCCTATAGCCTACTGTTTTGAAGTGTTCAAGTCTTTATACTGCGTCTTCCAACATATTAATGGGAATAAAAGGAATACTGCCTTGTACCCAATACCATAGTCAGTTTTAAACAATTTTAATTAGGAATGGTAGATAGAAGATATTCCGCTTCCCTTAATTTGAAACGATTTGTTTACCGGCTAATAAAGAATTGGACATAAATAATAAAGAATTGGACACAACTTAACACGACAAAGCACGATGCCCAGGAGGTTGTTTTCATCTTCTTTCTTTGGCAAATAACTCGGCTATACCCAGTTTATTACTTTGTGTAGGTGATTGTGGCCTATATAAAAGTAAACTGCGATAGCCAACATCAAGCTCGGCAGGGTGCCGATTAGAAATCGCATTATCAAACCCACTGTCTCATCATTCACTTTGCCATTTTACCGAAATGAGTCAGAATTACCTAAAACTCTTTTTGCAGTACTTTATTTGCTCAAAAGTTTCAACTCTCTTTCATCACGTAGATGCCACATTGAATGAAGCAATTCAAGTTAAGTTAAATTGACATAGATATAATGTATAAATTAACACATGAGAAAACAAAACAGACAAATGGAAAGAAATGCGGCCAATGTGCTATAATACCCTACATGGCAACAATGCATCAATGTAAATTGTAAATACTGTATATTGCAGCACTTGCACAAACATCCGAAACTAGGCCTGCCATTGATTTAAAATTTGCATAATACCGGTAGTCTACAGCAATGTTGGTAACCTCAGCAATAGGTTCACAACATGTGGTCAGTAAGCGCTTATTCAAACACATTCTACCATAACCTACCTACAAACTGCTGTATTCAAAATTTACCGGGGATTCTGATATGTAATTGAATAAGAACTCTCAAAGACTTTCATGGCGAAAGGCATTGTTGAGATTTTAGATATCCTACCCCAATTTCAATATTGGTAGGCCTACGCTATAAAGCCTACTGTGCGATTTATACACTATAAATGAGATTTAAACAGTGTTCTAAAGTAATTTGTTGTTTATACATCTATACAACTATCTCTAATGTTTAATTTATATAGCTCGCCTATTTCAATAGTTTCAAAAATGACTTTGCTGGTAAAAATGTGGCATTTTTGTTATAAGTAGCACTCCAAAATAGTTTTCTAAACACACTTGAAAACAGTCCTTCGATGAAAAGAAAGTCGTTATGAAGTGGCTAACTCTTATCACAGCTATGAAAATAAGTGTAGAACTGGATGTTTCTAATCATATTTCCATTACTGCTGTAAGTGCTGCTTGAAATAGCCTATCCGTTTCTAACAAACAATCAGTGTTGTACGTTGACGCCGTCAATTTTGACGGCGTCAACTTTTTGTTGACGCTGAGGCTAGCGCCGTCGATTTATTTTTCAGTTGACGGAAGTGATAGCGCCGTCAACTATTTTGCCGATTTTAAGCGTCAAGCGCTATGCGTCAATTTTTGTTTTCATGAAAAATCTTGTTTCACAATAAGAGTTTCACCTATGGTTTCACAATGTATTCTGGCCAGCGCAACTCATCCGAATTACCGGCTTTTGCGTTGGTTGGAATGGCTCCCTGGAATACACGCGGAAGAAGTTCGCCAAATGGTGATCACCCATGTATTGAGAACGAGGGATCAGAGGCAGAAAGCGAAAAATCCATGAATGGCATCGCGGACGTTGAAGATACTTTATTTCAAGAGCTCTATGCCCCTGAAAAGAGCGATGTTGGTGCAGTGGACCAATGGACCTCGTTAAAAGATTTATACATGCTAAACCAGGGTTTCCCAAACTTTTTTGGGCCACGGACTACTATTTGTGAATCTGTTTATTTGCGGACCCCTCCAATTCCAACACAAAGGTAAAAATGAATAAAACCGAATTTTGTTTATGTAAAAAACTGACAACATTAATGGGACGGATGGGATTGCTTCTTATTGCATAAGTCATCAATCCTCGGAGTTATTTGTAAAAGGCAAATTCGTAAGTCAAGGTCCACAGAAACTCTGGACCTGTATTTTGTGTTCATGTTGGTAACAGCTGAAAATGCTGTCTCACACATGTAGGTCGTGGAAAAAGGCATAAAATTTTAGTTGCTTTTTGACATAGCAATGAGTATTCTTTCACAACACTCAACCAGAAAGATGCAATAGCTGTTTGATTGAAACTAAACATAACAACAAAAGGTTTAAAATCTAGTCAAAATTCTCATATGTCTCTTTTAAAAAGTACTTGAATGTGCTGAAAGCTATTTCAAATGTTGTGTAACGTCAGAGAAAATCAACTCTGTATTAATTAAGGGTTTGTTGGTAATGTAGTCACACATAACAGGAAACATATCAACAACATTATCATTTATCCTTGTTTTCCATATGTTGAGTTTCTTTATGAATGCTGTTATTTTGCTTTGAGTAAGTAAAATCTTTGCATCTCTTCCCTGAAGTGACAAGTTCAATTGGGTTAGAAGGTTAAAAATGCTTGCCAGGTATGCAAGTTTCCCAAGCCAAATTTCATCGGCTACTAGTGAAGCCAAGTCAGCATAGTGCGCTTGCAGGAAAACTAAAAGCTCCTCTCGCAGTTCAAATACGCGTTCTACAAGTTTTACTAGTAGTCCAGTTTTAATCCGGTAATGTCCCCGTTACCGAGGATGGCCAGATTCACCTCCAAGTGCCGCAATCGCCTTTACACCCTGCCTCCACATCAATCTGTCTAACGCGTCCTCTCTTGTCAAGCCCACCTTGTTGCTTTCTTCCTCAACTTGCCTTTTCCACGTTTTCTTGGGTCTTCCTTGTTTTCTACGACCCTCCACTTGGTACTCCAGCGCTCTTTTCAAAACATCATCGTCATCCCTTCTCAAACATGCCCATACCACCTCACACCAACAAGTTAAAATGAGAATGTTGAATACGAGAATTTTTCGTAAACAACTTTTTAACTGCAACGAAGGTGCAACAAGTAAAATTTACGATACTGGATAGCAAAAGGTTTTGAAATCATTTAAGTTGTAAAGAACTGCGGCAATTAGGCTATCTTTGACAGGGTACGTACTGTCAGTGGCGTAGTCAAGGGGGGGGGGGGGGTGGGGTTGGGGTTGGGGGTTACAACCTCCCCTTTGGCACGCGTGTGACGTCACGATATTGAGAATGATGCTTTCAGTCTCTTTATGCTTGAGAATAATGCTTTCAGTCTAAAAAAAATTGCCTAATTTTAAACAAAACTGCATTAAAAGAGCGAGTTTTTCCAATACCAAACATTCAAACATCTCAGCCAGGAATTAGCAACAAGAAAACGTAGAGACTTAGCTTTATTTCCGAAAAATGCCGAAGAAAACATGATCTTATTCTTTTGCTATGCCAACGTACAGCACCATTTTACAGGAATATTCATACCCACATTTTGGTTGAAAATGCTCTCAGAATGCACCAAATTCAAAGTAATTTTTCAAAATTTTCTGGGGGAGGCACCCCAGACCCCCCGCCGATGGGTCGTCAACCCCCCCCCCCATTCTAAATTCCTGGCTACGCTACTGCGTACTGTACAATGTAGCCTATGTGTGACTTTCTAATTTCTAGTCATATCGCCACGGACCACCTGTGCAGTCGTCGCGGACCACCAGTGGTCCGCGGACGACAGTTTGGGAAACCCTGTGCTAAACCATCACAGCACGCTTGGAACAGTGATACCTTTCCGAGTAAAGGTTCGGTGGCCGTGCTTAACTATATTTATCGATGCATATACCAAAATATTAGATCCTTTCATGCATGTCTTAAACCATTAAGGTTTTGCCACCTTTTTCTTTTGTTGGTTTTGTTACTGTATTTCTTTTTCACAATATCATTTCTTTTGCATTCTGACAAAGAAAAATAAATTGAATTGAATTGAATTGAATAAAACGTTTTCAAGACTTGTTTTTGAAATACATTCACCAGTACCAACTAGCGCTGCTGTGGAACGCATATTTTCACTTGGAAAGAACAATATGCGTCCCAAAGGCAGCAGATTGTCAAACAAACGTTTTGAAATGCTTGTGTTTCTACAAGGAAATAACTAATAGGTTAAGCAGCTACTTACAATACAGTCTCAAAACATAATACCTGCTGTTTATTTATAGCTATTGTTAGCCTAAACTTAGTTAAAATATTTCCGTTTTACAATACGCTGGCAAAAAATAGCGCTAGAAATTAGCGCTGACGCTGACGCCGTCAAATTCTTTAAGAGCTTACGCAGTACTTTACGCCGTAAAGTTTTTAGGCAATTCGCGCTGACGCTGACGCCGTCAACTTATTTCAATGACGCGTACAACACTGCAAACAATGCATCCCAAGTGAGCATAAATAGGCAAGTTAAGTTGGTAGCTAGTTTGATTGAACGTATCCGACATTTACTGTAACGCTGAATTTCTGTCAAGGGTCCACATTCTGACAATGGAAGACTGACCAACACCACCACCTTCAAACCCTATGAAATAGAAGATGATCGCTTGTGACGACTTTCCAACTGTACCTAAGGTTCTCAGATATGAATTCAATACAACAATGATACAAAAAAGAAATCAACTCTCCCGTGATTAGTTAACTTTCAAAAGCATGATGTCAAACTGTTTGTTTCTTTTACTGTTATGGTGCACCGAGATTTGAGTTTATCAAAATCTACTCATACTGTACTTTCTGAATATCATTAGGCATTGCTTTTTTAAAAGGTCAGCAAACTGCAGTTAAATTCAGGTATTGTTGTGGTTACCGTTTGATCTCGTAAAATTGGGAATAGCCTACATGTTCACTACACAGCTATTTTCAACAAGCGTTTATTTTATTCATAAAAGCAATTCGGTGCTGTGTAGAAGTTTTATTTACTTTCATCGGTATTGTGTTTGATTGCAATTTTTCTTGAAACGTTTTGTTTATTTCTGAAATTATTATTGCGTTGACCAATCGCCGTATAGATGTTGTAGGTAGGACATGTTCAGTAGCCTACTTACATTGTTTGATTCTTTTTAAAACACTTTTTGCTTAATTAGAGCTCATGAAAAACAACTGCAGGCGACTCGCAAAGTTTTGAAAAGGCTCAGTTTGTTTTTTTGTTAGAAAATTTAATCATTTTATATAAACAAGACAGTGGCTTTATATTTGAGAGCGGCCGAGCATCTCACAATTAATTTACCAACATTAGGCTATGTGAAAAGTAGCCTATTGGTTGTAAACCGAGACTCGCTTAGCCTACTGACAAATGGGGTAAAAGTTTACAGAAACATTTGAGAAATTGAAAGGTGAAATTAATAAATTCAAAAGCAAAATATACGCTTTGTTGTCTAACCTCGGCAATTATTTACACATCAGAGCAATCTTGGTAGCCTAAAGTTAATTTATGGAAAATCGAAGACATCTTTTTTAGAGATGGGAGTTATTGACTTCCTATGTTAAATAATTTTGCTTTTACTGTAAGTACAATTGCAGACTTTTGTTTTATTAATGTAGGCTAAACTAATTTCGAAAATTGATTTATTTTACAGACTAACAAAAAGATAATGGAGGTTTGGTTTCAATAAACTCTAGGCCTGCTAGGGATTTAAGAAGCCAATCTACTGAATAAGCCAAAACTTGGAACCGCACATTTTTCGGATGACCTGTAAATGCCATTTGTTGCCGATATAGAAAACAATTTGTAAAACGAATAGGGGTCATTTAGGCAGTAGTGGCAGTGCCACTTTTCTAACACGATGATCAGTGATTCGCTACCTCTGACTATTGCACAAAAGCTGATGGCCAAACTGCAAAGTTTATGTTCATTCCGTGGCTGAGTATATAAGATGCACTCCGCTTACAACTTTCTCAATGTCAACGCTTAAACAATGCAGATACTCCAGCAGTAGCATATGTTTCAGTTTATTGGTGTTGGCTTTTCATCTTTGCTCAACGGATAGCAAGTGTATCTGAATATTCATTGGACGAAATGCAGTTTATTTGCTTCTCTCGTTAAGTTTACGTGCTTCATTTTTGCATTCTACCAAATATAGCTCAGGCAAATCGTCATAAGTTACAAGACATGGTTTAAAGTTTAGCATTAGTTTGATTTTCAATAAGATCAATAAAAACATTTTTGTATTTTACCGAGTCTTCATAAAAAGACTAAGCTTAGGTCTAAATTAAAATCAAAAGTTGAATGAAATTTCATTCTTTATGTTAGCAACGTAGTCAGAGAGAAGTTGTAAAGCTTTACTCTCTTAAAGACGTGTGTGACTTGATAATAGTTGATTTAGTAATGATAAAATAGGCTATTATTATGATTAGTAGGCTATAATAGTTGTGACGTCACAAATGCCTCACAAGGAAGACTCAATGACTCAAAAAATTAAATCCCACTTTGCTTTTAATTTGTTACGCTGCTTCTCTTTCGATCATTGCACTGCTGGTTTGCGTCATGAAAACTATATGCCTACAGATTACAGCTTCCGAAGAGTTCCTGGATAAGGATTTCCACAATCAACTTGTGTGCTACAAGATTTTTTCGTAACAAATATCCAATTCTGATCGAAATAAACAAAAGCCCGCCCGTCAGCTTAGTTGTTACGCGCCCGGCTAAGATCGATCGGCGCTGGTTCGACTCTCGGGGTGTGCGCTTGAGCAACGCACTTTCAGGACTCCTCTCCATTCAGCGGCACCTGGTGAATGGAATAATTCTCCGGCAACAACACTTCATCAATCGAAAAAACTCACTCTGCCAAACTCGATAACCGGCCCTGCGTCAAGAGCCTCTGCAAGTATGCGAAACTACTAGGAATAACCTATCAACTGTATCAAGGTTTTGTCAGTCCAAGGATAAAGATTCAAAACCAAAACCAAACCAAAGTGGTAGTAACTTAAGAATTTCTATTTTGTGCAACAAAGGTTTCGAATTGAAAGTCGCTGCATTCGTACGAAAAGACGGCAGTTCTTCGCAGTATGATTTCCTAAAATCTAAACTTTGTATAATGCAAATGAATGACACGCATTTCTTTTATTAAATTTAAATACAATAAACAAAATAAAAATATATTCAAGGCCAATCCCATTGGCCTTTGGGAGGTTGAGTAAGAAGAGGTTCCCATGGTTTCCACTTATTCATTCGTCGTGCAAGTTTTAACTCGTTTTTCGTTTGTTCGATAACCTCTTCCAGTTGACCGCTGTTCAGTTTCGTTTCCAGCTCATTCAAGTCAGTTGTCTGCAAAAACAAGTACAAAATGAATGTGGTGGCGGTGCATGAAGTGAAACATGATTTTGATCAACATGTTTTCCGTGTCCGAGAACAGGCATGATGGTTGAAGGTTTGGAATGAGTGGAACGCATGGGATCGCCACCTCCTGCCCAGGACAAGAGCTCGCTTTCCTCGAGCATGCGTCAGATGCTGTGATCATTCAACCATGCAGTCAACACACAAGATGCGTGACCAAGTGACCACACAGGGCAGTATCACCATTGGGAGGTTTCTACAAAAGTCGAAGCCTTCATGACAAAAACATTTCAAATTCCAATATCAGACCAGGTGTGCAATAACTGAGTTACCGTATTGAAAATTGAGCTGTAAAACCTACCGCATTGACTGAATTAAGCTTTTCTTGAACATTTTTTTCGGTGTATTTTCTATAAGCAGCATCGGACGGCATGAATGACAGCGCTTTCAAGATGTTTGTGTAAAGAATCTTGAGTTTCTCACGGGGACGAGCCTCTACTGCTAGTCCAACAAGGCCAGTCGTCTGAAAGACAAACATCTACTGTTACTGGATCGAATCGGTAAAATGACGCAGATAATGAAAACATTTGCCTACAAGCCTCTATCAACCTACAAGCAAGCCAATCACAAGAAGCCACAATGATAAACAACAATTCATACAATCAAAACCAACAATTTAATAAACCACAAAGCATTCTTCGAATTCAAATAAACTTTTAATTTCTCAGCAAAGCAATGAAGTGAACAGATCAGTTTGAACAAAACAGCTTTATAGCCGAGTGAAATGGCTTGTCAATCGCTACTTTGACAATACCCAGCGGTTCTTAACCTTTTCCTTGTCGGCACCACCGTGAAATTACCAACCAGTTCTCGCACCCCCTCCTAGGATTGGCTGAAAAGTAATAGTCGCCTACAGTTCGAAATTTTTGTTAAAACCTGGTAAAACAACTTAGCTTCTTACGTCTTATTATAACAAACCTTGATACTTCAGCATCCCGGCACCGCCTAGGCACAGGTCTCGCACCCCTTAGTGGTGCGTGCACCATTGGTTAAGAACTCCTGCACTAGACGAAGAATTTACAACCGTTGTGAAGTATCGACTCGCTATAGGATAGAAATACTTAAATCAAGAGTAAAATATTACTCACCATTTTCGACGCCATTTTTTCCGGAAGCAAAGAGTTATATCAACTTTAATAACATGTAACAAGTAATTTTGATGCTTTATAACACAATGCTGCAAAAGTTTGAAAAATAATGATTAAAAACAACATTCAACATGATACTAAGGACATAACAGCAATCGCAAATCACAAGTTAAAATGTTGTATAATTTGAGCATATTAGTTCTCGACTGGCAGCGACATGAATTGATGCAGAATATACAAACTGCTTTTCTTTAAAACAAGTTACTTGCTCAAGTAAAAGCACACGTTTTCTCAAAATTTGTTTCAAGTAAAAAGTTCCAAATATAAACTTTGCACAAGCACACGTCAGATTTAAAAGGTTTCAAATGCAGAGGTGAAATTGAAAAATGTAACTGGCATGTTTAATAATAATCGAGTGAAGAGATGGCGATCCCCAATGTAGTATGAAGAACAACATTAAATTGCTATTTCATAAGCTAGACTGTCACTAGAGATTGCTCGCGTTGAGCCAAAGGTTTGAAAGATCTTGTATTCGTGCAGCTGAAGAGCTGGTTTGAAAGCTCTTGAGTCACATTTGAAAAAAAACATAAATTCAGTGAGCTATAAGCAATTGTAAAATAAACCTTCTACACACCGCCAAGATATTTGTACCTCAAAATGATACCGAAGTCTTCAAAGATACCGTTTCTTTTTTTGGAGTAGATATCTTGGTAATGTGTAGAAGTAGAGAGTTGGTTGTGCAATTGCTTCCAGTGTACTAAATTTATTTTACTCAAATGGGACTTTGGTGCTTTTCAGCATCAGCTCTTCAATTGAAGCAAGCTGTGACAGAGAGGGGGAAACTTTCGCTCTCAGAAGTATTGCGGTCTGTTCAAAATTAGGAACTTAGTTATATTGGACCCCGACGCTCAGTAAACAGTAAGAGAAACGTTTTTCCTTCAGCTGTCAACGTTCGTCAGTCCGTATTCGTATATTATGTGTCTATGACAAAATGGCAGAAAAAATACAGCCCAAAACAAAAGTTCTTTAAATTAATTCAACAGCACATGATGTTAAATTTTAACACAAATAGCAGCGATGTCAGTATTTGTGTGGAAGGTAAAAATGATGGACTAAAGACTAAATTGCGTGTCGCTAATTCAGTCAGTTAAAAATGTTGCAGTATTTAAGACCACGTAGCTGGTTGAACCCACTGGAGATTAACAAAAACTTTCAAAAAATATGGCAGAAAAACGTCGCATTTTCACACCAAAACTTCTGCTTTGCGTGGCGATAAGCTCTTTGACTCTTTCATGAGGAATGAACCACAGGCTTACGATAAATCAACAGTTTTGCCTTTTGCTGCAAGATCGAGTCTTAACCTAAGAATGGCTTCCTCTATTTCATAGTTTTTGCTCACTAAATTGACCCAGTTCGCCTCCAAGTCTCTCAGCTTCTCGCCAGCGAGCACTTGCTTATTCTTCCGCTCCCAATTGATGTCTTGGATCTTCTTCTTCACTTGCTGAAGCTTCTTCTGAGCGTCTTGAAGCAGTAAAACCAGTTGGTCGTTGTACACTCGCCACGCGTTGCAACCATGTTCCTGCATCAGTTCCAAATTTTCAATCCGGATTTCCTGATGCTGCAGTTGGGCTTGCGAATTTTTGACGCATTCTTCCCAAGCGGTAATATCATTTCTCTGTCCGCTGGGTGGAGTAGGAAGTTCGTATCTGCGCATGCTCAATAACTCCATGGGTTGACGCGCCGCCAAGCGTTCAAACTCATTCTTCATGATATCAGTCTCGAAAGCATGGATGTCAACTGAAGGAAGATACTGCAGGTAGTTTCTTGTCGGACGGTATCTTCTCGTCTCTTCCTCTACCATGGCTATGGCCGCATCCCGGACTCCGCTCTCTTCGTATCCTTTGTCAAAATAAGGCAATGCATCCACAGTCACCTCTCCCGCCATTTGAAATGCAGCAGCAATTAAACTTAATCAAATTTTTACAAAACCTGTAGAAAACAAAAAAATATTAGCAGCACCTTTCCAGAAGACGAAAGCAGCATTTGTTTGTATAACATCTGTGCATAATTAGGTAGGCTTGACCAAAGTCGTAGATTTTTGGATAAGATTTAGCTGATGCAACAAATTTAGTGACGATGCCACTTCAAATCCATAAACAAAGTGGAACTAAAAAGGACAAAGCGGACAAAGTAAGAAATTTTGCAAGAAACTGAAAGAAAAGCGATTCACAAGAGCATGGTCTAAAAAACACAGCAGCGGCATTGGTGGCATCACCGTCTATAGTTTAAATGATAAACATCGTCAGAATAAGTTGGTAGAAACAGTTTTAATCTGGACACGGAAAACTTCGCTTTTTAAGAGAACATAGCACAACGAACATGGCGTGGTAATTGGCCATCACGATGAAAAAGGTAACGCATCACAAAAATAGTTACAATACTGTGGCAACATGGAATAGACCGAACAAAAAAATGCTAACTGGCTTCATAAAGTAAATAAAAAACAAAAAGGAAAACAACTGGTCAGTCTGAACTTAAGAAAATGTTCAATGATTGAATTTGAGCGTAAAACAAGTAACTAAAAATCCAAACGGTTACGAAATGCATTAGCAATCAGTTTTCACTAAAGTTTATTGTACTACAACGGTTTCTTGATGTCGAATTATGCAAAAGTTATGGATGTAGACAACATTACACCTGCTGCAAATAAAAACGAAAAACTAGACAATAAATCGTAGTAGGCAAAAAATAAGACTTGGCATTGCAACAACAGATAGCGCAAAGCTGTTTAGCCAAAACTCTGCAATAACGCTGGAAGTAATTTTAGAGTGAGAAAAAGTAAAAATTTCAATAACGATTATTTCCCTAGCTTTCGACTGGCATTGGCAGTGACGTGGCAAACTTCGACATCAGCTCTGAGCGACACAAGACGATGCATCCACATCTTCTGGTTGCCTGACAGCCTGTCTCCAGGACCTTTCACCTCCACAAGCTGGAAGATTGGTGATCATTGATTGGTAATTACAAATTTAAAAAAACGTGCAATTTCAGATAGCGGCACATTATTGTACAAATGTACAATTTGTTTCTCGGCAGCCGATTTGTAGCAAGAATTGACAGCGATCGACACCCGTTAGCAAATCCTTGAAAGTGACTTTTCTTCATATGAAACGATAATTAAAAGAAAAGATCGGTACGGTCTCGTTCAAATCTCAATGCATGCAATAAAGCAAAGTATTTCTAAAACCTGTTCCAACAATCCAAACTGATTGGTTTGACTGATTTAGAAAAAGAAACGAGAAGGTCTAAAAAACAGGTGAAAGATAAAGTAGACAAGGTCTAAAAGAGGAAGATACGATGGACTGGATGAAATGAAAAAAAGGGGTAAAGAAAACCGCTGCAAAGAAAGAATCGGTCACTCCTACTAGTTAACGTTGGGGAGCGAGATATTTGAAAAAAGTGATTGTCTCAGGTTTATTTCCACAGTGGACTCAACGATGGCCGTGTAAGTAACCCGCCCATAACCAGGGAATACAACAACACTTACACCAAGGAGCTCATTCACGAAAAAAAAAAAACTTCAGTTAGGTCAATGGCTCACTATATGGAGTATGCAAAACAGCCTTGTAAACCAGATGATTTTAAACCAAAAATTGATATTATAAAAAAAATTCTGAGACGTATCTGAAACGTAAAACGGAAATTGTGTAAAGACATAGCAAAATTCCAAGCATGTTGCCGCTGAGGAACTGTGCAAAAGTAAAAATGTGAAGACCATGACAGCTGGCAGAAACCTTGTAGGCGTTAGTGGTGGAACTCCATACAACTAAGTCTGGAAGTCCACTGCGCGTGTGCCTGGGGTCTCTGGCAAACACTTCCATGATACCTGCCATCACCTTCCCACCGATGCATTCGGCTAAAGTCTGTTGGAACAAAACATTGGTACTTTAAAATCGTCCTAAAAAGGTGGAATAACTATTTATAAAAATATTGAAAGAAGTATATGCTACTGTAAAATAACAACCAAAAGCATTACTCTAAATAAAACTAAACTAATTTAAAATCTGGCGAATTTCTTTCAAAGCGCAAGCAAATTATGAAAAAATTACAGAATTCTAATAGTTACCAATAATTGTTGAAGTGAAGAAAACCTTTCCCAGTTCATTCCGACGCAAGTTTGATCTTTGTGGGTGTTCCAGTGCTCAGTGATTAGCTGGCGGGCGCTGAAATGATCGCTCTCCCAATCCGATATTTCTTTGATGCGACGGTCAATTGAACATTTGCGAGTTGTATAAAACTCGTCGGTAGTGTAGTCTAATGGATGAGTCTGAAGTTGAAAGATTGCATTGCCTAATCAGGTAATCACCAGGGTTCCCACACATTATTTATAAACAAATTCCCTACTTTTTCAATACTAAATTCTAAAAATTCCCTACTTTTTCAACACTAAATTAAAAAAATTCCCAACCTGATTTTGATCTAAATTGCGCATTAACAGTGTTTAATCAATGAAAATTTCTGTGCTGTATTATTTCCAAACACGATCATGCACAGGTTTAAAATTGTATATCCGGACTCTATTACATTCGAATCAGTATGAAAAATAATAATAATGTACAGTAGAAGATTCCTGTTTGAAGAAAAAACTCTTTTTTTTGCAATTCAAAGCCTCATTCCATCGGACATGGCAACCTGCCATAAGCCAAACCAAAACAATTAAAAACCACACTACTGACAAAAACTGAAGTAAGTGAAAAGAACACTGAACACTGTCTTTGTGATTCTGAACACTGAATCACAAAAACATTGTACAGTAAATAGGATTTATGAATGATATTGTCTTTTTTGTTGTGTCATGATAGTAGGTTTTAGTAATGAATGGCCACCGTGATTGAGGACTGAGGTATTGTGGTCTTGGTCGCAGATATTGCCTGCATTAACGATGTCTCTTACCGCTATTATCACCTAGCCAACCTGACATCATTGTTTTATGCGGCCGCTAATCGACTTCAACGATCATGGAATGTTACGTAATAAGAACAATTATACACGCAAAAATAAAAAAATCGATTGCTTAAATCAGCTCTTTTGTCTCGTGAGCTTTGCGTATTGCTCAACAAGTGTATAAAGTTTAGAATTAACAAGAAATCATTAAAATGTGAAGTTGAAACTGAAGTTTGAATCACGGCAAATAAACGTATTCAAAACTTTTACTTCAGCCGACGCTGTTTCACACTCAGTGTCTGGTCGGCAATAATTTTGCCGCAGCAAATATACGTTAATTTTGAAGGCTGCCGAGTTGGAAACAGCTTGTCCCGTGTATAAGTCGAACCTGGCTTTTTGAGGTGAAAACCACTTGCGAAAATCTCAAACTGCACTCTAGTATATACGATAATAAGTAAAATTTTGAATGTTAGGCTACAGAACAAAAATCGCCCGAGGCTAAATTTTCATGTCAAGTTAAATATTTCTGCTTCTGGAGTGCCCCACAATTAAATAAGTCACGCCATGGTTACGCTACACCACTGTCTGCACAGTAGAATGACCGGTATTTAAAGCGCAGATGAACAAGAAAAAAACAGTTCCCGAACTTTATTGAAAAACTGCATGTTGCGCCACAACATTGTTCTTTCTAATACCGCTTTGAAGGAGGATTACGAGTATGAACAAAAGAATAAATTTTAAACTTCATTTTGAATTGAAAAGAAATGACGTAATGTCTTCCATCCTTAGTTATCATATATTTTTTCATTACGTAGTCGTAATGTCTTGTAGGAATAAATTGAAAATCAGTATGATCACTCAAAATGAAAGTAATGGAACTACGAATCCTCACTAAACCAATGGTCTTGTTGTATCTAAGAGGACAACCTTATACTATATGTTACTGATCTCCGGAGCTGACGTAAACCTTAAAAGTCATGTCGACTTATTCTTGATGCCCCTTTTATCGAAAATTGTTCTTTGTAATACCGCTTTGAAGGAGGATTACGACTATAAACAAATGAATAAATTTTAAACTTCAATTTGTATTGAAAATACACGACGTAATGTCTTCCATCCTTATCACATATTTTTTCATTACGTAATGTCTTATGAAAATGAATTGAAAACGAGTCTATTCACTAAATATGAAAGCAACGGGACTACAAATCCTCACTGAACCAATCAGTTAATGGATTATAACGGATGGGTTATAATGGATTATAATGGATATTAATGGATAATTAATGGATATTTTGTTTCACTGAACTTCAAAGTCAAAACGTATTTGTTTACCACAACCAAACCACTTGTGACGATCGAATTTGTTAATTCCTTATTCGATAAAATGTTTAGATGATGTCACGTCATTACGCCGATTTGAGATATTTCATTCATGACGTTGTATGGATGAAAAACTTTTACAAGTTTTATACTCTGCTGAGAGTAAAAAAGAAACACAAATGATAAATATTGGAGAAATTGAGTCTCCTTTACAACTTAAGAATCAAACAAGGCAAAACTGCTGAAATAAAACGTTTTGTTTGAGTGAAAGAATCACTGCAAGCAACCAATGCCAAAATGCGCGCGCAAGAAGTCACGGGAGTGTGAGATATCAAAAATTTAACAGGTTGTTATTTTTCTATATCAATGTGACGTTAGTTACTACTTTAAAAAATCTATATCTTTGCTTCTGTAGAAAATCCGCAGCAAGCGCCTTTTTTACATGTTGAGTATCGGCCAAATTTTGCCGATACCGATACTCAAACAATGGCCGATATCACCGATACCAATACATCGGATTTTTTATCTACAATTTAGTCATCAAGGTTTTCCATACTTTTTCAATACCACGAGAGAGGTTTCACAAAATTCCCGACCTTTTCCCGGTCTGGAAAACGGGTTTTCAAATTCCCTACTTTTTCCCTACTTTCCCGACTGCGTGGGAACCCTGAATCACTCACATGACACGTAAACTTCGCAGAATATTCTGAGCTGAGACAGCCCGACATCAATCAAAAAGGAATGACATATCGAGTTTTTGACAGTAAGAAGTTTTATAAGGATATAAGCCAGTTTAGCCAGGGTCAGTTAAGCTGCCAGCATGTACAAGCTGTTTTCTACATTGCTTCAACGTCCTAGGCAACATGTTAATATTTTGTTGGCTTGCTTCGCAATATGGCCCAAAGACAATAAAAATTGGACTTAAAAAAGCTTAAAGATTGAGGAAAAAAGCATCAAGACGTACTTGATACGGAGTTCTGAAAACGTCATCAATATCACTCATGAAGATTATGTCCCACATAAGCAGTGAAAAGAAACAGGTAAATGCGCTTCCTTCCGCGTGTAATCCCTGGTCGTACCCTTCACACCTGAGATGGAAGTGTGGAAACTGATATATTATTGTTTTCACAAAACTTGCAGAGAAAACTTGACAGCTGAACATTAGCTTCAAAGCAACAACAACTTGTGATAATGATATCATTAGCTTTTACAAAGCGAAAAGTGACAAAAACATTTGACAGGCATTGCAAACACACACGCAAACCATTCCATCGACACATGCGTTGCTGCGTTTGTGAATACATAGAAAACAAAGAGCTAGGTTTCATTAACAATAAGCAAAGTAATTTCGAAGTTATTGGGAAAGAAGATATTTCTCATCTTTATATGAATATTTACTAATACTACTATTTAGCAATACTGTATTAATATTTTTAAATTAACTTCAAACGACCTGTAGTGATCAAGAGCTAACTCCTCAACTGAGCATAACAACACGTCATCACTATCGCGAGAGGCTTCGTTAATCTTCATGAAGCGAGCCTTTCCGGTCTGCATTCGCTTAGGTAACAACCTTCCGACAATGGTCACCTAGCAACAAGCCAAAAAAGCACTTGCTAAATATAATTCAATTCTATTTAAATATCAAACAAGCCTTTTCAACTGTCGATAAATATATCCCGTCAAAGCAGTAAAATGAAAACGTTTTGACCCAAAAATAAATTAATGAAAGCAAAATAGATTGAGATATCCTGTTGTAATGTGGTGAAAAGTATTGATACAAAACAAAATGCGTTTATTGATCCAATTTTAAAGGCAAAAACACAGCTTGTGCGGTGTATCGCTTACCTCTTTGGCTTTTAAGAAGGTGTGACGGTGCAAGACTGTCTCAAAATTGTAATCGATTACTTTCTTCGAGGTTTTGATTTTCTCAGCGCGTTCAACCAAAGCGAACACGTGACCCACTCTGACGTAATCATCTTGCAAAGCTTTCTCGATCACCTCGAGAGAAGCTTTGGGATTTTGCAAATGCTGGTCAAGATTCAGAGCCAGTCTTTCGGCCCAGAAACCCCTGAGTAATAACAAATTGCTTGAAAGGCGTTATTTCAACAAAGCTAAACTGTTTCATTTACATAGCACTGTTAGCTTTTGAAAGTCTGGAATAGATACACAACAATAGCAACATCGTATAGAACGGCTGTTTACAAATAAACAACATCATAAACCTAGACAATAGCTCGTACATAGTATTTAATATAATTTGAGTTAAAAAATGTTTACACTGTTCAATGTACAGTATATTGTATAGTATATAGGCTAGTTGCTTCACAATGTACTCAAGCTAATGCGGAAGCAACCTTCGAGAGACGAAAAAAGCCTCTTGGGCGAGTAACTCCCGCAGCATGTCACAAGCCCGTCGGTAGCTCTTCAGTCTTTGCAGAACTTCAACCTGCAAGTAGAGTTTGGCATGAACAGACCTCTGTTAGTTTAAAAAAAAAACTCTAAAATCGCTAATCGTTGTCGTGTGCGCCACTGGGGTCGAGAGTTTATCCTTTCACCATCCCAGATTCACGATGTTCCCAGACTAAGCTGGAAGACTACTAGAGAGCAGCCAGTCTTTGGTTCCATGAACCAAGATGCGCAGATCTTCCACTCCATTAGGTGGTGGAAATTACTAATTACCCGAAGCAATAAAAGATTTTTTCCTAAAAAATATCTAATTCTGATTAAAATAAACAAAAATTTTAACTTTAAAATTTCGATTTTAAGCAACAAAGGTTTCGAATTGAAAGTCACCGCATTCGCACGAAAAGACGGCAGTTCTTCGCAGTTTGCTTTCCTTATAAATGCATGATATCCTTGCAACTTTTTTATGCATAACTCATCTTAATATCGATTGCGGAATGGCAACTCCTCCACTATAGCCCTCGATTCCTCGAGCATGATTAAGAACAGCACCCACTCCTAAAGGCACGCTACTCAAGAGAGAAATGCTTACGCCTGACAAACTGAATCGTAATATCGAGGATCAGTGCATGGAAAAAGACTTTTTAGGACAAAACAATAATTCAGTTGCCAGAGGAAATCATGCCATACTGTAAATACCTGCATTGATTTTATTCGTATGTATACAGCTGATGCAGTAAAACCACGAATGAAACGTGGTAACGTTAAAGCGCGTTTTCTTGATTCTTCGCATATAGTTTTCTCAAATACTGCGGATCTTTCACAAGCGTCGAGTGCTGACTGAAATACAAGTGGCAAGACAGATAACAATCATATAATTTAAGAAAACAGCAAATCGCTGAACAACTTTTCAAGTAGCGATTGTTCTGCAAAATTGAACGCCGTTTTTTAGAAAGTTTCATTTCTCATGGAAGTGAAGTGCTAAAATAATGGATTTAGAAGCATAAAATTGAGGAACTTATTGAAACCAAAACGATAATCAAGAAAATAAAAACTTAGTTTCCATTATTATGGCCACAGCAGGCCGATAGGTCTTCTAAGACGTCAGACGTGTCATGTGCAAACTTGGTGAACCCCAAAAATTCTGTGCTTGTTTTACATAAGTTGCCTACAAGCGAAACTTCATCATACTTTTAATAGTACTACAAAATCACATACTAGTCAGATAGTTGTATATATTAGTTACCAACAAAGCATGTGATGATTCTATTACAATACATTAATATTTTTTTTTTTTAACGACAATATTTCACTTGATCCTAAACTTTTTTGCTATTTTGTTGAGAACTTTACTTCGATTTTAAAAACTCAAATTAACGTTTCAAAGATAGACAAACGTATCTTACCTCCCAACGGCTACTCTCAGCTTCAGCAAATACGTCAGACTGCAGACGACATGCAATCTCGTACTCAAGCAACTCGCATCTCTTTTCAAAAACTGGAATAGATTTCTTTATCGTGTAGGTAGGATATACCACCCTGCCCATTCCTGAGAAAGCAAAAGACAATACAGTTAACACGCTCAATCGCTCATGCTGCAAACCTTTAATCAGAATATCCGCTTAATCAGAGCGCTTTTCACTCTTTCGTGTAGTTTTTTTTCCCCTTTTTAATGGGACCACACCCTCAGTCAGACTAAATTTAGCTTGGTCCAGTTGTAATCCGATAAAGCTGGGTTGACTGTAGTCAGAACAAAACAATAGTTTAGCTTTTTTTTTAAATAGGCGCACAAACACTACACATGCATTCACTGTAGTCTAAATGCAATTACAACTGTGTAACTTAAGTTACCTGCCATTAAAATAGAAGCCAGCTGTTGATTTCGACCATAATGTCCCGGTTGGTTGGAATTGGATCGTCCAGAAATCGTAAATTCAGAGTCATCTTCGGTTCCTTTGGTGACATCAAACACCAGTATCACTCTAAACAAGTATAGTTAGCTGCAGAGACTTGAACAATAGAGGTGGTGCAATGTCTTTGAATAAAAGTGTCAAATTTTGACAGGTTTCTTAACACTCATATAGCTTCAAAATATCATTACATGAAGTTTTCAATTTTGCGAAATACGTTTTGTTCTAGGTGATCTATCAAAGCCACACAACATCAAATCGTCAATGAGTTTGTTTCAACCCATACAACGACGTACAACGTGAGTCAACGGAAAGCATCACGATGTGTCTGGAATCTAAATTAAACCATGAGTTCGTTATGAAGCCTAAGTGCAAAATCCGTCATTTTTACATTGATTCAACGTCTGCAGACGTTGAATCAATGTAAAAATGACGAATTTTGCTGTTTGGGTCAGTATACCTGTTGAAAGCTTGTTTGGGCAATGATGCTACTTTGTAGCAAGGCCCAAGCAACTTCAAAGCTCGTTTCGTGACAGTTTGCTCCAAACTCGAAGCCTCAGTTACAACACTCCGTTGCTTCTTGCACAAGTTAAGAATAGCGGAAGATATCTTTTCCTTTTGGCCAACCACCTTTCAACAAATGTTTAGATATAGCTATATGATGTATTGATGTAACCAGGTATCCATAAATTAACAGCTACTCAAATGTAAAATAAAACGACATAATTGATTGCAAAAACTGCATGGTATTGTGATACATAAAAGCAAAATGTTCTTTATGAGGTCTGATTTACTTTCTTAAAATGCAAAGTAAATCTTACAAACTGCGGTTCCTTCAGTTAATCGCATATAAACCCAGATAGAAGGTAATAATTGCACCTAGACTTTTAAATACGGATATACACTGTTTAATTCGACTTCAACAAATTCTGTTTACTTAGTGACTACAAACTAAACTTATACACTATCTCACTCAGCATTCGTACATACGGATACATGCAGCGATTTGGCAAGGTTTTTCAGAGCGGGGGCGGAAAGAAGACACAGAATCTCAGTCAACGTTAGAATAGTTTCTCCATTGCAGATGCTGCATTCAAGAAAACCACTGCCAGTCAAAGCCTGCAGCCAGACAGTAAGGTCCTCACTCAGTTCTTTATAAAAAATCTGTCAAGAAAAAGAGTACTTAAAAGTGTTATTGCTAAGATTAAGGCAATATCAAAATGTGTTTGATACATGGAGCTTGATTGAACTCAGTGGCTACTGAAATATGGACTGTATAAAGCTTAATAAGTATTGTAAACAAAATCAGTCAGATTCGTAAACTTGTATCATTTTTTGATAAAGCTTTCGTCACCTTTAAGGCGGCTTCTTCAGTAGCTTATTCAAATGTACAACTGTGACAATTTTGTCACTGGCCTCGTTAGTCATGTGGGCATAGCACATTAGCACTATACGATACCGGAAAAAAGTAATTTGCATTGTGCCACAAGGGAAATGTAAATAATAGTGAAATAAAAGATAATCAAAAGTTGCTAAAAGTGTAAACCTTCAGATCGTTAACGTAATATGTTAGATCTCGAATTGGCTATTACAAGTGATAGAGATTGACTTAACGGCATAATATTATCACTTAAAGTTAGAAACACAGTGAATCATGTGACAACTTCCTTGGTACATATATGCTTCGCATTCAAAACTTAGTTCAATTCATAGCAAAACATAGAAAACAATAAATACCTTATTTAATGGCAGCCACACACGTTTCCGGTGAAATAATCTCACATATAATCTTTGAGAAAGGGGCGGGAGTGAGTGAAATTTAGAAATCCATAAGGCATCTTCACCTTCAAACAGAGCAGCATCAGCAGCATTGTTCATCACTGTGTCGATCGCCAACTTGAAATTCTCCAAATAGTATGGTGCATCAGCAGGGTCATAGTTTAAATCAAAGTTTGTCTTTGAAGTTTCTGTTGGGTGAATATTCAAAGGGGATGTCACAATCAGATTAGTTTCTTTTTCATGGCCATTTATATTGTTATTTTCTGCTTTCAACGAAGCAGATACTGCATTGATTTGAATAGTTTGAGTGGCTTCTAAATTTGCAAAGGTTTTTGTATCATCACACCTTCTTTCTGCAGTTGCAGATTTTGTATTTTCTTTCTTTGAGTGTCTCCGTTTCAAAGAAAGTTTCCGTCTTTTAAAAAGATAGGTATCTTCTGTACATTCTTCATCTTCGGAAGAAATGATAATAACCTCATTGGTTAATTTTCTAGTGTTTGATGAAAAGCTTTTAGACCGAGGCTGAACATCAGGTGATTTCCTAACGCTATTTTGAAGAGTTTTGTCATTCTTCAAAGAGAAGTAGCTTAAAATAGTCCGCTTCATGGAATGCAGGTATGAAGTGAAGGACACTACAGACAAACTTTTAACATTTGTGCTTCATTAAATATCAGTTACGCAGAATTTTTTGAAATTCTTCTGACATGCTAAGAGCACAAACAATATTATACAATTCAGTTTATTATTGTGCTTTAACACATTTTGTAGAAACAAATTATTATGATATATGCAGTATGCAAGCCGCACTTGCACAATTGTTCGACTCTGATGTTTCAAGATGAAAACCAGTCTTCTTGGAAGCAAAATGGAGAAAGACACTTGCACAAACTATCAAAGCAAAAAAATCATTTCAAAAATGTGATTGGTTCAGTCCATGTTAACAAGTTTAAAAAAACGCAGCAACATTCTGCGACTCATGAAAAATGGTCCAAAATTTGATTAATAAAAATTAAATGTATATAATTATATATAGTTAACAGAACAGCAGTAGATTTAACATAGTTCTAATTAACAGGATACAAAAAACAATATGAACAAAAAATGTTTACAAAATAAATTTAAAAAAAATGAATTTAACAAATAGCATTTATAAAGAATATCGGTTCTACACTAGGAAGAAAATTAGAATATTCTATATATACATGTGGAAATAATGCTGAAAAATGTTTCAAATTGAAATTATTAGATCAATTTCAGCATAAAAATGAAATAAATACCCGTACTCTAAAGCTTGCATTGCTGCAGCAGTTTTAATTACAGTAGTTTTAACTTTCAACTTATCAGTAGCATAATAAGTGGCAGAATACGACTTTTAGGCCTAGATAAGATATTTTTGCATCTGCCAAGTAGTCATACACACTGTGACACCAAGATATTTAGGAGCTGTCTCACTGTAACGCCAGGTGATTTCAGCACAATTCTGAATAAACTGTATTTTACTGGATGCATGGTGGTTGTGACAGCACGATATAATATATTATATATATATTATTAATGCAAGCTTCAATGAACCTATACTAATACCTGGTAGGTCAAATACATCAACCTTTGCCTTGGTACCATACTTCTTAACAACAATTTCTTTTTGGCAGTTCATTATACTGAAAGATTACACACAAAGTAAATTCCTCTCAAATAAATCCAACAACCATTTATGAAAAAGCAATGTGATGCACAAGGCATATAAACAATTGATTTTAGTGCAGTAAACCAATCAAAATAACAAGAAACTAAAAAGATAAGATCCTAAGATATGTCACATATCAGTAAGGTTAAATACAATAACCTTTGCCTTGGTAGGCCTACCGTACTACTTCCTTTGGAGGAATATCTGTAAATAACACTTTTAACCAGTTTTGAATACAAGTTCGACCACCAAGTGGAGTTCGACCACCAAGCACAGGTTGGAACACTGCATGACAACAGGAACACTGGCAAGCTGAGTAGCCTATGTGGTTTATCAAAAAACTGCATTAGCTATAATCCATATATATCATATATACAACTTTTCTTTTCAATGCACTGGGACTAAGCTTACAAATTCCTTAAATTGTCTGTGAAAGAGATACGATAACTATGACGGAAGTTACTTCAATGATTCTTCTAAAAGAACATACGAAAATTTGGCAATAACCTCTTGTGGAACCTCTGTTAAATCTGAAAGCATCTTAACAACAGAATCACTTTTACATTTTGACTTGAGATAAGTAGCAGATGCCACAATGCCGCAAGCCAAAAGTACCATATCATTCGCAGCTTCACTCATATTCGAAACAAGCTTTGCATCATTTGATTTCTTCACATCTTTGAAAAGAGCTTCATACACTTGCTGACATCTCGAATAATAACAAACAAGTAAATCTATGCACAACTGGTAAATTTCCTGTCCAACAACCTTTTCTTGCTGCATGAACAAAAGGTCCAGCAAAGCACTGATGTAAGGATGCACAAGTGGTAAAGAACCGAGATTAAACTTAAGAGTTTTAAGTACACGAATTTCTGACTTGAGCAACACACCTGGCTTATACCTAAGGCCTCTAATAGCTAAGTAGCCAGTAGCCATGTTGTGCGTGACATGACAATAGTGAGACGAAATTTTACTAGCGATTGACACACAAGTAACTGCCCTTAGTTCCATTTGTCCTGCAATGTGATCAATAGTTTGCTTCCACAAGTTATCCTGATTTTCAACCTGTGCTTTGTCACTACTGGAAACTTCTTTGTGCGTTTTAAAATGGTTACGTTTAAAAGGCATTTTTGTCTTACTGCATGGTTGAACAATAGCTGAACTTGTTGTTTTAAAAATCGATTGAAAAATTTCAACTAAAAGTGACCTAAAAAATTTGTCAAATATTTCAATGGCAGTAAACTTTACTTCTTCATCGTACTTCCATTGATCGCATAAGTGGATAATATATTCTGCTGCACTGCTTTTGAATGGCAATAACAGTGCCATTGATCCACAAGAGTCCAGGTTTTCACTACTTGCAGCCTTCATTCTTTGTGCATTCTGTGCTATAAGTGTTTTTAAAAATTCCATGACTTGCTCAGCATTTGCTAATCCTAAGCAAAACTGGACTGGTGGTAATGATTCCTTGTGGGCAGATAAAGACATCTTAATAATTATTAAACTAAAACTTCAAAGCAACATTACTAAAGACTACAATGGCCAATCACCATAGCCTACACAAGACCTTTATAATACAGAGTTTATGAGAAATGATTGCAGTGAAAACTAGACCAATAAAAAAACAAAACACGTAAATTATATATAGAAGGTATATATGGTAGATGGTACGCCTGTTTATTTATCACTCTAGCAATAAAGTTGGAAGTACCAGTTTGATAAAGAAAGCACAAACTGACTATCAAGTATAAAGTAATGCTTTCTCGCCAACCTTAGTGCAATTTATCTGTTTACACTGAGTACACTAAGGCAAGCAAAGTGCCATCTTGGTTGATTGTTATGGGATGGGACACAAAATTGTGACTAATTGATGCTGCATTGTTGATTGCAAGTTCCAAGCACATTGGATTATAAATGCAAGTGTTGCCCACAAAAATTGTCCCAAAAAGTTGGATGCCCAGTCGAAAACATGCCACATAAAATACCATGTTCTTTAATTTTACATAGAAAAGACTTGTTTAGGACTATATACCAAGAGCCATAGGTTGGACTAGCCTAGAAGAGTTGTCATTAACCTATTTTAGACTGATCAATTAAAAATCTTTATTACAAAAAACAAGATATATCGACGGAAACCTAAATACTAGTAAAAAAATGCATATTTAAATATTTTTTCAGCATAGCCTATGATCTAATTCTAAGCAGGTTTGCACAGAAAAAATATATAAAAAAATGATTTATTTAGATTCTATTTGAATAAGAACTTTCTGATGATCCGTGTAGGTGAAACAGGCCGTTAAGGATTCAGATAGTATTAGTAATAACTATATTTGAAAAAATACATATATATATACATACATATACAAATTAAATCAAATATAGTTATTACTATCTGAAGCCTTTACAAATTGTTTCACCTAACGGATCATCAGAAGGTCTTATTCATATAGAATCTTGATTCTATTTGAATAAGACCTTCTGATGATCCGTTAGGTAAAACAATTTGTAAAGGCTTCAGATAGTAATAACTATTTTTGTAGTATTGATAGTTTTCATTGTTTTATATACAAATTATACATATAAAATTGCAATGAGCTAAAAATCAGCAAATAGAAAGAACAAGGTTTTGTAACATCATCTGAACCAAGAGTTAAACACAATATACAAACACAGAAAGCAAAATTAATACACCTTATGTCACAAAGTATTGGTAAAATTTTAAAAAAATAGTAAAACAGGTATTTCAATGATTTTCATTCTATGGACTTTTGCATGATCAAATCAAAATGTGTTGCCAACACAACTTTTCACAAGTCCTTAATTTTTTGTTGGGCTGAGATGCAATATTGGTATGATTGAATTTTTGATTAACTTCACAAGCTTTGTAACTTCATAAGCAAAGTGGCGCCACTTCAACAATAGCCCTTGATTTCTCTCATGATTATAAACAGTACGCTGAGCTCTAGAGAGAAATACCTAGTGCCTATGGCCTACGCCTATCTTAGAGCCATGGCCTGCTAAACTGAAACAATTTGACAAATGATTGCAATAGTAAACTTTTTGGAAACAACTTTTGATCATGATGATTATATAAGTTATTTCATTATTTTTTAACAGTTGTGCTTGAATATATAGAATACTAACAATAACAGAAAAAAAATCAAGTTCAATGATGCTATGACACTACATTGCCACTTGGAAAATAGCTGAATCAGTTGCCACCAGTCAAGTGAATCAGCAATTCAAACAAAACTTTATATATACATTTCTATCTCCTACTTCGCTCAAAACTCAATCCCGATCCTGTTAACTGTTTTAAATTTGCAGCTTACTTTGTATGATAGGGATTTTTTTCGTCATATGATAGTTATAATATTCTTTCTACTTTATTAGTTGGTCTGTCTGCAAATGGACAAAGGATCGTCACAGCATACGGTAGTAACCGCTCAGATAGTCAGGCAGATCTCCTCCATCAGTTTACTACTAGAGAACTTCAAAGACACACTTTATTAGTTAAATCACTTTTCCGGGATTCATAAGATTATTGGGATCAAAAGCATTCTTGACTAATCTCATAGCAGCTATTCCATTGAAACCTACTTCTTCCTGTAACAACTTCTTTTTACCAATTCCAATGCCATGCTCTCCGGTACACGTACCACCAAGTTCAATGCTTTTCTTGCCAATGTTTTCCGCCACAGTTTGAGCAACCTTGTATTCATCCTCTTCCAACACCAGTAGGCAATGAAAGTTTCCATCGCCTACATGACCTAAAATTCCATGAGTGATTCCACTTTCTTCTAATGCCGATACAGAATACTCTATTGCAGTAGTCAAAGCAGATACAGGCACACAAACATCAGTTGAATATGGCTTTGAACCGGGTTTAAGAGCATTTAACGCATAAAGCACATCATGCCTAGCTTGCCATAGATGGTTTATTTCTTCTTGAGTTGTTGACCACTTAAAGTCAGAACCATTATTCATCATGGCTAATTCATTGGTTCTATCAACTTGTTCTTGAGCTGAAGCTTCAGAACCATGAAATTCTAAAAACAAGGTGGGTTTGATTGGATGATTTAAATTGCTGTATGCATTTACTGCTTTAATTGTTGTTGAATCAAGGAATTCTATACGAGCAATTGGAATGCCACACTGTAAAACTTGTGTAGCCGTCGTCACTGCATCCATAATTGATGAAAAGCTACACACAGCAACCATTGTTTTCTCAGGAACAGCATGCAGTCGCAAAGTAGCAGATGTAATGAAACCTAAAGTTCCTTCTGAACCAACAAAAAGTTCAGTTAAATTGTATCCTGCTGAAGATTTTCGACAACGTCGATTCTTACCTCCAGTACAAAGTATCGTTCCATCTGCTAACACAACTTCAAGGTTGAGAACATTTTGCTTCATTGTTCCATATTGTACAGAATTGGTTCCAGATGCACCAGTTGCAACCATGCCACAAAGTGAAGCATCAGCACCTGGATCTACAGGATACCATAAACCAGTGTTGCGAAGTTCATAATTGAGTTGTTTTCTTGTTACTCCAGGTTTGACTTGCACATCAAAATCTTCCAAGTTTAAATTACAAATCCCATTCATATTTGTCATATTAATGCAAACAGATTCTTTAAGAGGAGAAACACCACCCTCTAGGCCAGTACCAGTGCCAAATGGAACCATAGAAATCTTGTATGAAGAGCATGCTTTTGCAACTTCACTGACTTCTTCTACTGAGTTAGGTAAAACCACAATTTCAGGAACTTTTGCCAAGTGATATGATTCATCATGACTATGCTGCTCACATACAGCTTTTGATGTTTTGACAAAGTTGTTACCAACAATTGAGGATAGACAAGAGGTTAGACGTTCTTTATCTTTTGTAGAATATGTGTGAACATCTTGATATGTTAGCAGAGTAAAAGATTTAGCAGTGGGTGCATTGTTAATAAAACGCTTTGTTGCAAATATTGCTTTCTTTCTTAGCATGTCACAATATGGTTATGCAACTAGCCCTATTACAATGTAAAAACGAATTGCAAAGTACACCGGTAGCAACAAGTCTGTGAAGATAAAAACAAGTCCAACCTTAAGTTGATGGACTGGACCAAGGTTTCCCAAGCACTCTCATTAAGAGAACAGTCACCTAAAATAAATTAAGCTAGGCTTGCCAATGCAACTTTATTAAGCATTTGCAAAATCGCATTAAGGAAAGGTCTTGAGGCCCACATCACTATTATCATTATTTTCAAAGCTCGACAATCAATCAACACCTTCGCATTCAGCTCGAGATGAGCAAAAATAACCCAGTGGCTCAGAGTTGCCAGACTCTGAAAAGGTCTGTAGGCCTGCAGGCTTTTTTTTGTAATCTACTGTAATTTTTTACAGAAAGCTACATCGGGAACTGAATAGCGTTGCAACAGAGTTCGATGTCGAGTTGAGGAAAGTGAATAAAATTTTCAGTGTGCTTGGTTTGTGTCCTCAGATTATGCTATCAATGCTCTGTGGAATAGTTTCCCAGCATTGTACAAACACTTGGTCAGAAATAAAAAACAACTGAACACTTTACAACCCTCGCAAAAAGAAAGAATATTAGAGCAACAGATCGGGCCACGTTCAAAGGTCTCTACATCAAAATGACCATCAAGGAATTCGTAGCAGATCGGCCGCTTTCGTTCGGACATGCACAAATGGGGCCTGGCTCCTTCATCAGAAAGCGAGTGTGGTGCTACTGAACAGATCGCAGACCATGTTATCCACCACCGCCTAACCCACCGGCCTCCAATCGGCACGCATGGTCTGAGGCCGCAGGTGTTCCGAGAGGGGGGAAGTCGGGCAACTTCCCCCCTAGCATAGCATTGTAAAGGAAAACGAGTAGTTTTTCATTTTTTACCATTGGAGGGGCCCATTTTTGCCTCTAAAATAATAGTGGAATCTACTGGTATCAACTTAAAAAAATTACAAATTTTTAAATGAAATAGGCAGTTCTAAGTATTTTTTGATCGTGTTAGATACTACTTCAGATGTTGGGATGGAATAATTCTCCGGCAACAGCAGTTCAATAATCGGAAACTTCACTCTGTCAATCTCGATAATCAACTTTGCGCCAAAAGCCTCTAGCCTAAGTGTTTTGAAACTAACAAGGAATAACCTATTCAAGCCTTTGTCCGTGCAAGTAAAAAATTCAAAACCTAATTTTAGGGCATAGAAATTTGTAAAGAATTATTTACTATTCACCATGACTCAAAACCGACGCAGTGACCTGCAACTTTGCATTGCAAAAGCGAAAAGGTCCGGAATGGATTGAATGCTTTGTTGAGCTATTTTCATTGCCTGCAGGCCTATTGTGTGCTTATAATTTTTTCTCCACTTATAGCCTACTAAAATTACCAGCTAGCCTACAATAAGTTCGATACGCATCATGATTGGAACAAATAGACTAGGTCTACTGGTACAGTAGCCTACGCACACTTGTCAATAAGAATCCACGTCATCACCGACCCAACAACGGCTTATCCAAGATTCCACTCAACAAACAGACAAAAGTGGATAACAGGACCATCAGCAAACACACCCGCACCGCCCAAACACAACATAGGCATTAGGCAGGGTAGCCTAAGTTCAGCAGTCCTGGATGCCCACACTGCGAATCCGTCATTCAGAATGTCGATCACCTGGTCAAGGATTACCCAGTCACTAAAATCAGTGTCGGATATGGAGCAGTAGGCCTATGTGAAGATGCTGATATGTCACAGTATATAGCCTATGTAGGCTATTTATTATGAGACATTTTTAAAGACTGGTTCAATGCACCCAAAGCACCGCATGTGAGATGTGCAAACCATAAGCTAGGCTAATAGGCTAACCTACTCTACAATTTTTTTTAGACTAAATAGTGAACAACTTCAGCAATTTTGCTGCAAGTGTAGTCGAGTGATTTTTGTTGATTTTTCATATTGAAAGAAGTTTTTTTTCGTATTGATAGCCTACCTACGTTAATTGTTAAAATCTAAACTTGAAAGGAATTTAATTTCACTCCGAGGAAAGTAGACCAAGTTCAGCTTAAAACATAGTTCAGCTGATGCAATGCATGATACAAAACCGTCGCTTTTATTTTTAGTGAAAAAAAATTTTGGGGCCCATTTTAGTTAGTTTTTAGGGCCCATTTTTTTCCCAACTAGTTCTGATTTCTCTCAGAGGCCTTGTCTGCGGGTCCTTGACGACGAGACTGCTGATTTCCTGCCATCCAATCTAGCCTGGAATGATCTGCTCATACGCCGATGATGATATAATTTAAGAAATAAAATGATATTTTTCGATCCTTAGGTCATAAAAAAAACTTGTCTTAGCTAATCACTTGTCCAACATTGTAAATCATTCCATTTCGCATTATATTTACAAGTAGTCAGTGGCTCCGAGAGGGGGGAAGTCGGGCCAGTTTCCCCCCTAGCAAAACATTGTAAAGGAAAAACGAGTAGTTTTTTGTTTTTGCACTTTTGAGGGGGCCCATTTTTAGTACTAAAGTAAAAATGTACCAACTAAATAATCAACAAATATTTGAATGAAGTGCGTAGTTTCAAGTATTTCTCAATCATTGTAAATGTCACTCTCGATGCTTCTCATCAAGAACAAATTATTTTCGTGTGGTAGGCGATGTTGAACAGCTTCAAGACGTAAAATCTGAAGCTGAAATGATTTTTGTATCACTGAACGGTTTCGATTGTATTGATAGTTTCAACTTGAAAACTGGTGCTGTTTTAGCTAAGCGGGAACTATTTTTGCTTGGCAACTGAACCTTAACTTCAAAATCTGCGTTGGCCAGGCATAGGATGTTGTATCCAACATAAGTTATCTGGCAAAGTTAAAGGTATCAGTCCAAGCACGATTAAAGAAAGTAAATCCTGTATATTTTTTGTTTATGGATCATCATCATCACCAGTCATTATCTCCGCCTGCAGCAGATTGCGCATCAACATGAGTTATTTGCTTCCAAGAGTGGCGATTTTGAACCAGCTCGCCCATTGTCGCCAAGTTGAGTCCGGCCCATGATTGGATGTTGTCTTGCCATTGTTTTGGTTGTCTGCCACGTTTTCTTTTTTCTTCTACTTTTCCTTCTGTGCATACTTTGCTGATTCCGAATTGTGATCTTTTAGTGTGGCCGAACAGTTTTAAAACTTTTGATTTTATTATTGCTGCAATTGGATGTAATTTTGTCGTAGTTAAAAGATCTTCTGTTTTCGTGTGGTCAAGTAGCCTTTTGGTGGTCATGTTTCTCATGATGTGATTTTGGAAGGTGAGTTTTTTCTGTATTTGAGTTTTTTGTTTATGGATGTTATTGCTTAGGCTAAATCTAGTTGGAATTCATAATGTTGCCTACAGACAGCGTTGTTCAAATGTCTTATCATTTTTGGAGTAATTGATTATCTGTAAGCTTGTGGCATCTTTAAAGTTATAGCCCAGTCAGAGGAAAAATTCTGAAAAATCTAAAGAAAGCTGTCCTATCATCTTGCAAAAAAAATTGACTTCGAGAAGGTAATCAAGGCGTGGTGCAGTCAAACCATGGTCAAACCCAATGCTTTACATTACCCTTTTGCAATTGAAGCTCTAAAGACGTTTCTTAAATGCATCAAGTTGGAACCAACAAGAGCTTGATCGGAAGCTGAATCAATGCTATAGTAGCTTACAACTAGCAGTTTTTAATTTGTGACTGCTTTGCATTATGTGGATTACGGTCCTAAACAAGATTCACTGATGAATTTAATGAAATTAAAGGAAGATGTAATCTAAGTATGAGAAAGCTGAGAAGAGTAGACTTACTACTCGCAAGCTAACTACTTGCAAGCTAAAGTTGCAGTATCAATTATAAATTTAAAAGAAAATAATTTTCTTTTCCTGAGGACAGAACGCTTTTATAACTCCACTTAACAAGTTGAATCATTCGAAGGAAATGTTTTCTACCGTAGCCTACATTGCAAAGGATTCGATAGTTGTTGGAATTGACAAATGTATCAACAAACTCAAACATATCGTCGATGAGTTTTAAGTTTCATGAAAATTTCATCGTATGTCTGTTGTGCAGTTGCGGGCATGTGGGACAAATTTAAACTATTTGTTGGTTTCAAGACAGTTTGGATGAGATGGTACTTTTGACAGAAAGCCACACAGCAAACTTCAGCTGTAAACCAGAACGAACCACCCCATAATCTCTACACAAGGAATCATTGATTGCAACTTTCGAAAGGTTTTTCCAAATAGTTTTGTTATGATTTTTTTGTGTGTTCCGGTAGCTACCTCCAACGGATGCGCTTTGAGAACGTGGTTTTAGCAATTACTGAAATTTGTAAAGAATTGTTTGCGCTCCAGTAGGCCTATGACTCAAAACGGATTGAAAAGCCTAACTATACACGTTGTGCATCAATTCAGACGTCGCAAAATTTTATCATTTGATGCTGTGATCCGTAACTTTGCATTGCAAAAAGTCCAGAAAGGGTTGAATTAAATCAGGGATGTCCAAAGCAGGGGCGGATTTACCGGGTGGGCCTGATTGGTACAGGCCCACCCAGATTGACAGTGGGCCCACCCAAAATCAGATTCATGAAAAAAAATATTGTTGTTTAAAGGGATAGTAAAGGAAAAACCTGACTTGGCGATTGTACACGTTCTTTGTGTTTAACATGCTACCATAAAACGATTTTCAATAAAATTTTGCCCCATTGCGGTCTGATCAGCATTCCCCCCCCGTTTTTGTCAGAGCTTTCAAAACTAGAATCAGCGTGAGCAGCGAAGCGTGCGACTGTACAGTCTACGTCACTATAGGCGAGCAATCAGTTGATCGCGCAATAGTTGTTACTGCGGCGATTTAACTGTAGGCTGTATAGCCTATGTATGTAGGACTGGTAGGCTACATCAAAACATCAGATTTCAACATCAAAACATCAGACAGTTTGCTCAAAACACCAGATCTGATGTTAGTGTTAACGTGGCTTTTGTTATTACTGTCTATAGTGACGTATTCTCGAGCAGTGTTTGCACTTTTTGGTCATTTTGAAAAAAATGAAAATAAATGAAACATTGGACTTGGGGCCTTTGCCAGCGCCATTGAAAACATTTTTTTTTCGGTAATTTTTCTTGAAATGTATTCTTGAATGTTCAGTTTACGCATTTTAATAATGCTTAATTCCCGTTTGAAATTTTTATTTAGTAGGCCTTTAACAACTTGAAACTTTTGTGTTTCGAAAAACAAGTCATTGACAGTTCGGATTATGATAACATAATCAACTTTTTTAACTCGAAACCTAGGAGACTCTACCTTGTGTAGAAGCTCCGGTAACACTAAGTTTTTGTATGCTGGCCCGCCGTGGCATTATTGGTGAAGGCCACCAAAATATTTCCTAGGCCCACCCATAAACTACGTTCTGAATCCGCCACTGGTCCAAAGTCCGGCCCGCGAGCCAACTCCGACCCACGAGACGTTTTTGTATGGCCCGCACCTGTTGTTATACAATGTGTTATTTTTGGCCTGCAGACACACAAAAATCATATAAATTCAACTTGCAGTTTTCAGAAAAATTATTGTGGCTGTTGGCGCGCGAACACATATTATCAAATCTGGCTCGCGTGGGAAAAAGTTTGGACACTCCTGAATTAAATGCTTGGTTAAACTATTTTTGTTGCCTGTATTGTGTGTTTGCAAAGCTTTCTAGACAAAATAATTTGCCTCAATGGCATTTTTGCTGCAAGTGTAATCCAGTGATTATTGATAATTTTTACATTGAACGAAGTTCCTTTCATGCTGAGGAAAGTAGGCTAATTTCAGCTTAACACGAACATGCAACGCAAGATACAAACTAGTTGTATATTGGCTAAAAAATATTATGGGGCCCATTTTTCGTATTGTTTCCCGACCAGTGCTGACTTCTCTCGGAGGCCCTGCAAGTAGTTCGATTAGAAGTAGGTTGACTTCCGTTTGAATAGAACAGTGTTGCCCAATCCATCCAGCCGAGTTGGATTGAATTTTCACGTTGTCTTTAAGTGCTTCTTTGCAATTTTATGTAAAAAGAATGAAATCGCACGGTTTGTTGCATTGACTTTGGTATAAATTTTTATAAGTTTATAGCCTATTGTAGTAACTTAGAATTGTAGTTCTTTAGTTTCATCTGGACAGCCGAATGTAGTAAGAATTGACACGTATTTTGCAGTCCAAAAATTTAATCGAATTTCCGTATAGGCCGAAGCCTAATTTTTTCCACTCCTTTTCAGATAATCTTATTAGAACCAAACATCCGAGAGCTGAAAATTTACATTTGGCCTCAACTGATTGCAGACCTTTATAACATTTTGTGTGACTTTCATCGTCTCTTCAAATTTCTACATCAAGCACAATTTTCTACAACATGTGTTTATTTCAACTGTCAATGGAAATACAGCTACAATACCACACATTATAACTACCGTACCTTATTTAATGAAAAGGATATAAAATATAAGGGGCTGTCCATAAAAGGCGTCAGCATTCAAAGGAGGGGGGTGCAAGTTGCGGATTTTGGAATGACACAGTGCGGAGAGTTTGCGGAGACGGGGAGAGGGGTCACTTTTTTTTATGCAATTTTATGAGGACGTCTTTTATGGACAGCCCCTTAACCACAAATTCCAATGTTGCTGCTTTTTACAATTTTTGTAAAAAATTTGAGCAAAAAAAAAAAAACGTTAAAACTAAAACAAAAAGCAATTGAAAATAGCAACACCATAACAACGTATAAGTTCAGCCTATGACCTATGTTGGCATATTTCGAAACAATAGTGAAGAAATTGTAAAGTTATCAAAGGAAAACAAAACGGTGCGAATGATAAAACATAAACCTTAACAACATGATCGACATTGCAGTAATGTAACGGATAATTACACCAACCCAGCTTAACAGTTACACAATATAAGCAGTATCGTTGAAAATAGGTTGCTCAAATATCACGTGAATTCATATTCTTGCTCTTTGTTACCCTCTACAAGTGGTGGGATTCAATCTAGGTAGCAGCCAGTTTTCCTTGACCAAAATTATCCACATCTGGCAGCCTTACGTGCGGTGATTGTGTTAGGTCCACTCGAAAAAGTTAGTCAGGAACCGGTTCTGTAATTTTTTTATTTTTAAGAAGCGATTTGCGTGAACCGGCCGAATCTCACCACTGTCGACTTTCCTATGAAGCTAAAGATGACAATTTCTGTCAACTTGCATTACGCAACATAGTAACTATTCTGATACTCCCTTCTTAGCCCAATGGCGTCGATATGACGTTTGAACATCCCCTTAAAAACATGTACAATTCTAGCCATGCAACTTTGCACTATCTGAATATAACACAAAAATTCAAAAAATAAAAGAAATTGACAAACTAAAAATAAAAACTTTGGGCACGGGTCTTGAAGAGTGCAAAACAAAAGATACAAAGATATTATACATATTATTTAATGATAAAAATGTGCGTATTCAGTATTGTGTTTAGGTGATAGACTGCTATTACAACGACCGAACCTGTTAAGTTTGCCAATAGTTGTGAAAATGAGGAGACACACTTTATCATAAAAGTTACCGGTAATGCAAATAACATCTAATAAAATCAAAAAAAACTTTAGTAGCAATTACAAGAAATTTAAAATTCTTTTGTAGAAAGAAACGAATTTACTGATAGTCATTACTAGAGATGTACCGATACCAATATTTTGGCCGATACCGATCCCGATACCGATATCACTTTTTTAGGCCGATACCGATACTGATACCGATATTTTGGCCGATACTTTGGTGTTACAAAAAGAAGCAATTTTGGTATTTGCAAGGAATTATTATATCAAATGCTAAGTTTTACCTTATTTGCATAAAACTATTAAAAAAAGCTTTCAATTGGCATAATTTATTAAAGATTCAAGAATCCAATCTCAATCACATTGTTGTGTCATAATAGTAGGTTTTAGTAATGAAAGGCCACCGTAATTGGGGTATAAGGGAAGAAACATTACCGTACATCATAATTGGGGTTTCTGAAAAAAAGTGTTTGCGCAAACTCTCCAAATAGCAAACTCATAATTGATAATAAGATGTAAAATGTAAACAAGTGATTTGTGTAGTCGTACAAAAACTATTCGACAAGTAATGTGTAACCTAAGGACGCTTGTCGTTTGGTTGAAAAGCTTTTGCCAGGCCAAGACTACCCAGATAGCAAAAATGCACAATTCTGCATCGCTCCCACCCGCCAAACGCTCAAAAAACCCGTGTAACTCGGCTGCCCCCAGCAAGCCTGCTCCATCAGTCGGCGATTCAACTTCCACCTTTAGCCGCAACAAACTCACCAAGCTCAAACAATGTCACGGCAGGATAAGTAGGCCCAAAAAGAAAGCAATGGGACCACGAATCCTCACCAAACCAATCAAAATGGTCCCGTTGCGCCCAAGTTGACAACCTCATTGCAAAGAAAGGAGCGTCCCCCCCGGCCACCAGCACAAGGCTGAGCACTCACCAGCACAGCGAGCTGCCGCGACCTGCCAACCACAACGATGCAGCTTCCACACTAGCCATTTCAATTCTTGTCGATGTCAATTCTTACTACAAAACGGCAGCCGAGAAACATATAGTTGATTGGATGGTCTAAATGGCTAGCGTGGAAGCTACACCGTTATGGCCAGCGAATCGCAACAGCCCGCCGCACCAGTAAGCGCCCAGCCCCGTGCCGACAGCAGGGAAGGACACTCCCCCCCACAATGAGGTCGCCATAAGACCACTTATTGATTAGTTCAGCGAGGATTCGCAGTCCCACAGCCCCCACCTCGAGCCCACCCACTCCGCCACGACTTTGTTCCAAGCCTGATGAGTCCACCACAACGAAAAGTGGAAACCAAATCACAAACTGACAGAACCAGCCCACCAAAAACAACCAAGCCACACGGGTCCCTCAAACTTCCAGCAACGCAAAAACGATGCAAAACTACACATTCCGCCACCTGGGTAGTCTTGGCCTGGTTTTATCCTCTGCTGAGAGTAAAAAAGAAACACGAATGATAAATATTGGAGAAATTGAGTCTCCTTCACAACGTAAGAATCGAACAACGCAAAACTGCTGAAACAAAACGTTTTGTTTGAGTGAAAGAATCACTGTAAGCAAACAATGCCAAAAGGTGCGCGCATGAAGTCATGGGAGTGTGTGGGATCAAAAATTTGAACAGGTTGTTATTTTTCTACTTCAATGTGACGTTAGTTACTACTTTAAAAAAATCTATATATATAATATCTTTGCTTCTGCAGAAAATCCGCAGCAAACGCCTTTTTTTTACATGTTTAGTATCGGCCACAGTATCGGCCAAATTTTGCCGATACCGATGCCGATACCGATACTCAAAAAATGGCCGATATCACCGATACCGATGCCGATACCGATATATCGGTACATCTCTAGTCATTACAACTCTTCAGTGAATACTTGGCATAAAATGTTATAAAACAGGATCACTAGAATTCTACAGCAAAACTATCATGCTTAAATTAACAAAAAGAAAAACACATGAGATAAAATTCTTAACATAAAAATTCATTTAACAAGCATCGTCAAAAATTTACAACTGACTGATATTTTGCAACAGAAAATTAGTGGAAATTTGACATATGAATCAATAATTTCAAAATAGACAATACAAATAATGCACCACAGAAATTTAGACGATCACCATTCACCAAAATGAATATGTAGCTAGTTCAAAAACGACAACTAAAGAGATTTGAACATATATTGGCTTTATCATCTCTTTAATTACAAAACTCATCACCTGCTAAGTAAATTACAATAACAGTGATGATGGCAATGTTACTCAGTTGAAATAAGGGCTTATTTCGCATCCAGCCAAGATTATAAAAATCACGCAAAATATGCTATTGCAACTAACTTACCTTGCAGTCAGAACAAACAGTAAAAACGAAACTAATTTAGCTATTAAAACTCTCTACATATGACACAAACAACGGTTCAAAACAATTCATTTAACAAGCAACTCTATATCAAGAGAATATCAAAGTAAAATGAAAATTAAATGCATGACAGACGAAGCTGGTTATTGCACAATTCGCTTGTCATGTTTTTCGAACTTTACCAGATTAATTATATTGTGTATTTTACAAATGACAAGCAATGGTCTGGGATTTACAAACTTTCTGCAAAAAAGAGCACAGAATTATTGAATATGCCAGTAGTGAATATGTTTGCAAATATTAATTCTTAGCAGGTGTAGTAGCTCTCATAAGAGGTTTAACAAACAATCGAGTGCAGGCTGCCCAGCATATAAAAGTTGTATATTATATATATTGCACACACTATAAGCATACTGAAGTGTATACTTAGCAAATATAATGCCTATTTAAAGAAATATACAAAAATCTCTGTTGCACCATAATTTTCAAAATTGCTAGAAACCATCGTTGATATTTCAGCAAAATGAAAAAATTGAAAAGGTCTAAATTTTGCAGTTCAGTGAAGCACTCCAAGTTGAATATTTTCTTCGATGTTTAATGTAGAATATCTTTTGCAGCATGCATTTTGTTTGTTGAACCATTCTTGAACAATAGCCAGTTCTTAATGGTGAACATTGCAGGTTGATGCAGTGAGAAACTTTTGTATAGAAAATTCGTGACAGGATAGCAACACTGACTTATCTTTGTGAATTGACCATGTGGGCTGTCATGCTGTGTATATACAATTCATCCTGTGGTAACTTAAAGATCCCAACTGAATAAGTGGTGTTTGACAAGCATGTCACGGACACCCTCTTTCAGTGATTCCTTGGATTGATTTCGCTTTGGCAACTCTCCATCTGGCGGAAGGTAAAATGTGAACTTTGATAACAGCCTGAGTTCACATTTTATTTGAACCCAACCAGGCGAAAGAAGGTATGACCAGGGCTGGTACCACTTTTTAACCACAGGCAAACAGGAACATAACACTTCTAGCCAAAGATGAAGAACTTGCTCATTGAGACCGTGGCAAATGAGTGACCGAAACTTCACATCCATTTGTGCATGAGCGTTGTTGTGACTCATGTTTACAGCTTGAATGCAACGAAAGAGAAGTTCTTCTGGAGTTAAAACTTTCCCATCTTCATCCAGACGATATGTTTTGCAAAGAACAAGGCGTGAAAATACAGAATCAAAGTCCTTCTCTACTTCATGCATTGCTGCCTCTTCAATAAATTGCCATGGGTGGCAAGCACTACCAAGCAACATTGGACGGCGCAACCCATTTTCAAATATAGCTGAAAGTGCAGGGCAAAGACTGCCCCTAACCAAATCAACTATTGACTCATTGACACACCCATCACCAGCTGCAGAATAGGTTTTACTTCTTTCATCAAGTAACTCAACAAACTTAGCAGGAAACCATCCCTGAAGACCGTTTAAGTCACCAATCCAACAGTGCTCATCTTTCATGCTTACAATAGTAATGATATCATTTTTCTTAAAGCCCAACTCATCATCATCACTTCGTTCAAAATCCAGTAACGCTCTTGCTCTTTGGCCCTTATGTTGTGAAACATTCATGTATTCATCATGATCTTTTTTGTGACTTTCTACTGAGTAATCTGCAAAAAGGTCTTCAGAGTTAAACTCATTGCCATCAAACTTTAGAAAGTGGTTCAAGATACACTGAATGGACTGCTTGAGATCAGAAATTAGCTCTGTTTGTTTTATATTTTTTGCTTTCAAGTTTTCAAAGCTTTCATCAATACTTGAACCAGAAAAGAACTTTCCAATAAATGATCTTCTGCGAACCATTTGTTTTCGAGGAATCATGTTCTCACCGAAGTTATTTTTACCCTGTTCAGCTAATAGAAAGGCTTGGTGTTTTGCACGATGTGTTTCTAACACAACAGATGTCAGTGAGCCGATTGTTTTATTGGCAGTTGCAAACAGCAACTCTGCATCATCAATAAGTGACGGAATGTCTGATAGAACATTGAACACGTCAGCAGAATTTTCAAGACCAATTAACTGCTCTTCCTTTAACTTCAGCATTCCAATCGCAACACGAAATAATACAATTGAGCCATCCATGAAAAACAAATCCCATACTCTCAGAAGTATTTTTGTATGGATCACTCCTGCAAACAAAGTTATAAACCAATGTATGCTTATGAGACGAAGTTCAATGTCATGATCTTGAAACAATTTATCAACTTGAGGTAAAAAAAGTTTTATTAACTGCCGCAAGACTCTTTGGTCAGCAGTTACACCAAATAAGTCTTTGGAAAAGTAGCCAACAGGAACAAGATCTTCAACTATCGTGCACATCATCCAAAACACATCTTCTTCTCGCATAAACAACAACAAATGTGCAGCAGTCATACCAATGCCTTGGCAGTAACCACTGTCAGGGTAAAACCAAGCTAGCCCACGCAGTATTCTTCGTAGAGAAGGAACTCCGGGACTATCCATTGTTGAAAAGCAAATGTTATTGGGTATAGTACGCAACAAATCTTTTTCAATAGCTTTTGCTGTGGCTGCATTAACAGCTTCACTTGCAGTTGTGATTTCATCATAGTTTATTGTACTAGAGCTCTTTTTCTGCATAGCTCCTGACAATCGCAACCATACTTCAGATCTCATGCTATGAGGAATTCCAGTTTCCACAAGTTGCATTAACTTGTCTGAACGAAGAATACTGTTTCCAATTTTACTCCATGACAAATCTTCCACATCAGAGTTGAAAGTGAATTCAAGATGTGCCTGCCATAATAACTTTTGTTGTTTATCTTCTACAAAAGGTTCTCCCAATATTTTGTTGCTGTCTGGTTCTGCAGCATCTTCTTCATCCACTCTAAATCCAAATTCGTTATACCTGTATTCTGGTTGTTCAAAGGATTTATCGCTTTGTTTCACAGCATCTACCACAGACTTTGGCAACAATGAAGGTATTACAGCAGACAGTGGACCACCACAAGACATTGGGGAGTCACACTGTGAATTTAAGTCCATGGTTTTCCTAAATGCTTACTAAAACAAAAAAGTATTGATTTAATTTGTTGACATAATTTGTTTCAAGACCTTTATTTCACAGTTTAAGCATGCCATTACAAAAACATTTTATTTAGGCTGTAACCTTTACTATAAACAATCTAAGATACAAGAATACCGAGTGCTCCCATACGACCTCTTGCACTTGATTGAATGCGACCAAAAGAATCCGCCTATTTGGTCAGTATGACGTCACCGAATGGACGCAACTGTTAATGAAAAGGCTGAAAAAAGGAAGGTAAAAAGTGGCGGAATGGAGGTGATAAGTCAAGTCAATTTATTTTGTTTTAACAGCGCCATATATTAACAAACAATCAGAGTAAAATGTAATTGTCAAAGCAATGCATTGTACAACTGTTGGTTAGATTATGGCGCAATCAGGATGGTAGCAAAAGACCATAAGCAGTCATCCAGTCAGCCACCACGCCATCACAGTAAATCTAACTACACATTCATACACACTAGTGTGCAGAGGCAGGCACACTACTTCATTGAATAAAAAGGATTCGCCACTGAGATTGAAAAACAACTGCTGTTGGTTTGAATCTGCATTCTCAGACTGAGTAAGCCGAGGATGAAGATTCAAACCAGCGACCAAGAGTTAACCAACGACCAATAAGTGATTGTGTGCTATAATAGGCTACAGCACTTGCGAAAGTTTTCCTGAAATAACGGGGAAAAACAATTGATAACGCAGAATGCATATGGATTTTTTGACAATTTTACTATGTTTTTACAATAAAAACATTAAACCAACGTCGATTTATCAATATAAGTTCATAGAATGACTTAAAATTCACCAATCTGCATCAATTATATCAATCCATATCCATTCCGCTTTATTACCTCTATTCCGCCGCTTTCCACTTCCTTTTTTTCACCCTTTTTATTAATAGTTGCGTCCATTTGGTGACGTCATTTTGATCACTGCTCTGAGCCAGGTTTGCCAGATTGGCTTTTTTACGGCCAAATTTCACAAATTTGGCCTTTTTTGAAATCGTTTGGCCACAAAACTTGGGTTTGGCTTTTTGGCTTTATTTTGGCTTTTCTTTCATATTGGTTTGGCCGCAAATTACTTGTTTGGCTTTTTTTACTTTTACTGTATTTTGTAAGATTGAAACAACAATGGCAACACTTGTCCTTTATTCTTTCACTGTGGATTGTGGAATTGCTGCTTGTTAACAGTGTTGTCAGATTGGGCGATTTATCTGCAATTGGGCTACTTTTAGTTGGGCTTGGCGCCAAAAAATGTTGGTTTGCGACTGGCGCTTTTTTGGGCTACTTTCAGTTTCTAATTTGGCGCGAGACGGAGCTTAAATTTGGCAGAATTTTAAGTTGTTTGGCAGTGAATTTTGAGTTGGCAGAACTGAATAATTGGTAGAATCCGACCAGCCTTTGAAAATGTTGGTAAAGTTTCGGTTTATTACGGAAAAAATGACGTTATTTTTTTGATTCGGCATGAGGATTGATTTTACTGCCGACCATTAGCAGCTTTGACTGTTGTTACAGCAATGCTGTATTCAGTGGCGTACGCAGGGGGGGGGCATTGGGCCATGGCCCCCCCGCCCTTAAAAATGTTTTAGTAGTTAACGACGTAGATTAAGGCATTTAATATGTTTTGCATTGCTCTGTCAAAGCAATTACTGTAACAATGTTGTTTTATAGACTAAGCCAATACGAAATACATGGCCCAATCCACCTACCCCACCCCAGGTAGGCTATGCCAATGTAGCATAGTGTTCTGTAAGCCTATTATAGTGATTAGTGAGAGAGAAATGGATAAAGTCTAAACTAAAACCATACTGGGATATCATGAAGACGTCTGGGATATCAATGGCCAGTGGCATAGCCAAAGGGGGGGGGGTGGGCCTTGGGGGTTACAACCCCACTTTGGCACGCGTGTGACGTCACGATATTGAGAATGATGCTTTCAGTTTCTTTATGCTTGGGAATGATGGTTTCAGTCTAAAAAAAACTTGCCTAATTTTAAACAAAACTGCATTAAAGAGCGAGTTTTGCCAATACCAAACATTCAAACATGTCAGCCAGGAATTAACAACAAGAAAACATAGAGACTTAGCTTTATTTCCGAATAATGCCGAAGAAAACATGATCTTATCTTTTTGCTATGCCACCTGACAGCACCATTTTACAGGAATATTCATACCCACATTTTTGTTGAAAATGCTCTCAGAATGCACCAAATTCAAAGTAATTTTTCAAAATTTTCTGGGGGAGGCCCCCCAGACCCCCCGCCGCTGGGTGTCGTCTTAGGCGAAAACGCCGTCGGGCTTCGCCCGCCGGTCGTCAAAACTCCCCTTTCGAAATTCCTGGCTACGCTACTCTCAATGCCCCCCCCCCCCCCTTGAGAAAATCCTGCGTACGCCACTGGCTGTATTCATTTTCATCCTGGAGAATGGAAGGACTGACTGGCGAGTGGCGAAAGCGAAATTGCACTTGTATCGAATATCGGAAATTATAGGGTAGTTATGATCTTGGTTTAGTACCGTACGGGAACGTTCAAATATTACGTAACGCTTTTTTCCCGAATTTTTGACCCCCCCCCCTCCCCCATGTAACGCCAACGTAACGCTTTTTTCAATCCCCCCCTCCCCCATGTAACGCTTTTTCACTACGAATTCAGCACAAAAAACTACCATTCCGTACTCGAAAGCGTTACGTAACGTTTTGCTTGAACCCCCTCCCCCCCGATGTGACGCTAACGTAACGCTTTGCATAAACCCCCCTCCCCCTCGAAGGCGTTACGTAATATTTGAACGTTCCCTACCATAATTTTTGAAGCTTTTATTGGTGTCTAAGCTATAAATTAAAGTGGGAAAAATTGAATGTCAGTGGAGAAACTTACTGAATGTAAACTGATCTTCCTTGTATGATTAAAAAACAATGATAGATTCTTGTATTTTTTGTACCAAGGTGTACGAGTTTAAAAATGCTGCAGGGGAGTATAAATTTAGAGAAGTTGCACAATTGGCACTAACAATGTAGCCTATACCAATCAGCAATGCATTACGGTAGTTGAGCGAGCCTTTTCGAGAGTTTCTGCAATCAAAACCAAACTGCGAAATCGTATCGGACTTCAACTTTTGTCAGCAATTGTGAGGATCAGAACTTTGCTGCAACAATTGGAAAAATGCTGTTTGATCCCCGGTCATTAATGCGGAAGCATGACAGCTCTATATATGAAAATGAAGCTTCAGCAGTTGATGATAGAATTTTGTTGGGTGTTGGTTCTTGGTAGTTCATCTGAGTTGACGAGCTTATGCTCGGCAGCCGTGGCCGAGTGGTTAGCGCGTTGGGCTCGCAGTCGAGAGCCTGCATGTTCGACTCCAGCCACCCGCACTTGCTGTTGTTTCTCTGGGCAAGAAACTTTACGATAATTGCCTCTACCTAGTGATCGATTTCGAGTAATGGGTAGTACCAAATTTACGTCATAAATAGAGTAGACAATCGGAAACAGACATTGCCGTCGGCTGCAGCGTGGGTCAGGTGTATGTCGGAAGGCGTACACCGATGCATAGCGCTCAAGTCCGCTTTTCCGCAATGCAGGATAAAGATAAACAAACAAACAAAAAACAAACATTAGCATCTACTATGGAACTATTTGTATCTTGAATTTGAAAATAGGAATTTGTATGAAGTCTGTATAGCATTGGCTCGTCTAAGTTTTTTTCTATTGAACAATGCTTGATTCAATATTGAACATTGTACTTATTGTATGTTGTATTAATGTATGTATTTTGTATCTACACAATCAGCATGATGGACAAAGATGTTGCTTTGTCCATGACTCTTGGGGGCGTGCCCAAAAACCCCCCTAGAAAGCCTGCCCCTTCGTTGCTCAACCGTCGACGTCGCAGCGGCAAATTGGGCTACTTTTAAGTTGCTTTGGCGCATTTTTGGGCTCTTTTTTTTAAATCTGGCAACACTGTTTGTTAATGCGCATGTGCACTGTTCAGAGACGGCAGGGCAGAGCCGCAGACTGGACAGCATGTGCAAGGATGAAGTCTTGCTCTTTTGGCGATGCTTGTTAATTTTTTTAAAGTGACTATTTTGTCAGGCTATTAATTAAAGTATCGTATTAATTCAGTAGCGTAGCCAGGAATTTTGAAAGGGGGGGGGGGGGTTGACGACCCAGCGGCGGGGAGTTTGGTGGGCCTCCCCCAGAAATTTTTGTAAAATTACTTTGAATTTGGTGCATTCTGAGAGCATTTTCAATAAAAACGTGGTTACGAATATTCCTGTAAAATGGTGGTGTCTGGTGGCATAGCAAAAGGATAAGATCATGTTTTCTTCGGCATTTTTCCGAAATGAAGCTAAGTCTCTATGTTTTCTTGTTGCTAATTCCTGGCTGAGATGTTTGGTATTGGCAAAACTTGCTCTTTTAATGCAATTTTGTTTAAAATTAGGCAATTTGTTTTAGACTGAAAGCATCATTCTCAATATCGTGACGTCACACGCGTGCCAAATTGTAATATTTTAAAAGCCATACAAGATAGTGTTGCAAACAAACAGCACTACAAAAGCAGTAACTTTTTCCGAAAATAATATGTTTATCAAATCACTAATGAGATAGCTGTGCTGGCTTGCTGTCAGTGAGTTTTTGAAATCGAGGCGTTATTTTGCTTAGGCATAGCCACATGTCGGCTTTAACTTCCAGCCGGTTTCGCTGTTCAGTTTTCAATACACACAAGGCGCTAAATCCAATCTTACAAAGCCAAGTTGTTGCAAATGGAATCTGTTTTTGAATCCCTAATTGTGAAACTGTGGGATACACTTTGTACATGGAAACCCAAAAGTGGATGTTTGCAGAATCTTTGGGGTATTTGTCTTTGAAGGACGCAAAAGAAATACGGTTTGCTACTTCTGTCGTTATGCCCATAAACTGTTCTGCAACATGGATGGAAAGTTGAGGCAGATCTTTTCAAACAAATGGATCAATTATCCAATCATTTTGATAATTAAGTGTAAGAGATTCTCCATAGTAGTGCACAAACTTTTCGGCAAACTGTTCCAGGTGTCTAATTATCGTTTGCTTAATATCAACTTCATTGCCACAGATATATTGCGTTAGCTGAGCAAATAAATCGTAGCCTACTGATCTCTGGTGACATAACTTTTCCAGAATATGAGTTTTTTGTGGTACCGGGAAGCAGAAACTTTTGCGGCGCGATCAATCACCATAAAACCGTTGCCTTGCATATATAAATTTAGAGAATTCAGAGAGTCAAATATATCGGCAAGGTAAGCAACTTTTGCCTTGAAATTTTCTTGCAAAAACTCCTCGGCTAATCCCACACAGTTCTGTTGCCTCAGAAAGATAGCAATCTCCTCTCGCAAATTACAAACTCACTTCAGGACACGACCTTGTGACAACTACCGCACTTCTGTGTGCAACAGCAATGCTTGATAATAATCAGAATCCACAATAACGAAAACAAATGCCGATTTAGTGGACTTGTTTTGATGAAGTTTACACACTTCACATCATTCAACACTTCGTGCAGCTCTTGAGACAGCTTTTTTGCAGCAAAGCCCTCTCTGTGGAGAAAGCAATAAGTCCATGCAGCACTTGGGGCTTTGTTTTTGATGCGTTTTACCACACCAGACTACGCGTGGTCCAACGTGTGGAAAACTTTATCACAGTTTGTCCGACATACCGGTAGCGTTCGTGACATATAGTTCACGTTACAATATATATCCCGTAACTTTGTCAAGTTAATTTATGTTTGAGACTGAAATTTTTGTTGGGTTTACATTTAATAATAATAATAACAATAATAAAAGCGAGAATTGTTAAAGGGGTAGGCTACTAAAGAAAAAACCTGACTTGGCGATTTTCCACGTTCTTTGTGTTTAACTTGCTACCATAAAACGATTTTCAATAAAATTTTGCCCCATTGCGGTCTGATCAGCATTCCGCGCGTACTTTTATCGGAGCATGGTCAGAGCTTTCAAAACCAGAATGGACCTGAGCAGCGAAGCGTGCGACTACAAAAGACGAGCAATCAGCTGATCACGCAACAGTTGTTACTGCCAGCGATTTAACTGTAGGCTATGTAGTAGCCTATGTATGTATGTACATCAAAACATCAGATTTCAACATCAAAACATCAGACAGTTTGCTCAAAACCTCAGATCTGATGTTAAAGTGCCCCTGACAGGTTGGATCCAAGTATAGTAACTTTTTAAAGCATTTCCTAGCGCAGAATTACACTTAGCGAACTTTTTAATCTTAACCTCGTAGCTCAACTGGTTAGGGCGTAATTTAATAAAACGACTGCTCCGCAGCGCTACCACAGGCGAAACTCCATATTTCACTGCTCTGGGACGACTTTAGTGGTATTACGTCATCCTAAGTGGACGTCGTTAGCGACGGATGAAACAAACGCTTCCTAGATGTAATTGGTGGATCACAGTTTGGTCGGAGTTGGTACAAGCGGTTGCTTTTTTCGAAGATTTATTGGTGTCTGCAGTTTAATAAAACTGTACTGGATACGTTCCTACAAAACCTAAAATATACTTGAAGTGAAAAATGAAGAAATCGTACGAATCATCATTCATATTTAATTCATCATCACTACTCAAAAATAAATAAAAGTTCTCTCTCTCTCTCTCATAATGTGCCTTCAGTTGGCCATTGAAATCCTGTGTAACGGCCATCTGGATCTGGAAAATTGTTTCGGATTCGCCAAACAATGCATGACGGCATCACAATCCGATTGTTGCTTCCGAGAGCATCACCTTGTAGTATAGCCTACACTCCAACATATGCCTGTAGGCATTTTTACTTGAGTGGTAGGCCTATTAACAAAATCATCTTCAGTGAAGTGAACATATACGACTAGTTTTGTATGGCCCATCCCACTTTCGAACACTTGAAGAAAACTTTGACCATTTTTTTCTCAGTAGGCCTACCTTGTTTTGTGGGAAAAGAAAGCACACGGTCTTTGTCACTGACAATGTCACATAAACAGCAATTTGTAGGCATTGCCTCAATCATAAATTAAAGGTACTGTTTGTGAAATACTGTTGTTACACTGCAAATGGCTATAGCCAGATTAGGACAAATAAAAAAGTATGAAAATTGTAGCCCTATGAAACTGCAATTTCAATTGAATTGAGATGCTGTTTGATAAAAGTAAACTCAACCTATTTGATCGAAACTTGATAGTAATAATAAGTTCACTTTTTCATTTCGGTAATTCTTAATTTGCACATGCTTTAGACCAACAGAGCCCCACACATTCACGTTTTGCAGTAGCCGTACTATACTTTACCAAGTGATCACAGAGAAAAAATGTATCTTTCCCGCTTACTGTCACAGCGGTGTTGCCGTTTTTATTTTCGCAATTGAGTGAGTGCCAGATTCGCCGATGTCAACGAAAGTTTGCAAGCATGTAACTTAGTAGCCTGTTGATATTTTTTACGATTTGTTGGTCAGGGAAGTTTGTTAGTGTCATCTTTTTGGTATCTTAGGTAAATTTAGCGAATTTATTTACCTGTCAGAGGCACTTTAAAACATCAGATGTGGTGACGTGGCTTTTGTTATTGCTGTCTTTCGTGACGTATTCTCGAGCAGTGTTTGCACTTTTTGGTCATTTTGAAAATAAATGAAACATTGGACTTTGGGCCTTGCTAGCGCCATTGAAAACAATTTTTTTTCGTTAATTTTTTTTGAAATGTATTCTTGAATGTTCAGTTTACGCATTTTAATGCTTAATTCCCGTTTGGAAATTTCATTTAGTATACCTTTAAAACTTCTTGCACTACGATCATGCTACAAAGCTTTCCGATGTCTCGACATGAAACGCTTCATGACTTGTGTTTATATTTTCCAGTTTTCTGATCGATCTCTTCACGTTTTAAATTTTTTTATTGTTATTTTTTTCGCCCAAGATACAATATGCCTGAAAAACAAGCGACCTAAAAAAATTATCAGGCGACCCAACTTTGGGTCGCGACCCATGAGCTGGGAACCACTGACCTAGTTGACTGCTTACAGCAAAAACCTAACGCTTAGAGACCGCTCAAATATTACGTAACGCTATCAAGGGGTAAGGGGGGGGGGTTTATGAAAAGCGTTACGTTAGCGTCACATCGGGGGGGGGGGGGGGGTTCAAGCAAAACGTTACGTAACGCTTATGAGTACGGTACGGTAGTTTATTTGTGCTGGCTGGTATCGTCGTTTGGATACTAAATTAAGCTGAAATCATATCCAACAGCACCTATTCAGCACCAACAAAATCTCCATCAAGTATCAACTACGATACTGTAATTCCCGTAATTCCATACAGGTTCTAAGTCAGGGACGGACAACATACGGCCCGCGGGCCGGATCCGGCCCGCGACGGGATTTTGAGCGGCCCGCCGACAGTTTCCGGTCTTTACATAAAATGTGGCCCGCGGCCACACTCTGCCGCAATCCACCACTAGGCCTACTTGCTTACTACGTCAAATAATAGTGACTGTTGGTTATTTTCTAGTTTTTGGATTATTTGTTTTCGGTATGTAGTCAAGTGACAAACATGTTATGTTCTGTCATAAACGGGCCTTCCATTCTTTTTCTTTGTCTCTTGTGAGAATCTCTTTCAGTCTCAAGCCGGAAAAATAGATCAAAGTAAAATTTGGCTGATTAGTGTAATAATTAAACTGGGAACGTAGGGGAGAGTGGGGTTGGTTGAATCGGGGGTTGGTTGAATCACGGTCGACTGCGCTGAGACTAAAACCATTGAACCGAATCTGATAACTTGTTTCGCGAGGCATGGCCATCATTTCAGCATGCTGCAACGCACAAGTTTCGAAGTTGGTGTTTAGTTGGCATTTTTGAGTACCCCCATATTTTATAGCTGTTTGTAACACTTCAGTGTTGTTTGTATTTTTCGTTTAGCGTTAGTTAGATAGTGTGCAGATGAGAAAGTGGAAGTTATTTTTGTAGCCAGTTTGCTAAGTGTTAAGAAATCAGTAATGACGGCCAAGTTCAAACTCAATATAAAATAGCTTTTACTCTTATTTTCTGTGATATCTTGGTGGGGTTGGTTGAATCACGCGATTCAACCAACCCCGTTATATTTTTACCTGCTGAAGTCATTAATCAGAGATGAGTCAAATAATCTGTCAAATAAATCTACTAACCAATGTAATCGTGTTCAAACGTCTGTGATGTCACAGAGCATTGGCGTTGCCGATGAGCCACCAACATCGAACGAAAGCTCAATTTCTGAGGTGCAGGGTCTGTTGGCCGCCTCAAGCGATGAGGAACCGGTCAATACACCTTCAACCTATCGTTCATGTGGGAAAAGACTCGCATTGACAAGTCCAGGAATTAATTCAATGCCATTCAACCCTGAAATGGTGCATGCGTTCCTCAAGGCCCCTGTCAAAACAGGTAAAATAAATGGAGGAAGAAAACGCCTCAAGTGCGCGATACTGACGGACATGCCAGAAAACAAAGCAATTGAGCATAGGACTACTAAGAAGCCTAAAAAGAAGAGCAAGATTCAATCACAAGAAAAAGGAAACAGACGTTCAGCAGCTACTGTAGATGAAAGAGCATGGCTATGCAACCAGAGTGGAGAGAATTACAATAACAGTGTTGACAGAGAAGCTTGGGTGAAATGTATCGTAATAGGCTCATGAGCTCTGTACAGATAGGCTGTTTATTAGCACAAAATGTATTAAACTGTTTTGCTTGTTTTCGTGGAATGCTGTAAATATTTTACCATTAAGTTAGTTTGTAGTTATTCGAAATAATGTGTTATGTTATACAACACAACAAGGAGTTCTTTAACATGATTAATGAATGATTCAACTAACCTCACCATGTGATTCAACCAACCCCGTTGTCTCAAAAAATAGTACTTTTTTTGAAATTTGCACCAATTTTAACTGCTTTGTAATATCGATATGAAACCATTTTCATATAGTAGAGTGTATGTCCTAGTATCAGCATACCAAGTTTCACTATGATCCGTAGTCTGTGGCGCCCACAAGCGGAATAAAACCTTAAAAAGATTCAACCAACCCCACTCTCCCCTATACAAATAATAGTGATTGTTGCTTAAACTTTAGTTCTTTGTGTTTTAGTTTCTTTGTTTTCAGTTAGAATTAGATTTTGAATTTGCACTAAGTATTTTCCTATGGATTTTGCTAAGAAACGTAAAGTTAAAAAAGAGTGTCGCGAATTTAACAAATATGCTCAAGCGCTTTTTCACACAAGTCGGCAAGAAAGCAGTAGGCTACCGTATGTTTGCTTTGCAATGAAAGTGACAACTTTGATCGACCACAGATGTCTCATTGACTTCAGCAGCTATTGAAGTACATTACGTTAATAAATTCATTAAAGACTGTTTTTGGTCTTTATGCTTTAAACTTAAAGGTGCACTGCAACGAAAATACATGACTTTTGTATTTGTAGATCTTTCTGAAATAAAACGTTTTTCAACAATTTTTTTATTTTTTGTGTTGCCATTAATTAAAAAACTTTTTTTGATTTGAATGATTTTGATTGGTCAAAATTTTTGATGTTGTGATTGGCTGGCAACGCCACATCCAAGGTCTACTGTTTTGCGTGCAAACACAAGGAACAAATCGCGTAGGCTACCGACCGGGATGCGTAACTACATCCGCTTTTTGCTCATCCGCAACATTAGAAGGGTAATTTTTTTTTATTTACAAAATAATGTATTTTTTATGGGTTATATAAAAAGAGTGAAGTTGGTTTTGAAGTAATTTAAAGTTTTTAGTTGAAAGCAAGCCAGCAGCAAAGCGTGAAAAAAATGTCAAATTGGCAATTTACCCTTCTAATGTTGGCGGAACAACGGAGTTGCGCGTCCCTGTTACCGAAACAGCGAACAATTTTGTGCTAAGGGAGTTTTTACGCCCTTAAAATGGTGGCTTCTTGTATGGCTCCCGGTTGTACTAACCGGGGAATCGTCAAAGGGGTATCCTTTTATCGTTTACCTCTGAATAATGACGACAAGCTGAAGAAATGGATCTCGGCGATGAAACTCAAAGACCCACCTGTAAACAAGCACTGACGTGTGTGCAGCAATCATTTTCTGGCCAACGATTACCAACGTGATCTACAGGCAGAGCTACAAGGCACCAAGTCCAGACACCTGCTCATCCCTGAAGCTGTTCCTTCTGTCTTTGATTTTTCAAGATATGTGAAAGCCACTGTCAATGCAGTAGCCTACCCACAAAACTCGATCGACCTAGGTACAGGTCTGTGAGTACGATCGGGCGTTTGGATTGGATCGAATAGCAAAGCGAGAAAACAACAAGACTTTGAAACAGTTTTGGTTTTGGCTAACACAGAGTCATTCTCCTGGCAACATTCGCTTTCGATTATTGTCGGCATGATGGCACAATTACCACACATAGGCCTACACTAATGCAAATTTTCCATCCGCTTGCTGTAGGCTACTAAACGTTTTCAGTAGGTACATAACGTTTTAATTCCAAAAAAAGAATATAGCTAAAATTTCATGTCTTAAACGTAAGCTTCAGGTGCATACAAACTAGGGACGGTACATTACCGGACGCGCAACTCCGTTGTTCCTTCAACATTAGAAGGGTAAATTGCCAATTTGATATTTTTTTTACGCTTTACTGCTGGCTTGCTTTCAACTAAAAACCTTAAATTACTTTAAAACCAACTTAACTCTTCTTATATAACCCATAAAAAGTAAAATATTTTGTAAATTACAAAAAAACGTAACCCTTCTAGTGTTGCGGATAAGCCAAAAGCAGATGAAGTTTCGCATCCCTATGATCTACAATCTCTAATACAAACCAAGATATTTTATCAGCACGTGTTTCCACGTCATAATTTTGATATAAACTGGCAAAACGGGCTTTGTAATGGAAAAGCGTCACGTGGAGAGGGGGGTTGACAAAAACGTTACGTTGGCATCACATGGGGGAGGGGGGGGTCAAAAAATTAGAAAAACAGCGCTACGTAATATTTGAACGCTCCCTTACAGGAAAGTCTTTTGTTCGAGTTATTCGGCGGCACCCTGTAGAACTGATTTGTAGTTACCATTTGGTCACAGCGGTAAACCATAATCTCTTCGTGGGAAAATTGTAACATAAGATTCCCGGATCCGTTCGTCTGTATGTAATGACCGAAAGAAACACTCTTTTGAAACCGTCTATTCAAAAATTGTATTTCTGTAAAAATAACCACCTGGCTGTCGAAATTGGGAAGCAACACCGTACACCACTAAAACTTGTCACTACAACAAACAACTTACATAAAAGACGGAACTTTCGTCCAGCTGACAAGCACTAAGCAAAACAGTTAAACATGCGACCAACCTCTTCAAGCAACAATTTTAAAATGACGAGAATAGATTGTAATATTTCAAACTCACGTAAACAGTTACTGTGACGTAATAGTGAAACATTGTCAAGCAATTCAAACAGGTGTTCAAAGGTGATGATGCAACGTTTCATCAGGTCTTACGAACGATGGTGCAATATTGGCTCATTTTTTAGGAAAAATTCCATGACGTAATACGCTAAGATTCAGTAGACCTGAACGGTTTTTATATGACGTTTGATTTGGTGAACAATTGTCTGGAACACCATTCCAACAGCTGTCAACTCTTAACATGACTGGGAAATTTAGCTGTACTGACTAGGCACAAATTACCATTAGGCCCTACTAGCTGCAAAGCAAACCGTTGCTAGTAGCTTGTTACACTTTGAAAATCACATCAGCAGTTCAAAAACACTGTCTGCATTAGTTTCTACATCACTAGTGTTAGCTTCAAGCTTCCAACAAATGAAACCAATTCTTTGCAATAAAAATATCTCCTTTAAGACAAGGTCTAGAGTTTTGAAATGCTACATTTATCCTGTTTTTCACTACAACTCTGAAACCTGGAATATATCGGGTGTAACCTAATTCGTACCATGAACAATTCGTACCGTCAGTTCGTGCCTTGAAAAGATCGAGAGAAAAAAATTAAAGAAAGCCGAAGTCGCTGATCGCAGTTTCCGCAAGGTTAAGGTATCGGTTAGGTATCGGTAGTTAGGGTATCGGAGTATCGGTATCCGCAAACAAACAGACTGAAAAGTTCGAGAGAAAAAAATAGAACATTGCTGATCACAGTTTCCGTTTTTCTGCAGTTTTCGCAACATTTTAAAATTTCTGGTACGGTAATGATCCTAAGAATTTGCCGAAGTCGCTGATCGCAGTTTCCGAAGACATTTTAAAAGGATTAGGGTTGATCGGAGTTTCTGCAACCATTTCAAAAAGGGTTAGGGTGTTTCCGCAAACAAACAAACTGAAAAGATCGAGAGAAAAAAATAGAACAAAGTCGAAGTCGCTGATCGCAGTTTCCGTTTTTCCGCAGTTTCTGCAAACATTTTAATATTTTCGGTGATGATCCTAAGAGTTTGCCGAAGTCGCTGATTGCAGTTTCCGCAAACATTTTAAAAGGGTTAGGGTTGATCGGAGTTTCCGCAAACATTTTAAAATTACTGGTAACGATCCTAAGAGTTTTTGTTTGTTTGCGGAAAACTTTAAAATGTTTGCGGAAACTGCAATCAGCGACTTCGGCTTTTTTTAATTTTTTCTCTCGATCTTTTCAAGGTACGAACTGACGGTACGAATTGTTCATGGTACGAATTAGGTTACATCCGAATATATTAACAAAAATGGCTAAAAATTAATGCTTTTGAAATGTGGTGTTTCCGTAGAATGCAACGCATTTCATGGATGGCAAAAAAAACAAATAAAGAAATTTTACACCAAGTGAACCAAACCAGAACTCTGTTAAAAAGTATGAAAACAAGACAATATAAATTTCTTGGCCATGTAATAAGAAAGCAAAAAGTGGAGCATCTCTCTTTATCTGATAAAATTTTTGGAAAGCGGGCACCTGGCAGACAAAGACAAACACATCTGAAGCAATTTAACAACAAGGCAGAAACAATCATTCATGCAACATACAATAGGAATATTTGGTCTAGTTATTCATCTGAGGGTGCAACCTAGTTCGTACCCTAAACAGTTCGTACCCTGAAAAGATCGAGAGAAAAAATTAAAAAAAGCCGAAGTCGCTGATCGCGGTTTAAAAGGAAACTGCGGTTAGCGGAAACTGCAGAAAAATGTTTGCGGAAACTACGATCAGCGAGGGTTAGGGCATAGATATCTAACATGCGGTATAGATATGCAACTCAGTGGTGCATAACGATGTTTGAAGGCTAACAGCGTAGCTATGGCTGTATGCATTGACTTCAAACTTGGCACAGCAAAACAACTTTATTTTTAATATATTTTTTGGGATTTTGTTTAAATAAAACTTTCTTCGTTTTCAAGTTGACGTATGGATTGCTTGTGATGACGTCATATTCTCGTTCCGCATGGACTGCTTTATGGAGATTCTGGCGATTGAAAACAAATCACAGTCACAGAGGGTACCTCTAAATACCCATTGTCAGGCATTGTCGGCTTTTTGGGGGGTTGTGGAGCATTTTCAGGGGTTGTCGAACATTTTCAGGGGTTTCAGGTATTGTAGAGTAGACTAACTACTTTCAGGCATTGTTGGGAATTTCTAGGCATTGTGTAGGATTTCCTGGCATTGTCGATCATTATCAGTGGTTGACAGGCTTGTGAGGCATTGTCGAACATTTTCAGGCATTATCGAACATATTCAGGGGTTGTCGAGCATTTTCAGGGGTTGTCAGGCATTGTAGAGTAGCTAGCCTACTTTCAAGCATTGTCGGGAATTTCCAGGCATTGTCGATCAATATCAGTGTTTGACAAGTTTGGTAGTCATTATGGAACATTTTCAGGCATTGTCGAACATTTTCAGGGATTGTCGAGCATTTTCAGGGGTTGTCAGGCATTGTAGAGTAACTACTTTCAGGCATTGTTGGGAATTTCTAGGCATTATCCAGGATTTCCAGGCATTGTCGATCAATATCAGTGTTTGACAGGTTTGGTAGTCATTATGGAACATTTTCAGGGATTGTCGAACATTTTCAGGGATTGTCGAGCATTTTCAGGGGTTGTCAGGCATTGTAGAGTAGTTACTTTCAGACATTTGTTGGGAATTTCCATGCATTGTCTAGGATTTCCAGGCATTGTCGATCAATATCAGTGTTTGACAGGTTTGGTAGTCATTATGGAACATTTTCAGGGATTGTCGAGCATTTTCAGGGGTTGTCAGGCATTGTAGAGTAGCTACTTTCAGGCATTGTTGGGAATTTCCAGGCATTGTCTAGGATTTCCAGGCATTGTTGATCATTATTAGTAGTTGACGGGTTTGTCAGGCATTGTCGAACATTTTCAGGGGTTGTCTAACATCGACAATGCCTGGAAATCCTAGACAATGCCTTGAAATTACCGACAATGCCTGACAACCTCTGAAAATGCTCGACAACCCTTGAAAATGTTCGACAATCCCTGAAAATGTTCGACAATGCCTGAAAATGTTCCATAATGACTACCAAACTTGTCAACCACTGATATTGATCGACAATGCCTGGAAATCCTAGACAATGCCTGGAAATGCCCAACAATGCCTGAAAGTAGCTACTCTACAATGCCTGACAACCCCTGAAAATCCTCGACAACCCCTGAAAATCCTCGACAACCCCTGAAAATGTTTGACAATGCCTGAAAATGTTCTATAATGCCTAACAACCCCATCAACCACTGATAATGTTCGACAATGCCTGAAAATGTTCCATAATGACTACCAAACCTGTCAACCACTGATATTGATCGACAATGCCTGGAAATCCTAGACAATGCCTGGAAATGCCCAACAATGCCTGAAAGTAGCTACTCTACAATGCCTGACAACCCCTGAAAATCCTCGACAACCCCTGAAAATGTTTGGCAATGCCTGAAAATGTTCTATAATGCCTAACAACCCCGTCAACCACTGATAATTATATCATAGCCGTAGGAGATGGGGGGGCAGGGGGGGCAGTCGCTCCCCCGTTGAAAAAAAAATGTCGCAAATTTGGGCAAAAATGTCAAGTTATTTGGGAAAATCAATCTTACCATGATGTTTCGAAGTCTCACCTGTTTATAGACTTTATATAATTATTATAATTTATGAGATGCATTGATATTTTTCAATGAATGTAAAATGCATTACCGGTATCATCGATTTTAGAAACTATTGCATGTGGTATTGCAATCAGGGCATTTAAATGATAAGTTTCGATTCTAAAACTGCAAAAAGTAACTGTAAAAGAGCACAGTTGGCAAACAAATGTAAGTTTATCACTGATTTTCACTAAAACATAGGCTGCATTAGATATATAAGATTTATAGGCTTGCTGGGTAGCCTACTGGTAACTTTTTGAGAGTTTTTTCTTGGGTTTTTTCCTTAATATCCTACTACTGTGATGTAGTTGTTTGTAAAAATCATTTGGGCAAAAATATCTAGTTATTTGAATCAATTAATTCATGGCTGTGGTTATATTTACACTATAATAGTGTAAATATAGCCATAATAGCGTTGGCAGATAAGGAATTCTGCCCTAATTTGAGAAAAGTTAATCCTAACTCTGGCAACACCTTTTACAAGCAAGCATGGCAACAAGTGTGTAAAAATAGCCACTTTGTTAATTTTTACCAAGAGTTTTCAACATTTTACCAGTTTTGTAACTTTATTGTGTTGCACTTTGTATGAAATACATTAACATTTTTCTTTGAATGTAAATGTAGCATCGACAATTTTGAAAACTTTTGTATATGGTATAGAAATTTGGGCAGAATGTAACTTTCGATTCACTATCTGAAGAAAGTAAATGTAAAATAATGCATTTGGTGAGCTGATGTAAGCTTATTACAGATATTCATTAGGATATACAGTATACAGTACACACACTAGCTTACATTTTTTCATTGGTAGAATTTTAAAACCCTACTGGATTGTTGTACTAATGTAGTTCTATGAGCAAAATTATCTAGTTATTTGATAAATTACTGTTGGTAATGTGGTCTGTAATCTGTGGTGGCAAGGATTAAGTTTGAAGTTACTACCTGGGAGTCGCTTTTCTTCAGTGCTTGCAATTTGAGTAGCTGCTTCATAATGAAGTAAGAATATCACAATATCATTCTAATGATATTCTGTAAGAACATTGAGTATGATTTCATTGTAATATGATATCAATATTTGTGATATTAAAAGTAGTTTTGTTCAAAGGTGCAAGTTTGAAGTGCATAGCATCATAAACTGTCAAATTCTTTTTAGGCTATAGGCCTATAGTGTTTGAAGTAGCATGGATTAAGTAATGTTACTGGTTTGATAAGTAAATAGGTTGTCATTCTAGATTTTTTTCAATGCAAATTTACAAATACTGAGTCTTTGGACTATCTTTATATTGAAAAGATTGAGCTACTCTTTTTCTGGCCTTTTAGTGAAGTTAGGCTGGAGATTTTCAAATAATCTGACGACAAGGATAACCTATTCATTAATTGTTACCCGGTTATTGCTGTAAGTCAGTTTAAATTGTTGTAGAATCCAGCTAGGCTTAATATATATTTTTGTGCCACATAAGAGAGCTTCAATTTAATCGTTTATTTAATTAGGACACAGACAGGTCTATGAATGAACGTTAAAGTTAAGTTAGCCTTGTTTTGCTGTTGTAGCCTATGTTATGTTGCCTGTGTTTTCGTACACAGTCAAGTTGATGCCTGTAGAGTTATTAAATGCACTACCTCAGAGATTGTGAGTAATTTTGTGCTTTTGAAATATATACGCAAAGATAAAATTTGGGCAAACTTTGAAAAATTTGGGCGAATTTTGTTCGCCCCCCCAAAATGTTTTACTCTCCTACGGCTATGATTATAATGATCGACAATGCCTGGAAATCCTAGACAATGCCTGAAAGTAGCTACTCTACAATGCCTGACAACCCCTGAAAATGCTTGAAAATTTCCGACAATGCCTAACAACAAGCCTGTCAACCATTGATAAGTAGGTAAAGACCTTTTTTGGAGCTGTAGTTCCAGGACAAGCTGAAGTTTTATTCAATTAATCTACTGAGTGTTACCAAAATGAAAGTTACTGCTGGCTACCGAAAGCTGTGCTATAGCATTTGGTAGCCTAGTTATGGTGTGTACCAAACATTAAAATTGTCTTGGTTTGGCGGTTGGATCCGTGATGCTAATGAAGCTGTCTCAGCAGGGGGGAGGATGCCCCCTGCCCTCAAATTTTCTCTGGATGGGGGCAATGGTGCCCTTTTAAGGTCATGTAAGCTACCCGGTACTTCAAATTTTGCAATATAGGCTAACAACTTCTGGTATTCGCTTTTAGCCAAATTATAGGGCCTATAGCCTACAGTAGTACAGTAGGTCCACACAAATTATCCCGTGGACACATTTTATACTTTGCAGCAGATTGTGATGCTATGAATGTGAAATTTACCTTTCGTTTCTTGTTCAAGCTATTGCAATTATTCATCTGTCTCACATTTCGACTTTCATGGCTAATAGCGGTAAACCGAACGAGTTGCCCAGCATTATCGCTATATCTCATCCTAAAACTCTCGTCCTAAAATTGTTCCGGCGCCCCTCTATCTCAGGTTTGTAAACTGCCTACAACAAGCTTTAATGAGTCACTGGAAATAAGCTTAAATGATAGTTCCAACGATCATGAAACAGAAGTTGCATAACCTACGTGAAGAAAGATTATTGTCTTAATTTTTCATAGTAGGCTATTCTGTGAAAAGTTGAAATATACGCCAAACAAAATATTCCAAAGGAGCTCAAAAGCCACCACTCGCCAAGCCCAAACCGTACAATAATAGCCTACCATAGATACGCTAACCAAGCTGGCAACCTTGATTGTTGATTGTGTCCATAAAGTCAGTCGAGCGTGACGATAATTCCACGATTGCTGAGTTGCATATCTATATGTAAGATATCTATGTGGTCACAGCGGTAAACCATAATTTCTTCGTGGGAAAATTGTAACTTAAAGTTCCCGGATCCTTTCGTCTGCATATAATGACCGAAGAAACACACACTTGAACTTCTTTTCAAAAAGTGTATTTCTGTAAAAATTAGCCCACGGCTACCGAAAACGAGGGGGTGCAACGCGTACACCACTGAAAACTGTCACTACAGAACAGATTACTTGGATAAAAGATGGAACCTTTGTCCAGCTAGCAAGCACTAAGCCAACAGTTAAATGTGCGGCCAACTTTCAAACAATCATTTTACGAATGAATCAGAAAAGATATCAATATCTCAAATTCACGTAGAAAGTAACTGTGACGCAATAGTGAAATCAATTGTCACGCAATTCAAAACAGGTGTCCAAAGCTAGTGAACCAATGCATTCATGTTTAAACAGGCCCAAACAGGTTTGAAACAAGTCTATGAACAATGGTGCAATTTCGGCACACTTTCCAGCAACTTCCATGACGTAATATTCAGTAGACTTGAACGGTTTTATATGACGTTTGATTTGTACAGAGATTGGCCGTAACATAGCGGCCCCTAGTTATGACAGTCTAACATGGCATAACTAAAAAAGAATTGAAGGACAATCGTGAGCCAATGAATAAAACACACGATACACAAATTGTTTGAGTCACTCACGTTAAGTTAATACGCAAATACAAAGGGCATGCAAAGAATGAACAACAATAAGAATACGCGACGATACATGAAATTGGTACCATAGGTACACGCTAAATGACGCTATATACAATAGTTGCGATAATAACCGACTGTTCCGGGCTCAGACAAGTATCGGCCACCGCAGACAAAACCAGGCTCAAACCCTAACACTTAGGTGTTCTTTACGGGGGCGAGGCACGAAATATCCCTCAACACGTAGTCTACTTTCACTTTCCCCGTACTCTCATCATAGTTGCAGACGGCAACTTTGGCTCTACGAACCACAGGCTTCCCTTTCCTAATTTGTGGAACTACCTCATGCACCCTCCCAAGTTGATACTTTCCACGTTTACCAATGTCTTGGAGAGAACCTACCACTACAAGTTGACCAGGCTCCAAATTCTCGGCCATTTTTAGCCATTTTTTCCGGCCCTGAAGACCTGGCAAGTAAAAATCGATCCATTTATTCCAAAACTGCTGAGAAAGTGACAAATTGAACCGATAATCCCTTCTTAATTGGTCACGATCATGTGGTTGCCCAACAGCACAGTATGGGTCTAAGTATGGGGTCAAAAGTGAGGCAGGGGTGATGACAGTAAAATCCCTAGGGTCGTCACTCAAAGGTACCAAAGGGCGTTCGTTCACGATCCGAACGGCACTACTGGTGTACGTAAGCAGTTCAATAAAATTGGGCTTACGAATTGAAGAGTCCAAAATGTGAAAAAAGTATTTGGTCACATCAGCCATGAAACCAAATCTTTCAAGCCGAAATCTAGCCAAGACATCTGTCAGAGGGTTTAACAAGGCAGACAAGTCAGGACAAGAAGACATTACATCATTTACACAAGTTCCTCGGAATTCAAATTGTTTTAAAGCCTTCTTCTTTAAATCAGCAGCTCTATCTGACGCCAACACAAAATTGTTGGGTAAATCAATATCTTCCTTCAACGGAACAGGTATCTCAAATCGACCATCTTTCAACTCAATATTCGGTGCGACAAGTTCTCTAGCCAAAATATCATTGCGAGACAATTCACAGGTTTCATTTTGCAAAGTCAAATCCTGAATGACTTTATTCAGGTCTGCTATTTCCATATCGCGAGACTCAATTTTACGCTGAAAGCCAGAGATGACATCCGACTCTGAAGACGTCTGCACTCTGCACACTTTAGCAACGCTTTCAACTAAGGGTGACTTACCACCACAAGCCAACCAACCGAGAGGAGTGAGCAAAGCATGCGGTTCACTACGATTGTCACCAACACGCTCTTCTTTTGCACACATCAAATAAGCGTTGTCGTTGCCAATCAGTACATCTACAGTACTACAATCATTCAAATGAAACATATTCACGTCATGAAAATGACGGAAACCACTTAAATCTTGTTTATGGGGTAAAGTTTTAACATCGTCAGCCCAATCTGGGTTAACCACCGAAGTTATATCACAAAACAGTTCATTCGTCTCTAACGACTGAATGTTGAGTTTAACAAGTTCAGCACAAGTAGGTTTCTGACCAGCCAGAGTATCCATTTTAAACGACGCTTTATCATACGGTTTAAGACCAAGTTCGCACACCAAGTCACTCGAAACAAAGGTCAACTGCGAACCAGGATCATGCTGACAATACACCAACTTCGATTTGCCAGTCATTGGATTCAAAACACGAGCAGCAGTAACGCGGTTAAAGGCTGCTTTAACATTTCCAATCTTAACATTACGCACAGGAACTCTGGCACCAGCATCATCTTTACCGACCGAATCCAGAGAATCACGTGACGTCACATAAAAATCATGCAGAAGAAAATAGTGTTTCCTATCGTTGTTAGGCCCACACTGACGACAGTTGTTTGCATGATTACAGTCCTTAACCATATGCTGGCGCAAACAGTTCAAGCATTTGCCAGCTTTCACAATGACATCTCTCCGACCTTTAGGTGTCAAGCGCAAAAATTCTTTACAATTAGACAAAAAATGATATTCAACTTGACCACGTGACGAACAACAAAAACATGCCGGTATGTCACTACGTCTGGCCACACCGCCGCGCGGTGCGCCAACAGCAGTCGAGTACTGCGAACTCCCTGAAATCACATTATCATGGGGTTTTACAGACGTCTGCCTAACCGGACATGAAGGCAATTTTCCTTTGCCAAACTTTTTAAAATGCTGCGACTCACCAGAATCGCCCATTAGCATAATGCTAAAATCAGTCGACTTGCGCGTTTCCTCCCGTACTACAAAATCAAACAAACTCTGAAAGGTAGGTTCCTCAGTGCTACCATACTGATCACCTAAAAAGTCAAGATAACGCTGCTTAGCGTCAAACGGGAGTCGCTTAGCCAAATCCAAAACAAAACGTCCTTCTAATTTATCACGCTGACCATAAGCTTTCGCGTAAAGCAAACACTGCGACAATTCATCTTTAAACTCTTTCAAATCACTGGAAGAGATAGAAGTCAATTTGCTACCATAGCGATACTTTCTAATTTCTGGTTCTGCGAAAAGACCTCCACGAACTCCAAAACGTTGGGACAAGCGAGCTAACGACATTTCTATCCTGTCTTCCTCTGACAAGCCAGGAGTGTCAGAAACCAAATTAGCAATCGTTTGTGCAGCTGTTCTAACACAAGCTGCTTGCAACAAAGTCAAACGAGTTCCCTTAAAGGGCGAAGCTGCCATCAAGGCCATAACACGATTTTTAAAGAAGACAAATGGCATATTATTACCATCGTAACCAATCAAGGCCGCCTTATCGAAGAACGTCCTACTATTTTGGTATTCAAAAAAGCAATCCTGCTGTTGAGAACTCGATTTAGCGGGAGAAGACAAGCTATATCCCTTAAGGGGCTGAGTGGGCTCAGTCACATGCACAGCCCGATCACGATCCTCACACACGTTAAAATCAGGAGACACGATACGCCTCTCACAACCACCCAAATTACGTGTAGCTGGGCGATCAAAAACTAGCGGCGCAGAAAACTGTGAAGGGGGCAAAGCATTACTGCTAATGGCGGCCCCGTGACCTGTACGCTCTGGGGTAGGAGTTCGGTTGTAATTTGCAGACCTTGGCTCTACAGCCTTCGGAAGACCCTTAGCCGCGGCCCCGAGACCTCCTGAAACAGCTGGAAAACATGTGGATTGTACAGGTCCACTTACAGATTGAACAGGCGTCTGGAAAAGGTTAGGTAAATTAAACTGCGATTGATGTTCACTTCTGGAATGCCTAGAAGAGCCCTTCCTAGAGCTACGCCGGGAGCCCAACTCAGAACGATATTCAGCTAAAGCTACCTCCTTACGTTGTTCAGCCCTCAACTGTGCGTCTTTGAGTGCGAACTCAGCAGCTCTCGCTTCGGCTTTCGCGGCAGCCTCAGCTCGTACGGCCTCAGCTCTCGCGGCGGCCTCAGCTCGAATGGCCTCAGTTCTCGCGGCGGCCTCAGCAGCTCTCGCTTCGGCCTCAACTCGTATGGTCTCATCTCTCGCTATGGCCTCGGCTTGGATCTGGAGCTCCTCTCGTCTTAGCTGTAAGTTAATTTGTGCAACTATCCGTGACGAGCTCTCAGACATCCTAGTGCTTACATTTGAGGCGCTATCCTCAGGATGTATGTCAGCATCCAACCTATCTGAGAACTCACTTTCTTTTTGTTCGAAGTTATTTTTTAACGAGTTAAATTCGGGATCTACCCTATCACGAAGTTCTGCCAAGATTGCAGAGTTAACAATTTTACTCAAAAGAGCATGGAAATGCCGTAATTCCTCTTCTAAAGTAGATAACTTAGATCTAAAAATTAACAGTTCCTGCTTATCACTCAAAGAACCTAGGGCTACAGAAAGTTTCCCAATTTGAGTCAAAATATCCCGTCTAAGATGCCGGGCCTCTCGAACTGACTTAGCCTCATCGTTAATGGGTCCCTCCCCAGAATGGCCTGCCCGACCGCAAAGAACATCATCAGGCTTAAACTCAGTCGAGTCGACGGCGGTCGAGTCCCTGTCACCACCGAGTGTAGACATATTAAATGTTAGGGCTAAATTTAACAATTAAAAAATTAAGTTACACAAACACACAAAATTACAGTAGTTATAAAAAACTTAACTGCAAAGACCGTAAAAATACAAAAAAGAATTTAAATGCACGATACCGTAGCTGTACGAGTATGAAGTCCTAACGTCCACAAAACTTGCTTGGATTCTTCCACTTGAATCTTCAAGCACAGATGGATTGCCTTTAATCTTCTTTCTTGCCAATAAATGTCAAAGTTATTTTTCTTCTGTACCAAACTGAGAAGAAATGTCTTTACTTTTTAGCTTAAAGTTCTTCAGTTGCCTACCGAGAAGAAATGTCTTTAATTTTCTTTGCTTCTTTAGACTACCCACCAACAAGATCTTCTTTTATTATTTCTTTGCTTCTAAGTGCTTCTTAGCCTACCAACTACAAACTTCGTCTTTTATTTTTTTATGGTCACAGCGGTAAACCATAATTTCTTCGTGGGAAAATTGTAACTTAAAGTTCCCGGATCCTTTCGTCTGCATATAATGACCGAAGAAACACACACTTGAACTTCTTTTCAAAAAGTGTATTTCTGTAAAAATTAGCCCACGGCTACCGAAAACGAGGGGGTGCAACGCGTACACCACTGAAAACTGTCACTACAGAACAGATTACTTGGATAAAAGATGGAACCTTTGTCCAGCTAGCAAGCACTAAGCCAACAGTTAAATGTGCGGCCAACTTTCAAACAATCATTTTACGAATGAATCAGAAAAGATATCAATATCTCAAATTCACGTAGAAAGTAACTGTGACGCAATAGTGAAATCAATTGTCACGCAATTCAAAACAGGTGTCCAAAGCTAGTGAACCAATGCATTCATGTTTAAACAGGCCCAAACAGGTTTGAAACAAGTCTATGAACAATGGTGCAATTTCGGCACACTTTCCAGCAACTTCCATGACGTAATATTCAGTAGACTTGAACGGTTTTATATGACGTTTGATTTGTACAGAGATTGGCCGTAACATTATGGTTAGGGTTAGAGCATAGATTACTCGGTGCAAGTATAGAATCCGCCACCCTGGTCAACATGACGTCACAAAACGGACGCAACTATTATTGGAAGGGTGAAAAAAAGGAAGGTGAAAAGCGGCGGAATGGAGGTGATAAAGCGGAATGGATATGGATTTTTTGACAATTTTACTGTGTTTTCACAATAAAAACATTAAACCAACGTCGAGTGTTGAATATTACTACCTACCCAGTAAACATTGATTGTTGGGGCAACATTGGCAAGAAGCTAGCCGCAACATTGGCAAGATGCAGACGCCAACGTTGGCAAGATGTTTTTTGCACCATTTGGATGCATCTGGCCAGCGTTGGCGTCTGCATCTTGCCACCGTTGGCTTCTGCATCTTGCCAACATTGGATTATGCATCTTGCCAACGCTGGCTACTGCATCTTGCCAACGCTGCCTTCTGCATCTTGCCAACGTTGGCAAAATGTTTTATGCACCATTTGGATGCATCTGGCCAGCGTTGGCGTCTGCATCTTGCCAACGCTAGCTTCTGCATCTTGCCAACATTGGCTTCTGCATCTTGCCAACGTTGGCAAAATGTTTTATGCACCATTTGGATGCATCTGGCCAGCGTTGGCGTCTGCATCTTGCCACCGTTGGCGTCTGCATCTAGCCAACGTCGACTTCTGCATCTAGCCAACGTTGGCTTCTGTATCTTGCCAACATTGGCAAAATGTTTTATGCACCATTCTGCTTCATCTTGCCAACGTTGGCATCTGTATCTGGCCAACGTTGGCAAGATGGCTTGTGCACCATTTTGCTTCATCTGGCGCCTAAATTCTGGTTGACTTTTATGCACCATGACGCTGCTTCATCTGACCTATTGACTATTGTGATGCCCGCGCTTTGACCAAGGTTGGCCATGCGAAGCAAGCTGGTGCATAAAACATCTGAACAACATTGGCATTTACATTTGCCAAACGTCTCTGTACCTAAACTTCGCTCATCACCAAAAGTTTATTGTTGAACCTAGCTAATCCTTGGGCGAAAGAACAGCAGCAACACGGATTTATAAGCAACACTACTCCCTTTGTGACAAAGCAAAGTAACAGACAAGCTTCTTATATTTTCACATTTATTAGAAACAAGCCACATCAAATCGTATGGACAGATGGATATTCATTGCACATCAGCAGCTGTTCTTGCGTATCTTTATCATTCTGAATTCCTGCGAATGAATAAAAATATTTAATTCAAGAGGGCTGTTTGGCAACAGTGTAGGATTTTGATCAGTTGTCGTCCAGGATAATACGAAGTTAATTGACAATCTGCAATATCAATGTAATATCCCTCTCTCCAACGTGCGTGACAAACAACCTTTTTCAGATTCTTTTTTAAACAATCAAACGAGTGCTTAGACTTCACGATGTTTTTTTTCTTTCTTTGTTCTCGACATGACTTGAACTGTGTTGTGTTCGATAATAATAGTTGGAATAAGTCCACTGATACAATCGCTTGCATTTTTGCCAACAACTTGACTTAAATTTGCCACCTGCAAAATGTAAATCGAATGTAATGACAGGGGTTTCATCCATCATATTAAAAAGCTTCAGCACTTGTTACAGAAATTTTCGACTGTTACAAATGACAGCCAACGTTTAAAGTTTTATTTGGGATTCCAGTCGTCTGTTGTGTTGCGTATGTAGGTCGCAGTGTAGGCTACTGTAGGCTATGTTGTCGCAATGGGCGCAAAATAAAACATGTTATTATTATTATTATTCAGTTGACCGCAATGAAAGCTACATTTGCAAATACTCTACAACCATCACAGACCTATCCACACGACATAAAAATACAAACACATTCAAGCAGTCAGGCAAACACTGCCGGAGCAGCAGAATCAAAGATTGAGCAAAACCCTACACATGTTGTGGGACATCACAAGCTCTGCTACTTTGCTGATATCTTCTTAGCACTCATCTAGGAGCACTGGCACTAAATTTGTCACGAGAATATTTCATATGAAAGTTTTCCATTGGTCATTGAGTTTTATAACTTTCTCTAAATTGAGTTTTATAACTTTCTTTAAATTGTGTAAACGTAGCCTAGTGACAAAAACGACTTTACACAATTATTTCAGGTTCAATGAATAAAAGACATTCACTTACCAGGTTTTCATAAACATTGTCGTAAGTCATTCCTATAGTTTCATTTTGATCATTTCTAAAACTTCTTTTGGCTCATTTCTAATTGATCATTTCTAAAACTAATATCTCAACTGAATTCGATTTTTTATATTTTCGATGCAAGAAGCGAAAATTCCTCTTAGCGCTGTTCACATAAGCATTGTGCTTTCGGCTCTCCACGTAATTGTGTATTGCGAATCCGCCATGCTTGAACAGTCGAAGTGAATCGAGTGACGTCATAATCCCTTTAGCAAAGGATTAAGTCATGGCTTTTGTCTTCCTTCATCAAAACAAACCAAGTTCTTCTGCTAAATTGCATCTCCTCACGTTGATATAACACATCGCCGCATTCTAAAGCTTTGTTGCCTATTTCACTTCAACGCGTCATATTGACCAGTCAAAGTTTAAGTAGTGACGTCATAATGGAGTTTCCACAACAATTATTGTGCCTGCAGTGTTGTTCTATGCACTGCGGGAGGAGAAAAAACGATTTGCCGGATCGTTGAAAGTAAAAGTAGCGATCGTTTTGTGAAATCTCGCTTCAAGAAATTGAAGAGAGATTTCGACCCAACATGACTGCTCCTGAAGCTGGGAATTGCCCACCAGTAGCGGTGTCAGGGGAGTTCAGGGAGTACTTTTGAACTCGGGGCCTGGATAATGTTAGGAGCCCGTAACTTCTTCAAGGTGTCCGGAAAAACAAACAAACTACCGCGTATATTTAGATGTAGTGCGTTATTCTTAAAACTGTTTAGAGGCCCAAAGATCTCATTGGTACCGGGCCCAAATTATCTTCTCACTGGCCTGGTCTGTAGCAAATGATGGTGTACATTTGCATAAATTGAAAGAAAACTTTAGAACAGTTGTTCAACTGGCACAACGTTGGCAACATTTCTAACCGATGTTTGCTCACAGAAACATATTTTTAAACAAAACCGCATAAAAAAGGTTTGTAGGCTATTGATATTTTTAAAAATGGAAATAAGTAATAAAAGCATTGGCTACTCTTCTGATCAACGCTGGTCTTAAATATTCATAATATACTTCATAATATACATTCATAATATACCGGAGATTCATGATATACTTCTCCGGTATCAGAAAAGAATAACATCATTGATAGCCTATTATTAAAATTTAAAATTGTAGCAAAATGATGGCATACATTTGCTTAATTTGAAAGAAAACACCGAAATTGTTATGAATTGGCACAACGTTGGCAATGCTTCTGACCGATGTTAACCAATCACACAACTGTGTTTTGAAGCAATACCACATGAAAAGAGGTTTGTGTTAGTATTTTTCAGGTTTGAAACAAATAAACCTGAAATAAATCTTTGAGACCTTTTTGAACGCTTAATAAGAAGTATTGAAATTGTTGGCGTATTGTTGGCAATGTTGGACGAAATTGCCGACCTTGTGCCCTCACATCCAGCATATAGCCAACGTTGCAATTGTTTATTTTGTGGAAACGTGTAGGCTAATGGAAACTTTAAACTGTTTCGGTATCAAGCACGTTATCGCGTTCGCGTTTTGTTGCTCCTACCTTTTTCTAGACCTCTGCTCAGTTTGGCATATACAAACTGAAATGAAACTACTTTGTTGGCAAAGCATTGGCTACTCTTCTGACCAACGCTGGTCTTAAATATTCATAATATACTTGTACGGTATCAGAAAATAATAACAGCATTGAAAGCATATTATTAAAATTTAAAATTGTAGCAAAATGATGGCATACATTTGCTTAATTTGAAAGAAAACACCGAAATTGTTATGAATTGGCACAACGTTGGCAATGCTTCTGATCGATGTTAACCAATCACACAACTGTGTTTTGAAGCAATACCACATGAAAAGAGGTTTGTGTTAGTATTTTTCAAGTTTGAAACAAATAAACCTGAAATAAAATCTTTGAGACCTTTTTGAACGCTTAATAAGAAGTATTGAAATGTTGGCGTATTTTTGGCAATGTTGGACGAAACTGCCGACCTTGTGCCCTCACATCCAGCATATAGCCAACGTTGCAATTGTTTATTTTGTGGAAACGTGTAGGCTAATGGAAACTTTAAACTGTTTTGGTATCAAGCACGTTATCGCGTTCGCGTTTTGTTGCTCCTACCTTTTTCTAGACCTCTGCTCATTTTGGCATATACAAACTGAAATGAAACTACTTTGTTGGCAAAGCATTGGCTACTCTTCTGACCAACGCTGGTCTTAAATATTCATAATATACTTGTACGGTATCAGAAAATAATAACAGCATTGATAGCCTATTATTAAAATTGAAAATTGTAGCAAAATGATGGCATACATTTGCTTAATTTGAAAGGAAACACCGAAATTGTTATGAATTGGCACAACGTTGGCAATGCTTCTGACCGATGTTAACCAATCACACAACTGTGTTTAGAAGCAATACCACATGAAAAGAGGTTTGTGTTAGTATTTTTCAAGTTTAAAACAAATAAACCTGAAATAAAATCTTTGAGACCTTTTTGAACGCTTGATAAGAAGTATTGAAATTGTTGGCGTATTGTTGGCAATGTTGGCAAAATGTTGGACGAAATTGCCGACATTGTGCCAACATACCCAGCATATAGCCAATGCTGGCCCAGCAATCAATGTTTGCTGGGTAGAATGACATAAAATTTACCAAATTGCATCAATTCAACTAAAAACTTACCCATTAAACTTTAAAAATAAAAATATGAAACGTTTGCAACTAAATGTGTTGTAGCTATCTAACTTCTGCTCGCATTTTAATTTTTACAATAAAAGTACCACTCTAACGCAACTGCAAAAAGTATGTCTTGCTTTATGCACGTGGAAAGCCAGGTGAAAAGTTTCAGGTTTATATCTTATCTACAAAACGGGCAATCGTCGTTCAAACGTAGCCGCTCGTCGACACTTTTTTCCAATGCATTGTAAAGGCGAATCGATCCTTATTCAGTAAACGCCACTCCCTGTTTGCTGTGATCGGTAAAGAGTGCTTCAACTAAACTTGCTGTAGTTTTCTTGTTTCTGCTCAGATTTTAACAATTTTGCCATTGTTGGAAGGTACGATTATATATCTACACGAATCAATTAAATGCAAGCACAAAGTAAGTACTAGATTTATCTTGTGATAACTTGAACTTCACCAACTTGTACCGATTTTCAGCAATTTAATTTTTACAATAAAATCATTAATTTTTTACAAATTGAAAAAGTAGGCCTATGTCTTGCTTTATTTACATGAAAAGTTTCAGGTTTATATTTCATCTACCAAACGAGCAATCGTCGTTCAAACTTTACCGCCAAGCGAAGCTTTTTTTCAATGCATTGTAAAGGCGAATCGATCCTTCTTCAATATACGCCACCCCCTGTTTGCAGTGATCGGTAAATAGTGCTTCCACTAAACTTGCTGTAGTTTTCTCGTTTCTGCTTGGATTTTAACAGTTTTGCCATAGTTAAAAAGCACGATCATACATCTACACGAATCAATTGGCTACAAATCCAGAACAAGTACTATCTTTGTCTTGTAATCACTTAAACTTCACCAATTTGTACCGATTCTCAGCAATTTAATTTTTACAATAAAATCATTAATTTTTTAGAAATTGAAAGAGTATGTTTTGCTTTATGCACCTGAAGAGTTTCAGATTAAAATCTCATCTACCAAACGAGCAATCGTCGTTCAAACTTAACCGCCCAGCGAAACTTTTTTCCAATGCATTGTAAAGGCGAATCGATCCTTATTCAGTATACGCCACCCCCTGTTTGCTGTGATCGGTAAATAGTGCTTCAACTAAACTTGCTGTAGCTTTCTCATTTCTCCTCGGATTTTAACAATTTTGCAATCGTTGGAAAGTACGATTATATATCTACCCGAATCAGTTAAACACAAGCACAAAGTAAGTACTAAACTTATCTTGTAATAACCTAAACTTCACCAGTTTGTAACGATTCTCAGCTACTTAATTTTTGCAATAAAATCATTAAATCTTTGCAAACTGAAAGAGTATGTCTTGCTTTATGCACCTGAAAAGAATCAAGTTGATATCTTATCTACAAAACTGGCAATCGTCGTTTGAACGTAGCCGCTCTGCGACACTTTTTCCAATGCATTGTAAAGGCAAATCGATCCTTGTTCAGTATAAGCCACCCCTGTTTGCTGTGATCGGTAAATAGTGCTCCAACTAAACTTGCTGTAGTATTCTCGTTTCTGCTTGGATTTTAACAATTTTGCCATCGTTGGAAAGTACGATTACATATCTACCCGAATCAATTAAACAGTAGCACAAAGTAAGTACTAGATTTATCTTGTGAAATCTTAAACTTCACCAATTTGTACAAAATCTCAGCAATTTAATTTTCACAATAAAATCATTAATTTTTTACAAATTGAAAAAGTATGTCTTGCTTTATGCACCTAAAGAGTTTCAGGTTTATATCTTATCTACCAAACGAACAATCGTTGTTCAAACTTAACCGCCCAGCGAAGCTTTTTTTCAATGCATTGTAAAGGCGAATCGATCCTTATTCAGTATACGCCACCCCCTGTTTGCTGTGATCGGTAAATAGTGCTTCCACTAAACTTGCGGTTGGTTTCTCGTTTTTGCTCGGATTTTAACAATTTTGCCATCGTTGGAAAGCACGATCATACATCTACACAAATCAATTGGCTACAAATCCAAAACAAGTACCAAACTTTTCTTGTGATAACTTAAACTTTACCAACTTTTACCGTTTCTCAGCAACTTACTTTATACAATAAACTTATTAAACTTTTGCAACTTGAAAGAGTATGTCTTGCTATATGCACATGAAAAGAATCAAGTTGATATCTTATCTACAAAATTGGCAATCGTCGTTCAAACGTAGCCGCTCGTCGACACTTTTTTCCAATGCATTGTAAAGGCGAATCGATCCTTATTCAGTATACGCCACCCCTTGTTTGCAGTGATCGGTAAATAGTGCTCCAACTAAACTTGCTGTAGTTTTCTTGTTTCTGCTCAGATTTTAACAGTTTTACCATTGTTGGAAGGTACGATACTATATCTACACGAATCAATTAAATGCAAGCACAAAGTAAGTGCTAGATTTATCTTGTGATAACTTAAACTTCACCAACTTGTACAAATTCTCAGCAATTTAATTTTTACAATAAAATCATTAATTTTTTACAAATTGAAAGAGTATGTCTTGCCTTATTTTCCTGAGAAGTTTCAGATTTATATCTCATCTGCCAAACGAGCAATCCTTGTTCAAACTTAACCGCCCAGCGAAGCTTTTATCCAATGCATTGTAAAGGCAAATCGATCCTTATTCAGTATAAGCCACCCCCTGTTTGCTGTGATCGGTAAATAGTCCTTCCACTGAAAGTGCTGTAGCTTTCTCATTTCTTCTCGGATTTCAACAATTTTGCCATCGTTGGAAAGTACGATTATATATCTACCCGAATCAATTAAACACAAGCACAAAGTAAGTACTAGATTTATCTTGTGATAACCTAAACTTCACCAGTTTGTAACGATTCTCAGCTACTTAATTTTTGCAATAAAATCATTAAATTTTCGCAAACTAAAAGAGTATGTCTTGCTTTATGCACATGAAAAGTTTCAAGTTTATATCTTATCTACAAAACTGGCAATCGTTGTTCAAACGTAGCCGCTCTGCGACACTTTTTTCCAATGCATTGTAAAGGCGAATCGATCCTTATGCAGTATAAGCCACCTCCTGTTTGCTGTGTTGGGTAAATAGTGCTTCCACTAAACTTGCTGTAGTTTTCTTGTTTCTGCTCGGATTTTAACAATTTTTCCATCGTTGGAAAGTACGATCATACATCTACTCGAATTAATTGGCTACAAATCCAGAACAAGTAATAGGCTATCTTTATCTTGTAATAATTTAAACTTCACCAATATGTACCGATTCTCAGCAATTTACTTGATGCAATAAAATCTTTAAACCTTAGCAAATTGAAAGGGTAGGTCTTGCCTTATGCAACTGAAAAGTTCAGGTTGATGTTTTATCTATAAAGCGAGCAATCGTCGTTGGTACTTGGACAACACTGATACATCTCACATCTAGGAAAAGAGCAAGATGCTAGCCGTTTTTGTCATTCGTCCTCTTCAAAGAACACGCAACACAATTTAAAGCCTTCGAATTGGGATTGTTTGGAGGGTAGCTCATAGCCTTCCTACCAGTTCTGCAGCCAAGGGTGGAAGGTGTTTGGGGATTACAACCCCTCCTTTAGCACGCGTGTGACGTCACGATATTGAAAATGATGCTTTCAGTCTTTATGTCTCTAAAACAAAGTTTGCCTAATTTTAAACGAGAAAACTGCAGCAAGTTTAGTAGAAGCACTATTTACCGATCACTGCAAACAGGGGGTGGCGTAGCGTATACTAAATAAGGATCGATTCGCCTTTACAATGCATTGGAAAAAAGTGTGGATGAGCGGCTACGTTTGAACGACGATTGCCAGTTTTGTAGATAAGATATAAACTTGAAACTTTTCGTGTGCATATAGCAAGACATACCCTTTCAATTTGTAAAAGTTTAATGGCTTTATTGTAAAAATTAAATTGCTGAGAATCTGTACAAATTGGTGAAGTTCAAGTTCTTACACGATAAAGATATTACCTGTTCTGGATTTGTAGTCAATTGATTCGTGTAGATGCATGATTGTGCTTTCCAACAATGGCAAAACTGTTAACATCCGAGCAGAAACGAGAAAACTACAGCAAGTTTAGTGGAAGCACTATTAACCGATCACTGCAAACAGAGGGTGGCGTATGGATCGATTCGCCTTTACAATGCATTGAAAAAAAGCTTCGCTGGGCGGTTAAGTTTGAACAACGATTGCTCGTTCGATAGACAAGATATAAACCTGAAACTCTTCAGGTGAAAAAAAGCAACACATACTCTTTCAAGTTGCAAAAGTTTAATGATTTTATTGTAAAAATTAAATTGCTGAGAATCGGTACAAGTTGGTGAAGTTTAAGTTATTACAGGATAAATCAAGTACTTGTTCTGAATTTTTAGCCAATTGATTCGTGTAGATGTATGATCGTGCTTTCCAACGATGGCAAAATTGTTAAAATCCGAGCAGAAACGAGAATACTACAGCAAGTTTAGTTGAAGCACTATTTACCGATCACAGCAAACAGGGGATGGCGTATACTGAATAAGGATCGATTCGCCTTTACAATGCAATGAAAAAAAGCTTCGCTGAGCGGTTAAGTTTGAACAACGATTGCTCGTTCGGTAGATAAGATATAAATCTGAAACTCTTCAGGTGCATAAAGCAAGACATACTCTTTTAGTTTGCAAAGATTTAATGATTTTATTGCAAAAATTAAGTTGCTGAGAATCGTTACAAATTGGTGAAATTTAAGTTATCACAACATAAAGCTAATACTTATTTTGTGCTACTGTTTAATTGATTCGTGTAGATGTATGATCGTACTTTCCAACGATGGCAAAATTGTTAAAATCCGAGCAGAAACAAGAAAACTACAGCAAGTTTAGTTGAAGCACTATTTACCGATCACTGCAAACAGGGGGTGGCGTATACTGAATAAGGATCGATTCGCCTTTACAATGCATTGAAAAAAAGTGTCGACGAGCGGCTACGTTTGAACGACGATTGCTAGTTTTGTAGATAAGATATAAACTTGAAACTTTTCAGGTGCATAAGGCAAGACATACCCTTTCAATTTGTAAAATATTAATGATTTTATTGTATAAAGTAAATTGCTGAGAATCTGTACAAGTTGGTAAAGTTTAAGTTATCACAAGAAAATGATGGTACTTGTTTTGGACTTGTAGCCAATTGATTCGTGCAGATGTATGATCGTGCTTTACAACCATGGCAAAAGTGTTAAAATGCGAGGAGAAACGAGAAAACTACAGCAAGTTTAGTGGAAGCACTATTTACCTATCACTGCAAACAGGGGGTGGCGTATACTGAATAAGGATCGATTCGCCTTTGCAATGCATTGAAAAAAAGCTTCGCTGGGCGGTTAAGTTTGAACAACGATTGCTCGTTTGGTAGATAAGATATAAACTTGATTCTTTTCAGGTGCATAAGGCAAGACATACTCTTTCAAGTTGCAAAAGTTTAATGATTTTATTGTAAAAATTAAATTGCTGAGAATCGGTAAAAGTTGGTGAAGTTTAAGTTATTACAGGATAAATCAAGTACTTGTTTTGGATTTTTAGCCAATTGATTCGTGTAGATGTATGATCGTGCTTTCCAACGATGGCAAAATTGTTAAAATCCGAGCAGAAACGAGAAAACTACAGCAAGTTTAGTGGAAGCACTATTTACCGATCACAGCAAACAGGGGGTGGCTTATACTGAATAAGGATCGATTCGCCTTTACAATGCATTGAAAAAAAGCTTCGCTGAGCGGTTAAGTTTGAACAACGATTGCTCGTTCGGTAGATAAGATATAAACTTGATTCTTTTTAGGTGCATAAGGCAAGACATACTCTTTCAAGTTGCAAAAGTTTAATAAGTTTATTGCATAAAGTAAATTGCTGAGAATTGGTACAAGTTGGTAAAGTTTAAGTTATCACAAGAAAAATTTGGTACTTATTCTGGATTTGTAGCTAATTGATTCGTGTAGATGTATGATCGTGCTTTCCAACGATGACAAAATTGTTAAAATCCGAGCAAAAACGAGAAAACAACCGCAAGTTTAGTGGAAGCACTATTCACCGATCACAGCAAACAGGGGGTGGCGTATACTGAATAAGGATCGATTCGCCTTTACAATGCATTGAAAAAAAGCTTCGCTGGGCGGTTAAGTTTGAACAACGATTGCTCGTTCGGTAGATAAGATATAAACCTGAAACTCTTCAGGTGCATAAGGCAAGACATACTCTTTCAATTTGTAAAAAATTAATAATTTTATTGTGAAAATTAAACTGCTGATATTTTGTACAAATTGGTGAAGTTTAAGATTTCACAAGATAAATCTAGTACTTACTTTGTGCTACTGTTTAATTGATTCGGGTAGATATGTAATCGTACTTTCCAACGATGGCAAAATTGTTAAAATCCGAGCAGAAACGAGAATACTACAGCAAGTTTAGTAGGAGCACTATTTACCGATCACAGCAAACAGGGGGTGGCTTATACTGAATAAGGATCGATTCGCCTTTACAATACATTGGAAAAAGTGTCGCAGAGCGGTTACGTTCAAACGACGATTGCCAGTTTTGTAGATAAGATATAAACTTGAAACTTTTCATGTGCATAAAGCAACACATACTCTTTTAGTTTGCAAAAATTTAATGATTTTATTGCAAAAATTAAGTAGCTGAGAATCGTTACAAATTGGTGAAGTTTAGGTTATCACAAGATAAGTTAAGTACTTAATTTGTGCTTGTGTTTAGTTGATTCGTGTAGATATATAATCGTACTTTCCAACGATGGCAAAATTGTTAAAATCCGAGGGAAAATGAGAAAGCTACAGCAAGTTTAGTTGAAGCACTATTTACTGCCTTAATCACATTATTTATGCAGATGATGTATGTTGTTTTGCACCCAGTATTAAGGGCCTGCAAAGAATTATTGATGTGTGCCAGCAGTATGCTATGTTGCATGACATTATATTTAATTGTAATAAAACTGTTGGAGTTATGTTCAAAACTAAGTTCTTAAAACTTGATTTCCAACCGTTTGTTTATCTGGGTGATGAATGTATTCGTTTTGAAACGACAGTAAAGTACTTGGGCATTGTGATTAACAACATGCTGTCTGATGATGAAGACATGAAAAGACAGCTCCGGTCACTTTACTGCTCTGGCAATATGCTGAGAGCAAGATTCTCCAGGTGTTCTACCACTGTCAAAAACGTATTATTTCGATCCTACTGTATGCCAATGTATGGATCTCAGCTGTGGTGTAAATATTTTTCTTACAGTATCAATCGTCTACGTGTAGCGTATAACAACAGCTATAGAATTACATTTCATCTTCCGAGACGTATAAGTATAAGCTCTGTGATGGTAACTAACAAAATTACGACATTTCATGCTCTCCTTCGTAAAAGTATATATAAATTTACTGATCGCTGCTTTAACACATCGAATACGTGGATTCAGCATTTGATGAATTCCGAGTGTTATCATCAATCTGCTTTCTTCCAGCATCGTGAACGTGCTCTCCAGCCTGAAACTTGTGCTTAATATTTGTGTAGTACCGATAGCTGCTAGGCCTACTCGATTTCTGTGTGGTGTTGTATTTCGTTTTCATTGTGTGTTTGTATCCTATGGACCAATTCTACTTGTGTCTGAAACAAAATCCAAATAAATAAATAAATAAATATACTGAATAAGGATCGATTCGCCTTTACAATGCATTGGAAAAAGTGACGCAGAGCGGCTACGTTCAAACGACGATTGCCAGTTTTGTAGATAAGATATAAACTTGAAACTTTTCATGTGCATAAAACAAGACATACTCTTTTAGTTTGCAAAAATTTAATGATTTTATTGCAAAAATTAAGTTGCTGAGAATCGTTACAAATTGGTAAAGTTTAAGTTTTCACAAGATAAGTTTAGTACTTACTTTGTGCTTGTGTTTAATTGATTCGTGTAGATATATAATCGTACTTTCCAACGATGGCAAAATTGTTAAAATGCTAGCAGATACGAGAATACTACAGCAAGTTTAGTGGAAGCACTATTTACCGATCACTGCAAACAGGGGTGGCTTATACTGAATAAGGATCGATTTGCCTTTACAATGCATTGGAAAAAGTGACTCAGAGCGGCTACGTTCAAACGACGATTGCCAGTTTTGTAGATAAGATATCAACTTGAAACTTTTCATGTGCATAAAACAAGACATACTCTTTTAGTTTGCAAAAATTTAATGATTTTATTGCAAAAATTAAGTAGCTGAGAATCGTTACAAATTGGTAAAGTTTAGGTTTTCACAAGATAAGTTTAGTACTTACTTTGTGCTTGTGTTTAATTGATTCGTGTAGATATATAATCGTACTTTCCAACGATGGCAAAATTGTTAAAATCCGAGGAGAAATGAGAAAGCTACAGCAAGTTTAGTTGAAGCACTATTTACCGATCACAGCAAACAGGGGGTGGCTTATACTGAATAAGGATCGATTCGCCTTTACAATGCATTGGATAAAAGTTTCGCTGGGCGGTTAAGTTTGAACGACGATTGCTCGTTTGGTAGATGAGATATAAATCTGAAACTTTTCAGGTGCATAAAGCAAAACATACTCTTTCAATTTCTAAACAATTAATGATTTTATTGTAAAAATTAAATTGCTGAGAATCTGTACAAATTGGTGAAGTTTAAGTGATTACAAGACAAAGATAGTACTTGTTCTGGATTTGTAGCCAATTGATTCGTGTAGATGTATGATCGTGCTTTTTAACGATGGCAAAATTGTTAAAATCCAAGCAGAAACGAGAAAACTACAGCAAGTTTAGTGGAAGCACTATTTACCTATCACTGCAAACAGGGGGTGGCGTATATTGAATAAGGATCGATTCGCCTTTACAATGCATTGAAAAAAACGCTTCGCTGGGCGGTTAAGTTTGAACGACGATTGCTCGTTTGGTAGATAAGATATAAACCTGAAACTTTTCATGTAAATAAAGCAAGACATACTCTTTCAATTTGTAAAAAATTAATGATTTTTTTGTAAAAATTAATCTGAAATTCGGTACAAGTTGATGAAGTGTTATCACAAGATAAATCTAGTACTTACTTTGTGCTTGCATTTAATTGATTCGTGTAGATGTAATCCAAGCAATTGATTTGTGTAGATGTAATCCAAGCAGAAACGAGAAAACTACAGCAAGTTTAGTGGAAGCACTATTTACCGATCACTGCAAACAAGGGGTGGCGTATACTGAATAAGGATCGATTCGCCTTTACAATGCATTGGAGAAAAGTGTCGACGAACGGCTACGTTTGAACGACGATTGCCCGTTTTGTAGATAAGATATAAACCTGAAACTTTTCACCTGGCTTTCCACGTGTATAAAGCAAGACATACTTTTTGCAGTTGCGTTAGATTGGTACTTTTATTGTAAAAATTAAAATGCGAGCAGAAGTTAGATAGCTACAGCACATTTAGTTGCAAACGCTTCATATTTTTATTTTTAAAGTTTAATGGGTAAATTTTTAGTTGAATTGATGCAATTTGGTAAATTTTATGTCATTCTAGGTAGTAATATTCAACACTCGACGTTGGTTTAATGTTTTTATTGTAAAAACACAGTAAAATTGTCAAAAAATCCATATCCATTCCGCTTTATCACCTCCATTCCGCTGCTTTTCACCTTCCTTTTTTTCACCCTTCCAATAATAGTTGCGTCCGTTTTGTGACGTCATGTTGACCAAGGTGGCAGATTCTATACTTGCACCGATTATTCTATGGCTAGAGTGAGGGTAAAGGTTAGCAAAGATTGCGGAAAAATGTTTGCGGAAACTGCGATCAGCGAGGGTTAGGGTTAGAGCATAGATTAGTCTATGATTAGGGTTAGCGAAAAGTGCAGAAAAATGTTTGCGGAAACTGCGATCAGCGAGAGTTAGCGGAAACTGCGGAAAAATGTTTTCAAAAACTGCAATCAGCGAGGGTTAGAGCATAGATTAGTCTATGGTTAGAGTTAGGGTTAGCGAAAAGTGCAGAAAAATGTTTGCGGAAACTGTGATCAGCGAGGGTTAGCGTTAGGGTGAAGGTTAGCAGATTCTGCGATCAGCGACTTCGGTTTTGTGCTATCTTTCTCTCGATCTTTTCAGAGAGAAAGGTTTAAAATGTTTGTGGAAACTGCGTTCAGTGACTTCTGCTTTTCTTAATTTTTTCTCCCGATTAGGGTAAGAACTGAGGGTACGAACTGTTCAGGGTACAAACTAGGTTACATCCCATTCTCCTAAGAACGAATTTTGGTGCTGGTTAAGCATCGGCCGCTTTGGTCAGTGACGTCATTAAAATGTGTGACGTCATGCAAAAAAACGCAACTACTTTTAAGAAGGGTGCAAAAACGCGGAATAGAAGTAAAAGCGGAAAGGCTATTGATTTTTAAATATTTGTAGTGAATAGTGCCTCCTAGCTTTCTCATTTCTGCTCGGATTTTAACAATTTTCCTATCGTTGGAAAGCATGATGCCTCATCTACCCGAATGGATTAAATGCCAGTCTAAAGTAGGCATTACATTTATGTAGCGCTAACTTTAACTTTACTATATTGTGCCAATTCTTAGCAATTCAATTTTAAAAATAAAAATATCAAACCAACACAAATTAAAAGAGTATGTCTTGGTTTATTCATATGTTAACTTTCACATTTATATCTAATCCACAAAACGAGCAATCGTTGTTCAAACGTAACCGCTCGACGAAGCTTTTTTCCAATGCATTTTTCAAGGCGATTCGATCGTGGTTCAGTATAAGCCGCCCACAGTTTGCTGTGATCGATGAATACTGCCTCCACCAAATGTGTTGTAGCTTTCTCATTTCTGCGCGGATTTGAGAAATTTTACCATCGTTGGAAAGCACGATACTGCATCTATCCGATTTAATTAATTGCAAGTTTAAAGTAGGCATTATATTGATCTAGCGTTAACTTAAACTTTACTATATTGCACCAATTCTCAGCAATTCAATTTTTACAATAAAAATATCAAATTAACACAAATTAAAAGAGTATGTCTTGGTTTATTCATATGTTAACTTTCACATTTATATCTAATCCACAAAACGAGCAATCGTTGTTCAAACGTAACCGCTCGACGAAGCTTTTTTCCAATGCATTTTTCAAGGCGATTCGATCGTGGTTCAGTATAAGCCGCCCACAGTTTGCAGTGATTGGTGAATACTGCCTCCACAAAATGTGTTGTAGCTTTCTCATTTCTGCGCGGATTTGAGAAACTGTACCATCGTTGGAAAGCACGATACTGCATCTATCCGATTTAATTGGTTGCAAGTTTAAAGTAGGCATTATATTAATCTAGTGCTAACTTAAACTTTACTATTTTGTACCAATTCTCAGCAATTCAATTTTTACAATAAAAATATCAAACCAACACAAATTAAAAGAGTATGTCTTGGTTTATTCATATGTTAACTTTCACATTTATATCTAATCCACAAAACGAGCAATCGTTGTTCAAACGTAACCGCTCGACGAAGCTTTTTTCCAATGCATTTTTCAAGGCGATTCGATCGTGGTTCAGTATAAGCCGCCCACAGTTTGCAGTGATCGATGAATACTGCCTCCACCAAATATGCTGTAGCTTTCTCATTTCTGCTCGGATTTGAGCAATTTTACTATCGTTGGATGGCATTATGCTTCATCTACTCAAATGGATTAATTGCCAATCTAAAGTAGGCATTATGTTTATGTAGCGTTAACTTAAACTTTACTATATTGCACCAATTCTCCGCAATTCATTTTTTACAATAAAAATACCAAACCAATACAAATTGAAAGAGTATGTCTTGGTTTATTCATATGTTAACTTTCACATTTATATCTAATCCACAAAACGAGCAATCGTTGTTTAAACGTAACCGCTCGACGAAGCTTTTTTCCAATGCATTTTTCAAGGCGATTCGATCGTGGTTCAGTATAAGCCGCCCACAGTTTGCTGTGATCGGTGAATACTGCCTCCACCAAATGTGTTGTAGCTTTCTCATTTCTGCGCGGTTTTGAGAAATTTTACCATCGTTGGAAAGCACGATACTGCATCTATCCGATTTATTTGGTTGCAAGCTTAAAGTATTCATTATATGCATTATATATTTGCTTTATTAACCTAACAACTTTCACGTTTATATATTATCTACAAAACGAGAAATCGTTGTTCAAACGTAGCCGCTCGATGAAGCTTTTTTGTCAATTTTACCATCGTTGGAAAGCACGATACTGCATCTACCCGAATCAATTGGTTGCATGTCCAAGGTATACAGTACATTTATGTAACGCTAATTTAAACTTTACTATTATAACATCAATTACTCCAAAAGTGATATGACATTTGGACAACATCATGAACTCCAAACAGACTTAAGCAATGATATCCATAAGCAGACAATAGGCAAAAAGTGTTTACTAATTCCCTTTAATTGAATCTTGCTTGAACATTTTTAATTATTCCAGGCATGTTGGATCAATGTGCTTGGCCTACGCAGTTTTTGAAGTCAAGATTCAGTTGGTCAAGCAAAAATAGTAGGCTACACATTTAGCCAAACGCAGCAGCACCACTTTTCAAGATTGAACAATAGAAACCCTTTAATGATGCAAAAATCAGTAGTCTTAACAGCATCAAATTTTACGTCTTGAAGCAGTTTAACATCGCCTATCTTAATACGAGAAGTAGAATGGGGTGACTTTGGTCCAGTTATGAGACACCGTTTACTTTAATTTTACAATGGTTCTGGGAGAAAACTTTAATTTACCCATATTGAGGACTATCAAGAGCCCTTACATGTTACCAAGTTTGCAGTCATTTGGTCCATGCGTAGAGTTAAAAAAAAAAAAACTACAAGTGGTTTTCACTCCAGTGTTTTAAAAAAACTATAAGCAGTAATCTTTTTTCAAGACATGCTCATTGCCAACCCCAAAAAGGGGTGTCACTGGCCTCTTTCAGAGTTTTTAAAATACTTTCAACAATCAGCACTCGTGATTACGTATCAAATATCAAGTTAATCGAACGAAAATGTACCACTAATAGCCTATATGGCCTGGCACCTGGTTTCCGTTTGTATTTCCTATAGGTATGTCAATTTTTGAAATATTAATCTGCACTCCATCAAGCCAAAATTGAAGAAAATGGATCACTAACACAGCTAATATTCTGTTATAAACGATAAAAAGTGGATTAACATCATACAAAAGTGGCCAACTCACACCATATTTTCTACATGTCAAGGGGTGACTATAGCCACCTAGGTGAAAGAAGCAAATGCCCAGCAGCCAAATTACATAATTAATACTGAACCTAGAGCTAAGACCTACTTTCTGTCAATGCTTGGCATACCCAGTATGGTCAGACACTGGCGTGCCAGGTAAAAGTTTGCAAAGTTATTTTTTGGTGTTATTTGGCGGCCATATTGGATCCTCCAGAGTGAACAACTGAATTCACATTTTTCTTAAAAAATTCTGAAAACACACAAAAGAGGATATTTACAAACCTATGCAAATGACCAAAATATTGCAGAAATATTTTAAGTTGCTTAAGTTAACCAGTAACCTTTTTTTTGTTTGGTACAAAGTCACCCCTGATGGCTAATATCAACCCATTTTACGGAATGATTTGTTCTTGATGAGAAACATCTGAAGTAGCATCTATTCATGATCGAAAAATGTTTGGAACTGCCTATTTCATCCAAAAATTTGTTAATTTTTTAAGTTGGTACACTATTGTTTTTGTGGCAAAAAGGGACTCCTTCAAACTTAAATAAACGAAAAACTACTCGTTTTTCCTTACAGTGCTTTGCTAGGGAAGAAAGTTGCCCGACTTCTCTCCCCCTCTCGGAGCACCTGCTCGGTACCCATGAGATTCGCGGGCCCCTAATCAAGGCACTTCTAACAAAAACGCACTTTGTATAAATATATGACTTAGTTTCTTCAATTTCCCGGACCTCTCGGAAGGGTTGCGGAAGGTTTACAACCCTCCCTTTGGCACGCGTGTGACGTCACGAGATTGAGAATAATGCTTTCAGTTTCTATGTCTCTAAAACAAAGTTTGTCTTATTTTAAACGAAACTGCATTAAAAGAGCGAGTTTTGCCAATATATCTAAGACTCCCAGAACCATTGCAAAATTAAACTAAGCGGTGTCTCATAACTGGACCAAAGTCACCCCATTCTACTTCTCGTATTAAGATAGGCGATGTTAAACTGCTTCAAGACGTAAAATTTGATGCTGTTAAGACTACTGATTTTTGCATCATTAAAGGGTTTCTATTGTTTAATCTTGAAAAGTGGTGCTGCTGCGTTTGGCTAAATGTGTAGGCAGGCCTGGATTAACCATTGTGCTAGGGTGTGCTAAAGCACAGGGGCCCCGCAGACAGAGGGCCCCACTTTTCCTAAAAATGAAATAAATAAAATAAAATAACAATTTTTTCCTGAAAACAATAACACATTTATCAATATATCTCCCCCTTCACGTGAAATAAAAATATGGTTCTTGTATTTTGTCTTGTCTTGTTGATGAACTTTTGAATTTCCACCTGTATCTTAAAAAGGCTTATGGAAATAAAGCAAGTTTTAGTCATGAAAACATGTACCAGATAGGCAGATAATAAAGAATGACAAAGTTGAAGCTGCTTTCCCTAATGTAGAAACAATTCTTAGATTGTTTCTTTGTTTGATGGTCACTAACTGTTCTGGAGAAAGATCATTCTTTAAGCTGAAAAGAATCAAAAACGTACTTCGGTCTACAATGACACAAGAGCGGTTGGCAGGGCCGGATTAAGGGTTTATGGGGCCCTGGGCTGAGCTGAAAGTGGGGGCCCTTATCAAGTGACATTTTTCGCTAAAGTTAATGGTGGAGTGGGGCTACGACACAGGCCCAGTTGCATGTATCTGTGGCACCGAGTCCCAAAGAGCGGACCAGTGGTGCAGCCAGAAAAAAATGTTGGGGGGGCCAAATATTTGATGAATTGAAGAGAACAACAAAGTGTTTGATTTAAAGCCATCGCCACCTGATGTGCAGTGGCGTATCCTGGTGGGTTGAAACAATAAAAGAGGTAGGGGAGTTAGAGCTTGCCGAAGGCACGCATATTGTAGGGGGGTCCGGGGGCATGCTCCCCCGGAAATTTTTTGAAAAAATACACTGAAATAATGGATTATAGCGCTTTCTGAAAACACTTTTAGGGTAATATTTGTATGAAATTTATTAGCAGATAAACAGCTAGTAATTTATTAAAGATAGCTCTTACACACAAAAGGGCAAAAACTGCGGCTAAATTAGAGAACACTAAAAACTCAGCTACACAAAAACCCAACAGAGTAAGCCATTCTAAAATTGCTTCCACAAATTAGTTCAAAGAAACGTAAGTCGCGTAAATTTTGCGCGATTTACGATTTGCAAAATTGATTGGTGTCTTTCTGTGTTTCTAAAACAGGTCCTTGGGGGTGTTAATAGCCAGATGTCTTGGAAAACGATATAAATTTCTACAAACTTTATTATATTTTCAACAAAGGGCTCAACTTTGGAATCCAAACTTGAAAAATTTGGGGGGCATGGCCCCTTTCGCCCCCCCCCTGGCTACGCCTATGTAGCGGATTACCTTCTTGTTTGCCCTTGGCTTGCCACCCGGTGCAGTAGGTGGGACCTGTCAGTGTATAACTCCGTTGCGGAAGAATGTGTCAATCTGTGGTGTATCAACGAACTTTAGAAGACTCGATAGAAGAAGAACTGCATCATATCTAACCAGAGGTGGGCAGTAACTAGTTACAAAAGTAACTATAGTTACTGTAACTAGTTACTTTTTGAGTAACTGTAACGGTAACTTCGTTACTATTTTCCAAAAGTAACGAAACGCGGTAACTAGTTCCTATTTTAGCACTTTTTCAACAGTTACAGTTACAAGTTACTTTTGTATTGAAATTTAAGTTTTTAATTGCCGTTGATTTCTCTGCACGTGGTTGTGTCTTGCTTAGTGCGTGTTTGCTGAGTTTTGCGCAATAATGCACTTTTCTCGCAGATATATCGGCGCTGCACTGCGCATGCGCGGTTCTACTTTTGTTTTGTTGTCTGTTGGAGAAGGGTTGCCATATTGGCGAATTTATCGCCAAAGTCCAGAAATCTGGCAATTTTTTAAGACGTTTAGCTTCATATTTATGATTTGGCTTTTTTTTGGCGATTTTTGATAACTGATTTGGCTAAATTAGGCTAATTGTTTTTGGCGATTAATCAATATGTACCAAAGACAGGCAAGACACAACAATACAACAGGTTTGAGCATTATAATAATATATTTTACATATTTACAAATGAGTTTAACAGTCAAACGTTTTCGATTTAACTTAAGCCCTCATCAGGAACCTGAAAATATTTATAAAAATGCAGTAAATTTCAACTTCTTGAAGGTAACTACAGTAGAATTCGCCTATAGTGACTTTGGCTATAGTGACACTTCGCCTATAGTGCCACCTGTTGCAAAGTCCCGTTTGCAAACCATATGTTTTGCATAGAAATGACTTCGCCTATAGTGACTTCGTGTATAAGAACACTTTGCTTACAGTGACACCACATTTCTGTCCCTTGGGCTCAAAAATTTTCGTATAAGGACACTTTACGGTGTATTTCCAGTTTAAGTTGGAATCATATTTTGTCCTTATCGGCATTCGCCAGTTCCCAGCCAGCAAATCCATCTTTTTACATTGATTTAACGTATGCAGAGGTTGAACCATAAAGGATTGATTTGCTGACTGGGTTTGAATTAAACCAACATGGGATGCGCATGCGCAGATACTGCACAAGTGACGTTATCAACGACGTCATCATTCGTCTATAGTGACACTTCGTTTAGGCTATAGTGACACTTTTTCCGCGGTCCCTTCAGGTGTCACTATAGGCGAATTCTACTGTATAACTAACTGACTATTAGCATCAAGAAACACGCAGCGATTAAAAGCAATTTGTTGATGCTTATAGTCAGTTTGTTAGTTACCTTCAAGAAGTTGAAATTTATTGCATTTAGTGTAACGCTTGCAATGCCTCTAAAAAGATTGTCTGACATTTAAACCAGCAACAGCATTGCTGTTTGCTTGCCGTTGGTAGACGTTCTTGTGGAAGCTATACAAACCAGATTTGGTCATTGGTTCGAGGACAGCAGCGACTTTCAGCTTGCGAGTGCATTCCACCCACAATTTAGACTTATCTGTGTTTAATGCCTGATCATTAAGCGACACTGCTGAATTGAAGACCAAAATAAAACAGAACATGCTTCAAGCAATTGAAGAAGCAAACTGCTCTGCTGAAGAGGGGAGTAGCAGCGACACTGAAGTGGATGGTGGTAGCCTAGGTAAAGCCACGGAAGACTTTTTGCACCACTTTACGCAAAAACCAAGAAAAGAAAGCAATGCGCGTTGAATCTGTTACAGGAGTATTTGGAAGCGGACCCTGAGGACAAGTTAAGCGGATCCAGATTCACAATTGGACCGATAAAAAAACTGTTTTAAAAACATAACACTCCCATTCCGTCAAGTGATGCAGTAGAAATACTGTTTTCATTGCAGCACTTGTTCATCACCAGACTTTATTCGTTCATCCCCGACGCCGACACACACTCCATCGACCTGACACTACCAATTAAGACAGGCATGGGTGCGCCTCAATCGTCTCCGTATGGGCGTCAGGCTTTTCCGCTCAACCATGCACCAATGGGAAATGGCCTCTTCCTCCTCCTGTGAATGTGGTGCCGAGGAACAGACCGCAGACCACATCATTGATTGATTGATTAAATCTTTATCCTCGGACTGGGAAAGCTTCTTGCAGAACTTAATCCTGGCAGTTTTGCATACTTGTAGACTAAAGGCTTTAAATCACTGACGCAGGCCCGGTCACCGAGATTGACAGAGTGAAGTTTCCGATTGTTGAAGTCTTGTTGCCGGGAAATTATTCCATCTATTAGATGCCGCTAGATGAAGAGCAGTCCTTAACGTACGTTGCTCAAGCGCATGACCTGAGAGTCGAACTAGTGCCGCTTGATCTTGAAGCTTCTTCGTTCCAAAAGTGACGCGCTAACCAATTGAACTATCGGGGCGTGCATCATCAATGACTGTAACATCTTCAAGCCACCTAACGGAGTGGAAGGTCTGCGTGTCATGAATGATGAAACCAAAGACTGGCTGCTCTCTAGTAGCCTTCCAGTGTAGTCCGAAAACATCGTGAATCTGGGGCGGTAAAAGGATAGACTCTCGGCCCCAGAGGCTCACACGACGACGACGATTGGGCAAGGACATTTTAAAGCCCAAAAGGGCAGGCCTGAGTGACCAGCACTTTGAAATGCTCGTATTTCTTAAAGGAAATAAACATATAAGCCAGTGATTATTTTTTTTTAAATAAAACCTTGTTGGTTTTGTAGGCCTACTTGTGCTATTATGTTAGCATGGATGGCTCTAACACTATATATCAAACATTGCGGTTAAACTGGACTTGCACGCAGAGCTGGCCAGGTGCAGAATTTTATGTTCAGATTTGTGAGTAACTGAAAGTAACTAGTAACTGTAACTAGTAACGGTAACTAGTTACTTTTTAAAATCGGTAACTGTAACGGTAACTCAGTTACTATTTTGGCCAAGTAACTGTAATTCAGTTACTTTTGAAAGTAACTTTGCCCACCTATGTATCTAACTGACCATCTTGTATCAGATAATGTCTTCAAAACAGGCAAACCATCTAGGAATTTTCGATGGACTTGCCAACGATGAGTGGACGAGACGAGCCATGAATAAAGGCTTTGCAACAATTCAAAAAGCTCAGCGGCAGAACGGCATGTTTCTACAGGACATTTAGGCTACCGATTAAATTAAGTGAATGTGCTGTGCAAGGGACATAATGAGCTACACTACATTTCTCGCGCAGAAGAGCTTGAAGACCGTTATACGTGCCACTCATATTGGCAGCATTATCATAACTTTGACCCGTAATCCGTACCATTTTCGGATATGAAAGTGTCAAATAAATATGTTTTTTGTTAAAAAAACGAAGAAAAATTGAATAACTGGGGCTGGGCAGGGGTGCTGCAGCACCGCAGCACATATGGGTGAGCCGCCCTTGCTTGTTTGAGATACGAATTAAAGCAGTAATCTCCAGCTGTGCAACTAAAAAATTAGGAGGTATTTTCTTTGAGGTGGGGACCCCCAAAAGTGGGGGCCCTGGGCTTCAGCCCAGTCCGCCCCCCCCCTTAATCCGGCACTGGCGGTTGGCTAATCTGAGCCTTCTCAGCATAGAGTGTGATAAACTGCGACTTCTCAATTTTGATGCTATCCTTACAGACTTTGCAGCAAAGAAAGCCAGAAAAAAGTCGTTCGACTGAATTTCATGTTATTTTCTAAATCCTATTGGTGGTTAGTTGTGAATGAAAGAGCAGTTTAGAATAGAAATTCAGAATAACCTTTCATTGCAATTTGCAGTGTAGTGTGCAGGAGGCCTACTAACAGTAGTCCCTTGCTACAATGTTTTCCCTTGCACGGTTTCGTTGATTTAATGTGTGTGATTTTGCATCCATTATAACCAGGGGTGCATTCCTAAAATTTTATTTGGGGGGCTCTAACACTTAGCTGTGTTGTTATAGACAAAGTATGTATAAGTAATCGGTGTAGGTTAGCCAACAATGTTTACCTTTTTTAAAAGGAAACATTGTTCAGTTTGTTTTTACTTCTGAACATCCTGTGAAAAACAACCCATGCTAAAACATAGCTTGAAGTACAGAAAAAGGTAGAAGCAACAAAACGTGAAAACGTGGTTGAATCCGATATAAAATTATAAGTTTGAAATTTGGCTTGGTTGTTACACTGCAATCTCCTTTGCTTTTTTTTTACTGCGTAGCCCTACACTTGAAACTCGATTTGCATGAGCTAATTCCAATCTCTCAACTCAATTGTAAACTTATTTGTATGAGCCAATCCTAAGCACACTTGCAAAAACATTGACTGCAATAGGAAAGTAAGGAAATGCAATTCTTGAAATGAACGCTTGTGGTTGCAGATTGCTAGTAAGAACCAATAAGCTGCCAATGTGACAGTTACACTAAAATCTCATTTAGTTGTTAACGCACAGTTTAAAAAACTCCAATTACAGCAAAAGCATATTCCAAGTTTGTGCAAACGAGATTACACAAAACAAATAGCCTGTCTGCCAAGTCTTTGGTTTTATGGGCTAAGTTATAAGCACCACGACAGCCGTGATCGTAGCGGTGTGATGACCAAGTTCATTTGTGAAAATCCACGTTTGGCTTCAGCAGAACTTATAGCAATCATGTTTAGTACTACGTTCTTGAGCAACTTTATCGTATCTGGTATATGACAAGGATTGTCAACATACAATCGAAAATCGGAAGCCATTTCGGAGGGATAAAGTTAATTCTTTTGAGGTCTGCTATTTTTTACGGTAAGTATAGGCTACGCAAAAACATTCCTGGTAAAAATGCTATGGCCTAAGTTTTAGGGCACATGGGTGGGAAAAGCTATTCAATGCAAAATCCACATCACACGCGGACATCTAGAATGTCAAAAGAGCCACAAAATTTGTTATGTCATTCTTTATTGCCCATTTTGCAAAAAGCTTGATTTACTACCATGTAGATTGCATGATAGAATAAGCTAACTATACGGGACCTAGTCAGGGAAAATGGCGATTACTATCAACTTATGTTCGTGTTTTTTTTTGCAGTTCTGTTGTGAGAAAGCTGTTAAAGTATTACTTGTTCAGTCGAGAAGTTGTTGTTCAGCCAGAAAAGCTGAAAAATGGAAGCTTGAACGAGCCCTCCCTGAGCCCCCCTTACATCAAGCATTTTCGTATTTCGGGCGGCTGAGCCCCCGAACACCACCAGGAATGCAACTCTGATTATAACGTACACATTGTTGACTTAATTTGCACATGCTTATTTAATCATCGATCACGTGCTATTACAAAGTTATGTAACTTTCCTAAGCAAGGCTCGGCTTCCTCTGCAAGCAAAACCAGCTTACTTCCATTACGCTCCACGTAAGCTGATAAAGGCCCCCATACAATTCATTAGCACAGGGGCCCCATTTGACCTTAATCCGGGCCTGTGTGTAGCCTACTATTTTTGCTTGACCAACTGAATCTTGACTTTAAAAACTGCGCAGGCCAAGCACATTGATCCAACATGTCTGGAATAATTAAAAATGTTCAAGCAAGACACAGTTAAAGGGAATTAGTAAACACTTTTTGCCTATTGTCTGCTTATGGATATCATTGCTTAAGTCTGTTTGGAGTTCATGATGTTGTCCAAATGTCATATCACTTTTGGAGTAATTGATGTTATAATAGTAAAGTTTAAATTAGCGTTAGATAAATGTACTGTATACCTTGGACATGCAACCAATTAATTCGGATAGATGCAGTATCGTGCTTTCCAACGATGGTAAAATTGTTAAAATCCGAACAGAAATGAGAAAGCTACAGCATATTTGGTGGAGGCAGTATTCATCGATCACAGCAAACTGTGGGCGGCTCATACTGAACCACGATCGAATCGCCTTGAAAAATGCATTGGAAAAAAGCTTCGTCGAGCGGTTACGTTTGAACAACGATTGCTCGTTTTGTGGATTAGATATAAATGTGAAAGTTAACATATGAAAAAACCAAGACATACTCTTTTAATTTGTGTTGGTTTGGTATTTTTATTGTAAAAAATAAATTGTTAAGAATTGGTGCAATATAGTAAAGTTTAAGTTAGCGCTAGATCAATATAATGCATACTTTAAACTTGCAACCAATTAAATCGGATAGATGCAGTATCGTGCTTTCCAACGATGGTAAAATTTCTCAAAACCGCGCAGAAATGAGAAAACTATAACACATTTGGTGGAGGCAGTATTCACCGATCACTGCAAACTGTGGGCGGCTTATACTGAACCACGATCGAATCGCCTTGAAAAATGCATTGGAAAAAAGCTTCGTCGAGCGGTTACATTTGAACAACGATTTCTTGTTTTGTAGATAACATATAAACGTGAAATTTGTTAGGTTAATAAAGCAAGACATACTCTTTTAATTTGTGTTGGTTTGGTATTTTTATTGTAAAAATTGAATTGCTGAGAATTGGTACAAAATAGTAAAGTTTAAGTTAGCGCTAGATCAATATAATACCTACTTAACTTGCAACTCATTAAATCGGATAGATGCAGTATCGTGCTTTCCAACGATGGTAAAATTGTTAAAATCTGAGCAGAAATGAGAAAGCTACAACCACGGCCTACTAGAACACGGCCAAATATGTTGCTATTTGAGGAAATTTCTAAGAGTCTGAATTGTTGCAATCATATCTATGACAAACCTGTCATCTTCCCATTCCCAGAAGTATGTAAAATAAGCAATATTTGCATCTAGGCATCTTTTTGGCTTGTTTTGCCGGAGATTTAGATATGTAGGTTAAGCACAATTTATACAATAATAATGTAAAATATGTAAGACTTTTTAACTGCATCCTGGAGGTAGTCTCATCATACAGTCGTTAGGTTTTTTGTATAGCAGGATCTTTTTCCAAAAGCCATATTTTACTTGCCAAGTTAAACTTGGCGAAAAACAAAACGAACTAAAATTGAAATTGGCACATCAAATAAACCACTTACAACATAGAATCCACAAAAAATCCCTGATATTTTAAATGAAACATGCAATTGCACCAAACGATACTGACTCCAGAGTGCAGTTGGAAAGTCTTACATATTACATTATTATTGTGTAAACTGTGCTCAACGTGCATACCTAATCTCGGGTTAATCAAGCCAAACATAAGTCTAGATGCAAATATTGCTTATTTTACTTACTTCTGGAAATGGGAAGATGACAGGTATGTCACAGCTATGATTGTAACAATTCAGACTCTTAGAAATTTCCTCAAATAGCAACATATTTGGCCGTGTTCTAGTAGGTCATGCTACAACACATTTGGTGGAGGCAGTATTCATCGATCACAGCAAACTGTGGGCGGCTTATACTGAACCACGATCGAATCGCCTTGAAAAATGCATTGGAAAAAAGCTTCGTCGAGCGGTTAAGTTTGAACAACGATTGCTCGTTTTGTGGATTAGATATAAATGTGAAAGTTAACATATGAAAAAACCAAGACATACTCTTTTAATTTGTGTTGGTTTGGTATTTTTATTGTAAAAAATGAATTGCGGAGAAGTGGTACAAAATAGTAAAGTTTAAGTTAACGCTACATAAATATAATGCCTACTTTAAATTGGAAATTAATCCATTCGGGTAGATGAAGCATAATGCCATCCAACGATAGTAAAATTGTTAGAATCCGAGCAGAAATGAGAAAGCTACAGCATATTTGGTGGAGGCAGTATTCATCGATCACTGCAAACTGTGGGCGGCTTATACTGAACCACGATCGAATCGCCTTGAAAAATGCATTGAAAAAAAGCTTCGTCGAGCGGTTACGTTTGAACAACGATTGCTCGTTTTGTGGATTAGATATAAATGTGAAAGTTAACATATGAATAAACCAAGACATACTCTTTTAATTTGTGTTGGTTTGATATTTTTATTGTAAAAATTGAATTGCTGAGAATTGGTACAAAATAGTAAAGTTTAAGTTAGCACTAGATCAATATAATGCATACTTTAAACTTGCAACCAATTAAATCGGATAGATGCAGTATCGTGCTTTCCAACGATGGTAAAATTTCTCAAATCCGAGCAGAAATGAGAAAGCTACAACACATTTGGTGGAGGCAGTATTCATCGATCACTGCAAACTGTGGGCGGCTTATACGGTACTGAACCACGATCGAATCGCCTTGAAAAATGCATTGGAAAAAAGCTTCGTCGAGCGGTTACATTTGAACAACGATTTCTTGTTTTGTAGATAACATATAAACGTGAAATTTGTTAGGTTAATAAAGCAAGACATACTCTTTTAATTTGTGTTGGTTTGATATTTTTATTTTAAAAATTGAATTGCTGAGAATTGGTACAAAATAGTAAAGTTTAAGTTAGCGCTAAATCAATATAATGCATACTTTAAACTTGCAATTAATTAAATCGGATAGATGCAGTATCGTGCTTTCCAACGATGGTAAAATTGTTAAAATCTGAGCAGAAATGAGAAAGCTACAACACATTTGGTGGAGGCAGTATTCATCGATCACTGCAAACTGTGGGCGGCTTATGCTGAACCACGATCGAATCGCCTTGAAAAATGCATTGGAAAAAAGCTTTGTCGAGCGGTTGCGTTTGAACAACGATTGCTCGTTTTGTGGATTAGATATAAATGTGAAAGTTAACATATGAATAAAGCAAGACATACTCTTTTAATTTGTGTTGGTTTGATATTTTTATTTTTAAAATTGAATTGCTGAGAATTGGTACAAAATAGTAAAGTTTAAGTTAGCGCTACATAAATGTAATGCCTACTTTAGACTGGCAATTAATCCATTCGGGTAGATGAGGCATCATGCTTTCCAACGATGGTAAAATTGTTAGAATCCGAGCAGAAATGAGAAAGCTACAGCATATTTAGTGGAGGCAGTATTCATCGATCACAGCAAACTGTGGGCGGCTCATACTGAACCACGATCGAATCGCCTTGAAAAATGCATTGGAAAAAAGCTTCGTCGAGCGGTTACGTTTGAACAACGATTTCTTGTTTTGTAGATAACATATAAACGTGAACTTTGTTAAGTTAATAAAGCAAGACATACTCTTTAATTTGTGTTGGTTTGGTATTTTTATTATAAAAATTGAATTAGTGAGAATTGGTACAAAATAGTAAAGTTTAAGTTAGCGCTAGATCAATATAATGCCTACTTTAAACTTGCAATTAATTAAATCGGATAGATGCAGTATCGTGCTTTCCAACGATGGTAAAATTGTTAAAATCTGAGCAGAAATGAGAAAGCTACAACACCTTTGGTGGAGGCAGTATTCATCGATCACTGCAAACTGTGGGCGGCTTATGCTGAACCACGATCGAATCGCCTTGAAAAATGCATTGGAAAAAAGCTTTGTCGAGCGGTTGCGTTTGAACAACGATTGCTCGTTTTGTGGATTAGATATAAATGTGAAAGTTAACATATGAATAAAGCAAGACATACTCTTTTAATTTGTGTTGGTTTGATATTTTTATTTTTAAAATTGAATTGCTGAGAATTGGTACAAAATAGTAAAGTTTAAGTTAGCGCTACATAAATGTAATGCCTACTTTAGACTGGCATTTAATCTATTCGGGTAGATGAGGCATCATGCTTTCCAACGATAGGAAAATTGTTAGAATCCGAGCAGAAATGAGAAAGCTAGGAGGCACTATTCACTACAAATATTTAAAAATCAATAGCCTTTCCGCTTTTACTTCTATTCCGCGTTTTTGCGCCCTTCTTAAAAGTAGTTGCGTTTTTTTGCATGACGTCACACATTTTAATGACGTCACTGACCAAAGCGGCCGATGCTTAACCCTTAACATACCAAGCCTAGCTCACCAACGTCGTTTACCAAGGTGGGGTCCTCCAAGGACCCCATCGTTTCTATTGCTTAAAGTATACAGTATATACAAAGTCATCAATAATTAACGTTATAACTTCAAACAAATGTATTTAACGAATGGTAGATAATAATTGAGTAATAAACATATAATATTATTGTCAAATAATTAAATATTTAGGAAAAACAAGTTTTACTCAATGAGTCAGCCATTTGCGTCGATAACAAGTCGGAGATGCTTCGAAAAGGACCTGCAAGAGTTATGAATAACTTTTTGGGTATTTTAGCTCATTAGTTTTTCAGATTATCCTTCACTGCTTCCAAACTTTGGTGGTATTTAGTCGAAACCCTGCTCTCCAGGTAAGACCAGATGCCAAAGTCTAGGGGGTTCAGGTTTGTGGATGAAGGAGGCCATTCTTCCTTGGAAATGCAAAACGGAAAATTGGCTGAGCCAGTTTTGCGTTGTCTCACAATACATACAATCTGTATACCGGCACACCAAAGCACAAGCCAATTTGTAGTCTACTTTCTTCATCCTTGATTACAGTTTATACAGCTAATGTAACAAAGGAAGATTGCCGAAATTGTAAGTAAAGCAGATGCCATTTTTATGACACTGTAACAAACCCCTGTTGTTACCCCAAGTGTTATAAAAACTAAAATTTTAGTCTTAGCATCACATATAGTATAACACATGTGTTTCTACAAATTACTTAGACAAAGGATCTTATTCATAAACGCACAGTTCATCCACTGTCATCTTCACATTCTTTTGCACTTGTCACAGTTGGGTGGTGACTCGGTGCTGTTCGCAAACGAAACGTTTGCATTTGGAGCATATAATGTTAACTTTTCTATCGTTGTTTCAAGGACATTGAAAACATCTTCCTCTCTTCCGTCACTGGCTGCCTTGACGTTGAGGATATATTTGAAGCTTCAGTGTTTCGACCTACAGAAACTCCTATAACTGCAATAGCTCTAACGATGTAAAGCTGAAAACCAGATGGATTACATGCTCTGCGCAAGACATTAGGTTTCGTTAATTCTTTGCCTAACTCCATCAAGAAATATAATCCTCGATTAGATTTTCTACTGTTCCAGTCTCTGTTTATGAACACCCAAGTGATATAGGAATTCAGGGCTCCAATGTCAAGCACGTTCATAAAAAGTCGGAAAGGCCATCTTGACATTCGTCTGGCACAAGAATATTCACTCACCAACTTGTCTGCATCATCCACTCCGCCTTTTGTGCGTTATATTCAAGTATCATGTTGGGTTTCTTGTGATCTTCATTAGACAGTGAATTATCAAGATGCTGAGAAGATAGTAAACGAACCGTCTTGTTTTTTTAGGCACATAGCTTACAACTGACAGTTCATCTGAAAAGATAAAGTTTGACGATAAAACATATCGTCCCTTCGCAACTTCCATAACTGAAGGAATATCTGACTTTTTTGCTCAGTGTTCCTGTCTTGGTGATATTTTTCTGGAGGAAAAATTCTGCAGTTGGCACTGATATAAAAAAAATATCTGTGGTAACACTTCTTCTAGTTGCAAACAGTGATTTCATCATGTCACACAGTACACACAACCAGACGTCCTTGATTTTTCTCAGGTGCACTCCCAGGAAGTTTTCCAGTATAGACTTGGAGATTCTACAGGCGAGTGGTTTTCACGTCTTCAGCTGCCCACACTTTAGTTCCATATCTTGCTGGTTTTGACTTCATATACTCTCTCATTGGACATTTCCCTCGGAAAGAGACTAATTGTTCATCTACCGTTACTTCTTCAAATGGCTTATAGAGTTTTTTGCAGTTTTCTATAAATCCATTCAAATTTCGCGAAAAGCTGCAAGTTTAGCATTTTCTTTTCTTTGACTACGTGTTGATTTGTCATCAAATTCTCAATCTTTGGCAAAATGTAAGGACATTTTTCGCGTGAAGTTAACTGGTTAACATTCAGCATTTGTAACGTAATATACCAAGGGGGGTCCCATCAGGACCCCAGGTAACGTTATGCTGTTTTTTGCATATGTTTCAAATAATTTTTTAATTTTTGTTGCACTGTACCGAACTTGATTAAATTTATGACACATACAAAGATGATGAGAAAAATTGTTGCTATAGGTAAGGCGGGAGATAAAAAAATTCACCTCTGGGGTCCCTACGAGACCCCGCTTGGTATGTTAAAGGTTCTAGCACCCGAATTTTTTTTCTGAAACACGAAATATTTTTCATCACCCACTCTTTAATTCTGAAAATATTTTTTTTTGGTGGTAATCCACTTCTAGCTACTTGCGTCTACCTTGCAAAACAATTGATTTCAGGTGAAAACTCCATCAACTTCGGAAATACGGAAGAAGATTGTGAATTGGGAGCAGGATTTTCATGGAAGGGGAAAAATCCCTAATGCGTAAATGCGCAATTGATAAAATTTGTGGATACAACAAATCTTTCAATTGCACGTTTATTTTGGAATAAATTTGCTTCCATTTGACATGGTTAGCTCCTGCATACCTATACTGATTATTTTCACATAGGCCTAGTTTCATCCAAAAAAGAAAAAAAAAAACCTTGGCGTAATGGACAGTGTTGTACGTTGACGCCGTCAACTTTTTGTTGACGCTGAGGCTAGCGCCGTCAATTTATTTTTCAGTTGACGGAAGTGATAGCGCCGTCAACTATTTTGCTGATTTTATGCGTCAAGCGCTAAGCGTCATTTTTTGTTTTCATGGAAAATCTCGTTTCACAATAAGAGTTTCACAATGTATTCTGGCCAGCACGACTCATCCGAATTACCGGCTTTTGCGTTGGTTGCAATGGCTCCCTGGAATACATGCGGAAGAAGTTCGCCAAATGGTGATCACCCTTGTATTGAGAACGAGGGATCAGAGACAGAAAGCGAAAAATCCAAGAATGGCATCGCGGACGTTGAATATACTTTATTTCAAGGGCTCTATGGCCCTAAAAAGAGCGATGTTGGTGCAGTGGACCTCGTTAAAAGAGTTATTCATGCTAAACTATCACAGCACGCTTGGAACAGTGATACCTTTCCGACTAAACGTTTTCAACTTGTTTTTGAAATACAACACACCAATACCAACCAGCGCTGCTGTGGAACGCATGTTTTCACTTGGAAAGGACAATATGCGCAGGGGCGCCGGAAGCGGGGGAGAGCAGGGGAAGCGGATGCCCCCCTGCCCTCAAATTTTTATGGATGGGGAGGGAAGAGGGGGCAATGGTGCCCTTTTAAGGTCATGTAAGCTACTGCACACTTTGCAATATAACAATTTATGCTATTCGCTTTTAGCCTAATTATAATGTTCTATTTTTGCCTCAAAATAATATTCACGACACAAAATTCTCCATCACAGTAAGTTATATTACATCATTATAAAATAGCATGATGCCCTTCCGTGCCATTGTTCTTTGTATAGCGGACACTTGTATCATTACTCGATAATGAGCTGATAGATGAGCATTATCGCTATATCTTATCCTAAAACTTACAAAAAAATTGGCCTTTCAGCAACAAAAGTGCCCTTTTTTCATACTCCTGCCCATCCAGTCAAAAATCGCTCCGGCGCCCCTAAATATGCGTCCCAAACGCAGCAGATTGTCAGACAAACGTTTTGAAATGCTTGTTTTTCTGCAAGGAAATAACTAAAACAGTCTCAAAACATAATCATCATCATTTTCAGCCTGTGAGAGCCCACTGCTAAGCATAAGCCTTCCCCTTTTCATGTCAATTTACACGATTTGTGCTAGTTGGTACCAATTGGTTGTATTGCATTGTTTGTCAATGTCGTCCCTCCATCTCACTTTTGGTTTTCCTTTCTTTCTTTTGGTTTGTCGTGGTGTCCATGTTGTTAATTTTTTAGTCCATCTATTGTCCTGATATCTTGCTATATGACCTGCCCAGGACCATTTTAGTTTCTTGATTGTGCTTAATAGGCTATATCTCGTAATTTCGTTTGGTTTCTGATCCATTCGGCAAAACATAATACCTGCTCTTTATTTATAGCTATTGTTAGCCTGAACTTGGTTGAAATATTTCCGTTTTATGAGACGCTGGCAAAAAATAGCGCTAGAAATTAGCGCCGACGCCGTCAATTTCTTTAAGAGCTTATGCAGTCCTTTACGCCGTAAAGTTTTTAGGCAATTCGCGCTGACGCCATCAAATTATTTAAATGACGCGTACAACACTGGTAATGGATCCTGAAAACGATGTTGGTCTGTAGGAAAATATGTATAAATTACCGTGGATCTGCAATTTTCCTAATTCCAGGCCTCGAAATTCGTTTTTGTTGAAGGCGGACAAACGTGTCCGGTCTGAGTAGCTATCTCGGCGGACAAATCAAGTCTCACGGCGGACATACCAGTTTTAGCGTCGATCGTCATGCTTAATCACTTTATCTTGAAATTCTTCGCCATTTGAGAACTATAGCTACGGTACGAATTAGAAGGATTTTTAAAATTTCAGCGAAGTCACTGACTCTGATAAGCTTTCATCAGACCAACGACGTGCGCTTGAAGAGTCAAAGCGCCATGTAACTGCTTAATACGTCGCATAACTAATTAACTTCCACCGAACGAGGTCGTGTGGCCTCTTGCGTCACAATGCTCTGGGCACGAGTGGGAAAACTTCTACACTGAAACGCTACCATTTTCTGTTGTGCAAAGTTTCTCTAGGCTTTTTTCTTTAGGTTTATTTTTGCGCATTATGTGAGCGAAAGTGAATTTTCCCTGGGCTTTTTCTTTCTTACTGTAATACCAAAACTTAACAAATTTTGCTGCATCTTGCTGTAATTGCCGACTCGTATAATCTAATTTTGTAACCAACTATGCCTTATCAATATTACTCGGAGATCAAAGCAAGACATTGTGACGTAAGACTTGAACTAAGTTGCGCGTAATTAGTGTAAAAGTAACGGTAATCCCCATCGGTTCTTAGCGAAGACTTCACCTTTGTTACGCTGATTCAATGTCACCAATCGTTGAAGCAACGTAATTATCGAAAGTTTTCCTGCTTGAATGGAACCTAAGAGATACAGTATTCACATTTTCTAGATGCGCGCTAGAATGCACGGGAAATTATATTTTTGCAACAATTGTTCGTGCTATGCAATGACGATTTCTATAAATATTTCTCGGCGGACAAATATGACCGATCTAGATGGTACTTCCCGCGGACATCACATGCTGTGACGGCGGACATGACCGCCATGAATTTCGAGGCCTGTAATTCTTATTTATTTAGTGAAAAAATATCAATCCAAACATTTTAAAGACTTGAGAACACTGGAATGGCCCATTTTGGTGAGTCCGATCCCTTAACGGGGGATTTTTTCAAGTTTTTTTTAAAATTATTGGGTACAGTAGCCTAATTATCATTGCCGTTTTAGGGTTAGAGGTTAGGAACTCACCGAATTGGACTCACCGAATCGGACTCACCGAATAGTAGCAGACCCTGAGAACACAATAGCAGTGATTACATTACTCATCAATTGATTGATTGAATCTTTATCCTCGGACTGGGAAAGCTTCTTGCAGAGCTTAATCCTGGCAGTTTCGCATACTTGTAGAAGCTTTGAATCACTGACACAGGCCTGGTCACCGAGATTGACAGAGTGAAGTTTCCGATTGTTGAAGTCTTGTTGCCAGGGAATTATTCCATCCATTAGATGCCGCTGAATGGAGAGCAGTTCTTAACGTGCGTTGCTCAAGCGCACACACCGAGAGTCGAACCAGCGCCGCTTGATCTTGAAGCTTTTTCGTTCCAGAAGTCACGCTAACCAACTGAGCTATCGGGGTGGACCTGGTTTTTTTTCGCTGAGACTTCTCGGTCATTTGACCAAAATGACTTGAAAAAAATTCCGTCATTTTTTATTTATTTCGGTCATTTTTTCTGATGAAAATATTTCCTTTCAAGTAGCTGATACAAACCAGACTTTGCACTTCCTGACTAGCTTCAACATTAAGTTTCGCTGAGAACTGTTGTTTTTTTTTCGGACATTTTGACCGAATTGACTATATTTTTTTCAAACATTTTGCTAAAAAATCGGTCAATGACCGAAAGAAAAAAACCCAGGGGCGGACGCCATTACACAACGCAACAGTGAAAAAAAATTAATTTATTAAAGAAATTAAAATGAACAACACAGCATAAGAAACACGAAAACACAGAGGAATTAAAATGATTTAACAAAGTCTTCAAATATTTTGACTTGCTCTGCGTAACGAGTGCGGGCGAGACGTACTATGGCATCATAGTTAGTGCATTGCCATTTGTTGCCTTTAAGAGGCAGCATGGATGCAACAGATATTACGTCACATGCTGGGAAAATGGAGATGTCCTGATATAAAATCATCCGGGACATTTTACATACTTCAAACATGTGCTATGTTCCTGTTACTGACAAATAAATCATTGATTGATTGACATTTGTAAATTTGCCTCCGGCTCTGAACACCCCCACACTAACCTGTATAATATACATGTTTAAATAAGTTTCTACATTCTCTAATGCATATATCTGAATTATATCTGCATCCAAGGCAAAGGCTCACTCTTTATTACACTTCCTTACCTTTTCCATGACCAGATCAAAACGGATATAATAAAAGCATGACCGCTCTTGCGCAATCGTAATATTACTCGAATGCGCAATATTTACTATCGTCATCTAGCGGTTGCTGTTTTTAACTTTTATTTGCCACATGGCGCTAGAGTATTATTTTCCGATTTTATTGATGTTTCAATGGCAATTCTAGGTTCTCCAGAAGAGATTTAACAGCAAAGTTAGTGCAGACGGTCAAAAAGTTTTCAATTTTATTAGGGACAGGGTTTTGAGCCTAGGTGAAATATTTGCTGAAATCTGAAAAGTGTTTTTTTTCTAATTTTTAGTGCAGAAATAGGGATAGCAATCTTTTTGCCTGTGCCATTTCAGTTTTTGAGTTTAAACAAACATTAGCCTGTTTTATTTGTTACGGGCTATTTTACCAAAAATTTGTGTTTAGGGGAATCACTATACATGTTTTTGTCTTGTTAGGTGTGTTGTGCAGTGTAAGTATTAAGTAAAAAAATGTTGGGTTTATTTGAAAACATGCCTGTACTGGTAATATTTATTTTGGTATCATGTGTAACTTCAGCAATTGCATGTTTTTTGTATTACATTGGAATACTTCGCCAAGTTAAAGTCAAAGTCGGAAAGCCTGTTTTGAGGAATGTTTGGATTGCATACAAACAACATGTGGGTGCTTACAAAAACTGTGGACCACACTTCAATGAAGTTATCACATTGTGTCCTGATTTAGACACTATTGGAATATATTATGATGATCCAAAAGTTGTAAGTGAAAATTCCTATTGGTAATTAGCTGTGTTGGTGAACACCAGAGGTGGGCAGTAGCGCGCTACTTTTGTAGCGGCGCTACTTTTTTGGTAAAAGTAGCGGCGCTACTTTTTAGTTGGAGTAGCGGCTGCAGTAGGGCGCTATTTTTTTCCAAAGTAGCGGGAGAGGCGCTACTTTTTTCAGTCGCACTCCTGCTACTTTTTAATTTAAATTGAAAAAAATGCTTGTTTTTTTTGCAATACTGGCGTGGTCAAGCAGCTATATAATCGGCTTGGTTGCAAAGTTTCGGTTTTTTCTAGCTGACGTCAAATTCTTCGGCGAATATCTCCGTCTGATGAAGCCTATCTGCCAAGCTTTAGACATTCTCCAGGGCGAGTCCAAGGCATATTAAGGAGTCTTGCTTCCAACCATCACAATTTGCGGGAAGAAGTTGACCGAGATCAGTGATCTTGTGACCTGTGAGGAGTTGAAAGTGAAAGTCCTTGAAGGGGTGCAGAAACGATTGAACAAGTGCTTCAACAACATGAAATGCGTTATGGCATCATGTCTTCATCCCTCCTTCAAGACGTCGTGGCTACAATTTCTGCACTGCGTTTCCATTGATGATGCTGACGCACTGCGAGAAAAAGTCAAGACAGATGTAATTCGACTGTTGCGGGAGACATCAAGCCAGGTTGATACCGAGAAGAGTGACACCAACACCAGTCATGACTCCGAGGATGTATTTTTTGGAGTGTTTGCGCCATCCCGTGAAACGTCGATGCAGAAGGAAGCAGCAATTGTGGACGCTTTTTTTCGGACAAGAGCAAGTCCTTGAGCTTTTCGAATACTGAGTTAAAACATCTGTTCATTAAATACAACACCCCCCATTCCTTCCAGTGCTCCGGTGGAGAGACTTTTCTCTGTTGGAAAAGATGTGCTTAAGCGAAAGCGGGCAGGACTTATTGGGTCTGCTACTATTCGGTGAGTCCGATTCGGTGAGTTCCTAACCTCTAACCCCTAATCCTAATCCCGAACCCTAAAACGGCAATGATAATTAGGCTACGGTACCCGATAATTTAAAAAAAAAATTGAAAAAATCCCCCGTTAAGGGATCGGACTCACCAAATCGGACTCACCGAAACGGGCCATTCCGGGACTTATTAGTGACTCTCATTTTGAAATGCTCGTGTTTTTGAAACTTAATTAACATTTAATTTCCCTTAGAATGTGTTTTCTATAACGACATTAAAATGACAGCGTGAACGAATGATAACATTCGTTTTCAAGGTCATTTTTGAGTCACTAGGGACTTGAGTGTTTCCTAGTGTCATTTTAGACAAAAGTAGTGGAAGAAGTAGCGGTAGCGCGCGCTACTTTGGCCCGAGTAGCGGTAGCGGGTAGCGCACAACTTTTGTAAATTGGTAGCGGTAGAACGCGCTACTTTGGCCCAAGTAGCGGTAGTGGGTAGCGCGCTACTTTAAAAGTAGCGGGTGAACACCAGATAATTAAAGTTTTTTTTTTCATGCAAACTTTATTTTGTCTCAAACATACCCTAATCTGCATTTTAATCTTCAGCAGTGTTTATTGAAGCAATGGTTCCAAACTTTTCTTACTATTTGTTGCAACAATCAAGTAAAACCTGCATGTAATACTTGTTTGTGTCTTTTACGATATTAGCAAGAAATAGAATTTTGTTTATTACAAATACACCATTACCGTACATTATGTGAGGTTATGTAATACTATGTGTGTTGTGTATCTTGCGCATTTGTGGTACCCACTATTCATTTAATGTTAAGAAAAAATTGCTTTCATTTTAGGTGCCTCAAAAAGAACTTCGTTACATTGTGGGTGTTGTTCTCTGCGACGGGGATGAGAAGCCTTCTCAGAGTCTTGTTACACTTCTTTCTTCACACAAATTCCACACTTTTCTGCTGCCTTCAGTAGATTATGCTGTTAAAACTACATTCCCAAACAAGTTCCAGTTCTGTTGCATGATTGCCCCTTGGAAAGTCTATCCTGCTCTGAGTGCTTATGTTGAAGTGAGCATAGACCAGATCTTTTTTTTTTGCTACATTTTCATTGAAATACTGCTTCAACAATGAAACATATTTATCTTTGTAATAATATTGTTGCATTTTACAGGAACATAAGTTGTCGCCTCACCCGTTCATTGAATTATACTCCAAAAGCAATATATATTACATGGCTCCACTCAGCAAGCAAAAGGACTTTTATGTTCCCGAAATTGACTGCAATAGTGAGACACCATCAAAGCCAAGGTTCTCCACTTTCATTTTCCTTTCATTCTTCAGTGCATTTTGTGATTTTAAATGACTTAAAAACCTATATATTTCATAAGTTTGATAGGCCTACCCTATACCAAAGAGCTTAGTATTCTCCAGTTTAAAGGACTTTGTTTCTATGCACAACAATACCCATTAATCAAAACCATTAGAAGATTTTAAAGTGAGTGTTAAATTTTTAGCTGATATTTCCTGCCCTAACATGAAAGAAAGAATCTTTAGAGTAAATAAAATACAATTTTGTTTGAAATTTTTCCACCCAAAGGAGATGTCGTGTATTGTATCCAGGCTTACGTCCGGTAGTTGAAGATTTTAAATTAAGAAGACGGGAAAGCAGAGGAGCCAATCTTCATGTCCACCTTCAGGCATGTCTCAAAGTGTCCTGCCAAAGCCACGGCAGCACGCTCTTGAGCGGTGTCGAAGGGTTCTCGCCACTCGGCTATGCAGCCGACAGGAGATGATAGTAATGAGGTTAACACATGGTATCTAACTGCACGGGTCTGCTACTATTCGGCTAGTCCGATTCGGCTAGTCCAAATCGGCTAGTCCGATTCAGCTAGTTCCCTATTCGGCTACAGTCCAATTCGGCTAGTCCTACTCGGCTAGTTCCGTATTACTAATACTAATCGATTCCTCTGCCATAATAAAGTAACATCAACTGAGAGTCTAACGAAGGAAGTAACCAAAGGAATATAGGTCATGTAACGCCGAAACCCAGGTTTATTCTAAACTGCCACTTAGGTTTTAACTTTATCTTTTATGTCAAACGCTATTTGGCAACTGTCTTTTTTTCGTTGACACGTTTTCGCTGAGACTTAATGAGATAAAGTTTTGATGTAAAACACTTATTTTGAACGAACCCACACAATAAAATTCGTCATTGTACAATTACATTGATCAACGTCTGTAGACGTTAAATCAATGTAAAAATGACGGATTTTGCCGCCTGGGAAGGCACTCAAAGGTAAACACTGGATAAAATGCAAAAGAAACGATGTTGTGGAATAAAATACAAAATTCTCTGAATAAACAGAAGAATCGAACATCCATCTCTCTGTTATCATTTTTAATATAGAAATTCCTTTTTGTGGTCCCTTTGTCTGGAACAAATCCAAACTGTGCTGTTGAAATTTCCGATTTTAGTTTTGGTCTCAATCTCATCATCATGCTTCGGAGTAAGATCTTTGTTAGATGATTCACAAGGCTAATTGTTATGTGGAGTGAGCATTCTGTTGCTCCGGTTTTCTTTGGTAAAGTTATGAATATAGAACGTACCATATCACTAGGGATGTTTCCGGTGTCATAAATGTGATTTAAGATCTCAGTGCTTAGGTCTAAACCCCACTCATCTAAAGCTTCGATAATTTCAACTGTAAAAGAAACGATATTGTGGAACAAAATACAAAATTCTCTAAATAAACAGAAGGCGTCTTTGGATTTAGAATTTTGTAATAGTTGAGGATTCCAATATATTCTAAGTTTGCATGCAGACGGCAACGCAGGATACATGTCAATTTTATCTGAGCAAACATTAATAGTCCAAAAATAAAGTTAATTCGCTTTTTAGTTTTAAGATCCCAGTGGTTAGGTCTAAACCCCACTCATCTAAAGATTCGATGATTTCAACTATAAAAGAAACGATATTGTGGAATAAAATACAACATTCTTTAAATAAACAGAAGGCGTCGTTGGATTTGGAATTTTGTAATATATTCTAGGTTACAGATGGTGACGTAGGGTACATGTCGATATTATGTGAGCAAACATTTCAATTTAATAGTTCAAACATTTTGCGCTAAATTTCATTTCAATTTATTTTTCTTTGTCGGAATGCAAAAGAAACGATATTGTGGAATAAAATACAATTCAAAACTGTAGCCGAATAGGGAACTAGCCGAAACGGGCCATTCCGTAACTGCACTGTTGAATCGAGAAGTGAAATTCTTCTTCTACGCTGACGGCCTCACCAAGACAGGCGTAGATGCGTCCGGCTCGTATTCGTGCGGACATTGGGCTTTTCCACTCAATCATGCATCGATAGAGAATGTCATCTTTCGAATGTGGTGCTGAAGAACAACCCGCATCACTAACGATTGCACCATTGTGGTTCCAATCAAGCTGAAGGTCTGCGAGTGATAACTTTCCGGTGTAGTCCTGGAACATCGTAAACCTGGAGTGGTAAAAGAACTCGGCCTTAGGCTGAAACGAAGAAGGATAAAAAATTGTGCAAATTAGTCGACTCCTTGACCTGGAGGTAAAAGTACGTGTACAATGTTTAAAGAGATGCCGGTAGGCTTTGGCCACCTACGGAGAACAGGCAACTGTGACGTACTAATGTGACAAAACACTTAAGCACATGCTGATATGAACATGAAGATTAGCTTCTTTGGCTTTCGTACTACATCCAATGCTTTCATCACCACGCATGAGGCTGACATTAATTTTTGTAGATGTGTTTAGAATCCTATTAATATTGCTTGTACTTTTTAGTTCTGAAGAAACAGAGAAGGGGGCACCGGCTGCAGATATATCTGATGAAGAAAGTCAGGGAACAGCGTCTTCCTTTGAAGTAATCACTGCCGAACAATGCCAATAGACCAAATAACGAATATTCATGTGTGTAAATGTTTGTGTTGGTAAATGTCTGATGTCTTGCACTTGATGTCTGCTGGCAATTTTTTGTTATGTTTTAAGTGTCCATAGTATCAAAAGTAATTGTCACAATTCTCATTGAGATTTATTTCACATCGATGGATGCTTTTTGCGACCGCACAATATTTCTTGTAGTCCAGACACTAATAGCCTAAAATTATTTTTTTTTAAATAGGACATAACCGGATGTTGTGACTTTTAAGACCTCAGTTTTACTTTTTTGCTTTCATTTTTCTCACAAGCTGCTTATAAAATATACTAATCCTTTTCTACATATTCCACAATGTACAATTGTACATATATACTGATTAATTTTGTCAGGCTGCTCCTTGATCTGTAATGCTTGTCGGAGTTATTTTCACAAATAACTTACACACTTTCTTTTTCTTAAGTCACAAAAATGTACAGCTGTTTGCTTTCCACAATGAGACAAACAATCAGACATGTGTGTCCCGATGTTATACCTTAGCCTCAAATATGGATTTCTATGTTTGTGGAAAGTTTTTAAGTGTGGCTGCTTCTGGAGTCATGTTTCAAGGTGTTCAAACTGCAACGTCAACTGGTGTTTATGTTAATCTTGACATTTATGATTTTCAGCACTATTTATGAAATTGGATTTGAAACTAAGAATTGCTGCCATCACTGTCATTGCTGGTGTGACAGTAGAGTGAATGTAATTTCAAATTTTATTCATGCGATTTTTCAACAATCACAAAAGTGACAACTGCTTATTTTTTCATATAAGATAAATCATAAAAAGCTGTGTATGGTGATTTTATATCACGTTTAATTTGGTGTCAAAAGATTTTGTGCATGTGTATTTAACTTTCTGTTCAAGCGCACTGTTTTACCGACTTGTTATGGTAGTAATGTATTTTTGTCTATAGGCTGTTGAAATAATCGTTCGGTGAAGTACTTTGGCCTAATTCTGTTTTTTGCTCCAAGGATTTATGCCACCAAATATGAAATATGAGACACTTTCTGCGCTCTGTAGAAAAGGTTTTAGTTAAGGTCACACTTTGCACATTCCAAACCAAAGTGGTTTATTGAAAATCAAATTTTTTAGCACTGCAATTTACAATTACAGTAGCACGTGTGATTGACATGTGTTACGTATCTGACTGCATGTTTTTGTCGTAGCCCATGAATGTTTTGTCGCCTACTTGCCTAGTAGGCTATGTATGCTTACGTATAACCTAAGTATTATCTGGAAATTTGTGATGTGTACAACAAGCCGGTGGCAAGAAGACTCGTAGTTTGTTAAATGTGTTTGCTGTTCTAATTAGGCAGGCTAGCATGTTTCTGAATGTAGGCCTATATGATAGCAAAAGAGGAGCTACAAAAATTGCTGAGAAGCTACAAAGCTCATACTTTTGTTTGCGCATTGTCATGATGCGCGAAACGTCAGTGAAGCAATAAAACAAATAGTGTGTTTCACTGTTTCTGCTTCCACTTTCGCATTCATGAGTTGAACGTTGCAGCTGGAATAGGAATGCCAATCAAAAAATTCCAATATTTATTATGAACATTTATGTCATACAAAAGTCCGTAAACATATTAACGACATATTGTCCTGTGACCTATTTCAAATTCACTTTTGCAAAAAAGTGCTATTTAAAAAACTCCGGTTCCGCATTCAACTCACGTTTTTTCAAAACGCACTAAAAATTTCTCACCGCTCCAGCTCGCACAATGATTCTGTTTCGTGTCTGAACTCAATTCCAGCAATGCATGCATTGCATATAGGCCTGTTATTATTCACTGACATTGCATTCAAATTCATTAGGTTAAACTGTAGCAATGGATTAATTATAAATGATTCAAAAATAACATACCGCAGCGTAATGCACTTCTCCGCAACACAAATAAATAAAAATTGCTAGTTGCGTCAAAACAAAAAAGCTTAACAACTGCTGTGACTGACTGCAAAAATGGAATTATGCAATGCCAGATCATTAATTTTGTCTCAATTTGGGAAAATAGGCATTGAATGCCGGTGTGTGAGATGGTGAAAACCTTTATCCGTTATTTTTAACCATAGACAGACAAAACAAAGTAACTTCCGCGGGTGAGGATGGCGAATGAGGAAATGACAGGAGTAACAAACTGGTTAGCAGCAAATAAGCTATCACTAAATGTAAAAAAAACAAAATATATGTTATTCAATAATACCAATAAACTTTCAAACCTCTCTTACACACTGTCTGTGCAATCAACCCATTGAACGTGTCAACACTATCAGTTTTCTGGGCATTCTGCTGAGTGAAGACTTGTCATGGAAACCCCATATGCTATCCTTACTGCAAAAACTTTGGAGTGATCTGCAAGGTTAAGTCCTACTTAAACACCAACAATCTGATTTGCCTTTACCATTCCTTAATCGAAAGCAATCTCCGGTATTGCATAAGTGTATGGAAGCATGGTCATGTAACTGTTTTAAATAAACTTCAAAAGATTTGCAACAAATTTATAAAAATGATTGCAAAACATGAATCAAATCACTCTCAATCCCATAATTTTTTCACAATTGACGAACTATACACAATAGAAACTGCAAAATTTATGTTCAAACTCAAACACAATCACTTACCCCAATGCTTTAATTCTCTATTTCAACTTAATAACAATTTGCACTCAATATCAACCAGAAGCAACAATAACTTTTTCCTCCCCTACTTCTCCAAAAGACTGACTCAACATTCCATCCAGTTTAATGGAGTTAAAGTGTGGAACAATCTCCCGAAAACCGTCACTGAAATTGAAAGCTTTTCAATATTTTGCAGTAAGGGGACGTTCAAATATTACGTAACGCCTTCGAGGGGGAGGGGGGGGGGTATGCAAAGCGTTACGTTAGCGTCACATCGGGGGGGAGCTGGGGGTTCAAGCAAAACGTTACGTAACGCTTTCGAGTACGGAATGGTAGTTTTTTGTGCTGAATTTGTAGTGAAAAAGCGCTACATGGGGGAGGGGGGGATTGAAAAAAGCGTTACGTTGGCGTTACATGGGGGAGGGGGGGGGGTCAAAAATTCGGAAAAAAAGCGTTACGTAATATTTGAACGTTCCCTAACCTGAAAAAGCACTTGCGTTCTGAAAATCAACCTGTAACAACCTATGCTGTAACTCTTTAATTTTCTGACTGTATTATTGATTGTTACACCAAATCCTGGCATAGCATGCCTTTCCAAATGCCACTTTTGTAAATTTATCCTACATATATTACTATATTATACATTAACATATCTTAATATACGTAGGCTATATCTTATCATATATTACACCCGAATAGTTAAAGATGATGATTAGCCTACTATCTTTACTCTTCCATGAATAAGCTACTATACTGTATTGCATAATTTTATATTGCCAGATAAGAATATACAGTAGAACTCGGTTAATCCGGATCTTCGCCTATTCCGGATGAACCTGGAAGTACAAATGAGTCAGGCTTGATAGAACCGTCATCGGTTAATCCGGATCGTCGCCTAATCCGGATGGAATCGCCGGTCAAATCGAATCCGGATTAACCGAGTTCTACTGTATCACTAAGTTACTACAAGCTTGCATCTAACTACCCCCTGATTATTATAAGCTATTATGTTTGTTCAGAGGATCGCTTGACTTTTCGTAAGATTATTGTTTAGATTGGTTTGGAAAAGATGCTTGAAACAGCTCAGACACTACATCCTTCATCGGCACTACCAAAGAATCTCCACCTCTCATTAGCGATACCAAAACACTCCATCCTTCACTGACGCTATAAAAGATGATTCAACTCTTATTGGCAATACGAAAAACACGCTGCTATATCATCATACTTCTTATGCTCTTACATGTGCTGGAAATTAATTTAAAAAACAAAGCTTTTTTACCTATTTTATCTTAATAATGAGCTGCCATATTGTGTATTTGTTCTGCATTCTATAAGCTACTTAATTTCGTTGCTGCGAACACTTCATTTCTGTATAAAACCTGTAAATAGTCCTTGTTTTGATAGTCCCTTATGTAATTTCAATATGTGTGTGTGTATTAGTTTGTTTTTGTGATGTTGTTGGGTTCAGTCGTGTTCTCATTGCTTTAAGAATTGACGCTCCAGTTGTTTTAGGAACGAGGAGGCGACTGATTCTTAACTTATTCATCTACTTGTTTTAATGTATCAGGTTTGGTGGCCGTGCTTAACTATATTTATCGATGCATATACCGTAAAATTAGATCCTTTTATGCACGTCTTAAACCATTATGGTTTTGCCACCTTTTCCTTTTGTTGGTTTTGTTACTGTATTTCTTTTTCACAATATCATTTCTTTTGTATTCTGACAAAGAGAGAGAGAGAGAGAGAGAGAAACCTTTTATTTTGTCTGTTGCGAGAAAAGTATACGGTACAAAATATAGACAATGCAAATAAAATAGCACCATAACTAGAATCTACAACAGACAGGAAGCAGCGAAAGACTATATTAGTCATCGAGTCAGCTGCTTCCCGTGTTTTTAATGTGACAAATGTCAAACATCGGCATTACGTTGAAACCAAGATATGCGTTAAAACAGGATAAGCTTAAGTTCCGTAAAAGATGAAAACAAAAAGTTGTTTACTGCTGCGACAGTCAAGTGAATTCCTGTGATTTTATTCAAATATCAAAAAATATCATGCCCTACAAAAGTAGTAAGTTATGAGAAAAAAAAACAAAAAACTATGCATAAACAACAACTTCTAACTGCTAGCATAAAAGACGAAACAGAAACACTAAAAGTAAGAATTATGCTGGTATATAACTTTAATCATAGTATATAACTTTCCCGGATAACTTTAAACCTTAACAACCTTGACAAAGAAAAATAAATTGAATTGAATTGAATTGAATTATTGCAAAGAGATATATAGACTACGGTATTACAATTTGGGTGGAATGATAACTTTATTAAACTATAAACAGACATAACTCAGCAACAACACTAAATCTATTAATCTAACATTATGGTACCCGGTCATTTGGTCGACAGGACGTTAGGTCAACAGAACGATTCATTTTAGGGTTAGTTAACTAACCCCCAAATATCCTGTCGACCAAACGACCGGCTACGTAACATTAATGAAACAATAAGCAAATATTTTAGGCAAGTCATACAGCCCTTTTCAAGCCTATAAGAAAAATCATTTTTCTAAAAGAAATACTAAAGAACCATACAGTATCACAGCAAAAATATGGTCAAATCTAGACATTTGAGAAACTAGCTTCTCGCTCACACAAAAGCAGCGGTTGAGCACTATGTGGCATGAGTTAGAGGTATGATACTGATGAGCCCAGCTTCATGGGTGAAACACGTGTCTATCGTTGTCAATTCTTGCTACACTTGCCTGCCGAGAAACACTCAATTGACTTGTGAAATAGAATTGCGATTTGGGCATTGTCGAAACAACGGTTAGAAAATTTGGAGTGGTCTGGCAACACCGTGTAAGAGCAAAACATTTGTTATTGTTTCGACTTCCTTTGGGTTTAGGCTAGTCGAATATTTCACCAGAAAAAAAACTAGTTGTTTGATTCATTATGTCATTTTTTCGTCCTTTGGTAAATGGTGTTTCAAAACTGTTGGTAAGTTGAATTATTTTGTTTGAAATTATCTTAACTTTTTTCTAGTAATGTTTGCATAAAGCAGAAAAATAGGCTAATGTGTTTGAAGCGTTTAGACACCATAGTGATGTCTGTGCTGTGAGGACCTGAACTTTGAGAAGATGTGAGAAGCGACAAAACGCGGACGTTATAGCGTGTATAATAGCAAAGCAGGACAATCAGTTTAAAATATGGCACGGTCGTAACACCTAAAAATTTTGTACATTTAGAATTTTTTTTTTACTCATTTTAATTGTTAAAGAAAAAAAACTCACTAGCCTATTTTTCTCTTTGTTTTAAATTTAAAAAAAATTTGTTAAAGTGTTACGACGACGCCACGGTTACGACCGTGCCATATTTCAAACTGATTGTCCTGCTTTGGTATACACGCTATAACGTCCGCGTTTTGTCGCTTCTACCTTTTTCTATACCTCTGTTCAGTAGCATAGCCAGGAATTTTGAAAGGGGGGGGTTTTCGCCTAAGACGACAGCCAACGGCGGGGGGTCTGGGGGGCCTCCCCCAGAAAATTTTAAAAAATTACATTGAATTTGGTGCATTCTGAGAGCATTTTCAACAAAAATGTGGGTATGAATATTCCTGAAAAATGGTACTGTCCGGTGGCATAGCAAAAGGATAAAATCATGTTTTCTTCGGCATTTTTCGGAAATAAAGCTAAGTCTCTATGTTTTCTTGTTGCTAATTCCTGGCTGAGATGTTTGGTATTAGCAAAACTCGCTCTTTTAATGCAGATTTGTTTAAAATTAGGCAAATCTTTTGTAGACTGAAAGCATCATTCTCAATATCGTGACGTCACACACGTGCCAGAGTGGGGGGGGGGGTTGTAACCACCAAAACCCCTCCCTTGGCTACGCCACTGCCTCTGTTATGTTTGTCATATACTGTTTTTTCGTTGTGATGGTCAGAACTAAAAACAAACTAAACTGAACGGCCCCAAAAATGCGTAGCGTAACGATTGAGTCAATTCGGGTTAGAATTTAGTTCAAAAAATAAATCACCTTTTGGTAGAATCGAACTCATATCCTTGCGAGTACGAGCCAGACAAAGATCGCACGCGCCACAGATTTACTTGGCAAAAACAGTTGAATTTAGAATTTATACATGCACGTTTTTTCATGTGTTTCGCTTAAAAAGAGAAGGTGAAAAAAGAAAAAAATAAGCAGCAAGCGCGCAGACGCATCAACAGCGCGCATGCGCAGTAAAAGCGACTTTAAGATTAAAAAAAAGGCATGGAACGGCTGTATTTACGGCGCCGTAAGTGTAGCCACTTCCTTTTTTATTTGTTTCACACAGTGTTAATAGTTACCATGTATGGTAGTCATGGTACCCCTAAGGCTACCATTCCTCATCGCTCGAGCATAAAGCTTGCTTTTTTCCTTCAAAAACGAAGAAAAGCTGGTTAATTTTTTCATGATTCGTATTTTTTACATCAGCTCATGTGAAGCATTAGTAGAGTCTGTGTGTGAATTTCCATTGATTGTGTTTTTTTGCTGCTTCTAGCTGTCTTTTGTGCCATGTTTTTTATTTTTATGTTGTCATGACGAGCAGCAGATAAAATGACTATATATTTATATGTTTTCTGAATGAAGATAATTTTCTATGCTGTTTTAATAGTGAGTAATAATCTTGAATTCTTTTTCAATAGTGTTAAAATTTGATAATTAATCTGGGTAAATTTTTTGCGCCACAAGAAAATGTGGTCAAATTTTCCAAACAAAATTGTATACGACCTTCACCCCAGAACTGCTTGCTCAAGTTTACTCAGTTGAATTTGTTTTAGTGTAGATATTTACTGGTGTAATTTGAGAAAATAACTGATTGCATGCACTACATTTTCATTGATACTATATCGAATAAGTTTGGTGGCTGCATGTATTGGTGATTCTAATTTCCAAAGAAAGCACTTTATCAATGTATATTATATATATTTTTAACTTTATGGTTTTGTCATGTTTTTTTTTCTCGTTTAGTGCCAAGCTCGCGTTTTGGTGCTTGCGCAAATTTGCTCTTTTGCAAAATATGCCCTTTAAGTGATTTGAGAGAATGAAGAAGAAGAGAATACATTTTAAACAAACTTAAACAAAAAATACTTTTAGCAAACTTTAGGAAGTCGGTACTGGTATGTGGTAACCCAGTTACTATATGTGGTAATAACCTCAGCCTATGTTTTAAGGTAACTGAGTAATGATTAGGAATGTTTGAAATATATTTATTCAATCTGTGAAGGGTTTAAAAATTAGTTGGTGAAGCAAAGTTTTCTTTGGAATTGTTCATTGAATTTGTACTGTAGTGTATACTTTTTGCACAGACAAACCGCACTCCTGCTTTGATTCAAGCAAGTAACCTCAGCGTGGCAAGCAGGCATTATGCTAAAGTGACACAACCCGCCCCATCTTTTCAAGGAAAAGCAGTGATCAACGGACAGATTCAAGATCTTTCTTCTGATGATTATCTTGGAAAATATTTAGTTCTATTTTTCTATCCCCTTGATTTGTAAGTTTTTCATACAATAGCCTATATATTGAAATGAAGTATGTCCAATGCTCAAAATGCTTTTGGTATACCACGTGCTAAATGTAGTTTTACTTGAATAACGTTTAAAATTTGGCACATTGTTTAGATATAGTATTGAGTTTTTATAATAAAAAAATGTAGTTTAAGTTTTTTTTATAAGAATTTACACAGTTGCTTGCTACTGTCTTTACTTATTTCTTGATCTTTAACTCTTTAAGCATCACCAATTCACCATGTAACTGTTGTATACATTCCACAGCACTTTTGTTTGTCCGACCGAGATCATATCCTTCAGTGACCGAGCGGACGAATTCAAGGCCGTAGATACCGAAGTGATCGGAGCCTCTGTAGACTCCCACTTCAGCCACTTAGCTTGGGTGAATACTCCAAGGAAGAAAGGAGGGCTTGGGGAAATGAAGATTCTACTTCTGTCAGACATTACAAAAAATATTTCAAAGGATTACGGTGTTTTGTTGGAAGATGCTGGCATTGCACTAAGGTAGAAAAGTCACGTCATTGATTGTTTATGCTATCATAGCAATGACCGGAAAAAGAATCACAAACAATAGTTTAATCAATTTTTGGAGGGAATCTTTATTCTCGGATGGAAAAAGCATCTTTGGAAGTTTGTTCCTGACAATTTTTTATGCTACTTTGAACCGCTCACGCCCGGTCACGGACATGAATATAGTGAAGTTTCCCCTTGTGAGCAAAATGGTTGGAACGCCTAGTTAATTTAATCAAAAAATAAAGAGCCCAAAATGTAGCTACTAAACTTATGTTCAGCGAACAAACCTTTCGAAAACTATACTGTATTCATCTTTAGCGCTATAAATGTATAATTTTATAGTGCTGAAGACAGTATAGCGTTTGAAAGGTTGGTTTGCTGAACATGAGTTGTCATATGTAAATTATCCAACCCACTTAATGTTTTGAATGAAAAACCGTGCTTGAAATACGTTATTCAAACTCACATCCAGATGAATCATTGCTGCTTGATATTGCCATTCTAAATTCACAAAGTTGGGTATTGATCCAAATCGCTTCTGAATACCTGTTTTTAGGAAAACGGAAGAAACCAGGCTGAACCACTTGTAAAAATGCTCACTCAGATGTCAGGTCTAACTTACTCAATGAACTTACTTACTGATTGCGCCATAATCTAACCAACAGTTGTACAATGCATTGTTTTGACAATTACATTTTACTCTGATTATTTGTTAATATATGGCGCTGTTAAAGCAAAATAAATTGACTTGACTTGACTTACACCTATTTTTATGCATAAGGTTGGAGATCATTTTCACTGTGTGTAAGTAATAGCTGCATATTTGACAACTATTGGCCCGTTTATTGAAAAAAGCGCTTTTGTAAAAAGCAAACTGGAAAAAAGCATTAGAGTTCGATCAGAGCAAGTTTTGGTTTGCTTTTCAGAGGACTGTTCATCATTGATGGAAAAGGCATCGTGCGATATTCAGGCATAAACGATCTGCCTGTTGGAAGGAGCGTTGACGAAGTCTTGCGTTTGGTGCAAGCATTTCAGTTCACTGATAAACACGGCGAAGTCTGTCCCGCCAGTTGGAGTCCTGGATCGAAAACGGTACGCATATAACTAGGGATTGTAGATTATGGGGATGCGAAACTTCATCCGCTTTTGGCTTATCCGCAACACTAGAAGGGTTACGTTTTTTTGTAATTTACAAAATATTTTACTTTTTATGGGTTATATAAGAAGAGTGAAGTTGGTTTTAAAGTAATTTAAGGTTTTTAGTTGAAAGCAAGCCAGCAGTAAAGCGTAAAAAAATGTTAAATTGGCAATTGACCCTTCTAATGTTGAAGGAACAACGGAGTTGCGCGTCCCGTAATGTACCGTCCCTAGCATATAACGCTTGTGTCCGTTCCAACCTTGGTTTTGCTTCACTGAACAACTTTCCGTTTTATTTTTAGATGAAACCAAGCGTTGATGGCTCGAAGGAATATTTTGAATCTGCCAATTGAGTTCCACTTAGATACACAATGATCGAGAAATACACAAGTTCTTTTTCCATAGTTTACCTCGATTGTGAATGACTTCAGTTCTCAACCATGAAAAGTGTGTTTTTTTTGAAATTAAACGCTGTATCGTGAAATGTGATCAATGTTTGAATTTTTGGTTGTCCTTCCCAATAGCTCAGTTGGTTAAGCGCCGAAGATCAAACAGCGCTGGTTCGACCAACTTCGACTCACGGGGTATGCGCTTGAGCAACGCTTTTCAGGACTGCTTTCCATTTAGCCTAGTGGATGGAATAATTCACAGACAACAACAATCAGAAACTTATCTCGTTAACGGGCAAGTCAGTCAGTGGTTTAAAGCCTCTGCAAGTACCGGTATGCGAAACTGCAAGAAATAACCTTTGAGGCTTTCTCAGTGCGAGAACGAAGATTAGCAAACCAATGCAGTTTAAAGACAACCTTTCATTTATCGGTAGGTTACCCAGCAAACAAACTTCTTCAGTCCGAATGTAGAGGCCATTGCTAAAATTTGAAATAGTATTACAGTAGCCTATATTGAAATCTCAAGCTGCCTCCAATTAGAGATACCGGTAGGTCACTTGATAAAGGGTTTACACTTTACATAGAGTGAATTAGTTTAACAAAAACGATCTTGTCACCAATCTCATCCACGTAGAAGAAGTACTGGCCTAAAATGTTACGCTAAGGAGATTGGTTGCGCACAACAATGCTTTTCACCTATGACAAACTCAAGTTTTTCGCCTACTAAACTGAAAGCCAAACTGCTGTCCAAGATGAGACCTAAAAACATTTTAGCGCCAAATTTTAAAAATGTGGCATTTTTTAATGGATTCGCTGGTTAAAATATGGCACAGTCGCAACAACTTACCAACAAAATAATGCAAAAACGGTAAGTTAGGCCTATAATTAATGGCACCACAATTTTTTTTTCTTTAAGTTAGCCTACTTATTTTAAAACATCTATCTTACGCCCCAATTGTATCAAAAACTTGGTTTGATTGAATCAGAATTGGAAAACTTATAAAGATAAAATTACGTAGTTCAAAAACTGTTCAAAGAAACCACAGTTTACGGTTAGCCTACTCTGTTCACTTAGGAAAAGTGTGTTCCGTTTGTTTGTGCGCAAAAATACATGCTATAGACCTAAATTGAAAGTTTTCTGAGAAATTTTGAACACAATAGGCTACACTAATCGGGAAATCAAGTCAACGATAATTTGCGCATTAATTTTGAAAAGCAGAATTCCAAAACATTGACAGCAAATTGTTCAAAAAAGCATGCATCAAGTATATGTGAGTAACGATATTTTGCATTAGCCTATCAAGAGATATTTGGTGATATTTCTGCTGAACCAGAAAGATAGCCTACCTAGGCTATAGCCTAAACCATTCACTTCAGGCAGCAAAAGATGTTTTTATTGAGTTGCATAACAATCTTTAGCTCAAAAAATTGAACAAATTTCTTCGCCAGATACCAATATAAAAAAACGTAGGCCTACGCTTTGGTAGCCTATTTTACATCATAACAACAGGCCATATTTCAGAACTTGAGCCCAACACAGTAAAGTAAATTTACGGTCTGGGTAATGAAAAAGTAATGATTAACTAACATTGGGCAGCATACTGTGCTACGTGATCAGAAAAACAGGCGTGTTGCAGTCTGGGCAGTTGATAACAGTTTTAAACGTTATTCTGGAAGTGTTAAATGCCAATGAGCTTTGGCAAATTGATACAGATAAGTGCAAGATTCTAGTTTCAAAAGCAGAAATTAAAGCAGTGTTTTCAAGACATCAAGGAATGGCCTACTGGAGTGCGTCCTCAATATTAGGCTACAATCAAGGTAAGTAGAAAAAAAAAGAACAAAATTATTGTATGGTGAAAGAACGTACATAATTAAATGAAATAAAGTTCACGGAATGAGTCAAGCAAAGCGTCGAGTTTGATTTACATCAACGAGTTCCTGTCATAATTGCTCCTTTTCTCAAAGCATTCATTCTGCTCATCTTGGGGGGAACAGGAGAATATGAACCTTTGCTCCCATTCAGGGAGTCATCATCATTTGGATCAGGAGTTTCAACTTTAGGTCGGGGTGTAACTAGCCGTATTCGCTTTCTCAAAGATGAACTGTAAATAAAAACTAGTTAAATTTGAAACTAGGCTACATGCTTACGTCTTTAGGCTAAAGCAGGGACCGACACAACAGGTATTTGCAATCTATGGAGGCTAATGCAGGCTAAGCAAAAGATTCTACAACTGTGTGAAACTGGGAAAAAATAGTGCTAAGCCTCATACAAAGCTTTCTTAATTTCTTAGTCTGTAATAAAGATTACTACAATCAATTAAGTTGCGTTTTTTTTACTTCAGGTAAGCTCTTAATAAAACCCACAAAGTAACATACAATGACATTCAGTTTAAAACAAGCATTGCTGCTACATGAAAGCTCGCTTAACCAGGCCACACTTAGCCTACCCGGGTCTTTTTTCAAATTCATATGGAATTGGAACCGATTGCATAGTTGAAGAGCCGGCTTGAGTCATGGGTCGTCCGAGTGGAACCTGTAACACAATAACGTCTTACTAAGCCTGCCGACTTGATGCAATCCAAAAATGAAATTGGCCTCATCACAATGGAGTCGTTACATGTTATCCAGCATATTCTGATGTTGATTCTTACCATATCCCGCTGTGGTTCCAATGCTTTCGTGTTATTAAATTTATCGCGTGACATGTCCAATGGATTTTCAATGATGCTTTCGTGCGTTGTCATAAACAAAGGAATGAAAGCCATGTAATCAATAAAGGAGACCTGAAACCGCACAAGATCCAGTTAAACTAACTTAGGCTTACAGCCTACAGCTTGACATTATTGTCTTAACCCAGAGAGTGATTAATGTCTTTTCTAGTGTTTCTGCCAAACCAGTAATAGATTTCAAGTTAAATCAAACTACAGTAAATTCAAAAGGTACGTAGTTTGATGATCGTGTGGTTTACTGATTGTGGCAAAGCTGTTGTTGCAACTCTGGAGCTGTTCTGACGAAAAGCGGTAAAATAGAGCGAAATAAATGTCATTAAGTTAGTTACTCTTTCCTTTTTGTAGACTTCTTGTCAGAAATTATCAAGTCTGTGAATCTCTGAACATTGAATTGACTTATAGTAAACATTTTTTAGACATGAGGAAGAAAATGGGTTCTTGGATTTTCTGATGTTTCGTTTATTAGTTTAAATATATGAAAACGCTTCAGGGGAAACTTGTTCACTTCAAACTCTCCCCTTCCTCCCTTGCAATCCGATAACAATAATAATGTTCTTTACCTCTCTGTAAGTATTTGGCTCAATCTTTTGAATGACGTATTCTTCTTGAACCCTATTCAGTCCTCCAGCGATTAATTCTATCCTTAATGACGTTGTTTTGATGTAATTCGAACTTCGATCTGAGCAAGTGTTCCAATAGAACATCGCCCGATAAAGTCCTATCTTCCTCTCCATGTCCGCAAGATCATTAATCTCCATCCATTGTCGAGTCTGGTCACTGTGGGATAAACCAAGTCTGTTAGAAATACGACATGCAACGTCGCAATAACATCAAACTGACTCTGAAAAGATACATTGTAAGTGACCATAAAATATTGAGCTTTTATTGTAACACTTGCCGTGCATCTTCAACTGAAGCAGAGTTTTTTATGGAAAATAGTGCAAAACGATAAATGTTGGAATGCTTTTTAAATATGCAAATAGACTGCAACTACGGTATAAAAACGTTTTTAGAATGTGAGTGATATTTTACATGATAGTTAATCTACTACAGCCAGCCTACAAGTGCACAAAATTGACAACAAAACTTTTTACAAAAATCTTTACAATTATATATAGCCTACTGTACTTATTATTATACATTTTTATAGCACTGAAGATAAAGACAGTATATTTTTCGAAGCGTTTGCTGAACAAGATTTTAATATTTACATTTTGGGCTCTTTATTTTTTGACCTTTACAATTATATTTAAAAAAGGTGATGACAAAATTTGTTTTCTGACGTCGTTTTGACGTTTAGTGCTGACGTCACTCACTCCATGACGGATAACAGCCGCTCACACAAAGCTGCGATGACAGCAAACATTTTGAAAGTCACCAAGCTTGCGTCATCAATTCCAAGAACTTTAAGGATGTAGTTCACTTGCTTGTCGTTGAGACCCTAAAAGAAAGTGAACAATTGAAACAACGCAAAATTAAAAACACGACAAAGAGCATTGTTTTCATTCAATAATATTTTTAAATAAATAAATAACTCGTGATGAATGGAGACTGAGGATATGCCTTGCCAGACCCCGTCCTACCCTGATTCTAGGAAATGAGACGTAAAACAGGAAGAAGAAGAAATCACAAAAAAATAAACCAAAGTTTCTTTTTGTTGATAGAAACCCATTAAAAGTTTGTGGCGTTTGGCTAATTGTATTTTTCTTTTAGGTTAGTGGTAACCTACAGCACAAACGACAAAAGGGAACCTTATTAGTGTTTGCTATCGCTTAAATTTGTAGTGAAAGCCTCGGAACGACACTCCAAAGAGTGCCTGTTCGACACCGCTCAAGAGCATGTTGACGTAGCCTTATATTTGACAGGACAATTAAAGGCATGCCTGAAGGTGGACACGAAGATTGGCTTTCTTGCCTTTCCGTCCACTTAATCTAACTCTTCAACCACCAGGCAGAAGTTCAGAAATGATAAAAAATTTAACGTATAAAAGCAATTGCAAGCTTAATCTCGATTTTATTTACAAGATCCCGCTACAAACTATTTAAGTAAAACAAACGGTTGAAATCACAAAATTTTAGTATTTACTTGCAGAGCGGGAATGCCTTCAAGTGCAACACGAGTTTCGTTCATATTGATAACAAAATTCTCATCGGTGTCTTCAACCAAGAAAGCTTTTCCGTACGTTTCCAAATTGCTCGGCCTAACAAGGCGGTAGTGCGTCAAATAGTCTATTGATCCTTCTGCATAAGAAAATAATGATAATTTTTAAAAGCAAATCTTCGTTTCCATTGCAGTGACCAAGTGTGGCAAACGTTTTAGCCTCTGCTACGGCAGACTTTGGTTTGACACTACACGCATGCCAGTTCAATACCAAAATGCTTGAAGGCGAAACATTTATTTTTTGCTCTCAGAGCTCGAAATAAAGAAGTAGTGCGGACAGGGAAAACACGCGCGTCTCTGGAAAGCCGTTTACATACAGAAGCCTAACGTATAAGGCGTTTGAAAGAGCTGTTGAATCAAAAAGACTATTAAACAATGATTGACGCCGCTTTGGGGAACAACTCTACTTCTAAAACCTTCTTACTATTTCTTCAGTTTATGTCAATTCAAAATCCTATCATTCGAAATATCCAATTTAAAGACACCATCTATCTTACAGGTTGGAAAACAAAGGATGTTGTAAAGTTTTTCTTCATGCAAGAGGCGCAACAAAGCAGCTGCTCTACCGTAAATAAATACCATTTCGCACCATAGAACAACTGGTGTTAAGAAAAAATAATAGAACATTACGAAATATAATTTTGTTTAGAAATGAAACTAAATGTTTTACAATTCTGAAATATTTTTGTGATCGATTGATCACTTGCGAGTTTCAACAGTTGGCCTATTGTTTCGTGTAGAGTTCACAAAAAATGTTAAATTTGGAAATATTTTTAAACAAACCAAGACTAACAACTTTCTTTGAAGCAAAACAATGTATTTCAAAGTGTTTTCAAGCTGTGTTTGAATGGTTCTAAAAATACCTCGCTCATCAATGTCAGTCGCCCCAGCTTTATCATCAAGTTGAATCATCCGAGGATCTTGGTCGTTCAAGCAACAATCCGCTAACAGTTGATCCAAGCGAGACTGAAGATGAAAACACGGAATATATTGATGCTGGTTGCAAAACCAATAAGGGAAGCAAACGAGTTTCAAGGTAATACAGCATTATCTATAACTAAGTCGAACATGGATGGACACCTTATAACCAAACTTCACTGGAATAAAAATATTGTGAAAATATTCTTGTTGTTTTTGTTACTAATGTTTATTGCAGACGAAAATCGTCTACAATAAACACACAAAAACGACAAAACAAGCAAACCAGGCAGAGTGGGCATTATCAATTAATGATTAAGATAAAGAGCCAGATGACAACTAATTAATTGAAGTTGTCAGGTCGGCAAAATAATCAGAAGCCGCCAAGGACATTATCAGACTGTTGCCTGAGTTAATGCAGCGCTCTACATGACAGAAAACAAGTTTTTTTTTCTCAATAAGGTCTCGAAAGAGAAGATTTTAAAATTCATTTGGTGCTTACGCGCACTCACACAACATGGAAGATTACAAAGAATTCTACACAAGTCATTGCATGCCAGTTATAAGGTGTAAGTTTTTTTAATTTCAAAAGTTGAATCACAAAAAAATTAATTTAAACCTAACTTTTGTGTCACCTGTAACGACTTTCCTCCTCTTAAAAAGAGAACTTGCACTCTTCTTGGCCCCACAAGCGGTGTTGTTGGTCTTTTTCCTGGGGCTGTAGTTTTTTCTTTTAGGCGCTAAAACAGCCAGCAAAGTTATATACTTAGACTAGAAAGTAACTATTGCAAACACACACAAAATTTATGTGTAAAAACGTCTTAAACGAAAAAAAGATACAATTCGTAAAAAATTCTTTGTAACGTCCTTACAAAAGATAAAAATTGAACTAATCCAAGGCTATGCTCTTATACACTTCCTGGAACGTTTAGCGTAGAAAATGAAAAGTAATGATCGATAATTTTTATTACATTTACCTTTTTAACAACCTTGACCACATTTCCGTCTTCATCAACAAATTCCTCCACATATTCCTCCTCATAACTCTTTTCCATCATTTGCTTCTCTTTCTTCTTCTTTTTCTTCTTCTGCTGATGTTTGTCAATATCGAATACCTCTTTACTGATCTTCCCATCTTTAATCCGGCGGCCATCTTTAGTTAGTCGAATCACCTCACCATCTTTGTCATCTGCATGACATGTGACTTGCATTACATATAGAGAGAACAAATTCAAGATTTGAATTCATTTCATTAAAAGGTTTTAGGAATTGAATTTTAACGAGTAGATTTTTTTAAATGTACGTGCTCGTATCGCACCTAGATACTATATCCAAGTAGCAATACACGGTATAGCAATATTTCCCTTAAGTTGTAGAAGACTATCGATGTTTAACTTATTCTAGAAGTGCTTATAAGAACTAAATTGGTAAACATGAGAATATACTATATGCCAATGAGAGAGAGATTGTTTATTTACCTTTCAATATTACAAGTAAAATACAGAATGAAAAAACATATATGCAGGAAGCATATTGCTGGGCAAAAAACATGAGCTAAAATGTCTTACTATAGCAGTTGAATTTCTGCAGCAACAGATCAAAAAGTCATGCTTTTTAAACTAATTCTCACATATTTGCCTGGCGATCATCTTGTCAAGATCAGCACTTCCAACTGAATCGTATTCAGATTCAGCATCCAACTCATCGTCGTCGTATATTTTCTTGTCTTTGCCTTTCTTTTTCTTTTGCCCTTTGACTTTTCTTCTTTGTACGGTTCCTATTCGTTTAACACGTAAAGTAAGTAATTTATAACTACACATTCTTCAACAGTTTAACATATTATGTGGAGTCAATTAAGTTTAAAAGCTGAAAAATGCATGGTACTGTTGTAGGACTACATGGAAATGGCAATCATTTAATCAAGCTGAAAACAAATAATGAACAAAATGTCAGTGGGCTGATGTCGTAACGTATGCAAAGACCACGAAAAGTGACTGCTGGTATTTAAATATGTGTAACTTATTGAATAGATTTGTGAGCAGAGTGAGCAGAGAAGCCAGCGAGTGTAAAAACGTTGCATTGCAAGAGTCAATTGCCGCACAATTATTGTCATCCAGTAATGTTATATTGATTGCTGTCACAACGTTAGATGGTATTGAAATAGAAAAGTAGTAAGTTTATAACATAGACTGCAGCAAATTCACAGTTACGATCCATTCAGCATAGTATAACGTACCGTCTTCTTCAAACACGTCTTCATAAATTGATTGCTCATCGCTATCATCAGAAGAAACTTCTCCGGCTGAATTGCAAGCATACATGTTTATAACTTGATTAAACGTTTTGGTGTGTTCAATATATGGATGCATCAATCATTTATTTAGCAAGCATCATCAAATCTCAGTATCTTAAATTAAGCTATTTTCTGGACAACAAACAAAAACAACAAAAAAGTAATTTTCTCAATTGGATAAATTTTCTCAATTGGATAATGGATAAAAAAGCTATTCATAACTTTATTTGGTCGAATAAGTTATCTCACAAGAACAATGCGGTCACCAACCTTTTCCCTTCTTCTTTTTGCTTTTATCTTTCTTTTTCTTCGCCCGAAGCGGATCTGAAGGGTCAAACTCAGAGGACATATCATCAGAATTTGAAGACGCGTCGCCTCCCAGTTTTGTCCTGTCCTTCTTCTTTTTGTCTCTCCTTCTTTCTTTTTTCTTCCACGGATCATTTCTGTATTGCCATTAAATAAAATTGCACTATGCAGTGGAAATAATGTTCCTGGAAATACTTGATATGTTTGTAATATAAATTGAAATTAGTTCACTTATCTTACATACCCAGTGCGACATATGATTTCAAGAAAACACCACGTTGTTTTAAAACAGCGTAAAGGTGCAAATAATAATTAACAAGGCATTCACTACTTCGAAGTACTTTTCAATTGAGTACACTATTTAAAAAAATCATTTGCTCAAAACTAAGCGATGAGCAAAAAAATATTCCTTTGCACTTTGAAATATCCAAACCACTGTGATGGACAGATTGTAATAGAAAAAAAGAGTCTGAAACGATTGCTGCATAGATAAATAGATAAAACTTACCACACCCATTAGTGGTGAACAAGTCGAAAATAATTGAGTTCAGTTCTCAGTTCCTACAAAGCGGTAACTAACTTACGGATCGTCGTATCCCATGTCCCTGTCGTCGGTTTTTCTGGATTTGTCGAGAATCTTTCTGCGCGATCCACGATCGTACTTGACAGCGGTCTTCCCATCGCCGAAGTAGCTGTCGTCGTCTGATGACGATGAAATCGAGCCTCGCCCTTCGCGATTTTTACGCCTGTATTTTATTTGAAAAATTTTATGTTATTTTCCGAGCAACAAAGATTGTGATAATTTGACAGTTTGAAATATTCGATGGTGGGTACAAATTAAAGTTTCGATGAAACGTGGTTATTTTCGAAATTGCCTGTTTAAACTACAGCGGCTTAGATTTTTATATCAGACAATGTTGATAGTTTGTAAAAATGAGAAAAAAATATTAGATTTGTGGAAGATAAGCTTCATCAACCTTTCTTTCTTCTTTTCCTTCTTTTCCACATATCGGTTGTATTCATCCCACTGTCGCTCCTTCTCTTCTTTTCTTTGGATCTTCTCTTGTCGTCTCTTCTCGTATGCTCGTCGCTCTTTCTTAGACATCTTAGCAAGCCGCTCCTCCGGTTCTTCGGAGCTCAAAGAGCTTTCGGAGCTTGGAGGTCGAGGACGCCGTTTCTTCTTGTCCCGTCGTCTCCGATCACGACTGTCGTAACTGTCATCAGAATTGATGTCGCTGCTATTGTAACTGAAACCAAAACATAAAATACGGAAACGGTTTAATTAGGTAGGAACGGCTGACATAACAGAGTGGCCGTAACACCATCACTGCAGCACAACATCATCTTTTGAAAATAACAATAATAACTGAAAATAACAAGTAGGCTAAACCATGTGAAATACACTTTTCTTTGTTGTCCACCTGCAAAGCAATGCAGGAATGGACAATTAGTAACTCTAGCGCTGTTGAAGGAAAAACTTCCTACATTTATTTCCACGTCTACAATATTTGCTCGAAATTAGAAAAATGTTAGTCAGAATAACTTAAGAATATAATTCGGCAGCAGGTAGCCTAACTGCAATATGTAACACGAACAAAAAAATTCTTCCTCTTCCTACCGATCACGACGCCTTCTGTGTTTGTCCTTCTTTCTTCTTGATGACTTTTCATCTCCAGCTGAACTTTCTTCTGTGCTTGTTGAATATCTTCTGCGTCTGTGATCTGTTGAGGAACGAAAATATTTTGTTGACGCTGCGGTTTGCATCAGAGCAAAGGAGTCAGTTTGCGACTCTCGTTAAAAATAGAAAGTCCTACAAGTAAAAACTATAATGGTATGAAATGTTTACATTGTTTATTATTTACATAAGCTGTCTATGTTTCAGATAAAGGATATCTCAAACTAGTACAGTTGTTTGAGTTCAAAAATCCACGTTCAGTTTTACAGGACTCACATAAGCCAGTGTTTTTTTAAACTTTTTTTTTATACAATACTTGAATTGGCTGATCGAATACTTTACGAAATGCATAGCAATTAGTCTCGTAATGTTAAAAAATCTATGGTACTTTTAATTGCATAGCGTAAAGTATATTGAGCAGTGAAGGCGTTATCGGTTTTGTATGAATTGCACATTGCTTCATGGATCTCGATCTGTAGCTCTATTTACGTTTTTTGTCTTTTCTTCTTCCCTTCCTTCTGTCGCGATCGTAAGAAGAGTCGGAATCATCGTCAGAATCCGAATCTGAAAAACGTCAAAATTATATAACTCTACGTAAATTCAACGTTACCAAACGCTCTAACGCTACAAGAAAAGGTTGAGAAAATATTCAAAGTTTACATGTTTAAATAAATAAAAATTGAATACCAAAAAAAAAATAACCTTCAAATTTAAATAGCGCGCTATTGGGCTGAAGTTACGTATAAAAACAAAGACGAATCATACAAAATACGAACATTTTCGATGTCTTCCTCTATGCCGTCTTCTAGGCCTTGAGTCGTCACTTGAAGTGTAATCGGAAGAGCTGCTGTCGCTGTGACGTCTCCGGTGTCTTCGTCGTCGTCTGTGACGTCGGTCTCGCGAACTGCAACATCAAATGCACGTGGTCGATTGTTGACAAATCGAAAAGGGACAATTTTATGTTCTACAAATAATTTCATAAAGGCGATAGTCTACTCTAGATACTAGTGAAACATCTTAAAAAACAAGTAGAAAGACGTTTATTTTAAAACAATTAAACTGCGCGCGGAAAGATGGAAACAACTGTGTACTACCAGCGTGTAGGCCTACCAGCGTGTAGGCAAGCATCGGGCGAATCATGTGAATGAAACGCTCAAGCAAAATTGATAGAAATACAAGAGTTGCAAAGCAACCAAATTGGAGAAACGCGTTTGGTATTTGATGCAATTATTTTTATTCCAGATTGGGTTCATTTCTTTCACATCGCAATAATCAGGGTTCTCAACAGGGAAACTTTTGCTTATCAACAGGGCAATTTACCAAAGCAGAAAATATAGACTTGCAGTCGGTGCAGGCTGCCTGATGTTTGCCCAGTTTCGGATCCAAACATAGTTGGTGGGGTACATTTAAGAATAAAAATCCGATGAGGGGCAAAAGAGAACAAAAAATTGAGATGTACTGGGTTACATTGACTAACTCGTCACTGTAGTCATCGCTATCTGAGTCACGATGTCGCCTTCTCCTTCTGTGACGACGATGCCGACTTCGGCTGTGAGATGATCCCGAATCTGAATAACTATCGTCCGAATCGTGACGACGTCTTCCCTTCTTCTTTCCTCGGCGACGATGTCGGCTTCGACTTCTCTGTTGATTTCAATTGTGTGTAAACAATTTGTCTTTTTTTGTTTTTATTAATTTATACAAGTCAATTGCACTGGGACAAATAAACCATATGGATGAAAACAAGCAAAAAAAATTGCTCATTCTACTGTCTGTTAAGCGTACCACTTTTGGTGACCAAAAAAAAGTAACGCAAGTGAAAGCGATTTGCTGATTTCTCATCGAAAAGGGTGAAGTTAATATCTGCATTGTACGCACAGGTTTCTAAATAAGCGTTAATGAGATGTAAACGATTTACTGCAATAAATACAGCAAACTCTAAACCACGTTTGTCTTCCAAGTTATACTGAAAGTGTCAGAGGTTCAAAGCCTTTCCAAATATGCAGAAAGACTACGATGAAGACAACAGAAAATATAATTCTCGTCATCACGCATAGTTCATACGCTGGAATAGCTGTCATCACGAGAGTCGTCTGAATCGCTTCTGTGTTTGTGTCTCCGACGATGTCTTCGACGATGAGATCGCGACCGACTACTGTCGTCAGAATAATCCGACCTTGAGTAGCTCCTGCGTGCACGACAAACGCATTGAATTCATCACTTGTATACAGCTTCGATCAACTTGTTTTGACAGAAAACAGTTCGAATGATTGAGGACTGAAAATGCTTGGTTATGCGGAAATAGTGTCACTGCACTTTTGCACTTGATGAGTGTGAACAAAGAAAACGAAAACAACAGCATAGCAAAGTTAACAACAAATTTTACATGAAACCTTGATTTATTTACTGGCTTAAAACGAATCGAATGTAGGTCAGTCAATTACACTTTCGTCAAAAAAAAAAAAATGGAAAAAATTCTTTGAACAAAGTACGCGGCAAAACCAGCCCATGGATGATCAAAATAGCTGTTATTCAACTTGAGCAATTAGTTATCGTAGAGGGTAGAGATAAGGTAAATCTCAAACACCGACATCAAGAAGTAGTCGGACAATTTCGTTATAATACCTCTAGGACAAAACCAGTTAAAGAATGATGACTAGTGTATAGTGAGCTGCAGATTTTTAAGACATTTATTGTATAAGGTGGGTCCACATTTTTGACTTTGCATGTATGATCTTGTGCATTAATGTGTATTGTATTGGACTCACCGACGTCGACGCCGATGCCTTTTTTTCTTGCCCCGTCTAGACTCGGCATCTGCTCCGCTATCGTAGCTTCCGCTTTCATCGCTGTAAGAGTAACTTCTCCTACGGCGACGACGGCGTCCTATAAAGGAAATTGTTGTTGTTGCTTACAGTGTTGTGCACATGTTGCTTACACTGGCATAAAAGACCGACTTAATTCTTTGCAGTCAAAAACTTGATTTCCAACAACAGCAGGTTATTTCAAAACGTTGTAGCAAACTAGGCTACACTGTTTGTTAAACAATCTTAACATTAAAAAGGCAGATGAAGTAATTTTACAGAGATTTACATTACAGTATGTTCTCAAGGAATTAAAGCCACTCACGCAAAATAGGCGTTATCATCTTCATAGAAAGTTAGTTCGTTCAAACTAATTCAAGTTAGAAACAGTTAATAACGTGACATGAAGTACAATGGTCACACCACCTATAGCCTGCGATTTCTTTGTGTATTTCAAATGCATGTGAAATCTCAGACTTTAGTTGATGTGATCGTTTTACACATTGCAATAAATACACAAGAAGGCACAGAGCAGGTGGTGAGTGATCAGTTGCAAACATGTCAGGCTAGTCTCAACGCACAACATTCGCAGAATGTTGTACAACTTAACAAATCCACGTAGCATTTTTTCGTGAAAAATGCTAACAGTCTTTTTTAACTCACTCCTGCTTCTGCTGTCATCGCTGTAGTCGTCGTCATAATCATCAGAAGAATGTCTTCTCCGACGCCGGCGATGTTTATCCTTCTTTCGGCGCCGTCTCCGACGGTCTCGACTGTCATCGCTCATTTGTGAGTCTCTTGAGTAATCAGAATATTCGCTGGCATCTGAGTCGTCGTCGCCATCTCTTCGGCGATGACGTCGACGTCGTTCGCGTGAGCCACGTCGTTTTCCCCGACGTTTTTTTCTTCCTCCACCGTCTTCAGAATCAGAACCACTGTAATCATCGCTGTATGAAGATCCACGGCGACCTTTACGACGACCGTGTTTGCGATCTTTGCGATGTCTTCGTCTGCGATGACCATCTTCACCATCACTACCAGAACTATAGCTATCCTCTCCTGAACCGCCATCTCTGTCACGTCTATGACGCCTTCGTCGACGCGATCGATGGCGAGATCCTCTGGAATCGTCAGAGTAACTTCCATCGCTGCCACTTCTACTACCATCTCTTCGTCGCCGATGTTTGTCTTTTCGGCGTCGATGTCGACGATCACGACTATCGTCGCTGTAGTCACTTTGATCGGAGTGATCGTCGCCGTCTCTCCTTCTACGTCCACCTTTTCCCCTTCTTCCATGTCCGCGTCTTTTTCCTCCATCTGTGCTATAGTCATCATCATCATCACTCCCACTTCTATTTCTGCGATTTCGATGTTTTCGCCGACGATCTTTGCCTCCTCTATCGTCACCATCATCGTCGCTGTAATCGTCGGTACCGGATCCATGTTTACCACGTCCTTTGCCTCTTCTCCGACGCCCGCCACGTCCTCCATCCGTGTAAGATCCTTCGCTGTCGTCATCTTCACCACCGCCTTTGCCTTTCTTTTTGTTCCTTCGGCCTTTGTGTCTCCTTCCTTGGTCATCGTTATCGCTGTAGTCTTCAGAGCCAGAGTCAGTGCGACCTCTTCTCCCCTTTTTCTTTTTTCTTCTACCATCTCCCAGATCGTCTTCGCTTTCGCTGTCTCCGTCGGTTCTTCGACCTACTTTCTTTTTCCCTTTTCCTTTTTTGTTACGTCGTCCACCGTCGTCGCTGTCATAGCTGTCTGATCCACCGGCAGAGCCTTTTCTTCCTTTGCGCCGACCCTTTCCGCGACGTCGACTACCGCTGTAATCACTTTCATCGTCGTCATAATCTCCACCCTTTTTCTTTCCTTTTCCTCGTTTTCCTTTACTTTTTGGGTTTTTGCTGTCGAAAGAGTCTTCGCTCCCGTCTCGAGATTTGTTTCTTCTCCCACGGCGACCACCTTTCTTCTTACCCATCCCCCCGTCATCGTCAGAATACTCACTTCCGCTGTCACCTTTCCTCCCACCTTTTTTACGCCTATTTCCTTTGTGACTTCCATAAGCGCTTTCAATCTCAGATCCTACAGAGCCAGCTCTTCCTTTCACACGGCCTCCTTTTTTGCGACCACCGAGTTCGTCAACAGAAAAATCACTGTCACCACCAATGCTGCCTTTTTGTTTTCCCCTGTGCCTTCTGCCGCCTGGTAATCCATCGCTGTCTTCGCTACCCCTACCATCACTGTCTTCACCGCGACGGTGCCGTCCTCTTCGTTCTCGTGCTTCAGTATCACTGAAGGCCAAGCCGCTGTCAGCTCGTTCACTCTCCTCTTCCCAATCGTAATCTCTTCCACCCTTCTTCCTTCGATTACGTTGCACCGCTCGCTGAAATATAAACGTAGCTATTAAAAAAAAGCTTTCTTTGCAGGGACAATCATTAGTGATACATTTTTGAGTCTAAAGGGCGATGTCACGACTTACGACACGTTTATGCCAGTTCATGCTAACTGAAGCACTAATTGCACAGAGATCATTTAGATAACAATCTCGACATATATGACAGAAGAACCGATAGATGCCATCTACTGGACGTTTTGAGATTGTTCCTACAGACTGGTTTACTTTGTAGTTTATTGGTGTCAATTATGAAAAGTACATTACGAAAACCAACTGCATTAAACTCAACGTGGAAATAAAAACCATTGTAGAAAACTGGGAACTTAAACATACTAATCATTACCTCAATTTTGTCAACATCGTCAAGGAAAATGGGTTCACCGTCTTCATCCAAAAGAGGATTGCCCTCTTCATCCATTGCGATGTCAGCAGCACCAACAGATTGTGCATCCCACGTGTCCAAAAGATCAGCATCTTCTTCCTGTAGAAGATAGGCTATTCCATTACAAGGTCCAAATTTATCCAAAAACAGTACCGTATCGTTTAATGCTGACACGAAGTTATTTCCAACCGGTCTGCAATTATTAGGCTACCATATGCCCTAATAGCTCAATTGATAAATATGTCTCTGTAAACGAAAAAAAGAAAAATCATTAGACAGTGGTTACTGGTTATACTGTTGGTAGGCCGTTGCGTCGAAAAGAAGGGCATTTTTAAAAGTACTCTTTTTTTCAGCAGCATCTAGCGGATAGAATGATTTACTGAGAGCAACTCTTCAACCGCAACCAGAAACATTTTACTCTGGATGCGGCGCCCGCCTTGTGTCAGTGATACAAACTGCAGCACCCTGACTAGCGATGTATGCCGTTTTTTCGTCGTTTCATTATCTCAAAGAGAACTTGTTAATGCTGCAACTTCAAAAGGGCAACTTTTTCTAACCGAAAGGGGGCAAAGTTGTCGCGGTTTAGACTGTCTTAATCTGAAAATAATTATGCACTTAACCAAACTTTGCATACCGGTAATCCTCTTACCGACAATCCCATCGATTGTGCAAGCTTTTGCTTCAGTCTTCGTTTTGCTGATTCCGAAGCTCTTGAGCCTGCCTTGTTCAATTCCATCATGTCATTGTAAACATCCTCTGACACGTACTGGTATTTAGCAATCTTACGTCCACTGCTTGTGCGAACAAAAGTCTTGATACGCCGTTCTCCTGAAAATGAAAAAGGATGAGAGCTAAGAAAAAGCGCACCAAAATGTGAGCGATTTTTTAGCATTATAAAGATAAGACATAGTCAGAAATTTTTTGTTGTAATCCTAAAATTATATTCTGTGAAACAAAACAAAAAATAGAAAAGGGTTAAATTATGAAGGCTGCAAATGTGAAGCAAGTCATATTGCACCAAGCCATGAGAAATCTCAGTACATAAAAAGCTTCAGATGCTGTTCAAGTGATGTAGTTTGAAGAGAAAAATAGAAAAAGAAAGCGTTATTGTTTACTCTGGGACATTTAATACAACCAATCTTTTGTTTTAAAGGTGTTCAAAGATACATGACGACAACAAGCAAACAAACAAAACAAGTAATCTGACCTTTACAAAGTCCTACAGAAGATCGACAATCCAATGTATTACTCAAAGCTACATTGGTTTCTATAGCCACATGAGTTTTCATACTTAAAACATGATATCATCACATAATATTTTACTCGCAAAAATGCCATCAACTGTGAGATTTAATACATATTCGTGATATCATTGTTCAGAACTACAATCTCTTTAAGGTGCCGTGCCTGTTTCAAGTGTAGGTTCTCACGTAGAATTGATTGAGTGTTGAAAGCTTTATAGTAGGACCGGGAAAGCTTCTTTTCAAGCTTATTTTTGGCAGTTTAACGCACATATAGACTTTAAACCATTGACGGATAAAGGCTTATAGGGGGCCTTTATGCCGCTATGCACTGACGCACGGTCACCAAGATTGGCAGAGTACAGTTTACGTTTGTTGTTATGTTGTTGCGTGCAAATTAATCCATTCACTAAGGGTCACTAAATGTAAAACTCTCCTTGGACCACATTTCCCAACCACACGCCCCAGGAGGTAAACTATCATCGCTTGATTTTGCCGTTTCTTTGTTTGAAAACAATCTACTTAGCTATCGGGGTAAATTTTGGAAAATTACTTTATTAACTTTACATTTAAATTATTTTGACACTTTGCTCAGTTGTACCATAAAAACCTCAGTGGATAGTTACAAAAGGAAAGTTAGTAACGTCCTTCAAGTTCGACAGTTTAAGTAACTTTTGGGTTTAAATACTTTAGCCTACTTGACATCATGTAGCCAGAATTTATTTTACGTTTATTGCACTTATGTTTTGTTAAAATTCTGACGCAAAGTGAAGAAAACATCATCATACGCAAAGAAAATCATCAATCGTACTTTGCCCGTCTTTCCCAACACGCCAGGCCAACTTTTCGGAAAATATTTTTTGGTGTTCTTTTCTCAGCAAAGCCATCTGTTTGTCTTCGTCTTCCTTTGCCTTCTCGATTAATTGTCGTACGAACCAATAGCTGTGTCGGAAACCACCTCCGATTCTGAGGGCACAAAAATAATCTTGGTGAGAAGAGTTATAAACATGTTGGGACTATTGTTTGGCAAGCACAATGAAAAGTCAAGAAATACCCAGAATTTTTATTGTTAATTCTCATTTTGTTTTTAGACTTTTTGTGGTAAAAAAGCCAATACTTCAAGAGCATACCTTAAGTTTTAAAATTCTGCACTATGTAGGCTACGATTGCAACTACACGTACAAACACTTAACTTTTCACACGTAAGACTGAGACTACGATTGTCCCTGGACAAATAACTGACCTTATATATTTCGTTGTCTCACATTTGGAATGTTCGAGACGCAGCGCACAACGCCAGCACTCGTTCGGCGTGTCATCAACCTTTTTAATTGCTGATGGCCGCTTCAAAGGAATCGCATTAATCTTCGAAGGACTTTTGCGAGCTGCAGCAGTACATGGAGGAGATGCCGACATGGGAGGAGCGGAAACAAAGCCTCTATATTCAACCCTCTTTTCACCTCTGGAAGCCTGTATAACACAATCAATATAACACAAATGACTTCATTTAATGCAGCACAGCAGGGAAACAGTGACCCTTCCCTGAATTTAAACTTTCTCACCAAATTCAAAAGCAATAGTATTTTTGTTTCTATCGGCTTCTCCTGTTTGCCTAAGATTTTTCATAGTTTTCTGATGCCCACATCAACAAAACAAATTCAACATTTGTGGACATTCATTGTCCACAAATCAAGAGTACCGGTAGCATCGTAGTTTTAAATAGGAACAGACAATAACGATGGTAAAAATTTAACATTTAACGCTTGGAAATTTAAATTTTTGTATTGCGCGGCATCCAACAAACCCAGATAAAAAAAGATATATATAAACAATAGTATGATTTATCAGCAACCTATCAGAAGCACTACTTTGAGTACAAAAAGATACCAACAAAACATGCAAGAAGAGCCTATACTGCCAGGGTATAAGGAGATGATTTTTCTTTTACACTTCAATCTATGCGTTGGTGAAATTACCTCCCAAATCAAAAAGTGGTATTATACACAACAAGGCAGGCGGAACATACGCAAGGTTATGGCTGGCTTTCAACAGAATTGTATTCTTTGTTTTATTTATCTCTGCATTGATACAGGCCTTTCAGAGGCATTCCATTGTTGATCGTTCAAAGACAATAGATGACATTGTATTTATAGACAACAAGGCTTTTGTTTTCGCAAAACAATTAAAAGGAAGGAATATTTTCAAAACAGTAGAAAACCGATTATTATTTATAATAGGTTTCTAGTAATTTCAAACTTTCGCAAAGCGATTGACCCTAAAGAGAGTTTCATGTTTGCCATAGAGCGAACACACTGGAACCACGGCCTACTAAAACACGGCCAAATATGTTGCTATTTGGGAAAATTTCTAAGAGTCTGAATTGTTACAATCATAGTCATGACAAACCTGTCATTTTTCCACTTACAGAAGTATGTAAAATAAGCAATACTTGCATTTAGACATATTTTTGGCTGGTTTTGGCGGAGATTAGATAATAGATATGTACGTTAAGCACAATTTATGCAATAAGAATATAAATTATGTAAGACTTTCCAAAGTTCTGCATCCTGCAGGTAGTCTCATAATACAGTCGTTGGGTTTTTTGTATAGCAGGCTCTTTCGCCAAAAGACATATTTTACTTGCAAAATTAAACTTGGCGAAAAACAATACAAACTAAAATTTAAATTGGCACATTGAATAAACAGCTTACAACATAGAATTGACAAAAAAATTTGATATTTTGAATGGAACATGCAATTGCACCAAACGATACTACCTCCAGGGTGCAGTTGGAAAGTCTTACATATTACATTATTATTGTGTAAACTGTGCTCAACATATGTACCTAATCTTCGGTTAAACAAGACAAACATATGTCTAGGTGCAAATATTGCTTATTTTACTTACTTCTGGACATGGGAAGATGACAGGTTTGTCATAGTTATGATTGTAACAATTCAGACTCTTAGAAATTTCCTCAAATAGCAACATATTTGGCCGTGTTCTAGTAGGTCATGCTGGAACCTACAGAATCTACAAACTATTACTTCCAATATTATTAGCCTACAAGTACTTTGTACAATGTTGAAAAACCTCATGAATTAAAAAATGTAAGTTCTAAATAACGATATAAATACCAACTAATGTTAAGTCGACAGTTAATTTGAAAAACTTGAAACCAATTCAAACACATCTACCATGTTTTTCCGCAAGATACACAGCACTACATATAACAGACTGGGTTGCACATTATGTAAATTTGCCTCAATACTGACAGCCAGGAGAGAACCATTAGCGTAGCGTAACACAAAAAAAAGTGAATTTTTGGAAGAAAACATATTTTACGCAGAAAAAGTATCAAGAGAAAGGTTGTGAGAGTATCACAAACATTATTTCTTGGAGGGCAATTACCACGAGGTCCAATTGAGTTAGTAGCGCAAGTGAATCAAGCTACAAGTTTGCAATATTTTTGTGAATAACTATTTACTGTACATAACTATTTACTGTATATCAACGACTAGACAACGAAATGCCATTTTAATCTAGGCTGCGACAATGAAAACACTTTGTCGCCACGAAGTCTTTGAATGAACGATGTCGTCGTCGTTTGGTTATCCATTTCAGACCAAACAAGCTTCACACATGTACGATTACACAACTTTATACAATCACCTAAACAATCGATAACCTCGTAATTGTTTGAAGACAAAAACAAATTACGACTAAGAAAACAAAACGGGCAGCTAAGACATACCCAAACAGAAGGATGGATGGCCGGTAACCGCTCAACTTCTTCCATTGTTGTCCGAACATAAAACGGAGGTAAGCCAGCATTTGACATTTCTGATTCTGGTCGAGGAGCCAGATGAGATGGCACACCTGCAACCATATTAATAGAAGTTTTCAAATGTTCTCATTAATTTCTTGAAACTTGGGTGTTCCTGTTAGTTACAGACTATTAAGCTACCTGTACCACTTTTCACAAATTCTTTTTAGCTTACTCCAGCCACTATAGCAATAGTTTAACCCTCGTACCTATACTACAAACACAGACAAATGGGTGTATTTGATAAAGTTTAATACCGAAGTTGTTTTTGGACGTTTCAATGTTGCAGTAAAAAGTAGGCTTAGTCGTAAGCTTAGCCTATTCAGCACGCTACTGTGGAGGTGCGTAAGCGTAACTGCGTAGTATCAAAAGATTGACAATGTTGCAATGCAAACACAAAGCTTCCACTCAATGGAGTCTTTTCGAATATGCACAAGAATTAGGCCTACTTACTTTTCAAATGCAGATTGAACAAAGCTTACTATAGTGAGAGTAGCCTTAGTCAACCTAGCTCTTGTGTAATCGTACAATTATCTTTGCAACATACGAGTAGGCTACATTCAAAATCTACATTGTGGTAGCCTACAAGAATCAAGTCATCTGACATTTACGACATGTAAAATTACCAATGTGATTTGTAAACTATTCACCGGATGTTAAGCCAGGAAATCGCTGCTGTCCAGGACTGGTAGTTGCGCGTAGCTGGGCATTCTGTACCGCGTTTGAAGATCGATTTATGTTTGGCAACTTTGGAAAAGATAAATCATTTTGTTCTCTGGTAGCAGATGCCATCTCACCGAATGAATAAGATTGTCTGAAAGCCAGTTATAATTTCAGATTAACTTTTAAAATTAGGCAACTGATCGATTTGCCGCAGATAGTTTTATACAAACATGCTAGTTTTTTTTCTTGATAGCTTATATGGCGCAGTATGATTGCCATATTTACGATACAAGATTCGCTTTTGCATTTGGAAAATGTTTCTTACAGGGATATCTGAAGAAGAGAATACGAAGGCTTACAGCGATTGCTTCTTCTCGCGATACTAGAAGAGCGGTAGTCGGTATCGCGATAAACATGCGGTTCTTTTTGAAATTGCAAAAAGTTTTGTAGTCCAGCGGGTACAATCAGCTACAGAAGAGTTAGCAAATGCAATGTCGAACATATTTAAAGAATACTTGTTTGGAAAGACAATTGATAGGTTACCAGTAAGCTGTTTTCTCAACAAAGCCTTTGCGATAGGCTGGGTGTAAAGCAAGTACCGTATAGGCCTACGTATATTTGAATTAACACGTAATTATGAGCATTCAGTGAATATCCGTACTTGATGGTAAATGCAGGTTATCATAACAAGGTTTGCTAAATTATTATCGGTGCCAATTGTCATTTTACGATGAACAGACGTAATAAAAGCCTTCGTACCCTCTTCTTTAAATATTTCTGGTTTCTTAATACTTTTTTAACGTTTCCCATACACTTACAATACAAGCCAAAACCTTCTGCGCAAACAAATTACCAAATTTTATTCTTTGTGTTATAGACCAAGGTTAGTCTAATAGTAGTAACTGTTGAAAAGAAAAATTAGTTAGGTCTGGGCGACAGACACATAAAAAATCAATGTGAAATACACTAACCTTCGATGATTGGCATCTACTGTTGCTCTGTGGCTAAAGTGGTTTTCATTTAACGAAACTATGGGACTACTTCTCGGGGCTGTGGGAGGCGGATGCACCAGAGATGAATAATACACATCGGCTTGCTCACCGCTTGAACTTGGCCTCTGTGAAGCTACCTGAGTATCAAGTCGTTTATCTTGACTTAAAGTGGACACTGGTTTGGTCAAACGTTTCACTACAAATCCTTCAGGTTCGGAACTTTTCACACTCTCTGTTGATTTTTTCCTGTCGGTTTCATTGTCTGTCACTTCAGGATCACGATGTAATGCTGTGGTGATGTTGTGGTCCAACTCTGGCGTCACATCTGATATTCCAGAGACAGTAGCGCCAGTGACCCTTAAACCCCCACTCAGAGCAAAAATAGAATGCTTTGAGGTCGAGCTTGATTCAACTAAATTGTCTTTGATTGGTTTATTAACATTTCCTTTGCTGGCCTCTTGAGATTCTTTTTTAAATAGCATTGTTCGAATCTCATGGAATCATAACTTTACTCAATAAAACTATGCCATCGATACTGTAATTCTTCACACACCGCCAAACGCCCGTAACGACTCCAAGAATTGGCTGACTGATATGAAAGATTTCATACAATGGTCATCAGAAAGAACTCTTGTACCACATTGTTCTATCGTCATTATCTTCTTCAAGACAAGTCTTGCTTCAAGCGCACGTATTGGCGGATTCGATTACGCTGCCTGAATGTCAGTGTACGTTGGCCAAAAGTAATGTTGCAATTGCTTTTCGTGCTTGTGTTACTAAATCAGTGTGTGAAGACACAAATCAACACAAGCCGTAAATAAGGGAACAATTGCTACCAGGTACGGTAATAAACCTTCGACTAGGGAATGAAAATGCCATTAGCCTTGATTGTGACAACTCATGTTACTGCGTTTGACTTCGAAAACTAAAAATATTTCTGCTCGTAAAAGTGGTTTCCAAAAAAAACTAGCCCAGGCTACACATAAATTATAACTGAATGGTGGTAGGCTAAACAAATAGGCTGGGCCGGGAGTTACATAGTTTAACCAACAACTTTACCGAGAAATAGGCTAGATAAAATCTGAAAAGGCGTCAAAAGGAGCACCTTTGTCAGTTTGTTTGTGTGAACTAGTCCATTTCTGGCCTCTTCTTCGGCACGTTGATCTCATTATTTTAAGAAAACCCGTAAATTCAAGTAAGTTATCCACATTTCCTACCTGAAAAATTTTTGTTTATTTAAACTTCTCGCCGTTTATTTTTGTGATCGACTTAGTTTCAGACACGTGCTGTACTGAAAGTCAATTCAACCTTCAGCCACCTTTCACTGACGTGTTGAAAGGCCATATCGTTCATTGTCAATGACGAAAAATAAACGATATCATATATTTGTTTCACATTGCATTGACAAGTTAGGCATTGAGTTTTCGTGTCTTGGTTTTCGGTTGACAAATTGAGCCCCTAATCAAAATTGATCAAACGCCCTTACGCCCATAACTATGCCAACAATTACAGTTGCAAAAATTTAATTAGTTTAAGTTTGAAACTGAAAAACTACGCTGCTTGCCTCCACCTAACGGTAATTTAAAAGCGTTTTCCAGACACATATCGGTAACTAACTTGCGTCGAAACCTTTGAAGGTTAATTTGATAATTCGTTGTAAGCGACTGGATACTGAAATACGACCGTATCGTGAAAAACTGTTAAAATACTATATGAAGTATTTCGAGAAGGGGTGTCAAAACCGTTCAATATGTGCGTGACAAGAGTTTTAGAAGGGAGTAAAAACACTGACGTTATATTATATTTGAACAACTCCTGAAAAAATAAATAAAAGAACCATGCATTTGATAAATAAAATTCCTGAACTAATTGTAATCTAGTGTTTATTAACTTGTCTTTTGTTCCTCAATGCAGTCATCGCATTAATTTATCAAAACTTTGAAAACGGTTGTATTATACGTATCCACATTACCAGAATAAGTTTTACAAGATAAAATCACAAAAGCTTCAAGTTGAAAAGTCCAAACCACTCGAGGAACTGTTCAAACATTACAGGCTTCTAAAAACAACCACAAAGCCTTCTTCAGTTCTGCTCCTTCGTTCGGCGACATCTTTTTTGTTGCCGAGGCATTACGAAAAACGCAATAAATACATTACATATCTGAGTGAAAGCAATATTCAAGATTTCCGTTCTACCAAAGGCTTAAACAGACAAATTCTATAGCGCTTGATTATAGGTAGTAGTTCCAAGAGTTCGGTGGTACAAACTATTCAATTGCTGAAGATCGACAAAGCGCTATGAACAGTACAGTAGGCGACGACACACACCTCTAACTGCAACGATTGAAAATTTTGAAAAGGTTTTTAACAACCTTGTCAAATGGTAAAGCAACGTAAAACAATACAAACTTTGTTCGCTGGGCTATTACTGAAAAGCATATTTTAATTTTGCTACTGCTTAGCATTTTATGATGTTGCAAATGGGTGCGAGAATGTGAAGATTTCGTTTCCAAAATAGCATTCGCGATTTCGTTTTATTGCAAAAACAAGCCAGGAGTAGGCTATTTTGATAACCACGGGTTGACATTTCCTATACCGCAGTCTTCTTGCAACTGTCCTTGAACGGTCAAAGGGTAACTTTTCAAAGCAGCATTGTGTTGCATCATATTAACAATCCATACCACACGATACAATAGCCTAAGCAAGCTTGAAAAGCAATAAGCACGCAAAAAAACTGCATGTCTGAACAAGCTCAGACCTCGATGGAATACAATGCAAGCAAACGGAGCAGTTGAGGAAGGCAATTCTTATTCATGCATTTCCTGCATTAACTTGTGTAGTGATTCTTGGATTTTCTCTTTCATTTTGTCACTCGCCTGAAAATCATGTAGTTTTATTTAAGACAACCTCCTCGAAAACAATAGTTTGACAAAGCAGAGATTGATTCACATTCACTTTCTAAGGTTCTCCTATCCACAAAAAAGTTTTTATGCACGTTGGAAAATAGCAAATTGACAAGAGTTAGAAGTGTTGAAAACAAAATTTTGTTTTAATCTAAAATCCTTTTTGGGTTTCGTTTTGAGAGCGAAGCGAAACGCTAAAGAATAATCTCTTAATACAGACACCGCCAGAAAAACAAGCATATTTGGTCCTGCGTCATATCCTTGAAAGGCTAACTAATTAGTAAATCTGATAAATTTGCTTGATACAAAAATATTTACAATTTGGGTAGAAACTAGAGAGCAGGGCTGGGGAGCCACTGCAAAAAAGCATAGGCTCCGGCCCCAGCTACGGAGCTATCAAGAATTCATCCACTAGCTCCAGCTCTGGAGCTATAAACTTTTAAACAGCGGCTCTGGTGCCATACTTTATCCGACTTATTCTTTTAAGCGGTATGCGCTTAACCGATGTTTTTACTTAACAGCAGATTGGATTTGGTTTGGGAATTCAGGTTTTGATTCAAATAAACGATTGATACGTTTAAGCAGTATACCATTAACCGATTTCATCTGTATTCAATACTGGAGCTGATAAATATTTTGTAGCTCCAGCTCCGGCTCCACAAGAAATGTTTAAAAAGGCTCCAGCTCCGGAGAAAATGCTTGGCTCCAACGCTCCAGCTCGGGCTCCCCAGCCCTGCTAGAGAGGTAACTTTTTTAAACCATAAACAAACATTATGCCTGTTTACTTGTTTAGTGTTTATAGTACAAAATATTTCACAGCGAAATGGCGCCGCATAGCACAATATGAAACTCGCTTCGAATACAATTAGCAAATAATAAAAAAACAACTTACGACCATAGGGCTTCCCCGGTCTGAATACATTTTAAACTCAAAAGCTGTCACACCATCGCCAGCCTTCATTGTACGTGGGGTTTCGGTTAAGTTGAGTTGGTTGGAACTGCACAAAAAACAATCAATCAAATAGCTTCAAATCTGCCTACGATTACGCACAATGCAAAGCTAACTGTAGGGTTCAAAAGTCTCGCGAACGAGTTTGAGTCTTATCGGTTCACCTTACGCCTTTTCTTGAGAACAAGGGTGTCCCTTCAATGCTCCTGAACGGTGGATGCGTGGGTGCTGGAGTCTTCACATTAAGTCTCTTGCTTTTGGACGTTGCTGCACTTGGAGGAACCTTCAAAGTTATCTAGATATCAAATAACACAGCTTCGATGTTTCGGCTAAAAGCGACGCAGATAGATCAAAATCTATTGATTACCTAAGTCGAAGTCAATTATCCAATCATATCACCAATACATTACAAGTCATGAAATCAAATCTTTGATTACTATTCAATCTGCCAGTTTACACTTAACTAGCCTAAACTAATGAAACAATTGCACCAACACATCAATTATCCTATTATGAAACTATTCTGACTAAGCAGTACAAACGGTGGCAATAACCCCTGAACGACAGGCTAAAAAATGCAGTAAAAACCTCAATATCAAATTTGAGATAAATGAAACATTGACTTTGATTAAGATTAGCAGTGTAAGAAGCATAAAAAGTAGTTCTAAACGGTGCAAGTCTTTTAGGTGCATACAGTTAGGTACTTGCCCAATAGGTGCCCACACTATGGCGTCAGGATATTTAAGTGCGGCGCCCAGTCGTTTAGGTGTTATTCCCAGTAACGTCTATTTCATTAAGTGCGATGGTAACACTGCAGACAGTGGCGTAGGCAGGATTTTTTCAAGGGGGGCATTCAAAATGCTTTTCAAATTGAAACAAAAATGAAAACAAATTTCAAAAAACGCTCATTTGCTAATTATAACCAATTAGCAAGTTATATTGTATAGCATTAGTTTGTAGCAACAATCAGGCACTGCACACTGATGTTTCAAACTGAAATTCACCAACACAGCGGGGAGAACTGTCGCATGATAATCAAGCATTTCTGATAAATGATTATGAGTGTAATTTGAAACACTGAATAGCATCTAAATGACCGGGCGTCATAATGCACCGCACCTAAATATCCTGACGCCACAGTGCGCGCACCTATTTGGCAGGCACCTAACTGTCTGCACCTAAAAGACGTGGACCCGTTCTAAACTATTGTTTATTTAAATAAGCAGCTTTACTATAAATGCAAAAACATACAGTTATTTACTTTCTCCACACGAACTTGTAAATAGAAAATGGGCATGGTCTAGTTGTACAATTCAATAGTGACATAATGTTGTGGCAAATAAGACTTCAAAAATGATATATTTTTCAATTAAGGGCATGAAACATTTGCTGTACTTTTTTGGTTAACGAAGTAACGGTCTCACGCAGTGACGAAGCGGGAAAGGAAACTGCTGTAGCATAAAGGATGACTGGCTATGACGTTCACAGTTGAAAGACGATTAACCTTGTCAGATCAACACTCGACAGGTCACACCTTTGACTTGCACCAAGATGGCACCAAAATGCAGCAGTGAATAGAAATTATTACAAAGTTAATTTAGAACGCGATTGGTATCATATATAGAATACACATTAAGCAAAATCTCCTGAACATAGGCGCCAACTTTTCAAACAATCTTGGGGGGGCGAGAAAGGTGATGACGTCATAAACATAACGCTATTTTACTCAATTAAAATAGTCTTTGATTAAGCTTACTGTCTTGTTTATTGACACCTAGGTCGCCAACCGAATTTATTAGAACCGCTGTTTGAAACGATTAATTAGTTTTACGCATATATGGTAGCAAATAACTGCAGACAGGACGTCACTGTTTCGACCTTAAGGTCTTCTCAGTGCAGTAAATCGTACACTAGACGTGAACGCCTTATTACTATATAAGTAATGCAGCGTGGGATTTTTCCATTTGTGGTACGCAAGGAACCACATTTGGATACTTTCACCCATCTTGCCAGAGTGCTCAAACTGCCGAAGCAGTGAGCTTTGCGCAATGCAACAGCAAGATGTCTGCTAGCAAAGTGCTCAATTGGCGAACCAAGAGCATTAATGCAAATGTTATATGGTATAACATATATGCAAATGCTATATGGTAGCGAGACATGGGTATTGAGAGAGAGTGAACTGGCAATCCTGAGAAGAACGGAAAGGTCAATGGTGAGAGCAATGTGTGGGGTGAAAACGAGAAGGGAAAAAAGGACTGAAGAATTGTTGGATATGCTAGAGATGAGAGAGACCATAGACCAAATGGCAAGGGCAAATGGAGTAAGATGGTATGGACATGTGATAAGGAGGGAGGAAGGAAGTTTTCTTAGAAAGGCACTAGATCTAAAGGTGGATGGGAAGAGGAAACGCGGTCGTCAAAGAAGAACGTGGAAACAACAAGTGAAGGATGAGTTTAAAAAAGTCGGACTGAAGGAGGAAGATGCAAGGGACAGGGTGAAATGGAGAAAAAGGATAAAAACAATTGCTGCGCGGAAACAATCGGCCACCCCCACTAGTGGGGAACAAACCGACGATGGATTATGATGACGCATATAGTACGCCTAGTCGTAAAAAATTTGATATTGTTAGCACATAATTGAAACAGTTGGAAAACAAGCCGATTCATTTCCTTTTTATGCGAGTGAATAACAACAATCAAGACAGTGAAGTTATCGAAATAAAACGCAAAAAATCATGATCTAAAGCAGAGTGGAAACCCGCTATCAGTTTTATCAACCTCGTTTCGCTCGTTTTGCTAATTACTTACCTTCAAAGCGCTACCAACGGCAAAGTGTTTTCTCTTTTGTTGTTTATCGAAAGTCTTTACAGTTATTTATATACTCGAGCATAGGTCGAGATGTTCGCAAGTGATTTTCACCTCAAAAAGACAGGTTCAACTTATACACGGGACAAGCTGTTGTCTCCAGCTCGGCAGTTTTCAAAATGAACGCATTTTTGCTGCCGCAAAATCGTTGACGACGTAGATTACGGAGTTTGAAATGGCGTTGTCCTAAGTAAAAGTTTTGAATACGTATATTTGCAGTGATTTCAAATTTAATGATTTCTTGTTAATTCTAAACTTTATGCACTTGTTGAGCAATATGCTAAGCAGGGCTGGAAAAAATGTTTAGCTTCCCGGGAATCTGTTTTTTAGCGAAAAAATTTCCCGCGGCTTACAATCACGATAATGACGTCATAATTACACCGTTTACAGTTTTCCGGCGAAAAGCCTCAAGCAAAAAATATAGACGGCCATTTGTAGCTTCATAGTTCCAATAAAGACTCTTGGTATCGTATTCGTAAGCAGGCATGGCGCACTGTTTGTGCCTGATGTGCCCGCTTTGATCGGAATACATTGGCCAACAACAATAGCTTAATAAATTAGACGCCGCATGCTTACAAATTAGATTCACTGACTCACCGACCACCGTGTGAATGTCATGAAACAATGCGACATCACGAGCCGCTTGTTACGTACTTGACAAGTTAACAATATGCTTCATGCTCGAATGGGTTGATAGTATGTGCAATGTGCATGAATAGAATAACTAATTATTAAGCGATATAGGCATATAGCACAAAAAACGGCCAGATTTGTATTTTTTTTCCAGCGGTCAAGCATGTCCTACCGGACTGGCCCTTTCAGCGGACATTTAATATCTCAACCGGACATATTTTTTGCATGTAGATTTTGCACAAAATCACACTACAGTATTGTGTAGTCGTGTTTGTAGAAGAAGATTTTCTACAGCAGACAAATGTGTCTAACACCCTCCCTTCTGTGCAGAAATTCTATTTCTATCACTATCAGCGTGAATAAGGTCGCCACATTCGCCTTAGCACGTGCGGAACCCAGCTGAGACTTGCTTCTCTGTGACGTTTCTTTTTAACAAACGATCAATGTAACGCAATAATCCTCATTGTTAAAATTAGAATACATATCCTGCCGAAAAGTTCAGACAACTTTATTTCAAGGCAACATTGCAAGGCGTTGAAATGATGTAAAAATGGCTACTTTTGCCATCAGCTCGTTAACCACGCCACTCTAGTGTGATCTTTAAAACAATTGCCTGTAGCCTCCTATTATTGTTTCAGCTCCGTATTTGTTCGGGTTAAACAAACAATTGTAACAATTCAAATTTAAAATATATTTTTGCTGTATTAGCTCTATTTTTGTCAGGAATTTTGCGGCGGTCAGTTATGACCGACCAATGAGTCGGCTTCGGCAGACATTATTCGAGGTCATTCCGGAGGTCATGATCGCCGGATATTTCGAGGCCTGCAAGACGTTGGGAAAATTACTTCTGTAATCTACAAAACAACCAGTCGGTTACACGAAGAATAACGAAACGCATTAATTAATTTGACAACAAAATCAAAATTACGACGTTAAAACAACTGTTTTTGTAAATCAAAGAAACCGCAAGCAAGTTTTGCCCATGCGAAATTACTACAAATACATTACCAGGACATAAAAAATGGTGACGATTTCTTGTTGTTTGGTCTATCTACCACAGCTTTGTACATTTTCGAGCGAACGTCATTAGTACTAAAATGCCATAGTTTTCCTTTGAAATGTAGGTCAAGAGCTTGTTTCACGATGCTATTACACTTGCTTATGTGAGGCCCATTCCAGTGAAAGAGCAGCTCGTTGCTAATGTCTTTATTTTTTATTTGTGGATGTTTTTGTACCTCCGCAAACATTTGAATTTTTTCAATTACACTTTCCGTGCTTTTTACGACGCTTTCGGGCGGACTACTGCAAAATATTTGCGCAATTTTGCTAAGAACTTGTTCAGCTCGGAGGTACAAGTTGGAAATCGTAAATACGCACTACGCAGTGATACGAATCAGTGTCGGAACTGCAATGTGGTAGCAAATTACGATGACGGTTGACGGTGAATGAAAGACGTTAGTAACGTGATTCTTCCGGTAAAAATTTCCCGCGAACCGACAAATTTCCCGGGAATGTCATTCCCGGATTCCCCATTTTTTCCAGGCCTGATGCTAAGCTCACCAGACAAAACAGCGGAAAGAGCTGTTGAGATCAATTTTTTTATTTTTGCGTGTAGCATATAATCGTTCTTGTTACGTAACATTCCATGATCGTTGAAGTCGATGTCAAACCTAAGCGGCCGCATAAAACATTGATGTCAGGTTAGCTAGGTGACAATAGCGGTAAGAGACGTCGTTAATGCAGGCAATATCTGCGACCAAGACCATTTAAACACCTTTTCTTTTATCGGTTTTCGATTTAATTCTCACACATTGCGAACAAAACAATGCGTTCTGTTGAATCATAATTGATCTCACAGCGGGAAAACCTCGTTGAAAATAGCGCGTTTAGTTTAGCTGGTTTACTTAATATTGCAGTGAATACTAGTTACGTTACTATTCCAGCAGCGTAAGTTACTCTACCATCTACTTTGTAATTTCCATACGGTATGAGAAAGCCATGCGATCAGCTGCTGTTTTGCGGGCAAGAGCAACGTAGGCTGTTTTTCGCTTTCGGCATTCCTAAAGTCCGTTTAATTAAATGATCTAAATGTCTTTCGCGAAGTGTTTTATTTTTGAAACACCACTTGTAATAACCATTTTTGTTGCCCCTCAACCATAAGTTTATGGGGGGCGCCGCCCCCCGGAAGTCGGCGCGTATGCTCCTGAAAATCAGGGATATCGCTAAGTAGAAGTTCTACTCATTGGAGCTACTGAACAATAGCCTACTAGATCTTTGCGGCTAATTGGGCAAACCAGCATAGAAATGAAAAAGCTGAACACAACCAAGATGCATTCATTACTTATACCCACAGCCCACACCCATGTCACTGGTATGCCAGTGTAAAGATTGGCGTGGTTACGGCTCAACACGTCACCGAACAGGCTTTGGACTTTTCCGCCAGTCCATTCAACAGTGGCAAGTGGAAAGTCCATGCAGCCTTTCTCTTACAAGTGTGAGGCTGGGAAACAGACAACCAACCTTATTACCAACGACTTCACCACGTCACGCCCATGAACGACGAAACAAAAGACTGGCTGCACTGCATTCTGGTAGCCTGTCAGCATGGCCAGAGCAAACATCAGCACTCTTGGGTGGTAAACTAACGAAACAGAGGATCAGACAAAGTAGTCCCATCACATACCTTTCTTTTGGATTTCCTGATAGGATAGACTGAAATCAAGTCTTCAATCACTAAAATGCAACAAATACATTGACAAAAAGTGAAACTTCGAAAGAGGGGTGACAATATTGAAACGTGACACATCAAAACATTCTTTCGTCAATTAACATTAATAGACTGTAAAGTGCAAACATTTCAATGTGAATCACATCCACAACTCGAATGCCCGCAATCAGGAGTTTATTTTGAACTTAAAAAAATCATAGGGTATAGATAGAACGGAAGTATGATAGTGATTATTTAAACTGACTGTCAAAATAAATTTATTTAACATTGTTTTTTTAACTGATTAGATGTTGTTTACTAATGAAATTACACAATTCAATTTGGATTTTAAAACGTTTGCAGTTTCCACAAGCCTAAAAAGAGTACTGTGAAAAATCTGATAAACATAATAACCAAATATATAAACCTAACAGCTAACGCACCATTGTCCACGTCCCCACAAAGATCTGGTTTGCAAGATTTTTTCGATTGCGATGTCTTCTCGGAGGTATCAGGTAGCACCACCTCAGGATTGTCTTCTTTCACCTATACAGTAACCCTTACTACATGTGAAAAATGACAATGTATATGTAATTATGTATCCCATACCATAGGCGTCGAAATAGGGTGGGCAGGGTGGGCGACGCCCACCCTGCCGTGAAACGAGGGTGGGCAAAATATGTTTCGCCCACCCTGTTTTCATGCCACTTATGAAGTGTTCGTTACAATTATTTCCGTTTTTCTTAAACGCTGGACTAATTAGTGGACTATCCAACCAACTGCAGCGCAACTTCTTGTTTTACGCTATGTCTCTCGCTAGGTATCCGACAGAACAAAGCAATTCCATAACAACGCTGCGTGGAAAAACGGCGGTACGCACTGCATTGTTGTTGCTACGGCAACTGCCACAGCTGGCAATTCCTGGTGAGAGAAAGCCACGTTTGATCTTTTCTCCAAATTTGCATCGGCAAGTTGATCTTTTCTCCGAATGGTCTCACTTTCGTTACGTCACAATCAAACTTCAGTTCCCGGTCATCGTAAGGGAATGTGAATATGACATCATAATGAACATGACAATAAAATAACCGATACAAACTAAAGACGTACTAAAAACAATCGCTTTTACAAATGCAACAAATCCGAAGGCGCCACTTTAAAGATAACAGGTCACGAGTCACGCGCTTTTTAGGTTGCAAAGGAAAACATAAAAGAAGTTTGTTTAGTTTAGCAGCGCTCATAAGATCGTAAGATGCAAGAAAGAAAACATCCAACCTATTAAAGCTTAATTGCTGCAGCGACGCTAAACGCAGTCTTTGTGAGAAAGACTAACCAAACTTTTCGAAATTAGCGTCGGCAATTGTAAGGACAACAAGATTACAAGAAAAAACTAATTTTCTTAGACTACACCAGACTAAAATGTTGATTCAATCTTACTATTGCTGGATGTTTTATTTGGGTTACTTCCTACTTAGCCGGCGCTTAGACACGTGCCCAGCTGAGAGAATCTTTTATAAAAATATCACCCTATAATTCAGGCCTTGAAACTGAAGGCGGCCATCGCCGCGATTAACCTACAAAAACCGACATTTTGTCCACCGGGTCTCGCCCTTCCGTCGGCCGCATTTATCCGCCATGAAGTTCCGAGAAAATTTTACACAAGCGGCCTTGTAAATAAAGTAGTACTGTAGTACTTTGCCACTTATAATCACAAAGGACTAGAAAAGAGTTAAAGTACTCGATAAATCACAATACACCCTGTATATGCTTGAATTGTTAACATTATTGAGTGATCAAGCAGCTGATGTCTGACGATAAGCTGGATGCAAGTGACACCACAATACACTTTATTAATGCGATATATTCAGTCTTCGAAATTAGCGTCGGCAAATGGCGCATTAGCGTCGGCAATAAAAATGCCGAGGCCACACGAGCGCTTGTAACGTTAGGGTTAAACATTCCTCCCAGTCGTTATGGCACAGCATAGATTTGTTCCCTAGTCAACACCCTGATGGATCTTTATGAAAAAGAAAGAGGCCTGTGGAGTGGTATCAAAGCCCGAAAGCCGCAAAACGTGGACGCTTCATTGCGAACGGCAAAGACGGTATAGATTTACAGCCAAGCGATGAGCCTCTTGATGTGTCTGATTCCAGTGATGACGCGACAACCTCGTGCTCCGATACAGCATCTGATGATTCTGACAGCTAGTTCTTTATCAAACAGACTTTGTGTTGTTCGCAGTATCCCAATTGTGCCGAAATTATGTTAGTGTAGTGTATACGTAAATCGAGGCAATCTTCTCGCAGGGAGCTATTAATTTGTTACCTGTACCTGGTTGAGCAATTGACGTTATTTTATGATAATTCAACGTTGCTAGATGTCGAATTAATGTAAAACAAACGTAACTTTCTTATTGGGCATTGTTGTTACGCAATATAACCGAGCGGAAAAATTAAATCGATTTGTGCTGACTCGAACGTTGAATCAACCCAAAATTAACTTACTTTTCCCCGTGAGTTATTCAACGTGAATTCCTGCAACAGCGTGCCACGTGCGTATCTTGTAGCTCGCTTTATCGCTACTTTTGGCATTATTACATCACAACAAATCAAACAGTGCGGTCGCGATAGACTACTCTAGTATATTTTTCGCTTCTGCCGAAGTAAAAATGTGCTAATTTCGAAGACTGTATGTTGATGCGTGTCGAAGTTCCGATGGCCGCCATGTGCTTGTGATTGGCCGCCGAACAGCTTGCTTCAGTCGGACACGTTTGGCAGCCGGAAAAAAAAGTTGTTTCAAGGCCTGCTATTTGCATTGATTTAACTCCAGTAGACGTCAAATTATTGTAAGCATCTACTCCTTGTTGCGCCTCGCTTTCCGTTATCTCGTCCAGCTGATACAGCATCTGATAATACCGATTCTGACTAGTTCATCAAACAGACTTTGTGTTGCTCGCAGTGTCCCAATTGTGCCGAAATTATGTTGGCTTATAAGCTTACGTAAATCGAGGCGATCTTCTCGCAGGGAGCTATTAATATGTTACCTGTACCTGGTTGAGTAATTAACGTTATTTTATGATAATTCAACATCGCTAGATGTCGAATTAATGTAAAACAAACGTAAATTTCTAATTGGGCATTGTTGTTACGCAATATAACCAGCCGGAAAAATTAAATCGATTTGTGCTGACTCGAACGTTGAATCAACCCAAAATTAACTTACTTTCCCCTCCAAGTGAGTTTTTTTAACGTGAATTACCGTAACAGCGTGCGTATCGCGTTGCTCGCTTTATCACTACTTTTGGTATTATTACATCACAACAAATCAAACAATGCGTTCGTAATAGACTACTCTAGTATATTTTTCGCTTCTCGTTTTACATGTTTTAGTACAATCTTTTCCTAATAAATATTCACAGTAATTGCCGAGGAAATTTCAAATTTTGCCGTTTGGCCTCGGCAACGTTTTTGCCGAAGTAAAAATATGCTCATTTCGAAGACTGAACCATTGCGAATTTGCAAACATACACATTCAATGAAATCTGTTTGAAAACTCTCGCCCACCCAAAATTCCTCTCTTGTAAGAAAAAATCGACGCCTATGTCCCATACATAAAAAAGCAGAAAAATTACACGATTTGTTGCTTTGTACGCTATTTCAAGCACCATAAAAACAACTCAGAAATTCCTAATCTACAAAAAAGTGTTCACCCCTATTGAGCAACAACAGACCTGAGGAAAGAGTTTCAAATATTGAGAAATGTATTCTTCGACTGTCATTTCTGCTATTTCGTTGGGCATGTTGGCAATTGTTCCATGCATTTCCTGGGTGAGCTGAGCAACAAGCGCATCCGAATGCCTTTGAATTTCTCTCAGGTGTTCATGCACTGTGACACACAGCAGATCATTAGGCAATCTTTACGAAACAAACAGCTTGATATATATTTAAATCATAATATGATGATCGGTTCTATCAAATGCTAGAATGAATTTTGATAACACAAAATTGTTATAATGGATGGAACCTAATGGTCCATGGATAGAATAATTTCCCAGCAACAACACTTCAACAATTGAAACAACTTCACTCTGTCAATCTTGGTAATCGACCCTCCATCAATAGCCTCTATCACAAGTATGCGAAACTACCAGAATAACTAATCAAGACTTTGTCAGTCCGAGGATAAAGATTCAAAACCTAACCAAGATATTAAAACAAAACTAACCATAGGTTTTGTGGAGCCAAAAGGTTTGAAGAGCAATGGTTTAAACCAGGGGTCACCAACCTTTTTTGCATGCGGGCCACTTTGGCACTAAGGAGAGCTGTGACGGGCCGCACTAATAAAATTTTAGGTAGGCTGACTCTGATGCTAGAAATGAACGCATTTCGTGCCCAGTATTCAGCGTTACATTTTGTTACTATTTATCTTAGAATACCGCAGCAACAAAATTAGTCGAACAACGCTACCGCCAGGCCAAGCTCCTTCAACAACACTTTTGACTTCTTTAACAATGTCTAACAAACGAGGCCACTTGTTTTGCGCACTTGTAGCGAGGCGAACGGTTTCATTAGAATATTCATCGCCAAGCAAGAGTGATGTCACTTCGCTTCGCAAAAGATATCTTGCAATTAACAGTTTCAGCAACCAAACAAATGTTTGACACATCGCAATACAGGCAACAACAGTGACCTGCTATGCTGCTAACATATCAGCGAACAATAGGCTCCTATAACGAGGAGAAAGAAACTAGGCACCATGAAACAAACACTTGTAGAAATTACCGAAAAAAAACGTTTCTATCGTAACTCATGAACGGTGTTCCTTCTAAAAAAGCAATGAGTTGGTTTTTCATCTTTTTGTGAGAGTCTATAAAACCGTATTTCTTGATTATTTGACAACTGTTACTTGCGGTGCTTATCAGCATGGCAAGAATTGTTGATTAACAACATTTTGCAGTATCAAACTAAATATTTTCATAATTCAACCAGAAGTTGTCTTTTGAAAATACAACCATAATAGGCCTACAACCAGTAGTTGTCTTTTGAAAATACAACCATAATACAACCAGAAGTTGTCTTATGAAAATACAACCATAATGCAAACAGAAGTTGTCTTATGAAAATACAACCATAATACAACCAGAAGTTGTCTTATGAAAATACAACCAGAATTAATACAAACAACACCTGTTAGAAGATATTTCATTTTATTGATACAACCAGAAAAAGTCTTTAAATTTATATATGATACTTTGTCAATTTATTATAAATTGACTTGGCACACCGGCCTATTTTGCTAACAAAAACTTGCTTAAAGGGAACACTGCTTGTGAAACACAATAACGGTGAAACGCACACTAGTGTTTACATGACATTCACAAACTTAAAATAAGCAACCCTATGCTCACAGACAATTTCGAAATTCAAAAACAGACGTTTTAATCAACCACTGGGACAGTGTGGCTGGACATCGCATTGGAATAACGTTGAGCGACCCCCACCTAGAACTACAATCTGAATGGTCGGTGGAATCGTATGCAAAGCGAAAATAATATGCCTCCCGGAAAATATTTTTTACCTTCATGCTCATTGACTCCTCAAGAAAAGTATTTTTGATTATACTTGTACGCTGATACCTTCCGCGGGCCGCAGCGATACGGCGTGGCGGGCCGCATGCGGCCCGCGGGCCGCCATTTGGTGACCCCTGGTTTAAACAACTCTTCCATATGATACAGTACACACAATAAATGACTTACTTTGTATCTTGGAATTGTTGGAAATTGCTTGCATTCTTTCTATTTGATTCTCAGTAAAAGAGCTTTGCTTTTTTGAAGATTTCTTTCTCTTTTTGACCATGGTGACAACATAGACACAAAAAGTATACAAATCTTAAACTACTTTTTCAGAAAATAAAAAAAAACTTGCAATTAAACCAATTTAAACCACACAGAAGCAGGGTTGTAAAAAAAGGATTTTTAAAATAAAATCTAGCCTATCCAGATTTTTACAGGTAAAAATAAGTTTTTGGTGAAGAGTTTTATCATGCAATATTAGCCAGAAAAAGATTATTTTAGGAGTTTGTTGGTTTAAGGAAAAGTTGACTATTATTCATGTAAAAATTTTTCAGCAATATCATACATTAAAAACAAGTACAATACCAAGACTGAAAAAAAATGTTAAGAGTTGCTGTCTATCAAACTAAATTGTCTGCCCGGTTAGCTCAGTGGTTAAGCACACAAGATCAAGTGGCACTGGTTCGGCTCTCAGGGTGTGCACTTGAGCAACGCATTTTAGGACTGCTCTTCATTTAGCTACACCTAGTGGATCAAATACTTCCCCAAAATAACATTTCAACAATTGGAAACTTCACTCTGCCAACCTCGGTAACTGGCGTGAGTCGACAGTCTTTACAAGTATGCGAAACTACCAGATTCAAAACCAACCAACCGAATCTGGAATTGATTTATTCTGTTTTAAACAGAGAGCCCATGATTCTCATTAGAAGAAATAAATGCAATGATGTGCTAACTGAATGATCACCACAAAATTGCAAACAAATCATGGGAACAAGTCTTTTAGGCGCCGGTCAAATAGGCGCGCACACTGTGGCGTCTGGAATCTGGATATTAAGTGCGGAGCACTAAGGCACCCGTTCATTTAGGTGCTATTCCTAGTAAAGTCTGCTGATTATATCAGCTTGACAGGTAGGGCAATGCTTTTCACACAAAATGTTGTAGTAAACAGAAAAATATAATATGTCACGGCTTCGGTGAGTGAAGCTACTTAAACCGACAATGCTTTCCACACAAAATGTTATATTGAAAAGAAAAACATATTGTTTTTTTAATGGGCGTGTTCGGCATTTATTTGTTGTTAGTCCAGATTTACTTCGGCGAAAGCTTTATCAATAAATTGTTCCAGTTTCCGAACATGACTTAGTTTACTTTTAGTTATATTAGTCAAATAATAACTGCACTAAATATCAGTAAAAAATTTACCGTAGCCTATATTCAAGTGGGTGGTAGGCTTGAGTGAAGAGTAACTTAGTTTTCCGTCAAAACCCCGACTAGGTTTTGCCAAAGCTGAGCTGATACAATCTGCAGACTTTACTAGGAACAGCACATTTATAAATGGATGGGCACCACAGTGCTCCGCACCTAAACATCCTAATGCTACAGTGTGCATGCCTATTTGAGCGGCGCCTAAAAGACGTGGACCCCAAATAATGCCACATCAACTTGCTGAGCTTCGTCACAAGGGAGCCATTATACACCTGGCTCGCCAGTCGCCAAGCTGAAGATCCTAACCAGTAACCACTTGCTCAACGCAAAACTCATTCCACCTCAGGAATCTTCATGGCGATAATAGAAAAGACACCATTTTGTACTAGCTGAACTTTAGTTGATGCAAGCATTCAGTGGTCAGAATACCAGCAAAGCACATTAGCTACATAAAAAAAAATTTGGAATGCAGAGCTGCATTTACCTAGATTTCCACTATCTGCCCTAAAACCTGAACAATCCTGTTTTACATGAAAAATCACAATTCAGATCAGCTGTTTTTATTTCTAACATTCACAATGAAAACAACACACGTCAACAAAGAAGAGGTTTACAAAAAAAAAAAACTAAGCGGTGCTACTTTTTAGTTGGAGTAGCGGCGCTACTTTTTTCCAAAGTAGCGGTACCGGTAGCGGCGCTACTTTTTTCAGTCGCAACTCGCACTCCTGCTACTTTTTCATTTAAAGTGAAAAAAATACTTGTTTTGGCAACACTGGTGTGGTCAAGCAGCTATATAAACGGTTTGGTTGTTCATGTGCATTGTGCAAACTGGTTATGGTTGCACATATTTGACATGAAATGGTTATGGCATCATGTCTCCATCTCTCGTTCAAGACGTCGTGGCTACAATATCTGCACTATGTTTCAAAGGATGATGCTGACGCACTGTGAGAAAAAGTCAAGACAGATGTAATTTGACTGCTGCGGGAGATACAAAGTTTTTGAAAGATGCATAACAATAAATTTTCCTTAGAATGTGTTTTTTATAACGACGTTAAAATGACAGTGTAAACGCATTTAACGGAAACTGCGATCAGCGACTTCAGCTTTGTTCTATTTTTTTTCTTGATTTTTTCAGTTTGTTTGTTTGCGGAAACATCCTGACCTTTTAAAATGTTTGCGGAAAATCCAATCAACCCTAACCCTTTTTAAATGTTTGCGGAAACTGCGATCAGCGACTTTGGCAAACTCTTAGGATCATTAGCAGAAATTTTTAAATGTTTGCGGAAAAACGGAAACTGCGATCAGCAATGTTCTATTTTTGTTTCTCGATCTTACCTTACTTAACATTCGTTTTCAAGGTTATTTTTGGGTCACTAGGGACTTGAAGAGTGTTTCCTAGTGTCATGTTAGACAAAAGTAGCGGAAGAAGTAGCGGTAGCGCGTGCTACTTTGGTCTGAGTAACGATAGCGGGCGCTTTTTTGGTCCGAGTAGCAGTAGCGTGCTACTTAAAAAGTAGCGGGTGCCCACCTCCGATAGGCGCCCACTTTTCAAAAAAACCTTGAATAGCGAGAAAGGTGATGACGTCATAAACATAACGCTATTTTACTCAATTAATATAGTCTTTGATTAAGCTTGCTGTCTTGTTTATATTGACACCTAGGTCGCAAACCGAATTTATAAGAACAGCTGTTTCAAACAACTAGATATACGCATGCAGCACGGTACGCCTAGTTTGTATCAGTTGTATATTTTCACCGATTGGTACAGCTTTTTTCCTGTGTCTTTTCTTCCCGCTGTTTTATCGACATTCGCTGTCATTGGAAAGCACAAGCAAAGGTCCAACCAACTAAGTAAATGGCAAGTCCCAAAATATCATTAGCTCCCTCTAGTGACTGCCTAAACCAATACTAATTAAAGGAAATTATTATTGTGTATTTAACTAAGTAATAGCCTAACTTTCATATCTATATCAGACCTCGAAATTCACAATGGACATGTCCGTTGTCACAGCATGTGCTGTCCGCGGGAAGTACCGTACCATTTAGATCGGTCATATTTGTCCGCCGAGAAATACAACACAGGAACTAAAGATACAAATTGTCATTGCATAGCACAAACAATTGTTGCAAGAATATAATTTACTGCGCATCTAAAAAATGTGAATACTGTATCTCTTAGCTTCCATTCAAGCAGAAAAACTTTCAACTTTTCAGTTGCTTCAACTCAGGGCTGCGACTTTTGCCTTTTTCGGTGACGAGGTCACTCGACACGCGCCATCACTATTCAACAAACGCCGTGCCTTATGGAAAAAAAAGGAAAATAAAAAGGAAAAAAAACTGAGAGAGGACTAAACGTCGCCAGGTCGAGGAACAATTGGGGGGGGGGGGGGGGGTCAGTTCAGTTATTTTTGACCATCATATCAAAAACAATTCACGTCAACATAGCAGAGGTAGAAGCGACAAAACGCGAACGTTAAAACGTGCTTGAATTCGTCATGTCAGTTCAGTTGTTTTTATTTCTGATCATGATATCAAAAACAATTCACGTCAACATAGCAAAGGTGTAGAAAAAGGTAGAAGAATAATGTTTATGTCTATAAGTTAATACTTTTGAATAGTTAAAATCATAGGCGCCTAACTATTTTTTTGGCCGTGGGGGCGAAAGCGTGTTTTATCAGCAGCAAGGTAATTTCGGCGAAATGTCACGCAGATGGATGACGTAATTATGTCATTATGTCGTCACACTAGGATTGCTTTTATTGCCACTCGACCAAAACACATGCTATGCGTCTGCGTTGGCTAGCGGTTGATGGACTGCGACTCTTTAAGCTAAGCACAACATAAAGTTTAGCAACGAACTAGATTTATTAGCAAGAAACAAGAGATGAAAAGGTTTACTAAAAGGTATACTGTAAATAGAATGAAAATACTAACTTGATCATATGCTTGAAAATATATATATACCTGTTGAAAGCAAAATCATTCATGTTTACATCAATTCAACAGCACGTCACCTTTAATAAATTTAAAAGTTGCTGACATCCGTAAACAGCCCTTGAAAAATAGTTGCAGAGAGACGTTTGATTAAGTTTTCGACTTGACATTGCTCCCTTTTCACTACAATATCGCAATTTATGGCTGACCAGCTTTCAAGTTTCAATTCGCTGTAATACGCCCGTTTTCGTGTTGCAGATGAAACAAGAGATGCGCATATTCCCCGCCTTTGATCGGGTTTCTATGGCAACAGTCGTGTGTGCGCCATGCAGTTTGCGCGAGTCCGTTGTTGTGTTGATTATGTCGCTTGTGCGACTGTGGGCAGTGCGGTTTGTACCAGCCCTTGTTACGTTGGTTAGTGGTAACCTCGGGCCGAGACTTCAAGTTCATTTTCACAGCAACCGATTCACTGCCGCGACAATTCTCTGCAGAGGTTTCGACTTTCGAAAGCGACAGCGAGGCTGTTTGCAAGCGCATTAAGTTAAACGCACGCTGCGTCAACGTAGCAAGTTGTTGTTTTTGGGTGCATTCAACATCTGATGACATTGAATCGACGCAAAATGGTAAATTTTTGCTATGTCACAGGCAGCAAAATCAGTCATTTTTACATTGATTCAACGTCTGCAGACGTTAAATCAACGTAAAAATGACAGATTTTTTTGTCTGGGGTGGGATTGTAGCATCCCTACTCGTTCTAGTGATTATTTACTGCGAAGCTGTTGCGGTTTGCATTTAAAAATGTTTTTCTGCTGCCGATCGCTAGTTCATCTATTGTTTTATGTATCAATGCCGCATAAAAAGTTGCTCCCACGCGGAAATATGCGTGGGGGCCTGGCAGTGCTGGTCTTTGGGGTGTGCAAACCGTGCGATCGCACAGGGCCCGCAACTTAGGGGGCCTGCAATTTACTCAGAAACTGCAGTAATTTTGTCATTTTCAATGGAAAAATTCAACAAGTGAATTCAACAAACAAGGAATTAGCAACATAAAAACATAGAGACTCAACAGGTGCAACCTATTTCGTACCCTGAAAAGATCGAGAAAAAAAAACAACAGAGCCGAAGTCGCTGATCGGAGTTGCCGCAAACATTTCAAAATTTCTCGATCTTTTCAAGGAACGAAATAGGTCAATTTTTTTTTATTACACGATTCAGGGTGCGAAATCGGGGTAGCCTACGAATTTTTCAGGAGACGAAATAGGTTGCATCCATACTCAACATAGAGACATATAGCTTTATTTTCGAAAAATGCCAAAGAAAGCATGATCTTATCCTTTTGCTATGCCACTGGACAGCACCATTTTACAGGAATATTTATACCCAAATTTTTGTTGAACATGCTCTCAGAATGCCCCAAATTCAAACTAATTTTTCAAAATTTTCTAAGGGAGGCCCCCCAGACCTCCCTCTGCTAGGTGTCGCCTTCAGCGATCACGCCGTCAGACTTCGTCCGCCGACCGTCAAATCACTCCCTCCCTTTTAAAATACCTAGCTACGCTACTGAATTGGATCATTGTCATTGGGGCCCTTAACGCATATTCCGCACAGGGCCCGAAATACCCTAAGACCGGCAGTGGGGCCTGGCCCCCACGGCTTAGGCGCCTATGGTTAAAATGATTAGTTTGGATCAACAAATGTGTGACCTACACTCCTACAGCTTAGATTGAAAGGAAATTATCGGGTAGGCTACCATAGCCTAGTTATCCCGACCAGCAAAAATTTGTTCCAAGAACCCACTTAGCCTAACAGTTCACTTTTACATTGTAGTAACAGAATGAAAAGGCTAACCAAATGTGTGGCCTATCGTTTTAACGTCGCTAAACGTTGAAATCGTGTAGAAAAGGGTGCTTTTGCTGACTAGAATACGTTAAAACTGAGAAACATTCACAGAAGCCCTACGATACGTTGCATTTTTAAGATAATGTATTCAGACGTAGAAAATAAATCAATAGCTTTTTTTCCTTGGTCTGAACCTTAAAACATTTGACCAGGCTAACACACACAATAGTATTTCAATAAGATAAATTTATGTTATGGAACCGGTTTTCTTCCATTAGGAGTCGTCAGCATAACTGAGTCGAAATAAAAATTAGCCTACATCAATAGATGTCAGCACAACTGAGTCGAAATAAGAATTAGCCTACAATATCAATAGATGTCAGCATAAATGGACCAAAAACAAACGAAAAATTACAAATTAATTAAATAAATAAAACTGTTCATGACCTCCAATCCTTCATATTCATTTCTTTATTTCTGCCTTTTCTTCTCTTCATAGTTTAAGCAAAACGCAACTATCGAATATTGTAATTTCAATTTGACTTAGCTTGAGCAAGTATAATGGCAAACACTTGAAAATTCAAATAAAATTTACTAAGCAGAGGATTATAGAAATACTATGTCGGTGAAATCTAGAATAAATGCTTCTATTACATCATCATGCTAAACTTGCAATTGTGCAAAAATTTAAAGCAATCAATGCGGCAGAATAGGTGACAAGGTTAGGAAAAACTAGAAAAACCATATCTATGATCAAAAATGGGAAAAACCAACTGAAAAAGGTGATCTGGTACTATGACACTTCCTCAAATGGGCGATCTACCTAATACAGAAAGCAATATCACTAAGAAAATAAATCAATAGCTTTTTTCCTTGGTCTGAACCTTAAAACATTTAACCAGGCTAACACACACAATAGTATTTCAATAAGATAAATTTATGGTCAAATGTTTTAAGGTTCAGACCAAGGAAAAAAAGCTATTGATTTATTTTCTTAGTGATATTGCTTTCTGTATTAGGTAGATCGCCCATTTGAGGAAGTGTCATAGTACCAGATCACCTTTTTTAGTTGGTTTTTTCCATTTTTGATTTTTGTATTCAGACGTTGAATCAATGTACAAATGAAATGTTAAATGCTAAATGGGTTCTTGGAACAAATCGTAGGGCTTCTGTGAATGTTTCTCAGTTTCAAAGTATCCTAGTCAGCAAAAGCTCCCTTTTCTACACGATTTCAACGTTTAGCGACGTTAACACGATAGGCCACACATTTGTTTAGCCTTTCCATTCTGTTACTACAATGTAAAAATGAACTGTGTTCTTGGAACAAATTTTTGCTGGTCGGGATAACTAGGCTACGGTACCCGATAATTTCCTTTCAATCCAAGCTGTAGGCCACACATTTGTTGGTCCAAACTAATCATTTTAACTATTCAAAAGTACTAACTTATAGACATAAACATGATCTATTTTTTTTTTTTTTTGGAACATTTTCTTTGTTTTATTTTCCCTTCATATCTTAAATTTTTCTGAAAGTGTTGCGACCGTGCCAAATTTCTTTCAACTCAATAACTTACTTTGGTCACAAGCACGTTTCAACGTTCGTGTTTTGTCGCTTCTACCTTTTTCTACACCTTTGCTATGTTGACGAGTATTGTTTTTGATATCATGATCAGAAAGAAAAACAACTGAACTGACATGACGAATTCAAGCACGTTTTAACGTTCGCGTTTTGTCGCTTCTATCTTTGCTATGTTGACGTGTATTGTTTTTCATATGATGGTCAGAAATAAAAACAACTGAACTGACATGACGAATTTTACATTAATAGTTCAAACAATTTTTTTTTATTCCTTTCTGCACGATTTCAATGTTTAGCGACGTTAAAACGATGTAAAAACGGCAATTATAATTAAGCTACGGTACCCGATAATTTTCTTTCAAAAATTTTAAAAACTCGCCGAATAGGGCACTCGCCAAAAAGGGCTCTCGTCGAATAGGGAACTCGCCGAATCGGACTAGTCGAATCGGACTCGCCGAACAGTAGCAGACCCTCAAAGCAAGGTCTAAAAGCGACGCTTCGAGAAACTCCCAAGGCGTCAGCGCCGCCATTTTGAACACTGCGGGAAATTGCTTTGATCGAAGTTCCAACGCCTGGCATCAAACATTTCGCAACACACGTTTTATGCTACTCGACACAACTGGTTTCTTTTATAGATGAAATAACCTAGACTACGGTGAGTTGTCAACGTCTATATGCCAGTTTGTATTTCGCCGTTTGAGCAAATTAACAATATTGCTCTGGTAAAATGACTGTTGGATACTTGCTATAAAAGTTTTTCTCATGTAAAAAACAGCCTAGTTTCCAACCAGATGTTCAGAAATACAGATGAAAAAAGCTGCTATTTTTATGGAAAGGAGTTCTCTTCCAGAACATTTTGAACCCTGCGGGAAAATGCTTTGATCGAAGTTCTAACGCCTGGCATCAAACATTTCTCCACACTCGTTTCATGCTATTCGACACAACGGGCTTCTTTTATATATAAAATAACCAAAGTAGGCTACTTTTAGTTGTCAACGTGTTTGCAAGTTTGTATTTATGTCTGACTTAAGCACTTGTTGTTCCAAGATTGCAGAAATGTGTTGCAATTAGGGATGGGCAATTCAGAATAATTCACTATTCCAGAATTATTCCGGAATACTAAATCGAATCCAGAATACCGAATCCTATTAACTTCTAGGCTCCAGCAACGCAAAAAGTAAAAAATTTCATGCAATGTTTATTTGCAAATTTAGACACAAAAGCAACACAATCAAAGTAGATGTTTATAACCCTAAATAAATCAATTTCGCCTAAAATCAATCAATCAATGTTTTATTTGTAATTTTACATAGTTTTTAAAAAAAATACACATAGTTTTTAACACACTGCCATCACGCATACGCAAACCTTGCAAAACGTTTTCTATACGAGCAGGGATTATTTGCAAAAAAGTTTAAAAAAATTGAAAAAATTTTTTTGAAAAAATTGAGTGGGGAAAATTTCACCAAAAAGTTGTTTGGTTCCAAGGTCAAAAAGCTTGGCACCAAAGACCTCTAAATTTCACTAGAATTTTTTAATTTGGTATCCTACTTTCCCATCTGGCAACGCTGAACGGGAGCGATGCTTAGTTGCCGTCAAGCACGCACTTGGAAAAGCATTGCTCGGAAGAAGCTGATTGGCAAGTATGCTGAGATATTTCAGAGCCAACTCTTTTAGCAGGGACATCTGCTCAATGTTTTTACGCCACCAGTCAAACTATCGCAGAGTCGCATACGCACGTTAATTGAAAAAAAGCACTGAACATTTTTGTGCATGTGTACAAAGCGTGAAGAAAATTGTGCGCTTGGTTTCTTTGATTGCTCATGCAGGCCGCGCACAACCACGTGCAAAACGTTTTTGAAACTGCGAATGGTGTCAGTGCAAAGAAAAATAGAGTAAACTACACCTTTTTCAGTTCACTGTCTCAAGCTGACAGCTTGCACAAGACTTATACATATCTTTAAAACCGAATCTTATTACCCGGTTTTATTGCCATTTTGGATTCGGATAGTTTAGGATTCGAATCCTTCTGGATTCGGTATTCTGAATTGCCCATCCCTAGTTGCAATGTGAATAAAGAATAGCAGACAGATAAACACGGTTGCAACTCGACTTCCTTCCACCAAAAGAGATTACATAATGGGCGATTTTGCACATTCACAAAAGCACACAACCCAGCTAGCAAAACCCGTCGTTTTTACATTGATTCAACGTCTGCAGACGTTGAATCACAATGCATGACATGTATAAACAAGTTTGCTGGCTGGAAAGTCTGGACATTTGCAAGAAATTTGTCTCGCACCAGGCGAGATGCCATCCTTTGAAAGATTTAACAATGATGGATTTATTGTTCACAAAGTAAAGTTCACGTCCTCACAAAAGAAAAACTTTTCCAGGATTTAAGTGAGCTCATGCACTTCTGCTTGAAGTACCTGGTACGCTGTTGCAACGAATGTATCGTCAAGTCTTTCTGCTCCAGCTACGCACTGCACGACTCGCAATTAGTGCCGCTGTCTAACGAAGCTATTCAAGATGAACTATTCATTGGCATGTGCGGTCCACCGATTTCACTGGCGAAACAATTGTTGCATAAAGCACTTGACTGCCTGTTCCCAAATGATTGGCATTTCTATCTTCAAAAAAAAGTAAAGGAAATTTCCTGTCTATAGTCATACAGAGGCAGCAAAATCAAGATCTAGCAGCAAGCATGCCCTGGCATTAATGTTTGTGTTGTTACTAATAATCTTTCCTTTTTACAGTTATTAATTAATTCATTCTTGTGTTACTTTACATGATTGCATGTAGTTTGTTGCAATGTTGTACGAAGAGGCTTGTTTACCATCTCGGCACACCTTAAACCAGGGGTTCCCAACCTTTTTTGCTGTTCGTACCCCTTTGTCAGGTCAGAACATTCTTTGTACCCCTCAAAAAAATCTGATTAAATTTTTCAGGTATATATTACTTAATTAAATTGCTTTTATAGCTCAATTAAACGTTAAACCGATCTTTCACACCAAAATGCAAAAATTACCAAATTGAATGAAATGTCGGTTATTTTGTTTGTCACTTCTCAGTAAGATATTTGTTGCTGCTTCATTGATAAAACTCGCTCAAACGATGGTTCGATTTTAGTCAAGGCAACACGTAAATCATCTTCCAGTTGCAGACAATTTCTCCACTTATTCTTGATAAACATCATGGTTTGTTTGATTTCTCTGTTTTTGTGGTTTATAGTCAAGTGGGGTAAAAAAAAATAGTGGGGTTATTGGGGTAAAAAAAAACACTTACCATCTCACATCTAAAATGAGTAGATATTCACTCAACTTTTTTAGTGTCTGTTTAAGTGGTCTTTGGAGATTACTTTGAGGGGTAGAGGAAAAAGATTGGATTTGACAAAGAAGAGCTATGTTAAATAGAGTAAATATGGCCAGCAAAGGGTGCAAAAAAAGGTTCGGAGGAGTTTATTAAAGGTTTTTGCTAAATTTTAGTGATAGGTAGTATGAATGTTTTAATGTTATATTGTGAGTACTATGTTGTGAGGCTACTAGATGCAACAAAGACTGGGGCCTCCAAATGTTTGTGTAAATTATTATTAAGGTGTTTTTTTTTACCCCAATAAAATTCGTTGATTTGGGGTAAAAAAAAACAGTGCATTTTATGGAATGTTTTGGCTTTGTATTGGTGTTATGTCAACTGCCAAGCAGTATATCACCAAAAAATACAAAAACAAACTTCTGGATGCATCAGTGCCAATGTATGCATGTGTTATGCACAATCAATTGATGTTTTCTGGAGTTGGGGGTCCGAGCTTAAGGTTAGTGTTGCGGGTTAGTCGATCAATAGCGCAGATTGAGAGTACAGAGTGATCCATTGATTGATAGTGCACAACACATACAATCATACATACACAAACTGTTGTTTTATTTCCTGTCTGTTGTTTTTTAGTTTTATGTTCATTCACAAACTGCTGGTTAATTTTTTAGGATTTACAATCCGCGAAATTTAATCGCCCACTTGCATGTTCAAACCAGAGCTGCAGATAAAATTCAGGATGGCGTGCATAAGTATACTAGACACAATTTTTTGTCTTGCTGCTGTTTTTATTACAGTAATGAGACTTTGCGATTTCACAATGTGTATTTTAATAAAAAGTGCATACAAAAATTGTGGGCAAAATCGTTTACATCATCATCATGACCCATCCGGTCAGTTTCGAGTATGGGTTCAGCATCTCTCACAGTCCTTGATATATGAGTTACACAAAGCTTCTTTCCTCTGGTGGAGAATCATTTACATTACATATGAAATCAATATTATAATAATAAAGAAGAAGAAGCTGCTATACTAACAGGTGTTTTTTTTTACCCCATAAAAATTTTTTTTTACCCCAAAGCTGGGGTAAAAAAAATTCAGGTATTTTGGGCATAATTTCCAAACCAGTTAATAGATTTAAAAAATTTCATTGGGGGATGATAGACATACATAGTCTGCATATTGTGACCAACTTTAGTAGTCATACTTGATAAGCTAAAAAATCTAGGACAACCTTTCTGAAAAAAATTTTTTTTTCCCCACTTGACTATATGTTATGTTCACATACAATCTTCTCATGTTTTGGCTTGCATTTACTAACTGCCACATTGCGATTGTAACCTTATTCAACGTTTCATTAGTGTTTTCAGTGTAATTTTCATTGGTAATATTTTTTTTGTAAAATACTGCCGCCGGGGTGGAAGCTGACTTGGTGACCTCATAAGGTCTTTCACTTCCTTCCTCTCTCTCTCTCTTCTATGTAGGCTAATGCACCAGTGTATTTGTCAGGATAATTTGAGAAAAAATAAACCATTGATTGATTGATTGAAAAGCCTCTTTCACAGTAATAAGTTGTTGAGAAGAGAATTAACACTGTATAATGTCTTCCATAGCAAGACTTGGAAAAGATTCATAGCAACACACCAAAAATCTTCTAATTTTAATTTGTCAAACAGCAGTTTCAATTTTTGGCAGCTTTTCATTTCGATGTTTTTTAAATTATCCTCATCCGACATTTTTGTTAAATCAAAAAAGAAATAGATTTATAATCCAATCTGGAAATAGTTTATATCACCAGCAAAAATGTAACTATCGAAAGAATCAACCAGCATCTTTAAATGGGAAATAATTTCATTTTTGACATTTTGCTGCAAAGAGTTATTTGCAATTTGATCAAGACAAGGAAAATTAGTAAGGTTTCCATTTTCAGCAGCAGTAAGTAAAAAAACACACTGTTCTGAGACAATGAGGCTTCTTAGCCTACTAAATAACAACAATTATTTGTAGATATTTGTTTTTTTTTCAAAGGAAAGACGGTAATGGCATAACATCATTTACAATTCCAAAATAAAATTGTAATGTGAAATCTGTTTGAAAAGCTGCCCTGTGGCCCAAGGATCTTCGTACCCCTTGATGTTTAATCTCGTACCCCCAGTTGGGAACCCCTGCCTTAAACGCTGTAGGCCTGTAGCATTACGCTTACGCCGTTGTTTTGTATTATCGTGGTATTGATCTGTTTTCTTTTATCTGCAGTTCATTTTTTGCAAATATCTTCGTTGTGTTTCTTGGTAACTTGCATGTTTCGCTCCTAACTGTGTTTGCGTGCGGGACTGCGGGTACGTATATAACCATTAACGTACTAAGCGAGACTAAAGAGATGCCAAAGGAAAAATTCTCTATCACGCAGTAATTTGCGGTCAAACGCTTATAATCTGACTCTTGTGACGTCATACCACTATTCGACAAACAAACGCAAACTTTTTGGTCGCTGGACAAGAAAGAAAAAATCGCAGCCCTGCTTCAACTATTGGTGACATTGAATCAGCGTAATAAAGGTGATAAGGTGAAATGTGCTAAGAATCGATGGGAGTACCCATACTTCTACACTAATTACGTACAACTTAGTTCAAATCTTATGTCACAATGTCTGGCTTTGATCTCTGAGTAATATTGATAAGGCAAGGTTGGTTACTTATATTAGATTATAAAAGTAGGCTATTACAGCAAGATGCAGCAAAATTTGTTAAGTTTTGGTATTAAAGTAAGAAAGAAAAGGCCCAGGGAACATTCACTTTCGCTCACATGACATGCAAAAAAACATAACCAAAAAAATAGGCAAACTTTGCACAGCAAAAAATAGTAGCGTTGGCATAGGCGCCGACTTTTCAAAAAACCTTGGGGGGGCGAGAAAAGTGATGATGTCATAAACATAACGCTATTTTACTCAATTAAAATAGCCCTTGATTAAGCTCAGTCTTGTTTATACTGTGTTGACACCTAGGTCGCAAACAGAATTTATTAGAACCGCTGCTTGAAACGATTAGTTTTACACATGCAGTAGGGCTAGTCGTAAAAAATTTGATATTATTAGCTCATAATTGGAAGTTGGAACAATTGGAAAACAAGCCGATTCATTTCCTTTTCGTGCGAGTGAATAACAACGATCAAGACAGTGAAGTTATCGAAATAAAACGCAAAAAATCATGATCTAAAGCAGAGTGGAAACCCGCTATCACTTTACCTCGTTTTGCTAATTAGCCTACTTACCTTCAAAGCGGTAACAACGGGTCAACGGCGAAGTGTTTTCTCTTCTGTTTTTTATCGAAAGTCTTTATAGTCTTCTATCGAATACCCTATATACTCGAGCATAGGTCGAGATGTTCGCATTTCACAAGTGATTTTCACCTCAAGAAGACAGGTTCGACTTATACACGGGACAAGCTGTTGTCTCCAGCTCGGCAGTTTTCAAAATGAACGCATTTTTGCTGCATCAAAATCATTGCCGACAAAGATTACGGATTGTGAAATGACGTCGGCCGAAGTAAAAGTTTTGAATACGTTTATTTGCAAAGATTCAAACTAAATTTTCAAATTTAATGATTCCTTGTCAATTCTAAACTTTATTCACTTGTTGAGCAATATACAAAGCTCACGAGACAAAACAGCAAAAAGAGCTGTTTTAAGAGATCAATTTTTTTATTTTTGCGTGTAGGATAATAATCGTTCTTATTACGTAACATTCCATGATTGTTGAAGTCGATGTCAAACCTTAGCGGCGCATAAAACAATGATGTCAGGTTGGCTAGGTGATAATAGCGGTAGGAGACGTCGTTAATGCAGGCAATATCTGCGACCAAGACTATTAAACACCTTTTCTTTTATCAGATAATATGAAACCAAGGAACTTTCAGAAATAACTAATTAAACTACCATTCAACATTTTATAGGCAGAGAAAACTTTTTCTCAAACCGTAGAAAATTTCATTATCAGATCACCGCTTCAATGCGTGATGGAAATCTACAGATAAATCTGCATCAAGCATTGCAGAGTGCAAAAAACAGTGTTGCAGAACGCGTTTTCGAATATTAAATTCTCATCAGTGCAACTACGTTTATGAAGTTTTTTCTGCCTATAAAATGTTGAATGGTAGTTTAATTAATTTTTTCTTTTATCGGTTTTCGATTTAATTCTCACACATTGCGAACAAAACAATACGTTCTGTTGAATCATAACTGATCTCACAGCGGGAAGACCTTGTTGAAAATAGGTCGTCTAATTTAGCTGGTTTACTTAATATTGCCATGAATAGTTACGTGGCTATTCCAGCAACGTAAGTTACTCTACGCTCTACTTTGAAACTCCCGTTCCGTATGATTTCCAAGCTGTATTCACTTAATTGTTTGTTGTGTCATAGTTTCAACTCAATAAAGTTTGCTAAAATCGATTTCATGTTTGAAGTCACAAAAAATCTAACGGACGTTTGGATTATTCGTGAAATGAGAATAAACATTCAACCTCGCATTCGCTACCCTGCGTTTTGACTTTGAAGTTGCTCCTCACGCGCGGGAAGATAAGCAGTGTGTGACTGTGAGCGTGCCTGCCGTGCGCATCTCAGAAGTACTTCACGTTCCAGAGAAAGCCATGCGATCAGCTGCTGTTTTTCGCTTTCGGCATTCTTTAAGTCCGTTTAAATGATCTAAATCTCTCTCGAAGTATTTTATCTTTGAAACTCCACTTGTAATAGCCATTTTTGTTGCCCCTCAATCATAAATTTATGGGGGGGCGCCGCCCCCCGGCCCCCCCGGAAGTCGGCACGTATGAGCGTTGGTGTAGAAGTTTTCCGACGCATGCCCACTCCCAGAGCATTGTGACGCAAGAAGCCATGCGACCTCCTTCGGTGAAAGTTAATCAGTTATGGGGCGTATTAACTCTATCTGTAGCTAGGGATGGGCAATTCAGAATACCGAATCCAGAAGGATTCGGATCCTAAACTATCCGAATCCAAAACGGCAATAAAACCGGGTAATAAGATTCGGTTTTAAAGATATGGATAAGTCTTGTGCAAGCTGTCAGCTGGAGACAGTGAACTGAAAAAAAGTGTGGTTTACTCACTGTTTCTTTGCACTGACACCATCCGCAGTTCCGCACTTTCAAAAACATTGTGCACGCGTTGTGCGCGCACGGCACATGCAACTCTACGTCACTCGCTCGCATGAGCAATCAAAGAAACTAAGCGCGCAATTTTCTTCACGCTTTGTGCACATGCACAATCGTGCAATGCTTTTTTTCAATCCACGTGCGTATGCGACTCTGCGATAGTTTGACTGGTGGGCGTAACAACATTGAGCACTGAGCAGATGCCCCTGCTAAAGGAGTTGGCTCTGAAACACCTCAACATACCTGCCACATCAGCATCTTCCGAGTGATTCTTTTCGACTGCGGAATGACGGCAACTAAGCATCGCTCCCGTTCAGCGTTGCCAGATGGGGAAATAGAATATCAAATTAAAAAATTCTAGTGAAATTTAGAGGTCTTTATTGGCTTTTTTACCTTGGTACCAGATAACTTTTGAGTCATTCTTTTGAAAATCCTGAAAAAAACTGCAAAAGGTAATCGTATGTCTCAGATTTTTCTCATTTTCTCACAGATTGTAGGTCTTACCCAAAAAACTAGGTGTGCAAAATTTCACTCTTCTACTCCAAGTGGTTTGGGAGATATAGCAGTTCAAAAAATAGCCACACGGTGGCGTTTTGGGGCCTGAGCGCAAGGTAAAAAATCACTTTTTTCTTAATTACTTATGAAGTACAAACGATAGAACAGTGAAATTTAGTAGAAAGATACTTTGGAACCCACTGAATCCATTTTTCAAGTTTAAATTGACAAATTACATCTGCAATCAACTGTTTTGGACAAACAAAGGTTTTTAAACACTTGAGGTCGCTACAGCCATATGCGAGATATTGACAAAACATGACTACTCTCAACTTTGAGAGCAAAGCTTGTGCTTTCATTTGACATATGAATAGCTCTTGGGTATTGATTAGCAGAGCAGGAATTGCATTTTCTGTTACATCACTGTACTATGCAAACTTTTGCAGAACAGTACGCAAAAGTGCTGTAATTTAAGTGGAAAGAAAAAGTGGAAAATAAGTGGAAAACACAAGCATCTTAAAAATATTCTCCTTAATTTTTCGAACTACCAGTAAATCCAAGACATCAATGCATAACATCACTAAAAGTGTCATATTTTTCTTGCTATTCAATACCCAAGAGCTATTCATATATCAAATGGAAGAACAAGCTTTGCTCTCAAGGTTGAGAGTAGTCATGTTTTGTCAACATCTCGCATATAGCTGCAGCGACCTCAAGTGTTCAAAAATCTTTGTTTGTCCAAAACAGTTGTTTGAAAATGTATTTTGCCAATTTTAAATTGAAAAATGGATTTAGTGGGTTCCAAAGTATATTTCCACCAAATTTCACTGTTCTATCATTTGTACTTCATGAGTAATAAAGAGAAAAGTGATTTTTTTGCTAGCGCTCAGGCCCCAAAACGCCACCGTGTGGCTATTTTTTAAACCATTATATCTCCCAAACCACTTGGAGTAGAATGGTGAAATTTTGCACACCTAGTTTTTCTGGTAATACCTTCAAACTGTGAGAAAATGAGAAAAATCTGAGACATACGATTACCCCCATTCAGGATTTTCAAAAGAATGACCCTTTTTGGTGAAATCTGGTGAAATTTTCCCTACTCAATTTTTTTCAACAAAGTTTTTTCAATTTTTTAAAACTTTATAGTAAATAATCCCTGCTCGCATAAAAAAATTTTCAACAAACATGTGGGTATAAATATTCCTGTAAAATGGTGCTGTCCGGTAGCATAGCAAAAGGATAAGATCATGTTTTCTAGGGCATTTTTCGGTAATAAAGCTAAGTCTCTATGTTTTCTTGTTGCTAATTCCTGGCTGAGATATTTGAATGTTTGGTATTGGCAAAACTCGCTCTTTTAATGCAGTTTCGTTTAAAATCAGGCAAACTTTGTTTTAGAGACAACATTCTACCACACCCTTAAACACACAATGTTTACAATTAAATAACACAAGAAAATTGAGTATAAAACTGAAAAGTCAGCGAACAGAGCTAATTAACATAATTTTTTCCAGGGGGTGCCAACATTTTTGCAGGGGGGGCTTCGCCCCCCATGCGCCCCCCTAATTACGGGCCTGGTTCGTACCCTGAAAAGATCGAGAGAAAAAATTGAAAAAAGCCGAAGTCGCTGATCGCAGTTTAATAGCACGAAGCCGAACTCGCTGATCGGAGTTTCCGCAAACAAACTCGAGGGATAGCGGAAACTGCGGAAAAATATTTGCGGAAACTACGATCAGCGAGGGTTAGAGCATAGATTACTCTATGGTTAGGGTAAAGGTTAGCGGAAACTGCAGTTAGCGGAAAGTGCGGAAAAATGTTTGCGGAAACTGCGATCAGCAAGGGTTAGGGTTAGATCATAGATTACTCTATGGTTAGGGTAAAGGTTAGCGGAAACTGCGATCAGCGGGGGTTAGAGAGCATAGATTACTCGATTGTTAGAGTTAGGGCCGAGTTAGGGTAAGCGGAAACTGCGATCAGCGAGGGTTAGAGCATAGATTACTCTATGGTTAGAGTTAGCGGAAACTACGGAAAAATGTTTGCGGAAACTGCGATCAGCAAAGGTTAGGGTTAGAGCATAGATTAGTCTATGGTTAGGATTAGCGGAAACTGCGGAAAAATGTTTGCGGAAACTGCGATGAGCGAGGGTTAACGTTAGGGTTAGCAGAAACTGCGATCAGCAACTTCGGCTTTGTGCTATCTTTCTCTCGATCTTTTCAGGGGGAAAATTTTAAAATGTTTGCGGAAACTGCGATCAGCGACTTCGGCTTTTTTTAATTTTTTCTCTCAATCTTTTCAGGGTACGAACTGTTCAGGGTACGAACTAGGTTGCATCCTATATTAATTAATGTTAGTGCAATTACTTTAAAATGTAAAAATGCCTTATATTTATGGGCAGAAGTAATTTTTTGTTTAGTTTAGCACTTCTCCATGTTATAATTCAAAACCTTCAATTTTGAAGTTATTTTGATATTGAATATTGAAGCTAGTTATAGTTTTGTTTTGGATATGGACAACTTTGTCTGACGCAAATACATAAAATAGTAAATTTTCGGGAAATTAAAATAAAAACCGACCAACCATCAATTCTTAGCGAATAATTCAGCTTTGTTACATTGATTCAATGTCATCAATCGTTGAAGCAATGTACCGGCTCGGTGGCTTAGTGGTTAGTGCGCCCGCCTCTGAATCGGTAGGCATGGGTTCGATACCTTGTCGGGTCATACCAAAGACTTTTTAAAAATGGTACTGAATCTAATTCCTGCTTGGCACTGAGCAATGGGAGTGGATTCGGGTAATAATGTACTCAGTTGCGCCTCTATACGGCTGCATTGACACTGTCTGCTTTGTAAAGCGCTGAGGAGCAACGCATTCTGCGTTGGATACAGCGCTATATAAAAACTAACATTATTATTATTATTATGTAAAAATCTAAATTCACAATTTCACATTCCGTACTGTACCAAGTTGGCGCCAAATGCATTTTGCTGCCAGCGTTGCCAGGTTATTTTGTAGGGTTTTGCTTAACTTAGTTCCCCAGTGTAGGGATTTGCCTAATTTACGACCCCAGCGTAGGGTTTGGCTGTCTAATTTGCGTAAATTTTGTTTATAAAAATAAAAAGGGTAATTTTAAAGAGCGGTGGTCGAATAAATTTGTGGCAGAATACGGTGCGATACTGATGAGCCCAGCCTCATGGGCGAAACACGTGTCTGTCGCTGTCAATTCTTGCTACAAATCGGCTGCCGAGAAACATATTGTTGATTGGAAAGTCTGAATGGCTGGCGTGGAAGCTACACCGTTATGGTTGGCGAATCGCAGTTGCTCGCTGTACTAGTGAGTGCTCAGCCTTGTGCTGATAGCCGGGAAGAACGTCCCTTTCTTCACAATGTCCTCTGCCCTGGCGCCTGCTGGTTTTGTTGGCTCTTTCTTTCTTTCCACAAAGATAAGAGTTAAACTGACTGGTAAAGCGGTGGTCGAATAAATTTGTGGCAGAATACGGTGCGATACTGATGAGCCCAGCCTCATGGGCGAAACACGTGTCTGTCGCTGTCAATTCTTGCTACAAATCGGCTGCCGAGAAACGAATTAAAAAGAATTAAACATTTTTTATTTAAATCAAAGTTACAAATTCGGGAAATTGAAAAAACATCTAATTAATTTAATTTATTTTCAACCAGTGTCAGAATAGTTGTGAATATTCTCCAGTTGTGAATTTTAGTTCTCCCCGTTGTTCAGTCCGTTCGTTTTGCCAGTTTATCACTGAGTGTTTTTGTTTTTCAATTCCCCGCTTATTTCATGATGTAGTGTCTTTTTATCAGTAATAGCCTATCGTGAGAATTATTAATAATATTTATTTGCATCAGACAAAGCTGTCCATATCCAAAACAACGAAATAATACACAAACTGCAAACAACGAACAACAACAACGAAAACCAACGAAATAACACACAAACTGCAAATGCACAAAATCTCACTAAATATGCTATCAACTGTTACAAGTTTACAGACAATGGTGCGGTAGTGTTACAAGTTAGAAGAACTGAAAGTATTCAGAACGATAAAAACAATCAGATGACATGGTAGCCATCAAAACTAGATAATAGCATACATAGAATTATTATACTAAAGACGGTAATTTGATTTACGATGGCAGTCGGACCACAGTCTCTATATTAATATAGAGACTGTGGTCGGACCTCACCAAGGAGGCAACAATAGAGTTAGACGAAACTTCACATCTTCCAACAAAAAAAAAACATATTTCCGAAGTAATGCATCAAATGTTATAATAATAAAAGTAATTTGCGTTCTTCTGGTGACTATTTACTAGGTTACCTCCTGATGTTAAAGATGATAACTAGCTTTTGTATTTCCGACGTTTCGTCAGTCAGCACGACTGACTTTATCAAGGTGGCTAAAACAGGTTAACACAACCTGTTCAGCAACGATGGCACAACACAAAAACGTACTGATAAAATGAATAAAGTAAGCAGCAAGAATCAGAATTAAAACACGCAACAAGACACCTAGAGGTTAAACTGAATGCAGTGAATGCCTAAAACCAGTAGGCTGCTTTCCAACAGCGTAAATTTATCTATCTATTGGGCCACCGTCAAGAAACATTGAAAAGTCATCAGACAAGACAGAAACCTAGTAAATAGTCACCAGAAGAACGCAAATTACTTTTATTATAAAATGCCTGGTGAACAGTCTCTCTCTGTTTTTACTACCAAATGTTATAATGTTGCACAAGACTTGATGTTCACGTACGCTATAGTGTTTAGGCAAATTGTGTATAATTCTAAATGCATTATTGAAGGCAACACGCAGGCGATTAATGTCACGTCACTGTCACTGTCGCGTTTTGTCGCTTCTACCTTTTTCTTGACCTTTGCTATGTTGACGTGTATTGTTTTGATATGATGGTCAGAAATAAAAAAACAACTAAACTAAACGTTGATGATAATTTTCTCACAGATGACATGCATACATTGGAGTACAATATGAACGGAATAGAACATTTTTAATATCACTGCCTGGAGCACTTGTAAAGTTTTGATTTTAATTTGTTGGCAGAACAGTAGATTGATCGCACTTGTCGATTTATATCTTTGTCGTCACACATTGCTGTGTCAAGAAAAACACCCAAATATTTGACACTGTCTACGAATTTGATCTCACTTCCATTGAGCCGTACAATTGGATTCAAATTTAACATTAAGCGAAGCCAGTTACACAATTATATCGCTTCAGAAATACGATTGTGGTGAGCTAATTCTGTGAGAGTGGCATTTCTGGGAAATCGTGGCCTAGATTCCGTGAGAACAGAATTTAGGTTTTGAATTTGCAGCGTTGAACTGCATTTTGCAATTCTGATAAGTTTCGGTTAAATGTTAAAATATAAATTTGTTAGTTAAAAACATGGTACATGTTACAATTTCATCAAAACTAATCTAAAATAATTACACAAGTTTGTCGAAAACAGTGTTTTTTCGCCAAGTCACAAGAGATCTCCGACAACAAAGTTTCCACAGAGTAATTTTTACGTATATAAACTGTTGTAAAGTAATATCTTTACAAACAAAATAGCTTTTAGATTTACTGTGATGGGATGGTGGCTGACTAGTGTTCCAGACAATTGTTCACCTAATCAAACGTCATATAAAAACCGTTCAAGTCTACTGAATATTACGTCATGGAAATTCCTAAAACATGTGCCAAAATTGCACCATCGTTCGTAAGACTTGTGTCAAACCTGTTTAAACCGGTTTAAACCGGTTTCAGTTTGAAACCTGTTTTAACATGAAATATTGCGTCACGAACTGCTGACGTGCCTTTGAGTTATCACAAATTTTTCTGATTCATTCTTGAAGTTGTGTGTTGGAAGTCGGTCGCACATTTAACTGGTTTATTTGGTGCTTGCTAGCTGGACAAATTCTCCGTCTTTTATCCAAGTAATCTGTATCGTAGTGACAGTTTTTAGAGGTGTAAGGCGTTGCATCTCGATTTCGATAGCCGCGGGCTAATTTTACAGGAATACACTTATTGAATAGACGTTTCAAGCAGTGTTTCTTTTTCGGTCACTACATGCAGACAAACGGATCCGGGAACTTTATGTTACAATTTTCCCACGAAGAGATTATGGTTTATCGCTCTGACCAACTAGATGACTGCTTAGTGCTTAGGGTCTTTTGCTTGACGCTGAGGCTGGCGCTGTTATTATTTTTTTAATTGACGGAAGTGATAGCGGCGTCAACTATTTTGCCGATTTTAAGCGTCAAGCGCTATGCCTCATTTTTGTTATCTTGTTTTACAATGAAAGTTTCACAATTTATTTTGGCCAGCGCGACTCAACCGAATTACGGGTTTTGCGTTGGTTGGAATCAGTGGTCCCATCCACAAATTTGAAAAAAACCTAAAATTTATCTAAAAAAAAACAGATTGGCTAAAAAAAACCCAGATGTTCAAAATAGCTAATAGAAAAGCTTCGAGATGTCTACTAGTGATGCAAGCCACGCCGCGTACGCGGCCGCTTTTGACTTTTCACGCGGCCGCTTTTGACTTTTTTGCCGCGTGCCGCGCCGCGCGGAAGGTTGTAGTGACAAAGCCGCGCCACTTGCCGCGTAAACTTTCAAGAAATTAAACTTTCGTAAACGTAAACTTTCAACTTTTCAAGAAAATTAATTATGAAAATTTAAATTGAAAACACGAATCAGTTTTTTTTTTTTTGGAAACTCTAAGCTGGAAGGCTGTGCACATTGCAAATGGTTTGCAGTTGACACTTGACGGGGTTTTTGGGGCTGTCTTGTGAGGGAAGCTGTACGAATGTTTTTGGTTAATAGCCTAGCTGACAAGCTCAGCTCCCAGTTACCAGGCTGTAGGCCTAGCGCAACTACCGCATTAGTTACTATAACAGTTAACCCAGTGAGTTCAGGCTGTAAGTTTTACTCTTGTGTGTGTAGGCTATTCGTATAGCCACTTACCTACATTAAATTTGCATTACTGTACTGGTACGGTAGGTTGCTAATTATATGACATGGGTGCTTTTTGCTACAATTGACTTTCTAAAAAATAACGCGTTGAAATATTTTTTGAAAATTTTGTAATTTGCGGTGTGCGGTGCAGTGTCAAAGTTCCAGATAAATTGCGCGGCGCGGATAGATAAGTCAGTTGCGGTGCGGTGTGCGGATAAAAATTTTGGGTTTGCTGCATCTCTAATGTCTACTACACTTTCTGCTAGCTTCAAATTTTTTCGGCAGTGGCTATTTGACTGGTGCCGGTCTTTGAATCTGAAACACTATTTGACCGGTCATGACGTCACTATATAGGCATTTTTTTCTTTTTCTCTTTCAAAGCAAAAGACGAGAAGAGTGCCTATATAAGTTCTAAATTCAACAGTCAACACCTATGTTTAACTGATGCGGTGGCGCGTAGGATAAGTCTCCGGCTGGTGCTCCAGAGGGAATAAGTTCGATACTACGCGGAAACGTTTTTTTATTTTTTATTTTTAACTAAATTTTGACACGAATTGACTCAATCGTTAGGCTGCTGCATTTTTGTGGTTAATTTTTAATTTGAGTAGCCTACTGCCCAATTTTTTATGTTTTTTCAACTATGAGTAATAAAGTTAGAGTTTTTAGTTTTCTGGAATTTGAGAATTTCTCTGGGTAATATTCCGTTTGTCATTACATTTTTGCGTCGTTCGGCAAACACGGTCACATCCTCTTATGACGAACCTGCAGACTTTACTAGGAATAGCACCTAAATGAACGGGCGCCACAGTGCTCCGCACCTAAATATCCAGACGCCACAGTGTGCGCGCCACAGTGTGCGCGCCTATTTGACCGGCGCCTAAAAGACTTGCTCTCGAAGGAGATGCGTTGTATTCGGAAGCAGGCTAACAAACTTAATGTCATTTTCCTCACAAGCCTTCAAGACTGTTTCACTAAAATGAGAGGCCAAGTTGTCACCCAGCATAATCTTGGTACCTGGAGTGTCCTTGACAGCTTCCAGAAACAAACCAAAAAACCATTTTTCAAACAAAGAAGCGCCAAACCAACCACTCACGGAATGGTCGTATAAAGCATTTTGGGGTCCATTTCGAGTCCACTCTGCATAAAGATTCTTTGACTTATAAACAATCATTGGTGGCAAAAACTGCCCTGCAGCATTTCCGCAAAACATTACGCTTATAGCCTGTTTGGACGAGGCTATTTTCCTTTCTACACGTCTCAGTCCACGTCGAACTATGCACATTTTAGCACCAGGGTTGTCAGTCACATTTGTTTCATCGTAATTCCAAACATTTTGGGGTTCAATTCCATCAATTACATTAAACAAATTGTCAAAATAACGATTGATTTGGTCATGAGAAATTTCGGCTCTTGATGGTTTTACATTGTTAGAGATTCTTCCGGTTAAATTGTGACGTGATTGAAATAATTTCATCCAATCAGGACCTGGGAGATTATCCACCAATTGAATTTTCTGACCTTTTCCATTGAGGTATGTTTGCACCAATAAATGAATGTCCATGCTGCATAAAGGAAATTTCCAATCAGTTAGTTGGTTAATCACCACAAGAATAGAATTTTCTTCATTTGCAGATAACGCGTTTGGATGCCCTGGCTTGTTTTCTGGAACATAATCTTCTCTTGATTTTTTATACAGAATTCCATATGGGATGTTAAATCTTTTGAACACTTTTAGAACAGAAATTCCACCACTTCGAACAATGTTAACAGCTTCCTTCAAGGCAGCATCTGTATAACCAGTGAGATAAGGACGTGAGATACTTTCGCACCATATCTCAAATTGTATCATAGCTACAAAACATAAAAATGTATAAGTATGGTTCTATTGCATGTTTTAATTGGAAATACAGAAATGGACTAAACTGTGAACTATGCAAAAATTGCATGGGGCTACTAATGATAGCATTATCATAGAAGCCCCCAAAATCAAAGTAGCCCCGGTTGACGGTAATGGATTTCCAAGCAATCGAAATAGATGAAATTGTTGTGCAAGTCGATGAGGTAAGCTGTTTCGGTAGGAAACTCATTCAGACTATTCCTGCTCTATCTATATAAGTAGGCCTACACTGAAGGAGACTTTCAATACAGGGCAATCTTTAGCAAGTGTTGTGCATAATTTGTTATGGTTTCAGACTAAATAAACTATATTAAAAATGGATTACTTTTAATTTGATATAAAGATTAGAAAGTACCGTACAACGGCCAGTCAAATTGTCTTTTGACTCGTTAGTAGGAAGTTACCAGTATCTAGCTATATGCTACTTGTGGGCTACCAGCTAATCTCATTTTAACTAAAGTTATAAAAATTTATTTTGTTATCTATTTTTTACATTAAGAAATTAGTTCAAGTAAATTCCTGGTAGCATAAACTAATTGACTGTTCAATACGGTATTATTAATGGCAGATTTATTTCTTTGCTTATATAATATATACATTTGCAATGACTTATAACATTGTATTGAATTAAAACTTACTTGATTTACCGATATGCATAGAGTTTTTCTTATTTTTTGGAGTACAGTCGAAATCGGCTAGTCGCATATCGGTTAAGAGCATAAATCGCTTTAGAGCATAGCATTGCATAATCCCAAACCATTCCCATTCACTTGTGAAGAAAATTCAACGGTTAGTCGCATAATGATTAATCGCATAAATCGGCTAAGCGACTAGGAATTCTTGATAGATTTGTAGACTTTTATCACTTAACCGCATATTTCCTTTGGCAAAGCAAAGTTGCTCAAGATAACACCTCAAGACAAACAGTTAGCGCCTACATGATTTAAACAATAAAGTAAAACCGCACGAAAAAAGGCCTTCTCTTCTATGATTTGAGTACAGTGCTGTATGAATCACAAGACCACATTTCATTTATGGATTGTTACATCATAAACAAGTATCATTACGTCGCAGTACGAACTGTAGAACCACAAGACTAAGGAAAATCTAAATCGCATGATTAGTGAATTTTCTTTCTTGCTCGCTGAAGCGAATTCGTTACGGTTGGGTGATCACGGCAGCTACCCGAAAGCCACGAGGAACGCGCGTGAACAGTTGTTGCTGCGTCACACTTCGCTGACCAACAGCCAAACAAAGTAGTACCGTTATTTGGAATTCGGTTGTACAGTACTATTCTAGAATATTCTGTAAATCTCCTAACACTCCGGGTTACGTATTAAGGCTCAATGCCTTCGTTCATCGAAAAAGTCCAGCGGTCTGTTTTCACGCTTTTGCGTTAGATAAACGTTCGGTATTGACGTATAGGATACTGTCAAACAATGTAAACGATTAAGCGCATATACCGTTTAAGCGCATAAAAAAGCTTGACAAATTGACTATGCGCTTAAACGATTTCGACTGTATTGGTTGGCTCATATTTTCAAGTTCTAACACAATAAACAAACTGATTAACAAACTATTGGCTGCAAAATGCAAGTCCATCAACTAGTCGTACATAATTGAACTGTTAGGTTAGATTTCAATTACAAATATACGGATGCAAACTAGTTTGTACCCTGAACAGTTCGTACCCTCAGTTCATTTCCTGAAAAGATTGAGAGAAAAAATTAAAAAAAGCCGAAGTTGCTGATTGCAGTTTCCGCAAACATTTAAAAATTTTCCCTCTGAAAGGATGGAGAGAAAAAATAGCACAAAGCCGAAGTCGCTGATTGCAGTTTTTGCAAACAAACAAAAACTCTCAGGATCATTACCGGAAATTTTAAAATGTTTGCGGAAACTCCGATCTCAACCCTAACCCTTTTAAAATGTTTGCGGAAACTGCGATCAGCGACTTTGGCAAACTCTTAGGATCATTACCAAAATTTTTTAAATGTTTGCGGAAAAACGGAAACTGCAATCAGCGACTTCGGCTTTGTTCTATTTTTTTCTGTCGATCTTTTCAGTTTGTTTGTTTACAGAAACTGCAATCAGCGACTTCAGCTTTTTTAATTTTTTCTCTCGATCTTTTTCTAACCTTAACCCTTTTAAAAAGTTTGCGGAAACTGCAATCAGCGACTTCGGCAGACTCTTTGGATCTCTACCGGAAATTTAAAAATGTTTGCGGAAAAACGGAAACTGCGATCTGCGACTTCGGCTATGTTCTATTTTTTTCTGTCGATCTCTTCAGTTTGTTTGTTTGTGGAAACTCCAAACAGCGACTTCGGCCTTTTTGAATTTTTTCTCTCAATTTTCTTAGGGTACGAACTGAGGATACAAACTGTTCAGGGTACGAACTAGGTTGCACCCCAAATATACTACATAGGTGTTTTTGCATATTGTATCATACAAACTACTCGCAAATTTTACCTTAAAGATAACAGAAAAGCAATATTTTACCTGGCTGGATTTATTGTATAACAAAATGCAATAAAATTGATTCTTTCTTATTCATCATTGCAGAACTTATGGTCCTGTTACAAAAATAAATTATATATACTTGCTATACTTACAAACAATTCTAGTAATGATAGCAGATATACGAAAGGGCAATTTAGTTAACAAATCTGAAATTACATGAAAAAGCTCCTGATAAGTACCGGTACTGTAATCCCTTTTGTAGGATAATAAGCCACAACACCATGAAGCCCTTTGTTGATTATTCCTGTGAAAAAGTATGAAATATCATCTATGCTTAATTTTAAGGGCTAGGGACATGAAAAAAAAATTTTTCTACAAAAGTGATTTTCTGATTTTATACATGGTCAATAAGAATGCCTGAAAAAAAAAAGTTTTTTTGAGCTGTATTTGGGGTGCTTTGAGGGCCTTTTATTTTCACTTTCTGATAGTTGACGATCCGACACGCGTCACTGCGTAAAGGCGACTGTTGAGCGATGACGTTTCACCGGGAATTCTCTCGCATCGATGTCAGATCGCACTGCAGAAATAAGTAATTCGGACAAGCAGCAAGTGAAGTTATTTTGTTTCAATAACGTGGTATGGAGACATTACAAGATTTTAGCAGCGGTTCTGATGAAGAGGCTGAAGTATTTTGTGACTTTGGAAATGAACATCTTCCGATGCAATCTGATCACGACCATGTTCAACCGTACATGTTCGAGCCTTTGGCAAGCAGCTCAGAAGAGGAGATTGAAGTATGTGAAGCAATGGATTCGGATATTGAGCTTCGAACGAACAGCTTAAACTGGTATGTTGTCAGCGTTTGTATTTTTACACACTAAATTTAATTAGCATTACACAATATAGATACCAATTGTAAACAAACATTTGTCTGCGGCCTATAAATGGCTTAAACTGTGGGAAAGGCAATAACTTTTTTGCTGTGTAGCATTGCGCAATATTAGGCTACTCAATTTACTTTGAAGTTATTATATAACAACATGTGGCCTTCTATAAACATTCCTTTTCAATCGATGCGACCATTACGGTAATCATCCCAAGCATTTCTATAAGTAGGCCTACCGGTAGTAGACTGCGTTACCCACCAGGTTTCACTTCTTGGACGACCGCGTTTCCTCTTCCCATCCACCTTTAGATCTAGTGCCTTTCTAAGAAAACTTCCTTACACTGATATCAAAACAGTGTTTATTTTAACACTACAGTACACAAGTGATATGCATGCCGTATGGCTATTGCAATTTGATTTTTTTTTTATAAAATTACAGGTGCAAGTGCGACAACTGCGATATCCTTCCAACAGTAGCGGAATGCAGGTGTTGCACCGAAATAGAGTGCATTGCCCAAAAAGTAAGAGAAGGACGGGAGACGTATGGCTGCGAAATAAAGTGCATAACAGAGCACCCTGGGTTTCAGGCAGCCTGTCTCAATGTGGATGTGTTAGAAATTGCCTGGCTGCAGTACAAGCAGCAGTATGGAGTTCATGGGGCTCCTGAACATAAGCGCCATAGGCACTAGGGTGGATCAAAAAAAACAATTTTTTAGGTTCAGCTTAGTGCATCTGCCAAAAGATGCAGTTTGGGCTATCTTTTACATTGGTACTTGAAAAAACATTTTTTGACCCCGTTTGACCCCTATCCAAGAGCTCTCTAGTGACCGCCGAGGCAAAATTCCTTAAATTGACTATAATTTTTTTTCTAGTGGGTGCAGGCTAGTGGTTTTGGTGTCTATCCCCACTAAATCAAGTCTTGGGAAGTCATTTCTGCAGTCTAAAATCATCTATGGGCTAGCAAAATGACATCAGAGCCTTTATTCAGCAAAAATGCTTGAAAAAGTTGGAAATTTATTGTTTTTTTTAAAAAAGGGCAAAGAAAAACAAATTCATAATGCTTCTAAAGGTATTGCTGTTAATACACTGAAGCAAACATATAAAAGCAAACAATTACCGTATGAAATTAATTGCAAAAATGTTGCCTTTAATTTGTGCATCCAATTATCCATAGCATTACAGTAATGGACACAAAATGCATGACAACGGGTTCAGGCGAAATCAGTATGTTAGTGTTTTGTTGAGGAGCTTATATCAAATCCTGCAGACATATTATTCTTAAAAGGAATGATGACAGACAGGACAGCCACAATAGCCGGATTTGACTCTATTTTATTCGCACAAGTCAGAAGGAAAGAAAGTAGGATTCTTAGTGCAGAAAAACGACAAAAACACTCTAAAAAAAAATAAACGCAAAAACTGCTTCTACTGTAGCTCTTAAGATAAGGAACTTCTCTGGTCAGGTTGTTTACATCACTTTGGTGAAATCGTTGTGTCATGTATCTTTGAAGATTTGAAGCTAGAGGTTTTAAAATAACCAAAAATGAGCATCTTCATAAGACTCCGCAATAACTGGGGTTCTATTCCACAGTGGCTAACTGCTAAGTACACTGGATATCAACAGCTTTCCAGTAACAACACACGATCTCATTCAGAACCTCAAAGATGACGTTGTTTAACTTGCACAAAGCAAATACAAGTTCATTTGAGGCGACTATAAATAACTTATGAACTTGTGCAATGTGCATTGCTTATATCAGTCCTGGTCTACAAAATGTGAAATTCTACCGTTCTGGGGCCACACACAAGGCCAGATGGATGGCCAAATTGATTCATTCCTATTAATTGGTGCTACTGGAAAATCAAATAGCTAAGTTACCTAAGGGAACTATCACATCAGGTTCACAAGTGGCTAAACTGAAAGATCTCATGAATTTTATTTCCCTCGTCTACTGTATATATTGGTTTCGGTGTAGTGTTGCTGTAGATGCTCCTTGGAACCGTTTGACTATGTACAAGAACATTCTCAGATATGGAGCAGTGCATAAGTTGATATCAGATGCTGCTGAACGTAGCTTCAAACGTCAATTTTGGTATCTCTATGCTGAGATGGTACCACTGGACTGGCACTGTTCAGCTCTGAAGTTCAGGAAGAGGTAAACATCAGATGGCTGATGAACTTATGCATGTAAAACCTACAGATCCTGTTTTTACACCAGCAGATCGGTTTGGCACTGGCCAGCTACGGACCACGTTTTCCATCAGAAATCAATCTGGAATCAAAACTGACAGATTTTATCACAAAGGACTCTCGGTTCTTTTCCTCTGTTTTAGAGATAAATGATGATTTTCTTCCTTTATCAGTAGAGAATTGGTCTGAATCAGAGTCGTACTAGAAAGCTGTTTACAATGTGGCTGAACATGGAGTTAAACTGAGCACCGATTACCTACATTGTGCCAGAAACGAGGAACACTATCAAAACACTTTACAAATAGTGGAAGCTAACAGAAAAGACACACCTAATTTGAGAAAGGAAAAAAACTAATATCCTCTTGCACAGATTAGACTAGTCGATCACATTGCCTTCTGTGACAAAATGTGTTAGTAAAAGTTTACAGTTACTGTATACATACATATTCAATACCAGGCATTCATGTAGCAAACTTACTAGCCTATATTGGTAACTTTCTATGGTATTTGATCTATTTCCTGTGTGAAATTAGAATTTTAGACCACTTCCGCTCACTGGAGTTGTATTTTTAGCTATTCCAACGCGTAAAAAATGTGAATTCACAGACAACTGGTATAGACAAGCATATTCTTTTAATTCCCTGTACGATAAATAGTCGAACAGGCAAAAGTTTTATGCATATTATTTTGTTGAAACATACAAATTCTGTTGAGAAGCGTGAAAATACTGGTAATTCAATATTTACTTAATGGCAAACCTAAAAATTTGAATGGGATGGTGGCCCACATAACGTGCCCCAATTCTACTGATTTTTGGACCAGCAAAGATTCTTGGCTAGTGGAACAATCTCACAAATCTACAAGTCAATAGTACAAAAAAAAGTAAAAAAACAAGGGGGTTGAGTGCACACTACCCAGGATGTGTTCAATGGGATGCTTATTCAGAAGCCAAATGCAAGGTTTGCCTCTATTAAACATTATATAAACTCAATTAAGTTAAGTGTGATCAGATACTTACAAACATTGAAATAAACAATATCTAAAGCTGTAATAAATGCAATAGTTAAGTTTACACTATCAAATAAATATATATGCGGCATGCAGCTGCACTATTGTATGCTTCTGTAGTCTATTGGACCTCATATCACCTCAACCATCTCATTGGACTAGAGGCCAGTTTGCACACAAATGGTCACATCCTCGTGTGTTTTACCTAGGTTACACTTTTTTTAGTATTTCATCCACAAAACTGCCCAAAATATCTAAAAATGCCATTTCTTTCCCATAAAATGCCTTTTTTAGAGCAAAAATGTCATTATGCAATTTTGGCTGCCCATGCATCATCTTAGACTGCAGAAGTGACTTCCTAAGACTTGATTTAGTGGGGTTAGACACCAAAATCATTAGTCTACACCCACTAGAAAAAGTATTATGGCTAATTTAAGGAATTTTGCCTTGGCGGCCACTAGAGCGCTCTTGGATAGGGGTCAAACGGGGTCAAAAAATGTTTTTTCAAGTACCAATGTAAAAGATAGCCCAAACTGCATCTTTTGGCAGATGCACTAAGCTGAACTCAAAAATTGTTTTTTTTGATCCACCCTAATAGGCACATTGCATATAGGCAATTAGCCCGTTGGTGTTGGGGGTACCTTGGTCGAAACCTTAGAGTGGTTCTTCCAGCATGCGCCGTGACTTGTATAAGAACCCAATTCTCGCTCCAAAACAATGAGGACGATTTCGTTGGATTTCAACTGTAAATACCTAAAGAACAACCTAAGACTTGATATGGCTTCTTCTGAAGAAGCCATATCAAGTCTTAGGTTATATCGATATTATTGTTTAATACGTAATGTTTCGCCCCCTTAATAAAGTACTTTTACAAGACTCACCAATGTGTGTTATCTAGTTTGATACAAATATGGTGCAATAGGCTACTATGTTGCATTGTAAGTTACTTTATAGCGGTTAAGTATGTCCGCGATGGTATTAAGCAATAAGTCAAAGAAATGGCAATGGTGAAAAATGAAATCAATGAAAGATAAACTAATACGACCACCAATCCCAAACGAAAGCGAAATATGAAATAATATGCTGTACGGCGTACATTCAAAAAACACAGAAGTACATCTATAAGGTTATGAACTTTCACTGTTATTAACAGGTGCGCTTGTAAGAAAACGCGATATATGATTGTTGACGACACTCTGTTTATCTGGACGCTTGAGATTGTGATATAAAGGAGGAGGGGTTTCCCATGACAACTCCTCTGGAATGTCATTACTAGCATCTTCAACTCTTGAAGTCACTTCAGCTATAAGTTCAGCAACGTAACCTGCAAAGCAAGGGTTATAAAATATATTTCTAGTCAATGTTCATCGCGTAATTTAACCGAAGCAAGCAGCTGCAACTGTCAAAGAATAGCTGGCTGAGTGTTTAGGGACTAGCAAATGCTTATGAGTTTTAGAAACGAATAAACGCACTATTAGGTTGTTTAAGTAGACTTTAGCACATATTTCAATTTTAGAAGACATGTATTCTTACTGAAGGTACATTCTTGCATTATCTTTTTTAGCGTGTGAGAACCTCCTTTGCCTTTTGGAAAGGAAAGAGAAAACTGCAAATTTCCGTCTTTTGTTTTAGCTTGCTCCTTTCTGCTATTTTCATTGTAATGAAGGGCCGCAAGTAACAATCTAAAGTTAAACATAAGCGTTGATTACTGACGATGACAAGCTGTTTTTTAGCAATCTCATTGCATTATAACTCTGTAGGCTTATTACATTCTTAAAAGCCTCTTTATCAATGGTTAGGCAGAATATTTGCTGAATGGCTTACCTGCATTTCATGGCAGCATAACCAAAGTGAAACATTTTGGGTGCAAATTGATTGACAAGACTGTGGTAGGCCTCTATGGAAAACGTCTGCCCTTCCGGGGACAATTTCGTGACATCTTTTCGTAGATTCTTGCTTCCCAACAATCCTGTCAAAGCTTCATAACATTCAGATCCTGAAAATAAAGAGTCTTGCTACTAAATTTCACATGTCAACTTAAAACACTTAAAAGCCAAGTCGAAAATTGCACAAGGTACTTTATCCAACACTGAGCGAATATAAGCAGTTAGCATGCTTTTGAAACAGCCTTCTTTTATGTTACTGCAATCACACTTGAGGTTAATAAAGACAATAAGTACAGAACAAACCTGCTGTGAAGTACTTCCTTTTCGCAAGTGGCAGATGTAAGCACAAAGGAAATAACTCACTGTGTCCAGTGTGGATGTCACATATACCTTAATATATACCTTAACCAAAGGAAATTTACAGAATTAGCGAGTTGCCTGCAGTATAAAATGGTTTACGAATGACTAGATCACTAAATGCTCCATTCACATTGCAATAACTAATGCATTTAGCAAGATCTTTTTTGGCACAAACTAAACTACATGAAAAATGAGTAGACTAATAGAGTTAAACTTGTTGTTTAGATCGTTAATCGTTTTATGGTTTTCTTTGCTTCAATGTTTAGCGCTTACCTTTTGCAACATGCCATATATCAAAGTAATGCGTCATTTCTTCATGATCCTCCCTAATCCACTTCTGTATCTGCAGGTGTCTGTCCGTAATCAATGTGCATATGTTGACTCCAGCACTAGAAAGGGTACCGAGACACCTTTTCAATCCCTCTACTTCCATGTGGTAACTTCCCTTGACCTCATTACTCTAAACACACGTCTTACATTAGGTAGAACAGTAGTAACTACTGAGGGAAAACATGTATTCGTTGTATACAATACTCATGTAACTTTTGGGGAGCTTTCCATTACATTTGTGATTTGCGGAAATAGCAAAATTACGACATCAGAATTGTGGGTAACTCCATTTAATATTATATATATTCCTTTGAAAGATGAAAATACAACATAACATAATTCAGGACACGATTTTGTAGCAAGTAGCATCGTAAGAACATGTAAACTTACCTGGACAATTTCCATGCTTAAAATACGGTTTTGCTTCACATCCATCAGAGTATAGCTTCCGTATTTAGCAGAGTGGCCCATAGAGTCACATCTTGCATCACCACCACAAATAAGATTAACATCCTTCTTTGCTTCTTGCAGTACATTCTGTTGCTTCATACTCCAGACATGGTTGACAGCAGGTATTAAAAACTTTCTTTGATGTCGAAAAAAGGTACGCTTTTCGTAACACTGAACACCCCAAAAGCGCAAAAAACGTAAAGTTTTTGTAGGTAGTGCTCCACTGAACAAAATAGAGGAACTTAACGAAATATTTCCTTCTGGTATTCCACCTACAAATGGCTGACTAAACCATTTGTAAGACTGACGGCAGTGATGGCAGATTTGTTTAACTGCCAACAGTGTTCCCTTGCATGTACTGGAAGTTGTTGCTCCTGCCTTACCACATAATTGACAGATTAAAAACAAACTCATGAGCATGCTATGGAAAATCACATATTTATTTTCCGGTATTGATTTTTGATTAGCTTCTGATCTGGAAAATACAAAGAAAATATCAATACATGTTTCAAAGTGGATGTAGCTGGACAAATTGAGGCATTCTGCCAATAAAGACCTGACCTACTCCAGCTCAATAGGCAGCTATGAACTCCAGTTAGACATTCCAAGTGTCAACACAAGCCAGAATATTATGCATCACTTACTCATTACATTCGAAAGAAATGGAATCATAAGATTCATTGTAATCTTCATCCAAACATTCATGCATGTCTTCTTCATTTTCACTATGGATGAGAGTAGAAGATTGAATAAAATCCATTACCGGTATTACACATTGAGTTGCGGCATCACTACATCTTATCGGTACATTGCATTGGATGCCTAAAACATTGCAGAAATCAAATGTGGCTGATACAGCTAGTCAGAAATTATGTTAACTAGTATGTATGTTATGTTAAATAATGTTTACAGTAGTATGACTGTGGTATTGTCTCAATGAAGGATTTGCTTTTTTTCATTGTAACACTAACATTAATCTTTGATACTTTTAATGCAATGTTAACTATTGGATGACACTAAAATAACTTTAGTGGATCATTGAAAACTTTTAGCACATGTGGATTGTGTAACAATTTACCAGTAGCCTACATACAATATACTTCACTGCAGTACAATAAGTTATTTACAACTTGATGAAGAAGGAAAAAATAGTTTATTTTAAACCTTGGGCAGTGTAGCATGATTATGAAATCGACTAACATCAATAGGCTAGCATCTAGTAACCTATTTAACAAGTTTATTACCTATACTTCTGGTATTGGAAACATTAACGGTTTGGGTCATTGCAACTTTGCATTGTGGATTTATAAACATGGCTTCATAAATCATCAAAGGCTGTTCCTGTTCATCAATTGCTTCTTTTGTTATACTAGTAGAGTTTTGACCAGCAATTAACTCTGTTTCCACAGACACCACTTGTTGATCTACAAGGCTGCTACCAATATTTTGGGTTTCTTTTGAATGCACTGTAGTTACTTCATGTTGCAAAAGCTGAAATATTTTTTGGCATCAGTACCACATAAAATACTCTCTAAGTAGACTAATACAGCAGTGCACTTGACATGCCAGTATAGAACTTAACATATGTGTTAATTAAAGAAAAAGTACGGTACTTAAAGGCAGTCTTATGAGTAGAAAAGAAAATTGATCATTAACACCTTTATATGTAGGCTACGAGATAATTTACTAACCTTCACGTAGTATAAACACAAAACCTGAATAGTATGAAAGAATATAACTAGTAGGTTTGCAATTTATAGGCTAGCTATGGTAGCTAATTTACTTGTTGAACTCGGCGCTTTCTGACAGCACTCCTCTCTGTCTTTGCATGTGGTTCAGCCGTAGACGTACAAGCTACGTTTTGCCGCAGGCTAAGAATTGATGGAACTGCACGTTTCTTGAGAATCCTTTTACTGAAAGTTTAATTATCTTACAGTTAACTCTCAAGATTATTTAAAAAAAAAAACTTTCTTGTCCTGCTGTAAACCTTATCAAAGATCAACTTTGAAATAACGACATTAGACTAACCCAATTAATGTGTGACAGTGGTAGTCTAGCTTAATAACACTATGGTAGTTTAGTATAGCAATGCAGCAATGAGCACTATTGGAAATGCAGTCTAACCCAGGCTAGGCTGTAGAAACTTACCTGCCTGAAAACCCCAATTGTACTTGTAGACTCGATTCTTCAAATTGGTTACTGTCAAAGTGTACGGAACAAATTTGTGAGCTTGCTTTAGCCTTCCAATACTTTCGGTTTTGTTGAACAAATTTCTGCCATTTTTTAAACAGGTTTGGATCTTTGGGAAACTGATGAACACTTATCCCAGGTTTCGGATTATTGCTGCATCCCCAAACAACACATCTTCCAGGCATTGTTGCTCCAACAAATAACTTTTACAAATGAATTAACAGTTTACTTTGTAGCCTAAACCTCAACTAAGCAAATGAAACGTCGCTTTCAGCTGTCTTAATGCAGTATATGTCTTTATGTTGTCGTGTAATTGTCTTTGCTGTGAAAGTTAGAAATAAAAACAACTGAACTGAACAGTGAAAAACTACAATCGTTCATCAATTCACCGGTGTGACGTAGAAAGGGAATTTCCCGAAGACATTTTCGGAAAGGGGCTACAAAAACCTTATGTGTTGGATTCGTGATTTCAAAAAATAAAAACACACACTTCCAGCTTGTTTTAACCAACTTTGTTGATAGGGGTTGTTCATGATACTATTCCCTACAAGAATAATCCAAAAAACCTCAATCAAAAAAATCATGTCCCTAGCCCTTTAAGTATTAGTTTATTGTTTTTTCTGCTTCATTTCTGCAGTAAAAAAGAATTTAAAATATCAGGGTTCGATCTTAGCGGTAGTCCGCTAGCCAATGGTTAGTGAAAATTTGCGCGGACTAGTAAAAATGTTGCAGTACTAGTCCGATTGGCTAGTGAAAATATTCGCCGGTGAAAAGTTTTGGTTTACAAATTGGCGACGTCACTCTCACTCTGAAATACTGCAGAAATTTGCTTGCCAGAGGCAAAATTGCACAAAGAAGGCTGCAAAGTCGGTCAACTGAGCATGTGACTACTTTTTTCTCGCATTTTCGCACGCCAGGTCGCCAGAGTTGCCAATTTGGCTTTTTTGAAGCCAGATTTTGAGAATCTGGCTGTGTTTCAACTCGCTTGGCTTATTTTTTTAAATAGAAAAAGCCAGAAAAATTAGGCTTTTTCTGCTATTTCAACTATTTTTTGTTGGCTTTTTTAGGCTTTTTTTTGTGACTAGGTCTGGCTTTTTTTTGTGAAGACAGGTTGGCAACCCTACAGGTCGCCAGCACGAAGCCAGCATCCCAGCAAGCAGCAGTTAGCGAAATTAACGTTTTTTTGTTGATATATCGTGATCAAATGCTGATTCAACGTTACTACAAAGTGTCTAACGCTGGGTGTTAGCTGGGTAGTTATCGCTATTGTTAATACGTCATCAGACAAGTGAAAAGTCAGTAAACTGGTCGGACTAGTGAAAAATCGTGCGGGCTAGTGAAAACAGAGAGCAACTAGTCCGGCGGGCTAGTGAAAATAAAAGTTAAGATCGACCCCTGAATATGTTTATTTACACTAATCGTACCAAAAATTTAACGCTTTTACTGAAATTGGTGAAAGTCTATGTGCTTTTAAAAGCTTCACAGATTAACACAGACCTCTTGAAAATACTGCAAGAATGTGAGTAGCCACAGCTTCTTTTGATTTTGAGCATTCCGTCAAAGTTTCTTCTCCAAAGTCAAAATAACCAATTATTTCTTCCACTGGCGTAGAGTAAGGGCGTGCACTGTGCAGGGGTGCTGCGCACCCCCTGCTCTTATTGGTATTGACATATGGTGAGGAAATTTCAAAGTAGAACGTAGTCGTAGAGTAACTTACGCTGCTGGAACAGTCACGTAACAACATTCACGGGCAATAATAAGTAAACCAGCTAAATTAGATGCGCTATTTTCAACAAGGTCTTCCCACTGTGAGATCAATTGTGATTCAACAGAACGCATTGTTTTGTTATCAGACGCACAAGAATCGAAATCCGCTCATTAACATATGAACATTCAACATTGGCAGACATTAAATCAATGTAAAAATCTGCTAATGTTCTCTAACGCCAGCAATTGTTTGTCTCTGGCGAAAAAGCTTGTTCAGTAGTGCAAAGAAAAAACTGTAACTTCTGACCTGAGGAGTTGAACTCAAACAAAACTAGGCCAGAAAAATGTGCTATTATGACTCCCCACTATATTCTTGAAGCAAAGATAGTTTGCTATGTGTGAGAATTAAATCGAAAACCGATAAAAAGAAGAAAGGGTGTTTGGTCGCAGATATTGCCTGCATTAACGACGTCTCTTACCGCCATTATCACCTAACCAACCTGACATCATTGATTTATGCGGTCGCTAAGGTTTGACATCGACTTCAACGATCATGGAATGTTACATAATAAGAGCGATTATATCTTACACGCAAAAAAAATGATCGGTTAACAAGTGTATAAAGTTTAGAATTGCAGGGTTGATCGGTTTAAACCGGGGCGGTTTAAACCAATCAACCGGGGCGGTTTAAACCGCCCGGTAAAAACCGGTTAAAACCTGGTTTAAACCGGGCAGTTTTGACCACCTATTGCTGGTCAAAACTGGTCAAAACCCCTTTAGTGTATGAATCAAGCTGCTTTTCAATTGAATTAAAAGTATTACCCTCCATGTTATTAGTAATGATGTTCAACTATATTTTGTTTTGATCAACATAACCTAAATGCTGGATTTGGAACAAAAATATTCAACTTCTCTGTTTGTTTTTGATATTTCAATCAGTTGGTTATTTTCATTACCGTACTGAGAAAATTCAAATTCTAAAAATAAGTTTCTGATGAACCAAAAAATGCTTGGTAGAACGATGAACAATTTGCACAGCCAAGTGAGCCAACTGAAGTACAAGAATTTATTCCAACAATTTTTTTTTTTATGAAAAACATTTGCCATCAAATTTTATCCAGTTAAAATAAAACAATGCGAATGCATATTCTAAGATGCTTTAAAAATTAAAGACAGGATAGTTTATGATTCGTTCTTTGAAGCAAAGTACACGTCAAGCCAAGAAAGGATTATCGGAAAAGGAACAAGTTGTGATGCCTTATGCCTATCTACTTTATGTAGAACACCTCAATTGAAGAATTGGAATTAACAAGTCTCTCCAGTATATTCAAATGCTTCATTCACCAGTCAATTTCATCTTTTCTTTCTTCCTCATCTTCTCCCTCCTCCCTCACCTTCTACCATCTCCCTCACATCTTCAGTGGTTTTCTGGCGAACACGATCAAGCAACTCATTACAGGGTTTTGACCAGTCAGATCAGGTCAGGGTTTTGACCAGTTTTGACCGGTTTAAACCTAGTTTTGACTGGTTAAAACCAGGTTTAAACCGCTTAGTGGTCAAAACCCAGTTTTGACCACTTAGAGATCAACCCTGTAGAATTGACAAGAAATTATTAAATTTGAAAATTAAGTTTGAATTACTGCAAATAAACGTATTCAAAACTTTATTTCGGCGGCAATGATTAAGCACAGCAAAGATGCGTTAATTTTGAAGGCTGCCGAGCTAGAGACAACAGCTTATCCTGTGTATAAGTCGAACCTGCTTTTTTTAAGGTGAAGATCACTTGCGAAAATCTCGACCTATGCTCGAGTTCGGTATTTGATGTTGATGCGTGTGATTTTCTGATATAACTGCACCCCCGGTAATTTCTAAAACTCTACGCCTATGATTTCTTCAATGGTAGGATATGCAATTTCCTCTAAAAAAAGATTCTTCATTTTATTTAAGAAGTTAAAAGGTCATCAAACTATCTAAGAGCTCCATGACTTTAAAAGTTAATCAGATGTTGTTTGAGTGTGGTTCACCCCATATATGTGTTTTTGTCATGGTGCAAGGGTGTTTTACTGCACCCGTGTATAAATATGTATTAATGTTACAGTGTCGTGCTTTTGCTCAAACTCTCTGCAAACGCCATGTTTGTATCAGCTTGTAATACATTTGTAGGCTTAAAAATTTGTACTTTTCGAGATATTTCCAAAAACTTAATTTTTTTCAATTTATAATCAGGTCAAGACCTTATGCTCACCTTGAACATATTGGTAATATCTTAGTAATTTAGTTCTAGCCTTTTATCGTCATTTCATCAAAGGCTAATACAACCATTGCATTACTGGTCTCATCTCCTGAGTTTGCAACACTATTTTTGATTCTTAAAAGAACATCATCTTTTAGCCCAATTTGTAAGAAGCCACTTTTATTCCTTTCACTTCGCAATCGTCTAGGCCCTAGGGTTTGGCAAAATCAGTACCTTTCTGACAAGTTGGTATGCAGAAGGCGACTTTGCATAGAGCTTGAAGCAAAATCTGAAAATTTAAATATATGTAACAACATGCGATAGACTGGCAGTAATTTCGGTGAAAAGCAAGTTTAGTGGATAAATTGCTTGTTTCTTAAAAAAAAAATTATCTGATATTGTTTAAAAAGTAATTACTATTCTCAAATCAAGTTTCGAAAAATAAGCATTACCAAAATATCTTTACTGTTCAATGCAATAATGTTCAAGCACTATTTATGCTTAAGAAAATGGAATCATCCACTATTTTAAAGATGGAAAAATTGATTGTTATTCAGGCCTCAAAATTCGTTTTTGCTGACGGCGGACATACCTGTTCGGTCTGAGCAGCTATCTCGGCGACAAATTAAGTCTCACGGCAGACACACCAGTTTTAGCGTCGATCGTCATGCTTAATCACTTTTATCTTCATAATTCTTTGCCATTTGAGAATTATAGCTGTGGTTTAGAATGACTTTACTGAATTTCAGAGTGACTTTACCGAATTTTTAAAAAGCCTTCTAAAATCGTAGTTATAGTTCTGAAATGGCGAAGAATTATTATCAAGATAAAGTGATTAAGCATGACAATCGACGGCTAAAACTGGTGTGTCAGCCGTGAAACTTAATTTGTCCCCCGAGATAGCTGCTCAGACCGGACACTAGGGTGTTTCATTTGCTCCCTTTATTTGAATCTTGATCTGTCCCTAAATTAATTCTGTTCCATTTTGGAAAAAAATAACCTGGATATAGTTTTTAATTTTATGGCCCCCCGTTTACCCCCCCACCACAACTCCGAAATTTCTGCTTACTCTAATTGCCATAACTCAAAAACCACTTTAGATAGACATGGGTTGTTGGGTATCAAAGTTATTGGCATACCCCACTTTAATTCAAAAATGCTGCCAAAATAACAATCTGAGCAAAAAATTTTATTTTTTATTTTTGCACAACATAAGAAAAGCAGTTAGCATGATTATTGAATAGCCAAACATACGATGTGAACAACCAAACATAAGTGGCAACTGACACAACACTAAAATTAATCACATGACACAATATTATCAAAAACCATCTATGAAGTAATAGGACATCACAATAAGTAATAGCACAGCAGGGGCTCACACAACCTTCATTAAGCAGGCAGCAAGGTGGTGTGTTGTGCTTAGCGCATTGGTCTTCGCACCAAAGAGTGTTTACATTAATTTCAGCTACTGAAACCACTGTGCTGCTGTTTTCTTGTGCAAAAAAGGTCAAAATGATTGCCTCCATCCAGTAATGGGTAATTAAAAAAAATTCCAGTCATACTAATGTAAGTCACTGGAAACAGTGTATTACAGGCATCTCCAAAGCGAGTGCTGCAAAAATTGCCTACTATGTGCTGTGCTTCAATGATGTTTTCCGTCCTGAAGGATAAAAATTCAATGACGACAACACAAGTGGGACATGAATAGTAACACAGCAACAGCTAGCGCTCATTAAGTAGGACATGGATAGGATACTAAGGCCCATATTCTAAGATCCAACTTGAGTTCAAGCTAGAACACAAGTTTGGCTTGGTCCATATATTTGATATACCATAGCCCAAGTCCAACTTTCTGATGTATTCAGCAGCATGTATCAAGATTCAAGATAGCCTGCAGCGAGTGCAGCATCCCTTGTGGTCTGCCTGTAGACACCATAATTATAGGGGAAGTCACTCTGTCTTAAATTTTTACTGATCTAAAATTTGAAATTACCAAGTCTCCTGATGATACGCTGTACTGCTCAGCATAGTTTCCAGAGGGGTGATTAATTAGAGTTTATTGAACTCTGTCGTGTTTTCCTGGAAAATTCACTGCAAAATCCAATAACCTTCAAAAACCCAGGAGCTTTGCATAAAGCCGGATGGACGTCAAAGCTGATTTACTCCATTAAGATATATCTTCTGGGAAAGTACATTGGAGAGCTTCCACTTGGCACTGTTACTACCACTCAACAAACCTCAAAGATAAGAGGCTTTGTCAGCTTCGTCACTCATGTCATGTGTATTCTCAGAGTTAGTTGACATGTTCATCACCCACTGATGCTCCATGGAATGATTTGAAGTTTTACAAGATGCTGTTCGCTTACAGCAACATCAATAATTGTATTGCTCTGAAGGCATTAAAGAGACACCTTTGGTACTTGACAGAGGAAATGATTTCTCTTTCTCTATTCAGAGAACACACTCCTGTTGAAGAAACTTGGTTTATTGCTGATCGAATGCTACAATGCATTGATACACACTCATCCATCCCAAAACAGCGACATGGATCTGGGTTTGAAAAAACAAAATTTTCACAACACTTTGGGCCATCAACAAGGCTTGGTGATTCAGTCTTCAAAATTAGCATATTTTTACTTCGGCAAAAACGTTACCGAGGCCGTTTGCTGTGAACGTTTATTACGAAAAAAATTGTACCAAAACATGTAAAACGAGAAGCGAAAAATATAATACAGTAGTCTATCAAGACCGCATTGTTTGATTTGTTGTGATGTAATAATACCAAAAGTAGCGATAAAGCGAGCAACGCGATACGCACGCTGTTACGATAATTCATGTTAAATAACTCACAGGGGGAGGGAGGAGTGTGTTAATTTTGGGTTGATTCAACGTTCGAGTCAGCACAAATTGATTTAATTTTCCCGACCGGTTGTATTGCGTAACAACACTGCCCAATAAGAAATGACGATGAGGACGACGACGTCATTTCTTAAGACGCTTGAAGCTTAAGCTTGAAACCTGCCCGTTCATGAACGCGCGATGTCATATGATCGGAAGCATTACTTTTCTTTACTGCCGAAGTACCATTTATCCAATTTTGTACTACTTTTCTAACTGGGCCCCATAGCTTTTCTAATTCCGATTTGTTTCCGTCATAAAATTCTTTACAAATTTTGCAAAATACTACACTAACTTTTCCTTCTGGCCCTCTGTGTCATAACCTATAGCCTAGCAGGTAAATTCCACTCTTTAACTGTATCTTCCTTTACCATGATTTATATTGGCAATGACACTGGTAAAGAACAAGCATTCGATAAAAGAATAACTTTTGCGTAAGCCAGTATTTATAAGGTTGCAAACTTTTTTTATAGTTCACATGAGCATTGTCAGCGCATAAAATTGCACCTGTTGTTGTTACGCAACCAGACATCTATCACAAACCGCAATTAACAAAGCTCACTCTAAAGGTTAACGTGTTAACCTATTACTTACATGTATTCGACGTCTGTTGATGTTGTGTGGTTCGTTGTGAAAGTGGCACGATCGTTTCTGATACAGCTGGACGAGATAATGGAAGGCGAAGCGCGATGAGGAGTAAACGCTTACAATAATTTGACGTCTGCTGGCGTTGAATCAATGCAAATAGGGTGATGTTTTTATAAAAGATTCAATTTTCCCAGCTGGGCACGTGTCTAAGCGCCGGCGAAGTAGAATGTAACCCAAATAAAAACATCAAGCAATAGTAAGATTGAATCAACCTCCTAGTCTGGTGTGGTCTAAGAAAATTAAGGTTATTTTTGTAATCTTGTGGTCCTTACGAGCGCTCGTGTGGCCTCAGCATTTTTATTGCTGAGGCTAATGTGCCATTTATGCATCTGCCTCGGCAATTGCCGAGGCTAATTTCGAAGACTGGTGATTTAGTTGGACAAGATTCATGCTATTTTATCAACTTGTTGAACCTGAACCATAAATTTTTGCACCTGCTTGTTAATGAATGGCATGATAACAGCATCTAAAAAGAAAACCTGGTAAATGTCCTAGGAATCAATGTAATTAATGACTGTGTTGAAAGGTACATAAAATTAAGTTCAGACTTCTTGAGATCTTCTCGCAGTGAAGACCATTACCAAGACACCCTGCAAGTGGCAGAAAAACACAGAAAGTGTCAAACATTCCTTCGCAAAAGAAGCACCCACTGTTGATGATGCCCAACTGCCTCTTTGACAATTATATGCATGCATCATCAATCATGATAATATGTCAACCAACTGGCTTGGATACTATTCGTACTTGCAGTTTTTGAAAAAATGTAACTATTTGCAGAATTATAGATAACTTAAGCCCGTATTCTAAGATCCAACTTGAGTTCAAGCTGAAACTCAAGTTTGACTTGGTCCATGTATTTGGTATACCAAATGACTGAAGGAGGAAGATGCAAGGGACAGGGTGAAATGGAGAAAGGGGATTAAAACAATTGCTGCGCGGAAACAATCTGCCACCCCCACTAGTGGGGAACAAACCGACAATGGATTATGATGATGACTTAATGAGCGTTAGCTGTTGCTGTGTTACTATTCATGTCCCACTTGTGTTGTCGTCATTGAATTTTTATCCTCCAAGACGGAAAACATCATTGAAGCACAGCACATAGCAGGCAATTTTTGCAGCACTCGCTTTGGAGTTGCCTGTAATACACTGTTTCCAGTGACTTACATTAGTATGACTGGAATTTTTTTTAACTACTTATTACTGGATGGAGGCAATCATTTTGACCTTTCTTGCACAAGAAAACAGCAGCACATTGGTTTCAGTAGCTGAAATTAATGTAAACACTCTTTGGTGCGAAGACCAATGCGCTAAGCACAACACACCACCTTGCTGCCTGCTTAATGAAGGTTGTGTGAGCCCCTGCTGTGCTATTACTTATTGTGATGTCCTATTACTTCATAGATGGTTTTTGATAATATTGTGTCATGTGATTAATGTTAGTGTTGTGTCAGTTGCCACTTATGTTTGGTTGTTCACATCGTATGTTTGGCTATTCAATAATCATGCTAACTGCTTTTCTTATGTTGTGCAAAAATATAAAAAAAATTTTTTTTTTGCTCAGATTGTTATTTTGGCAGCATTTTTGAATTAATGTGGGGTATGCCAATAACTTTGATACCCAACAACCCATGTCTATCTAAAGTGGTTTTTGAGTTATGGCAATTGTAGTAGGCAGAAATTTCGGAGTTACGGTGGGGGGGTAAACAGGGGGCCATAAAATTAAAAATTATTTTCAGGTTATTTTTTTCCCAAATGGAACAGAATTAACTTAGGGACAGATCAAAATTCAAATATAGGGAGCAAATGAAACACCCTACCGGACACGTTTGTTCGTCGTCAACAAAAACGAATTTCGAGGCCTGTAGGCTACTTCGAATTATATGTTGGTCACTTTGAACTTTAGCTCTTAATACGTGTAGATACTAAACTGAGCAAACAGCAAACCGCACCTCGTTATTGACACTCCCAAGAAAAAACAACGCAGAAGAAATCAAGAAAAACGTTTTTCAATCATTGTTACTATGCTTGAACGGCACCATGCTGGCGTTTATCAGCTACCGTACTTTTGTTTCTTTTGTTATCTTAGGAGCAGCTCTCTTGTTGCATCAAGTACCAGTAGATCTTTTAATTGAGATCGATCCGCAATGAAGGTCAAACTATCTGAACTTAGAAACATTTGATTTAGGATTTTTTTTAAATAATTTGCGGGGGCAGCCACCCCGAGCTAAATTTACAGGGGAGCGCCGCCACCCTGGAGTCGGCGCCTATGCATAGCATTACATGGTAGTGGTAGTTTCAGTTTGTTAAGAGTGAGTAGTAATTTCATATCATATTCACATCTGCATCTGAAGTGGTTCAGATAAAGCCTTAAGATGAAGGTATTAAAATTAGTGAACTTACATTTTTTATTAAAGACACAAGCGATAAACACCAGCCCAAGGCAAGGTCCATACAACAATACAACAATATTTCAAGCACATAGTCGTGACTAAGCCATCATTAACATGCAGGTAAGTCTCGAGGAAAGGTATAACAATGCAGTAGTTTACATAAAATAAATTTATGGAAACATCCATAGGTGATATAGCTCGAATTAGATTGTCAAAATAGTTTCGACAACAATGAAGAAATGAAAACATAGCTTTACATAATATTGTTAAAGTTGTTGATGCAATTATTCAATCTGTGATAACCGAGCACTATTCCAGAGAGGAAGATTATGCAAAATAATTATGGTAGCTATCATTGTAGGCAACGCAGAGTCGATATAAAGCACTTTCAGAGTAATTGCACTACAACTGTTGCGGGATAATTGTAACCTGCGTGGAGTAAACAAAACACTAAAAAGTTTGCTACAATTAAAAACCGTATGCAGCTACTAAAGAGAAACTGCAAATCAACGAGACTGGGAAACATGCAGCACAAATAAGATATATAACACAAGTAATGTGCATACGTAATCTGCACCACTTGCAAAAGCTAGAGAGCTTGTATAAAAGTGAATGCAATAAAGGCAATGAACTTGCATGGTTTTTAAGCTCATTAGTATTTAAGTCGGAATCGATGAGTGAATTTACATACTCATTTTCATTTTGACCAGTCAAGCAATTTCAAAGCTAAGTAAGAATACTAGTAGAACAAAAACACTATTTTTGAAGAAATAAATTTGATGAGAAACTTGCCGGTGCGAAAATGTCAGTTTTTCAATGATTTATTGATTGTCTAAGACTATTGGTGTTCTTAGTTGTTCTTTGCAAGCACTTTGTTTGATACTGGTGTTGCTGTTCAGTGTTCATGTTTAGCTAAAAAATAAGCCCGTGTACAAATATACCGCCGCATTAATTTATGTATAGCATTCTTGTTTCCATTTGAATCCATGATATCGTCCCATTGTATTGATGCTGCTATTTGTTTGACTGGAATGTTTCTTTTTCCCCTGAATTTTCTAAATTGAATTTCACATTGCAAAGCCAAATTGAAAAATCTGCCGTTTGAGTAATCCTCCTCTATCTTTATTCTTAAAATCTGTTGACAAAGAGCATATATACTGTAGAAACTTGACTTTTACAACACTTACTTTCATATTCTAGAAACTTTTTGATTCCCCATCTTAAACAAGCTCCTGCCATACATTGCACAATATCCTTATCTATGTCAGAAATGTGGAGGTCTTTATCCTCTATGATGTCATATTGTCATTGTGTTGTTGAAAAAGCAATTTTGGAACTAGTGTTGTAATAAGCCTTTTAATATGCACTTCTTCAATGTATCTGTCGATGGATGCATACGGTTTTTGCAAAACAAAAGCGTATTTTTTGAATTTTTCTTTTTTAGCCAGAAAATCTATGTTTTTCAGATCAGGAAGAACTTCGTATTTAAAGAAATTGCTGTATATTTCTGAGAGTCCTAAGGTTTTCACTGCATTTCTAATAATTTCATCAAATTCGGAATTGGATTCATCACTGTTTAGCGATTATCTCATTCTCATTAACTTCCACATCTTCAACCTGAATAGTGAAAATTTAAGCTGTAATAGTTTGTGTACATATGTAAATATAATCTAGAAATTGATTGCAGCAGTTGCAAATAAAAGTGCTCAATGTTTAAAAGACAGAGCTAATGTAAACCAATATTTATTCAACTACAAAAAGTTTGCGCTACCATTGGTTTCGTGTACTGCAAGGTACAATCATCAGGCGCATACTGAAAAATACATAAGCAGAAAATTAAAAGCGATACGTCAAAGGCAATTTTTTTATCAAGCAAAATTTAGAAATGTTTTGTAGATGTTGCTACTTAAGGAAAAGCGGACAATCATTCATTGTGACGTCTGAATAACAAACTAAAAATAATTTTTTGAAAAAGGAAAGGGAGTAAAAAAAGAAAACTAAAGGCAATGGTTAAGAAAAAGATGCGATATTATGGTAAATAAATTAAAGCGAATGCAAAAAGCAATAGGCATGTTCGATAGGAAGCAGCAATTGAACGTAAGCTAATTGTAAAGATGGAAGAAATGCAATAAACATGAAAAGTGTGTCACAAGCAATACTAACGATAATTTTTTAATTTAAATTTGTTGCGATGTCTACATTTTGATATGATTTCATCTCTCTTGTTGATACAAATTGATTGATCAGCGGTTGCAATTAAAACTTTTTCAGTAAGACACAAATCACATCTTCTCGATCCGCAGCGGTATTGCTTCGAATGGGCAATACTTTTCCAGTTGATTTTGTATTCTTGATTATTACATTTCAATGACCAAATTAATTTGGAAAGTTCAGTTTCATTTTTGTATTTTATATTATTGTTGAAAGACTTTGTGTGGTTACAGAATCTAGTTTTAAACTATCCCTCTCTTAATCCGAAGTAGGCTATTTCTTTTGAACGTCAGGTTGATGGAGAACTGTAGCTTCGTAGATATCTATATATATTATGTAAATATATATAGAATTCATGGAGAGGATTAACCAACAATCGGTTATTGCTGGTGAAATGCTCCACAACATTTTAGAACATTATATATTTTACTAAAGCACTCATTTGTTTCCAATTAAGATGTAAGCTGCAAAAAATAAAATATATACAAGCTGTTCTTGTTGACAGATAAAACAGTGAAGTGCTGAGATTTCAAAGCTAAATAGGCTATGTTTTATTAAACACAAATCACACATATTTTGCGATGAAAATAAAACTACAAAGCTTAACAGCCCTTTTTGCCTCAAGTCGGACAGAATTTACTTGCTAGCAGCCATCATTCTAGTTCATAGTTTAAATTTTCAGCTAGCAGCTTTGTTTTATCACTAGCCCTGCATTAGTACAAGTTAGTAGTCATGAATAATTGTGCATTTTTAATTGTAGATTACCCTTGATGTGTTGATGGTTTCGGTGAGTCCGATTCGGTGAGTCTGATCCCTTAACGGGGATTTTTTCAATTTTTTTTTTAAATTATCGGGTACCGTAGCCTAATTATCATTGCCGTTTTAGGGTTAGAGGTTAGGGACTCACCGAATCGGACTCACCGAATAGTAGCAGACCCTATTTTCTTAGCCATAGATTCTTTTTTTCGTTTTAAATATGAAGATTGTGCATTTGATATGTAATGGTGTGGAATTAATGCAGAGATTTTTGAAATGAGAAGTTGAATAAATTCTGTTATTGGCAACTGCTGTGAAACCCAATCAGTTCTGTCCACACTGATCCTTTGCTTGAATCTGATTTCTTCGTCCATATCTTCAAATCTTTCTTCCAGCATTGTTTGAATTACTGTCATTCCAGGGCAATGAACACACCTTTGCAGCATGCATTCTTTGTTTGAGAAACCACATACTGACAGACGAATCAAATCTTTATAGCATTCTTCACTTTCAGCAGCATGAATCAAGAGAACAACGTTTTGATGGATGGTGCAAACGCAAACTGAATGTGTGCCAGATGATCCTGCACTGACACACCATTTAGGTTTGCTCATACTGTTTCTTTTTAATGCTGACGCGATCATTCATGCCTGGCATTAGTCTGCTGTATTCATTGTTCTGGTAAAAATCAGTCACCATTTTAGACACATCAGCTGAGAGGGACTTTCCTTTCCTTGGTGCAGGCATTGAGCAGATTCCACTTGATTTTTCTGTGTCACGTGCTTGTCTGACCATTCTTTTACTTACATTAAACATTGTGCAAACTTGTTCTCGTGATTGATTCCTTGGTGCCATTGTTAGAATTTGAATTTTTTCTGCTCTTGTTGTGTTAGATTCGTAAATTTTAGTTTCCATTCTAACTATCATGTCGTCAAAGGCTTTAATTTTCCAATCATCTTTCTTATCTACAATATCCTGTTTTTCTTCCATGTCTACCTCATTAAGGTTTAATACTCTGGAAACTTTTGTTCTAATCGATTTGTTAGCTTGGTTTAGTTTTCTTTTGGCATAGTTTTCCTTTCTTGAAGAAGGAATCCCATGAAATTTCAGTGGTGATTGCTCAAGGTTTTCTAAAGTTGTGTTAGCTTCATCTAACAATTGATTTGCATGCATCTGGACTTGTGCATCTTGTATATATCACTGTCTGTTGAACTTAGAGGATAATTTGAATTATTTTCTTCACACAATTCTATAACTTTGATGCTGCAGTTTGCACATAATTTTTTTCCTGGGATGACTGCTAAAGACTTGTTTTTTGTTTTTCTGTAAGTGTCCAAAGTGATTGCTCGAAGACCAGAGTTTTTGATGACTTTTTTGTGGGTTTTGAATGGGTTACCAGGGGTCGATCTTAACTTTTTTTTTCACTAGCCCACTGGACTAGTTGCTCCCTGTTTTCACAAGCCCGCATGATTTTTCACTAGTCCGACCAGTTTACTGACTTTTCACTTGTCTGATGACGTATTAAGATAAGTGTTTTGGCTTAGACTGAAACCAACTAAAGTAAAGGCTTTCAGATTTCAGCACGCACAAGAGAGCAACAATACGCACAAAAGCACCTTCTCATACTACAGACGCAAACAATGCAATTTTAAAACATAAAACATAAAAAATAAATGTGGCATGTGGTGTGTGCTTAATATTTATTTATGTTGTAATACTACATTGTGTGCATCTGTAGTACGAGATGACACGTCACTCGCCAGGGTGGTACAATACATAATATTCGTTCACTGTCAAAAGAAGTAGACTATTGGATGGATTGCGCTTGGTTAGGCCTCTACCATCAGATCTGTCTGGCTTGTTGGGTCAGCATAACTCTTTAGGTCACGAAGGCACACGCGTTAGACAACTATCCAGCTAACACTAAGCGTTAGACACTTTGTAGTAACGTTGAATCAGCATTTGATCACAATATATCAACAAAAAAACGTTAATTTGTTTTGCTAACTGCTGCTTGCTGGGATACTGGCTTCTCCGTGCTGGCGTGCTCACTACTACCACGTGTCGTGTCTAGCGAAGTTGCGAGGAAAAAGTAGTGACGTGCTCACTGACCGAATTTGCAGCTTTCTTTGTTTGCAGTATTTCAGAGTGACGTCGCCAATCGCCATTTTGTAAACCAAAACTTTTCGCCGGTGAATATTTTCACTAGCCAATCGGACTAGTGTACTGCAACATTTCTACTAGTCCGCGCAAATTTTTACTAGCCATTGGCTAGCGGACTAGCGTTAAGATCGAACCCTGGTTACAACATTTAGTTTCGAATTTAGTATAGTTGTCAATGTAGTAATGTTTAGCCTATGGAAGATGCACACTGTCTCAAGCTGGCCCTCCTTTGAGTTGGCTTCAAGAACACGAACATGTAGTACCTCCTGTTCTTCAAAATCAAGAGTGTTAACAGCCACCAGATCTTGTTTCTGCAAAGGGTAGATTTTCTTGTGACAAGCAACTTTCAGCAAATCTCCAACACTACATTTATCCATTACAATAATACATTTATATGTTCTAGACCCTAAAAACAAAAAAAATACTTACCAACACGATTTCCACTGCATCAATAATATTAATTTTTAAAGCAAAGTCAAATAATCGGTATTGAATATAGAAATCTACTTATATTTCATGCAAACACTAAAATAGCCATTTTATTCAAAAAACGCAAAAAAACATGAGGATATTTTTTGAGTAAAATCTCCTCAACAAGAGCTTTCAGGTGATGCATTACACACGTCAATAGCACCGATACACGTCGAGTTATTAGTGTTAAAAATTAGCGCCACGCATAATTGATTTTGAGGACCACCCTTTTTCTTAACCCCCAAACTCGGGTAAATGCATGGATATTTTGTAATTTTTATTCATAAATAAAAAAAAGTATGCATTGGGCAAACTATTTTCAAAATTTCATAACAATAAGACAATTACAATAATAGGAAAAAAACTTTTGAAGTAAGTGGATCATTTTTATGGCGTTTGTTCCGCTTCGTTGAACACAAAAAGTGGTCATTTTGTATAGTCCATAACTTCATGAAACCTTAACCGATTTTCAAAAAAATTAGTTATTTGGAATCGGAATGAAAAGTTCTTTCTGCATATTAAATTTGAAAAAAATCTGAGATATTGGGTGACAGGGCCTGGATCGGTTGACATGGAATGACCCTTAAGCCACTTGATCCACTGTGCACTTTGCGCAATGAAACAAAAAAATTTCAATGTCAAAATGATAATAGTGTTTGCGTCAGTAGGTCACTCCTGCACCTTGAAGGTGACATTGAACCCCATTGAAGGTGATATTGTTTGTCGCACACAATTCAGCGATCGTTTCCATCCTCTTGCCATAACTTGTGGCATTCAGAGCACACCCAACTGTCAGTCAGATTTGCTGATGCTGCGGAGGGAACATTAAAGCAAGACGGTTGGTTTACAACTAAAGATTCTGGGGTGATAACCTTCCCTGGAATGATCTTTTTCCTCACCGTCGAGAACCTTTTTTCATATTTTTATTGAGGCCGCAAGGATTTCATAACAGACTCATCACAGAGTCTAAAGCTTCACTGAGTCTTATTCCCTCACCACCATGATTTTGGCTTCTTCTAGGAAGACGTGTGAGCACTGCCTGCCGATTTAATGGGTAAAGCCCAGTTGCACGAAAGCCTGATATTATATTTTGTGGTAACAGACTATTGTCGATTACACAACCTTTTCAGCAGCATGGAGGGAAACACACTTTTAGGTATAGAGCCTTTGATTCTGACTCTGGTCAACCCTGGAAACTTTATATTGATATGCATACCGGTTTGTCTCTCTTATAAGTCAATCCAGCGATGCATCGGTAAAAATTAACTGAAAGTAATCATGGGGATTTTCCTCATTGGCCATAACTACATCAGTGGTGGCTCCTTGGGTTCCTTTGAATGATAGTGAAGGAGGTTGTCTTGTAGCAGCATTCCATATGTACTGTTGTCTGACATTCCTCAGACTTCTTTCTAAGAAGAGAAAGACAATTGTTAAACATCAGTTCTTCTACCTTTTTTCTTGACTTCTATAATATAATACTACCAGAAAAGATAGTCATTTTTAATCCTACCAAACTGAAATGCAAATCAATATTAGCTTTTCTAAGTTTCAGTTCTTTTTTATCTGTTTTCTTTCAGGATTGACATCTTCCAGGAGCGACTCTTTCCAGGAGCAACTCTGGTCCTAGTGTGCCTGCATAAACCCTGGAAACCCAATATTGATATGCATACCGGTTTGTCTCTGTTACAAGTAAACCCAGCAAATTATCGGTAAAAATTAACTGAAAGTAATCATAGGGATATTCCTCATTGGCCACGACAACATCACTGGTGGCTCCTTGGGTTCCTTTGAATGATTGTGAAAGAGGTTGTCTTGTAGCAGCATTCCATATGTACTTATTCCTGACATTCCTCAGACTTCTTACTTATGAAAGACAATTGTTTCAGTTGTTTATAAAACACCAGTTTTTCCACCTTTATCTCGACCTTTTCTATGTTGAAATGTATTGTTTTTGCTGTGATGGTCAGAAAACAACTGAACTGAACCAGTTCCTAAATTATAACACACAAAACAAGGCAGCGATAGTTTTTCTGGTGGTATTGCTTCTACACTTTTGTTATTAGATTGTTTTGTTTGTTGACAAAAATGAAAAAATTGATTTAATTATGAAAGAGAAGACATACCGGTAAGCTCACTTGGCGTTTCTTCCTCTTCATCACTGCTGTGGTCAAGAGTGGTTGCCAGAATGCCAGAACCTCCTCTTGGGCAACGTCAATTATCCTTTCGTCTTTTTTTTCACTCCATTCTTCGCTCTCAAAATTGCTTATATCGGAGTCAGCTGTCATAATGATGACAGCAGCAGAATATACATACAAAAGATTATAGTAGTCTACTAAGTCTAAATAAATGAATCTTGTTATGTGGATCCCAAACCGCACAACGCATTATTCATCACTGCCGTTATTCATTACAGACCTCAAAATGGACATGTCAATCTTGCTGCGCTTGATAGCAACACAGTCCAGTGGAGTCGTGGTTGTGACAAATTGGTGGCAGGTACCCTGCCGCGGCACCTGCCACTATTTTTGTGGCAGGTGCCACCCATTTTGGTGGCAGGTGGCACCGATTTTGGTGGCAGGTGTCATCGATTTTGGTAGGTGAAAGCAAAGATGGTGGATTGACTTCTTTCAGAATCTGTCTGGAATTATCTCGGGAATGCGTTTTTCTTTGAAGAAGTACTAAATCATCTTTTTATCGTTGTCTTGAAGAGGTATTTCTCCAAACCTAAATGAGTTTACAAACTATTGTTATTTTTTTGTTGAAGAGTGTTGTGATAACTGCTTTCATTACAACTCCAAAAACATGCAAATTTTAGACAAGAAAAAATCATTATACAAATCGCGTGCCTTATCCACGAATAGTGGAAAAAACAAAACTTTTCACCTGCGCTGGTTGTTACAAAAGATGTCGTTTTGATGCTTTTTTCATTATCTGCTTTACATATCGCTTCATGCACACATCCTTTGTTAATCCGTACACATCACACTGGCATGACCATTCGGAATTGTTTGCGTTGAAGGGCACGCGAAGTCTTTGCAATAGGGAAAAGTATTTCCTTTCATGGGTGTATACCGAGTAGTAAAGCATATTACTGGAATATCCCGAGTCTTCAAAATTGGCATAAACAACTAATGGGCGACTATTTTGAACACATAGAGCCAACAAACAAAAGCATTGATGTTTTATGACTTCAGAAATGAGTTGTTCAAAATCCTGTTTTTGTAAAGGCTTAAGATTTGGTATGTCTGCATATTTAACAGATTCTAAATGTTCACATTCAATGCCTGGATTAGCGAGGGCAGCCACCTTCATTAGATCTTGGCAATTTTTGCTATCACAATTAAACTTTTAGTTGACCGCATCCTCTGTACATGAACAGGCGCTAGAAGTCCACATTTACTTTTCGTCACAACAAAGATTCCCTGTTTAAAGTCGACGCAAACGGCAGGATAGTTGATGGTCTCTTTAAAATGAATGCCATGGACGTGTCGTCGTAATGTGGTTGTATTTGAAAACGTTTTTCCACAAAGTCGGCATTCCAACATATTTTCCTTTCGACCTGATGAAAAGCGGACGTATTAGCCACATAATTATATAAAAACTTTAATGAAATGGCATCAACGCAGCATCAAAGCAATTACCAGATTTATCAATTGATGATGGATCCACTTGTGCAGTGGCTACAGTGCCTGGATGAAATAATGTGACTGCTACCACCTCATACACAATAAAAAGAATGGTCTAAATTAGCCTACACCTCACAAATATTTTAAATTAATCATTAACCTTCTTAAATTAAATGCAAACTCTTCTGTATAGCCTAACTTATCTGCATTGGTCCTACTCCTGTCAACTCCCTAAATTGGCAACCCAGCAGGCCTTTTTGGCACATTGCGACCTCATGGGGCGTCTAATGACATCACATTTACACAAATAAGCTCGTGCATGGCTGATATAGATATGTCATTTTACAGTAAGACCCAATTGATTGATTGGTTTATTTTGTTGATCGTTCACATGTAATAAAAATAGCAAAGGACCAAGGACTGACCCTTGGGGGATGCCGCATTTGATAGTCGAAAAGTTTAATGATATGGAGTTAAGTTTGGTGCACTGTTGTCTGTTGGTTAAATAGGACTTCATCACGTTCCATATTTTTCCATGTAAACTGTAACAATATAATTTGTCCAATAAAATGCCATGATCAATACTTGAACAATATCAAATGCTCTACTCAGGTCAAGAAAAATGGAGCACATATACAGTAGTTATTGATATTTAAGTTTTTGAGTAAATGATCATGTGAGTTATATAGAGTTCTGTCGAATCGTTTGTCTTAAAACCGTGTTGACTGGGAGTTAATATATTATTTTTATCCAGAAATTTAATCATTTGTTCGTACAAAAGCTTTTCAAGAATTTTAGAGAATGTTGGCAAAAGAGATAGAGTACCGTAGTTCTTGCAGAATTTTTCTAAATTTGAATCTTCAGCACAAGTTTTTCACTCAACGTGTGTAGTGTCCCCTCTGGCAAATATTCTGAAGGCCCCCATATACTTTCAATCCTGATCAGAAACTTCATACCTATTAACTGTGTGAAATATTTTAAAACAAGGTGCAGCGCATAATGGCACTTTACAGACCGTATCACACTGAAAAGTTTTTTTTTTCTTGATATTGATGTTCTGTTCTTTTTCATAATGTCTTCTGTGGCTGCACACTCAATATTTCTTCTGAGGAGTTTGCTTTTTAGCAGTGGGAGGATTTTTCTAGAAAATGTCTACCAACCAGCCTGTGCTGAGTTACAGGAGCTGGCTGTTCAGACAAAGATGGTGTACACCCTTGCATACATGGCTGGGGAGCCACTGCTTGTACAGTGTACACTCTCGCATACAGGGCTGGAGAGCCACTGCAAAAAAGCATAGGCTCCGGCTCCAGCTCCGGAGCTATCAAGCATTCATCCACTAGCTCCAGCTCCGGAGCTATAAATTTTTAAACGGCGGCTCCGGCTCCATTAAGAGTGTTTTGTAGCATTTGCCACAGTATAGGATGCAATGGTTTAGAAGTCTGCACTGCAGCGCTTAAAATTCTGTTAAAAAATATAAACACACATTACAGATTTAAACTGAATGAAAAACAAGGGAAGCCACACTCTTGTTGACTTTTGTTGTGCTTTTTGCTAGTCTGACAGAGAACAAATCAACAACCATGAATCACCACAACAAAAATGTAAAAAAAAAAACAATTTGAACAAGAAAATTCAAACAAAATGTGTTGTTGTTGTAAAATAACAAGATTATAAAAAGTTCATTGTAAAAAATTTGATCTCAGAAACAAAATTGCTTCAATCAAATCCTCCTTCATCGAAGCTCTAAGGTCTGATAGAATAAGACGCAGAGCTGAAAACAATCATTCCACGCTAACTTGGGTAGGGGGTAGAGCAGTTATAGTGTAAGCAACCTTCTGGACAATTTGTGGATATCGCTCTATGGCTTGAAGAACACTCAGTTTAGAAGATCGGTCAATCTTTTCCGTTTCAAGTAGTGCCTTTTCAAAGCATGCTTTAAAAGCAACCTCTGGATTTGGTTCATGTGTAGTTTCTTTTTCAAGCCGCTGCCTCTTAGCCTGCATATCCAGATGCTTCTCAAAGTCTGACTCATCATCAGAGAGAGAAGCTGTTGAAGATGTTTCAGTCAACAAAAGTGGTTCTTTGTAGTGCGATGTCTAGCACATAAGATTATGGCCTGGGATTACAGACACTTGTCTTTGTTTTGAGCGCATGCGTTTGTCTCACCTTTGCTTCATTTTGCCTTTGAACGTTGCAGACAATAATGCGAAGCAAAAAAGAGACATTCTCTTTTCGCTAACGGGTATAATTATACGATTAAATGAATGAAGTATGCGAACTAGACGCAAATCCTGATGCTTTTATCCGACTTATTCTTTTAAGCGGTATGCGCTTAACCGATGTTTTTACTTAACATCAGATTGGATTTGGTTTGGGATATCAGGTTTTGATTCAAATAAACGATTGATACGTTTAAGCAGTATACTATTAACCGATTTCGTCTGTATTCAATACTGGAGCTGAAGCTGATAAATATTTTGTAGCTCCGGCTCCACAAGAAATGTTTAAAAAGGCTCCAGCTCCGGAGAAAATGCTTGGCTCCAGCTCCGGCTCCCTAGCCCTGCTTGCATATATCATTAACTTCCCAGTAGGTAAAATGTAGCCATTCAGATGCAGTGCTATTGTTTCCAGTACATATAGTTTTAGTGACCTAATGTTCAACTCAATATCAGATAAACTGGAGTATAATTTTTCTTTTTCTTGTGGGATACTGGTGATACTTTATTGTGAAGCACAATTTTACGCCTCTCTGGATCTATTTTACATGGTATTGATTTCTCAGGGAGATTCAAACTTGGACGTGCACCAAACTTTAACCAACTTCTTTGTGAAGTTTTGCAAATATCACCTTCATTGAAATGCATAATACAAACGAAAGCTTTACAATCATCAATTCGTTGCTTGAAGGAAAAGTTTGTAGGTGGCCTGTATTTGAACAAAACTTACAAAACTTTCTCACTCCATGTTTTTACATCTGCAGCCCTTCCATAACCACCGTGATTTTTTTTCGTTTGGAACAACAAAGAGTGAAATTCCAGGGTATGAAGAAAAATTGGTACATCCTGGCATACAACAACATTTTCCAAGACAAGCCATGGTACATACATACAGCTTAGCTAGAGAAAAATTAAGAGAAACTTTAAAAGCTGTCTTTATTCTAAACTCTAAAGCAGGGGTCGGCAACCTTTCTTCAGTCGCGGGCCAAAACAAAACTGCGCAGATGTCAACGGGCCGTACAAGTTTTCCATTTGCACTTCCGTTTTCTTTACTTTTCATAATATTGTTAAAATTGGCGTTCTTATCAGAGTATCTCCATATTTAGCTACTATAGGCGTATATAGATTAATATAAAGAAAAATAGTAACAATTGGTAACGAAAAACACCAAGTACTTTATTTATTGACAGCACAACATTAATGTGATATTTGATGTTGTTTCCTGCTAGAAAGTTTCTGAAGGTCAGGTGATAGGTTGGATGAGGCAAGAGTCATAACATCTTGCAAGTGGTCATCAGTAAGTTGTGTCCTCAACTTGCTCTTGGCGAGTTTCATTGACGAAAAGAGTTGTTCGCACGTGTAAGTGCTACCAAATATTGATGCCATCTTTTTGGCATGATTAACCAAGGTGGGATATCGCTTGTATTCGAGATATTTATTGTAAAAGTCAAGCAGTGATACACCTTCAGCGTGAAATTTTGATTTTAACTCGTTATTGCACTGCAGCTCAACTACTTCCATTTGATACTTCTCTTGTACTGCATCCACCTGTACATCAAATAGAGTACTGAACAACTTAATATCATTCTCGAGAGAACGAATATCACCAAAGCGAGACGAAAATTCAGTTTTTAAATGTCGTATCACAGAAGCAAATAAATTATTGCTTGTAGGTTTATTCTCTCGCAGTGTAGCAAAGTGAGCATAATTTGTAGTTTGCAGCTGACTTTCCCAGAGTTGTAGTTTTGTTTCGAATGCACGTACATAACTCCACATCTCGTGTATCAATTGGTGCTTTCCCTGAAGCTGCAAGTTCAACTTGTTCAAATGCGATGTTAAGTCGACGAGAAATGCCAAAATGGAGACCCATTGGGGATCGCGAAATTCTGCCGCTTTCTTGTTTTTATTTTCAAGAAAGGTTGCTATTTCTTCTCTCAGCGCGTACACTCTTTGTAGCATATCGCCTCGACTGAGCCAGCGGACATCGCAGAAATAGAGCAAGTCACCATACTGATTCTCTGCTTCTAAAAGTAATTGGCGAAATTGACGATGGTTCAACCCTCGAGACAAAATAAAATTTACAGCCTTCACCACTACGTCCATGACGTTCTTTAAGCTTAGTACCTTTGCACACAATGCTTCCTGATGAATGAGACAGTGTAATGTTACAATGTTGTTATTAATTCCTTGGTCTTCCATGTGTTTTTGAAGCAAAGCCACAACACCTTTATTTTTTCCCACCATTGAAGGGGCTCCATCCGTTGTTATTGACACCAGTTTTGCGAGATTCAGATTCGTGACTTCAAGGCATTGAAGTAATGTCTTCAAAATATCGGCTCCTGTAGTAGTACCTTTGATAGGTAACAGTTGAACAAAGTCCTCAACAACGTGAAAATCTTTGGTTACTCCACGCACAAATACTGCCAGCTGAGCTGTATCTGTCGTATCTGTGCTCTCATCTATCGCTATTGAGAAGAACTGTAGATCTTCAAAGCAATCTTTTTGGCTAGACCTCACGTTCTCAGACATCTCTTCTATTCGTCTGGTTGCGGTTCTTCCTGAAAGACTGACATCTGAAAATAGTTTTTTCTTTTCCAGACATACGGTTTCAACAACAGCCATCATACATTTTTTCACAAATTCGCCATCAGTAAACGGTCTCTTGTCTTCTGCTATTAATTTTGCTACCTTGTAGCTAGCAAGAGTATTCTTTTCTGATTCAATATTTTGTTTTTGGAATACAGAACTCTGCTGTTTTAAGCTCTTTTTTAGTCGCTCAAGTTCGTCTTTCCTCAATTGACCTGTGAACTTGGAATAATTGGCATGCTTTGAGTTATAATGGCGCTTTATGTTGAATTCCTTGTGTACAGCAACTGAAACGTGGCAAATCAAACACGTGGGTCTACCAAAATGGTTAGCGAAAAAGTACTTGTTCTCCCATGCTTCATTAAAACCTCGGCACTCAGCATCAACTCTTCTACGTTTTGCCAACATTGTAAGATTGCTAAAAATTTGGTTAAATATACGGTTAATTGACTATTACTAACGCAACTCATGTAGCCTGCAACTAGCATGCAGTAAATAGGCTAATATAACCGGACTTCAAGGTGAAACTGCCAAGTACCTTGATGCTACCTTCTGCAAGCTTAAGCTAAATTTTGCCCCAAACCTAGTTTACTATAACAAAGCGACCCGTGATCGATAGGTCGCGGGTACAAAGGCGCTTTGTGATAATTTCCTATGCTTGGTGGATTCTAACAAGCAGCAAATTCTTCAAAGACAAGAATCACTTGTTGAAAAAAACGGAAAAATGGAACTGGGAGTAAATTATAACTCTAAAAAATAAAGTAATTTAAAAGTCTGGACCGGCTGTCACTAAAAAGGCCAATTCCTGCTTCCTAAGCTACACATATTTCTAAATTATCAACCTTCAAACAAACTAATTCTTAAAACTTCAAATCTATCAAACTATCTGTCAGGCCTGCAACGTCGCTCTCTCTAAAATGCAGTTCGCAGAGAAAGAATATCAAGGAAATTCAAAATGGCGACAATGCCCTAACTAAGCATTGTTGCGGCATAAGTACACAGGCTACGTGATTACAAGTGAGCGTTACGGATAAATATGGAAAAGTAAAAATTGCGAAAGTTTTACATAACATTTAGTAATCTTAATTCGGTTATGTAAAACCAAATGGCAGCATAAAATAATGGGATGTTCGTTTTGGCCCGCCAACTACAATTTGCAAAAATGCTGCGGGCCGGATAATTTTGCTTGGCGGGCCTGATCCGGGCCGTAGGTTGCCTACCCCTGCTCTAAAGCATCAATTTTATCTTTTCATAAAATTCACTACTTTCAAATCTACATTAACTTTGCAAGTCAGTAGAGCTTTGACATTCTGTGCGAGCATTTGGCTTCTATCATCAGTCCACATATTGTTCATAATTGAAAAAATTCTTTCAAGTGGTGCTGATGTCCCAGGCAAACAACGCACAAACTCGACAACTTTTTGAAAATTTGGAATGATTATGTTTTTGTTGATATAAGTTTGGAACGATTGGATCCACTTTTGATCAAGGGATGTCGTTGCATTTTGCCATGATTTTTTTCTCTCACTCTCGGACATGTATTTTTTTTACCAAAACATGCTCATCGAAAAGGAAGTCAATGTTGATCATTTGCTTCTGAAACATTTTGTTGATATTTTCCGCCGACTCACTTGAGAAAGAATCGCTAAAGTAGCTAACTCAAGATTTTTTTTATGAATTCTTAAATTGAAAATTTCAGGGAAAATTCAAAGTCACCCCACAAACGGGGTGACTTTGTTCACATTGCAAAACTGAATCTCTGAACAAATTTGCACGCCATTGAAATGACTTTGTTCAGTTTTTAAATTTTAAAAATGTGTAGGGGACAAAACAATATTAATTATAGAAATCTTTTCTGGACTGTTTCGCTCCAATCTGCACGATTGAGGAATGGTACCGTATCTTTCATGAGTGCGGCATGGAGGAACAAATGGCAGACCACATGATCAACTGCGCAGTCTACCATTCCCCAAATGGGATCTGCGGTCTGCGCAATTTGGATGACGAGACATTACAATGGCTGCTCGATGTTTGCTTAAACATCTAGCCCGGATCACCGCCACTGTCTTCAGGGTGGTAAAATGTAGAGATCCTCAATTGGCGGAAAGAAGGTTATCACGAAGACGATGGAAATCTTCGTCTTGGCCTGAGAAAGTCTCTTCTGACGCATGGACAAAAAGCAAATAGAAAGCATTCAGTTTCGAATGTTGAATATTTGTGTAATAACAGCACCTAACATCAAAACCTTCACAAATAACACTACCATTTTGTAATGAAACAGTAAGAACATAGCCATTAACGAACAACCAACACGTTTAAGCCACTTGATCCACTGTGCACTTCGTGCAATAAAACAAAAAATTTTCAATGTCAAAATGATAATAGTGTTTGCGTCGGTAGGTCACTCCTGCACCTTGAAGGTGACATTGAACCACATTGAAGGTGATGTTGTTTGTCGCACACAATCCAGCGATTGTTTCCATCCTCTTCCCATAGTTTGTGGCATTCGAAGCACACCCAACTGTCAGTCAGATTTGCTGATGCTGCGGAGGGAACATTAGAGCAAGACGGTTGGTTTACAACTAAAGATTCTGAGGTGATAGCCTTCCCTGGAATGATCTTTTTTCCTCACCGTCGGGAACCTTCTTTCTTGTTTTTATTGAGGCCGCAAGGATTCCATAACAGACTCATCACAGAGTCTAAAGCTTCACTGAGTTTGATTCCCTCACCACCATGATTTTAGCCTCTTCTAGGAAGACGTGTGAGCACTGCCTGCCGATTTAATGGGTAAAGCCCAGTTGCACGAAAGCCTGATATTATATTTTGTGGTAACAGACTATTGTCGATTACACAACCTTTTCAGCAGCATGGAGGGAAACACACTTTTAGGTATAGAGCCTTTGATTCTGACTCTGGTCAACCCTGGAAACCTAATATTGATATGCATACCGGTTTGTCTCTCTTATAAGCCAATCCAGCGATGCATCAGTAAAAATTAACTGAAAGTAATCATGGGGATTTTCCTCATTGGCCACTCCTACATCAGTGGTAGCTCCTTGGGTTCCTTTGAATGATTGTGAAGGAGGTTGTCTTGTAGCAGCATAGACTTCTTCCTAAGAAGAGAAAGACAATTGTTAAACACCAGTTCTTCTACCTTTTTCTTGACTTATATAATATAATACTACCAGAAAAGATAGTCATTTTTAGACCTACTGACTACTGACGTCAGACTGTTGTCTGACACTCCTCAGACTTCTTTCTAAGAAGAGAAAGACAATTGTTAAACACCAGTTCTTCTACCTTTTTCTTGACTTCTATAATATAATACTACCAGAAAAGATAGTCATTTTTAATCCTACCAAACTGAGATGCAAATCAATATTAGCTTTTCTAAGTTTCAGTTCTTTTTTATCTGTTTTCTTCCAAGATTGACATCTTCCAGGAGTGACTCCTTCCAGGAGCAACTCTGGTCCTAGTGTGCCTGCATAAACCCTGGAAACCCAATATTGATATGCAAACCGGTTTGTCTCTGTTACAAGTAAACCCAGCAAATTATCGGTAAAAATTAACTAAAAGTAATCCTAGGGATTTTCCTCATTGGCCACGACAACATCACTGGTGGCTTCTTGGGCTCCTTTGAATGATTGTGAAGGAGGTTGTCTTGTAGCAGCATTCCATATGTACTTATTCCTGACATTCCTCAGACTTCTTTCTAAGGAAAGACAATTGTTTCAGTTGTTTATAAAACACCAGTTTTTCCACCTTTATCTCGACCTTTTCTATGTTGAAGCGTGTTGTTTTTGCTGTGATGGTCAGAAAACAACTGAACTGAACCAGTTTATAAATTATAATACACAAAACAAGGCAGCGATAGTTTTTCTGGTGGTATTGCTTCTATACTTTTGTTATTAGATTGTTTTTTGTTGACAAAAATGAAAAATATGATTTAATTATGAAAGAAAAGACATACCGGTAAGCTCACTTGGCGTTTCTTCCTCTTCATCACTGCTGTTGTCAAGAGTGGTTGCCAGAATGCCAGAACCTCCTCTTGGGCAACGTCAATTATCCTTTCGTCTTTTTTTTCACTCCATTCTTCGCTCTCAAAATTGCTTATATCGGAGTCAGCTGTCATAATGATGACAGCAGCAGAATATACATACAAAAGATTATAGTAGTCTACTAAGTGTAAATAAATGAATCTTGTTATGTGGATCCCAAACCGCACAACACATTATTCATCACTGCCGTTATTCATTACAGACCTCAAAATGGACATGTCAATCTTACAGCGCTTGATAGCAACATAGTCCAGTGCAGTCGAAGTTGTGACAAATTGGTGGCAGGTACTCTGCCGCGGCACCTGCCACTGTTTTTGTGGCAGGTGTCATCGATTTTGGTGGGTGAAAGCAAAGATGGTGGATTGGCTTTTTTCAGAAATCTGTCTGGAATTATCTCGGGAATGCGTTTTTCTTTGAAGAAGTACTAAATCATCTTTTTATCGTTGTCTTGAAGAGATATTTCTCCAAACCTAAATGAGTTTACAAACTATTGTTATGTTTTGTTGAAGAGTGTTGTGATAACTGCTTTCATTACAACTTCAAAAACATGCAAATTTTAGACAAGAAAAAATCATTATACAAATCGCGTGCCTTATCCACGAATAGTGGAAAAAACAAAACTTTTCACCTGCGCTGGTTGTTACAAAAGATGTCGTTTTGATGCTTCTTCATTATCTGCTTTAAATATCGCTTCATGCACACATCCTTTGTTAATCCGTACACATCACACTGGCATGACCATTCGGAATTGTTTGCATTGTAGGTCACGCGAAGTCTTTGCAATAGGGGAAAAGTATTTCATTTCATGGGTGTATACCGAGTAGTAAAGCATATTACTGGAATATCCCAAGTTTTCAAAATTGGCATAAACAACTAATGGGCGACTATTTTGAACACATAGAGCCAACAAACGAAAGCATTGATGTTTTATGACTTCAGAAATGAGTTGTTCAAAATCCTGTTTTTGTAAAGGCTTAAGATTTGGTATGTCTGCATATTTAACAGATTCTAAATGTTCACATTCAATGCCTGGATTAGCGAGGGCAGCCACCTTCATTAGATCTTGGCAATTTTTGCTATCACAATTAAACTTTTCGTTGACCGCATCCTTCTGTACATGAACAGGCGCTAGAAGTCCACATTTACTTTTTGCCACAACAAAGATTCCCTGTTTAAAGTCGATGCAAACGGCAGGATAGTTGATGGTCTCTTTAAAATGAATGCAATGGACGTGTCATCGTAGTGTGGTTGTATTTGAAAACGTTTTTCCACAAAGTCGGCATTCCAACATATTTTCCTTTCGACCTGATGAAAAGCGGACGTATTAGCCACAAAGTTATATAAAAACTTTAATGAAATGGCATCAACGCAGCATCAAAGCAATTACCAGATTTATCAATTGATACTTGTGCAGTGGCTGCAGTGTCTGGATGAAATAATGTGACTGCTACCACGGGAGCAAGTCTTTTAGGCGCTGACAGTTAGGCGCTGGTCTAATAGGCGCGCACACTGTGGCGTCTGGATATTTAGGTGCGGAGCACTGTGGCGCCCTGTCATTTAGGTGCTATTCCTAGTAAAGTCTGTAGATTGTATCAGCTTGGCAGCTTGCCAGAAAATTATATCATGGCTTCCGTGAGTGAAGCTGCTTAAACCGGCAATGCTTTTCACACAAAATGTTATATGAAACAGAAAAATATGTTGTTGTTTTATTGATTTATTATTGTTTTATTTGTTGTTAGTCCAGGTTTGCCAGTACACACGCCTTAGGATTTTTGCCATGATGACCAAGAAAGTACCATGATGACCAAGATGACTTCTTGAGTAGAAGTTGCCGGTTTAAAGGCGCAGCTTTGTGTAGTCTGTTACCTTTAATAATTGCTTCTACTTGAGACGGATAGATCGCGTGGAGATGAGGTGCGGAAAAACGCTCTACTACTCTTGATATTAGCACATCTCTACAGGACGTTTGCAATGCATCCTGAACACAAGTTGCAGCCAGATGGAACTTTACTTAATCTGTTATCTTTCGCAATTACTTCTGTTCGGGATGGATTGGCCATGTGACGAGAACGCGTAAGACGCTCTACTACTGTTCACATGAATACATTTCTACAGGGCATATAGGCTACACCTTGGCTACAAGTTAACGCTGAACACGCGCCTTAAAAAAACAACATATTTTTCTGTTCAATATAACATTTTATGTGAAAATCATTGCCGGTTTAAGCAGCTTCACTCACGGAAGCCATGACATATTTTTCTCTTCAATATAACATTTTGTGTGAAAAGCATTTCCGGTTCAAGCAGCTTCACCCATATATTTTTCTGTTTAATATAACATTTTGTGTGAAAAAGCATTGCAGGTTTAAGCAACTTCACTCACTGAAGCCATGACATATTTTTCTTTTTAATATAACATTTTGTGTGAAAAGCATTGCCGGTTTAAGCAACTTCACTCACTGAAGCCATGACATATTTTTCTTTTTATTATAACATTTTGTGTGAAAAGCATTGCCGGTTCAAGCAGCTTCACCCATATATTTTTCTGTTGAATATAACATTTTGTGTGAAAAAGCATTGCAGGTTTAAGCAACTTGAGAAGCTATGACCAACAACGCACATGCACTAACAAAACAATATATTTTCGTGTTCAATATAATATTTTGTGTGAAAAGCATTGCCCTACGGCCCTCCCTTCCAAGCTGATACAATCTACAGACTTCACTAGGAATAGCACCTAAATGACCGGGCGCCACAGTGCTCCGCACCTAAATATCCTGAAGGCCCCCATATACTTTCAATCCTGATCAGGAACTTCATACCTATTAACTGTGTGAAATATTTTAAAACAAGGTGCAGCGCATAATGGCACTTTACAGACCGTATCACCCTGAAAAGTTTTTTTTTCTTGATATTGATGTTCTGTTCTTTTTCATAATGTCTTCTGTGGCTGCACACTCAATATTTCTTCTGAGGCGTTTGCTTTTTAGCAGTGGGAGGATTTTTCTAGAAAATGTCTACCCAGCCTGTGCTGAGTTACAGGAGCTGGCTGTTCTGACAAAGATGGTGTACAATGAACAAGTGCTTCAGTAATGCTCTCCATGAACGTTTGAAAGCTTGTTTTATGCAAGTGGTGTCCTTCTCTGATCTTGTACAAGACATGGCCATTAACCATACTGTACCCAAAGATAACAAGGGGAAGAACAACTTTTTCCACCACTTCATACTTTTCCTTGCACATAGGTAGTAAGATAAAAGCTGATTGTTTCGATCAACACACTTCCTATGTGTTTATTGTATTTTTATACAACCAGGGCTTATCTTTCGTTGTTCTTCCTGCTTTTGTTCTCACACTGACTTGACACATTTCGTCACTGTGTGCTGTAGAAAGCATCAACACATCTCGTTTGTCCTTCCATTTGAGAGCTAATAACTGGTTATTATGACAAGTTATTACTTCACCAGACTTAAGAGTAGTATGTAATTAAGACACTGAAAGACCTCTTCGATTTGTCATGCAAGTACCTGTTACCATGGTGTTCTTAGCTGCCAAATTATCAAATAATGTAGGTGATGTAATAAAACCTAATAATCTCGGTCAAAATAGTTTCTCAGAATTCTCATGGTGGTGTCATAAGTACTGTTGCTGTAGTCACCATCAGTCCTAGCAAATGCTTCAAACAAACAGCAATAGCCTGAGCTGGATTCACACACTTGGTATATATATATAGTTTTATTCCGCATTTGTTTGGTTTATTTGGATTGTACACACAAAACTTGACACATGTGGCCTTTGAATGGGCAGTTTCCTTCATCCATGCTCAATTTCTGCTTCGGCACCATAGCATGCTGAAATTTTTCCTGAAGATAAGAAATAAGTGGCCTTATTTTAAAAAGAGGGTTATGTCCAGAGTTGCCATGTGAAATATAATCTGCATTGTCTGTAACATGCAACATGGACATAATTGCCATAAACCTGTGTCAGAGCATACATGTCGGTGCAAATATGGATTGTAGCACTTTCTTTTTTGACCAGGAATCATACATTGTAAGTTTCTTTGGTAATATTGTCGTGCTTATGTATTTGTTTGTTTCTTTAACATCGACAAAAATTGATCATCAAAGACTTTGCAAAACACGTTGATTGGAAAAACACCAAAAGATGTGTGAGAGGTCACTTTCCACATTGGATGACGTAAAAACATTTCAGTACGCATAAGAGAGCAACAATACGCACAAAAACACCTTCTCGTACTACAGACGCAAACAATGCAATTTTAAAACATAAAAAATAAATGTGGCATGCGATGTGTGCTTAATATTTATTTATGTTGAAATATTACATTGTGTGCATCTGTAGTACGAGATGACACGCCACTCGCCAGGGTGGTACAATACATATAATTCATTCACTGTCAAAAGAAGTGGACTATTGGATGGATTGCGTTTGGTTAGGCCTCCACCGTCAGACTTGTCTGGCTTGTTAGGTCAGCATAGCTTTTTAGGTTACGAAGGCACACGAGTTCTTCAACTACGACAAGGTAGCAATCCAAAGAAGAGGGAAAAAAGTAAACAAAAGTAAAATAAAATATTGTTTGTAAAAATGTTCAAGCTTGGGTACGTATTAATATTACACAGTGACAACAAGCTCTTCTTTGCTGTCAGAATCAGTGGACATGTCAAAATCAGCATATGCTTTTTTCCTGTCAGTCCTCGTAAAAACATATCCCGTGTTAGGCCTCCTGGACCTCTTGGATGAGCGGGAGCCAGATGTCCTCCAAAGATGGATAGCAGGCGAATATTTTCACTAGCCAATTGGACTAGTACTGCAACATTTCTACTAGTCCGTGCAAATTTTCACTAGCCATTGGCTAGCGGACTAGCGTTAAGATCAAACTCTGCTTCAATGCATCAGTTAATGCCAGCCTAGAGTTTAGAAAGTACATAATGCCATCATAGGTCGGCTTTAATAGTTTGATATGAGCTGCTTTCTATATTCTTTTTGGAATAAATAAAACGATGACATTGCTATGTGCTTTGGGATGTTATTCCACAAGGTTGTTCTAGCGTATTTGATGCATTTTTTTCCAGTATTGAAATTTATTGGTTGAATCTACATATCGTTGAGGTAAAACCAAACCGGGTTATGTCCACTTTTAGTTTTATTGCAGTGTCTCTGTTTTTGAGCGTAGTTCTTTCCAGCACTCCAGGTTTGCAAAACAAGGTTGTAAGTATTGTGGCACTTACATGGTTGTGAGTATTGTGGCACTGGTTGGTTTGATCCATTTGAGATATCAAAAACATTCAAACCATTTTTTTGCGGTTATCTCAGTTTGATGATTTTGGACATAACTCCATTTGGTTTTACCCCAACGATATATTCATTCTTAGCACCTTTGGTTGAGTATTTGTGAATCTGTTTAGTTTTTGTTAACATGTTTTTAAAATGTTTCGATAATATATTATGATGAATTTTAAACATTAGCCTACTTTTCCTAGTCCCAGTATATGCATATCCACCATCTTAAGTATGTCAAACAGTTTACATTTAAGGGAAAGCCTTACGTTGTATTCACAGTTATGCATACAGCCATACATCTCAATTCTCAGTATGTTGTTTTGCATAGTGTTCAGAATTTTTAGATTGAAAACGTCAGCAGCAGTGCCCTAGCTTGTGATATCATATTGGAGATGAGTCTGTAAGACCATAGTACAACATCATCAGTGTTTTTTTTATCTGCATAATATTTAATCTTGTTCATTAAAGACCATAGATTTTTCTCAAGTGTTTTGTCACGTTTTCTGTGTGATATGTCCATATCCTTTTGTCATCAACTATAACACCCAAGTCTAAAGTACCGTACTTTACATTATCAGTGCGATCAATTGGGTTTTGCTGATAGATGTAAAGTTTTCATATTTGTTATTCCCTCCTTGCTTGATTAGTATATACATAGTTTTACAATCAGTGGCGCATCCAGGAAATTAAAGTATCTGCATTGATGGTGTTTTTGCTAGGTTGGATTTATGTAGATCTATGATACAGACCTTATGTTTTGTTGAAATCCCCCCCCCCCCCCACCCCAAAGCAACTTGCTGGAGCTGACCCTGTTTACAATCATTCAGAGAAAGCTTATTATATCGAAGACAATTATCAACTAACAGTAGTTCTTTGTTAACATTAATTTGAAGATCACTTAATGTGTTTGCTGACGTGGATAACAGAGTGTCATCAGCAAAGAGAGTGGTTTAAAAAGAAGCTAATGGCGTATCGTTGACATACAATAAAAACAGTAATGGTCCAAGAATTAGCCATTATGCAAAATTGCCAAGGAGGTCTATCTTCAAAATTTGCTAAATCTGCAAAATCAAAGCTGCAACATTCGGTTGTGTTTAATGATGTAACCTTTTCCAATTCTCAATACTGTATGTGAAACTCCACTAAAAATAACTCTTTATTCAATTCAATTTATTTTTCTTTGTCAGAATGCAGAAGAAATGATATTGTGAAAAAAATTACCATAGCAAAACCAACAAAAGAAAAAGATGGCAAAACCTTATAGTTTAAGATGTGCATGAAAAGATCTAATTCTACTGTGGTATATGCATCGATAAATATACTTAAGCATGGCCAGTTGGCCACTAACCAAGCCTAATACTTAAAACGAGTAGATAAATTAGTTAAGAATCAGTGGTCTCTTTGTTCCTGAAACAACTGGATCGCCAATTGTTGAAGCAATGAGAATACGACTGAACCTAAGAAGTTATTACCTTCTAGAAAATAGTGCACTCTAAATATACATTATTTTCTCAAGTACTTTTGAAATTGATGGTAATAAACTGATAGGTTGATAATTACTGCAGTCGTCTGCTTTCCCTTTTTAAATACAGGTATAACTTTAGATGTTTTGAATGATGATATGAAGTTACCATGGGTTAAGGATAGGTTAAAGATATGTGCAAATGCAGTAAGTATATTATCTGGTGCAGCTTTTATATTTTTTGTTGGTATTTCATCAATGCCACAACTTAGTTTGGATTGGCGTAAAATGATGAAACTTACACACTACACAGGTTGTGAGTATATCATTGATGAATTACCTTTTAAATTTTTTTCTGTCACATTATTTTCATTTGCATAATTTTGCAAATTTTGAAGTGGACGCAATTACGGCCATGGTCGCAAATTCATACATGGACCCTAAAGTTTATTTTATTAATTTAATTATCAATATGTCATTTTCTGAGTAAGAACAAGTTTCTATTTACAATTCAAACAGATAAAAAGTAGATAATTATGTGGATGTAGCTAAAATTAAGTTTATTTATTTACTTAACTCTTCAATCTCCTCTTTTGAGTGAATTTGTTGCTTTTTTTTTCTTTGACATAGGCAAAAATGTTTTCCTTGATTGTGTAGACATTACCTTTTCCAAGTTTCTCCTTTGCCTGATTAACCAATAAAAGCCTTTTTTTAGTTAGAGATTCAGTGATTGCCATTCCTGTACATTAGTTTTGTTTTCGACTTAAATATCATGTCGCGAATAGACTGCCTGATAAATGTTACAATCATAGGTTGTTTTTTTAAACCTTTGGGACATTGGATGGCAAATACTGATGTCCCAAGCAGTTACCTCAGTACTTATTCTTTTATTAAATGTATTCAAAACATAATTAACAAATGAGGCATGGCTGCTTGATCTATCACTATCAGGCATGTCTGAGCAGCGATGAATGATCAAGCAGTTAGGCCGAGAATACTGTTCCTGCTTGTCCAGCTTTTCTTAGAAGTTTTGTATTGCAGAAGATATTCCACTAATCTTATTAGCAAGGTCATCTATTCGTTTGTCAAGTCGTTCAACAGTATTTTTGTTAGGACCTGAAACAACAGGGAGGGGATTAGAATCAGTTTTAGATTAAGAGTTTAGGTCACTATACTGACCTTTGAGAACCTTATGTTCTTCTTTGATTTGATTCAAGTCTTTCAACACATCTTTCATCTTGACTCCCAAATCGTCTTTACTTCCCATTGCAGTACCATAATTAAAAGTAGACTAGTAGAATTGAGATTTGATGGTAGTTTTAACACAATCTTCTTAGGTACTCATTTACCTGAAACTTATTCAAACAGTCATTTATTGTGGTACATATAGTTCATCACTCTCATTTTTGAATAAATATGCATGAAATGTACGGTACTTGTATTACTGTGAGCATCGCTTTCTTATCCATCTTTTTTGTTTTCTTCTTTAGGCTACAGTATTTAAAATCAATTTGGGCTACTGGCTAAGAAGATTTAGTCTGAGGCTTAGTTCATCTATTCTCTGCTCATGACAACAAAGTCAATAACTAACAATAACACCCATGGCCGTTGAGAGCATAATTTGGGCTCTTTTGAAAGGTTGCAGCGCAGGACCTAAAAACCTTTTCGAGCTCAAAAGTACCCCCTGTCAATGCTACTGATCACACCAGTAAGGCTACTACACCAGCTAAAACAACCGAACGTTACGCGATAGATCAAGTCTGATGACTGATGAGGCACTTCTTACAAGAAATGCACCTCCATTTTGAGAAATGGAGGTAATATCATTTGATGAAGCAATTCTTTCCAGAGAATGACAGGTCACGTTTTTTGGTCGATTCTACAAATACTCTGGAGTGGAGGAGTTGTACTGATGATAGAATTCCAAAAAAAAACATTTTCTCAGTTATTAGGTTGTTGGAGTATTTGGAGTAACGGCGTCCTTGTTTCGCAACTAGAAGCAGGTTAAGTTGTTCACATATAAACAGATTTAGTGTGCATTTGAGTGGCTATCATCTTCGCAGTCAGGCAGTGTCTCTGCTAATAGATAGGTTTGTAATGCAGATACAGCAATGCTGATAAAATTCATATGATTATGGTATTTTTAGAATCTTGCAGAAAGCTAGAATATTCACCAATTCAGAGTTGGTTTTCAATGATTGAGACTGCAGTACATGCTTATACAAATGTTGTGGCACTAGAGCCAAAGAAACAAATGCAGTAACTTTCAAGCTCTCAATCACTATAACAGATCCAAGCAGCTGGTGGGGCACTTGCGAAATCTTCAGCAGATTTTACATAATGAAAGACAGCTGTGGTTTCTTCAAAAAAAGTAGTTTCAAATCCAGAAGGTAGATGCGCATCTTCCAGTTCGACTTTAAGTGAGCAAAGTCATCAAAAACGTCTTGCTGAAGCAAGTGCTGATTTTGCTGCTGGATTCTTTCATTTTCCACATTTTACCTTGCTGACATAGTACTAGCAAAAGTAGGACGGGCTGAAGATGGTTTCGAAAGGTATCCTGGCAATTCTGGAAATACTTTTGGAACAGCAGTGGATTTTATGCATAAGCGTTTTAACTGTTGCGAGTCTCTAGCAAGATGTCTATCCTTGCGAATATCTGAAGAAACCTGTATAAAATCCTCTTTGTAAAAATGTTTTGCACACACTTTATGTGTAGGGTGAACTGCCCTAATTTGGGCAGGTTTTGGCATGTTTCGTTACACAGCGCCGTGGATTCTACGGGTAGGGTTGAGTTTACTATTTCAATTGTGCAACAGATCACTTGGCTATGCTGTTCTATAGAAACAAAACATCCACCTTTTGTAACTGAGGAAAAAATGTGCATATTTTTTTGGTGGCCGCTATGCCCAAATTAGGCATTACTGCGATAAATTTGGGCAAACTACGATAAATGAAGTATCAATCAATCAATCAATCAATCGTTTATTTATCAAAAAACAAAACACAAAAGTGACATAAAACAATAATACATACAATGTTGAGGTTTTGTTATTGATAGGGAGACAACGAAACGACCATACGGTCAACTAGTCAGTTGCCACCCTGGAAAGAATAATTTGAGTTATGAAACTAATCAACAAGTAAAGCTCAATTTAGCACCTAATATCTTTATGTGGCCATGATGGAAGTGTTTAAAAAAAGAAAAGGACAGATAAAGGTTATCAAATCTCCTCGATTGTAACAATTAACGTACAATCTCAAAAATTAACCAAGCATAGAATGAGTGTTCTTCCATCCATCCACTATCAGTGACATTGTAGCCTGTGCCTTTGGGACCTCCGCTACATCATTCTGTGTAGAGATGCTTTCCTTTAAACACAACATAAAGGCGAAATGCAGTGGCCCATAGCGTTGGCACATTCCAATACAGTGTACGAATCTTTTCCGCTGCCACCAATTACTTTCACTGGATTCTTCCTACCACGTTTGCAGAAGACTTTGTTTGAGGAGGGGTTCATGCTGTAACCAGTCTCATCACAGTTAAAAATCTGGGCTGGGCGTTCCTTGAGCTCTAGTTTATCCAGCCGGCTTCCAAGTAAGGTGAACCAGTTGTTGACAACATTGGCGTTGCATGCAGTAGCGCGAGCCATGGTGAGATGCTCTGGTCGCCTCTTGGATAGTTCGTTCTTCCACCTCTGGTAGAACAGTCTCATGAATTTTCTTCCAGGTATTCCACATTTGAAAACGTTCTTTCTTCCGGTTAGTTCAACAAAATATTTCAGCACATTAGCCGTCTGCATTTCAGTGAGGGAGAATCCCCAACTGTCCATATCCATTAGAGCGGAGACGAGAACTTTTTCTTCTTCGTGAGTAAAGGTTGTTGGCCTCCCACCACCACGTTTAGAGCAGTTTTTGTTGTTCAACAACCTGTTTAGAGTTTGACGGGGTATATTGAAGTCCAATGATGCCGTTCTTTGCGAAAGTTTTCCTTCATGTACAAGTTTCATTGCCTTTGTCAAGTCACTATCAGAGTAGGAGCGGTACATCCCGCGAAGTTTTCCTTCCTTTCCATCACTCTTGGTCTATAACTGCAAGGACGGTTAATGAAATGCACTAAATCAATATTATTGAGAAGTGAGAGATATGTGCCCTACATAATCTTGCAAAAATAATCATTGCATCACCAAGGCTGAACCTGTCACACCTGATAAAGTACAAACATGCCCAAATTAGGGCCATGGCCGTGCCCAAATTAGGGCAGTTCACCCTATCTGAAACAGTCCAATTCTGACAACGAATAGCTTTAACCCAACTTTCTCGTAATTTTGCAACTTTGGGAAATCCAAATCAATGTTGTTTTAGTGGTATCTACTTTCATAGTCGAGAAGTAACCAGTTTTGCAACCAGGCACGCAACTTCAAACCCCATAGCCTCAGAAGGGAGGTATTATTTTCAAATTAGAATATGAAATTTTACTTGCAGTAAAGTATTAGCCTGAGAGAAATAAAATGTACATACAGTATGTGATATCGATTTGAACAGTTTCTAAGAATTTGTCAAAAACGTATTATTTGACTCACTCTTGGCAACTGCCATCTTTCCTCAAGTCTCAAGAGATCACCCCCTTTGGCAGATGAAATTCCTAACTTTTCTATAAACATTGCGGAGGGTATAAAAGAGTAAATTAAGATTTTTGCTCCAAGCATGATATCCGTCATGTCAGCGAAGTCTTTGATATATGATTCAAAATTCTATATATGATTTAAAATTTAAATATGTTCATTTTGAACACCATTTAAACTTTTTTTGTTATCATGTTCAACAGACTTTGAAAGAATTTCGAAAAACATGATAACACCATTATGTTGGTAGTGTTTGTATTAGACGGTACAAGTAATTTTTTTAGTGTTGCTTTGCTAGTATTTGCATACAAGTTTGATTTATTTTACAGCTATTTTTGATATGCTTTGATTAGAATTAGATAAACCGCTACAAGGTAGGCTACCTTTTTTTTGTTTATATCTTCACTATTAATTGAATTCTTTTTCCATTGGTAGTTTACTCTGACGTTTTTATATTCAACTTTAGCAGACTTTTAAAAGAATTTCGAGAAACAAGACAAGACCATTTTGTGTGCAAAATAATCTCAATGTTTATCGGTTTTTTCAATCTGATTAACACTTTCTTTGGCTTCCTGAAAATAACCATAATTTTTATGGTTTCAAATGCTGGAAATTTTTTTTCTATCTCTGTGACTACTGATGTGGTGTTAATTTGTCAGCGCTACCCAATGCCAATACCCAGTAGTTTTGTTGTGGTCCATGACTATCTTGGTTATTTTTAAAATGATACTGTATCAGTGTAAAGGAATTGGTAATGCTCTTCGTGGATGGACCATCCACGTTTTCAGTATGACTTAAATTTGAATATCAACTTCTTTTTTTTTTAATCATTTAGTAGTTTATGGCCACCTGGACGTGCGGCCTGATTTGTCATATTTTGCAGATTTTGATTACAGCTACTGCTAGTGCTTGACTGACATTTTTTTAGATGTTTTTACTTTTTGCAGTTTCCTGATGACATAAAACTTTTTGTTGCCTTGGGGAAGCAGTAGCAAATGAGAAAAAGTAAGCTGAAAAACGTAAAATCAGACTGTTATTGAAAAATTAACAGTCTGACTAAAATCTTCCAAATCAAATTTTCTTTGTTTTTCAACATGTGAGGATGTTAAAACCTATTGTGTCATCTGGGGAAAAGAGTAAAGAAAGCGTAAAAATCTAATTTTTAGAAAAATTTATTTAAACGTTTGCCCAAAGTTAGAAAAACCTGGGAATTTCTGAAAAATGTGACAAATCAGGCCGTATCTTAGTTGATTCTAAATTGTTGCAAAGAATGACTGATTGTATTTTTCTCAAATCTAGATGCTAAGGTATAATTGCTATCGTTATTGCTGCTGATTTGCATATTTTCAGTGTGAATGAAATTAGTGGGTAATCCTCTTCATGGATGGACTATCCACATTTTTAATCTGAATTAAGTTCAAATTTGAGCTTTGCTTTTTTGTATTAATTACTTTTAAAAATCAAGTCAAGAGCTTGTACCTTTGTGAAGCATGAGCATTGTCTTATAGTGTAGCCGTTATGTCCACTTGAACTTTTTGTGGAGTTAACTTTTTGATACGGAGGTACTGAACAACACCTCAATGACCTATTTTGTCCATTTTCTTTATACCAGCCTACTGTTACTAAATCAATTATCTGCGAACAAAAAACTGTCACGTTATCTTTTTAACCTTTTTATTGTGCAACCCTTTTTCAAAAAATAATTTTTTATGCGACCTCTTGGTGGGCAATATACAGTGCAAACTACCCGCTGTAGGCCCACTTTTACTTGTTTGTCTACCCTAAAAGTACAATTTGTGTTCCCGTTTGGAAAGTTCTGTTTCACACAATTATAAAACATTAAGTTTTGTGTTAAAAAACCCCAAAGCCTGTATCTCGTGTTTTTCTATAATATTGTCAAGTTTAGCATATTTAGATGTCGAAAACGTTCGATATTTAATTGTTGCGTTGTTTTGTGTTTTTGTAAATATAATAATCTTTAAATATGCTAAACTTGATAACGTTGCTCGGCTTCGTATGCCTATGGTTCAACAAGACAAACTCTCTACCGAAGCTGTATTTTTCTATAATAATAGGCCACAAATTTTTCAGTCACCCCCTGCACGGCCTTTTTTAAGTATATATTTTGAAAATCAAGAGCTTATTTCATTTTCAAGCAATTGCTGAAGCATAGTCCTGTCCTGCACATCACCAACTTTGCGGTCATCACACAAGTATATATGAACTTTTTATATGGAACATTAATGGCTGGTACTGTTTTTTCTTAAATCTAGAAAAAAAAGAGACAAAATTGGTATTATTTTCATTGTTGATTTTGGTGTTTTCATTGTAAATAAATTTGAAAATGCTCTTGGATTAACTATGGATTAACTCTATGGATACTCTATGGATTAACTATCCAAGTATTTAATGTAAATGTTCGACTATGAGTATTTTTTTCGCATTTACATCGTTTTCAAAGTGATAAAAAATTGAAAATTATGATGTATTTTTTCTCGGTCACTTTGCTTACGGAACCACACAGCACAACCTGATAAAATGTGATCAAAATCTGTACTTGCGACTAACATGGCCTGGGTGTCTTGACAAAGAATGACTTCATTTTAACTTAATGTGATTTTTTCGTTTACACTCACTTATTAATTTATTTATTTTATTGAATGTGTATTAATTTATAACTGAGATCGACAAAACGTTTTTCATTGACCTGACCTCATGTTCTTTTATTTAAAAAGTTACTGTTTTGTGTTTACAAAAATGCATCTGAAGCAAAAGTTAAAGCATTTTGTACAAATTGATGCTAACTACCAAATTGCATAATTCCTGTTTTTGTATGATAAATATTTGTCTTCGCTAAGTTCATGCAATTTTACAGTTTGGGTGGATTGTGTGATATCACAGAAATTATCATAAATAGGCAGGCTGGCCCAAAAGTAGGTTTGCAGTGATTACATATACTATTAGTTTGAAAATTTAACACTAGAATAAATTGCAAGAAGCAAGAAAAAAAGTTGAAATCCAAGTTAGATTGATACTCTGAGGAATATTTTATACTGGTTGTACTTGGTGTTAACTGTAAACCTTCAAACGATCGTTTAGTAACTGTAACTACTTTTGGGCCACTCTGTTTATTTTATTGTAAAGAGTTAGTGTTTGTACTATTACTTGTAATTATTGTACTGTAAGTCTTTAACCATAATTTACTGTCAGTATGTGTGGGTGCGCACTGCGCAACTGTAGTAGCCTATTTCACCGAAACATAAATAATTTTCTGAAAACGTTTGAATTTATTTTCTTTGTCAGTTTTATTGTTTATGCTATTGCTTGTAATTATTGTACTGCAATTATAATTTATTGTCACCCAACTTGTGTTGTTGCGCAACTGTGGTATAGAGACGAATAACATTATTCCAACAATTTCAAAAACAAACTAACAAACACAATGAAGTTAAACGTTTTCGTCGAAAACCTTACGCTCTCATTAAGAAAATAATAAATGATGTCTTGCCAAAAAAACATCCAAGCTTGCTTGAGTTTATTCTGTTTATTTGTTTTTGTATTGCAATTGCTTAAATAATGTTATTCAACCCCATTAATTTTTTGTTGATTGTGAAATTGTTTTCTCCAAAGTTATACGTAACTGTAGTATTGTACTATTGTTTTGTTTGAGAATTTGCTCAGCTTAAGCTGAATTTCAAACTGCATGAACTTTTTGTGATGTGCTGGATTGATCTTCTTGTTTTAAATCTTCTAATCTAAAAGTTTAAACTGGATGTTGTCTTCACTCTTGACCCGGCAGGTCTACCGGTCCATCTTACCACTGCTCTATTATCGCTTTGTCGGCGCTTGCTTATGATAATGTTGCCCACGTTTTGGAGCCATAGAGCTTACATGTAAACTTGACTTCTTGAGCTGACATTTAAACTTGACCTCTGATTGCAGCAGGAAGTTGCTTGCTTGTGAGGATAGGGAAGAGTTCTCCAAACTTTTTCCATACTGACTTGCACTGCGTTGTGGCTGCAAGCTGTCACCCCCCTCCAGAAGACATGTTATCTCTAAGGTACCAAAAGTCACCTATTGTGTCAAATGTAACACGTTTAACCCCGCTAAATGGCCTACCGTCTATTGATCTTGCTAGTAAAGATTCAAGCAAAGAGGTGTTTAAATTGTGAAGAGAAGAAAGGTTCCTTGACAACACCTTGCAGTGTTGATTGCAGTGTTTTGATTTCAAGAAATTTGCAATACTTACTGCCACCTTAGTTTTGAATCATCGAAAATTACTAACCAAATTCTTTCCGTTTGTTGGTGGAATCAGTTTGAATCACTGTTTTCTTAACAGCAACAAGTTTAAATGTAATTAGCAATTTACCTGAAAAAAAAAAACACCTGAAATTTTGTCTTGAGTGCATTCTTGAATCAGTTGGAACATGATTGCATTGTAGATTCCTGCTATCCAGACAGATATCACCATCATCTTTGTGAGGTATTAGTTTGCAGACGTCTTTATTTGCAAGACTAACGATTCACAAGTGTACCTTTCCAAAAGCGCAAGGCGCTCCCCTTTGTCACCCGACCAACTAGATGTGCATCTTAGACGTCTTATCAACAAGCAATTTTTACTAAGGCAATTCTTGCACTCATTGGTAACAAAGATTTCTGCTTTCCTGCGAAAGTGCTAGATCTTCGCTGTTGCATTGATAATGATCAGCCATCGAGTATTCCAAAATGAATGCCCCTTGTTTAATTTATGGACACTTGGTTCGTAACTGATTCTGTATCCTGATTGATCTTATCTTCATAAATGTAGCGATGTTTGCAGTGGACTTGCAAGTTTCTCTGCAAATCTCTTTTTCTGCAAGAATTGAAAGAATTTTGCAAAAAAAAAATGTAAACTTTAAAACGTTTTTCCATTAAAAGTGGTAACTGTCTAAAATCACGTCTGTGAAATTTGCTTGACATACGAAACACGAATATCATTTGGCACATTCTAAAAAATTCATATTACCGCCATTTTTAAATATTTTGTGAATTTTAAATATATTTCCTTGATCGTGTATTTTATCGTTTATTTATTGTGATTGTAGTTATGGGATATTGCCTATGCCAAGTTCTAAATTGTGAAGTCGCTGTGATGTTATTATGACTGTATCAGGTGCACAAGATTAGGTTGTAGATTTGTAATAAACTAAAGATAGCACTTGTGTTGACGTTAAAAATGCAACGTACAACCAGAGTCACATACAGGCAAAACCCAGGATTTCTTCAGCGCCTTGGACAAAGTTGTTCTGGAATAGTAATTGGACTCTGCATGTTTATCTTTTCTTTTATAATCTTGTATTTTAATGAGGTGAGATGGCTGTTTTTAATCTACAAGTTTGGGCTTTTCTTCTACATTTAGACTTTCCAACATCCTCCATTAAATAAAAATAATAAAATCAGCCAAACAGTTCCATTTTATTTTCATATTTTGACGTATATAAGTCAGCTTGTATCCTTTGGAGATCCTCCTTTTGCATCATGGGCTACTCCCACGTATGTTGGCAGGAACAAAATCTCTTTTTATTACAAATTTACCCTCCGTTAAGTTTGAAAAACTTCGTAAAGCAATAGATCATTGACATGCGGTTTTTTGTTTGAGCTCAGCCCAATTGTGAATTGATTGGGTAAGACAAATACTGTCCATCCGGGAAACTAAAGTTCTTTTGTGTTTTGTGAAGGGGAACTCTGTTGCAACAACGCAGATGCTGGACGAAGGATTGCGACAAGTTGTGTCTTCAGACGAGTCAACAAACTTGAATATGAATGGAAGACTTGTTCATTACACTGGAATTTTGAAAGCAGACAAAGTAAATTTTGTTCCTGCTTCGACCAACTGTGTACAGCTTCATCTTTGTTTAGTGAAATTCTCTTGAAGAACGCCAATCACTATAATTTCAGTTGCTTATCGATTTCATCAGCAGATTTTTGCCAACAAATTATGATTATGCGTTATGTCGTACCTTTTCGTTTTAACACGCTTTTTATTATGTAATCAGACAATTTCTTTTCATTAGTTTGTTGAAGCAACGATATATATTTTTAAGTTGACTAGGTTCAATATACGCATTTCAAAGCAGCAGCAATTCAGGATAAACTGCAAGAAAGTATTGACAAAATCAATGAAATTAGCAAGAAGTATGGAATTAAACTAAATGAAGTCAATGTTGACAGAAAAAAAGCAATGAAAATAAAAATTAAGCTGGAAGGAGAACAATAATATTGGAACAGGTCACTAACCACTCATACCTAAGATGCACCAATGATGTAAAAAGAAGGATCGGTCAAACAAAAGCGTCATTTTGGAAATGTAAGAACTTTTTAAGAAGAGATATAGATTTGCAATTGAAACTGAAAGTATTATCTTTTTATATCAAACGAGTTATGTCATATGGAAGTGATAGTTAAACCTACAACGAAGAAATTTACAAAAAAAAATTAATGCTTTTCAACTCTGGTGCTACAGAAGAATGCTAAAATTATCACATAAAAAAACGCATTTCAAACAAAGCAATTAGAAATAGAATTGGAGTGCAAGATAGGTGGGCAAACGAAATAGATGAAGTTTGCTGGACAGATTTTGAGGAGATCGGCAGGACAACTACATCAATTGGTGAATGCAGGTATGGTGGAGGAAAGGGGTGCCTGGTAAGAAGACGAACTTAGGGAGATGATGTACATCACTGGGCTGACTTGTCAAGCGTCGGAAAGCAAAAAGAGTAGCGTAAGAACGTGACGTGTATACTGTATAAGCACATGACAGCCAACCTTCGTCTTGGAGACGGCGCATAATGATGAACACGGAAAGGAAGAATTAAACCAGGCTACAGTATTAGCTTATTACACAGAAGCTTAATACTGTCATTAACTGCGATACTACTTCAATATGTTCTTCATATTTAAAAAAATGTTTAGTGATAATTAAAACTTTGCTGCGTGTTTTCGAAGGAAGTCGCTGATCCGATTTATGGCTTGCGTGTTCCTTGCGCCAAGTTGCATCGGAAAGTCGAGATCTACCAATGGGTGGAATACTCGTCCACTAAAGAAATTAACGAAGGTGACAGGACACGAGAAGAAAGAACATACACTTACTCTACCGAGTGGAAATCCAATCTTCAGATAAGCAGAGACTTCGCTGAAGAAGTCGGTCATCGCAACCCAACGTACGTACCACAAAAACATTGCAAAACTCTCTTGTCAAAATGTTTTTATAGCTTTGTGCAATTTAGTCGTTATTGTTGTATGATCTGTCTCACTATTTTCTGTTTTAATACGCAGAGAAATGCGTTTCAAAGACGAAATATTTGAGGCAAGATCGATTTCTGTTGGACGAGTACGGCTGTCATCCGGTTTAATTTATAAAATAAACTGGTTCCAACCGGTTTACCGTCTTACGGAACCTAATCCCGGATTGGATGCTTTCATAAATGGACAACACTACTACCATGGCAAAGACCCATCTATGCCACTGGTCGGTGATATGAGGGTATCTTTTGAGTGCGCAGGAGTAACGGACACCGGTGAAATTGGCGTGGTTGACGCTGTAAGTTCAACTCAGCTTCACTGTAGTTCTATTGAATTTAATGTTTCATATTTGTGTTTTTTGTTTTCAGCTTGCCGCTATACCTACCTTCACATGCAGTTATGCTTTAGTTCGAACGTTCGTGAACCGTTTCTGCTTTCACTCCTGTTCTCCATCTCGTTCGGTCCATTGCATCTTAATTAAATTCACTTTTCAGGTTAGCGTCGTTGCTAAATTAATTGGCGACACATTCGGTCCATTTGAAATGAAAAAAGGAAAGCAACTAGAGCTTTTGTATCAAGGAGTGAAGTCTGCTGAGGAAATATTCCGCAGTGAACAGGCATCAAACAATGCAATGACCTGGTTCCTGCGTCTCTTTGGCTCGGTTCTCATGTTCGTTGGACTTTCTATAATGTCTCGAGTGGTGGTGACAGTAGGTAAGATTTGAATGGTTATAGATCTTGTTGATCATGACGCAGTGGCTTTGTTGTTTAGTGTCCGCCCCTGAATCGGTAGACGTCGGTTTGTCACCTAAATTTAATATCTACTTGGCCCTTAGAAAAGGGTTGGATTCTGGGTAATAATGTGCTCGGCTACGCCTCAAAACGGCTTCACTGACACTGTTTGCTTTGAAAAGCACTGAGAGCACAGCATATCTGCTGTGGATACTAAGTGTCGTATGATAACACATTGTTATTATTTTGTTGTGGCCTTATTTTTGGATTAACTTAGTGATTATTTTGATTTGGCAACACTGCTAAATTTACCAATGAAGTAAACTAAGAAGGCATGTATTGCACTTGAAAACTTTTGTTTGCCTAAGCCCTAAGCGAACAACGCAACTGAACAGTGTTTCAAACTGCTTTGAAATAGTCGCATCGTTAAATTTTGAAGCCCTTTCAGACATAAACGATTATCCCTTGATAAAAAATAATTCGCTGTCATAACTCCAATGTGTAACTTATGTTTTTCAGTGGATTGGATTCCTGTGGTTCGCGAGATAGTGGCCATGAGTGTGACGATTTTTAATTTAACTCTTGCTGCCTTTCTATCGCTCTGTGTCATCGCCTTCAGTTGGCTGTGGTTTCGTCCGTTATTTGCTGCTACGTTATTCGCCGTGTCATTACTGCCTTGGTATGTGTCACGCCAGCGTGCCTCTTCGTACCACTCCAGATGATTGTGCGTTGTTCGTTACGTTTTTCAGACAAATTACAAACTAACTGTCTTTTATTCGCTAAAACGCGTCTTCGGACGACTCCTAATGTTACTATCCGCTTTTTGTACCGCTAGCATTTCCTTAGTTGCTGTTAGTTTTAAAACAAAGATAATCACAGTGTGATTTTTTTTCTTGGTTATCGTTCAGAAAAGGGTACTTTTAATTCCTGGTGCGAAATTCCATTTTCATAATTTTACACTGTTGCGTTATAATGAATCTCACGCTTTTTTAATCAACACAAGCGGTTGTTAAAAATGCTAGGCAAAACTGGTGACTTATTCGCTAAACATGCAAAGTAGGAGTTTTACCCATATATACGCCCCACTGGAGGTCTGTGGCTTGTTTCGTTGACAACTCTATGTTACTCATATCTTCCATTTCTAACGTGGCTTAATCTGTTACCACCTTAAAATGTTAATTTCACGATTACTTTTCTTTATTTATTAATATTTTTGTATTTGTTGTATTTTAAGTTTCTAATCGTCGCTTCATAGTTCATAGATGTAGGCTACCATTATTGTACATGTCTTCAATCTATGGTTCAATCCTATGCATGGATCAAGTACAGTATGTCGGTTTTTGTCTAAATAAATTGCATGTTGACAAAGCCTCCACTCTCATTTCGAACTCTGTTATAATCTAACCTTCCCTGTGTAGTTGAAATAAATGCAGATAGAAAACGTTGACAATCATCTACTCATCAACAGGGCTAAATGTGCCATATACACTATTTGTAAAAGAAAGGCCAAGCAGTAAAGCAACATTCATCTCATTTACACAAAAGTAACTCCAGGCCCGCCGTACAGTTCACAATGTGACTGGGCTACAGCTACAGTGGTTCGCTGTATGCGCTGTAGCGGCTAAGCACTATGCAGCCTACTGCGTAGGTGATTACAAGATATAATGCAGTTGAACACGACGTATTGAAATATACGCCTATACGTATTAAAATATTAATAGCCACACATACCTTTATAAAAACTTTAACTTTTTTATATGAATTGTTTTAGTTAGGAAACTGAATCTTCGTGCGACGCCCTGTGAAATTTCAACGACGCACCAAGGCGTCGCGACACACAGTTTGAGAATCACTGTAATACACAAATAAAACATAACCAGCTTTTAAATGTTGTAATTTATCGTGTTTGTTATTTCAATCATGCACCAAATTCGAATACTTTCACGGCGGACCCTCTGAAAATTCCTCGCGGATCCCGGTTGAGAACCTCTGTTTCAAAATGTCAAAGAAGGTTAGGTCCAGTGGCGGCTCGTGGCTATTTGTAATGGATAGGCTGCAAAAATGTTTCACATTCCATTTGCATTCACCAATTTCACGAGGGTAGACTGCAGCCTATTAGGGCGAGTCGCCGCTGGTTAGGTCTAATCGTAAGGATCTAGTTTCAAACAACTTAGGCTAAAGCGCGAATTGCCTGAGATTGGAATTTTGAAAAGATAGGCCTATCTATCAAACTTGGAATAGACAGTTATCAAGTTACGACTGTAGCCTCATAACCAGGGCTTTGGAGCCGGAGCCGTGCATTTTCAACGGAGCTCTACGTGAAATTCAAGTGGAGCTAAAGTCAGTTGTTTGAAAAATAGCTCCGGCTCCGCTGTATTTCATAAGATGCTACTACTATTGGCTGAATTCACATAATTTAACAGCAACCTTTCACAAAATTAAGAAATTATTTGCGTAATCAGACGTCGAATTAGCGAATATGTTTTGAAACGCAGTTCCGCATGAAAGTACCTTAAATTTCATAAAGTTGTGCCATTTTTAGCAACAGTTGACTGCAGGCAATTTTAAGCTTTAGAAAGTAAATTGATGTGTCGTCATTATTTTAATGAAAGCACTTTCCGGAGCAGTGGTATCAATAAGCTCCGGAATAGCTGGAGCTAATTTATGATAAAAGAGAGCTCCGGAGCTGGAGCAACAATATTTACGGCTGCTCCAAAGCCCTGCTCATAACGGTCCTAATGAACAAAATCATGTTGCTTACGCTAACGTCTCTTCGTAAGTGTAGCAAAAAACGGTTGAGTTATTCTCTGGGTTATGTTTATTTTTAAACACTGCGTGTGAAACTATGGTGACAAAGTACAGTAGTAGGCCGAAGACGAGAACAAGATCACCAAAACAAATAGGCCTTCATGTGTATTGTTCATGAGTAAAGTAACATTATAGACCTAAAACTGCAAAAAACTTACTGTAGATGCGTAACTTAACAATCTCAGGCTTCACTGTTATTCGTTGATTTATAATAACACCAATTTTTTGAAAGTATAACTTAAATCTATTTGTAGAGAGAAACAATTAACGTGATAACCTGTCAGTGAGTGATTATTCACTCGTTAGAAACTATAAAGAGGTGAAAAACTACACGATTGGGAAAAATAACATTGCTGAATTTCTCCTCCCTAAAGAATCAAAACTTTTCAAAAGAGCTTTTTTTTTATTTCTTCCATGAAATCATTGCACGGTTTGTGGAACGAACTTCATCATGTTGACCCACTCTGAAAAACAAATTACGATATTTCACGATAGCCAATTTATTTTTAGAAGTAAAAACAGAGCTATTTTTGAAAAAGTGTGATCTACTGCAAAGGAATATTTTTAGGCTGCTCTGCTTGCTCATCAAGTGTTTCGGTAATATTGTGCGCAGAAGTCTTACCTTCATAATCTAGCATTCCATCTTGATTTTTGTCACCATCTTGCATCATGTCATCCACTTCCCATTTATCCGTTTGCACACCAATCCCTTCCATGGCAATCTTTAAAGAATAAATTAAAAGCCAAACTAACAGAGTTGATCATACGCATCGGATCTGTGATTGCGTCAGTGACGTAGCTAGAAAGAAATTTTTGGGGGACAAAAGCAATTTTTGGGGGACAAACGTCATTCAACTGTAAAGGTATTAAAACGTTGTAGGCTAATAGAATTAAAAAAAAAAAATTTTGGGAGGCAGGATAAAATTTTTGGGGAACAATTGTCCTCCCCCAGTGGCTACAATCTTTGAGTGTGTGTTTTTTTCACTTTATTTTCGTTTCATTTCTTAGGGAACGTTCAAATATTACATAACGCCTTCGAGGGGGAGGGGGGGTTTATGCAAAGCGTTACGTTAGCGACACATTGGGGGGAGGGGGTTCAAGCAAAACGTTACGTAACGCTTTCGAGTACGGAATGGTAGTTTTTTGTGCTGAATTCGTAGTGAAAAAGCGTTACATGGGGGAGGGGGGGGATTGAAAAAAGCGTTACGTTGGCGTTACATGGGGGAGGGGGGGGTCAAAAATTTGGAAAAAAAGCGTTACGTAATATTTGAACGTTCCCTTAGGCTATTTCAGCTCATCAAGCAAAAAATAGGCTATCACTTGTCACATTCTACAGCAGGAGTCTAGAACAAGGTAGAAGCGACAAAACGCAAACGTTAAAGCGTTAAGTGGTGAGTAGCTTAGCGTAGGCTACTGTATTCAAAGCTTTGCTTCAACCAAAGCAAAAAGGTCAGTTCAGTTTGATTTTATTACTAGCCAGTGACCATCACAACGAAAAATAATATAGGATAGCCTATGCCAATCATAGCTAATAAGATAGGCTATCTAGAAAAACGTAGAAGAGACAAAAGCATAATTTTTGCTTAGAGCGGAAGGTCACATAGCTTAAATCGTAGCCTATTATTATTTTACTATCAGCTACTTTAAGTTCATCCCAGTCGATAAATCCATCCCCATTCAAGTCAAACAATCGGAAAGCTTCCGAAAGTTCTTTTTCGTCACGCTCCGGAGTTTTTGCTTCTTCTTCGGCTTGCATTTGCCTGTACATCATCAAGCAGAATTCTTCGAAGTCGATCGTTCCACTTCCTGTGGTAGAGTTCCAAAAATTCAAAAGTAGGTTAAAGTTTAGTTAGGCTACATATAAGCTGAGTTTTTGTTTTAAGCGCATGGCCATAACTAGGAAGTAGGATTAAGCATGTGCAAAAGAACAGAAAAGCTATAGCCTACATTTGCATTAACATAGAAACAAACAGTGAAAAGGGGGAAGAACAAGCACCTTCTCGTGGTCCCTCCCGTCAGTACCATATCTTAAAGGAAAAAAGATATGCGAAGCGAAGCTTGTCATACTCGAGCAAACCAGGCCCAGGTTCAGCGCAGGGTGGATAGGGAAACGCCCTTCTCAGGGCGCGGCAGCTCCTCTGTCGAAAAGTACAGACGACCCACCGTACTGCAGCTGAACACCGAGGGCATTACGGCCAGCAAGCTCAGCATCATCGAGTACCTGGCCGCAAAACATCAGGCCCTCGTCATTCTCCTCCAGGAGACTCACTGCACATCTGTAGATAAGTTGGTATTACCCAACTTCACACTCGCAGGCGCAACCATCAGCAGGAAACACGGCCTCGCCACGTTTGGCCATGAGCAACTGAGCTGGACGCCAATAGACCAGTCCAGTGCCCAGTCGGAGATAGAGTGGCTATGCATAGACATATCAGGCTATCACATCATCAATGTCAATAAGCCACCACCCTCACGCTTAACACCAACAGCCATCCCAGTGTTCCCCCAACCCAGCCTCTATGCTGGCGATTTTAATTGCCACCACGTTGACTGGGGCTACAACACCACCAACATCGACGAAGAAAGCCTGGCCTCATGGTCAGCCAATAATAACACCCTACTGCACGATCCCAAGGGTGCAGTGAGCTTCTTCTCCGGACGCTGGAACACTGGTACAAACCCCGATCTGGCTTTCGCAAATGATGACCCCGATAATTGCCAACCGGACAGACGTGTGCTAGAGAAGTTCCCCAGGTCCCAACATCGACCCCCGATTATCACGGCTCCAACGCTCATAATGCCTGTCCCGAGCAAGCCTGTTAAGCGATGGAACTTCAGAATGGCTAACTGGGAGTACTATAGCCTCCTCACAAATGAAGCCACACAGTATCTCCCATCCCCTCACACCAACAACGTGGAAAAAGCCTACCAGAACTTTTGTGATGCAATAACATCAGCGGCAAAACAATCCATCCCCCGCGGCCGACGAAAGACCTACATACCATGCTGGGAGAAGGAGTGCGAAAGCCTCTACTCCGACTTCCTCCACGCCCCTCAGGGCAATGACACCAACAGCTCAGCCACAGCTCTGCTGGCAAGGCTGGACTCAAAGAGGAAGAAGCGCTGGACAGAAGCCGTTGAATCAATCGACTTCACGCACTCCAGCCGCATAGCATGGAGTACACTGAACAACCTAACTGGCAGATCACGTGCCTCTCGTCAACAATGTCCCTTTTCAGCAAATTCCATCGCCTCACAACTTGTGGAGAACGGGAAATACAAATCGAGAGACCGTGAATCAGATAGATCCGTCTTGCAAGAAATGACGGACCTCTGGAAGGTAACAACCCCAGACGGGAACAACATCTCGGATGAGTTCACTCCGGAAGAATTTTCCGCCGCCCTCCAGCACATAAAGCCAGGTAAAGCCCCGGGCCCTGACCACTTTTGCCCGGAGCTGATACTCCATGCTGCTGCCTCCTTAAAGTCCTGGTTAAAAGACTTCCTTTCCTGCTGTTTGCGCCACCTGAGAATTCCCAGAATCTGGAAAAGAGCCCTTGTGGTTGCAGTTCCTAAGCCGAATAAGCCCCCAGGGGACCCGAAGAGCTACCGTCCAATCTCACTGCTCTGCATTCCCTTCAAGATCCTCGAGAGACTCATCTACGCCCGTGTCGAACCAATAATAGATCCGCAGCTCCTCCGTGAACAAGCTGGTTTCCGACACGGACGATCAACCGTAGATCAGGTCACACTTATGACCCAAGACATTGAGGACAGCTTCTCGGCTAAGAAGAAGGCTGGCGCCGTGTTTGATCTCACGGCTGCCTATGATACCGTATGGCATAGCGGCCTTACCTGCAAGTTACTCCGTCTGCTCCCTGACAGACACATGGTCCATATGATGATGGAACTTGTGCAAAACCGCAGTTTTACCCTCACAACCGGTAGCGGTCGTCAAAGCAGACTACGTCGACTTAAAAACGGCGTCCCACAGGGCTCAGTCTTGGCTCCTCTCCTGTTAAACATATACACCTACGACTTGCCCCCCACCATCTCCAGGAAATATGCTTACGCAGATGACCTGGCACTCCTGCACTCAGCAGGAAACTGGCAGTCAGTGGAGAGGAACCTCAGCCAAAAAATGCAAACACTATCAGCATACCTCCAGAAATGGAAGCTACAGCTCAGCAAGTCAAAGACAGTGTCGGCGGCCTTCCACCTTAACAATCGGGAGGCACAGCGTGAGATAAACATCAACATTGATGGGGAACGCCTGCCCTACTGTGCCGAACCTACATACCTCGGCATAATCCTGGACAGGTCACTCACGTACGGCCGGCACTTGAAGTCACTGCGCAAAAAACTATCTACACGCGTCGCACTTTTGAGGCGATTGGCGGGTTCCGGCTGGGGAGCTGGTGCTAAAACTCTTCGTACAGCTACCCTAGCCCTTGTTCATTTCACCGCTGAGTACTGCGCGCCGGTCTGGTGTCGTAGTTCTCACACCCACCAGATTGATACCGCCATCAACGACGCACTGCGTACTGTGACTGGATGCCTGCGTCCCACTCCAACGGACTGCATACCCATCCTAGCAGGCATCCACCCGCTGAGCTACGCCGTAAAGGAGCCACGATTTCTCTCGCTCGCCGCGCTTTGGACCCCGACGATCTCCTCCATGCAGCATTCAAGAGACCACCACCTATAAAGCAGCGGCTGAAATCAAGACGCCCCTTTGTGCCTGCCGCACAACAACTACTTAAGAACGCAGAAGAACTTGGTTTAAGTGCGGCACACTGGACGAACCATATGTGGAACACGGAGTGGCAAAATCACACCTCCACGCTCCGTGACTTCATACCCGACGCCGATCCCCGTCCACCAGGGATGTCCCTCGCAAGGCTTGCGTGGGTCAGGCTTAACCGCCTGCGAACTGGCGTCGGCCGCTTCCGTTCGGACATGCACAAGTGGGGCCTGGCTCCTTCATCAGAATGCGAGTGTGGTGCCACTGAACAGACCGCAGACCATGTCATCCACCACTGCCTAATCCACCGGCCTCCACACGGTACGCATGGTCTGAGGGTCCTGGACGACGAGACTGTTGAGTGGCTGAAGATTTCCTGCCCTCCAATCTAGCCTGGAAAGATCGCTCATACGCCATCATCATCAAACAGTGAAAAGATAAAGAAATACTTTAGCGTGAACTTTTTAAGCGTATTTCACCAAACTGGTTCAATCCAACTTCATATTTGTGGTTGTTCCCTCATATTTAATATCGTCTGACATGCTCGAAGGGAGGTAGCCTATCAAAATTTTCCTTATTGGGTTACCTAGGCTGGCAACACATTCATATTAGGCATCATGTAAAGAGGTGAAAAACAGCAACGTGCGGCAAAACCACATAGACGTTCTAATCAGGAAGGCAAAATGCAGATGAACCTACAATTAACGTATGAAGTAACCTCACCGTCTACATCAACTTCTTCTATCATTTCTCTGAGGTCCTTTTCAGTTGGGTTTTTTCCGAGCATCCGCATAACTTTGCCTAATTCTTTTGTTGTAATTGTGCCATCTTCTGAGTCAGAGACAAAAATGTCGAAAGCAGCTCTGAATTCTATAAAAAAAAATTGTCAGTAGCCTATTTAAAACGAATGCAGTTGAGTCATATTTACTGTAAATCATTTTTTTAATGTAAGAAAATAAAAATAACTTTAAGCCCGTGTATAAATGATGTAGCGTAATGGCTTTTCGTTGAGGTAGGCTACTTAGCACATCTGTATGTTTTTACTGGTTTGTTTTTTAAAGTTAATTTAGTACTCTCAAAAGGTTTATTAAAATTCATCCATGAAAGCAAACTCTTTGGTCTCATTTCCTGGTGAGTTGCGTTTGTAATTAATTGCCTGTAAAGTTTAATGCAGGGATGGAGGAAACACGTGGGCCTCGTGGGCCTGGGCCCACCTACTTTATTTTCTGGGTGGGCCTGGCCCACCCACTTTTAAAAGCCAAATTTCTTTGAAAAGGTAGCGAAAACGGCAAATTAGAGAAGGAGTTCCAAAAAAAAGCTCTTCACTCATTTGATACACACTAATTTGATTACACAGGCCAACAAAAAAATTTTGGCACAAAAGGTGAGAGTCAATTTAGAGTATTTTAGGGCCCCTGATTCCAAGCATGCACTTAGTTTTTTCAAATTTTTGAAACTACCAGGAATTGAATTTCGAACCGAGATTACGTTCTTCCGTAACAAGGATAAAATTTTAAGCAGTTACTTCATTGAAGAACACAACTTTGTATCTGTAATTATATAAATGGCCTTCGTATCTTGATGGGTGTTGCTCAGTAGGCCTATAGTAGGCCTACCATAATAAAGATCTGCGTTTGTTCATCGATGGCTTTGTTTTGCTTATTCGTCTAGTTTGTTAAGCAAAACAATGTAGCCTATGTATTTTGTTGTTTGTACTTAGTAGCTTAGTTAGGGTTAGAAGTTCTGATACCGTTGAAGTCAACAAATATATTAACGCAAAGCATAAGTTATTTATTCTACATCTTAATTGTATCCTAAAGCTTGCTTCACGTCGTATTTTGATTGTTACTATAGGCCAGTAAACGTTAAATAGCCGTTTGTTTGGGTTGTAATGAACGTGATTGGTTCCAAATAGCGTTTATAAAACTCAAAAATGCGCCTGGAATTACTTTCAGTTTTGTCTATATAATAAACGACACGACGTTAAATCTATAGGGGTTCAAAATTGCAAAAAAAATGTTTTTGCTGTAGGCTATCTCAAAAACTAGAGCCAATTTGAAAAAAAACAAGTGTATTTTCGGAATCAGGGGCCTCGAAATACCTTAAAATGACTCTCACACCGTGCCTTTTAAAAAAAAATTCTTGTTGGCCTGTGAATGATGAAATCTAATCTTCAAACTTTTCTGTTGAGCCCAACTGTTGATGGGCAGTACATGTGGGTGTGGTTGCGTGTGATTGGTGGATTAATCCAATCTAATTGTTCTCTAAGGTTAAAACAATAATAACATTACATATTATGGAGTGCATGCACCTAGGCCTACTGTATACAGTAATGCTGCAGATTATTTCTCCGAGGTTGGTATTATAACTGTGTGTGTATTTTGCCTTTTTATTTGTGTGTACATCGCCATATTTTGTACAGTGCTATAGAGCAATTTAACAATTTTGTAATTTGTTTGGCCAAATCGGGCCTAAAAACGGAAATTTTTCGCTGGTAGACAAAAAAATCCAATAATGAAAACACAATGTATAAAGGATTTGAAGTATTAGGAATGCAACAATGTTATGGGGGGTCTGGGGGGCGAAGCCCCCCAGAAGTTTGATTAACTTTGACTGCTACGCGTTTGGGCCCACCTACTTTTAAAATGGTTCCTCCATCCCTGGTTTAATGGCTGCCTACAGTACACACATAAGTAAACCAGGAATGCTTAAATAGATAAAGTGCTTGATTCCTATGTTATTCTGCTTCGATAACCAGCTAACCTGGATAATGAAACACGTCTTCACTTCTACACACGAGATAGCCTACAAGGGTCGAAAGGGAGAAACTGGTCATCCTTTCATCAATGCTAGCTTGTAGATCGATAGTAGTCTACGATGAAAACTTATTCTTATTCTGACTCTCGAAAACTAAGAACGGGAACAGCTTCACTTGTTACACTTCATACATTCAAGTTTCTTGTTTGACAATATTTTAATGATTTTTGTTGACGATTTTAAGATAAGACGCTGATTGGGCTATGATAAATGCAGTTTAGCTAATTTGTAGACTTTCAAGAGCAGGTGTTAGGTCTATTCACAAGAGAAATATAGCATACAAAAATAGTTGAACTTCACAGAGCTATTCCAACTTAAATCTCATCTATCAACCGGTTTTCATTTTTGAATTTTATAAAATTTGTTATTTTTGTGTTGCTTATTCTATTTCTGTTTCAATAATCAAAGCGGTGACCTTAGCATATGAATGAAATTTTTTACCAGAAAATAGACCAACGAGTAACAACTTCAAGTAAAATGAAGTTGAGGTAGCCTATAGATCTAAATATATCAGTCTCGTCGTAATAATCGTATTGTATATTCTCACCTGCTTTCTGATCATCTGTCAATGTAAAGTCCTGAAATATGTTACAAATAAGACAAATTATACTTTGAAGTAAAATATACTTTCAGGTAGATGTTATAAACCCACAATAACATAGGCATAAAATTATAAGTAATGATAAAAGAAAACAAATCAACGGTTTTTTATCACAAAACTATACTTTCTCTACTTTTCTAGTTAGGTTTTTCCACTTTTGAAATGACGGAAAAGTATAATAAAATCAAGCCACTAAAAATGAAAATTGTCGCCACACTAATCAATTGCTTCTGCTTATTTTGCATGACAAAACGACTTTCTGAACTAGCTGTAATTTAGCCTATGCATGCAGATAATACAGTTTCTCACCATTTCTTTACTCATTTTGATTCTTTCCAAGCTCAAAGTCAGTGGCAGAAAACAAATGTAGAATTTTTTATTTATTTCTAGTTAGAGCACTGTGGTACTTAGTAATCCTCAGGGAAAACACTCTGTCATCGGACCTCCGTCTTACAAACTAATGCTTGTCAAAAAAGTACCCTTTAATGGGTGACGACGCAGACTATTTCAAGTTGTGCCAGCTCATTGGCAGTCTAGCTCATCACTTATCTTTGCGATGACTGATAAAGTTTGAAAACATTCATCTCAGTAAACTCAGAGGCTGCATTGTATCACTCACATGTCAACTTCAAGTTTTCAAATGTCTCTCAAACGTACCATGCCCTTACTCCACTAGTGTATTTTAGAAACAAAACAACAGTTGAGCAAACTCTGTTCAAAATTGGAAAATTAATATGATTATTGATTATAGTAAAGTAAATAACAGCAGCCAAGTTCAATAATAATTAATTTAAGTGTTTTATTGTTGTAAATAATATTATTTAAATATTACCTATAGGTCTACTGTTGTTGAACATAACAGCTCACTATACGGGCATAACTTACATAGACCAAGAGTATTTCTATTTCGATGTGATAAACGCTATAGGTAGGCCTACCGGTAGAAAAAAAAACACTTATGTTAGTTTTCTAAAAAGCAAGCTCACTTATTAGTTTTTTTATTAATGTGTCATTATGTTTTCTGAACGCAGAATTGATGTAATTGTAGTCACTAAGCTCTGCATTGGCCTAAATTGAGAGAACTGTTGCTTATCATACGCACTTGGCTGCAAATCAAATTTTTATTCATTGATACATCGGTTCAACAACAGCAGACGTTAAGTCAACTTTGAAAAAGGTTGATTTCCTTCCACTGTAGAGTAGCTTACGTGAGAAGCAAAGCATCGACTTTTATCTGTCTTTCCATATTTCCTCATTCACTTGATGCTGGACATCGCTTTCGAAGTGATAACGATGCCGAAGAGTCATAGAATGACTAATATTGGCTATTTTAAGCAATTAACCATAATTAAACTTTCAACAGAAGTTAATATAACCTAATATCAATTTTGCTTTCAGAATTTGCAATCAGAATAGTTTGCTTTCCTTATTCATACACGAAAATTGTGTGTTTTTATCATTTATTATTTTTAGTACAATTTTATTGCAGATAAAAATTACTGATAGTGAACACCCAACTACGACAAAACAACCAAGCTAGGCCACAACGTAATCAATTGATGATCAAGATAAAGAGCCTGCTGACAATGTTTGAGGTAGGCTAGTGAGATTTGTAAAAACAGTCAGACCATGCAAACAGAAAAAAAACAACAAATGTAGTCTACAAATATTATGTGGTTTTCACAAACATTGTCAACGTAACATCCAATATTTGTACCTTTTTTGTTTTGAGACAATTTATTCATGTAATTAGCAAAGAGATATGGACTTAGCACGTTGCCTTGACGGACCCCATAAGAAACTTCTAAGGTTTTGAAGGTAAACTACTAACTCTTAAACTCCTAAGAAATTACTTCATCAAATCTGCATGTTTCGTTAATTGTGATAAAACTTTTTAAAGTTCCTACCGGTGTTACTGCCAATTTTCTTAAGTTAAGCCCTCTGCGTTCATTTGTGACTCGTTTGTTAATATTTGGATTTTTTCTCTTTTGCCGACCACTGTACTAAAAAAGCCACCTGTTTTTGTTTCTCTTTTATATTGTTTGGCCTCTTTCGCATATGCGTTTGGCACCTGTGGTCTGTTTTCGTTAAATCAGTAACTTATTAGTCGACGATACAACGTCAGTTTTCATTGAATTATACAACCATTATGACCTATTCGTTTTTCAATAATTGTCAATCCTTGAGAAAGGGAATTCGTAAATTGTACTGTAAATCGATTTGTTTCATTCTACAAAATTGCCTTTCTCTGGACGGTCGCAAATTAAGAAATCTCAAAGTTACCTGTGTTTAAAAGATTGTCTAAAAATGCACATTAAAAGAACACGTGAAAACCAATTCAAATTCATGTGTCGTGTTGTTGGAAGCAATCTAGACAGAAGAAACTGACCAGGCAGTTCAATAGAGCAAAGGTCAACGACAAACAAAATACGTCACTGTAACGTAGCAATCAAATAGACAAAGCGGACGTTACATTTCAGTTTTTAGACATTTCAATCAAGAAAGTCGTCGTTGTTGACAGTGAGCGAAGTTGAATGCCAAGAAAATGGCAACAAATTCTGTAAAGGCGACAGACGTGGCAGATAAATCAAATGCCGAAGAATCAACAAATCCAGAACCCCAAACATCAAAGGTGACAACAAGACCACAATCAAAAATGCTCTACCAAGCAGAAAATGGCAGTCTGCACCCAAGCGACAGCACCAGCAAAGTTTCCAGCAAAAGCCGCTCCTCTACAATGAGCGCTAAAATTAAGAAGGCGGTAATATTAGCTCGATTGGAATCACAAAAAAGGATCTGCGAGTTGGAACAAGAGCAAGCGAAAGCAAGGGCAGAATTTGAAACAATGGTCCTAAAACAAAGTCAGCTACGTGAAGAACAAGAAAGAAAATTCCTGCAACAAGTCCAGGAAGCTAAACTAAAGGCAGAGCTCCAAGAGACAATTGCCCAACTTTCGGAAGAATCGGAAGAAGATGCTGGTGAGCGCTATAAAATGTCTAAAGACAATGTTGATATAAACGGACAATTTCAATCGAATTTAGCAACTAATGTAAACAATAATTCTGTGTATCCTATGTTATCCCAATTAACGTTGAGTGGCGTAGAAGCCAGGTCTAACATTCACGAATCTATTGTCGTTTCAAACAAAATTAATCCTTCACAAACAGTAACAAATAAATCGTTTGTGAGACATGAGCCGAGTACGTCGTATGCCCAGACCCCTGTACTAAATCAAATAAACAATAATCAATCAGTAAACTCGAAACAAATTCCAAATATTACTATCAACCCGTCCCCACTGTTGTCTGTAGAACCCCCAATCTTTGATGGAAATTCTGCTGAATACTGTGGTTTTCTAGACGCATTTGATACGTTAATTGATTGTAATTTCACAGAGCCTAAACGTAAACTTTTTTATCTGTTGCAATATACCAAAGGCTCTGCGCACACTTTGGTAAAAGGGTGTCAATACATGCTTCCCCACGAAGGTTACACAAAAGCAAGAGCTTTGCTACAACAAACCTTCGGTCAAAAATTTCAAATAGCTCGCGCATGTGTTGATTCCGTCATAAACGGCCCATCTCTTCAAAATTCTAACAAGGATTCTCTAATCAAGTTCTCTTCGGAACTAACTTCCTGCATATGTACTTTGTCTGGCATGAATTACTTACAGAAAATGGACAACATGGATACCATAACAAAAATAATAAGACGCTTGCCAAGTGGCTGGTATTCTGGCTGGTTACGCGAAGTTGACGTAATTTTGCATGAAAGAAATCAAGAAATAAGCCTTTCAGATCTCTCACGGTACGTCTCGCGCAAAACGAGAGAAACGACCAATTTGGCATGCGATATTCTAAAATCTACTAAAAAACAATTCGATGATTCCAACTCCAAACGTAGGAGCAGCGTAACCTTTGCAACGCAAATAAAATCGTCGAACCATGAAAGGACATGCCATCTGTGCAGAGATAAACATTTTCTCAATCAATGCAAACAATTTCGAATGATGAATATTGACCAAAGGCTTAAATTTGTAATCGACAACAAACTCTGCAAGTGCTGTTTAAATGCTGGTCACTGGGCATATCAATGTAAAAGGAAGGACCCTTGCATAAAACTAGGATGCACTGAACGCCACACTACTCTCTTGCATCCCCCAGATGCAACACAAATCACCACAAATATCACACCTAAAGACACAACTCAAAAAATTAATATCAATCAACCTACACAAGCAATACGCAATGGGTTTGTCAACACACGAACAAATTCTCGCAGTCTGCTTCCCATAATCCCAGTAAAGGTTCGCCTGCAAGGAAGTAATCAAACTATCACTACACAAGCGTTTTTGGACAGTGGAAGTACAACATCTTTCATAACAAATGATTTGATAGAAAAGTTGCAAATTGCCGACTGTCAAGAAACTAATATTTGTACCATCACGCTAAACAACACTGGCAAACGTAACAAGGTAAAGGTGGTCACAAATGTCGAAATGTCAGATTTTGACGAAAACAAATACATTTCTCTAAGCTCTCTTTACTCCACTTTTCAAATTCCTGTTTCAAATACAGATATTCCTACCCTAGAAGACACTAAACACTTTCCAGAATTTGCAAACATCTCGATTCCCGATGTTGACGCAGAGGTAGGACTCCTTATTGGCAATGACAATCCGTACGTTCTCCAACCACAAGAAGTAATCCAAGCAAAGGGTGGCTATTATGCCATCAAAACGGCCGTTGGCTGGCTAGTGAATTGTCCTAACAGCAAACAGGATCAAAGTAAAACTAAAAATTTCTTTACCAAAACTTCTACCCATCCAATGTGCGACATGTGCTTTGACGCTGTTGACTCAATTGTTAACTGTAAACCCGAATTATCTGTTCAACAAGCTCAATTCATGAAATCTGTTAACTCTAGTATCAAACTTTTGGAAGACTCGCACTACCAAATCGACTTGCCCGTTCGAAATCCGGATCTAAAATTACCCTTTAACAAATCTCAAGCTCTCCAAAGAATTAATTGCTTGAAACGAAAGTTTGAAAGGGACGCTAAATTTTACATGGACTATAAAAGGTCTGTTGATGACATGATCATGAATCAATACGCCGAAAACGTTACTGATGTCCCTGGAATACATGGAAAAACGGCCCTGAATTTCTATGGAAACCACAATCCTCAATGGCCTAAGCAACCAGAATTTCTCAAAGTCGTGGACAATGACCCCGAAATTAAACAACCAAAGCAAACGTGTTTTGCAACCCAAAGCGAATCCCACTTTCTGGAAGATCTTTTGGGTAAATATTTTTCTTGGTACAAGCTGAAAAGAATCGTTGCTTGGCTTTTCCGTTGTAAGCATAAATTTCTGACTTTAAGACTGACTAACCTTGCAAATAAACAAAATGCCCCAGCACACAATCTTTGCTTGTCTCCAGATGAGCTCACAAAGGCACAAGACTTTATTTTTACCTTTGTTCAGTCAAAACACTTTGCCAACGAAATCAGCCAACTGAAAGCACAAAAGCCATTAAACAACTGCAGTAGCTTAATAAAATTCGACCCTTTCTTAGAAAACAATTTACTAAGAATTGGTGGCCGCATCAAAGCTGCACCTCTCAAACACGATGCAAAACATCAAATTATCCTTCCAAATCGCTCCCAAATAGTTCCTCTCATCATTCAAGAAACGCACGACACATTTGGTCACAGTGGCAGGGAACACGTCCTGTCTGCCCTGCGCGAAAATCTATGGATTATAAAAGCCAATTCAGCAGTCCGCAAGGTTTTATCCAAATGTGTTGATTGCCGCAAAAGAAGCGGAAAACTCAGCACACAAAAAATGGCTGATCTTCCTAAAAACAGATTGACACCAGACAAACCTCCATTCACCTATGTTGGTGTAGACTATTTTGGCCCATTTATTATTAAAAAGGGTAGAACAGAACATAAAAGATACGGTGTCATTTTTACTTGCCTTGTAATAAGAGCCGTACACATTGAAATCGCAAACTCTCTTGACACTTCATCTTTTATACTCGCTCTACGACGATTCATCGCAAGAAGAGGGCAAGTAGAAGAAATTAGATCTGACAATGGTTCAAACTTTGTTGGTGGTGAACGAGAAATGAGAGAAGCCATCAAATCATGGAACAACAGTCAAATCGAAGATGCTTTAACACAGAAAAGCATCAAGTGGATCTTTAACTCTCCAAGTGCATCCCATCATGGAGGTGTGTGGGAAAGACAAATCAGATCCATTAGGAAAATCTTATCAGCTATCTGTAAAGGCCAAACTTTAACAGATGAAACGCTGACTACCTTCATGTGTGAAGTAGAAAACATTATTAACAGTCGTCCACTTACAAAATCGTCAGACGATCCTAATGACATGGAGGCTCTCACACCGAACCATTTGCTTCTTCTAAAACAGCAAATAAACCTTCCTCCAGGCTCATTCACAAACAAAAAAGAGCTTTACTCTCGAAAACGCTGGAGACAAGTCCAATACATGGCCGACGTCTTTTGGACACGGTGGGTAAAAGAGTACTTACCTTTGCTCCAGCAAAAACAAAGGTGGACCAAAAAATCTCCTAATCTGACTGTGGGGGACATAGTTTTAATCGCAGATAACACACCCCGAAACAATTGGCTCATGGGTCGCGTAATTCAAACGTTTCCCGACAAAAATGGCATTGTCCGTAGCGTTAGCGTTCAAACTAAACAGTCCTTGATTGTCAGACCAATTCAAAAGTTATGCTTGATCGTTCCTGCAAAACCAATGTAAATTTGTGCTGATTTTGTTTTCTCATGTTGTTTATACCTGTGTATTTGAACAAATGTACGAGGCCTTAAAGGGGAGGGAATGTTACTGCCAATTTTCTTAAGTTAAGCCCTCTGCGTTCATTTGTGACTCGTTTGTTAATATTTGGATTTTTTCTCTTTTGCCGACCACTGTACTAAAAAAGCCACCTGTTTTTGTTTCTCTTTTATATTGTTTGGCCTCTTTCGCATATGCGTTTGGCACCTGTGGTCTGTTTTCGTTAAATCAGTAACTTATTAGTCGACGATACAACGTCAGTTTTCATTGAATTATACAACCATTATGACCTATTCGTTTTTCAATAATTGTCAATCCTTGAGAAAGGGAATTCGTAAATTGTACTGTAAATCGATTTGTTTCATTCTACAAAATTGCCTTTCTCTGGACGGTCGCAAATTAAGAAATCTCAAAGTTACCTGTGTTTAAAAGATTGTCTAAAAATGCACATTAAAAGAACACGTGAAAACCAATTCAAATTCATGTGTCGTGTTGTTGGAAGCAATCTAGACAGAAGAAACTGACCAGGCAGTTCAATAGAGCAAAGGTCAACGACAAACAAAATACGTCACTGTAACGTAGCAATCAAATAGACAAAGCGGACGTTACAACCGGTACTAATAAAACACATCGGAACACTTCGCAAAGAGAGTGCTCAGTGCTAAGCGCAAATTTATTCAAAGAAATCCAAGCAAATGCAATCACTAGTTGTTCGTGCTTAAATGTAGCGGTGGGAATCAGCCCAACGTTTTACACAAAATAAACTTTGTTTTGCTCTCAGCTGGATCTGGAAACGAAACCAACTCAAAAAGCATAGCCCCAACTTCCAATTAGATCTTGTGCTATGTTTTTCCACAAATTTGTACCATATTTGATTGCAACTTCGTGCCATGCTTTTTCAAAAATTAACTTACATATTAGACTTTTAAATTAGGTGTTTTCAATATGTTGATTGGCTAATTGGTTGATAGATTTTTTATGCTCGGATCGACAAGGCTTCGTTGCAAATTTAATCCTGATAGTTTCGTATAGGCTAGGCTACTTGTAGAAGCAGTGAACTACTAACGCAGGGCTGGTTACTGAGTTTGAGAGAGTGATCGATTGTTGTTGTCATTGATTTGTTTCATCCACTTTAAGTTCTTGAAATACGTTGCTCAAGCGCACATCTCAAAAGTCAAACCAGCGCTATTTGGTTGGTTTTAAATCTTTATCCTAGGACTGGCAAAGCCTTGATGGGTTATTCCTGGTAGTTTCGCATACTTGTAGAGGTTCTTGACACAAGGCCGGTTACCAAGATTGGCAGAGTGAAGTTTCCGATTGGTGAAGTGATGTTGCCGGGGAATTATTCCATTCACTAGGTGCCGCTGAGTGGAGAGCAGTCCTGAAAGTGCGTTGCTCAAGCGCACACCCCGAGAGTCGAACTTGCGCCTCGTGATCTTGAGACGGGCGCGTAACCACTGAGCTAACGGGCAGACTATTTCTGAATATTTCTTCTGGGTACGCTACCGTGTCTTCGTGCATAACGTCGGGTGTTCAACCAATTGAGCCATTGGGGCGGACATAAAATAAAGTTTGGATTTTTTAAAAACTTAGCAAAAAAAATCTTTATCTAGGTTTTATATTGTTGTAAATGAGAATGCAGTTTCTTCGTGAAAATATTTTACTTTATTTCGAACAGTCTTTCAAAGTAAAATTTTAATTCGAATGACCAAACCCTGCTTTGTAAAGGCGTTAAACTAGGCAAACTCTAAGATATGATCATAGAATCGACAACGAAGAAAGAAAATCATGAACTGCAAAAAAAAGTGGGTAGCCACTTTAACAAGTTGAAATTCTGCCACTGAAATTGACTAGAATGCAACCGCCAACCAATCATAAGCTATGGTTTAAGTGACGTAAAAAATGGCGAAAAGAAGATCATAGAAAGCAAATTAAGTGATGGATTTTTTGTCAGCTGGTTGGCTTAGGGGTTAGGGCTAGAAAGTAGTCATTTCATTGACGCGTGTTCGATTCTCACCACTGCTATTGCTCTTTTTCTTCTGTAATTACCAAATAAAGTTCAAAACAAGCATTAACTCTCTGGATGAGTGCTAGAAGGGTCACAATTGGACGGTAGCCTCTTATAACACGTTCTGATTGGTTGGCGGTTGCATTGTAGTCAATTTCAGTGGCAGAATTTCGACTTGTTAAAGTGGCTACCAAAAAAGTGTAGGTTTCGAAAACGGAAAGTTAAAATTTCTTTCTTGTTACCGTAATTTTATGGTCATGTTTTAGTGTTTACCATTAGACTGATCTTGAAATGTGATCTCTAAACGGATAGACTAGGCTACTACACGATTTATTTCACTATTGCGCTTTAGCATGAAACTAGAAGGCTCAACAAGTGATCGGGTGCCAAAATAACAATAATTTTACGCATAAAGCAGCACAATTTGGCATCTGTGCAGTTTTCACATTAACTAGGCCTACTTTTCTTTCCTTACTCTGTAACGTCTTTCGGCCCAGTAAGTAAGCCGGCTTTCCCACCGCTACACAAAACAGACAAACAGTTGATGACATGGTTGAAGTTTACCATTTATAGCTGTAAAAAAATTAGTAGACCAGCAATGTTTAACAAATACCGCATAGGCCAACCAGTTTATTTGTTGTTACGCCAAATGCAAGCAAAATGGGCTACGTGTGTTAGCATACGGTACTGCAATTATTAATGTGCAATATCTGTAATTGTCAAGTTTCATCTAGGTAGATGAATGAGTGCCAAATGAAAAAGAGTTTCCCTCCTTGCGATATAAAAAAGAATATGTAGGCTATCATTCAACAAGACGAAATTGATTTGCAGGTTGGATCAGGCCATAAGCAATTCGGGTAACCTACTTCCTTGACTGTGGGGAGTGGGCCCATCAGGCAACCAATGTCCTAAATAAAGTAAAGACATTAAAAAATACGAGCACTTTCGATCGAGACAAGCGAGTTTTTACTGCCCACCTAAAAAGGTGGACTTCGTATTCTTTTGAAATAATTTGGTTTGATAAACGTAGCCTATGTATAGGCTGTCTAAGTTCCCAAGCATATTAAATTTGCCAGTCTGCCTCTAGCTTAATGTGAATACGTTGCATCAACACAGTTTTGGTACGAAGGTGGTTCTTCTTCGTCCACCGTTGAATTGAATGCGTTCTCAATAACAACGCAGGGATATATTAGCTGTGGTCTTGCTTCTGTGTCATTATCACTGCAAGACCAACGCACAGCTATGGTTTCGTCATCTTCAATCTTTGAAACAACGTTGACGTTTGAAATTGTTGTCGCACGGTCTGAAATAAAAGACTTTTTTGTAACTATTGCTTTCAACGGTAAACTGTAGGCTACCACAAAAGTCTTCTAATCATGTTTATTAAGTTACGTTGTTCGCTTTCCGCTATTTGCATTTTCGCATAGCAATTCAAATGAATCAAATACATCAGTAGTAGGTCTACCTCGATGTCCAGTTGAAGTTGTAGCAAGTGTGCAAGATTGCATAGCCGCATAGCTTGGTGGTTGATCGCTGTACTGACAAGTGATCGGAAGATGTCGATGTAGACCTCTTGTCTCTATGCCCTGAAGTAATCAATCAACACTTAAAAGCAAGTAGCCTGCGGTAGGCCAAGTAATACACCACGGAGTGAAGGTTGAAGCTATTTAGTTGATGACTTATTATTTAATTTTAAGTTTTATTTATAAATTTGTATTCACTATAGCTCTTTTAAAAAGTGCTCAGTAACATAACTAATGTGGTTTACGTCAAGGTCAAGCAAATACTCATAATAATCTTTAAACCTACTTGTGAAGATCAGCACCATGGGCTGCAACTAACAAGTTCGTATAGGCTATAATAAATTGCAAAAAATCCATAAAAATTTACTCTGCTTTCCTATCAGTGTCAATAGATAATAATCGTCAAATTATCTCCTCTAGTCCTCAAAGAATAGCGGAATAGATTATTATAAACTTCAGATAAATGGTTTCGTGTGGATTTACAAGAATGAACTGGAAGCGACATCTCAGGTTGTTTAATATCTTCACTTGTTCAGACATTGTAGGCCTATTAGTAGGGGGCGTTGTGCTGTGTAATTTTGTGCTTTATTGTGTTCAATATGATTTTTTGTTTCATTTACCTTCAGAAATATTAACAGATACAAAATTAGGATTTTAGGTTTTGGCCCCCTGGAGAAGGGCCATGGGTTCCAATTCCAGTCTGCACCAAAATTATTTTATTGTGTAATTCGACTCTAAAATTAGGTTTGCATTTGCTGAATGAAACGTTTTGTGCAAACATTATAGGCTATATGCAAATGTTAAGCTACGTTCTGACAAAGCCACCAAAAAGAAATAATAAGCTGTGACTTGTGAGACACATTTGTAAAAAGTAGTCTGTGCAATTACAACCAAAGTGTCCACTTACAATTTGTAACCTTCTCGGTCTCGTTCGTCTGCTATTCCGCCGAAGCAACACATTGAAAGCGCTAAAAATAATGGCAGTTACAATCATCAACAGAAAAACCATACAGATTCCACTTGCAATACTAAATCCCTCCAACTTTGAATCGTCTTGATTTATGTTGAGTGTGGCAGTTGTAGGACCGGCATTCGAACCAATGAAAAAAAAGTCATAACTGGGAAAGCTATGTTTTCCTGTGTAGGTTTTGTTATACACGAAGGCTATCGGAAAAGCGTTCCCTTTGTGCATTTTTGTACAGCCTACTGTGACGAAACTGCTTCTTATTATAAGCTTCCCTAAACCAACTGTGGTTCCTATTCAGCCTACTTCAACCTAATAACATTGTTTTAATCTAAAAATGTTCATTTTACAAAACATGATAGCCTATAAAAATATAGGCTATAATAATGTAGCTTAAGCCTATAACCACAAGTGGTGAGAGCCCTGGTTCAAAAGGGTGCTAGTTCGAAACCGTTCAAGTGTTTGAGGCTGTGTCCTTGGCAAGACACTTAAAAGACGTGCCGTCAATTACAGAGTGGCGCCCCTTCGACTATAAACCTTGATTTTTCTCATGCTTATCAACATTAGCCTATGCTCTGGAGAGAAATAGCTTTGAAGAGAAATACCTACGGCCCCTAGCGTACGCAGGGGGGCCATTGGGCCATACCACCCCCTCCCCTTAAAAATATTTTAGTAGGCTAGTTAGCGACGTAGATTAAGGCATTTAATATGTTATGGATTGCACTGTCAAAGCAATTAACAATGTTGTTTTATAGACTAAGCCAATACGAAATCCATGGCCCAATCCACCTACCCCACCCCAGGTATGCCAATTTAGCATAGTGTTCTGTAAACCTATTATAGTGATAAAGAAATGGATAAAGTCTAAACTAAAACCATACTGGGATATCATGAAGACGTCTGGGATATCAATGGCCAGTGGCGTAGCCAGGGGGGTTTGGGAGTTACAACCCCCCTTTGGCGCGCGTGTGACGTCACGATATTGAGAATGATGCTTTCAGGCTCTTTATGCTTGAGAATGATGCTTTCAGTCTAAAAAAAACTTGCCCAATTTTAAACAAAACTGCATTAAAAGAGCGAGTTTTGCCAATACCAAACATTCAAACATCTCAGCCAGGAATTAGCAACAAGAAAACATAGAGACTTAGCTCTATTTCCGAAAAATGCCGACGAAAACATGATCTTATCCTTTTGCTATGCCACCTGACAGCACCATTTTACAGGAACATTCATACTCACATTTTTGTTGAAAATGCCCTCAGAATGCACCAAATTCAACGTAATTTTTCAAAATTGTGTGGGGGAGGCCCCCCAGACCCTCGCCGCTCGGTGTCGTCTTAAACGAAAACGCCGTCGGCTTCGCCCGCCGATCGTCAACCCCCCCCCTTTCAAAATTCCTGGCTACGCTACTGTCAATGCCCCCCCCCCCCCTGAGAAAATTCTGCTTACGCCACTGCCTACGGCCCTCCTGAGGGCTATAGCTACCGCACTGAACTGTTCTAAACAACATCACGCATGAATGTCAGTTAAACCATGCACTCGGCACATGTGACAATGTTTATGCAGGTATTGGGACTAGCCTACTTGCCTTTTCCATTTTCTATTATTTATGCAGAAAAATTTACTCAAATAATTAACCTATTTTTGCTAGCCTACTTATTTTTTAAAAAGCACCTCATATGTAGTATGGACCTTAAAAAATAAGAAGGCATTATTGGGTAAATCTTTGCTTTTGAATTGATTATGAAAATCTTTATCTCAGAGTGAAAAAGCCTTTTATGAGGTTTAATCCCGACAGTTTAGCATGGGTAGCCTCAGGGCCGTGTAAATCCCCCCCGTTCTTCCCGGCTGAAAGGGCATGGCTGTTTAGGGTCCACTTGTAGCAGTACATTAAATCATGCAAAGTCGTATTTACTGCTTCCTAAACCCGCAGCTGGGGGCCCACCTCTATTTAGGGGCCCACGTACTGTACATTTAATTCGTGCAGCGTTTTAGGGCTTGTAATTTCACATGTTACATTTAATACGCTTTTTTTTACAAAAGTTTCTCGCTTGTTTTGCTCGCTCAACCACATTTTATTTACTTAACCAGCAATATTGGGCATGCATAGGCCTATAGTTTCAGAAATGGAACAATTACGTGAAGAAAAAAAAAAAACAAAGTGAGGAAAAACACACATAGGCTACAGGGTGAAAGACTATACGAACATCTCAATCTTCCTTGTACAACAATTTACAAGCAACATCATAAGATTTTGATCTTAGATAGACATCAGTATTTAGCAGGGCACAAATTAGATTATTTTCGGAGTCTGAGCAGCTTTAACAGAAAATTATACACATTTTTTCTCAATAGAGCGTAAATAATTAGTAGGCTACATCACGACGAATTTGATGAGTAGGCTACTCACGCTTTCATGTCTGTGTAAACCAAACACACGTCTATGCAGTGGCGTAGCCAGAAATTTTTTTTGGGGGGGGGTCAAATATTTGATGAATTGAAGAGAACGACAAAATGTTTGATTTAAGACATCGCCACCTGATGTACAGTGGCGCATCCTGGTGGGTTAAGCAAGGGAAGCAATAAAGCTGGTGGGGGTTAGAGCGTGCCGAAGGCACGCGTATTCTAGGGGGGTCCGGGGGTATGCTCCCCCGGAAAATTTTTGCAAAATTACACTTAAATAATGGATTATAACGCTTTCTGGAAACACTTTCAGGGTAATATTTGTATCAAACTTATTAGCAGATAAACAGCTATTAACTTATTAAAGGTAGCTCTTATCTACACACAAACGGGCAAAAACTGCGGCTAAAATTAGAGAACACAAAAAACTCAGCTACACAAAAACCCTACAGAGTAAGCGAATCTGAAATTGCTTCCACAGATTAGTTAAAAGAAGCGTAAATTGCGTAAACTTTGCGCGATTTACGATTTGCAAAATTTATTGGTGTCTTTCTGTGTGTCTAAAACAAGTCCTGGGGGGTGTTAATAGCCAGATGTCTTGAAAAACAATATAAATTTATACAAATTATATTATATTTTCAACAAAGGGTTCAACTTCGGAATCCAAATTTTGAAAATTTGGGGGGGGCCATGGCCCCGTTCGCCCCCCCCCTCTGGCTACGCCTATGCGTCTATGCTTTACTGTAGGCAACTTTAAACCTTCTTTTCCATTTAGCAGTGAAATAAGTTTACGGTTTTGCATTTTTATTCATCGTATAAATTTGCTTTGGTAAAACTTTGGTCTTTCCCCAACTTTTTCCAAATTCGTTGCTGCATTGTGAGCATATTTAGGCTAGCATTTTTTCATAAAATCTTGGAATTATTTAGGCTTACTATGCTGAAATGATGAATACGGATGTTCTCACTACATTGAAAAAGTTTGCGGGCATAACCTCACGATTTTTTGTCTCAATTTGAGCCATCACTAAACATAGAGGCCCATTAGTAGATTACCGGGGAGAGGCAAGACTGTGCTTACACAGCCCTGGGTAGCCTATTGTAAAGACTTTCAATCCCAGATGCAGGCCCGATCACCGAGATTGACAATAAAGTTTCCGCTTGTTGTCTATGATTGTAGGTCAGGATTAAGCTAGCAAGAGACAGGATTATGCTCTCAAAAAAGCTTTCTCAGTCCCAGGATAATAATTCCCACAATCAATCAATTATCCCATCCAAAAAGGTGCCCACTGAATGGAGAATTGTGTTGTGTTGCTCTAACTCACGCTGCCGTTGCTTTGTTCACAAAGTTGAAAAATAATTCTGGCTGTCGCCAACCAACTTAAAGACACATACGATAGCAAGCAATTTATAATTGCACCATCGTCTTCGTCTACTTTCCAATGTCATTCAACTTTTTACAAGCAACCACTATAGAAGTTTGTTTTAATTGGTGAAGGGTATTTTATAGCCTACAATTTTCTTGTCTAATAGGCCTACATACACTGCCTAGGCTACAATACGTCCCAAACTCCGGTTGTTGAACAAAACAATCATCATAGAAGACACTTTTCTTAACTTCACGGCTTGCTTGCTGTCAATTTGCAGAAACAACAGGTTAGAAGTTCTCAATGGCTTCGAAACCAGTTCGCCTAAGGCGGTTGATCGCACGAGAATAGATAGTAGGTTTATCCGCCGATTAGATCAGATAGAGGGACTGTTTTAGTTGTTATTATTTGTTGCTATATTTGCAGTTTGCGTTGTTGCTATATTTTCGACGACATCTCGACAGCGACCTCTGCGATGTTTGTCTTTGCATGAAATCGAGGTTGTTAAAACTTTGTAGTCTATTAGCCTGGGCCTACTCTACTTTAGATCCACTAACGTCCAAAAGGATGGCCGAATTTGAACCAGCTTAGTATGATTTTTGAAAATTTATCTGGCCGAATAAGTTAAAACTTAGCAAATTCGCGTTAGGCTACGTTTTTCTCAAGATTTTAAACGGCGTTGCGTGCATTTCAGTGCCCCATGGAAATTCAGATTTTCCGCAAAAAGTCTTCAAACTCTCACATGATACACTATTGTCATCCGGCGTGATTTCAATCACAATGACTTAATTTTTAAAAAGTTTCCGGTTCGCCTTCGCTTACTACTCAACAAAAAGTAGAACTGTTGTGTTACGCTCCTTGAACGGAATGCGCTGAGATGCATAGCGTACCGTTCTTGAGTGTTCAGTTAACAGAACATCTTCCCAGACAGCAAAACCCGTTATTTTGCTGTCTGGGTTCAATGTAGGCTATAGGAATACTGGATAAAGCCACTTCGATCTGACTTAGTTTTAAAACGATACATCTCGTATGAAAGAGTGTCCCAATGCTGGCACCTAACGGATAAAATTAAAATGTTTTCAATTTGCACCTGGCTGGGCAATGAGAGTCATTTTCTCTTTAACACTGGATTTGTATAAATAAAAAAATGCTGAATAGCTTTGCATTAATGCAAAATAACAGAAGAATTCTTGAAAGTCTACTACGAAAGCAAATGATCTGTGATGCATCAAATTACCACCCTTAAATTTGCGTGTTTCTGAAAACAAAAAAAGCTGCGATCCAAATTGAAGGTCTTTATTAAAGGAAAAACATATTCGATTCAAACGATATAAACAAAGCTGCACGAAATCAATCATAAAAGTTGCAGAGTTAAAATAATCATGAGCAATGATAGCACACCGGCATAACCAACATCTGGTTGACGCTGAAAAAATGTTGTAACAACGCAAAAGAACGTTATTATCCTCAGAATGCCATGATTTACACGAAGAAAAAACTAGTAAAAGAAAAATAAAGTAGAATATAGAGTTTCTACAGAAAGCAATACCTTACTTTTTCTCTAAACAAAGGCAATATATAGAATAGGCTGTAATATTGCACATGAACACATAAAAATGCACATTGTTCAGCTAAAAGACGCTGTTTAAGGCATTAAGCAAAGCCAGAACAACAATTCCAAAAAATGCTTCTGCTTTTGTTAAATAACGTTTTAACAACATTGAAACGCTTTACTGTCGCCACAGAAAAAGTATAGCAAAAGAAAGAATTTCTATGATAGTAAAATTATTCTACTGCAATGAGCTAAAATTGTCGAGTCATTAAAAATTAAACCTCCGTTAACTCGATTACTAAGCACATTTTCACCGATTGCTCATGTAATTCTGCAGAAGAGACACAACGAGAAAAACGCCACCAAACAGGGAGTTAACCAAGCCAGTCTTTCTTTACATTGATTTAACACCTGAAGACGTTGAATCAATGTGAAAAAGGACTGATTCGTTGAGCGAAAAGTAAATGAAAATCCGTACCACAATTTTGATCACCATCTCCTTGACATCCCTTCACACCACAATGACAATGCTAGAATTTACATATTGCTGGTACAAGAGTTAGTGCCGCTGGGCATTTAGGAATTCTTCTGGCTGAAACCAGAGCTGCTGAAACTCGAGTTGTGTGTTATTGAGTGGTCTGGTGCTGGTTATAACAACCTTGAATCATCTCAACGTGCCCAGGTGCATTGTGGGAACTGATTTCATTAACAAAGATTTCTTTGATTTTAAGAGACGTGCAATAAAACAAAATTGAAATTTTAATGATGTTCGCCATCCCATGTGGGTAAAACGTGATCTGCAAACTATGGAAACATCGAGCTTCGTCAACAGACACCATCGAGTCTGTCAGCCAGCAATTCAGTTCTTTTGATATCGATTTAACGTCTGCAGACGTTGAATCAGCGTAAAAAGCATAATTTATGTACTGTGATTGAATCTCGTCATGCAATAAATAGCAATAAAACCGGGAAACCACATCGTAAATTGATGCAATGCAAATAATAATTAAACCCTAGAAGCAAACATGGCGGCCAACTGCATGCGACGTTAATAGGTATAAGTTTCAATTAAACTCAAAATTTTCAACTAAAACTGTAGGTGAAAACAGTTATTGTTAACATTAAAAAGCAAAAAAGTGGCAATTTACTTTGCAGATGGTTTTACAGGTTGTCAGTTTGTGTATTGTTGGTAAAAATTCAAAGTCAAGACAAAGTGGGCAGCCCATATTATTTGGATTAAGCTCCCACCTACTCGATAACAATGAGTTCGACCAGGACAACAGGTGAAGGGAGGGGGCAAGTGATATGAAAATTGCTCCGGGGAAAAACTAATCGCTGATGAAATGGAGGAGTATTGTTGTATTGTAGAACGCTTCAAAAATAGTGGTGCTTCATTCATGCGTGGATCCACACAGTGTGACATCCACAATTTCCACACAGTGCGTTTGGCTTTCCGATCTGCACGTACCACGCATCGCATAACGAAAAGGGAAATCAAAAACCTCCGTTTTAATTCCCTTAGCCAGCCCGCAAATCAGTTATTTTTTAAATTGATGAACAATTCTATCGTTCAAGAGCTTAAACTTCATCGATAAAGGCAAAAAACGGTCATTTTTGACCTCAAAAATACACACTGCAGTTACTAAAGCAATCATAATTACAAGCGATTTTTTACATTGCCTAGACTGAAAAAGTATTATCACTGGCATTGTCTGGAAGACAATATGGCTGTGGCACATGTCGCTATTTCGTTACTGTAATATGACCCTGTGAAGGAGGTGCTATATAGTATATAACAGCAAAATTGCATCACAAAGATATACGTAAAAATTTAAATCTTATTTCAGATATTGCCCGAAAGATTGCTCAGTAATTGCAATGAATTCAAACGTGCAGAGAAGTGGTCATAGCTAACTAGAAAAATTGATCCTTTTTACATTGTTTTCCAGTTCTCTGCAGACGTTGAATCAATGCAAAAACGGACCAAATTTTCCAGCTGCAGCCAGTACGATTTCAGCACCAAATGATAGAACAGTGCCACCGGAATCAGTTTGAGTGGGCAGCAATGAGCAGAGACGCTACCCAGCCAGAAAATTCAGTATTTTTACATTGCTTTAACATGTGTAGATGTTGAATCCATGTTAAAAAACGGATTTTGTTCGCTAGATAGCGACCATAGATTTAAAACACGTTGCAGGAAATAGCGTTGGAAAACAGGATAAAAACATTAAAAGTTGGTTTGAAAGATCAAGTAATATGTAATGACATGAGTTGCATAAGGTCTTGAAGTATATGAAAACAACAGACCGAAAATCCATGACTGATAACAATATAACTTCTTTCTGCCAATGGTAAGGGACCCAGACAACAAATCTGTCGTTTTTACATTGATTTAACGTCTGCGGACGTTGATTTGCGAACGACTGGTTTGCTGTCTGAGGAGGCAATTTCTTGCGAAGATTAATTTCATGTAAAACAAGTGATATATAATTCTCATTGGTAAAAATAAACCTCAAACATGAAATCTGCCAGCAACGCTCAGTAAAAGTAGCAACAAAAACTAAGGTTTGCATCTAACATTACAGTTCCATACCAGACTCCTATTCAGGAGATTCGGACTAATTTCTTGATTGAAAAAGTGGCGAATTCGTGATGACGTATGAGACTGCATGACAGATTTGAGAACACATGAACCAAAGTTAGCTCACGCTTGGATAGAAACGATAAAACCATCATGCATAAAATATGGAAAAAATTCAACTGCATATGATAATAGCTAGGCGCAAACCGTGACCATGTTCCGCTTAGATAAGTGAATAGTCTGACAGGTTTGGTGGAACCATAAACTGTGACCAATAAGTGACGGAAATTTGATTGCCGGCATGCAAACATCACAAAAGGTATTGTGCCAAGTCGTGCATGACAGGACTTGCAAAACGTGCAGCTAAATGCCACTGGTTTCGTGAAGACTGAGCTATTGCGTTAAAACGACCATAAGGTTAAGGCTGAGTATGCTGGGAGTTCCATGCCAGAAAAAGTTTAACACAGGTGACGTTGCAAAGGCAAATACAGTAAAGTAATAGAAAAAGAACAATACTTTTACACGTGGCTTGTTGTTGGCTCAGAGTTCGACATGACATAATACACCTATCGTTTGATCAAACACAAAAATCATAAGAATGCGATGCAAACTCATTTAATAGCGACGTTGATTATTTGCACAAGGCTCCACTTGTTCGTTGTTGACTCAGTCGGTAGCAAACACGACAATCGGTGAGTTACAACCGTGATGACAATGGAGAAAACGGTAAGTGAGACAACTTAAAAACAAGTTGCAAAACTGAACTGGTCGTACAGACGTCTTGGCACATAACCCTGGGATGTAGGCTACAACGCCATGTGACATGAAGGGATTTGTTCAGAAATCATTGGCTGTTCATCCAACAAAACTTACTGCGTGCATGATCCCAATTGCTAAGATCATTAAAAGGAGCTGAATAATTGATTCTCTGCGGGAAAAAAAATAAAAAAGTGTTAGTAGTGTTTTAAATCAAGTTCAAAGAATCTACTGAAAAATATCAAAGAAAAACAACTTCAATTTCTAGGACACGTCCTACGAAAAGGAAAATTAGAACATCTTCCTCTCTCTCAGGCAAAATTAAAGGGAAACGTGACCAAGGCAGACAATTAACTTAAACCAACAAACCGACAAAACCAACAGCAACATGCACCTAATACACACAGCAATAGACCGAGAATCTTGGAAACTTTTCATTAAAGAGGCAGTCAATGCTTGGAATTAAGTACGACAATGAAAGAACAGAAGTGGTTTCGTATGGCACTTTTACAAGTGAAACTCGTGTCTTTAAGTCATTTTTAAAAGTGTTTCCGCATTGGCGAACTGTGTTTTAATAAATTGTTAAGCCACCATAAACATAAATGTCTTCAAACGGCAAAGCAAACTTACAAGTTGACGAATCAATACTCGTAACACAAAAACAGCTCAACATTCGATGCTGCTCTTTTCAAGATAAAATGGTAGATGTTTGCAGGTGAAAGTGGTACGAGGTTTACAGAAGTAAAGCGCTTGCCTCTTCCACAATTTGCAGTCAACGCTTGCTCAACTGACATCAGCAATTCATTCTCGATAGAAAATTCAATGAGTTGTCACAGATATGACGTTGACAGCTACGTAAATCGGACAACGTTAACCCATAAATCTAGAATTTAAAATGCTTGGACTTGCTGGGAATTTTATAGTGTAAAGAACAAACAGGCATATGAGCTGGACAAGTATTGCTACCGAAGAAATGTTCCTCAAACAGCAAAACCTGCCATTTTTACATTGATTCAATGTCTGCAGGCGTTGATTGAATTGATTCAACGTAAAAAGGACGGGTTTTGCATTCTTATAACGCTCGTGCTGTGGACTACACCTGTACCTGGGGGATGTCTCTTTCAAGATGTCAGGCACAACTGTGCAGAGAGCGATGTATATAAAGCCACCTGACGTGAAGGGAAGAATCCACGCAACTTGATCGCCTGAACATTGAATGCGTTCAAGGGTTTAGCAAAACAAAGAAAGAATGTAGTAAAAAGTTGTATTTCTAGTACATGCAAAACCAAATTTCTTCACATTCAAATAGAGGAGAAAGCGTTTTACGTAAAAGAGCCAGTTAAATGTCAAAGCGTTTTCTATAATTATTCATAAAATGCGTTCTACGTTAATTATTGTTGTTTATGTACTTGCTCTTTCTGTTGTAGAATTGAATTTATATCGTTTCTTTTCTTTAAACATATTCGGGTAATTAAAAAAAATAAATAGGTCAGACAAACTATTTTCAATGGGTGAAGTAGCAGTTTGTAAATTTACAGAGCTTAATGGCAAACAATTGTGAAATGAAATGGAAGCAGGTTGCGAAATACAAACACAAACAAACCTGCCATTTTTGCAGACTCTGCTAAAAATGCAGCAGCGGTTCCAAGCAAGCCGCCAGCAGCAGTTAATACTTGGAACTTGGCTGCTCGCCAGCGTGTGAAACCAGCTCGAAGGAGAATAGCAAAGTCCCCGACCTGGCAATGAAACAACGCCAATTAACGTCAATTAGCAAACAACTTTTGGCAAATTGCAGGCTTCACCAATTCCACGTGACAATCAACAAGTTTTGGCATTAAACTGCAGATGAAGACACAACGGCCAAATTATGACGTCATTGGCGATGATGATCTGTGACATCATTGATGAAAAAGGTTAGTCAGCAGCATTTTTGCTAAGCTAACGGAAATATGCCGGCCAGCAAATATGTCCACTTTTGTTGACTGGAAAATGATATTGTCGAATTGAATCAATATAATTTGTTCCTAAATTCCAGGTTTAGCTCAATTGTTTCTGGTGCAGACGCGCTCTATTTCTGCGAAACCTTTCCCGCAGTTGCAAATGACCCTCCAGTGAGTACGATAACGTCTATAAAATCGTATGTGGGATTTGTCCTGAGGTGAAATGAAGAGCTAAAACTGTCACTGTGAACGAAAAAATGCTCTGGGGGATCAAAAAAGGTTTCGATATAGACGAATTCATCTGTATAACCACTGTATGTAATAACTAAGGCACGACATAGGAAGGAAGAGAAAACTGCTGCGGCGACAGATTAACTCAAACGACTGTAGGAGATAACTTTCCAGATAAACTAAACAGCCGGTCAAACAATATTAGTTAATGCGATACAGTCCCACACAGTGAAAGCCGTAATTTTCACATTCAGACTGCACACGTTGATTCAATGTTGAAATAACGTATTTTGCTGTCTGAAGTATTTATTAACGTTGGGTAGTGTGACAATAGTCCGTTATACCAAAACCTGAAAGCTAAAATGTTCTTGAAGTGAATTGGTATTAACTTCATATTTCTACGAAAATCAAACAACGTACCTCGTGCGGTATTTCGTGCAGAAGTATTGCAAGTGTTGTCAACAAACCGACTCGCCTGCTCACCAAGTAGCTTCCACCCACGGCAAGACCGTGAGTGAAGTTATCGATGCAGTTCGCTAGGAGATTAAGGTAGCCGCTGGTCTGAGAAAAAATACATGGAACTTTTAAGGGAATTTGTTTCCTCGAAGTTTTAACTTCCATGCAAACACAATCACATTAGCAGAGTTAGTTAAACGTGGCATAGAAAATGACAAAACCGCTTTGTAATTGTAACTTCTTCTAAAACTTCAAGAACGGTTCATTCGTTCAAATAAATTTTTATGTTCGAAGAGTTGAACTCGTGAACACAAAATCAAACATCATCATTGTGGTTTCCTTTGAAAACAACCATACCGCTTATAAAGTTTTACATTGGTCTATTTAGAAAGCAACAAAACAGGCTAATAAACAGCCAGAAGAAACGAAACTTCAGCAAATCGCCCTTGCCAAATATTCCAAAGTGTCAATTCAGTTGTTTTTCATGGGTTGGTTGAACGAGCATCGCCTATTATGCAATTCTCATGCAGCTAATGAAAGTTTTTACTTTAACAATGCCAGCACTTTTACATCGCCAGCTTTTCGCATTGTTTCACGGTTAGGTAACATTGCAACGATGTGAAAGGGCTACTTTTATTACCAGGGCAAACCCTTCATCATCGTGATAAAACATACAATTCTACGTGATGACTCAAAGAAAACTGTAGAAGCTCATTAAATATGGGCAACTCGACATTTTAGCCCACACATTTCATTAGTCAAAAAAAAATTACAATCCGGTCAATCAGGCGCGAATCTAGGAGTATTTTTTGGGGGGGCCAAAAATTTGAAAATGAATTAAAAAGAAAGATAAAGATAAAACAGATATGAACAATCAGTGGCGTAGCCTGGAATTTGGAGGGTTTTGACGGCCGGCGGGCGACGCTTGACGGCGTGTTCGCCAAAGGCGACACCCAGCGGCGGGGGGTCTGGGGGGGCCTCCCCCACAAAATTTTGAAAAATTACTTTGAATTTGGTGCATTCTGAGAGCATTTTCAACAAAAATATGGGTATAAATATTCCTGTAAAATGGCGCTGTCCGGTGGCATAGCAAAAGGATAAGATCATGTTTTCTTTGGCATTTTTTTGGTAATAAAGCTAAGTCTCTATGTTTTCTTGTTGCTAATTCCTGGCTGAGATGTTTGAATGTTTGGTATAGGCAAAACTCGCTCTTTTAATGCAGTTTCGTTTAAAATTAGGCAAACTTTGTTTAGAGACATAGAGACTGAAAGCATCATTCTCAATATCGTGACGTCACACGCGTGTCAAGGGGGGTTGTAGCCCCCAACCGGTCAACTCCCAATCTACTCGAATGCCCTGACCTAAAAGTAAGGTGCTCTGCACAGGATTTGGCCGAGTTTAACTTGCGTAATGCTCTGGTCTGGGCTACGGCCGTGTGACACACGATGAAGAAAATTAGTCAAAATAAGATTGTGAAAAAAACATTCGTTGGTTGAACAATTGAGCATAGCCATAGGTAGAGTTAAAATACAATACAATTAACACCTAGACTTCGTCGAACAGCTCACCTTTATTTTAGGTGGTGATGATTTCTTAGTTTCTGGTTTTTTCTTCGACTTTTTGGAATGGACACCGTTGCTCACTACACCATTACTGTGATTGGAAAAAGCTTTCTTGTGCACATTGTTATTGTTGCTGTTCGCTGTGTAGCCGTTGGCACTGAACTTGCACTGAAAATTAACATAACCGCGTAGTAACATAGTGACCCAAGTTCAAATTCTATCGCTGGAAAGTATTTTATGACGAAGCATGCGAAACGTTTCTCCACAGTAAGACATGTACTGACACAACACTGGTCTGACAATCTATTCAATGAAAACTCGACGGTTTCCGTTTCGCACGGATAAATGATGAAAGCTAATGAGCTGCGACATAACAAACAATAAGATTATTCATAACATCAAACACCGTCCACATATAAATTTAAAAAAAACTACGGCTTATTTTCACTTGGGGGTGAATCTTAGAAATAAGACTGTTTACCACTATATGTAAATTAAAACTGTATCATTGATACAACTTGTCATGACATCATAAAACTTTAGCAGCAAAGTAAATTTTCTGGTTGCCACAGAGAAGTGATTTCCAAACTCTGCACCATAGCCGAGAAGTAGACTACGCTAGTATACAGTCGGCTGCATAGCCGAGCGGTGATAGCCCTGGTTCGACGTTCGTTAGGGTGTTGGTTGGACACCGCTCAAGAGTATGTGGCTGTGTCTTCAGTAAGACACTTAAAGGCATGCAGTCGATTGCGGAGTGGCGCCAATTTCAATACAGCGCTTGATTTTTCTCATGATTATAAACAGTACGCTGCTTAAGAAAGAAATGCCTACGGCCTTTCTTAGAGCTATGGCCTGACGCTATGTACACCGTGCTAACCGTTTTCCGAAGCCACAAAAATAGTTAGTTAAAAGAATACACAAGTGTCCAATACAAAGCATATATCTGCGTCAATCGAATCAGTGGCAAGCTTGTTTTTAAGTTTCTTATGACCGTAAAACATCTACACTTATTAAATGGGTTTGTTACACTTATTCCTGTTTGATATTAATGAAGGCCATTGTCTCCGAAAAATGTAAGTTTCAACCAGCGTTGTGGAGTTGGACCAAAAATATCCGAAGTGTTCAGGACCGATACAGGAAGCAGAAAAATCCTCCGCAAAAAAATTAAAATTTGAACTATAGACGAAAAATTTCCGACTACGATGTCCTCGTTTTAACAACCGCATGCTAGTGTGAGTGATCGCATTAGGTACTCTTGTTGCAATTTGATTCAAAGAAAAGACGACCGCTCTAATGCGTTGAATGTTGAGTGCGTTAAAAATACAACTCTCAAGTTGTGACACCCTTTAAGATGTGTCTGCTCTTTTAGGTACATCTATTGCTCACCATCTACGAATGATTAATGATATTAGATCTAGGGCAGCCTGAAAACTTTCTGTCAAAATATATCTACATATGCCAGGAAACCAAAAATATATAAATTCCAATTGAACAAGCTTAGAGGATGTCACGAATTTGGTAACTTTATTAAAAATCTTTTAACATATGCGAAAAACATACTGTATAATAAGCAGATTAAAGAATGAGCAATCAACACACTAGCCTACAAAAAACTTACATTTTCTCCATTTTTCTAAGATAAAAATACTACATTAATACTTACAATTAAGCCGGTGAGGTAACATGCTGCATTTTGCAATGCATATATAATTATATTGTATAATATACATTGGAATCAAGATTTTAGTAACAGGTTGACGTGTTGTAGTTGGATGGCAATGAATTTTTATCTAATTCTGGACATGTAGGTTGAGTTTAGTTTTAATGCCCAACATCCAGTCTGGCGGCAAACTTTATTCAGGATTCGCTTTTTGTATAACTTCAAATAACTGAAAATGCAACGCCAAGTACAAGATTTGAACCGTAAGTTAAAACTGACATGGTTTATTATCCTTTTACTACCCTAGGCGTTTTATTATCTCTGGCGATGGAGCGTGGTATTAGGATTAACTTCCTGAGGAAGGTTAATGGAACCGCCTCGAGAAGGTTTTTACCAAGGTCCCTGTTCACACACTAAAGCAATATTTCTGACTTATAACTTTGTTTCTTACCCCTAATTCCTGCATTTTGAACACATGATCAGTTCAAGGAGAAATTATAAATCAAAACAGTTTAATTGCTTCGCCAGCCCTTTGTCTTAAAACGGCATGTTAGCCACGCATATTAAGACGACCGAGATAAAGGAACTGGCCACCCTACTCTCCTTAGTGCCGAAGGCTTAGTATAATGAGAACCTTATCTTCCCAGATCCCATACCCAACACTTGAATCAAGAATGGGACCACCTTTATCTTTCCACAACCATTTTTAAATAAATCTATATTTCGGCCATCCAAGAAAAAAGTTTCGGAACCATGATTGCCATATCACAACTCTAAAACGGTAAAGCAATAGCTCAATACAGCGGAATGGCCCGTTTCGGTGAGGCCGATTTGGTGAGTCCAATCCCTATTCAGTGATTTTTTGAAATTTTTTTTTTAATTATTCGGTACCGTAGCCTAATTATCATTGCCGTTTAAGGGTTAGGGGTTAGAGGTTAGGAACTCACCGAATCGGACTCACCGAATAGTAGCAGACCCCAATACAGAATGCAATGCACCACGACAAAAACTGAAGCGCAGAACAAACAACAACCTACCATCACAGCTTTGCAGCATTCGTCTTCATCAATTATCTTTGCAATATCATCTTTCTCCGGGTCTATAAGATGATCAGGAAAGACTTTTTCTAACAAGCAAAAGCTGATAAGCCCAAGCAGAGTCCACAAGCCATTGAACACAGCAGGCCAGTGATCATGCGTTCCATCTAGAAATGTATCGAATAAACGTTTACAGTAGTTGTGGAGCTATTTCTTTTCAGGTCTTAAAATGTTATTTTACATGTTGTGAATACCGCAAGTGTCGTGTGGAATAGAATTGTGCCCAAAATGAAAATTGTCCGCTCCGGCTCGTTTGCCAGATGCGTAATCTGCTCACACGCGATGACCAAAGCAAGATTTGTGGCGGTCTGGATGTCAGCTCGGTAGTTTCGACCAAGTAAAGCCGATATGAAGCAGTTGCGGGTGATGTACACACGCCGCAATGACATCCTAGCAAATGAGATTAGCCCTGGTAGTTTGATGTTAGTAGACTGGTAGAGTAGGTATTTGTAGTGTAGGCCAAGTACGAAAGAGTCTTAAATCGTCCGTCTTCGTACGGGCGTCGCGCTTTTCCGCTCAACCATGCACCAATGGGAAATAGTCTTTGCCACTTCTTGTGAATGTGGTGCTGAGGAACAGACCGCAGACCAGATCATCAGTGACAGTACCATCTTCAAGCCACCTGACCGGGGGAATACCGTGAATCTGGGGAGAATAAGGATAGACCCTCAACCACAGAGGCTCACGCGACGACGACGAGTACAAAAAAGAACTTGAACATTTCCTAATTATCCTCCCAACGGATCTAGTTGTTGATACACCACTCTTATCAAGTAGTGAAGCGATAACTAGTGATGGAACGACCTCTGGCTCTGGCCAAATTCATGCCATATTTTTCAACTCCGGCTCAGGGCCAGAGGTGATAGTGGCACCTAAATGAACGGGCACCATAGTGCTCCGCACCTAAATATTCTGACGCCACACAAGGGCGTCCGCAGGTTTTTGGTTAGGGGGGGTCAAAGTGGGTTCACTCTGCCCTTTCGGCCGGATGCAAAAATTTGACCATTGGAGGACGCTAATGAGTTCATCAATAATGTGAAATATCCGGAACGTCGCGTTGATAGTTTATTGGATAATGCTTTCAATGCCACAATTGCCAGTAAACGTGCAAAGTTAGCCCCGATTTTGTCAGGCATCATCTTTTGTAGTACCCATGGCATTGCATTAAGGGAAAAGAATTCCAAGTCCGGTAATCTGAATGATTTATTAAGTTTTAGAATTGAAGCTGGTGATGGAATTTTGAAAGATCACATGGAGCACGCAAGTGACAATGCTAAGTATACATCGGCTCGTATACAAAACGAGATGATAAGTTTGTGTGAAGAAACGGTTAAAGATGAAATTTTTACTGCAGCAAACAATTCCGTTGGCTTCTCAATCTTAGCGGATGAGACCGCTGACATTTCAGGAAAAGAGCAACTGGCTATTGGAGTAAGGTTATCTCGGCATTCGAGAAGAGTTTCTTGGTTTTGCGTCACTGAACGAAATGGACGCAGAAACGATTGCAGGGACAATAAAAAATCAGTGTAATAAGTACAACCTAAATTTAAATAAACTACGTGGTCAAGGATACGATGGATGCTCCACTATGGCAGGCAAAGAAAATGGAGTACAGGCACGTATTAGAAGCGAGTATCCGTTGGCAGTATTTGTCCACTGTTCAACCCATCGCCTTAACCTCGTGGTCAACGATCTGAATGCAGTTTCGGATGTACGGAACACTATTGGAACAGTGAAGGCTATAACAAATTTTTTTAGAGAGAGCCCGAAACGAAGATGCCTAATACCAAACACGCCATTGTTATGTGAAACAAGGTGGAGCGCGAAATATAAAAGTATAAGACTCTTCGCGGAAAATTTCACCGAAATTTACAGGCAGCTGGAGAATTTAGCGCAGCACGTATTGAATGCAAAGGGACGGCAGACAGCACACCAGCTGCGGACCGCTTCTGGAACCGCTACTTTTGTAGTAACGCTATATATCATCGCCAAGTATTCATCAATTTTGGAGCCTGTCACCCTAGTCCTTCAGGCAGTCCAACTGAACATGTTAGGTGTCAAGAAGCACATTGACAAACTCGTATCAATGTTTTGTGATCATTGTTGATTGTTGATTGATATCAATGTTTTGTGATCATTCATTGGCAAAATGCACTTTTTGCAGAAAATATTTATACAGCGGCATTGAAGTCAGCCGAAGAAATGGGTGTCACCATATCTGTCCCACGGCAATGTGTCTGTAAAGTATTCAGAGCAAATACTGGTGGCACCAGTGAGAAATACTATCGCCGCTCCATTTACGTTCCTTACATGGACTCTTTAATCAAGTCTCTGAAAAGCCGCCTCTCAGAGACGAACATGCCGGCATTCATGTTATACCGATTACCGACTGCATCCAGCGCAGATGGAGAAAATTGACTGTTCAGAATCTGAACGGAACTTCAGAATACAGTCTGAACTTCAGACTACAAAGCCCTGGTCAAAACCATACACCAATTCAACAACTTTGACAATTTTCAGCAGGACGCCATGTCCTGGTATGACATAACCATAAAAGAAAAATTTCCTCAGTCCGAAGACCAGAAAGAATTGGAATTTGTGGACTTGGTGAAAAATGTGGAACTTCTTCCAGCTGTATGTCAAGCGATGATAACATTACTGACCCTCCCCGCCACTACTTGTACGGTAGAAAGATCATTCAGCACAATTAGGCAGGTCAAAACATGGCTCAGATCAACCATGTCTGACGACAGGCTATCCGCGCTGTGTATGATGAGTGTCCACAGAAGCCGAATAAACTCGGACAGAAGTTCATCCAAAAAAAGTTCATCCAAAAAGTCATCAAAAAATTCAGCAAAGATCCACGTCGACTTCACTTTTTATTTAAGAACTGATTAACTAAACTGGTGGCTGATTGTTCTTTTCTGTATGATTCAATGTTACGAACAGCTTCATTGAATTCACAAAATACGAGATGATTTTATCCGAAACTGTGAATTATCCTTCTTCAGATTTATGTGAGATAAAGCCAGTGCCCGCACTAGTAATGTGGTTCTGAGAGTACAGGAGCTCAAGTTGTCGAATTTTGCGATTACAGGTAGCTCGTAGGTATCTTCGTAAATTAATAAAGGAAGTGGGATACTCCCGAAGAAGGGTGATGATCACAATCGGAGAGCTTGACCAGCCAGTCATCACTCGCATCATCTTCACCCCTCCCCCCCTTTCAGAAAATTGCCTATATTTGCATGTTCTCGCTTTTCATCCAACAATTTTCCAGGGGAGGGTCAGCTGAGCCCATTTGCCCCTATGTGCGGACTGCGGACGCCACAGTGTGCGCGCCTATTTGACCGGCGCCTAACTGTCTACGCCTAAAAGACTTGCTCCCCATGATACTACCATATATATTATATATATTTATTTTATCTCAAACCTAATTTTCATGATTTCTGTAGCCTGAAACGTGTAAGCACAAAACTTCCAAACATTTGTCCCCAAAGTAATCTGTGATCGTTTGAGAGATGCACAAGACAGGCGCATAATACTGAGTGGATAAAATCGGTAACTATCTCCGATGTTGTTGCATTAATGTAACTAATAAACCCAAGCGGGAACTTCACTCATGCGTTGAAGTTGCCCTCCTTTCGCCAGAAAGGAAAAGCAACCACAGCGAGATTCCATTTGAACAAAACTTACAAAGAACAAAGTCTCATAAACAAAAAGGTGTGGTATAAATACGGTTGGTAAATTTTATTAAACATTTGTTTAAACAACTAGAACAATTGTGTCTTTTGAATATGAAAGAACACAAGTAAACAACTCCTAAGACGTGTTGTGTAGCTAAAATGTTTTAAGTGCAAATGCAATTCAAATATTGCTGTATAAGAGCGAAACTGTGCAACCATTGCGCAGTAAGTAATGTATACAGAGTATTACAGATATGCTGGGGGGTTTTTTCGGTCATTGACCGATTTTTTAACAAAATGTCCTAAAAAAATATTATAAATATAGTCAATTCTGTCAAAATGTCCAAAAAAATATATAGTCAATCGACTATATATTGACCAAAAATGACTAAATAAATAAAGAATGGCCGAAATTTTTCAAGTCATTTCCGACAAATGACCAAACAGTCCCAGCGAAAAAAAAACAGCAGATATGGCATCATGAAATTCCTCAACAGTAGAAACCAGGAAAAGGGAAATAGATGCCACGTACCAATTAATATACAGAACACGATCATGAAACTAGATGCTATTGAAGGCTAATATTACATTACACAAGTTTTTTGGATAATTGTCAATTTGAATATTTGTATACTTCCTCGTTTTTTTGATAAAACAATACTATTGAAAAGGAGCGATCTTCCTGGCGTCAGCACTACCTGACTACTAACTACACTCGACTGCCGAGAAACACAAAACAATACTACGTATGAATAAAACAATGCTATGTATGGATGTTCCAATACTACTAAAAATTCTATATATATATTCAATGTTGTTTTTCAGTGGCTTCAGCTGTAAAAATATGTCCTACAGTATATATTTCGGTATCATATACCCGACCCAGCAGTTAGAGACTGTAGTGATCAAAGACCCCAAAAAAGTTTATAAAATACATTTCTATGATATTCAGCATATCTAAGATTAGCTGATTTTACTCTACAATATCATCAAAAACGAAAATTTGCAGCTCAGTTTTCAATTCATTGCAATTTATGTATTGTAAAATCATTAAAAATGTCACAACTTGCAAGAAACACCAGTACTACAAGATAAAACAAAACTTGAGACAAAAGACTGAGAAAAAACTGTGGTTCTTCAGCAAGAATTGGATATGTTTCTTGCAAAACTTTTGTATGTAATGTGATTTAAGTTGTACACTTGTACAGTATGTGTGATCTCTTTTAAAGTACTGTATAACCACTAACCAGCATAATAATTTTGAATGAAAAAAATTATAATTTCTGTTTTGATAGCTGCAGTGAATCAAAATTCTGTTGCCATTGTTATCATTTTGAACAAACTGATAAAAAATTTTGCAGGAAAGCGATTTCTGTGAATATGTAACTTAAAACATGTCAGTAATTGTCAAGAGAGTAGGTAGGTGCAATTATATGGGTGTGTAGACTATCTGACAACAATCTTGGGAACAAACGCTACATAAGTTAAGTGTATTCAAAGATGCAATATTAGTAAGATTTTATTGCTATAGACAGTTTGACATAATACCCACCAATACGGTTAACACTTTTCTAAACATACAGCTACTCATGTACTCAGCTATACAAAGTTTTTGGTAATTTTTGTTTCAAAATACAATGACACAAAAACTGCACTTTGCATAATTGATAGGTCAACTTTCTTATTCAAACTCAAACTAAACCAGTGCTTCTCCAAATTAGATATAAACATATGCCAAATTATCAGTATGATCAGGAAGTTTAAAATCTTTTATTTTAACACTAAAATTTGTAAGGAAAACATTACCTGAATTCACTCGTAAAAGATAGTCCCATGATTCTGGGAGTAAATGAAGAAAAACGTCACCAAGCAATCCACCAACTGCAAAGCTGAGCAATCGCTGTAAGCGCTTTGCTCCAGCTAAACAATGAAAAAAATCATTTTGTATTGCCAAATGCACATCATTCAAATACCAAATTATTGTTTTTTTAATTCTCAGAATGATGGATTGAAATGTGAATACAGTACCTTGACCTCAATATTCGGCAGCACTTACTTGAGCAAGTTTTTTTCGTGAATGAACCATGTCCCAGACAGCCACTTTATCTAGTCCAGATCTGGTCAGATCTGTACCCGACCTAGACCAAATGAAGTGGTTGTCTGGGGTCAATTCCCCGTGAAAACACAAATTTCTGAGAGCCATAGAGAAAAGTCGCTTCGCATTGCTACATCGTCCATTTCATAGAATATTGCCAAACCTCTTAGAGAAAAACAGTGCCAAACTTCACATTGAAATGTTGACATGTGACTTTGTTGACTTTACTATATCTTGGTACCGTCAACTGGGGTTACTTTGGAGTAACCGGGTAACTTTGGACAATTATTAGAATTTGTTCATTTTATTATAAAATCTGTTGTAAAGTGCTGAAGTTGCAGTAATTGCATGCAAATGTCTTCAAAACTATCTGTGTTCATATTTAGAGCATTTTATTCAATTGTGGGGTAAGTTGATTGGTGCAAATTTATAAGAATAGCCACATCATTAAAATATCATATTTTCTTTGTCCTCAAAATTAGCCGTCAAGCTGACCAATGGCTAGTAACATACAAAATGAAATGTTACCCATATGTTAGTAATATCTTAGCCTTCATGTTGCCCCAAAACAATGATTATGTGGGAATGTGTTACAAAAAATATTATTATATTTTTGTATGGTGCTAATATTTCAGTCGAAACTGGGTAACTTTGGACAAGGTTTACAAAACTTTTCCATGTGTTTTCCCAGGTGTTGTCTTCCCAGGTTATTTATGTGAAGGTTATTTATGCAAAAAATGCTATAGAAGTGCTTTAAAAATCAGGTTATTTATGCAAAATGTGTTTTCCCAGGTTATATATATAATACATAGTGTGGTAGAAAAATAGTGAATGACAGCAAAATTATAATGGTAAGGACATATATATAAAAGGAAGCCAGGTTCGAGAAAGTACCAGGATTACACAGAGAAAGGTCTGGAAAAGGCTGTTGAAAGTGTTAAAAGAAGAAAATGTCATTGAGAGAAGCTGAGAGAAAGTTCAAAATCCCCAAATCAACAATAAGTAATAAAGTGAAAGATATACATACAAATAAACCAGGAAGGCAAGCGGTGTTTACCATCGAAGAGGAAAAGGAAATAGTGGAGCATTTAATAACATGTAGTGTGTGGGGACAACCCTTTTCACCACTAGTTTCCAACACGTTTTGTTCCCACAAACCTCACTAAAATACATAACACCCTGCTCAATTATTCTTGTAACATTTACATACTTTTTTTCAGTCGTCCTACTTTACCCCTAAGTGGGCTTAACATTGATCATAATATCTGTTTGCTATGCTTTATAATGCAAACTTGTGATCGGTCCAAAGTTACCCCACAGCTGGGGTAAGTTTGGACAGCCAGAAATTAAAAAAAATAAACAAACTCATTAATTCCTTCAGTTTATTTTTCTATCCACATGAGATCTATAGCTACCTTCTTAACATTCAAACACATAATTGCTTGGAAAACCTACATTACATTGAAAAAAATAACAGTTATGCCCAAAAATTGTCCAAAGTAACCCCGGTTGATGGTATGTTTTTTGTTCTTATATATAATTGTAAAAACGGATATTATACATTTCTAAGATTAGAATTTTGGTGTGAAGGTTCTAATTAAAAATTATAACACACCTGTTTCTGAGATTACAAATTAGCAATAAACACTCAAGTGGCCCGGGCAATCATTCGTAAACTGCATGTGGCCAAAAACGTTGGACACTCCTGCTTTAAAAGAAGAGTGAAAAGAATAATTAAATTTACACATTTATTGTGTTATTATATATGAGAAAACTCAAACATGATTAACAAAATGACACTAAACAAAGCTGGTGCACAAGTCTCCAGCCCGGTCAAAAATACTATGACATCATATACTGGAAAATCAAAAAATAGGGTGAAACTACTTTACCTTTGCATTACTGTTCACACACTTCACCCTATATGCCTTGGTCAATTCCAATCTTTGACATAGATTTACGCGGAATGGCCCGTTTCGGCTAGTCCAATTCGGCTAGTTCCCTATTCGGGTACAGTCTTTTTCGCCTAGTTCCCTATTCGGCAAATTTTTGAAAATCCAACCATAATCCTTCTGTAATCCAACAAAATCCTTGAGTAAATTCAACGAACCAGCCGAAAAAGACTGCAGCAGAATCGGACTAGCCGAATCGGACCAGCCGAATCGGACCAGCCGAATCGAACCAGCTGAATAGTAGCAGATCCATATTTATGCCATAGCATTTATGATCAGGGCGGAGACTTGTATACCAGCTCCCATTAAACTATAAGAGCAAATTTTTACCTCCATCCTTGAGTTCTTTGTCACTATCAATTGAAGGTAATATAAGTAATGGTAAGATTCCACTAAGACCAACCATTCCAGCACTAAGAACTGCATAAACAGCTGCTTCACTTCTTGAATAGACAATAGGAATGCTGGTATTGCTTTTTAAATGACTATTATCAAGTGATTTGTCAGCAACAGGCAAAACATTTTCATTATTTAAACATGTATTATTTTTTAACTCAGAGGAGACATGTTCTTTTGGAGGTGAAAGTTTGTTGAGGGTTTTCTTTGCTCGATGAATATTTAAGTTTTGATGCGATGGATGAAATAATCCAACTGTTACAAGAAATATAAGTACAAGGTGACAGCTAGTACTTTTCCAGCTCAGTTGTTGCATCTTGCGGAAATTGCTAGACAAAGAAGCAATTATGTTGCTACTGACACTGCAGTAGGCACTGTTCAATTAGCCTATACTGCCTATAAGCGTAAGAACAAACTACTTCATCTGCATACCAATCTGTAAAGAAGCAGCATATATATCACATCTTTTGAAAATATAAGGTTTTTTGAAAGTTGACCAGCTTAGCATATCTTAATCCACGTTTAGCGCATTTGTACAGATATACATATATTAGGGAACGGAATGGCCCGTTTCGGTGAGTCCGATTCGGTGAGTCCGATTCGGTTAGTCCGATTCGGTGAGTCCGATCCCTTAACGGGGGATTTTTTCAATTTTTTTTTTAATTATGGGGTACCATAGCCTAATTACCATTGCCGTTTTAGGGTTAGGGGTTAGGAGTTAAGGTTAGGGGTTAGAAGTTAGGAACTCACCGAATCAGACTCACCGAATCGGACTCACCGAATAGTAGCAGACCCATTAGGGAAATTAGGCTAATAGCCTATCTACTACAAAGACAACCTCCAATCTATCACAATCAATTTAGCATTTAGCAAGATCACAAAAAAACAAATCATGCTTGTCCAGTTTAAAAGTCATCCTAAGGGTAAAGGGCAACAAAGCTTAATAAAGACAAGAACTTGATCCTCAATTCCTCATCTGCCAATTTCAATGTAACTTATGCCAAAATACACAAGGCTAAGACTTTTTTAACACATAATGCTTATCAACCAGAACCAATAAAGTAAATGTTAACAAAAACGAATCACAAAATTGATTCTTGGATTCACATTTACCCAGCACAACCAGCAGGTAAACTGCGCAGTGTACATGGAGTGCAACACACCACCAGAAAACACGACATTGACATCAGCATAGCTTGCATTTCCTGTCTTAAATGCAACAAACAACAGTAAATATTTCCAAAAGTTTCAAAACTACGTTAACAAAAGATTGCTCATTGCCAAACGAAACAAACTTGAGCTAACAAAATGACTAAAAAACAGCATGTTTCAGCCTTGAGAGATGAAACAGCCTTGTTTCATTTTCGGAACAAGGTCTGTGCTGTTTTTTAGGATAATAGAAATTTGAATGATTGAAATAATCTTTACTCTCAAGCTGAAGAAGACTATTTAGAAGCTTAATCCTTAACAGTTTCATATTCTTGTAGTTGTTGAGGTTTCAAATCAGTGACATGGGCCTGGGCGCCTGTCATTGACAGAGTAAAATTTCAGCTTGTTGAAATGTTGTGGTCTGTAAATTATTGCATTCATGATATGACAGTGAATAGAGAGTTGTTGCCACTAGTGGTACACGAAACAAGAGTTAAGATTGATTGATGGAATCTTTATATTCGGATTAAAAAAGCTTCTTCGAGAGCTTAATCCTAGCAGCTTCATTTACTTGTAGAAACTTTGAATTGAAGCTCTCCAAACAAACTTCATGAAAAAAACACAAAGGTGTCATGTGTCCAAAGTCTCCATCCATTTGAACAGCACCAATTTTCTCCAAGTTAGCAAAAAGGCAACTCAAAACTTTGTTCTCAATGTTTAAAAAAAACATTATTGGGGTACAAAGTAAAACACATTTAAAAAGCATTTGTCAAAAATTCTGGAGCTAAGGTCTCCAGAACCCCTGGTGCTTTTATTAGGATGCAACCTAGTTCGTACCCTGAACAGTTTGTACCCTCAGTTCGTACCCTGAAAAGATCAAGAGAAAACATTAAAAAAAGCAGAAGTCGCTGATCGCAGTTTCCGCAAACATTTTAAAATTTTCCCCTGAAAAGATCGAGGGAAAGATAGCACAAAGCCGAAGTCGCTGATCGCAGTTTCCGCTAACCTTAACCCTATCCTAACGCTAACCCTCGCTCATCGCAGTTTCCGCAAACATTTTTCCGCAGTTTCCGCTAACCCTAACCATAGACTAATCTATGCTCTAACCCTAACCTTTGCCGATTGCAGTTTCCGCAAACACTTTTCCATAGTTTCCGCTAACCCTTACCCTGTCTCTCACCATAGAGTAATCTATGCTCTAACCCTAATCCTCGCTGATCGCAGTTTCCGCTAACCTTTACCTTAACCATAGAGTAATCTATGCTCTAACCCTAACCCTCGCTGATCGCAGTTTCCGCAAACATTTTTTCGTAGTTTCGCAGTTTCCGTTAACTGCAGTTCCCGGTAACCTTTACCCTAACCATAGAGTAATCTATGCTCTAACGTCGCTGATTGCAGTTTCTGCAAATATTTTTTCGCTGTTTCATTTTTCCACAGTTTCCGCTAACCCTAACCCTCGAGTTTGTTTGCGGAAGCTCCGATCAGCGAGTTCGGCTTTGTGCTATTAAACTGCGATCAGCAACTTCGGCTTTTTTTAATTTTTTCTCTCGATCTTTTTAGGGTATGAACTGAGGGTAGGGGAGACCGGGGTATTACGAACCACGGGGTATTATGAACCAGGCCATTTTCTGGAAAACTGTTGGAAATCCTAAGATCTCATTTGCATATTTTAGTCACAGGATCACCATGCTTTTTTTGGTACCATCATTTTTGGTCAGCACTTCTTTGTTCTCAGTAGAACTGGAAAAATGTAGTTTTAGAGGTCAAAAGTAAATTCAGTTTTCCATTTTGGTAGGCCTGGCATGGTTAGTACAGGGACTCTAGAAATCTAGATTTTTATTCAGCGATAGGTTATATGTATGAAATACTGATGCAAACTAATTTTAAGCTGTATGTTGATTTCGTTTTGTTAGGCAATAGCTTGAATAAGAACACTCTAGCCGGGGTATTATGAACCAGATGGTTTCTACCTCAAAAGTGAAAATTCACTTTCAAAAAGCCCCCATCTGGTGATGTGGAAATATGTAGAAACTAGCCAAATTAAGCAGGTTCTTCCTTATCCCACCTACACAGAGCAGACAACCAGAACATTTGGCTCAATCCGATTGGAATGCCACTTCAACACTGAACATGAAGTTAACTAGGATTAAGTAAACCGAACATTAACCTATGTGACTAAGTGAACTGTTGTGATTTCATAATCTGCATGTCTTTAAAAAATGTAAAAATAAATTTTGTGTGCTAGCTTTCTTTACCAGTGGTTGGTCATGAGTTTTTTGTCTGAATCCATTGCTAAGTTTTTGCACGCAACCACACAACCATTGTTGTTAGGAGACCAGTTGCGTAGATTACTATGCAAGTGAAGACTTGCTGACTGCATTGGAACCTCATAACTTCAGCTTTTCCTATTCAAATAATGCAAATAGTCAGACCTAAAAGGCAAAAACTTCCTAAAAATCTTCTTAACCCCACTCTACTAATTTCCGGGTTGACAATCACTGCTTTGAAGCATTTTATGGAAAGTTGTTTATATTGGTGCATAATGCCCCAGCAAGGTTCATAATACCCCAGGCCATTTTTTCATGAAAAACTGTAATAATTCAAATTTTGGAGAAGTTAGTGAATTGTGCTTGTGATATGTTATAGATAATGTTAAAGACTATGCAACCTGAAAATTTCATAATTCTACATCAATTAGGGGGCGAATGAGAGCATCCCGAATTTTTGTGGTTCATATTGCCCCGGTCTCCCCTACGAACTGTTCAGGGTACGAACTAGGTTGCACCCCTTTTATTTTAGGCAGTGGCTATATTTCCCACAATAGTGTTGCCAGATTAAGAACGTTGCTCTAATTTAAGAAAAGTTTATAGGCCTACTTAAAGCCTTTAAAAACAATAATGTGTAATTTGGAAAATTTTGAAGCCCTGGGATAGAAACAAAACCCTAACCTTAACTCTAAACCATATATACCTTAACTCTCTCTAATCTTAATCCTAACTCTACTTAATTCTAACCTCAACATTTACATCGTCCCTTCTCTCAAAGATTTATTGAGTTTTAAGAACTATGACTCTTTTTTCTAAATTCCTACAAGCTTCAAGTTAAAATACTAGCAGTTTGGTACCAATACAGGAATTTTTTGCTTGAGGTAGGCTACGGTATAAAAATATTATCATTATGGGTGTCAAAATTCTGTTTGGTCGTCACAAGTGGGGTGGCCACTTTTTCCATGCAGTGATTGTCCCATTTCAACTGACTTTTTCCAATTTTTTCGTTTTTCCATGCAGCCAATCAAAATATATTTTGTCCATGTTCATTACAAAATTAAATTAAAAGAAAATAAAACACCTTAAATCATGCATCCCAATCTAAACAGATAGTACAACCAAAAAATTCTAAACCAGTAATGACACTGCATTCCAAAGTAACAAATCAAATGTCTAAAGCTAACAGGACTTCAGGTTCAGAAGATCAAGAGAAAGAAATCTGAAATTGAGAAACAACAACCACATCAAAACAAGATTCATTCAACCGTAACAGCACACTTCTTTGCAAGAAGATTGCAGAAATGGCTCGCCAATCGCCATAAGTGGCCTATCACCGAAAAATCAAATTTTGCTAACTTACTTCCTTTCATTTCAATTTATTTTTATTTCAATCAATCAATTGTTTATTTATCAAAAAACACAGCACAAAAGTGACATGAAACAAAAGTACACCAACAAAACGATCATACCCATACGTCATATGATCCACTAGTCAGTTGCTATCCTGGAAGGAATAACTATTTAACAATTCAACCAAATCGGTTACAACAACAAAAAACATTTCTGATAATCAAAGATCCTAGTAGCCTACTTTTCCATAACATAGCAGCTGTCTAGAAAAAGGTAGAAACAACAAAATGCAATCGTTAATAGTGTGATAATAATTATTTTACGTGTAAGGATGGTTTAGAGATTTTAAATGCTAATTGGCTGTCTAATGAAATTTTGTCTGCCTGATTCCTGAAGGACATTCTAACTGATTTAACTATCCAACTCCATTAAACCAAACTATTTCCACACAATTGTTACTCGAATAAAAGGCTAATTTTCTGTTATCAAAAGGTGTTCGTATAATATTGTAGGTCTATAATAACATAATGAATTTTAACCTTACGAAATAACGAACCAATAAGAGGTTCCGAATTATCACATTTTACCAATCATCCAAATTGTATAGTATGTATACGTTCTAAATTTTATTCTCTCTCGTGTCTCTTCGTCTCTCCCGTCAAAGAGCGAGTGTGAACAGTTTTATTTTCTGTTAGGCCTACCTTTTTTCTCTTTGGAGCAGCATAGATGGAAAAATATAAAATCTTTAGAAAATGACGTATGGGTTAAAATGGTTTACTTGTTGAGAAGGAAAACGTGTTTAGCATTATAATGGATTGCTACAGAAGCCCTCCCGAATTTGAGCTAAATTGGAACCGGAGGTACCAACTTTAGTTCAAACTTATAAGGAGATAAAAACTGTAAGACACAAAATCGTAACACATGTCGTCAGTGGCGTACGCAGGATTTTCTCAAGGGGGGGGGGCCATTGAGAGTAGCGTAGCCAGGAATTTTGAAAGGGGGGTTTTGACGACCGGCGGGCGAAGCCCGACGGCGTTTTTGCTTAAGACGACACCCAGCGGCGGGGGGTCTGGGGGGCCTCCTGCACAAAATTTTGAAAAATTACTTTGAACTTGGTGCATTCTGAGAGCATTTTCAACAAAAATGTGGGTATGAATATTCCTGTAAAATGGTGCTGTCAGGTGGCATAGCAAAAGGATAAGATCATGTTTTCTTCGGCATTTTTCGGAAATAAAGCTAAGTCTCTATGTTTTCTTGTTGCTAATTCCTGGCTGAGATGTTTGAATGTTTGGTATTGGCAAAACTCGCTATTTTAATGCAGTTTTGTTTAAAATTAGGCTAGTTTTTTTAAACTGAAAGCATCATTCCTAAGCATAAAGAGACTGAAAGCATCATTCTCAATATTGTGACGTCACACGCGTGCCAAGTGGGGTTGTAACCCCCCCCCCCCTTGGCTACGCCACTGGCCATTGATATCCCAGATGTCTTCATGATATCCCAGTATGGTTTTACTTTAGACTATATCCATTTCTCTCTCACTAATCACTGTAATAGGCTTACAGAACACTATGCTACATTGGCATACCTGGGGTGGGGTAGGTGGAGTGGGCTATGCATTTCGTATTGGCTTAGTCTATAAAACAACATTGTTACAGTAATTGCTTTGACAGAGCAATGCAAAACAAATTAAATGCCTTAATCTACGTCGTTAACTACTAAAACATTTTTAAGGGGGGGGGGGGCATGGCCCAATGGCCCCCCTCCAGTGCTGTGTTAAACCCTTTGTGGGCCCCGGGACCAGAATAATTTTGGGCCATCTATCGTCAAGCAGACCTATAGTATTGTGTATACTTTCACTGCACTGATATGGAAATGTGGTTCACTTCAATAGAGTTTCTCACCAGTTTAGAAAACAACACAAGTGTAAGTAACCGCAAACACAGATCTATCATTTCTTAGCTACACCTTTGCTCGGAATGAAAGCCAAAAGTGTTAACAATTTCTAATAAAAAAAATACTGACAATGGAGTATAGTCACGATGCAGTAGTACCACCGTACCGCGCAGAATTTTGACTAGTTTGAACTTTGCGTCGCGGTACCGGGATAAAATCTGAGAATAAAACCAAAACTGAAGAAATTATTAATTTTCATTCAGATTTGGTCATCTGGTCTGGTAACATTATTGTTTTTCACCATTTTTATGGTTTACCTGGCAACACTACTTGTTCAGTCAACCAAGGTAAAAACATTATGATTGTGATTGTAAATTTTAATTTGTAAACAAAAACAGTGTCAAGAGTTTTGAGAATCAGGTGTTCAATTATTTTTCTTCAACATTATTTCATTCCAAGGCAAAGCTTTCATAATTTTATGCAGGCATTCAAGTTAATTAAAGTTTTTAGGGTATGGTAGCCTTGGTTAGTGTCAAGAATAAACACTTAAACAGGTCGTTTGTGAAAGAATGATTTTTATTTTGGATCAAAGCAATTTCAGTGGACTACCATACAACATTTGATATGTCAGGCCTATAAAGTATTTGAAGATAAGACAAATTACATGTGCATATATTCAGAAAAAAGTAAATACAGAAGAAAGTTTCTGCTAAAAGTATCCAGCATTCAATAAAAAGCAACTCAGATGAGCTATAAAAGGTGGATAACAAGTGGTGCAAGTTCCTCAATTGCCTAAATAGGCCCTAAATTTTTTCCAAAATTTGCTTTTGTTTAATAGATTCCCTTGCATTTGATGTGCACTTGCACAAGTGCACTCTTCATGGTGCAGACTGCAGAGGCAGTATGACATTTCGAGATGTTTTGTGTTGTAGTGTACGGGAAGACATGTGCAGTGCGGCAGCGGAAAGGTTTTTTCTGCTCGTGACATCACTAGTCAAGGATATTTATAATTACCGGTACGGTATTGTAAATGTTAGATGAAATGATAAATCATAAAATAAATTGAATATATAGGTATGTGAATTCACAAAGGACCCAACTCCTTTTTTTTTCATTTAACTTTTTGTGCTTTCCGATTTCTTTCAATCAAAAGAAATTGAATACCGGTATGTTAATTCAAAAAGGGCCCTCTAGTATTTTTTTCATTTCACTATTTGTGCTTTCCAATTTCTTTCAATGTCTTGTAAATTATACTAAAAAAACAGCCAAATTTTTCAAACATATTGGTAAACACATAAAAAATACCCTATCAATATTTCCATTTATTTTGAAATGGGCCCAACTACATCAATTACACTTCAACTTCTGAATAGTTTCTCCACAGCATCTTCACCGAGTGAACTTATTAGGTATGATGCTTCTTACCAGTAAGCATAAAATCATCATCGAAGTTTCACCACAAAAGTAAATGACCAAAATAATTAAAACGGTTGTGCAAAAACACTTTGTGGCAACTGGGCCCTTCTTGAATTCAATATTCAATTGCATCCCACCTGTTTTTTGCAGATCATGTTACCGGAACTAACGTTATCGCATTTTAACTTTCTTTTAAGATAGTAATGGTGTTTTAAGAGATGTTTCAATGTAGTAAGGGCCCAAATTTGAGATGTTTTAGTATAATAAGACCTAAATCATCTTTATAATAGACAAGTACACGCAGTAAACTTTAGAAAATCAAAAAAAACTTCACTGAAACGCAAATGTCTGTAATTTGTGGGCCCCCTGAGATGGTGGGCCCGGGGGCCGGGCCCCCATTGGCCCTCCCCTTAACACAGCACTGCCCCCCCTGCGTACGCCACTGCATGTCGTACAAAATAGGTACCGTAGGCCTATGTTGAGTGTTTGTGATAATAATGTGGTGTTGCGTTTGAGGTATCGTGTCTCGACGTGAATCTGCGTTGTTCTACCACAGGGGTGGGCAAACTACTGCCTGCGAGACGCATGCGGCCCACCAATGGGTTTCATGCGCCCATCAAGGTCAAGCCATACTCACGTTATTTTGAGACAAAATGTTAGTAAACTTGAAACAAAAGTTACCACGCAACGCCAAATAATATAGTCATTTCATTATACTATTATAAGTTATATATAGTGTTTATTATATGTATGTGTTCAGGGCCCACAAGAAGGGGGGGACAACCGGTGCATTGCACCGGGGCCCGGTGAGTTCAAGGGGGCCCGACAAAATGTCTAAATTCACGCAATAAAAAAATTGATTTCAACGATTTTGCATAAAATATTGTTTTTATATTGGTTCCGTATGTCGAACGGGCCTCCTTATGGGTAGCCTAGGCTATGCCCTTTTTTAAAATTACAGAATTTTCAATTTTTTGAGTTTAGGGGGGCTCGACAAAATGTTTAAATTTGCGTGCTCAGGTTGATTTTGCATAAAATATTGTTTTTTATATGAGGCATTCCATTATAATTCAACAAATTTTAGAAAGAAATGTAACCACTAGGTTTCAAAAGGTGTTGGTTTGGATATATTTTGTTGTGTTCAAAATTTGGACTTGGGCAAAAAAAAAATTTTGATAATCAGACAAGTGGTTTTTGAGATATCGTGTTTTGAAATTTTGTGGCTGTCACTAGGTGGCGCTGTTGATGTTCCCAATGTTTTTTGATTTTAGGGTTATATTTGGGGTAGAAAGTTGGTTGAAGTGTCTATTCCACCATTTTTCATAATGAAGAATTCAAAAATGGTCTCAATTTTAGTCTAAGAGCATTAGCTAAGGAGTTATGGGGCATTTAAAAAAATTTGGGGGACCAAATGCCAAGCCTCAAATTGTCATGTGGGTAACGAGATATCCCAAAAAAAAATTCTGTTCTTGAAAGTTTCTTGCATATACTTCATGATAGTATAATATTTTTTATGAGACTTTTGTCCTTTTTGCACAATGCAACCTTATATCAAAATCTATTAATGCAATATTTGAATGATGCTTGCTTATGACGTCACAGTAACAAATTACAGATTTCTCCAAAAAACTTTTTTTTGTTGTGAAAATTGCCCGGGAAAACAAAATTTGACTGCAATTTTGAAACAAGGGCTGGTTTTCCTGAGCAATTTTCACTATGAAAAAAGTTTTTTGGGAAAGTCTGTAATTTGCTATTGTGACATCATAAGCACACATCATTCAAATATTGCATTAATAGATCATATAACTTCTCATGCAAGTCTTTGATAAAAGGTTGCATTGTGCAAAAAGGACAAAAGTCTCATAAATAAACAGTATATTATCATGAAGTATACGCAAGAAACTTTAAAGAACAAAAAAAAAATTTGGGATATCTTGTTACCCACATGACAATTTGGGGGTTGGCATTTGGTCCCCCAATTTTTTTTAAATGCCACACAACTCCTTAGCTAATTCTTGTAGACTAAAATTGACATCATTTTTGAATTCTGCCTCATGAAAAATGGTAAAATAGACACTTCAACCGACTTTCTACCTCAAATATCACCCTAAAATCAAAAAACATTGGGAACATCAACAGCGCCACCTAGTGACAGTCACAAAACTTCAGAACGCAATATCTCGAAAACCGCTTGTCCGATTTTCAAAATTTTTTTTTTGCCGAGATGCATTTTTTGCATACTATGACATATGCTTTAGTCATCAAAATTGAAGACTTAGTGGTTATTTGGATTTGTTGAATTATAATGGAATGCCTCATATATGAATATTAGTTTTGTATTTTGAATGGGCCCCTCATGGGTATGCCCTTTTTTAGAACAATATTTTCATTTTTTGGTTTCAGGGGGCCAATAAAATGTTTAAATTTGCTTGTTAAGGTCAATTTTGCATAAAATTTTTTTAATATTTTGAAGTTGGCATTTCTTATATGAAGTTGGTATTTCTTATATTGAAGTTGGTATTTCTTAATGTCATGAACAATAGCAATGTATTCATCCTAAGTTTTCTGCCCTAGTCTCTGCAGATTTCAAGGTCAGAAATGGTATTGTATGTTAATGTAAAGCCGTAAGCACACATATGCAATGCTATGTCAGCCATGTTGGCAGTGGCGTAGCCAAGGGGGGGGTTTGGGGGTTACAACCCCCCTTTGGCACGCGTGTGACGTCATGATATTGAGAATGATGCTTTCAGTCTAATAAAAAATTGCCTAGTTTTAAACAAAATTGCATTAAAAGAGCGAGTTTTGCCAATACCAAACATTCAAACATCTCAGCTAGGAATTAGCAACAAGAAAATTTACAGGAATATTCGTACCCACATTTTTGTTGAAAATGCTCTCAGAATGCACCAAATTCAACGTAATTTTTCAAAATTTTGTGGGGGAGGCCCCCCCAGACCCCCCGCCGCTGGGTGGTCAAAACCCCCCTTTTCAAAATTCCTGGCTACGCTACTGCATGTCGGATAGTATTGCAATTTTTATCTTCAAAATGGCTGATTTTACCCACATTGTTGCCATGGTTATAATCAGCTGTTGCCAGAGTTAGGAAGGGTTAGAGTTAGGAAAGGTTAGGGTTTTGATCTTTGCTCAAGACTAAAAAAAATATCCAAAATACAAGTTTTTGTTTTCAACAGCTATAAACTTTTCCTCAAATTAGGGCAGAATTCCATATCTGACAACGCTATTGAGGCTAATTTTACAATATGTAGTGTTTTAGCATTTCATAGAATTTTATCTTTGTGTATAACTAGCAGTGACGATCGGTGAGGGAAAGCAAGGAAAGCAGTGCTTACCTGAGCGAAAACTATGCAAAATATAATGACTGAATTCTAGGTTTAACTTGTTATTATTTTTATCACGTCTATTTTAACTTGAAAATTACTGTGTTCGTGACTGGAATTACTCGTAACGCTTGTGAGTAGTCTAAGACTAAGTTCTCACCAAACCGCATGTCTTGCCTATAAATGCCAATTAACGCAAACGCTCCTGTCAGAAACAACCACTGAGGCTCCAGGGAAAGCAACTATCAAAGTTGCAAAGTTGCTTTCCGCACGTTCAAAAACGTCAAAAAACGCCTTCGTTTTATCCAATCCTCACTCGTTTTGCAAAACGTCACCAGCTGCTTAGCCAATCAGATGTGTTATGGTTAGAGTTGCTTTCCCAGTGACGTCAATGCGTACATTCGCTAGACTAACTCGTCAGAACGGTCTCTCGTCACGGTACAGAGCACAGGATCATAAAGGCGAAAAGATTGTTGCTGTTTTTTGATGTCTCCTCGCCATGTACTTTAGCCTACTACCTTTCATAGTCATGCCTTTGCCCTTTTTACAGCGTTGATATAACGTTACTTCGCCAATGAACGTTCAGGTGCGGATGCAATATTTAGTTTGTTAAGCTTCTATACGCAGGAGGCAAACTTATCCAGCTTTTTGTACAAATTGCTTGCGGTTGTAATGTTTAGGCCTAAGTGTTAGTTTTTGTAGTGTAGGCCTAACTGAATATCTGAGAATGAACATTAATGACGAATTAAATATTTAGACAACTATTATTCCATGTCCAACACTGGATTTTGTTCCTGCAACGTTAAAATTAAGATTGTTCATGACTTCTAAGCATTAGGCTAAATGGATGTATGATCACGACATAGGCGAAGTACAATTTGACAGATTTTTATTTTTGATTTGTTTTGGAAATGTTCTCAGAGCGCACCAAATTGGAAGTGTTTTTCAAAAATTTCTGGAGGAGGCCCACCAGACCCTCCGCTGGAAGTGTTGCCTTCGGGCTTCGCCCGACGGTTACGCCCTTTGTGCCTACTACCTTGTTGCAGCATATTTCCAAGTTGCTTTCCCAACGGTTTAAGCCACCGAACGTCACTGATAACTAGTGTGTATCTGTGAATTTAAAGTTATATTTACAATAGTGCATTGTTTGTGAAATAATGGAGTGTTAATACTTTAACCTAATTTATCCTTTGTAAGAACGCGCACCGCAAATTTTGCTTGTAATTGGTTAGATATCACGCGACATGTCGCGCTGGGGGCCCGGCAGGGCTCTTGGAGGCCCTGTATGTGTTTATGTATATTCTAAAGAATTTTTCTTTCTTTTTCAGGTATAATGTAGCCTACTATTTAGTTTAATATACAATCTCAGACTAGCTTTTATTATCTGACAAAAGTTACCCAAAATGAGTTGTTCGAAGCTATCTAAAAAGCGAAAAATTGAAGACTATTGCCGTGCTTTTAACAAAGAGTGGACTGAAAGGTATTTCTTTACTGACATTGGAGTTAAAGCTGTAGCCTATGTTTGATTTGTCATGAAACACTTTCTGTATTCAAGGAATACAATCTGAAACGGAACTTTCAAACCAAGCACGCTTAACTTTAGAGACAATTTATCAAAGAGTATCAAAACGACAATTTATCAAATGTCTGAGTTTGTGCCATGTAGAAGAGTCCACCCCAAAGAAAGATTCATTGTTTTGTTTGTGAGCACCGTTGCAAGCCGTAGTTGGCATTCATTGTTTGTCTGACTCTTTCTGTTGAAGAGCAAACTATGCCGATTGGCTTGATGAAAATGTGACCTTGTCTTGCTTTTTTTGTTAGAGATCGCAGCCATCATAGAGATCATTGACGTCATCACAGTATTCGTTGGCTTTTGCATTCGTTGTGAGGCGCTAGAGAGACGAGTAAGGTGGCCCTGAAGCACTTTTTTCGTATCAGGCTGCAGGGACTCAGAACACACGTGTTTCTGTTGTTGCTATTTGCTAATAATGCAAGATTTCTGAAAAAGGCAAAACAAATTTAATTACAAGTCCAACTTAAAAATATCTATTGACTTGGTTTGTAAGCCGACCTAATTTTGACCGAAGCGTGATTTTGACCCGGGCGCGTAACCACTGAACTAACGGGCGGACTATAGTTATAGTCATCGAGTCAGTTGCTCCTTTTATTTTGGCTTTGATATCATCGCATCACTTTAACAAACTGATAAATGTCAAATTTCAGGGCCATAGAAAGATACAAAACCTATTTCTGAAAGTTTTCTTGGTGTTAAGCACATAATAATGCTAACTTTTACTTGAATTAATTTCTATTTGAACAAGCTGAAGATGCTATTATGATAGCGCAATCGATTCGAAATTATGCTAAAAGGATGTTGTGCAAATGCCAGCATTCAATAAATGCAAAATAGCAGTAGGCTACCTACGGTAGCCTAGCTAGTTTTAGTCATTTCTATCTTTTTTAAACTTTAGGTTTTCTAAAAATTGAATGAGATTGTTCACCAGGTATTTAGTAAAATTTAGTTAAATAACTCAATATGTTCTTTCGGTGCAAAGCAGACTATCGCCTTACATATTTTGTGATTTTAGCTCTAAGCTTAGTTTCCACCAGAAGAAGGAATCATGTTAACTTATTTAAGTTTTGTGTTGATATGGTTTATTTGCATCAGACCAATAGAATAGCTTCAGATATAAATAGACTTTCTTACACCTTGCGTAAGACAATTCCATACGTTTCATTATCTGCTTAACTGTGCAAGTGTGCATAAAGAATAGCACCGCTCTCAAGGCAGTGCGGCGCTGCGAAGCGGACTCATCAATACTCAAACGGAGAGAGTAATCTACCACTTTCTGTCTGTCAGGTGAAGCAAAGACTTGCGAGCAAAGGAAAAAATTGCCCACCTCAAAATATTTTAAATAAACATTTCACACTTTGTCGTAGCATCATTTGATAAAGTTTTACTGCTGATTTAAGCTGAAATTTTCATGTAGTCTATATTTTTAAAATTTTATGGAGGCTTCTCCAGACCGCTTTCTGGATGCTTCGCCCTTGCCGACTTATTACGGCCCTCACTGACATCTGCAATAAATCTTATTTGCCTCAACTTTTGTGCTGGCTACGGCCCTGCAATCTACATTTTGAGATCTTTATTTTTTGATTAAATTAACCAGGCGTTCCAACCATTTTGCTCCTAAACAAAGCTTTCTATTCAAATTTACAAAGTCAAGATTAAGTTAACCTGCAATTCAAAATCCATTTTTTGCGCAATAAACTCTTAAAAGGCCAATAATCTATAAAATAGTCTACTTATTACAGTGTAAACCTATCAGGCTGTAACAGTACTTCATCTTCATCTATAGGCAGCGTATTATGATGAATCGTTTTTACAACTTGGAAGTTCAACTGACAAATATTCTTAGAAGTATCGAACGACTATGCAGTCATCGAGTCAGCCAGTAGCGCATCCATAGTGCACTTGGTCACGCCCCCCTCCAAAAAAAAAAAACGAAAAAAACATGCCGTTTTTTTGGTTTTTGCAACATATTCTTGCTCTGAGTGATAGTTTGACTGAATGACATCTAGATATCATATCTATAGGCCCACATGTTTATCTCAAAAAGGCCTTATTAAAAGTTTTCTTTTTCATGTAGGCTAAATTCCTTGACCCTTCAACAATTTTGAAAAAAAAGTTAAGCACGGCGAGGCATCTTGTATTAGATATAAATGCTTTGGTCTTGTTTTTACTCTTATGCAAGTTACTTAAGTATTATTATTTGTTGAGCTGCAAAACTTTACCACTGATTGTTATTGGCGGTGTTATTTGCCTTAGGCTACTAACAAAAAAAGTAGTTAATACCTAGCTTAATTTTAAGGGTAAGGGTACAGAATCACTTTAAACAGTTTTCCCATATTGTGTAACAAGTCACCCCAATACTGGGGTAAGTTGCTACAACTGTCTCATTGATAAATGCATCCGAACATTTTTTTATTATATTTCAAACTTTTGAAGTTACCATTATAACAACTGGGCATGTGGTAAGGTTACATACAATTTTCAGCAACATAGTGCAAATATTAAAAGAAGACAATTACAGACTATATAGAAGACTATAATACAAATATTGAAAGAAAACTATTAGATTTAGCCTATTGAATACAGTAACAACCCTCCCCGGCCTCTCCTACATCTTGCCCCTGTCAAGCATTTAGTATATTCGTTTTTCAGGCATCCAGGCCGGATAGCGACTGTCAAAACAGCGACTGTCATAATGGCGACTTCATAATAGCGACGTAATGAAGTGAGCGACGTTCCAAACAGCGATTGTATAAATGCCGACTGCATTAAAACAGCGACTGTTATGATAGCGACTTAACACTTTAAGTGCCATAAAAATGCCCCATCTGGCACCTATGTGGCATATTTTTGAATTTTATTTATTGTAGGCACCAAATTTGAACACAACTAGTTTTCAATTTAGCTATAGCGAGAAGTTTTTGGATTTATATCATGCCAGTCAGCAGGTTTTGACTTGGAGGCCAAATTGGGTGGTTCTGTAAGGCGCCAGCTTGACAATACAAGGCAAAGACCTGACTCAGCGACAAAGCTACTACAAGGCAGAGACCTGACTCAGCGAATGAAAAGATACGTGACAATGAACACACGAATCACTGTTGTACAGCAAAATCGAGGCCAGTATGATCTGCGGCAGTTCCTTCGAGCCCTTGCTCACAATTTAGAAATAAACGTGGCTTGATTTTTATTGCAAGACTTTAGGTTGTTTTAAAGTCCCTTTTGGTTTCAATCTTTTTCTAGACCCTGAATTTTATTGCAAGGCTTGACGACTTTCTGTTGTTTGGCTTGACTAGCCTATTTCTTTTTAAATCATGTGACTTCTATGGATAGTCCACATAAAATGTTGTTTTAAAGTCCCTTTTGGTTTCAATCTTTCACTACGCAGTGTTTGCCTATTTGTGCGTGCATACGTGTGTAGAGAGGTGTGGGGGATGGAAGGTATGTGTGGAGGGGGTGAAAGAGTGCGTGTGCGCGTAAGCCTTGGATTGTCCGCCCCGATAGCTCAGTGGTCACGCGCCGGGCTCAAGATCACACGGCGCTGGTTCGACTCTCGGGGTGTGCGTTTGAGCAACGCATTTCAGGACTGCTCTCCATTCAGCGGCACCTAGTGAATGGAATAATTTCTCGGCAACAAGACTTCAACAATCGGAAAACTTCACTCTGCCAATCTCGGTAACCGGCCCTGCGTCAAGTGCCTCTACAAGTATGCGAACAAGTACCAGGAATAACCTATCAAGGCTTTGTCAGTCCGAGGATAAAGATTCAAAACCAAACCAAACCAACCAAAGTGAGGTCGCTGTTGTGGCAGTCGCTGTTTTTGATGAATCGCTGTCGTGTAGTCGCTCTATTGACAGTCGCTGTTTTAAATGAATCGCTGTCGTGTGGTCGCTTTATTGACAGTCGCTGTTCTGACAGTCGCTATTTGGAACCCGAGCCGTTTTTCAATGTAAATAACTGTTTTAAAAAGTGAAAAAAGGGGCGTTCTTCCCGGCTATCAGCACAAGGCTAAGCACTCAGTAGTACAGCGAGCAGTTGTGATTCGCTAACGGTGTAGCTTCCACGTTAGCCATTCAGACCATCCAATCAACTATAATTTTAATAACTATAATTAATAAAAAGATTTTGCAAAAACTAGATGTAGCCTACAGCCAAAAAAGTTTACAATTTTGTTTCTTTTATCATGCTAAAATTCGTGTTACGGCTTGGTTTTCGCTTATTTTCGTTTTATTTTCAATTATGCTATTTTTTTATTAAGAATTTCATTAAGGCCAGAGAACTTTGACATTCTCAATTAATATAAATAATGAAGTAAATTAACATAGTTAAATCAACGTAGAGTCTATTAAATTGCATATTTGCCATTGAGTTACGACTTAATGCATTCGTATCCTGTGGAAATCGGATTGACGTAATTAAAAAAAGATATATCGAATTTTATTAACATAATCGCTATTAGAGAAATCGACAATTATTTCGTGTTACAATGAACAAAAATCATAAATTTGGTAGAAATTTCAACCATTGATCTCAACTCAGGCAAAAATTTTACTTCTTCATTTCAGATATGTGAACAAAAATCATAAATTTGGTAGAAATTTCAACCATTGATCTCAACTCAGGCAAAAATTTTACTTCTTCATTTCAGATATGTGAATTAAAAGAAGGGCCTGTAGGTAACTGTAGACCTACTCTGACTTTAATAAAACTGTATATAATTCGAGTTCAGTGGATCTTGCCTTTCCCGAAAAGCAGTAAGGCTGAAAAATTAAAAAAAGTTTCTGCAATCTGCTGCAAGGAATATTACTACAGCCTACAGTGGGGCAGTGCCGGTCTTTGGGGTGTGCGAACCGTGCGATCGCACAGGGCCCGCAAATTAGGGGGCCCGCAATTTGCTCAGAAAATGCAGTAATTTTTGTCATTTGCAATGGAAAAATTCAACAAGTGAATTCAACGAAGGAATTAGCAATAAGAAAACATAGAAAAACAACCTATTTCGTCCCCTGAACATTTCGTACCCTGACAAGATCGAGAAAAAGAACAACTTTTAGCCGAAATCGCTGATCGGAGTTGCCGCAAACATTTCAAATTTCTCTCGATCTTTTCAGGGGACGAAATAGGTCGAAATTCGATTTTGTTGACAGCGGACAAACGTGTCCAGTCTGAGCAGCTATCTCGGCGGACACACGAGATTTAACTTCGATTGTCATGCTTAATCACTTTATGTTGATAATTCTTCACTCTGAAAGGCCTTCATTGAACCACCGAAGAGTCAAAGCGTCCTGTAGCTGCCCAATACACAACATAACTGATTAACTTCCCCCCAACGAGATTGTGTGGCTTCTTGCGTCACAATGCTCTGCGCAGGAGTAAGAATACTTCTGCAGTAACGTTACTGTTTTCTGCTGTGCAAAGTTTCACTAGGCTTTTATCCTTAGGTTTATTTTTGTGTGTCATGTGAGCGAAAGTGATGGAGAGCAAGTACTGTAGGTTCATCGTATTCATTCTCACTTATAAAATTTTTCCTGGGCCTTTTCTTTCTTACTGTAATACCAAATCTTAGCCTACTCGTATAATTTAATTTTGTAACCAACCTTGCCTTATCAATATTACTCGGAGATCAAAGCCAGACATTGTGATGCAACACTTGAACGTAGAAATAGGTACGGTACTCCCAACCATTCTTAGCGAAGAATTCACCGTTACAATGCTGATTTAATGTCATCAAACGTATTATTAAACGTAGTATTCATCAATTCATCAAACGTAGTATTAACATTTTCTAGATGCGCTCTAGAATGTACTGGAAATTATATTCTCTCAACAATTGTTCGTGCTATGCAATCACGTCAGGGTTAGAAATGTTTAAGGATTCAACCTATTTCGTACCAGGGTTAGGGTACGAAATCGGGGTCCGAATTGTTCAGGGGACGAAATAGGTTGCATCCAGACTCAACATAGAGACATAGCTTTATTTCCGAAAAATGCTAAAGAAAACATGATCTTATCCTTTTGCTATGCCACCGGACAGCACCATTTTACAGTAATATTCATACCCAAATTTTTGTTGAACATACTCTCAGAATGCCCCAAATTCAAAGTAATTTTTCAAATTTTTCTGGTGGGCACCCCCCAGACCCTCTGCCGCTAGTGGTCGCCTTCGGCAAACACACCGCCAGGCTTCGCCCGCCGACCGTCAAACCACCCCTTTTCCCTTTCAAAATACCTAGGTTCGCTACTGAATTGGATCATTGTCATTGGGGCCCGCAAAGTATATTCTGCACAGGGCCCGAAATACCCTAAGACCGGTACTGAGTGGGGTAATATTTTTCTACTTTTGGACTTTCTCTGCCCAGAGTTAAATAGAAGGTTTAGCAATCGTCTTTCTCTTGCACTTGGCGTGTGCTTATGACGTTTTTTTTATGCGTCACACTTGAAGCCGCACTTCACTGCGGGTGCGGATATTTACAAAAAGTGATCTTTTTTGTGGTGTAGTTATCTTTATCTGTGTGTGGTTAGTTTTTTACATATTATTTGTGTTAGATCTCTCCAGATAGTTTGGTAGTTTGGTAAGCTATTCATTTGTCGTATTTAACATAAACCTTAGGATGTCATTTTGTATCATGAACATTCTTACTATACCTATGCTTTATCAGCTTTGCGGGTATATATTTTTTTATTTTAATAAATCGTTGCCACTTTCGACTTTCACTCCAGGAAAAGATATAACTTGACACACCTGTGATAACGGTAGCCTAAGTTACGGGTGTGTTGTATTCTAATTTTGTCACCAAACGTTGTCCAGGAGCAGGGGCGCCGGAAGCGGGGGGGCAGGGGGGGCGGATGCCCCCTCTGCCCTTAATTTTTTTGCAGATGGAGGGGCAGGGGGGGCAATGGTGCCCTTTCAATGTCATGTAAACTACTGCACATTTTGCAATATAACAATTTCTTCTATTCGCTTTTAGCCTAATTATAATCTTTCATTTTTGTCTCAAAATAATATTTACGGCACAAAATTTTGCAACACGGTACAGGCCTTAAAACTCGTTTTTTTTTCGGCAGCCATCGTGGCCTACCGGGAGCTCCTTCTTGGCGGCCAAATCTGCGTGCTTGGAGGCCAAAATACAAAATAACGATGGCACAAGTAAATAGAATTAAACTTGCAACAATGCTAAAATGATCACATTAGCGTTGTTGAAGTCTGGGCTTGGGCGACGTCCTACAATAGAATCATTGCACCACGCAATAACTGCTTTATCGGGATTGTAATCCAGTACTGCGGGACCATCTAACGACACTCGCACGAGTGCCTCACTGGCTTAGCTAGGGCGGGGCGAGGGGGGCGGACCGCCCCGGGCGGCACTTTCAGACTACGATTTTTGATTTTGATTATAATCTGATAAAAAAACGCATTTCATTTTCACATGCTTTTTCTTGAAGGGGCGGAAAAATCTGAATCCGCCTCGGGCGGCACATTCCGGCACATTCCCTAGCTACGCCACTGGAGTGTCTCCAATGTGGCTGATTTTAAAGGTTCGCCACTACCCTAAAATTCTTTTTAGCTACGAAAAACAACGTTCAGCATGTGTTGACGATGACGGCAAGGTAATAAAATAAGTATTTCAATGATGTGAAGGACATTACTAAAAGAAGCATAATTTTTGCATAACATGATCAAAAAAATATTTTCCCCTCGGATGTCAACTAATCTAGTTCTTCTTTTTAACAACGATTCAATGTCTGACAACATCGAATCGACATAAAAACGACAATATTGTCAGCCAATTTGCATTCATCAAATGCTGGCATTTGCACAACAATCTAACCTCTTAGTGTAATTTATTAAGTTAAGAATCGATTTCGCTATAGTAATAGCATCTTCAGCTTATTCAAATAGAATCTGTCAGCCGACGTAAATTAGCACTTCGGATTAAGACTTTGTTAAAATAAGCGTCGGGAATTACAAACAAGACTTACAGCGCTGGTGATCGCAGATGGATATATTCCATCAATAACAAATATTCCCGCACAATGCAACAGTGGCGATTATGACGCGCTAACCTAATTTTGCGTCACTCTTTGATACTACATGTTTTCGACAGTTAATCCACAATCATTCTATTGCAAAATTAAATAATTGGTTAGAAAAGACTGGCGGCCAAACTTGGCCGATTGAGGAGGTAGCACCGGCTGTCGTTCAAGCACTACTTAGCGGCCATGGCCGCAGGCTGCTTTAAGGCTTGACAGTAGGTTACATCATTATAACATAGCATGATGCCCTTCTTTGTATACCGGACACTTGTAGGCTATCATTACTCAATACATAGTGAGCTGATAGATTAGCATTATCGCTATATCTTATCTTAAAACTTGAAAAAAAATTGGCCTTTTAGTAAACAAAAGTGCCCTTTTTTGGTAATCTTGCCCCCCCAGTCAAAAATCGTTCCGGCGCCCCTGTCCAGGAGTCTACTGAAGAAAATCTCTCTTTTCATATCGAAGCAAAGCAAAATACTGTAGACTGCATTTTCATAGATCTACTTGGTATCACTGCGCTGTTAAGCAGTGGCGTAGCGTGATCATGTTTTTGAGAGTTCACGTTTTCAATAAACTTTAAAGCAGTCTACTTGTATTTGAAAAAAAAAAAAGCAAGCAGTGGAGCTGATTCGATTGATCGGCACCCTGGGCTTTTTAAATACAAAAATAGACTAAAGTTTTAGGGAACACCCAAAAAAATGTCAATACGCTACTGCTAATAAGGGGTCCGAAATTTATCTAGCCCTAGGGTTCACAGGCGTCTTTTACGTAGCCATTTGCAACCTGTGAGGTCAATGAGGTAAACCGACTGCTGACGTCAGCTTAAACCATTCACTACTGTAAGTCAGTTAGACATCTACTGTATTCTTATAGAAAGTTGCGTCATTATCACAACGTATAAGAGAGCGTTCTTATTCATACAGTTTCATTTTAATGTGGTTAGTCACGTTCCATACCCCAGCCAGTAAATCGTTTTTCTCAAATAACAGCTTTTTCAGTTTAGGCAGGTTTTATTGAGATAGTCATTTAGAAAAATGTTTAGCAAAATAAAATCATTGCTTGTCATATTGACGTAGGTGATGTTAGGCTATTTGCTTTGCTTTAAATTGTCTTGTCAAGTATTTCTTACGTGTTATAAGTTTATACTTTTTAACAAGACATACAGAAAAAAACAACAACAAACAACTCAATATTGTATTAGAATCGTAAAAATTGTAAGAATCCCTTTAATCGGATAAATATTAATCAGTAGCCTAACCACTCTCTGTGCTTTGTCGAAGTGAGCTTTTTTCTCATTCAATTACGCGATTTAGCCTACCAACTCCAGAAATAGTTGGTGTTGAGTTTTTTGTGAGAAACATAACTAGGCTGTTGATCACACCACACTATACAGTGCAGTCTTTTTTTTCTTGCGTGAGTGATTTCAGCAAGGTGTTATAAACAGGGCCATTTTCAGAGAATAATCTGCACCCGGTGCCAAAGTGGACCCCAAAACTTGCGAGTGCAACATACTTCAACAACAAAAAAATATATAGACAGGAAAAAAGTGGAGGGACGCAGAGTTTGTTTTTTAACAAACCAAGAGGCTGGGATAGCTGCAAAATTATCACTTCAAAATAACAAGTTAACTCCAACTATTGTCGAGTTGTGGAACGTTTTCTTTCAGAAGATTTTTGGTTCTTGAAACCATCTCGTGTCTAAAGGTATATCTGAAAGCACCCCTGCCAATGCTCACGGCTAGTGACTGTCAATATCCACGACCACGACCTGAGTCGACACGTTGTGGTCGTGTGGAGGCTTGTGAGCACCAAGGAATCTGTCAGGCAAACAAGATCATGGAACTCCCATGCTTGATTTGACTACAGATGATCTGCCAGACGAAGATAGACCCAACCCCGGCATTACACCAAAGCTTATACATATATACTGTTGGTCACAGCGGTAAACCATAATCTCTTCGTGGGAAAATTTTAACATAAAGTTCCCGAATCCGTTCGTCTGTATATAATGACCGAAGAAACACACACTTGAACTTCTTTTCAAACAGTGTATTTCTGTAAAATTAGCCCGCGGCTATCGAAATGGGGATGCAATGCCTACACCTCTAAAACTGTCACTACGATACAGATTACTTGGATAAAAGACGGAGAATTTGTCCAGCTAGCAAGCACCAAATAAACCAGTTAAATGTGCGACCGACTTCCAACAAACAACTTCGAGAATGAATCAGAAAAATTTGTGATAACTCAAAGGCACAATGTTTAAACCGGTTTCAACAGGTTTGACACGAGTCTTACGGACGATGGTGCAATTTTGGCTCATGTTTTAGGAATTTCCATGACGTAATATTCAGTAGACCCGAACGGTTTCTACATGACGTTTGACCAGGCGAACAACCGTCTGGAACATAGCGGCCCCTAGTTATGACAGTCTGACATGGCATAACTAAAAAAGAATTGACGACAATTGTGAGCCAATGAATAAAAACATGATACACAAATTGTTTGAATCACTCACGTTTAAGTTAATACGCAAATACAAAGGGCATGCAAAGAATGAACAGCAATAAGAACACGACGATACATGAAATTGGTACCATAGGTATTAGGTACACGCAAAAATGATGCTATATACAATGGTTGCGATAATAACCGACTGTTCTGGGCTCAGACAAGTGTCGGCCACCGCAGACAAAACCAGGCTCAAACCCTAACACTTAGGTGTTCTTTACGGGGGCGAGGCACGAAATATCCCTCAACACATAGTCTACTTTCACTTTCCCCGTACTCTCATCATAGTTGCAGACGGCAACTTTAGCTCTACGAACCACAGGCTTCCCTTTCCTAATTTGTGGAACTACCTCATGCACCCTCCCAAGTTGATACTTCCCACGTTTACCAATGTCCTGTAGAGAACCTACCACTACAAGTTGACCAGGCTCCAAATTCTCGGCCATTTTTAGCCATTTTTTCCGGCCCTGAAGACCTGGCAAGTAAAAATCGATCCATTTACTCCAAAACTGATGAGAAAGTGACAAATTGAACGGATAATCCCTTCTTAATTGGTCACGATCATGTGGTTGCCCAACAGCACAGTATGGGTCTAAGTATGGGGTCAAAAGTGAGGCAGGGGTGATGACAGTAAAATCCCTAGGGTCGTCACTCAAAGGTACCAAAGGGCGTTCGTTCACGATCCGAACGGCACTGCCTGTGTACGTAAGCAGTTCAATAAATTTGGGCTTACGAATTGAAGAGTCCAAAATGTGAAAAAATGCAATTTTAAATTGTTTAACCATTGCCTCCCAGGCGCCACCTTGCGCCGGAGCATACGGAGGTATAAATTCCCAGTTTATCTCTCTCTGTCTCAGGGCGTTGTGAAATTCAGCTGATTCTATCAACTCGGGTAACTTTATTTGAAAGAAGCATTTAGTCACATCAGCCATGAGACCAAATCTACCAAGCCGAAATCTAGCCAAGACATCTACCAGAGGGTTTAACAAGTCAGGACCCGAAAACATTACATCATTAACACAAGTTCCTCGGAATTCAGACTTGCCATCGTAAACAATGCGCTTTTTTAATTGTGACGTAACAAAGTACGGTAAATACCATTCAAATCCCTTGACATTTCCTGCTTCACCAGTACGCTCAATATAGCCATTTGATTTAAGATCTTTCATGGTGTCAGTAAGGAAATCACGAAGTTCAGGTTGTTTTAAAGCTTTCTTCCTTAAAGCAGCAACTCTATCTGACGCCAACACAAAATTGTTAGGTAGATCAATATCTTCCTTCAACGGAACAGGTATCTCAAATCGACCATCTTTCAACTCAATATTCGGTTCAACAAGTTCTCTAGCCAACTTATCATTGCGAGACAATTCACAGGTTTCATTTTGCAACGTCAAATCCTGAATGACTTTATTCAGGTCTGCTATTTCCATATCACGAGACTCAATTTTACGCTGAAAGCCAGAGATGACATCCGACTCTGAAGACGTCTGCACTCTGCACACTTTAGCAACGCTTTCATCTAAGGGTGACTTACCACCACAAGCCAACCAACCGAGAGGAGTGAGCAAAGCATGTGGTTCACTACGATTTTCACCAACACGCTCTTCTTTTGCACACATCAAATAAGCGTTGTCGTTGCCAATCAGTACATCTACAGTACTACAATCATTCAAATGAAACATATTCACGTCATGAAAATGACGGAAACCATTTAAATCTTGTTTATGCGGTAAAGTTTTAACATCATCAGCCCAAGCTGGGTTAACCACCGAAGCAGGCGCGAATCTAAGAGTTTTTTTCGGGGGGGGGCCAGAAAATTTGAAAATCAATTAAAAAGAAAGAAAAAGCTAAACAGATATGAACAATGATACTACGACATATACGATATGCTAGAAAATAGACATTAAAACAACCATTTTCATCAATTGTGATGCCGAGGGACTAATATCAGCTGTTTAGAAGCATATCAAACCATTTGATGCGGAAACATACAATTTTTCATAAAATTTCGGGGGGGGCCCCCCCCATAAATCCGCGCCTGCACCGAAGTTATATCACAAAGCAGTTCATCTGTCTCTAACGACTGGATGTTGAGTTTGACAAGGTCAGCACAAGTAGCTTTACGACCAGCCAGGGTATCCATTTTAAACGACGCTTTATCGTACGGTTTAAGATCAAGTTCACACACCAAGTCACTCGAAACAAACGTCAACTGCAAACCAGGATCATGCTGACAATACACCAACTTCGATTTGCCAGTCATTGGATTCAAAACACGAGCAGCAGTAACGCGGTTAAAGGCTGCTTTAACATTTCCAATCTTAACATTACGCACAGGAACTCTGGCACGAGCATCATCTTTCCCAACCGAATCCAGAGAATCACGTGACGTCACATAAAAATCATGCAGAAGAAAATAGTGTTTCCTATCGTTGTTAGGCCCACACTTACGACAGTTATTTGCATGAACGCAATCCCTAACCATATGCTGGCGCAAACAATTCAAGCATTTGCCAGCTTTCACAATGACATCTCTCCGATCTTTAGGTGTCAAGCGCAAAAATTCTTTACAATTAGACAAAAAATGATATTCAACTTGACCACGTGACGAACAACAAATGCATGCCGGTAGGTTTTTACGTCTGGCTTCACCACCGCGCGGTGCGCCAACAACAGTCGAGTACTGCGAACTCCCTGACATCACATCATCGTGGGGTTTTACGGACGTCTGCCTAACCGGACATGAAGGCAATTTTCCTTTGCCAAACTTTTTAAATTGCTGCGATTCACCAGAATCGCCCATTAGCATAATGCTAAAATCAGTCGACTTACGCGTTTCCTCTCGTACAACAAAATCGAACAAACTCTGAAAAGTAGGCTCATTAGTGCCACCATACTGATCACCTAAAAAGTCAAGATAACGCTGCTTAGCGTCAAACGGGAGTCGCTTAGCCAAATCCAAAACAAAACGTCCTTCCAATTTGTCACGCTGACCATAAGCTTGCGCGTAAAGCAAACACTGCGATAATTCATCTTTAAACTCTTTCAGATCACTGGAAGAGGTCGAAGTCAATTTGCTACCATAGCGATACTTTCTAATTTCCGGTTCTGCAAAAAGACCTCCACGAACCCCAAAACGCTGGGACAAGCGAGCTAACGACATTTCTATCCTGTCTTCCTCTGACAAGCCAGGGGTGTCAGAAACCAAATTAGCAATCGTTTGCGCAGCTGTTCTAACACAAGCTGCTTGTAACAAAGTCAAACTAGTCCCCTTAAAGGGCGAAGCTGCCATTAAGGCCGTAACACGATTTTTAAAGAAGATAAATGGCATATTATTACCATCGTAACCAATCAAGGCCGCCTTATCGAAAAACGTCCTACTATTTTGGTATTCAAAAAAGCAATCCTGCTGTTGAGAACTCGATTTAGCGGGAGAAGACAAGCTATATCCCTTAAGGGGCTGAGTGGGCTCAGTCACATGCACAGCCCGACCACGATCCTCACACACGTTAAAATCAGGAGACGCAATACGCCTCTCACAACCACCCAAATTACGTGTAGCTGGGCGATCAAAACCTAGCGGCGCAGAAAACTGTAAAGGGGGCAAAGCATTACTACTAATGGCGGCCCCGTGACCTGTACGCTCTGGGGGAGGAGTTCGGTTGTAATTCGCAGACCTTGGCTCTACAGCATTCGGAAGACCCTTAGCCGCGGCCCCGAGACCTCCTGAAACAGCTGGAAAACGTGTGGATTGCCCTGGTCCACTCACAGGTTGAACGGGCGTTTGGAAAAGGTTATGTAAATTAAACTGCGATTGATGTTCATTTCTGGAATGCCTAGAAGAGCCCTTCTTAGAGCTACGCCGAGAGCCCACCTCTGATCGATATTCAGCTAAAACTACCTCTTTACGTTGTTCAGCCCTCAACTGAGCGTCTTTGAGTGCGAACTCAGCAGCTCTCGCGGCGGCCTCAGCTGCTCTCGCTTCGGCCTCAGCTCTCGCGGCAGCCTCAGTTCGTATGGCCTCAGCTCGCGCGGCAGCCTCAGCAGCTCTCGCTTCGGCCTCAGCTCTCGCGGCAGCCTCAGCTCGAATGGCCTCAGCTCTCGCGGCAGCCTCAGCAGCTCTCGCTTCGGCCTCAGCTCTCGCGGCAGCCTCAGCTCGAATGGCCTCAGCTCTCGCTGCAGCCTCAGCAGCTCTCGCTTCGGCCTCAGCTTGTATCTGGAGCTCGTCTTAGCTGCAGGTTAATTTGTGCCACTATCCGAGACGAAGTCCTAGACATCCTAGTGCTTACATTTGAGGCGCTATCCTCAGGATGTATGTCAGCATCCAACATATCTGAGAACTCACTTTCTTTTTGTTCAAAGTTATTTTTTAACGAGTTAAATTCGGGATCTACCCTATCACGAAGTTCTGCCAAGATTGCAGAGTTAAAGATTTTAGTCAAAAGAGCATGGAAATGCCGTAATTCCTCTTCTAAAGTAGATAACTTAGATCTAAAAATTAACAGTTCCTGCTAATCACTCAAAGAACCTAGGGCTACAGAAAGTTTCCCAATTTGAGTCAAAATATCCCGTCTAAGATGCCGGGCCTCTCGAACTGACTTAGCCTCATCGTTAATGGGTCCCTCCCCAGAATGGCCTGCCCGACCGCAAAGAACATCATCAGGCTTAAACTCAGTCGAGTCTACGGCGGTCGAGTCCTTGTCGCCACCGAGTGTAGACATATTAAATGTTGGGGCTAAATTTAACAATTAAAAAAATTAAGTTACACAAACACACAAAATTATTAGGCTACAGTAGTTATAAAAAACTTAACTGCAAAGACCGTAAAAATACAAAAAAGAATTTAAATGCACGATACCGTAGCTGTACGAGTATGAAGTCCTAAAGTCCACAAAACTTGCTTGGATTCTTCCACTTGAATCTACAAGCACAGATGGATTGTCTTTTAATCTTCTTTCTTGCCAATGATTGTCAAAGTTATTTTTCTTCTGTACCAAACTGAGAAGAAATGTCTTTACTTTTCTTTGCTTCTGTAAGAGTGTAGACTACCAACCAACAAATCTTCTTTTATTTTTTTTGTTTTAATTTCTTCTTGACCTACCAACTGACAAGAACTCGTCTTTTATTTTTCTTGCTTTAATTTCTTCTTGACCTACCAACTGACAAGAACCCGTCTTTTATTTTTTATGGTCACAGCGGTAAACCATAATCTCTTCGTGGGAAAATTTTAACATAAAGTTCCCGAATCCGTTCGTCTGTATATAATGACCGAAGAAACACACACTTGAACTTCTTTTCAAACAGTGTATTTCTGTAAAATTAGCCCGCGGCTATCGAAATGGGGATGCAATGCCTACGCCTCTAAAACTGTCACTACGATACAGATTACTTGGATAAAAGACGGAGAATTTGTCCAGCTAGCAAGCACCAAATAAACCAGTTAAATGTGCGACCGACTTCCAACAAACAACTTCGAGAATGAATCAGAAAAATTTGTGATAACTCAAAGGCACAATGTTTAAACCGGTTTCAACAGGTTTGACACGAGTCTTACGGACGATGGTGCAATTTTGGCTCATGTTTTAGGAATTTCCATGACGTAATATTCAGTAGACCCGAACGGTTTCTACATGACGTTTGACCAGGCGAACAACCGTCTGGAACAACTGTATATAACTGCAGGCAGGACGCTATTGTTTCGACTTTATAGAAGGATTTAATGTTGCGAAAGACCTATTCTACATTACTATAGATAATTTTTTTTTTCTTATTATATAAACTCTAATAAAATAGCATAGATTTTGTGGCGTTCTTTGTTTAAAATAGTTATACCGTCCAAATGATGACAGACAGAGCAAAGCTCAACGATGCAAGCTATCAAATATCGCAAATATCGGGATTTTGTCCCAGCATTTTTTAGATTTTTTATTTCAAATAGCTAAAAAACTCTAGCCAAACTAAAAATAAGCGGGCTTCCGTCCGAAGGATACAGGAAATGGTTAACACGGCCCTGCTTGGGTAGCTAAATGCCTTTTTTGGTTTTTAGAGGCGTCTTATTATAACAGTCATGTAAGTTAGCCTATAATGTTCGAAACCGTGTTGCCAGCTATTTCAGCAGTTAGCTCAATTGGTTAGCGCGTCACTTTTGGAACGAAGAAACTTCAAGATCAATAGCGGCGCTGGTTCGACTCTCTGGGTGTGCGCTTGGGCAACGCACGTTAAGGGCTGCTCTCCATTCAGCGGCATCTAATGGATGGAATAATTCCCCGACAACAAGCCTTCAACAATCGGAAACTTCACTCTGTCAATCTCGGTGACCAGGCCTGCGTCAGTGATTCAAAGCCTCTACAACAGTGGTTCCCAACCTGGGGTTCGCGGACCCCTTGGGGGTCCGTGAGAAAGCATTTGGGGGTCCGTGATAACCTTGATGAATTTGGAAAAAAAACTTTGTTCTAGGCCTATAGGCTATGCACGGATGGAGCACCAGCTATGCTTGGGAACAAATCCGGGTTTGCTGCTTAAGTAAAAAACGAAGCTCCTCGTGTGGTTGTTACCATGGCGATCTATACTACTGGCCTTCCCAACGTGGCAACAGCTAAATAATGTGGGGGCCTATACGAAAATTCAATTTACCAATTGAGATAAGTGTTACAACATATAATCAGCAATTTTCATTGGTCAAGTAATGTTTTTTAGCCAAAAAATTGTAAATATACATTACCAAAACGTAATTAAGATGTAATATTATTAAATAAGTGGCAAGAAAGCAGGACAATAGCTACATGTTAAGAATACCATGAGAATCAAGATATCAACAGAAACAAGGTACACGAAATCAAGAGTGACCCAACTTTCAAAACACTCAGCTATGTTAAAAAATTCGTTTTTTAATCCAAAAGTAGGTATTTGTTTGTTAGAAATAATTAGGGCCATTTTTATATGACCTTAAAAAATAAATAATATGACTATATTTTTTGGAAAATATGACTTTATGTGAAAATCGTTTATTTTTACATACGAACAACGTCACTCACGGAACTAAAGAGTAAAACATACGCAACATAACAGTAATACACATCCATTTTTATTTTAAACCACTGTTGTAGTACAGTTTCATGTAGTGTGGAATGTTAGAGTCTTTGAAGTTACGATCTGGACGTAAAAATGACTTTAGTAAGGAAAATGAGCGCTCCACAGACGCTGATGTGGGTTGACACTTCTGCAGTTTTGCATAAAGCGCTGGTGAAATGTGTTGTCTTTGTAGCTCCATAATTTGCTTCACATCGTTTTTGTCCAATCGCTTCTTAATGTAATTTTTGAGCTCAAGCGGATCTTTTCCGAAATCAAGGGCATTTAGATCAGCATGGGCCTCTTCGATGGTGTACGTACAACTTTCCATTTTGAGTATTAAGTTGACCTCAATGTGTGACCTCATAAAATATAGGTCTGTGACTGTAAGTGTTATGTAGGCTAATCCTACAGTTTGCCTTCGTTCAATCAGAAATTGCCTTACTTTTTTAGTGCTTAATTGCTTCACCGCTTTAATTGGTATTTTTTATTTAAAGTATACAACGGTATGACTTTATAACTCAAAAATATGACTATATATATAACTTAAAAAGCTGATATATGACTTAAAAAGCTGATATATGACCTAACCAGGAAAATATGACTTTATATAACTTCATAACTTTTTTAAGATACCTCATAGGGATGCGGTTTTTGCGTTAAATTTGATTTCACGACTTACTGATGCATAGAAAAAAAATATGACTTTAATGGCTTTAAATAGCCCTAGTAATAATTCATGCAAAGACGCCTTTTTTACGCCTAATATCTGTTAGTTGCCAAAACTTAATAGGCCCCCACATTATTTGGCTGTTGCTACGTTGGGAAGGCCAGTAGTATAGATCGCCATGGTTGTTACCCATTGCTTCTTGCACAGGTAGGCTACGCCTTAGCAGCAAAAACTTTACCAGCAAGTCTCAAAGAAATTCTGAAAAATTGCGTGAAAGTCGTTAATTTCATCAAAAGCAGAGCTGTAAACCACCGTACTTTTAAAGCGCTCTGTCAAGTAGGGTCAGATTACGAAGTGCTTTTGTATCATTCTGAGGTACGTTCGTTATCTAGAGAAGTTTTAAAACGACTGCAGCATAGCATCTTTTCACATATAAACTAGGTGGGCAATTGCCCACCTAGTCCCTTTGCTTGCCCTCCTAGCCCTTTCTTTGCCCCCCTAGTTTGAAACTAGGTGGGCAATTTTTAAGACTTAATTTTTGTTTAAGTTAGATCCAAGTTAAAGGATGAACTGCTAAATGGAAAGCTTCAGCGCCTACATTTAGAACTTATGAGCCTACCTTTGACCTTACTTATAATACGGTATCCTTAATGTTCTATTTAAGCAGATTAATTATCAATTTGTGTTGTGAGTAGGCTACCTCAAACTTTGTCTGAGATTCTAAATGTCTGAATTGCAGAAGTTTGTTTCCTGATTTTCATCAAAATAAAATACGAGCTTTTTAGAATCATCTAATTCTGCAAAGATTCAACTCATTATAATATCTTCGCAGTTGTATTTCATATAGATAGGCTATATTATCATAGTTGTTTCTTTTTACTTTAGTACAGAGACCTCTGCAACTAAATGTTGCTAGATTAAATTTTATTAGGCCTACATTATTATTTATAAAATATTGTGGGCGGCGATGAATATATGAATCAATTATGAGTCTCAAAAGTTTAGTCTAGGTATAATATGCTTTTTTATCTACAATTTGTCTGAGAAATCTACATTTTTCAGCTTATGTTTTACGCTCTTTTTCCCATCATTTACGCGCGAAAAGTACCCTTTTTAACATAACTCTCGCGCTAAAAGTGGCCTTTTTTAAAATTTGCCCACCTAGTCCCAATTTGTGAAAAGATGCTATGGACTGCAGCAGCTAAAAAATGAGGTATCAACTCTTTTGAAAGCCAAAGGAAGTCTCCTCTCAAAATTGTTGAGAGTAAAAGTTTTCTATACGGCATGGCCTACTTTAGCCGATATTTTCGGTCATATTAACAATGTAGGCCTAATCGTGGCATTCAAGGACCAGGTGTGACAATAATTGATGCAGCTGAAAAACTGAAAGCGTTTTTAGCCAACTTGCCGGTTTGGAAACGTAGATTGGAAGCAGGTAATTACGCCAAAGTTCCAATGTTAGAAGATCTTATCTTGATGGATGAAACTCAAAGAGAATGTAGTACTCTTTTGATCTCTATGAAAGAAAAATTTTGCGCACACTTGGAAACCCAGCAAATCTCATTTCAACGTTATTTTAATTTAAGAACAACTGCCGAACGGAGTTGAAACATGGATTCGAAATCCTTTTCTTTTGGACTTGAACAATATTAGCGATGACGATCTCAGTAAAGATGACCTAATTGATTTGATATCAAAAGAGTTATTACGCATTGAATTTCATTCAAAAACTGTGGAAGAATTTTGGTGCTCACAACTGCAAACGTACCCATTCTTGACAAAGCAGGCGAATATTGTTTTGTTACCATTCATAACCACTTACCTTTGCGAGGCAGGATTCTCAGATCTTGTTACAATAAAAACTAAACATCGAAATCGCCTGAACGTTAAAGATGACATGCGTGTTGCATTGTCAAAAACTCAACCACAGTTCAGTCGTTTAGTTCAGGAAAGGCAACACCAGCCCTCATTAAATTTGCGTACGTTGAAAAAGTTTCGGCATGGCACTTTGGGTCATCTTGATACTCAAATACTGCTGACATTTCTTGAACAATTCATTCATTTTCTTATTTGAGCAACTGTTTAATCTGATATTTACCACAGGAGTCATATCGGCAATGCAATATGACACAGTACAGTAGTTGAGTAGCATAATTATTACAATACTTAATAGTATGTTAATTGATGTGTGAAGAGAGGGGCGTTCTTCCCGGCTATCAGCACAAGGCTGAGCACTCGCTAGTACAGCGAGCAGCTGCGATTCGCTAACCATAACGGTGTAGCTTCCACGCAAGCCATTCAGACTTTCCAATCAACGATATGTTTCTCGGCAGCCGATTTGTAGCAAGAATTGACAGCGATAGACACGTGTTTCGCCCATGAGGCTGGGCTCATCAGTATCGCACCGTATTCTGCCACAAATTTATTCGACCACCGCTTTACCAGTCAGTTTAACTCTTATCTTTGTGGAAACAAAGAAAGAGCCAACAAAACCAGCAGGCGCCAGGGCAGAGGACATGTGAAGAGAGGGGCGTTCTTCCCGGCTATCAGCACAAGGCTGAGCACTCGCTAGTACAGCGAGCAGCTGCGATTCGCTAACCATAACGGTGTAGCTTCCACGCAAGCCATTCAGACTTTCCAATCAACGATATGTTTCTCGGCAGCCGATTTGTAGCAAGAATTGACAGCGATAGACACGTGTTTCGCCCATGAGGCTGAAACATTGCATCATAATTTTTGAAATCGAGCTCATGCTTCAGACTTGTTGCTAGTGCTGACACAATCTCATTTCACGGAAACCAAATTATGTCTTCATCGAATCAGCAGTTTGCCAAAATTTTGTTCCTAATTTGACGTAATAATATGAAAAGATGTCATATTTTCTAGTTGACTCAAAGCATGAGGTTTGTTTTTTAAGATTGTTCGGATCAATGTAATTTAATGTTTAACCGGCACTACAATATTAGCTGGTGCATGATATTCCAAACATGGTAGCGTGCTTTCCGTAATTTGCGTACGTCTTTGTGTGATAAACTCCATTTACGTAGACATTTTTGCATGCAAACTGACGGTTTAAACAGTAGGCTATTAAAAGTTTTAATCAGTTCGTCTGGTTAAACTTTAATCCGCCATTTTCGTTTTGTATCTTGAGGTGTTTTCTCTACAGAGTATAATAAAATACTTTCTCTGACGTACTTTCAAGTGACTTCATATCCACTACAATGCTATTCTTTCTAACGTTGCATGAAAATCCGTATTAGGTCATCTGAAACTGTTCCTTTGACAAGAAAAAGCAAGACAGAATAGTTTTACATGCTAAGATAAGTTTTGAAGATATGGTTATGGTGTGTCCGATTATTTCTCTGAATAGACAAACCAGTGCAATAAACACTCTATAAAAATGAAACTAACACAAAACCATTGGCAAAAGTAAGGCGTTTGAAATTTTTACCATGCAACATGGGTGTTCGAAATGTTTGTTTTAAATCACAAAGTTTTTGAAGTTTTTGTACTATCATTGGGTTTTTGTAGTAAAGGGTAAGTTTTTGTCAAGTAGTAAAGTTTATGTGGTAAAGTTTGGAGAGTAAAGTTTTTGATAAATTTTCCAAGTTTTCATTGGAACAAAATCCGTTTAAAATCCCACCTTCACAAAATGTACACGTTGAGTGCTCTGACGTTTCGAATTGTCTCGAAATCAATTGATCCAAATCAAATAAATCAGCCATGATATTTTTTAAATATCTCATATTCGGCTAATTAAAATCCTGCTGCCTTGATCAAATCACATGTTTCACTACGGTTATGAAATTTTCAGTACATTAACTAGATCAGGGGTTCCCAACCTGGGGGCCATGGCCCCCTAGTGGGCCATGGGCCTTTTTCAAAGGGGCCCATGGAAAATTTTGAAAAATAACAATTTTTTTTAATTTATCATCTCTAAGTCCATTCCAACACTATATAACAAAAAAGTTAAATTAAAATTTAATAAAAATACTAGTACATGTGCCCAAAGCTTCATGAAATGGTCTTTACCGGTTACTGTATAAACAAGTTTTTTAATTAAAATTACGTTTTTTAATTTTTTCAAAATGTTGAAAAAAGTAGGGGACCATTGATTTTTTAAAATTTTCAAAGGGGGCCACGGTGTAAAAAAGGTTGGGAACCCCTGAACTACAACCCCTGAACCCCTGAACTGTAGATCCGAAAAAAATTTTGATGAAGCAAAATGGATGGCAAGTTTATTTCGCAATACCTTACAATCAAACGCTAGGGGACGCACAAGTGGCTGATTGCGAAATGATAGAAACTTGCCACGAGCGTCTGTTGTGATCACGCGAAGGCAGCGTGATGACGTGGCTTGTGTGCCATGATGTGATGTAAACACTGCCGCGAGCACGCGTGATCATGGCGTGGATTATTTTTTTGCCGGTCTGTTCGTTCTTCACGCTAAACTTGTTGTCGCGTGGTATTTGAGGCATCACACCATCAGCGGTCCCAAGTCTTGCATCATTGAGCTTTTACTGTAGAGCAGTGCGGATGGTGAGATAATTCATCGTTTCTTTTATGGTACATTCAGTAATAAGCTGCGGTGTGCTCTATACATGTCATAGATTCATACGTTTGTTGAAGGTTTGCTGCGTAGTACAACTCGCGGTGTGACGCGTATTGAGTTGCAACAGACAATTCTATAGTTTGCATACTTTTTATGCGATACAGTAGCCTACTTGTTTTGTTTACCGAAATAGACAGTTTTAGAAGTTACAATAAGGTTTTGAAAGCTGGTGTTCAGAATAAAAGTAACTGCCAAATATCAGAGAGTGTTGTCCGTTAACAGATGAATGAGACCCAGGTTTTCGTAAAAACCTCTAAGTTTTGTGCTCAGATCTTACCCGTAGTTAAGTAATTTTAAAACTTGTTTTTACTATCTTTACAGCCTTTTTGCGTATTTTTTTTTTAGAAAACTAAAAGTAAAAAACCGTTGATGATACATCTTTATGCAGTTGAGAGTATCTTTGGTTCACAAGACTATATTTGAGAAATTCTTCGAGAACTGGTTACGAAAGAAACGCAAATTGTAAGTCGAGTCAAATTTTATTTCAAAGATAAGTAGCGATTTACAGAATTTGTTTTAAGTTTTCTTGTGAATTGGTAACAAAAGTTAATACAGTCGACTCCGCTTAATTCGGACACTTTGGTTCGGTTCCGCTCACTTTTGGCCGAATTAAGCGGAGAAACGGCTTTGTCCGAATTAAGCGGAAAATCAATTGTTCGTTTCATGGTATGTGTAAAGGCAGACAACGCGTTAAAAATATCGTTCTGTTGCGTAATAAATGAATTGCAGCTGTATTATACTGCAGTATTTGGCACTGATCGCATAAAACTAACAAGAGTTATACCTTCTGGTTAGTTGTATTGTACAGTATTCGATACCAAGCGCTTCAACAAATATATTATTGTGTAACACACACATATATAGGGTTGAAATAGTACAGTAATTCTTCAAATACTGTGTCCTGTGTGTGTCCGAATTAAGCGGAGAATTGTCCGAATTAACGGGAGTTTTTTTACGTGCAATTTTTACTTTTGTTCCGTTCCCGAGCATTTTGGCCGAATAAAGCGGTTGTCCGGGTTATCCGGTGTCCGAATTAAGCGGATTCGACTGCACATGTATCTTGGCACAATGTCTGCACGATATACAGTTTGTAAGCGTAAAAAAATAATTTTATGTATTTTTTCAGGATTCCGAAAAAGATTGTAGTGATATGCCTGCAGACGTGACGTATATGTACGGTGTCAGTCCACCGTTTGCGTACGGAAATAGCTTGCTGTCGATTCATGATCAAGCACATCCTTACTTTTCTGCTTCTTGTAAAGGCAACGAGTTTACTTCTCAAACATTGAGCAGGGTACCCCGTTGCGCATTGGCAAACCGAAAATCATGTCTTAAAGCTTTCCATCCGGCAAGTGTGGTTTGTAATTTAAAGAACTCCACGAATTCAACACATTACAGACTTAATGAAAAGAACTCATCTGAACGCAACTCAGCAAACATGACCAGAAGGGGTAAACGCGTAACTTTTGCTGACTCTCAAGGTGGTGCTTTGACGTTGATTAAATACTTAACAGAATCCACAAACGAACCTCCAAAAAGCTTAACATCAGGAGATCTTATTCAAGACTTAATGAGAAACTTAAATTTGTTGCCATCTGAAGAGCAAAAAAGGAAACTCAACAAAAAGAAATTACTTTTACAATTTGAGCAACCCGTTGCTGACTATGTCAGTTTTAAAAGAAAAATTGATTCGAACTGCGTTTCATTGGAAAACGTTCTTTTGAAAGACAATTGCTGTATTCACGGAACTGTAAAAGTGAAAAATATTGCATATGATAAGATGGTTGTGATTCGGATAACGTTTGATGATTGGAAAACGGAAACTGATGTACAGTGTGAATTTGTTAAAAACGCATATGAAACTGGCCAGTTTGATACTTTTCAGTTTGATATTAATGTTGATGAAACATTTTTTGAATCCTACACTTCTCACATTCAGTTTTGCGTGCGTTACGCTTCTGGAAGCGAACAGTATTGGGACAATAATAATGGAAAGAATTATATTATTGCGTCTTCCCAACCTCTGAACAGCAACAGACCAGTATCGCAGCCTTTATCAGTCCCTAAAAGAAGTAAGTTCTATTCTTATCCTTCTACTTATGGTGAACTTCCAAGCCCACAACATAACTCTTGGCTGCAAATGGAAGGTGCTGGGCCATTTTACTAATTTCTGTTTTTTTTTGTTTTTTTTTTGGTATTGGTGTACGCTTTGCTTTCTTTGATGAAATCCTTACTTGTGTAATGCATCACTGACTAAATAGATTTTTCTTTTAATTTTACATCAAACAATTGCTTTTTGACGTTGATTTAATTCCAAAACTGGAATTGCTTTACAGCAGTATTTAATTGTAAACCCACTGATATTTAGATTCTAAGATTGAAAAGTCTAAAAATGTTACTATGCTCACACCTCCTGAAAGAATCCATTCGTGTTCAGCCATTTGATCAGGAAAGACGGAAGTTACAATCACCGTGTTACAAACAGGAAATTTTTTTCTTACTCAATCGGCTTCTCACTGTGTTCTTAGTCAAGCCACAGTTTGTCGATTGTGAGTCAAGACGTCAGCGTCATACGACGAAAAGCGACGCACAACGTAGTATGCCACTTGAATCCATGTGAAATCTTTGTTTTTTTGCCGAAATACGAACATTGAGTCGACAGTGAACAAAATATGATATTTTTTTAGAGATTAGTTCTGTGTATTGCTGCAGTATTGTTATTCATTGCCAAACGTACATTTGTAGCGTGCGATGCAGTAAATATACTGCTCTTTCTTGGAAATGGCTGACATGCGTAATTGTGACGATAACTGAAGTATATGTTATGGTTATAGTACGCTTGTGCTAGGCAGCTTTTGGAGACTATGTTCTATCGATAAAGCTGCGTTTCAACAAATAGTTGCCATTCTTTGTGCAAATCACTTACGATCTTTCAAGGCTACCTGGAAATACTACAGGTTTGTCACATTTTGCAGACTTGTACAGTGTTTATCGACTATTGTAACAGCCTGACTGAAGTTTCCTGAAAATCACACTTTCTCATCTTTCAGTTTCGCTGCTGATAATGCAAACAGCTTTTGTCGCCTGGGAACGCAGTAAAGATGCAAAATGTGATTTTCAAAAAATTTAGTGAGACTGTTAGTAACAGTCCGTAAAATCTGTTAAATTTTGCAAAATGTGATAAACCAACCCGCATCCAGGTGACCATAAATTTTGTTACTTTTTTAAATGCTTTAGCGTGTAATGTATTTTTATATGCGTTTGTTTCCTGGAGCATGCGACATTTCTCTCTCTAACTCGAGATACTTCTGTTACACTTGTACTGCTTTGTTTGCTTCATTTGAACCTGTCGTCAATGCATAGACAACAAAACTAGGCTGCTATCTCTGAAATTTATTGTATCTTTAACTTTGAAGTTTTCCAAAGTATCGTTACCACCAAACTTCCACGACGCTCCATCCTGCAAAAGTTTCCGCTTACCAGCACATCTACGTCTAGCGACGTTGAACGGATGTAAATAAGCAACTTTTATTGGCTGAGGTCTCCATTTTCAAATTTGAACCGATTCAACGCTTGCAGATTTGTATAAAAGAAAGACTGATGTTTTGCGTGTATAGTTTATCACTGTGGCTTAAATCAAAATATTAACTTCATCTGCAATGTTAAAAAGAACCTTAAAAACTGTCGGGAATCATCTCTTCAGCATTTGCTGACCTTTGTTGGTTCCAGAAAGAAATAGGTGTCAGTTTTTGAAATCTTGCGTTAATTCCTGCTGCACTCAGTGCATGGGGATTAAATTGATTACCATTGTTCTCTCCGCTTCTAATTGACACTTTTTTGTGCGTCAAAATGTCTTGTCTTAGCGACAGAAACCACTTTGCTCGTTTGCTCAGTCATGACGCTAATCCTGGTCTTGATAGCTTTCGAATGTATGCGTTGATCTTGGCTGTGTGTGACCAGTGCGGTTTGTTTTCGTGTCGCAAATGTATGCGTTGAATTTGGTATTTTACAATGTGGAATTGGAGTGCTTTCATTTTGTTGTTGCTCAACAAAACTTGAGTGTCGAAAGACATAGTATTTATTACATATAAAAGACATAATATCAATGTGATTGATAGTTTTGTACCTACTGGTGTTGTTTTTTTGCGTATTGCGCATTAAGTTTGCTTTATACTTTTTTCTTCGTGCTTGACTAACACGTTAGTTTGCGTCGTTTTATCGCAATCCAACCAATGTCAACAAATGGTATGCAAATCATACACCCAACGTTGAATCATTTACACTTCGTTTGACGTTGCAAAGACAATGAAAAAACGTTAAAATTGTGCGTTTTTTTGCTGTATTCGTGTAAATTGCTTATGCGAAAATCCTGCCATGCATTACAAGAACAACATTGCTTGGTGATATGGTTAGCCTACTTCAGTTGTGACTGCAAGGTTGAAAACTATCAAAAGTATGTCTTCAAAAGTTTTTTTAGAAAGGAAAGAATAGAAAAGTTTGCTTAGTCATGTAAAGTACTGCAAGTTTAAGGAATGTTTTTAACTTCTAGTTTCGAACGATGAAACTAGGAAGAAGTTAGCCCAACTTAAACCATCCTGTTAAAATTAAGAATACCATGTCAACCTGTTCCGTCAGTTGAGGCGCATATAATTGGGGGTGGATAACAATTAAACTATAAATAAGACAAAATTATAGCAAATTTACATTTTTCTTATTGAGATTATCGATTTATTACATATAGCAGCCCAAGATCGGTAAACTTAGTAGAAAAATGTTGCCTCGTCCAGTAGTCTGAAATACACTGCCAGCCAGTGTGTGTCTCCCTGATGTCACCAGAAAAGCGTAAAAAGCCATTGCGAAAATAAAATTGCGCCAACAAACAGTGGATCCTACAACAATTAGTGTGCTCACAGTCTACAAAAATCATTTCAAATGCATTTTAGAACTCTTTTCACATTTAATGTAACAAAAGTGAATGTAAATCAATCAAAGCTACTTCTTTTAAAAACCATTTAGAATATCAAACTGAATTTTTTACGCAATAGAAACGCTAAAAAGAGTGTGTTTGTATTGTTCAGAAAGCTTTAACGAGACCTAAAAATATGCTTAAAAGGTGGTTTGCATTTGAGCCTGCGTAGACAAAAGCAACATTACGTCAAAACGGGTCAATAATCCCTATTTTTGTATAATTCTTGTCCTAAAGCCATTTAATGCTTGAGGCAGTTGTTGAGAAAAGCTTGAAACACATTTTGAAAACACGTTTCTTATTGACATTCCCTTTAACGGTCTGTCGTTGAACTTGAACTAATAAAATCGCTTTCCTATGTACACACACGAATTCCAAGTTTGGACCTGGTGGCTAGACATTCGTTTCGGCTTTTTCCACATATAAATGACGTTATCTTGCCGCTGAAACAAGGAAAATTTGTGCAGAGCAAATCTGCTGAGCAAGGAAGTGCTTTGCTGCTCGTTGAAAGATTGCAGTTCAAACAAAACATAAAATACTGAACGATTAACGACTATTGGACCTTGTTGACGTCTGTAGGGTTTAATAAATCTGTTTTTCCTTGCAAACATATAAGTCCGTCTGAACATTTAAGCTTATTTCAGTTTAAAGTAAAAGTGGTTAGTAAATTTTTTAGCCAATTGTTGTTTGAAATAAAAATACGTAACCCAATAAGGCAATAACCAATTGAGACTGAAATCGTGTTAAACGATTTCCGTTCATGTACTTTTAATGAACCATAAAGGCGGTGGTCGAGTACCCTTGTGGCATGAATTAGTGGTACGATACTGACGAGCCCAGCCTCATGGGCGAAACACGGTGTCTATCGTTGTCAATTCTTGCTACAATCGGCTGACGAGAAACATATAGTTGATTGGATGATCTAAATACCTAGCGTGAAAGCTACATCGTTATGGTTGGCGAATTGCATTGCTCGATGTACTAATGAGTATTCTGTCTTGTGCTGGGATGGACGACAAGTGGCTCATCGTGCTCCATCATGTGAGGAACATTTGCACCCAAGCAGATTCCAAACAAAACTTGTCAACCAAGAGCCTCCACCCGGACGGCACAGCTGCAAGGGGCAATGGACAAGTTCAGATGCCTCACCATTCTGCAGCTCAACATAGGACTGGCTGCTCTCTAGTAGCCTTCCAGGGTAATCCGGGAACATTGTAATTTTTATTTTGTGAATATGTCACCTTACAATAGCAGTGGGCTATACTGGGGTGATTTTTCAAAAACAACAGAACTAAAGTTTAAAAGGTGCCTATGGACATACCTAGGAATGTTTAAAAAAATTTTTTGATTTCGTGCAAATTCCGGATAGAGCCCGGACTTTTTGTGAAAAATACAAGATGGCCGACGTACAAATTGACAAATCTGCAATAAGTTTGCTTCCTGTCAAGCTTTTGGGCTGGTTTTGGTGTCAAAAGAAGCAGAAAGTTGAGCCTGTTTGTTTAAAAGAGCAATAAACACTTAGTGTGTATGAAAACTACAAAACAAATGAAAAAAAGTGCCTTTTGAAGCTTTTTTCAGCTTGTTTTCTGTCAAATTTTTCACATTTTACCTCATTTCAGATTTTTCTAGATTGGTTTATGCCAGATGTTGGAGAAACGAGAGCTGAGACTGAAGTCATACCTTCGAGTAGGCAAGTCAATTGTCGCCTCAGTTGTAGTCCTGGCTCTAGTGAAGCTTGTGGCTAGGGGTGGTGATGGCAAGACTACTTCCATGGCAGACGAGTTTAACCTGGTGTTGAAGGAGAGTGGTACTCAAAAATCCTTCTCGCTCTAAAGACCAAGATTCGGTCACATTGCTTGTGCGTTGGTTGATTGTGTTCTCCATTTCAAGAAGATGCTATCCAGAAATAGCAAGAATAACCTCCTTGTCAGAGCCTGTTCCCTTTACCTGGAAAATGAGTTCATTGTGGCATCACTAAAAGCATTGTCTCACTTCTGTCACAAGGTGACAATGCCTTACCTCAACATGGTAGAGCGTTGCCCACACTCCGACCTCGTCCAGATCCTTCCTAAACTACACAAAGATCTTGAGAGGGCTAATCTTGAAACCCTGTTTGATTTCCACGTTCCCTGGGAGCATGTGAATGCTGAATCACACAGCCCCACAACAGACCTCGACCACTAAGTTGCTGCTATGGCCAAGCAGGGTGCACTTGGCCTCAAGATACAATGTGGAAGAGAGCACTGGGAAGACGAGACAGGGAATAGTGAGAGGAGAACAAGGATCCATACACTAACTGACTGAAAAAATGAGGGTAAACCTCCTCACAGAGAACTTGCTCTCAGAAAGATACTTAGCCCAATTCGGAAACCTTGCAGGACTGTTCGCAGCACATTCAAATAGATACTTCAAAGCGAAACGAATAAGAGATGATCTAATGTTTACTAAAGATGCACTAATTGACAGTGAGCTAGCATCCCGCAAAGTGATGAAAAATTTAGATGAAATGGAGATTGCAAGGACAGAAACAGAAAAAGAATTGATGAAAACTAACCTGAAGGAACGCATTAAAAAGACCAGGAGGGAGGGAGATTTCCTCAACCACATGGGGTGAATCAATGTAAGGGACATGGGGGCCCAATTACAAAAGTGGAAAAGCTCCAAGTTCTGCCAAAAGCATCATCATCCACACAGAAAAAATTCTCCGCATGGAAATCCAGTACCAACGGATGATTCATCCATGCGACAGCCAGGCAAATCCCAGTCTCTACAAAGTAAACAGCTTGAATGTAGGTACCATGCTGCTGAACCTAGCTGTGATTCTTGGAACTGAGGATGAGGATGTTGGGTCCATTTTCTCAACAGAAGATGAGGTATATGCCATCTTAAACTGCTGCAGCTTTCTCTGGTGTTTTTTTTTTTTTTGTTTGTCGTATCCAGGCTTACACCTGGTGGTTGAAGATTTAGATTAAGTGGACGGGAAGGCAAGGAAGCCAATCTTCGTGTCCACCTTCAGGCATGCCTTTAAGTGTCCTGCCAAAGACACGGCCGCATGCTCTTGAGCGATGTCGAACCGGCGCCCTTTCGATTGCCGATCCAGGGCTCTCACCACTCGGCTATGCAGCCGACAGCTTTCTCTGGTGAAACAAATCAACCAGTGAAAATGTGTATTGCAGCAGCAATTCCTGAACTCCTTAAAGAATACCCTCCCTACTCCTACGAATCTGGCTGTGGTGTAGGACGGAGAAAACAATCAACGTCAGTGGTTTTTGGCAAGGGTCTGCCATTTAAACAATGATGGCACTGTAGAATGTGACCACTACCAGCGGGTTGACGGTAAGAACAATAGCCTACCATGTGGAGGAGACCAAAAAGAGATGACATTCAGGAATGTCATTCCTGTTCAAATCGTCCCTGTCAAGGTTGAGATTGAATGGGTGTTCCAAGGTGTGACAACCATTCATGTGTCATTTCTAAAGTGTATAAATGTTTCTCAAATATCTAGTGAATTTCATGACATTTTTATGCAAATTTCATATACCAGTAACAAGTTCTGTATAACATTACATACTGTTGAAATTGTCATTATTATTCTTGGATGCAACCAGTAATCTCAAGTTGCACCAACAAAAATGAAGAAATTATGCAAAATAATGACCGAAATATAATAGTTTCAATGTTTTAAAGAACTTTCAAGCATGCTGGGTGTTTTGTTGCTCTTTTAAAGTAACAGGCTCAATTTGCTGCTTCTTTTGACATCAAAATCAGCTCAAAAGCTTGACTGGAAGAAAATTTATTGCAGATTAGTCAATTTGTATGTCGGCCATCTTGTATTTTTCACATAAAGTCCGGGCTCCATCCGGAATTTGAACAAAATCAAAAAAAAAGTTTTGCACGATACTAGGTATGTCCATAGGCACCTTTTAAACTCTAGTTTTGTTGTGTTACTCGAAAAAAGTCAAAATCACCCCAGTATAGCCCACTGCTACTTACAACGAGATTGTGAATATACCTACAAAACTTAAATTGAAAAGAACTTGCAGGTTTAGAAAATATTTTTCCGAGCATTTAAAGACAAGAAAACTTCAAAATACCCTTCAGAAATATAAAGCTTCATATGGTTATATTAAGTGCTGAAACCTGTAATTTCCTTTCATGAGGGTTCCATATGTAAGAGAGGTTAAATTTTCAAACATTATGATGGTAACAAGTGCATCAGAAAATTTTTTTAGAATAATTTTTAAATAATTTTTCACTGGTAAGGTTTGGGTAACCGTTACTGTAATACAGGGGTCACCAACTTTTTGCATGCGGGCCACTTTGGTACTTAGGAGAGCTGTGGCGGGCCGCACTAATAAAATTTTAGGTAGGTTGACTCTTATGCTAGAAAAGAACGCATTTCGTACCCAGTATCCAGCGGTACATGTTCTTAAATCTTAGAATACCGCAGCAACAAAATTAGTCGAACAACGCTACTGCCAGGCCAAGCTCCTCAACACTTTTGACTTCTTTAACATTGCCTAATAAACGAGGCCACTTGTTTTGCGCACGTAGGCTATAACGAGGCGAGCGGTTTCATCAGAATATTCATCGCCAAGCAAGAGTGGTGTTGTCACTTCGCTTCACAAAAGATATCTTGCCATTAACAGTTTCAGTAAACAAGGAAATGTTTGACACAACAATAGTGACCTGCAAACATATCAGCAAAAAATAGGCTCCAATAACAGGGAAAAAGAAATCAGGCACCATGAAACAAACGCTTGTGGAAATCACCGAAAAAACGTTTCTATCGTAACTCATGAACAGTGTTCCCTATAAAAAAGCAATGAGTTAGTTTTTCATCCTTTTTTGTGAGAGTGTATAAAACCGTCTTTCCTTGATGATTAGTCAAATGTCACTTGCGGTGCTTATCAGCATGGCAAGAATTGTTGATTAACAACATTTTGCAGTACTAAGCTAAATATTTTCATAATACAACCAGAAAAAGTCTTTAAATTTATATATAATGTTTTTCCAATTTATTATAAATTGAGTTGGCACACCCACCTATTTTGCCAACAAAAACTTGCATAAAGGAACACTGCTCGTGAGACCCAATAACGACGAAACCCACACTAAGTGTTTACAGGACATTTACAAACTTAAAATAAGCAACCCTTTGCTCACAAACATTTTCGAAATTCGAAAACAGACGTTTTAATCAACCACTGGGACAGTGTGGCTGGACATTGCATTGGAATAACTTTAAACGACTCCTACCTAGAACTACTGTATAATCTGATTGGCAGGTTGGTGGAATCGTAAGTTATGCAAAGCAAAAATATGCTTCCCGGAAAATATTTTTTGCCTTCATGCTCTTTAACTCCTCAAGAAAAGTATTTTTGGTTATACTTGTGCGCTAATACCTTCTGCGGGCCGCACAAAACAGCGTAGCGGACCGCATGCGGCCCGCGGGCCGCCAGTTGGTGACCCCTGCTGTAACATAATCCGTCCACTAAAATGCTGAAAAAAAATATCTGGTTATACTTTTATTCACCCTTCGCTTGTCGGACAGTTGAACATTCCGTGCTTCTGTGAATCTTTGACTAGATCCAATAAATATGTGTGCAGTTTATTTGTTGCTGGTGAATTTTGGTCTTCGTTGGGATATTTTTTTTTACTGTGTGTAAAATCAACAAAAAATCCTAAAATAATAAATTGAACGCCTTTGGCAAAAAACAGCGCTGTCGGTGCAGTGTTGAATCTCTCTACACTTTCACTCTTCAAACAGAATTGCAGCCACCACCAACAGCATGAGAAAATTTAGAACCACATGATTTGCATGAATCTAAATGTAAGCTTATTGTAAAAAAGTGTTGAAATGTTGAACCAAACAATAAAAATAAACACAGAAAATACTTTAAAAAAATTGTGTTAAAACTGTTAAATTGAGTATAAAGTAAAAATGTAGCCAAGTCACTTGTTTAGCAATTTTACCAACTGCTTTGTTGTTTCTGCCATTTTTTTTTATTTAAATTCAAAAGTTTTCAAATGGACACCATACAGAATGTTCTCTCACTGGCTACTACGTGACCAAACCGTTGTTTGTTGTTGACAGCCTCGGAAGTCCTCTGGTCAAAGAAAAGTCAATATTTGCTGTGTCGCCAGTTCCAGATTTTTCTGTTGTTAACAAATTGAATGGCCAGAGCACAATCGAAAATACATGAGCGAATCTACGTTTGGAAATCAAAAGATTAAAGAAGGGCGTTTTTAATCAGAAAATATTTGCCTTCCGACCACTTGAAATTGTGTATTGCAGCCTGCTTTACTGCTGTCTATGAATAGGCTATGTTTGCAGTCTATGCTAGATTGAAATCGAATGCGTGTAGCCTAAACATCAACTTTTTTTTCGGAGGAACACTTTTGCTTACTACAACCAAATCAATTTCTTCAAACAAAAAATCGCGGTAATAAGAAAGTTTGTTATTTATTGTTTGCGAGGCTTTAAAAGTCCTATTCCCTTTATATGTTTGGCAAACACATTGTTATTGGTTTGTTTGTGCTCTTTGAGGCTTTCACTTTACAAATCCGCCAATAGCAAATACCGCGATTAAACTTAGGAATTCCCAAATTGATTGTTAAAACTCAAAATTTCGCTTGAAATCTATTGAAAGTATTCTTCCGTTTCTTTACGAGTAGACTTACTCTATTTTAGTCGGAAGTTACTCAAATATTGATTGTTGTGTAGCTGGCTATTTCACAAATCTTCGAATCCACCAGTGGTGGTTTCGCGCGACTCAATATAAATTCAAAAATCTAGCTAAAATTTCTATTTTTACATCCTTCCAACGTCTCCACGCGTTTACAACATGAAAAATAGAAACCTTTTGCTGGCTGGTTTATCACTTTGATATAAAATTACTGTTACGTTACGTATTATTTACACTATTTGAAAACTTGCTGGCTGACAAGTGGTAAAGCATTCTTTCAGCGTGTGATCATGTCTCTGTCATTAGGTTTGCTCAAAAATAAGTTTTGCAATAACATGTTGTCAATAAGATATTTTAACAACTGTAAATACTTTATAGTATTTTGTTGGTCCGTCATAGAAACTTATAGGTGCCTTCAATAACAACAAAAGTGTAAATTGCTCCAAGTAGCTGATTTATGTAAAGTGAGTCGTGAATGTAAAGTGACTTCGGTATAAGACTGCTATAAAACCGATCTGTACGGACATTGACGCAACTCCTGGTCATGTCAACTGATGCTTATTGGGCGTTTTATGATGAGCATACACATTGCCTTATTTGCGCACTTGTCTTTATTCAAAAAAAAAAACAAGTGTTTAATTAAAAGCTGGCAAAGTGCCTTTTTCATGGAGTGATTTATATCTTTTTTGGTTAACAGAAATTATCACAGAAATACTGTAGCAAAAAAAAAATCGACTCTTTAGATAAATTTACACATTTAGCTGTGTTTGGCATTTTCTATTCCAGGTATGTATCTATGGCTGGTTTTAAATGGAGATATCTAAATGCAAAAACGTTCACCCTTTTCGATGGAACAGCTTTGTTCGTTCTCGAAATTTCTCATTGTTTGTCGCTGTCTCAAAAAAAGAAAAAGATTCCGCGCAAATGGCCTCACATGACCACCAGAAACGTTTGTCCAAAATGTGGACCTTTAGGGTTAAAACGGGAGACCGTCGGAGGTCGAACCACCCTTGGTTCAGGACGGTTCAGGCCTGGATCAAAATATTAAATTTTTCAAGCGCAAGTGCAAAGTTAAAAAAACAATCACTTGAATAAGAGTAACTGTAAACAGAAACCATTTTGTTGAATACAAAACGTTATAAAAATGCAGTTTTAGTTGAATGTAAAAAATACCATAGGTATTTTATAAAAGTCACTTATCAGGGCTGCATTGTGTTTTCAAGATTTATGGTTTAGGTGCCTCTTTCTAGCCAAAAACTTACCATATCGTTTCGCCAATGCTGCTAAATACTCCACACTGTGTCATAAAGGCCAGTAGTGGGTGGGAACTTGGTCACGTGACCCCAAAAAAAACTTGAGAAAAAATATAGTAATTTTTTTGATTTTGCAGCATTTTCCCGCTTGCTCAATCAAATCTAACGATTAAACTAACCAATAGCAGAAGGGCACACATGTTCTTTGTCAATAGCGGATTTAAGAGGAAATAAAGTTTACAATCCCTCAAAATGCTGAGAAATAATGCTATTTTCTTTAGCAAAACAAACCTCAATCAGCTGTATAAAATTATCGGGCTGAAAATATTGTCCGACGTCTTCTTTCGTCTGAACTGTTTCCACCATCGCCTAATAACAAAGGTTGCTCAAAAGTTGTCAAAAACAAATCATTAAAACCAGTGGCGTAGCCAAGGGGGGGGGTTTTGGGGGTTACAACCCCCCCCTTTGGCACGTGTGTGACGTCACGATATTGAGAATGATGCTTTCAGTCTAAAAAAAAACTGCCTAGTTTTAAACAAAATTGCATTAAAAGAGCAAGTTTTGCCAATACCAAACATCTCAGCCAGGAATTAGCAACAAGAAAACACAGAGACTTTGCTTTTTTTCCGAAAAATGCCGAAGAAAACATGATCTTATCCTTTTGCTATGCTACCGGACAGCACCATTTTACAGGAATATTCTTACCCACATTTTTGTTGAAAATGCTGTCAGAATCACCAAATTCAAAGTAATTTTTCAAAATTTTCTGGGGGAGGCCCCCCAGACCCCCCGCCGTTGGGTGGTCAAAACCCCCCCCCCTTTCAAAATTCCTGGCTACGCTACTGATTAAAACAGGCCTACTGAGGAGGATGACGAGTATCCGATTGGTATGGACATTATTGGACAAGCTGCTTCACAACTTTGATCTTGATTGTTGTGTAGCCTTCTACGTTAAGCTACAGGATGGCGGGGCTTCTGAACTTGTCCATTGCCTCCTGCAGCTCTGCCACCCCGGAAGAGGCTCTTTGTTAACAAGTTTCTTTCGCATCTGCTGAGGTGCAGATGTTACTCACAGGATGGGGCACGGGGAGCCACTTGTCATTCATTCCAAAGTGACCTACTGATGTCTAAAAGTAATAAAAAGTTTAAATTTGATTTTAAACTAAAGCTTTTAAGTAATTTTCGGTTTTAGCAGCATGTTCAACTTTCAAGATTTTTGTTAAATATAAAATGTTCGTCTAAATTTCTAAAGCAAGACTCATGTTTGGAAGTAAAAATACTAAAAAAGCGATCAAAAAAAACAATGTCAAAATATTGTGAGAATGAGTCCCCTTACCTCCACTCACGTTTTTTTTTTTGTGTATTCATACTTTAAACTGTTATATTGTTTATATTGTACCTTTGACATTTTTGTTTCAACTGAACTGTGGTGCCTTACTAATTTTTTTCTTGATCCGCTACTGGTCAGTGGTTAGGACTAGTAAAGCACGTTTTCACGATCATCTGCGGTAATTCCCTAAAAAGATCCTTTGGTGACCGTTCGCTCGAATCAATATATCTTTTTAAAGTCAAAAGAGAATTTGTTTATTTTTCAAGAAATTTTGATCGTGCGCTCTTGCATATTCACCATTGTTCAGTGGGCCGCTTTGCACGTTGATGTGTATGAATGTGCTAAATCCGACGCTAACTTGCAAATTGGGTGTGCAGCAATCAGCAGTTTATTAGCTATCATGTTTTGCAAGACATGAGTAGCTCGTTTGTGAAATGCAATGTCAATATAGCCCTTTATGTTTTTTAAATTAATCATTGGAAAATAAAATTTGGCAACAGCTCATTCTTAATGAGACTACAGAAGCACATCATGCCATGCTTTGGATGGTCATTGCAAACAGCTTATTTTACATTATATTAGTCACTTATTGACACCCAGAAAAAAATGAGTTGAAATTTTTATTGCTTTTTCAGTTTTCCTTTCAGTCATTTTTCGCAAGCAAAACAAACGTTAAAGTTTTCTGCTAAATACGAAACAAAATTTTTCACAAAAAAATGAATTCTCAACTAAGCCAAGACAAAGATTTTATTTCAGAAAGAAACATTTTAAATTATTTTTGTTTTGAGCTGCCCCAGTATTACACCAGAATTACAGCTTTGAGCCAGAGAAAAATGTACTTGATGGGGCCCGGTTGCCACAAGATTGATGCAAATACCGTGATACATTTTTAGATGTAGTATTCATGCAAAATAAAAGCATAATCGGTGTGCAGTTACACAATGAACTTATTTTGGAGAGGTTTGCATCCATGCATATGTCAGTTCCTTTCTGGTATTCGCAGTTTACACAAAAGAGGCAGTGTTTGAAAATTATTAGAAAAGTATTAATCATTACTGCAAAATAGTTTTTGTTTTTGAAAAATTGGTTTCTAGAAGTGTAACTACCCTCATAAATGAGCATCAATCACTGTTTGCATGATAATCCAAGACTCTGTCTGAGTTTCTCCAGCGCAATGTCGGCTCAGTAAGATAACACTGATCGCAGCGCCAGTTTCAATATTGTAACGTTTATAAATGGTAGTCTAGTGTTCATATTCCGAGAAAGAAAAATATTTACTTTGTCTTGAGTTCATGGAAGTTCTACAACTAATCGCTGAGCATATCTATGGTTTGAAATGGTGATGATGAAAGAATAACCGCAAACTTCAAACTTTGTTTCTGGAAAGGCTGAGATCAGGATTGTGCACTTCAAATGAGATAGGAGGCCATAGTACCCCCAATTGAGGCCAAAGTACCCCTTTTTTAAATATAGTAATATACCTAGCTTCACATGCAATAACTGCTTTTAATGGTTTTCTTCAGAAATGAGCTGGGAAGTTCTAGTCATAGTCTTAAAAGAGAAACAGCTTAACCAAATGGTCTAGTCTAGACTCTAGATTCTAGAAGATTTACTTTTGAGTAATGCCTGGTAAAATAAGAGAGAATTAGATGATAATGAGGATAAGCATTCCCACAATCAATCTTAAAAATACATTAAAAAAAACTGACAAGTTATTTGAATTGACGATTGGCAAGAAACGATGTCTGGATCCTTGTTTTTTGTGATTTACCGACGCAAAGTTCCATTTGCCATCTTTCTGCGTACGCCTCTGGCAGCAGCAATTGTAATGTTTAGGGCAGGCTCCTTTCCAATGGTAATTGGAACCAAATGTAATAAATTTACGTGATGGCAGTTTTGAAGGTGAAATGCCTTTCAATACTACAGAATAAGAGCCAATTGATGATTGCATGAGAAAATGCAAAAAAATGCCATTTTAAAAGTAAACAAGATTAAGTTGTTTTCCAACGCAGTTTCGTAGATTGCAAATATATTAGGCCTAAGTTACTTTTCCTCATATAAATACGAAGCAGGAAAAATCAAAACAACATTGGCCTCTAGGCATCTTTGTGGATTTTCTCTCAACCGCAAACGTGCTGGCATTGTGTAGAAAGTCACCGGTATTCGGAATGACAATGTTTAAGATCAACAGAGCCATCTTTTATTATTTAACTTGGTGCTTAAAAGAAAAAAATGTTTTTTTATATTTTTTTGAATAAAACAGCGTGTTTTGAACGTTCAACTACGTTAACATAAAGCATATTTTTGCTACGAAACGGAAAAGATTGAATGCAGTTTGCTACTAACTGCTACACGGTGTTGAGTGTCAGAGATTTCTAATATGGATGCTGACAACGTCAACAGCTTATTTAAAACAAAGTCAACTTGAAAACTAATTTATTTGTTTCATTTTATCTTCCTGAATGCCACACCCCCTTGTCATGCTGACGTCACGCGGACTCAGCGAAGAGGTCGAGGATGTTCGTTTGCGAGAAAACAACACGTGGTCTGAGAGGCTCAATCTGCTTGTTGACAAGATTGTACTCATATTCAGTAGAGTAAAAGTAAAGGGTTAGCCTACTACGCGCTACGCGTAGATACAAAAGTCTATGGTACGGATTTTGTTCTTTCCATGCCCGTTTTCTGTCGTTATTCTGTTTTTTTTTGTTTTTTTTTATACCTTATGCTACATGAAAGTACTCAACGTCCTTAGTCCTAACCGAAACCTACTGAATATGACATAAAAATTTAAATAAATTTTTATTTACATAAAATTTTATGTGTTTAATGCTTCAACTGTATCAGCGAAAATTGCTACCCATTCATTTGATTAATTTTGTACATCATTTCATCAAGAATAACAATTCTTAACCTTGAGTGAATCTGGTAATCTTGTTTGATAATGAAGGGGAGAATATGCAATAAAATTGAAAAGCGTTGATCCAAAGCAAGCCGATGCATAGTCCAAAACTTTTGGGTCGTGAAAGTTAACATTGCAGTTATTGCAACAGTTGCAATGCAATTCTTTCGTCACATCAAAGCGGTGAGAATGTTTAAGCCTAAAATTGTAGCCTATCTTTGACTGGAAAATGTTGAAAACCCGGGGGAAAAACGACAAAATATGTTGGATTGGTGACTGATAATTTCCCCGGAAATTTACCATTTGCAAATTAACCACGAGGGCAAACTCTAGTTCGTGCTAACTCTACTGCGGAAGACAGGCATTGCGGGCACGGTTGCAATTCCGCTTCATTCAGCATGGTGAGTAAAGAAATGAATTTCCAGCCATTCATTTTAAAACAACTCCACTTCAGGCTGTCATGGCACTATAAAATCACTAGTTAAAACTAAGTGAGATATTTATTGGATGAAGTTTTATCAAGCATCAAAATCTGTGGTGGATAATGCGCAAGAATAAGACATACTTTTACCTAGCCAATTTTTTTTCTTAATAGATGAAAACACAAAAATGCTAAAAAAATCATAACAAAAATTTAATGACCTACCTAGTAAGAAAATTTTAAGGGGGCAAAAGCAACTGTTGGAGGTAAAATATATTTTAATGCTTGAAATAAAGACTTTCTTTAAAAATATTGCTACTGAATGCAGCCAGTAGATTTATGAAACGTTATCTAACATGTGATACAATGTCATTAAATAGTATTAAAAACAAAGTGTAATAATAGTTGTAATTGCATTAAAACAGATTTTTTTGGGTGGGCAATATACAACTTTAAGGGGGGTGATTGCTCCCTCAAGCCCCCTGTGGCCACGTCCATGATAAAATCTAAACAAATTATCGTTTGCATTTATCATCGTAAAAATGGCAAAAATTGACGAAATGTGAATAATAATTATCCGTAAAAAGTGATTGCCCTGATTCGACCTAGTTCAGATTTATACCCAAACCCTCAAACCAGAATCAAAGATCTTCAACCATCCATCATTGATATGGGAGAGATCAGAACATTTTTCTAGTCTAAGGAATCATGCAAAGAACGCGTCATTGCCATTTTGCAATGCCTGCGATCTCGGCTGACGTTGATGCAGAAACGTCTAGAATCAGAATCCATTCGTCTCTGCAATTTAGTCACGTACCTTAGCCACGTGACTGGAAGCCACTTTCCTTTTCATTTTTCACGAGAGCGCCACAAGGAAGAAGTAAAAAACAACTTAAAACAACAACACACCACAATGACCACATGATTGCCTACACAACTCTAACTCTAGAAAGGATTATTACTTTGAAGCTTATAGATTACACGTATGGCCAAATAGTTGTGGTTGGCTTTGGATGACCATCAACATAAGCAATTACTGTTTTCGTCATGTAATTTTGTATCAATGCCAATGGCTATGATGCAAATTGAATGCTCGTGAGCATTTTTTAATTATAATTATCATCTTTGAAGCAACACATAGCTGCTTTTCGTTGTTTGTATCATGGATTATCACATTTTTTTTATTTCCTGCGTGATTTTTTTTTTGTAAAAGCCCCATACTAATAACAAAAGGCAATATTTATGAAAACAGTCGCCGTCAAAGTCTGCATTAAAGGCCCTTACTTTAACCCGTACTATTTCAATCGACGTATAAAAATATTGTAGGGCTGAATTCAATGGAAATAAGCCACTGCCAGTTTTTTAAAAAAAATGTTGTGATGCAAAAATACGCAAAATATTGCAGAAAAAACAGGTTTTATTATCAACTGCATTTGTTAAAGTGTTAAGTTTGCACATTTTGAAAATAAGCTATTTATCTATCTATTTCTATTAACGTCTCTTATTTTCCGTGTACTTACAAGGCTACTGCAATTACATTTAAATTTTTTGTGGAATTGAAATTTTTTACAAGGTTACTGATTTCCTAATTGAATTGCAAAATATTGATGAACATTAATGACAAAATAATAGAATGAATGTTTGTTACAAATTTAGTAATGACAAAGAATGCGAAATTAAAGACCTAAGCAACCAATTCGTGCTTTAAGAACAATGTCAGTTTTAGTCTGGGCGGCTGAAAGACCTTGATCTTTACTTGCGACAACCCAGCCAGCAAATCACTCCTTTTTACATTAATTTATTTTTTGCAGGCGTTGAATTACAGTAAAAAAGGTCTGATTTGCTGAGTGGGAACCCACTTTTCACATATTTGGTCACATAAAGCACAATAAACGCAGCAAGAGGAAACGTAACTAGACAGATATTTTGAGAGTGATAGCGATTTGTCAAGTACAAGTTTCAAAAGATCACAAGCAATCAATAAAGCAGTGGTTCTCAATCTTTTTGTCTTGGAAGACCTCTTTTGGTGCCCTCGAAGCGGTCGCGGACCCCTAAAAATAATTATTTGAAATTTTGCGATATCGCGTCTCCTAACGGCAACAAATGTTTTATAAGTCTCGAAGCGACACACTTATTAAAATCAGTAATTTATATGCTGATTTAATGTTTTTCTATAAATTATATCGAAACATAATAGCATTTTTGCCACCCTTATGAAGAACTTCCCTTTTTTCATTTGTAATCACAGTCAAGGCAATACTGCGAATGCTAATTGGCTGCTGACTAATGTTTGGATTTCTAAATCTTCTTCTTGTTGCTTATGAGGATTTCTAAATGAAACATTGATGAATAATCTGCTGTCTCAAAAGATCGAAGTTGAACATTTTATAGCCTTATAAAAAAATTTACTTTCTTATATGAGTGTATTCTAGTTAGTTAGGAAGCCGAACTTTTGTGCGACGCCTTTTGAGATTTCAAACAATGCAGCAGGGCGTCGCGAGGCACAGTTTGGGAATCATTGTAGCCTAATACATAAATAAAGTACAAACAATTTTTAAATGGCGTAATTTATCAATCATGCCGGAAATTCGAAAACTTGACCCTCTGAAAAAGACCCCGGTTGAAAACGCTTCACGGACCCCTTGGAGGTCTACGGACCCCGGTTGAGAACCGCTGCGTTAACGTTTATTAATTTTGCATAATTAGAGTAGCTTGATAATAATAATACAGAAAATCTATTTTGAAGTTCTGTAACTTGCTAAAAAATTTCACGATGATGCTTTGTCAAAACACAGTCAAACGGCCAAGTAAAAACACGCAAAGATTTTACCAATTTCAATGGAGAAGAGCAAAACACACATTTTCATTTTGAAATGGAAAGTTGAAATTATGCTCAATCCCTCAGGGGTCGTCATGTCAAACTAGGATGAAAAAGAGAGGAAGACACTGTGCTGCGTTTGAAAAGAAGGAATGTTTCTTGTTCGCTTGTGGTTGCTTCGTGGTCTTGTGTATGAGGAATTCTTGCAGTGTCTACAAGTCGCTGCAACTTCTTAGTGGTGTCTGCAGAATACGACACAACTAATTGCGTTTTACAAGCTAAAACAAACATTGATTTTATTGCTTTTGATTGCGTTCCTCAAGTATGAAGGTTCAATGAAGTGCGAAGAATGGCTTAATCAGCTCTATATTAATATCGAAGGAGTTATGTACTTGTTGGTATGTTGGTTGTAGTCCAGCATGAATAATCTGCTTCATTTGGTTTCGAAATTACTTCCTTAGCAAGCGTAGTTGGAAATACTTTAAAGCTGTCCTTGATTTGCGCAACAAAAACGATAACTTAATGTAGTTCCTGACGGCATGCTTTGACCATACTGACAATTCAAGCAAGCCTCATGCATACTCACTAAATCTTATTTTATCAAACAAGCAAGCAATATATTTTTCAGTAACTGCATTTTTTTTAAATGTGTCATTTACGACCGGTTACGGCAGTGGTTCTCAACCTTTTCGGAGTCATGGCCCCCCAGACTGTGGCTCTAAAAGACCTTGGCCCCCTTGAGTGAAATAAAAATGTATTTGTTTAAAGAACAACGAAAGAAACGAAAACATCACAAAGCCACGCCAATGCTTTTTTTTCGTAATAGACTACGCCAATAAATCACGCGTATCCTTGATTGTTACGTTACAATCACAAAAGATGATGCAACATGCAGTGAGATAGAACATACGATGAAAAAACATGCTTTTAGCTAGCTTTACAATACTAACACCTACATGAGTGCTTTTTGTGTCACAATTCTACGTTTCTGTTAATTAATACATGTTATAATTCAGTAATAAAGCCTTTTATCGTGGCCCCCCCTGAGAGCGCTCTGTGGCCCCCTCGAGGGGCCGAGGGTTACGGTTGAGAACCCCTGACCCCTGGGTTACATTTTGTCAGCATTTACGTAATTTCCAAATTTTGTTGTTGATGGTGGGAGCTTCTGTGAACTGCTTTGTCATCAGTTGAGACTGCAAAACGTAGGACTTAACCTTAAATTACATTGATGTCCTGAGTAATTGTTTCAACGTAAGTATCGTATTTTAGACGCAAAATATAAAGTCAAGGCGGAAAGTTTTGAAATTTATCTTCTTGGGCGATTCGCATGATGCAACAGTTAAGCGTACTTTTTTGCTGTTGCGATAAACGTCAGCACAGAAATCTTAAAAAACATTCAAACCCTCCGAAAAAAGTGCTTGCAATATTGCGTCACCCAATGAAGGTTTTCAAGATAACAAATGATAGCACACAAACAGAATGACAAATTACTCTAGTCAAGCAGATTCAACGTCTGCAGACGTTGAATTAGTGTAAAAAGCGGTTGATTTGCTGACAATGACTAATGACAATTTTCTAACTATGACAAGCAAATCACAACTTCAGTCGTTAACCATAACAACTTTTAGTTTGTTAGTCTATTTTAAACAACTTTCAATTTAAAGAAAAATTTAAACATAAGCTATTTTATTTCAACAAAGTCTCATTAAAAATTGTGTAAACAGCATTTTAGATTTTATTTGCAATTTTTGGCATTGGAAATAAAAAAGATGGTACAATCAAGTCAAAATTGTTCTGTTTTAGACCTGCATAGTGCATAGGCAAGCACTTCGTTAGTGATGCATGATGCACTGTCCGACTAGCGGCACCTAGCGTATGCTGTAGTTTTGCAGTTGCAAGCAAAACCAATTCATCAAAAAAAAAAATAGGCTATAATTATATATCTTTCCGCTACAAGGCTTGTGTCAAACTTTCATATCGTTTCTACTTAGATAAATTAAAAGTGTGTGACTTTAACTTTAAAAGAAGCTTCTCAGCCTGAGAAAATATTGCACGATTAAATGCCATTGTGAGCAGCAAATGCCGTTGGGTCTAAGTGAAAACTTTCTTTTAAAGCAACAAGCGATATGTTTTTTGACTTTGTCAATTGCAATGCAACTATTCTGAGATAGACTGGGCTGTATTAGTAAAGTGAGATAACATAATAATAATGCTTGTTTTTATATAGCGCTGTAGAGTGTGAAAAATAATTGACTTTGAATCCACAATATTATAAAAACCTCCACCAACTCGAGACTGCTCCATGCATCAATAAAAACTCAGAGCGCATTACCACAAGTAGGCCAACTTGAAAAGTTGTTTCTATAAACATCGGTCGGATTTCCCTATGTTGAAGGGAAGGCTCCGCAAAAAATGCCAGGTGAAGTCAACAAGTGAAAATAAAGAAAGGAGCAAGATTTCATTCATGTTGAGAGAAGTTGCTGATTTATTTATTTATTTTCACTTTTCTTGTTTAAACAGTTATTTTATAGTCGAAAGGTACAAAGAGACAAACTTCACTTCAGACTATAACAGCAGCGGATGTAAACGAAGAGGAAGGGGACAATTGGTCACATGCTCTCCCCCAATAAAAAAAAGAACAAGAAAAATCATGTAACTGTTTTCCGTTTCTGCAAGATTTTTGCCTGTTTCGGTCGCTCAATCACTATACTTTTAGTTAGAAGGCATTGGGCTCGTGTGTTTTCATAAGTGTATTAAGAGATAGAAAATTTATGTGCCCCTTCAAAAAATAAGAAAGTAATATTTCAAAGGGAACCCATTGCTCACTCAGTTAGTGGACAATCAAATTAATCTATTACGGTGTTAATAGAGTTAATAGGTTTAAATTTATTCTAAAGTCTACTGGAAAGCAAGCCCCCTAGATCAACACACTTGCTTCTTGAAACCACAATTTTTCGTTGTTCTTTTTCTCTCCACATTTTTGCTTTGTCGGAAATCTGACGCCATTTCAAAAGATCTGGTGCCATATTTTTACATCCGTTACTGGCCTACTAGTAGCATCCTTGAGATTGTTGTAAATCGATTCGTGATGTACCCAAGAAGGCCAGGTATTCAATCATAACAATCAGTGTGTGAATGCTTTGTCCAAAGCCAGACACGTTTCAGTGTTCTGCTAGCAAAATCTGTTGTTTTTGCTTTAATTTAACATCTGTAGATGTTGAATCAATGTAAGAAAAAATGGTTTTGCTGGCTGGGAAACCTTATGTGGGATCTTCGGAGAAGAAAGGCTAAAGCGGCTAAAATCAAGAAAGCCATTTGTACGCGCTGCACAAGACCTTCTGGCAGCCTTTGGTGGAAGCCCTAGCAAACAGTGGTGCCACGCGGCGTGGTGTGAACAATGGTTAAGCAGCACGTCCCCACTTCGCCAAGTATTCAGATCCCCGTCCGAAAACCAGCTGGGACATGGCCTCTCTAGACTTGCCTCATCAAGGCGTAACCGTTTGCTCACTGGTGTTGGACGCTATGGTGCAGACATGTTGCGCTGGGGCTTGGCAGAGAGTGCTGCTTGTGAGTGTGGCAAAATGCAGACGGCAGCCCACATTATCAAGGATTGCCGGCTATATAGACCACCCCATGGTATGGAAGGCCTAATTTCCATCGATGACGACACCAGGCAGTGGCTAACCAACAGATGCCCTGACATATAGCGACAATACGAGAGAAGAAGAAAGGTAAATAAATCAGAAAAACACACGTGGAGTAACTGATCAACAATGTCGGTTAGAAGAGTAGTCCAACTCTGTGAGCACGAGGCAATCACGCAGCACTTGCATGATCACGAACACGCAGAGCCAAACTTCTCATTTTGTGGGCCACGTGCAAACTGCATGAGAGTGCATTGCAAACAAACATCTACCTGTTCTGAAAATTTCTTTGTGCCCTTTTTTGGTCTTGAAGTGCTTCATTACCCTCCCCAAATTGAAATTTTGAGGACCACGGAAAGCTGTGGTTTGTAAAAAAAGGGTGGTTGGTAACTGGGTATCATGCTCTTTTTCGAATGTACTGCTATTTAAATCGAATTATTTTGATCAAAATTATAAGAGATTCCTTATCAAATTCTTTTGAAAAAAATGTAACAACATTTTTGATACTATTTTTATGCTGATCACTTGTAAGCCTGGATCATTTGCAAATCATTTTGTTTCAAATTCAAAAAATAAAAATAAAGCAATACGAAACAAAGACGAAGATGATAATGAATCGGCTTGGTAACGCTGCAAATTATAACAAATAATTTTCGATTGTGGGGTGTGCGCTTACGCAACGTATTTTAAGGACTGTTCTCCATCTAGCGGATGAGATAATTCACAGACAACAACACTTTAGTAGTGACAGTAAACTTTACTCAGTCAAACTTGGTGACTGGGCCTGCATCAGTGGTTCAAACCCTCAACAAGTATGCGAAACTGACAGGATTAAACTCTCAAAGAAGTTTTGCAGTCCGAAGATTAAGATTCCCACATTTTATCAAGCAATAATTTGCTCATTTAGTTCAACTAAGTTTGTTTTTATTTCCGACCATGACAACCTATATGTTTGCAGAGGTTTAAAAAAGGTAGTTTTCAGCAGGCTACAAGGTTTGTATTATTGTGATTTTGCTATGTATTTTTTTGTTGCTGATAGCCTACCGAGTTCGTGTCTTTACCGCTTCATTTTGGGCATATACTGTATTTGGACCAAAACGAAAAACGCGTCGCCTTCCGTCTTCATGTCAAGTTGCTTTTGACGATACCACCTTCGAAAAATTTTGGTCTAAATATTGTAAAACTTCTTTTGTTATGTCAACCACAACGCTCTGGCCAATGGCGTAGCCGTAGTAGCACCATCTGCCGTCCTTGGATAACTGTATAAATTGCCACCCTCTTCACATAGGCTCACTACATTTATATTTTCGTGATGAAAGATATTTGATAAATAGTGAATGAACGATTGACCTTGATAACAACAGATCACTGCTGCACGTGACGATTAGGCCAAGCCTACTTCAATGACAAGAGGTAGCTTATGAGTCTCAATTCCTTTTATTTTCGTGAGTTCAGATTGTTGATAGACGGTGAATCTGAATGCACAGAAAAACGTGTAACACTTGAAGGCATGGACAATGGACATGAAATTCAGAAGTCCAACAAGACTGCGTTTGACAAACAACTCCTAAAAATAAATAATCTGGAAGATGCCTAATCTAGAATACCTTACACTTGTTGTCTGGAGTGTTGTCTGGAACAAAAAATGCCCAAACATGGAAACTGCAGCGGAGTTCATTAAGTAATCAAGACAATTTGAAGCAAATGAATCTCTTCCACCCTGGTGCAACGCGCGGAAACGTTGAATCTATGTAAAAAGGAACCAATCTATTGAAGCCATGTTTTTAGATTTTTATGACTGACAAAAGTCCAGGTCAGCAACAAGAAAATGCATGCCCAAAGTAGAGTTATTAAACATAATGTTTAATCCAAATGTTCAATAAGGTCGTACAGAACGTAGGCTACGTAGGTCTTATACCTAGCACACTAGTCCTCTTCCACATTGACAAAACGTAAGCCTACGTTGAATCAATGTAAAAAGTGACAGTGACTGCTGACTAGATATATTAGACTATGCCGTATGAAAGCATTGTTCGAATCAGAAATCGAAGACCGATTGATAAATGTTGTCAGAATGCATTATTGCAAGGACTGTCCAAATAGAGGTAGGCTATGGTTGGTTGGTTTTGAATCTTTATCTTCAGACTGACAAAGCCTTGATAGCAGGCGTGGATCCATGGGGGAGGCCCAAGGGGCCCGGGCCCCCCCGAAATTTTGTGAGAAATTGTTGAATGGTTTGATATGCTTCTAAACAGCTGATATTAGTCTCACAGCGGACTTAACTTATCCCGGGGGGGGGGGATTATTTTTTGTTATTATTAAGGTTAAAATTATCCATCGATTATACATTTTAATAGCAACATTTGTTGGAGCTGGCTCAGCTGAAACCAACGCTGAGCCAAACGACGTTAGTTGACACAATCTGAAACCTGAATCATTTTATATTTTTAGTCTTCATCATAATTTCAATCAATTACCGTAGGCTATTATGTCTGCAAACATACAAATATCCAATTGGTCATGGACACTGCACATACAGGGTTTTAAACCTGATTTCAGGTTTACTTTGCATGCTTAGCAATTTTTATTCCAGCAAAATTTATTGATGAATATTTTATAGCATATCGTATATATCGTAGTATCATTGTTCACAGTGGCGGAGCCAAGGGGATGTTGGGGGTTACAACCCCCCCTTTGGCACGCGTGTGACGTCACGATATTGAGAATGATGCTTTCAGTCTCTATGTCTCTAAAACAAATTTTGCCTAGTTTTAAGCGAAACTGCATTAAAAGAGCGAGTTTTGCCAATACCAAATATTCAAACATCTCAGCCAGAAATTAGCAACAAGAAAACATAGAGACTTAGCTTTATTACCGAAAAAATGCCGAAGAAAACATGATCTTATCCATTTGCTATGCCACCGGACAGCACCATTTTACAGGAATATTTATACCCATATTTTTGTTGAAAATGCTCTCAGAATGCACCAAATTCAAAATAATTTTTCAAAATTTTCTGGGGGAGGCCCCCCAGACCCCCCGCCGCTGGGTGTCACCTTTGTCGAACACGCCGTCGGGCTTCGCCCGCCGGCCCTCAAAACCCCCCAAATTCCTGGCTACGCCACTGATTGTTCATATCTGTTTTATCTTTTTATCTTCCTTTTTAATTCATTTTCAAATTTTCTGGCTCCCCCCCAAAAAAAACTCCTAGATCCGCGCCTGCTTGATAGGTTAGGTTATTCCTGGTAGTTTCGCATTCTTGCAGAGGCTTTTGATGCAGGGCCAGTTACCGAGATTGATAGAGTGAACTTTTCCGATTGTTGAAGTCTTGTTGGTTGGAAATTATTCCATCCACTAGTTGCCGCTGAATGGAGAGTAGTCCTAAAATGCGTTGCTCAAGCGCATACCCTGAGAGCAGAACCTGCGTCTCTTGATCTTGAGTCGGGCTCGTAATCACTGAGCTAACGGGGTGGAGATATTACGAATATAATTAAACATTAAAAATTTCAAAATAATTAGCGATTACGATTCATCAACCAATTTCTGCTTTTAAACTTGTGGGCTTCAATCAGGGCCTCTGAGAGAAATTTTCACTAGCGGTACGAAGAGTCATTCCGGGCCCTCCTTTCACTACGGGCCTCCTTTGTCTTGGGTAAAACGCGTAATGTTTGCTTAGGCATATTGCACGTCATACAACATTTCAGTGCAGAATTGGACATCTGTGCACAATAATAGTATCAGGCTGCAATAAAATTATTTTTTTGTGATGTGCATATTATGTCATCTGTCCCTCGCCGATTTGTGTATCCTGCACTGAAATCAATTCAATTTATTTTTCTCTTGTCAGAATGCAAAAGAAATGATATTCTTGTGTCAGTTGTTGATGGTGCTGTTGAGAGGTGTCGCTTGTAGGCAGTGTTGTACGCGTCATTGAAATAATTTGACGGCGTCAGCGTCAGCGCGAATTGCCTAAAAACTTTACGGCGTAAAGGACTGCGTAAGCTCTTAAAGAAATCGACGGCGTCAGCGTCAGCGCTAATTTGTAGCGCTATTCTTTGCCAGCGTCTCATAAAACGGAAATATTTCAACCAAGTTCAGGCTAACAATAGCTATAAATAAAGAGCAGGTACGGTATTATGTTTTGACACTGTATTGTAATTAGCTGCTCAGCCTATATATTTAGTTATTTCCTTGCAGAAAAACAAGCATTTCAAAACGTTTGTCTGACAATTTGCTGCGTTTGGGACGCATATTCAGGGGCGCCGGAGCGATTTTTGACTGGAGGGGCAGGAGTATGAAAAAAGGGCACTTTTGTTGCTGAAAGGCCATTTTTTTTAAGTTTTAAGATAAGATATAGCGATAATGCTCATCCATCAGCTCATTATCGAATAATGATACAAGCGTCCGCTATACAAAGAACAATGGCACGGAAGGGCATCATGCTATTTTATAATGATGTAATATAACTTACTGTGATGGAGAATTTTGTGTCGTGAATATGATTTTGAGGCAAAAATAGAACATTATAATTAGGCTAAAAGCGAATAGCATAAATTGTTATATTGTAAAGTGTGCAGTAGCTTATATGACCTTAAAAGGGCACCATTGCCCCCTCTTCCCTCCCCATCCACAGAAATTTGAGGGCAGGGGGCATCCGCTCCCCTGCTCCCGGCGCCCCTGCGCATATTGTCCTTTCCAAGTGAAAACATGCGTTCCACAGCAGCGCTGGTTGGTATTGGTGTGGTGTATTTCAAAAACAAGTTGAAAACGTTTAGTCGGAAAGGTATCACTGTTCCAAGCGTGCTGTGATAGTTTAGCATGTATAAATCTTTTAACGAGGTCCACTGCACCAACATCGCTCTTTTCAGGGGCATAGAGCTCTTGAAATAAAGTATATTCAACGTCCGCGATGCCATTCATGGATTTTTCGCTTTCAATCTCTGATCCCTCGTTCTCAATACATGGGTGATCACCATTTGGCGAACTTCTTCCGCTTGTATTCCAGGGAGCCATTCCAACCAACGCAAAAACTGGTTCTCACTCACTCACTCACTCACTCACTCACTCACTCACTCATCTCACTCTTCTTACCAATTGTTACTGCGATACCTCTTGTCTGTTCTATGGCGCAAATTCACAAGCGGCCTATATTGTCTCATTGTAATAATAATTGCGTTCTACATTCTGAGCGAACGAGTCAAGCTGTCACCCTTAATCCTGAAAATGAATTCGATTTGAATGAATCGCTTGCATCCTGTTTATCTTCAAATATAAGATTGTGTGATTATTATGAACCTAATTCGTCTGTGTTTAGAGATAATCAAAATAACCTGCTATTCGCCCTGCATATAAATATTAGGTCCATTCAAAAAAATATTGATACTCTGCATGAATTTCTTGAAACTTTTGAAAATGCTCCTGATATTATTTGTGTTACCGAAACGCGCATTAAGGAAAAACCTCTTGTTAATATATCGCTACAGGGCTACGATTATGTCTATGAAAATTCTGGTATTTTTGCAGGCGGTGTTCTAATATATATTTCAACGGACTACAAATTTAAAGTCATAAACAATTTTCAAATCGATAGCGACGACTGTGAAAACTTATGGATATCCATTGATCTTAACAATTCTAAATATAAACTTATAATAGGTGCAGTTTATCGACATCCCCGATCAAATCAATCTGGTTTTGTTGAAGCTCTTGACACTACTCTGACTAAACTCAACAATGAAAAGAAAACATATTTCATCCTAGGTGATCTTAATATCAATGTTTCTGACCCTTCTACCCTCTCTAAAAGTTATCTCACCATGCTTGAAAGTAATGGTGTTCACTCACTAATAACCAAACCCACAAGAATTACGGAAAACTCTTCAACCACGATTGATCACATCCTTACTAACAATATTACCCACCGCGTAACCCCAGGTGTTCTTAATTATGACATCACAGACCACTTGCCGGTATTTTGCCTTGTTTCAGACTTTAGGGTGCCAACAAAGTATTCAACATGCTACTACCGTGATAAACGGAATCTCGACTTAGCTGCTTATTGTGAGGAATTAACTGGAAGCATGCACAAATTCATGTATTCTCTTTCGAATGTGTCCCCCGAAGGTTTAAATGACAAATTTTTGCAACTGATTGATGCAATAAAAAACGTAATTGATAACCACGCTCCACTAAAAAAACTTTCTCGTAAAAATAATAAATTACAAAGAAAACCTTGGATAACTAGAGGACTTTACGTGTCCATAAAAAATAAACAAAAAATGTATAAAACCCACTTCTTAATAGGCAACGAAGCAAATAAGCTTATATATAAGAAATATGCTAACAAATTAACCAAACTGAAATTTTTAGCTAAAAAACAGTATTATGAACGCGAACTTAGCACAAACAAAAGCGATGCCAGACAAACTTGGAAAATCATAAATTCACTGTTACCCAACAAAAACAAGTCAACACAAGTTATCGATAGTGTTAATGTTGACGGAGTGCAAATATCCCAGCCAAAGCTTGTTGCCAATAATTTTAACAACTTTTTTTGTAATATTGGTAAAAAGTTAGCTGAAAGTGTTGAACCTGGGGACGAGAACGGTTATCTCAGTTACTTAAGGAACCGTGTCCCTACCTCGATCTACCTGGAACCAGCCCATATTAACGAAGTTATCAATGAGCTACATGCTTTAAATATAAACAAAGCTTTTGGCTGTGATAACATTTCCCCGTATTTTCTTCGACCTGTTTCTAATATTGTTGCCCCTCCGCTTGCAGCATTGATTAATTATTCATTTCTATATGGAATATTTCCGGAAAAACTAAAGATTGCCAAGGTGATACCTGTCTATAAGTCTGGCAGTAAACAAGAAATTACTAACTACCGACCTATTTCGCTATTATCGTGTTTTTCAAAAATAATAGAAAAACTAATCTACAAAAGGATTTCCAGCTTTCTTAATAAAAATTCTTCACTCTTACCCACACAATATGGATTTCGTTCCAATCACTCAACTACACATGCTGCCCTTGACATAATAAGCACTACCTACGAACAAATAAAGAACAATGATTTCACAGGACTTGCCTTCCTCGACTTAAAAAAAGCATTTGATACTGTATGCCATAAACGGCTCTTGCGGAAGCTTGACCACTATGGTGTCCGTGGAGTTGCAAACGATCTTCTCTCATCTTACTTGAATGACCGTAAACAATATGTTGCGATTGATCAAGATACTTCCACACAGCAATCTATCCAGTATGGTGTTCCTCAAGGTTCAACTCTAGGTCCACTCTTGTTTTTAATTTACATAAATGACCTACCAAACAGCATGTCGACAATGCCAAGGTTGTTTGCGGACGATACATGTCTCATAGTTAAAGCTGATAACTTAAATTTATTGCAAACCAAACTTAATGCTGAATTAGCTGCTGTAGAAGGTTGGATTAATGCCAACAAATTGACCATTAATGCCTCTAAATCCAATCTATTAGTAATTCCTCCTAAAAAAGGCTACAACAAATTCGATGAATTCCATGTTCTCTATAGGGCTGTTGAGCTAGAAACCGTCGACCACGCTAAGTATCTTGGAATAATAATTGATAAACAGCTCTCATTCGAACCTCACATTGATGCTCTTAGATCTAAACTTGCTAGATCTGTTGGTATTTTGTCGAAACTTAAACACTTTCTTCCTTTCAATGCTAGACTGCAGTTGTATTATTCGCTCATACACCCACATATTATGAATGGAATAGCCATTTGGGGCTCTACATACAAAGCATATATCGAGAAACTACAAAAGTTGCAAAACAAAGCAATAAAAATAGTTGCTGGAGGGTTGTGGTCAGAACACGTTACGCCTTACTTCAAACAGGTAAAAGTTCTAAAAATAAAAGACATATACAAACTAGAGATTGCTAAATTAATGTTTAAATATAACCATAATGCTTTACCGTGTACTTTTTCGAATTACTTCAAAAAAACATCAAACGTTCATAATCGCTCAACTAGATGTTCAATCAAAAATGATAATTACTTCGTACCTCTGTATGCTACTTCAAAACTTCAACGAAGCATCAAGTATAGTGGAGTAAAAATATGGAACTCAATCCCACTAGATATAAAAAAAAAATCTTTTGACTTATTTAAAAAACTTTACAAAAACTATCTAATTGCAGAATATTAAAGTTGAATGCAGTGTAATTTACTAATGTGGACCAATACTCTTTAAGTTTTTAATTGTTATGACTATCAACACCTAATATTGGAACTTGACATTTTGACATATTATGGATGCAAGTTTGTTTCTGTCTTGACTCTTTGTTACAAGTGTAGATAATTTAGTGTAATGTTTATTAGATGCTTATCATCGACTTGGCTGAGGGTGGCTGCTTGACTCGAAGACCGTCATGGTCACTTCGCAGCTTCCCGTTGTGATTTACTTCAAAGATGCAGTGTACATTTGTATTTTTCTTTGTTTCAATTGTGTTTGTTAAGCGTGCTGCATCATTTAATGATTTTGCTGTTATAATATTGCACAACAAAATAAACCAATCAATCAATTCGGATGAGTCGCGTTGGCCAGAATACATTGTGAAACTCTTATTGTGAAACGAGATTTTCCATGAAAACAAAAAATGACGCTTAGCGCTTGACGCTTAAAATCGGCAAAATAGTTGACGGCGCTATCACTTCCGTCAACTGAAAAATAAATTGACGGCGCTAGCCTCAGCGTCAACTAAAAGTTGACGCCGTCAAATGACGCCGTCAAATTGACGGCGTCAACGTACAACACTGCTTGTAGGCTACAGCTTTAATGTAAAATTCTCAAATTTATTTATTTATTTTTCTTAGATGCAGCCTATAATTATTCCTGATGAGGACCTGATATGGTGTCGAAAACGTTGGATTTAATAGATTATTTTTTTTTTTTTTTTGTGTATTTAATAAAAAGTGTTAAATCCGTTGTTACTGAACACTCTCGTTACATGTATCTTGTAGGCCTACAAGTCAAGCTCTCTACCAAGCCTCAAACATATATAACATCTTGCTAAAACATAATCAAATTAATTATCTGATCAATAACCTTTCTTCATTAACTTTTGCATTCACCACATGCCTAGCAGAAGTCTGAGCAGAAGTGAACGATAGAAGTCACTTTTTTTTACTCCGGCTCCGCTCCTGCTCCGAAAGTGTTCTCCGGCTCTTGCTCCAACTCCGAAATTCATTTTGAAGCAAAATAAGCACGAAACTACCGTTTTCAAATAGTTTTTAAAAAAACACAAAAAACACAAAAATACCCGAGCTTTTTGCCCGGGTTTTGCTCAAACCTGCTTTTGCTACACTATGCCCCCTCCCCCCCCCGGACAGGAGAATAACCAACTTTTATGATTTAATTTAGGGTTCTTTTAACAGAAAATTTTTGCCCGTCAAGCATTAAATCACCACATTGGGACCCTAATTTGCTCGCAATTCACTCAATTACCTTCCGGGCCCTTTTGCTACATTACGGGCCCCTAAGGACTAAAGAATGACAACTTTCATGCTTGAATTTAGTCGTTTGAGATAGTTTAACCAAACATTTTTGCGCATAAATTATAAAATCACAATTTTGGCCCCCCCAACAAACACAGGCCTGGGCTCTCAAGGGTACGCCGTACCCTCCGTACCCTCCTCTCATAGGCCTTGGCTTCAATGACACAAATGTTACGTAGAAAATGTGTAGAAAACAATAAAGCATTAGCACCAGGTCTCTACAAGCTGTTTTCGTTTTTTGATAAAAAGAGAAAAACCCTTTGTTTTGTCTGTTGCGAGAATAGTAAGTTACGACAGCAGCACAGATTTGTGAGATAGCGAGATATATGTGGGATAGTAGTGGGATAGCGAGATATATCATAAATAGTAATAAAATAAAATCAAATATAGTTATTACTATCTGAAACCTTAACAGCTTGTTTCACCTTTAACAGATCATCAGAAGGGTCTTAGTAATATGTACCGTAGTCCGTAAGCACCATACTAAAATAAACACAGCGCAAAAGCACTAAAGTAGGAATGCAAATTGATTTTTTTCTTTGTTTATGTTTTGGCAACTCTGTGATTTAGGAAACAAACCAGTCAAGCGTGAAACTACGTTAATTGCTACTAGTACTACAGTAGGCTACAGTACTAGAAATAGAATACGATACGACAACAATTCATTCATTTTATTTTTTGTCACTTGTCCGGGACGAAAAAATACTACTAACTACAATAGTCGATATAGGCCTACCAGCACGTCAATGAACGGGAAAAGGTGGCAAAACCTTGAAAGGTTTAAAACGTGCCTGAATAGTAGATATGAAGTAAGATAGGCCATATGTCTGTAGTTAGCATAGCCAAAAAGCCCAAAACAAACAGCAATAAATAAAACAAAAAGAAGCACACATGTAGTAATAAATGACAGCCTAATGAAAAGTGTTGTATGTGAGTTTTCGGCAGGCGCCATTCCCTTACTTGACCAAGCTTTTGTGCTAAACTTCCATTTGAGTTTTAAACATAATGCTTGTAACAAATTGCACTTGGCTCACATGTGAGTTATCTCAATGATTTGCTGAAATTGAGGGCGTGATACCATGCCATTCTCGTTTTTCCACGCCATAAACATGGTGTGATCATTGAATTCCTTGCAACATAACAGTGTGGAAAGTTTACGTTAAAACTGCATCTGACAATTTTGCTATATAATTGATTAAAGTTTAAGGTATTGTTAAGTAATAGAACGTTTTGCAATTCAAACATTACTTTCGAATTGCTCTGCCAGCATCGGTGTGCCAGCAAGAACCCAAGTTGCATTTGCGTGCAAACAATACCAAGTTGTTCGGTGTGACAAAACACTTTAAAGCATTGTTCCAGCCAATTGTTCACCAAATCAAACGTCATATAAAACTGTTATGGTCTACTTAACCTAGCTGGCATCTTACGTCATGGAAATTGCTAGAAAATGTCCAAATATTGCACCATCGTTCGTAAGACCTGATGAAACATTGCATCATCACCTTTGAACACCTGTTTGAATTGCTTGACAATGCTTTTCATTATTGCGTCACATAACTGCTTACGTGAGTTTGAGATATAGCAAATTATTCTAGTCATTCGTAAAATGGTTGCTTGAAAGTTAGTCGCAAATTTAACTGTTTGCTTAGTGCTTGCCAGCTGGACGAAAATTCCGTCTTTTATCCAAGTAATCTGTATTGTAGTGACAAGTTTTAGTGGCGTACCGTGTTGCGTCCCAATTTCGACAGCCGTGGGCTATTTTTTTACAGAAATACAATTCTCGAATAGACGTTTCCAGAAGAGTGTTTCTTGCGATCATTGCATACAGACGAATGGATCCGGGAATCTTATGTTACAATTTTCCCACGAAGAGATTATGGTTTACCGTTGTGACCAAGCATATCACACCAAACAACAATTTTCACTGGAATATTATAAGCATAAATATCTTAGACCATTCATTCACCACACTGGGCTAACATGTAAGCTAATCTAAAGTACACTACTGTATTGTGTAACGTAGTGAAGAAAACATTGGCAGCTTTGATCACCCGCATTTTGATAATGTTTGTAAATACTTGTACTTCTGCTACCCAACTCAAATTGTTTCACTTTTATCATTATTTTTCAAAACATAGTGCGCAATAGCATTCTGGTTTGAGGCAAAAGATAAAACTCTGCACTGCGTTGTCAACTTTTGCTAAATAAACCCGCAATGCATTGTTGACGTTCGCTTTAAAATGCTGCAGCTAAGGGGTTAACAATTTTGTTTTCTAAAGAAATCATTTTATCCATGTTCATTGTTCAAATGAACTCTACAATGGATAAATTCGATGGCATTACTTGATCACTATCTTTATTTTGTTTTAAGTGGAAGTTATCTGATAATGGGTGACACTTTCAATGTTTCTACTGATGCCATTAGATGTTGTTTAATTGAATCTGCAAATGAAGCTAAAGAATTGTATTTGGGAAGCAATGTTCCTTGCTATACATCTGTTCCTTCTGCACTGGACTTCCACCGTAACTTTGTCTCTAAGAATTTGCCATGTATTTTTAAAGATGCAATAAAGCATTGGCCTGCTGTTAGTAAATGGAATGCTGAGTATTTGAACAGAAAAATCGGAGACAAACTTGTTACAGTTGCTATTACACCAAACGGTTTAGCAGACGCAGTTACAGAGAAGTATTTTGTTTTGCCTGAAGAGCGTACTATGCTCATGAAAGACTTCTTAGAAAAGCTTAAAAATATTAGTGAGAATGAGGTGTACTACATTCAAAAACAAAACTCAAATTTAACTGGAGAGTTTGCTGATTTAATGAATGATATTGAATCCAACATACATTGGGCATCTGAAGCCTTTAACAAGGAGCCAGATGCTGTAAACTTTTGGATGGGGCAAAGCAAAGCAATAACCTCACTTCATAAAGATCACTATGAAAATATTTATTGTGTTATAAAAGGTGCAAAAACCTTCACTTTATATCCTCCATCAGATCGACCTTTTATTCCATATAAAAAATATCCAGTTGCCCAGTATGAGTATCATGATGGTCTTTGGTCTATAAAGGATTCTTCAGTAGGTGGCAGTCAACTAGTTCCTTGGATTGCTGTTGATCCACTTAATCCCCAGTACAAATTGTATCCTCAATTCAAACATGCAAAAGCCTTAATCTGCACTGTTGAAGCAGGAGACGTTTTATATCTTCCTTCACTCTGGTTTCATCACGTTCAACAAACTGATTCAACTATAGCAGTAAATTATTGGTTTGACATGGAGTTTGATGTGAAATATAATTATTATCAAGTTCTTGATAAACTTACAAATTTGATAGATGGGAGTGATTTGTCTTTCTCCAGCTAGCATGATTTTCATTTAGAAAATAAACTGTTCTTGTTTTAATTTGACTTTGATTAATGTTTTCTTGTAATGATCATACATTTATGTTATTACCTCCCAGATCAATCAACTTGCATTACATTTTAACACACTTTTACTGGGTTAACATTCTTAACTGTGTGGAATGTGAACTTATAAAATAGTTGATCTCTTTTCCAATCACTTTCTCAGGAAACTTTTACCCAGAATTTATGTTTAATTGCTGAATACATTGATTTGCTATGTTGCTATAACAAGTTTAAATGTTTGCACTTTAAAGACACGTTTAAAGCTTCAAATTAGATTAAGAAATAAGTTGCTGCATTTATTTTTACTCATTGCTCCTCCTACTGTCTTTTCCATGACCAGATGTTTATAACATAAGTGCTCACAGACCATGTTTGTGTGCTATTGATTAGCTGTGTTGCGTTTAGCTGAAAAACAACCATTTTGTTTGTGCTTTATTGTTTAGGATCAAGTAGTGTGATTTTTTGTTGGTGATCAGTTCATAAAACATACCAGAATGTCTGAAAAGATGCGGTTAATAGAAGACAAGGAAAGGAAGAAAAATTGGAAGCGATGGGGTCCTTACTTGTCAGAACGTCAATGGGGAACTGTTAGAGAAGATTATTCTGAAGATGGCAACTGGTAACTTGACAGTATGTTTAATGTTTATAGGCCTACTTATTATGATATGGTGAAGAGAACGATTCATTTGATATTATACAGGACAGGATCCCACTGCTAAATTGGGACTTGTGCATTTTTTCGTAATTTCCTGATTTCAATAATGAAAAACGTAAAATTATCATTTAAACTTTATTGATGTAATCCTTACAATCTATATATTTAACACAATTATTCAATATGATGGCCCTTTGTTTTGATAACTTTGGTTATTTTCTGGCAAAACCGTGAACACCTTCACCTCATCTGTATGGAGATTCCGGAATGCTCTTCGAATGGCTACTTTAAGAGAGTTGAGGTTAGGGTGTGGAATTGAGTTATAGACTGTTCTTCAATCACGCTGAATAGCCAATAGTCACAAATGTTCAGATCTGGAGAGCAGAATGTCTTTCAAAACAAACATGGAAAGATTCTCCTTCAGATAAGTCTGGACTTTTTTTGGTCCATGCACTGGCACAGATTCTTCAGACACTCTGTTGTGCTGATTCTAAGTTCAGCTTTGATGAAATGAGGAAACATCACTTTGCCATCTTGCCACGGTTGCAAAAAATCACAGAAGTAGGATTTTTACTTTGCATCAGATGAAGAACTCCTGAAGGGTCACGAGCAATAATTCGTGTGTTCTTCCGATTTGCAATCTTGTCTACAATAAACTTTTTCTCATCGACAAAAATGTGAACATGTCCTCCTTTTTTCTTGAGATAATTGAGAAGCTTTGGACATCTTTCAAATCTGATTGATCTCGATCTTTGTTTGCTTTCGATTCTTGTGAGGGCTGTAGTGGTTCCTTTTAACTTTTACCTCCACGTCAAACTTGGCCACAATTCAATAAACTGTCATCTTTGAGTAGCCAGTGCTCTTCATAATATCTGAAGGAGTATTCCTAGCACATCTCAATTCGCATATGGTTATTCGTTTTGTTAACTCAGCTGTGTTTAAAGAAGTTTATCTAAATATTACTATACTATCTTTTAGAATACCTTTATAAGATTATCTGCAGAAAGTTTCATTTTGATTAGAAAAATAAAAAATAAAATTATGCCAGAATGAAAAAGTCCCAATTTAGCTGCAGGACCGTGTGTATGTGTTTTTTTGGGTCTGCTACTATTCGGTGAGTCTCTAACCCTAAAACGGCAATGATAATTAGGCTACGGTACCCGATAATTTAAAAAAAAATTTGAAAAAATCACCTTTAGGGATCGGACTCACCGAAACGGGCCATTCCGTATTTTTTTGGCTTTTCATTGATTTGATCAGCATTCTTCATTGGACTTATTGGCCTGTTATGTAGAAATGTAAGCAAAAATGCACAATATATTATGTTGATTAAGATTCACATCTTTTAGTTTTGATTTTTGGAAAAAAAACTTCTGCCACTGATTATGTTGTGCATATATATCTTATAACTTGTACAACTTCACATTTACTTGTGTAGTACATTTTCACTTTTATAGAATGCACTTTTTCAGTCGAAGGTTTCAGCAAATGTTAATTTTGGTGTAGTTGGTGTCTACTTTCTCTAACCCAATCTTTGTTTAGCTGGGATTATTTGAGTCACGATGAAGCACGATCAAGAGCTTATCGATGGGGGGAAGATGGACTTCTTGGTATTTGCGATCGTCAATGTCGTTTATGTTTTTCTGTTGCTCTTTGGAATGAAAAAGATCCTATTCTGAAAGAAAGGTTATTTGGCTTGACAGGTACAACAGTAAAAGTTTTGCTTTTTTTAAACCTTTTTTGAGTATTTTAACTTTTTATGATGTCAGTGTGATCACCAGTACTCATTAGCTTATAAGTTTTGATTGAAAATGCTGTCATTCTTTCTACATTTGAGTTGACACAAAACCTTTAACAGCTGATTTTGATACAATGCATGCGGCCCACAGCTGTAAAAATCTGATGGAAAAAAGTGATTTTCTGCCACTTTTACACGAGCTTAATTTTGTTTAAACATAAAAATAATTTGCTGTGTTGATTTAACATCATTGCTTTATGTTTGGTAATGGTTTTTCAATGGATTATATAGTAACACTAACAGGTTTTTCACCTGAACGCACCATAGTATGCATCATGCAAATATCCATTTGTCACATGCAATCGATATTGTGTTTTGCAGGTCCAGAAGGGAATCATGGTGAAGATGTGAAAGAAAATTATTATTATCTTGACAGCACCCCGACACATTCGTACATGAAATCGTTATATAAATACCCACAAACTGCTTATCCTTACGAAAGGTTGGTGAAAGAAAATCGTGAACGAAACTTGGACATGCCAGAATTGGAACTGGAAGATACCGGTAATTTCTAGTTTTACTGATAAGTGAGTTTTGAAAGATGGTCACGTCTTTTTGATATTGTTCAATGAAGGGTTGCGGTGCAATTTTTTTTAAAGTTTTTTAGAAATTGATTTAAAACGATAAAATTAAAAAAACAAAACAATCATATGCCGCGGCATCCGGCATTATTGATTTTATTATTTTGTGACTTTGCGCGCTGTTAGCTCCGAGATATGTAATTTTATGGAAAACTAACCTTGTTGGGTTCCAAGCAAAATATAATGGCAAATTGGTGTCAAACAGATTTGTTGGACAAAATTAAATCGTTAAAAATTTACCCTGGTACTTCTAGTATCCTTTCCTCTCGATCGCTTCATTGGATTCAGAATTGTGGATGTATCAATGTAAAAATGACAGATTTTGTTACCTGGGACCGCACATTGGAAATTCACTAATCACTGTTAACCTGTGGCCAGCTTTGCATTTTTATTTATTCTGATTAATCTCGTTGAAGGGGCTTTCAATGACAATCGCTACTGGGATGTCACAGCTGAGTATGCCAAAGGATCACCCCAGGACATATTATGCAAAATTACAGGTGGTTGTTTTGCCTAAATCTGCAATTAAAACCTAATTGGTACACATCTGAGTATGTAATGAACATGTGAAGTTCTATGTCTTTAATATTCTAAACAAATACAAGCATTTAAAGTCCAATAATGGATTTTGCATTTCTACCTTTGCCACAATTTATTATAATTTGTTATGATATCATTTTGTTTTAGTTATAATTACTGTAGTGACAATAATCCTTGAATTTCAGTGACAAACCGTGGACGAGAAGCAGCCACAGTCCACGTCCTGCCAACCTTGTGGTATAGAAATACTTGGGTTTGGGGTTGCACCCACGAGGGTTGTACGCTTAAGCCATCAATGGTTAAAACTTCCGACAACGAAGTCACCTGTAAACATCAAACTCTGGGTGATTTGTATGTTCTAACATGTTTGCTGCTTGTTTAATTGTTGACATAGACAGAGCAAGTCACCTTGTTTGATGTCGTTTCAAAATAACAAAGCTTTTAGGTTCAGACCCGTGCTTACACCTAATTTTCATTCAAAATTTAAAGCGTCTCGCGTGTTTGCTGTTGTTCAAACATTTGCAACTATGTCCCTGCGTGCTGGTGTGCAGATGCGCGTTATTGAGCTGCGCATGTGTCAAATTTCGCTTTTTGAGGTTTGCATTGATTTGTGCATTGTAATACTCTTGTAAGGAAGTTTTAGTGATGCTTGGAGATTTTTTGACAATGACCATCTCTGTCACTACCCACATGAGCAAAGTAAAAGAAAATTGGATTGTTCCGAGATTTAACTCCGCATTCCAGCCATTGATGTGTTTGTTTACTTATGCCAGGTTTAGCCTTAAAAACTATTTGCTATAAAACATCTTAACCTCGATAGTTGCTTCTTTGCACCCAGCTCTGTAACGAAGCGGCGATAGAAGCTTTAGCTTGTGCATTTAAGTAACCCACTAAAAGCGCAGTTAAAGATTCAGCTAAGCGTGGTGGTGGATTCAGCACCAGCACTATACTCAGCATCATATCATAATCTGTGTAGTTTACGCCGTCAATGTACTGTTTTACTAAATATGGTGAAAGAGTCTGAATCCATTGTCGTTTTTTTGTGTTTCAATACTTTTTGAATGACTATGGGATCCGTGCCACTCTTGCAGATACATTGATATGGGAATATGACGCCGGAATTCCTGATCAGCCGAAGCCTGAAATGTTGATCACTGAGAATGAAACGAACATGGAACGGTTATTCAACACAGAACATTACACCAAATATTACAAGGATGCCTTCAACAGATATGTGGTCAACGGTACGAGATGGTTGATCTGTCGCCATTTATATTCAGTTCTATTTCCATATTCTCTTAACTTGACTTTAAAATATATCTAAATCCTAATAATACAAAATGTGTAACTTCCATCCAAAAATTACAACTTCCTCATCTTTCTTTGTTTTTTTTTCAGGTGAAAAGGAAGCAGTATCGGCTGGGAAACGAGGAACCAAAGTGGCCGCTCATTATGTTCTTACGGTTCCAGCCGGAAGTAAGTGTTGACTTTGTAGACATGAGTTTTATGGTCATTGTTTCGTTTCGAGTTATTTGTTGTTGCTTTTCGGTTTTGTTTCTACGTAACACGAGATATACGGCTATGCTTCTTTAGCCTTTTTTTATAACATTAACCATTTGCTAACAAAACAGTTGTATTGCGCTACCTTGCAACATAACATTATTTGAAGGCAAAGATGACTCAATTTTTCGCGTAATAAACCTAAGCATAACCCATTTCACTTTGAGGTCCAATTTTTAACAAACCGTGTGTGAAATCTGTAACTTATTTTTTCAATCTAGAAAGCGTTGTATTGCGTTCTCGTTTACATGAAGTCGACCCAACAATTAAAGTTGGTTTTGGAAAAGATTTTGAGCTCATTTTTGTGAATCGTATCGATGAAGCGGACACATACTACAAGGTGGGAGATGTTTTGATGTCCGGGTGTTTAGTTGAAAAACAGGCTTTTTGTATTACTGCTTGGTCACTACTACGTTCCAGTCTGTCTGCATCACATGAACGGTTCTTTTGCTTCCCGATTTATTCATTCACATTCGTTATTTGTTCAATGAAATCTGCTGAATACTTGTACGCTTTGTTGGTTAGAAATTGAAAGCTTTACGGTTAGATTAACAGCTGTTTGATTTTGTGATAAACTGTCTCTGCCAACGCCACAAGTTTTTACTATTTGGCCTTTAAAATCATTTAAACGCAGTACACGAAGTGATTGTATAATACAATTTATGTAATGCTGCTGCATTTTTTGTGTGACTGTGTAGCCTACTAGAATCTACTGTTTAGCAATGATTTGTGGCGAACACATCAAACTCTTTTAGCATGTTGCACTAGATATGCAGTAGGTAAGTACGAATCCATCACGTCTGCAGCATATCACGCTGTCACGATGTGTTGTTATTGAAAGCTATTTTTACCTGTCAGTTCGAGAAGTTAATGCTGTAAGTATAATAGGTTCGATTTTATTGATTCTGTTCGAAAATTTTAGCATTTTCCTCTTGCGTATTGGAATTCGAAGGTGATATATATACATTTCTTTGTGCTTTCCCAGCTATCAAAATTCGTCCTTTTTACATTGACACGACGTCTGGTTTGTCAGTGTCACTTGGGCTTTCGTTATAAGTCGATTGATTTTGTGTTGTTCTGTTAGGGTAAATTCCCTCATGTGGCAAAGAAGCACCAGAGCATGTTGCGGCAAGCATGTGCAGGACTGCTGTGGTCCAAGCAGTTCTATCATTACGTTGTCATGGATTGGTTGTTCGGAGATCCCAGCCAAGTCCAACCACCAAAGGCAAGGTGAGATGCTACGTTTCGCCTTTATTCGTTTTAGTCCCTTCATGCTGTCGCTATGGCAGCTTTATATATATAATTATATATATCTTATATGTTTGATGTCTCAGTTCTTTTCTTTTCCGTGAAACGCAATCGTGTTAATTATTTCTTAAAATAATTTTGTTTTGTTTCGCAAATTTTCACGAATAAAAAACCAAACGACAAGATTTGCTGTAACTGCTCTCGCCTCTCGTTCAAATTGATGCGATTTAAGTTCCAATTGTAAGCATCAATAGTACCGCTTTGTACGCCCCCTTTGAAATCGTCTTTGCTATGACCTTATAGGGTATCAAACCCGTGCCTACCAACTCAGGTTGATACTCTATCCATTAGCAGCTAGGTTGCAGCTCTAGGCGAGTGGTGGGAAAAAGCACAACGTTTTAGATGTGCTTTTAATAGATTTATTCGGAAGTTTTTAATAAGCTAATTTTTTTATCTAAAAGGTCATAAATAGCGTAGGTAGTATATAGGTTATTTAGTAGCCAGGTTACCAAGGAAGCAGGCGCTTCACTCTTTCCTGGTCTTTTTCTTTTTTGTAAACAATATTTGTCAATCTTAACTTCCGTTTGATAGGTTGTGTTGTGTGCTTTCGATTTTCAACTGAAATGATTTTGAAATCGGTCTTTGTACATCTAATACAGCACTAGAGTAAATGATGGTAAAATGACTTATTTTGTGCACTTTCGAGGTTATAAAAACTAGCGCCAAAAAACAACTAAACAATTATTCAAAGTATTCACACACAATAAAGAGCCCAAAATGTAGATACTATACTCAATTACTCATCTTCAGCAAACAAACGTTTTGAAAACTCAGATTCAGTGAAGAGCCTTTGGGCTCTTTGTTTTTTGATTGGATTAACCATAACCAAGCGTTCGTTCCATTTTGCTCCAATATTCACATACCCTTGTGGATGTTTATGACAATTGACAACTATAGTTTGTATTACTAAAAGTAACGCATTGCAACATTAACAAAACTCTGAACACCCAATTCTAAACAGTTGATGCAATTCATTTCCTGTTTCCGTGTTATATTTTACATGTTAGCTGTAGTGTGAATGTTCAGGGTTAAGCATCTGTTTGCTGGTTCCGTATCACACCATCATCATTGCCATTCGCAAATAGATCTTCATACGTTGGCAGTTGGTTTGCTTGTGGTATTGCTGAAACAAAAAGATTGTTGTCACTTTTCCAGACATCAAATCAACCGTTTTTTTCATTGATTCAATATGTGCGGACGTTGAATCAATGTAAAAAATGGTTGATTTGCTGTCTAAATTATCAGGTTTGATTACGTTATGCAAATCTTTGCACAGTGATTGATTTCAAGTTTCTGAAAATAACATGCAAGGTGTTGTACTTATGCTGGTGGCTTGTGCATCACGAAGCGTCCGTTTTCCGTTTGTGTTCACCATCTCAGTGTATCGAGTTGAAGATAAACTTCTTGGCAATGATTCCCTTCAATCACAGCAATTTCAAAGAAAACATGATTTCACATAAAACTCCTTTATTTGGGTAAAGCAACATTATACTATGCCTAACACAGCATACCCAAAACGAAATTTTATCATTATTATCAATTTCATTGTCTTTGCTTGCTAACATTGTAACAATGTTGAAGCAATATTTTTGCATTGCTTCAACGTCTGGCTATGTTGAAATACTGTTAAAAAAGGTAAATTTTGGTAGATGGCTGGATACTTGTTTTATTATCACCATATCATTATCAGTTTGTTTGTCACGGGCAGTTCCATGATAAGGACAACCAACCCATCAAAACATATTTTTTATCTGATAACAATAAAAATGGTATCCCTGGAAAGCTTATTCTTTCTAGTTTTTAGAAAATAAAAATATTTGGCCCCTACCCAAAATGGTTGGAAGTTATGCCTCAGTAAGCGAACATCACTTCAAATGTCAAAAAAATCATGAAAAATACTCATATACTGAATTCTGAAGCTTCTGATTGATATTTCAAGAAAGTTTGTTAATACCGCAGTTGTACAATCAGAAATGAGTGTAAGATTAATCTCTAAAAAAATTTTTTTTGAACAAGATTTAACGTTGGACTTATTGCATGTAGGACTTCGACCTGGGGGTCCTGTACGTCCGTCACAAATTTTTTCCTTTATTTTATTTAAAAAAATTATCAGATGAATTAAAATTTTGAAACTTTATTTCTTCTTTTAGTTCCTACATACCAACCTACAACCCAAATGGTTTTCTAAAAATTTTTGTTTAACTGAGTAAAAATGCGTGACGGATGTACACCGTAATGGAATTTCCATCATGTACGTCCGTCACTTACGTCCATCACAGGTTTTTATACTGTTTAACTAACTTTAACTTAGTCATTTTGTGGTGCTTAATGCAGGGATCATGTTTATGTTGTCACTATTTCATGCTGTCACTGATTTAAAAAGTTATTATACCAGGTACGGTACCACAAATCTTAATTATTATTGGGCAGTTCCATTGTGATGGACGTACCATTCAGAGAGTTATGTCAGTCCATAATTGTTGATAAAATAGAAATCTAGGCAATTCTACTACATAGCAAGAAAGGGTACCTACCACTATAAAATCACCCCAAAAATTATTTCCTTGCTGCTTCCTTTAAAATAGATACAGCTCGTTTATCATGCGTGACGGACGTATGCAGAGAAACAAGAAATAATAAGTATGATACCTTTCGTAAGATGCAAAATGCTCTGAATTGTACACAGGTAACTACAATTTTTTAACCTGATTAGTTTAATGAATGAATAAACTAACTCACAAAAGTTGTTGCACAAACTTATATATATACCTATTTGTTGTTATACCTTCCAACTATGGAGAATCTAATGAAGACATAAACGAAGCAGAAGAAAGTGTTTGCTATCAAAAAAGTGATTGGGTACTTGTTGAATATGATAGTGAATTTTACCCTTGTGAAGTTCAACAAGTAGTCGGCACAAACTACGAAATTTAAGTGATGCCCACAAGTGGCAGTGTGGCGATGGCCTCCACCTGAGGACAAAATTGTTTACACTGACGAAAAAGTTGCAAAGAAATTGAATCAACATGAGGTGATTGGATTTGGATACCGTGGACAATTTAAATTTGAAGGAGTTTGAAGATAAGAGACGTTGACTAAACCGCAAACTATTATAGTTCTTTTGAAAATTGTTTAGTAGGATTCATTTTGTATCATTATTGTTTGGTTTTTTGCTTGTTTATGGTTGTTAAACTGTTAGTTTTTCTATGCACAACTGCACGTGATTGTTATTTAGCCTGTGCTTTAACTGGGATTCCGTCTGGGCTTCATTAATTTTTCTCAAAATGTGTTAAAGTTTTCTTACTGCAGTATTCAGTGTACTATGGAAATGAGCACTGTGTTTTGTAGCATTGTAATCTTGTATGTGCATGTAGATACGCTTGTTATGTGGATCTATTGTATACCGGTATTGGCTACCATCTGAATTTTAACACTCGTACAATGTACGTCAGTCACAATAATTGGAAATTACTGCGCTGATAACAATTGAAATTCAGTGCCAAAATTCAAATTAAGCTGTTTTCTATAACTATGTGCGTATGCCTGTACAGCACTACAGCAACAACACAAGTGATTCTACTGGGAATGAAAAATAAACCATTTATATAAAAATTAGTTCATTTTAATATTGGACGAAAGAGCTCAGTTTTTAACTATAATTGTAATTACTTGTATAGTCTCAATTAAAACATACTGGCAATTACAGCCCATCCATTAAGTTTAGAACTATGTATGCGATTTTTCACTTCTTTTATAGTAGATTTCTTGCACCTTTCTTGCTTAAAATTCAGAGTTGTACGTCCGTCACGAAAATTTTGTACGTCCGTCACGTTACATTCTGGGGCATAGTGTATTCAATTCATACAATAAATTTGTGCAACAACTTTTGTGAGTTAGTTTATTCATTCATTAAACTAATCAAGTTAAAAAATTGCAGTTACCTGAGTACAATTCAGAGCGTTTCGTATCTTACGAAAGGTACTTATGATTTCTTGTTTCTCTGCATACGTCCGTCACGCATGATAAACGAGCTGTATCTATTTTACAGAAAGCAGCTAGGAAATAATTTTTGGGGTGATTTCATAGTGGTAGGGTACCCTTTCATGCTATGTAGTAGAATTGCCTAGATTTCCATTTCATCAGGCAGGATGTGAAGGCGATTGGGGCACTTGGAGTTGAATCCGGCCACCCTTGGTAACGGGGACATCACCGGATTAAAACTGGACTACTACTATTACTACTAAAAATTTTATTTTAAGAAAAGAGAACCTGGTCACTCACTCGCTTGGAATGAAATAAGTCGAAGCTCCAACTGCCGTTCCTGCGTCATGCGCGTCATAAGACGCAGCCACAGCGCTCGCCCGCTTGCTTTTCAAGTATTTGCTTCTCCACTTTATCGCGTAGTACGCCACGATCATGGCTAGCACCACCACTGAAAACGCCACCACGCAACTCGCCATGAAGGGAAAGTGATTCCATCTGCAATGGCAATCATTCGTTATGAAACCTCTGCATACGAACATGCGCTTGACTGCATTTTGCACAAGTTTTCATCAGAGCCCCGCGGCTGAAACTTCAGCCAGAAACACTGAATTAACATTTTTAATTTCTGTCTTGGAATTTACGTTCAAAGAAACACGTATACCTCGCTTTTGCGGAATAATTGTTGTTCGAGAACTTTGATTCGTAAGGAAGGATTGGATCGTCCATAATTGGTTTTGGTTGGCTGTTTTCATGAAACCGTGCACCATAATGGCCTGAAATAGATTTGGTTATGCAGTACTTGTAATCTTGTATCACTCTTGTTCGTACAAAGCACAGATTAAATCAAACTGATGCTGTCAATATACAGCGTTTTGATGAGACGTCAAATTTACTACTTTTTGAGGTGGTTGCATGTAGAGCAATGTGGAAGGATTTTAGAGTTAGATAAATTAACAGCAGATCTTCTCCGGATTGATTGAGAAAATCGGGAGATTAAGGAGCGTAGTCAGCAAACTAATTTTGGACATATGCCCCAACCGTAATCCGTTGCTTAGAAACGCCGATTTCTGATCCACAGATAAATTACTCGCAAGCTGGTCCTAAAAAATGGCTTAATCCGCTGTCGGTGCATTCAACCATCAGTGGTGTGCAAACATGTCAAAGGTGTAAACTGTAAACGATTCATATGGGTGGTGGGATGCCCCACGGCTGGCGTGGTCAGCTAATCGTGGTACAGTTTACTGTCCCTGTGGCAGAAGACATTCACAAATTGTTTGGTGTGAAGAAAATCGCTTGAGGGTCACTTGTTGTTCCAACTCAATGGTTTCCCGTCTTTCTGCTGTTTGTGTTATCAACAATGCATGATGCCGAAAAATTTTAGAATGTTCTTACTTGTTACCACACTACAACCTAGTATGATAAAGTATCATTGCATTTCGTATTTTCCCTACAAAGGTATCTGGATGGATACACAACTTGTTATTCGGCTGTTCCAACTTCTACATATTGTCATACTGTTTTCAATGCACTAGCCACTGATTACATGCACGGTTCATATTTACAACTTCTTGTACTGCAACACTTTAATCTGATTACCTGGATGATTGTCATGCGGATGGGTCAGAGCGGTTGATGTTGTTCTTCGTATTGGGGTTGGGGAGGTTGCACAACTCATGAAATTAGTGCCTTGTGTTTGAGCGTGGTGATCTTCTGGCATGAAATGTCTGCAGTCGAAGATAAGTTTCTTGCTTATTATCATCAAACAGTCTGCACTGTATTTTGCATTGATCAGTTTTATATTTCATCAGTTTACTATTAAAAAATAAGCTTAACTATTTACTTTTTAGACCTGGTGGCACGTACCAGAAAAAGCATACCTGACCGAGAATGCCAAAACACCTGGTTGTCAACGTTCACCGGATTAATACCAACTGTCAAGCAAATTACATTTTTGCTTGTCGTGGTATGAAAATAAAGCAATTTTTTCAGCATTAGGCAAATTCTATTTGAGTTGATCCCAAGTTCCAGATTTTGTCACATCATGTTGCTGTGATTAGACAGCAAACAACAATCATGCCACAAATTTCCTCACCAAACTATCATCTTTTCATTACATATTACGATGGTGACGTGTATTAACACTGTTTCTGTACAATACCTATCATCTTTATGTACTTAGTTATCACTCCTGCCAAATCCAATCTCTTGTACAGCAGTTGCTTTTTATTGTTAACTTGGGTTACTACATTGCTTTTGCGGCATCATTATCTAACCTTGAACAAATTGTCTCCTGAAAGGACGCTGATTTTTTTCTGTATAAAACAAGAAATTGGTAGGCAATAATAAAATAAATTTTGATTGAGTTTTTTTCATCATTTTAACTTACTCTAATGGGTGCTTTGGATTGTTCAAATGCTTGAATGGCGCAACCAATGTATCCATCATTTCCTTGTGATTGCGATATCTTTTACGTGAGCAACAGTGATCATCATTATGATCAATCCCATGATCACGGAGTGGCTGGGCGGAACAGCAAGCCTCCGGACACGTCATATTTTTGCACGTCAACATTTCAGCCGCCATACTTTAGCTTAAGAATGCTTTTCACATTGATTTTATATCTACCCTGTAAGTTAAGAAGTACGGTATCGTCATTTTACTCATTACTGTCAGAACCTTGCCTAGCTGCTATATTGTACGTTGTCTGCATGACAGGTTAGATATGGAAGGTTGCTTAAGCCTATTGGTATGTTCATACCGACACTTGCAGTTGAAAAGCTCTTTACCTTTTTCATGTTTATTTAGTTAGAGTCGTCAATATCTGTGCTTATTTTTGACCTTTTTTGCTCTGACACTTTGGTATAAATATGTTCGCAAAAACTCGTTCATTGGTGTTGCAGACGGAAAGTAACTTCGTTTGTTAATTTAATCAAGTTGTTACTATTAGCTCATTTTCCAAACAGGTTTTGTTACCTGTTTCTGCACAACACCATTTTATTTTTTGTTGATTGTGTCATTACGACCCCTCGATGACGTCATTCGTGATTTTAAGCTCATCTCGTTCCCCACTCGAATCCAAACACTCAACATGGTGAACATTTCATCACAACCGCAACTTGTTGCTGAATAAGCAGTGAGCCTTCTATAAATTTCAATGTTACATCGGGGTATCCAAGCAACATGACAGTTACCAAACGGGTTTTGTGATTTGCGCACTAAACCTGTTCCCGATCTGTATTTCAGATTAACTGGACGTAATAGCGAGTGGAAACATTTGTTCAACCGAGATGTTGTTTCAATGCCGGACAAGTGGGAGTATCCTTGGGTGAGAATCTGGTGATTATAAAGATGCTTTGAAACAACCTGCTGCAGTATCTGAATTCAAACATAAAATTTTGTGCAACTTGTAGTTGTAACCTGTTGCTTGGTTTATTCCGGTTTGCGTATTTGTAATTTGTAGGTCGCTGCACCAGATGGAGGGTCACATGTACGATTGTACGTGATACTGATATAAGGTAAATTAAGCGAACGTTTCGCCATCAGCAGCCTGGCGTCGTGGTTAGGGTTTTGTAGGTAGTCATTTTGATGACGTGGGTTTGATTCCCACCCCTGCTCTTTTTTCTTCTGTAATTATCAAACAAACTTCAAAGCAACAGTTAAGTGTTTGGCTTGGTGCTAGAAGGGTTGCAATGCTGCGGTCAGCTGGTTTATAGGGAAATTATTCTTTGTTTAAAGCAGTGGTTCTCAACCTTTTTAGTTTGGCGATCCCCTTTTGGTGCCCTTAAAGCGGTTGCGGATCCCTAAAAATATTTTATCCGAAACGATAGCACAGTAGCTACTGTATATCGAGTCTCCTAACGAAAATAAATACGTCATAAGTTTCGAAGCGACACAGTTAAAATAATTTGTTGAACTTGCGATGCACTTATGACGGATTGACAGTTGATGACACTGACAAAGTTAAGTTATGAGCTGTATAAAATAAAAAATCATAGAATCAAAAATCAGTGGTCTATATGCTGATATGATGTTTTTGTATCAATTTTATCGAAAATTAATAGAATTGTCCGATCTTTACAAAGAATTTCTTCCTTTTTTCATTTATAATTAATCACTTCATCAACTACGGAAACTTCACTCTGTCAATGCTCTGCGTCAGTGATTTAAAGCCTCTGTTCGAAGCTGCCAGGAATAACTTACCAGAAGCCTTGTTATTCCGAGGATAAAGCTTCAAACCAACCAACCGTTTCAGTCATGGAAGAACTGTTCAATAGCTGCTGACTAACGTATACATTTCTAAATTGAGCTTTGATCAAGAATCTGCTTTCTCAAACGATTTAAGTTGAACATACATATCCTTATAAAAAGATTTAACTTTTTTATATGAATCTTTTTTAGTTTTTTTTATCACTGTAATACAAATTGGGAAACTTTCCCAGACCCCTTGTGGGCCCGCCGACCCCCGGTTAAGAACCGCTGGTTTAAAGTGTTTACCGGTCAAAGCACTCCATCGGCTGCAGCGATCTACAGATTACAAATACTCTTCCGGTTTACACCAGTTCGCTTGATTATAGTCTGTTGAGTAATAGTTTAAGCTTCTGAAAAATCCTCGAAAGGTCGTCGGTTCGCCGCCCACCGAGAGCACGTGTCTGTGTTTTTGGAAGACACTAAATGACGTGTTTAAAAGCGGATATGAAAATCATCTTATCCTTCATATTTGAGAAAGGAGTGGTCTTCTTGGCGTCAGCACTACCTGACTACTCACTATAGAACAGCGAGCATTGTGTTTCGTTAACCATATCGTTTCGGTGTAGCCTCCACACCAGCCATCAAGACTTTTCCCAAAAACATGTGTTTCTCGAGAAAGTTTGATTTTGATTTGAGTTTAGCAACACATGTGGAAGTATGCAGTGCTGCGTTAGTAGATGTTAGATATAAAACGATGATTATTTATATCTTACTAAAAGACGATAGTTCAGTATAGCAAGCGTTGCTGAGCTGATCTGACGAGTATTATTCTCTGTATTGTGTGATTCAAGGAAATACATCGCCACAGAAAATTAGCGTGTACGCTACTGTACGTCATAAACGATGTTGCGCTCCATTTAATATAATATTGTAAGCAGTGAACTTGCAGGTTAACTTCCATTATCAATCTTGACATTTTTCTGTTGACATTTGTATACTTAGTAAAAAAAGAAATAATTTCTGCGGGCCTCGAACTCGTGACCCTTGGAACACTGTATCCAACGCTCTATCTTCGTAACCAACTTTGATAATTTCTTTGTTTAGTACGCTTCGTGGGACTTGGCGTTTCACATGATTCCTTTCTGCAAAATTGACCCAGAGTTTGCGAAAGATCAATTGCTTCTCTTCTTGCGTGAATGGTACATGTCTCCCAGCGGTCAGGTGAGTAAAGGATTGAGAACATCTGTGTTTACCTTTGCTTCCCAGCCAGTCAAAAGGTTGTTCATTATAATTATGCATAGTTTCAATGTCTTCGCATGTTAAAACAGTTCAAAAATAACAACTTTTGCTAGATGGGTAAGGGTCGGTTCCTGGGAGTTCATGTGGCGCCGATGCACTTCACTGTTCATTGGCCAAATTACTCTGTTACACTGATTTTGACGTATTTTGATACGCATCACTAATAACCTACTGTTTTTGCTTTAATTTGAAGAAAAAATGACTGTTGATGTCTGCAAAGGTTGGTTTAACGCATAACCATCAGCATTTGATCAAGACTTAATCGCGTTTCTCGTTTAGATTCCGGCGTACGAGTTCGCCTTTGATGACGTGAACCCTCCCGTTCACGCATGGTCCGTTTACCGGGTGTACAAGCTCACAGCTCCGAAAGGACAACGTGATCAAGTCTTTCTTGCAAGATGCTTTCAAAAACTCATCTTGAACTTCACTTGGTAAGAAAGAGGAGAAAGTATTTCTTCTGTTTTATGAGATAACTAAAATTCAACTGAAATTCTCTTATAGTGCGTGAGATTCGAGACTCTTGTCATAAAAAAAAGCAGCTTCGCACAGCAATTGCTGTGATTTTTAATACTGTAAACTGGCTGGAAAAACGACCACTAGATTGAACTTTGTACCATTAGAAAGTAAACTTTTATAATTTGATTTCTTAAAGGTGGGTGAACAGAAAAGATCCCAGAGGCAAGAATATATTCTCTGGTGGCTTCCTTGGACTAGATAACATAGGTAATTTAGAGTAATTGTATGTGTTTTTTTAAAGAAAAAAATTATTTCACATAATTGATATGTACAGATTGTGCGGCAAAGAACACCAGGCCACGACAGTATAAACTACACAACCACCTTGGTAAACCCTCGCCTTTCAGAGAATCCTCATTACTATTAGCCAAGAAATTATCCCTTCGTCAACAAAACTTGAAAGACAAGCCATGTAGTCTAACTCATGCACAATATGTTTCGATCTACAGTAGTTAGGTCTCGCCAGTATAGAAAAGCCGTTTAGAGAGAAGACAAGTAATCGAAACACCTGACTAATCATTACTGTCTTGCTACTCTGACGTGATGCAAATGTGGCCAACAAAGTGAATATTCTCAACCATAGCGACCTACAAAGGTCGTTATGTTCTCACGCAATTGTTTTCTTTCTTTGTTATGCAATAGAGCAGAAATGCGTTGCTTGTTATTGCATGCCATTTAATGTCGCTCATAAAGTATGAAAAGCTCGTTTGAAATAGTTTAGTTTTGTGCACCCTATATTTTGATATCAATCAGTCCCCAGGTAGAAAAATTACGGGATTTTGCTGTCTGGGATTTATGCTTGGTTGCTTGCATAGTGTTTACATTCTTTGTTATAACAATAACATATGCGATTTTCTTCAGGCGTGTTTGACAGATCAAAGCCTTTACCAACCGGTGGATTTTTAGAGCAGGTAATTTTTTGTTACCTCAAAATATGATTCAATATATTTCATCGGATTTTCTTTTGATCTCGTTCATGTTCAGCTTTCTGGAGTAATGTTGCTGTGAGGCCATTCTGCAGTAATTAAAGTTCTTTTCAGAGCTGTGTCGTTATGAGAAATTAACTTTTTGGTAGCCTACCGTAAACAGCTCATTGACAACAAAGTAATTACGCTGCGAACTTTCCAGAATATTGTCGAATCTGCAATATTAAGAGATTAATAGATGCGTTTCTATTTCATTCCACGAGCGTGAATCTTGAACTATATTTCCTGACGCAGTTATTATACTTGTCTCCTTTTATCATCTATGAACCGCTCATATTTTTGTTTCTTTTATTGTTTACGCGAGTGCGCTGTATTGCAGGCAGATGGAACGGCATGGATGGCTTTCTTCTGCGTTGTGATGTTGGACATAGCTTTAGAGCTGTCGCTTTTCGACACCGCATACCAGGACATGGCAAGCAAGTTCTTCGAGCATTTCATCATGATTGCAGATGCCATAAACGCCGCTGGAAACGGCGAAGGTGAAACAATACAAGTTCAACAAAATTGTTGTTCTTGTTTTTTAATTTATTGTAAATTTGTAGAGGAAAAGTGAAATACTTCGCTTTTTGATTTTGCATTGCCAGTGCTCTCGGACCTCGGTGCTCAGTTACCAGACACAAGGAAGTGAACTGTTTGTTTAGCTTTTTTTTTATAATGGGAAGTTGTTATTTCCTTTTATCAGTCTATTCACCATGTTAAACATTTTCTTTTAATGTCACTTGCCAATTTTTTGTTTCGCTTTAAAATTCATAACACCGCACTTCCATGTGCACAAAAATTGTATCGCAATCGATTAACACGTTTACATAACGTGATGTTGCTGTGTGGATGCACTGATAACATATAAGAATTGTGTTTGTATTACGCACCTGCTATTTCACGAAAAATAGCCTTATTTTTATGATTTGTTCATGTTTACACATGCACTTCATCAGCGAAACTCTAACATCACCACGGCGTGACGTGAATAATCCGTGACTTCTCTTTATGACCGAAATTTTCAATGCTGAGTTTCGTGTTTCATTTTCATTTCCAAAATTGATTTGCTAACGTTTTAACTTAGTCAAACGTTAAAATAATGTAAAAATATATTTCGTTTGATGGGATTGGACTATCGATGGCTATGGGGACGTTTCGATGTGTCGCTACTGATTCAACAATTTTGGGTTTACAAAGTTATCAAAATTTTTCTTTGGTTGTGAAAGCTGGATGACTTCATTTGATTTCATGTTGATAACGTGGTAGATCATCTTGAACATTGCTTATGTGGCTACTAAAAGGTTCTAACCAACTAGCGAAAAGTAACAGTTTTGCTAACTGGGATACCACCCTTTGGTGCCAGGCTTATGGGACGAGGTCGATGGTTTCTATTATGACGTATTGCGCTTCGATGACCACTCCCAGCCGCTGCGCGTGCGCTCGATGGTCGGCCTCATACCTCTGTACGCTTGCCTGGTACTCGACAACGAGAACATGCACGTCTTGCCGGAGTTCATGAAGCGCACCGAATGGTTTATCCGGAACAGAAAGGACCTCCAATTCAAGGTCCGATTTTGTGTTTCAAATGCTTTCCATTTGTGCGTTTTACAGTTTTGATGCCATCCGCAAATGATTTGGATTTGCTAGTGCATTGTTTTTCACCTAAAAGCTTGCTTTTCCTCTTACATTACATAACGCGTGTTGGTGACAGCAACAGCTGTCTGTCTATTTATGAGAAATACTTCAGCAGTTATAGAATGTCCGCTTTTGGTAATTTGGCTTGAGCTTATGCTGTTTAGACGAGCAGTCACCAAATCATGTTCAAGCAATATATCGAATTTTAATTTGAACTGTAACGTCGTAAGTTTCCTTAGTTGAACGACTCATCTTTGTCAACAGATTTCATTCATGAGCTCGGAAGGAGAGGATTGTGAGACTCCTGATCGCCTCCTACTTGCCATTCCGACGAGAGAACAGCTACTCAGCTTGCTCAGATACCTTTTAGATGAAAACGAATTTCTTTCGCCTTACGGCATACGATCGCTTTCGAAGGTAACGCAAGATCTGCCGTGTTTACGTAAAATTTGCACGAGACGTTTTGATTTATTTTATGTTTAACTCAAAGTTTTCGATCTACTGTAATGCCGGTGTTTTCCATTTGTTGAAGGTTCATTGTAGTTGCCAAGTCGATACTTTGTGGTTATTTTTGTGATGCGAAGTGCTGGCAGCGGATCGGTTAATCGTGGTCTGTTCTCTATACAAAAATCTCCACATTGTACAATGAGCCTCATCCACATGGATAAAGATTGAAGACAATAAAAATGGCTATTCGACGGGTATTCCATGAAATTTAATGCATCAGCACGAGAGAGGGAGATAACTGAAGATTTTTTGCTTCTTACAAAAGAATTACTGTTACATTATGGCCGCATCAAATCGGCGTATGTTAAAATAGCGTTCTTCAGGCCACTGAAGTAACATCGACTAAGATGCCGATGATATTTGCATCCGACCAACAGGTTCATCAGAACGAGCCGTTTGTGATGCACGTGAACGGGGAGGAACACAGGGTGGACTATGTCCCGGGAGAATCAAACACTTTCCTGTTCGGTGGGAACAGCAACTGGAGAGGTCCTATTTGGCTGTGCGGTGAGAAGGAACATTGTTTTTAGCATGTTATGAATCGGTGTTCTTTGGGTTTCCCTATCAAAAACGCTGGTTATCTCGCATAGCCTGTGAGGAATACTCTACTTTTATTCAAAACTTGCTATTGACCAGCCCCATGGAAAGTAAGAATTTAACAATTTGAAATTATTCAACGACACGGGCAGAAGAACATTTTCTGCACAAATCAGTTAGACCTGATGCACTTCATCAACATAGGAGTAGCCTATCAACGTACGAACATCTATCAATCAATAAACGAAAGAAGTACATTATTTAATGACTGCCTGCTATACGCCACGAATCAGCCAGAAACATGAGGCAAATTGAATGGCCAATTTAAGACAAAATCGTTTATTGTGGGAATTTTTTTTAGAAAGCAAAAATTTTATGTTTCAACAAGAAAAAAACTCATCATTTTTTATTGATTGAACTTCTGCAGGTTGTACTTTAAGCAAACGATTGTAAATTAAATGACGATAAACAAAATCGTGCCTGATATTAGCTGATCAACAGTAATATTTTTGATTTAAGGTTGGTCGAGTATGCAAGACAATTTAAATTTTATGGCATTGGTAAAATAAGTTGTACACCTTTGTAAAAACTAACACGGCTGTACTTGCCCACAAAGTCATGGGTACGTGTGAAATGATGTGCATAACGATATGACAACAGGGTAAAATTAGCGACATTATTTCAGGTCTTGATATGGAATCTTAATCGGAATCGGTTTTTTTTGGGGTCGTTTGGCAAATACTTTTAGCAAATCTGTTGCAGTTGGGGCAATATTGTAACTATTCTAGGAATTAAAATAGAGCAAATCACCCAGACTAATCATCTTGTTTTCCTCTTGTTTGACGCAGTGAATTACTTGATCATTGAGGCCCTGGAGAGATACGATTATTATTACGGTGATCATCTGAAGGTTGAATGTCCGACTGGATCGGGAAAGAGCATGCGATTGAAGGTAAACAATTGATTACTTATCAATGCAACGAACACATGACATATTGTGACATGGTATGCCATCTTATAGAACGTAAGATTTACGCAATGCTGTATGCTACCAACACGTTTCTCATGTAATTGCTTATAATGGTGGTGGTCTTCTCTCTCACATACGCTGTTTTCTGTTTTTAAGGACGTCGCCAAAGAGATTTGTCGCCGACTGGTGTCACTGTTTGAACCCGACCCGGTGACGGGGCGGCGACCATGTCACGGTGATAACGAGATGTATGCCAATGACAAGTTTTGGAAGGATTTGATTTTGTTCTACGAATACTTTCATGCTGAAAATGGCAGAGGCTGTGGAGCAAGGTAAGTGTTATGATGTGTATTTTTTCACACGCACGCTTACTGCCACGCACGCATACTGCCACACCAGCTCACGTGCTTTACACGAAAACTGCCACACAGGCACCCTGACACGCACGCATACTGCCACACCAGCGCACGACGCACGTGCTTCAAACGAACACTGTCACACACGTGCGTGCCTCACACGCACTACCACACACTCACGCTGACACACACCCACTTGCCACCACGCACCCTGCCACACACGTATCCTGGCAGCACACGCACACTGCCACACACGTACACTGCCACGTACGCACACTGTCACGCACACAAACACGCTATTACACGCACACAGGCACATAATGACGGTCTGGGTGTATTGCTTCTGCACAAGCACTTACTTTTCCTCATCCCGACTCGTTTCAGCATTAGTTTATTTTTGTCTTTAGTCACCAGACTGGATGGACGGCACTTGTTGTGAACTGCATCGAGAGATTATCCACTTCTTAAACTCTTCTGGCTTATGACGTTTATGCAACTTCTTACTCTGTACTGCAATCCATCTTGTGCTTCGAGTTTTGTTTCAACATTCCAATGCATTACCGTAATTGTAGTCCATTGTTTGCACCATTGTATAATTGTTAGAAAAGCGTCGTTTACATACGACTATCCGTAATTTAAGCCAACATTTGTTTAGCATACGCACATTGTAGTTTTTTGTCTTTATAAGTGACGTATTGCGTCAGTGACGTAGTGCCGTGGTTCTTAATCTTACAACTGTCTTAATCCACATAACTTTTATAAAATCATGGCAATCTTCTAACACAGATGATTGTCACATCGCTTATATTTTATGTATTGTAGTTGAACTAGGAATCGGAGATAACCTCGGAAATGACAGGAAATGAGGTTTAGCATCACAAAATACTTTTTTCAAAGTTATAAGGTTGTAGAAAAACATGGTGGTTTAATTCACTACCACCCCGTAAATGTTAGACTTGAAAATTGGTAAATATGCTGCTCGATCTCAATCACTGAGACAGTTGTTTGTGTTATAAATTTGAAGTAAAACTTCCATGACCCACCAAAAGCACGTCGGTGGTCCGCAGCATGAGTCTGCAAGGCTCCATAGGTTAAGAACCACTGATACAAAGTTCCACTGCATCAGTCGCAATTGGTCCTTTAAAATGCTACTTTAGCATCACATCCATTTTGAAAATGTGTGCAAGTAACAAAGCGTAACCTTGACGTCAGAAATTAGCCTGTACGATTGCACTTGATGCATGCTGTAAATAGAAGCACTGCTTCATTTATAAAATATAGTTTTATCAACCAATCTATTAGAAAAGTTCTGTGTTGTAATTTCTTGTTGATGCACTTTAGTCTAGTTGTCGTAGATCATATCTCATCGCAGATACATGAAACTAATCAACCTGCACTACCTTTTATGCGAAAGGATTTTAGTAATTTTTTAAAAATAAAACTGCCCGAAGCAAAGTCTTCCTCATACAACGCCTTTTTTATCAACTGGGTGTCTCGTTGGAAATAAAAGGTGTTTCATTACGACGGATCGATAAAAACAGTAAATAAAACAATGTTAATGGGTAAATTTTATTGATTTCTTTATGGAATTTATGGAAATGGGCTTCATCACTAAAGATGATTTTTTTGTGAAAAATCCTCATCGATTTGTCTTTGCTCGTGCGCCCAATCGGCGAACGTACGACGCTTCAAATGGTCAGCAGGCTTGAGTTCTTGTGTCAATTGAATGTTGTAACCGTGTAGAGATAAATCTTTCTTCAAAATTCGATGCAACGTGGTTGCGGAGAGGTTCAATTCCTGCGCGCGATGGCGAATCGAGGTGCCTGGACTCTTGGCCACATTCTCACGCACTGCAGCAATGTTTTCAGCTGAACGGCATAAACGAGCACGCAGTGGTGTTACTCTCGGTTCCCAGGTCGCATCATCTCTCAAAACAGCGAAGTGAATTGGCCAGCAAGATCGTGCGATTTGACGCCTCTGGATTTCTTCCTTTGGGGTTACCTTAAGAGTAAGGTCTATGCCAACAATTCCATAAAGAAATCAATAAAATTTACCCATTAACATTGTTTTATTTACTGTTTTTATCGATCCGTCTTAATGAAACACCCTGTATAACGTTGCCTATGCAATGTTGAAGCACTGCTGTAATTGTAGTGCATCGTTTGACTTTTCCAGTGGCAACTTTTGCATGTGACAAGTTCCTGTAACTATCCCAGACAGCAAAATCCGTCATTTTGACATTGATTGATTCAGTTCTGAAGATGTTGAATCAAAGTGAAAAGAACCGATATGGTGGAATATTATTGACCCATTTTTTGATGCAGTATTTGACGCTTATATGCACAATTGCACATTCAGAGCTCACATTTGTTTTAACAATACCTACACATTTCCTCATGATCTTTTCTTGCAATTTGTTCGTTTTGACTGAAGCCTTGAAACAGGCATTCATAGAATTACGAGATGACCAACTAGGCTAAGTAATCTGACAAGTGGAGGATAAAGTACTGCCAGATATTTTAAAAATATTTTTTTTGACATTTTTAAAGCAGCAGTCACTCAAAGCTTGCTTGTTTAAAACTAACCCGAAATTTAAAGTTGCTCAAAAGAAGTACTTTAAAAGACCACTGCTTTTAAAATGTCAACAAAATAATTTAAAAATTGTCTTTAAAAATTTAAACAATACCTGACAGTACTTTACTCTCCCCTTGTCAGATAACGTAGCATACGTGGTCGTTTCGTAATTCTATGAATCCCTGTCTTGAAATTACATATTGCAAACTGAAATATTGCTTGGTACAACCACAACTCGATGCACATCCACCCAACAATTGAAAAGTCTTTGAGTCTACTTTATCGAATGCAATTGCCTTCGTCAATTTTATTCACATGTTTAGTTTACACATTGCTCTCCTTTTTAAATATTGAAAGGAATGGTTTTGTAATTGATCTTGAATGTATGTTTACACTCTGCACTTGGAAGAGATAATTTCTGTTTTGTCTTTACATGTATTCAGAATGATATTAAGTAAACAGTAATTATTGGGGGTTTATTTATAGTGTGGTATGAAATAAATGAAAGGAAATTTTGCATTAGTTTCGGTCAGTCAATTCGCATAAACTATTAAGCATCGGTACTCCAATACCGTATGTACTTACTCCAATACCGTATGTCTGCTTATGTAATGAGCATCGGACATTAATGGTGATAATAATGCTTTGGTTTTGGGGCGAAAATGAAAGTAAGGTACAGAGAAGAGATATTGCGCTTCATCAAGAAATTGAACTTTTGTAAAATGTTTTTTTAACAAACGAAACCATTTCTTCAGTTCAGCATTAAAAAGTTACCAAATCTGTTACTAAACTCAGCCAGTGCCAGTCTTTGGGGTGTGCAAACCGTGCGATCGCACAGGGCCCGCAAATTAGGGGGCCCACAATTTACTCAGAAAATGCTGTAATTTTGTCATTTCCAATGGAAAAATTCAACAAAGGAATTAGCAACAAGAAAACATAGGGACTCAACGCCCAACGGGTGCAACCTATTTCGTCCCTTGAACATTTCGTACCCTGAAAAGATCGAGAAAAAAAGCAACAGAGCCAAAGTCACTGATCGGAGTTGCCGCAAACATTTCAAAATTTCTCTCGATCTTATCAGGGGACGAAATAGGTCAAAATTTGATTTTGTTACTCCCATTTCAGGGTACCTAATTGGGGTACGAATTTTTCAGGGGACGAAATAGGTTGCATCCAGACTCAGCATAGCTTTATTTCCAAAAAATGCCAAAGAAAGGATGATCTTATCCTTTCGCTATGCCACCAGACAGCACCATTTTACAGTAATATTCACACTCAAATGTTTGTTGAACATGCTCTCATAATGCCCCAAATTCAAAGTAATTTTTCAAAATTTTCTGGGGGAGGCCCCCCAGACCCCCCGCTGACCATCAAACTACCACCTCCCCTTTCAAAATATCTATCTACGCTACTGAATTGGATCATTGTCATTGGGACCCCCGCAAAGCATGTTTCGCACAGGACCCGAAATACCCTTAGACCGGCACTGACTCAGCCTTGTGCTTGTTTTTGTTTGTTGTATCCAGACTTACGTCCGGTTGTTGAACATTCAGATTGAGTGGACGGGAAGGCAAGGAATCCAATCTTCGTGACCACCTTCATGCCTTTAAGTGTCTTACCAAAGACATAGCCGCATGCTCTTGAGCGGTGTCGAACCGGCGCCCTTTCGAAACGTCGTTCCAGGGCGCTCACCACTCGGCAATGCAGCCGACGTGCTGACTTGTGCTGACTGCCAAGAGCACTGCTCATTTTTGCATAGCCTACTGCATTGTAGCCTATGCCTTTGGCACTTGCTGATTTGTTTGTTTTCTTTCCACAATGGTAAGAATTCAATTGACTCGTTTAGGCGGCGGTTGATAATCTGTGGCATGAATTAATGGGGCGAAATCAATGGCGAAATACGTGTTTATCGAGTTTGAGTCAGCAGCCGCAGCGTTGAAATGTTTGCCTAGCCTGATAAGGTGAAATCGATTTTAAGTTTGTCTCGAAGTTAAAAAGGTTGTGGATAGCAAAAAATTTGTGAAGGGGGGGCTAACAAAAACATTGTTATTGCGATATTGCTTTTGAATATAAATAATTGGCTAAAGCCCCAGAAATGTTGTCATATTTTTGAACATGGTATCATTACAATATTAGAGTGACTTTCAATTAGGCCTACCATATTTTCATCACCCAAAAAGAGGACATCTTTAGTAAGCAAGTAAAATGCCAGTGAATTTTTACGTTTAAACAATTTTTACTTCTTGGATGTTATAAGCAGGCGCGAATCTAAGAGTTTTTTTCGGGGGGGGCCAGAAAATTTGAAAATCAATTAAAAAGAAAGAAAAAGCTAAACAGATATGAACAATGATACTACCCTACTACGACATATACGATATGCTAGAAAATAGACATTAAGACAACCATTTTCATCAATTGTGATGCCGAGGGACTAATATCAGCTGTTTAAAAGTATATTAAACCATTTGATGCGGAAACATACAATTTTTCACAAAGGTTCGGAGGGGGGCCCGGGCCCCCCCCCATAAATCCGCGCCTGGTTATAAGCCTATGTACCAAAAGTGACAAATAAAAATCAACATATTCATTTGTCAGACACAGTCATTTTGCTGTTCAGTTGATTTTCACAGAAAACATGCGTTTTACATTTGCATTTTGAGCCATAGCTTATTGCAGATAAAGAATTGCTCGATTTTTAACAATTCATTAAAAAAAATCTATAGTTATGCAATGTTTGAACTATTTGTCCATTTTCTATTGTACCATCATTTAAACAAAGTTAATGCAAGCTAGCTATCAGGTTTTAAGACGCCTTTGCACTAGCTTTGGTATAAATTAGATCGAACAGTTTAGCATCATCAATGCCAACATTTTTCTCTGACAGATACTTCCACACACCGTTGAAAAACGTTATCCTATTCTTTGGTGTAGGACAGCATAAGCAATAAGCATCCAGTCAAAGGATGTGAACTCGGAAAATGAAATTAGTGGTCTATTCTCCAAATATAGGCAACACAAGAGTCGAACAATAGAAATACATCTGATATGGTCAACGAGTAACACTGCCTTCGTTTGCCACAGAAATAAATGTATCCACTACATCTACAGCAATGTGGTGTCGAGGAACAGACCGCAGACCACATCATCAATAACTGTACCATCTTCAAGCCACCTAACGGAGTGGAAGGTCTGCGCGTCATGGATGATGAAACCAAAGACTGTCTGCTCTCTACTAGCCTTCCAGTGTAGTCCGGGAACATCGTGAATCTGGGGTGGTAAAAGGATAGACCCTCGGCCCCAGAGGCTCACACGACGACGACGAATAAACATTTTTCTAAAACAAGGATAGCCTACTTCTACCACAGCCCACAGAAAACATACTTTTCCCTTTTGGTATGGTTGCTTAGCCTTATTTAGCTTTCGCCAAGGTCACATAAAAATAAAACCTTGTTGAAAACAATAGCAAAGCAAGAAAGAAGACATTTCAGCATTTTCAAGTGTCCTCGGAGGACAATTCATTTTTAATGAAAAAAGAGGACAAATCCTCCTAAAAGAGGACATATGGTAGCCCTACTTTCAATGTTCTTCTGGCTTGTACCCAAATTGAATATGGGCTGCTACCGTAGGCCTATAGCCTAGCCTATTATCTGTAAAAATCATTCTTCACCAACCTGGTTATAATATCTCGAGTGAACCCATTATAACCCCTTAACGCGGGTCATAGCCTACCTATGTAAATTTACTTCAAAGTTTTAAGAACGCAGGATTCGACAAGCAATGATTGAAACGCAATTTGATAGCCGTGTGTTCTAACAGAAAAAGTGTTATGCTTGGCAAATTATCTGGAGTTAGCATAAGGCTTGAAAAAGGCTTTCCAGATGTTATCATTTGGCACGGTTTGAGTCATCGTTTACAACTCGTGTTGAATAATTTTATCCAAGACATAAAACACTGCATCAATTCAAAATATTTGTTGATGAAATTTGCAAGATATTTTATTGGTTTTGTGATCGTGCAGACTGCAGATATTATGTAAATAGCATTTTTTTAAATTTATGTCTGGCAACATTGAGTTGGGTGAAAGTTAGTACATGAGCAAAGATTTAACAAAGAAAAACCAGAAGTCGCAAGATAAAAGGAGGTATAGTTCTTCCTTGCTGCCTATTATGTTTTTATAAAATGTAGGTCTTTTATTTCAATTTTCGTTTTAGTAAGTTATACTTTGGTTTTCTTTCTAGCTTATGCTTTTTCTTTGTTAAATCTATTATCATGTATGGTGGCGCTATGGTGGCATGTCGGCTGCGTAGCCGAGTGGTGAGAACGTCTGCGCGACGTTCGAAAGGACGTGGGTTCGACACCGCGCCAGAGCACGCGGCTGTGTCTCGGCGAAAGACACTTAAAGGCAAGCCAAAAATAAAGGAAGCAGCTGACTCGAAGACTATATGTCGCTTCGCTGCTTCCTTGCAATTTGACGTCTGTTGTATCGCATCTGTGATCGCAGTGTACTGTATGTTATCGCAATGGGCGCAAATAAAAGCATGATTATTATTATTATTATTATGTCTTAACTTTTACAACAACAGCCAAGAGTTGGGTAACAACTAGAACATCACACAACTAAGGCGAAAGAGAAAATTAAAAAAAGAAAACTAATTGGGAAATAGTTAAAACATCGCACTCTCCAGTTTTTTGGCGCTAAAAGTAACTACTTTCAATTCTGTCATTTTCGCAAACCATCATTTTTCCCGATTAGTTTTCTTTTTTCAATTTTCTCTTTCGCCTTAGTTATGTGATGTTTTAGTTGTTACCCAAGAGTTGAGACTTAAGCAGAAAATAACAGTTAACCTCTCAAGTACATGTAGCTCCACACAGAGTGAAATTTACATGTCTTTTAACTCTTTTTTATTTCTTTAAAAGTATTATTGACTCAAAAAGAATGTCTAAAAAGACATTAAGAAAAGTAACTACGGACAAAGGCCAGTGTTTCGATCTTCAGATCTCTTCAGTGTAGTAAAGTGAAAGTAGAAAGTTGTCTTGAAGCGTTGGTTGAGGTGATGATTTGAAACTTGAGTGATTGTTGTGAGACAATGAGACTGGATTTAAGTTTTAAATTTGGACCTCAGCGAAACGTAGTTTTACAGCCTATTAAAAGGTGTGATTGTTTTAAGAGAATTTGTGCTAAGAAATGGCAGGAATTTGTTAAAAATAAAAACTAGAAAAAAAGACAAGAATTAAAAAAGACAAGAATAATTCTTGTCTTTTTTTCTAGTTTTTATTTTTAACAAATTCCTGCCATTTCTTAGCACAAATTCTCTTAAAACAATCACACCTTTTAATAGGCTGTAAAACTACGTTTCGCTGAGGTCCAAATTTAAAACTTAAATCCAGTCTCATTGTCTCACAACAATCACTCAAGTTTCAAATCATCACCTCAACCAACGCTTCAAGACAACTTTCTACTTTTACTTTACTACGCTGAAGAGATCTGAAGATCGAAACACTGGCCTTTGTCCGTAGTTACTTTTCGTAATGTCTTTTTAGACATTCTTTTTGAGTCAATAATACTTTTAAAGAAATAAAAAAGAGTTAAAAGACATGTAAATTTCACTCTGTGTGGAGCTACATGTACTTGAGAGGTTAACTGTTATTTTTTTATTCACTTGTTGATTCATTCATATCAGTTAGTATCCTCTGGGGATCCTTCTCTTGTATCATGGGCCAATCCTATAGATGTTTGCTGGTACACCCCTTCATTTTCTTTGAATTTTTAAGCAGAAGAGTTGCCAGTTCTGCGATTTTCACGCGGAATTGGGTTAATTCAGGGTTGCCTATTTGGCTTTTTTGAAGCCAGAATTTGAGAATCTGGCTGTTTTTCAACTCCCTTGGCTTATTTTTTTTTAAATAAAAAAAAGCCAGAAAAATTAGGTAGCCACTTTAACAAGTCGAAATTCTGCCACTGCGATTGACTACAATGCTACCGCCAACCAATCAGAACATGTTATAAAAGGATACCGTCCAATTGTGACTCATCCAGAGAGTGAATGCTTGTTTGGAACTTTATTTGGCAAATACAGAAGAAAAAGAGCAATAGCAGTAGTGGGAATCGAACCCGCGTCAATGAAATGACTACTTTCTAGCCCTAACCCTAACCTCTAAGCCAACCAGCTGACAAAAAACCATCACTTAATTTGCTTTCTATCATCTTTTTTCGCCATTTTTTACGTCACTTAAATCGTAGCTTATGATTGGTTGGCGGTTTCATTCTAGTCAATTTCAGTGGCAGAATTTCGACTTGTTAAAGTGGCTACCGAAAAATTAGGCTTTTTCTGGCTTTTTTTCATGTTTCATCGATTTTTTGTCAAATTAATAAAAAGCCAACATAATTTTGGCTTAATTTTATCTTTCCCGATTTTTTTTTAGAAAAGAAATTCACTCAGCGTCAATCGGAGCAGTAATTTCGATGTGAGGGCTGCGGCCTCTCATAAAATCGATTTCTATTAAAATATTGAGACTGTTGACCGATCCTTTGATACTTAGACAGTGCAGATAGATCAGTACTTTATACTTCGTTGTATTGTTGTACCGAATGTCGTTTTGAAGCAATTTTCTAGTTGCTTGTCTTTTCATTAACTATGTTTCTGCGTTGTTGCTGAAGTCAAAGTTCGGTGGGACACTATTTGGTTGTGCACTTTTTATATGTGTATGTTTATTAATGAATACTAATTGGCTTTTTCAGCTATTTTCTACTGGCTTTTTTTGTGGCTAAGTCTGGCTTTTTTTGGCGAAGACAGGTTGGCAACCCTGGGTTAGTTTTATTTTGAAGTCGCTGGAAAAGTTTAGCAGTCGAGGTTTTTTCTGTTTTGGTTTTCTTCCAGTTTTACCTATTTTTTTCAATTTTGACTATTTTTTTTTTAAATTTGTCACATTTTAGGCTGCTTTTGGCCTTATTTTATGAATTGAACAAGCAATCAATCACAGCTGTTGATGGTGACAGGCCTGGATGTACAGGTCTTATTAATATTGAATTGAAGTTTTTGACCTGGTTGTAAACTTGTGATCCTGATTCAATGTAGGTGCATGCCAGACAGGTACTCTCATTTGGAAGCCTAAATGAATTTAGATTACTTCTGTGTTTTCTGTTATATACATTTTATAGGCATAGTTTAAAACTTGATTATCATACATTTGAGAGTTACTATATATCTGGAAAGTTGTTGTTGGAGAAACATCTTATGTACATGACAAGAAAAAAATGGTTAAAGAAAACACTAGCAAAAAGGTTTGTTTCTGTTTTATATTCATTGATTTGTAGGCCAATGTTACTTTCACAAACAATATGCATCTCATTTTTTACCTTTTCACTATTGTCAATATAACGGTGTAAAAAGGTAGTTTCATATGGATGCAACCTAGTTCGTACCCTGAACAGTTCGTACCCTGAAAATATCAAGAGAAAACTTTACAAAAAGCCGAAGTCGCTGATTGCAGTTTCCGCAAACATTTTAAACTTTTCCCCCTGAAAAGATCGAGGGAAAGATAGCACAAAGCCGAAGTCGCTGATTGCAGTTTCCACTAACCGTAACCCTATCCTAACGCTAACCCTCGCTCATCGCAGTTTCCGCTAACCCTAACCATAGACTAATCTAGGTTCTAACCCTAACCTTTGCTGATCGCAGTTTCCGCAAACATTTTTCCATAGTTTCTGCTAACCCTTACAGTTAGCAGAAACTGCTAACCTTTACCTTAACCATAGAGTAATCTATGCTCTAACCCTCGCTGATCGCAGTTTCAGCAAACATTTTTTCGTAGTTTCGCAGTTTCCGTTAACTGCAGTTCCCGGTAACCTTTACCCTAACCATAGAGTACTCTATGCTCTAACCCTCGCTGATCGCAGTTTCTGCAAATATTTTTCCGCAGTTTCCGCTAACCCTAACCCTCGAGTTTGTTTGCGGAAGCTCCGATCAGCGAGTTTGGCTTTGTGTTATTAAACTGCGATCAGCGACTTCGGCTTTTTTAAATTTTTTCTCTTGATCTTTTCAGGGTACGAACTGAGGGTACGAACTTGGTTGCACCCATTTCATATGCTGTCTCCCTTGATGAATACAGACGAAATCGGTTAATAGTATACGGTACTGCTTAAACGTATCAATCGTTTATTTGAATCAAAACCTAAAATCCCAAACCAAATCCAATCTAATGTTAAGTAAAAACATTGGTCAAACGTATACCGCTTAAAAGAATAAGTCGGATAAAAGCATCAGGATTTGCTTCACGTTTGCCTACTTCATTCATTTAATCGTATAATTGTACCCGTAAGCAAGAAGAGAATGTCTCTTTTTGTCTGCAATTTTCAAAGGCGAAATGAAGCAAAGGTGTGACAGACACAAGCGATCAAAACAAAGACAAGTGTCTGTAATCCCAGGCCATAATCTTATGTGCTAGACATCGCACTGCAAACAACCAATTTTCGCACAGCTGGGTTTCATTAAAACAGAAGAGCAGACAAAAGGAATAATCACACTTCCTAATAAAGAAGTTTAAATGCTTTTGATGTCATCTGTCGGCGACTGGCCTTCCAAGGAATGGACGCCGACGAATTATTTCGGCTTGAGAGGGAAACACAGCCCTCGAAATTCGTTTTTGTTGATGGCGGACAAACGTGTCCGGTCTGAGCAGCTATTTCGGCGGACAAATCAAGTCTCACGGCGGACACACCAGTTTTAACATCGATCGTCATGTTTAATCAATTTATTTTGATAATTCTTCGCTATTTGAGAACTATAGCTACAGTTTGGAAGGCTTTTTAAAATTTCAGCGAAGTCACTCTGAAAGGCTTTCATCAGACCAACGACGTGCGCTTGAAGAGTCAAAGCGCCGTGTAGCTGCATAATACGCCGCATAACTGATTAACTTTCACCGAACGAGGTCGTACGGCTTCTTGCGTCACAATGCTCTGGACACGAGTCGGAAAACTCCCACACTAACTCTACTATTTTCTGCTGTGCAAAGTTTCACTAGGCTTCTTTCTTTAGGTTTATTTTTGCGTGTCATGTGAGCGAAAGTGTCAAAGAGCGAGTAGGTTCATTGCCTTCATTCTCACTTTTACAATTTTCCCTGTGTTTTTTCTTTCTTACAGTAATACCAAAAGTTAACAATTTTTTTTGCATCTTGCTGTAATAGCCTACTCGTGTAATCTAATTTTGTAACCAAGCTTGCCTTATCAATATTACTCAGAGATCGAAGCCAGACATTGTGACGTAAGACTTGAACTAAGTTTCGTGTGATTAGTGTAAATGTACGGTACTCCCATCGATTCTTAGCGAAGAATTCACTTTTGTTACGCTGATTCAATGTAATCCATCGTTGAAGCAACGTAAAAATGGAAGGTTTTCCTTGAACGGAAGCTAAGGGATACAATATTTACATTTTCTAGATGCGCAGAAATTATATTCTCGCAATAATTGTTCGTGCTGTGCAATGACGATTTGTATCGCTAATTCTTGTATTATTTTTCGGCGGACAAATATGACCGATCTAGATGGTACTTCCCGCGGACATCACATGCTGTGACGGCGGACATGTCCGCGGTGTCCGCCGTGAATTTCGAGGCCTGGAAACATGTCCAAAAGTTTAAACCAAAAAACTTTGGAGAATTTTTTTAAAATTGCTGAATAAAAGTAGCCTACTGCTGTGAAATGCAGTGCGTAATTTCATTTGTGCAGTTTCGTTCAGTTGAAGAACACTGCAAATTAATTATTTTACCAGACAGCGCAAAAAACTTGAAAAAAAAAACTTTGTGATTTCAAAACAAACAATAAGTGTGAGCTGTGTTTTTCTACTATACCCCTATTTTTGTAGGCCACATTCCGTTCTCAAAACTACACAGCTGGTAGGCTAAAAATAGCACGCTTGAATCAAAAACTTTAACGGCCAAAGTTCGCGTTGTGACGTCACAGAGATCGGTGAGATGAAAACAAGTCCGATTGCAGCAGTTTGCAGAAAAATGCTTTGATCGTTCAAGCTCTTCCCAGTCAGCAAAGCTGGTCTTTTTTACATTGATTCAACGTCTGCAGACAATAAATCAATGTAAAAAGAAGCAGTTTTGCTGGCTGGAACATATCCCATAGTGTTATGTAACAGAAAACTAGTAAACTCTTTAAAGTTTAACCAGAATTGTAAACAGTTGTAGGAAGCACTGGCGCCGACTTACGGGGTTACGGGGTGGCCACGCCACCCCATAACCGCTGTGGCGGGGTGGCAGCCACCCCGCTTAGGTTACATTACTTACTGCAAATAAATGTAATTTGAACGAACGTTTAAATCTTTTTTTGATCATTTGTTTTCGCTTCAAGTCAATGTAAAGCAAGAGGTGAACTAATACAGTATTGCGAAGAAAATGATTGTTTTTGTCACAAGCATGATACTCGCGTAACATCAAGCAAGGTACGTGAAGATTACGCAACACGTGGCTACGAGTTTTTTCCTTGTTGTTGCGATCGTTTTATTTGTTACTTGTCATAAGTCATTGTTACATTTGTTAGGTTTACAATGGGATTTATTAATCAATAAAATACGATCTTTCCATTGCCTCCCTCAAAAATCTTTTTTGAAATTTTTTAAACTGCTCAATATCGCTATAAATTATGCCAGCTATAAAATACTTGGAAATAAAATTATCTCGATGATTTATAGCTCCATCCTCCACCCCCTAAATGAATATTTATTTTCAAATTTTATTAAAAAAATGCAATTTTTGAAACTTTTTGAGTTTTATTTAAAAAGTGCACTTAGTAAAGTAGCAGTTTTAACGTTCTGCAAATTTACACGTTTACATGATTCTATTCGAGGAAAGCTACACCCTCTGCCAATTCCCAATAATGAAAGCAACCTTTTTCAATTCGTCAAGATTTTGCATTTTGAATTATTTTCCGATTTCAATTGGAGTGTACTGTCATCTACTTCTTGCTTTAATTTCTGCTTTGTTATCTACTTTATGCAGTAATAATGTAATATTGCGTGTCAATGCGTGACAAATTGTGAGGCGGGAATTTATTGGTCTTACATAGGAGTTGCTTGTTACATCATAGAAAAAATTACGAAAAGATGTCCTGTAAAAGTTTGAGGAGGGAATTTATTGGTCTGACATAAGTTAGGAGTTGCTTGTTACATCATAGAAAAAATTACAAAAAGTCGTCCAGTAAAAGTTTTCCCCGACATTCCAGTTTTATTCAGCTTAAAGATGCCACCGAAAAAGCGTTCAACTGTCGCAACTGTTTGATCTATTTGCAAGCAATGAAACAAGATCATTAATGCTTCCAAACGTGGTCTGCATTGTGAAAATATACTTATCGTTGCCTTCCACCACCTGCGAGGCGGAGCGATCGTTTAGAAGTGCACTCAGGCGCATAAAAACCTACTTGTGATCTACCATGACGCAACAGCGATAGAACCACATCCTAATTTTAAATGTTTATCAAGCTGAAGCTTAACGGTTACAACTTGACCAGTTGATTAACAGTTGGATTGACAGAGCTGCCGTTCGCAAAAATACTTTTGCCAAATGTTAAGTGTCAGAGCGACAACGTAACAATAAAATTCACGACATACTTCCTGTGCTTTGTTGTAAAGTGGCTTTGTAAATAATCGAGCTACAAATCAGGTGTGAAAAGACAATTGCACCTACGAAACACGCTTAGTAAAAAACAAAAACATGCAGTTTGAAAGTTTTTAGGTTGCCATATTGTGCTATCCGCCACCCCGTGCAAAAATAAAAGTCGGCGCCTATGGTAGGAAGTATCAGTTTGTAATGTGCGTTGCAGCTTAGTCAGCATAGACGTCTTCTCAACAATTACGTCATTCACCACGAACCTTTTTTTTAGCAAATTGGTTAAACGAATCAATCGTATAATCGTATCAAAACGTCTGGCAAATAGGTGATACGATTAACCGATTTCGTCTGTATAATAAATTTCATTTGAAAACCTTGTTTTTCTCTGTCAATCTTGGTGACTGGTGTAACAGTCCAGGAGTTACTGCGGTCCAGAAGTTACCATAACTTTCAGATTGTACATAGTAGTCCAAAAGTTACTGCCAGACCAGAACTGACCAAACGAAGGTTGCCAGATACAGCGGCTTCAACAAAAATTAGATGAAAGTTAAAGCAAAACCTTGCAATAAAAATCAATGTTGTGTTTGAATAAAAAATATGTGAAACAAGGCATTGCTTGGAATGTTTGCATCATGGCAGTCTTCAGTACAGGCCTCAATAGTAATACATCATGCAAACTTTGAATTTGATTCTAGGCAGACTTGTTTGCGTTTGATAACAGCTAAATTGTAAAAGTTATCTGCTTGTCTGAGTTACAGTCTGACTGGATGATGGCTTTTGCCTGAAGATGGGTTTCTTTTATGTCCGGTTTTCTTTCTCCATCCTATTATTATTATTATGACTGCTCATCCACATCAATATTGGAACTGGCAAATTCAATCCACAACACTTCTCATTAGGCTGTCATTCATTACTACATGCGTGCTTCTCTCTGTTTTTGTTTTATCTTTTGCTATTTGTTTTTTGGGTTTTGTGGCCGTGCTACCGTAACTACTGATATTTTTCATTCAGGCAGATCAACTAGCCTACTACATAATTTTTCATTCAGGCACGTTTTAAACCTTTCAAGGTTTTGCCACCTTTTCCCGTTCGTTAACGTGCTGGTAGGTCTATATCGATTTTTGTAGTTAGTATCTTTTTCGTCCCGGACACGTTAATAACAAAAAATAAAATGATTGAATGATTGACTATATTTTGGTAATTTATACTACCTGTTTGCCGCTGGCAACATGCAAAATGTCAACTAGATTTTGATAGTTGTGCTGAAACTCATGTGACAACCTGGCAACACAAGTGCAAGTAAAATTATATAAAAGGTAAAACTATAATTATTGGCTAAATTCGATCAAATTTGCTTATCATTGTATGCAAAGACAAGGTACTTATCGACAAAGTATGAAAATATAACTCATTTAAATTCTTAAGTGCTTTGAAACAAATATGTCTGCAAAATCTTTAAAGTTCTTCGCATAGCCAATGACCTCATCAGCCAGAATTATGCGGTTCACTCTGAAGCCTAGTTAAGTACGGTAGTTATATAATGTGCAAAAAAAGTTGTAACTGCATAATGTTCTACCCAATTGGGGACCGTTCAAATATTACGTAACGCTATCGAGGGGGAGGGGGGTTTATGAAAAGCGTTACGTTAGCGTCACATTGGGGGGAGGGGGTTCAAGCAAAACGTTACGTAACGCTTACGAGTACGGTAGTTTATTTGTGCTGGCTGGTATCGTAGGCACGCACACTATGGCACGCACACTGTGGCGCCTGGATATTTAGGTGCGGAGCACTGTGGCGCCCATTCATTTAGGTGCTATTCCTAGTTAAGTCTGCAGATTGTATCAGCTTGGCAGGTAGGGCAATGCTTTTCACACAAAATGTTATTTTGAACAGAAAAATATATCATGGCTTCCGTGCGTGAAGCTGCTTAAACCGGCAATGCTTTTCACACAAAATGTTATATTGAACAGAAAAAGATATTGTCTTTTAATGCGCGTGTTCGGCATTTATTTGTTGTTAGTCCAGGTTTGTGTCAGTGATAGCGTTATCAATGAATATTCAAGTTTCCGAACATGACTAAAAGTGAAGAAAAAGAAAAGAGCAGAGAAAAAAGCAGATAACTGTGCCAATCCAACCTTCTGCAACCTGTAGTGATGAGCAGCTGCAAAGAATAATAGAGTTAGCAGTCTTTCTTTGCATTTTCTACTTTAAGCCATGGTTCACTGCTCCTTTGACCGTTGAGTCACCCAGCAATGATTTAATGTTGATGATGGATCGTAACACGGGCAAGTATCCTAAATTGTTTAAATCATTGGCAGTAGTTGTTCCAGGCTAAGCTTGGCAACCATATTTGGTACCTGGCAGAGAGACTTGTAGTCTTTAGCTTGTTTAGCCAAGAAGTTTCCATAATTGAAAAAAAAATCTGCTTCGCAAATCATGGTTAAGTATCAATGGAGTCAGCATCAATGAACTCGAACAACCTCCCAATCCAAAGAGTTACTTAAGCCTATTATACAGCCACAGACACAAAGTTTAAAAGATTTGTTTGGTCCAGATTCATTTACTTTATTTTCCCTCTTGGAGGTCTCTCCCGACTTTTTGCACTTTCCTCCAAGGCTATTGGAACAAAATGAAAATTTTACTTCTATCAAGCAGAAACTCAGCTTCTTCCGTGTCACAAACGATGCAGATAAGCGAGCGTTGGGAATGGTAACAAATTATCACTCCGATAAAGTAACCAAGTCTGAAGAAAAAAAAGGCCGTATATATGTACAGAGTTGTACAAGATCTACACAAGCAACAAACCATGCTGGCTGGAAGTTCTGCACAAGATAAATGTACAAAAAAAGTTATGTATGCCATAAGTTGGTGAACTGAGCAACAAAATAGTAACAGGCTGATTTTGCCTGAACCGTTGTCATGCATTTTGTGTCCATTATTGTAATGCTATGGATAATTGGATGTACAAATTAAAGGCAGCATTTTTGCAAAACTTCATATGGTAATTGTTTGCTTTTATATGTTTGCTTCAGTGTATTATACTAACAGAAATGCTTTTAGCAGCATTATGAATTTGTTTTTCTTTGCCCTTTTTCTAAAAAAACCCATAAATTTCCAACTTTTTTAAGCATTTTTGCAGAAAAAGGGCTTTGATGTCATTTTGCTAGCCCATAGATGATTTTAGATTGCAGAATAGACTTCACAAGCCTTGATTTAGTGGGGATAGACACCAAAACCACTAGCCTGCACCCACTAGAAAAAAAATTATAGCCAATTTAAGGAATTTTGGTTCGGCGGCCACTAGAGAGCTCTTGGATAGGGGTCAAACGGGGTCAAAAAATGTTTTTTCAAGTACCAATGCAAAAGATAGCCCAAACTGCAACTTTTGGCAAATGCACTAAGCTGAACTCAAAAATTCATTTTTTTTGATCCACCCTAACCAAGGGTCTCAAACACGCGGGCCGCATGCATGACAAAAACGTTACGTTGGCGTCACATGGGGGAGGGGGGTCAAAAATTTGGAAAAACAGCGTTACGTAATATTTGAACGCTCCCTTGCAGGTTTTTTCAAATCAATTTCGAAACAGTATGCCAACTTGCAATAGTAGTTACTTCTGGACTGCTACAGCGGAGTGACAGTCAAGAAGGGCTTCCAGACTAGAAGTTAAAAGGGCTGCCAGATGCGTCGGCAAAAGATACAAAATCGAAAAATTTGGAACTAAGTTAAATTGAATTGTTGCTTTCAAACTACAGTAGAACTCGGTTAATCCGGATTCGATTTGACCGGCGATTCCATCCGGATTAGGCGAAGATCCGGATTAACCGATGACGGTTTTTATCAAGCTTGACGTTACCTAGATAGAAGGGTATCGGTAAAAATCACCGAAATTGAACGCATTAGTGTGGTCATCTGTCAATTCCGAGACGCGCGATCACCATATTAGTGATAGGATTCTTTTGAAATGCAGTAGCCTATGCATGTAAAACGATTGTATTTGTAGACTCTGCGTCTAACGCAAGAACACACTGGCAAAAGTTATATCTTCAGACATGCGTGTCGGAATAATCTGTAGTCACTCAAAACTTTTGAAAACAGTTACGGAAGACGAGTTTCTTTGGAAAACTTATAAAAAATCAAACAAAGTCTTCTATTGGAAAAACATCACCGACATACCGCCGAAAATTCCACCGACATCTTTTCAAGTTACAGTACGAGTTTGGGCATTTGCGCAGGAATTTTGCGTTAGGAGGGATTACTGTTCATGAAAAGAAGAAATCCGCAATAATTTATTGCGTCACATTAACGGAACAATAGATAAGAAATTTCTCGCAATAAGCCACGTTACGTTTTAGCATAAAATGGCAAAACTGTCTGGAAAATCCGGATAAAGCGATAGAGAAAGCGCAACTTTTGTCCGGAATAGGCGAAGATCCGGATTAAATAATCTGGATAATCCGAAGCTGTTTCTTAAGAAAAAGATTACAAATCATTTGTACTTCCAGTTTCATCCGGATTAGGCGAAGATTCGGATTAACCGAATCCGGATTAACCGAGTTCTACTGTAATGCATAATTTTTAGTTAAAATTAATCAATGCTTAAAATTGTCACTGTCACTGTGACATTTTGAGGGTTAAAAATTTCATTAATCTTCAAAAAGAAAAAATTATGAAATATTTGGCGACCCTGGTCATTTCTAGACTGCAGCGACACCGGTTCTGTGTCAGTAAAGTTCAAAGCCTACACAAGTATGTGCAACTGCCAGGATTACGCTCTCAGAACGTTTCTCGCTTTGAGGATAAAAATTCCAAATAATCAATAAGTAAATAGTCTACTGATCTAACAGTTTAAATTCCTGAATGAGACTGTTATTCAAGTATCTAATCTAAAATAAAGATAACGTCTTTTGGTGTGAGCTGGACTATCACAAGGTGTTGCAATCGATAATTAGGATTTATTTTGTGGAAAGGAATTTATTATAATAGAATGTAAAACTTTCTGGTAGTTCAACTTCTTTTACACCAGAGGAGCATACTGTGTTTTTAAAAGTTTAATTAGGTGGGCTATGTGCTTGTAAAATTGTTCTTGTAAAGTCTTGTAAAGCATTATTATCTATGTGGACATTAAGTTGCATTATACTGTTAACCAAACGTTGTTGGTGTTTCTGATAGTGTAGTCTAATGTTTTTTCTGCTCACTGACTAATGATTTTTGTGCAGTTTTTTTTTTTATCTGATTATTCTTGTATTTTGTCTTAAATCTTTCCAAACAACAAAATAAAGAGAAGTTTTGTGATAACAAAATTTCTTTTCTATGTGCCAGTATTTAAATGAAAGCAAACAACACGATGCACTTATCATAACAATAAAGGAAAATACGAAAGGCAAAATTGTGTTTTGTACTAGGTTATATTTAATGTTTACCCAGCATGTGAAACAATGATTGACATAGTAGACAATTAGACATACATACCTTCATTTTGCGTGGTTACTTTCTGTATGTTTGCGTATTGTTCAACTAATACTATGTCATCTCCTTTCCAAATCTATCACAGCAGTGAAATGTATATCAATAAGGACTTAAGGAGGTTTAAGCATTGGTATTTGCATGTTTATGCAGGTATTAATGTGTTGCAGATTGGTGAAATATTCATCACCGCCGGTCAAGCCTTTAGCAAACTAGCAGAATTAACGATGCAACTCAACCCAGAAGTGGAAGCACCACCAGGGTGGGTGTCTTTAGTATGCTTTAGTACAGGGGTTCCCAAACTTTCTGTTCATCGGTACCCTTTGGTCAATTTATAGATTCGCTCGTGTACCCCCAAAATTTTCTCATGTTTTTGGCTTTAGAAAGTTTAGATCTTGCAACAAATTAACAGTAGAGCTGCATTAGAAAACTACATACATGATATTTTGTACCAATCAAAGCACACAAAATTATTCATAACAATGTAATCCAAGGTTAAACAAACACTACAATCAATCAATCAAACGGCTGAATAAGCCCAGCAATCCTAGCTAATGTGATGGATGAGCCTGCTTTTTAGCAACAAGCTCATTAATACGAGGTGAAACATTAGCAACAGCACAACGAAGATCATGTTCAGGTGTTTAAATAAGCGGGGACGACTGGTCGACTGCATTTGCTTTCTAGGCTAGCCTTTGTGATTACGGTTCTCATAGCAAGCAATCAGCTGTTTTGTCTTGTGTGCTGTGATTGGACAAAATAAGTCATGTGAACTTGGTAGTTACTGTAGTTGTAGTTAAAGCTTTTACTGGAGTGAAAATGTGACTTACTAAGGAGTTCTTAATCTCAGGTCTTCAAATTATTAACATCATCAGGTGATAAAAAATATTTTAAGGCAGATTAGAAGTTATGGAAAGAATATCCTTATGGTTAATCTAATGTACCCCTTGACAAGTCGAAATGTACCCCTGGGGGTACATGTACCCCAGTTTGGGAACCCCTGCTTTAGCATTTTAATGCACAAGTTACATCAGCAGAATAATACTTTTACTGTATAAAACATTGCTCACAAGTTGAGTTACCAGTATATATAAAAAAAAAATTGTTGAAGTATTTCCCAAACTGTTACTTCATTTTTGGGTAACTGGGAATAGATTCTTGTTGTAATTGTTTGTAATGGACTGCACAGAACTATTTTAATCTTTTTTGTATTGGATGTAGACTCACAGAATCATCCCATATTTTAACCGCTCTTTTGTTGACATGAATAAAAATACTGCTTCAGGTCAAAGTGGACAGAAGATGAAATAGACATGTTGCGAAATGCAGTTCAATCCTTTGGGTCGGATCTTAATAAAATCAGTGAAGTTGTTAAAACAAGGTCGATGTAAGTGCGCACGTAATTGTTTATGACTTTAAACATTGAGTTTGATGCAACACGAGATACTACTTGCACGGGGATAACATTTTGTCATTGTTTGTTGAGGTTCATGACTCAGTCCTTTTCTAATCTTAGGATTAAGACTAAAATAAGACATTTTAGAGCAGGTGCATGTATTTTGTCCCAAATAAACGACTCATTTGAAATTGCTACTTACAGTCTCAGTGATCAGGCCCGCGCCATGTGGCAACTGTGGAGACGTCTCTATCTGTCAAGCGATGTAATAATCCTTTGTTTTAAAGCAGGGGTGTGCAACGTGCGGCCCGCGGGCCAAATGCAGCCCTCAAAGAAAAATTATGTGGCCCACGAAGATGTGCCAATTTTAAATTGTGTGCGGCCCGCGAAACGTGTTTATAATTTAGTTTAGTCTGGCACGTGTGAACAACTGAACAATTCATTGTGGAGTGGATTATTGTAGATTTCGCACCTTCTGTTAACCATTTTAGAAGTCTCCCATCGGCCACCGCTAATCCATTGTATTTAATTATTTGGAACGTAAAAATGTATGGTCACATAAAAGGCATTATGAACAAAGTACGATTTTGGAAAGCTCACGTACAGACAGGAAATCTTTTCCACTTTCCAACTTTAAGAAACTATGGAATGCATCCTGAGAAAAAACTGAATTTGCTGACCAACTTGAAAAATTGTTGTATGAATTTTTGGCTCTTTTCAAGGACTTCAAATTTCATGAACATTTGTTTGGTATATTTGCTTCGCCATTCAACAGTCAACACAGACATTAACAAAGCACCAGAAGATATAACTGAACTGATTGATCTTCAAGAGAAAACGGATTTGAAAGCAAAGTATTTAGAAATGAATCTTGGCGATTTTTACCGAAAACATTTCAACCAAGATGACTTTCCACATTTGAAATTTCCATGGCTCAAAAATGGCACTTTTTGGCTCAACATATTTGTGCGAACATTTTTTTCTAAAAGGGGCGTCATGAAATCTCTCTATTGATCGGTTCTGACAGACGAACACTTGGAAAATGGACTTCGAATTGCGATCACTTCCATTAAAGTAAATTTGGAAAAAGCCGTCGAGAAAAGAAGCCAGCTGCAAACTTCTCACCAAGCTCGTTTAAAGACTGTGTGACAATAAATTTAAATAGCAGTTTTCTTCAGAAATTTATGCGTCCTAACTTATTATTTCTGGAAGGAGATAACCCCTAATATAAGAATAACATGAATAACAAAAAACTACTCTTTTGTGCCTGCAACTACCAGAAATCATATGTTAAATAAACGTGCGGCCCGCGGTTCCACCCAGTTATATATATCTGGCCCTCCTGTAATAAAGGTTGCACACCCCTGTTTTAAAGAGCAAAAGTGACTTTTATGTATTGTGTTTACAAAGGAATCCATTTACTTTGAGTGCTCGAGTGTATATGGTTGTGTTGTACATTTAGAACTCAGCTGAAAAATGCCATAAAGCGCAAGATCTATGTAGATGCCGGTGTACCTGTCTCAAAGAACCAGCCGCAACAACAACAAGCAAAAAAGCGATTGAGTGAAAAAGGCATCAGTTATGTTCCAGGCTCATTACCCGGGGTAAGAATTATGAAGCTGCTATTTGTTCGTGTATAGGAACCACTTTTGAATGCGTACATGGATAATGATTACAACTTAAACTTTTAGTTTCTTTGCTGAGCCGTGGGTCAGTTCATGCGCTTATTCATTTTAACTTGGTTTATACTAATACCGCTTTGAATATACTTTCGATATGTCATATTCTCAATTTATATTTATTCATTTTAAGATTATTTTGTTAAGAGTATATATGTGAATGTATCGTAAAGTTGTCAGTTTCCTGTTAATTTGTGTTTTGTTGCATGAAGGGCGCTGTGTCGTACGATAATTTTTCAAGCACCTTCTCTGCGGATGGGACAAAGAAATTGAAACTGAATGGGAAGTCAAACCCGGAAGCCTTGAAAGCCGGAAGTGATTGTCCTGTCAAGATCGAGACTCTTGACGATTCAGAAAATTCTTTGAAAAAACTTGATCAGTTTATGAGTAGCTCAGTGGCGCCAACTGTCGGCGGAGTGAGTGACTTGTTTGGCAACATTAACCACCCTCCTCCACTGCCTCCCTTTGATCTTGTTTCCGATCCAAGTTGATCCTTAGATGGGATTTCGTTAAAGAGCGAACATCTTCATTAGTAATCACAAGTTTGTGGTACAAAAGCTGGTCTAGTGTTTCGTGCAAACGAAATTTCGGTAACAATTGAGTGAAGCATTGTTCCTCTGTTTTGAACTGATCCACTGTACTTCTATGAAAGATGACATGTCAACGGTCTGCTCACAATATTCCATTTTATGTAGAGAAATGATCGTTTTCGTGTAGACCCTTCAAGTTTCTTTACATGTAACGGGTAGAAAAATGACGCAGACTACCACTCATGCATGGACCGTTTGGATACATTAGGTTAGAATTATACACGAAACCATATTTTGTTTCCCGTTTTATATATTTTTTTTTTTATTTGTGCCTTGACGCTGGCTACTGACTGTACTATTTTCTTCACAATTCTCTCAGACTTTAAAAAAACAGGTTTAGTTAAAATTCCAATGATATGGCACTGTAGCGATTGCGACAGTAACACCAACCGAATCTCAGGGACTGGTTGATCACGTCTGACCGTCGTACCGGTTTTGCGTTTTGAAAATTTGCTGTGTTGCGATCTACTTTTAAATGTAGCTGTTGTGTTGAAGTCATTAGTCTTTAAATTTTTTCTGACATTGTAGATTTTTGATGGCGTTTATCGTCACGCATAAGTTTCCAGTTGAAATTAAAATAAGATAAACGAATCGCTTGCTGGAGCGAATAAGGTTCATACAGAGACATCTGTAGTGCAGTTTATTTCACAAAAGATTGGAATATTAGTAGCTTTAGTAGTAGTAAGAAAATTTATTTTTATCGTTTTACGCTACAGGTTGCCAGAATGTTTACAGTTTGTAGCCTGTTTGAGTGTTTGTTCACCCGTTGTTCCTATCGTGTATGTTTTCTACTTTCCAGCTCCTTATGACGATCCTGCAAAGGGTGAAACAGGCTGTAAAGGTTACTTTGATAATTAATTTACCCATTCAACTACAATGACTTTTTAAACTTAATTTTCTAGTTGCTGAAATCATCAGAAGTGCGTGAACCTAGCTCTCCGAACCTAGTCGACATAATTGTTTTATGAAAAACGAGTTTCCTGTAGGCTAGGCCTAAATAAGTTAGTAGGCTATAGCCTATCAAACCAGAACATCAATTTATAACAGCAACGACTTAAGCGATTTCTGTTTGTCTGCAATGACGAGCCTTCACAAAAGAAACAGCTCCGTTTCCTCGATCGGTTTCGCTCGGTTTTCGAAAGGCGCTCGGTTTCCAATGATGCAAACCTGGGGCCACCAGTGCTAGGCGGAGTGTGATGTTTAAGACTTCTACTCCATGAGACCAAACTCCAATCCGAGTCCGAAAAATTTGATCATTTTAGATTAGTTAACGTAGGCTATATTGTAGCCAATGCGTTGGCCAACAATACGCATTAGCTCAGAGGTGCAAAAATGTTAATAACTTTAGCAGTATAGTCCAGTCGCTGAATGATTTGACCCGGAAAAAAATAATACCAAGCTGAAACTTTGTCAGGAGGTTCGATTGGTGATGTGGAGTCACCAAAAAAAAAGCCCCATGATTCCCTCTTGGGAATAGTGAGTTTTGGCCATTTTTCCATAATGGCCGCAGCCCCCATAAGCCAAAAATTCGAAATCGTCTAAAATTGATGTTTTATACCTCATTCGAAAAATAATTTCATACTGCATCACTTTCACAAAAGAACTATGGTCAAAAAATACTCACATTTGAAGTTATTAGCCATTAAATGCGGACTATAAGGCAGAATCCACCATTAGGCTTTAGCCTGGTGGATTTTTGTGAGGAGTGACAAGCAATGAATTACTCCATGGTTAAACCAGAGCTGACGAAAAAGTGTACAATTTCACATCCGAAGTTACTCCTCAAACTGATTTAGGAAAACTTAATATATAAACAAAAAGTCTCCATAAAAGTGGAAAATTTAAACCAATTGTAGGTGTAGAAATTCAAAAATTGCTGAATCTATAATTTTTGGAATATTTATCCTGACCTACTCCCAAACCAATATTAACATATTTTTGACATTAAAATACACCACACTGAAAAAGTGTTGACCGGTAAATAGCAAAATTGTAGAAATTATGTTAAAAAAATATGAAAAATGTTCCATATTTTATATTAGAATAAATCAAAGATATTCCGTCTATCATCATCGTCGTTATCATCATCACTTGATTCGTAAACTTCGAGTATCTAAAATTAATAACATTGATCTTTATGAAATATCTGATCTGACTGCATGTCACCTGACATAGCCTATAAATAGTTGAAGTCACTCCATACAACTAAAATGATGGTCACATGACTTGCTTCTGTTGTAGCCTAATGAATTATGGCGTTATACACTTATTTTCATCTTAATTGACTAAAAGCTTGATTGTCCAAGAAATTAGAAAACATTGAACTGAAGAACTGTTTACCTCTTTATTTTCACATCCTTCACCATGACAACCACTGCATGCTGCTACACAACTGAGGCCATGCTTCTTACATGAACATCTCTTTGTACCACACTGATTCTTCGTTGATTGGCATTTGCATCTTATAACCTGCAGGAGACACTCTGGAGCAACTTTACTGTCCGTCATTATTGGAGAATAATTGTTGTCTTGAAGTTTCCAGCCCCACTCCTCTTCCTTTGACTCTATTTCCCTATTGCTTAAAAATTTCCATATGGTTACTTGATTATGTGCACGAAGAGCATGGTAATAAGCTGCTCTGCTTGTTGGTGGCATTTTTCTGGTTCCAACACACCCTGGGTTGCCATCTCCATATACTTTCTATCACTACCGGTATGTCCAAAGTAAAATTAGTAATGGAAGGTATATGAAATAATAACTTATTAAAGGGATGTTTAAAAGATCAAGGAAATTATCTTAAATTGCCTCTCTTCTGCGTTAATTACTTAAAATGTTGCACCCTTATTCACAAATGCAATGTCTTTGAGATTCGTACTAAAATGCTGATTTGTTATGTGGTTCTTTAATTTTCTGTAGGCTACTAGGGTAATATAAAGTGATCTTCAGTGAGAAATACATATGTATACACTATACAATAACTGACTGAGCCAATACTAACCTGAGATTCGTTAAGGTTTCAAATTTCTTTCCACCATACATTGCTACAAAGGTTGGTTCTGCTAACATTGCAATTTAAGCTTGGTCTTCCCAAACATCGCTCATTTTTATGGATAAATCTTTCAGTTCATCAGATTTTTTCACAAGCTTGAGAAAGCTTACTTTTCCTTTTCCAAATGGAGCCGAAACAGTATCACAGCCGGACCATGCATGAATAAACAGAGGATGCTCTCTGATTGTCTCCAGTGGTGGTGGTACAGTTTTCATGCTCCATCCCTTCTGAGCCCTTTCTTGGAAAAATACAACATCTTGAAAATCTCCCTTCCAATGATACGGTAACATAACAATGATGTCTGTGTCGTCGGCTACAACAACAATAGGATTTCGTTTGCTGGCAGAAAGATTGATTGCTGTTTCCACAATTTCAGTGTCAGCATCACCATCGCAGTTACCGTAGTTACTTGCTGTCCATCTTTCTTCAAACTCTCAGAAATCAGATCAATAAATTGAGCTTTGTTGTGTTCATTCGAAAGAAAACAATCTTGTGTAGCTGGTACAGAATTGATAGACGCCACTTCAACATTTGGACACTTTTTACTAGCAGTTTGTCAAATATGTTCATATGACTTTGTACAGTAGAAGCGTATTTATATCCATCAAAGATAACATGAGCAGAACCATAGTGTCTTCTAACATAAGATACATAGAGTTGAGCCAATTCAGCGAATGTTGAGTCTTTCAACCATAAGATACATAGAGTTGAGCCAATTCAGCGAATGTTGAGTCTTTCAACCATCTGACTCTGTGAAGTAGGGCACCTCCATCAACAACATACAATTTGGTCCAATTACCAACAGCTTCTGTATCATTCATTAGTGCTGTTCTCAAAACAGCTTTATCAGCTTTCCTCATAAGTCCATCCTTCAACAGTGAAGGAGGATATGGTATCATTTCGAATGAAAAGTAGGCTACTTCTCAACATCGTCTTCACGTTCTGCAATAGCGGCCAGTATTGTGAAATGAATGATTGGAATGACATTTACGTGTTCCTTGTCTATCTTTACAAAAATTCCAAGTACCTCAAGTGGTTTAATGCAGGTTTTGTGTTGAATAGTTGCAGTTGCTAAATTTTGACCATCCAATGTTTTTTGAATGATTGCTCCTAACTCCTCTGATCTCTCACAATTAACCAAATCTTCTCCAGATATAGAAACCCAGCCGGATGTCAAGGAATGTAGATGCTCATCAGAAAAAGTAAATGGATTGCGTTGTTCAAGCCAATCTCTAAACATTACATACGGTAACTTAATCATCATAGTCGCGCTTGCGTCTGGAGTCACCCATATTTATGTGCTGTTTACTTGACTTATATCTAGTGCGGAAAGCACCAGGCTAAAGCCTAATGGTGGATTCTGCCTTATAGTCCGCATTTAATGGCTAATAACTTCAAATGTGTGCATTTTTTGACCATAGTTCTTTTGTAAAAGTGATTCAGTATGAAATTATCTTTCGAATGAGGTATAAAACATCTATTTTAGACGATTTCGAATTTTTGGCTTATGGGGGCTGCGGCCATTATGGAAAAATGGCCAAAACTCGCTATTCCCAAGGGGGAATCATGGGGCTTTTTTTTTGGTGGCTCGACATCACCAATCGAAACTACTGACAAAGTTTCAGCTTGGTATTATTTTTTTCCGGGTTTGACCATTTTTTTCAGTTCAGCGACTGGATCAGTAGGCTAGGCTACGTGAATGTTTTCAGTGGAACACTCTTTAAATTCTTTGGACTACTGTAGTGTATAAGCATAATCGTGAAGTCGAAAATTGTTGAGATAGTTTTTCTTCTACAAACAGAACTAGAATAATTAATTAATTATACGGGATTTGGTTTGGCAAGTTTGCAGTTAAATGGAACTGCTAGTCCACTCCATTTTCTGAAAATTGCGCAGACTCCGGCTCCAATCCATGTTCAACTTTAAAGGCCACATAGCCTACTAAGTTATGCTCTTCGAACAATAACATTTGCGATTCCGCTATAGGTTTTCGGTACTAACAAAAATACAGATATTCGTGCAAAATTTTTATTGTTTCTGAAGTAGGCTGCAAATATTTCGTTTTAGTCGTTAAAGCCGGTTTTGTACGGGTGACGTATTTTGCACGTCATAATTTTTCGAAAATTTTATTACGACGGTCATTTCTTCGTGAGTTTTCACAAATGTACACTACGGATTATCGTAATGTTGTCTGGTGTTATCATAAAGAGCCTAAAACAGCTTGAAACTACTGTAAGATTCTGTTCTTTAAAATAAATAAATTTTAGATGACGTAAGCGCAAATTAAAATTGACTTCGATGGGCGTCGAACCGATGTCCTCACGAATAAGAGAGAGTGGGTATAATTGGGACGCGTTACAACTGGGACACCTGCAATATTTCCCGCATTTTACACCCAGTCATGCTAACGATCACGTGTTCACGTAAACATCAGTTTCCTTTCACTTGTGTGCAGTTGAGACCATTGTTGTAGCAGCTATTCAACTTCAGTCGCTGTAAATAGTTTTTGAGTGGAAAAAGTTAATTTTTAGGCTTGGCATTATTTTGTAATAGTGCTCGAATTAGAAAGCTATATTTGTTTTAGTGAATTGGTTGTGTTGCTTCAGGTATCAGCTTGCATTGATGGTAGTAAAGAAGTCATCTTTTTGCAAGAAAAATGGTAGAACTATAAAATGGCGTAAAAACATCATGCGGGGGAACTGGGACAGGCTGTCCCAGTTCTCCCCGATAGTAGTGCTAGTTCTCATCGTAGGGTTAGATATTGAGAAAAGACACCGGAAAAAGTCTAACTTTGCAGTGTCGCTTAGCCTAAACGTCTGCAAAAAAGAAACACATCGCTGGTGATGAAAGCTCAGGTGATGACGACGTTGCGATGATCATGGCGGATAGCGAAGATGACGAGCTTGAGGAATGTGAAGATGAATCTTTAGATCCCATTTATTTAGGAGGTGTGGATCCGAATGCCTTGCAAGTGGGGTCATATGTTCTTGAAGAATTTAAAAAATTTTGAGAAGGCTCTCAATCCTGTATTCTATGTGGCTCAAGTTGATGAAACATCTAGTAAAGATGAAGAGGTGATGGTTAACTTTTTAACGAAAACTAGTAAATTCAACAACAAATTTGTTCATCCGCAAGTCCTTGACTCCCACACTTTTTCTCCACTTGGTATTAAGTATTTCTCCATTCTTTCAAAGTCATCTTAGAAAGGAACAATAGGCTACTTCATACCAAGGACAGCATAATATTTGCCGTCAAGTTTGGAGATCTTGATATTCGCTAAAAGATCAAAGATATTTTTTACAAACATGTTTAAAACATTTCATTTCTATAGTGTGCTGACTGTTAACATCATTTTCGTTGTTTGAGTTTGTTATTATTGTAATAAAACCAAAAGACAAGCTTCAACAGCAAAATTTGTGTGCATTTTTTGTACTGCCCATTTTACCCCAAGGTGTCCCACTTCTCCTAACACTGTGTCCCAGTTATCCTGCACGTGTCCCAAATATACCCATTTGACTCACTGCTTTCAAATTCAAACCATTCATTTTTCTTTAAACCTATGATTTCATGCAACTCATAATAGATGAAGGGCATCAAACTCCACAAAATACAAGCGCTAGTAATAAAATCTCGCAAAGCAAAAAATTGTAATTTGCGTTTTTCTGAACCCTTAAAATTTTGTCCCACTTATCCCAGTCTCTCCTATAAGGCAAAAGACGAAACCACTGAACCAAAATGTTTTCATTCACACGGTAGGCTATAAATACAAACTTTATGCGAAGTAACAGAAAGTTCGTGGGAAAAACATTTCGCGACCCGGCTTGCGTCAGTTATTCAAAGTCTCTACAAGTATGCGAAACCACCAGAATGAAGCTAAGCAGGAAGCTTTCCCAGTCCGAGGATAACGATTCAATTAATCATAAAAAAAAGAAGTTACATTGTAGTGTCATAAAAGAAATGGATCTCAGTGTGACCTGTTAGGCTGCAGGCAGGGGCTCCGGACACTTCCTGAATCCTGAGAGTGGGGGGTAATTTAAGCAGGGGCGGGAATGATGCTTTGACATCGACAGGGGGCTTATTGGATTATCACATGTAGGCTACTTCTGGTCGCCCCCCCAGACCCTCCTTCGCATCACTGAAACCTTCAGTTTCTTATACAGCGTCTTAGGCGGCATGTTTCGTGCCGAAGGCGCAAAATTTTTGTCTTTCAGCACGATTTAAAATCGAAAAATTATTTCAATGAACCTAAAATCGCGAGTAAAAGCCAGGGACCTCAGAATACCGGGACCGCTCACTGGAGAATTTTCGGTGTTTTAGTGGCCACTAGTAGGGTAAAAAAAACACATACGTTTTTGAGAATTATGAATGTGATTCTTTGAGGTAGGTAGTGGTCTGTTTTTTACAAGCAAGTGATGAATCCTCATGATGTGTAATTTTATTATGACAGATGGTATTCCTTACATATGAGTACCGTACAAGCAATAACGTGGTGGTTCTTGTTTTAAGAGACTTAGCTGAAGATTAATTGCTACCCTACTGACTGAGAGAGGACTTTTAAGCTTATAATTTTCAGGCTAACTTAACGTGAAACCAGCGAAATCGTTCGCCTTCGGCGAGCTCAGCGACGGGCTTCGCCCCCCGGACTATTTATTGCAGCTGTACTGCTCACAAACACCACCAGCCGCCACTGCTTATTGGCTCAAGTCCTCCAAATTTTGCACTTCAGACGCTAAATGGTTAGATTTAAAAGATCAAAAGCGTTAAGGTCAAAGCTTTATATAACTTAATTTACAATTCCATGAATATAACACGATAACCTGTGCCATAACATCTGCAGTGAAAGAAAAAGTTTCAGCATCTAAGGTCTAGGCCAGTGGTTCTCAACCGGGGGTCCGCGGACCCCAAGGGGTCCGTGAAGCGATTTCCGGGGGTCCGCGAAAGTTTCCGAGTTTTCAACATGACGGATAAATTAAGACATTTAAAAATTGTTTGTGCTTTGTTTATGTAGCCTATTAGCCTACAGTGATTCTTATACTGTAAGTCGCAACGCACTGGTGCGTCGTTTGAAATTGCAAAGGACATTGCACAAAGGTTTGGTTTCTTAACTAAAATATCATATAAATTATTTAAACCTTTTAATAAGGCTATGTTGGCTATGTTCAACTAAATTCTTTTAAGACAACAGATTGTTGATCAATGATTAATTTAGGAATACAAACGTTAGTCAGCAGTCTATCACCACTCACGGTTTGGCAATGACTGTGATTATAACGAATTAATATTGGTTTCAATTTCAAATGAAAAAAGGAAGAAATTCTTTGTAACAGTCGCAAGTATTCTATTAACTTTTGATAAAAGTTATAGAAAAACATCAAATGAGCATATAGCTTACCGATGTTTGATCCTGTGTGCCAACATATAGCTCATAAGTCATAACCTAATTTCGTCAATCTCATCAATCGTCAAGTGCGTTGCGAATTCAGCAAATTCTTTTAAGTGTGTTGCTTTGAAACTTATGTAACATATGATTCCATAAGGAAACGCGATATACCAAAATTTCGAATTGAAATTTTTAGGGGTCCGCGACCGCTTCGAAGACACCAAAAGGGGTCCACCAAGACAAAAAGGTTGAGAACCACTGGTCTAGGCCTACATTCAATTCGGAAAAAAATAAAATAAAAGCTAAAATGCATTAACTTTTACAACAACCGAAAATATAAAGACATTGAAACAGTGCAACTGTAGTGAGTTTCGTTCGTGAGTGGTAAAAGCGAAAGTAAACAGTTTGTAACAGTGAGAAAAATAAAATTGAATTGAGAAACTATGACATCGCACATAGCGTATTGTGATGCGCAGGGTTGCAAGTATCGGTTCCAAATCGCTATTCGATAGCGCTATTCTCTACTTTTTCAATATCGATTACGTCATAGTCTTTTCTTTTTTCCGCCAATATCGTTTATGGTTTTTCTCTACTTTTTTTTGACTGAATCGATATTCTTTATTCGATTGTTTTGCAACTTTTTTCAAGCCTTCAATTCTACTTAACATACGACGGACAAAGATATCATAGCATATTTTGACCCTTGTGCGAGAAAAACGATAATTGAACAACACCGATCAAGCGGAGTTGAAAGGATAAGCATTTTGTTTGAAGTTATGCATGATTGAGCAGAAAGGGTAAGGGAACACTGGTAGGCAGTATAAAATCAGATACTTGATTTGTATTTTTTTTTTAATTACGTTTAATATCGATTAGCCTATTCTTTATTCTCTACTTTTTTGGGAGGCTATCGAAATCGGATATTTCTCTACTTTTTTGTTTGACTATCGATATCGATTTATCCCCTACTTTTTTCAATATCGACTTGCAACCCTGGTGATGCGTATATTTTTGACAGGATGCATAGTTTTGCCATGGATGACTTGGCGTTGTCTTGCGAGTAGGAGTTTCCAAGCAAAAACTCTTAAGTTGTGCAACAAAATAAAAACATGAAAATGAAACACAAAAGTAAAAATATATTAAAAATGAAATTTTTTTCTCTACATTAGTGGGGAGGGGGGGGGGTAATTATACATTAGTTACCCCCACCAACGCCACCTAGAGGAAGAAGGTCGTTTCATTGCGTATTGACGTCATCACTGGTAGATCGTTACGCCTCACTAAGTAAGCTTTCTTTTCCTAACCGCATCGCAAGGCGCAATGCAGTGTAATGTGTTGACTGTTGATCAGTGGATGAGCTTTGAGAAGTTAATATCTAGCAGAAATCTGAAATTACAGCAGTAGGCTATTTACTTAGCAGGTTAATAATTCTGAAAACTAAATAATTAGAGTATTTCACACATTTATTTAGGCTCTTTTTGTTATCTTATTGCAAGGTATTGTGAATGCTGGATAACTTCGTTATAAATGCAAACTAAAAGGAAAGGCAGCGATGGATGGCCAAGTTATTTTTGTGTTGAAAAATTAAAATTTGTAGAAATTTTCTAAATTTTGCTGATTAATTATTTTTTGCTCTGGCTTTTTGGTGTGTTGGTTAGTTGCTAGAATTTATCTTTGTTTAAATAAACTTTGTAACTCTGGTGAGAAAACAACAAAAAGTTTGCAATGCCTTATATGTGCTGTGTTCCCAACTGCAATGGAAATTATCATGGTGGATTAAAAGTGCAAGTTTTCAGCTTTCCAAAAGAGGTAGAATTAAAAAAGAAGTGGCTCCATGTTATCAAAAAGGATTTTGTTCCAACAAAGTCAAGTCTAGTATGTACTCTCAACTTATTTTGTCAACTTGTTTCAATCATAACAGAAAATCAGTCTTTTTTGAATTGTCTGCAGATGGTGAATCAATGTGAAAAAACGATCGATTTTCTGTCTGGGAAGTAATGTCTGACTGCTGAACCGTTTAGTTTAGTTTGACTGTTTCAAATAAATCCTATTCATAAATAATGGCATTGCTTAATCTGCTCTGATTTCTCTGCTCTCACGAAATTTTCTAGTAATCCTCTCTAGACTCTAACCTGTTTTCGATGTATTGTATGTTCTCTGTAGGCCAACACAGAAATAGTTTTTCAAGCCGGCAACTTGGCAAAAGAAACGGGAACGCGCCAGAAAATCAACAAGAGAAATAGATCAGTGTCGCATTTATATCATTTGCCTTGATTTACTTCATTGTTGGAACGATCACGCAATCGTAGCAATATCGCCACTGGAAGGAACTCAACAACGGCTTAAGAACAAAATCAGTATCATAAGATCATCACCCGCAATAGTACCAACAACGCATCTACATCGCACAATGACATATATCATCAAATACTTTAAGAACATACAACTTATTATCACAGAAACTACACATTAACTGCACAAGACCTTATCTAATACAATTACATCATTAACTGAACAGTATCAAAATCGACTGAATAATATCAAAACCGACTGCCTAATATCAAAACCAACTGCCTAATATCAAAATCGACTGCCTAATATCAAAATCGACGGACTAATATCAAAATCGACTGACTAATATCAAAATCGACTGCCTAATATCAAAATCGACTGCCTAATATCAAAATCGACTGAATAATGTCAAAATCGACTGAATAATATCAAAACCGACTGAATAATATCAAAATCGACTGACTAATATCAAAATCGACTGACTAATATCGAAATCGACTGAATAATATCAAAACCGACTGCTTAATATCAAAACCGACTGAATAATATCAAAACCGACTGACTAATATCAAAATCGACTGCCTAATATCAAAACCGACTGACTAATATCAAAATCGAATGACTAATATCAAAATCGACTGAATAATATCAAAATCGACTGACTGATATCAAAATCGACAGAATAACATCAAAATCGACTGAAGAATATCAAAATCGATTGAATAATATCAAAATCGACTGCCTAATATCAAAACCGACTGCCTACCAACAAAACCGACTGACTAATATCAAAATCGACTGACTAATATCGAAATCGACTGAATAATATCAAATTCGACTGACTAATATCAAAATCGACTGAATAATATCAAAACCGACTGCTTAATATCAAAATCGACTGACTGAATATTATCAAAATCGACTGCCTAATATCAAAATCGACTGCCTACCAACAAAACCGACTGACTAATATCAAAATCGACTGAATAATATCAAAACCGACTGACTAATATCAAAATCGACTGAATAATATCAAAATCGACTAGTTGCTTAAAAGATCAAAGTCCCAATTGGTGTACAATAGAAAGTCCAGCCCAAGCTTTTGCTCACGTTAGGCTAATGCGATAAAGCAATTATCCCTTGCTCCTCCCTGCAGACAATGGAAGAATTGCACTTGTATAGCGGATTAGTAGGCCTACAGTTTTCCTAGAAAACTGTCTGATAACAATAGACTTAATCTACTTTCTCGCTATAATTGTTTGTTTTCGTTCCAACTTTGGAAAACTAGTCCAGCTGTGATTATTATTTAATGTTGAGGTAGGTGCTGAAAATACCGTATTATATTAATAGATAATGTATTTGATCAAAATTATTGAAATTATTTTAATATGCTGTGGCTGAATAATATTTAGGAAGTCAAGAAATCTCGTAGTCGTAGCTTCAGTGATTTCAAAGATACAACTGTTGATACAAAAAAAGTTGAATTGACATCCCCCCAACCCCATGGCGTAGCCAGCCCAAAATTTTTGGGGGGCCAAATGTTTTGACTTTAAGCGATTAACAATACTTTGTTTAAGGCATCGCCCATCCAAGCACATCACGACAAAAAATGCTTAGTTGGCAAACCAAGTTACCGTAATAATTAAGCTAAGTCGCTATAAATTTCATCAACATAAAATCCACTTTTCCAAACAATTTTTTTTGATCTAAAACATGACAAATGTTTATGACGCCATAAGCAAATAGCACTATGATCAAACCTCCATTCGTCGCTTTCCGCCAACTAAGCTCGTGACAACTCGATAGTAGGTAGGCTACCTATGGCAATACTCTACCTAATGACACTCTGAACCAGGAGTTTGCAACTTTTTTTCCACCGCGACCCCCTCAGTGCAATCAATGGAGTCTCGCGACCCCCCTTAAAAGTATTCAACAAAAGCATATTTAATGCAAAATTTACCAAATTCGATTCATGCCGACATCCCGTTATGTTTAGTTTTGCTGTTCCAACGTATACTTCCGAAACGAAAAACGTTTTTTTTTTCGATGTTGTTAGGCCTACGGCTTTTATTATATTTCCTCCGATTGTTATTTCCATTTTCTATCAAGCTTGGATAGATAGATTATAGGAAAAAAATAATGAGAATAATCTACGTTTTCGCACTTTCACCGGTTGAGTTTATTGCAATCTTTTATAGATTTATTTAAATCAATTTCAGTGAGATATACTGTATAACTAGTCCATCAAGTTTGTCAATGCGTGCACATGTTGCTAAAAGAACTTCCAAAATAGCCGACACTAATTTTTTTTAATGCCGTTGAAAACGATACTGAGAAATCTATATTTTGCATAGGATTCTACATAATTTTGCTTTTTTACCATAGCGTTGTTACTGGTTAACTTTAGTCTGCACAAAGCCACGTACAAGAACTTGGTGAAAAATATCGAATGCTTTCCTATAGTTAAAGCCTTGCAACGTCTGAAAGCTTAAACGATATAATAACCTCAAGTAGAGGAATGCTCAATTGCGAAAAAACGCAGTTTTTAATCTTTTCTGGCAAAAAAGAATTGAAAACAATACACTGGAATTTCAAGCGCCTCGCGACCCTCCGACAAACGGCTCGCGGTTGAAAAGCCCTGCTCTAAACTCAATTTCGATAAAAGTGGCGCCTACGTGGTATTGGAAATGGGCTCTTCAGTCTTCATATGTATTGACTCAACTCAGTCATTCGTTTTTAAGCAAAAACTGTAGGCCTACTGTACTGGATCTGTATCACTACCAGCTTTACAAAAATTTAACCTTAAAAAATAATTGAGGGCCGAATTTTTCCAGGGCCTAAGGCTATAGCCTTATTAGCCTAATGGTTAATCCGGCCCTGCCTATAGCCTACTCCTATGAATATGATTTTGTTTTTATCGTGTGAAGCTGACAAACAATTCACAGTTCATACATAAAGTTGCGGCCAAAAACAAAACGTTTAGTGTTTTTGTGAAACGATTAAGCTTACTTTGATCGCTCTGTATCTCAACAGTTTTGTGTTTAAGTATTCGACACCATTCACACCAGGCACTAAAAGTTTATTGTCATTCCAAAATTTGCTTTTCAACCAGAAAATGAATCTTTTCCGAGGAAATACAGTTGAAAATTAACCAGGTTTTTCCTCACAATTTTCTTGGGACAAAATTGTTTGTTTTGAACAGTACATTGCACAAAATGAACATGTTATCGTACAGTAGGCTATCTATCAATAATCGCCTATTAGCAATTTGTATTGAAAATGTTGCCACTAAAAATGGTGGAGAAAGAATCAAGTTCACTTTGAACAGTGATAACCTATCTCACAAATGGATACATTTGTTGATCTGCTCTAAAATGATTGGTTTTGCTTTCAAAAAGTCAACTAGAGAACAGTGGCGTAGCCTACCTAGAGAATCGGGTAAGTTCGGGTAAGTTTGAGAGTATTGCGGTCGGGTCGCTCGGGTAAGTTTGAGAGTTTGCGCCCCTCTAATAAAGTCAGCATTAAACAAATTATGTCATTTTGTTGTTCTAAAAATAATGTTCCTGTTTAATCGCTTTTTTCGATCCCAATCGCAGCAAAAGCACAGTACCAACTACACAATACACACAACTCTGGGTTTGGAGGCAGAGCCCCCAGCTGATGAGAAATGCTTTTAGTGTCATTGATCGATAACCTTTTTTAGCAAAAAATGTCACTTGATAAGGGCCCCCACTTTCAGCTCAGCCCAGGGCCCCATAAACCCTTAATCCGGCCCTGAATATAATTATAGGGAAAAAGTGACTGGTAAATAAGACTAAAAACGCTGTTTAGACATTATAAAACGTAAAATTTGTGAAACATTAAAAACTGCCAAACATTTGTTGCAAAAGTTATTGTAAAACTGTTTATAAATCAGACGTAATTAAATACTGAGAAACAATGGAGGCAAACTTATGCTGACTCTAATTTCCTGATTGATCTGAGTAGCCTACATTGTTTCTCAATATTTAATTACGTCTAATTTCTGAACAGTTTTACAATAACTTTTGCAACAAATATTTCGCTGATTTTCAATGTGTTACAAATTTTACTTTTTAAATTGTCTAAAAAGTGTTTTTAGCTTGATTTACTCGTCAATTTTTCTGTATAATATTCTTACAATTTTGCGTTATTTATTTACGTGTGCTTTCCAGATACTGAAAAAGTTACCGAAACTGGATGATTTTGTTTACTTTGTACATTCTATCGTTCGGTCGCTTCCTAGTCTATCGATCCTTGTATAATGTGTAACTCTCCATAACACCGAGAAGCTGGAACAAAAGTCGGGGTACATAAGCCATTACTTTCTTACTATAATGTAACCATTGATAGGCAAATCTTCGAAATTTGGGAGGGCATGGCCCCTTTGCCTCCCCCCCCCCCGGCTACGCCTATGTCTCAACCTTCAAAGTGTCAAGCCACGATTAAAGGAATTTCACGTGCAAAACCAAACATTTACAGGGTGTACAAAATGATCGGATACAGTTGCAGGTTTAATAAAAATGAAATAAAGTAAATAATGAAAAAATTCTGTTTCTTTTTCGGATAGTACGTGTCTGCTAGTAGCAACATGAAAAATTAGTTCTTAACGAAACACAAAACAATAAGGTAAGACACAAGTAGCCTATACAACAAAGTAGAAACATTGGAGCAACACAAAAAACAGCGACAAGAGATAGCGAATAAGACCAACCTGAACATCATCATTGTTTTAAAGTCGAATTCACAAAGTCGGATCGCATCTCCTATAACTCGACCTCGGATTGAGCCCACAATTTTGTAGGCTTATTCAGAAATTAGAAGTTAATCACTGATTCGCCACTTCTTTCATTAATGAAAGATTGTTTAAATCTGAGATGAAAGACAAGTAGAATCAAAGATTAAATCCGAGTTTGTGAACAGGAAATTGTGGGTTCGATCCAAGATTAGATCCGACTTCACGAATTCGGCCTTTTGCTGAAGCCTAGAATTGGGCGAAACCAATTTCAAAATTGATAGATCGTAAGTGACGCTGGTCTACTGACCCAGTACATTCACTAAACTAATCTAACATGCAAAACAAAACACAAACAACGTTAACTATGAAAATATTTTAATTATTTTGGCCACAGTTACACGACATGTCGGACAATGATATCCCAAATCTACGATCTGTGACGCGCAACTTTCACATGCATTAGCGTGGCCACAGGGATCGAAGCAAAATGTGGCTGAACGAGGTTGAAGGCAAACGACACACTTTTCTTGTGATGGCTGACTTGTCACAACATCCGTTCCAATATTCGAAGCAAGATGAACTGCTTCTAGATCTGCTTCATTGGCTGATATGGACTGGATATATTCCAGAAGGGTGATCTGATTACTTCTAAACTTCTCCTTCAGATCAGTTCTCAAATCGAACAGATCTTGAGTAGCTTGTCTGCGTGGCCGCGAAATTTCCAGCCCATTTGCTAACCGCTGATATTCGTTGTCGAAATCAGCTATAACATTGTTAATGTTCTTCATAAAGACCCATATATTGGGCTTGTTCACTTTCACACGCTGCTTTAGTTTGGCGTGAAAGGACTCTGCACCGTTGTTTGTGGCGATGTCAACATCAAATACAGAGAGTTCCATCGCTTGCACCCTATCTAACCAGTATGATTTAACATACTTTTTGAACTTTTCTAATTTCAGCAATACTGATGGTTGTAAAGTGATGTCGATGTGCTCATTCAATGCATCATATGCAGCATTTATATCTGAGGCGGGTGCGAACGGAAGTGCCATTGCACATTTTATCCAATTTTTCAAGGAGCTGTTTGAAAAGTAACTACTGACTAGACCATGGTGTTGCAATTGGCGCCAAAGTGCTTGTTTGTAATGAAACATACAACCTACAAGGCTGATGTTGGGAAATACTTCCTTAATAGCGCCTCGTGATGCTGCCTCAAAATCAGAGATGGCCCTTGTCGGATGAAATGAAGGCACCATTGTTTTAATTTCTAAAAATACTGCCTTATAATGTTTCTTCGTTTTTGACACCATAAAACATATCACGGCTGGTAGCGTATGGTTGTTTTTGAAGACAAATATGGTAAACATCTGAAAGAAAAGCTTTGCAACTGTAAAAAAGGTTCCATCAAATTGTATGGTGTGCGAATTTTCAAGTTCACTCTTCATGGTATCGCTGGAGAGAAGGATGGCACACACACTTCCTTCGCACTCAACATTCCGTTGATAGTAGGTGTTAAACCCGCTTTGCATCAAGGAATCAATAAAGTCTTCTATCGTTTTAGGGACTTTGGGCACTGTAGAAGCTCTTCTTTTTGACATCGAGCTTTCCATTTCCTTGAATGAAATACTTGCACCAAAGGGGTTACTTCTCGTTTCGTTATCGAAAAGTTCACGCAAACTTCCTGTTTCATTCTCAGCTTTCCTTTTGAGAGTGCTTTTCAAAGCAACAACTTCAGCTTGATACAATGTCTCATCATGGTTATGAGGTTTCGTAACCAATATACTCAATGACGATGCATCAAAAGTACCCGCACCTTTGCAGTTATTTGATTTGTACAAAGTACATCGCACGTACATCTTTCCATTTCGACTGTAATTTAACAAATATCGAAAGCCTTCGTGTACGTAAATATTGGAACCACGCCTTTGGCCTTCTTCAATTTTAACACTCATTATCAGTAAAGCACACGATTATAATAGCAAGCAAAAAATACTTTCAAAACTAATCTGAAACAAGCAATAACAGTTGAAACAAGCAAATCGATTGAAGCTGAACGTTTCGTACAATATTTTCCGACACACCTAAAATACGACAACCAAAATTAGAGTGATCTAGCCTAAGTCTGCTTTTTTTCGTGGTTACTGGTCGAGTGGTCGTATCACATGCTGCTGATATAGGGTTAGGGTGTTAGGCGGATAGTTGCAAAAAACGCTGTTCGAATAACGAATTTATCCAGACATTCGTCTGAAATTCGCAGCTCTTACCAAATCCTTGATTCGTAATACATGAAGAATCACTGCAGTTTAGTCTGCAGGTGCCAAAACGAAATGCTCTCAAATAATTTGTATTAATTTCCAACGTTTCCACTCAAAAAGACAGTACGCTTGCAATAGACAAATTCGAAATAAACTATATCAAATTGAGATTGGTATTTAAAGACAAAGAAAAAGAGAGATTTCGAATAGTTGTGGCAAACACCTACAACGAGCTTAAATCTGAAAGATAGAAATAAACTATTACTGTTTATATTCATGCCATAAATGAAGCTGCACTAAAAGTACGAATACATGCTATGGCAATGCTCACATCAAGCTACTAAACTGATCAAATAAATTGAACGATGGATGGAAAGCGTTAAGCGCCGTTTGCGCCGTTCACGTTCGACTGCACTTAGAAAGCAGTGGCCCATATCTTTACTAAATACATAAAAGTTACGTTGAACAACAAAACACAGACATCATAGCGAGAGGGAAAGAAAGTCGCTGTCCCATGATTCCACATGATTCGTATCGAAAGTTTAAAACAGCGCCACTCTGGCGACAAATGTAGGAGACCTAAACATGACGTTGCCAAGACAAATATTTACGCAATATCTACGTAACATTAAAATCAGAGAGGAAGCATTACAACCTTCCCGAACCGACGATGTGTTTGTAACAACTCCACTGTTGTTTTCTTACTACAATAATTGACGAAAACTAATCGCTTAATTCAGTGGTTCCCAACCTTTTTTAACCGGTGGACCCTTTTAGTCGTTATTCAAATCTAAATTCCCCCCCTATAAATTTAGTTTGTTAAAAACTCGTTTACATTAATATTTTAATCTAAGTCTTGGAAAATAAACTAAACTTTCGCTAGTAATAAGCTTTTTAGCCTGTACGCCTAATATTCCTTTTCATACTAAAATAATTTAATTAATGAAGAACGGTGCTGAAACGTATTTTATTCGAAGAATACACTCAATCAAAATACAGTATAAGAGTCAATGCATTTAACAGTCTGTGTGAAGCTTGTGATTTGTTGTTTTGACAACTCATGAATGTGGTGGAAGAGTAGTGGAAAGAGCACAACGAATATCATTCTCCACGTCTAATCTGTTTCGCTCTTTTGTTTTCATTTCCAAGAGTTGAAAAACCTGATTCGCATAGATAAGTGAACGCAAACGGGAGGATATTTCGAATAGCTTTTTCTGCCACTTTGGGATAGAAATTACACATTAATGGCCAAAATCTAGTGATTAATTTTTCTCTGAATAAGTCTTTTGCGCAAGAAACCGTTTTGAGTTGTAAAATTTCATCCTGCAATTTATCTGGAAGGTTTTTCATCAACAATGTGAATGAATTTCCTATTAAATCAAGCTCATCGTCATAAACTTCAGGAAAATATCGAATGAATTCCAGTTCTAATGCTGTGAGATGAATTCTTTTTCCAACTCTGGAAGAACTTGTTCTTTGCCGTCAACAAGCAGCACCGATGACACTTCTTTAAACATGGTAACATGTTCAATTGTTCATTCTAACTTGAACATGTTACCATGTTTAAAGAATTATCATCGACTTTAAAGAATTGTTCATTCTAACTTTTCTCTTTCAATTATCAAGCTTGCTGGTGAAAACTACCAAAGCATCTTTAAGTGCTGAGCGGTACTGGCATCTGCTTCTTGAAGGGCCACCCAAGCCAGGATGGTCGAAAGGTAGAGGCCAGACAAAACGTAGTCCCCCTCGACCAGGACAGCAGAGCCTTTTAGTATCTTAAGACAACTCCTAATAACAGTGACATTAATCAATCACTCACTTCCAACCTGCCTTGAGCCAGCATGGAAGCAGTAGGCCTACAGCTTGTAAATTCACATGGTAAGCTGCGCCCTTTTGGGGTAAATTTTTAATTTCAATTGGGGGGATATCTAATTATCTGTGTATGCCTGAAAAATGAAGGCATGCAAAAAAAAAATTTTTTTTTGTCAATGTTTAGACCCTGCTGTCGGCCCCAGAACATTTGCAGGTTACCGGAATTTTAAAATCCTCATAAAATCTTAATCTTTCGTGCTAGGTAGGGCATGTTGGTATTCATTTCTATTGTTTTTGGATAATTAATCCATTTCTTAAGTTTACAGACAAATTTAAACATGTTTAACAATTTTAAATTTTGCAACCGTGACAAATTTTCTTACATTTTATGTAAATTTTTGTCGTTTCTGAAGGTTATGATAGTAGCATGTTGGATTTACTGGTTCTGGTACATTCTGAAGCAATATAAATAGACTCATTAGTTAAACATTTTAACAGAAACAATGGCTAAGGAAGTCCACATGAAAAAATAGTATTATGATTCTTATATATGTAACAAATTACATCACAAGCATGTAAGTATGTATGCTGTTTCTCACCCCATTAACTTGATTCCGATTATACCTTCCAGGATACTACGAAATATACCTACCTGGCGTATTCTATTGAATGTATTGTATTAGCTGAGTGTAAGAATGGCATAACGATCTTCAATAAAGGATGATCCTTTAGAAATAGAAAAGTATGAGTCACTGAAAACATCTGAACTTCCGCTTAGTTTGAATGTACTCAGACATTTTCTCTATCTCCGTACATTTCAATTGATGAATTCCACAACATCTAGTCAACTGCACAATCAACTCTACAAAGACATCATCAACATATATTCAATATTCATCTGCATCAAAGATGACCATCATAGACCAAATAAAAGAGCTTGAAACCAAAAGAAAGACTGTGAACAAAAACAAGAAATAACCAGTAGATCTTAAGGTTCAATAACTCAGAGTTAACCAACGCGAGTGACACAGTGGGCCAATTTTTTTCTTGATCAAACTTTCTGGAAGATTTCCACTATTGGTTGCCTTGCGCACTGCGCAGTTTATGCAGGTGCTTTGCATCCTTTGAGAGATTCTGCTCAACTTGAACCGAAATTTCAGGATATATTATTTAGTGGTTCAAATAGTAGTGGCTCCATTTCCCATACATTTTTGCAAGCATTTTTCCGATTGGGCCTTTAAAACTGTTTGGCCCTGAAGTTGATCCATCAATGTGTTCAAAAAATTTGCGAAGTGATAACTTGCAGTGGTGAAGTAAGGGAACTACACGCTGACAAGGTCTTCCTATATTTCTTTCGATATGGGCCATTGAACCATCTTTCCAGCTGGTATTAGAGTTTGTACCATCTCCTCAAATAACACATATGTTAATTTTCATTGAGGTTAGATGATCCACGACACCTTCAGCAACACATTTTCCTGTAGAATAGAAATTTTAAAATTAAGACTTCCTAAAAAAAATTTATTGAACCTAAGAATCTACTGGTTATTCTTGTTTTTGTTCACAGTCTTTCTTTTGGTTTCAAGCTCTTTTATTTGGTCTATGATGGTCTTCTTGCACTTTGTGGCTGCTATAGATGCAGATGAATATACTGTATGTTGATGATGTCTTCGTAGAGTTAATTGCGCAGTTGACTAGATGTTGTGGAATTCATAAATTGAAATGTACGGAGATAGAGAAAATGTCTGAGTACATTCAAACGAAGCGGAAGTTCGGATGTTTTCAGTGACTCATACCTTTCTATTTCTAAAGGATCATCCTTTATTGAAGATCGTTATGCCATTCTTACACTCAGCTAATACAATATGGTGCATTCAATAGAATGAGTCAGGTAGGTATATTTCGTAGTATCCTGAAAGGTATAATCGGAATCAAGTTAATGGGTGGAGAAACAACATACATACTTACATGCTTGTGATGTAATTTGTTGCATAAATAAGAATTATAATGCTATTTTTTCATGTGGACTTCCTTAGCCATTGTTTTTGTAAAAATGTTTAACTAATGAGTCTATTTATATTGCTTCAGAATGTACCAGAACCAGTAAATCCAACATGCTGCTATCACAACCTTCAGAAACGACAAAAATTTACATAAAATGTAAGAAAATATGTCATCATTGCAAAATTAAAATTTTAAAACATGTTCAAATTTGTCTGTAAACTTAATAAATGGATTAATTATCCAAAAACAATAGAAATGAATACCAACATGCCCTACCTAGCACGAAAGATTAAGATTTTATGAGGATTTTAAAATTCCGGTAACTTGCAAATGTTCCGGGGCCGACAGCAGGGTCTGAACATTGACAAAAAAAAATTTTTTTTTTCATGCCTTCATTTTTCAGGCATACACAGATAATTAGATATCCCCCCAATTGAAATTAAAAATTTGCCCCAAAAGGGCGCAGCTTATAATCACATGGTAGCCTACTAATATCTCAATGACTCAAAGATACAGATAACCCATGTTGAATTGTTGATGCGCAATCTGCTTTGAACGGAGATGGCGATTGGATATATACCGTATATTGGTGTTTTTCCATTGCATTTTCAGATTTAGTTTATTCAATGGACCAAACAAATAAGCAAGTAACCTAATCCATTTGTCATCATTCAGCAATGCAACAAATTCCAATTTTATTTAAAGGTCAAAAAATAAGTTAAGCTCGTCTATGAGCTCAAACACTCGTTTGGTTACGTTTCCTCTTGAAAGCCATCGAGTATTTGAATGAAAAAGAAGTAGGCCTACGTGATGGCCTGCATCCATGTCAGTGCACAGTTGCTTAAATAATCGGAAGTTAATCTAATAATAATTTCCTCTTTAACACTCTAGTGTAGGCCAACTTACGAGGCTTAAAAAGGTTTACAATCCTAAAACCAAATTCCCCCCTAAAAATTGCAAAATTCCCCCCTAGTGGGGAATTCCCCCCCGGTTGGGAACCACTGGCTTAATTAGTAGGGCTAGGGCCTATCATATGGCGACAAAACCCTGCGAATAACAAGAGATTAAATGTAGCCTACTTTTGTTTTATATCTGCTAATTTGATTTTGATATTATGCAGTCGGTTTTGATATTAGTCAGTCGGTTTTGATATTATTCTGTTGGTTTTGATATTAGGCAGTCGGTTTTGATATTAGTCAGTCGATTTTGATATTACTCAGTTGATTTTGATATTATGCAGTCAGTTTTGATATTAGGCAGTCAGTTTTGATATTAATCTGTCGGTTTTGATATTGAGCAATCGATTTTGATATTAGGCAGTCGATTTTGATATTAGTCAGTCGATTTTGATATTAGTCAGTCGGTTCTGATATTAAGCAGTCGGTTTTGATATTAGTCAGTCGGTTTTGATATTAAGCAGTCGGTTTTGATATTATTCAGTCGGTTTTGATATTATTCAGTCGATTTTGATATTAGGCAGTCGATTTTGATATTATTCAGTCGATTTTGATATTAGTCAGTCGATTTTGTTATTAGTCAGTCGGTTTTGATATTCTTCAGTCGATTTTGATATTATTCAGTCGGTTTTGATATTCTTCAGTCGATTTTGATATTAGTCCGTCAGTTTTGATATAAGTGAACTAATTATTTCAATCATGTGTTGATATTGGTGATGTGATGGCAACGATGCTGAGATGGTATTCATATTGCGATGATACTGTTGTGGTGGTGATACAACTACTAGGATGGTATTGACACGTGGCTGATATAAGTAACGTTTAGGTTACGTTCCTTCATTGATATTGCTATGGTGTAGCTCCACGGCTGCTTTTGTGATTAATACTACGGATTTGATATTATTCAGTTGCTGTTTTCAGTCTGTTGTTGGTACTAATGGTGGAGTCCAAAGAAACAACCACTTTAAGTTTACGCTTGAATAGCGTTGTTCTGCTTGTTTAGATAGGCTATAGATTAATTGTTCGAAACAGTGTGATGCCTTTTTGAGCCAGCAAATGTTTCCTTTTAACAGCGTTTTTACATTGTCAGATGCTTGTTAGCTGCTTACTCTTAGCAGACTGCTGAGCTGTTAGCTGGATTACAGCTTTCACAACCCAGACAGCAAATCACTCGTTTCTTTACTTCGATTCAACGTCTACTTCGATTCAACGTCTGTAGACGTTGAATCAATGAAAAAACGTCTGATTTGCAGTCTGGGAAATGGCTGAGCTGCAAAATGAGGAATATATGTACAAAAGCAAGTAAATCCAAATTAATGAGTCTGAATGCAATGTCAGTTTTGTTTAAAAATATTTGTAATTTTTAGGTATGTGCACTTCTTTTACAAACATGACATCAAAAAGGCTGTTTCTGCATTTGGTGAGAGAACAGGAAAACAGCTGTCCTATGATTTGAAAGTTTCGACATTATTACCTGGCGCCATACCATCTCAATTACCAAATCGCGCATCATATTTGAGCAAACCTTCTACATCCAAAAGAGCAAATCATGATGACAAACTTGATACAATAGATAACGTCCAGCTCTCTCAAGCAATTGCAAACAGCAAAGAAGAGTTTGCCATTGCCCTGGAAAAAGACAGTTTGACTTCAATTGAAGATCTGTGAGGAAAAAGTTCAAATTCAATTCTTCATGGCAGATTGTGGACGAACGTGATAAAATATTGATTTGTGGAATAAAGAGCCATGTTATCACTGTGCCTGTTGTTACCAGTAGCCTACAGCGGTTTTAGATGAACAATTGAGCATGACCGTATACAGAAGCTCAGTGAATTTGCCTAAACATTGGTGATTACGTTTTTCCATTGCATGTAAATTCCATATCCACATTGGAGAGTGTATTACAATTGTTGTTATTGTCTTCTGAAAATTGTACTTTACCAAGTGAAAGCGACTTTTTATTAAAGTGCAAACTTGTTATTAGTATTTTAATGTCTATTAAATGTTGTTTAAATTATGAAAATGTTATTTGGTTTATTTGTCAACAGCTAACTTTAATGACACAAAACCTACCGGTTTGTCCATCAGACTTTTTAATGTTTTTGTCATTATTTGTGTTAAATGTGAAACTGTGTTGCCTGTCATTACCTACCTTGCTGGATATTGTTGTGATACCGCTAGTAAAAAATGAAATGCGAGGAATGCAAAGAACGCATGATCTGTGCAATGTCGAATGTAAATAGCTATATTAGTGCATCACTAGAGGAGGATTATTATACCTTGATGGTAACATTATAAACATTGTTCAAATAAATTATCTTATTATGGAGCAACTATCTGCAACTAAATAATTTCTATTCTCAAAGAACCAACGGCAGCTGGTTTTACAAACAACGTTATGTACTACAGTATTTTAGATTGCGATGTTGATTACTTGTCAACAAACACTTGTGAAAATGGTCACAGCATGTCAACAATAACAAACATGACTTGCTGTGCATCCACAAATTCTTTACTCAATTATTTTTGTCGCAAGGAAAATGATGTAATTGTTCAACAAAGACTGGCAAAGAAACGTAAACTGCAAACTGTTAATTCGTAATCTGCTGTCATTTATATGGCATTTAGTGATTGTGCAATTTATGAAGGCCTACTCTGGTCTGTTTACAATGCTGCCTTTGAATAGGTTAACTATTTTATGTTGTTATATGAATTTCAAAATCACTTACAATAGCACTAATCATGTGTATGATGTTGATCACCAACTGTGATAGAATTGTATATAAGTACAACATTTAATGTGTGATAATGCTCTTTTCTCAAGTAATAGTTTATGAAAAAATTGTAATGTTTATCAATTGTGCGTATCAATTTTTATTACAGTATTGTGGCATTTTGTGTTTGAATACAGCAATTATTTGTTTATTGTTGAATGATTTTTGACAGCATGTTGATCAATCGATACATTTTAAATGAGATCTGACTTTCATTTGTAATCGTGATTCATGTTTCAATACAATAGCATTATGTATACTATCACTTGATCTAGTGTATTTGTTTGTGTGCGTGGAACTATGGTCATGAATATTTAAAATAAAAAAAGTGTTGATTTGTGGTACCTACAGTTGCTTACAAACACAGGGGTCACAATGATTTCTTACATTCGTGTGACATGAAGACACAGATTGCTGGTTTACTACAACAAAACACAATGAAGCAAGCTTAAAAGCCATTGCAGAACTCTATTCACCATACGCGCTTCGCTGACAATCTGAACTACTCGTGATGACGTCACAAGTTTTGCCTTTTTTATGAAATGGCCTTCTTACTCAAGAAGGCATTGCCCCCACTCCGATTGGTGGGGGGTAATCCCCCATCTAACGGAGCTCATGGCTGCAGGAAACTAACTAAATGTGACCATGATCAAATGTTTTCTTCGGATGAAATTTGACAAATCAAATCCAGGTAACCTATCACAACAAAGATTGAACCTAAAATAACAATTTATGATGATTTAAGTGCATCTGTCACTCTTCCACTGACATAAAACGACAAAATTTAAATTCAGTTAAAAAAATCGAACACTTTACATTGAAATAAAAGCAACAAAAGAAAAGCTCAAGCAGCAAAAATTAAAAATGAATTGAAAAGCAATTTTGTCTGGCAGTCTTGCTAAAAAAAAAACAAGCTGGGCTCAGGGTTGCCAGATGGCCTTTTTTTAGGCCAAATTCCAGAAAACTGGCCTTTTTAAATTGCAGTTGGCCTAAAAAAATTGATGCAAATAAGGCCAGAAAATCTGGCCTTATTTGGCCCTTTTTATGGCTGCAAGTTTTGACCCGTTTAGAAAGTATTATTTTAAAGAAATTCAATTTCAATTGTAATATAAAAGTATCACTTATCATCACTTAGAGCCTGACCTATGCTATATTCGTTTTAATTTTAATTAGTGAGTAGAGACATAGGTAGGAGAGTAGAGAATGTGTTAGCGGTGGACAGGGCGGTTCTATTAAGTTGCACCTGCCGTAAACCGTAAAGTATACACTTGCCTTGTTTGTTAATGTGATGTGTTTGTATTCCATTTGTACAATCTTGTCGTATTTTGTTTGCTGCTAAATAATTTCAAAACCGAGTAGGCTATTAGTTTTAGTTCTTATGACATCTTAAACGTATTGATTTCGTACTGGGTTGGTCTGTGAATAAGTTTATTTTAAAAGCCTACGACAACACATTTCACTGGTTGTTGAACACTCCACGTTTACTTCTGATCCGGTTTGCAATACGCAAAATGCTACAGAACGACAGGGAATCTTTGCATTCGTTTATTTTTGATTTTTTAGATTCGTGGTTTTAAACTTCTATACATCAAATAAGTTTTGATGTGAGTGAAGGCTATATTTTATATTGTTATTGCGAAATTGAATTTTATACATTCTTTAGTTGATACAAACAGTGTTTTATTTTAATAATTCTTCTTTAGTCATGTATAGCACTGAAAATAGTTTCCAATCCTGTAGTTGTAGACATCCCTGGTATATATACTCATTACTCAATAAGAAAAATTCATGCTTATTGCTTAGCTAGATGTTCCGAATAACACTGTTCATGAATTGAAGTAATAATGGTTTCTAGTTTATCTGCTACTACAGTAATTTTTCATTAATCAAATTATGCAAACGAACCGGTCATTATGCTCTGACAGTGCTAAATTATTATCTGTCATATTTGATCGTAAAATGGCATTTTCAAAAAATTATTTCAATTAAGTTGTTAGCGTTTATTTAGCCTTAGAAGTAAATAAAAAATTTGGCCTTTTTTTGGCCTTATTTTATAATGGATTTGGCCTTACTATAGCTTGAGTATCTGGCAACCCTGGCTGGGCTCGGTTCAAGACGATCTCTATAACAGGCCTGAACTGGACAGTTGGACACCGCGCGCCTCCAGTCGAAAACTGGAGGCGGATGGTTCAAGCGAGGTTTTTAGTTATCACACAAAGAGCTTTTGATTTTTGCGAGTGCATTGTTATTCAGGGAGCTAAATATGCTTAATAACAATAAATTTAAACTAGGCACTGCAGTTTTTTTTAGAGAACTTGAGGTTTTTATGTGTGAAACTACATTAGCCTGGCCTGGCAGTATAGTAAAGCTGCAGAAGCCACCAGCCAGCAAGCTAGTGTGTTAGATATGTTTAGTAGCCTACATGAGTTAAAATTGAATCCAAGCTATTTAGTCTAAATTGTGTGCTTTTGAAAGTAACATATATATTTTTTGTAGTTTAGAGACACCGCTAGCCCTAATGTGATAAGTGATAATGGGCAGAAAGTGTTGTGTTACTGGATACAGATCTGGTTACGATGGAAATAAACAAATTTTAATGTATCATTTACTCAAGGATAGTGAAGAGAGAGAGAGAGAGCGCTCTTACTAGAATTGCATCAAAAGTTAATAATATGCAAGGTTTTAACTTAAAAACTATTTTAGATACATTGCAGAATCGCCAGAAACAAGTACGATATTTCTTTTGATAAACGAAATATAGGCCTATTCAAGCTTAGTATGTCTTACCACGGAAGAAAGATTTTTTGGAAAGCTCAATATAATTCTAAACAATTAGCAACCACTGTTCTAGCTGTTATGGTTAAGTATTTTTTGGCGGTCCCAAATTCTTATTAAATAATGATACCGGTTCATCATTTAATCGCAGACTTTCAATATGATCAATCATCATTATTATCGATAAACTTGAGCAGTGCTGTTCACATATTGGTGATACAATCTGTGATTGAAACCAAGTCAATAGGTATTTTTTCAAACATTATGAAACAATTTCAAACAAACCTTAGTTGACAAAACACAAAAATAAGTTCATAAAAATGTTTCTTCGGTTTTGCAAGATTGTCAATGCGAAAGGGTTTGGAGGCTAGGAGCTAATTTGTGCTTTAAGGATCCAGTCAGAGATGTTGTAAGATCTGACAATGACATTCAGCTGAAGATTTTAACACAGTTGGCTAATTCAGTTGAATGTATGGGTAGAGTACAAAGAAAACAAGTATATACAACAGTCGTCCAGTTTAACAAGCTCAGCTTTTCATCATACCTGCTTAGGTTTAGTTGATCTTGTCGAAGCCTTTTATCAGCAGATCATAAGTTTGTTATGTTCAGTGAGTTTTCAACAGATCCTCTAAGTGAGAAATTATTTGATAAGGTTGTGGGGGAACATATTTTATAAATGTTCAACAGGTCTCCGAAAAACTGTCAATAAGCAAGACCAAGCTTGCTTTGCGTCAGGGAATTGACATTTCTTTTGTATGTGCACCAGCGGGGCATGTTTGCAATCTATGCTCATTGGCTAAATCATTTGTTACACTACGGGACAAATGACAATTTTTTTTGTTTATTTGACTTCATCATTATGATTCTTTATTAATAAATTCTAATGTAAAATCATTTTTGAAATCTGCTGGTGATGAACTTTGCTTTAATAAACGTTTTTCCACAAAAAGATCAATTTTAGTATATAATTGTTTTAACTAAAATTGTGACGTTACACTACGGTACACCTGAAACAACCATCAATTTACCCATTTTTCTGCGATCAGCATTTCTTCCTCAATTAGCCTTTAACATTAATTATTTAATCAGTAGTTTGATGATTTGTTGACGAGAGATAATTTAGAATTGGTTCTTGCTGTTCCAATGTTATTTGATGGGCTTTTCTAATTCCATCCAAGGCAAGTTCTGCATCAAATTTCCCTTCCACTCCTCTTTATTGTTTCTGTAATTTCATCTTTAGTAGTTTTTATGATTTTGATTTTAGAATCTTTATTGACCTGGGCAGCAATCACAAAAGAATCTGGATATGACAAGATCATAAACCGCCCGCTTCACACTACCACCAAGTTTTCGTAATTTTATTTTTCTCGGTGATTGCGGAAGTGCTTTTCTCGTTCTTGAAATAGCCTTATTCCTTGCAGAATCTGTCTTATATTGCGATGTTGGTGTTATTGGTATTGCCGTGTTTTCTGCATTATGCTCATTTGAATTTTTTGCTTTCCTCTGTATTGCTTTCCTTATTCTTTCATACTCTCTCCTATGTTCTCTCAGTTTATGCTGTTCATCCGTATAAGTGTTGATTCCTTTATTTTTCTCTTGTTCCTGTATTTCTGGACTTTCAATTTCTAGTCTTTTTTAAACTATTCTAGGTCTGCAGCCTTCTTCTTTTCACGACATTTTTTTTATCCTATTTGCCCCTGAAGTAGGCATTGTTGTCTAAAACATGGTTAATATGGTTAATTTACTGATTCTGATTTGAGGTATTGAGGTACGAAGTTTGTTGTTGAGGTACGTGTTTGAGGTACGAAGTTTGTTGCATTAATTAATAGGTGCTTGTGTATATACTTAAAAATTTGGTTGTTCCTGTTCTATGTGGAATGCAATAAGCTGAGTTACAGTAGTTTCAAGGTTTTGTGTTATTCTCTGTTTTTCTTGTGCTGCCAACAAGCAAGGCGCATTTGCAAGGTATTTACAGCGCATTTACAGCATTCATTTACAAGGTATATATTATACATATAAATGCATCAATTAAACAAAATATTATAATTTTCTATTATATAATATCATTATGATGTCACAAACAACCTGCATCACCCCAAATTGTTGCTATTGACCCATGCTTAGCAGAAAATATCTTGACTCCAAAAATTTGTAGTCTTAATGAAAAAACGTGTATTTATACCATCCGCCTCCAGTTTTTGACTGGAGGTGCATGGTGTCCAGGCCTGTTATAGAGATCGCCTTGGCTCGGTTGCTGATTTACTTTGATTGTAAAGTACGGTAAATGCCAAAAACTAAGGAATTTATCATTGAAAACTCGTGAGCTGGTTTAATTAAATTGGTTTATATCAAGACAACACACACTAACCCAGAAAAGTTTAAACAACTACCGATACTGAATTTAAAACAAAGAATTTTAGAACAAACTTTGAACCGATTTGATAATGGGCAGCAAACAAGTATGTTACAAAATAAACACAGTACGTAAAAGAATTAAACCTTATGGCTTACGGTACTAATCGTTGTTTGAAAAATAGTAAATAATAATTTTAGTTTCTTCATTACGATTCTTTCAAACCTGAAGCTGGGGAGTCAACTGCTTGTTTGCTAATTGCAGGCTTGGATTCTTGATATTATAACTTCTCTTTAAGTTCCTGATCAATTTCAAAAATCTTGGTAGTAAAATGTTCACAATCAAAATATCTTCTTTATTTTACTAAACTTAGTTTATCTCCAGGTCTCAATTTACCATGAATCCAGTTTTTAGATTTGGAAAAAAAATTAATTTCCTGTTTTTGAAACCCACAGTTTTGTTTCTCACAGCATGATCTTCCTTGTTAATTGTGTAATGGTTTTCCTTTTCAAAACCCACACTTTGTTTCCTTACAGCTCATGCTTTACTTCATGCGTTACTTGATGACGTAAACTTTTATCAGCAATACTGTATTTCTCGTCGGTAGCCTATGTACGGTACCGTACTTTTCCTTGTTTGTGAAAAAGATTGCAATTGATGAAAAAAGGTTTTGCATAGGCTACAAATGCGAGTAGACAAAATATGAATTATGCAAGTGATGAATACTAGACCTTAACAGAGTGTAGAATGTTGGTTTGTTGAAACGGCGACCAAATGGTCTACCAGTTTTTGAGGCCATTTTATGACTTAGAAACCTTGGAGCATATAGATAAGCATTTTTTATATTTCAAACTTTAAATGTTTTTTGAACTTAGAACTAGGTATGCTTTTTGATGTTTATGAATTACAAACATACTGAGCTTCATGAAGCAGCATTAAATGGGAGACTTCTTCAGTTGAAAAGATTACTTTGGAAAAAAGAAAATGTTAATCAGTTGACAGAGGAACATAACACCCCATTACATGAGGCTTGTGTAGCCGGTCATGCTCTCTGCGCCAAAGCTTTACTTGAGGCTGGTGCTAATGGAAATGTATTGAATATAAATAATAAAACTCCACTGCATTATGCATGTTGGTTTGGTTATGTTGATTGTTGTAAAGTTGTTCTACAATATGTACATTATAGTAGAGTGCATATATCTGAATGCATAGGAATATCAATTGAGAGAAATAAATTAGTTTGCATGAAAATGCTGCTTCCCTATTTCAAAGTAAACTCGGATGTTTCGGATGTGTTCCCTCCGCTTCATGTTGCTTGTATTAATGCAAACATAAAAGCTGCAAAATTGCTTTTACTGTCTGGCGCGGTCCTCACATACGCTGATAATTTTGGAACCACAAGTGTATTACACAATGCTGTTGCTGTAAAGAACAGTACTTTAATCAAAGTTTTCTTACAGTTTGGAGCTAATCCTTATTGTGAAGATAGTGCCCATAAAACTGCTAGAGATAGGGCTGCAAAAGATTGTGATTGTTACAGAGTGTTGCTTGATGCGGAGCAAAATCCAAGATCGTTAAAAAGTATCTGTAGAATATCTCTTTTGTCTCATTTTGCCACATGTGATATGTTAATTCGTGCAATGGAAGTATACAATTTGCCTTCGAGTATCATTGACTATTTACGCTTTGATTATGACTAGCGAGTAGCAATATACTGTATTGATTTCTGTTTTTAATTAATTGCAATTTTTTATATATATTTTACAATTTTGTTCGCATTGTTGTGTTGTAAACAAAAATTTTATGGAAATATATTTTATTCTTAAAAAATAAATGCTATTAATACTACAAAAGTGCTCAATGCCAACCAAAAAGTCAAACAAAGCGAATTACATCACTATTTTGTTCTTATGAATTTGCAATATATATACTTGTTGCTTCATAAGACGCTGTAAGTCCAAGCAATTTTTATTTAGCCAGTCTATGAGGACGTTGGTGGGTTGTGCGATATCCTCCTTGAAGCTTGGTTACTGGACACCCCCATATGAGATGGTCTGTGGACTTATTTGGTGTGCTGCATTTTGCGCAGTTTGGTTGAGTTGTCATATACTGAATAGAAATTGCTTGCAATATTAATTAAATAATAAATGCAATGTATATCATTTTTGCAAAATTGATTGTGTTTTTTCACCATTCTGTGGTAGCCTATACTTTGCAATACGATGTACTGTATATCACTTTGTAAATATCTACCTCATATCTGCTGTTCCACAATGTATTTTCTTGTGTATGCTATGTAATCAGTTCGCTTGTCTATTGTGTGGATTAAATTTCTTTATTATTTTTCAATAATCTTACACTCAATATTGAGTAGATGGATTTTTCGAACATCTTTGTATCCCAGTTTGTTGCTTTTCTTCTTCAATGTGATGCCAAAGACGACATTTGTCGTCAACCTATATGATACAATTTATAACAGAGCTGTTGAGTCCCTTGCTAAAGGGTTATTATTCACATTAAAATATCATATCACACCACAGTTTGTGATGTCATTACCGTTGTACAGTACAATTTGTCTAATTCGTCGCCTCAAGGGAATTAGAAAAAAGTAAATTAGGCAAATTGGTGAATTATGCAAACAAGTCAAAACTATAGGAATTGTGCAGGGACCAACAAAAATGTGTCGAATTCTACTGTATTGCCTTATAGAAATTGGTGTAAAATGTGATGTGTCTGGTGGCATCATATATGAAAAGCCAGAAAAGCAACAAACTTGTGCCATGATATGTGAACAACCTCTAAGTAGAGGTAGGGGATAAAGTGTGACCTTCTCAGATTTTGCTCTCTCCACATTTTTTGGAAAGTATTTATGATAACTATCAACAATATGCAAAAATATTTGAAAAATATTTATTTTTCATCAGTAGACACAATTTTTAAAATTTTAACCATATTTGTGAGAAAAAACGTAAATATTCGATTTCGGGATGTTTTGATGAATTCATAATAAAGAGTGTAGAGTAGAGTGTAGGTCCTCTACATGCACGTATGCTAGGTACATTCCACCTGACCCACTTTATTCTTCCACACATCCTTAATTGTATTTTGACCTTAGTTGACCCCAAGAGCAGAGGCTTGACCTTTCGTTTCGTGATCTTTAGAATAGTGAAAATTTGAACAATTTTTTTTGTGTATGAAGACAGGAAGAATATTACGAAGTTAATAGTTGAAACCTACGAGAGATTGGCTACAGCAGCCTCACTGACTACATCTTCTATTGTCACAGCCAAGCAATTATGGGACAAAACAGATAGCCTAATGGCTGATGCTGCACTGCTGCAGCCCTGCAAACAAGAACTTGCAGGTGGAAGAGCATGTTGCAATTGCATTGTCTTTTGACCATACCATTTGCTTTGCAAAAGCCATATCAACGAGTCAAATGTTAAAGTTCTTGCTGATTTGGCAAAGAGAGTAGAAATTAGGGGAAGTTGGAAGACTGTGAACAAAGCTCTACGCCCTATTTTTAGAGGCAAAAAGGCTATTGTTGTGTCTGGTATAATTGCAATATTAAAGTTGGTTATCCATGATAAATCGGGTAATTCAACTTCACTTGCTGATGAATTTGATCTTATTGTGGAAAGAGAACAGCAAATCAAGCACATGTCACTATACCGCGAACAGCATTTCACCAAGTTGAGTTATTCAGCAGCCTCAATTCTTCATGTATTACCATTGCTTCATATGCTACTGGACGAAACATCCAGGACGAATTTGTTAGTTTAGGCATAACTCTATTTAAACTGTAAGCTTTTTAATCACAGAATTGAAGGTCTTATCTGTTTTTATGCTCAAGATTACTCTGCCTCTCTTGAACTGTGTGGAAGTTTCAAACCAGCCTTACCTTTTGAACACATTCCCACAACTACAGGGTCATCAATAATTAATTAACGTTATAACTTCAAACAACTGTATTTAACAAATGGTTGACAATTTTTGAGTAATAAACATACAACATTATTGTCTAAGAAATAAATATTTAGGAAAAACAAGTTTTACTCAATGTGTTCGCCATTTGCGTCGATAACAAGTCGGAGATGCTTCGAAAAGGACCTGCAAGAGCCATGAATAACTATTTGAGGTATTTTGGCTTATTCTTTTTTTAGATTAGCCTTCAGCGCTTCCAAACTTTGGTGGTATTTAGTCGAAACCTTGCTCTCAAGGTAAGACCAGATGACAAAGTCTAGGGGTTGAAGGAGGCCATTCTTTCTTGGAAATGAAGAACGGCACATTGGCTGAAAGCCAGTTTTGCATTCTCTTAGCTCCATGTGAAGGGGCAGAATCTTATTGGAATGACCAATTACGTTTTTTGAAGTGTTTCTTTTCCCAAGGCAACAATGAACCCTCGAGAATATCATTTCGGTAGTTTTCTTGGTTCAATTTCACTCCTTGATCCACAAAAATCAATGGACTCCTTCCTGATTCGTTGACTGCGTCACTGATGCCGCCCCTTGTCTCCGAGTGACTACCCGGGGTTCCACGTCACCATCTCTTGACCAAGCACGATCATTCTGAGTTAAAATGATGCTAGACATCAAATTTCTTCTCATCGCTGAACACAAGGTATGGCAGCGTGCCTCTTCTTTCAATGCGTCAGAGCAGAAATCTGACTCTGGAGGGACGTTTCTCAATGGTATTGGCATTTAGCAACTGTTTCTTCATGTGTTTGAATGGGATCATCTTCAAATCCTTCTTGAGAAAGTTCTGTGAAAATGGTTCCATAGGCCATGTTTGCCTCCTTTGCCAGTTTTTGAATTGGATCTCTTGTAATGCTAAATTATTGATGACCCTGTATTTGAAGATCTTAAGAATGGCAAAATGGATACTTTGGGTGATTTTGTTGTGCACTATTATACACGTTCCCACAAAGGTAACATGGTAGTAGAAGTTAAACATTTGCATAAAGTACAACCTAAAAGCAGCCTGCTATAGACAATTAGACATACCTCGAACACAATGACATTGAGGATGTTGACATGGAGCAAGTGTTGCCATGTAAACCAGATGGGTCTGCTACTATTTGGTGAGTCCGATTCGGTGAGAGCCCTATTCGGTGATTTTTTTTAAAATTATCGGGTACCGTAGCCTAATTATCATTGCCGCTTTTACATCGTTTTAACGTCGCTAAACGTTGAAATAAGACCCTAACTGTAATCCCTAAGCCCAAATCCCAACCCCTCACCTTAACCCCCTAATCCTTAACCCCTAACCCTACAACGGCAATGATAATTAGGCTGCGGTACCCAATAATTTAAAAAAAATCACCGAATAAGGCTCTCACCAAAAAAGGCTCTCACCGAATCGGACTCACCGAAACGGGCCATTTCGAAACCAGATGGTGATTGGGAAATGACTGGTGGACGCATGATGAAATTCACGCTTAAGAATGCAGATGACATTAAAAACGCATTTTTATCTTTAGGCTATATTTTCGAAGTGACTTTTTTCCAGGCTTTCCTTGCAGGAAAGTGTGAGTTTCACGCTACGGACCTACATTACCCGGATTCCTGCTACCGAAGCGTAAAACCCACACTTCCGTACACTTCCTGCTATGGAAACTGTGAAAACTGCAACTACGGTACCAGTACCCGAAAACTGTTACGCAGTGTGTGTTTTCACACTTCGGGGAAAGGAATCAGGCATGCAGCTACCATTTTCACACTTGCGCGCCCGAAAGTTCTGCTACTGAACTTCCATTTTCTAGCTTCAGTTCCAGGAAAAAATGGCCAATTGGTCATGGTCATACATCTGGGGACCGAATCTCGGAAACTAGACTTGCGTACCTGATTTCCTTGAAAATTAAGGCTACCATGTATTTTGAATTGTTGGTGTGAGTTAATTGTAAACATCATTGAAATTTAGCTTTCTTTTTTGTTATTCTTCGTTTCGCAAATTTAGAAAAACTAATCTTGTAAATGATGTCTACTGATGTGTAGTTGACGGATTTTAATATTTTTCGCAGTTTTGAAGCCGTACAACAAAACTGTTTATAAAATGGTTGGACACTGATGTTTTTGACACTACCCCCAAAAAAATGTGTTGTATCCCCTACCTCTACTCTAAGCCAGTGTTTCTCAACCTTTTGTGGTTCATGACCCCTTTTCGGTGTTTAATACAATAATACAGCCTGCGACCCCCTTCTTGCTAGGTTTTCTATAGATATACAAATTAGCACAAAAATACATTTCAGTAACATTTAATTTCAAAGAACTGCTGAATGTCACAACTTTTAATGCGACGGTTGACTCTGCAACTGCTTGGCCAACTTCGAAATTAGTGGTTGAGTGCTTGATAACGCCAATCTCATATCATCTCCAAGTCCAACTTTCCTTTAATTTCTTGCCTTCGTTTTGATATGGACAAAAGCTGAAAAATCGCTTTTGCAGAGGTATATTATGGCAAATAGAAGTTATATTCGAAAAGCTAGTTCAGATAGTTGTGGGTATGATTTACGCATAGCACACCAGAACTGAGAGAGTGGCATTTCATGAAAAACGTCACATACGGAAGAATCATTTTCAAGATCATAAAATTGGTCTTGTAATTCACCTGAAATATCTGCAACATCCAAAGCAGTAGAGAACGGATTTCGTGCAAATGCGGCATCTCTTTCTTTGAGTTCAGAGAAATTTCGTTCTACTTGAATAAACGATGATAAATTGGCCTACAACCAAGCTATGCGTCCTCTTTCGTAACAGTGCAACCAATTAGTAATTTGCTACGATATTACTGTATAATAAAGTGATTGCTGCAAAGATTTTTTATTTATCCGGAAATTTTTGCGATTTCGAAAATCTTTTATGAATATCTTTGCGACCCCCATGAAATGACCTTCGCTGCCCCCTTGGGGGTCGCGACCCCCAGGTTGAGAAACGCTGCTCTAAGCCTTCTGCGCCACGTGTACTGTATATATAGTCTATAAAGCACAAGTTGTTTTAACTCCTTTTTTGCAATATTTTGTAGATATTTTAACAATTGTAAAGATACAATGAACAATAATCTAAATTCTGATCCAGAATTGGATCCATCTGTACTACAGCAGATGGTGTACCAAAGCAACTACACCGAAAGTATAAACAAGCAAATGAGGGTTCCTGATACAATAACAGTAGCTGAGTCTGAAGAAAAGGAAAACGGTAACCAAGAAGCCACTGGTGATTTCCACCCAAGTGCCAGCAATGCTCCATCAAATTACAGAAATCATCCTGCTTTCAGTATGGAAGTACCAGAAAGAATAGTTGTATCAGGTAAAAGTTATTTTTGTCTGTATTTTAGTTGCCTGTTTTGATCTAATAGGGCTACTCAGCTGCACAGGGTTTTAGAAAATGAACTAAAATACTTGAAATAATAAATGTATTACATCAGCATCACACACTGTCCTTGAACATTCGCGAAATTGCAAAAGTGTAAGTTTGACAACGGCTAATTTAATCACACTGGAAGTTCTGTAACATTTTATGGCACACAAAAGTATAAGCAAAATAATAATTAATAGTACTGTATCTCACATTGTGGTTATTCCGTTTGTGAGGTTTGTTGTCGTGCTGTGATAACTAGAGGCATTTATGTTACTGTCCAAATGATCATTCCTGCATATTTTAAACTCTCCAAGTGTTGATTTTATCCACCGGTTGCTATGTCATTGTGTTGTAGTTGGTAAGTATACTTTATTTTTTATCCCGAGCATGTTAACAACAAAGTGCAATATTGTTCTTTATGGTACTGTATTTACTGTCTATTTTCCACAGAGTTATGCTTCTAAATACATTAAAGCATAAATGTGTGAACATTTAATGCTTCAAAAACAATGTAAAACGGCAACCTTTTCTACTTAGAAAACTATATTCCAGTGTAAAGGTGAATATGGAACATTTGGATTTGAGCTTTTTTGTTTTTTCAGTCGGAGAAAGAGGGGTTCAGTATAAACAAGGTGAAGCGGTTCTACCTTCAGCAACCTATTCTGAAGATCTTGTTACTTCCCAACCATCAGTTGCTCTACAAACACCGCCACGTGTCCTAACACTTCAAGATAAAAATTTTGATTCTTTAGATGTAAGCAATTTATGCACTGAGGCATTGTCTGTATCCGTTGATATCTATTTAGCTTAGACATACCATACTTTCGTGTGTGCGGAGACTTAACTTGATCATCTCTAATCTCTTGCAGCCGAGTATCTTTTACCACCTCATAATCAGCGATGTTTACCGGACTGCATAGAGAAGCTGTTGGAGAGCAGCCAGTCTTTGGTTTGGTTGTCCAAGACACACAAACGTTTTGCTTCTTTAGGTGGATGGAAGATGAAACCATTTAGAAAGTTCGTCTGAATGACAGCATCCCTTTTAAAAATGCGTTTTTAAAACATGATGCATCAACATCTGGTCACAGCGGTAAACCATAATCTCTTCGTGGGAAAATTTTAACATAAAGTTCCCGAATCCGTTCGTCTGTATATAATGACCGAAGAAACACACACTTGAACTTCTTTTCAAACAGTGTATTTCTGTAAAATTAGCCCGCGGCTATCGAAATGGTTGGTGCAACGCCTTACACCTCAAAACTGTCACTACGATACAGATTACTTGGATAAAAGACGGAGAATTTGTCCAGCTAGCAAGCACCAAATAAACCAGTTAAATGTGCGACCGACTTCCAACAAACAACTTCGAGAATGAATCAGAAAAATTTGTGATAACTCAAAGGCACGAGAGCAGTTCGTGACGCAATATTTCATGTCCAAACAGGTCTCAAACTGAAACAGGTTTAAACCGGTCTGACACGAGTCTTACGGACGATGGTGCAATTTTGGCTCATGTTTTAGGAATTTCCATGACGTAATATTCAGTAGACCCGAACGGTTTCTACATGACGTTTGACCAGGCGAACAACCGTCTGTAACATAGCGGCCCCTAGTTATGACAGTCTGACATGGCATAACTAAAAAAGAATTGACGACAATTGTGAGCCAATGAATAAAAACACATGATACACAAATTGTTTGAATCACTCACGTTTAAGTTAATACGCAAATACAAAGGGCATGCAAAGAATGAACAGCAATAAGAATAAACACGACGATACATGAAATTGGTACCATAGGTAGTAGGTACACGCAAAAAATGACGCTATATACCATGGTTGCGATAATAACCGACTGTTCTGGGCTCAGACAAGTGTCGGCCACCGCAGACAAAACCAGGCTCAAACCCTAACACTTAGGTGTTCTTTACGGGGGCGAGGCACGAAATATCCCTCAACACATAGTCTACTTTCACTTTCCCCGTACTCTCATCATAGTTGCAGACGGCAACTTTAGCTCTACGAACCACAGGCTTCCCTTTCCTAATTTGTGGAACTACCTCATGCACCCTCCCAAGTTGATACTTCCCACGTTTACCAATGTCCTGGAGAGAACCTACCACTACAAGTTGACCAGGCTCCAAATTCTTGGCCATTTTTAGCCATTTTTTCCGGCCCTGAAGACCTGGCAAGTAAAAATCGATCCATTTACTCCAAAACTGATGAGAAAGTGACAAATTGAACCGATAATCCCTTCTTAATTGGTCACGATCATGTGGTTGCCCAACAGCACAGTATGGGTCTAAGTATGGGGTCAAAAGTGAGGCAGGGGTGATGACAGTAAAATCCCTAGGGTCGTCACTCAAAGGTACCAAAGGGCGTTCGTTCACGATCCGAACGGCACTGCCTGTGTACGTAAGCAGTTCAATAAGATTGGGCTTACGAATTGAAGAGTCCAAAATGTGAAAAAGTGCGATTTTAAATTGTTTAACCATTGCCTCCCAGGCGCCACCTTGCGCCGGAGCATACGGAGGTATAAATTCCCAGTTTATCTCTCTCTGTCTCAGGGCGTTGTGAAATTCAGCTGATTCTATCAACTCGGGTAACTTTATTTGAAAGAAGCATTTAGTCACATCAGCCATGAGACCAAATCTACCAAGTCGAAATCTAGCCAAGACATCTACCAGAGGGTTTAACAAGTCAGGACCCGAAAACATTACATCATTAACACAAGTTCCTCGAAATTCAGACTTGCCATCGTAAACAATGTGCTTTTTTAATTGTGACGTAACAAAGTATGGTAAATACCATTCAAATCCCTTGACATTTCCTGCTTCACCAGTACGCTCAATATAGCAATTTGATTTAAGATCTTTCATGGTGTCAGTAAGGAAATCACGAAGTTCAGGTTGTTTTAAAGCTTTCTTCCTTAAAGCAGCAACTCTATCTGACGCCAACACAAAATTGTTAGGTAGATCAATATCTTCCTTCAACGGAACAGGTATCTCAAATCGACCATCTTTCAACTCAATATTCGGTTCGACAAGTTCTCTAGCCAAAATGAGAGACAATTCACAGGTTTCATTTTGCAAAGTCAAATCCTGAATGACTTTATTCAGGTCTGCTATTTCCATATCACGAGACTCAATTTTACGCTGAAAGCCAGAGATGACATCCGACTCTGAAGACGTCTGCACTCTGCACACTTTAGCAACGCTTTCATCTAAGGGTGACTTACCACCACAAGCCAACCAACCGAGAGGAGTGAGCAAAGCATGTGGTTCACTACGATTTTCACCAACACGCTCTTTTTTTGCACACATCAAATAAGCGTTGTCGTTGCCAATCAGTACATCTACAGTACTACAATCATTCAAATGAAACATATTCACGTCATGAAAATGACGGAAACCATTTAAATCTTGTTTATGCGGTAAAGTTTTAACATCATCAGCCCAAGCTGGGTTAACCACCGAAGTTATATCACAAAACAGTTCATCTGTCTCTAACGACTGGATGTTGAGTTTGACAAGGTCAGCACAAGTAGCTTTCTGACCAGCCAGGGTATCCATTTTAAACGACGCTTTATCGTACGGTTTAAGATCAAGTTCACACACCAAGTCACTCGAAACAAACGTCAACTGCGAACCAGGATCATGCTGACAATACACCAACTTCGATTTGCCAGTCATTGGATTCAAAACACGAGCAGCAGTAACGCGGTTAAAGGCTGCTTTAACATTTCCAATCTTAACATTACGCACAGGAACTCTGGCACGAGCATCATCTTTCCCAACAGAATCCAGAGAATCATGTGACGTCACATAAAAATCATGCAGAAGAAAATAGTGTTTCCTATCGTTGTTAGGCCCACACTTACGACAGTTATTTGCATGAACGCAATCCCTAACCATATGCTGGCGCAAACAATTCAAGCATTTGCCAGCTTTCACAATGACATCTCTCCGATCTTTAGGTGTCAAGCGCAAAAATTCTTTACAATTAGACAAAAAATGATATTCAACTTGACCACGTGACGAACAACAAATGCATGCCGGTAGGTTTTTACGTCTGGCTTCACCACCGCGCGGTGCGCCAACAACAGTCGAGTACTGCGAACTCCCTGACATCACATCATCGTGGGGTTTTACGGACGTCTGCCTAACCGGACATGAAGGCAATTTTCCTTTGCCAAACTTTTTAAATTGCTGCGACTCACCAGAATCGCCCATTAGCATAATGCTAAAATCAGTCGACTTACGCGTTTCCTCCCGTACTACAAATTCAAACAAACTCTGAAAAGTAGGCTCATCAGTGCCACCATACTGATCACCTAAAAAGTCAAGATAACGCTGCTTAGCGTCAAACGGGAGTCGCTTAGCCAAATCCAAAACAAAACGTCCTTCCAATTTGTCACGCTGACCATAAGCTTGCGCGTAAAGCAAACACTGCGATAATTCATCTTTAAACTCTTTCAGATCACTGGAAGAGGTCGAAGTCAATTTGCTACCATAGCGATACTTTCTAATTTCCGGTTCTGCAAAAAGACCTCCACGAACCCCAAAACGCTGGGACAAGCGAGCTAACGACATTTCTATCCTGTCTTCCTCTGACAAGCCAGGGGTGTCAGAAACCAAATTAGCAATCGTTTGCGCAGCTGTTCTAACACAAGCTGCTTGTAACAAAGTCAAACAAGTCCCCTTAAAGGGCGAAGCTGCCATTAAGGCCGTAACACGATTTTTAAAGAAGATAAATGGCATATTATTACCATCGTAACCAATCAAGGCCGCCTTATCGAAAAACGTCCTACTATTTTGGTATTCAAAAAAGCAATCCTGCTGTTGAGAACTCGATTTAGCGGGAGAAGACAAGCTATATCCCTTAAGGGGCTGAGTGGGCTCAGTCACATGCACAGCCCGATCAGACGCGATACGCCTCTCACAACCACCCAAATTACGTGTAGCTGGGCGATCAAAACCTAGCGGCGCAGAGAACTGTGAAGGGGGCAAAGCATTACTACTAATGGCGGCCCCGTGACCTGTACGCTCTGGGAGAGAAGTTCGGTTGTAATTCGCAGACCTTGGCTCTACAGCATTCGGAAGACCCTTAGCCGCGGCCCCGAGACCTCCTGAAACAGCTGGAAAACGTGTGGATTGCCCTGGTCCACTCACAGGTTGAACGGGTGTTTGGAAAAGGTTATGTAAATTAAACTGCGATTGATGTTCATTTCTGGAATGCCTAGAAGAGCCCTTCTTAGAGCTACGCCGAGAGCCCACCTCTGATCGATATTCAGCTAAAACTACCTCTTTACGTTGTTCAGCCCTCAACTGAGCGTCTTTGAGTGCGAACTCAGCAGCTCTCGCTTCGGCTCTCGCGGCGGCCTCAGCTGCTCTCGCTTCGGCCTCAGCTCTCGCGGCAGCCTCAGCTCGAATGGCCTCAGCAGCTCTCGCTTCGGCCTCAGCTCTCGCGGCAGCCTCAGCAGCTCTCACGGCAGCCTCAGCTCGTATGGCCTCAGCTCTCGCGATGGCCTCAGCAGCTCTTGCTTCGGCCTCAGCTTGGATCTGGAGCTCCTCTCGTCTTAGCTGTAGGTTAATTTGTGCAACTATCCGAGACGAACTCTTAGACATCCTAGTGCTTACATTTGAGGCGCTATCCTCAGGATGTATGTCAGCATCCAACATATCTGAGAACTCACTTTCTTTTTGTTCAAAGTTATTTTTTAACGAGTTAAATTCGGGATCTACCCTATCACGAAGTTCTGCCAAGATTGCAGAGTTAAAGATTGTAGTCAAAAGAGCATGGAAATGCCGTAATTCCTCTTCTAAAGTAGATAAGTTAGATCGAAAAATTAACAGTTCCTGCTTATCACTCAAAGAACCTAGGGCTACAGAAAGTTCCCCAATTTGAGTCAAAATATCCCGTCTAAGATGCCGGGCCTCTCGAACTGACTTAGCCTCATCGTTATTGGGTCCCTCCCCAGAATGGCCTGCCCGACCGCAAAGAACATCATCAGGCTTAAACTCAGTCGAGTCTACGGCGGTCGAGTCCTTGTCGCCACCGAGTGTAGACATATTAAATGTTGGGGCTAAATTTAACAATTAAAAAAATTAAGTTACACAAACACACAAAATTATTAGGCTACAGTAGTTATAAAAAACTTAACTGCAAAGACCGTAAAAATACAAAAAAGAATTTAAATGCACGATACCGTAGCTGTACGAGTATGAAGTCCTAAAGTCCACAAACTTGCTTGGATTCTTCCACTTGAATCTACAAGCACAGATGGATTGTCTTTAATCTTCTTTCTTGCCAATGAATGTCAAAGTTATTTTTCTTCAGTACCAAACTGAGAAGAAATGTCTTTACTTTTCTTTGCTTCTGTAAGAGTGTAGACTACCAACCAACAAATCTTCTTTTATTATTTCTTGTACTTCTAATTAGTTCTTCTGCACTAGCTGACAACAAACACGTCGTTTATTTTTATGCCTTCAAGTGCTTCTTGGCCTACCAGCTAACAAAAATCGTCGTTTATTTTTCTTGCTTTAATTTCTTCTTGACCTACCAACTGACAAGAACTCGTCTTTTATTTTTTATGGTCACAGCGGTAAACCATAATCTCTTCGTGGGAAAATTTTAACATAAAGTTCCCGAATCCGTTCGTCTGTATATGAAGAGCTTGTTTCCAAAACCGCTTACATCCACTTTCGGTGATTTCGAGAAAACCACGAAAAACGTTTATGACGGTTTCGCTTGGTAAATGTAATGCGCTTTTGATTTCTGACGATGTATAACTACCTACTGAATTGAGCCATGACGTTTGTCCAGATCTAAGGAATATTAGAATGCTTAGAATCGCCTTTTTATAAAATTAGAAATGTGGATATAAGCGGTTTTGGAAATAAACTGGAGAATAAAATTTGCCAGAATGAAAGAAACCAATTTTTGAAACCATTTTTCCAAGCTGACCACCACTAATTCATCACCACAACCCAAATCCACTTTAAACAAAGCAAAAAAACACAGTTATAAAGCTCAAGTAGGCTACTAAGCACCGTTGGTAACTGCAACAATAGGCTGCAAGCCTACAACACTGCTTATCAGTGTTGCCAGATAGTAGATGCTTCAAACTACCAAACACATTTCAAATTTTTCCAAACTGACCAGAGACTGACTGTCAACTCACCAAAAATGTTTTCCAAAATTCTGCCAACTCAAAATCTTACTGCCAAACAACGTAAAATTCTGCCAAATCTCGAATTTGGTAGTGAAATTTACCAAATGGTAACACTGCTGCTTATCACGAAACGATGACGAAAACGGTTTAACAATCAGCGATATGTCATGTGATACAATGGCTTAATATGATTGGTTAATTGTGGATACAAGTGGTTTTGGAAACAAAGTGTGATGGCGCGTAAGCGGTTTTGGAAGAAAACGCAATATTTAGTGTCGAATTTGAAGCAGAAAGAGAAGGTTTTGGAAAAAAAGGAATGGATAGTAGGTACCTATGGTGATACTCTACCTAATGACACTCTAAACTCAATTTTGGTAAAAGTGGCGCCTAAGCGGTTTTGGAACTGGGCTCTTCATATAATGACCGAAGAAACACACACTTGAACTTCTTTTCAAACAGTGTATTTCTGTAAAATTAGCCCGCGGCTGTCGAAATGGCTGGTGCAACGCCTTACACCTCAAAACTGTCACTACGATACAGATTACTTGGATAAAAGACGGAGAATTTGTCCAGCTAGCAAGCACCAAATAAACCAGTTAAATGTGCGACCGACTTCCAACAAACAACTTCGAGAATGAATCAGAAAAATTTGTGATAACTCAAAGGCACGAGAGCAGTTCGTGACGCAATATTTCATGTCCAAACAGGTCTCAAACTGAAACAGGTTTAAACCGGTCTGACACGAGTCTTACGGACGATGGTGCAATTTTGGCTCATGTTTTAGGAATTTCCATGACGTAATATTCAGTAGACCCGAACGGTTTCTACATGACGTTTGACCAGGCGAACAACCGTCTGTAACAACATCACGGTATGGATCTCGTAAAGGGGATTTCCGAGTCAACGCCAGACGGTTTGCCGCTTAGGACCACAACTTAATATGATCCTAACATCCGTTAGCGATGTGCCTTTTTATTTTCGTATTCCCATCGTATCCTTGATATTACCGTGCAGTTTTCAAAATTCAGCAAATGCTCTGAATACGAATTTTATGTTCAAATGTTGCCTTGTTGTCAATATTTAGAAGATTATGGGCACAGCTTTACATTCTGCAACAATAAATACAAGATAGAGTGCTAAAGTCTGATTTAACTAACTAATATGCTACGCCCTTACGTAGCTGTTATTAAGCTAAACAAATTACCCAATCCCTGGGATTGTTGCTAAAATAGGACGTTGATTTAGCACTTTTCCAAGTACGTACAACAGTACCGGTATTCTTATTGTCTGAAACTAATTGAGATTTTGTCTTGATTAGGTAAACACTTCAAATGAGAAACAACAAATGTCTCGTGCTGACGAGAGCACAGCGAGCTCGACGTTTGAGTAAGCATCTTTCATTGCATCTTAATGTGGCTAGGTTGATGTAGCCCTATGCCCTAAAGTAAGAATTGGCAGAAAGCCAGGCAATGATGTTTTGTAATTTTTTAGAAAGTCCTTTTTATTAACGTAGTCACCGACTGCAACGTACTTTGAATTCACCACTTTAGTCATTGCGATTTCCTGATTTGAAGAAAGAAAGGTACAATAAGCATTGTATACATAAGTACCGTTACTTCGATTGCTATTGGAGATTAATTTACCTGCAGTGCAAGTAGGGCAGTGCATTTTTCTTAAGCACGTGCCGTACTTTATTTGTTCGGAATGCAAAAACTTCTTCAGAAATACAGAAGTTGGCCTTTTTGCTCAACCAAATTCTCGACCCCCACGAATCACCAAGAATGAGATTGTTCAATTGACTGAGCCGCCAAAAAGCTTGCTTGAAAATCTGCACGTCGAAAGCAGCCGGTTTTACAGAGAAGTTGTCGCTAAGCTGCAAAATATAAACGGCAGCAACAAGACTGATGACAGCCGCGCTGTGGAGAGGTTCGAAGACGCTTGTTGTGTCTGTATTAGCTAAAATGTTGCATGCATGGCGAGAGTGAGCTTTGCGTAACATGTCAAGAAAGAATGTCATAATTGTTGTTATTCGTTCTCTGGCGCTTGTATGGTGGGCCCTCACTATACCTTATAAGGTGCCCTATTAGGCCTACTCAAAAATGCATTTGCCCTGTCCTGTTAACACTTGAACGTTATTGTTAGTACCGGTAATTAAAGACATGGGTTTAAGAACTACATAACCACCATTTCGATCGTAAAATTGCATGGTTTTTACGATCGAAATGGTTCCATGATCAAAGTACGGTACCTAACGTTAAACTTTATATCGTACAGTACAGGATTTCATTGTCACTTTAGCCCGGGGGTCGGCAACCTACGATCCTGAGTCAGTGGTTCAAAGCCTCTAGGCCTACGAGTGTGCGAAGTTTAACCTATCAGAAGCTTTTTTCAGTACGAGGATGATGAAGATTTTAACCAAATGAGAACCGGCCCGCCAAACAAAACATCCAGCCTTTATATTTTCAATTAGTTGTTACTTAGTTTCACCTACGGGCCGGCGAGTTTTTTCAATCTTTCTTTGGCCCGCAACTGCAGAAAGGTTGCCGACCCCTGCTATAGCCTACACAATAACGTCCGACTTAATGGTACATTTTTAAGTGAAAGTTCGCGTTTGTGCTGCCAATGTGTGTGTCAAGCATCATTCAATGTTTCATTATCAAGCTTTGTTTTTGTTGCAAAGCGTGAAGCATACCGTAGCCTACTATATTTGTATTATCTCCAGCTCGGGATTGTTTCAATATCATATGACGCCAGTTTCTATCTCACTCATATTACACCAAATGTAAAGCATGTCGAAAATCAGTAACATCTCATCGGGCGTTATTATATTTGAACACCTTCTTTCGGTAATAAGAAATCCTCTTAATGTATTAAATGCATATGCAAGTGGCGTGGTGTTATGGAGTCCAGTTGTACCAACTTACTGTGCGAGTCCCGTGGAATGGTGAATTTTGCCACCGATTTATATGCTTTTAAAATTATGAACGGTAGCGTATTACATAGTATAACCCACAAGTTACTGATAATTATGAGTACCGTATATAAATAATAATAAATATAGAGAGTAAAACTTGTCTTGCAAGTGTTGCAGCAACTGAGTAATGTTAACCAAAGTGTCTAAAGCTAGACTTATTTTTGGCAGCCGCCATGTGTTTTAGGTTACTGGTTCGAAGTCCTCAACTACCGGTAACCTGAAATACTTTATTTGACAGGCGCAATGCCACTTACAGGTCTCCAGTGTACGATGTAGCTGCTCTCGATGACTTTGAGATGCTCGATGATGTAACAATGATGAGAAGACAGGTATTCATGCACCATGTAGTAAATATTTTATTAAAGCACCTACACACCATGTTTAACACATGTACCGTATATGTGTTTACAGATGTTGAAATTGCACGAAAGAACGGCTGCACTCGAGCAGCAACAGGCCAAACGCTCGAAGATAGACACAATAGTTTATGGTGTTTCTATAGCTTTTTGGATTTTAAATGGTTGGTTTTTGTACACTCATCGGCGATTGTATTAACCATTTGTTCAGTTCCAACAAATGTGTATTGTGTACTGCTGCTGAATCCGGACTTTGAAAACCTCTATTAATCATGCAGGTCTTTGTGTTGTCACTGTGCAATTCTTATTCAATGTTGTATCACATATAGGACGTTTTTAACGAGTGCAAACTTCATACAAAATAACACCTGTTGAGTTCGTCTACAACGCTGCCAATGTTCATAATGAACGACTAAAGTCACTGGTCTGAATCTTGCCGAAAGTTTGGAGCTTAATAAATCTCTGTACAGTGCTTCTCAAAGTGCCCATCGAACAGGGCAAATAAACTGTATGTTAAGTTGAATATATACACATTTCAAAAGTTCTATGCGCCTCTTGAAATTTTGTCAAAATGCGTAGTTAAATCATTTGCGTTGTGAACTGAGATTTCGATTAAAGGATTAGATGCTGGTACCGGGCTGTAAAAATATAGCTTGGTGCATACCATGACAGTGACATGAACCACAAACAAGGCGCAGACTGCTATTGTCGCGGCGTTGTTGCCAAGTTTCTTAAACGCAGGCCACAGTGACAATACAATAGCAGTCCCTGAGAGGGAAACTGCAAGAGCAACAACCAGCCAATTAAAGTGGTCATTCGGTATAACGTACAAAACAGAAGCAGGAATAAAAATAAACATGGAATAACCATAAATACAAATGATCTGAGACAATGGTAGACCAGGTGAGTTTTTTTTCCACCAGAAAAAAGCTTTTATCAGTACGGGTATGAAAAACGTGTAGCAATATATCACAACTGCTGCTACTGGTAACAGGTCGAACTGCGGTGTGTATCTGTAGTCATCTTTATGAAAATTGTTGAACAAATTACTTAGGTTACCACAGACACCAATGGACAAAACTAAGGTTACACATATCCAAAAGGGACCATACATGTCTGGCTTCGCTTTTATCAACGTATGACTGGAAAGTCTGTGCGGAAAGGGTGTCACTGAATGCTTTATTCTTTGTAAAACAATGGTTGTGTCCACATCAAAAAATTCTTGGTAATATGCGAAGCTCCAAACGGGATGTTTAGTTCGATTGATCAGTTCGGTTATGTCCGATTCATCCTCATTCTCTACATTCACAGCAGAATCAGAAAAAGTGTGCATTTTTTCAATCTCGACATCTAAAATCAAGGTAAAGTTTAGTTTTTTTGGTTTATTATGCAAGGTAAAGCTTAGAGCATTCAAGACAACGGCATGACCTTAAGACTGCCCTATGTAGGTTACCGGTATCATACGAACTGCGGCATTAGCAACCTGATATCCTTGCCAGTGGAGACATGCTCCCAAGTAGACCAATCTTTCTAGCACCAGAGGAAAATACGTGACTTGATTTCCAATAATAAGTGTCAAATATTTCACAGTAAGTGTGTGTTCCTTAGTCTGTTTTTGCATCCTGGTTTGGAGTACCGCATCTTTAGATTAGCATATATATATTGCAGAAAGTTGAGTGATAAATAGTAGCTAAATCATCTGCCTCAACATATCTTCCATAGACTGTGCTGTCATTTTCATGACTCCATAGCTTGCATAAGCAAAAAACTTGAATACAGTACGGCAATTAAAACATGTTTGTTGGACTCCAATATTTCTACATATAAAAATATATACGAAACTGTCACTGCAGTTACAAAAACATATATACCTGTACCAACATTGGTTTCATCAATATCACTTCCAATGTTCCAAGACTCTTCATTTGAAGGACTTAACAAATCTATATTTGAGTCAGAAGTGGCATTCATAATGATACTACTTGGTTCGCAAACAATTGCTTATCACAGTCACAAAAAACAACTACCGTAGATCTTAATGATGCAAAAAAAAATAAAGTTACTGATAGCCTGTGCATAATATGTAAAAGCAAGTATCCATGACCATTGACCAATCAAGAACAAAAATTTATATCAAAAAATCCATTTCAATTATGGCAATCTTCTGCTGCTGTCATTTTTATGATATTACAAACAATGCAAAAAATGCTCATTGTAACTGAATGGAAATATAAGTTATTTACTGCAAAACAGGTGTAACAATGAATTTATTTTGTATATAAAATCTGTTTTAGTAAACATATTAGCTTCTCCAACATACATTAAGAATTGTTTTGCAAGCACAATCCCATAAAGTTAAAATGCCTAGCCTAGTAAACATGTAAAAACTATTTTTTTTGTTGGTTTTACTGTCAGTGCAGAACTGTAAATCTTTAACCTCCTTAACTTTATCACCTTGCCAGCTTTGTGAGCCTGATGATACAACCTGTTGCATGCCAGGAGTGAAACTTAGCACACTCTGAGGCTATCACTCTGATGCATACCGGTAGCCTATGCAGTGCACTGCTAATACTATAATCTAGCTAGTTAACCCTAAGTGCTGTGGAGTGTAGAGTACACATCATTTTAAATATATATCTTTATAGCCTGCACTTCTTCATCGTAGGAGGAGCAATTAAGTAACTTTAACTAGTAAGTAACTACTGTACCTACCTATAAGCAAAAGGTGGCTGCGTGACTCGATTATGAGAATCTTGAAGACGTTATGGGCACTTTGCAGCTTCCAGTTATTATTTAATTTTTCGATGCAGTTTATACCTACTGTACTAAGTTTGATGGATATTTCTAGTAAAGTTAAAGTTTTATTTTGACTGGGATAGGCCTTCTGTGCCATTTCTATCTTTGCCTTTTGCCTTATCTATCTTTGCTTAGCTGCCAAACAAATATAACTGAGCAATCAAAGTTACCAGAGTGTTAATAAGATGTACATTTCAAGAACAAAAGTTGAAACTCCTGGTCAATATAATCAAAAATACGGTGTGGAAATCTGAGTAAAAACTAAACTTATGTTTGGAAAGCGTTTCAAAAACTGATGAAAACTGCATAGCAATCCAATATAGTCCTGAAAATTAAATCAATTTAGTTTCAAACAGAACCTTGTTAATGATAATAATGTTGGTGTTGTAAGTACAGTAGTGCTTTTTCACCTGTCATAATAACTTACTTTTTTATAAAACAAAATTTCATTATTAAACTTTTCATCACATCTTATGATTTCACTAAACCAGAAAAATGAATTTATTTATAGAGCCAGTGTTGCCAGATTCTAGTTTGCTTATGACACCATTCCAACCTCCAAATTACACTATTTCACCTAGAAGTACACCAACGCCCTAAATTTTCCTCTAAAAATACAGAAGTCTTAGAAAGTATTGAGAATACCAAAGATTCACGTAAAAAAAAACAAAAATCCCACAGTTACATGTAGGCTACAAGTAAGCTAATAGAGTATGATAGTTAGGTGGAGAACTGTACTGTAGCCTACATAGTTTTTTTGTATAATAAGCTCACCGTACGTTTATTCTCAAATGCTCGTGTTTTTCTTTTTTTGTATTGGTTGTAAGGTTCAGTCGTCCCCGCATGGCTTCATCAACTGTCAGACCTCCAGTTGCTTTAGGTATGTCGATGCAACTGATTCTTTCAACTAATTTATCTATTTTAAACTGTTAGGTTTAGTGGCCGTGCTTAAATTTACTTTCATTGACGTATCCTTTAAATTTACATCGCATGCACGTTTTAAACTTATTGGTTTTGCCGCCGTCTCCTTTTGTTGGTTTTATTCCCGTAAATTGTTGGTAACTTTATCATTGCTGTTGTTTTTCGACAAACAAAAATAAATTGAATTGAATTGAGAACCTAGAAGGTTAAATAAAAATAGTTTTTTAACAAATTAACATTCAATTGTTCTTCCAATAAAAACAGTGCAAGAGACAAAAAGTCATGTCTAGGATCTTAACTTTTTGCATAAAGAGTTTTACGATTAATTAATTGTTTGGTTCAGGTGCGGATCTAGGAGTTTTCTTTGGGGGGGGGGGGGGGGGGGCAGAAAATTTGAAAATGAATTAAAAAGTAAGAAAAAGAAAAAACAGATATGAACAACCAGTGGGGTAGCCAGGAATTTGGGGGGTTTGACGGCCGGCGGGCGAAGCCGGACGGCGTGTTCGCCGAAGGCGACACCCAGCGACGGGGGTCTGGGGGGCCTCCCCCAGAAAATTTTGAAAAATTACTTTGAATTTGGTGCATTCTGAGAGCATTTTCAACAAAAATATGGGTATAAATATTCCTGTGAAATGGTGCTGTCCGGTGGCATAGCAAAAGGATAAGATCATGTTTTCTTCGGCATTTTTTCGGTAATAAAGCTAAGTCTCTATGTTTTCTTGTTGGTAATTCCTGGCTGAGATGTTTGAATGTTTGGTATTGGCAAAACTCGCTCTTTTAATGCAGTTTCGCTTAAAATTAGGCAAACTTTGTTTTAGAGACATAGAGACTGAAAGCATCATTCTCAATATCGTGACGTCACACGCATGCCAAAGGGGGGTTGTAAGTCCGCTGTGGGACTAATATCAGCTGTTTAGAAGCATATCAATCCATTCAACAATTTCTCATAAAATTTCGGGGGGGCCCGGGCCCCTTGGGCCCCCACCATAAATCCGCGCCTGGTTTGGTTGGTTTTGAATCTTTATCCTCGGACTGACGAAGCCTTGATAGGTGGTTGCTGGTACGGCTGGGAGTTTCGCATACTTGTAGACTGTAGACTAGGGTGGGCCAAAATTGAGCGTTTTTCAAGTTTATCTTTCAATCGCTTCAATAAATTGGTAAAAATTGCCATTTTCTATATGGTTAACGATGGCAAAAAATTTTTTTTGAATAAAGAAGTTTTTAGGGTCCCGCAAACGCCCCAAAGTGCTCCAATTTTGTTAAATTTCGCAAAAAAAACGACTTAAAACGCCAATTATACCATCTAAATTATCGCCAATCGTTCTTATACTTGATAAATATATGGAGCAACTTGATACACAACATGTAAAAAAAAATTGATTAACATGGCTGAAATACTTAGTGAGATATTCATGTTTAAAGTTTTGAAAATTTCAACCACATGGTGGCGCTATAATTTTATATTTTCTTTAATAACTGGTGACACACTAAAGCTACCGACATATACAAGGTATCAATGAAAAGGTAATTAGCACGGCTAAGCGATTGTGCATAGAACTTGGTCATGACAATGTTTGATGACGTCATTATGACGTAATATATTGGAAATTGAGTATATGAACGATTCATTTGCCTTTTACAGTATATCGAATTCTTAAAGTTCAACTTTTAATTAGTGATATTTTCTTCCCAGTTTAAAGTAACATTTTCTTTTGGATGCAGGTAATCGGAAGTACGTGGTTTGTAATTATACACTTATACAGACAGTAAATGATACTAATGCACAACACTATAAGTCAAGAAATCAGCCAAAGTTTTTTTGGTTAGGCCTACTCGTTCAGATGCAGTAGCTGCAGATCGTTGGCATTTTCTAACTGCATCAATCACTTTATATGTTGCTTGTAGCTGCTTTTCATTGTTTGGCTTTGTAGGACCATGAAGAGATGTTGCTATGCCAAGTGCTCTTTCGGCACAATCATTTACCACTGACAGATTCTTGACAACAGATACGGTATATTGATAGTCTGGTGATTCAGGCCATTTAAACGCTGACAGTTTTAGCAACTCTTCAAGGAAGTGTAGAAGATCAAAAAGTCTATATGTGTCGGCCCCAACAAAATCTTTCAATTGCTTATTGGAGAATGAAGAGCATTGTGGCCTCTCCTGACATTTTTAAAGAGGTTTTCCTTTGTATTTCAACGAAGCTGAGCGCATTGCTTCTTTGGTTGAGTTATCCACTGATGTACCGTATCGAAAAGAGCAAGACCTACCAGCCGTTCACTCAAGTACCAAGTGTATCTTGAATCTTATCTAGAGCAGGTTGGACAATCTTTAAAAACTCATAGGGCAATATTCCTTTAGCACTGCAGATTTCCTCTAGTGCTTTGATGAAAGCCAAGTCATTTGAGGGAGCTTTGGAAGCAAACATGCATGTTAGCCACGCTGTGGCATAGTAAACGCTGTAGAATGTTGTCAAACTCCGGAGTCTATGTCATGGGCAAAATATGGCTTAAGCATTGCTAACTTCATAACGTAGAGAACTTTAGACATCCATCTTGCATGATGGTTGGCAGACGGTGTCCGCAGCTTAAATGGCACCAAGATACACGTAGCAAAGTTGGGCCATTTCTAAATAATTATGCGTTAACACTGTGTCATTTTTCAACCAACTTTTCAAAATTTGTTTAACTTCTTCAATGTGGCGGAATAAAGTGCGTGAAAGTTTCTTCTTATCCAAGAGTTCGAGATTTTGTGTATCTGTATTAATATCATTCCAAGCAGAACACAGCTTTTTAAAAAGTGGTTCATAAGGTGCTGTGGTCTTCTTCTTATCTCCAGTTGTAGACAATTTTCCGAGGACGGATTCACTTGCTGCACCACAAAGCAATTCGTAAACATGATGCCGGCAGGCTAATTCCAACAGTGCATGGGATAAGGAAGTTTCCAAGCGTTTCACAATGCCAAATTTTACACCAGTAGGCTATTAACCGCGGTAGTGTCAAATACGCATGCGATTATTTTGTTTAGTTCTATGCCCTTTTCTATTAGCAGATTAAGAATTTGGGAGTGCTCTTCAGCTGCAGATCCATTTTTCGCAGGTATTCTTCCGAGTAATATCTCGTCTCCCTCAAAAGTGGTTGGTAGCACGGCCACTCGCTCCTCCTTGCTCCTTGTCAGCACAGTGAGTGAGAGCTTTGAATATTTTTCCGTCCCAGTGAAGTGTGAAAAAACCAGTAGCTGCAGCAAATTCATTAGCTAAGAGATGTCTTTCTGCTTCAGTAGAAAATTTCATCCGCTTTTGGCGTACAGTATTTACAGAGAGGATTTTGTTATTAAGACTATTTTCTGCCGTCGCGGCACTTACCATTTCTAACACTTGCCTGTTCTACAAAGAATATTTGCCTGCCAGGCTGCAAACTTGGGGTGTAAGAACTTGCTTTTTCTTGGTTTCCGTTGTCTTGCTTGTTTTTGCCGACAATTCCCCCACATAGATTTGATCCAGATCTTCTCCACTTTTTTCTGAAGAAGTACTGGATTGCAACAAATCTTGCCGAAGTGGTGTATCTAAAGCATCTTTAAGTTTACGTTTTATACCTTGATCTTGTCTCGTTTTCATTCTTTTCATTTTTATTTGGTCTTGAATATTTAAAGAACCCAAAGTGGCTTTTCGATTTTTACCCCGGATTGCTTCAAGATAATGCTAGTCCTCCTTTTTCTTAGGGTTGGTAGACGTTCTCAAATCGTCTTCTACGTTTTTCTTAACAACCCATAGCGTATCTTGCAGATCATCTAAAAATTTCTTTCTGTTTCTCTTTCTTTTCCTTCTCTGGGTTTGCATTTTTTCAAATTTTCATACGGGTCTGTCAACTTCTTGACCATGTAAGTTATAGCATCTGTGGTTTTAAGACCGATTCCTGTTTTCTTCCACCATTGTTTAATATCTTCGACAACTAGAATTATTGCTTCTCGTTTCGGGGAAGTACCTTTAGATTCTTCTTGCTTAATTGTGTGATAACCATGGAACTGAAGCAAGACTTCTTTCCCACATGGAGGATACTTTCCAATAAATCCAAGTCTATGGACACCAGCGTTGAGATTTAGCAAAGGTGATTCGTCAATTAGCCATAGTTTTTTTGAATACATTTTATTTGATTAATTGCAGAAAGACAATTTTAACTAGTATGACTTCATAGTGACGTCATCAAATATTAGTTTGGCCAAGTTTAATACATGATCGCTTAGCCTTGCTAATTACCTTTCCATTGATACCTTGAATGTGTCGCTAGCTTCAGTGTGTCGCCAGTTACTAAAGTAAGTATAAAACTACAGCGCCACCATGTGGTTGAAATTTTCAATATTCCAACATCTTCTCCACATGAATATCTCACAAGGTATTTGAGCCATGTTCATCAAATTTTCTTAATATGCTGCGCATCCAGTTGCTTCATACGCGTATCAAATATGAGGAAGATTGGTGGTAATTTAGAAGGTCTTATTGGCGTTTTATGTCGTTTTTTTGCGAAATTTGACAAAACTGGGGCACTTTGAGGCGTTTGCGGGACCCTTAAAAGTTTTTCAATTAAAAAATTTTTTTTACCATCGCTAATCATATAGAAAATGGCAACTTTTTCCAATTTATTGGAACGAAATTCCAAAGTCGGTTTTTTTGGCCCACCCTACTGTAGACTGTGTAGCCAATGTAGTAGGGTAGCCTTAAATAAATGCAAGGTAATTAAGTAGGCTACCAGCATTAACCCATTAAATCTGGCCATTAACCAACTGAGCTATCGAGGCAGGCTTTAAATCACACCGTTTAATCTTTACTTGTAGGCCTCTCGCAATGTTGATCAGGCATTAAGATAGTAGCCTAGAAAGATTAATTGGCCTACTGAAAATAATAGTCTACTAAATCAGAAACATTATTAGGGCTGGACTTACGAGCAGATTCTTGAAAAACCTCACATATTTCTTTTGGTGCAAGATTCGCTTCAGAGTTTACGTATAAGGGCTATTCATCTACCTACAGTCATCCAGAGATTTTTAGCATGTTCCGGTGGAAGTGAAAGTCTCAAGAGCGAAAAATAAAAAAACTAGAGGGAAAATTTTTTTTGATTTTATTGATGAGACTGTCAAACGTGAAAACATAAAGGTGTTTTTCCAAATTAAATTGAAACCGAAGGTTCAGGTAGTGGCAGATCCGGAGGGTGAACTGGAGCGATCGCCTCCTAAAATACAGAAAAAATAACTTTATTTACGATGAAAGGTTGGATTAATGTAGAGTAGACCTACACATAATCGTGTTTTGTTAAAATGTCCCCTCCCCTCATGCTACTTGCTGGATCCTCTTCTAGGTGCAAGAGGGCTTACGTCATTCGATAGGCTACAGGCATCTTTTCTTTCCTTTCGAGTCGTCGGTGTTAATTAAAACGTTGAAAATTGAATGCGATTGTTCACCAAGTATTTAATTCAATAATATGATCCGTTCTTTCGGTGTAAAATAAGCTAAACTATCACAAGTTGTTTCAGGTGATAATCCGCATTTATTCCAGCGTTTTGTCAATCAGACACGACTGACTTCTTCAAGGAGTTGGATCAGGTAATGACTAGGAGATTGGGGTTAGTTGGATAACAAGGTTAGTTGAAAAATCATTATTTTTGCTACTCTCGATACATTTTTTTAAATATTACTGCCACCATATGATGTAGTTTGTAGTTTATAAAAATACATAGCCTAATCCATGGTAGTTTTGATTTGTTGAGTCAAGGTAGGCTATGACTGTTTGACTGACAATCTTGTATTTTTTTGCTCGAAGTAAAATTTTTAGCGTTTCGGGAAGCATCTTATGCGTCGCTGTCGAGATAGGCGCAGGCCCGGATTTAGGGGGGGCAGAGGGGGCAGTTGCCCCGGGCCCCCTATGTGGAAAAAATTTGATTTTGTGTTATTTTTTCCTTTTGGCCTTTAAAGTTTCTGCAAAATGCTGTGCAGTACTGGACTGATGCTACTGAAGACGTAGAGGTGGTTTTTCGCGCCGTAGGCTTGAAAAAATTTTTGCATGGGGGCCCCCCGATCTAAAAGTGCCCCGGGCCCCCCATCAGCTAAATCCGGCCCTGGATAGGCGGACAATTTTTGGTGTTTGCAAGCTTTAGGCGTTTTACCACACTAAGAAATATACAAATTTCAATCAAATGAACCATGGTTGAATATTTTAAGAAAATTGTTTGTCATGTGCTAAAGAAGCTAGTTGGAAAACTGTGGATGGGGTTAGTTGGAAAATGTTTTAATAGTAGCATGGCTATGTAATATGATACGAGTAGGCTGCCCTATAGGCTATGTCGTCGTGGCATGATATTAAAGTAGGCCTAGTATATGTGTTCAAATATAAGCTACTTGTTTTTAGCAGACATACTGTATTTGTAAGATTTTAGTTTAAACATCTTGGAAAGTGTTATATACAGTATCACAAGTTTTAACAATGAGTTTATTAAACAATGTTTTGACTATACGTAATTGGGAGAAGAATTTATTGTATTTTAATCTCAAAGCTTTCAACCACATGTAAATGTTTGGTGGTCAAAAGAGTAACCGGCTAAGTAGTGTGCACTGAACTGACGTTTTTCAACTAACTTCGGGTATGGGATTAGTTGAAAAATCAGCTACATGTTTGTTTATTTTAAATTTGCATGAAATGTTGAGTTGACTCGACACTTAAGTTGTTTTGCAGCAGCATGATTTTGTGCTTTGCAATGCTAGACGCAGCCCCTTGAGGACGTCTGTTGAGTCAGATTGATAAAACGTCGGAATAAGTGCGGAAGATCACCTGAAACACCCTGTAAGCCTAACAGTTTATACCGTGTTATTGAATTAAAACGTAGGGAGTAGCCTACGTTTTACGCCACCGATAAAAAAAAGACGGCCGCACTCAATTCTAGAATAGACTGCACTAGAACGTGAAGGTCGCCATTTCCTTTTCATGTTTGCGATAGATTCTCTACCATAGTGGCTTTTGTCAATCAAACCAAATAACATTTGTTTGAAGAAAAAAATCTGCTAAAGCACAGTAGTTTGTATTGCTGGCACAAACTGTTGCAAGAATAGTTGTCAGGATAAACAAAATTGGTTGGCAATTTCAAGACAATTCGGAAACATTTCTTCGACAGTCTTGCATTATCTTGTCTGTGTAGCAAAATAAGACTTCATCGTTCAAAAACTAGTCTGTGCTAGCCATCGTCAAAGCAGACTTCAGCTTACATAATCACACGTAATGGAATTGCAGGCAATGCATGCAATGTTTTGTTGCTGAAGTTCTGAAAACTTGCCATTTGTGATTCCGTAACCACAACAGCAAGAGAAGACAGTAGAAATGCATTAAATTATTCTTAGGTGTTTTTGTAATGGTGTATATTGCAAGCAACGCTACTTTGCAGAAAATATTTATGAGGCTGAAACGCAGATGCGATTACATACGTGTGCAAACATAACAGAGCCGCTTTGGAGATGTTTAATTAATGCTCGGGTTGTTTTTACACAGACATTCTGTACTTGCATTTTCCACTTTTTAAGTAACACATATTTCTATTCTGGAAGGTAGTTGCTTTTTCTAAGTCAATCGATCGATACTCAAGTGAAGAAAACATGAATTCTCAGATAGTAAGTAAACACTGTTTTTATAATACGTAGTTTAATATAATAATATAGCCCAGCTTATGGTAGGTCCACTCCTAGTGAAATGAATCTTGATGAAATGAAATCGGACGTTTTCCCATAAGACGTATTGTGAAGCTGTCAGACAGCCATAGCTTACACCAGCCTACTGTACAGTAAAACAATCGATGTTTGATCAATATAGGCTACAGATGATTTTGTTGACAGTATCGATTTTTTCTCGTAAGATTATGTGTACATTCTGCACAATAAACTGCTGAGTGAGTAGGATACAAAAGAATTGAGGTTTTGAATTTAGTAGTTCTCACCCTCGTTAGAGTTGTAGCAGTCCAGAAAAAGGCAAAATAATTTGGTAATTTCATAATGAATTTCACTCTAATAATTAATTAGTATCACACGAGAAAGGTATTTTGGAAATGCAGAGCAAACTGTTTGTTTTTGATTTTTTATGAAAACATGACATAGACTACTGTGTTTTAAGGTCAATGCAATATAGTTACTTCACTTGGAGCCGGTAAGACATAATTTTGTCACTTTTGTGACCATGACTTCTAACACCGTATTGGGCTGTAAAAGATTATATCGTAGCTCATCGTCTTTTTCTTCCTTCACTGTTAAACTTACTCTGGTTGGTTTTTTCCCTCATCGTCGAAGAAATGCAGACGTTTTACTCCGTTTGGTGGACGAGGGTATGGTACAATCGTTGATGATATGTTTCGCTGTCTGTTCCTTAGCACAACCGCATAAAGCATGCGAATGAGCTTATTGTTACGATATAAACCAAACTAGAAACATAACTTGGCTTTAATCAACTTAAATTCGTGCTAAACAAACAAAACAAGTATAAGGTTAACTAAATATATCTACGGTAGACATAGTTCTGCACAATTCTATTTTCCTCGTTCTGCCAGTACAACTGCAAGATGAATCAGTGGCAAGGCTAGAGTACAAACTAGAAAGCGTACAATTACCTAGAGCACACATGATTATGTAAGCGAGTAAACAAGGTGAACTACAGGCAAGCAATCATTACATTCCTCCCCGCTGATTTATGAACATGTTTAGAATTTCGATACTTGTTGTCTCAAGAAAATAGATACATCAATGTTTCACATAAGCACCATATCGGTCAGGTTCTTTTCGTACCCGAGAGGATCTGCGAAGGGCAGGAACCTCAACATCGATCACGGCCGGTTTGTGCAAGTGTTCAACAACCGGATTTTCAGGTGTAGACTTTGGAGATTCAAGTCCGGACTTTGGTGATTCAGGTGCAGGTTGTGAATTTAAATCCAGTAGTTCGGGTGAGGCGGTAACGTTGTTGTCTTCTGCTGGTTTTTCTTTTTGCGGACAAGGAGCAAGGTCTGTAGTCGATACAGTTGATTCTCGGCCATTTGGATATCGAACATGTGCAAAGCTAGGGTTTGCATCGAGCAATTCAACTTCATCTACTAATGGCTCGTCCTTGTTCCTGACAAACCGACGAAGCAGGACAGATCCTGGTTGGAGCAACCAACCAGGTAAACTCTTCCCGAGCATTGAACGTCGTTCAAACCTAAGAAAACGTTCGTGCGGAGTAGCATTTGTGCTGGTGCATAATAATGATCGCGCTGCATGTAGAGCGTCAGGTAGGACTTCTTCCCACCTCTCCTGTGGAAGTTGACGATCATGTAACATTAACTGTACGGTTTGTCAAATAGTTTGATTCGTTCTTTCTACTTGTGAATTACCAGTGGGATGATATGGTGTGCTCCTACTGGTAGCCACACCTTTACTTGTAAGGTAGGTTTTTACATCATTGGACATAAAGGCCGAACCTCTATCACTATGTACGTATCCAGGAACGCCAAATAGTACAAAAAGTTCTGATAAACACTTTAACACTGTTGATGAGGATTGGTCTTTGCATGCGAAAGCAAATGGATAACGAGAGTACTCGTCAATAACCATTAAAATGTATGGTTTGATACCTTTTACTGGACCCTTGAAATCGATACTTATTCTTTCCCAGGGACTGGTGGCACGTATTAAATGTTGGTTTTTATCCAAGCTGTGATAGCGAGGCTTCACTTCACAACACGAACGACAGCTTTTGCAAACATTTTTCACATCATCTAGAGAAAACGGCAAGTTTTTTGAACGAGTGAATTGCCAAAGACGAGTAACTCCCGGGTGCCCAAGTTGGCGATGAATGTTTTTTAGATTGGGTTGTTGAGAGTAGCTAGCGATCACTTTGGAGCGAGATAGAGTGTCAGGAGCAACGTTATCGACTCCTGGCCGATGCTCTACACTGTAGTCGAAGCAACCCAATTCTGCTCTCCAAAGTTGAATTTTGGCATTTTTGACTTTACCTTTGCTAGTTGGGTCAAGCATAAATGAAAGAGCTCGTTGATCAGTAATTAATTTAAACTTTTTACCATGAAGATAGTGACACCAACGTCTAACTGCTTCGATTATAGCTAAAGCCTCTTTTTCTACAACAGGGTACGCTCTTTCGCATTTTGAAAGTGTTTTTGAGAAAAAGGCTACCGGTCTCCCCCCTTGGTTTAAAGTTGCAGCTATTGTATGTTCAGATGCATCACAATCAACCTGAAAGGGCAAGTCATCACGAATAAACGATAGACAAGTATTCATAAGTCCTTGTCTTAATGATTCAAAAGCTTGTAACGCCAGTTGAGATAAGGGGAAGGTGTTTCCAGTAATTGCGAGGTTTAGTGGACGTACCTTTTGTGAGAATTGAGGTATCCAACGAGCGTAGTAAGCGAACATCCCAACGACTCTTTGAAGTTCAGTTTTACACTTTGGAACGGGTAAATCCAGTAGTGGTTGCAATCTTGTGGGATCGGGTTTGATTACTCCATGAGAAACCCTGTAGCCAAGTACGTCGATTTCGTATTTGCAAATAAGAGATTTTGAATCGTTAAACGTTAAACCTTCTTCATCAGCAGCTTTCAAGAGAGCTTTGAGCTTATGATCATGATCTTCTTTACTTGTTCCAGCAACTGTGATGTTGTCTAAATATGCATATGTCCCTCGGAGTTTATGCTTGCGGATAATATCGTCTATAATTCTTTGAAATGCTGATACTCCATTTGTAACTCCGAAAGGGAGTCTACAGTATTGAAACAGTCTCCCTGCGGCTTCGAATGCAGTGTATTCTCGATCTTCCATGCACAGGGGAACTTGGTAATAAGCTGACTTTAGATCTAATGTGCTGAATATCTTTCCGTGGGCAATGGCATTCACTTGGTCATCAATTCTTGGTAAAGGAAGGCGTCAAGAAGTGTAAACTTGTTAATGGTGCGAGAGTAATCTATTACCATCCGCTTTTTATGGCGTCCGTCATCTGCGATTAAAACTTGAGCTCTCCAAGGTGAAGTAGAAGGCTCTATAACCCCATCAGCAAGGAGTTTGTTAATTTCCTGGCGAATAAAATGCTGATCTTCTGGATTAAAACGTTTAGACTTCGTCACGATTGGTCGGACTCCTGGATCCAGATTCTTGAATAGACGAGGTGCTGTGACTTTAGCCGCTGCAACACTACAGTTTGAAGGTGTTATTATGATATCCTCTTTTTTACCATGGAATTCAAAAATCACCTGTCGATGCAGCGCCATGAAGTCTTGTCCGAGGATGATGTCTGCACAAAGTTCGCGTCCAACTCCCAGTTGTAAATCATATTCGCGATTAAATAAAGTCATTTTAGCAGCAGTCTTTCCGAGACACTCAAAATTTTGAGTTACGCGAGCTAGTGAAACTGAAGAAGTGGGTCCTGATGGAGGATCCAGCCCAAGCCATTTCGCAACCTTCCAGTCAATGTGGCTATGAGATGCCCCGGAGTCTAGAAGAGCAGTGATGTGTTTTCCGGCTATTTCCACGGAAACTGAAGAAGACGACAAACAGGATGGCACACCGGCTAAAACCGACAATAAATAAGAAGAAACTGTTGAAGCGACAATGCCATCTTCAGATCCAGACGATAAGTGCTGATCTCCCAGTATTGAAGCAGATGTAGATTGTGCTTTGATACGATTGTTTTGTCTTTTTTGTGATTTTAAACAGGCTCTTTCGAAATGAACCTTTTTTCCACATGCTCGGCAAGAAGCGTCCCGAGCAGGACATTCCATCCTTCCGCCCGGGTGCAGTTTTCCGGAGCAAAAGTAGCATTTCCTTAGTGGGATATTGGCATTTCTTGCCGATGCTGCGACGGAAGATTGAAGAGTAGTTGAAAGACATCCGGATTGGTTGTGCGCTTGTTCGAGTAATTCAGCTTTAACTATAGCATCCTCAAGGGTGAGTGATTTTTCTTCTAGTAGTTTCTGCTTGATAGCTGAAGAAGAGATTCCAGTAATAAATGCATCTCGAGTTAATTCCCTTTTGAAATCTCCTGCGCTGACAGCTCGCCACTGGCAATCTCGGGCAAGTGCCTTGAGTGCTCTTGCGTACGATGTGATAGTTTCATCATGCTTCTGTTCCCTGGTGAGTAAAAGGTGACGGGCAAAAGTTTCGTTTTTCTCCTTTAAGTAGGCTTTATCGAGTACTTCCTTTGCTGCGTCGAAGGTAGAACAGTCCTCAACAAGGTCGTACACTTCAGGTGACAAATAGCAGTGCAGTAATGCTATTTTATCTACTGCTGAGAAATTCTGAGAGCTTTGGTCGCCTTCAGAGGGTTCACGGCTTGGCACAGAACGCTGAACTGCTTCAAGAAAGGCGTTAAACGTTTTCAGCCAATGTCTGTAGTGCTTAGCAGCAAGTGCGTCACTCGCGTCAAGGTCTAGCACTTTCGGTTTCAACAAACGTTCCATCACCAGATAAATAAGTTGATTAAATTGTTACGATATAAACCAAACTAGAAACATAACTTGGCTTTAATCAACTTAAATTCGTGCTAAACAAACAAAACAAGTATAAGGTTAACTAAATATATCTACGGTAGACATAGTTCTGCACAATTCTATTCTCCTCGTTCTGCCAGTACAACTGCAAGATGAATCAGTGGCAAGGCTAGAGTACAAACTAGAAAGCGTACAATTACCTAGGGCACACATGATTATGTAAGCGAGTAAACAAGGTGAACTACAGGCAAGCAATCATTACACTTATGATGTTAAACTCATTGACGGTAGTGTCAGTGATAAGACAGTGATCACTGCAGCACCAAATAAGTATAAAATATTCCGGTAAACAATAAACTAGGGCTGGGGCATCCATACCTCAAGTGTGTCAGCTCCTACTCCCCAGCTGGAGTTTGCAAAGCTCTGAAGTAATGTAGACCGAAGTCACACTTTGTTACGCAATGACACCAAGTGAGAGTGGTATGGGAGAGATTAGAGATATGTGACGGCCTGATTTATTTAGAGGTAGCCTAGTTTGGTTTAAAGCAAACGAACGGTGGTTTTTCATCGATCATAACAATAAGCTTTGCAACAGTGGCGTAGCCAGAAAAAAAATTTGGAGGGGGGGGCTAAATATTTGATGAATTGAAGAGAACGACAAAGTGTTTAATTGAAGACATCTGCTGTGGCGTTTCCTGGTGGGTTAAGAAAGAGAAGCAATAAAGCTGATGGGGGGTTAGAGCGTGCCGAAGGCACGCGTATATTAGGGGGGTCCGGGGGCATGCTCCCCCGGAAAATTTTTGCAAAATTACACTCAAATAATGGATTATAGCACTTTCTGGAAACACTTTTAGGGAATATTTGTATGAAATTTATAGACAGATAAACAGCTATTAACTTATTAAAGGTAGCTGTTACACACAAACGGGCAAAAATTGCGGCTAAAATTAGAGAACACAAAAAAACTTAGCTACACAAAAACTACAAAAAAACCCAACAGAGTAAGCGATCCTGAAGTTGCTTCCACAGATTAGTTAAAAGAAGCGTAAATCGCGTAAACTTTGCGCGATTTACGATTTGCAAAACTCATTGGTGTCTTTCTGTGTGTCTAAAACAAGTCCTGGGGGGTGTCAATAGCCAGATGTCTTGAAAAACAATATAAATTTATACAAATTATATTATATTTTCAACAAAGGGTTCAACTTCGGAATCCAAACTTTGAAAATTTGGGGGGGGGGCATGGCCCCTTTCGCTCCCCCCTGGCTACGTCTATGCTTTGCAATTGTGCAGATGGAAAGCTGTCGCCACCGTTTCGATTTCGTGGAGTCTTTGCCATATTTGGAAATGAAACAGTTTTGTGTTTTTACTTAACTTATGATATTTTTTGAACTGTTCCACAAAAATAGCTTTTTCCTTGTTTGAGCGTATCTATGGTTTTACCACGCCACGTTGACAGTATTTCTGGAGTTAGGATAGGTCAATAGGACGGGTATCGGCGTCGAAGTCGACAGATGGTACCTCAGTCGACGGGTTGTTGATTTAAAGTAGAAACCTTGGAGCTAAAGGGGTAGTTTGGCTCTAAAAGCTGGTCGATCGAGAAACATAGTGGCTGCTTGTGTTGGTTCTAGTGTTGGATGTCAGCAAGAATAGCAAGATATTCTAATGATATAGACGCAAGCATCTCGTCACTGTGCGCAGGGCGCTGTTCTTTTCTGGCAGGCTATTATCGTTAAATGTTAGGGCACGTGTCTGCTAGCCACTGCCAAGTGTCGTCGTCGCTGGATCATAAGCCCTCCACACCATGAAGTGGTCTGTACAGCGCGAAAGTCATTGATTTGTATGACCTGCCGTCCACAGCTCAGTGCACTCCCAGACAGCAATTTCTGCCAAACTCCAACGCAACATGTCTGCACAATAGCCTTGAATTTTCATCCTTATAATCATAGGACCTTAACGACCACCTTGAAACGATAACCACCATAAATTTTACGGGACTTTCTGATTTCAGAATGTGCTCTATTTTCATAGCAGACGCACGAAGAAAAAAAATAAAAGCAGAATTTAAAACGAAACTGAACGGAATGTTTTCAACGAAACTAATTTCCATCTAGTAGGCTATAGCCTATAATGAATTTTTACGGTAAAACGAATGTTTTATATTGCGAACAGCCACAGCCAGTGTTACAAAAGAGTTTGGCCTAGATAGCCTGTGTATTTTTTTATTTTAATTCCAGGAAAATCCTTATCTCTGAAATTCTGATTTATTTCCGCAATTCCAACGTCGATTAAAAGCTGCTGTTATAAAAACTTAGCTTATAGTTTGACCTTTTTTTACAATTTTCTATTTCACCGCTCAACGGTGGGATGGCTCAGCGGGTAAGGCGCTCGCTTTCCAATCATGCAATCCTGGTTCGACTTCCGGGTTATGCTGGTTGTTGACAAACACCGCTCACCTCTACCCAGGGTGTAATAAATTGGGTGGGCATAGTTGCTGAAGGAAAGGCGGCCGAGAGAAAGTAACTTGGCCACCCTACTCTCGTTAGTGTCGAAGGCTTAGTATAATGAGAACCTTATCTTCTCATACCCCGATGCTTGGATTCAAGTATGGGACTCACCTTTACCTTTTTATTTCACCGCTCAGTGCGTTTTTCAAGATGATTTTCAAAATACACAGCTGGATAGATTCAGAGGCTATTATAAACGAACCATTTTATTAGAAAGCCCTGGTACAACGGTTGCAAGAGCGCCAGTTTGCCACGGCTCGAAGCTGTGTCTTTGGAAGGATATTTAAATACATGTCTGAAGGTGGGCACAAAAATTGGCTCTCTTGCCTTCTCTTCCAATTAATCTGTATCTTCAACCACCAGACGTAAGCCTGAATACGACAAAAAAGAAATAATAGCAAAAAGTTGTAACACACGATACCTGTCTTTTAAAGTTATCAACCCTCAGTAAGCTGCTAGGACAGGGGTACTTAACCAGGGGTGCACGCACCACTAAGGGGTGCGAGACATGTTCCTAGGCATTGAGGGGATGCTGAATTATTAAGGTTTGTTATTACACGACGTAAGATCAAATTTGTTTTTTCCAGGGTTCAATAAAAATTTCGAACTGTAAGCAACTATTACTTTTCATCCAATCCTAGGAGGGGGTGCGAAAACTGGTTGGTAATTTTAAGGTGGTGCCGACAAGGCAAAAGGTTAAGAACCACTGTGCTAGGAGTATCAGTTCATCGAAGGTTAATCAACTGTAAATTAGCTGATACAAACAATGGTTAACATTCATAGCTTATTGCTTCATACGAATATAGGTTTCACCAGACAAGCGCAACGTTGAAATTGTTTGCTTGCACAACTTTAGGCTTAATTGCTTTGAGTCATATATTACCACAGACGAAATTACACCATATATTGCGCTCATGCTTGAACATTGTTAGAAGCTAATCGGAAAGCTAAGTTTTTGTTAGTTTCCAATTGTGTTAAAAGCATGACGACCTTAAGGTTACTATTTGAAAAAGTTGACTGACCTTACTGAGGTAAGCACTGGTTTCAATTTCACGATGATGGTAGGGTTTTTGGAAATTTTGTAACAGCGCTGAATTAATGGTAGTTCATTAAAGCAATTTAAAGTCAATGAGATTGTTTTTAAAAAGCAAATTGTTTCCACTAAGATCTGTTGAATATATGAAAGAAATTTAATGATTTACGTAAGACTATATGTAAAATATAAAAACGTATTTTTTTCGCATTTTCTTTGATGTTAGCCTGTGCTGCTGCAAATGCGTATAAACGAGTGCAAACTGTTACGTAATGTGTTGCAAGTGAGGAAGTTTTAAAACGTGACGTGACAACGGTCTGCCAGTCAGGAAGCTGTTTGGAAAAAATTTCAGTTTTTATCAAGATTATCCTTAGCCTACTGCTTTAGACTGGCGCAAAGGCAGTTAGCTTAAAACACTTAGAGAAAGGTTATTTAGTTCGAGATACCTTTTTCGAGTTGCAGGTTACCGTGAGACTTGTAATAAAAGGTAGCCTATATGCTGAGATGAGGTCCACGATCGAGCTTCTCCGATCCATTTTATTTCTGACCAAAAAAGCGAAAACAACATGCAGCTTGCAGCAACGCGGCAGAGGTCTAGCAAAAAGTTAAAAGTGACCAAACGCGAATGCTGAAAGATACTCAAAACCAAAATAAGTTTTTTTCAGATGAATTAGCACGGTCACAGTAATGAGTATGTGACCACAACAGCAGTGTGTATGTATGTTGTTTGCTTCAGATAAGCTTTGCTTTCTCTTTGCTACTTGTCGGTTTGTTGTCATCAGTCGAATCCAGGGCTCACCACGTGGAGGTTGACAACTTGAGCCCCAGTGTGAACAGGATGGTAAACACACTCTCGATGAAGCTTGTGCTAGGTGGAATATTAAGGACGCAGTGTTATGAAGACATAGCTTGTATACATAGCCTATAACTTGATCGACATATTTTGTACTTATGTTTTATTTCTTGATGTAGTCTTTTGCTAACCCCAACATCCGTATTGTTTCCGCTCATGACGTAAGCCTCGGTGTTCGTGGTGGAGAGAAACAACGACCGGCTCGAATTGTAAACATAGATCGTCAAGAAAAAGCAAGAAAAGGTAACGTTAGGCCGTTAGTTAGAATGCTCAACCTGGATGTTTGCTTCCGACTGTCGATGGTGTGCATTTACTGTAGGCTTATCATATCCTAAAATACTTTTGAGAGTGATTTTACTAAGTATTTTTTCAACCTTCAAATGCACAAGGAGGCTTTAGTTTGCATATTAGTCAATCGTTATTTCATGTATTTCTTTAGTTTATTCAATCTTTATTTTATCAATTTCTCACAAGCAGCCTATTCATTTTGAAATTGCATGTATTTTTCTAGAAAATTGCTTTTCATCATCTAAAGTAAACTGTTATTTTTATCGAAATTTATGTCTGCGTTAAAAGCGCTTTGCATCTGTAGTTCACTGCTATATATTCCAACGACTTGTTCGACCGTTTTGTTTAAACTTTTGTGAACTTTCCAACCATCTGTGTAGTTGCGCATACCTATGAATACAATTGCTTGCTCCACGAAAAGCTACGAGGGGACATGTAGAGGACGATTACCGGTTTAACAATATGTTGACTTTTGGTTGCACAAATTTAAGTGAAGAGTAAGCGTTGCATCCTAGGGTTAATAATTTATAACGCATTTCTCAGATGAAGACCCAGAAAGTCATTTGAAATCCCTTTGCATTTTTCATTAAATATTCATCATATGTCACTCTAATCACAGATCAAAAACCAAACGGCGTGTCGTCTTCGAGATATCCGAAGGTGCCTTTGGTTATTATCAAATCACCGAACGACATTTTTGAAAGAAAGGAATTGAAAAACGGTCAAGCATCACGTGAAGTTACGCCTACAATGGAAGAGCCCCTATCTTTTGATGTCAATATCCCGCCTCCAATACCCATGCAGGACGCCGACAGAAGATATGATATTGAGAAAGCAATTATTCACGATGATGAACCTTTTCCAAGTCCACCATTGTCACTAGATTTTCCTCCACCTCCTCCTGCAGAAATGATAACAGAACTTAATGCGTTTCAAGAAAACAATGAAGAAATAGAACCCAAACAAGAAAGTTTGACATCTCCAAGCAACAACATGGAGATTATAGAAACTCCACATGAAAATTTCACTGCCCATGCCACAAGCCAAATCGGTATAGATCAAATTGCCGACGTCATAGTTACGTCAACAATCAATGAAGCAGTGTGCTCGTATGCAAAGGTTTTGGTATGTCAGCAAAAAGAAGCAACTGATGCTCTTGACAGAGCTTGCGAAAGAGATGATTTTCCTCTTTCTCCTTCAGAAAATTTATCTGAGAGTCTAAGCCAAAGAGTTTCGGCAGTTTCTTCCAACAGCAATGAATCAAATCTCTTGGTAAGAAAGTTTTTTTGTTGTATTTTTAGTGGGTTAAATGCAGCAAGAAACACAACACAAGATTTGGCGATAGATCGCTTATGCGTGTAGCTTGTAAGTCGGACCCAAACTCAAAGTCGCTAAACCGTTACGAAACATGTCTTTTGTATTTATTAGTGTCAAACTAACTGTAGGCAATGTCTTGCACCAGATTTCTGTGAATATTGTTAATGCTGTAATTTTATAAGTTAACTTTGAAACGTCTTGTGTTAATATTGAGTTGTGAAAGCATTACAGTTATTGAATAGCCTACCTGCTTTTCTCACTAATATATTTAAAATAATATTTAATCACTAATAATATTTTAAACTTTTAGGTAACTAATGGGTTTATTTCTGTCTCATGCGTGGGTCAATGTATTTTTAAAGCGTTCACTTATGAAAAAGAAAAGAAGTTTGAAATCTAAAGCACAGTGTCACATGCACAGAATCATGTCACAAGCTTCAGCTAGTTTACTTAATCTCGTTGTGTGTCGCAATATTTCTTGCTAATCACCGGGATACTACAGCCTGTATTTATCACACACAGATGCACATAGGCCTGCTGCTTCTATGTTCAAAGCCTACTTTCAAACAACGCTCTCGGCTAAGCCGTGGAAGTGCCAACTACAATCAAAAGGCTACGTAAGGCCTACGTGACGTCCGGTTTTAGGCTGCCCGGTAACCTTGCCTTTGTCGTTTCACTGACGCAACAGATGGTCTAGAACGCGACAAACAAAAATGAAAAGTGATTGTAAAAAGCGTTAGCTTATGAAGCTACAAAACCATCAGGTTCTAATCTACTAATTATTGCTTAGACATAGCCTACCAAGCTGTGAAAAAACGCTCAGGTTTGAATCAGGCTTGAACGAAAAGTTGTGCAAAGTATACCATTTTTTGCACGCATTCTATTTGCTTTAGCCATTTTCCATTTGTGTTACCGTACTTAAACTTTTGAAGAAAATCACTAGGTTAGCAAACATACATATTAATCAATCGACTTAACATTTTACAATATGAGGGCAACACAGCAATGAATCTACTGTAGAGTTTATTGTTTGTTTTGTTTGTTTATATTTATCCTGCATTGCGGGAAAGCGGACTTGAGCGCTATGCATCGGTGTACGCCTTCCGACGTACACCTGACCCACTCTGCAGCCGACGGCAATGTCTGTTTCCGGTTGTCTACTCTATTTATGACTTAAATTTGGTACTACCCATTACTCGAAATCGATCACTGGGTAGAGGCAATTATCGTAAAGTTTCTTGCCCAGAGAAACAACAGCAAGTGCGGGTGGCTGGAGTCGAACATACAGGCTCTCGACTGCGAGCCCAACGCGCTAACCACTCGGCCATTGCTGTTTTGCCATTGCCATTGCTGTTTTATAATTTGTTTTGTTTAAAATATTTGATCTGCTTCAACTCTTGCTTGGTTTTTCCAAGTCTAGTAGCAATTAACGCTTTCCTACAATCAAAGTCAATGAACTGATGAATGTAGGGAGTTCTCAAATTAAAAACGATAGCTACAGCAACATCATTGCAATCAAAGCATCATCAATATCTTTTTTATTTTAGAAGGAGAAAGAAAAGTTTGGCAAAAACAATTCTCCCTTATCTTTATCGCCTCAAAAGTGTTCACCTCACAAAGACTCAAACACGAACAAAGTGCAACACGAACAATTTCAATCTTCTATCAACAGGATTGAGAATGATGTCAAAGTGAATACACCTGCCAAGGATAAAAGTGAGTTTTCTTTCGAAAAACATCAGTGTATAGCGTACGGTGTGGGTTAAATCAGATAACACATAAGCCTATCCAACACTATAGTAGGTTATGTTGATCGGTTTTGAATCTTTATCCTCGGACTGACACAGCCGTATTGGGTTGTTCCTGGAAGTTTTGCATACTTGTCAAGGCTTTTGACGCAGGGCCGGTTACCGAGATTGGCATAGTGAAGTTTTCACAATTGTTGAAGTATTGTAGTCTGTGAGCTATTCTATCCACCAGGTTTTGCTAAATAGAAAGCAATCTAGCAACGCATTGCTCAAGCGCACACAGTCACACACCTGAACCGAACCAGCGCCGTTTGATCTTGAGTTGGGCGCGTTATCACTGAGGTAACGAGACGGACATACACTAAACAAACAAAAATCTATCTACAGGTTAGATAATGGAAAAAATAAAACATATTTTTTGTGTAGATTTAACCATGACTGTGGTTGAACAACAAGATTCTGAAAACGACAAACAAGAAAGTCCAAAAGAAGCAGCCTACCCCGAAGTAGCGAGAAACGAACACAACAATGAGTTTGCTACAGCGAATCCGATGATAGCTTCCATTGAAACTCACACCACTTCCGATCATGACAATGGATCTGATGTTCAAAAAAACAAACCAGCCAAAAACAAAACTGAAAAGAAGCGTAAAAGCTGTTGTGTTGTTCTGTAAATTACCAATCTTTTTAAAAATAGAGTTGGAAAAGATTGTGCAAAGATATAGGTCTACTACAATCGAACCACTTTCTTAAGTTTCATTTTTTGTTGCAAGCATGTGAAATGAAAGAATCCTTGAAAAGTTTTCTTTTCAACACACGTGCTACTGATTTGCTGTGATACATGAGGCTTGTGACACACGCTATGTATGCCTTTAACTGCTGAGAAAATGTAGCCTACGCCACGATAAAACAGCAACTGTGGCTAGGCTGCAACCAGTGCATTTTGATTGGAAATGTGAAATAAAAGCTCTTTAGCTTTAAAATTTTATTGATTTAATTTTAAGCACTGATTGTGTCACAAGGGCCGTTAAGAGGATAATTTGGGCCCGGCACCACTGACATCCGCGATCCCCAAATCAAGACACTTTTAAGAAAAACGCACTATATCCAAAAACTAAGTGGTAGTTTTTTCAAGTTCCCGGGGCCCTTGGAAAGGTTACAGGCCCCTAAAATCATTCCAGGCCCGATTCCAAAAGTACCTTTTGGACGCTCCTGTCAATGTTACTGTGTGTCACAACGTCAACTTCAAAAGTGTGTTAATTTTCTGCTTTGGCTTACACTCTTTTGAGTTTTGCATTCTATGCTTGTACAAAGCAATGCTGCCTATGAATAAATCAATAGCAATGGAAGAATGTTTTTCTGCACATTTTTTCTCAGCTCAAGTGAATTGTTCTATTGGTCTGCATTCTAGAAAAAAATGTGAATTATGTTTCATTGAACGTTTCGCAATTTGTTTTTGCTTTTTTGTGTAAATAATGGCAGCGTTTTTCATGTTGGAAGTTGGTGGCTCTATTTGGTGACATGTGGACAGTTTTGATGGTTGCCTAATTTCCAGTCAGCAAATTAGTACTCTTTTACATTGATTCAACGTCTGCAGACGTTTAATTCAATACAGAAAAGGACTATTGCTGACTGGTTTATTTCTTATGTTAGCGATGAGTTTCATATTAATTAGAGCTCTAGAAAGCAATTTTCTTCAGGCGAAGCAAAACAAAATTCTATTCTGTGAAACGCTGTTCAAAATAGAACGAAGTTCCTCACGACAAAACTCAAATTATTTTGACAGAAAATCAAATCAAGACAAAGAAATTTTGCATCCCGTCGAAACTGCATTCGTGTTGAAACCACAGCTTAGGTTATACGTAAGTATACATTTTTCCTTGGCCCAACGTTGGCTGACGGTTGTTCGGGTTGGCTGAGGGTAGTGTAGTTTTGTAGTAGTAGCAGTACTAATTAGTAGACTACAGTGATTCTTCGAGAACATACCACAAGGTCCATCCACTTTAAACTTCATGGTGCTTTCCAGTGGCGTATCCTGGTTGGTTGAGCAAGGGAAGCAATATAACTCGTGGGGGGTTAGAGCGTGCCGAAGGCACGTGTATCCTAGGGGGTCCGGGGGCATGCCCCTCCCAGGAAATTTTTTGCAAAATTACACTCAAATAATGGATTATAATGCTTTCTAGAAACACTTTTAGGGTAATTAATATTTGTATGAAATTTAATTATTAGCAGATAAACAGCTATTAACTTATTAAAGGTAGCTCTTACACACAAACGGGCAAAATATGCTGCTAAAATTAGAGAACACCAAAAACTCAGCTACAGCTACCTACTGCTGAAGTAGCTTAAGCCAGAATTCATTTCAGTCAAGTCAATTCTAGCCTAGACCTCACATATCATGTCTTATGCCAAAGTCTACCCAGCCAAGATAACAGTGTAAAGCCAACATTTGGCTCAAACTTTTGCTTACTAGGCCGATATTATAACCATAACAGCGCCTTAGATTTTCTCATTACCTAGCGTCCTAGCTCAATGACACAATATCCAACAGATCAGAATTGCCAGACTGTGAAAAGGCCTTAAAGCCAAAATAATACAAAAAAGGCCAAAACAAGGAAAATATTAGACAAAAAGGCCAAATGGATATAGGCCTATTTACCTGTTTTTATTAAAAATTATAAAATGTAGGCTACATATATTTTATGACTTGTAGCGGATTTTAATAAACTGTAGCAAAAATAATTCTGAAAGTATCCCAAAAAATAGCAAATATAAAATACTGTAGCGCAGGCCCGGATTTAGGGGGGGCAGAGGGGGCAGTTGCCCCGGGCCCCCCGACTTTTAAAGGGCTCCCCTATGTGGAAAAAAAATGTGATTTTGTGTTATTTTTTTCCTTTTGGCCTTTAAAGTTTCTACAAAATGCTGTGCAGTACTGGACTGATGCTACTGTAGACGTAGAGATGGTTTTTCGCGCCGTAGGCTTGAAAAAAATTTTTGCACGGGGGCCCCCCCGTTCTAAAAGTGCCCCGGGCCCCCCATCAGCTAAATCCGGCCCTGCTGTAGCGGATGAGTTTTAATCGGCCACATTACGAGTATAAACAAGTATAGAACATGTATTGAACAATGGTGAATATGGTTTTATCTGGTAAGGTTACGATATTTGAGAAATATTGATTATGCATTTTGAAGAGTTAATTTAAAAAAAAGCCTAATTCGAAGAATTCGTCCAATCTGGCAACTTTGGAAGCAATTTAAATATTGCTTCCATCGATTTGTTAAAAGAAACATAAATCTCGCAAACTTAGCGCTGCTTTTTTTCCTTTCTCTCTTGCTTGTTTCTCCTTATAGCAAAAACGAGAGCAAGGGAAGCGATACAATCTTTGCATCCGTAAGCTTCCAACTTTTTTAAAATTAAAACCGAGCTGAAATCATACGGGGGCGTGAGTGAGAAACTGTTCTAATTCGTATTCAGGTAAAGAAATTACGAAATCGTTTTACTTAAAAATATCATCTTCTCTTTTTTCAATTTTGGCAAGGGAAGCAATGCTTCCCTTGCTTCCATTGAGGATACGCCCCTGGTGCTTTCCATGTTCCAAGGATTTTATGTGTTTCGAGCCTAAAACAAATCAAGTTGCTCGAATTTAAAAATTGAAACACAGTAGCCTACTGTACGGTTTACGTAGTTTCTAATCAATCAATTTCCTTTCAATTCGTACAGGTGTATGTAAGATGAAATCTTAGCCTGAAAACTTCACCTCACAATGAACTTTGTATAATTTACTCCAGATAGGCTGCTTAACCTTGTTGTAGCGTTAAAAGAGTAGCATTTTAAGTTCAAAGAATTATGTATAAAATTGTGCTTTGGTGTATAGATTACAATGCTTTTGTTTGTCGGAAGATAGACCGTTTGTCAGAAGACCGTTCAAAATCGAAGCCGTAGCCTGCTTTGCCAAATTTTGCTAGCATAGACTAAGCCGAACGCTGATATACAGTAGGCTACAAATTACATTCTAGGAAAAAGTTTTTTAAGCAAGTGAAGTTGATTGATCTTTTCCCCAATAAAGTAAAAAGGCAATCGAATCAATAATGAGATTCGGTCGGTTCAAACGAGTTTATTGGAACGTGTTCTTAAAAATTTGATGCTATCCGCAAACCGGTTGTCAGCAAGCGCATGCATTGACTTGTGAATCGCTGGGCTGAATTAATATCGGGTATGGCATGCCGCTGCTGCTGAAGAGACAAACTGTTGGGTATAAAAAGTAGTAGCAGCATTGATATAACACTAATGATTGCGATTCTGACGACATGGTGAGGTGCAAAATACAACGTTTCGTGGAGACAAAATCTCTTGCTTAAAATCATTCTGATTTGATGTGATTCCTGTAGGTCTACTTACAGCGACTATAGCAGTTGTAATCTGCTGCTTATTTCATAGATGATAAAAAGAACTTGCTTGTTTCTTTCAAATTTGATTGGCATGACGGTTATGTTGTTTATTTTTGAAACTGTTTCGTTTCAAATACTGTTCTTTGCCGTTTAATTTTTTTTTGTTACAATGTATGATTGTCACTCAGTTTCAAAAATTTGAAACATTGGTTGACAATGCAAAGGCAATGAAAAGATTGACTTTGTAGTGGCGGCAGCCAGATCTCTATCATTTTCTTTAAATTAAATTTAAAATTTCCTTTACTTAGTTTAGGAGTTAAACCCCTTTAATTACATTTTCATTATAAAAAGTAAGGAAGACCGGGGAAATTGCAGCGAGGAAACCTTTAACCGCCCCTCTCCATCGTTCCACTCGCCCTAGGATGACAGGATTGCAGCGGCCCATTCAAAGAAGACTAGGCTCAACGAAAGCTACCCTTCCTCTCGTCGCCTCTCTCTGGCATCTCTTCCAAATGAGATGCCAAATGGCTGCAGTAGCCTTTCTCCACACGCCGGTGCCTTTCTTCAAGCGGGCATCTAGATTCTAGAACAGTGGTTCCCAACGTTTTTGTTGTCACGGACCCTTTTAGACAAATTATTAATTCTACGGACCCCTACCTAAATTTTGCCTGAAACTCAAATAACATACTATTGACTATTGTAATAATTATGCTACTCAACTACTGTAGCCTACTGCAGGGGCGCGGAAGTAAGGGTGCTCAAGGGGCTGCAGCCCCCTCTAGAGCAAATTCAGCCCCCCTGGAATTTTCAATAATTGCTTCAGCCCCCCTAGAAAATTCTTACAATTTAAGGTAGGCTACATAACATATTTTCAGAAAAATTTTCGAACAATAATTGCTACGATGAATCGAGTTTCTGTTACGTGGTCGCGCTCATCATTCGCAATAAAGAGTCGTCAATCACAGAGATCGAGCTATACCTCGCAGTAGCGGTAGGCCTACTAGCCACCTTCTCTACTAACACGGCGGTCCATCGTTTATTGGGCAACATTCTGCAATACGTAAATTTCACGCATACTTCTGAACATTACAATAATACATGATATTGCTTTGTCATATCTGACCGACATGACAGAAGATAGTCCAATGAGAGGAGACGCACGTGCAAACATATTCGGCTTGGTAAAACAAGCACGCATGATGCGGCTTTATTTTGCGATTAGCCTACCTGCAGCGGCGAAGTTTTTCAGCCTGCAGAAGCCGTCGCAAGACATCTCCAAAACAAGCAGATCTCTGCTTCTTCAGCTTTGGAATCAATCACCATTCTCCGCGAACAGATCAAAAATCTCAGAAAAGATGTATCCGTTTCCATGCTTATGGAAGTAGCGAACGTCTTTGCATCTGTCAATAACCTATAAGACGCCAAAGGATCCCCGAGTGAGCAAAACTCGATTTCGAAACACAGAGGAATTGGATGCTTTGTCGTCTGCGGGAAAAGGAGCGTGGAAACGGCAATAAGGCCTACATCGAAGCTGTTTGATACCTTTTATTTGTGAAAACTGAGGGAAAAGAACTACACGTGTGCTCTCTACCAGTGCATAAGTCGAACTGATTAAACTTAACATAAACACGTTGCAGTCAGCGCAAGAATGTAGCTTCTGGAGAATCGGACATTTCTCGCGCTGATTGCAACAAGCAGTGCTTCCAGCATATTATTGCAAATACTACAACACCTCCTTCTTAAGTTCAATGACACTACAAAATACAACACCAAAATTAATACATTTCACCAGGCAGGTTAAGGCCAACTCGGATCCTCAATAAGTCGATTCGGTCTCTTAACCTGTCTGCGCGGTCGAGCAGGCAAGTCCACGTTGACGCTAGCGGAAGGTCTGACATTGTCCGGCGGCTCGATGTGCCAGGGGATAGACGCAGATATTCTCCGTCGAATGAATTTGCGGTTTCTAATTAACAATCGGCCGCTATCAGTTTTAACAGTGTATTTCCGGTAGTCGTCCACAGCGACTATTTTCCCATAAATGTCCCACAGTCCGGTGTTCGAATTTTGTACTGCGACGTGAGTTCCGATCGGGAATTCAGGAAGACGATGAGCACGATTGTCGTAGTAGGCTTTGGTGTCTTCAATGGACATCTCTTTTCGCGTTTCAGCTTGTTGCATCTCGCTCTTCCATTTATTAGAGAAGGCCCGATGATGTACTGGAAGGGTGTCTTGAGTCGGTCGTCCGTACAGTTTCTGAGCAGGTGACAATCCGTCCTTCCTGCATGGCGTATTTCGATACTGCATCAAAGCTTTTGCTAGTTGATCTTCGTCGAGGTAGCGATGCGTCCATGAACGACGAATTAACTTTTTCATGCTCTTTACGGTTGCTTCAACTTTCCCATTAGATTGCGGATAGGTTGGAGTAGAAGTACGATGCCGCACGCCCCATTCATGAAGAAATTTGGAGAATTTCTCAGACTTGAATTGGGGTCCGTTGTCAGACCAAATAATATCTGGTATTGCAGTGCGAGTAAAATAATCACGTAAAGCTTTGATGACCACAATAGACGTAGTGTTATGCCTCATGAAATAAATTGACGGCCAGTCTGTAAAACAATCTACCATAATTAGATAGTGTTGTCCATTAAATTCAGCCAAGTCAATCGCTAGTTCCTGAAAAGGGCGAATGGGTTGATTTTTCAACACCATTGGCTCTTTGCACAACGAGGGGAGGTCATCTTGACATTTTTGACACGATAAAATTACGGTTTCAATGTCATGGTCTATACCGGCCAATAAACGGCCAAACGAGCGCGTTCCCTGGTACGGGTAACGCCTTGGTGAGATTCGTGTAAATTAGCAAGTATCTCACTTTTAAGTTTTTTCGGAATGAATAATCGACCACCATACACAATAAAGTCATTGTCAACTGATAATTCATGTCGTATCTTCCAAAAGGGTTTTAACGTATTAGACAATTGAGGTTTATAGTTGGGAAATCCATCGACGATGATCTCCTTTAGTTGGCGATAACATTGGTCGTTTGATGCGACTTCCTTGAGATTGACAAGCCTTAAATTTAAATCTATGCAAGCGTTGAGTTCTGCAAACCTGTGCATAGATTGGATACTGTTTTCTGCTATTTCATCATCTGGTGTAGGGTCCGACACGGGGCTTCGAGACAGGGCGTCAGCGGCTTGATTCGATGCACCTTTTTGCCAGTGAGCAGTGAAGTTGTATTCCATGACCTTCATCCTCATGCGCTGTAACCGTGGATTCTCGATTTCATCTAAACGCTTGTGGTTTAAAATCGAAATTAAAGGGTTATGATCAGTTATGACGTCAAAATGAGGCAGGCCTGCAAGAAATTTGTGGCATTTTTTTATCGCCCAGGTGACACCCAGCATTTCTTTTTCGACTGTGACATACCTAGTTTCTGTATCCATCAGAAAGCGCGATCCGGCTTGAACCGTACGCCAGGTGCTGTCACTGCATTGTTGAAGTAAAAAGCCTAGACCACTGTTCGAGCTGTCAGTCTGTAATCGCGGAGGTTTGTTAACGTCGTAAAAAGCAAGAAGAGGGATTTCAAACAACGCTTTTCTCGCTTGTTTAAAACTTTCAGTAAATTCCGGAGTCCAGATAAATTCGTTTTTACTGCTAAGCAGAGGTCTTAAAGGCAATAAGTACTTGCTTACAGTTTTGGTGTTGCTAGACAACTGGTTAGCGAGACCAAAAAACGAACGTAAGTCAGTGACGTTAGCAGGTATTGGGAAGTCACTAAGTGCATTACACAAAGAGCTATCAATTTTACAGCCTTCCTGGGATAGTTCGAATCCAGAAAACTTAATGCATTGTTGACAAAATTTGAACTTATCCTTATGAAGAGAGATCCCTCGTTCTGCACATCTTTGAAGAAATTTTCTTACTCTATTGATGTGATCGGTTACTTTAGAGTCTAATATAATAACGTCATCTACTACCTTTCGACAGTTGTCTAATCCAGAGAAAGCTTCATCCATTCTTCGATTGTAATGTTCAGAGATTGAGCAAATACCAAATGGGGCATGTAAAAATTTGTACCGGCCAAATGGAGTGATGAAGGTCGTTAGCAGTTGGCTATTGTTTTCTAAAGGACACTGGTAGTAACCCTTTAAAGCATCAAATGTTGTGAAAAAACGTGCTTGTTCTGCATCAATGTCGGCTACAGCTTCAGCCGGCGAGGAAGATGTATAACGTTCACGTCGCACAAATCTATTTAACTTGGAGAAATCAACGCACAATCTAATATTATCCGAATTCTTTTTTGGTGCGACCACGATAGGTGCACACCATTCTGTAGGTTCCGTCACGGCCTTTATAAAGCCTTGAGATTCCAAAAGCTCTAACTCTTCTTTTAATTTATCTCTATAAGCATAAGGCACCACCCTAGGGACACTCACACAAAATGGTTGCGCTTGATCCATTAAGTCGATGCGAAATTCTTCTCCTTTCATTACCCGGATCTTTCCATCGAAGACGATTGGAAATTCCTCGATCAAGTCTTCCAGTGTAGCGCTCGTCGTTGATTTCCGTGATACATTATTAATCTGCTTAGGATAAAACGATGGGAGAATTCGTAAAGTTTTAGCTGTTCTCCACGAGATTAACATGCCGCCTGGAATAGAAGGAAAAATGTGTAAAATGTCTTCAGTAGTTACCTCACCCAGCGTCAGCTGTACTTTGAGCTGTCCAATCTCCTTCAGTATTGATCCATCGACTGTGTATATAGTTCTTGGTGCTGTGGCACGGCCCATGTTCCGTACGTCTTCTCCGAGCAAACGTAAGGTCGTTTCATCGGCGGCCGAGATATCCGCTCCTGAATCCGGCAGCACGGTGATTTTCGCCGATCCATTAGGTGACCTAACTTCCAAATTTACTCGTGGTACGCTACCGATTCCACGTAGTGAACGCGTCGTTTCTTGACACGTCATCAATTTTAGTGCTTTATCAGCCTTATTACTATTAGTGCTTAGTAACTGCAATTTATTACCAGATCTTGCGTTGTGGTTCTTACATTGAGCCGAGAAATGGTTAAGTTTGCCACACTAAAGTTTTATTGCGAGCTGGACAGTCTTTTAAAGTTTATGCCACGGGCGGCCACACATGCTACAAGTTAAGCTTTCTTTACTCGCCGTTGTCCCTTTAGCCGTCTGAGTTAAATTTCTTTTGTTCCGCTTGTAGGCCGAAGCGTGGTTTACTCGATCTACTGTAAGATCTGCTCTTTGCCGACGGGCAGATTCGCGAGCTCGACAAATTACTACGCATCTGTCCAATGTTAATGGCTTTTCTCTCAATAACTCTTCGACGGTCTCTTCAGCGTGAATTCCTTCCACGATTTGATCCCTCAAGGCTTTGTTTGCGCATTCTTCATTGCAGTAATTACAGGTTTAATAAAAGAAATTCTGACTCATCTGAACAAATTGCGTCTACTACTGTATTATTAATCTTCAATAGCAAATCACTACCAGACTCAATAAAAATAGGTTATCAACGATTTAGAGTCTCGCAATACATTCCAAAACCCTTAAGATGTTACAACTGCAATCGCTTTGGACACATAGCAAAATTCTGCAGATCTAAAACCAAATGTCTCCGATGCGGTGAACAACACAACCATGATGAATGCCCAAGTATAGCAGTAAAATGTTCAAATTGTGGTGGAAATCACGTCGCTATCTCTAAAAACTGCCCCAAGTACTTGAAAGAAAAAGCCATTCAGAAAATGAAAACCACTAAGAACCTAACATATGCTGAAGCCTGCAAGCAGCAAAGAGCTGTAAATACAGAAATGCCAAGTTATGATCTGGACTTCCCTCCTCTTGTAGCAAGCACAACTCAAACAAGCCAATTGAATAAAAATCTATCCTCTAACCAAACTAATGACAGTATAAATAAAACTCCAGTCACAATGGAAAAACCCGGACCCTCTAAACCAACCAATGTAGGAGACGAGAGCGGCCACTTTATAAATAACCCAATCCTATTTCTTGCCTTTTTAGCAGAAGTGATTACAAAGACAACGTTTGCACAAAGCCAAAATAAAGAAATCGACATTTTTCAAATTATCGCCGATGCAGCAGGTTCTAGAATGGGATTCCTAACAAACTCGGACATGCTAAAATCACTAATAATTTAATGTTCCTCACAGTGTGGCAGTGGAACTGTCGGTCAATTTATAGAAAAATCCCGGAATTGAATCAACTAATAGCAAGCTCACAAACCCCACCGGATATCATTTGCTTACAAGAAACACACCTAACTCCTAAATACTCCCCTAATATTAATGGATATCATCTCTACAGAAAAGACAGACCTGCTAACTTGGGAAAAGGAGGTTGTGTCGGAATCTGCATTAAAAGAAATATCTCCTTTACAGAGCTACCCATCCTGGATACAGACCCACGGCTGGAAATTATTGCAATTAAAATCAAACACCTAACTGAATGCAGTATATATAACCCACCCACAAACTCATTTGCAGGTAACCAAATAAACTGTATTTTCTCTAACCATGATAAATTATTAATTTGCGGTGATTTCAATGCCCACCATGTCATGTGGGGGTGCAACAACAACAATAATAGAGGGTATGCTCTACTTGAACTAGTTGAAAATCATGACGCAATGATCCTCAACACCACTGTTCCCACCCACATGTCTTTAAATAAGCCGGAAATCCGATGGAACACTTTAGACCTCACTATTGCTTCTACTTCCCTTGGTCACAAATGCATCACCAATGTCACCAATGAATTTTTGGGTGGTGACCACTGCATAGTCGCTACTACAGTCAATGTTTCTTCCCCAGATAAGGCAGAGTTTGTACCATCATGGGCATTCCAAAGAGCTGATTGGGCAAAGTATTCCAAATTATGCCAAGAAAATCTCAATTCTTCTGTTGTCTCAAATGGTATAAATACATTTAACCAAAACCTCTCCGAAACTATCCAACTCTGCGCGTCTATGGCAATTCCTAAAACCAAACCATTCAAATTAAATGGCGTTCCATGGTGGAATGACGATTGTAAACGAGCAGTAAGGAACAAAAAAATAGCATTACAACGTCTTCACCGAACCAGACACCCAACAGACATCCAAGCCTTCAAACGCCTCCGGGCAATTGCCAGAAAAACCATCATCCAAGCAAAAAAAGAAAGCTGGAACAATTTCTGCTGTTCCCTCGATAGTAAAACAAAGCTTGACAAAGTGTGGAAAATTATTAAAAAATTTTCAGGCATAAAGGAAACCAAAAGAATTCCCACTCTCGCCACTAAAGTAGAAAGTGATACCAACAAAGCCAACATCCTTGCAGATAAATTTCTCTCAGTTAGCAGCTCAACCAACTGTTCAAAAACATTCCGTGAAAATTCCAGTCTTTCAATTTCGAACAATCTACAATCAAAACTGGCAACCCATTTCTACAATAAATCTTACAATTCACCCTTGCAAATGAACGAGTTGAAGAGAGTCCTTAAAGGTAATAAAAACACTGCGGCCGGAGTGGACGGCATTTATTATCAAATGTTATGTCATCTACCCCCTTGCAGTTTGAATATCCTCCTCGACTTCTTTAACTACGTCTGGTCAACAAGTACACCGCCACTCAAATGGAAACATTCAATCATCATCCCAATTCATAAGCCAAGCAATCCAATGGGTATACCCTCCTCCTACAGACCAATTTCTTTAACCAGCACCCTTTGCAAAACTATGGAGAAAATAGTAACTATTCGCCTCAGATGGTATCTAGAACAGAACAATCTACTTCATCTTCAACAGTCTGGATTCAGAAAAAGACGTCGAACGACAGATCATATTATCAGACTCCACGACACCATCCAAAAATCCTTATCTTGCGGTGAATCAGTACAAACAGTATTTCTTGACCTTGAGAAAGCTTATGATATGGTCTATCACGACGCAGTCCTCCTAAAACTATATGACTTAGGGATCAAAGGAGCCATGCTATCTTGGATCAAATCTTTCCTGTCAAATCGTACTTTTCAAGTCAAGGTTGTTAAAGCTTTATCTACCACAAGAAAACTAGAAAACAGAATTCCTCAAGGCAGCGTTATTAGTCCATTACTATTCAACGTAGCGATCAACGATTTACCAAATTCAATTACCTCTTCTACAGCACTCTTTGCAGATGACTTTTGTTTTTGGAAAACAGGAGAAGACATTTCAACTCTGTCTAATATAATCAAATCTGACTTTTCAAAAACCAAAGACTGGTGTGATAAATGGGGCTTCAAGATCTCCGCAAACAAATCAGCGGTTGTGCTCTTTACAAACAAACGTAAATATGATCCGTGTACACTCGAAATAAAAAATTCGTTAATCCCCATCAAAAAAGACTACAAATACCTTGGAATCACATTTCAGTCAAATGGAAAGTATAGCATCCATGCTAAACATGTTGCAGAAAAATCCAAATCAAGACTAAATGTTCTTCGTGTACTGAAGGGCACAAACTGGGGAGCAGGAAAATCAGCAATGCTTGGCATCTACAGAGCCATAATACGATCGGTTATTGAATATGATATGGAAGCATATTTTGCCACAAACAAAACCACACTCCAACCAATTCTGACATTACAAAATGAAGCTCTAAGAATATGCTCCAGAGCAATGAAAAGTACCCCAATTTCAAACCTACAACACTACTGCAATGAATTACCCTTGTCACTTAGATACGAGCAACTTTGTCTAAACTACAAAGCCCACATTCTGACATTTTTACGCCACCCAGCACATGACATCCTTGAGGAAAGTTTGCCAAGAAATTTGATCAACACAAGTAACTACCAACCATTCCATTCCCTCACCGAGACAATAGACACGAATATTACCGTAAACCTCATCCAAGAACCATCTATCCCACCCTGGGAAGTCTATATACCCACAACTGACTACGCCCTTGTAACTGAAACCTCCCAGCTTGACCATCCAAATGCCATCTCTGGAATAGTCGCTGAGCACCTCACAAAAAATTACTCAGAATTTCTCGACATATATACAGACGGATCCAAGACCAACACGAAAACCGGATCTTCCTTTTTTGTAAACCACCATGGAATAAAACGCTGTTTCACAATTAATAGATCCGCATCTGTGTTCAGTGCCGAACTGTTTGCAATAAAGGCTGCACTTATATGGATAAAAGAGACCAAACCAAATAAGTCGGTCATTATTAGCGACTGCTTAAGTGCACTACGGACGATTTCAAATCCAACTTTGACAAAACACAGCTTAATCAATGACATACTTCTGCTTCACTCCAGCATTATATCAAATACAACAAAAGCAAAGTTTTTATGGGTTCCTAGTCATGTAGGCATTCCTGGAAACGAAACTGCTGATTTCTTAGCAAAACTTGCCTCAGGAGCCATACCAGCAATACCAACATCAGCCATTACCCCCATCTCCGCAAACACAAAACTCAGCCTAAGTGAAGTCAAAAACCTCACCAAAGATCTAGCTCTGCAAAAATGGAATAATCATTATATAAACAGTACCACAGGCCAACTCTACAAATTTATATATCCTGACACCAAAAGTGCAGGAACCAACAAAGTACCTGACCATCCAACCGTCTTTAGACTCATCACCGGTCACTGCCGTTTAAACCAACACCTCTTCAAGATCGGATGCCACACTTCTGGACTATGCGACGCATGTATGACCCCTGAGACGGTGAATCATTTTCTATTTCATTGCAGTAAATATGCAACTCAAAGGAAGTGTCTTGAACAAAATCTGAGCACGTATGGAATAAACATATCGGTGAAAAATTTTGCTGAAAATTGTCCAACTATTACACATCTGCTGACTTTTATAAACTCCTGCAATAAGCTCATTTAAATTATTATTTTAATCACTGTAATCATCCATGTTATTCTGTAGTGCACCCGTGTCGTGTCTGCTCCCAGCCAGAGATCGATCGCTTTTTACATTGATTCAGCGTCTACAGACACTGAATCGGTGTGGAAGGCGATTGATTTGCTGGCTGGGCTTTCCTTATTTTGTTTCTTCCAAAGAAGTGCCTGACTTTCGTGGGCCTAACCTCCTACAAGAATTTCGTTTCCACTAATGATGTGTTTGAACTACTGTATCGGATTATGTTGTGTTGTGTCGTATTGCACCCTTCACTATGCCCTGTTGTGTTCTAACTTTGCTAAATAGCTATTATAAAAATGACTGTCGCTAAAAGACCTTAGATGTTGTAAAGCGACATAAAACAAACCATAACAATCAATCAATCAAATCAGTTTGCAGTTTATGTCGTCAGAACAACCTAGCTGCATTTTAGCGTAATAAACTTCTTAATAGAGGAATTGTAGATGGTTTCACTACATTTTATTACGCTAATAAAGTATGGATCTAAAAGACTTGCGCCCTAGACTCTTAGCTGCGGACCCGCAAAGTAAAGACGCTAAACGACAATGGGTGCATTGGTACAAGTCTTTTACAATTTATGTAGAAAAGCTCGGAGAAGTTTCAGCTGAAGACAAGTTGAATTTGCTTATAAATCATATAGACGCTGCAATATATGAACTGGTGTGTGAGACAACAAATTATGATGAAGCTATCGAACAACTGAAGCGCCTTTTTGAAAAGGTTTCTAATCCCATGTTTTCTCGATTTGTTTTAAAAACTAGGAAGCAGAAGCCAGATGAATCACTAGACGAGACGACGAGTACATGCAGACGTTAAAGCGATTGAGCCTCTCCTGTGACTTTCGGGCCGTATCGGCAGTTGCACATAAAGAGGAAGCTATACGTGACTCGTTTATCGCTGGGATTTCGTCAAATCACATTAAACAACGCTTGCTAGAGAACAAAAATGCTTCGCTACAACAAACTTTTGATAAAGCTCGATCCTTAGATGATGCCCAAACGTTTTGCAATCGTGTCGAAATGACTGCGAGCCAGACTCCGTCTTCACTTGATTGTGGCGCAACAGCTTTTGAAACACGTCCTACCTTTAAAATTGAAGATTCTTCAGATAAGGAAGAAAGCTCAGATGTTAGCGCCACGTTGCCTTAAGTTCCTTTGTCGTTTTTACTGGTGTTTATTTTCAGTCTGATTTCAGTTTGCAGTTTATGTCGTCAGAACAACCTAGCTGCATTTTAGCGTAATAAACTTCTTAATAGAGGAATTGTAGATGGTTTCACTACAACTCCATCCTGGTGTTTTCATTCCAATATTGACTATGACTATGCAGTATGCATACCACTCACCTATATGCTTACTGGTACATATCTACTGGCCTACCAATACAGCGTAGTCTCCAACTGCAAGCAGTGGTGTCGTTCCCGCCACTATGAGGTAAACTTTGGTTGCACCGTATGCTTTCTATTACGTAATAGACGAGCCAATCCTGATTTCACTGTATTCGACATGGGTTGTGATAGATGTAGTTTAAAGTGCCTCTGACAGGTAAATAAATTCGGTAAATTTACCTAAGATACAAAAATAATGACACTAACAAACTTTACTGACCAGTAAATCGTAAAAAATATCAACAGGTTACTAAGTTACACGCTTGCAAACTTTCGTTCACTTTCGGCGAATCTGGCAATCAGTCAATTACAAAAATAAAAACGGCAACACCGCTGTGACGTCACAGTAAGCGGGAAGGATACATTCTTTCTCTGTGGTGACTTGGTAAAGTATAGTACGGCTACTGCAAAACGTGAATGTGTGGGGCTCTGTTGGTCTAAAGCATGTGCAAATTAAGAATTACCGAAATGAAAAAGTGAACTTATTATTACTATCAGGTTTCGATCAAATAGGTTGAGTTTATTTTTATCAAACAGCATCTCAGTTCAATTGAAATTGCAGTTTCATAGGGCTACAATTTTGATACTTTTTTATTTGTCCTAATCTGGCTATAGCCATTGCAGTGTAACAATAGTATCTCCCAAACAGTAGCCTACCTTTAATTTATGGTTGAGGCAATGCCTACAAATTGCTGTTTATGTGACAGTGTCAGTGACAAAGACCGTGCTGTGCTTTCTTTTCACGCTTTCTCACAAAACAAGGTGCTGAGAAGAAAATGGTCAAAGTTTTCTTCAAGTGTTCGAAAGTGGGATGGGCCATACAAAACTAGTCGCATTATGTTCTCTTCACTTCAATGAAGATGATTTTGTTAATACCACTCAAGTAAAAATGGGCTTGAGCGAACTTTATACATTTTGAAAAAATCTGCCATACCATCTATAAAAGTAAAGATGCAACCAGTTGCTGATGATGATTCCAGCACTTCTAAACAATAACGTTTACAAAAACGTACCCTTGCACAGGTAAAGTAGGCTTTTACATGTATAGAGTATAGACTCTGCTATGTACGTAACTGTATAACTAAGATTTTGTTAACACTGGCACTGACAACTTGCATTGCGCAAAGCTCACTGCTTGCAGTTTTCAGTTTGATGCTCTCGGAAGCAACAATCGGATTGTGCTGCCATCATGCATTGTTTGGTGAATCCGAAACAATTTTCTAGATCCAGATGGCCGTTACACCGGATTTCAATGGCCAACTGAAGGCACATGATGAGAGAGAGAGAACTTTTATTTATTTTTGAATAGTGATGATGAATTAAATATGAATGATGATTCGTAAATTTCTTCATTTTTCACTTCAAGTATATTTTAGGTTTTGTAGGAACGTATCCAGTACAGTTTTATTAAACTGTAAAAAACAATAAATCTTTGAAAAAAGCAACCGTTTGTACCAACTCCGACCAAACTGTGATCCACCAATTACATCTAGGAAGCGTTTGTTTCATCCGTCGTTAACGACGCCCACTTAGGATGACGTAATACCACCAAAGTCGTCCCAGAGCAGTGAAATATGAGTTTCGCCTGTGGTGGCGCTGCGGAACAGTCGTTTGATATAAATTACGCCCTAACCAGTCGAGCTACGAGGTTAAGATTAAAAAGTTTGCTAAGTATAATTCTGCGCTAGGAAATGCTTTAAAAAGTTACTATACTTGGATCCAACCTGTCAGGGGCACTTTAAGGTCAATGTACACACTGTAGGCAGCAGCATAGACTTATATGCATACCGGTACAGTTTATTCTCACGGGCTTGAGCTTGACACATTTGCATTTAAAGAGAGAAATGAAAGTAAAAAGATCGTTTTTCATTTTTTTCTCCAAAATTTATCAAGGTAATCACGGACCCCCAGTGCTGTATTCGAGGGTATACGGCGGTATACGCAGTATACCCTCTGCTTTTTCGAGCAATTATAGTATACCCTCTGGTTTTCCAAAGAGAATGCGTATGCTATCCTTGCTGGTTCTTGACAACTAGGCCTACTACAGAATTCTAAAATGGTGCCAATTAACGCGAATCAATTCATTCAGAGCATTGTTAGCAGAATGCAAATGAGACTTTGCGCTACCGGTATTGCTGACACTGACAATGGTCAGCTAATGGTTGATATTGCTAACTTGCAACCTGAAAAATGACAGCTATTTCAACTTTACCTTGTTCGACAGCAAAATGTGAACGTGGTTTCAGTTTAATGAACAATATTATGACAGGTTTAAAAGCATCTTTGCTCATTGATAATGTGAGCTGTTTGATGTTTATTAATTGCAATTTGCAATGGACCACCTGTGGCTCAATTTACCACTAAAAATATGTAAGATCCTGGCTGCTAAACCACCGATCAGCTAAGGAGACTAGATCCCAAATTTGTAAAGAGGATAAAGATTAGATTCCTCTCGGCAGGCTGTTTGGAATGTATTCATAGAAAAATAAACAATTTTGTAGGCCTTCCTCTCGTCCAACTTTGATGTTGTTAATTCAAGTTATGGTACAATAAAGGTTAGTATTTTGCAAGTTGTATATTATTGATCATTTTGGAAAATCTGACAGTATACTCTGTGCTTTTTTTTACAAACACAGCGCTGTTCATGTTATGGTAGAATAAAGATTAGTATTTTGCAAGTTGTGTATTTATTTATCATTTTATCAAATCTGAGACAGTATACCCTGTGCTTTTTTTACGAATACAGCACTGCGGACCCCCAAATGCTTTCTCACGAACTCCCAAGGGGTCCGCAAACCCCAGGTTGGAAATCACTGTTTTAGAAGAAGCACACACATAAACAAGCTCAAACAAAATTCAAATAAATTCTCTACCAAAACGTGCTAATTCTCGAGCTTCACCCGCCACCTCCTAGTCTGCTCCAACATCAGCAAGAGGAAAGTTGAGACAGGTAGAAAAGCTTGCGCCAGCCAATGACCTTTATTCTATATATCCAGAGATTACCATCTACAGCGGTGGGTCCTTTCGGTGAGAGTAAGTCCCTCGCCTCCGTGGTAGGTATCTTCCAAGTAAGTATGGTGTGCCTGCTGAGTGTTTAGATGTGTGGACGGCTGCCGGAGTGGACGCATTAATGATGATTCAGGTAACAATTCCATTTTATATGAAAAATTGTAAAGCTGCAATGTGTAGTTGTTTGTATCCATGTTGAACTCTGAATGTTGCGTGAAAAAAAGAAAAAAAAAGACGACCTTTTTAGATACACTTTTGGGTGAAGACTTTGAAATCGAGTGCTTAAAGGCCAAAAACTGGCCATTTTTGAGAAAGTAGTAAATTTTAATTTAATTATGTTTTTGGGCGACTTTCGTTTTTCATTTTCTAATTTTTTCTTTTCTGATTTGTCATAGAATTAGACAGTTTCTTAGTTCAAAAACTGCAATTGGTCAAATTCTGCCAAGATAAAAGCCTCTCTGTCGGGGTTTTTGAGTAAATGAAACAGTTTTCGTGTTTTTTACATAAGGAACTGCAAAAAAAAAACATTCTGAGATACAAGATTTAATGAAATAAAGTTAAAATTATCGCTTCTTACTGTCATCTTAATCTTGAGATAAATTCGAATCCTCGTAGTCACTGTCATTGTCACATTGATCTACTTCCAAAGAATCTGGCAGTTGAGAGTCTTCAAACTAATTTGGCATTGTTTTGCCCAGGGCCGGATTTAGCTGATGGGGGGGCCGGGGCACTTTTAGATGGGGGCCCCCGTGCAAAAAAAAAACACCTCTACGTCTACAGTAGCATTAATCCAGCACTGCACTGCACAGCATTTTGCAGAAACTTTAAAATGCTGAAAGAAAAAATAATAAAAAAACATTAAACGTTCATAATCGCTCAACTAAATGTTCAATCAAAACTGATAATTACTTTGTTCCTCTGTATGCTACTACAGAACTTCAACGAAGCATCAAGTATAGTGGAGTAAAAATATGGAACTCAATCCCACTAGATATTAAAAAAAAGCTTTTGACTCATTTAAAAAACTTTACAAAAACTATCTAATTGCAGAATATTAAAGTTGATTGCAGTGTAATTTACTAATGTGGACCGATACTCTTTAAGCTTTTAATCGTTGACTATCAACACCTAATATTGGAACTTGTAATTTTGCATATCTTGTCACAGCGGTAAACCATATAACGTCTTTCGTAAATTGTATTTCTGTAAAAATAGCCTCAGCTAGGCTGTCGAAATTGGGACGCAACACGGTACGCCACTAAAAGTTGTCACTACATACAAATTACTTAGATAAAAGACGGAATTTTTGTCCAGCTGGCAAGCACTAAGCAAACAGTTAAATATGCCTCCAACTTTCAAGCAACCATTTTACGAATGACTAGAATAATTTGCGATATCTCAAACTCACGTAAACAGTAACTGTGGCGCAATAATGAAACACATTGTCACGCAATTCAAACAGGTGTTCAAAGGTGGTGATGCAATGTTTCATCAGGTCTTACGAACGATGGTGCAATATTTGGACATTTTCTAGCAATTTCCATGACGTAAGATGCCAGCTAGGTTAAGTAGACCATAACGGTTTTTATATGACGTTTGATTTGGTGAAAATTGTCGGGAACAATATCATGGATGCAAGTTTGTTTCTATCTTGACTCTTTGTTGCTAGTGTAGATATTTTAGTGTAACGTTTACTAAATGTTTATCATCGACTTGGCTGAGGGTGGCTGCTTGACTCGAAGACCCTTATGGTCACTTCGCAGCTTCCCGTTGTGACTTACTTACTTTACTTCAACGATGCAGTGTACATTTGTTATTTTTCTTTGTTTCAATTGTGTTCGTTAAGCGTGCTGCATCATTTAATGATTTTACTGTTATGATATTGCACAACAAAATAAACCAATCAAACAATCAATAACACAAAATCACATTTTTTTCACGTAGGGGGGCCCTTCAAAAGTCGGGGGGGGCTCGGGGCACCTGCACCCTCTGCCCCCCCCTAAATCCGGGCCTGGTCTTGCCGCTATTATCGTTTGTCCATCCATGGTCAAGGGTGATTCTGTCACAAGCTTGATTTCATTAGCAAGTTTACACATCCTTACAACAAAATTTGCTCGCCTAACATGCTGGATGAACGCTGCCCTGCAAAGAGGCATTGCTGTAGGTTGCAAACTGCAAACATTTTTTTACTTTTTGCAAAGGTTCCTTATCATGTCTTAGTATAAACTTTGTTTCAAATATAACCAAGCAGTAGCCCAAATCAAGTAGCCCAATCCTTACAAGCAATGAAACAAGCACAAACATAATCCACATTTAGAAAATTCGTGCAAAGTGAAGTCAGGGATGAGTGAAGTCATCAAAACTGAAAATTGTGAAGTATAAATGATATTTACCCCATGAAAGTTGGCTGGAAATGAAACAAAACTAACGAATCAACCAGACCACAACCCAGAACAACTTCAATTTTCCCGCGACTAGGAAACAAAACTAACCCAATTCCGAAGGAAAACAGCGGAACATGCAACTTTAGGTATTAGAAAACTTGTCAGGTTTTTGGGTGATGAAAATATGGTAAGCCTATGCTAACGTGTATCTGCAACTTTTATTTAATAAAGTTTGTACATGACAAATTTTTTTAAATGCAAATACTGACCGATTGCATTATAGCAAAACTTTGATAAAAAATGAACCATTGATTGCGTATAATGTCAACTTTATCATCCGTAAGGTGGTGTTATACAGTCAATTTTGCAAGAAAATTCTGGGAGACATCAAACCAACTTAGACTGGGTGTTGGTCTATTTGAAGCTGACATCCCCTGATGGGAGTTACGAACCTCACCGCATGGTTTTGTGGTGCTGTGTCGACATGTTATTATCAAGTATGAAATCCTTCGACCTCTCAAGAGCTTAAGACTCTACAACAAAGTCACATATGTTTTAGTCCAAAGGATAGGCGCATGGATTTTATTTTTAATAAATGTGAAAGCATGCTGCTAATTTTTTGATTAGTATGATACCGTTTTTGTTGTTGATAAAACATTTTATTGTAAAAGTGACTTGAAAAAATTAGTGCCTCACCATCTAAGAATCTCACCGCACGTCACTGGTACATTGTATTATACCGGTACTGCCCTGTATTGTACCAGGCCAAGTCAAATATAGCCCACTCGCTTCCATAGATTCAGGGCTAATAAAACAGCATAGCCTACGATACTGTAGCCTACATATTCTAATTCAGCATAATACATCTAAACCTGAACTACGCTTTCATTTATTTGCCAATTATATATAAAGTTGTAAACTTTATTAGCCTTGCTGATCTTTTTGCAATAAGGTTGTTTGGAAAAAAAAGGTTAACTTATCTTTGATGAGTTTTAAAACAAAAACAATCTGGTTTTTCTGTAAATTTGGAATTATTTGTCAACTATTTAGGCTTCACTTAAGTATTTTAGTGACATATGATGATCTGACCCTGGTTTATGTTACAGCAATAAGCCTGGTATTTTTTCCTAGGCTTTGGTTTTTCAATGCCAGTATGTTAAATCAATTACATCTTGCTGCTGGCTAGAATTTGAGCTGACTGCTGATAATGTGTTACAAAATATCTACAGAGCCAAAACTGCTGACAAACTATAGCCTAAGCGAGTACAATCAGCCGACCTCTTCGAGTCGAACCTCCACTCGAAGTCGAACCGATCGATAGATCGAGTTCTCATGTCAAGCGCGTGAGGGAAAAGTTGAAATAATTCAACTTCTGTTTTCACGCTTGAAATCGAGATCTCCAAACCGGTGGCGCGATTCGGTCACGCTTCACGCTCTCAGTGTGAACCTTCGTTTTTTTGACACACTTTATGATTTGCGCTTATGCTTGTCAGTGTGAACTCCGCATTAGCAATCCGTAATTTCAAGCAAAGCTATTTGAAACAACACGTTGTAATGTGATGATCAATTGGTAGCCTAGATTGTAGCCAGAAAACGTCAAACTAAGGCAGTTAAAACTGGTTAACATGATCGTTTCTCTTTCAAGACGATTGTAGAACATTTTCAATTTGTAATCGTTTCGAAATGTGAGCACAAAAAATATAAACCGTAAAACCGATAAAGATAGATCATGTAGGTACTGAATGAGTTGCAATGTCCAACTTTTTGTTTGGTTTCATATCTCATTCACTAAAACTGCTATTGACATAGTTTGTATAATATCCATTCGAATATCCTGCAACATACTTCATTGAACTATCTCTGTGCTTAAAGGTTCTTGAGGCCAGGTATAGGGAATGCGCGGGAAAACGCAGTTACTTCGTCTTTTAGTACTCGGACCTTTGGCAGCACAGTCGGATCGTTGTACAGCTTTTGTTTGAAGTCTTTGAACGTTGCTTTGGGCCCAAGAGATTTTTGAATTTCCACTGACAATTGCAGGCCGCTGTTGATAAAGCGTAAGATACAAAGTTAAGAAAAGTGTTGTCAGAATGCTTAGGTGCGTAATATTTCGTGAAATGTCACCAACAATTTACTGGACTAAAAATCGCAAAATCAGAATATAAATACCGAGACGGCGTTTTTTCCACTTGTGCAACTCTTTAAAAAAAAATCCAGTACGTAAAAGACCAAATTCCATTACATTGAACAAAATTTCTCTTGTTATGTGGTAACGACGTTACCTGTCTATGAAATCACAGACTCTCTCAAAATCAGCTTCTTCTAAACCCCTTGACGTGAGAGCAGGCGACCCCAGTCGCAATCCGCTTGGCCGTAGGGCGGACCTGTCTCCGGGGCAGGTATTCTTGTTGCAAGCGACGCCAATCGCTTCCAGCACCTTGTCTGCTCTGTTACCATCAGCACCCTGCAAGGCACGACCAGTATCACCGTTCAGTTTAACTGCCCCCAAAAACATGTAAGTTAACAGTGGCCACCTCCACCTAAATGTTTCTAATTTAAATGATTTTTTGTCATTACTGTTGGTAACACAAGGTTCTTACATGGGAACCATACTGTAGACGGGTTTCCTAGCCTTCACATCCACTTAAAGTGCCCCTGACAGGTGGGATCCAAGTATAGTAACTTTTTAAAGCATTTCCTAGCGCAGAATTACACTTAGCGAACTTTTTAATCTTAACCTCGTAGCTCGACTGGTTAAGGCGTAATTTAATCAAACGACTGCTCCGCAGCGCCACCACAGGCGAAACTCCATATTTCACTGCTCTGGGACGACTTTGGTGGTATTACGTCATCCTAAGTGGACGTCGTTAGCAACAGATGAAACAAACGCTTCCTAGATGTAATTGGTGGATCACAGTTTGGTCGGAATTGGTACAAGCGGTTGCTTTTTTCGAAGATTTATTGTTTTTTGCAGTTTAATAAAACTGTACTGGATACGTTCCTACAGAACCTAAAATATACTTTAAGTGAAAAATGAAGAAATCGTACGAATCATCATTCATATTTAATTCATCATCACTATTCAAAAATAAATAAAAGTTCTCTCTCTCTCTCTCATAATGTGCCTCCAGTTGGCCATTGAAATCCTTTGTAACGGCCATCTGGATCTGGAAAATTGTTTCGGATTCGCCAAACAATGCATGACGGCATCACAATTCGATTGTTGCTTCCGAGACCATCACCTTGTAGTATACACTCCAACACATGCCTGTAGGCATTTTTACTTTGGTGGTATTAACAAAATCATCTTCGGTGAAGTGAACATATACGACTAGTTTTGTACGGCCCATCCCACTTTCGAACACTTGAAGAAAACTTTGATCATTTTCTTCTCAGTACCTTGTTTTGTGGGAAAGTGGGAAAAGAAAGCACACGGTCTTTGTCACTGACAATGTCACATAAACAGCAATTTGTAGGCATTGCCTCAACCATAAATCAAAGGTGCTGTTTGTGAAATACTGTTGTTACACTGCAAATGGCTATAGCCAGATTAGGACAAATAAAAAAGTATGAAAATTGTAGCCCTATGAAACCGCAATTTCAATTGAATTGAGATGCTGTTTGATAAAAGTAAACTCAACCTATTTGATCGAAACCTGATAGTAATAATAAGTTCACTTTTTCATTTCGGTAATTCTTAATTTGCGCATGCTTTAGATCAACAGAGCCCCACACATTCACGTTTTGCAGTAGCCGTACCATACTTTACCAAGTCATCACAGAGAAAGAATGTATCCTTCCCGCTTACTGTGACGTCACAGCGGTGTTGCCGTTTTTATTTTCGCAATTGAATGAGTGCCAGATTCGCCGATGTCAACGAAAGTTTGCAAGCGTGTAACTTAGTAGCCTGTTGATATTTTTTACGATTTGCTGGTCAGAAAAGTTTGTTGGTGTAATCTTTTTGGTATCTTAGGTAAATTTAGCGAATTTATTTTCCTGTCAGAGGCACTTTAATTTAAATCTCCAGGCATCAGGCGTATATTAGAGACATTTTATGTACAACTGCACATTCTTGATTACTGTATGAGCGGCCGAAATAAGTGTATAAAGTGTTTCTAAATTGTAAATAACGTTAAAGGCAGTGGTTGCACGCTTGTGTTTTTGGAACTTAAATGACCACGAAAGCAGAAATACCAGTTTTCAAGAATTGTCAGTTTAATAATGATCAATACATGTAAATGTTAAATTAAGACTATCACACCGAGAACAAAAGTTGATTTGAGCGCAATAAAAATACAATTGTAGATTCAAACCAGGAATATTCAAACCTTGTTCTTTAAGTTAACTAAGATGAGATGGGTGTCAGTGCCACCAGTAACGACGTCATATCCCTTCTTCATCAAAACCCGTGCAAGAGTTTTGGCGTTTTTAACAACCTGTAAATATAAAGAGTTAGGACCAGCCAGCACAGCCTGTCTATTTTACATTTCTTAAAAAAGACCAGTTTTTCAGCCTGGTAGCCTATATGATCGGGCAATGCGTTGATTCTACATCGTAGTGACAGAATTAATAAATAATCAAGGTACTTGACAGCAACGTCTACTTTTATACCGTTACCTGAGATTTTATCACAATTAGACAGCAATGTATCCTGGCCTGGTCATTTCATTGCAATGCTGACGTAATACCTCATGCGAAGTCTAGTTAACAAAATCTCCTGTTTCGATTGTCAACAGTCGTTCGCAATCAATAACAAAACAACATGTTTTGCTAGCTGGGAATAGCAGCGCCTATGCGACAAAATCAAACCAAAGTTACGACAAAATAAGCACATAATTTGAATGTAGCAATCAATTTAATCCTCAAGCGCAATCAAGCATTGGACAAAAATAAACTAATTACCTTTTCTTGATACTCAACAAATCTCGGAGTGTTTGCTTGTTGTAAGCATACGGCGACCCCGGCAATTGCGTGGTTGTGTGGACCGCCCTGCAAACCGGGAAACACAGCTTCGTTGATTGGTCGCTCCAGGTTGTACATGACCCCAGGCCTGTCACCTGACGCCGCAAACCTCGTTCCTTTCCGATAAAATATAATTCCTGCACGAGGGCCTCTGCAATGAAAACGCAGAATATAGCGGGTGGTATTTTTATGTTAAATAATCGTCAAAAAATAGGTTATAGGTTTTAAAGTTGAAATTATTTTTTCGAGCTTTTGTTCCAAGCTAACGCGATGGTGAACTTCTGTGTACGCTCTTGCAAAATGCTAATGCCCCAACATCGGATGCTCTCAATTGCCAACTAAACATGAAAATATACATCAAAAATAGGTTTTGAACTTGTTTTCATGTTTAGCTGGAAATTGAGAGCATCCGAAATTGGACCAATAGCATTTTGCAAGAGGGCACGCAAAACATTGCAAACCATGAAAGTTCAACATCGTGTGTGCTTGGAACAAAGCACCAAAAATAATGTCAACACAAAGCAAAGCACACGATGAATCAGGTCTGTAGCCTATGCTTTTGACTGCGCAGCTACTCTGCAGAGTTACGCTTGTAGAAGACAAAGTCTACACGCAAATAATTCACTCTATTATTCTCACCTTAACGTCTTGTGAGTTGTGCTTGTCACAATATCGCAATAATCAAAAGGCGATGGAACTACACGAGCCGCGACCAAGCCGCTGATGTGCGCCATATCCGCCATCAGGTAACACTTATTCTGATCAGCAATCTGTCTCATTCGTCTGTGTCATAAAACGCTCGTTGGAATCGTTGAATAAAAGAAAACAATACACAAACTTTCAAACATTTATAATGTTTGACTACACAAAACATGACAATTTTGAAACGTCAAAAATTTCTGCAAGTTTTTTAACTGAGTTTTTAAAGGAAATTCAGTTTAAAAATATAAGAAAATGTTTAAAACGATTAAGGGCATTATGAAAACAAGGCCAAGAAAAGATAATACCGGTAATTGAACAAACTGTTCTATTCTGATAGTTTTACGCAATTCAATGTTGTTCTGTATGAAATCGTCTATATTTTTGTGCAAACTGCAAAAAAAAGATGCATTGCTTTGCAACTCAGCCATAAACCAAAACAAGTTCAACCATCAGATACATTTGGAAACATTCAAGTCTTACTTGTAATCAATAAGGCGAGGATAACAGCTCGTCCCAGCAATTATTAGTTTGGGTTTGAACAGCAAAGCGTTAGAAGCCAACTGGTCATAATCTATCAATGCCGTTTCAGGGTTGACCTGTGAGGTACAAATAATGTTCTAATAGTATTACTAATGTCACTTTGGAGTTTAATAAAGTGCTAAAATAAGAGCCAATCTACCTTTTCTCTCTATCTGTATGGCGGTATATATCAGAGTGTTGAAAATATATTTTCTTGGTTTATAGAAGTTTTTACAAATGCTGTGCATTCTAACCAAACGTATTTAAAAAATCATTTTAGGCTGACTGCTGCTGCTAATTTGCTGAGTGTTTTGTAATTTCATTCTAATAGGGGAGGATGAGGTAAGTTGAGCCACTTTTTACTTAAACGCTTCTGCTGAGAAAACCGCTTGGTTTACAATAAAAGTGAAAGTAGCAGCGTAATGGTTGATGATTTGGCCTCAACTTAAAAAAAAAAATTTTTCATAACTCATAAGAATATTAAAAAAACACATCATTCAAACACTATGTCATTTTGGCTCAACTTACCTACTCTACGAGGTAAGTTGAGCCGGGGTGTGAGGTAAGTTGAGCCACTCGTTTAAGTTTAATAACAAAAGCTGTAGCGATGGTATATATAAAATGCTATGCAATACATGTGTTCACAAAATTATTGCGCAGCTATTTGTCCCCGAATTGTAACATAGACTGTGACGCAATGGTGACATCATCATTTTGATGCACTATCACGCTTGAGCGACAATCTCTCATTATTTTTTCTCTATTTACTAACTCGTGCTTTCGCTAGTTGGCGAAAAGGTTGTTCGGCCTTTTACGATGTGCGAATCTATCGGACGGACGTCCCGTATTAGAGTCTGCAGTGACTATTCCACATCACAATTGAACCCGTCTCTTGTTGACAATATGTAATCTTCACTCAACATATGTGAAACTTGAGTCAAACGTTAGGAAGAAGACAGGTTGTGTAGCAGTTAATACACAGCTGCTACCAGGAAGACAGAATAACATGTGAAAAGATACATTTATTTTGTTGTGACTGTTCGACTGTGAAATTGAGCACTTTCCAGCCGACAAATCCGCCACTTTTTCGTTGATTAAACGTCAACAGACGTTGAATCAATGTAGAACTAGCGGATTGTGTTAACTGAGCTGCTGAACAGAAAATAAAACGATGAATTAATACAGCACAATCCTGATTAAATAAACCTCCAAATGTGAATTTGCTAAATCAATGTCCATTGTCTGTCAGGTCTTAGTTATTCAATATGCCACTGATCAAGAGAGCATGGAAACCGGAATTTCTGCTGACGGCGGAAAGTTCCTCCAATTGTTGTCGGGTGAGGAAGCTTCTTCACGACATCTTCTTTAAGAAAAGCACACTCATCGTCTTCTTTAAAGACAAAGGACAACTTTTCCTCGGACTTTCCAGGCACTTTTCTTAAAAACTTGGCCTCAATTTCTCCATCTTCATTGAAGCATTCGATTTGACCAATGTAATGCACAGGTCGAGTTTTCCCTACAAACTGGACAACAACAAAATCTCCTTCGTTGTAAATTTCCTCGCCATCATTTTCAGCAGTGTTTTTGGTATTATGATTTGTAGGCTCATCGTCAGCCACGCTCAGAGACTCTTCTGAATTTTGAATTGAAAATGCAGTTTCTTCTTCTGTGTTTATGAAATTCAAATTTTTTTTTCTAGGCTTTTTAGCAAGTCTCCCTTTCTCTTTGTTAGCTTGCGCTTTGGCAATTTTTTCTTGCCGTTCATTAAACTTCTGTTCTATGAGACGTTTTTCCGGGGTGTCAGTTAAAATGGTTGTTTTTCCTCGCTTTCGACTCCGCTTTTCCTTTGGAGGAGGTGCTTTGGGAAATGGAATTAAGACAACAGGAGGTGTATAATTAGTTGCGTTGGAAGAGCAACTTGGCGCCTGTGTTTGTAAAGCATGAGGCGAGTCACAGTTATGTGCAGCTGCAGCAAGAGAGTGGCTGTTCGAAGGGGCAGGTGAATTAATGTTGCTCGATTCAGGAGCACTCAAATCTGCGGCAGGCCTGGTAGCAGGAAAAGCATTAGCTTCCACATGTGAAGCAGCCGATGAAGATGCATGTGCTTCCTCCAAATTAGCAAGCATGGCGCGATTTGTCAGCTCACTGGGATCAAATTCGTCTTCAGCAAATATGTCTATGCTTAAAGGGCATATTCCTGTGCTCCTAAATCCTGACAAAATGTTGCTTGGGGACATTGCAGACAAATATGCCGAGTTGACCAAAGCTGGCAGGTTATGGTGCTTTAACCTCTGCGCTGGATGGTTTCGCATCCAGCAATCCATTGCCCTGCTGAAATAGGACTTAAATGGTCCGTAGACTGTTTTGTCCAATGGCTGCAGACGATGGGAAGTATGGGGAGGAATCGTTAACATCACAATTCCATGATCCCGAGCAATGGTGACAGCTTGGAACGAAACATGGGACTCATGATTGTCCAAAATTAAAAGAACCTTTTTTTCCCTTGAACACCTAACATTCTCAACAAAATGCTGCAAATATATGGTAAACAAGTCCTCATTAATCCAACCAGATGGAGACGATAATCCTTTGGATCCCGTGGGAGCTCCAGCGAGGAAGTAATCATGATAATTTTTTCTGGGAAAAATAAAAACCGGTGGAACAGTATTTCCAGATGCACTAATAGTGCACACAACAGTCACAAGTTCACCGCGTTCAGCTGATGTGACAGAGCCTACTTGCTTCTGCCCCGTTTCGCACAACACATTTCGTGGCACTTGGACCGTCGTCACGCCTGTTTCGTCGACATTGTAAATATCTGATGGACAAAATTGATACCTGAAAATATAAGCAATGCCATGTTCAAATGTCATGTTTTTATTGAGTTTGTTAGTCATGAGCAAAAGACAAAATCAATGGATTGACCTACCTGTCTAGAACGCTGGTCAAATTTGTGAAAAACTCCGAAACGGTGTGCTTATTAAAAGCGGTTGCACGTGCCAATGAAGTTGCTTCTGGCCTTCTGTTGGAGAGGTGATGTCGTTTGTTGAAAGCCACCATCCATTCTCTTCCTAGATCAAAAATAAAGCAAATTATTAGAGTAATGTAGACTATGAGGATGAAAGTTGAGGCTTCTGATTAAGAAAATGGGAAATAACACTGTAGGCCTAGGTGTGTAGACCTATTAAATTCTTCAACATAACAGCACACAAAACTCACCGGCCTCTTTATTTTCTGTCCAGCTGCGAGGCATCTCCACATTATTTGCCACAGCGAAGTCATATGCCAGCTTTCGAAACTTCGCCGAGGATAAACCATGAAATCGTTTGGCTAAATCCTTCGCATGCTTGGCTAAATCTTCTTCATGGCTTTTTGAGAATACGCGTTGTGCATCGGAAACATTGCTATAGCCTAATGTTGCTCATAACATGAACCAGCATTCTCCTTCCTTCTGGCAATGTAACGCTGAAGCGTCATTCTATTGATTCCAAATTCTTCTGCACTTGCACGTATAGACATTCCGTTATCTTGAACATGCTTTGCAGCATTTTCCATAATTTTTGGATCAGTTTGACCACGCTCTGTTGTACGCTTGCGATTGCGAGGCATGTTGCTAGTAGGCTAGGCTACAGGTTATAAATAAATTCAAACTTCAATAGACTAATGGACAAATTATTTTTCCAAAGAGTTAGACTATTAAAGAGTAAAATACACTTTGTTAGCTATTTAATGACTACATATATCATCACTTAACACTGGCAGCTGAAGTGAGGTAAGTTGAGCCACCGGCTCAACTTACCTGTACATCACTGGCTCAACTTACCACAAGGTCGCCATTAAAAGTTAAACTAAAACTTCTCCAGACCTACATGAGCTAGCAACCTCACTTTAATAGTTTCTGAATAAGCTAACATTAGTGATTACTGTTATACATATCAACACTGGTGTATGCCACAGACATTTTGTACAACTTTAAAAAACTTTTTCATCAAAAAGTTCAAAAAACTACCCAAAATCACTCAAAACTGTTTTTCTGTCTTTCTACAAGACAAAGACCTATAATCTTTACAGAACAGCTCCAAATAAGGTAAACGGTCAGGTAGGTGGCAGTAGAAAGTTGATGAGCTTTATATTTTTCGAGTTACGGGGGGTGGCTCAACTTACCCACTGGCACAACTTACCTCACCTTCCCCTACATTATTGTATTGTCGTTACATCAACCTAATACAATTCCAAGGGTTTGAACAAAATACATTAGTATGCAAGTAGCCTAAAGCAAAAGTGTTTGAGCAGTTATCAAAACTATAATCAATCCAGTTTGGTCATTCACCTTGTATGGCATGGATTCAAAAAAGATAGATGTTGCTGAAATCTTTTTCTTTTCAGTCATAAAACCATGTGTCAAGTGGCCACCATCGGGCAGATCTAATCCCATAATTCTTCCATGAGGCTCAACAATGGCTAGAAAAATGTAATGCATAATGTGATTGTTGCAAGCAATTACATACATTCATAAAGAATTAACAACGTTTTTTCAGCTTAAATCTGGGACTCCTTCTTTTTTGTGTTTAAATGTCACGTACAAGTTCACTTGTTTACATGACGCGAACTGTACACACATTGGTATGTCCACGCAACATTTGGCTTTGAGAGTGAGGGATCATTCAGATTTAACTGTTCCCAACAGAAAAAGTGCCATTAAAGATCATATACTCGATTGCCAAACTTGTTCAAACAAAACCATCCTTGGACTCTTTTAGAATTGTGCCTAAATGCTGTAGCAACTATGATACTAAAATCCATGAGGCTTTGTTAAAAAAATCCTGCAATCCTCGCCTCAATAGGCAGTGGTTTGCGACAGGCGCCTCCTATCTACTAAATGTCTTCACATAATTTTGCATCATTGATGTGTGCTTTTTCCTTGCGCAATCAAGCGTGATGCGATTTTGCCTCTCTTCTGCCTTGCCGTTTTATTCTTATGCAGTTTTTTTTTGATTTTGTGTATATATGTAGATCAGTTGGTTACTTGATAAGAGCCGAAAACGTTTGTAATTTTTAGTTTGCTTTCATGTTATTATATTATGGAAATGCTGCATGATTGTTAGGTTTTATTTGTCTATGGTTCAACAAAAAAATTCTAGAACAATTTTTCCAATCAAGATAGCCTACATTAAGGACATGTTGGGGATTGAAAAAGTACTATATCTTGAAAATGCGATAAAGCAATTGTTTTCAAGATGAATGGCAGGAAATGGTGAATCTTGTACAGTAAAGACATGTGTACCACTTCACCTGTATAAACAGCAAAGTTAGCAGGTGAACCAGAATATGGTTGAACATTCACACCCCATTCATCCGGGCTTAAGTTGTAAAGTGTTAAAGCTCTTTTTTGACATAAACGTTCCATTTCATCTATGTTCTCTGTTCCACCATAATACCTGCCAATTTAAAAAACAAGCAATAAACACATATTTTAGTACTGTACTAAAAATTAAATTACCCTTGAATCACTTTTCTAATGTTAAAATTAGAAAGTCACCACCAGAACGAACTTTTGATATATAATGAGCAAAGCATTCAACGATTCAACAAATCAATCTGAAGTCACTTAGTGCGACTACAGATTAAATACTCAATTGTTGGGTAAAACTTTAAAAATGTTTGAAACATCAAAATTTTTACAAATTCTTAAAAATTAAAAAATCAGAATCATTGATATAATATATACCGGTAAGCCTATAATGCAGTATCAAAATATTTATTTAAAACAAGCAACAAAAATGGATACCTATTCATTGAAAAACACACAACTAAAACAACATTTACAGCATTTTTTGGTATTATATGTATAAATGCAAATGCATACAATATTTTAACGTTCACCTCACTCCCGGATAACCTTCTGAACACTTATTATTGAGACAAGAGCCAAGTGCCTCTAGAACAGCAGCACTGATAAAATTTTCTGAAGCAATTAATTCTAAACCATCTCGTTGCCTTTCTTTTTCATTTTGAATGATCTGAAATATCTCTGGGTCATTTTCTTCCAATGATTCCTCAAGCCAAGCTGCACTGAAAATCTTTGAAGTAGGATTAGGTATTTGTTGTTCCATTATCTGTTATGCATTGAAAGCGTTATTGCAATGCCTTATAGCTGATTACTATTTGGCTACAATCTACTCAATTTTTCTGAAACACATGGCATAAAACTGCTAAATTCTTAACATATTTTTGACAGCATTGAATGTAAAGAAATTAATTTATATTTAAAAAAAAAGTTTTCTCCATTTGCATGCAAAACAATGTAAAAAATTAATGAAGGAACCGAATGCTACCATATGTTTAGGCCACTTGAATTTCAATTTACTGCCAAGATGGACAGTATATTTTAGCCACTACTAAACAAGCCTTCATACCACCGTGGGACCAACAAAAGAATGTAAAAAACAAAAATTATAAAATGTAATTTTAACATACGTAATAAGAGGAATAAAAAGTGTGCCCTGTGTAGCGATCCATTATTTCATCATGTAAGTTTTCCTGCCTTTTACTATAGTGAACTAGTTTAACTTAAATTTATTTTCTAATGTTTCTGTAATTTTCCATGTAAACTGCTCCCGAAGTAAATAGAAAAAAGGGAACAGCCTCTGTAGCGATCCATTATTTCATCATGTAAGTTTTCCTGCCTTTTACTATAGTCTTCTTCCTCTTCTTTCGTTTGAGACTAGATCAAATCAAATTTCAGGGCAGGTGGTGGAGAGCCAGGTAAGTGTAGCTTCGTCCAGCGTTGCTATACCATGCGTTCCATTTGGTGCCTTGTAGATGGGGCATTCGAGAACGACATGGTCAGCAGTTTGTTCCTCCGCGCCGCATTATCGCAGGCCGATGAGGGAGCCAGACCCCACTTGTGCATGTTGGAATGGAAGCGACCGACTCCGGTTCGGATTCTGTTGAGCTTGACCCAAGTCGGCCGAGGCAGGTCCATACCAGGTGAGCGCGCCACCGGGTGGGGTATAAAACCATGTAGTTTGGTGTCGGTGGCGCACCACGCTGCATTCCAAGTGTCTTCCATGAAGTGTGCTGCGCTGATGGCATGATCGCTGAGTGAATGTAGTAATTCAACAGCAGCTGGCACAAAGGGGTGTCTTGACTTTAGTTGCCGGGGAGATTCCTGAGGTGGGATGTTGAGTTTTGCATGAAGCAAGTGGTTAGGATCCCCGCCCGGCGAGCCAGGTGTATGATGGCTCCCTTTCGGCGGAGCTCAGCCGGTTGGATGCCTGCAAGGATTGGTAAATACTCTATTGGAGTTGGGCGCAGGCATCCAGTCACAGTTCGCAATGCGTCGTTAGTAGTTAATCATAGCTGGTATTTGCCTCATGTATTGACGGAAGTGGTATTGACAAGTATTGACATCTTGTGGGTATTGACAGGTACTGTCGCCTTACGGGTATTGACATCTTGTGGGTATTGACATCTTGTGGGTATTGACATATTATATAGGTATATTCGGCGCGTGATATCACTCTATGAAAGTATTGGTTTAATTTTATTAAATACGATAAACGATGATTGTTTTTGAAATGCGTTTTCTGCAACAAGGACATGTACTAATTTTTTGTTCACAAGTTCGGCAACAATTGTTTTGTTAGCTACCTTTGCATGGTTTTGGTTTAGTGTTTGATGAATTTTCATTACTGTAACATCAATTATATTTGACACAAGTAGGTTACTACATGAGAGTAGAATATATATTTGGTAACAAGGATCTTTAAACATAAATTTCATTTTGTCAATACTAATCAATTAAGCCGTTTGGTTCTACCTAGCTGTTGGTGGCTAGGAATATAACTCTCTTGTGGATGTACGGTATGAAGATATGACATAACTCAGCCTGCTTCCTGTACTGAATAGTGGATATGTTCAGAATAGCCTAGCAAGCAGCTGGTGCAATACACTCATAGCCAGTTAATATATCCAGAAGTTTAATATTGAGTTGGTTATGGAATAATTTGTACCGAAACATGTCAGTAAAGTTTAAGATTGAGTTGGTTATGGTCTAATTAAAGCTGAAACATGTCCCCAAGTTGATTTCGATTAGACGTTAAATCTGATTGTAATGTTTTACAAAGCTTAATTACATTTTTTAAACGCTTTAGCAAGGAAACAACCTATGTTTGCGGTTATTTAACGTTACAGGATACCTTTGTGTCATCGCTTCTGTTTCATGACACATTGAATGTTTTAATCGCGTAATCGTTTTAATCTTGTAGGCGTTCATAATTGTCTACAATTCAAGTCCTATATATACCTAAAGCATACTTGAAGGTCATAAAGGTCGTCATTTATGTTTCTTGCTCAACCAACATAAAAATGTCAATCTCATAAAATATTAACTAATGTAGTGTTGCTGATTTAAACTGCAGATCTTTTGGTTCTAGGTATATAGAGTAAAATTTATAGATCGGTTAATATGTAGGATTTAATTAAGTTAATTTTATAAAAGTTTTGTTAATTTTGTATCGGTTTGGTTGCAGCCATATGTTTTTCGTGAAGCGGTTTGCTTGCAGGAATAGAGTTTTTACTATTGATTCTAGTGGATAGGTCTACTGGTTTGATTCCAGGTCTTTCTGAATACTCTGTTTCATTCTTATGGGGAGTGGATCTTTCGAGTTTCATAACTTGCCAATGGTTGGTGGGATCTATTGGTGATTTTATTGGTATATGAGGTTTCACTGTTGGTTCGAATATTTAGGTTGATTGAACATTTCGTTGTACTTCGATGAGTTTTTTTTTTTATCTGTGGATCGGTTTTAGTTCATTGTAAGGCAAATGATTAAAGGGTTTGTTATAATTATTATAATTTATGACTTGTCCAAAAAAAACGTAATAAATACTGCATTTAATCATCTTGAACAGTAATAAATACTGCATTTTTTCATCTTTTCGGTTAATCTTCGTTTCGGTTTATGTTGGTTTCGGTAAACCTTTTATTTCACCAGGTCTCCGTTTCGTTTTAACAGTGGTTTCAGCTAAACTTTTACAGTAACGTTTGATAAATGTAACTAACCTGGAATGATAGCTTGGTTAAAACAACGTAATTTTAGACTTATCATGCAGGAATAACATTTACGATTTTGTTTTATGATGCTTATTATAACTAAACCATTCTATGATAATGACACGACGATACAACTCCATACACAACCACTAAATTAAGACAAAATAACCTCCTGCTTTGGTATTGTTCAGTTTAAACCCATGTATCTTATCATTGATAGTAATTTTGATAAATATAACTAACCTGGAAATTAAATTTGTTGGTATGATGTCATCTAAAGCTTGTAAGAATAATAACTTTTTCAAAACAATGTAACTTTTGTTATTTGTGTTTGCATAAATAACTTTTACGTTTTTTATATGGTGCTAATAACAGCTAAACATCGTTGTCTTTTATGCAATGAGAACACCCAAATGAACAGCTATAGAACAAATTGTTGCAACATTTACTTCTACAATATGACAACCAGAAAAAATCGACAAACCTAGCGCAATCTACATCACAAATTGTTACCTTAAGACAAGCATGACAAGCATTGTTACCTTAAGACAAGCATGAAAAAAGCAAACTGTAGCAGAATGCAAGCACAAATTTTGCATCGCGTAATGACACCTGATGATAAAAACACACAACAAATCTCCGCACACAGATTTTAACGTTACAAATTATGCAACAGAAACTTGTGATATTTTGTTGTAGTTTCTTAAGCTTGTAAAAATAAAATTACAATTTGTTGAAAATATTTTTTAAGTTTGTAAAAGAAAACTTAAGTTTGTGACTTAAAATAATTTTTTATGCGTATGTTTTCAGAGGTGAACTTTCAGATCACAATTTGTTAAAACTATTTTTTTTTCAGTTTGTCAGTTATGGAACTTATAAGTTTGTAGTTTGTTAAAACTAATTTTCAGTTGTAATTTATGGAACTTAAAGTTTGCACCTCGTGAGTTAATTTATTTTTTATTTTTTTTATTTGTCAATCATACAACTTTGAAGTTTGTAGCTTGTTAAAAATATTTTTAGTTGTTGGTTTGTGCAATGAAAAGTTTGTGATTTGTTAAAAATATTTTTCAGTTTGTAAACAAACAAAAATAAAACTTGAGGTTGTGATTAATTTTTCGTGTATGTGTTTTTAAAGCAAAACTTTCAGTTTACAATTTGTTAAAACTATTTTGCTTTTCAGTTTTAAATTATAGAACTTACAAGTTTGTAGTTTTTTAAAACTATTTTTCAGTTGTAAATAATGGAACTTAAAAGTTTTCACCTAGTTATTTTTTTTTGATTTCTCAATCATACAACTTAAAAGTTTGTAGTTTGTTAAAAGCATTTTTTAGTTTTTTGGTTTTTGCAATGAAAACTTTATGATTTATTAAAATTATTTTTTCAGTTTTGTAAGTTACAGAACTAACATTTTCAATTTCTTATAATTTTTATCGTGTCAATGTTTTTAGAGCAAAAACTTTTAGTTTACAGTTTGTTGAAATAATTTTTTTATTTCTCTCAAGTATAATAAATCTGCTTATTTATTTATTTTTTTTTAAAGATGAGGTATTTCCAGCAACCATAAGCTTACTCCCAGCAACCATAAGCTTACTCCGAGCAACCTTAAGCGTATTTCCAGCAACTTAAAGTACACTTATGATTTGCAAACACTTATATTGTTTTTATAATCTCAATCAAAAATTCATAAAACACTTTGGATGCGTCACATGAGACTTTTAAATGACAACACTGTTTACTTAGGATTTCACCTCTATTCGGTTCTGAAGGTTTTATTGTTGAGCTGTTGGATTCGTGATCGATCCCACGCTAACATTGTAAAAAGGATTAGTGTCTTGTTTATACTATGGTCACAAGTATTTTTTTTTTCACATTTTCAACCCCTGTTATTTTTGTTAAACACACGCATGGTTTTCTTTGTAGATGCTAAAAATTTTACACTGGTAGTTTTATGAAGCATATTACTTAAAGTGATTTATATTGTCTACCTGCTACAACTTAAATTTAATTTCACTATCATTCTTAGCGATTTAGAGATCACTTATGTATATTCTTCCTATTTCATAAGTACAATTCATCTGTAAAGATAATGATTACCTATAACTTACTGTTTTGAAGTAACAACACAATATTTTTTGAATCATGGTAAATTGTATTGCATAAATCAGTTTTAATGCTGTTTTATTAAAAACGTATTATTGGTAGGCTACATATGCGTTGCATTTTGCAATCTCCAGAACCACTATACAAGATTGTGAAACAGAGGAAGTCACGAAGTTGTATTGTTTTGATGAAATGCTTTGAAGAGTAAAACTTTTGTAGTATTGACGTAAATTTACTATTCAAGGGTTGGTAGCTTATAAGTTTATAACACAAGACTCACTTTAGTTATAACTTAAGATTCACTTTAGTTTCCTTGTTGACTTGCATAAGTAACTAATCAATGTTGTTTATGAACTTTCATAACATGTTGAACATGTATGAACTTTCATAACATAATCCACAACTAAATTTTTTCACTTCAATTCATTGTTGGGTGGAAGCACACAAGCAGGTCTTGGAAACGAAAATTAATTTATGTCTGTCCAAATACATTGTCTTGTATCCAAACTACAAAATTTATGAGTTACACTGATTGATTTATATAAAAACGAACCCATATTTCCTTAAGTCCTATCAAATGCGTATAACGAAGTGTATCACACAACTTAATCGCTTCCTTTTTAATTGAAGGACACCCTATAATAAACTGCTAACACCTCCTGTTTGAATAGCTTAGGCACCTGCTATAGCACATAACTTCATGGCCACAAGTTTTCACAGTCGAAGTATGACTTGAACGTCTTTGTTTTATCATAGTCAAAACATTTTTAAATAAAATTGCAATAAACTGTTTTATGTTGTTTAAAACAGACCTCAGGTGGGTCGTGTGTACTGAGCACTTGTTTAGGCTATGCCAAACTATAGATTGACCGAGTGGTTAAGGTGTTGGTCTTAAGTACCAATGGACTAGCATCCGCGTGGTATTTTGATTTTAGGTTATTTTTTAACGCATAACTCGATTTATTTTGTTTCTTAACATCACTTCAGTTGCTTGTAGGCTACACACGGTTGTATTTTTTTCTCAGTTATAACAAGATTCCTTTTTTATATAAAAACATAAAAATTTAAAAATTTCCAATGAGGCACCGTTTGTTTGCTCAGATTTCAACATAAATAGATGAAAAATATCTTTACCTTTGATCTATTTGACTACTTTCTGACAAACAATCAGGTTTTGACAACACTTTTGCAGCAACTTATTAGGTTTTTACGTGTGTTCTAGCTACAATATACTTATCACCAGTTTACATATAACAAAAATGGCAGATAAAAATAAAGAAACTCAACTTAGAATGGTGTAACCTTCGTGATTTGCAATAAGTTTGTGCCCACAAAATGTCAATTTTGAAACTGAACAAAGTTTAACACATATAACAATAACATTTTACTTGTTTGTATACAGCAATGTCAAAAGTAGTAATTATTTGCAACCATATAACACCATCCATTGGTTTAGAATCGACATAACCCCTTTATTGACAAGTCTGAACATGATTTATATGAAATTAGCGGTTTATTTTAAATCGATCACAACATCGTTTCAAATTGATTTTTGTGGCAATTAATTTTTTTAACTTTCGGTAAATGTTAATTTAGTCACATCATGCATAGGTACAGTTTTTTTTTTTCATTTCACTGTGTTATTATTTGGTAATTTTTTTGTAAATATCTCCGTCTTTTTGTGTAACTTTAAGTGTTTTGTAAGATCTAAACAAAAAATCAATCAATCTGATACTTTCATGGTAGCTTTTGAACAGGTCTAAACCAGTTTTGATTAAAATATGCTTGAAAACACATGATGATGCTTTTTTAAATGACCCACGTATATCAACCACGAACTAAACCAGTTGCAATAATTTTGTTTTACAACATCAAAAAACTTTGTGTTCGTAAATTTTAATAATTGTTTGGTCTGTAATCGACTTAACTGGTTTGTTTACCATCAACTTACGTTTAAACATAAGAAAATTACTTGAACACTCTACTTGGTTACATGGTACCATAGCATTTACGTGTGATGATTTCTTATAACAACTGCAAACCAATGACGCCAATTTATTCAACAGAATCATTAAGTGAAGATTTGTTTACCATTACCGCAACTATTTTTATTGTCTTTTCACCATTTACCATTGAATCAGTTCCTCAGACATTCTTTTGTCGTGTGTTATATAATGTTTAATTCTTAAATATATTTTATTTGGACAATTTTCCACTTTTATGCTTATCCTCATCTCAAATAGATTGCTTGTGAGGACTGCATATTTTAATTGTTTCCATATTTTAGTAAAGATTTCCATGTTTTATTTAACTCTTTTTTCTTACCCCTACATCTAAACTTATTGTTTGGTTTCTCTTGAACTGTCTTTTGGCCACATGTTCCTGGTGCTTCATCTTTATTACCTTATCTCACTTAGAATACACTGGTTTGTGGTTAGTCTATGTAATACTGACACATGCACCTGGTACTAATTTTTACTTCCAGACAGTAGATTCATCCTCTTTATCTTCACTTAATCTTACAGTACAACGGCTTTAATTTCTTCCAAACTCCTCTTCTTTAGTCTTTCTTTGATCTTATTGACTCAAAACTTAATAAGTTTACCAACTAGTCTTTCTGTCTTTACATATCCATGGTATTTTACCGCCACTCGGGTGTTTTTTCACAGATATAAATCCAAAGGTAAAGCTTTAATTTTGTGTAACATTTTCAAAATAACATCAAACGATTTTTTAAGACATGTACAAAATATCATAAAATTGTGTTTGAATTTGGAAACAAATAGAAAAAAAAATGTATATCTACGTAATACTTTTCACTAAACACAGATGCAAAATTGTTAAATCACTCAGTTTTGATGACCACTGTCTGTTAAACAATAACAATCTATCTTTTGCTTGAGTAAACATTTTTTTCTTTCAGATAAGTCACAATATCTGTACACACCTTTCCACAGTGATTGTCTACCAAAGTGGTGCTCCTTCCACAACACTTGTTCGAAATGTTTGTGGTGACGTACTTGTGTTTGATATGATTGTGATATGCTAACTGTAAGCTATCAAACAAAATCTAAGACACTGTAAAATATTTACCAAAGAGCATTTGTCAAGAAAAACTAGAATATACTATACAGAAAAATACTTTAACATATTCTATATAATTTTTAATAGGTATAATACGATATAAATAATATATATATAATAAGAATATAATAGAAAGATGATATATAATTTTATAAGATAATGTAGTTATAATGTGTTTTTTTGCAAATACTCTTAAGTAAATATTTTACAGTGTCTTAGATTTTGTTTGATAGCTTACAGTTAGCATATTACAATCATATCAAATACAAGTACATCACCACAAACATTTCGAACAAGTGTTGTGGAAGGAGCACCACTTTGGTAGACAATCACTGTGGAAAGGTGTGTACAGATATTGTGACTTATCTGAAAGAAAAAAACGTTTACTCAAGCAAAAGATAGATTGTTATTGTGTAACAGACAGTGGTCATCAAAACTGAGTGATTTAACAATTTTGCATCTGTGTTTAGTGAAAAGTATTACGTAGATATACATTTTTGTTTCTATTTGTTTCTAGATTCAAACACAATTTTATGATATTTTGTACATGTCTTAAAAAATCGTTTGATGTTATTTTGAAAATGTTACACAAAATTAAAGCTTTACCTTTGGATTTATATCTGTGAAAAAACACCCGAGTGGCGGTAAAATACCATGGATATGTAAAGACAGAAAGACTAGTTGGTAAACTTATTAAGTTTTGAGTCAATAAGATCAGAGAAAGACTAAAGAAGAGGAGTTTGGAAGAAATTAAAGCCGTTGTACTGTAAGATTAAGTGAAGATAAAGAGGATGAATCTACTGTCTGGAAGTAAAAATTAGTACCAGGTGCATGTGTCAGTATTACATAGACTAACCACAAACCAGTGTATTCTAAGTGAGATAAGGTAATAAAGATGAAGCACCAGGAACATGTGGCCAAAAGACAGTTCAAGAGAAACCAAACAATAAGTTTAGATGTAGGGGTAAGAAAAAAGAGTTAAATAAAACATGGAAATCTTTACTAAAATATGGAAACAATTAAAATATGCAGTCCTCACAAGCAATCTATTTGAGATGAGGATAAGCATAAAAGTGGAAAATTGTCCAAATAAAATATATTTAAGAATTAAACATTATATAACACACGACAAAAGAATGTCTGAGGAACTGATTCAATGGTAAATGGTGAAAAGACAATAAAAATAGTTGCGGTAATGGTAAACAAATCTTCACTTAATGATTCTGTTGAATAAATTGGCGTCATTGGTTTGCAGTTGTTATAAGAAATCATCACACGTAAATGCTATGGTACCATGTAACCAAGTAGAGTGTTCAAGTAATTTTCTTATGCTTAAACGTAAGTTGATGGTAAACAAACCAGTTAAGTCGATTACAGACCAAACAATTATTAAAATCTACGAACACAAAGTTTTTTGATGTTGTAAAACAAAATTATTGCAACTGGTTTAGTTCGTGGTTGATATACGTGGGTCATTTAATAAAGCATCATCAGGTGTTTTCAAGCATATTTTAATCAAAACTGGTTTAGACCTGTTCAAAAGCTACCATGAAAGTATCAGATTGATTGATTTTTTGTTTAGATCTTACAAAACACTTAAAGTTACACAAAAAGACGGAGATATTTACAAAAAAATTACCAAATAATAACACAGTGAAATGAAAAAAAAAACTGTACCTATGCATGATGTGACTAAATGAACATTTACCGAAAGCTAAAAAACTTAATTGCCACAAAAATCAATTTGAAACGATGTTGTAATCGATTTAAAATAAACCGCTAATTTCATATAAATCATGTTCAGACTTGTCAAAAAAGGGGTTATGTCGATTCTAAACCAATGGATGGTGCTATACGGTTGCAAATAATTACTACTTTTGGTATTGCTGTATACAAACAAGTAAAATGTTATTGTTATATGTGTTAAACTTTGTTCAGTTTCAAAATTGACATTTTGTGGGCACAAACTTATTGCAAATCACGAAGGTTACACCATTCTAAGTTGAGTTTCTTTATTTTTATCTGCCATTTTTGTTATATGTAAACTCATGATAAGTATATTGTAGCTAGAACACACGTAAAAACCTAATAAGTTGTTGCAAAAGTGTTGCCAAAACCTGATTGTTTGTCAGAAAGTAGTCAAATAGATCAAAGGTAAAGATATTTTTCATCTATTTATGTTGAAATCTGAGCAAACAAAAGGTGCCTTATTGGAAATTTTTAGATTTCTGTTTTTATATGAAAAAGGAATCTTGTTATGACTGAGAAAAAAAATACAACCGTGTGTAGCCTACAAGCAACTGAAGTGATGTTAAGAAACAAAATAAATCGAGTTATGCGTTAAAAAATAACCTAAAATCAAAATACCACGCGGATGCTAGTCCATTGGTACTTAAGACCAACACCTTACTCTTACACAACACTCGGTCAATCTAGTTTGGCATAGCCTAAACAAGTGCTCAGTACACACGACCCACCTGAGGTCTGTTTTAAACAACATAAAACAGTTTATTGCAATTTTATTTAAAAATGTTCTGACTATGATAAAACAAAGACGTTTAAGCATAGATATCTTGCATATAGATATGCAACTCAGTGGTGCGTAACAATGTTTGAAGGCTAACAGCGTAGCTATGGCTGTATGTACGTACTTCAAACTTGGCACAGCAAAACAGCTTTATTTTTAATATAATTTTTTGGTTTTTGTTTAAATAAAACTTTTTTCGTTTTCAAGTTGACGTATGGATTGCTTGTGATGACGTCACATTCTCGTTCCGCATGGACTGCTTTATGGAGATTCTGGCGATTGAAAACAAATCAGTCACAGACTAGCCTAACTTTCTGGCAGCTGCATCAAAATTAAGGGATAGCATCAAATCGTAGCATGGACTAGTAAACTACCGTACAGTTCGTTATCGTTACGGCATCAGCTTAAGGTTTCCAATAGGCTCGTCTAAGTTACAACCACTTGAGAAGTGTACCTTTTTGCAGTAGCTTGGTTGCTGTATTTCAATGTAAATAGGCCATGCGAAATTGCTGCATTCCTGGATGTGCTTATTCAAGTGCACACAAACGTTCACTGTTTTCTATAAGACGTTCAGATCTTGGCAGGACTGCAGAAGAAATAAAGCATCGATCCGATTTTACAAAGTTTATTTTGTCCTTACTGGATGCAAGCAAGGGTGATAGAATCAAAGAACTTCTTCATAAGAAAACGTGAGCCACAAAGTTGTGAGCTGTATCTTAATGTCTTAATGTCGTAGTTCAAGAATCTTTCTCTAGGTATTTTAACTTGCTGTGTGCTAACAGGGCATTAATATGTGAAAAACACTTTGAGGAGAGGGATATAAATCGATCAAACTCATCAGCAGTGGTTTCAGTGGTTACGCGCCCGGCTCAAGACTACGCCTCGCTGGTTCGACTCACCGGGTGTGCATTTGAACAACGCATTTCAACACTGCTCTCTACTCAGCGGCATCTAGTGAATGGAATAGTTTCCCGGCAACAAGACTTCAACAATCGGAAAATTTCACTCTGCCAATCTCGGTAACCCGCCCTGCGTCAATAGCCTCTACAAGTAAGCGAAACTACCAGGAATAACCTATCAAGGCTTTGTCAGTCCGAGGATAAAGATTCAAAAACCAACCAAACCAATTTTCTTTGGAAGCATTCGGCACTTTCCAAATTGATACGACACATGAATTTTGTTTTATTCACAGAGAGCATCAAACCGACGATGCAGTAATCCCGACATCAATCAAGTAACTAGTAATATCACTGCTTTATCTCATCGAAAATCGGTAAAGCAAATTCACGGTGGAAACACCACTTTCGGCAAGAAGAACGCATGGACTGAGGTTTGCAATGAACCTTTAAAAAGAAGAAAAGCGATGAACACTCAAAACAGCACTGAACTCCAAAACTGAAACAATTACGTTGTGTCACAAAAAAATGTGGCATATCGGGAACTGATATATGAATATCCATTCCAGATTTAATTTTGGCGGCTTACCTGTTTCTCTTACATCTATTCCTGACACGCAAGTTGTTTCTTTGGAATCCTCTTCGAAATCTACAACGGCATCAAAAATTTTTAACCGAATGAATGCAGCATCGCTTTGTTGTAGTCCAAATATACTTGCTGCATCACCTACTACGTGAGCGTATTTTGAGTACAGCATGTTGTTGTGGTTTGTCCAATATTCGTCTAGTAATTGTTTTATGAATGCCAGTGGTAGGTTCGGTAGTATGATATTTATTCGGCGGTTTTCTGCCAGTGCAATTACTTTGTGAAGAAGGTTGTTAGCGTCTTCGTCCGTAGCCACCTTTTGTATACTTCTTACTTTATGCTTAGCAGTTTGATGTTGCCTCAGTTCTTGTACTGTAGCAAATGTAGCGTGACATGACTTCCATGGAATAGTATGATGCTGAACTTCAGCGAAACAGGTTTCCACTTCTTGTAATGACAGCATTTCCCATTCTCGCCACATTTTAACCACTATTGTTTGGCGAAATCTATTGGCGTACAACTTACAAATCGAATCTTACAACTTTCTAATAAACAAAAGGAAACTTGCAAATGATTTATTGAAAGCTAACAAATTGTGAACTTCAAAAGTGTTCATCTACAGAAATATTTTTGGTTGAAGACATGTTTTGGCTGCACAGTAGCTGTTTCAAGCAAATGTCTTTACCCGGTTGGAGGTGTTTTTTGCTGGAAACAGAACGCGGAACGAGAACTTTCCGTCAACGTAGGTAGAACGAGAACGAGAACTTTCCGTCAACCCTTTTTTGGAGCTGTAGTTCCAGGAGAAGCTGAAGTTTTATTCAATTAATCTACTGAGTGTTACCAAAATGAAAGTTACTGCAAGTTATCGAAAGCTGTGCTATAGCATTTGATAGTCTAGTTACGGTGCGTACCAAACATTAAAATTGTCTTGGTTTGGCGGTTGGATACGTGATTCTAATGAAGCTGTCACAACAGGGGCGCCGGAAGCAGGGGGGCGGATGCCCCTTGCCCTCAAATTTTCTCTGGATGGGGGGGAATGGTACCCTTTTAAGGTCATGTAGGCTAAGCTACTGCACATTTTGCAATATAGGCCAACGACTTCTGCTATTCGCTTTTAGCCTAATTATAGGGCCTATAGCCTACAGTAGGCCCACACAAATTATCCCGTGGACACATTTTATACTTTGGAGCAGATTGTGATGCTATGAATGTGAAATTTATCTTTCGTTTCTTCTTGTTCAAGCTATTTCGATCATTCATCTGTCTCACATTTCGACTTTCATGGCTAATAGCGGGAAAACGAACGAGTTGCCCAGCATTATCGCTATATCTCATCCTAAAACTCTCGTCCTAAAATCGTTCCGGCGCCCCTCTATCTCAGGTTTGTAAACTGCCCACAACAAGCTTTAATGAGACACTGGAAATAAGCTTAAATGACAGTTCCAACGATCATGAAACAGAAGTTGCATAGCCTACGTGAAGAAAGATTATTGTCTTGATTTTTCATAGTAGGCCAATCTGTGAAAACTTGAAATATACGCCAAACAAAATATTCCAAAGGAGCTCAAAAGCCGCCACTCGCCTCACCAAGCCCAAACCGTACAACAATAGCCTACCATAGATACGCTATCCAAGCTGGCAACCTTGATCGTTGATTGTGTCCATAAAGTCAGTCGAGCCTGACGATAATTCCACGATTGCTGAGTTGCATATCTATATGTAAGATATCTGTTGTTATTATGTATGTGTAAGATATCTGATATTACCTCTACGAAATTGGAGTGTCTAGGGAGCTGACTTTGTTCAGCCCCCATCCTATGGATATGCCTCAACGTGGTGTAGAGGTGAACCCAAGCTGAAAACTAGGCTCATTCCTAGCAACTCCTGGGGCTAATAGACACACGTAAAAGTCCCCAACGGCAATCTCTTTTTGGCGAAAGAGGGCAATGTCTGACGGGCAGGCATCCTGTAAGGCGGGCCTCAATGAACGGATCACCCGGCAGCCCGTTGCAACCGGTTCCCCTGAATCTGCACGTTCCGATCTTATTAGACCGCAGTGGACATGGAGCTGGCCAAGAGTGTGTGCGTAGCCCTCGCGTAGTCACGACCACCTTAAACAACCACACAAGCGAATGGCCTTTGTCTCAATTTGGACCAGGACCGAACAAAGCCCAATGGCGATGATTTACGGGTAACGGGGGCAGGCTTGGTAGAGCTGGAAGCCTCCAGCCCGGTCTCACACATTGGCGGCGGATCTATGATGAGCGTCTCCCAATGAACTGCGGTGACATTGGGTTCCGGTAGCAAGACCCGTGTCTGGGCTGGCCTATCTAGGATTTCCTGCAGCCCACCCCACATGGGGAAGCCCCTAGAAAAGGTGGGGTAAGCATCGGACACCGCAAATCTCATCTAGCCAGCTTGCCGCGGTTGGCGGATTACCCAAATAGCGGTCGACCTACACATATACAGAAGTGGGCAGTAGCGCGCTACTTTTGTAGCGGCGCTACTTTTTTGGTAAAAGTAGCGGTAGCGGCGCTACTTTTTAGTTGGAGTAGCGGCTGCAGTAGCGGCGCTATTTTTATTCCAAAGTAGCGGTAGCGGGAGAGGCGCTACTTTTTTCAGTTGCACTCCGCGCCCCGCTACTTTTTAATTTAAATTGAAAAAAATGCTTGTTTTTTTAAAATACTGATGTGGTCAAGCAGCCATATAATCGGCTTGGTTGCAAAGTTTCGGTCTTTTCTAGCTGACGTCAACTTCTTCGGTGAATATCTCGGTGTGATGAAGCCTATCTGCCAGGCTTTAGACATTCTCCAGGGCGAGTCCAAGGCATATTACGGAGTCTTGCTTCCAACCATCACAATTTGCGAGAAGAAGTTGACCGAGATCAGTGATCTTGTGACCTGTGAGGAGTTGAAAGTGAAAGTCCTTGAAGGGGTGAAGCAACGATTTAACAAGTGCTTCAACAACATGAAAGGCGTTATGGCATCATGTCTTTATCCCTCCGCCAAGACGTCCTGGCTACAATTTCTGCACTACTTTTCCACGGATGATGCTGACGCACTGCGAGAAAAAGTCAAGACAGATGTAATTCGACTGTTGCCGGAGACATCAAGCCAGGTTGATACCGAAAAGAGTGACACCAACACCAGTCATGACTCCGAGGATGTATTTTTTGGAGTGTTTGCGCCATCCCGTAAAACGTCGGTGCAGAAGGAAGCAACAATTGTGGACGCTTTTTTTTCGGACAAGAGCAAGTCCTTGAGCCTTTCGAATACCGAGTTAAAACATCTGTTCATTAAATACAACACCCCAATTTCTTCCAGTGCTGCGGTGGAGAGACTTTTCTCTGTTGGAAAAGATGTGCTTGAGCGAAGCGGGCAGGACTTAGTGACTCTCATTTTGAAATGCTCTTGTTTTTGAAAGATGCGTAACAATAAATTTCCCTTAGAATGTGTTTTCTATAACGATGTCAAAATGACAGCGTGAACGAATGATAACATTCGTTTTCAAGGTCATTTTTGCGTCACTAGGGACTTGAGTGTTTCCTAGTGTCATTTCAGACAAAAGTAGCGGAAGAAGTAGCGGTAGCGCGCGCTACTTTGGCCCAAGTAACGGTAGCGGGTAGCGCGCTACTTTTGTAAATTGGTAGCGTGTAACGGTAGCGCGCGCTACTTTGGTCCAAGTAGCGGTAGCGGGTAGCGCGCTACTTTAAAAGTAGCGGGTGCCCACTTCTGCACATATACCTATGAATACTAAGCTACCTTTCACAGTGGGTGCTTGGAACGTCTGTACACTACAAGACAAAAGCAACAATGACCGACCAGAACGTCGCACAGCTTTGGTATGTAAAGAACTTGCACGCTTCAACATCGATGTGGCAGCTCTCAGCGAGACCAGATTTGCTGGAGAGGGTAGTATAAGAGAAAATGGATCTGGCTATACCATCTTTTGGAAAGGAAAGAGCACCGACGAGCCGCGCATTCATGGTGTAGGTTTTGCTATCCGTTCCCAGCTTGTAAACCAACACAATCTTGTCCCAAGTATAATAAATGAACAAATGATGACGATAAGAATTCCACTCACCAAAAAACGCTACCTCACCCTGATCTCAGTCTATGCTCCAACACTCACATCTGAAGGTGAAGACAAGATCTCCTTTTATAACCAGCTCACACATACTATCCAAAAAGTTCCTTATCTAGATAAACTTGTTGTGCTAGGTGACTTCAATGCCAGAGTCGGCAGGGACCATCACATGTGGAAGGGTGTCATAGGCCATCATGGTATTGGGAAATGCAATGCAAACGGAGAACTTCTGCTGGGTCTTTGTGCTGAACAAAATCTAATCGTAACAAACACTCTTTTCCAATTACCTCACCGTCGTAAGACTACATGGAGAAACCCTCGCTCCAAGAAATGGCACACTCTTGACCTTCCATCTAAACCTTCCAGATAACGCCACAGTTGAAGACAAATGGACTACACTCCGAGACGCAATGTCCGCTGCAGCTAAAGCAACATTGGTAACAAACACAAGAAAAAGCAGGACTGGTTTGACGAAAACGACGAAGAAATCACCAACCTTATTGAAAGTAAACGATGTGCACGACTCACTTTTGAAAATAATCCTTCTCCAAGCAACAAACTAAAACATCGACAAGCTGCCACAGCATGCCAAAAAGGAATTCGTAAGGCCCAAAACAAGTGGTGGCAACAGAAAGTTGAAGATCTGCAAAAATATGCCGACCAACGAGATATGCGCAGCTTTTACGCTGCGACGAAAGAAATCTTTGGACCGACTAAAGTCATCAGTGGGGGGTCTAAAAGACGCAGCTGGCTCAAACATTATCACTGACACCGAAAGAATCAGTGATCGTTGGAAGTCGCATTTTGCAACACTGTTAAATAACCACTCATCTCCTCACAGTGACCTTCTCCGCAATACTCCACAATATCCCACCCGCGATTGGATGTTCACACCACCTACACTGAATGAACTCAATAAGGCTATCAAACACATGAAGAAAAACAAAGCTCCGGGACCAGAAAACATTCCGCTAGAGTTTGTTCTTTACGGAGGACCCCAGGTAAAGGACCGCCTAATGCAGCTGATTGTTATAATATGGGAAACAAAAACACTCCCAAGCGACTTTAGAGATGCGAACATAGTTACAGTGTTTAAGAAAGGAGATAGAGAAGATTGTAACAACTACCGTGGTATCTCACTCCTCAGCATCACTAGCAAGATCTTTGCCCGCATTCTCCTTGATCGTCTTATCACTCTAGCTGAGGACGTACTCTCAGAGTCCCAATGTGGCTTTAGACCTTCTCGCGGCGCTGTAGATATGATCTTTTGTGCTCGACAACTCCAAGAAAAATGTCAAGAACAACAACAACCTCTTTCATTTATCTTTTGGGACCTGAAGAAGGCATTTGATAAAGTTCCTCGACCTGCTATGTAGTCTGTTCTTGCTCGATTTGGATGCCCTGACGACTTTATTACCCTGATCCGTGCTCTTCATGATGGCATGCTTGGCAGAGTCTGTTACCAAAACACCCTCTCCGACCCATTCCCCGTTACAGGTGGACTCAAACAAGGATGCGTTCTTGCACCTACATGTTTTTCACTATATGTGGCTGCAATGCTAAACGAGGTCCCACAAACCTCTCCTGGTATCAACATGCGCTGTCGCATGGACGGAGGGCTCTTCAATCTTGCTCGCTTCCGTGCTAAGTCGAAAACCTCTGCTCATACAATTCATGAGTTACAGTTTGCCGATGACAATGCCACACCTGTTCGTACTCCTGATGACCTCCAAACGATAGCCACCATCTACAACAACTCTTATGAGCACTTTGGAATGGAAGTTAACACTGATAAAACTATAGGATACTCAACCAAACGCCACCTGACCACACCTCCCCAGAGATCAATATTAACGAAAGACCTTTAGGTGAAGTAGACTACTTCTCTTACCTTGGTAGCATACTTTCAACAGCACCAACATGTGCAAAGGATATTGAACAACGTATAAAAGCAGCTCACTGTGCCTATGGAAGACTTAACCATCGTGTTTTCCACAACCATGTTATATCTATCCGCACAAAAATTATGGTCTTCCGGGCAGTCGTTCTATCTACCCTTCTCTATGCTTGTGAAACTTGGACATTATACCGCCGTGACATCAAACGTCTTGAAAATTTCCAGCAGAGAAAACTGAGGCAAATGCTATAGGTACTCGTTGGGAAGATTATCTAACCAACGATGCAATCCTTGATCGCGCTAGGCTGCCCAGTTTAGAAGCCACCATATTGCAACACCGCCTTCGCTGGACAGGGCATGTCATACGAATGGACCCAACGAGGCTTCCACGAATAATGCTTTATGGTGAACTAGAGACAGGAAAAAAACCCCCCGGAAGACCAAAAATGAGATACAAAGATCAGCTGAAAGTCTCCCTCAACCATGCCAACATTGATCTGGATTCATGGAAACTACTCGCTAGTGACAGATCACTTTGGAGAAAAAGAATTAGAGAAGGCACGGAAATTTTTGAAAAAAACAGGATACAAAAAGCCCAAGAAAAACGAAACACTAGGAAAGAAAAGCTAAAACTACCACGTCCCCCACACTCCATAAAATGTGACTTTTGACAACGTCTATTCCAGCATAGACTGGGCCTCCAAAGCCACATACGACATCACCATCCAAAACCAAATTCAATTTGAAGACAAAACCAATGCTCGGACACGAGCTGGAGCCGACGACGACGATGTAAGATATCTATGGTTTAAGTCATACTTCGACTGTGAAAACTTGTGATCATGAAATTATGTGCTATAGCAGGTGCCTAAGCTATTCAAACAGGAGGTGTTAGCAGTTTATTATAGGGTGTCATTCAATTAAAGGAAGCGATTAAGTTGTGTGATACACTTCGTTATACGCATTTGATAGGACTTAAGGAAATATGGGTTCGTTTTTATATAAATCAATCAGTGTAACACATAAATTTTGTAGTTTGGATACAAGACAATGTATTAGGACAGACATAAATTAATTTTCGTTTCCAAGACCTGCTTGTGTGCTTCCACCCAACAATGAATTGAAGTGAAAAAATTTAGTTGTGGATTAATACTCATAGAAAGTTGTTGGTTTAAATATACCTTACCTCACTGAAATTAGGTTATAAGTAGATGTGAAAAAATCATTACATAAAGTTAGAGGCATACAGAACGTGTAAAACAATGGATTACTAGAAAACATCTTTCAATGTGATAAAACAGCTTAGTATATCTGTTAGAGGTTACATATTAGGTTAGATATAATTACAAACAGTTTAAGCACTGAGCTTTATAAACCTGAGGAACCCTAACGAAACACCAACATGTTATGAAAGTTCATAAACAACATTGATTAGTTACTTATGCAAGTCAACAAGGAAACTAAAGTGAATCTTAAATTATAACTAAAGTGAGTCTTGTGTTATAAACTTATAAGCTACCAACCCTTGAATAGTAAATTTACGTCGATACTACAAAAGTTTTACTCTTCAAAGCATTTCATCAAAACAATACAACTTCGTGACTTCCTCTGTTTCACAATCTTGTATAGTGGGTCTGGAGTTTGCAAAATGCAACGCATATGTAGCCTACCAATAATACGTTTTTAATAAAACAGCATTAAAACTGATTTATGCAATACAATTTACCATGATTCAAAAAATATTGTGTTGTTACTTCAAAACAGTAAGTTATAGGTAATCATTATCTTTACAGATGAATTGTACTTATGAAATAGGAAGAATATACATAAGTGATCTCTAAATCGCTAAGAATGATAGTGAAATTAAATTTAAGTTGTAGCAGGTAGACAATATAAATCACTTTAAGTAATATGCTTCATAAAACTACCAGTGTAAAATTTTTAGCATCTACAAAGAAAACCATGCGTGTGTTTAACAAAAATAACAGGGGTTGAAAATGTGAAAAAAAAAATACTTGTGACCATAGTATAAACAAGACACTAATCCTTTTTACAATGTTAGCGTGGGATCGATCACGAATCCAACAGCTCAACAATAAAACCTTCAGAACCGAATAGAGGTGAAATCCTAAGTAAACAGTGTTGTCATTTAAAAGTCTCATGTGACGCATCCAAAGTGTTTTATGATTTTTTGATTGAGATTATAAAAACAATATAAGTGTTTGCAAATCATAAGTGTACTTTAAGTTGCTGGAAATACGCTTAAGGTTGCTCGGAGTAAGCTTATGGTTGCTGGGAGTAAGCTTATGGTTGCTGGAAATACCTCATCTTTAAAAAAAAAATGAATAAATAAGCAGATTTATTATACTTGAGAGAAATAAAAAAATTATTTCAACAAACTGTAAACTAAAAGTTTTTGCTCTAAAAACATTGACACGATAAAAATTATAAGAAATTGAAAATGTTAGTTCTGTAACTTACAAAACTGAAAAAATAATTTTTAATAAATCATAAAGTTTTCATTACAAAAACCAAAAAACTAAAAAAATGCTTTTAACAAACTACAAACTTTTAAGTTGTATGATTGAGAAATCAAAAAAAAAAATAACTAGGTGAAAACTTTTAAGTTCCATATTTTACAACTGAAAAATAGTTTTAAAAAACTACAAACTTGTAAGTTCTATAATTTAAAACTGAAAAGCAAAATAGTTTTAACAAATTGTAAACTGAAAGTTTTGCTTTAAAAACATATAGGCCTACACGAAAAATTAATCACAACCTCAAGTTTTATTTTTGTTTGTTTACAAACTGAAAAATATTTTTAACAAATCACAAACTTTTCATTGCACAAACCAACAACTAAAAATATTTTTAACAAGCTACAAACTTCAAAGTTGTATGATTGACAAATAAAAAAATAAAAAATAAATGAACTCACGAGGTGCAAACTTTAAGTTCCATAATTTACAACTGAAAATTAGTTTTAACAAACTACAAACTTATAAGTTCCATAACTAACAAACTGAAAAAAAAAATAGTTTTAACAAATTGTGATCTGAAAGTTTACCTCTGAAAACATACGCACAAAAAATTATTTTAAGTCACAAACTTAAGTTTTCTTTTACAAACTTAAAAAATATTTTCAACAAATTGTAATTTTATTTTTACAAGCTTAAGAAACTACAACAAAATATCACAAGTTTCTGTTGCATAATTTGTAACGTTAAAATCTGTGTTCGGAGATTTGTTGTGTGTTTTTATCATCAGGTGTCATTACGCGATGCAAAATTTATGCTTGCATTCTGCTACAGTTTGCTTTTTTCATGCTTGTCTTAAGGTAACAATGCTTGTCATGCTTGTCTTAAGGTAACAATTTGTGATGTAGATTGCGCTAGGTTTGTCGATTTTTTCTGGTTGTCAGATTGTAGAAGTATATGTTGCAACAATTTGTTCTATAGCTGTTCATTTGGGTGTTCTCATTGCATAAAAGACAACGATGTTTAGCTGTTATTAGCACCATATAAAAAACGTAAAAGTTATTTATGCAAACACAAATAACAAAAGTTACATTGTTTTGAAAAAGTTATTATTCTTACAAGCTTTAGATGACATCACACCAACAAATTTAATTTCCAGGTTAGTTATATTTATCAAAATTACTATCAATGATAAGATACATGGGTTTAAACTGAACAATACCAAAGCAGGAGGTTATTTTGTCTTAATTTAGTGGTTGTGTATGGAGTTGTATCGTCGTGTCATTATCATAGAGTGGTTTAGTTATAATAAGCATCATAAAACAAAATCGTAAATGTTATTCCTGCATGATAAGTCTAAAATTACGTTGTTTTAACCAAGCTATCATTCCAGGTTAGTTACATTTATCAAACGTTACTGTAAAAGTTTAGCTGAAACCACTGTTAAAACGAAACGGAGACCTGGTGAAATAAAAGGTTTACCGAAACCAACATAAACCGAAACGAAGATTAACCGAAAAAATGAAAAAATGCAGTATTTATTACTGTTCAAGATGATTAAATGCAGTATTTATTAGGTTTTTTTGGACAAGTCATAAATTATAATAATTATAACAAACCCTTTGATCATTTGCCTTACAATGAACTAAAACCGATCCACAGATAAAACAAAAAAACTCATCGAAGTACAACGAAATGTTCAATCAACCTAAATATTCGAAACAACAGTGAAACCTCATATACCAATAAAATCACCAAAAGATCCCACCAACCATTGACAAGTTATGAAACTCGAAAGATCCACTCCCCATAAGAATGAAACAGAGTATTCAGAAAGACCTGGAATCAAACCAGTAGACCTATCCACCAGAATCAATAGTAAAAACTCTATTCCTGCAAGCAAACAGCTTCACGAAAAACACATGGCTGCAACCAAACCGATACAAAATTAACAAAACTTTTATAAAATTAACTTAATTAAATCCTACATATTAACCGATCTATAAATTTTACTCTATATACCTAGAACCAAAAGATCTGCAGTTTAAATCAGCAACACTACATTAGTTAATATTTTATGAGATTGATATTTTTATGTTGGTTGAGCAAGAAACATAAATAACGACCTTTATGACCTTCAAGTATGCTTTAGGTATATATAGGACTTGAATTGTAGACAATTATGAACGCCTACAAGATTAAAACGATTACGCGATTAAAACATTCAATGTGCAGTATCATGCAACAGAAGCGATGACACAAAGGTATCCTGTAACGTTAAATAACCGCAAACATAGGTTGTTTCCTTGCTAAAGCGTTTAAAAAATGTAATTAAGCTTTGTAAAACATTACAATCAGATTTAACGTCTAATCGAAATCAACTTGGGGACATGTTTCAGCTTTAATTAGTCCATAACCAACTCAATCTTAAACTTTACTGACATGTTTCGGTACAAATTATTCCATAACCAACTCAATATTAAACTTCTGGATATATTAACTGGCTATGAGTGCATTGCACCAGCTGCTTGCTAGGCTATTCTGAACATATCCACTATTCAGTACAGGAAGCAGGCTGAGTTATGTCATATCTTCATACCGTACATCCACAAGAGAGTTATATTCCTAGCCACCAACAGCTGTGTAGAACCAAACGGCTTAATTGATTAGTATTGACAAAATGAAATTTATGTTTAAAGATCCTTGTTACCAAATACATATTCTACTCTCATGTAGTAACCTACTTGTGTCAAATATAATTGATGTTACAGTAATGAAAATTCATCAAACACTAAACCAAAACCATGCAAAGGTAGCTAACAAAACAATTGTTGCCGAACTTGTGAACAAAAAATTAGTACATGTCCTTGTTGCAGAAAACGCATTTCAAAAACAATCATTGTTTATCGTATTTAATAAAATTAAACCAATACTTTCATAGAGTGATGTCACGCGCCGAATATACCTATATAATATGTCAATACCCACAAGATGTCAATACTTGTCAATACCACTTTTGTCAATACATGAAGCAAATACCAGCCATGATTAACTACTGTCGTTGATTGAACTGTCGATGAGGCGGGTGTCTGCACTGCGGCACCAGGCAAGGGCGCAGTATTTAGCAGTGGAGTGAACCAAAGCCAGGGTTGCAGTGCGCAAGGTGTCAGCACCTGCACCCCAAGTTGTGCCTGCCAAACGTCTCAGCAGGGCGACGCGAGATGTCAGCTTTTTGCGTAGTGACTGTAAATGGTGACGGTATGTGAGTGACCTGTCAAGTGTAACCCCAAGGTATGTTGGTTCTGAGCAGGGCGGCAGAATTTTGCCGTTAACGGTCACTTTCAGGTCACGTTTTGCCTCCCTGTTGTTGAGGTGGAAGGCTGCCGTCACAGTTTTACTTTCGCTGAGCTTCAGTTTCCATTGATGAAGGTATCCAGATGTGGTCATCATGTCTTGGCTCAACGTCGTTTGTAATGATTGCCAGTCTTTTGCAGAGTGCAAGATGGCCAAGTCATCAGCATATGCATATTTGTCAGATGTTGTTGATGGTAGGTCGTGCGTATAGACGTTGAAGAGGAGGAGAGCCAAGACTGATCCCTGTGGGACACCGTTTTTGAGTCACCGCAGTCTACTTGGTTTTCCGCTTCCGGTGGTAAGGGTAAAACTCCTGTTGTGGATGAGTTCCATGATCATTTTGACCATGTGCCTGTCAGGGAGTAGGCGGAGTAGCTTGTAGACTAGGCCACGGTGCCAAACAGTGTCATAGGCTGCTGTTAGGTCGATAAAAACAGCCCCCGCTTTCTTTTTTGCCGAGAAACTCTCCTCAATATCCTGAGTTAGTAGTGTGACTTGGTCTACAGTTGACCTCCCGTGTCGGAAACCAGCTTGTTCTTTGGGAAGCAGTGGGTCAATTATTGGTTCGTCACGGGCGTAGATCAGTCTCTCAAGGATCTTGAAAGGGATGCAGGGCAAGGAAATGGGGCGATAGCTCTTTGCATCGTCTAGTGGTTTGTTTGGCTTAGGGATCGCGACGACCAGAGATCTTCTCCATACTTTAGAAGTCTTGAGGCGGCGCAGGCAGGACGACAGGAAATTGCATAACCAGGACTTCAGAGCATAACCAGCGTGCATGATAAGCTCTGGACATATCTTATCTGGACCAGGGGCCTTACCAGGTTTTAGGTGCTTGAGGGCAGCATTGAGTTCGCTCCGTAAGAAGGAGCTAGAAATGCTCTCCTGGTCGGGTGCATTGATCTTCCAAAGCTTTGTCACTTCTTTGGTAACAAACCGGTCGGAGGTACGATCACACGGCTTATATGTCCCATTTTTTATTACCTGCAATGCGATCTTATTAGCAGGAATGGGACATTGTCGGGGTGATTGTCTTGATCGTCCCGTAAGATTATTGAGTGTGCTCCACGCTGTACGGCTTGAGTGCGAGATATCGATAGATTGGATGGTCTCTGTCCAGCGTTCTTTTCTTTTTGCATCGAATCTTTCCAGAAGAGCCTTGGCGGCTGAGGGTGTTGTTTGACCATCTGAAGAGCTAACAAAAGATTGGTAGAAGCGCTCGCACTCTGCATCCCAGCACAGAGTGTAGTTACGTCTACGACCGTGAGGAATGGCTTGTTTGGCACATGTTAAGATTGTGTTGCAAAAGTCCTGGTAAACCTCGTCCACTTTGTGACAGTTAGGTGGAGGTAACTCATTTGTGAACTTGTTGGTAAGGAGGCTAAAGCGATTCCAGTCGGCTTTACGGAAGTTCCACCGCTTGACTGGTTCACTCGGAATTGGTGTCTTGAGCGGTATTGCGGTAATGAGAGAAGGTCGGTGCTGGGAACGAGGGAGCCTCTGTAGCACACGTATGTCCGGAAGCTGATTGTCTTTGCCAGTGCTAGCAAAGGCCATGTCTGGGTTTGTTCCAGTGCCCCATCGCCCGGATGTGAAGCTGGCTTCGTCTTTGGGGTTGTACAGTGGGGCATAATTGTTATTTGATGCCCAGTTAGCCAGACATGCACCAGAAGGACTGGTGATGCGCTATCCCCAGTCGACGTGCTGGCAATTAAAATCGCCAGCATAGAGGCAGGGGTGGGGGTACACTGGGATGGCCGTCGGAGTGAATGGCGAGGGAGGTGGCTTGTAGATGTTTACGATTTTGTAGCCGTTGACGTCCACAATTAGTCATTCAATCTCTGAGTCTGAAGGGGATTGTTCAACCAGTCTCCAGTTCAGCTTCTCGTGGACAAATGTGGCTAAGCCATGTGTCCTGCTTAGGATTGACCCAGCTAGTGAGTAATTTGGGATCACTAGCCTGTCTGCGCTGTGGCAGTGGGTCTCCTGGAGGATGATGATAAGGGCCTTTTGTTGTTGAGCTACTCTTTGTACGACATCGATTTTAGCAGTCGTAAGGCCTTCAGCGTAAAGCTGTAAGATGTTGGGACTTTTGGCTTCTTTCTTCGTTCTCTGGGGCCGAGGGTTTATCCTTTTACCACCCCAGAGACGTCCTGATGTGTCTCTGTTTGTTGTCATTAGCCTGTTTTGTGCAGTTACCAGGACTCACCGCGAGGAGGTTGACAACATGAGTCCCTTTACTATAGTGAACTAGTTTAACTTAAATTTATTTCCTAGTGTTTCTGTAATTTTCCATGTAAACTGCTCCCGAAGTAGCCTAAATAGAAAAAAGGGAACAGAAAATAAAATGATTTGTTCGCATTTGGCGAGAGCTCAGTTAGACCAGTTCAGCTCTCAGAAAACATTAAATTGATTGTTTACTTAAAATGTAATAATTTGTGATAATGTTTTACTGTTCTGCAATTTCACTATTCTGTAATGTTTAAATTAAATTTGTGTTATAGACCTACAATATTATATGAACACCTTCTGATAACTTAAAATTATAGTTCGAATAACAATTGTGTGGAAATTAGTTCATGGAGTCAGATAGCTAAATTAGATAGTTAGATAGAATATTTATCAGGTAGTCAGACAGCCTTAATCTTAATTCAAAATATAAACAAACATTAGACCTTAAATAACAGTAGACCTAAAATAAATGTAACCACACCTGTTATTACTATGAGACTATACGATGACATATTCTCACAAATCAAATGTGACCGGCTTTTGTATAATAACTAATAGCCTGTGACGCCCACATGTCGCCTAGAGCGCACATTTGAATCTTGTATAGTTCGATTAGCGTAATTTACTTAAGTTGACTTATTCGGGGTTTGAGTTCTTTATTCAAATTGTTCGTGAGTCCTGATTATTGCCCTGGCTTACCTTTTCTGGACAAGGCTACAACACATATTATATTATACATTGGTTATAATTATTTTAATACATTGAAATAGTCTGACACAAAGTAGTTAGGACCAGCCATATAAGCATGTGTCGATGCCTGCCGCGCATCTGAGCTGGTCTAGATGAAAATCCAACTTAACCCAACTAAATCCAACTTAACCCAATTAAATCCAACTAACTTCTGGCAAGCAAACACCTGCTTATATGTCTGGTTCAGCCATGAAAACACTCGATTTTGTCCACATAGACACTTTTTCGACCAATCAGATAATTCAGCTGCTACAGTTTATATATATGTTATCATTCTGAAATTCAGTAATTTTATCCGACGCTGTCATAACATCCTGTGGTGAATCGTGTATGGTCCGATGTGTTTACGGAAGCTTCGACATATATAAAACGACCCAACATTTCAAACACGATATCGCCGATTCATTGTAAAATTCCGATAAAAGATCGGGGGGGAAATAACAACACTGTGTTTTTAGGTAGCGCCTAGAACATCACATAACTAAGGCGAAAGAGAAAATTGAATTGTTTGTTTGTTTTATTATCTTTATCCTGCATTGCGGGAAAGCGGACTTGAGCGCTATGCATCGGTGTACGCCTTCCGACGTACACCTGACCCACGCTGCAGCCGACTGCAATGTCTGTTTTCGGTTGTCTACTCTACTTATGACTTAAATTTGGTACTACCCATTACTCGAAATCGATCACTGGGTAAAGGCAATTATCGTAAAGTTTCTTGCCCAGAGAAACAACAGCAAGTGCGGGTGGCTGGAGTCGAACATGCAGGCTCTCGACTGCGAGCCCAACGCGCTAACCACTCGGCCACTGCAGCCGACTGTCTTTGTCTTGAGTCCTGTCTTTGTCATGAGTTACCAAGGGGGGGTGGGGGGAGACTTGTATACCTGGGACTGGTATATAAGTCCCCCTCACCCCCCTTGGTAACTCATGACAAAGACAGGACTCAATTTAATTTTCTTTTTCGCCTTAGTTGTGTGATGTTCTAGGTTTTTCCGTGTTTTTACAGTCTTTGGGCCACGCTTCGCATGTATTTCCACAGCATCAATAATATTTTCAGGGAACCATTTGTTTATGAAATACCAAGCTGTTTAGATACTGTGAGTCTTGTAGCCTATAGTCTTTACCAAATCCAGTTACATCAAATTGTGAAATAGGCTGAGACTGAGTATCTGAAGATATGGGGTTGTTACACAATACCCCACCTAGAATCTACGTCGACGCTAGAGCGGGAAGGTTGCAAGACCCTGGCGCGATAGTGCCGGCGGTAATTCAATTCTTAAATCATCATCATTAATGCCATAAGGTAACAGTTGAGTTAGTATCTTTTGAGAAGTTTCGTGCTTCGATAAGTCGTCGATGATTCCGTACATTTGCAAAGTTTGTGGACCTGCATGAGGGATTGCGATCCGCACTGATTGAAGCGTCGCTGATCATTTTGTCATACTGCACCCTCTTGTAGTGTTGATTGAAAACAAAATATCTTTAGCTAAAGCTGACTGCAGAGGATATGCAGTGATTGTAGAAGTCCGTAAATCGGTAACATTAGTGTTGTTACAGTCGATTAGGAGGTCCTTGATGGCTGCGATAAAACCGTGGATAGGCTGTTTCTGTAATACATATCTCTAGGCCTAGGCGATTTTAGGTTACAATAATCATGATATACAGTACCTATTTGATTACGAGTTGGTTAATACAATAACAAAGGGAAATACAAGATCTCAATCTCATGTATCATTAGGGGTCTGATGCGCGGCTAGCATCGATTCGGCTGGCTCAACCGGGCGGTAGATGAAAAGTGACGTTGCGGTAATGAAGAGCGGTAGCGTATGGCTGAAACCAATGTAGTCATGGTGATTTTAAACAGCCATACTGTCCAGACCACGCCCCAAACTAAAGCTATAATTAATAAAACTGACAATAAAGCATTGACGACGGGTGACGTGATGGACGATAATAAACGTAGAGACAAATGTTTAATTGCTGTATCTGCATTTCCGGTCAAGGATGAGGTGGAAATCGTGTTTTGATTAGTGCGAGGGAATAGATTTTGAATTTGGTCATGCAAGGCTCTGGTTTTGCATAACACATTATAAACTTCTCCCATATCTTCTAAGGGATAAGTTACGGTAGGTAAGGCTGAAGTAAGTTCTGAGTAGTCAAATGAATAAATTTCACCGTTTACATATTTGAGAGAAGGAGAAAGAAGAGTTACTTTGGAGTCTGTACCTGCTAATGTATAATTGTGATAAGTATAAAATCTATCATTTATTTTGAAAGTGTATGTTCTATCGGAGTGGTAATTTTCATAAAACTCAGTTTGTAAATAAGCGTTGCCATCCTGTGGTGATACCTTAAGTTGATGAATTCCTTTATTGAGTTTAGAAAAGACATGCTTTTCATGAAAGTTGTTTGCGAAATCATGCAAGTATGGTAAGCTGTAACGATCAGGTTGAGTTTGGTTGTTTAAGGCTCTGTAATCTACTACCAGTCTGTACTGATCTGCTCATTTTTGGCAATTAATAAAACTGCTGACGAATATGGACTATTAGAAGGCCTTATCACTCCTAAATCTAGAAGTTTATTGATTTCTAGTAATAGAGCTGTCATCTTTTCAGATAATAATCTAATTAGCTTACCTCGTCTTGGTTGACCTGTGGTCAAGGTATAATGAAATACGTTAGGTAGGTTACCTATAACGCGCGTCGAGTAAGTTGATATGTCAAACACCTTAAAGTGCCCCTGACAGGTTGGATCCAAGTATAGTAACTTTTTAAAGCATTTCCTAGCGCAGAATTACACTTTGCAAACTTTTTAATCTTAACCTCGTAGCTCGACTGGTTAGGGCGTAATTTAATCAAACGACTGCTCCTCAGCGCCACCACAAGCGAAACTCCATATTTCACTGCTCTGAGACGACTTTGGTGGTATTACGTCATCCTAAGTGGACGTCGTTAGCAACGGATGAAACAAACGCTTCCTAGATGTAATTGGTGGATCACAGTTTGGTCGGAGTTGGTACAAGCGGTTGCTTTTTTCGAAGATTTATTGGTGTCTGCAGTTTAATCAAACTGTACTGGATACGTTCCTACAAAACCTAAAATATACTTGAAGTGAAAAATGAAGAAATCGTACGAATCATCATTCATATTTAATTCATCATCACTATTCAGAAATAAATAAAAGTTCTCTCTCTCTCTCATAATATGCCTTCAGTTGGCCATTGAAATCCTGTGTAACGGTCATCTGGATCTGGAAAATTGTTTCGGATTCGCCAAACAATGCATGACGGCATCACAATCCGATTGTTGCTTCCGAGAGCATCACCTTGTAGTATACACTCCAACACATGCCTGTAGGCATTTTTACTTGAGTGGTATTAACAAAATCATCTTCAGTGAAGTGAAGAGAACATAATACGACTAGTTTTGTATGGCCCATCCCACTTTCGAACACTTGAAGAAAACTTTGACCATTTTCTTCTCAGTACCTTGTTTTGTAGGAAAGTGGGAAAAGAAAGCACACGGTCTTTGTCACTGACAATGTCACATAAACAGCAATTTGTAGGCATTGCCTCAACCATAAATTAAAGGTACTGTTTGTGAGATACTATTGTTATACTGCAAAAGGCTATAACCAGATTAGGACAAATAAAAAAGTATGAAAATTGTAGCCCTATGAAACTGCAATTTCAATTGAATTGAGATGCTGTTTGATAAAAGTAAACTCAACCTATTTGATCGAAACCTGATAGTAATAATAAGTTCACTTTTTCCCTTCGGTAATTCTTAATTTGCACCTGTTTTAGACCAACAGAGCCCCACACATTCACGTTTTGCAGTAGCCGTACCATACTTTACCAAGTCATCACAGAGAAAGAATGTATCCTTCCCGCTTACTGTGACGTCACAGCGGTGTTGCCGTTTTTATTTTCGCAATTGAATGAGTGCCAGATTCGCCGATGTCAACGAAAGTTTGCAAGCGTGTAACTTAGTAGCCTGTTGATATTTTTTACGATTTGCTGGTCAGGGAAGTTTGTTAGTGTCATCTTTTTGGTATCTTAAGTAAATTTAGCGAATTTATTTACCTGTCAGAGGCACTTTAAAGAATCGCTGTGCGATTGTTGAGAAAGGGTAACTCCCTCCTGATTGCCCATTCAGGAGAGTCGCAACCGTAGGGCATTGAGGTTGCGCTTTGTGGGAGTCCGGCGCCGGTTGACAAGAGTGTTGACTAATGAGGCGTTTTTGTTTAGCATCTACGAGTAAGTTGTAGTGAGACAGCAGATCGTTACCTATAATGGAGCATGGTAGATTGGTAGCAAGATAAAACTCCCATTGCAGTTTGAAGGGAAGTCCTAAACATATTGTGAGCTGCTGTTTGCCATAGACAGGGATTTTTGCATTATTAGCCGCCCTAAAGTTGGACGTTATAAGTAGTATTATAAAGAACTCTCAAACTTCAGATTAAAGATTTGCAAGCTAAGATTAACAATTTCTTTAAAGTCACCTCGCCGAAAATCAACGTCAATGAGAAAAGAAGTCTACAGAAATACAGAACAGCACAGAAAAATAACTTTATTAACAAATTTAACTGGCTTAGGAATAAACAAGAACAAACCCGGATAAATATGCAATGTCAAAGCAACTATCATTATCGTAAAAACAAAAAAAGCACATCTCGATATCGCCAAAGAAAAATCCAAAAAAAGAAACAGCACAAGGTTAGAGACGCAGACGCTATAATTCTAAATAAATCCAACTATGCACTTACTGAGGATGAAAAGATAGTATTAACTTATGGTTTGAAATTTGCGCCAACACCTAAATGAAATGAAACAACCAAACAATCAGAATGGTACAACATGCAACAACACATCCGTAGAATTGAGTGGGAAAATGTTTTTAAATCTGATAACGATGATGACGAAAGCTTTAAAAATGGACTACCAGACAAACTAAAAATTCCTAAAACATCTAGAGTAGACCCAACCGAGAAGTTTTGGACGAAGAAACCACCACCTACACTGAAATGGTCACGTCTAAACTACGCAATGCAGAAAAAAAAATTCGAAAAAACTATTTCACTAAAAATAATCTAACGCACTCAGAAAAAAATGCCCTATGCCACCTTAAAACTTTAGTCAGAGACAGAAAAATTGTCATTTGTCGTGCAGACAAAGACGGAAAAACAATCATCATGAACTATTCGGATTATGATCTAATAATGAAAAAGGAACTACAGAAATTTCACGAGATAAAAACGTTGAATAAAAGCAATATCAATAAACATATGAATGAAGTTAGAGAAGATGGTGAAAATTTGATGAAGAAATTACATGCAACAGGTATTTTGGACGACAAACTTTTATTGCATACCGTGGGGATTCAACATTCACCATCAGGATACCATAGAAAATCTGAACCTACAGCTAAATACTTTTGCAATAACTCCGCAGCTTATGCATACTCTTTGTTAAAACTCACAAACTAAACGAAGAAGTCTTAAAAACAACAACAATCTCTGAAGTTGCGATCAGACTATTACAATCTGCCGGCAACATCACCACTTCCAGAATTACTGCTTTCTTCGAACATATGCTCCAACCAATCAGTGTTAACTTCTGTAAGACAGAAATTGATGAATACTGCAGGGACAGCAAGGATTAAATTACAAAACTCATTAGTTGGAAGTCAAGTCCAAAAACATTTCTCAATAACAATGATAACAAACTGCACCTCGTAGCAGCTGATGTAGAATAGGGTGGAGTGAATTTCACTTAATGTTTTGGATTTTGATTTAAGGTGCTGTAATGTTGTCTTCGGGCCTAAAAATAACCCCGAACATAATTTTGGTTCACCTACCCCTAAATTGACCCTCCTACCTGAGGTCAAAGGTCACGCGAGGTCAAAATTGCTCTATCTCCACTTCTACTGGTGCTAGAAATCTGTTTAATGGCTTAAAAGATTCAGAAGACCCATATTTCTATCTGTTCTAAGAGAACTTTTTCTTCTATTGTTAGTAGAATTTGAAATATAGTTTTGTGGTATTTTTGCTTATACAACATTACAGTTAACGAACTTCAACAGCTAAAATAGTAAATTTCAGCAATTGGTTGGATTGTTGTTTGAGAATAAGTGTATTGAACATCGAAATATTCTTATCTGTAGTATTGATGAGGAACTGAAGTTTGAACTAAGTATGTAATTAATGTTTTGATGCATTTAAGATGACATTTCAATGGTTGAAAGGCATGCAATTATTGAGAGAGAGATACCGTACACTATGATACAGTTTTTTGCCAACAAGTCACATTACGCACAATAATAAAATTATTACACAAACAATCAAAATTTAAATTGAGCATGAACTAACCAGCAACAACGGGAAAGCTGCGAAGGGACCACCGACAGGTGTCAGCAGTAAAATTGCTTTTTAGTGTTGAAAGAGGTCATCAACTTCCGGGATTTGATCTTTTTGCGGATCACACCATCCCAGGCATCTTTCGAACCTAACCACATGCATGGAAGTTTCTGTTACGAGCTTCACATGACGCTCTACAGCTTGATTGTGGCATGTTCATTTGTGTGGGTGATCAAGTTCAAGCTTGTTTGTTTTGAAATTTTATATTGCATCATCATTTATGACTTTGGTTGCGGGAGGTTCTGTGACATGAATTTCATCAAAATTGACCATGTTGTGGTGGGAGAACTCGGCGTTGATATTGATCTCCAGTGTGATAAATTTTTGAAGTTACTCTCCTCTCTGCAATAGATTTCGCCTTTGCACTTTCATCATCTGGGGTCATTTCAACATCTTTGCTTCTGGGTAGCGATAGCACAATATTGACAGCTTGTGATCGAATTGTATCATCATCGTCAGCCATCATCGAAAGAAAAATGTTTTTGGGGTGAGCTGAGAAGCCATTACGTATCAAAGTTTTTGATGCAATGTCTCTTGCTTGCTTCTGGAGAAATTGGTTGATTCGTTTGTGCATGCGAAAATAGTTGACAGCTACTTTATTTATTTTAGAGTTAAGCTTGATATCAAACCAACTTAGGAAGTAGACTTTTAAACAAAATTCTACCAGAATTCTCAAATTTTTGCTCGGATTTGTTTGGGAAGTGTAGTAGGCTATCTCAAAATGCGACATCCATGTGACAAGCCACCTACTTCAAACTGTGCTAAGTCATTCTCAAGTTTTCCAGAAATGACAGCCAAACAAATTTGGTATGCATAAAATTGATCGAAACTCAAACTTTTCATAACTTCTTTTAGCAATTGAGGAAATTCAATAGAAGATAATGGCTTAAACTTAACCACATGCCAATCAGACACTAAACCATTTAGCTCTTTGCCAATTGGGCCTGAAAACGAGCCGTAGTATAAAGAGACTCCATCCAAGTGCTCAAAGACATGCCTGAGAGGTAGTTCGTTGGTATGCAGGAGATAGATGACCTATTGCGAAGATCTTTGCAGCAACTCTTCTAATGTGGCAATGCTGCAATGGTGTTTACCTGTCATAGTGTCATAATTGCGGTTCCATCTGAGCCTATAATTGGCAAATTGTTCTGCAGGTCGGTATTTTCCAGTGATTTGTGGATAGCTTTGTGATTCTCAAATAACAATCCAACCAATTGCTGAAATTTACTATTTTGGCTGTTGAAGTTCGTTAACTGTAATGTTGTATAAGCAAAAATACCACAAAACTATATTTTTGCTGTTTAGTCAAATTCTACTAGCAATAGAAGAAAAAGTTCTCTTAGAACAGATAGAAATATGGGTCTTCTGAATCTTTTAAGCCATTAAACAGATTTCTAGCACCAGTAGAAGTGGAGATAGAGCAATTTTGACCTCGCGTGACCTTTGACCTCAGGTAGGAGGGTCAATTTAGGGGTAGGAGAACCAAAATTATGTTCGGGATTATTTTTTAGGCCCGAAGACAACATTACAACACCTTAAATCAAAATCCAAAACATTAAGTGAAATTCACTCCACCCTAATGTAGAAGGACTCTATCCTAACCTGAACCGTCTACTAGTACAAACAGCAATGGCATTTGCTTTGAATCAACAAACAACATGGAGCAAAACAACACAATCTTTGTTTATTAATTTAGTCATGCTTTGCTTGGACAATGTAATTATTTAATACCAGGACAAATTTTATAAACAAAAGCAAGATTTGGTAACCGGTGAAAACAACTCCGTATCGATTGCCAACATTTCCATGCATTATGTTGTTCGAAGCATATCGCATGTATTACAGAAAACGGAACTATTCAAAAGATTCATCGATGACGTCATGTGGCTATCATTTGGGTCCCAAAACACAGAAAACATACAATTGCACTTGATCGAAGCATTTGCATCTTGGGATCTAAAACTAAAATTAATTTAGAAATATTTCCACCGAAGATGAAGGAAAAGGAGTTGAGTTTCTTAACGTGTTTCACATTATTTCAAGCCAAAATAATATGGGATTTTTCACTTCTGATTTTGTGAAACCAACAGCTGTGGACGCAAAATTTCTTCATGGAAATTCACATCATCCACAGAGTGTGTTCAAATCAATTGTGTATGGAGAATGCATTCGAATGCGTCGATTAAATGAAACTGAACCATATTACTTGAAGAGTTTAACTCGCTTGTACAATAAACGTATAGCCTCTGGCTTTAATAAAAAAATGACCAAAAGCATTATTGACTTGGCAAAAACTTGGAAATCTAGACTTGCACCGGAGAAGAAAACCAACGCAGACAAAAAAAGAATCATTTGGGCTTCCTCTTTTACAAACATTTTGACGCTTACAGACAAAGAAAAGAAATTAAAATCTTCGGCCAGTATTGTCTTAAAAAAACCACCAACTATTGCATCTTATGTCAGTGTCACGACTTACAAGGAATTGGCTTTTTCAAATAAGAAAATTAAAAACATTGGATCTTCAAAAAGGTGTGGAAATTGTGCATTGTGTGGCGGTAGAAAAAACTTTTCTTGTATGGTCAGTGACACACACAGTCTTACATCGCAATCAGGAAAACTTTTTCGTCTTAAACAGAATTTGACATGTAAGAACTTTGGAATTTACGTAGCTACTTGCAAAATTTGCAAAAAGCAGTATGTTGCATTTCGTTTTCCATTCGGTGTTTAGATCAGTTACCGTATTCATTTTCATTGTAGATATGATAAGCAGTTATGGCCGCAAACGTTTGTAGCTTATAGTTTATGTTTAATTTTAATGGATTATGTTAAATGCCGTGTGGTTGCTTGGTTGTATATGTCTGTGGTTGAAGAAAGTGACCTCTTTACCAAAATTGTAGCAGTATGTTGGACAAACAAAAAATTCATTTTCTGCACGTTGGAACAAACATCGCTCCATTTGGAATTCAGGTAGCCTAACTGCGGCAACTCATCAGACAAAACCGACAAAACGGCCCTATTGTAACATTACCAAAAAATACATACTTATACTTCACTAATCTTCAATTATCAGACTGTTTTGAAGTCACGTTTGTGGAAGAACCAAACCCAACCAAACTTGACCAAAAAGAAGAATTCTGGTATCAATTGTTAGATGCCAAAATAAATATTAAAAAAATGTTTTTGCCTAAATTTAAATGAAAAACACTTGTAGGCCTACTATAGCACATTTGTTTGCTGTGCACGTCATGAAATTGCTCTGGTTAATTTTTTAGGTAAATCTCAATAATATCACTATGCATCATCATCATCATTCTCAGCCTGTGAGAGCCCACTGCAGAGCGTAAGCCTTCCCCTTTTCATGCCAATTTACATGATTATGCGCTAGTTGGTACCAATTGGTTGTATTGCACATGGCGTATTGCATTGTTTGTCAATGTCGTCCCTCCATCTTACTTTTGGTTTTCCTTTCTTTCTTTTGGTTTCTCGTGGTGTCCATGTTGTTAATTTTTTAGTCCATTTATTGTCCTGATATCTTGCTATATGACCTGCCCAGGACCATTTTAGTTTCTTGATTGTGCTTAATATATCTCGTAATTTCGTTTGATTTCTGATCCATTCGGCAGTCTTTTTATCTCGCCATGTTAAAACCATCATGATTCGTTCATGTGCTCTCTGCATAGTTCTTAGTTTAAGTGTTAATTTCTTTGTAAGGTTCCAAGTTTCTGCACCATATGTAGCGGTTGGAAGGATGCATTGATCGTAGACTTGTTTCTTGAGAGAAAGAGGCAGTTTTGACTTAAATATCAAACTTGCTCTTCCGAAGGCTTGCCATCCAAGTGATATTCTTCTTTTGATTTCATCTTTTTTATTGGAGTTGGTTGTAATTTTTTGGCCAAGATATATATATAGTGATCAACTTTTTCGATAGTCGCTCCGTCCAAAAGAATATTGCTGTCGATGTCTGCCAGTTTGTTAAACATAACTTTCGTTTTGTTAAAGTTCATATGAAGGCCAATCTTTTTGCTTTCTGTATTGAGTTCACTTAGCATTGTTTGTAGTTGTTTAGGTTGCTCAGATATAAGGATGATGTCATCAGCAAAACGTAAATGGTTTATGTATTCACCATCAATTTTGATTCCTTTTTCTTCCCAGTTAAGTTGCTTAAAAATTTCTTCTAAGGTTGCTGTAAAAAGTTTTGGAGATATTGTGTCACCTTGACGTACCCATGGCCACCTGGAGATGCGGCCTGATTTGTCACATTTTGCAGATTTTGATTACAGCTACTGCTAGTGCTTGACTGACATTTTTTGAGATGTTTTTACTTTTTGCGGTTTCCTAATGACAAAAAACTTTTTTGTTGCCTTGGGGAAGCAGTAGCAAATGAGAAAAAGTAAGTTGAAAAACGCAAAATCAGACTGTTATTGAAAATTAACAGTCTGACTAAAATCTACAAAATCAAATTTTCTTTGTTTTTCAACATGTGAGGATGTTAAAACCTATTGTGTCATCTGGGGAAAAGAATAAAGAAAGCGTAAAAATCTAATTTTTTGGAAAAATTTGTTTAAACGTTTGCCCAAAGTTAGAAAAACCTGGAAATTTTTGCAAAATGTGACAAATCAGGCCGTATCTTCAGGTGGCCATGACGTACCCCTTTTTGAATCTGAAATGGTTCAGAGTCTTTGTGCAGCCGAATTATAGATGTATTTTCCGCGTAAATGTTTTTGAGAAGTTGAGTGTATGATTGGTCAATTCCCTGTTTTTCCAGTGCTGAAATGACAGGAGGCCGGCTTGACTGGTCCCAGATTTGGGTGTATGTCAGCTTGACTGACCCCCATTTTTATTGTTAGAATTTAAATACTTCCCGGAATGCTTTTAATGTATTTTCTTTGAACATTGTATGATCCAATTACCTTCATAATTTACATAAAATTTGTCATTATTACTGCTCGTAGACTAATTTCGCAGACTAATTCGTTTCTTGGCAACCATATAACAATTTTGTTACTTTCTAAAGTGAACTGCTGCAAATTTTACTGTACCGTACTATGCTGTTTATGAAGTTGTACTGAAGAGGGTTTACTACCCGAAATCGCGATCTGCAACAAGATAATTTCAAGCTGGACCAGAAAAAACTTTGAAAACTATTTATGCTGTAGTTGATCTAACATGGAAGTTTAACAAATAAATTCTTGTTTTTCTTTAAATTGACTTGTACTCTACAAAGTGGACGTTAATATGTTAAGGTATTTTACCTATTTTTTTCTGAAATGACAGCTTTATGTTTCAACAGAGTCAAACGCTTTTTTATAATCTGTTAGTCCAAGGCAGAGTGGGATGTTATATTCGTTTGTTTTTTCAATTAATTGGTTGATAGTATGCAGGTGGTTCATGGTTGAAATAATAAATTTTTTTGCATTGTTTTATTGTTATTTGCCTGCGTAATTGTTTTAGAGCATCCATTAATTTTGTCAATTTCTTGAATATTGAATGTACAGTGTAGAAACTTATTAGTTATCTTTTACTTCATTTCATAAAAGTTGTAGACTCTTTTGGTTTTCATGCTATTTAATTTTACATGTTACGTTTCTTCATTAGTGATTGCGTAGTAATATCCAGTATCCGTCTACGTATTGTAGTATCCGTCTACGTATTGTGATTTATTTACAAATGCTTCATCTATTCATCAGCATAACACAAGATATCAAACAAGCAACAACTATTTTATAAATAGATCTAACACAGAATATGGCAAAAAGTCCATGCAGGTATTGGGACCAATGCTCTGGTCAGAGGTTCCAAGTAGGCTAAAAAACTTATCATTTCATTGTTTCAAAAAAGAGATCAAAACGTTAATTTTACAAAGCTACAGTGCATCGTAAGTGATATGTTATGGAAACCAACTTGTCAGTTTCTTCGGAAACTTGATTATTCTCTGCTTGCTTCATGGAATTTTGTGTTTAGGCCTACGTTATCATCAATATGTTTTGTTTTTTTTCTGCGTATGTTGTTGTTGAAGCGCGGGAACGTTTCAACGTTTTATTTTTTCTCTTGTAAGCTTACTTTAAATGGCAAAATCGTAATTTCCGTAGGGTGGCAATTGACAAGTAGACCTATGGTCGTCTCGTTGTCTCCCTGTCGGTATGGGAACTTGTGTAACTTTTGTATTGTGTAAATTGCATATTTCAAACATGTACCTATGTTCCTGTTACTGACAAATAAAACATTGATTGATTGATTGATTGAGTAATAGATCATATAATTTGTTTCATTGTTTCCATGGTGGAGCAACATGCATTGTTACGTCATAATATCTAAACTTTTAACCTTTGAAGAATTTTTTATTAGTATTTTGCTCTTGACAATATCAAACTGAAGATGCTTTAAAAGCGAAATCGATATTTGATTACAAAAATGAGGCTGGTATACACTGTTTGTTGTGTTGAGCAACAGGACGAGACTAATGATAAGAGACAGTCAACCGCTTCAAGTGGACAGTTTGCTGGGTGGTTCACTACAAACAGAAAAGTTTTATTAGTCAAGTTATAAGTGGTAGGCTAGTGCGTGCTTATCAGCAGTAAGAAAGGAAGACGTTAAACCTGTGTCGATGAGAAAGGTAATATTATTTAGTTTGTCACAAATAGTAAATAGATGGTCATCATTCAAATCCCCAGTTAGTGCCATCGTTCTAACTAGGTTATCTATTTTTTTGGTCGAGGGTTGTTTCGCCATTGACATGGCTGCGTGCAATTCCTTGCGTTTGACCCAAAAGTGTTGTGATAGTAACAGAACCGGTCGTTCTGTATCCTGCCTTGGCGTGCATATAGGTTTGCTGGAGTGGAATGTGCTTCTTGGTGAAAGTGAATGGGTCTCCTTCCCGTTTGCCAATTCGTTTGTGGACGTCTTTCGTTGAAGTCTCTACTTCCGAAGGAGACTCTGTTGTGTGTAGTCCTATTCTGATTGTGATGTTCCTTATCACGTCCAAGTGAAGACACCACACGATTTACGCTGTTTGACAATTGCTGTATTCGTTGTTCTAATAGTTTGTTGATTATTGCTTGCTGATTTGAGTTGCTGCTAGAACTGCTGGAACTTGTAGATCCAGTTGTGAGTAGTACAGCGTCAGCTTTTTTCGCTAACGTATCTAAGCTATCAGATAAGTTGCTGGCTAAGATCCTTCTTACTTCTACCGGCATCTTTTCCATCCATAACTTTTTCATAATGTCCTTTGTGGTTTTATTTGTAGGCCCTCTCTCTTCTGGCTCCAAACACTCACGCATTTGACGTAGCAAAAGACTGGGCTCCATGTCCCCTAACGAACCAAAACTGAAGAGCTTGTCCAATCTGTTTGATTGTGAGGCCTAAATTCGTTAATTAGAGCTTCCTTAAGAGTCTTGTATGGAGTGACTGGGTCGGGATAAAAATTGTCTGACTAATCCTACGTAGATGTTGAGCATCTATACTGGAAATCATACAATCGTACCTTTCTTGTTCTTCTGAAATTCCATATTGATGGAAGATGGCTTCTACGACTTGAAGCCATAGAAGGACATCCTGATCCCAAAAGGATGGAAGACTAGTCGTTGGCTTCGGACTGTTATGGGGTGTACGATATGATTCTCCCTGGGTTAAAGTGGAGTCCATGTGACCAGGCCCGGATTTAGGGGGGGGGCAGAGGGGGCAGTTGCCCCGGGCCCCCCGACTTTTGAAGGGCCCCCCTATGTGGAAAAAATGTGATTTTGTGTTATGTTTTTCCTTTTGGCCTTTAAAGTTTCTGCAAAATGCTGTGCAGTACTGGACTGATGCTACTGTAAACGTAGAGATGGTTTTTCGCGCCGTAGGCGCGAAAAATTTTTTTGCAAGGGGGCCCCCCGATCTAAAAGTGCCCCGGGCCCCCCATCAGCTAAATCCGGCCCTGCATGTGACGTGCTAGTGGTTGAGGATATCCAAGAAAAGAAAGCGGTTGGAGGTTTGACTGGTCAGATAAGCCTAACTCTGTAGTTTGGAACCTGACTGAAAGAGTTAATATGGGCCTACCGCTGTTATAGCCTATAGTAAGTTATAGATTCTGCAAGAAAATTTGAATCTGTACTGAACAGATTAGTTTCGGGTGTTGTCACACTAAGTGATGTCGAGCTTGGTCCTGGCTGCTGATCATGATCATTGCTGGTTATGTTCCCGGAAGATGATACTGGGTTGTCTTGAGTGTCGTCTTCTACTCTTCATGGATAAAGTTTTCATGGCTCGACATAGTGTGAGACTGAGAAGTTAAGATAGCAGAAGTTGAATAACTTGGGTTTTGTTGAAAGATTTGAGGAGAGTGGGTTTGTTGAACCGTAAAGCGCTTCTTTATCTTATTTAGTGAGGAGAATAATGGAACATTCATTTGATAATACAATTAACAGCAATTTATTTTATTTTTATAGTTAAAATACTTTTTCGATGTATTTGGTAGAAGAATGTTGTAGAAATGGTTAATAATTATTTATCATCAGAGTTGATTTTGATGTATAAAGTCAGCGTTTTTGTTTTAAACCTACTTTATTGCTGTACCTAGCTCAAAGAAAAAGCACTAGTAAATTTTAGATAATTTCACTAAAGCTCAGCTAAAGTTGAGAGGTGGCTATACTCTAATTGTGCTGAAGCACTTAATTCTGATTTAGTTAACAACATTCTCATTTAAGTTTTGACTGCGAAAATCTCAACATGGTTAAAACATAAATTTCATAGTTGGTATCTAGGATTAAACATGCTATCGTTTCGATCACTAGTGACTTGCAGGGTTCTATTGATTTAAGTGTTGGTATGATGACAAGTCGCAATTTTCAACGATGGTTTTTGTTTTGTCTACGTTACGTTTTACATGGTAGCGTGTTTTGAGATGGAAGAATAGTAAAGCAATTCTTTTAATGGAAGGAAAGAAAAACAGATGAACAGCCGCATTGGTAGTACTGTACGTCATTAAAAGCGAAATTATAAAGTAAAATAAACGGCCCAGACGTGTGATAGAGTTGATAAGTTATGATCACGATAAATAACATAGGGTGACAATTTATCTCGTGAAGCCTGTCGACAAAGCCCTTCCTGTCTGCTAAGCTGGTTGCAGCTCGGTTGACGGATGTGTAGCTAATAAAATGTAGATAGGCTACTTGTTTATGACGAAAAGCGTATAGCTTGAGCAAGAAAAGGTCAATATCGATCAGTCACTTAGTTCATCACAAAACTTAGTCTAAAGGTACTAGTAGTAAGTAGTACCCCATCTCGGACCCCATACACCATGCCGTGACGTCACAAAAGAAACAAACCAAAAACCACTCATGCATGACAATGAATTGTTGTTTGTTTCTATGATGATGCTAAAATGTTGACGTCACAACCACTCATGCATGACAATGAATTGTTGTTTGTTTCTATGATGATGCTAAGGTGTTGACGTCACAAAAGGTGTTGAAGCGGAACAGTCCCACTTTTTGTGTAAATTTACCCGCCAAAATTCAAATGTATAAAGAATAAACAAAGAAATTAAAATTCAAATGTATAAAAAATAAACAAAGAAATGTGAGTATGATTCAAGCTCCAGGGTTGCCATATGTATGGTAAATAAATCTCCAGGGTTGCCAGATAACTTTTTGTGTATATTTACCCGCCAAAAAAAATTCAAATGTATAAAGAATAAACAAAGAAATGTGAGTTCTGCAGGGTTGCCAGATGTATAGTAAATAAATCTCCAGGGTTGCCAGATGTATGGTAAACATGTTCCACATGAGTGTTCAAGTGTGACAAGAACCACTCATGTGTGACAATGAATTGTTGTTTGTTTCCTGCAGGGTTGCCAGATGTATGATAAATAAATCTCCAGGGTTGCCAGATCACTTTTTGTATAAATTTACCCGCCAAAACTAAAATTCAAATGTATAAAACATAAACAAAGAAATGTGAATTCTGCAGGGTTGCCAGATGTATAGTAAATAAATCTCCAGGGTTGCCAGATGTATGGTAAACATATTCCATACGAGTGTTCAAGTGTGACAAGAATCACTCATGTGTGACAATGAATTGTTGTTTGTTTTTATGATGACGCTCCAGGGTTGCCAGATGTATGGTAAACATGTTCCACATGAGTGTTCAAGTGTGACAAGAACCACTCATGTGTGACAATGAATTGTTGTTTGCTTCTATAATGACGTCAAGGTGTTCAAGCTCCAGGGTTGCCAGAAGTCCCACTTTTTGTGTAAATTCACGCGTCAAAATTCAAATGTATAAAGAATAAACAAAGAAATTAAAATTCAAATGTATAAAGAATAAACAAAGAAATTAGATTAGAACACCGGACGATCAGTCTCAACGCACACTATTTGGTGGTGTTTAAAAACCCTAGAGACAACTCTCAGATACTTCATTTGGCAAAGCTAGCTTATCCGAGGCAAACGGGTGTTCTTCAAGAAGCTTTCGCAGACGCAACATCTAAGCCTTTCGGTGATTAACTGTTGGATTTTAAACAAAGCACTCCGGAAAAATTTCGTTTGTGCACTGACATCTTTCCAGGAGAAACCAATTTTGTATACATCCCCATTCCTTGATGATGACTGCCCGTTTACAACGACACATCGACACACTCAAACTTCTTTCCAAAGCGAATCCTAATGTTGCTAAAGGGGTTATAAAGTCAGCAGATAACAAATTGATTAAGTGTGTTTGTGATTGCTGCTACAACGTGTTGAAGGGCAACGTCCCAATCTCTTCAAAGCAAAAGGCAAATCTGCTTAAATACAAGAAACCTTTGTGTGAGCTGGCCAAAAAGAAGACCAGTCTTACTAAAAAACGACAGATTATTCAACACGGAGGCTTTCTAGGAGCTCTCCTATTCGCCGTTGTTCCTGCGATCGCTGGGTTGATCGGCACTTTGGCTTCAAAATAACAAGATGAAGAGTGTCAAAAAGATGAGCCTTGTGGAACCACGCCTTCTAGAATCGATGCGAGAAAAGAACATGCAAAAACCTCCTTTGCTGAACGCGATGAGTGAGTTGGACTCCAAAATGAATGACATTCTTTCTCGTTCTGATCAGACCACGAGTGAAAAAGTGAAACTCTACGATCAAATCTTGCAGCAGTACATTGTTTATCGTGAAAAATCTGTCAACACTCCAACCAAGATTGTTCTTGAAGAGAAAGGACATTTTACTGAGGATGACATATTGGCAGGAGTTGCAAAAACCTACCTCGGAAAAAGTCGTGGTCTTGTGGACGTTATCAAAAACAATTCTTCTCTCGGTTGGAACAAATCAGGCGAACTCACGATTCATGGACAGGCGATTCCTAACTCTAATATAAAACATTTGATTTCGGCTGTCGTTCATAAATCCAAAAACTTTCAACCGACCGGTTTGAAAGAGTTTCAAGAAGAGTTGGGTGAAACTCGCGCTTTTCCTAGTCTCAAAAAGAAGATAACATGGCGCCAGCACGATTAATTTTACTTTGACGCCGGGAATCCTGGAAGCTTCGGTGGAGAGGAAAGGCTACATAGGGTGATCAAGTAACCTGTAAAATCGTGGCTCGGCTCTCAAGATGCTTACACACTCCATAAACCGATTCGCATACGCTTTCCATGTCGTCGTGTGGTGATCGGTGGCATCGCAGAACAGTTTCAAACAAATTTGATCACGACATCTACAAGGTAGAAGCGATTCTAGGGAGGAGAAAAAAGAATCGAAAGAAACAGATCCTTGTAAAGTGGCTCGGTTACCCGGACAAGTTCAATTGCTGGATTGACGAAGCGAGTGTTGTACGTTATGGCTGAGTGGAAAATGTGTGGAAAAAACGTTCCCAGAAGTGAAATAGTCTATTTTTTTCAAATGGTTGTCATTTTGATTGTGATATCGTTTAGTCTCTACAATCTGAGTTTAGAAGCGGACCCGCACAAACTTTGGATCGTGTTGCTTTCCAATTGTTTAGGTTTGGTTATGCCCCAACCCAAAATAAAATATTCAAAGAAAAATGTTTTACCTAACCCTGCCGAGTAACAGCTCCATGAAAATTTTCCTTCCAACACCTTGACGGATTATGTGGTCAGACTACCGAATGAGATCAACTTGGAAGAAGATTGGGAGGTTGGTATCGCCGAAATCCAATATCCACACTCCTGGAAGAACATCACCAATTCGATCAATCATTGGTTGCGCTATGTAGACGGTGTAATTGACACTGTCGTGGCCTTGGATTCTGGTCACTACCCTAATCCTCAAGCCATCCTTCAATACTTGGAAATGAAATTAAAGCGTACAATTGGAACGCAATTGTCATTACACTTGTATTACAATCCTTACACAAGGCTTATCAATATGTTGGTCAAAAGCGGCGCCCACATCACGATGGGTGAAGGATTTGCTGAATTGTTGGGGTTTCATAGAAAGCGTTTTAAAAGCGGTGAATATGAAGCAAGACGTCGCGTAGATACACACCAAGGTTTTTATGCCATGTACTTGTATTGCGATGTGGTAGAACCCAGGGTGGTTGGTGACACCTTAGCTCCTTTGCTGGCTATAGTTCCTGTGGAAGGAAAAGATGGCGATTACATTTACCAAAGAAGTGAGAAAGTGTATTATCACACCGTTCAACTGAAAAAACTTCGACACGGTACATATATCGCTGCGAGACGATCAGGGCAAGCCAGTTCGATTTGAGATGGGAAAAGCAGTGGTCACGCTTCACTTTCGGAAAATACGTCTTCATCAACTATAATGCCTCACAAGCCCGCGTTCTGCTGCAACGCAAGAGCCTACGAAAACTACTACGTCTCCCAGGTTGGTCACGGTACACCAGGCTTTTTTTCCGGTGCCCAATATCAAAACGGTTATGGTTTGGGGAGTATATTTTCTAGCCTTGGAAAAGCGATCATGCCTTTGATCAAGTCAGGAGCAAAGACGGTTGGAAAAGAAGTTCTCAGGTCAGGTGCACATTTTGCTTCAGATGTATTATCTGGAAAAAGTGCGAAAGAAGCGGCTTTACAAAGATCGAAGCAGGCTGGTGTCAATTTATTGAAACGTGTCGCGGCTCCGGTCCATCAAATCCCACCACACGAGACCTTTTTCTCATCTCGGCCTGTCAAAAGGCGAAAGAAAATCAACAAATCCAACAGTTTGAAAAAACGTAGACGGAAAGCAGTCGTATCAAAAGACATTTCCGATGGCTAGCTTGATTCATGAAAAGTCTTGTGAAGGGTTGAAAACCGAGCTGGATTTGTTTGCTGTTCCGCCTACCCAAACCAGTTTGGAAAGTGGACATTATGTGGAACATCGCCCGCAATCTACTCTCACCGACAGCGGTCCTGTCGAGTTTTTGATTGTCGAGGAAGGTGACTACTACATCGATTTGGCCAACACCTTACTCTACGTTCGTGCTAAAGTGGTCAAAAACGACGGCACAAATTTAGCAGCAGACGATGCCATTGCTCCGGTTTGCAATTGGTTGCACAGTCTGTGGTCACAGATCAACTTAAGCCTAAACAACACCCAGATTTCCCAATCGAATCACACGTATCCCTACAGAGCTTACTTGGAGACTCTGCTCAGTTTCGGAGGACCTGCAAAATCTTCACAGCTCTCTGCAAACTTATGGTACAAGGACTCCAAGGATAAGTTTGATACGCTCGCTGATGCAAATGTAGGCTTCAATCGACGCAAGGCGTTGACCCGAGAAAGTCGATCGGTGGACATGATCGGGAAATTGCATCTGGATATGACCTTTCAGAATCGATATTTACTCAACGGAGTCGAGATGAAGCTCAAATTGACTAAAGCCTCTGACGCGTTTTGTCTCATGGGGGAAGGAAAGGTCAAACTGCAAGAAGTGGTTTTATTTTGTAGAAAGGTCAAACCCAGTGACCCTGTAAGAATTGCCCACATCAAGGCGCTCCAGTCTGGAACAGCCAAGTATCCAATCCGCCGTGTAGAAACAAAAGCTTTTACCGTGCCAAGAGGCAATCTCACCGTCACCAAAGAAAATCTCTTTCTCGGGCAGTTACCAAGAAAAGTGGTGATCGGCATGGTGGACAATGCTTCTTTCAACGGTCTGTCGGCTAGAAATCCGTTTGATTTCAAACACAACTCTGTCAATTTTTTGGCTTTGTATTGTGATGGAAAGCAGATTCCTTCCAAACCATATCAACCTGACTTTGGAAATGGAAAGTATATACGCAGCTACCTCTCCCTATTTACAGGAACAAATCAATATTACGCGGACGAAGGCAATGATATCTCCAGAGCAGAATATCCAGGCGGATATACCCTGTTTGCATTTGATTTGACACCGGACCTTGGCTCGGGGGCGAGTCATTTCGAATTAATAAAGCATGGCAACTTGCGATTGGAAATTCACTTTGCGACAGCCTTACAGCAAACTATCAACGTCATTGTCTATGCAGAGCACGACAATCTTCTAGAAATTGATCGCAACAAAAGTGTCATATTCGACTATTCGGCATGAACTCGGACCAGATTTCAAGAATTTTATTCAACGACTCTTGTCTAAAGCGTGTTTTCAAGGGTGTGTACGCGAGAGACATGTTGCCCAAAGACGTATCTCCCCATGCTGCCCTTGTATTCAACACTGACGAAAGCGATCAACCGGGTGAACACTGGGTTGCTGTTTATTTGAATGGTCACGAGCAAGGCGAATTTTTCGATTCTTTTGGTATCCGACCCTACCAGCATGAATTTATCGATTTCATGCATCTCCACTCGATCGATTGGATTTGGAACCACACCACAATTCAAGGACCTTAGTCGCTTGTCTGTGGTCACTATTGCATGTATTTTCTATTAAAACGCTGTTGCGGTGTATCCATGAAGGCGATTGTCTCAAATTTTCATTCTGATCTCAATACAAACGATCGTGCTATTGAAGACTTTGTACGCCAGCGTTATAAAATAAACATTTAATTTGCACATTTGTTTAGTTTTTGTTTTTTATTATGTATTTGTGTCTATTACACAGTTGTTGCATTTTTACCTCAATTTCATGTTGTTTTTTGTTTTGTTTTTTTCGACATAAAATTAGAAGAAAAAAATCCTTCTTGCTTCACCTTTCAATGCACTTTTTTTTTTAATTCTACCTTTGCACTTAAAATTATATTGCTGTTTGCACATTTGTTTAGTTTTTGTTTTTTATTATGTATTTGTGTCTATTACACAGTTGTTGCATTTTTACCTCAATTTCATGTTGTTTTTTGTTTTGTTTTTTTCGACATAAAATTAGAAGAAAAAAATCCTTCTTGCTTCACCTTACAATGCACTTTTTTTTTAATTCTACCTTTGCACTTAAAATTATATTGCTGTTGTTGCCCAATAAAAAAAAATACAAGTTGTCAATTTTATTTTATTGCAAAGCGCAAAAAGCTAAAATGATGCAGGTGAAAAGGGAAATTTGTTCTATAAAAAAAAAAAAAAAATACAAGTTAGCAATTTTATTGCAAAGCGCAAAATGCTAAAATAAAGCAGGTGAAAAGAAACAAGTTTCTTTTCGAAATTTGTTCAATAAAAAAAAAAAAGAAACATCTCAATGTTGTGGCGACGTTTGCTTGGGGGGCTCATCAGAAGTGTTACACTGGTTGACCTGAGACCGCTTGAGCAGTGCGAAGAGTGCCGCAAATTGTTCACCATCGTCAAGGTTGTAGAGTCACCCTTACTTGACTGTCGTATACTGGACATAGCAGAAATTGACCATGACTGCTGTCATCAGCAACGTGTCAACTTGGTACGGACAGAAATTGATGAAGATGAGTTTGTGTAACAATGTCGCCACAACATTGAGATGTTTCTTTTTTTTTTTTTTTAAATTTCATTTCTTCGAAATGAAATTTCGAAAAGAAGCTTGTTTCTTTTCACCTGCATCATTTTAGCTTTTTGTGCTTTGCGATAAAATAAAATTACTAACTTGTATTTTTTTTTCCTTTTTTATTGAACAAATTTCGAAAAGAAACTTGTTTCTTTTCACCTGCTTCATTTTAGCATTTTGCGCTTTGCAATAAAATTGCTAACTTGTATTTTTTTTTTTTTTTTATAGAACAAATTTCCCTTTTCACCTGCATCATTTTAGCTTTTTGCGCTTTGCAATAAAATAAAATTGACAACTTGTATTTTTTTTTATTGGGCAACAACAGCAATATAATTTTAAGTGCAAAGGTAGAATTAAAAAAAAAGTGCATTGTAAGGTGAAGCAAGAAGGATTTTTTTCTTCTAATTTTATGTCGAAAAAAACAAAACAAAAAACAACATGAAATTGAGGTAAAAATGCAACAACTGTGTAATAGACACAAATACATAATAAAAAACAAAAACTAAACAAATGTGCAAACAGCAATATAATTTTAAGTGCAAAGGTAGAATTAAAAAAAAAAGTGCATTGAAAGGTGAAGCAAGAAGGATTTTTTTCTTCTAATTTTATGTCGAAAAAAACAAAACAAAAAACAACATGAAATTGAGGTAAAAATGCAACAACTGTGTAATAGACACAAATACATAATAAAAAACAAAAACTAAACAAATGTGCAAATTAAATGTTTATTTTATAACGCTGGCGTACAAAGTCTTCAATAGCACGATCGTTTGTATTGAGATCAGAATGAAAATTTGAGACAATCGCCTTCATGGATACACCGCAACAGCGTTTTAATAGAAAATACATGCAATAGTGACCACAGACAAGCGACTAAGGTCCTTGAATTGTGGTGTGGTTCCAAATCCAATCGATCGAGTGGAGATGCATGAAATCGATAAATTCACGCTGGTAGGGTCGGATACCAAAAGAATCGAAATATTCGCCTTGCTCGTGACCATTCAAATAAACACCAACCTAGTGTTCACCCGGTTGATCGCTTTTGTCAGTGTTGAATACAAGGGCAGCATGGGGAGATACGTCTTGGGGCAACATGTCTCTCGTGTACACACCCTTGAAAACACGCTTTAGACAAGAGTCGTTGAATAAAATCCTTGAAATCTGGTCCGAGTTCATGCCGAATAGTCGAATATGACACTTTTGTTGCGATCAATTTCTAGAAGATTGTCGTGCTCTGCATAGACGATGACGTTGATAGTTTGCTGTAAGGCTGTCGCAAAGTGAATTTCCAATCGCAAGTTGCCATGCTTTATTAATTCGAAATGACTCGCCCCCGAGCCAAGGTCCGGTGTCAAATCAAATGCAAACAGGGTATATCCGCCTGAATATTCTGCTCTGGAGATATCATTGCCTTCGTCCGTGCGTATATACTTTCCATTTCCAAAGTCAGGTTGATATGGTTTGGAAGGAATCTGCTTTCCATCACGATACAAAGCCAAACAATTGACAGAGTTGTGTTTGAAATCAAACGGATTTCTAGCCGACAGACCGTTGAAAGAAGCATTGTCCACCATGCCGATCACCACTTTTCTTGGTAACTGCCCGAGAAAGAGATTTTCTTTGGTGACGGTGAGGTTGCCTCTTGGCACGGTAAAAGCTTTTGTTTCTACACGGCGGATTGGATACTTGGCTGTTTCAGACTGGAGCGCCTTGATGTGGGCAATTCTTACAGGGTCACTGGGTTTGACCTTTCTACAAAATAAAACCACTTCTTGCAGTTTGACCTTTCCTTCCCCCATGAGACAAAACGCGTCAGAGGCTTTAGTCAATTTGAGCTTCATCTCGACTCCGTTGAGTAAATATCGATTCTGAAAGGTCATATCCAGATGCAATTTCCCGATCATGTCCACCGATCGACTTTCTCGGGTCAACGCCTTGCGTCGATTGAAGCCTACATTTGCATCAGCGAGCGTATCAAACTTATCCTTGGAGTCCTTGTACCATAAGTTTGCAGAGAGCTGTGAAGATTTTGCAGGTCCTCCGAAACTGAACAGAGTATCCAAGTAAGCTCTGTAGGGATACGTGTGATTCGATTGGGAAATCTGGGTGTTGTTTAGGCTTAAGTTGATCTGTGACCACAGACTGTGCAACCAATTGCAAACCGGAGCAACGGCATCGTCTGCTGCTAAATTGGTGCCGTCGTTTTTGACCACTTTAGCACGAACGTAGAGTAAGGTGTTGGCCAAATCGATGTAGTAGTCACCTTCCTCGACAATCAAAAACTCGACAGGACCGCTGTCGGTGAGAGTAGATTGCGGGCGATGTTCCACATAATGTCCACTTTCCAAACTGGTTTGGGTAGGCGGAACAGCAAACAAATCCAGCTCGGTTTTCAACCCTTCACAAGACTTTTCATGAATCAAGCTAGCCATCGGAAATGTCTTTTGATACGACTGCTTTCCGTCTACGTTTTTTCAAACTGTTGGATTTGTTGATTTTCTTTCGCCTTTTGACAGGCGGAGATGAGAAAAAGGTCTCGTGTGGTGGGATTTGATGGACCGGAGCCGCGACACGTTTCAATAAATTGACAACAGCCTGCTTCGATCTTTGTAAAGCCGCTTCTTTCGCACTTTTTCCAGATAATACATCTGAAGCAAAATGTGCACCTGACCTGAGAACTTCTTTTCCAACCGTCTTTGCTCCTGACTTGATCAAAGGCATGATCGCTTTTCCAAGGCTAGAAAATATACTCCCCAAACCATAACCGTTTTGATATTGGGCACCGGAAAAAAAGCCTGGTGTACCGTGACCAACCTGGGAGACGTAGTAGTTTTCGTAGGCTCTTGCGTTGCAGCAGAACGCGGGCTTGTGAGGCATTATAGTTGATGAAGACGTATTTTCCGAAAGTGAAGCGTGACCACTGCTTTTCCCGTCTCAAATCGAACTGGCTTGCCCTGATCGTCTCGCAGCGATATATGTACCGTGTCGAAGTTTTTCAGTTGAACGGTGTGATAATACACTTTCTCACTTCTTTGGTAAATGTAATCGCCATCTTTTCCTTCCACAGGAACTATAGCCAGCAAAGGAGCTAAGGTGTCACCAACCACCCTGGGTTCTACCACATCGCAATACAAGTACATGGCATAAAAACCTTGGTGTATATCTACGCGACGTCTTGCTTCATATTCACCGCTTTTAAAACGCTTTCTATGAAACCCCAACAATTCAGCAAATCCTTCACCCATCGTGATGTGGGCGCCGCTTTTGACCAACATATTGATAAGCCTTGTGTAAGGATTGTAATACAAGTGTAATGACAATTGCGTTCCAATTGTACGCTTTAATTTCATTTCCAAGTATTGAAGGATGGCTTGAGGATTAGGGTAGTGACCAGAATCCAAGGCCACGACAGTGTCAATTACACCGTCTACATAGCGCAACCAATGATTGACCGAATTGGTGATGTTCTTCCAGGAGTGTGGATATTGGATTTCGGCGATACCAACCTCCCAATCTCCTTCCAAGTTGATCTCATTCGGTAGTCTGACCACATAATCCGTCAAGGTGTTGGAAGGAAAATTTTCATGGAGCTGTTACTCGGCAGGGTTAGGTAAAACATTTTTCTTTGAATATTTTATTTTGGGTTGGGGCATAACCAAACCTAAACAATTGGAAAGCAACACGATCCAAAGTTTGTGCGGGTCCGCTTCTAAACTCAGATTGTAGAGACTGAACGATATCACAATCAAAATGACAACCATTTGAAAAAAATAGACTATTTCACTTCTGGGAACGTTTTTTCCACACATTTTCCACTCAGCCATAACGTACAACACTCGCTTCGTCAATCCAGCAATTGAACTTGTCCGGGTAACCGAGCCACTTTACAAGGATCTGTTTCTTTCGATTCTTTTTTCTCCTTCCTAGAATCGCTTCTACCTTGTAGATGTCGTGATCAAATCTGTTTGAAATTGTTCTGCGATGCCACCGATCACCACACGACGACATGGAAAGCGTATGCGAATCGGTTTATGGAGTGTGTAAGCATCTTGAGAGCCGAGCCACGATTTTACAGGTTTCTTGATCACCCTATGTAGCCTTTTCTCTCCACCGAAGCTTCCAGGATTCCCGGCGTCAAAGTAAAATTAATCGTGCTGGCGCCATGTTATCTTCTTTTTGAGACTAGGAAAAGCGCGAGTTTCACCCAACTCTTCTTGAAACTCTTTCAAACCGGTCGGTTGAAAGTTTTTGGATTTATGAACGACAGCCGAAATCAAATGTTTTATATTAGAGTTAGGAATCGCCTGTCCATGAATCGTGAGTTCGCCTGATTTGTTCCAACCGAGAGAAGAATTGTTTTTGATAACGTCCACAAGACCACGACTTTTTCCGAGGTAGGTTTTTGCAACTCCTGCCAATATGTCATCCTCAGTAAAATGTCCTTTCTCTTCAAGAACAATCTTGGTTGGAGTGTTGACAGATTTTTCACGATAAACAATGTACTGCTGCAAGATTTGATCGTAGAGTTTCACTTTTTCACTCGTGGTCAGATCAGAACGAGAAAGAATGTCATTCATTTTGGAGTCCAACTCACTCATCGCGTTCAGCAAAGGAGGTTTTTGCATGTTCTTTTCTCGCATCGATTCTAGAAGGCGTGGTTCCACAAGGCTCATCTTTTTGACACTCTTCATCTTGTTATTTTGAAGCCAAAGTGCCGATCAACCCAGCGATCGCAGGAACAACGGCGGATAGGAGAGCTCCCAGAAAGCCTCCGTGTTGAATAATCTGTCGTTTTTTAGTAAGACTGGTCTTCTTTTTGGCCAGCTCACGCAAAGGTTTCTTGTATTGAAGCAGATTTGCCTTTTGCTTTGAAGAGATTGGGACGTTGCCCTTCAACACGTTGTAGCAGCAATCACAAACACACTTAATCAATTCGTTATCTGCTGACTTTATAACCCCTTTAGCAACATTAGGATTCGCTTTGGAAAGAAGTTTGAGTGTGTCGATGTGTCGTTGTAAACGGGCAGTCATCATCAAGGAATGGGGATGTATACAAAATTGGTTTCTCCTGGAAAGATGTCAGTGCACAAACGAAATTTTTCCGGAGTGCTTTGTTTAAAATCCAACAGTTAATCACCGAAAGGCTTAGATGTTGCGTCTGCGAAAGCTTCTTGAAGAACACCCGTTTGCCTCGGATAAGCTAGCTTTGCCAAATGAAGTATCTGAGAGTTGTCTCTAGGGTTTTTAAACACCACCAAATAGTGTGCGTTGAGACTGATCGTCCGGTGTTCTAATCTAATTTCTTTGTTTATTCTTTATACATTTGAATTTTGACGCGTGAATTTACACAAAAAGTGGGACTTCTGGCAACCCTGGAGCTTGAACACCTTGACGTCATCATAGAAGCAAACAACAATTCATTGTCACACATGAGTGGTTCTTGTCACACTTGAACACTCATGTGGAACATGTTTACCATACATCTGGCAACCCTGGAGCGTCATCATAAAAACAAACAACAATTCATTGTCACACATGAGTGATTCTTGTCACACTTGAACACTCGTATGGAATATGTTTACCATACATCTGGCAACCCTGGAGATTTATTTACTATACATCTGGCAACCCTGCAGAATTCACATTTCTTTGTTTATTTTTTATACATTTGAATTTTAGTTTTGGCAGGTAAATTTATACAAAAAGTGATCTGGCAACCCTGGAGATTTATTTATCATACATCTGGCAACCCTGCAGGAAACAAACAACAATTCATTGTCACACATGAGTGGTTCTTGTCACACTTGAACACTCATGTGGAACATGTTTACCATACATCTGGCAACCCTGGAGATTTATTTACTATACATCTGGCAACCCTGCAGAACTCACATTTTTTTGTTTATTCTTTATACATTTAAATTTTTTTTTGTTCGGTAAATATACACAAAAAGTTATCTGGCAACCCTGGAGATTTATTTACCATACATATGGCAACCCTGGAGCTTGAATCATACTCACATTTCTTTGTTTATTCTTTATACATTTGAATTTTGGCGGGTAAATTTACACAAAAAGTGGGACTGTTCCGCTTCAACACCTTTTGTGACGTCAACACCTTAGCATCATCATAGAAACAAACAACAATTCATTGTCATGCATGAGTGGTTGTGACGTCAACACCTTAGCATCATCATAAAAACAAACAACAATTCATTGTCATGCATTAGTGGTTTTTGGTTTGTTTCTTTTGTGACGTCACAGCATGGTGTATGGGGGTCCGAGATGGGGTACTACTTACTACTGGTACTGTAGTAAAGATGTTGCTGTAAATAGACCTGTTATATTTAATAACTGTAGGTGTAGGTGGGCTCGAAGATCGAATAGTAGGTGAGCTCTTTTATCCTAATGAGAAAAGAGAACTTATAAAAAATGCTTTACTTCACGCCATTAAAAATTATGCTCGATCTACTGGAAAGCAAATGCCTAACAAATATCAAGGCCAAAACCAATATAAAACAATGATCATACCTTCTGCTGAGAAGACTTTGTCATCCCCTTACGTTTTACTCCAGTATATTGTTTTCCACTTCAGATGTAGGCCTGCTACTACCTCACAGCTTATTAGATTATTTTATTAGTAAAGCAGTTTTCCTGAAGATAGGTCAGGAACGGCAGATGGGCTATTGAGATCCTTAGAAATGAGACAGATGAAGCTGTTGGGTCTCATCATAAAATAAGCTGAACTCGAAGATTTGTCTACATAAGTGGTAAAATACTGTACTCGGAAAACGGCCAAGAGGAGAGTAAACATTTATATTTCTGCATACTTTTCGACCATATTTTAAACGTCCTGTTAAACTTTGGTAGGGCGCTCGAGATCTATTTAACCAGAACATAGGAATTGTAAGCCTACTTCGCGAGCTGTGTCAGCCATGATACCGTCCTTGCAGTGAAAGAGAGGAAAAGATTAATTACCTATGACGTGATAGTCGTTTTCCTTTTTGTCGTAAGATTAAATCCTTTGTAGATAATTAATCTATCGTTGTTGAATGTTTATTTTGAAAAAACTTTTTTTATTTTTTTTATTTTGATACAGCAGGAAATAACAGCAATAATGCGCCAATTGAGTAGTCAATAAAATCGTTCCGTTGAACATCCATTCCTATTCTATAAGCTAAGCAATACCACTACAATCAGTTATAGCTCGCTCAAAATAATTTAAAATTAAATTCGTTTTGAAGGTCCTGTCCAGAAGCGACATGCACAGAGCAAAAATCTTATCCTCACTTGGACCGCACCAAAATGTGATGCGCGTGTGTCGCCCAGAGCGCACATGTGAATCTTGTATAGTTCGATTAGCGTAATTTACTTAAGTTGACTTATTCGGGGTTTGAGTTCTTTATTCAAATTGTTCGTGAGTCCTGATTATTGCCCTGGCTTAATTTTTCTGGACAAGGCTACAACACATATTATCAGTGGCGTAGCCAAGGGGGGGGGGGAGGGGGGGTTGGGGGTTGCAACCCCCCCTCTTTGGCACGCGTGTGACGTCACGATATTGAGAATGATGCTTTCAGTCTAAAAAAAAATTGCTTAATTTTAAACAAAATTGCATTAAAAGAGCAAGTTTTGCCAATACCAAACATCTCAGCCAGGAATTAGCAACAAGAAAACATAGAGACTTAGCTTTATTTCCGAAAAATGCCGAAGAAAACATGATCTTATCCTTTTGCTATGCCACCAGACACCACTATTTTACAGGAATATTCGTAACTACATTTTTGTTAAAAATGCTCTCAGAATGCACCAAATTCAAAGTAATTTTTCAAAATTTTCTGGGGGAGGCCCCCCAGCCGTTGGGTCGTCAAAACCCCCCCTTTCAAAATTCCTGGCTACGCTACTGCATATTATATTATACATTGGTTATAATTATTTTAATACATTGAAATAGTCTGACACAAAGTAGTTAGGACCAGCCATATAAGCATGTGTCGATGCCTGCCGCGCATCTGAGCTGGTCTAGAATTTAAAGTGCCTCTGACAGGTAAATAAATTTGCTAAATTTGTCTAAGATACCAAAAAGATGACACTAACAAACTTCCCTGACCAGTAAATCGTAAAAAATATCAACAGGCTACTAAGTTACACGCTTGCAAACTTTCGTTGACATCGGCGAATCTGGCACTCATTCAATTGCGAAAATAAAAACGGCAACACCGCTGTGACGTCACAGTAAGCGGGAAGGATACATTCTTTCTCTGTGATGACTTGGTAAAGTATGGTACGGCTACTGCAAAACGTGAATGTGTGGGGCTCTGTTGGTCGAAAGCAGGGGTCGGCAAACTTTCTGTACTACTGGGCCAAATCTACAAACTTCCGGTAACGTGCGGGCCGCATAAATTTCAACCTATAAACAATCGCCACATTATCCTTAAAATCATGGCGCACCTGCAACTCCTATTCCTGTGTCTATTGCACAATGAGACGTGTTTGTTGCCGTTTCATATTTATTATCAAACACGTATTAAAACGCAATGCATGGTTTTTATTTACTTATCATTTGAACCATTAGGCATACGAAGCCAAGCAACGTTATCAAGTTTAAAATATTTAAATATTATTATATTTACAAAAAACACAAAACTACGCAACAATTAAATATCGAAAGTTTTCGACATCACAAGATGTCCTCTTCAGGAATAATATACATACAACTTAACTACATCTGAATAAAATACAATGGTTAACTAAATCTATAAACAGGAAAAGACAAAAACTGCACAGTACTTCTGACTAGCTCAAACTCAACGATATAGGCTCCACGAGAATCAAAGGTAACTGCATCAAAAAGTGTTAAACAGATCACATGATATGGTAGAAAGGCAAAGTGCGAAAAAACTAATTTTAAAATACGGAGAGCAAGAAAGACGAGCCGCAAGCATACAATTGTCTGTTCAAAAGTGGATTGTGACGTTTTATGTACAAGGCTTCCAAGATCTTAGTCTGATACTCAGACCTGCCTCTGGACATGATCTCAAATTGCTTGATAGAAACGTTGTTTTGACATTGTACATGAGAAAATGTGATCTTTAATTGCGCTTTTCTGTACAGAATTCAAATTGAGGTGTTCCCCAGCTCTAGTCGATAAATGTCTTGTTGACATACCGATGTATGTCAGGCTTGCATCACGCAAACAACTGAATTTATAAACGACATTAGAACATAGAGCAAAGGGCGTAAGCGACTTCAGCTGGAAATATCTCCCTACTTTGAACGTTCTATATACAGGGTAAATGTCACAATCAAATTTCTTTTTGACAATTTTAGCCAGATTTTTTGAAAATCTTACCGAATCTTTTCCCAAGAATAGTACATCAAAAAAGTTGCTAAAATCGTCTTCTTCGGGTTTATCTTTCGGTTTCGTATCCAAAAAAGCTTTTAATATCTTATGAAGAAAGTATGACGTGTATCCATTTAAATGTAGCATATTTTTCAACTTGTTAGTTTCATTGTGGAACAATAAGTCCGTCGAGCAAACCAAACGGGCACGAGATAAAAGACATAAGATTAATGCAGATTTCCACTTATTTGGGCAAAAAGCGTTGTAATTTAAAAGTAGGCCAGTGTTGGTGGGTTTTCTCCAGATTTGTGTGTCAAACGAGTCATAATTTATTTTTACTTCAACATCTAAAAAGGCAATAGTGTCATCAGATTTTTCAACTATAAATTTGATATTTTGATGTTGAGCATTTAAAAGGTTTAAAACCTTATCTTATCATTTATCAATGTGAAGGATGATGTTGTTTGCTTGTTTCTGTGTCATGGCCAAGGTGTTTAAATCAACTGGCAACTTTGTTGATGATATTTGCAATACGTCATTCAAATGACGATCTGACAGACGAGTGCGAAGTTTATTCTTCGCGTAATTCATTTTTCAATTTTGAGAGATTTTGTAGCGTACATAGGAGTTACCGAGTAATGTCGGGACACATGTTAAAAGGCTTTTTGTTATGATGTAAAATAAATTCATGCGTAGATAATGATGAAACTTTAGTTTATGCACTAAAAGTAAGATCGTTCGAGGGCCGCAAAAAGTTTGTCCGCGGGCCGCATTTGGCCCGCGGGCCGCAGTTTGCCGACCCCTGGTCTAAAGCATGTGCAAATTAAGAATTACCGAAATGAAAAAGTGAACTTATTATTACTACCTGGTTTCAATCAAATAGGTTGAGTTTACTTTTATCAAACAGCATCTCAATTCAATTGAAATTGCAGTTTTATAGGGCTACAATTTTCATACTTTTTTATTTGTCCTAATCTGGTTATAGCCATTTGCAGTGTAACAACAGTATCTCACAAACAGTACCTTTAATTTATGGTTGAGGCAATGCCTACAAATTGCTGTTTATGTGACATTGTCAGTGACAAAGACCGTGTGCTTTCTTTTCCCACTTTACCACAAAACAAGGTACTGAGAAGAAAATGGTCAAAGTTTTCTTCAAGTGTTCGAAAGTGGGATGGGCCATACAAAACTAGTCGTATATGTTCACTTCACTGAAGATGATTTTGTTAATACCACTCAAGTAAAAATGCCTACAGGCATGTGTTGGAGTGTATACTACAAGGTGATGCTCTCAGAAGCAACAATCGGATTGTGATGCCGTCATGCATTGTTTGGCGAATCCGAAACAATTTTCCAGATCCAGATGGCCGTTACACAGGATTTCAATGGCCAACTGAAGGCACATTATGAGAGAGAGAGAGAACTTTTATTTATTTTTGAATAGTGATGATGAATTAAATAATATGAATGATGATTCGTACGATTTCTTCATTTTTCACTTCAAGTATATTTTAGGTTTTGTAGGAACGTATCCAGTACAGTTTTATTAAACTGCGAAAAACAATAAATCTTCGAAAAAAGCAACCGCTTGTACCAACTCCGACCAAACTGTGATCCACCAATTACATCTAGGAAGCGTTTGTTTCATCCGTTGCTAACGACGTCCACTTAGGATGACGTAATACCACCAAAGTCGTCTCAGAGCAGTGAAATATGGAGTTTCGCCTGTGGTGGCGCTGCGGAGCAGTTGTTTGATTAAATTACGCCCTAACCAGTCGAGCTACGAGGTTAAGATTAAAAAGTTCGCTAAGTGTAATTCTGCGCTAGGAAATGCTTTAAAAAGTTACTATACTTGGATCCAACCTGTCAGGGGCACTTTAAGTGACTTGAAACTTTCCAATAAGAATTGAAATGTGGTTGCAGTAAATATTCGACATATTTAAACTAATCTCTCATACTCAAGGTCTCAAGGATGCAGCAGCAGAGCCAAAAGCGCTTTCGAAAAATTGGTAAAAATAGTTTGTAGTATTGAAAATTCATTTTGTTTGCATTTTTACAATTACACTAATTTTAGTAGCTGTTGAATCTCAGCAAATGTTATGTAGGCTCAATTATTGTCGTACAACAACAACAAAATTTAAAAATGTTTACCTTCTTCGTAATCCTACGTCAATCAATTTTCAATTCAGGCAGTGTATATTTTTAGGCTATCTGTTAATTTAGCAAGTCATAAGCATATTTTTGTCAGCTTGACATTGGCTTAAAGTTCAAAGTCCATTTATATTTCAGGTAAGCTCAAGGCTTTGTAAAAAGACGAAATGACCACAACAAAGTAAACAAATATTCCTTAGTCGTTGAAGGTCGAGTTAAGAGCATTAGTTTTGGTAATGTTATACAAAGTAGCTGATGTTTGTCAGTGTCATGGAAAGTAGATGATGTTCCAAAAACCAAAAGTCTCAGCACAAAATTAAGCAGTAAACTGTGCCTCCCAAATGCCAACGAAAAACTACATGCGCCCATCTACACCGGGAAAGAAAAGTGGTAAAAGAACATAATAAGCTTTTAGCATTTGTGCATTGTTATATTTAGATATTTTATCGTAAGCCTACAGTCAGTAGCGTAGCCAGGAATTTTGAAAGGGGGGGGGGGGGGGGGGGGTGACGACCCAGCGACGGGGAGTCTAGGGGACCTCCCCCAGAAAATTTTGAAAAATTACTTTTAATTTGGTGCATTCTGAGAGCAGTTTCAACAAAAATGTGGGTATGAATATTCCTGTGCAATGGTGCTGTCCGGTGGCATGGCAAAAGGATAAGATCATGTTTTCTTCGGCATTTTTTGGAAATAAAGCCAAGTCTCTATGGGATGTTTGAATGTTTGGTATTGGCAAAACTCGCTCTTTTAATGCAGTTTTGTTTAAAATTAGGAAATTTTTTTAGACTGAAAGCATCATTCTCAATGTCGTGACGTCACATGCGTGCCAAAAGGGGGCTGTAACCCCTAACCCCCCCCTCTTTGGCTACGCCACTGCGTAGGCTACAGTGCACTCGAAATGGTGCTTCTATAGCATGAAGACTACAGTACCTCTTGTTTAGACTATGCAGATTGCAGAGTGAAGTTTACACTTAGTTTCGTGTAGAAGCGAATTTTGTAATTTGTCATTTTAAAACGAAAAAAAGTGCACTGTTCTGAGGTAAAAGTATTGCTTCCATTACACAATCTTCCATGTCCATTTATATTTCAATTTTATTTCTAGACAACATTAATCTGAACTAGCCAAGAGACATGCAAACCAGTCAAGAAAAATGATTTGCAAACAATTAAGAGCATCATAGCATTATTGCACTATAAGCACCCAGTTCCTTGCCGTAATAATGCTCTAGGCCCATGGCTCGAGTTGTCATACTGCTACTGTATGTGGCAATCCGGTGAGAACATAAGTGAAAACAGGGCTGGGCCTTATGTCAAATATCTAGCAAAATAATTAATTTTTGCAAAATTATTTGTTTACAATACGTCATTTTTAGAAAGATGAGGAGGTCCCTGAAAATCTGTGGTGGGTCAACTCGTGACCAATGTGTCATAGGTTTGCCATTCCTGGGCTACGGTATTCTTGCCAAAAAAGGCAATTATAAAATTACCATAGGCCAAAGAGTTCCGGAACAGCCGCAGGATTGATGATGACTAGGGCGAATTTTAGGTAACCTAAACAACTCAAAAAGGTGACTTTAATTTTGCAAATAAGTAACCAAAAAGAACTTTATTCAACAAAAACAAAAAAAGCGAAAAAAAAGCCGTTAGCGCTAACAGAATGCATTGTTTTCATTTTTACCCACATGTCCTTTCCTGCGATTCCAGAAAAAAAAGAGATAGAAACAAACAAACATTACATGTAGTGCACCACCGCATTTCTGTAGACAAAGGTCAATCAAACACTTTAGCTGTTGCAGAGAAAACAAGTGACTAATTATAGTTAACACAATTTGTTTCATCGAAAACATTACTTAATGTTTACGTATTTTCGGGAATACAAGCGATACGAACAAGCATGGGCTTGTGCACACCTAAAATATGTACCGTACTAAAAGATGTATTTAAAAGTCTTGGCATTACATACATTGCAAATTTATCTCTCCAGTAGCAATGAAAGATAAAAAAAACAGGGGAATTAGGCAAAACAATATGCAAAAAAAGTGACCTAACAAGTGAAAAGTAACCTAAAAGCACAAACAGTGACTTTTGGTAACTTTACAACTTCTTAAATATTGACCCCACAACCATGAAATTTTGGTTCTGCATTTCTTTAGGGCAGGGGTGTGCAACGTGCAGCCGCGGGCCAAATGCGGCCCGCAAAGAAAAATTGTGCGGCCGCGAAGATGTGCCAGTTTTGAATTGTGTGCGGCCCGCGAAACGTGTTTATAATTTAATTTAGTCTAGTAGTCTACGTGCGAACAATTCATTGTAGAGTGGATTATTGTACATTTCCACCTTCTGTTATCCATTTTAGAAATCTCCCACCGGCGACGGCTAATCCGATTGTATTTAATTATTTGGAACGTCAGTAGATCAGAGGCACGGAATTGCACAGAGAATAGCTCAAACTATGAAACTGTATTCTGACGATAATTTTGTGAAGCAGTGTCTTATCGATGCCGCAGAAGAAACGTGCCCTAAAATGAAGAGTGAGTTCGAGAAAATAAGTCTGTCACGGTGGACGATAGCGAGGCGTATCGATGATCTTGCCAGTGATATTAGTGACACTCTCAGGGATAAGGTGAAGAACTTTGTTTCATGGAGTTTTGCGATCGATGAAAGTACGGACCAGAAGGACACGGCACAGTAGGCCTTATTGGCAAAAGGAGTGGACAAAGACTTGAACGAAAGGGAAGAGCTTCTGTCATTACAGTCAATGAAGGGCACGACAACTGGTGCTGACATCTTTACTGAAGTAGTTGATGCTTTTGACAAGTTTGAATTGGACTTGTCCAGCTTATGCGGAATCGCAACTGGTGGTGCTCGATCCATGCCCAGAACTGGCATCGGATTCATAGGTCTATTGAAGTCTGCCTTGAGAGAGAGTAAAATCGATGATGACAAAGCAATTTTTCATTGTAGCATTCACCAGCAAAACCTGTGCGCAAAACCCTTGAAGTTCAAACACGTCTTGAGCCCGGTTATTAAGGCAGTAATTTCATTCGAGCACGAGGGCTCAACCATCGTCAGTTTCAAAAGTTTCTGGATGATCTCAACACGACACATAAAGATCTACTTTACTTTTCCGAGGTGCGTTGGTTAAGCAAAGGCTGCATGTTGCAACGATTTTACGAACTGCGGAAAGAAGTCATCAATTTTTTGATTTTTACCAAAAACATCTCTACCAAGATGACTTTTCACATTCGAAAAAATTCATGGCTTCAAAAATGGCTCTTTTTAGCTCAACATATTTGTGCGAACAATTTTTTTCTAAAATGGGCGTCGTAAAATCGCCCTATCGATCGGTTCTGACAGACAAACACTTGGAAAATGGACTTCGAATTGCGAGCACTTCCATTAAAGTAAATTTGGAAAAAGTCGTCGGGAAAAGAAGCCAGCTTTAAATTTCTCACTGAATTCGTAGTCGGTGTGACAATACATTTGAATAGCAGTTTTCTTCAAAAATTTATGCGTCTTAACTTAATATTTCTGCAAGGAGATCACCTATAATAATGCCATAAGATCAATAACAAAAATAAACTACTTTTTTGTGCCTGCAACTACTAGAAATCATATGTTAAATAAACGTGCGGCCCGCGGTTTCACCCAGATATTTATATATGGCTCTCCTTTAATAAAGGTTGCACACCCCTGCTTTGGGAATTGGTACCAAAAAAAAGTAACTTTAGTGACAAAAAATCGCCCTAGTGATGACCAAACACCGACACGACCATGGCTGATTCTCGGTAAAAGGATACTGCAACGGTTTTACCATGATTGTTCAATGTAAGCAAACCAGCAATTTTAACGGAGAATTCAAATTTGTCAACTCGAAATTAGCCTTGAAGTACAACTTATACGAATAAATTTGTAAATCTTACCAAGGACATGAAAATAACCGATCACTAATGCTCGGGCGGTTAACTTTACGGTTAAATACGTAAGTTAACTAATTTTGGATGTATTCAATCAATAATAATTCCAAAAGATTTTCAAAGAGTTGTAGAACGGTAAGCCTCGACAAAAAAACAAACAAACAAAACTAGACAAAAACAAACAAAAATAACACCAACATAGACCTCACACACAGCGAAGAACCAAGAATTTTGGAAGCTTTTCATACAAGAAGCAGTCAATGCTTGAAATCAAGTACAATAATGAAAAAAGAAGCCTTGATTCTTAAGGCTCACATTTTTTTTATAATGAGATCTCTGCAAAAAATGCTGGAAGTATTTACATTGTGGCGAAAAGCAACAGTTTTCCGAAATAAAACATTCGAAACTGTGTTGTGCCCTATAAACTTATTCAAGTTAGCATTTTGAAATGAAGTGTTGAAAGAAAAGTAAGTGGTTGGGTTGTTATGACCGAGTGAGACAGAATGGCTGACACGTGCGGTCTCACACAACCATGACATTGACGTCTAATCATGCAGAAAAAATGCCTTGGTCTCGCTAATATAAGCCTGGACCAGACGAACAAAGCGAGTCGTGATTTGTGTTGTGTTTGCGATGAGGTAGACAGAAAACTGACGAGTTTTTTAATCTCGCTGAGGAACTGCAGGCTGTAGTAGTTACTTCAGTCAGACCAAGTCAATCTTTTTGCGTTGGTTAAAACTGTGGTTGATCGCATTATCCGAGTGATAAATTGAGCATGTAGAAAAGTTGGAGAGTGTAAGCGTAGTTAAACTCAACTGCTCTGGTCAATTATGTAAATGTTCATAGTGCTTAAAGGTGGTAGAGTTTATTTGCTTTGTAAACGAATAAGGTTTAGTTTGACTTGGCATTCGAACTTTCTTTGCCAATGCTGCAAAAATAACTGAAATTGCCTTTTAAGCAGAAGGAAAGGTGCAATTTCTATAAGTCCTAAAGACCATGGTATGCAAGTAATTTTTCTTATCTTCTGTAAAGTTATATAGATATAATCTGCCATAACAGTAGCAATTGAAGTCCCTATTACTATGCTACACGCGGTAACAAATATACAGGTTGTTGTAATCCAAATGTCCTATTATGGTACAAACAGTTGTATCTACACATCAAGGTAAGACTATAGAGTTTTCACTATTATCTGAAGGTTTCCATTGCATCGCGAGTGGTAATAATGTAAGAATTGTTGCACCATATTAGGATAGTAAACGTTCAGAGATGCTTAAAGTCGTTGCACTTCCTTTACTGTACAATTACATTCATCACGCCATCAATATATAAACTGACTTTCTTTCTATAGCTCCATTCAGATAAATTCCAAACTCCATTTCAAATATACTCGCGTTTTTAGGTAAAGCTTTCAGCATAACTGGTAGTGGCTAGTGGTATGCCATTATGCACAAACATACTAGCTACATTATTTCGACTTTTTCTGCTTAACCGATGCTTTCTCTTGGAATAAACAAATCGCTCTGTTGACCAATGTTGTGCTGTAACAAGAACAAGCACTGCAGTTACTGCTTGCAAGCTCTGTTGCAAATCAATTGTGTATTCTGAAGTTTTACAAACATGTCTGCAACTTAAGCAAAGTAACGTTTTATTTTTCAGATTTTCAGGGTGCACTTTTTTGCTTTAACAAGAAAAGATAGTGCTTCTGGCGTTGGTTTGTTTTTTTGCGGCGTTGATAGATTGCTGCTGAGAGATTATTCCAATATTTATCGACATTGAAGAACAAATTCAGAGAAAAACTTTGAATCGTCTGATGCTCATGTGAAATCGGCTTAAAGTTATTTTGGACAGTTACGTAGCCATCAGGAGTTAAAGTTGAAATTTAAACTTCACTCCCTGAAATGAAGCAGATGTTTTTTATTTTAATTTCTTACATTTTGGGTGAGTCATGTTGCAGCGAAATTAAAAATTCAATTTTTTTTTTCTGTCAATTTTAATCAGAATAGAATTTTTTTTTATTTTGACAGTTTTATTGATGCTATTTTTTTCATTTAAATTCTAAATTTAAATACTTTTTATCGCAATTTAGTTAGATACAAATTCATTGCAATAAGCCGCACAAGCAGGCCACCTTCACACTTGCTCAAGTTTGTACCGTGTTCTGCAATACTTCCACTTTCATAACATTCACATTGTGATATCGCATGTTCAGCAAGACGAAAATCTTGATAAAAATGTAGAAATGCCAATGTATAACAAGATTTGACTTTTTCTTGTTTTAAAATTTATATAGCATAGATCTACATGTGATTGCAGCCTTGATATTTTTGTCCCTTACTGAGCATTGAGCAACCTCCGCAATCATGATTAATTCACGTTACTCTTTATACGAAAGCCATACCTTGACGTGGGCGGAAATAAAAGTAGCCTAATATAGCTTGCCCACGCAATGTTTGCACTAGAGCTAAAAGATATGGCTAGTTCATTGTCAATTCACCAACAAAATTTTTGCTTGATAACCTGATAAACAGCTTCATCAATCGTAGTTTGCTTTTTACTTGGTAGGTTACTAACCCTAACTAAAGCAAGAAAACGTGGTTGGGCAAACGACTATTTTTATGAATCAAAATACAAAAGTTTGGTGATCTCATCTTCGAAAAGTTTGATACATTTGACGTTTTGGTGGTACAGCCTTATATCGACATAAGCATTTTGACAATGAGTTTCCAAAAAATGATTGCTACTGATGCTGTTTTCATGTAACAAAGTTCTACAGCAATTTGTCTTAAACTCTGTACTTAAAATTATTGATACATGCTAATTTTTAAACGTTGCTATTTTGTTGCAATTTACAATTCAGGTTTCTACTCGGCTGTGAATGGCCAGCAATGCGGCCGTTATAGTTGCCATGGTGATGTGGGAAATTTAGCAGCCGGTCGAGTCATAACTTCCTCAAGCACTTGTGGCCAAGTCGAAGGTGAATTCTTCTGTGACCCTGGATCTGCATCGTGCTCTTCGCCGGTGTGCAGACGCTGCAAAGCCGGTCGACAGGGCCATGCACACCCGAGCTTTCACATGATCGATTCGCCCTTCTTTCATCCTCGGACCTGGTGGCAATCTGCAGGCGAAGATGACGAAGTTACACTGACTTTCAATTTGGAAACAACCTTTTACTTTACTCACTTGATAATGCTATTTCGCAGTCCAAGGCCAGGAGCCATGACCATTGAAAGATCAATAGATTTTGGACAAACATGGACGGTGTGTATCAAAGTTTTTGCCTAACCAATCATTCGGTACCGTACCTTGCTCAACTTCATGTGAATTCAAAATTATTCTTACAATCACAGTAAAAGTGTAACAATCAGCCAACTGATGATGTATTTAAGCTTTATTTTGCAAGCTGAAGTGCTGTCGCAAAACATTGTGAAATATTTATGGGCAGATTTACCAAAGATATTCAAGGAATTGCACTTCGACGTTTGGGATGGATGATGATGAAGATGTGGAAGGTGGGAAATGCACTTCTCGTTACTCTGACGCTGTTCCGTGTCATAAAGGAGAGGTTAGTTATCAACGGTTTATCATAAGTGACAAGTGTAACTTTTATCATACAGTGTTAAAAGTCAAGATGAGCTTTTTCGATAAGGATTTTTAAGCATACTTTTCATGTCACTAATTAAGCTCTTCCAGAGAGAAGAAATAGTATCTTTTTTGTTGGGTAAATTAACATTTTTGTTGCTTTTAAGTACAGTAATATTTCACGGCAAGGTTAGGCAAACGGTAAATATCTCAATTTTGATCCCTTGCAGCTTCTGGTGACGTATCTGCCTCCTAAAAGCAGCTGTCAAAACAGTAGTCGGTGGTTTCAAATCAACCTAAATAGGAGAATGGAAGTGTACTTGTCCATACACTTCCTGCTCGTAAATAATCTTGCATTTTTCGATCTTCGGTGTGAACAAGAGCTTTTACACATTTGTAAATTGTTGACGTAATAAAAGGCTGCTCAAGTATTGGGATTGAGGTATTGTCGCTTCGTTCGTAGTAGGCCATCATCAAAAGTAGCATCGTTTTTTTGTTTTCGCAACGTATATTGAATGAAACCGTTGACCAGACGTTCAATCTCATTGTTGAACGTATTTTGGGTGAAGCTTAAAAAAATCACTGCAAAAATATCAAAATAAATTTGACTGAACGTTTGTTTTGTGATCTTGATACCTTGTTGGGTTATATCAAAAACTTGTAAAAAATGACACTGAGCCATGTTCTTGCTTGGCACTCAGCAAAGGAATATATTCAGATGAATAATGAACAAGGCTGCGCCTCTATGCAGCTGCATCAATACTATCTGCTTCGTAAAGCGCTGAGAGCAACCCGTATTTGTGCGAGACACAGCGTTATGTAAAAATGCATATTATTATTACCGTACGTATCTTTAGTAGCCTACATGTGCCGTTCGTTGGTTCAAAATTTTGTTCTGCCTGGTAGACCATTGCAAAAGTATTGTCACTGACTGAAGAATGATATTGATAGCCGGTAGCGTTGACAGGGGGTCCAGGAGGTACTTTTGGACCCTGACCCGGGATGATTTTAGGGGCCAGTAACCTTTCTAAGGGGCTCAGGAACTTGAAAAAACCACAGCATCATTTTTAAATATAGAGCGTTTCTCTTAGCAGTGTCTTGACTTGGTGCCCAAGAACTTCTTTGGTACCGGGCCCAAAGGCCTGCTGATGGGCAGGTACCGTAGTTACTTTTATTTTCTTTGTCGCCATAGACTTGTTTTGTTACATCTAGAACAGGGGTTCCCAACCTTTTTTACACCGTGGCCCCCTTTGAAAATTTAGAAAAATCAATGGCCCCCTTACTTTTTTCAACCTTTTGAAAAAATTAAGAAACATCATTTTAATTAAAAAACTTGTTTATACACTGTATTAACCATATATTATTATTTTTGAAACAACTGGAAATTAAAGACCATTTCATGAAGATTTGGGCAAAATAGAGTAGTATTTTTATTAAATTTTAATTTATTTCTTTTGTTATACTGTATAGTGTTGGAGTGGACTTAGAGATGATGAATTAAAAAAATTATTATTTTTTAATTGTTTCCATGGCCCCCTTGAAAAAGGCTCATGGCCCACTAGGGGGCCATGGCCCCCAGTTTGGGAACCCCTGATCTAGAAAATCCCATAGTTGTGATTGACACAGGGCTACGTCAAATAAAATTAACCACTTTTTGGATGAAACTTGAAAAGACTATTTTCTGTTCCCCGTGTGCTGACTCTCATGCACTGACAATCTGTGTGGTTTCTGCATTCATGTTTTGGCTGGAAAACTACAAATGGTTTAATTGTTTTATTGAAGGTCACATTTCAATTAAGTGAAATTCTGCATTTCATATTAGTTAATTATCATTTGGAATAATAGTCGTTACAATATGGCCAAGTAGCCAATGGGTCAAACCTCAGAGTAATTGTGTTGATTCTGTGTCATGTCAATGAGATGGTCAGTGTCATTCTGATCAAACACAAAATTTTAAGCAGGAGAAGTGACCACTGACCAAGGCTAAAATAGATAAAATCTAATTAAGTTTTAGATTGAGATACCATCAACAGTACATGATTTAGAGCCTACATGTTCATAGGGATGGGCTAGGTTTAATATTGTTGACGTAAGATACTTTCATGAAGACAATGAGTAAAATCAGCAATATAAAGAATAAACCTGCCAATTCAAAGACTTTAAGTGGGTGGATGTGTTAGTACCGTTGGTACGTAATCCAAAATAGTTATTACACGTTGGCCACTACACCTGTCAATCTTGATGATGTTATTTGTCGGTTAAAACTGATAGCGCAACACTCGCAGACCATAGGCCCATCTCCAAATCGAACTGCAGTTCGTTGTTGAGAATAGGTTTAAAGCTTTTAGTTCTCTTATTTATTTCTTTTCTCCACCATGTTTCCCTAATGCCTTTGATCTTGTTCTCTCTGTATCCACGTGAGAAAATGTTCCTAAGAATAGTAGTCCATTGATTACGATTCGGTAAGCATTGTCTGGCACACCTTAAAACTGTTCTTCGCCTGCAGCCCTAAACCCCCCAGCTCAGGCCATGATGATACTGAATCATATAGACTAGGACTAGGCTACAATGCTAAACGATAGTGATTAATATCAGGAGTTATAGAAACTCGCCTTCGGCAAATGCATCGTATGGTGTCCCAGCTGTTTCAATACGAGTATTGATGAAAGCAAACAGCTTTGCAATTAATTTTGAATCCAAGTAAAAAAAAATATTGCAAGGCTTTTTACATAATCGCACTTGCTTCTGTGATTTAATACCGACGTAGCGTTTGTTCAACATTGACCTTTTTCATTGGGTTAAGTAAGTTTACTTTGGGATATGGTACCCGGTACCCTAAACCATGCAAAAACATTAGGCTAGAAAGAAAATAAATTAACCGTTTAGTGGGCCATGTGCATTCATGTAGTCGGCCTACGTTAAAATTGTGCGATTAGGAGATAAGAACCGCGGTTATCAAACCAAGCCGCAATGCAAACAAACATTTAATTGACCGTTATGTCCAGGAGAACAGAGAGCTTGTAAATTTGAGAAGTTGAAGACGCATTTAAAAGACAGAACAACAATTTTGGAAAGTTTAACGTATAAGCTTGTGAACATTATCATAACGTTTAGCCTATACCCGGCAACTCGATAATTTTCAGTGAGAAGTGCATTTATTTATGTTTTAAGTACAGTGTATATCACAATTGTAGCCTAACACTATTGTATGAGTATAAATAGTGGAAAATATTATTATAGTGCGACAATTTAAAAACTTCATGTTTGAGTAAAGTTATTTTAGCATTATGTTTTGTTGCAATGTTTATAGTCATCAAATATAAACTTCTTTTGACGTCGTGTACGAGGTTATGACGTCACAAAGACAAACTGGCAAACCCTTATCTCAATCTAAATGTTAGCTATGATTTTGTTCACGCCACTGTATGATCCCTTGATTTTTACACGAGATGCTTCAGTGATTTTTTCATATTTTAAGCAGAGAACCAAGTTTCAATGAGTTACCGTTGGTTTATTTAAACACAGGTTATATACCGAGTCCTCAATCCTTCTACTCTTATTGATGATCCATACAGTGATCAAGCTCGTCATCTTCTCAAGATCACCAACCTCCGAATCCGGATGTGGGACCCTCAACTATGTCCTTCATGCTCAAACGCTAACATCACAGATTCTCGCGCTAAGTCTCCAGTTTTCGGTTCTCAAGGACAAAATAAAGAAGAAAAGATTGAGAAAGATCATTCATCCCGATTTTTCACTAAATTTGCTATCTATGATTTAATCATTCGTGGAACATGCTTCTGCAACGGCCACGCGGACACATGTGTTCCCATCCATAAAGACATGGAGGAGCCTAGCGATCAAGAGCAAAACGTGGTAAGCTTGTTCAATTTTCCGTTTAAATGAATTGTTGTTGATTGTACTTTTTGAAATGAACCGATGCTCTTCAGTCAAGAAAATTTGTTGATGAAGTTTGAACTTTTGTTAAAGTTTTATAGTCTAAGACAGATTAAAAACAAAATTGAGTTCATACTTTAGCACATATAATATTTATTGCTTTACATAAATAAACAACTTTCTAACTCAGTAAATATGCTCGATGTTTGCTTTAGGGTTAATCTGGTTTTAAATGAAACCGCAACTCGGTCACGCCAATAGAGTTGTAGTCATGGGCGCCGATCGCTCTCTAAGATTGGTGGGGACATTTACTAGGAAAGAAAGAGCAGACGAGCGAAGCGAGCTGAAAGATTGGGGTCTGTTCAACAAACAAACAAATAGGCCTACAGTAGATAGGCTACAAGTCTAATGCGATGTATTTTAATTGTCAGTGTCAGCATTGGACAGCAGAAGTCCAAACACTGCAACTCGGCAACGAGTCTCCGGCGAATTAAAAACGAAGTCCTTGGTTGATCCTTGGCTTGTAATGAAGGTTGATCGAATTCAAAACTTTATTGTGCACATAGCAGACCATTGCATGATTTGGCCGTTTCTGTGTCATGGTAGATCGTAACAAAGTTTTGATACGTCGCAAAGTTGAAAATGAGCGTTCAGCTGAACACGAGCGGGCTGGTGATATGAGCAAAAGTTCCACTTGCGGAAACATTTGCCCAACAGCGGATGGTATCTTCTTGAATATCATTCGAAAATCTTGTGCAAGGGACTCTGTGTCAAAGAACTGAAGATAATCGTCTCCCAAATGTGATTGTAGCTTTCCACTAAAGAGTGATTCTTGTAGAATTTTGTAGTGCTCAAGATCGGTCGACTTGAAATAGTCAGTGAGATTTTGCTGCGAGCTGTCAATGACTGCAAAATACTCTGACCGATCGATCTTGAAGTTTAGGAGGTTGACCAATGACCATGGCCAATGTCCATACTGAAGACGATTTGGAACGTGACAAGTCTTTTAAAAATTGGGTAGGGTAAGAGTTTTTTCAATTGAAAAAAAGCTGCCTGCCAGCCTTCCAACTGCTGATTTTCCTACATACAATTTTTTGCCAAACCGGTAAAGACATTTCAGCAGCTCTTAACCTCAATGTAATAATAACTGAAAAAATAGCTTTTTTCTTATACAAAAGTAACACAAGCTACACTTACTGCACTACATGCTTGTACGACTCTTTCAAAGTAATTCTAAAACTCTGCACTGTGTGGCCCTGCCGTAACCAAATTAAATACAATTTGCGAGTTACACCAGGGTTTCTCTGCCTAAGAAAACATTTCTACTACGGTTGGGGCTTCCTCGCATAAAACAAAAATGTTGTCCCCTCCTTTCAATATATTTTAAACGTTTGACTGGTAAAATTGTGACATTCGGGTAATATTTTCCCTTTTACGTTACAAAAATAATGTAAAAAGATGATGGGGACATGTAACAAGATGGTGGGGACATGTAAAAAGATGGTGGGGACATGTCCCCACTGTCCTATAGGGATCGGCGCCCGTGGTTGTAGTCATCGTCATGGAAATATGACACTTCTAGGCAACAAGAACAACACGCCGCAAGTCTTGCTTTCATTAGCTTGGCTGTGCACATTCAGCGTGTGAGATACTCATTAGTCAAACACATTCAAGCGTGGACAACTTGATTTTGACAACAAGTAGTTTTTTCTAAAAGTGTTTTGTTATGGCCTAAAAGGTTTTTAAAGATCTTCAGAAAGAGGAAACAAGCACAAAAGTGACAGATAGTTTCAATTCAGTAAGTTTGGTTGTTTCGACATCAAGTATCGTCTAAAAGTGATGAAGTCTCTGACTTTGTCAACCGGGCGATGGTCATGTGGCTGCTTTCGCTCGATTTTTTTTGCTTCATGTCACATGTTGCTAACCTTGACGTCATGTCACTCTTTAAGGTCATCGCGTCATTTCGTTTGTGCAGAACCCGTTTGTAGCGGTAAACAAGAACAGCAACAATGTTTGCCCGCTAAAAGCTGCTTTTTGCTGGTGGCTTTAGCGAAGTCTGTCTGTGTGTTAATTTTTACCAGTTATAAGAAAAGCACATTGAACAATTAAACAACGTCTTTGTCGAGAAGTGTTGACACTTACATCCAAGACAGCAATCTATAGACGTTGAATTAATGCAAAAATGACGGATATTGCTGTCTGGGATTTTGACGATACAATATCAAGTTTATTAGTTTTATCTAAAGCTTTCTTAGGCACATTTTGTTAACTTAAAAAAGAAAACGCAAATCTATTTGAGAGGAAAGCATTTTTTTAAACGTCATAAAAAATGTAGAAAGTTTTTTTCTACAACTTTTCCAGCACATCTTTTTTGAAGGAGTTAAAATACAAATTAACGCTTGTCAATAAATTATACAAAAAATAGCTCATTTAATCGTTGCACTTTATATTTTGCTGAAAATACATTTTGCATTTTTTAACGTATTGCTTCAGTTTCAACACATCTGGTGTTTTTGTTTGTTTGGTGTCTGTTTTTGTCAATGTGTTATCGAACTTTAAGTTAGCAATTTGTCAACTTTGTTGTGACCTTTAGTTTCTGATAAGAACATTTGAGCCAGGCCCTTTTGTGTTTATGACGCAAACCAGATTGAGAAAAGAATGGAATCTTGTACACAATTTGTTATGAGCTGTTACCAAAATTGGTCTACTCTTTGCGTCAACAAGTGCTCAACCTTTTTTAAGTTGCGTACTTTCTGACGCAAAAAAGGCTTTTCTAAGATTGATAAGAATTGTGTTTTCAGTTCATGTGTAATCTTTTGAACAGTGGCTGAATTGTCAGAGCAAGCTCGTGTCGACAAACAGCATTACAAATTATTATAAATTCACCTGCTGCCGCATGGCGATGTGCCGTTTGTAAAACTTTATGTTGCTACTAGGGATTGTAGATCATAGAGATGCGAAACGCTTTTGACTTATCCGCAACACTAGAAGGGTTACGTTTTTTTGTAATTTGCAAAATATTTTACTTTTTATGGGTTATATAAGAAGAGTGAAGTTGGTTTTAAAGTAATTTAAGGTTTTTAGTTGAAAGCAAGCCAGCAGTAAAGCGTAAAAAAATGTCAAATTGGCAATTGACCCTTCTAATGTTGAAGGAACAACGGAGTTGCGCGTCCCGTAATGTACCGTCCCTAGTTGCTACGTCCGTTTTTTGAACAAATGTTTTTTTAAAGATATTTTTGGTTCCAATACGTAAACAGCACCTGCTGTTGCCACTGCTCTTAATTTTGAAGCAACCTACGCCACGTCTTCGCAAATCCGTTTGCTGCGTCACTGAATCACTTGATTTGTTTTTGTATTTAACTCATTTCTGAGTTAACATTGAAATATTCCGATTCATTCCAGTTTAATCCTCTCTCACAGTTGGACTTCTTTGCATTTTGAATAGCAAATTGCTAGTGTCAGGATAATCTGGTACCCTGTCACAGTTTGGCATTAAGCCATGAGTCAACTTTACAAGATACCGCTGTAGCCTATTTACCAAGTCTGCAAATCTCACAGTAAGCTTTGAATAGGGGTGTAATGAAAAGGTTTAAGACCTTTCTTTGTGCCACTGCCTTGCAAATAATCTTTTCATCAACACGATAAGAAATTATGGCTACCTTGTATTTTCACGATGTTGTTTGACCTGCATTGTAGGATTTAAAAACTAAAACGTGAAGAAATTGGCGTCATCTGGTTTTTGTGGTCTACAAATAAAAGTTTTAAATTGCTAATTTTTGATAAACAAACCTTAATCTATCAACAATTATAAACAACGCACGCCCAAATAAATTGTCTTCTTGGTGACTATCAAACCAAAGTCACTTATTATGCAAAAAAAGTGTTTTTCTTGTTTTATCAGTTTTGTAATCGTAGTAAGCTTTTCATCTACCTTTGCATTTTAAGTAACCTGCAACAGTAAATAATTGTGGTTATTAATTGTTAATCGTTGCTAACTTGCAAAAATAATGAAAAAAAATCGCTGGCGTTTACCAATATACATTAGAGTAACTGTAGCTATGTGAGTCGTTCTAAGCAGTTTAAATGTCCAAATTATACAAGATTTTCTCTAGTTGTTATTAAACAGTTTGTAGCAAGCTTATGTGATGCTCATTATTTCACCTTTTCTTTGTATACAAAACATGGCAGACTTTCTCGACGTCGCTTCTAACATTTAATCCTGTAAACAAATTATACCATCAGTTGCTGCAACATCAGCGGCAAATAGTTTTCCATTAATCCAATGTTACAGATAGAAAGTTGAAATTACGTATGAAACAACTAAACCAGTGAAGTCACTTTCTATTTTTGACCACCACAATTGTTTTATTGACACTCCTTTAGATATTTGCATCAATTATATTAAAATGATTTGGCTTAATCAGAAAATAAAGTATCGCTTTGTTGCTGTGGTAAATTATTACAACCTCCATTGGTGATTGTTTGCCACCAGAGGACGTTTAAGGGTCCCTCAAAAGTACAAAGGAGTGTTCAGGAAAACGATATGAAGTATAAAATGGTAGAAATTAAAAATTTATGCATAAAACGTTTTTCCCAGCATGGTTTATCTACATTATCTATAACGTCGATTTAGGTGTAAATTTAAGCATGTTTAATATAACATATGTTAACGTGTAAACCAAGTATTGAAGCTGAATCAAAAACTCGAAACTCCTTGCAACGTTTGAAGTTGTTTTAGTGATTTTTTAAAACTATTAATTAAAAATGTTTAATTTTCTTTTTAAGAGTTAATTCTGCGATCAAACCTGATCTCTGCATGGTGAATTTTTGTTCTGGTCGAAACTAATGTTTCAATACACACAATTCGCAATTTCACAATGCAGAATATACTGTAGTATCGCTTTCAATATACAGCTTTTTATTGTAGAAAATTTAGGTGTTATTGAAATATTTGTAAACCTTTACACCCGATATCTCAAAAAGGAACTTTTTTACTTTCTAGTCGTCAACATTGTCCTTTTCGTAGGCTGTAACCAATCGGTCAATTATCACTCAGTCAATTTTCTGCAGTATATTGTGATAATATTGTTTTGAAAGCAGCATCATGTTTTTAACTGCATCTCTACTTTTAAAAAAATGCCATTGCTTTACATAAGCGGCAATGACATTTAAAACTTCAAAAATGTTTAGTAAAAGTTTCGAAATTAACTTAAAAAAGAACAAGTTGACTACTTTAAAAGAAATATATTTTTGGGCCAGTTTAGTATTTTTTACTGGTTTCAGCACCCTTGTTTAGTGTATTATTGTCCAGTCTATCATGTCCTTTGAAGACGTTGAATAATAATTCAAACAATGTAATAAGTTGTCGAACATTTAAATGCTTTCAGGTGCATGGAAAATGCATTTGCGAGCATAACACCGCAGGAGACCATTGCCAACGCTGCTTACCTTTGTACAGCGACGCACCTTGGAAACCAGGAAATGGAGATACGGGTGCCGCTAATCCTTGCAAACGTGAGTTTGCCGAAATATGAAAATGGAAAAAGTGGCTGCAAGTTGTTGCTTGACTTTAATGTTTCATTCGGACTTGTAGCTGAAAAGTTGTTATTTTTACTTTTTGGTATTTGATTGTGATTAGGAGTTTTTTGTATCACTATCAGGGCTCACTTATACTGTAAGTATAAGTATAGAAATCTAAAATAATGTGCCCTAAATCCAACTTTAAGAAATACGTTCAACTTCATTTTTTCTATAAAAATGATTGGTTGGTTGGTTGCAATCTAGTAAAATAAATTTTATAATATGTTAACAATTTTGCACCCTCCATTTGTAGTTAACCTGGTTTCTAAACCCTTTGAGGGGAAAAGTAAACGGGTTGCAAACAAAAGTGTTAAAATTTATTTGTTTCTATCAGGTTGCACTTGCCATGGTCATGCAGTCCGATGTAGTTTTGACTCAGTGATCTACAAATCGACAGGCAACAGGAGTGGAGGTGTATGCGAATGCATGCACAACACATTTGGAAGGCACTGCGAACAATGCAAGCCTGGTTATTTTAGAAGAGTTGATTCAGATCTTTCTGATCCCGATGTGTGCCAAGGTTTGTGCAGATTTCGCTCTTGACCAGAGGTGGAATAGTTTCTTTGTAGTACCGTACGTTGACATAAACGAAAATGAATAATGTTAAAAAATTAGGTTACAATGAATAAAAATGTTGACCAGGCGACTTTATGTGAAAATTCCTTGTTCTCTTTAAAAAAACAAAATCAGGATTAGATGCTTAGTGAGTAGTTTCATTTTGTATTTACTCCTTTATTTTGTTATCTTCAATCTGCAATCTAAGGTGAGAACTGCTTTCCATCTAGCGGCACTTTGTGAACGGAATAATAATTGACTGACAACACTTCATCAACAAGCGGAAAATTCACTCTGTCAATCTCGGTGACTGGGCTTGCGTCAGTGGTTTGAAGCCTCTACAAGTAGCCTACGCGAAACTGTTAGGATTAAGCTCTCAAAGAAGCTTTCCTTGTTCGAGGATAAATATTCCCACAACACAATCAAGCAATCAGTCTATCAATCAATTTATTTTACGTGTTTAACTCCTCTCAGTATCGTTCATGCATAATTTTGGGTTTTTACAGAATTTTTGAACAAACTTAGTAACAAGCAGGCGAGAATTAATACTTGACTATGGCTACATGTTATGTTTTTGTCGGCGAGCTTGTTTTTGTTAGTTTCAACCAGACAGTAAGTTGAAAGTAGTGCGAGCTTAGATTATTACAGTACTGTATAACTTTATAAACAACTGATTTTGTTTAGATTAGCAGTGATTGTATGGTTTCTATGTTTTGAAATTTCGGTGTTGCCTTGTTTGATTTTCTAAATATCTTATAGAATGTCTTTGTCATCCCGTCGGTACTTTGCAATTGGAAAATAAAGGTAGTTTTGGAGTGAATGTAAGCTGTGATGCAATTTCGGGACAATGCAGATGCAAACCAGGAGTAGGAGGAAGGAGATGTGATCGATGTATAAAAGGGTATTGGGGTTTCAGCGAAGAAGGTTGCATGGAATGTCTTTGTGGTCAATGCGAACAGGTTTGTTCAAGTCAGAATAACCTACATTGTGGGAGATAAATTGCAATCTCGTGGACCTGAGAAACAACAAAAGTAAGAATAACTCTAATTCAGAAAATCAGTCTTTTATACCTTGTTCAATATCCACAAACGTTAAATAGCACATTCATTAGGATAACACCACTACTAAAGCAGTATGCAAAAGGTCCATAAATTGTTCAGACATTACTTTTACCCGTTCTCACATTAAGTTTATGTTATAACTGAATGTTTTATGGTTTTAATAAATAAGCTCTGTAGAACAATTTTGACACGCTTAATCCATTTATAGCTGTAGTAGCTGTCAACTAAACAACAACTTGTCGTGCAACGTTATTTTGACGTTGTATGTATAAATAGTAAATTTTAATTTGATGACTGGTCAGACAAAAGATTAATTGTAGTTTAGTCTCAGTCTATGTACTTCCTCTTCTTGTTTACATTTTGACTCGAATGGTTTTACATGTGTGCACTTTGATTATAAAGTTTATGCAGTCTAATAATTGTTCGTTTGCGCCGAACTATGAGCTTCTACAAACTATTTATAACTTTTTTGCTTTTTTTAAACAGAAGTCTGGCGTTTGTTTGCCGGATTATGGCGACGAAACCATTTCGTTTGTCGATTTTGACGCAGAGGATTCCCCACCTGGTTATGACCTCACGAATTCCTGGATGGAGAGTGAAAGTGAAGATTTTTTACGACCTTTTGTCACTGCTACGGACGAACGGTAAGGAATGCCAAGCTTAAGCCCAGTTGAGCTTAAGTTCAGGTTGATAGCTGCAGTTTCCAAATAACTGTTTTTAGAGGGTTTACATGCTACAGTGAATATCTGTGTTTTTTTTATGGCGATGTAAGATACCTTGAATAAGGCGCATGCTTGATAAATACTTTGAAATGTTATAAATCACGATTTTTGTTTAAGGAACCCATATTAAAATTGTGGGGGCATTTTTATATTTAGCACGTATAGTAGGCCTATAGGCAGCGTTCGATAGTACGTTTGTTGCATAAATTAGTGGTGCGATACTGCTCAGCTTCGTAAGCGAAACACTGGTGCCTATGGCTGTCAATTCTTTGTTTTTGTCGGCTGCCAAAAAAACAAAAGTATTCTTGTTTGCAGAATAGGATTTCCACAACCGATTCGCAGATTTCCGGACGAAGGACGCGACATGCTTCCAGCATATCCCGCTGAACCGTTTGTTATTTCCCAGTCTTCTGATGGTTCACTCAATGCAGAGGATTCCTGGAAAGTAGCAGCATCGTGGCGACCAACAAGTGTGTAAAAATTTTCTCAAAAGTGTTCATGAAACGTTCTATTTTTTGTACCAGAAAGCTGAACATGTTATCAATGGGCATGTCGTAAACTTGTTTTTGTCATGTTACTACATGTACAATAAAAATTTTTCATTGACAGTGGAACTGCTGTGCATCTGTTTATTTTTGCATCATCTTTCCAGTATTTGTATACTGTAATTGCATAATTCCTATAATTCCTGTATTTGTATAATTGCACATACCCTCATTCCTATTACAGCATGCAATACAAGAACATAATAGGAACCAATTTTAACGTCTTTAACATCCTTTGGTCAGGCACCAAACATAAGCCTAGGAGAACTAGCGATGAAGACACCCACCATCAATAGACCATTGAATTGTGGCGTTTTTCACGCTCAGCAAGACTTTAAAAAGTTGAGTAATTCCATGCCTTGATGGCTGCTTGCAAAATACAACGTACGTCTCTACCACACAATTTGCTTTTAGGCTTGTGCAAATGTAAGGAAAAAACTCTCGGAGATCATCTATACTTTTGCACCATGGGCTACGATTATGGTATGTAACTATTCTTAAATATTATTTTCCTTTTCTCTATTTAGACTGAATTATACTTATATCAGCAAATATTGTGAATACTGAATACTTCAAATAAAGAAAACAACAAGTGTTGTCTCAACAAAGTTTTGAAACTCTTATTTTATTTCTCGGTCATTGATTGGAAAATAGTAAGCGCGCAACCGATTGAAGTTTAAGCGCGCAACCGATTGAAGTTTCAGATATTTCTCGAGGGTGATTAGAACAAGTCTGGGTTAATTTTTGAGACTGTTTCACCTAGTTATAAATTTTGCCATTGCATCTTCTTTTCACTTATGAGCTGTGCTGTGCTAAAGTAATCCGACAAGCATTGCTACATTAAAAGCAATAGAAGGGCGCAGCATTTGTAACTGTCTGTTGTCAGCTTAACAAGTAGTTTCTTTTTGCTGGTGTGGTTTTGTTTCGTAACTTAAAACTGCGAGCGCATATCGATTGAATTCGCAAAGGTGTGACATAGTTGCGGTCACGCAATATCGCATTGAGCTCATTATTAAATTCTTCATCAGAAATAACGTTATTAACGCAAGGTTTTTGTTGTATATCATTGTCATTTAACGTAAAAGTGACAAAAAACATTCAAGCTGAAATTTCTGGCTTTCCTTCAAGTGACACAAAGAAAGATGTGTTTCTGTAGCACCCGAGCGTGTTTGTTTGCCAACAATCTGTCTCGGCTCAGAGGTCGTCAGATTATCGATTTCGTGACATTTGATGGCGATAATGTATTGCCCGTGACACCGAAAAAAACTTGGATTTTAATACATTTTATCTATAGCATCTGATATCGTTAGAATGCAGTGTTTCGCGTGTAGGTGTATTGTGTGTATTAAACTTGCGTGTCAGAAAGTAACCCGAATACTGAAAAGTTTAGGTGTTCATCAGGACAATTATCGTTTCTAGCACTAGTTGCAACGTTCATCTGATGAAAGTGAAAGTAAAAGCAACAACAAACAAGTTGATTTATTGCTTCACAGACGTTTCGTGCACCATGACAATGCGCATCCTCAAAGCGAATAACATACAAAAATCCTCAGAGCGAATAACAATAAAATACAAAATTATATGTTGCTAGGTCCCATTGAAACAAATTGCTGTAGAAACGTCCCACCTCAGCGCGGAGGCGGTTGAGATTCAAAAGAGCCGCGTTGTTGAAAACAAAATGCTCCATTGTTCAATAAAAACTGTCGCGTCAGCACAAATGAAATTCCAGAAAATTTTCACATAACAGCAACTTCTGTGGAACACAGCCCACGCAAATAGTTCTGTAAACACACACTAAGAATAAAGGTTTTTTTTGTGTTAGCTTTGACCTGATTCAAAATTATTGATTGCAAATGTATTTTATTGTTGTTTTGTAGTAGGCTACAAAACATGTGTAACTTTTGTATCTGTAATTCATCTAGCAAAATGTGTTTTTTTACATTTATTTAACGTCTGCAGACGTTCTAAATATAAAAACAAAACTTAATAAAAAGACGCATTTCACTAGGTAGGGATGGTGTAAACAACTTTGACTTACTTCATAAAAAATATTTTTCTGAGTCCTTTTAAAAAGCATCGAATAATAATGCGTGAGGCGTAGGCGATCGAGAGCATACATAGCTGGAATGGCAATAGCAAGTTGTACAATACTGAAAATCACAATTAGGAACATATTATATTCTTTTATTTTTTCGTCATTAACGCTTCCGGAACGAAAAAGGTACCACTAACTACAGTAGTGGATATAGGCCGACCAGCACGTTAATGAATACGTAGCAAAACCTTGAAAGGTTTAAAACGTGCCTGAATAGTAGATAATGTACTAGGCTATACGTCTATAGTTAGCACAGCTACAAAACCCATTCCTTTATTATTGGAGTATTATTTTCATCGCAGCTCTGAAGCTTCGTGTGAAGGAAGCTGTAGATCTTGGCACTCATGCTACTCTTCTGGTCTCTGTCCGTCGTATCATCAAGCAAGGCAAAGTGAAGATTTATAAAGGGAAAATGGTGATGTACCCGGAGTCATGGACCGTCCTGGGCTGCACTTGCCCTGTGTTGATGCCAGGCACGGAGTTGTTATATTTGATTTGTAATCAGGCAGCACAATCTTGCCACTTCCGTTTGTTTGTTTTGCACTGTTTGAACGCAAATTCACAGAACATTTTGTCCACACATAGTTAATAGGAAAACTGCAGCAGATATGCGTCTTTAGTCTTTTTCCAGGCACACTGGTTTCATTAAAGAGAGATTTAAAAACTTTATACCCTAAGAGCAGGGCATACGTGACGGAGAAATTGCATTTGACGTATATTGGCCGTTAAAAATATTGCACCTGGAAAAAACAATATGGCCAGAAAACTCTTTTTAACCCAGACAGAAAATCATTCGTTTTTTACATTAATTCAACGTCAGCGAACGTTGAACCAACGTAAAAAACAGTTGGTTGTTGTCTAGGAATCAAGCGTGTTTTTCAGCTACATAAACCCCAAGTTTAGCCACTGAGTAAATGTTTTTTCTAAATGTGATCTAAGGGAAATATTGGAGATATATTGAGGAATCTGCTTCAGGTAAAGAATTATTACAAAAAAATTTTGGAAGCCCGAAAACAAATTTCATATTTGCGAACTTCACTGATCAAACAAAAGTTTCTTTGGAATACAATCCGACGAGGAGTAAGGAACACTTTAAAAAAATCAACAAACCTTGGAATTCTAGAAACTTCATTCCTGTGGGGCTAATTAAATAAATGCCTACTTGTCAACATATTGTATTGACATATGAGCATCATGAATCTTAGCATATAATTTATTTGTCCTTGAGGTTTTCAAAAAGAGCTTACTTTCACATTAAAATTACTTTCTTATTACGGTATCCAATAGTTTTTGCTTGTTTGTAGAAAAGCTAGTTCTTTGCTTTGGTTAGGCTACACGTCTACAGGCTGAAACTAAAAGTTAACTTTGAATTGATGTAACCAAAATTATTTTTTTAGCAATTACTTTATTGAACGAACTATTGTACTGGCATTCCAACATGTCAATTTGGAGTAAACAAAGAGACTTCTTAACAAGCTTTATTGAATTCACCAATGCAGACAAATTTATAACTATCGCTTTTCTTTTGTTCCGGTTTTCAAATCAAAAAATATTCAGATATTTACAAAATGGCTTGAAATTTTGTGTAAATTCATTTTCAATTCTTGCCCGTTTATCCATTTGACCTTTAAGACGACGTTGACTGCGGATCAATGCTTCACGGCAAGTCGAAAGCCCATTAAGAATCAGAGCTAGTGGTTGCTATTAACGACGGTGGTTGTTTTTTAGGACGCGACTATCTAGTCATGGGACACGAAGATGTTGCCAACGGTCGTTTGATGATCAATGTTGAAAGTGTAGTGCGCGACTGGTGGTTTGAAGGCAAAAGCATGTCGCGTTCGGTCAAGAAGTATTTTCGGAAGAAATGCGGCTATTGAACTACTCGTACAGTACAAGTGTACAGATGATGCTTTTCAATTCCGCTGTTATCTTCGTTGCTCAAACATTGCCAGCTGTCACTGTGATGTAATGCAAAACTGAAAAATGCTCTTGGAAATTTTTAATGTAGACGTTTAGTTTCAGCAGAAAACGTCTTTTCAATACTATCAGAGACACCAATGCTTTTGATAGACCAGTTTTTGAACGAATTGATTATCTCTTTTAAAAATAGCGAAAACATACTTGAAAATTTGTTTATCAACAAATATGTCGCATTTCGTCAATGGCTTCAATAAGCAAGTGTTGCATTGAAGTTACATTGTGTAACTTAATGTCAAACCAAAGTAGTAAGAGGTTATAAAGAAAAAAGATATCAGCTTTTGTCTTCAATTGCTGAAGTCAAGTGTTGAGGGCATGTTACATTCCGGCACCTTGCTAACAAAATCCGTGTTTTTTTATTGGTTCAACGTCTACCGATGTTGAAACCATGTGAAAAGGACAAACTTTGCGGACTGAGCGTTTATTACTATTGCCATGAAAGACACTGCCACGACCTTTCGTTTCAAGTATTAATTCCTTCTTGACAGCTGTTACGCTACCAGAAACCAGGGCTCAAAGGTGATCTCCATAAAAGTGACAGGTAAAGCTAAAATATTCTTAAACCAATTAAATATTATTGCCTCTGCATGTCGTTTTCGCTGCTCTTCGCTTTTAGCTACGTGCACGCTTTGTGTCATTTGCCCCCTTGTCCAGGTCATCCATTATTTGACAGATCAAGAGGAGGCTTTTGGAAGTTTACGAGACGTTTGATCGATGTAACATTTTAAAAGTTTTTTTCCCCCGCTAACCAAGTTTGAATGAATTCAAAATTTTGAAAAGTCCTTGCCTGGCCGAATGCGCAGGATGTTTCTGAACTTTACACCAACAGGCAGATGTATTGAAAAAATTGAATCTTTTACATTTTATTGAGCTGAGGAGTAATTATAAAACCTTACGTGGTCAATATCGATTTTTATGATCTATGACACAAAATGTTTATACAATATACAGGACAGTGAAAAAATAATACTCTAGAAGTTGATCGCTAAACAACCATAGGACACCCTCTCATGTGTTGTCGCTCTTGTTCAAAGTTTGGCCAAATGCTTAGCCATGAACATGCAATAGTCTAACATCCTTATTTGGGAACGAGTATTTAGCGAGTTATGTTTTTAGCGAGTTGGTATGTGGCCATTTTTCGGGCAGTTACTGTCAATTTGTAAGGAGAAACAACAACCGTCCACGTTTCTGTTCCTTCAAAGTGTAATATTTTCTACAACTTGAGTTTGCTCTTATGTGGTGTTGATGAGTGATGTAGCGTTTTTTGTTTTTGCTTTCAAAAATCCCCATCAGTTCCGTATGTCAACGTAGAGGGTATGTGTTGTGTTTTTACGTTTCATTTTCTTTGGGTTTTTTTATGTCGTTTTAAGTTCGTCATCATGAAAGTTTTCTGGATCAACTTTTGATGCGTTATTATGTTCTTATGTCTTATTCACCTTCAAAGTCTAAGAACGAATTTGTTGCTAATTTCACGTTGTGTCATTGTTGCTATTATTTATGTTTAATCAGTTGCTTTTATTGTTGTTACCCAGACAGCAAAATCCATCATTTTTACATTCTTACGTCTACAGACGTTGAATCAATGTAAAAATGATGGATTTTGTTGTTTGGGATAGTTCCTCTCGGGTTTAAACAATCCAATGCAACGCAGCGCATACTTTAAACAAACGCAACCAACAAATCTTAATTCTTTTTGTCACGTTAATTCAACGTTAGCAGACGTTGAATCGGCATAAAAAGAACGATTTTGCCAGTTGAGAAAGCTTTCTTACATTTTGTAATAAAAAAATCTTTTCATGCGCTCACTTTTATTGCTTTCATAAACCAAACGAAAAATCGTGTTACAGTTACGCAAAACAATTATCCCACATATTGTTTCAATGGGATTACAAAACAATTTACGACAGGGAAGACAGAATTGTGCAAGCCCACATCTCGGAACGTTATTTTAGGAAATTGTACTAATGATAAAAATCATGGCTGTGTAAAAATAAACGACAAACTTGCAAGACTCATGATTTCAAAAATATCAACTGAAACACTTTATTAGGCAAAAGTTAACTTTGGACTTTTCAAACTTTACAATTTCATGCAAACAACGAGTTGCAACTATTTGCTCCAAACAAACGTTAAAATGTTAATTTATCAGATTTTTGTAGTTAGAGTTGCAAAATTTTCGCGTAACTAGTAGTGTCTGGAAAACGTACAAAACAATGAGACCTGATTTCAAAGGACTTGTTTTTCCAAAATTCACAAAAACTAATTTCAGCTTTAAAACAAATATAAAGTAACCTGATCACAAATGAAGTACGACAACATCATCCTGTGGATTTTTGATCGTTTCTTGTTCATTTTCGTTTTTTGAATTCAAATCAAAGGTTTATGGTTGGCAGAAATCTGATCAAACTTTTAGTTATGAAAGAAAATTTCCCTAAAAGTCACTAATGCAAATCTATTTGTTGCAAACAAAATGGTCTAAGTGTAATTGACCTTTTACTATTTCAAACCAGAGCAATTGATTTAAACATTTCAAGGCCTCCTTCAGTCAGTTGAAGTTGTGCTCAGAGAATATCAGATGTAGACCATGCATGCCGTAAAAGCACCACTTGCATGCAAACTACCTTTAAAAGTGCGCATTACTTTGGTAACTTTAATTGTAACGTACAGTAACATTTATTCAGCATGCATATAAGCAAGCTAAACACAACAAGCCTATTTTAACGTTTAACAAAAAAATTATTTCTAAAGGTAAATGTAAAAGCAAGTAGGGTCCCTGATGCACTTGGAAGTCCAGCAGCTTAATGTTAGCCAAACCTTACCCAGACAGCAAAATCCGCCATTGTTACATTGATTTAACGTCCGCAAGCGTGAGTCAATGTAAAAATAGCAGATTTTGCTACGCGGGAAACCACAATACAGTAGGCCACACGTTAGTCTTTGCACACAAATACTAGTTAAGCATCTGAAACGAGAATTGTTTGCTTGTTTCCACATAACTTTTCAATGTTATTTTCCATCAATAAACATTCATTGAAATGCATATATCGTTTTATTCTTAGGGTAAATTCCATCAATGCTTTGACTTTGAGATACACAAATAAAACACTACGCTTAAGACTACCATGACATTGAAATTATTCCAAATGGTAATTTTCTTACAAATAACAAGCTCAGTGACCCAGAATCTTTTGTGCAGACTCGTGCGAATATCTTTAGTCATTTGCGTGGAGGGAAAGCCAAAATGTGGTTACACAGACAACAAATGCAAATGCTCAAAGGCAAATGGATGCTTTCCTTTTGCCTAGGTATGTTCGTACATAAGCGTCTTAGCAGTTAGCACATACACACTTGGTGCAATTTTAAGTAGCCTATTGCACCGGACGGGTTTGTAATCATATAGCCGTGTGTTCAATTCTAATCAGAGTATTCCACTCTAAAATTCCAATCTTTTTCCTTGCCGTCCATACCCTGTGACTTCCACGCCTGAGCTTGTTAACGTTCGAAGAACTCAGCATAGTCATGGGAGTTCTGATTTTCAGGCTTATCAAGTTGTGGCTTATCAAACCAGTCGTTGGGTTCCTTGCGAAGGTGATATTCTGCAAGTTGTAACACATAGGCTATATGTCTATCACATAAATATGTATTCAGTTCTGTCAATGAATGTATAAGTAAATCATTACAAAATACAATATGTTTCAAAAGTTGAACGAGCAAAGAAAGCAAATATTACAGCAGGAACTTGTATAAAAAATTAAGAGATTAAAATACATATAATATACACATCGAAAACTACGCTCTTTGTTTATAAAAAGCTACATTAAACCTTAATTATCCCCAAAAAATTTCATTGTAACTATGATTTCAGTTTGGGATAACGATGTGAGTTGTAAAGCATTTTGGTTAAACTGTCGGACAAATTTTTGCACCGGAGACAGGGCCCGAAGATGATAGGCGAAGATGATACTGTTCAGCTTTACCACGAAACCATGTGTTCAGTTTATTATTGGCTACATTTTGGGTTAGGATTCATTCTTATTATTTACATTAACTAAGCGTTCCGAGCTGGCTGGTTTCAAATCCAAATTAAATGAGTAAATAAATAGGCCTGCTGGATTTATGAAGTTCGAAACTATGCGTGAAATCAAATTTTCTGGTAAATAGTTTTGTGAGTTCGTTGTGAACTTCTTTTGATGCAGAGTTGCAGACTATCGATTTCTCAAAGTGAAGCAAAAAAACTGGCAGCAGACGGCTATTCACAAATGGTAACTTACTAGTAAGTAAATATACGAAATAAATCATAACTTATAAGCAATACTTTAAGATATATTGATTGAGCAGGGCTTAGCCTACCTTCTGTGTCAGATACAACTATTCTTACTCCATCATTCTGCTTTAATTCGTTCCTCGACAATTCATTTTCTCTGAGTTTGCTCTCACACGCCATCTTGTGGTTACTACATCTTTTCTTTGACTTTTTCTTTCTGTCACCAGCGGTGCTGTTTATTGAAAAGTTGCAGTCTTCCATAGCTTCAGTTTCTATCGGATTCTTCGAATAGCAAAGTTCGTCTTGAGGTACGCTTTGATTAGTTCGCAAGCCAGTCTTTCTAGCTTCAGTTGCAACTGCAAAGCACACATGTTACAGAGCAGTTAGGCTCCTTTTTGAGGTAACGAAGAATGAAATAGTGAATTCATTTAGTTATGCATTTCAAAATTTGGGCTGAAACGATTGACTAAACTTAGTGATACAAGGGAACTGTGGTGGTTAATAAGTATCAAACAAACCTTTCAATATAACTTTATTTATTTTTATTCTTGACGCAATGGTTTGAACTGGATAGCTAAACTACCACACTATAAAAACTAGCAAGCAAAATAAAGGTTTCAATTAAGGTTCGTCGCACTAGCTCTTCGTGAACCAGGCATAATAACACAAAGTCACTTGAAATTAAATATTTTTCGATTTATTGTCTTGATGTACTTTTTATCACTTCAAAGCAGGATGCAAATGTCTTCCATTAAAGTTAGATTTATAATAGCCTGGAAACGGTTTTACCTAACTCATGCTTAGGCTAAGTCACAATATTACATACACTCTTTGCTGATTTTGATTTGCCTGTAAATATTGCGGACGTTGATATCACGATCCTTGATGTACAGCATCGATTTTTCGGAAGGGCAGTTTTTCCCATCAATTCCAAACATGTTTTCGTTCAGCGTAGATTTAAGTCTTAAGCCATTTTCAAACTCCGTTAATCGGTTCGAATTGTCGAAAGTATTCCCGTGATCAAGTGGATTATTTTGCATCCTAACCCATGGAATCGATATATCTTCAGGATCTTGCATGGCGTAGTGTGCATGGTAGACTCGGTCATCTGAAGGTGGGTATCGATCTTTAGAAGGATCGTCATTTCGACGATTTCTTTGTTGGTGACGCCGACTCAGAGATTGAGAATGACAGCGGTTGTGTGTGGTCGGATGACCAGGGTTGGAATATCCCTGTCTTAAGTAATAGTCTTGATGGATCGATTCTCTGCTGGCGGACTCGTTCTGAATATGCTTGCGTGCATCTCTCCGGTATTCATGCTCATTAGAACGAGAAGACGATCCGTATTTCCTTGCCCTAGGGTTGTTTTGCATCGGCATTGACTCGTATTTTGGCAACATGTTTTCCTGCGCTTCAGAGAATCTTTTTCTGTTCTTGCCTCGAGGAGAGCTCTCTTCACAATTTGACGCATATTCGAATGCATCGGCATCCAAGAATTCGCGCCGGCCTTTGAAACTGTCCTTGTCCTTTTCGCTAATGATTTGAGCTACATCATTCACAACCACATAATCTTCGCGCTGTTGTTGAGCTTTGGAATAGTTCCTTTGACCATGACCGCTTTGAGCATGCGAATACGTGACTACGTCATTGTTGTCTCTGCTGCTGTCAAGCGGCTTGTCAATGTAGTGACTTGCGAGCAAACTTCGATTTGTGTTTCTTGGAGGTTCCAGGTTAAGATCAGTATTGGAGAAGCGAAACTTACTACAATCGTTTTGCCTTAAAAACATTAAAACAGAATGAATAGACGGAAATCTTAACGTGTTACTCAGAAAAAATTTTTGTTTCCACACAATCTAAAATTGACATAGACGTACACAGGTTTTAATGGGTAACACTTCGTTTGCTATTAATTATTTTACAAAAGTACTCTGAAAAATAAATTTGCCTTTTCAAACATTTTTTTCTTACATTGTTTTGTCGTTCCCCCAAATCATACTAGTAGGAATCGATTGAAAAGCGTTGCCTCCAGTCAATGACGACACTGAGTTTGTCTTACTGACACGTCCTAGTTCCAAATACTGCAAACAAATAAGCGTATTACAAGTTCGAACTACTTGACACACAACGAAGTTGTTCAGATTTTAGCGGTTGTTTATTCTAATTTGGTAAAAGATGGAAATGATACATCATTTCTATCATGTGCCATCTCCAAGGCGAAGATTAGCTGTTAATGTGTTTCCACAAGTTGCTTTCTTCTGCTATTATCTTTGCTTTTCCGATACCCGGCGAGCCAGCACGTTATTGTACCATATTTCTTCAAATTTGTCTTTTTCTCTCGCATTACCCTCCTTCCATATATTTTAACAACCAATTGATGTAGTAGGCTCGCCGAACCTCTCAAAGTAAAGTCCAAATCCTCATGAAGTTAATCTCCAATCGGAGCTTCACACTCTGCTGTACACCCGTGATGAAAAGAATAGCTGATGATTCTTTCTTGCCATCTATTGATAGAATCTGGACTAAAACTGAACATTTTCTGTGAACTGACTTAAAGTGCCTCTGACAGGAAAATAAATTTGCTAAATTTACCTAAGATACCAAAGAGATGACACTAACAAACTTCCCTGACCAGCAAATCGTAAAAAATATCAACAGGCTACTAAGTTACACGCTTGCAAACTTTCGTTCACTTTCGGCAAATCTGGCACTCATTCAATTGCGAAAACAAAAACGGCAACCCCGCTGTGACGTCACCATGGGTGGGAAGGATACATTCATTCTCTGTGGTCAGGTGGTAAGGTATGGTACGACTGCTCTAAAACGTCAATGTGTGGGGCTCTATTGGTCTAAAGCATGTGCAAAATGAGAATTACCGAAATGAAACAGTCAACTTATTATTACTATCAGGTTTAGATCAAATAGATTGAGTTTATTTTTATCAAACAGCATCTCAATTCAATTGAAATTGCAGTTTTTCTAAACTCTTGTAGGGCTACAATTTGGATAATTTTTTATTTGTCCTAATCTGGCTATAGCCATTTGCAGTGTTACAGGAGTATCTCACAGGTAAGGTAGGCCTAATGCCTGGAAATTGCTGTTTATGTGACAGAGTCAGTGACAAAGACGTGTGCTATATTTTCATGCTTTCAAACAAAACAAAGTGCTGAGAAGAAAATGGTCAAAGTTTTCTTCAAGTGTTCGAAAGTGGGATGGACCATACAAAACTAGTCGTATATGTTCTCTTCACTTCACTGGAGATGATTTTGTTAACACCACCAACCCGATTTGGATCTTCTCAGCAATGAGTGGCGTGCTGGGAACTGTAGGTGGTGCGTTTGCCACAAATGCCAGTCTATGTCCCAGCCCAATGAATGTGTATGTTGCCATGAAGTGCCATAGACGAAAGAACTTTTGAAGAAAGACGCATCTAGCAGTGTTACCAATTTTGAGGCACACTTAAATCACGCAGTTCTGAGGACTTTTTTTATGAGGAGCAGGAAGAACTCGAGAAAAAGCAATAAACCGAAAGGAGAAAACGGAGACCTATCAAAAGAGTAAGGATGCTACATTAGGCTAAAAATACCCTAAACGCTAAAAAATGCACACTAAACGAAGTGATTTTATTTCTTTGCAGGCAGTATCGGTAATTAGACGCTTACAGGCATGTATTGGAGTGGATACTACAAGGTGGTGCTCTGGGAAGCCACAATCGGATTGTGCTGCCGTCATGCATTGTTTGGCGAATCCGAAACAATTTTCAAGTCCAGATGGCCGTTACACCGGATTTCAATGGCCCCCTGAAGGCACATTATGAGAGAGAGAACTTTTATTTATTGATGAATAGTGGTGAATGATGATGAATTAAATATGAATGATTCGTACGATTTCTTCATTTTTCACTTCAAGTATATTTTAGGTTTTGTAGGAACGTATCCAGTACAGTTTTATTAAACTGCAAAAAACAATAAATCTTTAAAAAAAGCAAACCGCTTGTACCAACTCCGACCATACTGTGATCCACCAATTACATCTAGAAAGCATTTGTTTCATCCGTCGCTAACGACGCCCACCCAGAATGACGTAATACCACCAAAGTCGTCCCAGAGCAGTGAAAAGTTCGCTAAGCATAATTTTGCGCTAGAAAATGCTTAGAAAAGATACTATACTTGGGTCCAACCTGTCAGGGGCACTTTAAAGCAAACATTAAAATACATGATAGCATGGACGCTGAAACAGTGCAGCAAGGGCCACTGTAAGGTGCCTTATTCTGAGTAACACACCAAATTTAACAACTCGGCTCAGTTTTTTCACTGTCTTTCTCACCCTCTTTCACGCAGTTGGTAGTGGTGCTACGGAACAAGATTAAAAATAATATATAAAGTGCAAATCGCAAACGAAGAAATTAGGAACAGAATTGGAGTGCAAGACAGAAAGACAAATAATTTGGTATAATAAAAAGTAAATTTTGCGAGACAGATTCAGAAAGAATCAACGGGCTGATTACATCGAATCATCATTTAATGTACAGTGGAAAGGAGAAAAACTTTGGGAAATGATGTGGATCAATAGGCTGACGGGTCGAGTATCGGAGAAACAAAGATAAGAGGGTGGAGGATTTCGATTTGCGGAAACAATTGGCAACCCACCTTTGCTTCGTAAATAGCACATGGTAATGACGATGATAAACAGAATGTTCAAATAAAACTTATTTTCTTTAAACGACCGGGAAACGAAGCGTGAGCTCATTAACACTGATGGAAAAACCCTGCCCTGCCTCAAACCATAAATATCTAGGGCTAGTCTCTCCTGGACAGGTCACTCAGTTATCATCAACATTTGGAGTCACTACGCAAAAAGATCTCAACACGCACATGTTTGATAAGGCGTCAAGCCGGCTCAGGCTGGGGAGCCGGAGTTGACACTCTGCGCATTGCCACCATTAGGCTAGTTCACGCTCCAGCAGAATACTATGCACTTGTCTGGAGCCGCAGTGCCCACTGCCATCAAAACGACACTGCCATAAACGACGCCTTGTGTATCGTGACAGGATGCCTGCAACCTACACCATCGGACAATCTCCCTGTCCTTGTAGGCATCCAACCAGCTGAGCTTCGTCGCAAAGCCTGTCTCTTTCTATAGCTACGCTAGGAACCGCAACCACTTGCTCCACTCAAGTCTCTAAGAGTTTGTGAGAGAGTTACTCGGCGACTGAAATTGAGACACCCATTTGTAAGTGCTGCACAACTCCTGATGAAAACCGCTGAAGACCAATCCATCAGTGCGGCTACTTGGGCGTACCACCAATGGAGCTCAGAGGGGAAGAACTCATTAAGACTCCAAAGTTTCATTTCTGACACCGGCCCCCACCCAACCGGAATGCATTTGCTAAGGAAGGCCTGGGTGCGGCTCAACCGCCTGCGTACTGACGTCGGACTATTCCGCTCCAATATGCACAAATGAGGGAGGGTTCCATCTGTGATCTGTGAGTGTGGCAAAGAGCAAACCCCAGACCACATCATCTGTAACTGCACCATCTACCATGCACCAAATGGTGTGCGTGGTCTGCGTGAACTGGATAACAAATCAATACAATCACTGCTCGAAACCTTCCCAAACATCTAGACCGCGTCGTTGCCACTGCCCAAGGGTGGTAAAAGGCAGAGTCCCTCGACTCCTGGAGTGGCAAAGAAGGTTCAAACGAAGAAAGCTGACCAACGAACAAGAAACTCACGCGTAATTTCATATCCAGTTCTTTTTCTTCTTGATCAAGATCTTCCATGGTCTGTCTTAGTTGATTAACTTCGAGTTTCACGTTTTCGTCTGATCGACCTTTACGAAAAATTACAAATATACTGTTGTTCCGTCCTCCATACCTCACGTTTTCAACACCATTATATTAATATTTTATCTGTGCAGTGTGTTTCTAAATATTTTAATGTTTAAGGTATAATTAGCCTATAGAAAATTTATTTTATAAGAAAGTACAGTTAAAAAGTCTTAATTGTTGATCACACATAGCCTACACTTTACAAGAAATACATTTCTAAAGCCTGCAATACTATTCCAATTTTGTGATATTACATCTATGGACTTGCATAGAACTGAACTGGTGTTCAGTGGAACTCGGACAAATACAACAATAACTATTCTCCAACATATCGTGCTATTTCGGTTTCAAAATTATAATTGCCAGAATTTCTATGATCGGAAGAATAATATTTTGTTAATTAAATTTGAAAGCTCTTCTTTGAAAAGCATACTGATGTATCTTAAAAACAAGACGATTTACAATCTTTAAAACAAATCCTTTTTCAAAATTGTAATGAAAATGTAAATGCGTAGATAATTTAACTTGGGTAACCTATTGTGCTAAATTTGCTTTGTATTAATATGCTTATTGTAATATAAGATTTCAAGTTAATTTTATGTTTGACTTACCCGAAAACTTAGATGTATTCCGTAGAGGTGAATACGCATTGTATCGCTTGTTGGTGTGGTATCTAGCACGATACTCATCTTCTTCTGGAGGTTGAGGAAGCTTTATTTTAGATCTAGCAGATTTTCGAACTGATGTGTCTTTTTCCTTACTAACTGACTGATGACCCTCTGCAGAAGTGTTCGGAACTGGTATTGTCTGAACATGCCCACCACCTCTTGCATTGTGAGAACCATAGCGCTTGTCAGTCACTGATGAAGAGTTTTGACCCTTCCTGTGTCCAGGAGATGTAGGAGGAGATAGGTAGTAAGCACCAGAAGACAACGACGTTCCGGTAGAAGATTCGGTTGAAAATCCTGATTGGAAATCAGGTCTTGAGTCTTCGTGAGTCGATAGCGCTTCATTTGAAAAATGGTGCTGTTGGAAGCGATCACTGAAACCAGCATTTTGATCAATGCTGGATTCATTCCTTCTGTAAGTTGGTGGAACAGGATGACAATCTTTTGCCAGGTAACTGATATGATCATTAATATTTTGTGTTTTAACGTTGCCATCGTGCCTACTATTAGGTCCACCTTTATGTAACTCAGAACGAGCAACCGTCGGAACTGACGCAGATCTTCTTAGACTAAAGTTTCCATTTGGCAAAAACCGCAGAAAATCTGAAAATAGTTTGTTTTAGAAAATTATAACCAGCAATTTTTGATGCAGTGCATAGTAGATGACACGTCACTTTTTATCATTCGGTGACCTGAAGCAGATTTCTCGTTTTTCCTAAGAATTTTCAAGAGCACGTTCGGTGATTAATGAAACACAAGCTCTTGTTACTGCCCTAAGGCCTACCTTGGATGTTGAAGATTGTAGTTTTCACACTTAACATCATCAGTTACAAACACTCGCCATAAATGACATTTACGACAATTACATTTCCAGAAAATTTAGCAAAAAACGTGTCAGTTTTAAAGCAATTGATCTAGTGAAGCCATATTTGCTTCAGCCGTACTGCAGTAGCCTATTGTGTTCAACAATAATACACATAGCCTACCTTTCTTTTCTCCACCAGGACCATGTCGGCGATGATCTCTTTTTTTTCTCTTTGGCAAAGTTTTTTGTCTCATTTCGATTTCCTCAGCGTACTTTCTGGAAACCTCGTTTTCGTAAATATCTTGCAGATGATCGAGTTGCATTTGCTGTTCGTAGTCGGCGTATCGTTCCAATTTGAATGGTTTACTATAAAACCTGTCTGTGTTTGGCTTTGAAAAACATCTTGTCTGATCAGCAGACGCTGAGCTGGAATAAAATGGTGATCTTGTGCTATCTTCAAATTCCATGTTGTAGTTCATTGAGTGTGGCTGATAGATATCAACCTCAGGCTTATTGTGATATTGGTAGAAACTCTCATACGGTTCTCTAGGGATGTTAGGTCCTGCCCAACGAGACGCAGGGTAATTACGTAACCTTGATCGATTTTCCATCATCGCGTAGAAATCGTGATCCGGAAGGTGTGAAAACCTTCTTTCATCTTTATGATAATATGAAGAAGGGTTGTGATAACTGGGACTTCTATCTTTGTCTCGGATGCTTGTGAAATCATAACAAGAACTTCGATTGGTATGACCTTCTAAATTTCTGTGAAACGATGAAGATGCAACTCTTGGAAAACTACTGAACGGTTCTGGAGAGTGGTAAACCAAATCTCTATTGATACCTTGAGTATCAACTCCTATATCAACTTTACCAAGCCTTGTTAAGGGTTTATCGTAATAATGGCAACACGTAACGTAGCTACGAGAGGTCATTAATTGATCTCGAGGCAAAACAATTGGCTCACCATCTAAGCATGTCTCCGTAGATGCATCACATGTAAGAGACTTCTGATGGAAGGTGTTAGTTGAGCTTGGCTCCCGTGTTATGGGTGTTGTAAAATCTGCAGCAGTTGTGGTAGAACTGTTATTGGTACATTTGTACGTTTTTTCCACATTAAATCTTGCATGGGTGTCTTTAGAAGTAAGATCTGAAATCGTACGATCACTGCTGTCCTTAAAAGCTTGGATTAGTGCCGTTAATTGGCAAATATCAAAAGATGCTAAACTTGAAGGAGGTTTTTCTTTTTCTGGAGTTACTTGAGTCGAGGAGTTAACAGAATTAATGGTGGATTTATGAATAGGCAAAACTTTAGGAGTTTCTTTACGTGTTGGAGATGAAAAAGCTTTCGTAGTCGTTTGCGAGTCATCAGGTTGTGATAATACTCCGCATGATACACAGCGAGCTAGCAAAGGCAGACTCGACGTTCCAACTGAGCCACAAAATGACGGTGAGCTGCTGAGGTCTTTATTTAGTTGGCTTTTAGAAAGTACGACGGCAGAATTTTTTGACTTTACGTTGGTTTTGTGGCTGGGTTGATTCAAAATATAATTGTTTTTTGAATGATTGATTGTTTCATTATCGTTGTGGAGATGTAAATATCCTTCAGATATTTTTCGTACTTCATCAAAAATAGCGGGTTCTGAATTCCGCCTTCCCACAGCGGATAAGCTTTGAGTTTCAAGTTCGTTTTTTTGATTCGGAGGAGAAAGAGATATTGAGCGTCCCAGCAAACTTTCAGTGCCTTCTAAATCATGATGTTCCGCGTAAAGAGACGTTGCTTTCTTTACATTACTAGTTGATAAGCTTTGCCTGGCTCGTCTGGGACGTGGCGTTTCTGTAGTCTTTTTCAACAACTCTTCAAAGTTATCAGTCGATGCTGTACGTCGGAAGAAAAAAGAGGGAGATTTTTCTTCTTTTTGCTCTAGTAGAGATTGCGAATCGCATTCGTTTGTGTCTTTAGGGTGAACTGGAAATGAGGTAATTGCTGATTTCAATATTTCAAGGTTTTCTTCATTGTCCGTACTTTCACCCTCGCTATCGTTATCAAAATAACTCTCTCCTTGAATCGCCCATATTTTACTGGTTACATCAGCTGGTTTAGACGCAGAACTTTGAGATACATTTTCATTGCTGTCTACTTTTTTAGCTAAAGGAGAAATCGGTAATTTGGTACCCGATGGAGTTTGTATGACCTTTGAGCCAAATTTATCGATGTATGGACTTTTCCCGGTGCTTTTACTTAAGGTATCTTTACCTTTTCTTGATTTAGTGATTTCAGGTATAACAAAATCTTTTGCAATAGTATTTTTGCTTGCACATGCTGTAACTGTCGTTTCAGGTTTAGACGAAAAAGAATAACTTGCTTGATTTTGGTCAGATGATGCTGTGTGTGATGAGTCACGTTCGTTGAAATTGGACACCGTAATTGTGGGAACGCTTTGCAATAATGGCTGAGAGCGTTTTGCGGGAACTGGTTTGCATTTGCCTACTTTATCAGACTCTCCAGATATTGTTTTCACTGAATTACTTACTGGTAGCTCTTTGTCGTTTTTCTGATTAGAAAAAGAATTCACAGGAAAGGACTTTCTCAAAACGGGTTTTGGTTTTTCTTCGTCAGAAAAGTTAATGTCACAATTTGTAGTTTTAAAAAACGTTTCTCCTGGAAGCATATCCTTGACTAGGTTACTTTGTAGCTTTGAAATTTGTCTTGATGAATCATTTTTGTTTCCTTGGTCCTCATCATCATAGTTTTCAAACATTGACATTGATGGATAAACAACTTTTTGCTTTTCCAATAATCTTTTTCCGTTTTCATCTGTGTATATTTAATTAGATTAACGTTGGTATGCTACGTAATACTACATAAAAACGTGGTTTTAACGATACGTTTTAAAACTCAAAAATAAAAATAAAGCTATCTGTTCAGCTGGAAAAAACTTGTAATTGTACCCTAATGTCAAATGCTGAGCAGTTAGTGTTTCATGGTATTTGTACAGAAATGCAGCATACCGGAATTAGGTATTTTTGTACATTTCTTGCAAAGCTTTCAAGATTATATTTCCATGTGCAAAAACACTGACGTTGAAAAATGTCGGCAATCACTCCACGTAATGATATTTTGATTTGTTTCCTTGTCGTATCCAGGCTTACACCCGGTGGTTGAAGATTTAGATTAAGTGGACGGGAAAGCAAGGGAGCTTATCGTCGTGTCCACCTTCAGGCATGCCTTTAAGTGTCCTGCCAAGGACACGGCCACATGCTTTTGAGTGGTGTCGAACCAGCGCCCTTTCGAACGTCAAGCCAAGGCTCTCACCACTGGGCTATGCAGCCGACAATCTGTTGCCTTCAAATGAACAAACATGGCTATGCCATCCAACGTTTTGCTATGGAAGCTGTTTTTACAAAAATCTTGAAATATCTATCTTTCCAGTTTGTTTATGTCAATTAAAAAAAGAAACTTTTCCACTTGGAAAGTGTCTTTGCTTCGACAATCATACTTGTTTTCGTCACCTTGAACCTATAGGCTTAATCTGGAATTGGGCGCATTTAAGCGGTTTAAAATTTTCCAAGCATGACCAAAATGAAATAGCTCGGAGAATTTATTACAATGTTTGAAGTTGCTTTGCTTCTTTGACGAAAGGGTAAGAAATATTTATTTAAATTCAAAAGATCATAGTCTGCAACTAAACACATTTTGACCTCTATTTTAATCAATAGTGCAAGCTTGTTGTGACTGAGAGTCATGCAATCGCAAGTAGCCTAATTAGTTTGCAAATACGTAGATACCACCATTGTGTAGGCTATAGGCCTACTATGGTAGATACTCAGATAGTAGACAACATTCACGGAAACGGACAAAAACTAAAAATAGAATAACTTGAATTGATAAAATTAGTTTGAAACACCTGTTGAGCTGTCATCTGCTTTTGCTTTTGTAAACTTTTTGGAAGTTCGATTTTTCTTGCCAGAAGTATGTGTCGTTGTATAAGCCACCACTTCTGTACGTTGTGTTTGATCGGCAGAAGAGGATGGAACGTTCTGTGTTCTGACTAACGAAAGATCAGGAAAAGGAACCACCCTTTTCAAGCCTGTAAATCAGCACAGGGAATAATTTTGTAAGTTCGTCTCCTAGTCAAAGAGATCTGTTTTCATGTCGTCTTGTCTATTTCGACATCACTTTGTGTTATGTGAGTGAAGTTTGTATGTTAGATTCATATATGGTGTTGGTATTGCTAAATAAAACATCGTATCGCAATTCTAGGCCCAACAGCTTTCATCTTATGTGAAGATTCAATCCTATCAGAAACATTAATGGTTGTTTCAATCTCTTGCAGCATCAGATCTACCAGGTTCAGACGTAGGTAGGCTAATCGTAGCAATCACTTATTTCAATAAATTATGTTAAAAAAACAATATTCAAGTCAGATTCTAAATAAAATACAAAACAGCTAAGATTAGTCACGTCAAAAAAAACTTTTATACTTATTTTCACATTATTGCATACTTTTGGCTTTTATTGACCAAAATCGACAAGCTAAGATAACATCTTGTCTAAATGCACTTGAGATTTTTTACTTTTGACTTATTTAAAAGCTACTTTGATGTATACTGTACTTAGCCTACTATTTGTTGTTAAAAACAAATTGTTGAATATTTTAGAAAAAAAAAGAAGCAAAAAGTTTACTGAACAAAAAAAACTTTTTGTTTATACTCCTCACTTCAGAAACAACTTCTTCCTTACGTTAGGCTAAACACTGAGTGGACGATTGCGTTGAAAGGGATTAAGTGAAAGTCATCAAACCATTAAACGATTAACGAATTAACGAATCACAAACATCCTATTTCTGTTCCATCCATTTTGACTACGTTCAGTTGGTGAAGACGAGCAATATAGACTTTCACTTGGCTACAGTAGCGATACAATCTATCGAATTTAATGAAAAAATGTAGTATTTCTTGCAGGCTATTGTGTTGTAGACATACACGAGTACATACAAAAATCAACATTGTTATACCGTTCAGATACTGTAAACTAACATTTCATTTTTTGCAAAATGGTGTACAATTTGAAATATAAAGCTTCTCCTCCGTTATCATGAAGTGTTATACTCGTGGCGTAGCTAGAAAGAAAATTTGAGGGGGCATACCAACTGTTGGGTGGCGAATATTTTAATATTTGAAAAAATAGTTTTCTTAAAAATGTAGCTACTGAATGCATCCAGCCACTATGAAACGTCATGTTCAACATATATGTAGGTTGCAGCAATTGAGAGATGTTGCCTGAATTACCAGCTCAATAGCAAAAAGAAGATATCATGCAATGTCATTCAAACGTTGTAGTTGTAATCGTATTAAAACCATTTGTTTGGGCAAGATGTAATTTCGAGGGGGCGATTACTCTCCCAAGCCCTCTCCCCCATGGTTAAGCCACTGTTTTGTACGGCCAAAAGAAATGAATTAAATAGAATATAGATATTTGCCAGCTAATTGTGATTATGCGTTGAAATAACATTTCGCACGTAAAGTGACTGCATCCACATCTTTGGTGGCTCATCCAGCATGGACCTCAGCCTTCCTAAAAGGTCAAGAGTTATATTTTCTTGAAACCCTAACACATTGTTACCATCAATATCAAGTTTGGCGATTTTTCGACCCATGATTAATCAAAGTATACTAGTAGCAACCAAAGCAGACAATAGAGGAATGCAGCAAACTGGTTTTGCATCCGAAGATATGCCATGCTCTCCTAAAGTTTGTTTTTTGATATTGCCTAAGCAAAGAATAGGTCCAATATTGTTGGATGAAAATTACTTCGTACTGAGCAGTGACCGTGTCGGTGACTTTCTACGAAAGGCTGAATGATTCAATTTCTGAAAGATTTTTTGTGAACCATAATTAGTTTACAAATGCTTACATTAAATAGGATATAAAATTTAAAAAAGTGTGATACTTAATTTTTTCATTTTTCGAAAATTTGCCACCATTTGCAATAATTTAAAATTGTATAAAACGACGACTCTTGTTTGAGTAAGGCAGTGTAACTTCACATTGTTTCATGAAAAAGTCTTCAATAATTCATGAGTCGTGCTGTAATAAATAATTCAGTCTTTACTTGTACAATGCAAAAAAGAAAAACAATTAATTTATGCATGTGGCGCTCTACTAAAATCAATTCACTAAATCGACATTCAGTCTAGCGTAAAGCAAATAGTTGTTTTATCACAATATTTTTTTTAAAAACCTGCTCCAACTGGATTAGTTTATCTTGTGGCCAAATGCAAGAAAGATCAAAAACTCAAACATAAACACCAAAATAAACAAAATTTCATTTTCTTTCTTTCAAACTTTCAAGATTTTCGATGCTTTCACGTTCATTGTCGCACTTGATATATCGCTTGTTGTACTTTCCCAGACAGCAAAATCCGTCATTTTTAACGTCTGCAAACGTTGAATCAATGTCAAAATAACGGATTTTGCTGTGGGTTGTAGCTTACTAGCTTTTCGTCTCAGACGAGTTTACAATATCAATTCAATAGAAACCATTATTTCGTTTCTTGTTCTGAGGGATAGCTGGATGTACGCTACAAGCAACATAATTTTGAATAAAATCAAAGCTTTTTAAGTGCATGAAAAGCATAATGCTCTCGTTGTAAAGAAAAAGCAACTGCTGTCAAACTGCATAGCCACATGGCTATGCATCTAAAAAAACAGTACGCAACTGAAAACAATTATGCATGTTTGTTCACGCTTCGTTGATTTTTCCTGGCGAGGACACAGCGTTGAACTGAAAACGTTGAGTTTGTTTTGTTTAGATGACTACGAAGATGGAAGAACATAGTTTCAGCACTCTATACACTACCATTCCTGTAGATAATCTGTTATTACAGGCCACAGAAGAATTTTTTTTATTTCAGTTCAATCAATATCTAAGCTTTTCAATCTTCAAGCTGAACTATTGTCTTAAAACATCGCATCAAAAATCGGTGCCCAGACTAACAAACACACTGCAAATTATGTTTACATGAATTGACTGAAACATGCTGTCAGGGTTGGAAGTAACGACTAGTTGTCACTATTCGATAGCGTTATTCGTTGCTTTCTGAATATCAAATGCTTATACCCATTCCTTTTAAAAATAAATATCGAATGCGCGTTATTCACTGCTTTTTTATGCAAGCAACCAAATCATTATTCGTTTTTCACTAATCGATATTTAGGAGAACTGCTGAATCATATTTTGTTGTTCACTTACTTGTCGTCAAAACGAATTTACGAGATTTAGTTTTCGGATTACTATCCGACCTAGCCCCCTTCTGGTTTTTGAACTAAAGGATTAAGGAAAATTTTGCGGCATCACAGTTCAGAAAAACCATGCCAGTGAGAGTCGTTAACAGTATTGCCAACCTTGCGGTTTTCCTGCAAGTTTGGGCTTGTTTTTTCTTTTCGAGTTGACGTTTTTTTTTGAGTTTGCGAGTAGCTTATTGTTATTTTTTTACTTATTTTTAGTAATTGCTATTCATTGCTTTTTTTTAAGTATCGATGGCGGAAAGTCATTGCTTTTTTGGGCACTATCGAATAGTGAAATAGTCATTGCTTTTTGACTAACGACTTCCAACCCTGCATGCTGTCATTTGCGTTTAATGGTCGTTCGCAAAGTTATTTTCTATAAAAATTTTGCATAACAATGTACACAAGGAAAGCGGCAGTTTTATGTTTCAATAGCGGCTACCAAGCTAGCAAATTGCGTTCAAGGCTTTTGTGTCTAGGTTTGGGACCATAAAAACTTGCTTGCTCAGCAGGCGATGATAAATAAAAACAAACTTGGATTAGCTGAAATTTCTCAGTCTTTTACTGCAGGCTTGTTTACACTTTTTAAGAGAATTATGATAATCATAAATAAGAGTATTTTTGGAAAGCATGCCGTCGTGTTGATAGTCGGCAAAATCACTCTTATGTAATACAAATAAAACAAGAAAGCCCGTCTTCAAAACAAGTTGTCGAAAGAAAGCAAAAACTTTGTTCTAAACAATATTCATGATCAAACAAGCCGGCTAAGCTCACCTCCAACATTGCAAGACTCTCTGTCTTCTTTCTCTCTTCTCAAATCATCAAAGTCTCCTTCTGTGTCATTTTCTTCATCAATTATCTCAAAACTGCTTCTAAGCGTATCTGACCCAGACAGAAGCGTAGCTGTGTGATTAAATTCTTCATCTGAGCTTGCAGAATGAAGTGTGCTGGAACCTGAAATGCCATAAAATCGATAAATAATACGTCATTTGGTCTTGGACAGATGGAGACCTTCATTGCATTAAATTTAAAAGAAATAAAGTGTTGCTCGCTGGATCAGTGATTACTCAAAAGTAATGCAGCAGGCTTTTTGTTGCCATCAATTGATAACACTGGCCAAGGTTTATGAGTAGCTTTTGGTTTACCTAACATACCGTAGCCTATATGCTAGGAAAAAATAAATTCTGGTAACGATACTTGTTCATTCTCCGAATCCCAGGTTTAAAACATAGCCAAAGTATTGCTTTCAACCATTTTCACGTATTGTTAATTGCAAACCAACATAGACTACCGTATATATCAAAAATATAATGATTAGTAAAATTGATTAAAGGCGTTTTTACTTAAGACGCATTACAAAAACCAAGCGTAACGTTAACCTGATAGCATTTTTTCCCCATTTGTTCCTGAAGATGTAACTAAGAAGAAAGTATCTCCATCATCCAGCTCATCTATGCTCCACTCTGCTGGTCCTTCGCTTTCAGTATAGCTACTCACCGACAATGCTCCTTGCATCCCACTCCTCTCTTCATCAATGGAGGAGCGACGGCTTTCGGTAGAGACAGCAAATAATGCTGCATACGTACACGCCATAACTTTAAAGGAGAAAGCTATTGCTGGTTTGAGTTTAGGCGATAACGTCATAGCAAAATCATTCAAGAGGCCACAACAAATATCACAATGGAGCAAAGCCCATTCATAAACAAGCGTGAGAAGGAAAAGCAATTATAGAAAGCTGCGTTCCTCAAAACAATAAATTTTTGGTTGTTATAACTTATTTGGTTTAAAGCTTATCTAAGTTTGTAAATTGTAAAATCACACTAAAAAGTAGGCCTATAATTTGTTAAAAAATGATGAACCAACGTTGTATTCGGCTGTCCTCGCAATTCATCTTGTGATTTGCAGAATGTTCAATCTGCAAAGCAATAAAACAAAAATTTATAGTCAGATTGTTGTTGTATTTTTTCATAAATTTTTTCGAAAATTGTTATCAGTAGCCTACGCAGCTGGCACATCAGGCTTCTTGTCCACAATCTACAAGCAGTTGTTAAACCGGAAATGAGTTTTCCTTCAAAGTTTTAGTCAGTAACTATATGAAGTAAAAACTTTTTTTACAAATTGTTTAAGATTGACTTCCTGTTTATGTTTCACCAGTTCTGCCAAACGGTTAAAATTGCTTTGGCAAAACAAGCTGTTTGTTTAATATGCAAATATGTAAACTAACCAAGTAGCCTACAACCTTTACAATTACTTTCCTTTTACTTTCAACTTTTATACGTTTCTGTATAACTGTAACCTTACAAAACGTTGAACAAGCAATGAAGACAACTGTTACTATTCTATTCGTCACTTACATGGGGACAATAAAAAGCGATTTATTGCTTTCACTAGTCTAGATAGTAGGCCTAAGCTATCAAAACCGGATAAAGTAAAATAGTTTGTCACCTTTCTCAAATCAAAACTTCAGTTTTATTTTAGTTAATATTTAAACATTCTTATGTACCGGTACTCATCTTTTTTCCCAAATTATCTTATTTTTATACCTTATTTGTGTATGTAATCTTGAAATACTCGCATCGGTGCCAATTGGCAATATGTAGCGCAATGTAACGAAACTCTACTTCGCAAAAATGATTTTTACAGTAAAAAAAAGCAAATATTTTAATATGTTATTATATGCACTCTTCATAAAATCGATATAGCCTACCATGCACATACTCAGCAATCTATTTTTTACATTGATTCAAAGTCTGCAGATCTTGCATCAATGTAAAAAAAGAGTAATTTGTTGGCCGGGCAATAGTCTATGTTGTTACTTATTATAGAACGTGTGCATTCTGCATGCTGGCCTTGTAATGGCGTGGAAGAGTAGCCAAAGAAAGTCAGAGAATTTAGATTTTCTTTTGCAACAACAATACCTTTATACATCGAAAAATAAAAAAAATGTTTGAATTATTTATGAATAAGGAAAGGAAAAAAGCAAGAAGAGAGATTTTCAGAAAGCCATCAAACTTTTTTGACAAACATTTTCCAAGCAAAATCATTAAGTTCACCTTAATCTCTCATGTAGAACACGAGCAAATCAATGAGAATTTATTTGATATAAATTTTGATATTAATTGTCTTCATTTTACGAATTGCATTGCAAAGTTGAGAATTTGATTCGGTAGAGTTGTGTTTTTGCTAAAACTATGTCGGGTTGGATTGCACGAATAAAAGCATGGGGTTGAAATAGCGCCCAGTGATTTTTCATAGCTATAAATTACATCAGTAAGCACATTCATGTAAATTAGCTTGGCAACTTACGTTTGATGGTTGTGACCAACTGTCTGTCTTTCGGTCTTTGTTTTGAGATATTTCCGGTCGATTGTTTTCCGATGTTGGGTGAATAGATGTGATACAATCAGAGTTTTTCTCCAAAGATTTTGAGGTAGAAGTTTTGTGCTCCATTGGGTGGCTATTTTGCGTATGTTTTTCAGAAGTTTTTTCAGCATCTGTTTTCATTGTCTGTGCCGAATCCATTTTTGGAAGTTTTTCTCCGGGAAAAGGTTTAATGTAATCTCGTTCTTCGCTAATGGAAATTAGAGATTCAACAGGTTTCGTAATTGACATAATTGAGGCTGACTTGGATGCTGTTTCAGTACTTTCAGGTTTTGTGTACTGGGCTACTGAGTTCGTTATCGATTTTTTGTTAGCTTCTGATGTCTGATATTTTGTATCACAATTCTTTAACTGTAGACCACCCTCTTTGCTATTGTTGAAAGAATGCACTGAATTTATACTCACATTCTCTTCCTGTTTAGATAAAGAAGTTTCAGCTGTTCCAACACTCTCAACGTTGAGGTCAGAATGGATTTTAAAAGATAATTTTCTTTTAAGTTCTGTCAAATAAGGAACAGCACCTTTCTTTGGCGTTGTTGGCTTCAAGGCTTCCTTCCTCTTATTGCTTTTAGTTGCTTCTGAATTCTTATCAGATGGTAGCAAACCTTCTTCATTTTTTATCACCCCAACTACTTTTTTTGAGTTGCTAGTTGCATTGTTTTGTTTCTTGCTTTCTTTCTGACTTATTTCTGTTTCTTCAGCTATGTCTTCTATCACAGCTTTTTTATTTCCTTGTGCTTTGGAGGTATTTCGTTCCATTTTATTTTTTTGGAGTTCCTTTTGAACTAATTCATCTTGAGAGAGACGACGAACAAGCGCCTCTGACGTGCTTATCTCATTCACACGTGAGTCAGATATTTGCTTTCCAGGCTCCAGCTCTGAAAAACGTTACCACAGACCAATATACCAAAAACTATAGACTATATATTAGTCAGTGACGTTCGGTGGCTTAAACTGTTGGGAAAGCAACTTGGAAATATGCTGCAGCAAGGTAGTAGGCACGAAGGGCGTAACCGTCGGGCGAAGCCGTGGTGCCGAAGGCAACACTTCCAGCGGGGGGTCTGGGGGGCCTCCCCCAGAAATTTTTGAAAAACACTTCCAATTTGGTGCACTCTGAGAGCATTTCCAAAACAAATCAAAAATAAAAATCTGTCAAATTGTGCTTCGCCTATGTCGTGATCATACATCCATTTAATGTTTAGAAGTCATGAACAATCTTAATTTTAACGTTGCAGGACCAAAATCCAGTGTTAGACATGGAATAATAGTTGTCTAAATATTTAATTCGTCATGAATGTTCATTCTCAGATGTTCAGTTAGGCCTACACTACAAAAACTAACACTTAGGCCTAAACATTACAACAGCAAGCAATTTGTACAAAAAGCTGGATAAGTTTGCCTTCTGCGTATAGAAGCTTAACGAACTAAATATTGCATCCGCACCTGAAAGTTCATTGGCGAAGTAACGTTATATCAACGCTGTAAAAAGGGCAAAGGCATGACTATGAAAGCTAGTAGGCTAAAGTACATGGCGAGGAGACATAAAAAAAACAGCAACAATCTTTTCGCCTTTATGCTGCTGTGCTGTGTACCGTAACGAGAGACCATTCTGTGCGTATGACGAGATAGTCTTGCGATTGCACGCATTGACGTCACTGGGAAAGCAACACCATAACACATCTGATTGGCTAAGCAGCTGGTGACGTTTTGCAAAACGAGTGAGGATTGGATAAAATGAAGGCGTTTTTTGACGTTTTTGAACGTGGGGAAAGCAACTTTGAAACTTGATTTCCTTGAAGCCTCAGTGGTTGTTTCTGACAGAAGCGTTTGCGTTAATTGGCATTTATAGGCAAGACATGCGGTTTGGTGAGGACTTAGACTACTCACAAGCGTTACGAGTAATTCTAGTCACGAACACAGTAATTTTCAAGTTAAAATAGACGAGATAAAAATAATAAGAAGTTAAACTTAAAATTTAGTCATTATATTTTGCATAGTTTTCGCTCAGGTAAGCACTGCTTTCCTTGCTTTCCCTCACCGATCGCAACCGATCGTCACTGATATTAGTTTATATTTTAGTACATCGTTTTATATCTATTTTGGCTTGAAGTATGAAGCAAAAGTTATTTGATGACTAGTGCAATATTTTTTAACCTACAAAACTCAACAAGGTGACCTTATCTTTGCAGAAAAGTAACCAAGAAATAACATTATTTAACGAAAACAAGACAGCGATAAAATAGCAGCAGTTCAAGATAAAAAATATCTAAATTCGTTTATACAGTATTAGTGCTCAAATTATTGGCAAATGCACACCTATGTAAAGTTTTGCATTCTTTGACAGGAATTCAGACAATCATTTTATCTGGTCCAAAGGTTTGCCAGATTGGGTAAGGATCTGACCAGAACTTTACTAGATCTGGACCAGATAAAGTGGCTGTCTGGAGAGTTTCTGTATTTGGCTGTAGTAGCTTGTTGATCAGCATGAAAGAGCTGGTTCTGCATTTCTTTTGTTAATTGGTGTGACCCCCAAAAAAAGTAACTTAGCGACAAAAAATCACCCTAGCCATGACACATCAAATAAAATAAAGTTAAAAAAACAATTAAAGGCTATTATTTCTCAAAGCATGGTTCAAAGGATGGATGATATAGAAATGACGTCTTCTGAAATGATGAGATTGACATGCAATTAGTTAAGATAGATTGTAGAGTAGGCTACACTACAATACATTCAAAAATTAACTGATTGAAATAAAAAATGTTGAAATCACACTTTTTTTTTTACTTTTTGGCCCACCAACCAGTGCTCTCGATACAAACTTTTTTGCAACCAACCAAATTCTCAGTATTTTCAGAATGAGTATAAAATTAATGGTATTGAAAATGCAAATACAGTTCAGTCACCTTTCACACCAGAATTTTTATGAGAGGAAGAACTGGAACAGTGCGACCCCGAATACGATCTGCTCCTTGATGACAGTTTTCTAGAATCGGATGACTTGTTCTCGCTTTTGTTTAAAGAACCAACCTAAAGAAAATCATAATCGGCTTTTGAGGGATGTTTAAGTTTTAACAAAATAATTTTGATTTGACAAAAAATATTTTCTGAGATATTTTCACTGGAAATGTGATAAAGATCGACGTTTTCTATGACGATAAAAATCATCTTGTCAGACAAATCTCAGTCGAGAAATAGGCTACATCGCGACTGCTATGGTATTGCGGTATTTTCACGCTTTTTACATCATCTCACTTCACACTATGTATCTCACTATGTACAGTAGCCTACATAGATCGTTATGGGCAGATACTTCAGGTACGCAAAGTGTAATGGTGGATTAGAATGAAGATTGTTAACTGGAAAAGTAAATCACAAAAAGAGAGTATTAAAGGATGGTGTGGACTAAAAGAGACGTTGGATAGTAACCATTGAAAGCAACAATAATGACTGGTGCTGAAGCTATTTTATTACATGAGGAGTTGTTAAAGGAAGCAATAGAAGGTTGCATTGAAAGTACAAGGTGAAGAAAAATCGTAAATTTAGAGTGGAGGATATATAGTGTAAAGCTGTTATAAAAACCTAGGATAAAAATGAAAGAGAGAACACCAGCGACCCTACCAAGGGACAAAAGTGCAACTTACTAAAATGATTTAATGTTAGGCTTAAATGTAACTGAAAGAACAATGCTGGTGCATTTATAAAAACTAATCGAAAACCTCATGAATGCAAAAATGATGAGTAACATTTCATGTCACCAGCGTTGAAAGCGATTGGTCTAGCACAAAGGTGACGAACCTGCGGCCCGCATACGGCCGGTTAAAGAATTTTGTGCGGCCCGCAAAACAATTTAAACAAAAATCCCACTAAGCAAAAAAATTCAATGCTTCAATGTTATTTTTTAATATTTTATGCTTCAATGCTGCATTAGATAGCTTCAGCTGTATGATTCGCATGGGCTTTTGTTTGTTGTTTGAAAAAGAAATTTCATTAACTAATTTGTTGTTTCGGAGCATACTGGTCGAAACATTTAGTCAACTTGAGCAAAAAGGATAGAGCCAAAAAAAGAAGAAATCATACTCATATGAAAGCAAACGCTTCGAAAATTAAACTGTCGTCATTATCAGTGCAATTACTGTTGCTCTATCCTTTTTGCTCAAGTTGATTTGTTTTTATTTTTTACAGTTATACAGTATGTTTCGATTCTGCGTAAGATAATTTCAACTGTTTAGGTTTTATTACTTTCATCCGCCGTTTGTTACTTTTCATGAATAATATCTTGAGTCGCTTCTAAAAGATTTCATAGTAGGTTATGATTAAAAAGTTGTGTGGCCCGATAACTTATGTGTAATTGACAAAGTGGCCCGCGACCGCAAAAAGGTTCGTCACCCTTGGTCTATAGCACGAAGAAAATTATCTTTTATTTATTGTAGTTGACAAATGTAACAATGTGTTTACAATAAAATTTCCAGAAGCCTTTAAATTAATAACAAACTTGTGGTCAAAACAACCAAACCTTGATAACCTAACTTATAAAAAAAAAATAGAAGAAGCCTAACCTTAAAGGGAATCTCTGCGCTGGCACTTCTGAACAAAGGAGCTGTCTGAAGCTTATTTGATAGCCATTCGTGAGCGGCAAGCTCTTTTCGTTTCAGACAAAGCTGACACAGTAAATCTCCTTTCTGCAAAAACGAAAGAAGTAAACCTAAAATTCAACGTGAGGGTGTCAGGATGATGGTCTTTAGTGATGTTGCTCATTAAAACATATGCACCCCTATTTTACTTTGAAATAAAGTTATTGGGAATGACTGAGTGTAGTTACTAGGCTACGTACAGTTGCTAAACAAAGCCAATAGCTACACAAAATGCGCGTATGCCGCTTATCTCTATAATTCAGTGCTTCTTAAACTGCAGACGAAAACTTTTGACAACTAGAGCTAACTTTGTGAGGGTCATGATTCAAATATTACACAGGCGAAATAGGTCAACAATCCTCAGGAATAAAAGCAATCACATGGGAATTGTTTTGCTTCTCTACTGCAATGCTGAATAAATCGATGAAATATTTAATCAATTTTTAGTTTTTTCAAGTTGCTGTATGTAGGTAAAAGGATTCCGTCTAACTTTATGAAGTAATTATTTAATTTGATTAACTTGCCTGAATTGAAGCAAAAGAGTTTTCCGTGTTTGTACGAACGGTTTAGCTTTCTTATCACTAGAAAATCTTTCAACGTTTCCACACTACTCCTACGTGTGCAAATGTTAGAAACGAATATCCACATTTTAACAAAGAGCACCTACTGTACCTTGGCCAAAACTGAAGACGATGCGCATGATTTGCAGATAAACTTGCCACACGAACTGCATTTCAAGTGCTTTTTGAATTCGTTTATCTCATCACACCGTTCTTTGACATCTTGAGCTGCCACTTTTCTTGAACTTTCGTCATCCTTTTGTGCATCGACGGATGTGACAGTTGAGCACATCGAACACGGCATTTCAATTTTCGGCTCTGAGGTTGCTTTCTTTTCTGAACTCTCGCGCTTGGGTGTTGATTTCCCACCTGAACGCTTTGTTAGCGAGTCAGAGCCTGAGTGTTTTTTGTGAATTTCAACGTTTTTCGCTACTTGTTTCTTTTTGTTGGCACCTCCTTTTAAAAAATATAAAAACAACAGTTCAAAATAAAACGATTTGTCAGTTATTCAAGTTATGTATTTTCAAAAGCAAGACTTTTAAAACTTTGAAGCATTTCATTTCATTAGAATGTAGGCTAAAATTTATTTTCAAAATTTCGTTTCTATTAAAAAAATTTTGAGTAACTTTGCCCAATGTTGACCAACAAAATGTCGGTTTTGAATGGTATTTTTTAACACCATTTATCAACTCCTCCCTTCTTAAAAAAATGAAATCGAACTGTTTTTAATGTCTATCTCATGTAGCCTACTGCAGTTTACAAATCGTGAGCAGTATAATAATTAACTTAATTATTTAATTAGAATCTGCTTGTTTTCTATTGTATTAGGGTTAGGCTATTAGGGTTGGGCAAAGTTGTTCAAAGAAAGAGCCGCATGTGGATAAACCATAAACACTAGCGAGCCGCAAAATCAGTTGACAGAAATAATAATATAACAGCAATAAAAACACAATGATTGTTTATCCATATCAGTTTTGTACTTGCCTCGCTAATCTCTGAAAATTTGGACGATAAATTGTTAACGCTGTGAGAATTAATTCTTGCAAGTGTTCCTTTTGAAGTTAAGTAAAAGTACGGTAACGTATGGCGTATATTCACAAAGCACAGCTTGTGAAGTTGTGAATGAACCTCAAAACTTCAGACTGCTAAGCTAGGCAGCGCCAGCACAGCACGTAAAAATAAATCATACCTAGCCTAATTCTTGGTCTCAAAATTTCGAACAATCATGCTTATAGACTCAGTAATACTTTAATGCCAATTTCTTCCTAGAACAGACTGAGTGCTCTGGTCAGGCCAAATTGAAGTCATACAACACAGTAGATTTATAAATTCTTATAAAAATGAATACCGTAAGTAAGTTCTGCTGCTACTTCAATTCTAAGCTTCAACTCATCGCTGCTTAGCGACTTTACTAAACTTCCAATTGTTGATGACTGAACGCGAAATGAGCCAGGAGAGGCACAATGTTGCTTTTGTAACGTCACAATTCCATTGTTTAACAATGGCTACAAAAAAATAGAGACTCCTTTTTGATCTTTGTATTGTATTGGGCGAAAATTAGATTTTGAAGAAAGTGTAAGCAGTGGCGCAGGAACTATTTTTCTTTAGGAGGGGCTGAAGCTGCCGTAGTGCTGTCAGCTTCTGGGGGGCTTCGCCCCCAGACCCTCCTTATGTGGAAGGGTTAACAAGTGAGGAACGGCAACAACAAAGCTGCTGTTTAGGAAATTAAAATGCAAACGAACAAATTAGAAAGTGATATGAAACCGACGGTTTATGGAAATGAGCTTTCACACGCTTCCGAAGATTGATTTTCGCTCAGGTGTTTTCTCTATGAACTGTGTCATGAGTTCTTTGACATCGACAGTGTCCAAAATGTTTTGGTGGACTTGCATCAACGCAAAATGAGTAAGTCTTTTTTGTGTCATTGAGCTTCTCAACCACGTTTTCAGGCGTCTAGAGCAGAAAAAGAACGTTCTGATGATGCAGCTGAAACCTGGAGGCAAAGGCAGAGCTCCACGAATATTCGCGTTTCTTTGAAAAGATACGGTAAAATTTATAGTGTTTGAGTGTTTATAGTTGCGATAATATCTCAGCAACGTTTTGAACGGATTTGGGTTTTTTCCACGTACAACATCGCTGAGCAAAGTAAGTTCCGTTTGTAGGCGATCTTTTCTGATGGCATCGGGTAAGCTGATCTTAGTACCAGATCTTTCCTCATCATTTGCACAGCTCAGAGGGGCCTTCTCTCTGTTGGCTGCTGTAAGCAGATCCGCCTGGTCGAATCTTCGATCAAGCTCAGATTGAACCAAATCAGGGGTTTCGATGTAGGCCTTATTGCCGTTTCCACGCTCCTTCTCCGCAGACGACAAAGCATTCGATTCTTCTGTGTTTCGAAATCGAGTTTTGCTCACTCGGGGATCCTTTGGCATCTTTAGGATGATTGGTTGATTGAATCTTTATCCTCAGACTGGGAAAGCTTCTTGCAGAGCTTAATCCTGGCAGTTTCGCATACTTGTAGAGCAGCGATTCTTAAACTGGGGGGCGCAAAAGGTTCACAAGGGGGGCGCGAGCGATGTCAAACTATGTGACTAAACGTCGCGTAATGAAATTTTGGGGTTGTAATGAAATAGTTTAATTTAGTCTAGTGCTGGTAGGTTGTAGTCTTGCCATGGTTGTAGTCTTACCAGAGCTTACAGTAATCATACGAGCCGTCAACTTCGTCAAAACCAGTGTTGTCAATACGAGACTGTTTACCAAGCTGTGCAAGGATATGGATTTGAACCATGAGACTCTCCTCTTCCATACATCTGTTCGTTGGTTATCGAAAGGTAATATGTTAGCCCGCGTGTATGAAATGAGAGATGAACTGATGCTATTTTTGGAAGCTCATGGGAAGCAAGAAATCTTTCTGCCATTTTCATCAGAGAAGTTTCAGCTGGAGTTGGTATACCTCGTGGACATTTTCGAGGCCCTCAATAACTTAAATCTGCTCTTGCAGGGCAGAAATACTAACCGGATTAATAGCTATAATTCCATTCGAGCATTTGTGGCAAAGCTGGGGTTGCGGCACCGCCGAATACAAATAGGAAATGCAGCTTCATTTCCCAACCTAGATACTGCACTTGACAAAAAGCAACTTGAACTGGAAGGTGAGCTTAAGGCTGAAGTGGAGGCTCACCTTCAGCTTTTGAAACAAGAATTCGAACGCTATTTCCCAGACTTGAGTGACACCGACCTTCCAGAATGGAAGATGACAAGAAATCCCTTTCGTGTTAACGAAGACATTCTTCCCGATGGTTTGCAAGAGGAATTCTTGGAAATAAAGTGTAACTCCACTGCAAAAGATGATTATGAAGCAATGCCACTAACTGATTTTTGGGTTAAATATTTGCACATATACAATAAGGGAGTGGGTAGCGTGGCGATACGCACACTTCTTCCGTTTTCGTCCACGTATCTGTACGAAAGTGGCTTTTCTACACTTTTGAACATAAAAACAAAACATTGAAACAAACTTATTGATTGTGAAGCCGATCTGAGGCATTATCAGCTACAAAGCCTCGAATTAAACTTTTGGTTTCCGAAAACAATTACATCCCTCACATTGATGAAAGCTAAATATAAATTCCTGTAGTCATTACACTTTAATGTTTGCTAATTTTGTAGTTTGGTGGGGCGCAAGTTTGGATGGCACGTCAAAGGGGGGCGCGGCTCAAAAAGTTTAAGAACCCCTGTATGTAGAGGCTTTGGATCACTGATGCAGGCCCGGTCGCGAAAATTTTTTTCCCACGAGATTTCTGTCTCATTTGCATATTTTGGTAAAAAGTTTGCATTAAAACCGTGTGAATGCAACATTTTCTCGTTGGCACGGTTGGTTCAGTGGTTTCATCCTCTGATTTGTGTTCGTGAGATCGAGAGTTCGACGCCCGTCAAAGTCAAACTTTTTTTTCTTTAAATTAATTTTTGCGATGCACAAGAGCTTTTCAAAAAAAGTAGTGTTAGGGAAAACTTATATTTTATTATCATTGCAGAATTTCATTGGCAAATAGTTATTTCGCAATCTGAATCAACCAATCTCTCAAAACACTTTCGGAAAATCTTACTTTTAGAGTGACTTGAATCAATGAGACAGAAATCTCGTGGGAAAATAAATTTCGCGGCCCGGTCGCAACTTTCCAAAAGGTACCATTAAGCAATCCCCTTTGATCAACAAAAGAAAAACGCAAATAATAGCTAAATTAAGTCATCCGTTTTCCATCGGCTGACTTGGCGCAGAGGGTTAGGGCGGTGATGCAGATAGTCATTTCATTGATGTGGGTTTGATTCCCACCAGTGCTATAGCTCTTTTTTCTTCTGCAATTACCAAACAAACTTCGAAGGGGGTTTTTTCATGGTACCTTTTGGAAAGTTGCGGCCCGGTCACCGAGATTGACAGAGTGAAGTTTCCGATAGTTGAAGTCTTGTTGCCGGGGAATTATTCCATTCATTAGATATGCCGCTGAATAGAGAGCAATCCTTAACGTGCGTTGCTCAATCGCACACCCCGAGAGTCGAACCAGCGCCGCTTGATTTTGAAGTTTCTTCGTTCCAGAAGTCACGCGCTAACCAACTGAGATTGACAGGCGCAAAGACGTTCGCTACTTTCATAAGCTTAGAAACGGATTCATCTTTCTTGAGATTTTTGATCCGTTCGCGGAGAATGGTGATTGATTCCAAAGCTGAAGTAACAGAGATCTTCTTGTTTTGGAGCTGCCTTGCGACGGCTTCTGCACTCTGCAGACTGAAAAACTTCGCCGCTGCAGGTAGCCTAATCGCAAAATAAAGCCGCATCGTGCGTGCTTGTTTTACCAAGCCAAATATGTTTGCAAGTGCGTCTCCTCCCATTGCACTATCTTCTGTCATGTCGGTCAGATATGACAAAGCAATATCATGTATTATTGTAGGCTAATGTTCAGCAGTACGCGTGAAATGAAAATATTGCAGAATGATGTCCAATAAACGATGGACCGCCGTGTTAGTAGGGAGGGTCGCTACGCTAGTACTGCTACCGCGAGGTGCTCCCTGTGATTGACGACTCTTTCTTGCGAATGATGAGCGCGACTGCACGTAACAGGAACTCGATTTCTCGTAGCAATTATTGTTCAAAATTTTTCTAAAAATATGTTATGTACCTTAAATTGTAAGAATTTTTTAAGGGGGTTGAAGCAAATATTGAAAATTCCAGGGGGGCTAAATTTGCACTAGGGGGGGGGCTGCAGCCCTTGAGCACCCCTACTTCCAGCGTCCCTGAGTGTAAGTAACAAATTTTAATTTATAATAACCAATTTTTGCGTCCCAATCAGTGTGGCGCACATGGCTCGAGCCATACCTGTCATACCCTAGGTACCGGTACGCCACTGCTTGGTTGACAGCGCAAGAAAACATATTTATAAAATATAATCTTAATTTTTTTTGTAATATTACGATTCAATACAAGAGCCACAGAATTTATGCTGTCGAGCCGCATGCGGCTCGCGAGCCGCAGTTTGCCAACCGTTGGGCTATATACTGTAATGTATTTGCAGATTAGACACACGATACAAATTATAGTAGGCTACTGTATTAAACGTACGTACATTGTCCAGTTTTCTTCATTGTTTATTCAAGAAAAAAAGGTTGTTCAGAATGTTAATTTATCGTTTCATTTTGTACTTATCTTGAAACATTGCTTACGTCAGCCCACCCAAAATAACGAAAAAACAACTGATAATCAAGCTATAGCCTACTCCATGGGTCACCAAATGGCGGCCCGCCACGCTGTATCGCTGCGGCCCACTGAAGGTAATCACCCCAATGTACGTCGTTTCATTTATGCCGACGACCTCTGCCTAGCTACCCAATCAAAAAACTTCTCGGTGATAGAAAAGACCTTAACAGGAGCACTCTCCGAGTATTCCACATATTACAAGTATTGGAGCCTAAATGCAAACCCTTCCAAAACCCAAGTAACATGCTTTCACTTGAACAATCATAAGGCTAGCCAAAAACTTATCATCAATTGGGAAAACACTGCTTTACAATATACCCCCTTTCCTGTATACCTTGGCATAACACTGGACAGGACCCTATCCTATAAGACACACCTACGCTTAAGAAAAAATTATCTGCTCGCAATAACCTTTTGCAAAAGCTGGGAAACTCAAACTGGGGAGCAGATGAGCACACACTGAAGCAAACAGCACTGGCTCTCTGTTATTCGACCGCTGAATACTGCGCTCCAGTATGGGCTAGGTCAAGCCACACCAAAGTAATTGACTCCGAATTAAACCAAGCATGTAGAATCATAACTGGCACACTCCGTCCAACACCAATCTCCGACCTCTATAACTTAGCAACTATAGCTCCACCTCATATCCGAAGAGAAGTCGCTACAAAAAAGGAAAGAGTAAAACAAATATCCGACGAACGCCACCCTCTCTATGAACACAAACTTATTCCAGCAAGACTCAAGTCACGCAAAAGCTTCATCAAAGTCGGCCCATTGGAACACACAAGCGCGACAGCTGCACGACTAGAAATGTGGACTTCTGAGCCCGATAGGACACAACATCCTGCCATCCCAAGTCCTTCCGAAAGTCTACAACAAACTCCCACCCTTGAGAGAAGAGAGTGGTGCTGCCTAAACAGAACCCGCTGCGGAGTCGGGAGAAATAAAAGCAATCTTTTCCGATGGAAGATGACTCCTGACCCAACGTGTGATTGCGGCCTAGACAATCAGACGATGAAGCACATCCTCACCAACTGCCCCCTTAGCCCTTCATGTGATGACAACGACCTCAAAAACATCACAAACAATGCTCTTACCTGGCTCCGACACTGGCGTGACAAGCTATGAATGAATGACTGAAGGTATCAGCATACAAGTATACCCAAAATTACTTTTCTTAAGGATTTAAAGAGCACGAAGGCAAAAAATGCTTTCCGGGAAGCATATTTTCGCTTTGCATACGATTCCACCGACCGACCAATCAGATTATAGTTGTAGGTGGGGATTGCTTAAAGCTATTCCAATGCGATGTCCAGACACACTGTCCCAGTGGTTGATTAAAACGTTTGTTTTCGAATTTCGAAAATGTCGAGCATAAGGTTGCTTATTTTAAGTTTGCAAATGTCATGTAAACACTAGTGTGCGTTTCACCGTTATTGTGTTTCACGACCAGTGTTCTCTTTATGCAAGTTTTTGTTGGCAAAATAGGTCGGTGTGCCAACTCAATTTATAATAAATTGGCAAAATATTATATATAAATTTAAAGACTTTTTCTGATTGTATTATGAAAATATTTAGCTTAGTGCTGCAAAATGTTTTTTTTTTCTTCTTTTTTAAAGAAGTATGGAACGCTTCACGATTTCGAGTGTCATCCTTGCGCAGGGGCCATGCTAATCTTCTCTGTATCGTTCCAATTTTAGTATATCTACTGCCGAAGCAAGTTCTGCAAAATGTTATTAATCAACAAATTCTTGCCACGCTGATTAGCATCGCAAGTGACAGTTGTCTATAACAAAAGAAAGACGGTTTTATAGACTCTCACAAAAAGGATGAAAAACCAACTTATTGCTTTTTTAAAGGGAAGACTGTTCATGAATTACGGTAGAATTACGATTTTGGGGTGATTTCTACAAGCGTTTGTTTCATGGTGCCTGGTTTCTTTTTCCCTGTTATTGGAGCCTATTTTTTGCTGATATGTTTGTAGGTCACTATTGTTGCCTGTATTGCGATGTGTCAAACATTTCCTTGTTTACTTGTTAATTGCAACGTATCTTTTGTGAAGCGAAGTGACAACACCACTCTTGCTTGGCGATGAATATTCTGATGAAACTGCTCGCCTCGCTATAAGTGCGCAAAACAAGTGGCCTCGTTTATAAGGCATTGTTAAAAAACGTCATAAGTGTTGTAAAAGGAGCTTGGCCTGGCAGTAGCGTTGTTCGATTAATTTTGTTGCTGCGGTATTCTAACATAAATATGAACAACATGTAACGCTGGATACTGGGTACAAAATACGTTCTTTTTTAGCATAAGAGTCAACCTACCTAACATTTTATTAGTGCGGCCCGCCACAGCTCTCCTTAGTCCCAAAGTGGCCCGCATGCAAAAAAGGTTGGTGACCCCTGGCCTACTCTATAGGCTACGAGCGCAAGGAGTAGGGTATCACCTTCAGTTTCAGAATTTCCAAGACCTTGATTTCCAGATAAACCTGCATCGGTGGTGTGTAAGTTTCGCTTGTTTTTGTTTTCAGTTTTCTTAGTTTCAGCATGTGACGTCGGTAACTTTTGATTCGAAAAAGATTCAACTTGTTTTTGAATATTTCTTCATTATGTAAAGATAAATAGTTTATTAGAAAAATAGTCTTAGTTAATGTATAAATTCATGTTATTGCGAAAACACTTCAGATAGCTAGCCCATGCAAGGGCCGTAACCAGCGCTGTATTCGTAAAAAAAGCACAGGGTATACTGTCAGATTTGCCAAAATGATAAATAATACAGAACTTTCAAAATGCTAATCTTTGTTCTACCGTAACATGAATTATCAACATCAAAATTGAACGAGAGGTACAAAATTGGTCCTCAAATGGATAAGTAGTTAGTTAGTAGTTGTCAAAAATCAGTAAGGATAGCATAGGCTCTTTCTTTGGAAAAAACCAGAGGGTATGTTATAATTGCTTGAAAAAAGCAGAGAGTATACTGCGTATACCGCCGTATACCCTCGAATACAGCACTGGCCGTAACCAACTTTTCATTGCGAATATAAAATAAGACAATATGACACTTAAACAATCACTTTGCCTGAAGCCTTTATTCGTGGCCTTTTGGAAAATGTCTTTTCCTGGTTGTAATCCTGATTTTAAAAACATCATTTTCTTGAATGTATGATCAACAAAATAAAACAAAATGTAAGCATTTATAAACATCGAGAAGATTATTCTGGCATATAAATAACGTTTATAATGTAGTAGTAGCCTACTACTATATCAATAATTGTGGACTGTTCGTAACCTTAATTGTTGCCGAAATTGGTATCACAGGGCTTTATTCCAGGCCAGCAGCTCAATCCAGAAGTTATGCTATGGTTCTGGTAATTCCCCCAAAAGCTGCGACTTTTCAAAGCCTAATTGCATTTGTAACTATAGAAAATGCACGGTAGATAGAACTTGGTTGAAATATGTGTAGCGAGCGACTGATGACGACTCTTGAACATAAGCATTTAAAAATTCATCACTGCTGCAAACGTCATATTTCCAAACACTTTACCTGACTTTGCGATTTTCCAACTGATCTATTTCTTGTGCTCTTGCAGCCACTTCTAAAATAGCAGCCATTTCTTTGGGATCCAAGTGGCTTAAATCCACATCGGATAGTTCCGTAAATCCTGGAGGAGCTGGAAATTTCTCACGTTGTTTCTGAGACATAATTGCTTGTCACAGAAGTAATAGGCTACTCATATATCTTGGTAGAAATGTGGGATCAAATATCACAAAGTCTGTCTTAAATGAGAATTCATAATTTCTATTTACAATAATTACTTTAATTAGCCTATTTCATAACGAACAGCCTTATTTCGCAGGCTATGGTAATAAGCCTTCCAGAAACACCACCGTATGGTAAAATAAAATATTTAAACTTGTGCTTTTTTGTTTGACAGCAAACCGACATCTCTTCTGGATGCATCTGTTGCACGCTTTCTGTTGGACATCAAATCGATGTCAGACAATAGCTTCGTGGCACAGCAATCGATTGATGTAAATAGCATACTTAAAGTTAAATGGCAGCAAACACCCTGCTGTGTTATAGCTACCACCACTGTTGACAAGAAATTGCTTTAGATCTACACTAAAGTTTAAAATGCTGTGAACTGTGGTCGTTTGGAGAGTAGAAAATGCGTGCGCTCCCAGCAGGGCCAATGATTTATTTTGATTGTTCACAAATATGCTCTCAGCTTTCTATTATTTGAACCGCAGTCAACTATACCGTAGCACAGTGCTCTTCAACCTTTTTGTCCATGGTACACCTTTTTTCAATTTTTAATAACTTCGTATACCTCACAAATAGCAATGTTTAATTGTGCCCAGGAAGTAAAAAAAACTAATAATTAATTAATTGTTTGTTAAAGTGATTATAGTATATAGTCTTGAACTGGGCACAAGAAACTACGCATGCAAAAGTGCAAAAAACGTCAAAATTGAAGATTTACTGGCTAGCTTGTTGTTGCATTGTTTCAGCAAGTTGGACATAACGTGGTGTTAGCTCTTTCTCTATTCCTCCCTGCATTAAAGAATCAATGTCAAGTATCGAGTTTCGTTTGTTTGACATGATCTCAACAAGACTGGAAAACCCTTCTTCACACAAATAAGTGGTAGGCATCTGCACCAAGACATCAATGGCTTTTTGGGCGAGATTTTTGTATTCGGGAAATTCAAGAAGAGATACCCAACATTCTGTGTAATCCACTTCTCGAAATGAGTATTTTTGATTTAAATCAGCCCGTAGTTCCAATAATTCCTCATCCTCAGTTGTTGCTTCATTAAATGGTTGGATATTCCACGAGTTTGCTTCCAGACATTGGTCGTTATCTTCAGGAAAATACGTAGTCAAATTGTCGGCAAGTAATTTCAGGTGACCAACAATAAGGGCAGACAAGTTATCTTCAGTAGAAACGTCCTCAAACTCCCAGCTAGACTCTTTCATGTATTGACTTAATACAGGAAAGTCATTGAAGTTCCTCGACAAAGCATTCTCTTTCCAGAGTGCAATTTTCATCTTCAGCGCATTGATCTTGCTAGTTGACCGAAATATATCACTCCCTCTCCCTTGAAGACTGATATTCACTTGGTTCAAACGATTAAAAATCGACGCCAAGTATGCCAATTTTGCAATCCAGATTATGTCACGAAACTTGGAAGCCCTTGGGTCTCCGTGTTCAGTGTAAAATGCCCCTAATTGTTCGCGAAGTTCAAACACACGGGAAAGAACTTTCCCTCGCGATAGCCACCGTACCTTTGAGTGCAGAATAAGTTTTTTAGAAGAGGAGGTCATTTCATCACAAGCCCGTACTTGCGCATTAATGACGCAACAATCCCAAAGTCAAATGCGAACCACACGGCACACGCACCCAAAATGAGCGTATCTGTTTCAAAAGCGCAAAGCCGGTTGGCGAGTAATAACCGCACACCAGTAGGTCCGGTTAAAAGTTTACAAATACGCCAATTGCTGTCTCTGTTGTGACTTCCACTATCACAGATCTAAGCTGTATACCCTTCGTATACCCTTCTCCAGCTGTATACCTTAGTTTTGATCTGGTATACACTTGGGTATATAGTATACCCAGTTGAAGAGCACTGCCGTAGCATGTGGAACAACAGCGTTTAGTTTATCATTAATACAAAGTGATTTCCTTGCATTATTCCTGCCATATTTTAGAAAGTTACTACATAACACCCACTGTAAGCTTACTCATTTAGGCTATAAGCCATCGTAACTTTCGGCATATTTTTGAAATTTAATACGATTGACAATCCTGCCTGAGCAACTGTAAACTCTTCACCATATCTGGTATTTCCTTTGCCAGCTTATCGAGCTTACGAAAAAGTACCGAATGCTTTGCAAAATATTAGAACGGCAATTACAGAAAGGATTTAAAAAAGGGAAGAGTTTGCAGCCGGATGAATAAATAATGCAAAGACGACGTCGCAATGCGAAGTGCATGCAAACGGTTTTCACGTTTCAAAATTTAAATCAATATTCCTTCAGAAGCCATAGCTGGCTACTCACCGACAAGGTAGTTGTCAGGGTGGCGGTTCTGTTTTTCTCTTGAGATTTTGCTTTGAGGTCAAATTGTGTTGCACTCATTTGGTGCATCTGTCTTTCTTGCACTGATCGGTCATTAGCCCCTTTTGGCTTTAGTTGCAGTACTTTGCTTCTGGTAGGATCTGCTATTATTGTTTTAAAACGTGCTGGTCTTGTAGTTTCGTGGTGTACTTTAAATGCTGTGTTTGAACTCGTTACAGTGTTCTTTGTTAGACCGAAAGAAGATATAGGCTGTTGCTTGCTATTTCTGTGAACCCTGGCACAGTTTTGGAATTTTGGCATTTCAGTTTGGTGTCTGAGCATCATACAACTTTCAAAAGATGCAATGCTTTTGGTGTCGTTTGTAGAACAGGCAAGTTTGACTTTCATCTGTTCTAACTTTTTATCATCTCCGGAGTTAAAAAAAGATTTACTGGTACCATTTAAGGAGAAATTCATTTCATCAAACTCTAAGTCCGTATCTGGTGACACAATGCTCTTTTTATTTCCCATCACTGCAAAGATGTGAAAAAATATTTCTTCAAGATTAGTTTTTTTCGTGTTGAAGTTTCGAGTCCTGCTGCTCTTGTTGTAAGTCCAATGACTTTAAAGTGTAAGTATTCTAGTAACACTCTATAGAGAAGCGTAGTGAACGGCTCACGGGTGTAGTCTAAAACATAACACATGTCTATAAGTCTGCATATTTCTTTGCAAAATCTCGATCAGAGTGAATTACAGCAGGAAAACTGGTGCTACAGCATAATAGATTTTAAGGTCTTTTCATAAAAACTCGATCGTTTGAAACTTGGTTGGTGGCCTTGCAATAAAAAGGATGAGCTGTGAACGCATCAATATTTTATGAGTTTGGTAAAGCTTCGACCAATAGCCGATGGTCTTTTTCATTAATTGGGTATAAATCAGATGCCTCAATGGAAAAAAATCATTTAGAATTCTGTTATCTTCTGAAGTAAAAGTTTGATGCACTTAACTGAACACTTTATTGGTTGAGTGTGATACCAATTTTTATTGGGCTTGCTACTCGATGTGACTGGTCGAAACAAAAATGTCCCCAACGCAGCAAAATTTCATTTCGAAAAAAGTTTGTTAGTAAAGCATTTCGTTGCAAGCAATGTCGTTTCGTCAAAAGCTTGTGAAAGGAAACTTATAAAAATCACAGAACGCAAAAAATTACACTTGAAGTGCCCTAGCTTCATGTTGTTAAAGGATTAAGGTTGTAAGGTTCAGTTCAGTCGTTCCCGCATGCATAGCATCTTTTCACAAATTTGGACTAGGTGGGCAAATTTTTAAAAAAGGGCACTTTTAGCGCGAGAGTTATGTTAAAAAGGGCACTTTTAAACATAAAGTGATAAAAAGGCATATTATACTGTACATAGACTAAACTTTTGAGACCCATAATTGATTCCTATATTCATCCCCGTCCACAATATTTTATAAATAATAATATAATAAAATTTAATCTAGCAACATTTAGTTGCAGAGGTTTCTTTTACTAAAGTAAAAAGAAACACCTATGATAGGCTAGCCTATATGAAACACAACTGCTAAGATATTATAATGAGTTGAATCTTTGCAGAATTAGATGATTCTAAAGAGCTGGTATTTTATTTTGATGAAAATCAGGAAACAAACTTCGGTAATTCAGACATTTAGAATCTCACAAAATTTGAGGTAGCCTACTCACAACACTAGGGCTATCATATGTCCTCTTTTTTCAAGAAAAATGAATAGTCCTCCGAGGACACTCAGAAATGCTCAAATGTCCTCTTTCTTTGGTATTTTGAGTTTTCTTGCTTAAATTTTCAACAGGATTTTATTGTTGTGGGAATTTTTGGCTATGGCTTGTATGTGCTTTCCAAAACAATTTTCTGCATCAATGTAATATTCAAAGATAACTCAAAAAATTGGCGTAGCCTATCTAGTTGATTGTAAACAATCAGACGTCTACTGTATTGTAACACATCAAACACCATTGTTTCGCGGTTATCGGAAATTTGTGACTTTGAATATGGAATTTTAGAAGGAAATTTGAGAAATCAAAAAAAAGAGTGAGCTATGTAGGCTAAATCACGAGGAAATACATTAAAAAATGTGACCTAAAAACAGAAAAATGCAAAAGAGTTTATCGTAACTTATTTATAATTTACGGCCCTCTGCATACTTTCAAAAAAATAATCTTTTTACTCAGATTTTATTAAATTAATTTAACGCTTGTAGACGTTATGATTACCAACTTAGCCTAAAAGTAGGAAAGAATATTCAAGAGTGCACCATGAATAACATGGCTTACGATAGGCTACTGACCAATTGATAATCGTGGCATAGATACTTTCAGTTTATGCAGATGCACTTAGAACGCATTTTAAGTACCATTCTCGTTTCAGCCTCAATGGTGCATGGAAACAAACAGCCTTTTAGTTATCTCAGTCCGTTTTCAGAATCTTAACTATTGAGTAGCATACAATTTCACTCATATTTCATGCCAACAATTTTGTAATTTCAAAGCTGATCCTTTCTCACTGAAAAAGTTAACCGTATCTGTCACTGCTTCCTTTTGGCGGCAAGAGTTACTGGCCGAGACCATCAGGTCTACGTCTCTCTTATTGCTAATTACTCCGTCGGCTTATATCAAATAACACTGGGAAAAAGTATGCCGTTGGTCAAAAGCCTTATCTATCACTTCAATCAATTTATTTCGCAAAATATATTCGTGATTGTGTATTTTAGGTAGAAAAGGTGATAAAGACTCGGTTTTAGACTTATTTTCGCCATTTCTTGGTCAAATTTTTCAGTTGACATTTCATTTTGAAAGTCTTCTTGTATTGAACACAGAATTTCATCAATTTTGTTTTTACGTTTCTGTGCAAACAGTATTCCATGCACTTTTTGCACTACAAAGCAATTTGCGCAAATAACGAATTACCTTCCTAATTGTCTGCCAGTAAAGAATGACTCATATTGCGTCAGAGACCGACTCCTTACTCAGACAGCAAAATCGACGTTGAATCAATGTAAAAAGACGGATTTTGCTGCCTGGAATTTTAGCGCCGTCGCGTTTGACTGACAAGCACAAAATGAAACTGCACGCTAATAGTAAACTGTCAATCAAGCTATTGAATAAACCCGAAATTTTCCTGCATTTCATAACTGGCTGTGACAAAAGATTTATTGTGAACTTCACAATTATCCGATACCAACATATTCGGGATTAAAACTTGGGGCAAGAAAAAAAAGTAAAAGTCAAGAAATCTCAGGTTTCTAGCGTCACTGCTTCTATGTGAAATTGCTGAATTAGCAGAGGGCGAGACCATAAGGTCTACGCCAGTGACAGATACGGTTAAGGCATTGCTACCTGGAGGTGGTGCCTGATTTGTCACATTTTGTAAATTTTTGCGATCGTTGCTGTCTTACTTAAATTTTAGAAAATCACTATCAGATAGCCCATTTTCACTTTTTGCTGACTGGTAATAATATGAAAGCTTTTTGTTGCCTTGAGAAAGCAGTCAAACATGAGAAAAACTATATTAAAAAACGTTCAAGCAGGCTGTTAAAAAGTCCTTGTATGCAAGTCCTGTTACCAGTCTTACTGAAATCTTATAGGTTAAATTGTCTTCGTTTTTCCAACCCTTGTGATGTTGAAACGCATTGTGTCACTTGGGAAAGAGAGCAAAAGATGTTAAAATATGATTTTAAAAAATTTTACTCAGACAGTAACCAAAAGTTGGAAAAATCTGGAAACGTGTTGCAGAGTGTAGGCTAACAAATCAGGCCGTATTACTATAAGAGGGCTGCAAAATATTCATAGGCCAAATCTGGCATAAAATTTTTTTTTTTTACATAGCTGTAACTTTTGCTACATAAGTTTAAAATTATCCAAAAGATGTAAAAAATTGTCCAAACGTGAAATTCTACTTGTATTTTACTTGCTGTCGAAACGTGTCCTCTTTTTGGGCTATGAAAATATGGTAGGCCTACACAACACAAATTGCTAATTAATCTGCTTGAACGGAACATTAAAGATATTAGCCTATAAGTAAGGTCAAAGGTATGCTCATAAGTTCTAAATGTATGCTGAAGTTTTCCATTTAGCTGTTCATTCTTTAACTCGGATAAAACTAGGATCAAACTTAAACAAAAATTAAGTTTTAAAAATTGCCCACCTAGTTTTAAACTAGGGGGGCAAAAAAAAGGCTAGGAGGGCAAGCAAAGGGACTAGGTGGGCAATTGCCCACCTAGTTTATATGTGAAAAGATGCTATGCCCGCATGGCTTCATCAACTGTCTGTCACACCTCCAGTTGCTTTAGGTATGTGGAGCCAACTGATTCTTTCAACTAATTCATCTATTTTAAACTGTTAGGTTTTGGTGGCCGTGCTTAAATTGACTTCTATCGACGTATTCTTTAAATTTACATCACATGCACGTTTTAAACTTCTGTGGTTTTGCCGCCTTTTCCTTTTGTTCCCGTAAACTATTGGTAAATTTATCATTGCTGTTGTTTTCCAACAAAGAAAAATAAATTGAATTGAATGTATATAGCCTACTTAATACAAGTCATGAAAAAGTATTAGAAGTGTAAGCTACTGCATTAGCACAATGTAGCCTATTGTTATTTTTGAAAACATATTGTTGGAAACATGATGCACAAATATTGTACCCACGAGCCTTTCGATGGCTGCTCTGACGAAGATAGCATGTCACACGTCACATGAAAGTTTAAGGTCACGTGATTCGTTACGACAATGCTACTTGCGACCAGAGGTGGGCACTAATGGGCATCTACTGCTTTGAAAGCGCGCTACCGCTACTTCTTCCGTTCGTTTTGTTTTAAACCGACCCTAGGAAACGTTATTCAACTACCTTGTGAAGTCAAAACGAATGATGTGTAGCCTTTCTACTGTAGTGTAGGCTACATGTCATTTTAATTTATATATCGTACAAATTGATTTTTTTTGACACATTGATATAAAACGGATAAAAGTTGGCGGTTTAAACATAACAAATTTATGGTAGGCTACGCTATGCCGATGACACAGACACTGTTCTGTTGGCTCAATCGCAAGATCTTCAAGAAATATTAATGTTGTTAGACAATGTTAATTCAATTTGGTAAAAAAATTAATTTGAAAATTAATGCTACGAAGACCAAATTAGTGATAATTTTAAAACCACTAAACACTTCAGTAACCTATTCCAAATTATGTTTGATAATGAAACTATACAAAATGTAAAAACTTTTCTTATCTTGGACATTCAATATAACAGAAGATTGAAGGCGTGACAATAAAATTCTAAAGCAAATAAAAATTCAAGAACTAGGTGGAAAAATGTTTTAATTAATCAGTTTAAACTTAACAATTCCTCAAAGGATATTAAAATACTATATCTGGTCAATCTTGGTATGCGGCTACCTAAGCGGGTGGTGAGAGCACTGGATCAATGTTCGAAAGGCCGCCAGATCGACACCGTTTTAAAGCATATCGCTATATCTTTGGGATAACATTTAAAAGCCTAAATGTGGATACGAAGATTGGCTTCCATGCCTTTTCTGTCCAGTTAGTTTGAATCAACTATCTGGCATAAGCATGGATACGACAATTTGTTTTATAGATTTCTGAAATTTGGGACAATGTGGCTACGTCACAAAGAAATGGGCAAACGAATCGATGCCTTCAAGTTCTGGACGAACAGATGAATATTAACACTTTCATGAAAACAAAAGATTACCAGCGATGAAATATTATCCAAATTCAATTCAATAAAATTCTCTTACAAATAGTCAAAAGAAGATAATTGAAATGTTTCGGACACACAATAGGCTCCGGCAAAACTCCTTCGGGTAGACCGGGTAAAAACGTAACACAGATATGGTTGTAACGCTCATTTTTTCTTTTTCCATTGTCATCATACAAGTTAAGTGATTGCATTATTACGTTTGCCTTATTTCTCTACATGTGTGTGCTTTTTCCTCAGGCGATTGGAGTTACGAGAAAATTTTTGAAGAAAATCGATTTTTCAGGTACGGTAGGCCTACCGTACAAAAGTTAAAATTTCTTCTTGCACAAACGTCAGGCACTTAACCAACTAAATTAGCGGGGCGAGTGTTGACGCAAGTATCGGGTTAAAGTATCATAAATATCTGACCCTCTCTTGCAATAAAAAATAGTGCATTTTTTATTGAATTTTATGAAAAAAACCCACAAGACCCGAAACTCTGGGCAGGTGCTCCTGGATTGCCATGAAAGAAAGTGAAGTAAGGCACAGTGTAGGCATAGCCTATTCTGGCTCGTCTTGTGGTGATCGTTAAAACAAAATGACTTGTTATAATAGCCTACGTTTCGAACGAATAGAAAACAAATTTCTTCAGGACGAAACTTGTTTCGAATCGAAAACCAAAAGAAAAAATTTCACTTTAAACAGTCTAATAACCTAATATAGGCTCTATTTGTAACGTCTCATTCAGCCACTTTATCTGGTCCAGATCTGACCAGATAAAGTGGCCGTTTGAGATGTGCTATCCTTTGCTGTTATTAGCCTACTGCAGAACTCACCAAACGCCTATTGAGTGCAGCTTTTATAAGGGTGGTCACAGCGGTAAACCATAATCTCTTTGTGGGAAAATTGTAACATAAGATTCTCGGATCCGTTCGTCTGCATGTAACGACCGAAAAAGAAACACTCTTCTGAAACGTCTATTCAAAAAGTGTATTTCTGTAAAATTAGCCCGCGGCTATCGAAAATGGGGTGCAACGCGATACGCCACTAAAAACCTGTCACTACAATCCAAACTACTTAAAGACGGAATTTTCGTCCAGCTGGCAAACATTAAGCAAACAGTTAAATATGCTACCAACTTTCAAGCAACCATTTTACGAATGACCAGAATAGATTGCAATATCTCAAACTCACGTACGCAGTTACTGTGACGTCATAGTGAAACATTGTGAAGTAATTCTCAACAGGTGTGATACAAGTCTTATGAACGATGGTGCAATCTTGGCTCATTTTTTAGGAAAAATTCCATGACGTAATACGCTAAGATTCAGTAGACCTGAACGGTTTTATATGACGTTTGATTTGGTGAACCATTGTCGGGAACAAAGGGGCAGAACTGACTGTTTGATTTATCAAACATGGCGCTGTTAAAAAAAATAAATAAATGATGCTGCATTTGCCTGACATGTGATGTAGCCTACTTCGCTTTTACCGACCCTTTCCTTTTTCATTACATATTCAGACCTACAAGAACATTTTTATTCACTGGTTAGCTTTCATTGCCTCGATTTCTTTATTTTATTATGACACAGTTCAAAAAGAAATTTCGTTCAGATGAGGTGACAGGTGAGCGAAGTTCCATACGTGATAGAAGCAACAATAACGTAAACAATTGTCCACAATAAACCAAAGATCGGCAAACACATTTTGTTTAAACGTTACACATAACGTTAAACTTAAATTTAAACGTTAAACATAACGTTTAAAAAACGTCTAAACGTTATGTTAAACTTAAATTTAAACGTTAAACATAACGTTTAAAAAACGTCTAAACGTTTTTAATATTGAAAGTGATAACCAGTTTTATTTCCGACGTTTCGTCAGTCAGCATGACGTCAAGAGGGCTGAAACAGGAAAGCTAAAAATTAACTGTTTAGCAGTAAAATAGCATAACACAAAAACATATTGAACGAAATTCGTAGGATACAAAGTTTATAAACGCACAAAACTGCCGCCTACTGCAATTGATAACACACATGTTGCGAAAAAAAGTAGGGGAAGGGGGGGTGCAGTGGGACAAGTGACACAATGCTAAAAGTCATATAAGTTACAGTGTTTAAAAAGGAAACTTTGAAACTTCATGTTTTTCTGATACTTAGTCTCCGAACAGCCATATCACCAACACTAAAGTTTCTATGTTTGGCAAGCCCAGCTCTGAGGTACAAGTTGAAATTTTTTTACATAGTTTTGTCCGAAAGTGATCTTGTAGCCGTTCCTCGGAAATGCAGGATAAAATATATTACATCAAAGGTCAAACATCAGAGTATTACATTGCAGCATTGAAAACAGAGAACTCACCCAAGATTGATTTACTAAAAAAAATGGAAGAAGCCACATTTCTCGTCATGGAGGAAGGCCACAGCGTTACAGATGCTGTCAGTGGAAAAGGTGTGCCTAAAACTACTTTGCACAAATACGGCAGTCCTTGAAGTACTTCTGTCAAACTGCAACCAAATTATACTTGACGAAAAGTGTTCAAAGGCGATGTAGATAAAGAAAGAATAAACTATGTAATACGATGTTCACAAATGAACTATGGACCAACGAGAGCTGATGTTACTTGTTTCTCGCGCTTTCAAAAGCAAGCATCAAACTTTTCGTTCTCCAGGTCCAAATATAAAAAAATGGGTTCATGAAAAAGTTAGGTCTGGAAAGTAGCTGAGCTTGAAATAATTAAGAAGACAATCTGATTGTCATTACTTCAACACCAAGATTATCGAAATTGATGAAGAAGTTCCAGAGATAATCCAATTATGAAGAAGCCAGGCCTGCGGTTGCCGCATGTAGACAACAAGCATTCAAGCAATTGACAGTTTCAAACTTAGTTATTTTTTAAACTTTCCTGGGTCAGCAACTCAGCGTGTATTGTGTCAGTATAAATTAATTTAAAGAGTTATTGTTGTATAACTTACTTAGTTTTTTACTCACTAAAATCGAAGATTGGTTGGTGGCCTCGTTGGTTTTTCGAAGCAGAGTTGCCAGGCAATTTTGGATTAATCGCATTAAGATTTATATCCACAAAACTGTTTTTTTTGTAGCTTTTATTTCCAATGCAAAGTGCTAGAATTTTGTTTTTAATTCAAGTTAATTCCTTTTTGTAGCTTTATGTTTGTGAAATGGTGGTAGGTGACCAGGTGCATTTAAATCGTCAAAAATTGTTATTTGGTTTTTCACTTTCTAGACCTATTATTGTTATTTGCTTTTAATTAATTATTTCTTAATTTTACTCTATTTAATTTCTTTCTCAATTTGTACACATTGAGCTAGTTTCTTGCAGCCTAACAAGTCACCTGGAGAGTCAGTCAATCATTTCTTTTCTGACAAAAAAAAACGAAATTTATTTTTGTAATGGTGGTGGCTATAATAATGTTTTGTTACCCTCGCCAGGGTTGAATGTTCGCCGAAGCGTTGTGGATCAGCAAAATTGGCCGCATTGATCAGCTATGATGGCAAATTGGGTGAAGCGTCATTTAGTCACTGCAATCTTATATTCAATCGCCATCTCTGCTTGCAGTAGATTGCGCATCAACATGAGTTATCTGTTTCCAAGAGCCACGGTTTTTAGCTAGCTCGCTTTTTACTTAACTTTTTCAGTGCAAATCAGTTTGCAACAACTTTCTTATTTTTCTCTTTATGATGTTGTTAATTTTACTTTTTTGGTTTTATTACTGCTTGATTTACTTGAAATATCAATTTAGACTAAAAATCTAGCAATATTTAAATTTTGTTGCCATGTCCAACTAACGTTGGTAATCTGGCAGCTTTGCTCACGTGGTGCACAACAAGGTTGCCAGGTTGGCATATTTTATGCCAAATTCCACAAATTTGGCCTTATTTAAAGTGGTTTGGCATCGAAAAATGCTGTTTGGCATATACGTCATAGTTTGGCATATTTTTGGCCTTTTTATTGCTGTTGGCATTCAGCCACACAACAAACTTCTCAGCTTCCGGGGTTTCCAAACCACCGAAAGCCTTTACGTCATCTTGCTCACTATCACCGGCATTTTTGCTTCCCTATTCTGGTCGTCTCTGATAATTGTCTCGACGGCGTTGCAGTAAGTTGTTGATTCTTTTGTAAAAGTAGTCCAGTCCAATTCGTAGCATGAGCGTCTGAGCGGAGACTAACTAGGAGAGAGTTGTTCTTTAGCAGTTTGGTGACTGCTTGCCCTGGCAGATAACAATAAGGTGGCCTAGTAGCCTATCATGTGATGAACTTTTTCAGTGGAGGCTACACTGCTACAGTACTGCATTAATTTTAGTTACATAACAGGTTCAATTGTATGTTATAATTGGCAGGTTTTCTATTTCAATTAGCCTACTCGTAAATAAAAGAATAAGCTGTCCAATCTGGCCTGCAGCGCCTAAGTGCTGACGGGGACTCATTGTTACAACTGTTTATTCGTTATGCCTCCAGCCAAGCCCAAGAAGTGGAAGTGTTCATATGACAGCAGTATTTCTTTTTGTACAGACTGGGAAAAACAATACGCATGGGTTACAAAGGTACCAAATGACAGTAACAGTGCCTATTGTAGATTGTGTCGGTCCACAATGAAAGCAAAAAAGGATGTACGGTACTAAGAAATCATGAAAAATCTACAAAGCACATGAAAAACATTGGTGCAGTGAATTCTTCACAGAAACTTCCCTATAGCAGCAAACAAACTGAATTCACCCCTTCCTCAGTCAAGCAATTGGAACTTGAGTTAGCTGCAGCTGTGGCATGCCATAGTGCTGTGAGCTCAGCTGACCATATTGGTGAAATTGTAAAAAGAAGTGGTGAAAACAGTACTGCAGGCAAAATACAGCTTCACAGAACAAAGTGTACGAAGTGGATCACTAATGTAATTGCTGTTGCTCTTAAAAAATGACTTGAAAAAGGAACTCATGGGGAAAAAGTTTGAAGTGCTGGTGGACGAAAGCACGGATATCTCTACACTGAAACACATGGCTGTTGTTTTGAGGTATTACTCGGAGCAAGAACAACGGATATGTTCTTCCTTTGCGGGCTTAGTGCCCATATCAAATGCAACTGGTGAGTGCCTTTTCAGTGCCTTGAAAACAAAACTAAATGAGCTTAATATCAACCTTTCTGACTGCATTGGTTATGGCTCTGATGGTGCATCTAATATGGTTGGTGAACATAATTCATTATGGTCAAGAATTCGCTTAGAATCACCACATTGCGTGCAAGTCAGATGCATATGTCATTCTTTGGCATTATGTGTACAAGCGTCGTTTAACAAAATGCCTTCTAACCTTGGATTTTTACTGCATGAAATTCCAAAGTGGTTCTCAAAAAGTCAAATCCGACGTGAAGCATACAAGCATCTGTTTGACATGATGAACCCTTTTGACAGCACAAGACTACCATTGCCATTTCAAAAATTCTGTGCTACTCGTTGGCTCTGTCGTGGAAAAGTAATGTACAACATCTTAACAAATTGGGATGAGCTCACTGCATACTTTGTGTGTGCTGAAATTGACTGTGATCAACATACGAAATATAAAGCTCGCATGATTAAGAAAATGCTAGCCGACAGAGTGAATTTTTTATATTTTACTTTCCTGGCACCAATTGTTGCTGAATTTGAAAGGGTGAATGCCTTCTTTCAAGCCACTTTTGCAGACCCTGACCAGCTGGACATGGAGCTTGATCTCCACTACAGATCTCTAAGAAGTCGAATAATTGATCGAACAGGGAATGAAATATCCCTTAACAGAGTTGACTTCAGTGCAAAGTTCTTGTTTGAACTTGATAAGTTTGCAAAGGGAAGTAGCAGTAGTACAGACTCACAAAACAAAGCGATTTCCATCAAGGAGAGAAGCTACCAATTTCTTGTCGAAAGCTTGAAACAAGTTGAGAGCAGATTACCTGCTACCAAAAATATTTTCAAAAATCTTGCTTTCTTGAGCCCAGATAAGGTACTTAGCCAAACTGCACGCCTCCCTTTCAGCCAACAATCTTCGAGATAACGTACTTGACTTGATGGAGCAACAGTACCGTATTGTTGTCCAAATTCCTTGGCCCGAACAAGACATGTTCAGTGGAACAATTCCACAAAATGCCGTCCAGTTTTGGTATGGTGTACTGCAATACAGAAGTGGCTTGGGACAGTATTCATACAAGGAGCTTGCAGAATATGCACTGGCTTGTTTGACTGTGCCTGTAAGTAATGCTGTTGTAGAACAGGCATTTTCTTATGTCCCATCTGTAAAGACTAAGTCTCGAAATCAGATGAACCTGCCTCTTCTGGATTCCATTGTTACCATTAGAAGTGTTCTGCATTTTCAAGAGAAATGTTGTAAAGTTTTTGTGGCAACAAAAGAAATGTTGGCACTGTTTAACAACAAGATGTATGAGGAACTGAAATCAGAGACCAGCAGTGTGATGAAAGTGACATTTTAAGCTTTGAAGGCTAAACTAGACTGAATTTGAAGTGACTTTTTATGCTTTGAAGAGAGAAGTAGTATCGTGAGTGTAAGCAATGTGTTTTTGCCGCGACGACTCAAACTTGCAGCGTTTAGCTAGTTTGGCATATTTTTAAGTTGTTTGGCATATTGTAATGTGCTGTTTGGCATATTAGCTGAATCTGTACCTGGCAACCCTGGTGCACAAAAAGCAACTGGTAGTCCCGACTCTCCACTCTCTACCATTATTGCACATGGAAATTCTTTCTCCAATTTGAGGAATATTAGGTACCCGTAGCCTAAATAGGAAGGTCGTAGAGAGCAAACACCTGACATTGGGGAAATGTTGAAGTTACGGTTAGATTAATTGCATGTGCAAAACTAGTTGAAATTTGATGGCATCATGGAAGAGGATTTTTTTCAACAATCAGTGGCAATATACTTTACTGAGTTAGCCTAAAAAGTTAAGCAGTCTCTGCATTTATGCTATCTAGCTTAGCTCAGCATAATCTTACTTTATGTTATTGACCAGCAATACACATTTTGTAGTTTGTAGTGCAAACATATCTGTGTAATCATTTAGTTTTTAGCATGCTGTTGAACCATGCCCAAAGATTTTCAAAAGAAAAAAACTTACAAAAAAATGGATTAAAGCTTTCCACAAAAATACTGGAAATTGAATAGTTCACACAGAGTATGTGCACACCATTTTTATGACAAACATTTTCTAGAAGTTTCTGCTGATAAGCGACCAGAACGACGGAATGCTAGAGAAACTCAACAGTTGCAGTATATCCGTTTAAAGCCTACACAGCTATTCCTCGAAAGTTTTCAAAGTTGCCAAAATATATTTCTAGTTCTTTGCCTGGATCTCGTCCAACAACTTCCAGCACTTCTGCCTCCAGGCGAGATTCTGAAAACGACAGAATCAGACAGTTGAATGGAGAATTTTCAAAGAATGTTTTAATTGATTTTCCTTCCTTTGTGTCACAACTGAAAGATGTGATTTTACCTACAGGGTTTGTAACAGTTGTTGAAGAGAGGTTAGTCACATTTCACTACATAAAGCATTGTGATGATGCTTAAGTAGCGTCACAATTACTTGTGTCTCTTATTACAATGGAAGATTTTAAGATTTCTGCTTTCGTTTCTTCGGTACTCATTCCAAAAAGTGCTTATAAATATTTGTTGAGCTCAGATTCCTTGAAAACATTGACTGAGCTGACTAACATACTTGCCTTTTGCAAGTCTTTGAGTAATGTCCAGTCCAGCAAAGACAATCCTACTATGGATTGTATACGTGTAGCTGTGACAATACAAGAAAGCTTCATTGCAAATAAAATAACAGATGATGATTGTGATTGCGCTTTAATGGGATTTGTTACTGAACAGTTGAAACTTCTTAAAGTTCAAAAAAAGGTCGACGGTACTCTACTCCTATAATCACTACCGTACACATCATTTCTGTTGCAGCTGACAAGCACTGCACTGTACAAAAAATTATGCAATGTATTCATTTTACCATCCATCAGTCCATTACGCAAGCTTTCTTGTGCTACAACAGTAGATACTGGAACAATAGATATACAATAATTGAAACAATGAATGTCCATTCTGTCTGATAAGGAAAAGGTTGCGACGCTGATGATCGATAAAGTTTATACCGCTCAACGTATCGAGTACAGTAACGGCATGTTTGTTAGTCTGACTGAAGATGGATCACCTGCAAAAACTGTGCTAACTTTTATGATCCAGTCCACATGCTCCAAGTACGAAGATGTGGTTTGCTTAATGCCAACTATGGTTATGGTTCAACAAAGTAATGCTGGCACTGCATGAAGTCTGCTTGGTTATAGCTGTTTCTGTAGACAATTATGTTTGCAACAGGTATATGTCCTATAATCTTATATTTTTGTTTGTTCTTGAAAGACGAAACTGATTAACATTATAGTATAAACAGTAGAAAGTAAAAGTATCTGTAACGCCAATTTTGTGACTATAAAAGTTGTGTAAGCGAAATCAAAACTTTCCTATCTGGAAATTAGGTATATAGTCTGTTGGATTACAGAAAAACATTTACATTCTCCCTTTGTCTGCAGCGTGCGGAAAAAACAAGTCTATTAACTATCTTAGATTCTGACAGTTTTCATACTCAAAAGGAGGTTATGCCTCTTTTAGTCATACAGTGGCGCCCGTATTTCTGAAACTGTGTTATTTTTAACTTTTAACGCATCAAAAATAGCCTGTGTTGTCGGGTTCTTTCCAGTTGATTAATTATTGTGAGATTACATTTGTGTATACATTGTCATAGCACACTTTGATATTGATTTTATGCTAAATGGGTTCGCTTGTTTGTAAACGTGTTTCTTTGTGTCAATTTTTTAAAGATTTGTTGTATTGTGAAATACTCAGCATTAACATTAACGAACGGCTTTTTTATGCAACTGTAACGTTTGTATATTCAGCATCAGGAATAGCCTTTTTCCTAATTCATGGCTTCAAATAGAACTTCGCATTATTTCTCACATTCAGCAATAATAGCTCAGCTACGCGAACATTCCTTTGCGTCAGTTTCACACGTATTAATGGATAGAATTGTTTAGCAGTTTAAAAATAGATTACTGCATTTGTTAACTGAGCTATTGAAATGAACTCTTGATCGCAATTTAAGAAAGGTTATGTTAGATTTTCTGGAGTATTTGTTAATTATAATTCTATTCTATTTAGTCGTGATATAATGCTTGGGTGTATCACCTTGTAAATGAATTCTGGAAAAAGGGTTGTCAACAACCGGTAAATATGATTTTATTTTTATTCATAGTTTGTCTCATTTGTTAACCAGCTGTACATCTCATATGAAATTTAACATGCCAAATGTATGATGTCTATATTTTTTGTAACTCTTTATTATTATACGTTTTCGTATTTGTAAAGTCACGGTTATTTTCCCTAGATAAAAACCACGACCTGACGAGGACAAATTAAGTACTTCGAAGACAATTGCGCGTTTTACCCACATAGAACAATCATTCCAGCTTGTTGGTGGTATGCGAGCAGACAAATTCGAGTAGAATTATCTCAGTGTAGATCGGGTGTTTTAACATCAGTCAACCAGCACCGCTATACAATCTTACATTGAAAGTTTTTCTCGGTTGTTGACAACCCTTTTTCCAGAATTCATTTACAAGGTGATACGCCTAAGCATTGTCAACTACCGAGAAAAACCACGACCTGACGAAGACAAATAGAGTACTTCGAAGACAATTGCGCGTTTTTCCAACATAGAACAATCATTCCAGCTTGTTGGTGGTATGCAAGCAGACAAATTTGAGTGGAATCATCTCAGTGTAGATAAATAAAAGCTTAGATACTATTAAAAGTAAAAAGGTCAGTGTCTCAACTTCTTCTTTAGATGAAAATGTCAACTTTGAAACAGTGCAAGCCTACGCCATAAACAAAATACCAGTGTCTCCAAATCCTAATCTTTCTTGCGACGATGTTTCCAAATTTCCGTATTTGAAAGATTTAAATTTTGAAACTTTATAAAACGCCCATGTCTCAATCTTAATTGGCATCGATGTTTTAAAGGCTCATAAAGTTTCAGAGCAGAGACAAGGAAACAATGATGGTCCCAGTGCAATAAAAACACTCTCAGGTTGGTCACTTTTGGGATCATCAAATAATCAAAACAACATACTATCTAAATTCATTCATTCAGATGAAAAGTTGGACAATGCGATCCTACAGTCTTGGCTTGAAGATTTCAAACCGGAAGAGCTTTCTTTTCCATCGTCTGTGCAAGACAGATATGTTCTTAGAAACGCTTTGAACATGACAATCAATTGAAGCAAAAATATGCGTCAAAAATGCAGGAGTATCTAGAAAACAACCATGCAGAGGTTGTAAACGAATCAAATAGTGATGATGAAGGAGGTCAGAAACGTGTTTGGTACTTGCCACATCATCCAGTGATTCATCCCCGCAAACCAGACAAAGTCAGAATAGTGTTTGACTGCGCTGCTCAGCACAGAGGGGTAGCTTTAAACGATGCCTTGCTGCAAGGCCCTGACCTTGTAAATAGCCTTGTTAGTGTATTGACGCGCTTTCGCATAGAGGTAATTACCTTGGTAGCAGATGTAGAAGCAATGTTTCATCAGGTTAAAATAAAAGAACATGACAAAGATGCATTTCGTTTTCTTTGGTGGCCTGGAGGAGATCTTTCTAACTCTCCCGTCAGCCATCGTATGGTGGTACAACTATATGTTGATTTGTATGGAGGAGACTTGAAGCCATGTATTAGCCATCCTACACAGCCAGATCAGCCATTGTTTCTTAAAATATTTTCAATAATTGGTTTAACAAATGTACGATGTCCAATTGTCCATTCCTACTAATGGATTTGAACACAGACTTGGAGAATCTTGCACGACTTTATTTGGGCCTATTAAACAATTGTATGCTATTGAGGAGAATAAGATCTTGAAAGTCGCACATGCCTTAAAGAAAGTATCGTTGGATCCAAGTAACATCTCTCAAACTTCTCCTGAGCATTCGTTGAGTAAGTTACAACATCAGCTTAAACTGAGCTGTGATCCAACACAGACACACTTGTCAAATTGAAACGACTGAAGCGTATGCCATATGAGTTTGAAATATGAATTCATGGAAACAAATCACTTGAATTCTTAAAGGGCAATACAGTAGTGTGATAACTAAACCTGATCCTGAATTTTTTAAACTAGTTCCATATTGTCAAGAAATTTGACAATCCAGTGTATGTATCATGAAACAATGAGCTGTTTTGATCAACGACTGGTTTGCTTTATTTTGATGACTTTAAGATGATGAGTAATGAACATAGTGATAGCGTGGGAATCTGACTTGAGCCATTCCCCCACTGTAGAGCCAAACTCCATTAGGAGCTAAAAAGAGATGTGTTGAAATTAAGGACAACAGTCCGAGCCCTCCAAAAAAGATCATGGGAATTTTCAGCTTGCACCACCAAGCACAGTGATATTGTTATGATTTCCTAGATAACGTTGATTACCTTCAATCCAGAATATTGGATAATTTTAGCCCTCTCGAAGCATTGTGGACAACCGTTGAAAACATTGGAGATATGGTGGCTAAGGTAGCCTACAGGAATAGGATGTTTGTGGTAAGTGGAACATGCGGTGTGGGCCATCGCTGTCTAATGTGCGTAGCGATTCATCCTCACACCACAACTTCCACAGTTTTGTTCCATGGAACCAGTGGTGATTCCAACGTCAGAATCTGCCCTGGAGGTCAAGGTCACTTCTCATCAAACGCAAGATTCAAAGGCTCACTGCTCAAAAAGTACTGGGCCTGAAATAGTTCTTATGTATCATTTGCAAACCTCCATTTAGGCTCTTAGCTCAATGTTGAAACTCAACCAGGAAGCTCTGCCAGCCTTGATGCACCATCTCACCCAGAAAGGTTGGACCTTGTTAGACATGAAAAGTTGTGCTTTAATTACCTGCAGATTGGACATAGGGTGTCCGAATGTAAGTTGAAGGTTTTTTGCTTAAAGTGTAACAAACACCACAAAACTCTATTGCACCGAGAAGAGAAGGTTACACAACCAAGTAAGGAATCAGGCCTCAAGGAAGATGGTAATGTTGTTTCTGTTTGTAGTGCCAGCAGCAACACATTTGTGGGAACAAAAAATACAATATTCAAGGTGCTTCCAGTCAAAGTGTGGTCTAGTGACCCCAAGTAGAGTGTATATACATACGCCTTCATTGACGAAGGTTCGAGTGTAAATATATGCTCCACTGGCCTTGCTAAATGATTAGGAGTACCGGTGAAAAGAGGAAAGGTTTCATTGGTGACTACAAATGCGGTCACACTAAAAAGCAAGCAGGTTGAATCTTGAACATCCGGAGTTTATCTAAAAGCTCTGCCTTTACACTCCACGATACTCTGGTGATGGATGAAGTGGTAGATGTAAGTTCCAGCATACCCACAGAAGAATTAGCAGAGTCATATCCCCACTTAAAAGACTTAAAGCTACCATGGTTACATGAACGCAAAGTGGAGCTGCTACTGGGAAGTGACTTGCATCAAGCATACTACAATGCACAATGCCTTTCGTGTGTCGAAGCCAGTTACTAAGGACCTCGTTGTAAAATATTGGAGTTGAGGAAAAACAAGTAATGTTGGCTGGAACTAGGATTCTATATCGTTTTAAAACTTGACCTGTACTTGACTTAATTAGTTTAAACTTGATCTGCAATCTTGCTTTGTGCCAGATTCGACTTATGTAATTGATTAATCGAAGACAACAAAAATACAGTTGCCGGTATACTAGTTTCTAGTGCTGTTTGGTCTGTAGCAGAAAGTCAGTGTACACCTTAATGTTAGACTTGCCGCTGTTCTAAACTCCTGACAATATAGGTGCGCCTGTCAGAGTGCCAGCGACGCATAGTTTACATCTGTTGATAAAAGGTGATGAGGAAGAACATTCTTAACCCTCTCAGTGTTTTTCACCAGAAATGGAACGTTTGTTGGAGATGGCAAATCGAGGTGGTTTGTCAAAGCCATGGGAATTCTGCTTTGCAATATGTGCTCTGGGAGTGCAAGCATTTGAGTGCATTTCAGAAGATAAGCAGGTTAATAAAAGTTCTGAACGTATCACAATCAACATTCTGCATTCTATACGAGCGTATTGAACGTGGCTGAGACATCTGACATTCATTGTGTTTTAGTCAAACAAAAGCGTTGGCTGGCCCAGAATGGCCCGTTTTGGCGAGTCCGATTCGGCGAGTTCCCTATTCGGCGAGAGCCTTTTTCGGCGAGTTTTTAAAATTTTATTTTTGAAAGGGAATTATCGGGTACCATAGCCTAACTGTTTTCACATCGTTTTAACGTCGCTGAACGTGCAGAAAGGAATAAAAATAAAATGTTTGATCTATTAATTTAAAATTCGTCATGTCAGTTCAGTTCAGTTGTTTTTATTTCTGACCATCATATCAAAAACAATACACGTCAACATAGCAAAGGTAGAAGCGACAAAGCGCAAAAGCTAAAACGTGCTTGAATTCGTCATGTCCGTTCAGTTGTTTTTAAGGTAGAAGCGACAAAACGCGAACGTTAAAACGTGCTTGTGACCGAAGTAAGTTATTGAGTTGAAAGAAATTTGGCACGGTTGCAACACCTTCAGAAAAATTTAAGATGTTAAGGAAAAATAAAAAAAAGAAAATGTTACAAAAAAAATCATGTTTATAATTATATCTATAAGTTAATACTTTTGATTTTGAATAGTTAAAATGATTAGTTTGGATCAACAAATGTGTGGCCTACAGCTTGGATTGAAAGGAAATTATCGGGTACCGTAGCCTAGTTATCCCTACCAGCAAAAATTTGTTCCAAGAAGCCAGTTAGCGTAACAGTTCATTTTTACATTGTAGTAACAGAATGAAAAGGCTAACCAAATGTGTGGCCTATCGTTTTAACGTCGCTAAACGTTGAAATCGTGTAGAAAAGAGAACTTTGATGACTAGGATACGTTGCAAGCCAGCAGCCGGCGGCCATGGCCGCTAAGTAGTGCTTGAATGACCGCCTGTTTGGCCGCCGGTTTCTTCTAGCCAATTATTTAATTTCGCAATAGAATGATCATGGATTAAATGTCGAAAATATGTAGTATCAAAGAGTGACGCAGAATTGGGTGAGCGCATCATAGTCACTACTGTTGTATTGAATATATCCAGCTGCGATCACCAGAGCTGTAAGTCTTGTTTGCAATTCCCGATGTTTATTTTAACAAAGTGTTAATCCGAAGTGCTAATTTACATCGGCTGGCAATATTGTCGTTTTTATATCGATTCAATGTTGTCGGACATTGAATCGTTGTTAAAAAGGAGAACTAGGTTAGTTGACATTCGTGGGTAAAACACGTGTCTTCATAGTTGAGAACGCTGTGGGTTAGTGACTTCACACCCTCAATGGTGAGTGGTGACATCATAACGGAATAAATGGTCAGGTTTTATGAAAGGCGGTATGCAGTTGAAACAATTTACTGAGCTGCGAGCAGTTAAAACAATTTAGGGTCGTTAGATGGTCTCGCAATACCGGATTACAATCCCGATAAAGCATTTAATGCGTGGTACAACGATTCTATTGCAGGACGTCGCCCAGACTTCAACAACGCTAAGTGATCATTTAACATTGTTGCAAGTTCAATGCTATTTACTTGTGCTATCGTTAGTGTATTTTGGCCTCCAAGCACGCAGATTTGGCCGCCGAGAAGGAGCTCTCGGTAGGCCACGATAGCTAACGAAAAAAAACACGAGTTTTAAGGCCTGCGTTGAAACTGAGAAACATTCACAGAAGCCCTTCGATACGTTGCATTTTTAAGATTATGCATTTTTAAGATAATGTATTCAGACGTTGAATCAATGTACAAATGAACTGTTAGGCTAAATAAGTTCTTGGAACAAATCGAAGGGCTTCTGTGAATGTTTCCCAGTTTCAACGTATCCTAGTCAGCAAAGTTCTCTGTTCTACACGATTTCAACGTTTAGCGGCTCGGTGGCTTAGTGGTTAGTGCGCCCGCCTCTGAATCGGTAGGCATGGGTTCGATACCTTGTCGGGTCATACCAAAGACTTTTTAAAAATGGTACTGAATCTAATTCCTGCTTGGCACTGAGCAATGGAGTGGATTCGGGTAATAATGTACTCAGTTGTGCCTCTATACGGCTGCATTGACACTGTCTGCTTTGTAAAGCGCTGAGGAGCAATGCATTCTGCGTTGGATACAGCGCTATATAAAAACTAACATTATTATTATTATTATTAAAAACGGCAATTTCTGCTGGTCGGGATAACTAGGCTACGGTGCCCGATAATTTCCTTTCAATCCAAGCTGTAGGCCATACATTTGTTGATCCAAGCTAATCATTTTAACTATTCAAAAATACTAACTTATAGACATTAAACATGATTTTTTTTGTAGCATTTTCTTTTTTTTATTTACCCTTCATTTCTTAAATTCTTCTGAAGGTGTTGCGACCGTGCCAAATTTCTTTCAACTCAATAACTTACTTCGGTCACAAGCACGTTTTAACGTTCGCGTTTTGTCGCTTCTACCTTTTTCTACACCTTTGCTATGTTGACGTGAATTGTTTTAGATATCATGATCAAAAATAAAAACAACTGAACTGACATGACGAATTGAAGCACGTTTTAACATTCGTGTTTTGTCGATTCTACCTTTGCTATGTTGACCTGACGTGTATTGTTTTTCATATGATGGGTCAGAAATAAAAACAACTCAACTGAGCTGACATAACGAATTTTAATTTAATAGTTCAAACATTTTATTTTTATTCCTTTCTGCACGATTTCAACGTTTAACGATGTAAAAACGGCAATTATAATTAGGCTACGGTACCCGATAATTCCCTTTCAAAAATAAAATTTCAAAAACTTGCCGAATAGGGCACTCGCCGAAAAAGGCTCTCGCCGAATAGGGAACTCGCCGAATCGGATTAGCCAAATCGGACTCGCCGAATAGTAGCAGACCCTGGCTGGCCAGTGGCCATTTCAATTTTCATGTAATTTCAATTTTCATTTCATGTAATTGCATTTGGTACCTTATAATCATGTTGTTTGTTCCACACAACTGCCCGAGTGTATTGATGCTTCTGCATTGCTGGGGAAACGTGTTTGCTTGATTTCAAAAGTTGCACTTCGTGTTTCCGTATTTTACTGGGTAAGCGTTTATTTGGCGTTCTCATATGATCTGTCACAGCTTAGCTAAACGCCAAACTTGTTTCTAAATATCTTGTTTACATTAAATTCTGCATTGTGTTCTGCTTTTGAACAAATCATTTAGCTGTAGCACAACGATTCAGAAAGGTTGTTTGGATACGTTACGCATATAATAAATGATGACTGCATATGAAAGTTGTTGCAAACCGTACATTCCAAATGGATTGAAACACTTAAATGTTTTGAATGAGCTTGATCGAAATGATTTGTTGCAATGTGTAAAAAATAATGTTGGAATGTTTATGCAATTTTAGCTATGTAACACTCCGCTTGTCAATAGCAAAAATGAGTTAGCAATCCCTACCTTATGAATCCCTGGGTTCAATGAGAATGTTGATAAGTTGGCGAAAGCAAATGGAGTAACATGGCATGGGAATGTTTTGAGAAGGGATGAAGATGATGTTTTAAGAAGAGCACTGGAGTTGCAAGTAGAAGGTCGTGGGAAACAAGAAAGACCCAAAAAAACGTGAAAAAAGCAAGTTGAGGGGGAAAGCAGCAAGGTGGGCTTGACAAGAGCGGACGCATTAGATGATTAGACTCATCGATGTGGAGGCAAGGTGTGAAAACTGGACTACTAGTACTACTACTTTGATTTTTTGGTGAATTTTAACCACTGATCCCATTGCTGCAGCTTTAGTTGTTCTCGTGCAAAGCCAAAATGTAATCTATAGTCTTCATTGCTTCTAACAATTGTTAATTTTAGTGTGATCATTGATCACGTCTTGTTATTGTAATAATAGTCTGACTTAAAATCACCCACTCGAGTGCAGGACGATGCTAGGAAATGAAATTTCAGAAGTAGAATTTTCTTTGTTACCGTAGCTTATTCGTTTATCACTTTCTCTCACTGAACACAAGCACTTGGCTATGGACTTTTTTGTTTTGCCACATCGCTAAGCATTTGTTGAATTCTGGGTTTAGCTTTGTAATATCTCTGTCTATATCAACAAAAATAGCATTGGTCCCCTTTGCCCAGATGAGGAAACATTTTTGTATTAAACTGCAACTACAGGATAAAATATTATTATTTATAAACTAATGCCATTCTCAGATTTATACTCCTCATAAAAACTAGTGAAAAACAAAGATGATTTAGCTGTGTTTAATAGAAATAAAAAGAAAATCATAAAATGTTTACAAAATTATTTGTTTAAAATATTATACCGTATTTGTTATTATTTTGTGCTGATAAGTCCTCACATCTTATGAACTGTACTTCACATGAATAAAGTATGACATTCAGTAGGTTTAAACTTAAATTTGAAATGGAAATATGTAAAAAAAAATTTTGGTAACAAACTGGAGATGAAACCCTCTCCCACAAAAAACAAAAAAAACTTAAGTAGGCTACTATTTTTTCATCTTTTACTTGGCCTCCTGGGTTTTTTTTCGGTCATTGACCGATTTTTTAGCAAAATGTCCGAAAAAGTATATAGTCAATTTGGTCAAAAAGTCAATTCGGTCAAAGAGGAAATACTTTCATCAAAAAAAATGACCGAAAAAAATAAAAAATGGTCAAAATAATTAAAAAATGATCAAATTTTTTCAAGTCATATCGAACAAATGACCAAAAAGTCTCAGCAAAAGAAAAAACCCAGCTTGGCCTGATAGTGAATTAAAAAAGCAGTCGCTTTTAAGGTCTATAGCCTACTCAATGCCTGTCATTATTAAGCCAACAAAGTAACAATTTTTTGTTAGATTTATACAGTAGAGCAGTGATTTTCAACCGGTGTTCCGCGGAACACTGGTGTTCCGTGAAAGATCGTCAGGTGTTCCGCAAGAAATTTATTAGTTTGACTAGTGTTCCATGGAACACCGGCCGAAAATCACTCCTTTGACACAATTAATGTGCACAAATAGCTATTATTCATGGCGTTCTTTAATACAGGCCATGACAACAGCGAGCGCTTCTCGCCGGCTGAAGGCTGATCAAAGGTCACTCGCGATCGCAAAAAGCAGCGCATTTCAGGTTGAAACGAAGAAAGTTTTAATTATTGCATCATAATATCAAAAATTATTGTATTAATTATTTGAAAACTCTCGAGGAGAAACTGTCTTTTTATTTCCCTTCTGCTCCTACCGAACGCTTTGACTGGGTCAGGGATCCTTACAGCTCAGCAACAGCTTTTGACAAAGTCATGACTGTACAGGAGCAAGAAGAATTTATTCAACTTAGACAAGATCGCACGTTAAGATTGAGATTTTCCGATCTACGTTTGGAACGTTTTTGGGTGATGACTTCCAAGGAGTTTCCTATTGTGGCAAACAATGCTATTTTGACTTTGCTTCCATTTTCAACAACTTATCTGTGTGAGATGAGTTTTGCAAGCATGACTGCTATAAAAGTTAAAAAACGAGAAAAATTGAGAACTGTTGAGGAAGAGCTTCGCGTTTGTCTTTCTGCAATTCCTGCCCGAATATCAGCTTTGTGCTCATCCAAACAGGCCCAGATATCGCACTGAGAAAGCTGACAGCCAATAAATTGTTGTTGTGCTGTTTATATTATTGCATCATTATAAAATTTCGTTTGGTGTTCCGCAAGATTATTTTAATGCATAAACTGTTCCGTGGCTCAAAAAAGGTTGAAAAACACTGCAGTAGAGTACCCACATTTGTGTACTTCATTTGTACGCACTGCAACTCTTTGAAATAGTTTAGAAGTCAATATAAAGCCAAAATTTTTAAACCTTTAGAATTGAACAATGTGAAATAGAGTTAAAATATTTCAATTTTCAATAATGTAAAGTGAAAAAATTCTTTTTGGTCAGAATAAAAGTACTCATAATAATTTGGTGTAAGTGAAAACTTTGAAAACAACTGTTTTTCTTAGTTTTCAATAATGTCACAAAATTCTATCTAATTGCTGTGATAACCTTTGAATGTCTTTGGATCGATTTTACACACCTTCTTCAATGTGTGCCAACAATCTTGTCACTTGCTGGCGATGTAGATTGATAGTTATTGCAAATTTTATGGATTAAGCAACTACATACTGTATGCTTTTCCATAAAAATGTAGGTGGTTGCTTTAAAAACCTTGCCAATCGCTCTGCTCGGAATCATAATCCAAATGTCGTGCAATGCATTTGACACCATTTTTCAATGAAGGAGTTCCTTGATCTTTTTCTGAAAGAAAACAGAAATATCCATGCTGCAAACTATTTTTCAACATTGAAGCAGTTTGGCAATCATGTTTTATTCTTTTAAGGAGGTTCTGATTATGCTACAAATACTAATAGGTTTAAAATAATGTTTGATGACAACGAGCTCAAGTGGGATATTTTTGTAATATTAGGCAACACTGTTGTGAATGTAAATGTACAAAGTGGTTTTCTTTTCCTTTCAATAAAAAAACTTTTGACCAATTTTCACCCAAATCCAAAGACATTTACTACTTGCGAAAGACGCAAGTGAAATAAACTTATAGTAAACCAATAAATAATTTAGCTGCAAAAAACAGTGTGACCAAGCGAAGTGTGGACAAAAGAAAGTGAGGTTTTTTCAGTTATATGAAGGTGAAAAAACAAGAGAAATCTATTGTCTATAATAACATTCAACACAGGGTCGCAACTAGGGGGGTCGTCTAGTCGGCATGACAGCCCCTTTAAGATTTGCAACTTCAAGAAGACAGACGACTAACTATAGACTAAGACTTACCTACTACTTAATGTGTGTCAGTTCAAGCTACGTTCTATGCATACCAAATTTGTTTCACGCTCAAGTCGCATAAACCGCAATACAAAATATTAACAGACCGTCATTTATTCACGCAATATGATGTCATAAAAACAAAATGGCTGACTTTCCAGGATAGTAAAACTTTCAGTGCGGGAAACCGGCTCAGCTTTACGCTTACAACGGCATGAAAAGAAGCTTTACAAAGCCATCATTTTAACAAGTTGTCATTCTCAAGTTCAATCGTTTTCTTCTTCTGCTTTGTTCTCTCAAAACAACACATGCGCGCGCACACATGTAAGGGACCTCTGTTAATCACATGCAGAAACGGATTGGCAATCACGACGCACGTGACTTGCAGGCGTTTTGCGGACGGCAGAGCATTTTTTCAAAACTTTTTTTTTTCTTTTTTTTATAATTGTTTTCCTTTCTCCGTAATATTTCCGAATTCAATTACCCGATAAAAAAGCGGTTTTTAGATTCGATTCTGGATGGATTCGAATCTTAAGGATTCGAAATTCTACTTTGGGCATCCCTACTTAGGATGCAACCTTATTAACCCACAAAACGAAACTGCAGCTGGCTTTAGGCAAGTCTGATTTGTAATCTTCGTATGGTCGCAACTTCACACATTCTTAAACCAATTTTATAATTTTGGTATCAAAAAGACGGCTATTAAATTTTTTTTACAATCTTGTCAAACTTGACGTGTATCCAGGCTAGGGTGATTCATAAATTGAAATTTTTTTTAATTCAATGGGGCACCCTCTTGTATCGTGTCAATACCTGAAAAAATAATCCTGTCAAATTTTTAGAGCAATCGAAAGCATTTTTAAGGTTGCTACCGACTTTGAAAGCTGCACATAATACACAAATGGGTCATTCCCTGTCAACTCAACAGGGTGTGCAAGCTCGATCCTCTTAGATTTTCTTGAAATTCACACTAAAGTTTCATATTGATGTATAATGAACACAAAAAAAATTTCAGCTCATTATCTCAAGACGTTTAGAAATTACAGCCCTTCAAAGTCACCAAGGTCCCTCAAAATGTGTTCGCATGTACAATTGTACATTTTCCTCCATGTTTGGGTCTTCATAACTTTTAATCTAAAGCATTTACAAGGCTGAAATTTGGTAATCTGATTAAGAAGCAGCTCTAGTTTTCATATCTACCACCAAAATTGCTAATTTGAAATTCGTTTTAGAAATAGAACTTTTCAAAAATTGAATTTTTTTACATTTGAAAATTTTTTATCAATTTTTGATGTCCGCTATCTCCCAAACCAATAGTCACAGAACTACCATTTTGCATATCATTAATCTATACTAGTTGATAATTAACCACCATGAGACTGACACCAAACAAATGTGAAATTAGTGAAGTTTGGAGGGTGTAAAGATGGTTCGGGCTTCATTTTTGCACCCTCCAAACTTCAATAATTTTACATTTGTTTGGTGTCAGTCTCATGGGGGTTAATTATCAACTAGTATAGATTAATGATATGCAAAATGGTAGTTCTGTGATTATTGGTTTGGGAGATAGCGGACATCAAAAATTAATAAAACATTTTCAAATGTAAAAAATTTCAATTTTTGAAAAGTTCTATATCTAAAACTAATTGGAAATTAGCAATTTTAGTAGTAGATATGAAAACTAGGGCTGCTTCTTAATCAGAATACCAAATTTCAGCCTTGTAAATGCTTTAGATTAAAAGTTATGAAGACCCAAACATGGAGGAAAATGTACAATTGTACATGCGAACACATTTTGAGGGACCTTGGTGACTTTTGAAGGGCTGTAATTTCTAAACGTCTTGAGATAATGAGCTGAAATTTTTTTGTGTTCATTATACATCAATATGAAACTTTAGTGTAAATTTCAAGAAAATCTAAGACGGTCGAGCTTGCACACCCTGTTGAGTTGACAGGGAATGACCCATTTGTGTATTATGTGCAGCTTTCAAAGTCGGTAGCAACCTTAAAAATGCTTTCGATTGCCCTAAAAATTTGACAGGATTATTTTTTCAGGTATTGACACGATACAAGAGGGTGCCCCATTAAATTAAAAAAAAGAATCAATTTATGAATCACCCTAATCCAGGCCCTAAGCTTGTGTGGACTACTTTTTAAAATGTGGGCCTGGAGAGCAAACAATTTGCTGCCTAATTTCGAAAACGCGGGAAACTTTTTTTGAGAGTGAGTAGCAAGCGCAGCCAAAGCGAAAAAGGTTGCTTCGCGCGTCACAGAATTGAATCATTGCGCTGTCAATTTACACTAGGTGTTCCAGACAATGGTTCACCTAATCAAACGTCATATAAAAAACCGTTCAAGTCTACTGAATATTACGTCATGGAAGTTGCTAGAAAATGTGCCAAAATTGCACCATCGTTCATAAGACTTGTGTCAAACCTGTTTGGGCCTGTTTCAGTTTGAAACATGTTTAAACAGGAAATATTACATCAGCTTTAAACACCTGTTTGAATGACTTCATAATTGTCTTTCATTATTGCGTCACAGTACTGCATATGTGAGTTTGAGATATTGCTATCTATTCTGGTCATTCGTAAAATGATTGTTTGAAAGTTGGCCGCACATTTAACTGTTTGCTTAGTGCTTGCTAACTGGACAAAAGTTCCGTCTTTTATCCAAGTAATCTGTATCGTAGTGACAGTTTTTAGTGGTGTATCGCGTTGCACCCCATTTCGATAGCCGCGGGCTAATTTTACAGGAATACACTTATTGAATAGACGTTTCAAGGAGTGTTTCTTTTTCGGTCGATACATACAGACGAACGGATTCGGGAATCTTATGTTACAATTTTCCCACGAAGAGATTATGGTTTACCGCTGTGACCACTAGGCTAATATTCTAACAATCTAACTGTGATATATCCACTTCTACAAACAATTGTTAGTTTTTTCTCTCGTTGCCGACCCCCTTTGATTTTTTGCTAGTTGCGCCGCTGATTCAACATATCCACTTTTCTCCTTGATACCCTGACGGAGACGAGGGATCACCTGATTACAAGTGGCACGCACATTTTCAACACCAACTTCTGCAAAAATTTGGTCAGTCTTGGCTTCAGAACCTCAACACTTGAGTGGGATACAATTAGGGGTGTTCAATTTCGATTTCGATTAAGGTGATATTCGAAATTCGTTTTCGTATCGGACATATTCGAAATTATAGCCGCCCTTTCGGCTGAACGCAGTTAAAAGTAATGCAAGTGACGCGAAATCTGTCTTGTCGCATTTTGCAAGCGAAAAAAGACTTCGACGCATGCGCATCGTCGATCACGTTGACTATCACACGCTCTCGTGGGTCCAACGGCCAGTCCTGCACACGTGCGTTGAGAAAAGTCGTGCGCAACGTTGTTGTCTTCCACGCGCGTGCAGCCAACGGGAGGTGTCAGTTCTTCCGATTCGGATAGCCCTGACGTTGAGCCAACACAGGCGACGCCATCAGGCGATGAGCGAAGACGTCAGACCACTCTGACAGAACTCTTCTCCATGGGCAGGGTCCAGACGGAAAACTCCAACAACAGTGATGATGATGAAATCAGCTCAATCTCAAACGAGTTTCCTATTTTATGAAGCAGAAGCTTGCTTCTGGGCAAGCTGATCCGCTTTCCTGGTGAAAAGTAAACGAAGGCGAGCAAACGAAGGCGAGCAAACGAAGGCGAGCTACCGCTGCTGAAAAAGCTAGCGGAGAAGGTGTTTGTGATCCCAGCGACCTCGGCTCCAGCGGAGCAATCGTTTTCAAAAGCTGGCCTGACCGTCACGAAGCTGAGATCCCGACTGACGGGTGACCATGTCGATCAGCTTGTGTTCTTAAACACCAACCTGGGCCTGGAGCTGTAGACGTTATTTTCTGTTCTTTTTTCACAAATTTTCATGGGGTTTTTTTCGTGTTTTCTAGCGAATTTTTATGGTGTTTCTTTCAATAAAATCACATTTTGCAGTGTGGTGAATAGTTGTGATATTCGAAATTCGGAAATCGAAAATAAATTGAATTTCGAATATTCAAATAATCAAAATTGAACAGTGAACACCCCTAGATACAATGCAGGAATTCTGCTGCAAAATAGGCCATATCTCAAAGTCCATTGGATTTAAATAAGAAGACGGAGGTCATAATTCCTTGGGCCAAAACGATTTGAATTGTCTTTGCACTAGTCCTGGACCAATCTGGATGTGTGAGAGGTTGCTCCATCCTGCTGAAGTGCATATCATCATCATCATCATCATCAACTAATTTAGATTATACAGGCCATGAATTAATCCTCATGTCGAGGGTGTGGCCTGTCTGTCTGTCGAGAACGAAGTCTTACCCTCCACACTTCGCGATTTATTGGGTTGGCAGAGTCCATGTTCAGGGCTACAAGGTCACATTTTACAAGTTCTTCCCAAGAAAGTTTTGGTCTACCTTGACCCCGCTGTGCTGCGATGTTGACACATCTGACCTGTGAGATCCAGCTTGAGCTGCGCTCAACGTGACCAAGCCATCTCAGTCTGCCTAATTGGAGGACTTCACTGATGTCTTTTAATTTGAGCTTTGATAGCAGAGTCTCAAACCGGATGTTGTCCTCAGGCCCGACCAGGCAGGTCCATCTTACCATCGCTCTGTCATTACGTTGTAGGCGCTTGACGGTGCTTGCTAAAGTAGCCCACGTTTCAGAGCCATAGAGCATGACACTCCTCACACAACTGGAGTAAACTTGTCCTCTGGTTGCAGCAGGAAGTTGCTTGCTTGTGAGGATAGGGAGAAGTTCTCTAAACTTTTTCCAGGCTGACTTGCACCGAGTTATAGCCGCATGCTCACACCCCCCTCCAGAAGACATGGTATCACCAAGGTAGCAAAAGTCAGCTACCACGTCAAGTGTGCCACCTTCAATCTCAACCTCGCTTACCGGCCTGCCATCTATTGGTCTTGCTGTGCCCTGACAGCGTGGGCATGAGTAGTGTGGGTCCGGTCTGAGTGACCCTTTAATTCCACTACACTTTTTGTGGACCCAGTGGGAGCAATTGGTGCAGAAGATAGAGTTGCTACCGGTTCCACTTAGGCATACCGAGCAAGGGTGCTTTCCTGATCTTCTTAGGGAGTTCTGGTTGATGCCAGAGATCATTATTTTGGTCTTACCCATGTTCACTCTTAGGCCCTTTGCTTCCATTCCCTTCTTCCAGGCGGCGATTCTGTCAACTAGTGACTCCAATGAGGTGTCGATAATGGCAAGGTCATCCGCATACAACAGCTCCCAAGGGCAGCCTGTGCGCAGTTCGAGTGACAGGGCCTCCAGGACAATGATGAAGAGCAGTGGGCTCAATACAGAACCCTGATGCACACCTACGCCTACTTTGAAAGTGTTACTGTGCCCATCCCCAACACGCACACAGCTCCGAGCATTCAGGTACATTGATTGTACTATCCGTACTAGCCATTCCTCAACACTCAGCTTTCGCATGGCCCACCAGATCACCTTCCTTGGCACTCGATCAAAGGCTTTTTCTAGGTCTACAAAGGCCATATAGAGAGTCTTGTTTACGGCAAGGTGTTTTTCTTGAAGTTGACGGATGATGAAGATGGCGTCAGTTGTACCTCGGCCTGGCATGAAGCCGAATTGCATTTCATCAATCTGTACTTGTTGCCTAATCAATTGTTCTGTCACTCTCTCAAGTATTTTCATGGTCTGGTCAAGCAGCTTCAAGCCTCTGTAATTACCCTTATCAAGGGCATCCCCTTTACCTTTATAGATATTGACGATGTAACTTTCTTCCCAGTCTGCTGGTATACGACCCTCGCTAACAATAGCTTCTACAAGATCTCGTATAAGAGCAACTCCAGTTTCGCCTGTTGGCTTCAGCATCTCTGCTATTATTCCTGAAGGACCAATAGCAGAGATGCTGAAGCCATATGAAGCCATAATTCCTTCATTTCCAGTGACTTTCTTCACCCAAGGAACAACTTCCTTCTTTAACATCTTCAAATAAATTAGACATATCGATGTGGAGGCAGGGTGCAAATGCGATTGCGGCACTTGGAGGAAAATCCGGTCACGCTCGGTAACGGGGACATCACCGGATTAAAACTGGACTACTACCGGTACACTACCTACAGATAAACATGTTGGTTAATTTTCCCACCAGACTCGATGAAAATCAAAGGGGTTTCGAGACCTGTAGATGTAACCCTTGACCACACCATTACCGAAGCTGGTTTTTGCCCCCTGAATGAAGTTCGACGTTCAACAGGCACTGGCTCTTTAGATTCAATCCAAATCCGATCTTTTTGGATGTTGTGTATGGCTTAAACGGTGAATAATTTCTAATCAGTCAAAAAAACTTGTGGCTACGTGACATCAAGGAGCTTATTCAGAAGAATCTTCGATCTTTCAAACCTCTTAAGTATTTGTGGCATCAGAAAAAAGTTGTTGTTTGGTAATTTACCAGCACCCTCTGGATGGTTGAATCAGGCCTCAAAATATCCGGCGGTCATGACCTCCGGAATGACCTCGAATGTCTGTCGAAGCCGACTCATTGGTCGGTCATAAACGACCGCCGCAAAATTCTTGACAAAAATAGAGCTAATGCAGCAAAAATGTATTTTATATTTGAATTGTTACAATTGTTTGTTTAACACGAACAAATACAGAGCTGAAACAATAATAGTACCGTACAGGCAATTGCTTTAAAGATCACATTAGAGTGGCGTGGCTAAGCTGATGGCAAAAGTAGCCATTTTTACATCTTTTCAACGCCTTGCAATGTTGCCTTGAAATAAACTTGTCTGAACTTTTCGGCAGGATATGTATTCTAATTTTAACAATGAGGATTATTGCGTTACGTTGATCGTTTGTTAAAAAGAAACGTCACAGAGAAGCAAGTCTCAGCTGGGTTCCGCACATGCTTAGGCGAATGTGGCGACCTTATTCACGCTGATACTGATAGAAATATAATTTCTGCACAGAAGAGAGGGTGTTAGACACATTTGTCTGACACCATTACATAGAAATAGAATTTCTGCACGGAAGGGAAGGTGTTAGACACACTTGTCCTTCTTGAACATTTTGCATAATATTATTGAGATTTTACTAACACTGCCATCGTCTTCCTCGCATGTTGAGAGGTGTTTTTCTTTGCTAAAAAGAATATTGGGTGATTGGCGTACATCCTTGAGGGCTAACACTATTGAGTCACTACTCACTAATGCGCATTTGTCTGGACGGTCCTGAGCTGGAGATTTACGACCCCGCGCCGGCAGTAATCGCTTGGCACAACGATTCTATAATACGAAAACCACGGAATAAGTGATCGTAGTTGCTTTTGTAATAAGGAAATTTGGATTGTTGTTTTCAATTGTGTTTATTGCGTCATTACACGAATGTCATTAACGCACTGATTAATTTGCAAGCAATCTGCTCCAGTATACTTCAGGGTCGGTTAATTAGGGTCTGCTACTATTCGGTGAGTCCGATTCGGTGAGTTCCTAACCTCTAACTCCTAACCCCTAACCCTAAAACGGCAATGATAATTAGGCTACGGTACCCAAAATTTTAAAAAAAATGGAAAAAATCCCCCGTTAAGAGATCGGGCTCACCGAAACGGGCCATTCCGGGTTAATTAAGCCATCAACCATTGCAGAGTTATTCTGTTGTAGAAAATCTTCTTCTACAAACACGACTACACAATACTGTAGTGTGATTTTGTGCAAAATCTACATGCAAAAAATATGTCCGGTTGAGATATTAAATGTCCGCTGAAACGGCCAGTCCGGTAGGACATGCTTGACCGCCGAAAAAAAGTACAAATTTCGAGGCCTGGTTGAATGGTTAACATGCGCCTCTTTAGCAAGTTTTCTGGTGCTCCTTCCAGAATTCCGTTGCATTTTTTCTCTAGTGTTCAACTTCTTAGTTAATGAGTAGGGTGTAACACTCCGACCAACTTACTTGTTGGCTAGTTATTGTGGTTTGCAAAATGACCTAACTTGATCAATGGAAAAAAAATTTTGGAAAAAATATATTGTTTAAGCAGGCCACGCTTCCCGTATTTGTCGCAAAATCCCCATTACTCCACAATTTGCTATATCTCGTATCCTGGTGGAGATAGAGAGCTGCTTTTGCCACCAAAAGATGCAGAATACCAAAGTTTCTATCCGACTTTTGAACGTGCTATAGCCCTAAAACCTTTACTTCTTTCTATAATTGAGAAAAACTGTTTTGAGAGTAAAATCTGTCATTTTTGAAACAAAATGCTTGTATTTCAGATTTTGGCTTGCACGATTGTCATTCAGTCATTAAAAACATAACCTTTAAATCAAACTTGTAAGCTGTATAAGAACAGTGATGTTTTATTCAATAATGAGGCAGGAAACAATCAACACAAAACTATACAATACATGCTAGACCAGTGGTTCTCAACCGGGGGTCCGCGGACCCCAAGAGGCCTGTGAAGTGATTTCAGGGGGTCCGTGAAAGTTTCCGAGTTTTCAGCATGATTGATAAATTACGAAATTTAAAAATTGTTTGTTCATTGTTTATGTATTAGCTTACAGTGATTCTCAAACTGTAAGTTGCAACCCACTGGTGCGTCGTTTAAAATTGCAAAGAACATTGCACAAAGGTTTAATTTTTTAACTAAAAAATATCATATATAAATGACTTAAACCTTTTAATAAAGCAATGTTGGCTATGTTCAACTTAATTCTTTTGAGACAGCAGATTGTTGATCAATGATTAACTTGGAAATGCAACTCACAGTTTTTGCAATGACTGTGATTATAACGAATTAACATTGATTACAAATGAAAAAAGAGAGAAATTCTTTGTCACGGTCACAAGTATTCTATTAACTTTTGATAAAATTTATAGAAAAACATCCTCAGCATATAGATTACTGATGTTTGATCCTGTGTGCCAACAAATTATAGCTCATAAGTCATAACATAATTTCATCAATCGTAAAGTGCGTTGCAAATTCAGCAAATTCTTCTCAGTGTGTTCCTTCAAAACTTATATAACATATGATTCCATAAGACGCGATATACCAAATTTCAAATAGAAATTTTTAGGGGTCTGCGACTGCTTCGAAGGCACCAAAAGGGGTCCCACCAAGACAAAAAGGTTGAGAACCACTGTGCTAGACAAAGTACATTGTCCTGTTAATTTCTCATTGCGAATAGTATGCATTGTTAATGTAACTCTTTGTCTTTATGTCAACATCACTTGTGTCACGGATCTTTTTGCTGTTAATTGTTTCCTTCACGTGGCCTATCAATCGATCACAAGAAGTATTGTTGTTTCGAAACACTTCCTAATCATCCTTACTCCCTGCTGTCAGATATGGTGAAAATGCAGAAGTTGCATCCATAAATGCTGCCAGCGGACGGTTTGACCACAACAGAGCTTTGGTGTCTGCTTTTTTTGCTGTTGAAATCCTAGATACATCAATGTTGGCATGCAGTGCACCCAGCGCAGCTGTCTTTGGGTTCAGCCATTTCTCACTGTGGTCAATGAAGCATTTCTTCGCTGGCTCAGAAGCATTACATGCTTTCATGAAGCTTCTCATTTTTAGGACAACCGATGAACCTTGTACGGCACTGGGATGCAAGTCCTTGGTCTGTTAATTTACAAACATTAGAACTCACAAGGTGTGATGATGTTGAAGCAATTTCCTCTTCACTGCCACTCATACACTCAAATTCACTGGATGATGACTTTGGCATTTCCTCTTCAAAGGATGTCTCTAATTCATCACTGTTACTAGTAAGATCAAACTCATCACTAGCGTGTTTATGGCAAGTTCTGAGAGTTCTGTTTTGTATTTGCTTCAAATTTTTGTGACTGACAGCCACATCAACACCACCAATCATCATGTTACGTTCTGAGCGCTTATCTAAAAGAAGTTTTAGCTCTTTTGGATGAACTCTTGAAGACCTTGGACAAGAGCAAATAACCTTTGTTCTCCAATGGTCTGTGCAGGGGCGAAATGGCCTGTTTCGGCTAGTCCGATTCGGCTAGTTCCCTATTCGGCTACAGTCCGATTCGGCTAGTCTAGTATATACATTTAAGTAATGCTGAAAGAGTTTCTATCACAAACATATTGCTGAGTATATTTTGATGTGATATTTAACACCAGCAGTTTTAAAACCTGAGGTAATTACTTAACCAGCTTAAAAGCATTATTTTGGTGACCTGGGGAAAATTCATTATTCGACTTCTTACATCTTTGTAATCAATTTTGAGATCAACATCATAAAATTTTGTATACCAGTGCTGTATATTAGTGAAGGACACTTGTAAAATTATACTGATTCAATTCTGTGAAAAAGTTTGAGAACAACAATATACTATCTTCTGTTCAATGACTGTACTAGTTACACAGTTGTGAGTTTGAATAAAGGCTATCTGTAATGGGACATTCATCTAAGCCATGATCTGAAATACAAGCATTTGGTTACGAAAGATGCAAAGTTTACTGTCAAAAACAGTTTTTCTCAATTATAGAAAAAACTGAAGGGTTTAGGGCTATGGTACCTACATTGATAAGTTGGATATAAACTTTCGTATTCTGCATCTTTTGGTGGCAAAATTAGCTCTCTACCTCCATCGTGGGATGAGATATAGCAAATAGTGGGGTTATTGGGGTTTTGCCACAAAAATGGGGAGCGTGGCCTGCTTAAATGATTTTTTTTTCAAAATTTTTTCCCCCCTTGATCAAGTTAGGTCATTTTGCAAACCACAATAACTGGCCGGTAGCAATTTGTAAAAAAAGTGTGTAAAGTCTTACACCCTATTAATGAGTCTAAATCGGTTCTTACATACCTCTCTGGGATGCTCCTGACCTTTGGTAAGCAGCTACCAGTCTCTCTGAACTTTTTTACTGCCTTGTATACACAAGAACGACTCACAATCTCTTTCAAAATCTTGAAAATTTTAGGTGATAGCCTCTTTCAATGATCAATTTCAATTTTAGGTGACAGAGCATTTCAATGATCTCATTTAAAGTCACCATAATTTTCCAGAAAATTTGTAATCTAGGATGATTAATGTTTATACTATAACCCTGTAATAAATACAAATATTATAATTAGTAGTCGGGAAATGTGCTTAAATTTACTGCAATATGAAACTTAGTCCACACTTTGCTGGGCCACCTTTACATTACAAAAACTTGCTATTGTAGACCTAAACATTAGGCTATTACCTTTTATGACCTTTTTTCAAACAACATGTTTATTGTTTATACTCCTATTATCATTGTTACGAGAGTGCTAAGCTAAATAAAAACATAATTTTTTTGCAATGTTTTGAGCATGCCCGGCCAATACAATTTTGGGGGGTGAACAGCACTTCTTACACATATAAAATTGTGTAACTTCCGACAAACACCAACTAGAAACCTGAAGAAGCCACCAAAATCACCAAAAGGGTATCTTTCCTGCATTCATTCTGTGGACATAAAAGCAGTACCGTACCGACGTACGCCTTTTAGTTTTCAAGTAAAACCAAAATTTTGAAATTGCAATCCACATTGCTACATGTCAAAAAGTTCTCTGTTTTGAAGTAATTATATTTACTGCGTCATGCATAGATAGAGCCGTTGCATACAATTGTTTGTGTTAATGTTTTTCATACTGGGCTTTCATGCACTTATGCTCACCATCATACCAACAACTTAATAAGAGGAAAATAACTTTCAAGCTTGGTACTAAAACTCACAAACATGGCATAAGATAGCCACATTTTAGATTTGGACTTTAAAGTGAAGCACTATATTATAATTGTTCCAATTGCATGCTTTACAATAACAGTAAAAGCATCGTTAATGCATAAAATTAGCAGGAAACAGCTACACTTACAGCGCATAAACGCAGCCACTTCCATTTTGTTGAAATTGTGAATTTTAAAACTGTTTTCCAGCACAAGTAGTAAATGTTGTAATAATTTCTTGAAACTTTACTAGTAGTCTTTTTTCACCACTTATCACATTTTACCACCCTCTACAGTTAAAAGTTCTGAACTCAAAAAGTACCCAGGCGTTCAGTGCCCACTAAACTTGTAACAATAGCATGATAAGAAGTTTACCAGAACTGCAGCAGTGCAATGTTAGATAGAGTTAAGCATGTGAGTCTTTCACTGATCCATCATACTGGTAATTCGTCGTTAATAAGCTGAACTATCGTAAGTTCAAATGTTTCAATATTGCGCTTTTGATTGATTTGGTATCTTTATAGACTACAGTTTATTTTATTAAAGCATCGTAACTCTATCTACTTTAGTTTTGAATGAGAGTTACCGGTACGATAGTTTTGCAAAAAAAATAAAACAACATGGGAGACTTATGATACTCTGCTCTGAAAGTAATTTACACGGTTCACGTTAACAGTCCCTTTTCTTTTAGTTAATTCTTCTTTTTATTTTGCATAGGCACAACAATTTTGCTGTATTATTGTAACTACATTTTGACAATTTTTTTGTTTTGTTAAACTATCGTATGTCCATATTCATTTTTCTAATGTTCAATTTTTGCAAAAAAGAATTTTTTTTTTTTTCAACAACAAAACTCGATGAAAAACAATGTTTAGTTGTTATGTTTTTCTGTTAAAGAACTTTTAGAAAGGTCAAACAATGAGCAAACACAGCATGAACTTTAAAATTCAATTTTCTCAAAACTGCATTTGTGGAGTTATGATAGTTCAGCTTAATAGTAACGAATTGTATATTTTACTGTCAAAACTTGCAATAAAGTAGGTATCATATATTCTTACTCAGAACTTCCATATGCAAAATAACTTTCATTTGTTTTGTCTGGTCAGCTTCAGATGCTAAAACAAAACTTTCTGTGATTACACCTTCCTTAAGTTCACACTGGTACTCCAACGAAACAGCAATTTCCTCGTCTGAAAGAAATAACATCACAAACAAATAAAAAAGATTATTATCTAATTATTTAGTATTAGACTTAAGTGGGATAAAAAAAAACAAAGGTTGAGGTTGAAAAAAAACACTTACCATTTTACATCTAAAATGAGTAGATATTCACTCAACTTTTTTAGTTTCTGTTTAAGTGGTCTCTGGTGAATACTTTGAGGGGTATAGGAAAAAGATTGGATTTGACAAAGAAGAGATATGTTAAATAGAGTAAATATGGCCAGCAAAGGGTGCAAAAAAAAGGTTTGGAGAAATTTATTAAAGGTTTTTGCTCAGTTTTAGTGATAGGTAGTGTGAATGTTTAAATGTTATATTGTGAGTAGGCTACTATGTTGTGAGGCTACTTGATGCAACAAAGACTGGGGCCTCCAAATGTTTGTGTAGATTATTATTGAGGTGTTTTTTACCCCAATAAATTTCATTGATTTTGGGGAAGAAAAAAAAGTGCATTTTATGGAATGTTTTGGTTTCATATTGGTGTTACATCATTGGTTTCATATTGGTGCATTGCATAAGTATAAGTGATTCCCCTAAGCACGATTTTTTTTCTGAAACAAGAAATATTTTTCATCACCCACTCTTTAATTCTGAAGATATATTTTTTTGGTGGTAATCCACTTCTAGCTACTTGCGTCTACTTTACAAAACAATTTATTTCAGGCGAAAACTCCACCAACTTCGGAAATTCGGAAGAAGATTGTGAATTCGGAGCAGGATTTTCGTGGAAGCAGAAAAATCCCTAAATGCGCAATTGGGGAATTCGTGGACACAACAAATCTTGCAATTGCACGTTTATTTTGGAATAAATTTGCTTCCATTTGGCATGGTTAGCTCCTGCATACCTACTGATTATTTTCACATAGTTTCATCCGAAAAAAAAAAAACAAACCTTGGCATAATAGATCCCGAAAAGGATGTTGGTCTGTAGGAAAATATGTATAAATTAGAGATGTCCCGATATATCGGTATCGGCATCGGTGATATCGGCCATTTTTTAAGTATCGGTATCGGCAAAATTTGGCCGATACTGTGGCCGATACTAAACACGTAAAAAAAGGCGTTTGCTGCGGATTTTCTGCAGAAGCAAATATATAGATTTTTTTAAAGTGGTAACTAACGTCACATTGAAGTAGAAAAATAACAACCTTTTCAAATTTTTGATACCTCACACTCCCATGACTTCATGCGCGCAGTGCCGCGCACCTTTTGGCATTGTTTGCTTACAGTGATTCTTTCACTCAAACAAAACGTTTTGTTTCAGCAGTTTTGCGTTGTTCGATTCTTAAGTTGTGAAGGAGGCTCAATTTCTCCAATATTTATCATTTGTGTTTCTTTTTTCTCTCAGCAGAGGATAAAACCAGGCCAAGACTACCCAGGTGGCGGAAATTTGTAGTTTTGCATCGTTTTTGCGTTGCTGGACGTTTGAGGGACCCGTGTGGCTTGGTTGTTTTTGGTGGGCTGGTTCTGTCAGTTTATGATTTGGTTTCCGCCTTTCGTTGTGGTGGACTCACCAGGCTTGAACAAAGTCGTGGCGGAGTGGGTGGGCTCGGCGGCGGTGGGACTGCGAATCTTCACTGAACTAATCAATAAGTGGTCTTGTTGCGCCTGGGATGGGGCCTCATTGTAAGGGGGGAGTGTCCTTCCCTGCTGTCGGCATGGGGCTGGGCGCTCACTGGTGCGGCGGGCTGTTGCGATTCGCTGGCCATAACGATGTAGCTTCCACGCTAGCCATTTAGACCATCCAATCAACTATATGTTTTTCGGCAGCCATTTTGTAGCAAGAATTGACATCGACAAGAATTGAAATGGCTAGTGTGGAAGCTGCACCGTTGTGGTTGGTGGGTCACAGCAGCTCGCTGTGCTGGTGAGTGCTCAGCCTTGTGCTGGTGGCCGGGGGGGGACGCTCCTTTCTTCACAATGAGGTTGTCATCTTGGGCGCAACGGGACCATTTTGATTGGTTTGGTGAGGATTCGTGGTCCCATTGCTTTCTTTTTGGGCCTACTTATTCTGCCGTGACATTGTTTGGGCTTGGTGAGTTTGTTGCGGCTAAGAGTGGAAGTTAATTCGCCGACTGGTGGAGCCGGCTTGCTGGGGGCAGCCGAATTGCCTGGGTTTTGAGCGTTTGGCGGGGTGGGAGCGATGCAGAATTGTGCATTTTTGCTACCTGGGTAGTCTTGGCTTGGCAAAAGCTTTTCAACCAAACGAAAAGCGCCCTTAGGTTGCACATTACTTGTCGAATAGTTTTTGTACGACTACACAAATCACTTGGTTTACATTTTACATCTTATTATCAATTATGATAGCCTATTTGGAGAGTTTGCGCAAACATTTTTTTTCAGAAACCCCAATTATAATGTACGGTAATGTTTCTTCCCTTATACCCCAATCCTCAATTACGGTGGCCTTTCATTACTAAAACCTACTATTATGACACAGCAATGCGGTTAAGATTGGATTCTTGAATCTTTAATAAATTATGCCAATTGAAAGCTTTTTTTAAGAGATTTATGCAAATAAGGTAAAACTTAGCATTTGATATAATTCCTTGCAAATACCAAAATTGCTTCTTTTTGTAACACCAAAGTATCGGCCAAAATATTGGTATCGGTACATCTCTAGTATAAATTACCGCGGATCTGCAATTATAGCAGTGATGACATTACTCATCAATTGATTGATTGAATCTTTATCCTTGGACTGGGAAAGCTTCTTGCAGAGCTTAATCCTGGCAGTTACACATACTTGTAGAGGCTTTGAATCACTGACACAGGCCCGGTCACCGAGATGGACAGAGTAAAGTTTCCGATTGTTAAAGTCTTGTTGCCAGGGAATTATTTCATTCATTAGATGCCGCTGAAAGGAGAGCAGCCCTTAACGTGCGTTGCTCAAGAGCACACACCGAGAGTCGAACCAGCGCCGCTTGATCTTGAAGCTTCTTGGTTCCAGAAGTCACGCGCTAACCAACTGAGCTATCGGGGCGGACACCATTGCACAACGCAACAATGAAAAAAAAGAAATTCATTAAAGAAATTAAAACGAACAACACAGCATAAGAAACACAAAAACAACACGGAGGAATTAAAATGATTTAACAAAGTCTTCAAATATTTTGACTTGCTCTGCGTGACCAGTGCGCGCAAGACGTACTATGGCATCATAGTTAGTGCATTGCCATTTGTTGCCTTTAAGAGGCAGCATGGTTGCAACAGATATTACGTCACATGCTGGGAAAATGGAGATGTCCGGATTTAAATTATCCGGGACATTTTGCATATTTCAAACATGTGCTATGCTCCTGTTGCTGACAAAAATAAACCATTGATTGATTGACATTTGTAAATTTGTTTCCGGCTCTGAACACTCCCACACTAGCTTGTATAATATATATATATAATACATGTTTAAATAAGTTTCTATATTCTCTAATCTCTATATCTGCATCCTGGGCAAAGACTAGCCTACTCTTCGTTACACTTCCATACCTTTTCCATGACCAGATCAAAACGGATATAATAAACGCATTACCCCAAAACTGGGGTAAAAAAAAACCTAAACATTAATAGTTTTCAAAAATATTTTACACAAGTTATTTTTTCTGGAAATGGAAACTTTTGGCAGGGTAGTCCATACAATTTTCAAAAATTGATTTTTTTGAACCACCCTAATATATACGCACTTAACAGTTAATGCTGTATTATAATGTTAACTTATGCTAATAAAGTCTGCCACATAAAAGAGAGCCTACTTAGTAAGTACTTACTTCGAAAGTGAACATCTTTTACTGCAATTCCAACACTAGGTGCAAAACAGCAAAGTGACCTTACATCACCAATAACATTGGGTAGAGTAAAATTAATTGAATAACTGAAATGAAAAAACATAAGATGTCAGTTAGCACCCTGATGTAGCAATTGAAGTATGTCATTAAAAAATAAACAGACATTAAGTCAGCAACAACACTTCATTTAACTAGGGGTAGGGGGTAGAGGCCCTTTTTATGGGTACCCTCTCAAAACCCATTTGCCTATCGCTTATTGGGACCAAAATATGTCAAATAATCAGGAAAAAATTATTTTAAATTTTTTCGGTCAAAATTCAGCGTCTGCACCCCCAAAAACCCCGAAAACTGACAATTTTATGAAATCGGGCTTATTTTCTTCAATATTAGAGCTATATTGGTCTATGAGGTGTCTAGTCTTATTAGAATTAGTCAGAGAAGCCATTCAAAAACTATAAATTAAGCACAATTTAATGTTTTAGACCAAACAACTAAAAAATACCCTATTTTTCATAGATTTACAAAAAATAATTTTGAAAAAAAGTAAAAAAAAAAGTTTTAGAATTTTTTTTCACATTTGCTCTCCCATTGAATGAATAATGTAATTGTTAAAGAATTGTTGTGAATAATTTTCCTATTTTTAAAGTTTTTGCATGGTGTTTTTTGTAAATACAGTGACTTAAACATTTTTTAATCCATTACTCGTATACAATCATAGAATGGCGGTTTCATTGAATGGCGAAATCATAGAATGGCGGTTTCATTGTTATTGAATGTGCTTTTGGATGCACTACGAATTTCCTTCACATTTTTTAATGTGAATGACTTGTTTGTTGCATCAGGAGAAGTGTCCCAAATACCCTTTACAGAGCAAGGAACTATTTGACAGACTTCTGTGAGTTCAACATCCTCATGATCTGGATATTTCCACTTAAGATCAGAACTTGCTGAGCGATGCAAATAATCAATCAAATGGTTGTCATTCTCAATCTTTTTGACATAGCCAATGTACCAAACAAATTGATCAGTATTGTTCTGCCATGCGCAAACACAAAGTTCATTAACTTGAAGATCAGATCTCTGTCTATTCTTTGACGTGCATATTATTTCAGTGTCTTTCATAGCATCCAAAACATCATCATTTGATGGCAAATCACAAATAGTACTGCTTGATGTGTTGGTATCATCTCCTGCCAACAAAATGGTGAAGTTTTCAAACTTTTCTTCATGAGTAATTTTGTTGAGCCAAAACAAATCTGATTTTGCTGCTTTATCAAATTTGTGAATATGGACAGAATAGGCAAGTTCGTATTTGATGATATCCTTTTGGATTTCTGGCTTTTTCTGCAGGACATCATAGAGCCCATCAACAGAGGTACATGGCCCGCCCGATGATTTGCAGTGGTTCAAAAGTTTGTTTGGATAATTTGGAAATCCTTTAGCAATTGCCAGCTTCATCTCAACTCTCTCCTTAAATCTCACTTTTTGAGCATCTGTCCAAGCCACTTCACGTACTGCAAGGGCTCCACAAATTTTGCAAGAGACCTTATCCACAGTTCCTTGGGTTCTGATTTGTAGAGAATCATGTTATTTCTGATATTCTTCGCTTTGAATTTGCGGTTTCTGCAATGTGCAACTCTTGCTTCTCTATCAAAGTGAGAAAAATCTCTCTCAGTGACAACATTTTCATTAGGAAGGCCTTCAAGCTCATGGCTTTCAAGTTGAGAAAGATCCGTTAGTCTCAACTTTTCACCTTCATCAGCAAAGCCATACTCTCTTCCACATTGTAGTTTAATTGCTTCAGCTGCAGATAAACACATCATTCCACAAATTTCTTTTGCCAGATCAGTTGTCATCATTGGAGGTGGAACACCATGGATTTGCACCTCAAATTTGCTCAATGTGTCGGTACGATTCTCTAAAAGGTGATTGTATAGGCTTGGAAGGATTTGGAGAAGATCACTCTGGGAGCTACATTCAATGCAGTTGAGAAATGGGAAGGTAACATGGTAGTTGAAAAAAGCCAAGACCTCTAGTTCAGTCATGAAAAGGTCGCTTGCCATATAGACCTTACAGGCCTCAACCAACTGATTTGTATTGTCTACTTCATCAAAAAGCATCAGCGGAATGTCTTTTGCATTGATAATGGAAGCAGCAGCTTTACCAACTATTGCAAATCTTCTTTGCTGGTATAAAAACATGCGTTTCACTACATTCTCTCATTCACATATGTGATCAAATATAATTATCTGCTTTTAAGGATGACTTTGCAGACTTGTTATGAGTAACAAGGTTAAGAATCGCTTCAATTCCAGCCTCAACGATTGCAGTTTTACCACGGAAGAATGACTTAAGTGCTGGATTGATACTTTCAAAGATAGCTCCTTGATTAACCTTCTTTTAAATCATTGACACTACTTTAAGGTTTGATCGATCCTGCGCTTCTACAGTGTGACTCTTACAAAGAAGGTGGAAGGGATGATGATTATATGATGATGATGTTAATTTTAAGAGTTTTAGTCATGGGGAATCACAACAAATGTGCATGGAATGAAGTCTTCTTATCAATAGCTTGGATTTCTAGGGTCATTTACTAATTTTTGAGCAGTATAGCCAAAGAAATTAGCAAAAAATTATAAAATTTTGCATCGAAAAATTTAAAATGAAGTGTTTTTTTAATTTTTTGAACTCTTTTCTTTGGAAATTCTTATTTTAAGTAACTTAATCAGTTTCTAGAGGAAATTCTAACTAAAATAGAGTCTTCATTGACCAAAATAACCCTAAAAATGAGAAAGGTATGCTCATTTAAGTGAAGTCGGGGTTTTCGACGGGTTTTTAGGGGTGCAGATGGCGAATTCTAAGCAAAAAATTTTTTTTTTGATTTTTTTTGTTTATTTATGTTATTTTGGTCCTAATAAGCAATAGGCAAGCTGGTTTCAAGAATTTGATCTTCTACCCCCTACCCCTAATTTAACATCATTATTTAACGAAAAACAATAAACGAACGTTTTTGGCTAGTCATACAGCCCTTTTCAAGCTGAGAAGAGAAATATGTTGAAAGAAATCTACTAAAGAATCATACAGTAGGCCTATCACAGAAAAAATATGGAAAATCTAAACATTTGAGAAACTGCTAAACTTGCTCACACAAAATGATAACTGAAAAATGACGCAGCACAACGAGTCAAGTGTTTGAGAGGTAAATTAATTATTCAGAGAAGGATTCAAGGCAATTACATAAGATGGACAGAATGAAGCACAACACGAGATAGTGGCACAAACAAAGCAAGAATACAAGAAGCCCAACACGTGACAGTTCAATCAAAATTGGTTGAAAGATTGGAGGCTCCGCCAGCAAATGATTGTCTGTTGAGCCCTGGGTTGAAAGATTTGATGATCAATGCGTTGTGAATGTTGGTGTCGAACCCGGACAAACATTAACGAACAATTTCGAAAGACTCCAATGAGGGTTTCTTATTTGAACGCAATTGGCAGTTTCTAATATGATTTTTAATTGCACTATTTTTATTAAAATTAGCTAAATTCAAATATTCTCCCACCCTCATTACCAAATGTCACATGCTTATACCAATGTATGTTGAACTCGCACTATGTTAGCAAGTGAACTTATACTTGACGTTTGAACATAGGTGAAAAGGAGTGTTAGACTTCAACTGAAAATAGTCACCAGCTTTAAATGTTTTATAGAGGGGAAAAATGTTAATGTTAAATTTCACAAATCTGGAGAAACTTGTGGCAAAACGTTTGGATTCTTGACCAATAAACGAAAGTGTTAGAAAGTTATTAAAATCAGGCTCCTCAACTGAAGACATATTGGAAACCGAATTTAAAAACCCTCTAAGAACCTTATTGAAAAACTGACGTGCCAAAAAAGTACATGCTCGAATCCTTCTTCTCTGAACAATTAATTTTACCTCTCAACACTTGACCCATTGTGTTGCATAATTTTTCAGTTATCATTTTGTGTGAGCAAGTAAAGCACTTTCTCAAAGTCAAATGTTTAGATTTGACCACATTTTTGCAGTGATAACACTGGCCGACACAATTTTTGGTGCCGGCAGTTTTTGAACTGATTTAGACTAACTTTGGGGCGCTGATTCCGAAGATACAATTAGTTTTTCTTCATCAGGTCAACTTTTTAAGTTACAGTGATTTTGAATTTTTTACAATTGCCCTACAAAGTAGCACAAATACAATAGTTTTAATGCTGTCATTATGGGATTACAACCTTTAGTATTACTCTTGCATTACATTCTAAAACAAATGTTCAATGAAAGCAAACAATGCCAAGATAATTGTTTTCTGTGTTAAATCCTGGTTGGTGCAAATCAAGACAGCATAATGGTGCTTTTTTTGGGAGGAGGGGAATCTAGCGCGCTTATGGCTACAACATCTAGAAGACGTTGTCTCAATAACACAAATATTTTCTGCTACATTGCTACATAGAACATAGAGCCCAATAGAAAGCCAACCGATGATTTTGTAAAGCATGCTTATCTTGCTTACTAAAGTGAAGTTGGAGGATCAAGATAAGTCTTGGGCTCTCGACACTGTTTGCAAAACTTGCAAAGTACATTGACGTCAATGGACGAACAAAAGAAGAAAAGGATTAAAGTTTGCTATTCCAATGGTGTGGCGTGAACCAAAAGATCATAATAGCAACTAATATTTTTGTGCAGTAAACATAAAAGGCATAAACAGGAAAAATAGGACTTCCTTGCAAATGCAATATTCATACCTAGCTTCAGCAATCAGGCCAGTGCTACACAGAGAAAAACTTCCTGTTCCTGATTTCGAAGGGTTGCCACAATTGGATTTACTTCCTGACAGCGAAGACGAGCAAGATTCCACTGACAGCGATTCCACCCTTGCTGAAATCGAATTTCCTCTTGCTATTTTACCTTGTCAACTTTTTTCTCAGGCAGAACTTAATGACTTGGCGAGGGATTTAAATTTATCAAAGGAATCTTCTGAGTTAGTGGCTTCAAGACTCAAAGAAAAAAATATCTTTGAACCAGGTACTGTAATCACTTTCTATCGGAAACGCCATGTCGAATTTTTGCCGTATTTTTCCCAGGAAAATAATACTGTATACTGTACCGATGTGGAAGGTCTTCTTTAAAAGTTTGGTGTAACAAAATACAATCCTCAAGATTGGCGACTTTTTATTGACAGCTGTAAACAAAGTCTAAAATGTGTTTTATTGCATAATCGAAATGTTTATGGATCTGTACCACTTGGACATTCAACAACTCTCAAAGAAAAGTATAACGAAGTCAAATTTGTTTTGGAAAAAACTTCATATTATGAACACAATTGAACTTTTGCGTTGATTTGAAAATGATTGGATGTCTGCTTGAAATGCAAGGTGGATACGCAAAGTTTCCTTGTTTTCTTTGTTTGTGGGACAGCAGGGCAAGAAATCAGCATTGGAAAAGGAAACATTGGCCTATGAGAAGTGAAATGATTTCTGGCGATAAAAATGTTCAAGCTTATTCTCTGGTGGAACGATTAAAAATTGTGTTACATCCTCTTCACATTAATATAATAATAATGATGGTGTTGCAAGCACAGTAATGCTTTTTCATCTTCATGATAATTTACGTAGCAAACTTGGGTATAATGAAGCAAAAAAGCACTCGACAAAGATAGAAGTTGTTTCAGATATATTTGCACAAAATTTCCTGGATTAAAATTGAAAAGTTAAAAGCCGGCATATTTGACGGAATGGCCCGTTTCAGTGAGTCCGATCCCTTAACGGGGTATTTTTCAAATTTTTTTTTTAAATTATTGGGTACCGTAGCCTAATTATCATTGCCGTTTTAGGGTTAGGGGTTTGGGGTTAGAGGTTAGGAACTCACCAAATAGTAGCAGACCCCATATTTGATGGGCTTCAAATCAGAAAATTAATCAATGAGCCAAACTTCCCATCTTGTATGAATGAAAAAGAACTGAGTGCCTGGGATGCTTTTGTGAAGATTTTTTGTGAAATAAAAAGGCATCGTTATGACTCGTGTGTTGAGACTTGAGGTCTACAAAATTGCAATGAAAAAATATACCAGATATATTGTCTGATTTGAAATAAGTTATACAAGTTATGAGACTGTTTGTTTGTTGAAAAAGACGCTATTGCAATGAGTTTACTTTAATTGCTGCATATTGTGACATTTAATCTCAAAATAGGTAAAAAAAAAAAAAATGATAAAAACGAGCTCGTTTTTTTATTAAAACAAAAAAAAAACAATTTTTTTACATGTCTACCAAGAACAGATAACCAATAGACATTGTTGAATATCAGGATATGCTTCTAAAGGCTTAATAAAGACCAACTCATGAAGTATCATAGCTTTGCAAAGCTGAAATATATAGCCTACTTTATTATATTGACCATACATATAAAAATACAATATTTTAACAGAAGCTTACCTGTGAAGCACCTTTAAAAAACCTAATTGAACATCTACCACATTTGACTGAGAAGAATTTACTTTCACGTGGATAGATGAGTCTTCTGTACAACTTGAAGCAAAACCAACACTTCTTTTTTTTTCGAGACTCATAATGTTTTAACCTATGTTCTACAGTGAACAAGCTATACTGTAGATCTGCTTAAGAATGCCACTGTAAGAGAATAGTATATAATGTTGAAAGCAACAAAATTAAACCTACAAGTCCTACATCCGCATGACAGTGACACTAAAAACGTACCGTATGTATGCATATAGAGCCAAATATGCATGCTGTACTGTTTTTTTTTCGGTCATTGACCGATTTTTTAGCAAAATGTCCGAAAAAAAATAGTCAATTCGGTCAAAATGTCCGAAAAAATATATAATCAATTCAGTCAAAATGTCCGAATAAAATATAGTCAATTCGGTCGGTCATTCAGTCAATAGTTTCATCAGAAAAAATGGGTGCAAGTATAGAATCCGCCACCCTGGTCAACATGACGTCACAAAACGGACGCAACTACTACATAAAGGGTGAAAAAAGGATGCTGAAAAGCGGCGGAATGGATATGGATTTTTTGACAATTTTACTGAGTTTTTACAATAAAAACATTAGACCAACGTCGAGTGTTGAATATAACTACATAGAATGACGAAAAAATTACCAAATTGCATCAATTCCACTAAAAATTTACCCATTAAACTTTAAAAATAAAAATATGAAACGTTTCCAACTAAATGTGTTGTAGCTATCTAATTTCTGCTCGCATTTTAATTTTTACAATAAAAATACCAATGTAACGCAACTGCAAAGAGTATGTCTTGCTTTATGCACGTGGAAAGTTTCAGGTTTATATCTTATCTACAAAACGGGCAATCGTCGTTCAAACGTAGCCGCTGGACGACACTTTTTTCCAATGCGTTGTAAAGGCGAATCGATCCTTATTCAGTATAAGCCACCCCCTGTTTGCTGTGATCGGTAAATAGTGTTTCCACTAAACTTGCTGTAGTTTTCTCGTTTCTGCTCGGATTTTAACAATTTTGCCATCGTTGGAAAGCACGATCATACATCTACACGAATCAATTAAACAATAGCACAAAATAAGTTCTAGCTTTATCTTGTGATAACTTAAACTTCACCAAGTTGTACCGACTCCCAGCAACTTAATTTTTGCAATAAAATCATTAAATCTTTGCAAACTAAAAGAGTATGTCTTGGTTTATTCACCTCAAAAGTTTCAGGTTGATATCTTATCTACCAAACGAGCAATCGTCGTTCAAACTTAACCGCCCAGCGAAGCTTTTTTTCAATGCATTGTAAAGGCGAATTGATCCTTATTCAGTATACGCCACCCCCTGTTTGCATTGATCAGTAAATAGTCCTTCCATTAAACTTGCGGTAGTTTTCTCGTTTCTACTCGGATTTTAACAATTTTGCCATCGTTGGAAAGCACGATCATACATCTACACGATCATACATCTACACGAATCAATTGGCTACAAATCCATAACAAGTACTATCTTTATCTTGTAATAACTTAAACTTCACCAACTTGTACCGATTCTCAGCAATTTAATTTTTACAATAAAATCATTAATCCATTGCAAATGGAAAGAGTATGTCTTGCTTTATGCACCTGAAAAGTTTCAGATTTATATCTCATCTACCAAACAAGCAATCGTCGTTCAAACTTAGCCGCCCAGTGAAGCTTTTTTCCAATGCATTGTAAAGGCGAATCGATCCTTATTCAGCATAATTAAGCCACCCCTGTTTGCAGTGATCGGTAAATAGTCCTTCCACTGAAAGTGCTGTAGCTTTCTCATTTCTTCTCGGATTTTAACAATTTTGCCATCGTTGAAAAATACAATTATATATCTAGCCGAATCAATTAAACACAAGCACAAAGTAAGTACCAACTTTATCTTGTCATAACTTAAACTTCATTAAATTGTACCGATTCTCAGCAATTTAATTTTTACAATAAAATTATTAAACTTTTGCAAGTGGAAAGAGTATGTTTTGCTTTATGCACATGAAAAGTTTCAGATTAATATCTCATCTACCAAACGAGCAATCGTTGTTCAAACTTAACCGCCCAGCGAAGCTTTTTTCCAATGCATTGTAAAGGCGAATCGATCCTTATTCAGTATACGCCACCCCTGTTTGCAGTGATCGGTAAATAGTCCTTCCACTAAACTTGCTGTAGTTTTCTCGTTTCTGCTCAGATTTTAACAATTTTGCCATCGTTGGAAAGCACGATCATACATCTTCACGAATCAATTGGCTACAATTCCAGAACAAGTACTATCTTTATCTTGTAATAACTTAAACTTCACCAACACGTACCGATTCTCAGCAATTTAATTTTTACAATAAAATCATTAAATCTTTGCAAACTAAAAGAGTATGTCTTGCTTTATGCACCTGAAAAGTTTCAGGTTTATATCTTATCTACCAAACGAGCAATCGTCGTTCAAACTTAACCGCCCAGCGAAGCTTTTTTTCAATGCATTGTAAAGGCGAATCGATCCTTATTCAGTATACGCCACCCCCTGTTTGCAGTGATCAGTAAATAGTCCTTCCACTAAACTTGCTGTAGTTTTCTTGTTTCTGCTCGAATTTTAACAATTTTGCCATCGTTGGAAAGTACGATTATATATCTAGCCGAATCAATTAAATGCAAGCACAAAGTAAGTACTAGATATATCTTGTGATAACTTGAACTTCTCCAACTTGTACCAATTCTCAGCAATTTACTTTATACAATAAAATTATTAAATCTTTGCAAATTGAAAGAGTATGTCTTGCTTTATGCATCTAGAAAGTTTCAAGTTTATATCTTATCTACAAAACTGGCAATCGTCGTTCAAACGTAGCCGCTGGACGACACTTTTTTTCAATGCATTGTAAAGGCGAATCGATCCTTATTCAGTAGCGTAGCCTATACGCCACCCCCTGTTTGCAGTGATCGGTAAATAGTGCTTCCACTAAAATTGCTGTAGTTTTCTCGTTTCTGCTCGGATTTTAACAATTTTGCCATCGTTGGAAAGTACGATTATATATCTACCTGAATCAATTAAATGCAAGCACAAAGTAAATATTAGCTTTGTCTTGTGATAACTTAAACTTCACCAACTTGTACCGATTCTCAGCAATTTAAATTTTACAATAAAATCATTAACCTTTACAAATTGAATAAGTATGTCTTGTTTTATTCACCTCAAAAGTTTCAGGTTGATATCTCATCTACCAAACGAGCAATCGTTGTTTAAACTTAACCGCCCAGCAAAGCTTTTTTTCAATGCATTGTAAAGGCGAATCGATCCTTATTCAGTATACGCCACCCCCTGTTTGCAGTGATCGGTAATAGTGCTTCCACTAAACTTGCTGTAGTTTTCTCGTTTCTGCTCAGATTTTAACAATTTTGCCATTGTTGGAAAGCACGATCATACATCTACACGAATCAATTAAACAATAGCACAAAATAAGTACTAGCTTTATCTTGTGATAACTTTAACTTCACCAACTTGTACCGATTCTCAGCAACTTAATTTTTACAATAAAATCATTAAATCTTTGCAAACTAAAAGAGTATGTCTTGCTTTATACACCTGAAAAGTTTCAGGTTTATACATATCTCATCTACCAAACGAGCAATCGTCGTTCAAACTTAACCGCCCAGCGAAGCTTTTTTTCAATGCATTGTAAAGGCGAATCGATCCTTATTCAGTATACGCCACCCCCATCTCTACAAATAAACGTATTCAAAACTTTTGTTTCGGCCAACGGCCCGAAGCCAAATATTCACACTTTGTAATCTACGATTCTATGTCGGCAATGATTTTGCCGCAGCAAAAATGCGTTCATTTTGAAAACTGTCGAGTTGGAGACAACAGCTTGTCCTGTGCGCAAGTCGAACCTGTCTTTTTGAGGTGAAAAATTTTTAATAATTTTTCTGGCTTTTCTGGCTTCTTTAATTTAAAAAAAATAAGCCTGCACAGCTTTCCTTTTCCAGCTTAGGGTTCAGTGTTACCACTCACATCAATTTTTAAAACATCAAATTTTTTCATAAAAAACATCAAATTCAAGATTAAAACATCAAATTGAAAGCTCGGGTGCGTTTTGTCAATAAAATGATAAAAAAAGATAACAATTACATTAAATCTAGACTTTCTTCGTAAAATTTACTTAAAGGTTTATTTAAAAAACATGTTTTCAAGAAAAACTACTTGGCCAGCAGAATTTTATATGCAACTAAAATAACACTGGTCTACAAAAAAAGGATTTTTTTTGCTCCAAAACTTTGAAGACTGATTTAGAGTAATTTTGGGATGCTGAATCAAAATCTGACCGCAGATTTATCCATCACGTCAGGTTTGTGAGATATAATAACAACAAATTGTTACTTTTATCAAAAGTGGAAGATTTGGCGTTGCGTTTACTACCAACATATGCAGTGCTATAACGAAAGGTTAGTGTTAGACAGGCCAAAACAGCCTAAATAAGGCTACTGGACAAGCATTGACATAGGCCTGCTTAAATCTTTGTGGTTTCATGCAAAACATTGACGAAGGAGGGGTTCAGTTATACTTTTAGCTTCCCTTTTAGTTTGTTATTACTGCCTTGTTAATAATGTTGCTTAGACAATAAATTGGTATCAAAATTATAGTCGGTGGGTGTATTTCAGTTACTTATGCACCACATGGCCTGTATTTCTGGATATAGCACAATGTGTATGTGCAATGAACGCAACATCAAATCTTCCACTTTTGACAAAAGTAACAATTTGCTGTTATCTCACAAACCTGACGTGATAGGATAAATCTGAGGTAAGAGTCGGACTCAGCACCCCAAAATTGCTCTAAATCAGTTTTCAAAGTTCATAGGCCTATAGCAAAAATCGTGTAGACCAGTGAGTACGCTTTCAATGCAGTACCTTTTTAATTTTGGCGGCTGATATTTGCAAATAAGCTTACCTACAGTATATACAACTTAAGCCTGTATTTTAAAACCCTACTCGACTTCAAGTTTGACTCACTTCGGATGTAATGCAAAACTGATTTTACAAAATGCATCTTTTATGATAAATGAAGTCCAGCAATTGGCTAGTTATGAAACATCAAGTTAAAGTACCGTATCACACTTTAGCCTACTTCATGGGGTCGAATTTTTAGTCAAGGCCGACTTGAGCTCAAGTAAGGTTTTAAAATATGACCCTTAATGTCTTCATCTTAGATACTACAACCAGTCTATCAGTTTTCTTCACAACGGCTCATCATGCTCATGTATCTTTTACGTGGACCACCATTGCTCATAAATTCCACTAGCCTATTTGATGGTTGCCAGCTAGTGCAGCTTCCACTACTTTGGGATACAAGTTGGCGAGCTAGAAGCTTTATTTTTAAAGTTACCGTATTGAATTCACCAAATTGATTATATTTTATTTAGTCTGAGCTAGTTAACACCAAATCGCTTAACATCAGATTTTTGGGCAAAAACATCAAACATCAAAAAGTTACCCAAAAACATCAAATTTGATGTAATTACATCAAGAGTGGCATCGCTGTTAGGGTTTCCCACTTTCCCTAGACTGAAGAAAAAACTGATCCGTGTTTCCAATTTAAATTTGAAGTTTCATAACTGATTTTTTTTAAAAGTTTGTTTGTTTGTCATATTTTTATCCTGCATTGCGGGAAAGCGGACTTGAGCGTTATGCATCGATGTACGCCTTCTGACGTAGGCTACACCTGACCCACGCTGCAGCCGACGGCAATGTCTGTTTCCGGTTGTCTACACTACTTATGACTTAAATTTGGTACTACCCATTACTCGAAATCGATCACTGGGTAGAGGCAATTATCGTAAAGTTTCTTGCCCAGAGAAACAACAGCAAGTGCGGGTGGCTGGAGTCGAACATGCAGGCTCTCGACTGCGAGCCCAACGCGCTAACCACTCGGCCAAGTTGAATGTTTACGTTTACAAAAGTTTAATTTCTTGAAAGTTTACGCGGCGCGGCTTTGTCATTTCAACCTTCCACGCGGCGCGGCGCGGCACACGGCGAAAAAAATCAGAAACGGCCGCGTGCGCGGCGCGGCTTGCATCACTATATACAGTTTATAGTTGCCTAAGTAGTGCTTTCGGTTAGAGGGAGCCAAAGAGTATAAACGTGAGAAATCGCGATGTCCCGCTTTGCCCCGTCTTCCCGTGTCGTTATGTCGATTATAAAGAATCCGAGTAGCCTAACACACGCGCGCTGCACTGGGAAAACAACGCAGAACGGCGCAATGTAAATGTAGAAAATCCTACACACTGTTCTACATTTGCATTATGAAAAGTATAAAACAGAGAAAATTTATTATCATTGTGTTGCAACCAGTGGCGGATTTAGGGCAAAATTTTAAGGGGGCGCCAAAGAAGTATGGAACAACCTCGCTGAAAATGGCTTGGGTAAATTTTTTGCGTTTTTATCAATAAAATTGCCTATCTAAGTCAGGTAGGCTACCAGTCATTCCCACATCACAAATCAACACCACAAGTGACAATCAGTTGTAAAGTTGAGGCAATGCTATAATGCCGCTTGTGGCAATTAAAAGCAATAACAAATGTGAAATGATAATTTAGTTATTTTCCACTAAAAATTTAGGCTATACAACAGTGATTGCTTCAAGTGAATGAAAAGGGGTAACCACCAAAATCCATTTCAATAAATCACCAACCTAGAGTGCCTGAAGCTCACTGGTGCATAGCCCAAAAAAATGCATTATAAAAAACATTCAAACGGTGAGGCCTAGGTGTACTTAATACAAGTGAGTGGTACTCAGTTAAAATATTGCAAATAAAAAAATAATTCAAATATGAACAAAGCGCTTGCAGCAATAAGAGTCTACTAACCTATTTCTATTTTGTAGAATAAGTGTTACGGACAATTTTCATATCAAACGTCATATAAAACCGTTCAGGTCTACTGAATCTTGGCGTCTGACGTAATGGACTATTGCAAAAAACGAGCAGATTGCAGAATCGTTTGCAAGACCTGTAAAAAATTTGCAGCTGCGGCATAGCATTAGCCTACAACTACATCATTGTTAAATCTTTAATTACTTGAACAAGTGTAAGCCAAACTTGAGCAGGTGTGAGCTAGACTTGAACAGGTGTTAGCCAAACTTGAAACAGGTGCTTGAATAACTTATCATTGCCTATCATTATTACGTCACATAGCTGCTTACGTGCGATTTGGAATATTGCAAATTATCTCATTCGTAAAATTGTTGCTTGAAAGTTAGTCGCATATTTAACTGTTTTGCTTAGTGCTGCCAGCTGGACGAAATTTCCGTCTTTTATCTAAGTAGTTTGGATTGTAGTGACAAGTTTTTAGTGGTGTATCGCGTTGCACTTCATTTTCGATAGCCGCGGTCTAATTTTACAGAAATACACTTTTTGAATAGACGTTTCAGAAGAGTGTTTCTTTTTCGGTCATTACATACAGACAAACGGATCCGGGAATCTTATGTTACAATTTTCCCACGAAGAGATTTTGGTTTACCGCTGTGACCAGTATGCGAAATTGAAATAACTTAAGTGAAAGTAAGTCTACTTGCCGAGACTAAACATCACGCATTGTTTTACGTTAGTAAAATGAAAATTTACAAGTTAAAGTATAGCATAAAAAGGAAATTTGCATGCAGACATAAAAAATAAATTGGAATTTTAGGGGGCGCCATAGGTAGGCCTAAATCTGCCCCTGGTTGCAACAGTATTGTGATTGCGTTTTCCCAATTATGTAGGGTAGGCGATGTTGGCGAATGCGTAGCTAACGTGATGAGTCCGGAGTCTCTTTAATTGAGTAGTTGGTATCGGCATTCCTACATTTTTTGCTTGCTCTGAAGTATAGGCCTAGAATCAGGGGCGCCGGAAGCGGAGGGCGGCAGGGGGTGGATGCTCCCCCTGCCCTCAATTTTTCTGCAGATGGAGGGGCAGGGGGGCAATGGTGCCTCTTTGAAGTCATGTAAGCTACTGCACATTGTGCAATATAACAATTTCTGGTATTCGCTTTCAGCCTAATTATAATCTTTAATTTTTGCCTCAAAACTATATTTACGGCACAAAATTTTGCATCACAGTAGCCTACAGGCCTTAAAACTCGTTTTTTTTTCGGCAGCTATCGTGGCCTACCGGGAGCTCCTTCTCGTCGGCCAAGTCTGCGTGCTTGGAGGCCAAATACAAAATAAAAATAACGATAGCACAAGTAAATAGAATTAAACTTGCAACAATGCTAAAATGATCAATTTAGCGCTGTTGAAGTCTGGGCCTGGGCGACGTCCTACAATAGAATCGTTGCACCACGCAACAACTGCTTTATCGGAATTGTAATCCAGTACTGCGGGACCACTTAACGACACTCGCACGAGTGTCTCCAATGTGGCTGATTTTATAGGAGTTCGCCACCCCCCTAGAATTCTTTTTTACAACGAAAAACAACGTCATCGTCAACATGTGCTGACGATGACGGCAAAGTAATAAAATAAGTATTTCAATGATGTGAAGGACATTACCGGTACTAAAAGAAGCATAATTTTTGCAAAATATCATCAAAAAATGTTTTCCCCTGGGATATCAACTAACCTAGTTCTTCTTTTTAACAACGATTCAATGTCCGACAACATTGAATCGACATAAAAACGACAATATTGCCAGCCGATGTAAATTAGCACTTCGGATTAAGACTTTGTTAAAATAAACGTCAGGAATTACAAACAAGACTTACAGCGCTGGTGATCGCAGATGGATATATTCCATCAATAACAAATATTCCCGCACAATGCAACAGTGGCGATTATGGCGCGCTGACCTAATTTTGCGTCACTGTTTGATACTACAGTACATATTTTCGACAGTCAGTGGCGCCGGCAGGGGGGGGGCAGGCGGGGCAGCTGCCCCCCCAATGTTTTGGGCATCATCTTTTTAATTTTTTTTTTTTTTTAATACATATTAATATTATTTTTTTAATATTTGGATCCCAGCCTCAAGTAAGTCAACTCAAGTTGCAAGGGGGGGGGGGGGGGGGGGGGGGGGAGGTAAAAGCTCTCTCTTTAAAAAAAAGTATGGTAAACCTTGATGACTAAAGTGTACGGTAGATAAAAAGATTTTCTACAGAAGCAAAGATATAGACTTTTTAAATTTTTAACTAACGTCACATTGATGTAGAAAAATAACAACCTGTTAAATTTTTGATACCTCACACTCCCATGACTTCTTCCGCGCGCATTTTGGCATTGGTTGCTTGCAGTGATTCTTTCACTTAAACAAAACGTTTGTTTCAGCAGTTTTGAGTTGTTCGATTCTTAAGTTGTAAAGGAGACTCAATTTCTCCAATATTTATCATTTATGTTTCTTCTTTAATTTCAGCAGAGTATAAAACTTGTAAAAGTTTTTCATCCATACGACGTCATGAATGAAATTATATCTCAAATCGGCGTAATGACGTGACATCATCTAAACATTTTACCGAATAATAAATTAACAAATTCGATCGTCAAAAGTGGTTTGGTGGTGGTAAATATTACGTAATGAAAAAAATGTGATAAGGTTGGAAGACATTACGTCATGTATTTTCAATACAAATATGAAGTTTAAAACTTATTCTTTTCTTCATAGTCGTAATCCTCCTTCAAAGCGGTACTACAAAGAACCATTTTCGATAAGGGGGGCATCAAGAATAAGTCGACATGACTTTTAACCCTTAGAAGGTTGGGCTCCTGGAGTCTTGCTCAGTTTGGGGGGGGGGGGGGCTGACAATTCTTCTTATGGTTTAAGAGTGATATCTCTGTTATTTTGGCACGGTTTCAAAATTTGGGATTCACTTTGTAAAATTATTCACGCTGAGCATATATCCGAAAATTAAAACTATGTGAATTTTAGAACTGCTCATATACGTTGAAATGTTGAGGTCACTTATGAGTGTAATTTGTAGCGTGAGTTTACACATTATTTTTTGGTAGAGTAATGAAGAACGTGCATAGTAATGTTGTCATTAATTTTTTTACATTGTTTTACATACAGCCAATGCCCTTCACGCTGTGAAACAGTTAGGATTAACGAGACATGGACCAAATTAATTACTTTCATCCAGCTGGTGGGAAAATGTTTCACAATAGAATATGAAATATTTCAGAGGATGTGCTGAGAAATACCTTATATCTTTCAATTTATAACCTTTATTTGCTCAAAATTTCAGCTCAATAGAGGTGAATAAAAGTTAGAAAAAGTCAAGAAATCCCGTAGTCGCAGCCTCAGGGGTTTTAGAGATACAACTGTTGATACAAAAAAGTTGAATTGACAGCCCCCCCCCCCCAACCTTCAAAGGGTTTGCATTGAGTCAACAGATCTATGCCTTAAGGTTTACGTCAGCTCCGGAGATCAGTAAAATATAAGGTTGTCATCTTCAATGCAACAAGACCATTGATTGATTGGTTTAGTGAGAATTCGTAGTCCCATTGCTTTCATTTTGAGTGGTCATATTGATTTTCAATTTATTCTTACAAGACGTTACGTAATGAAAAAATATATAGCCTAACTAAGGTTGGAAGACATTACGTCATGTCTTTTCAATTCAAAATGAAGTTTAAAATTTATTCTTTTGTTCATAGTCGTAATCCTCCTTCAAAGCGGTAATACAAAGAACAATTTTCGATAAGGGGGGCATCAAGAATATGTCGACATGACTTTTAAGGTTTACGTCAGCTCCGGAGATCAGTGAAATATAAGGTTCTCATTATCGTGATTGTAAGCCGCGGGAAATTTTTCCTCTAAAAAACAGATTCCCGGGAAGCTAAACAGTTTTTCCAGCCCTGGTAGAAAACAAGAGAAATTAAATAATATACCACTGTCTTGCATGTCTTGCACCAGTGGCGTAGCCAAGGGAGGGGGGTTCAGGGGTTTCAACCTTTCAAATTGAATTTACGGATGTTAATACATTGTTTACAAGAAAAGTTTTAGCCTATGATGTAATTTCTCGTCAAACTGTGCAAGGAAGCAAGCCATCTGCAACTGCTCACTGCTGAGATCGCTTGTTCGATCTAGATTAACATCTAAACAGCTATTCGTTATACAAAACTTGAATATATCAGAAATAGCCTAAAGTAACTTCATTGTCTCAAAGCTTTTTGTTTGACACTCATCAAGATGTATGACCTCTATGACACGTTACATTTTCTAAACTTTGGGTTGACTTCAGAGCATAAAAGCTAGTTACTTACCTGAATAAGATCGTTTTTTGAATCAACCAAGGAGAAAATTATTGATAAATAATAAAACTGTAATAATCTCGCAAAAAAAAGCAATCAACCTATGTCTCAAAAACAAAGTTTGCCTAATTTTAAACGAAACTGCATTAAAAGAGCGAGTTTTGCCAATACCAAACATTCAAATATCTCAGTCTGGAATTAGCAACAAGAAAACATAGAGACTTAGCTTTATTTCCGAAAAATGCCGAAGAAAACATGATCTTATCCTTTTGCTATGCCACCGGACAGCACCATTTTACAGAAATATTCATACCCACAATTTTGTTGAAAATGCTCTCAAAATGCACCAAACTGAAAGTAATTTTTCAAAATTTTCTGGGGGAGGCCCCCCAGACCCCCCACCGCTAAGTGTCGCCTTCGGCGAACACGCCATCGGGCTTCGCCCGCCGGCTGTCAACACCCCTCTTGCAAAATTTTTTACTATGCTACTGTCTTGCACTGTCAATATTTTGCCCCCCCAATGTTGAAGGTCTGGCGGCGCCACTGTCGACAGTTAATCCACGATCATTCTATTACGAAATTAAATAATTGGCTAGAAGAGACCGGCGGCCAAACTTGGCCGATTGAGGAGGTTGCACCGGCGGTCATTCAAGCACTACTTAGCGGTCATGGCCGCAGGCTGCTTTAAGGCTTGACAGTAGGTTACATCATTATAACATAGCATGATCCCCTTCTTTGTATACCGGACACTTGTAGGCTATCATTACTCAAGTCAATACACAGTGAGCTGATAGATTAGCATTACCGCTAAATCTTATTTTAAAACTTGAAAAAAAAATTGGCCTTTTAGTAAACAAAAGTGCCCTTTTTTCGTAATCTTGCCCCCCCCCCAGTCAAAAATCGTTCCGGCGCCCCTGCCTAGAATAGTTTTGTTTTTATTTTTGAGCATCACAACAAAAACAATATAGCCTACCCTAGCTTAGGTTATGCCAAACATAGCAGAGGTTTAGAAAAACATCGAAGGGGATAATCAGTTTAAAATATTGCACGGCCACAACGCAACTATGCTTTAGCCTTGCTTTTGCAACTATGCTTTAGCCTTGCTTTTGCAACTATGCTTTTGCTTTAGTTGTTTATGTCTTAGCAGGGCTGCTTGCAGCAAAACTAGGCTGTAGACCCTGGCTGAACATCTGCTTGAATAACCTTCTGGAACCGATATGTTTTTCGCTGGTGGTTAGATTAACATTTAGGAGGCAACAATTTCCACTTTTTGTTATGACAGCTCGAGCACTTCCTCATTATCAAATTTGGCCCACCTGGTAAAACGTTTGGACACCCCTGGCATAAGCTAACGAAATCAAATACTGTAGCTACAATCTCGAAATAAAAGAAAACTAAAGAAATTTTTGTCGATGTGAAACAAAAGTTTACTTAAAGAACCCTTCAATGTAAAGTTAAATTTGCTTATGTCAACCACATCGACAAAAATTTTCTTTAGTTTTCTTTCGAGGTCGTAGCAATTTGATTTCGTTAGCCTATTCCAAGGGTGTCCAAACTTTTTACCAGGCGGGCCAGATTTGATATTGCGAAAGTGCCCGCCAACAGATATTGATAATTTTGTTTTGCGTAAAGAAAAATGCATATAGCGTAGGCTACAGCAATATTGTGTTATTTAATGTCCTGTCATACAATAAAGCAAGGTTAATATGCGGGTATGTATACGGTACACATATTAAATATGCAAGTTTAAATAGGCTATTTTGTTTTAGCCTCTACATATTACGGGATATAATAAGTTAGGCGTATAATTTAATAAGTTGTCTGCTTTTCTATCAGAAATTAACACATCCAGAAACTTTGTAAAACACAGCTGTGTTGATGTGAAGAATGATAGCCTACTGACGTCTTAATTTCTCTACTCAGGTCAGGTCTGGTTCGAGATTAGTGATAGACAAGCGTAACGCATTACGACTGCAGGAGTCGCTCAGCTTTAAGCTCTGTACCGTCACCAATCGAGTGAAATAACTGATCAACACGACTCTGATTAGTCAAACTGCAAAGTAGGAGATTTTTTGCTATACCTCTTGAAAAGTTGCGTCCGGGAAATAGTCACGTTGGTCAATATAGCCTGTAAGCCGAAAATCGGATTGTTTCAGTTTAAAAAACGTAACCAAATGGAAATTTTTACTCAACTAATGTAACAACTTTTGTATGTCTTGATACTGTATAAGAAAGTTTATGATGGAATTGAAATGGAGTGATGGAATACTGTTTTACGTCTTATCATCCAAATTTTTCATCCCTTTTTCATTTTTAATATTTTCCATCCTCCATCACAAAATCTGCATTTCATTTTCCATCCCATTTCCTGGTCTATGTGCTGAAATCTGGAGCTATGCTAGATTACGGAATCAATCCTTGTTAGTAAACTGCTTGGATTCTTTACCGCTGTTGCGACGCATTATGTGGTGCGATGTGGCGTTTTGTTTCCAGCAACCGATTTTACTTAGAGACAATAATATTGCTCGTATCAAACAGGAAAATGGTTGTTTGTGACATTAGCAGTTGAGCTTAGCCTACAGTTAGTCGATAAAACGTCATAAAAGTGACAGAAAGGAATATCATTGATTTTAGATCGTTCTAGTTTCAGAAGAAAAAAATGCACACCATATAAAAACGCAATTTGTTTGCCAGGGATAGGAAGAATAAATAGGCTAATGTACATAATTTATATATATCGCTATGTCCAAAATATCATAGGCTACGTTTCCATATTTGCAGTTTTAATTAACTATTATCGAAAAACAGCTTTGACTCAAGAACTGGATACAGTTTCATTAGTCATTACCATATTGGGCGCATTTTGCAGTCTATTTAAAACGCAAGATCACTTATGCAATTTCTCAAAATAGTCATTGAATTAGTCATAGCATTACTATCAATTTGTGTTCTGTCTAAAAAATCATTTCATTGGGGCTTATACAATGCTTAACTTGTTTTGTTTTTTTACAACGAATATGCTGTAGGTTACCTATGATTTATTTTCCTGTGCCAGACAGTGAGCATATAGTAAGAACAGCTGTCTTTAGCTAAAGATGTTGAGCGTAAACTCCACCAGCCAACTTTGATTAAACCAGACTATGCTTCTTCTCTTTGCACATAACAAAAACAAAATAACATCTACACATAAAAATTGGCCACAGCAGTTAGCTCGTTATTACTGGTTACCATACTGTACCATACTAAACAAATATTATATGGTAATAATGGTAGGTAGCCTATGTATAAAGTATTAGGCCTACAGTATATTATCTGAAACCTACACGGTGATAAAAGCCAGTTCGAATCAATACCCACATTATAAATGGTTTGGTTTTGAATTTTTATCGTCGGACTGACGAAGCCTCTGATAAGTTATTTATGGTAGTTTTGCATACTTGTAGACTAGAGAAGCTAATTTCGACGGAGGCCGGTTACCGAGATTGGCAGAGTGAAGTTTTTCCAATTGTTGAAGTGTTGTTAAAACAAGTAGGCTAATGTGTTATTAACATGTTTTATTTCAAAGGAGTAAGCTATTGTTAGGCTGCAAAACATTACGACTCTTAAAAATACAAGCTAACAGGAACTTGGCGCTTAAAAATGAGACTTTTCAAGCAAAAAGGTCAGAGACGTTTCTTATATGTTGATTGTTGATGTTCTATTTATGGAATAAATTAGGCAACAACTTGTGTATATAAATAGTAGTAGAAAAGTATTTAACAAGCAGTGATGTCAGCCATTATCACAATGATGGTTTTCTTCTCAATTCGTGATCTGCAGTTGCGGTGTTACTCTGCTGCGTAAATTACAACAATCAAATTTAATAAGTTACCGTACCTGCTTACCATATAATTATTAGCTTATAATTTGCAAAAGTCTCAAGGCTATTTTAATTCTAACAAGTGATTCATGGCCAAATATGTTGAGAAGATGTTCTGTATGATGTCACTTAGTTCGATAGACTCAACCGCGTGCGCTGATTTAAAAATGTTTTCGGCCCTTTGAAAGTTTCATAGCTTGAAGTTAAAGTTTGGAAAGTATATTTCAAAGTTCAAAAATAGAAGCCTTCTTAGGCTGCAGATAGTTATTACCCTTGTCAACCTTTTTTCAGTAGTTATGTATTTAGTTCGGCTGTTTGTATTTGCAACAACTTAGACTATTCGTTGAGATATTGATTAATATTTTAATCTTTCCCCACTTCAGAAGTTAATTTTAGATCACTTTCACAGATATCTGACACAGTTTGGTTGCAGTAGGCTATAGGCCTATATGTTCTATAAGGCAGCACACCGCAACGTTGAAATCCAAAGCTTTAATGTTCTACTCAATGGGTTTCCATTCAAAACTAATTTGCTTTTTCCCGTTTTGCTTTGTGTCAAATAAATAGCCTACACTTATACTTTGAGCTTTAGGGGCAAATTTTGATTTGGTCCATGATGCAATTTTACTTCAATTATGTAGACAGGCAAGAGAATCTCAGAATAATGAAAGTGCTATAAATTCGAGGTGTTTGGCCCTGCCCTTGCAATATGTTCTTTAAAGAATTATTCTTGCTGAGGCTACTGAATTTCAAAACACACGTATAGGCTAAAGAATTTCAAAGATTTTTTAAAAATGAATTTTGTGTCATTTGACGCAAAATTTATTTTCTTTAGTTCTTTACTAAAAAACCTTGTTTAATTAAAGTTTGACCCAAGAAAATTCAGTTTGATAGTTTTTTTATCTTCTTGATTTTTCACCTGGCTGTTTTGTGCATTTGATGGAGAATAAGTAGGCTACCTAACAGGGACGTGCAGTCAGGGGAGGCAGGTGAGGCACTGCCTCACCTGCCAACATCTGGCAAAGCAAAAGTTATATCAAAGAAATGGTTATCACAGAATAAATATTTTTTGTTAAAAAGTAGTAAATATTGCACGTTTTTAGGTGCTTTAGTTTGTGTGAATTGCTGTAGTCGTGCCCCCTTTCCCCCAAATTTTACGTTTCTACACCCAAACTGTGCTTTAATTTGTTTCTGTTTCTGTGGCGATATTCCTATCGAGCGTTCATGTGGTCAAAATCGTTGAAATACGCAAGGAGAGGCAACGCCAGCTTTGCCTCACTTCAGATCAGAAAACTTCCATACACTGCACTATGCGTGCCTTTTTCTTTCGCAAAGTCGCCAGAAATCATCATGAACGATTTAGCTACGATTTGAGGCACGCCTCAAATGTGACGTCACAGCTATGAAACCTTTTTCGTCAAGCTGGAGTGCCCGCGAGCCTACGTGGTATGTGACTTCTTGCAGCGTAAAGGATTGTTTCTTATAAAATGTAAATAAAATGGAGGAAGATTTAGTATCAAATCTGAGAGATTTTTAAAAACTAAACTTTCAATCCAAAGTTGAAGTCATAAATAAAGGAAGACCTGTTCCAAATTTATAAGGTTTGCATCAGACGACTGAACAAAAAAAAAATAACTTGCAACTTTCAAAGAGATTGGTACTCAAAAAAGAAGTGGCTGTGTGGCTATGCTTTAAAAATTGCCTTTTCTGCTTTCCCGTCTCTTATTTTCAATATCTAGTGATAATGTTTGGAGTAAAGAAGGGTCTCTACAACAAAGTCACAGATGTTTTAGTTCAAAAGGATAGGCGCATGGATTTTATTTTTAATAAATGTGAAAGCATGCTGCTAATTTTTTTGATTAGTAAGTTATGACACCGTTTTTGTTGTTAAAAATTTTTATTGTAAAAGTGACTTGAAAAAAGTAGTGCCTCACCATCTAGGAACCTCACCGCACGTCACTGCTACCTAATCTAAACTATCTTCTGCTACAACTGCATGGCTACGTTCGATCTAAGTTTTATCCTGAAAAGCAGAAGGCTTGACAAAAATTATCATGGAAAGTTAATCTTCAAGCTGGTTGTCTTTTGTTTTACTGAAAAGGAAAAAGGTTTATTGCAGGCGATGTGTAACATTGTATCGGACCACAAACAAACAAAACAAAGTAACCTTAGCGGGTTTAACATAATGTATTAGGCTACATACAAAAAATATAATATAATAACTCAAATGTTTTGAGGACACACGTGCGTGTCGAAAACGCTTGAGTTATTATGTTATATATTTTTTTGTGAGTAATACATTATGTTAAACCCGCTAAGGTTACTTTGTTTTGTTTGTCTATGGTTCAACAAAGCAAACTCTCTACCAAAGCTTTAACATTGCATTGGGTTATAGACTTGTTCGTCTAATCTTTGACTACCATTCTACTGAATAGCTATAACTTTTATTGTTAATTAATAAGCATGGTGTCTTGTGATAGTAGTGCTGTTTAAAAATATGAAGTTCAAACTACAATGCCTGGATATAACAATTCTGGCCTTGTGTCAAGTTGTGCGTTGCTCCAACGTAGGCTACTATAAAATATTCTCCATTCAGAAGCACATTCTGATTTGCCAATTCGATAATTAAGTGCCTATACAGAAATGTTAAACTTCTCTAAATATCTCCAGTTGCAAAAATGCTTCAAACCTTGTATTTTATTTTCAAAAGAAGCATTTAATTTTCATGTTTCATGGCAAATAGAATGTTGAACATATCTGGTATACTGTTGATTACTTTCTTCTTATCAACCTGCTCGTATTCAGAAGGTACGTAACATGCCACTTTTGAGTAGACTGTTGTGTGTTTGATGAAAATCTGTTTTACGATAATAGATAATTAAGCATTATGAATTAACAGTATGAAAATTATCGGCTGCATGCCCAAGTGAAAAGAACATCTTTAAAACTCTCTAACGAATGTCGGTTTGACACCGCTCTCGAGCACGCGGTTATGTGTTTCGGCAAGACAATTATTGACATGACCAACACAGTTTAAAGCAGCTGACTTGATGACTTGTAGGTCCCTTCACTGCTTCTTGTTGTCTGTTTATGTGGCATCTGTAGACCTAATCTTAGCGTAGCCTACTATAGCCTACGTTGTCGTAATGGGTGGTATAAAAACATCATTATAATCATTGAACTAATAAACTGATTATATGTGAATAGGTTGTAGAGCCGAAGTATGTCGCAAACGCCGAGATGTGGTACAAGGTGGAGAAATACTTTTAGATTTACAAGGTTGCTCGGGAAGAACTAAGCCTTGGGTGCGACAGGTGTCGTTTTGCTTAGAAAGAAGCACTGCTGAAATAGCCTTGGTTATGAGGGACTGGTATTCGGAAACCTATAGAACGTGTTACGCGGTAGGCTATGCATCGTCAGAAGCATGCAAAATAGATATGTAGCATTTGTGTTAACTAATGCAGCTAAATCTGTAATTCGCTTAGCTTAGCCTATATTGTGCAAAGGGAGTTTAAAATCATGTTATATTATAACTATGCTGTTGTTTTTAGTTGCTAATTTGTAATTTTTGAATCGTTTTATCTGTTGTAGCCTGTAGACTTAGGTTACGTAGCCTACTGTAGGCCTACTATGTTGCTGTAGCATGTGAGCATAAAATTTTTTTTAAAGAAGACCAGTGCTCCCTAGTCTTCTTTCGCTGGTGGCACACTTGTAAGCTTATCAAATCTTGCGGCGCACTTAAACAAAATGTTGCCGCAAAATTCACAAAATGGAAATATATTTTCTGAATTGTAAAAAATAATGTTCCATTAAAAAAATGTTATACATTTGGCTTATTAATTTTCAAACAACTTTCGAAAATTCTGCATCAAGTTCTTTGAAGCAGGATCATTGATTTTTTTTTTTTGCAATACCAGCAATGAAATTCACGTATAGGCTTCTTCTTTCGTATTAGAAGTTGGTTTTTAGACTACGTTTCATGGAGGTCAAATGTCCGGGCATTCTTCGAGCAGCCGCTTGATTGTAGAGTCCACCAGCGTTGACAGTCCAACTGCCCTTGGTGGAGTAAACGTCGGGCAGTGGTAGAGGATGTGATCTGCTGTCTGTTCCTCAGCACCACAGTTGCATGCAGCAGATGTTGATAGGCCCCATTTATGCATCAAGGATGCGAAGCGCCCAACACCCGTGCGGAGGCGGTTCAGCCGTACCCAGGCAGGTCGGCTAAGCTCCTTTCCTGGTAGCATTGGTCCAGCGTTGGGGATAAAGATGTGGAGTCTGGAGGTGTTGTGTGTCCATTCCTCTTGCCAGGTATGGGTAATCCAGGATGAGGCACTGGTGTTGTGCTCCAGCAAGGATTGTGCTTGAGCAACAAAGGGGCTTCTCGATTTGAGGCGTTTCTTTACTGCCGGTCTGGTGATGTAGCTCTGTATTTTTCTTTGACTTGTTGATGAGCTTCGTTTCGCCTTTTTATTTGTAATTGAACTCGGCTACTCCCAGGATGGACCACGTGAAGGTGCTCATCATCCTCCCCAATAGGCTAAACAAGTGGTACGCGACAATTTCGATATAACTATTTTCGAATTAGTTAGGCACTGCACTCAACTCGAGCACATGTTTGCTCATAGCTCACTCATCACATCACAACATTACTTCAAAGAATATGTAGCATTCTCTTCTCGCTCCCAGGCCCCTGAAAAGAATCTGGAACATTATAATTAGGCTATTTTAAGCCGGGGTTTGAACGTAGGCTAGCCTACCCTTTAAGTCCAAGCTTTCTTGTTAGTGCTTCTACTAGCATGCAACATCATTTTTCGCCTAGTATATTTTTAATCTGATACTTGTGTAGTTTTACAAGGAGGAAAGTACAGATAAACTATATTCTGGACTCTGGAGTAACTGTTTCAGAGATTATACTGTTTCGTGGCATTGTCAACTGAGTCCAACAGACCACATGCTCTCGCTGATACTTGCAGTTTACTTCTATTGGTATTCCTACTTTCATTGTATTGGTACTTCTATTTATATTTAACTGTAGTAATGACAAAAATTATTAGGCCTATTTGAGATAATAAAAGAATGCTCCTCCAATTGCATTTTTAAACAAACTCTTACAATTGGAAAGTTATATATAAACGTAGGCTGCAACCCTTCGAGAGAAATTGATCTTCATCGTGAAATAAGTTGTTATCATGTAGAAATGTGAAACGGTGCGAATGGGAACTGACAGAAAGAGCGATACAAATTCTTGCATCAGTTGCTTCACCGACTTATTGGCGTCGGAAAATTTCGTACTTTCGGAAAATCTCACTTTGACAGAGATCAACCGTTGCGTCGATGATTACCTTCAGGCGGCTCTTAGCAATGGTAAGTATTTTTAGCTTTTGCATTAACTCGGCAACGATGAAATGCAGTGGCCTCTTCGACGAATAAGCTGTCTATATTTGTGAGAGCAAATTCCCAATAGATTAAAAAAACATTTAAGTCGGCTATAGCAAATCTGGCTCCATGTAACGTTTGTTGCGCCACAAGAAAAAAAAAACAAAAAAGACTTGACATATGACATTAGAATTGCCCTTTCCGTCAAATACATGCCGTAGCCTAAGGTTTCCACAGTCATATGCAAACCACAATCGATATACTCAAAATCACGACAACTTGCGGTGTTGATTCATGCTGCGCTGACACTGTCTGCTTTGCAAATCGCTGAAGAGCAACGCATATCAGCGATGCAATAGAGTCCGCCACGATAACTCAGTTGGTTAGCGAGCGACTTCGTTAACAAAGAAGCTTCAAGATCAAGCGGCGCTGGTTGGACTCTCTGGGTGTGCACTTTGAGCAACGCATTCTAAGGACTGCTCTCCAATCAGCGGCATCTGATGTATGGAATAATTCCCCGGCAACAACACTTCAACAATCGAAAAGTTCACTTTACCAAGCATAGGCGTAAGAGCCAGGGGTGCAGAGAGTGCCACCGCAACCCCAAACGTTTCAATTAGTCGAAAATTTGGGCAAACTTGATAAAAATTTGGGTAAGGATTTTCAGCATGTTTCAAAAACTTCATTAAGATTGAAGTTATTTTTGATTTTTTGTTCAAATAATAGATAGGCTATGCATATGTCAAATAAAATGCAACCGCACCCCAAACTATTCAACTAGTCAAAAATTTGGGCAAAAACTTTCAACATGTTACAAAATTTTTATTGAGATTGAACTTGGGCCAATATTTGATTTTTTGTAAATATTCAAAATTATATCAGACTATTGGGAGCAATGTAGAATTTTTAATCAGGTGGTCTACCGTACTCTTTGTCACAAAAAATATTTGAGCGCATTTAATGATATTTAGGCAAGAATTTTTTTGCACCCCCAAAAACTAACTTTCCTTTGCGCCTATGCTGCCAATCTAGGTAACAGAACAGGCCCTGCGTCAAAGCCTCTACAAGTATAGGGGAAGGTGACCATAGTTGTGCAATTTTTAACATTTTAATCAAAAACTGAATCATGAGTAAAGTTAGCAAATAAACTTTATGATGTGGTTATAGTACAAGCATTTACCAACAAAAAGCACTACAAAAATAAAGTTTTGCAAATAAACTGATAGGTGCTTTTGACATTTTAAAACGGTGACTAAAGTTGCACAACTATGGTCATAGGTGTCCATAGTTGTGCATTCCGATTCCTTAATTGTGCAACTGCTTTGTGTAGGCTTATAACTTTAATATTGCAGTACGTTCAAATACAAAGCGGACAGGGTCATACGCATTCAGCAGATCTTCACTTGTTTTCCTCCATGCAGTATAGAAATGGCAGTAATGGCATATTTTGCAATAGTTAGCAATGGGTCTACATACAAAAACGTCGCTGTATAGCAGATGTTTTGTTTGTTGATAAGTTACATAGATAAGAAACAAGGAAAGAATAAAATTCAAGTCTACTTGACAAATCAGCAATTAGCCTACTATTCGCAGTATTGGCACACGCCACACATACATCACAGGATCATTTGTGCATTTTTCACGAGACCAATTTTTGCAAGGCCATGATAAGCTTGAAGCATTCTCAAAATTACAGTAAGACCAACTTTACATTGGATCCATGTCTCCAATCCCAAATACCCTTCAGAACACACCATGCACACAGGCCCGGATTTAGGGGGGCAGAGGGTGCAGGTGCTCCGCCCTCCCCCCTTTGAAGGCTCCCCCGACGTGGAAAAAATGTGATTTTGTGTTGTTTTTTTCAGCCTCTGAAGTTTGTGCAAAATGTTGTGCAGTGCTGGATTAATGCTACTGTAGACGTAGAGGTGTTTTTTTGCACGAGGGCACCCCAATCTAGAAGTGCCCCGGGCCCCTCATCCGCTAAATTCGGCCCTGCATGCACTCATTCTCGCCCTCCATGTCACTTCCGCAGGCATTGTTGGAGGAATTGTCATTTAGAACCATTTGGCTTTCATCCTATGAAGAGTTCAAAGAAGAAGCTTGAGGTGTTGATTTCTTATTTTTACGTCTTGATTTGCTACCTTTTTTGGACCTTCTTGGAACTCTTAATTTTCTTTTTGCCTTTCAACAATTTTTCCTTTAACAGCTATTGCTTTTCAGGAGCACTAGTAAGAATAATCGACTTTCTTCTCTTCCTTTAATTGAACTGAAGTTTGCGAGGAGGAGCTTTAGGAATTCGAAGGATATAGCCTAGCGATGGAGAAATATATGTATAGCCTACACATTGGGAGGATTTTCACTGCTTTGGGGAGCTACTGGTGTGCTGAGAATATCATTGTTTCAGTGCCGAGAATTTTCAATATCAGTGCTTAGAATTTTCGTACGGTGTCCATAGTTGTGCAGAATGCTCAACTAAGGAATCACGTGCTGCACAACTATGGAATCAAGACTCCGCCATCTTGAAAGGGATTTTCTGACCACACTGCAAAACCTCTTTCCAGAAGAAGTGCAGGTAATGCAAGCTCTATGTACCTTTACTGATCACAAATAAGCTCACTTTCCTAGAGAATCAACATCTACTAAAAATGACAACTTATCTGATATCTCAAAAACCAGGAAAAAATGCAACAAACTAACATTTATAGCAACAGCTTGCATAGAGAACGCACTAGAAATCTGTTACCTATGAGAGATGAGCTCATTACTTAGAGGCATCACAGGAGTGTGGTCATGCTTGATCAACCATGCATGAAATGGCGGGAAATGGCACATGCACAACTATGGAACCTGCACAACTATGGTCACCTTCCCCTACCAGAAATAACCTACCAAAGCTTTCCCAGTCCGAGGATAAAGATTCAAAACCAAACCAAACCATGCATCGCTTTATAAAAAAACACACATTACTACTTTAATATTAGCCTATATTGACAAGACAAGCGGATAAACATTAAACAAAAGGTTTTTAAATAAAAACCATAAAGTTGCATTGCAAAGATATCACGCTCGGTGTAATCAACCTATTATCGGCCCGTTAGCTCAATGGTTGCGCGCCCGGCTCAAGATCACGCGGCGCTGGTTCGGCTCTCGGGATGTGAGCTTGTGCAACGCATTTCAGGACTGCTCTTCCAGCGGCACCTAGTGGATGGAATAATTCCACGGCAACAACACTTCAACAATTGAAAACTTCACTCTGCCAATCGCAGTAACCGGCCCTGCGTCAAGAGCCTCTCCATTCTACAACAAGTATGTAATACTATCAAGAAGAACCTATCAAGGCTTTGTCAGTCCAAGGATAAAGATTCAAAACTAAATCTAACACGCTTGAAGAGTAATGAGTAGGCTAAGTTTTCTTTTTTATTGTTTTATAATTTTGACATTCAGAACTTCCCATATTTGAAGCGGAATCAAATGAACGCGGAAGAATAACTTTGCCAACAGCAAGACCTCAAAACAATTGGTGGTCGTTGACTGTACGCTTGCCTTGCAAGCCGCCTCTGTTTCGAGTGAGTAGGCCTGCAGTTTATTGGTGCGTTGCCTAGCCTAATTGCTGCAAGCAAACACGACGTTACCATAAACGATTGTGCAATATCGATAAGTTCATAACACAAACATCGCATTATCATATCCATGAAAATATAAATCAGGCTTGTTGACTAGGTTACAACAAACTCCATTCTTTTTCATTCAATAATTTTCTTAAAATTACAAAAAAAAAAACGTTATTGCACTGAATAGCCTACGCCCCAACACTCTACGAAGTAGCCTACTAATTCGACTAAAAAGACCGGAAGCTGCCAAATTAAATACGCACAGGATCGCGAGTTGCAAAATATTAATTAACCAAAGTCGTTCTTCACCACTAACAACGCTCGAGTTCGGGGACAGTCCAACTCTATAAGCTACACACCTTTTTTTGTAGTTTTTGAATGCCAACTGCATCAATTCATTTGCTGGTGATGTCAGAGCAAGAGATTTTGTGCTGGCTCAAAATAGATTGATTCGTAGTGACGGTATCGAGTTTCTTGCAACATTTAACGATGCATGCCGCTTCAACATTGAAGATGTCGAAATTGTATGGGAGGAATCAATTCCTTCTTTCGGTAAGAATATTGGCACTTTACTTCCTACAATCGTTTTTCATCACATTGTTGCTGTTTGGCTATGTTGTTTGCATGCGGGCAATTTTTAACTACAACCGTAGCCTTTTTTAGCAATTCCTCAAATCTCTTCCTTTCCATCAAATATGCCACCAAGCAGGGAAGAATCGGGAAATATCTTTTTTGATCCGGTGGCATTTGCTCAACTGCAAGAAACAGATGGATTTGATTCCCCAGAGCTGAGAAACACAACGGCAAGAAAAAAAAGAAGTGTTCGTGATATGGAAGAAATGAGAGAGATTGGACTTGAAATGCCTTGTCAAGTCAAAAATTTTCAGGTGATCTTCAATTAACTTAATTTTTAACCTTTCAATTGGTAGTTTCGCATAGGCTACTTGTAGAATGTAGAGGCTTTGGACGAAGGACCAGTTACCGAGATTGACAGAGTGAAGTTTCCGACAGTTGAAGTGTTATTGCCGGGGAATTATTCCATCCATTAGGTGCCCCTGAATGGAGAGCAGTCATTAGAATGCGTTGCTCAAGCGCGCACACCGAGAGTCGAACCAGCGCGGCTTGATCTTGAAGCTTCTTCTTTCACAAAGTCGCTCGCTAACCAACCGAGCTATCGGGGCGAACAAACTTAGACTATGTAGGCCGACTTGAATTATTTGGAATGATCTGGCGTTAAATCTAAACCATGCAAACAGTGGCGTACGCAGGATTTTCTCAAGGGGGGGGGGCCATTGACGACAGGCGGCGGGGGGTCTGGGGGGCCTCCCCCAGAAAATTTTGAAAAATTACTTTAAATTTGGTGCATTCTGAGAGCATTTTCAACAAAAATGTGGGTATGAATATTCCTGTAAAATGGTGCTGTTAGGTGGCATAGCAAAAGGATAAGATCATGTTTTCTTCGGCATTTTTCGGAAATAGAGCTAAGTCTCTATGTTTTCTTGTTGTTAATTCCTGGCTGAGATGTTTGAATGTTTGGTATTGGCAAAACTCGCTCTTTTAATGCAGTTTTGTTTAAAATTAGGCAAGTTTTTTTTAGACTGAAACCATCATTCCCAAGCATAAAGAAACTGAAAGCATCATTCTCAATATCGTGACGTCACACGCGTGCCAAAGTGGGGTTGTAACCCCCAAGGCTCAACCCCCCCACCCCCTTTGGCTATGCCACTGGCCATTGATATCCCAGACGTCTTCATGATATCCCAGTATGGTTTTAGTTTAGACTTTATCCATTTCTCTCTCACTAATCAGTAATCACTATAATAGGCTTACAGAACACTATGCTACACTGGCATACCTGGGGTGGGGTATTTGGATTGGGCTATGTATTTCGTATTGGCTTAGTCTATAAAACAACATTGTTACAGTAATTGCTTTGACAGAGCAATGCAAAACATATTAAATGCCTTAATCTACGTCGTCAACTGCTAAAACATTTTTAAGGGGGGGGGCATGGCCCAATGCCCCCCCCTTGCGTACGCCACTGCATGCAAATATTTTTAGGCAAGATCTCATCACAGAAACAACTTTCAAACAAAATTAAATCAATTGGGCCGATGTTTCTTCAGGTTTCTGACCGAGAAGGCAATCTTTTTAACGTGACGTCAAAAAGAAATCGTCACTTGATACAACCAAGCCTGTTGTTCGATGATTCGCACAATTACCTGCCAATGAACATGGACAACTTGAATTTTACATTAGACTTTGGTTACGAAGAAACTAATTGTGTGTTTGGATCAAGTGAAGCTAAACTGACACCGAATCCACCTTCCACATTTTTAGAGGAGAGTAAAAGTAGGTGCTGGTTAGCGCTGTTAGCCTACTAGTCTTAACGTGAAGTTTTACTGTTATTAATGTCAATAATATCATACCCGCCCTAGGCCTACGGTGGTTCGTACAGACCTCAAAACCGTGTGGCGATAGAACAATCACAGAGCTATAGCAGTGGTCAGTAAACCTGGGTTAACTAGGCCTACCCCGTATGGGGTAAACTTGAAATTTTTGAGGTAATGTTTGTCAGTTGGTTTTATTATAGGTTTGGACTCCTGGGCAGTGGGCATCCTAATTAGGTTTCAACTCATTTAACTGTTTCACGTTTGAGCAACTGGGGTGAGAGTCTTCCACTTTACGATTCCAGGTTGACGTAGCCTAAAGTTTGTTAATCGGTAAAGGATCTTAAAATATAGGCTATTTAAACCTCAGTGGAAAAAGTTGCAAACAGCACCTCAAATGCTAGCAAAAGGCATGTTGCGACATGGCAATTTTTCATGTTTCATAACAACATTTCAGCCTTAAATCTTATCTTAATATTGATCGCTTAATAAATTTCAAAAGCGCTGTGGTGTTAACCGTATTAAGACTGGGCTCTGAAGGGATTCCCTGAGTTGGGGGGGAGCATAAAATGCCCACGGTTTTTGAACGTTTATTACGCCTTTGATATGCATGCTGTCAGTTAGATATTTTACCAAGTGAAAGAAAATTTATCTGACTTTCCAACAAATTCAAACTTGTCTTCGAATCATGTGTATATCTATAGCTATAATAGATTTATTAGACAGGCATCAAATCGCCAAAGTTAGATGTAAATTATAATAAAGAAACAAGGCTTTATCTTGCTCGGCTTGAGATAATGAGGTCACGGTATTCCCACGGTAATAACACTTTGCGTTATGTCTCTCAAACTAACAACCGTAACTGCTCATCAACTGCCGAGAAACTATTTATTCTGTAATCATCCAGCCGGCAAAAGTGCGACATTATTATATCGACTCAACGTTTGACCACAGTGCTTAGACGTAAAAATTGTTTATTTGACTTCAGTTTGTTAGAAAAGATGCGAATATCGGAAACAAGTGTTGCTTGAGATGTAGGCAGATTTGTTACAAGCAGCAAAAAATATATTCTTACACAGCTAACCATTCCACTCCTTTTGCGTTGATTCAACGTCTTTAGTCGTTGAATCGACGTAAAAATAACCGATTTGCCAGTGGAGAACAAGCACATGGAAACGATTTTATTTCTGTTTGTTTCAATCGCAGCAACGTTTTTACGTCGTTTGACGTTGGATCTGCGTGACAATGGTGTAACTTTATCATTGCTGTTGTTTTCCGACAAAGAAAAATAAATTGAATTGAATTGAACTATCAAATGCAAATGAAATCAAAATACGTTGATTCTATTCAATACCGTATTACAGCGAGCGAGTTATATCGATTGAACATCAGCGTTACATCAAAATCATTGAACAATAACCACGGTTTGTTTTGTAGTTGCATGATACAAGCTGATAGAGTCGGTTTACAATGTTCTTCTCCCCGTACTGTTACCTTGCCGCGGTGGGGAGGCTTGAGTATCTCAAGGATCCTGTGGGCTATACCGAAGGGGGCTCGTAGCCCCTAGCAGGTTTAACCATGTCGGGAAGGTTAGAGGTGAGAGGCCAGACAAAAGACAGTACAACAGCCGGGCAGACGGAGCCCGTCAGCCTTGGACGGCAGTTCGTCTCGGGGAAGGCAAACCCTGATTCAAAAACCTCCGCTGTCTTGCGGCTATATCCAGTCCTGGGAAAGGCTACGGGAGACAACCCAGACAGAAAATCCGGAGTGGAGTACGTGAGGCGGTCGACTGTCAAACTCTGACATCCTTCCGGCAACTCCTGCAGCCAAACCGTCGCCGAGTGTCACGCTTTGCATTCGCTTGGACCACGCCGGAGAGGCAGAGAGGAGGGTCCTGTTGTGTTTTTGGGCAGCGCAAGACCTCCATACAGACGCCCAGGCCAGCACTCTGGAGAGGCCACTCCAGTCGCCCCCATCCCTGAGTGCGAAAAACAAACCGGAGGACAGCAGTCTACGGGTTATAAGTCAAACAATGATGCGTAGCGACCGCCCGCGTTGTGAAATTTTTTATTTGGCATCACAACACTCGACTAAATTAATTTTGATGGTTGTTCTCTCGCGCCAGTGTAAACCAGCTTATCGTTATGCATGGCTTGTGTACCGTAACCTCCGTTAGCTATATACTATATGCATTTCAGAGTGAAAAAAGAAACAAATCACGTTGTTACTCGATCTACACGCTGATACACAGCTCGTACAATTTGTCATATTTATGTTGATTCAACGTCTAGCAACGTAGAACTAATGCCAAACTTATCGAGTTTTCGAGCTGGGTATAAATTACAACAGTTTGCCGATGTTTAGAACAATCCAATTAGCGAAATCAGGAATTGTTTATTTACCACGTTTCTACAGAAACAGATGCAAAACAAAAACGTAGTGCGAAAATATGAAGTTACAGACTTTTCGCATTCTATACCCACGAGTTACGTCATTTTACATCGGTTCAACCATGATGATAATAAATCAAAGCTGAAACAGCAGTGTGCTGTTCTAACGCTTATCTTTTGAAACATAACAATAAGCGACGTCCACTTGTGCAGTCATTGGAGGCAGCCAAGTTTACGATAAATCAAACTCGTCTAACGTTGATTCGATATAAAAATCCTATAGTATAAGCGATCGTGTGCAAGCATTCTCTCATCGCAAACTTGTCGATTATTAAATCGATTCAACAGCTGATGATATTGAATCGATGAAAACATGGCACTTGCTGCCATTAGGCTTGTACGAGGTTAGAGATATATCATTCATAGCATTATATACCATTCCCCAATTAGTAAAGTGATGCACTTGACTTGTACTAGACAACTTATCTAGTTCGAAATTCCTTCATATAGGCTACATACATATGCGAATTCATTTTTAAAATACATTTCATCGACATATTGTTATTTTTTTCTGTCGATATCTGCTTCATTTCGCCAATTTCACATTAGAGGGACATCTAAAGACTGAAAACTGATAGACAAAGCAACCAAACTTTGAAGTAGGTTATTCCAAGAAGAATATATCCGTTGCGTAAAATAAATGGTTTTGTTTCAGTCACAGACAGAAGTAATTGTATGCAATTTACACCAGACGCAAATCATCATGCAGTGTCTTCTTAACAACTAATCAAATTACACGCGCAATAAACTCATTAGGCGACTCGGCTTGGCGGCTTGGCGCCTTTGAATAAACGATCGATGATCTGTCACTCTTTTTATAAAAGAAACCAACCAAGCGCAATCTGCTCTCACTCCAGGAGCAAATCAATGAAATATTTCAAGGTACAAGCTAAAAACAGTAGAATATCTCCCAAACTGAATCAGGTATAGCCACGAAACTTTAAATACGTTTAGCCAAGTAATATTTAGGAAAAGTCAAGAAATTTCAGCTTATTAGCACGTATGCCCATTAAAATACATTTGTTTGAAATTGGGGTGGGCATATTATGCCCAACCCCAGTCTTAATACGGTTAAAATAGCCTATAGGTTAGGTTATTACGCTCATGCTAAATTAGCAACAACTATTCAAGGCTTCACAAGTTCAAGATTCTACAAATTTTCTTTGCAGAAGTCACTTGCTACATTTGCCGAAGTGCTTCTTCCGAAGAGGAATGCCAAAAGCAAGGACGTAAAAAGGAATGCAGTGTGGGAGAAGTTTGTCAAAGTGAGGTTAGACAGGTGTCGAAGAAAGAGGTAAATAACGTAACTGAAGTTTACAAGATTTGCGTTAGCAAGCCTGTCATGTAGATTGTAAAAGACCCTTTTTTTAAAAATGATCTTCTTCAGTCTTTTCGGAAAGCCCTTTGCCGGCCAGAAAAAGTTTAGATCTGCAAATCGTTCAACAAATGAAAGATGAGATGTTTTGACATGTAGGCCTAGATACTTTTCCCTATGAACCAGCTGACTGCAGTCACTGTGACCCTTCTAACACTCAACCGTAGAGTTGATTCTTGCTTTGAACCTCGTCTTGTAATTGCAGAAGATAAAAGAGTAGGCCTAATCATAGGGGTGGGAATCGAATCCACGTCTACTTCTCTTACCCTCAAACCACTAGGCCACGCTGTCAAAAGGTTCATCTAATTTTATAATTTAGTTAACGACTGCAATTAGTTGATTTAAATCTTACCTTCTGATCAGTTAATAAGCCTAAAACACGCTACTAGACTTGCTTTTGTCGCCGTGTAAAACTTTTCGACTTAATTGACCAAGTGGTTTTATACTTTGTTTGGATTACTTTTTGGCTTAGGTGTCCATCACGAAGTTATGCAAGCAAGCATACGCTTGCGAGAACAACTGGAAGAATAACATTAGCCAATGCAAACCTGGTATCCCAGCTAGTGCGTGCAGATGCTGCTGTGGAGAAGACTTCTGCAATAAGGATGCTTTGCATTGTACCTAGTCTGTGTTTTTTGTTTAAAATTGTTCATACGAGGCTCGGGAAAATTAAATAATGTTTTTTCAGGGAGTTCCTTAGGCCTATGACTCATTCATGTGGAAGCAATCAATCGTATTGTCAAAATAAAGTCTAATTCAGATAAATGTTGCATTTAATCCAGCTAATAAGCGATCTCCTTCTAAAAGAACGATTTTTAAATCATTTAGGCCTAATGCCAATACTTTCTGTTTGCATAATTTACAGCTTGTTTGCAATACGAAGGGTTAACGCAATTGTAGCCTATTGTCATCTCATAAGCTGAAGGGCTGTTGAAATACCAATATCGTATTACGTTATTTCCTTACTTTTTTCATCCATCCTGTGCACAACACCAAATGTGACGTTTCCACTGACACAAGCAACGTGTCACGAGATGATGACACTCCAGTCCTCTGGAAGGGTCATCTGACGTTCGATCAGCCTCCACGCTCTTTTAACGAACGTCGTTTGACTGCTGTTTTTATAGGCTAATTTCAAAGCTAGGAGCGCTTTGTACAAACATAAAATAAATTGAAACGCACAAATATGGTTATACTGCGGTGACAGCATGTATTTAAAGCATTGGCTAATTATTTAGTAGCCCACAGAAAATTCATTGGAAATGTGAGACAGGTTTAAAAACAGTGTAGACTGCAGAGATCATACTACTGTACAAGTTAAAAAGACATCGAATATAATGTGAAAACTCCGATAGGTTGATACATTGCACTTTTACTATTTTATAATTAGGTAGCTTAGCCTATACCTATATCCATTTCATGTTTATTTTTGATATATTGTAACAAATTAAGAGCAACAGACGTAGGCTACGTTCATACGTAGCACGTTCAAACTTTTAACCTGGCGTAGGCTACTTCGCTCAATCGAATCTAATTTGTTGCAGTTAGGTCAAAATACGTAGAAGAATTTTACGTGAGCATATTCTAGCTGTTAACCTGTTAAAAAGCCGAGGTTTGACTTGGAGTAAGCTAGTGTAGAAGTTCACAGCAAATCAAAAAATGTTTCACAATACAGAATAGTTAAAAATTGCATAAAACACGTGACATTGTCAAAACCACATAAAGTACTCACTCTTGTAAATCTCAATATTCATGAGATAATACCATTAATAAAGTGAATACTACGTTTGAAACTTGAAGTGCTTTTCGCTTTCAAGAATAACATACCAAAAACGTCAGGGTTGATCTCTAAGTGGTCAAAACTGGTTTTGACCACTAAGCGGTTTAAACATGGTTTTAACCGGTGAAAACTAGGTTTAAACCGGTCAAAACTCAGAAAAATATTTTTATGTAGTAAATGGTCGGCTACCTGGGCTATGGGCTATTTAAGAAATATAAAAGGAGTTGTGAGTTGTGACCATTTTGATATGCAGGCCTCGAAATAGCTGGCCGCCTGAACTTTCATTAATGGCCGCCAATACCGACCTGTCAGGCAGCCACAGATGGCTGCCTGTAAAATTCGTACGAAAGATTATTTATCTTGGATTTTTCTCTTGTTTCAACGCCGTTCATCAGAAACTTATTTTTAGAATTTGAATTTTCTCAATAATTAAAATAACCAACTGATTGAAATATCAAAAATAAACAGAGAAATTGAATATTTTTTGTTCCAAATCCAGCATTTAGGTTATTGTTGATCAAAACAAAATATAGTTGAACATCATTACTAAACATGGAGGGTAATATTTTTAATTCAATTGAAAAGCAACTTGATTCATACACTAAAGGGGTTTTGACCAGTAATAGGTGGTCAAACTGCCCGGTTTAAACCGATCAACCCTGAAAAACGTACTAGTTTTCGCACCAAACATATTTCTACTTGCTATACCTGTATATGTAGCTTATGCAACAAGCATACTGCATGACAAAATGTTAGCAAAGATAAAAACACAAATGAAAATTCAACACTGATAAGTCAACAACTTGCATTATTTTGATAAAGCTTGATTAAAAGTGTGAAACGAAAATGACGATGAAAAATCTTATCTCTCAGCATACAGCATTGTCCACAAATGCATTAAGGTGAAATGTAATAAACTAAGTATGAGGTCAAGCGAATGAGCCCAGGATTTGTTTTTGGATTAGGATCAGCTCCATTAAACAAACCAAAGTAAGTAATGGTGTTGGTTGATGTCATACTGAGCTCAGTGGTGATATCAAACAACCATGGATTCACTTGCTGACCATCACACCAGCCATCTCTTCCATACAACCATGTACCATGCTCATTGGGAACCACACCCTCTGGTACACGATCAGCACATCCTAATGGTGTACCTGCATTGGAGAATGTTTTATTGTGAGAATACTTGTTGTTTATGACAAAGTGATGAGAAGTTACACAAAATTCTCCACAACCATTCTCATCCGACCCATGGCCTGTAATCACTGCATATATAAAAGCAGCAGTAACTATACTGGGAGGTTTAAATAGAATAGGTTGGTATTTTTTGTTGTAGTTTTTATCAAAGGTTCCACCTTGAAAAAGTTCTATTACTTGGTAAGGTACGTATTGTTGGGGGTTTTGAATATATGCAGGTTGATGAACAGATGAAAGAGAGTTGAAAGACCTTGGTGGTGATGTCTCAAATCGAAGTGTCAATGAAACGGTCCAGGGCTGTGCCCACCAAGCATCAACCTTCATCAAAAACGAACAAGTGGAATAAGATGATGCAGATTTCAGAAGTGGTAGCAGAGGGGACACGTCGGTGAGCCAATGTCCGATTCGGCGTCTAAAGGAGGTTATCCATCTTCCAATTTCAACATTACACAATGAGTTGCTTTCGCAGCAAATATACAGCTTTGCCACATGATCCCATGGTGGACAGCCTTCATCTCTGTCGCTGACACAACCAAGTGAGGCATCAAGATATAAATGATCATAGAAATTTAAGTTGTGCAAGTGAACTGTAACATTTCCAGTTCCGTTTTTACCCTTCATGATAGTTTGGTTGAACACAGGAACGACATAGTCATTTAGTTGTGAAATACGATCTGTTAAACCTTTATCAAACACAAGCCACTGCATTTGCCAAGCCAAAAACTGTAAGGATGGATACAAAAACCAACCAGGTTCCACTAATTCTCCTCGGTCGTTTATTGTAAAATAAAAATTAGGAGAAGAAATTGTCTGTAGCTTGACCATCAGCTTCGAATGAGCAGTTAGTATTGCCAATAATTCCTTATTATATGGAAAACTTGCTACAGGAATTGTAACGGGGGTGTCACAATCAACACCATAGCAATTTAGATCTTGCAGTGGAAATCCAGGTTTGGAATAAACAAGAACACCAGATGCCCCAAAAGTTTGAAGATTTAATACTGTTTTTGCAATGGTGCATTCCTTTATGTCATCCGATATAACAACAACAGAGTTATTAATGTTACTTTTGTTCAAGTTATCACTACATGGATGAGTGGATAAAACTACCGGTTTAGCCTCAGGTGTCCATTTGTGGTTAAACGCCCAATCATATCTTGCATCAACTCTTTTGGTGTCAAGAGAAAACTCTGGTACGGAATTTGGTGAGTCAAACTCAAGCTTGTTAAATCCACACCCATGATCTGAGCAAGCCCAATCATTGAATAATGAAGGCAACCAATTCTTCATATCAGACATGGGAGTTATTACAAAAAAGCACTGATCTAAAAACTTGTCTTTCTGTTTCTCAGTTAGACTAGTTTGACTTAAAGCTGAGAATAAGCGAAACTTCATCCAGTTTACAACAGTTGAAGCATTCTGATCAAAAGTCATGAAAATATAACGAACATCATTTGGACTTGTGGTGATAAAATCTATCAAAGGTTGAGTGTGTCCCCACATACACTCTAAAAACCCAGATTGGTTGGTAAAAGCATGCACTGCAATTGGAACTCCAGTGGGAAGTTCAGGTCCAGGATATGTCACGTTTCCATTTTCAGTCAAAAGAGTGAAAGGGTCAGCTTTTGTACCTGGCTTTATGTTTAAAGATGATATCGATTTGCTCTGAGGTGGATGGCGTTGTTTAAATGGTGCAGTTTCATAGTCACGAAAGAGAGCTGAATCCTTTAAACGAAGCTTCTTTAGATCTCCCTCATTGATTATGCAACATATTAGTAAAATTGAACTAAATATTTTCATTATCAACATTTTGAGTTAGTTTTTTAAGAACACCTTCAAAGACCAATATATCCCTATGCACATAATAACATAAATAAAATAAAAGATTTATATGCACTAGGGCTAATGAACATCACAAGGACAATACGGTAGTGATCAAATGAAAAATGAGATGAGGACAATAGCCTATACTGTACTCAAAATGACTTCTTGATAAAGATCTAATTAAGGTTTCAAGAAAAAGTTTCCTCTTAAAACAAATTTGAACATAATACTTTTTGAAGTCATAATAACCATAAATCAAGTTCTTTGAACTACATACCGTATGACTTGCAATTCACCAGTCATACTAACTTCATGGATTTGACTTAAATAATTCACTTCACTACAGGTTGCATGGACAGTGTTCTACAGCTACCGCAAAATGACTTCGGACCTTTCTAAATTTTCAAAAAAAAAAAAAATTTTGTAGGTATACAATGTAAGTTTTATTAAAGCAATCGACTTTTATTAATTTTTTTGTTATATTGCATTATTAAAATCTTCTTCACATTTTTCACAATCTTTGCATTGTTAGTCATAATGCTTATCGTTAGTCGGTTGCTCTGATGTAAAACGCACAGGTGCAAACCTGGCATAAATTTTGCTGTACGCAAAAAGGTCCAAAGTCATTTTGCGGTAGCTGTATAATAATAATAATAACCGTGTTTTTATTTGCACCCATTGCGATAACATATGCAATACAACAGACGACAGGAAGCAGAGAAGTGACATATAGTTCTTCGAGTCAACTGCTCCCCTTATTTTGGCTTGCCATTAGGTGTCTTTGCCCAGACACAGATTCTCACAATTATGCAAATGTAACATTCCCTAAATCTGCAAAAAACAACCAGGTATTGAAAAAAACAAAAGTAACTTTGTGTTGTGTTGCAGTACCGTAATAGGCCTATCGATTTAAAGGTTAGAATTATAAATGCTTAATCATATCACACATAAAACTCGCTAAAGACAACTAAGAATGCTCCTGTTCTAGTCTCATCTCAACTGTTACTCCACTGTAAGTTCAGAGTTAACTGTATAACAGTCCTTATTGTTAGGTAATACCGTAATTGGTGTTTGAGATGGATGAATCAGTTCAAAAAGATTTACAAAATTACAAGTATTTTAACAGATTTCAGCACAAACTGCACTATATTTAATCAGTGCAGCAAGTGAATCAAGTTACCAAGACATAAAAATTCCCTAAATTACTCATTTCCATAACCTTGTCCCTAACTTAGGGAGGGGCACAAAATTGCAAAATCAACAATTTGCAACCTCCCGGATAATCAGATATCAAAATGTGGGGGGGGGGGCGCAGATGGTTTTTCAGAGGTAATTCCAGAACCACTTGTCAGAATTGCTTGCAATTGGTCTTAAAAGATGCAGAATAACAGTCTGAGCAATTTGAGACCTTATTTTTTAATCTAACAGAACATCAACATGATATTTTTTTTTAAAAGTGACATTTTTCTTTTTTCTCACCCCTAAAAAACATTAATTTGGATTTTCTCAGAGTTTTGAATAAAAAAAAACATGGTTACAATTTACCAAATTATAGGTTACTGATGGAGTAGTTATAATAACAGTTGCCAGTCTTCTTCTGTAGGTTGGAAGAAACAGTTAAAGTTTTCTATGGTCTTAAACTGAAGGAACATAATCAAGTAAACTGGGTGAAGTACGCAAAAATACATATAAATAAGTATGCAAAATGACCTCTAAATACACGCATTAAACACAGGAAAGTGTTGCAGTATGTAAAGAGATAGAGTCCACAAAGTTAGATAGGGTTAACGTTTCAATGGCAGAGTCAAAATCTTCCTATGTTACGGTTGAGGAACACTGAAGTTTACTCAGGTAAATCAGCAAACGTACTCTCAATGTCACTGATGACTTGCAAAAGTTTCCTGTTCAACATAAGGCAAGGATGTGTGTGACAAAAGAGATGTTGAGGATTGAGGAATATGGTCAACACTAAGATCAATAGCAACCATTTCATCCGCATGAAGATTATGTGTAGCTAAATCTGCAATGTAATTTTCTTGAAAATTTCCTCAACTGCAACACCACTCACAGTGGATAAAATAGCAAGGATGGTTTGCTTTAATAGCCAAGTTTTCTCTGTATTCATTGCTCACCGGTAACGCTGGGAGCCTTCTATAAGTACCATTAATGGTGATACCCTCCAGTACCCTGGACCTTAGAGCCATCAGTGTGATAGGTTATCACCGAATCACTGCTATCCATAATCTCCTCTACCAACCAACCTAGAGACAAAGCATGTATGGCACCTCTAGCTCTTCAAATACTTTTGCGGTGGGGAGCTGTATCAAGATCAATCAGCTCTTCATTTTCATTATGATATTTCCAGTTTTTCCGATCAAACATTATTCCGACCAGTTTCAATCACTGCAGGTGTTGCTTGCATTTTGGAGCAATAGTTACTTACTAATCAACACATCAACTGTTTTGTAAAAAGTTGGCCTTACAATGTTTGAGCTCTCTCGAATATGTCTGTATTCTTTGGGAATGCAATCACTTGAAGATTTATCAGTAATAATGTGACTACAGGGCCTTTTCTTACTTTTAGATTGTTCCATTTCTGGAGAATAATCATCATGGTTATCAGTTTCCATTGCAACATCTCGTGCATCAATAGCTTCAACAGCACTTGCTGTTCAAAGCCAATTCTTCCCTCCTTTCTTTCTTCTTTTGCTGCATCTTCTCAAATTTACGCTCTTGAGCTATTTTCCTTTCCATGCATTTTTGCTATCTATCTGTTACTTCTTCACAGTACAGTAGTGCTTGCGAACTGTTCTCATATCATCCAGAAACTTCCACTCCATTTCTCCCATCTTTATTCCATACATATGTTCCAAAGCCACTCTTCGTTCCTTATTTTCAAATAACTTGGTCATGGATGCATTGAAGTCAGTAAAGATGGACTTCTTTGCTGGCTGCATATAAAATTTTTTGCTTTGACTTTTTCATGGTATCTTTGAACAAACTATAAAGACTAATAGCACGCATCTTGACTGTCTTCAAACTGACAGTGTACACGTTGCAATACATCCAGTGATCCATTAGATTACCTACCATAATATGACATGCCTTGAGCATCTACAGTTCTTAGAGCTTTGCCAGCACGGTAATCACGCAGAAAATATATCATACATTGAACAATATCTTTTTTGGATGGCAAAATTCCTTTTCTCAAATCTTCTGCTTCAGTGTACGTTTCCTCTTCAACTACCCTTTGGCTTTTTGATCTTGTGGTGTATGTATACCCCACTAATAGATGCCATCTAATCTGGTTGATTACAACACATATATGTCTTAAAAGTTTTGCTTACAATATAGCATATTGAAAGGGACTGTATACTCACATTCAGGCCGGGCCTAAGTTGCATAGAATTCCCAATTGATCTAAGAACAAAAATTCTGTAAATATGAGAACGCTGGTTGGAGACAAATATTTTATTATTACCGTAGGATTAACAATGAAGAAAGAGAAGCATGAGCTGCAAGGAACGAGAAATTAAAACTTGTTTTTTGTCACTTAACTATAGACATGCCTTACTTACTGTACTGCAGTCCAGGGTTGCCAGATTGATAAAACAAAAAAGGCCAAATGCATCCCCAAAAAAGGCCAAATTATAGAAAAAAAAGGCCAAACCTGAGGTTCTGTTTGCTTTGTTGAAATCAGTGGTGTTTTTGCACTTACTTTCAACAACAAATTAGATAGTATATACCGTACCCAGTTTCCAGAGGTGGGCAATAGCGCGCTACTTTTGTAGAGCCGCTACTTTTTTGGTAGAAGTAGCGGCGCTACTTTTTAGTTGGAGTAACGTCTGCAGTAGCGGCGCTACTTTTTTTCCAAAGTAGCGGTAGCGGGAGAGGCGTTACTTTTTGCCCACCTCTGCCAGTTTCTATTGTTCTACATGTTATCTGTTAAAGAAGAATTGCTTAGTAAAATTCCTGAAAAAATGCAATCCATAAAATACAAACAGGCAGATAAGTATGGAAACAATTACAATACAACTGAAATATAACATTAATAGGCTGAGCATCATCCTGTAGACTAAAAAGCCATTAACGTCCACCAGTGAGAGCCTGGTGACTAGTGAGCAGAGGAAAAAGGAGATAATATTGGCATATCACTGAATGCAATATGAAATAGTAGCCTATATGTGTACAATATTTATACCCAATACAATTACTTGTAGGCTACGGTACATTAAACACTCAACACTGCAAAATCAGAGAAATCAATTGCATTTATGTCCAACATCCTTCCACAATGAACACTCCTTTTTCTAGGAATGCTAGCGCCTCTGCCATTTCGTTACCGTACTGCTAGTTTCACTATAAACAATATCAGATGTGAAACGCCTTATCATTAGGCCTATGGCACTGGCATCAAACTTTGTGCAACATTTTCCATTCAGCAGCATGTCCGTTCGTATTCGCAAAATCGCTTCCAAAAGCTCACTCTGCATTTTGCTTCGTGGTTTTGTTTTCACTGCAATAAGTAATGAAAAAATCCTCTCTACTACTGCATTACTGCCAGGGATGCAGAGACAAGTTAAAGCATCGCTAACAAGGTCTTTGAAATGGGCATGATGTAAAACGCTACACCAAAACTTTTCACTGTTGCTAGGGATAACCAAAAGAACTATGAAAACCAAAAGAAAAAAAGACCAAACAAATGCCAATCGGGAAACTAAAAAAGGCCAAAAAAAGGCCAAGCGGCCAAACAAAAATTGTCCGGCCAAACACTTTTCAAAAAGGCCAAATTTCTGAAATTTGGCCGTAAAAAGGCCAATCTGGCAACCCTGCTGCAGTCTGCAGAGTGCAGAGCAGAGGCAGACTTTGAGTTGGTACTTTTTTTTTTGCATTGACACCAGAGTTGCCACGCAAAAATCACTAAACCTCTACAAGCGTCATTCAAAAATCCCCACATATCCCCAAGCAAACTTTAGCACTGATTAGTCCGTGTTTTCCTCTAAAAATGGAGCTTTTTCCAAAAAAAATTAATTTTATTTTCAGGTAGAAAACTTTGGAATATACCAAAGGGGTTGGTTGATTTTGAATCTTTATCCTCGGACTGACAAAGCTTTTGATGCTGTACCGTAGCTTTAGATTCTTTGGTAGTTTCGTGTAGCCTGTAGAGGGTTTTGACGCAGGGCCGGTTACCGAGATTGGCAAGGTGAAGTTTTCCGATTGTTGTTGCCGGAGAATTATTCTATCTCCTAGGCCCTAGGGACCACTGAATGGAGAGCAGTCCTGAAATGTGTTGCTTGCAATCACCCATCTCGAGAGCCGAACCGCAGCGCCTAGTAGAATCTTGAGTCTGGCGCTTAACCGTTGAGCTAACGAGACGGACGTGGAAAAAAAATTTCTAAGAAAATTTCTAAAAAAAAATTCTAAAAATTTCTAGAAAAAAAAAATCTAATTCCCCCAAAACGCCCATCATAAAATTCCGGACATTTGAGCATTTTTTAAAATTCCTCCCGGACGCAAAATTTAACACTAAATTCCGGACGGTATGGCAACCCTAGGCTGCTGTAGCTTGATAGGCTACATCCAATCCTGCTTAATCGGCCCTGGTTTGTCACTCTGAGTCAGACTCATTCCTTTATGACATCACACTTTCATTTTGTTAATAGACCTTTTGCATAACAAACCAACAGAGCGTGACGTTGGAGTCGTGAACGACCAGCCGCTGTTCACAATGCTGTGCGATAGGGTTAGTGGCGTAGTTTGCAGGCGAATAAATTGTTTAACGTTTGCTTTAGCTGTTGTTTTGTGGTCTTTACAGGCGTGTATCAGTGTTTCAGTATAATTTGCCAGAAAATAAAACTCTTTTAAGTTGTAAACTTAGGCTACAGAAGTGTAAACCTTCGACCAGTTTTTGCTGTATTGGAAGCGATCTTGCCAGGCAAAGATAGGAAGAATTTCTTGTATTATACAGCTTCAAAAGCTAAGCATGCAAATCAAAATGTTGATGCAGAACTTAATTAATGACGAGGCTACTTTCGAAATACCTCAAAATGCTACAGGAGCACTGCATCTACATAGATTAGCGGTGGAAGATTGAATTTTTTCTGGTGTTGAAGCTTCGCCTGGGTTTGTTTTATACAGACTTAAAGCACAAGGTTTGGTATTAGTTCTGCATTCGTACTGTACTGTACATCGTATTTTTCATTCATGAATGCACCTCATGTATTTAAGGTTGATTGGTTTGAACATATTCCCTCATCGTGACGTTATCATAGCAACCATGAAGCCAGACTTCTAAAAGGACTACCCAAGCACCATGATCATCATCGACTGCACTGAAGTAGGCCTACATCTCGAAACACTGTCCTCACTTCACCGTCAGTCGCAAAGGTACTCGAACTATAAAAGTACGAACACTGCAAAGGCATTAGTCATTAGTGGGAGTTGATCCAAATGGGGGTAATATGTTTGTATTTCAGTTGTACACTGGTAATGTGAGTGACAAAGAAATATATCAGAGGAGTGGATTTTTTCACCTTTTGAAGCAGAAAATAGCTGCTAATGAACTGCACGTCATGATGCTGTTATGGCCGATAAAGGGTTTATTATAGAAAAAGACTTAGTCTACATGGTATTGGTCTACATTTGAATATCTCACCGTTCCTAGGCAGAAGGCCTCAAATGAGGGAGGACAAAGTGTTGAATAAACGAAATATTGCACGCCATCGCATTCATGTAGAGAGGACCATAAAAAAATTTGTCAATTTCACATCTTCGACAGGAAAATACCAGTGACTATGCTTGGTATCATCAATAAAATGTGGTTGGTTTGTTGCATATTATGTTATGCAGAATGAAAATAAAATGTTGCAAGACAAGGTGCCACTATCGTGGTCCATAATTCCCGGTCAAAATGCACACGCTTCACAATGGCGTCCTAAATTGCCTTTCCTAGTCTGTTAGCCAACACTATGATTAAAACGAACAAGAATTGAAGTGTGTCGATAATCTACAACAATTCATAAACACAAAAAATTTACTTTCACCTGCCACCGACCTCACGCTTGCTTGCAATAACAAGAAACGCCTTCATAAACCGTAGTAAACAAGCGATTCTCAACCCTCAGACTCCGCGTAACTCAAACGTCACGCTCTGGTGATTTTGAATGTGCAAAAGGTCTATTGTCTTGAGAATTCATAATTTAAAACTTTGGGGAACTTTTCACGTCTTGAATTTGGTAAAGTTTAAATCGCCCTTGTTGCAAGTGTTAATAACTTATTAAAATTGTACAGTAGGCCTACAGTATGCACGTTTTTGTTTTCTTGTAAAACTAAGAAAAACATTGTAATAGGGCTATGTAGCCTATGTATACCTTTTGTTGGTGTCAAATTCGTATGCTTACTTTGCCGTTTGTACATGTTTGCGCCAGCAGCAAAAAATAAATTGAATTGAATTGAATGTATTTTTTAAAATATTTAATCGTATTTTTGCTTTTTTTACTTTTTTTCTAAATTTGTGCGGTCACTCTGAGGTCACTTTCCTGTAATTTTGCTTTGTTGAGTAGGATCACTTTTTTTAAGTGCTTTTGATGACTCACAAAGCGAAAGTTCAGGAAACTTGTCACCTTTTGAATTTTTTTCTTTGTGTTAAGAAGTTTAATCGCCCTTGCACTTGTAAGTGTTAATTGTAATGTATAGGACTATCTTCCCAAAAAATAAACTTTTTTTTTCTATTTCGCTTCTAGGTTTGGTGGCTGTGCAATTTTAAGATAGTGGTAACACTGTTTTATCGATGTATATTTTAAACTTTTGGGTTTTGCCATCTTTCCCTTTTGTTGGTGTCAAATTCGTATGTTTACTTTGCCGTTTTGTACATGTTTGCGCCAGCAGCAAAAAATAAATTGAATTGGTTTAATTGAATCACCGTCCGCCAGCTCCAGATTCAAATTACCAAAAAACAACATTTACGCCACACCTTAATAAATAAAGTCCACAGATGTCCCAAAAACCCACTGTAGTAATAGACTGCCCTCCTTTCAGCGTCACCTAATGGATGGAATAATTCACCGGCAACATCACTGCAACAATTGGAAACTTCACTCCCACTCCGCCAACCTGGCTTGTCAGTGGTGACCTCTACAACAGTGGACAGTCTACAAGTAGGCCCATGCGAAACTGCTAAGATTAAGCTTCCCTGGTCAGAGGATGAAGATTCAATCAACACTTCGGCTTGGAAATTTAATTTAGGCTACCATGCTGTTTACCACCACCTGGCTGCCTATTTGTGTTTCTAACTTTGTTTATTGACCTAGGCGAGGCCTATGTTGTTTTTTCCGTTGTCACTGCTTCTTATTTTAGTAGTCTAGTATTTATACTGGTATGCATATCTGTGTAGCTGAAATGATGTATATGCTAACTAACTCTTTGACTTGGTCTCTAGCTTAACTGAAACAAAATAAGCAACCTACCAATTGGCTGACCAAGCTACAAAGCAATCAATTACTTTTTTACTTCTGATGGCCTACTGAGATGTTGTTCACATAGTAGAAACATGAAAAGTCGTTTATTCCAAACTTACAGTGTGTACAACAAATACAAAAATGCAGAAAGTTCATTTCAGAAATGTGTCTTAATTTCATATGCGGAAAACGTAGTAGGTCTACATTCCACAGGTGTTTCTTCGGGGTCTTTAGAAAACTCAAAAAGATTGCAACGCTTCTAGCTGAAGTATGCAAAACTGCAGTCAGTACAAGATGTTATTGATCATCCAAAATACCATATTTAAAAACAAATAGTTTGCTGTTAACTTTGCAAACATAAAGGCCGCAAAAAGTACAGACGGCCAAATATTCCTTCGGTAAATTAAAGTCAGCGTGCCGTTCCTCATATTATATTTATGTTAAAGACCAAAGGTGGCCCAGATTTCTTTCAAAGATCAAATTAACTATGCAAAGGTCACCGCCAGTTAAAAGATCCTACAAACATCTTTTAATAGGAAAACTTGAAATCTACATTAACAACGAACCTTGTTTCTAAAGAGATTTAACAAGAACCATTGACATGAGTGATTGAGTGTCCATATTTTTTGGGTTTGGCTTAGGCTACTTGTGCCACACACCTCCTCCTTATTTAAAATAAATGTTCCTTGAAAAGGTCTTGCATTTAAGTGGTGAGAAGCTTGGAATGAAGGAAACAATGAAATGAAAGCAGAGGGTAACGCAAAATAAGTCGCATTTTCAACATTTTTGAATTATGCTAATACCATGCACATTGTGCGCATACACTAGTGTAAACGTTAAAAAAATCTTAAGCCATTGAGTGTTGATAAGGCAAACTCTTCAATGTATGAGTTTTTCCGAAACGATACCAAGTCATGGCGATACCAAGAGTTTTTTCATAGACTACATGTAAAATTTAGAATATTTGAAATGAGTTCACATCTTGCGGCAATAAGCACATTCCAACAGTTCGGCCAAAGAACTAATGCTTACATTGAACAACACAATACATTTCATCACAGCTACGTTTCATGATTCTAAGATAGCATTCTAAAATCTGAACAATGCGAGTGGGAAGCAGTGTCTAGTGTGTATCACGACACACTTACGGTGTCAGTCGCTCAACTAAACTAAAAAAAATTGCAGCTGTGTGGTCTGAATCACTTCTTAAAAGGTGCCAAAATATAGTAAGTTTACTGGATCACTTTATAAAAATTACATCCGGACATAACTAGTTGAAAGTAGACATGTTGTTCTTCCGACATCACAACAGAATTTTGTGAGACATCAGCCATTTTTACTATGGGAACGTTCAAATATTACGTAACGCTTTTTTTCCAAATTTTTGACCCCCCCCTCCCCCATGTAACGCCAACGTAACGCTTTTTTCAATCCCCCCCCTCCCCCATGTAACGCTTTTTCACTACGAATTCAGCACAAAAAACTACCATTCCGTACTCGAAAGCGTTACGTAACGTTTTGCTTGAACCCCCTCCCCCCCGATGTGACGCTAACGTAACGCTTTGCATAAACCCCCCCCTCCCCCTCGAAGGCGTTACGTAATATTTGAACGTTCCCTATGCACTATGCAGTGTTATTGACGATGACAATTGGCTGGATTATTTGTCCAAACAAATGTATTATGCAAAACCGGCGGATTTATCTTTTATCTGCTTTTGGCCATTTTTTCATATGAAGCACGTCCTGCGTTTTGAACAAGTTAAAAGAAATGTTTTATACATTGTTAAACATACTTTCCAAATGAAGCTCTATCAAAAACAGTTAGGGTTGAGAAATACAGTAAATAGTTGATAGCTTAACAAAGTTTCGCTCAGTATCTGATGCTAAATGTACTAATAAACTTTGTGTCAAAGCAGCTACAGGAAGCTTGCCAAGTGGGAAACAAAGTGAAAAACGGATGACTAAAATCTGCGCATGCGCGGAGCTGAGACAACTACAGGAATATGCGCCGTAACTTATCAGGTGGGGTGATAGCATTGCATTGAGGACACAGTTTCTTAACTGCAAGGGCACGCATCCAGCAATTTTCACAATGGACATGCCAACACTGAACAGACGCCACTGGATCTTTGTAAAAGTCCTGAACAAAATACAGAAATGATTGTAAACAATATTGTCAATCTTCAGTAAAAACACGCACAACTAAGGATACCCTAGTATAGAGATGTAGAGGTTAAAATGGTAAAACGCCGTTTTTACCCATATGAACGCTGATAGGAGTCCAGGTTTTGAGTTAGTCCGTTAATAAAGAATCTAGCTAATTATTTGACTACTTAATCCAAACACTGGACTCCTATCAGCGTCAGTATGCTTCTTTTTGCGCCGTCAGTCTAAACTGACACAGGAGAATATGGGTAAATTGAATTACAGAAATAGTGGTTTGTGACACCTCCGTTACCACTCATCAAGAATCAATTGTAAGTGTCGGGTGCAGTGACCCACTCCGTCACAGTAGCCTACACCAGAAAGGGAAAGTAGCTTCGCATTTTGATCAAAGTAGCAAGAGCAGCATACAACCAGCTTACACCAGTAGGCTAAGCGGCCTATTGTGTTGAAAGACTAGAACACTTTAGATAGAGTCTAAAATGCGAATTCATACCATACAAATCATACATCGAGTTGATCTTGTTTCGCTTTCCAGGTTTTCAATCTTGCCACGAAGTGACGCGACCATATCAGCCATGCTAGATTTCTGTCCTGGAGATGACGGTGTGGAGCCACCCGATTGCTGCAAGCTGGGTAGAAATAAAAACATCACTCACTGCTTTTAGAATTTGACAAATAAAAACGGTCTTAAGACTTCATTCTTCTGCAAATGTTACCATGGATGGATAACCATCATGCAAATTAAAGACAAATCTTCAAGACATACATCTGAAATCCAAAAATTAAACTTTTTTTTATCGTATTTGAACAGTGCCTGCAATGTTGCGTGAAGCAGAAACTTAAAAAACAAATTAAAAATGATATTGCAGTAAACTCGTCATCATACCTAGCATTGTCACATGAGATTTTTTCAGGGTCTGATGCACATTCGGGGTGAACAAGATTTTTTTCCATGTATTGAGTGGGGCCGTATGCTTGTGTGTCGTCAGCTTCCACGTTCAAATACTGAGAAGAAAAATAAGTTTCAAATAATATGTCATATTTAACGCTTATAGAGATTGTGCTAAAAAGTAAAAAATTGATTTCCATAAGCATTGGAAGATGAGAAGATAAGGTTCTCATAAGACTTAGTCTTCGGCTCTAATGTGACAAGATTGGCTAGTTTCTCTCTCTCAACTGCTTTTCCTTCAAAAATTACAACCGCCTAATATTGTACCCTGGATAGAGGTAAATCGTGTTTTCCAACAACCAGCTTAAGCCGTTAGTCGAACCAGAAGCGCATGATTGGAAAGCGAGAGCTTATCCGCTGCGCAATCCCATCTCATGGAAGATAATAGCTGGCCTTAAGCGAACAATAAACTTGACATCAGTATAGTTTTGAAACAAATATGCAATTATACCCGATCGGATTCCTCTTCGGAAGGTTTGACGAGATAAAATCCGGAGGAGGATGCCAGTGTCGCTTTATCCACAAGAGACGTTGCGCGAATGCGAGTCTGGCCACACCATTCATATTCGGAGCCAAAGCTCTTATTACTTCTTTCTTCATCAGGAGATCTGTCGTTTGTGCTCCCATTGACATAAGGAGGAACATCCACAACGTCCACATCGACATCTTCATCCAGCACCTGCTGGTTCACATTTCTCTGAAAAATAAAGAAAAACTTGCATCGTTCTTATAATCACTAGAAAAGTAAAAAAAATTTTTTTGTTGTAAAAGCCGAGTTTTAACATATTCAGTATGACACAATAATAGGTTTCTTGCCCTGAGTTTAGTTCGATGCATTATTGGCGATGGAGTGATATAAACGCTCGATCGCGCACAACTTAAAATTAACTGACGAAAAGAGTAAAAATGTACCATTTGTAGCTTGATACGTTAATTAAAGAAACTATATTGTGACTTAGTAGATGTGGTGAAAAGTAATGAAGTGTTCATTAAAGAATTGAATAACTGCAGCCAGCTTTTTACAGACCTTGTCTTCTTTCGCTGACAACTGTCATTTGATTATGTTCAACAGATTGCTGTTATTGCACAATAACATAAAAACATTATCGAGCTCTTACTTGTCGCAAGCAACGTCCAATGTGCTCATGCATATCGGACAGCGATCCTTGTAACTTCATGCAACATACAGGACAGCTTGATGGGAGGTTGCTCAAGTGTGGCGACCATGGCGACGACGAAGCCGACCAAATCGGGTTACTAGCAAATGGCGCCATATTGAAGTTATAACTATTCGCCATGCTTCCCTGCGCTTTAAGGCCCTGACCAACTTTCATGTTCAATCTTTCGTGGCGGTTGCTACGAACTTTCTGGTACGTCTGAGAAGAAAACGAAACTTATTTATTTCTTGGTTGTTTCACGTTCGCAAAACGTCAGTGAAGCAATAAATCAACTTGTTTCTTTATTTTACTTTCATCGGATGAACGTTGCAACTAGTGCTAGAAACACAAAAAGAGTGTTGGTCACTCTCAAAAAATTACATAGCAAAACGCTGGAGTATTTAAAATTTTTGGATAATGCCACAACCAAAAACATCAAGAATACAGATATATGATGCAGGGCTGTGTGTATCATGCGATACAAATTTGTTATTAAATAATATCAAAAATATAGTTTGGTTATTTTTTCAGTAAAGTTTCCGAAACGTTGCGATAAAGACAAAAAAAATATAAAGCGATGCAGAAGCTAAAGCAAAGAGAGAGCTCACACAAATTGAAATGCCAAGTGGTCAAAAATACGTCTGCTAAAGACTAATAGCGAAAAGCTAACGATCCGACCAAAAATGCCATACATGGAAGTTGGAACAATAACACACATAAAAACTCTTGAAATGACCTGGCATTCACATTAGCGGAAACACACACATCCATTATAAAAGAGTTCGTTTTTTTATCTGAACCACAGATCAAAGAAAAAGCATAAATTCTTAGTTATTTCTCGTTTAGAAAGAAAGTTCATAAATTCATCTTGTGAAATTGCGTTTTTCAGCTTGTGGTAAAATGTAACCAAATAGGCGATAAATTGAATAAAGATTTTACGACATACGGTAAGTTAATTACCAGTGACCAACGACTGAAACTTCTTACAAAAGGAACTACATTCCCGATCTCAACGGGTGTAAATTTCGTTAAACATCATCGAATAAAATTCTGATTCTTCAAATTAGAAAAAGTGCAACATCAAAAAAGGAAAAGCGATACCATGTCGATTTCCAATTAATCACTCGTTAAGGCGGAGGTAAAATTTCGCCAGTAAAACGCGTAACAAGCTGTGGCACATCACTTAACAGACCAATTGCATCGCAACGAACATTGAAACCATTTGTCAGGGTCGATAAATGTGATTAGCTGAAAGCGAGCAAGATTTTGGACTAATATTAATGCTAATTTAAAATGATATTCGGTTCTGTTTAGACGACAGTCGCTACAGACCAATGGGTCATTTAGAAAGCTCGTAAATCACGGAGACAAGTCGAAATGAATAAAAGGAATGACATGGAAAATAACAGCAAACAAGTCGGACTTGGCAAACAGATGAATAAATTTCGTATTTCTTACATTAGCTCAACGTTTTTAAGACATCAATTTCAAGACGTCAGCAAATTTGTACAAGCAACACAGCTCCTGTCTTAATTAGATTTCTCATTGAGCAGAGGATAGTGGAAGGAAATTATTTATCTGTCAATTCTTGCAGAAAACACTTTAAAATGTCCTCCCGAGGAAGGATCAATTAGAAAGGTTTTATAAAATAACATTTTGCTTTTTTGTCCAATTAAGAAATAATTTATCTTGAAAGCAAGAATTTAAAGCACTCAGAACAAATTATTTTAAAACTACAACACGTTTAACAAATTTACTATCTTTAAAGTTACGTAAAAACCAACTCATAATTTTAATACGACATCAAAATTAAAACTAACAATTTAAAAACCACAACAAAATTAGGATCACGAAAAAAATTAATGAAAACAGAAAAGTTTAGATGTTCATCAAAGTTATTAATTTTTCTAGCAAGTCGCAACGTTTATCTGATGAATGTGAAAGTAAAAGATGAAACAAACGAGTTGTTTTATGCTGCACTGACGTATCGCGCATCATGGCAATCAATTAACCTTTTAGGCTGTGTGGCCGCGTGTTTTATGTCGTGTCAAGGCTTACGGCCTGTAGGTGAAAAAGATTTAGATTAAGTGGACAAGGAAGCCAACTTCGTATCCACCTTCAAGCACGCCATTAAGTGTCTTGCCAAAGAAAAAGTTACATGCTCGTGAGCGGTGTCGAACCAGCGGCCGTTCGAACGTCGATCCAAAGCTCTCACCATTCAGCTGTGCAGCCAACTGGCCGAGTGGTGAAAGCCTTCGCACAGGTCTGGGAAAGGCGCTAGTTCCACACCTGTCCAAAGCATGCAGCTGAATTTTAAGAAAGACACTGGCTTGTTAATTGGGTTGCTCGAAATTGGATATTAAAATTAATTCTGCTGTGCCTAACTTTGAACTTCTTAAACAATCAATGAGTGAAATTCCTCTTCGAAGAAACAACTTCTCCGTTTCGCAAAACATCAAATTAAGGAGATTTTACAACACGTCGATAATTGCGGTTCTATGCAAGAAACATTTCGTATGATTCTGCAAAATCGCACAGTTGTAAACAATATGCCCGCCAACAAACGTATGCCTGTTTATTCCATATTCGCTAATGCAAATGAATTAATTGACCATTGTTCAGGACAATATTTTAATGTTTGCAATTCTTTTGCAAATACAGATGGCCCAAAATCTAATTTAAAGCCTCAATCCAAACAACAGAAGTAATAAATTACTCAATTGTCCAATTTCGAGTTAAAAAAAAACAAAGCAAAGATAAGCGACAATTTTCCAGGCAGTAAATTATCGGCGAAATCTTGTAATTTTTGACGCACGAAGCTTGTCATTCCCATCAGAGAGTAAACAGACTTTTCGTCAATCTCAGATTAAAGGGCCATTAATAAACTAGAGTGGGTAAAGGAACTCACTATGCTACCAAGAATGCTCGCCAAAGGCTTTGACTTGACCGACAAATTTATTGCTTTGAAAAAAAAAGTGCAATCATACGTTGTGTTTACGAACAACGCCTTTAACGAAATAACGTCACTTGCGCAGCTGAAGTGGCTACAGTCTGTCACAATACCCGCTAAGCTGTTAGTTTTGTTGAACTTCACTTCGTAGTTGAGTTAAATACGACTTGAATATTTGCATAAGGCTGGAAAAACTTTGCAACAAATAGAGACCCTTGATTGACGTTGGTGGTGGTTGTGGCAGTGCGGCATGGTACAGACAATGTTCATTAAAAGCGCGTTAAGCTACTGAAGAAACTCAACATGCACATGTTTTGAGATAACAAGGCAACATTTAAGTATGACATCTGAGCAATACCGAAGAGTTTTTTTTAAAGAAAATTTTAAAAGGAAATTCTGAAGTTGTGTGCAAAACGTTACCTCTCTAACGTCGTTAAACTGTCTTTCGATGTGACAAGAACCAAAATTACAAAAAATATGAGCTTCAAAGACATCATCAAGTGATCTGACGATAGAGTAAATAGAGACAACCGCGCTATATACAAACAAAGAAAAAGCGACAGTGGTTGACAGAGGACGCTGGTTTTCACTTAATCAGCCAAAGCGTATGCGCGATATGACGTGTCAGTGCTGATAAAGTGATTGGAAATCTTAAAACAAAAGCCGAATTACTGACGATAAGATGAAAGTCCGGGCGATATGGAGGCTACTGATGATTGTTATCCAAATAACATTGTGTTTGTTGCTGCTCCTTTAACCTTTCTGTTGGGAAAAAACTGTGTTCGGTGTTGTAGAAACGAGAGTGCGTGGAAAAGAGGACATAATTCGCGATGTAATCGTTATAAGTAAGGTAGAGAATTACAAGTGCTAGAAATAACCGTTCCCTAGAAACGAGTCACACTACGGTCAGTCGGTCACACTTGTAAATGTACAATTTTCTTATGAAATGGTTGTGAAAAATTCTTTTCAAAAAGAACCGGTGCAGCTTAGAAAATACTCGTACTTCTTTTGTTCAACTTTTTTCGGCTTGAAATTATTGCATCATGGAAGACTTATCCTTGTCTCTTGCGAGCAATCCTGCAGTTATTTTTACTCAGCTAGTGTTTTGAGGAAATTAATTTCCTGTTTGTAGCTTTGCAAACGACTCAACGCAAAGTAAACAAAGAACATTATTTCCTAACGGATTGCAAAGAGTTCATTCTCAACTTCGTAAAAAGGGCAGCATTGTCACAAACATTGTATCTTAAAAGTTTTACTTATTATATTTTCGCTTTTTTCAATGCAATACAGATTTCCATTACCTTGAAGCGGTTGTTCTGAGTTGACTTGGCTGACAGTTCCGAATATTTCTTGCCAGTAGATGACATAGAACTTGTTGCTATCTATTAAGCAAAAGAAAAGCCCTTAGGGAACGTTCAAATATTACGTAACGCCTTCGAGGGGGAGGGGGGGTTTATGCAAAGCGTTACGTTAGCGTCACATCGGGGGGGTTCAAGCAAAACGTTACGTAACGCTTTCGAGTACGGAATGGTAGTTTTTTGTGTTGACTTCGTAGTGAAAAAGCGTTACATGGGGGAGGGGGGACTTGAAAAAAGCGTTACGTTGGCGTTACATGGGGGAGGGGGGGTCAAAAATTCGGAAAAAAGGCGTTACGTAATATTTGAACGTTCCCTTAACAAAGCTAAAAACGATTGTTAAAAATACACTCATGGAATTGGTTAGACGTTTAAAAGGCACGGTTATCAAATAGCTCACGGACAGACTATGTCGCAAGTCAAGAAAAAAGATTTTCAAAACCCATTGCAAAATATTCTGAAAACAAATGCTTACCGGATTGCGAAAAGATCTCTTGTCAACAGAAGATCGACGACTGTTCATATGTTTTCGTTTGACCTCACTGAATTTCGAAGAAAAAAAAAGATTACCCAAAATAGCAATGAGTATTTGACTAATGTGCGTGCGCATGTGCACAGCTTGTTAGGCTAAAACAAACTTATGAAACTAAACTTTAAAAAAAAATAGTCTACAGAATAATTCGAGAAGTTGTAGAATTGTGCCTTGTCTCATACCTTGGTATTTTTGTTAATTTCTCAATTTCTTGCTGCACATGAATTTCCAATTCGGCAGAGCGAACTGTGATCCCACACACAGGACATGTGTCTCCAACGGATCCAAGACGCTTTTCTGTGGAAAAACGTTTATTTATGTATTGTGATCTCGAAAAGACGCACATCGATGCAGTCACTGTGAACATTGATCAAGAAACAGAGAAGTATTATCGACAAAGATATGTTTTTTGCAATAAGCAGCGATGCTTTCTTCGGTTGTTCCAGTCTGCGTAGTGTTTATGGCATACAATATAAACCGTTGAGCAGACAACAATTAATCCATCAAAACATTATTCCCATGGCAAAGTTCTTCGAGAGTAGTTAATGAAACTGTCCAATGTGTCACGATTGTCAACAGACCAATTACTGTAGATGATTAACTCTGTCATTTAATACCAATTTTCATAAAGATTTACTCAACATAATAAAATAAGCAGGCAAGCCATTTCTCAATTGACGTTTTGCGCGGGCATGTAGACTGATGGAATTTTCTCTCTCGCGCGGAGATTTTCGCTGTTTTTCTTGAAACTTTGCAGTTGTTGAAACATTTCAACACCACAGTGGAAACCACTGTTATTGTCAATTCAATGATTAATGCGTGGATATGTTTATAACATTTGTACTAAACTGTACCTACTTTAATTCACTGGTGCTCCTTAACCAAACGAATATCAGTCAAGAAAAGCCACGTTTATTCTGTTTGGTAAAGCATTGGTAAAGAGTTCAATTTATGGCACTGAAAGTGAACAGCACAAGGGGATTTATCATTATTTTATTCAGACCCCAAAAATAACATGGAAAAAAATAAATCTAATGTGTTGGGCGCAGACCTGCCAGGAAAGAAACGATAGCAACATTTGTTGAATTATTTCCTAAAAAATGTTTACTTCGTTTTCTTTCCGACAAATCGTCTCTTGATTGGTCAGAGGACGTGCTTGAGCATCGGTCATTAGTTGATTTCAGCGAATCATCTTCGATGTTATTTTTCCGCATGACTAAACCGTTCGGAGGGATGGAATTAACTGTTTCTGTGTGGTTGTATTTTTGTTGTTGCATCCCGGAAGAATTTTCCTCAATAGACTTTTCGAACATTTCTGCACATATGAAAGTCAGTGAGCTGGTTGTCAAAAGTTGCATAATAGTCTTTATCCTTTGACAAAGTTTTTTTTTTAAAATGTAACTTATTGTAGAGAACTGTCAATACCAAATTTCCTCGGTAGATCTTGCAAGCGTTTCTGCACAAACGGGAATGAGTCAAAGAGATTTCAAATTTGATAATAAAACCCTTACCCATAAAACGTACTTCCTATTGTACAAAACTGGTATGCAGAGAAATATCAACTCTTACTGTCGGAAGATAAGCTTTCAACATACCAGTGTCGTAAGCTTCTTCAACGGGTGAGTTGCAAAGTGGAGATTCCTTCGGTATTTTGCTGGGAGTGGTGGCTCCGTTGCCACGTTGTCGTCTGTGAAACTGGTTTGAACCAGATTCTTTTAGTTCAGTCAAGCAGTTGTACGAACGGCCAACTTGACGGTGATGGTTGCGTTGATTTCTCGACTCTGCATCAACGAAAGTGGAGTGATCGGTCACTTGCAAAGACGATTTTTCACGAGTCTTTCCGAATGATGGTGGTGACGTGTTTCCGATGTCAGCCGAACGATCGGTGCTTGTATTAGAGAGGCTATCAAAATTTCGAAATCTGTTGAAAAACTGTTGCCAAGCCGAAACACTGGATGAAGCTGCCAAACCAGAAATTCCTGCAAATAAAAAAATGCATTCTTTTAAAATGCTAAACTGGGTGAAAGTAGATCAAATTCTGTGATCGTTGATCAAGTCAGAAAAAATATTCACACTTTGCATTACCACAGACGCGATGCTGAAATGTCCACTTTTCCATCGATAAATGATGCACAGTGTTGATACAGCAGTTGCTTTTCAAAGTGATGCTTCAGCAAAGTGTTATTATCAAAATTAAAATCTGACTTTAAATTTGGGTAGAGAGGTAACTTTTTCAAAACTTTTTAAAACTTAAATTTTTATGTTTGTTTATAACTTTAAATTCTTCAACAAAGAACAGTGGTTGAATAACCGGGAAAAGGCAGTCTGATTTCAACGTCTCTTTTACGAGGTGATTAAGTTATCTCTGTGTTCTTGTAACAAATCCTTTAAATCCATGTAATGTGCGAAGGTTTTCGACGACAATGTAGGGTTTCTTTTGAGGAAAAACATATTAATTTTCATTAAATTGAAAAGGCAAGCGGTAAGTTTATGTAAGAATTTAAGCGTGAAATTTGTGACTTTCTGCAGTAAGTGAGAAATAACAACCTGAAAAGTCAATAAAATCAATTTTCGCTTTACAAAGCACAGAAAGTGCACGTTGAACTGAGATAAATTTCTCTGGCTTAATTGTGATAAGAATTTCAGGACAAGCATCATCAGCAAGCTGTGTAGTGAACTAGTTATCGTAAAACTTTTGAAGAGCAAAAGTGGTTGATGTAAACAAAAAAAAAATCGAGCCGAACAGGGAGAAAATGAAGTCATTTGAGCGGGCCAAGTCATCAAATAACGATTAGAGAACATGGTACATTCCCACAACAGAAGATAAGCGATTCAGAGTGTATTATCTGTGACGGTTAGGTCTTTAAAAGCTTTTGGAGGGGCACACAGACAACATTATATCGACCTTGAAAAATTAAGAAACTCTTGAAAATGTAAAAGATTAAGCATAACTGCCTTTGATGGCCTTTTGAAGTCACAGACCAACGGTTAATAAAAGTTCAACTGCTTTCTGCCACCTTGGAGAAAAACTTTTAAAACTTTACGCGTAAAACTAACGTAAAGCTCTGCAAACAGGCGCAGAAATGGACTGCAACTTTTAAAGTTTACAACCAAAATGGTAAAACCATTGCTCTTTAAAATCCACTTCACGTTTCAAAGAAACAAGATAAAATAGCAGAGAGACATCAAAATGCAACTGGCAAATATACACATCCGAACTCCAGGTTAAACACATTTGGATTTCTGCAAAACGAGAAACGCGGGATCAGTAAGTGATGCTTTATGAAATCAGAACAATTTCATACATGACATTATTGTCAATTGGTCACTTGTGGCATTGCGAAGCGCATGTCAAAATTTTATTTCAAGGAACTAACGTTGGAATATAAAAAATTTCAATGTATACTCCAAATAGCTGTTACATCAAAGCGATCTCACTCCATATTTAATTATTTATGCTTCTGCATCGTGTAATACTGACAGATTTCTCAACGTTGGTGAAAAAATAGACCCCAGAAACAAAATGAAATTCTGAATGCTGATTTTTTTGATGGCACCGCAGATCAGTATTACCAAAACGGTGAAGCAAAACGGAAACATTTTCGGATCATAAGTTTATTAGTTTACTTTTTAAATCGTTAAATAATATACTCAACTAGCCCGGTGATCACTGAACTTAATCATGTCTGCTGTCCTAGGCAGTAAGTAGTAGTAGAGTTTCAATGTCGCAGCTATAATGCAAGAGTACTTATGGAAATGTCTTAAAAACGTTTGAAAATTTTTGATTGGTACCAATGTTTTTAAAAACATCACTTTCAGTGCTGACGTATTCTTGGCATTTCATTGCTATTTCTAACTTGCATATTGAGTGTTCAAACCAGAAAAGTTTCAAGCGCATGAATTACAGAGAGTGACCCGGACCCCTCCAGGCCTCCATACTTTATAATTCAAAATAACTTTAAACCTACGTTAAAAAAAATTTTCAAATAAATATAAAAAATACTGCAACTTCAAAATGATTGGGGCACGTGCCGTCGTGCCCCTTGGATGCTACTGCATGAAACTGACATACAAACAGGTGTAGTATCATGACTTCGCTATGACGATTTCGTCCAAGAACAATAGTTTTTTTGCATAAAAAAAAATTCATTTGCACCGTGTTGTAGAGCCTTAGCATGTGGTGTAGAGATTTGAATAATACCATTAAAGCCTTGACACTTGTTCACTGAGCGACCGAATTTCAGGTATTTATTTCCTTGTTACATGAGCCATGAGATCACAAAGTTCGGAAATCACCGTCAATTTCGCCCAAGATGAACATGAGCAATTGCCGCCATTTTGTAATCTCAAAACCTGATGCGCAGGGAAAGCAAACAACAAAGGAACTACTTGCAAAAACAATCTTGTTTTTTTTCGGTCGTTAATTTAAAAAGGTCCTGCAGCGAATTTGACTACGTATCCAAGTAGCTCAGCTGCAAGACCGAAAAACAGGGCTTAATCTATAAATACAATCTACAAAATGCTGCGTAGTCGAGTGGTGAGAGCCCTGGTTTGAAAGGGCGTCGGTTCAACACCGCTTTAGAGCTAGTAGCTGTGTCTTTGACAAGACACTTAAAGGCATACCGTCGATTACGGAGTGGTGCCCCTTCGACTATAGCCCTTTGATTTTTCTCATGATTATGAACAGTATGCTGCTCTAGAGAGAATGCCTACAGCCCTTCTGAGGGCTGTGGCATACTAAACTGAACTATTTTACGCCAAGCACAAACGAATGCGAGACGCAGAATTTCTAGTTGGAGCTTTTTTGGTTTGAATTGGATATTGTGTTGCAAAATGAGACTATAGCAACTTTAACAAAACGTCTTGTAGCAATTAAGAAACTTGTTGAACCATAGGCAACAAGACAATTAGACAAACTCTCTAGTCTCTACCAAAGCTCTATCAATATAAGAAACTCATTCAGATACCGAGATAAAATGTGAACAAAATTTCTTTCAAAACCTATGAATATTACTGAATCTCAACGGACTGGTGACATCGCAAAAACTCTTGCAAGTGTTTGTTATTGAGAGTAAAAAAGTTCATTATTGTAAAGCAAAAAATACATATTCAGAGAACAAAATTCCTTGTTACAGGTTGTTGTAAAAATTGAAACAAAGAACAAACAAAATCCCAATTGAATACCTGGATATTGAATCAGAGCATTTTGTTGTTGGCCAGGATGAGAAAAATGATGCTGCGATTGTGGGGAAGTACCTGACAACGAGTCCACGCTGAACTGCGAACATCAATAGTTGCGTTAATACTCGCAGTAGTGGTGTGAAAGTTATTCACTCTCGTGTTGAAATAATTCTCTTTCCGCACGAGCAATAAAATGTTTCAATCGAAGAGTACAGAGTAAATTTTCAAAAATACCAAATTGGGTTCAACACAACACCCTTTGAGCTTGCTTCGTGCCAAAGACAAAATACACAGCTTATTTTTACTTGTAAACAAAAATGGCTATAATCAACAATTGGAAACTGCATTAAACATCACACCATGTCTCTTCGGAAAGCTTTCGTGTTGTTATAAAATTGAAAAATAGCGTACGGGTATGCTTTTATCAATCGCAACATGTAAGTAAAAGTGATTTCCGAAATAAACCAGCGCATGACCATTTAAAAACACTTTATAAATTTGGTATCAAAAGACATGACATAACTGTGACTGCTAGAAATAATACAGAAAGCGAGTCGGTGTACTTTGACGTTTTGTTGTTTCACCCCGCTTAGCGAGTGGTTTCACCTGGTGACGAATTTTCTTTTTTGGGGGACCGTCACTAGAGGGCACCAAATCACCGGAATTGTCTTCCTTTCTTTCGAAGTTCTTTTTCGAAGATTGGTTTTGAAAATCTGTAAAAAAGTAGTAAATGATTACTAAATATTGTATTATTAAAGCTTTTAAAATACAGAATTCAATTTAAAAACATAAATTTGCAAGCAAGTTTGCCGTTGATCAACCTACAACTTGCAAAGACGTCAAAAGTCGAAATCCCAAATGTTTTCATTGTGTGTTGCGTGAAACACGATCTTTGCACAGACATGTGATGTGTATATATTTCATTGTCTCTTTTTATAGGTACGCAAGAGAAAATTTTGAGTGATATTTTTCTTACTGAAGACGAAGAACCCTTCATCTATGGGTCAACAAACACCACTTAAATACGCGCAAGATAAAATTCGTGACAAATAGGAGTGCCAACAGGTTAACGCATAAAGTTGATAGACTAAAGTTTTTGGTGAGAAACCTTTGGAAAAAAAAAGTAAATTTTCCATCCAAACTCGCAAAAAGTTAAGCCGAAGAAGAAACGACAAAATAAAAAACATCATATACCGATCGGCCAAACAAGTAGGGCTACACTTTCTTTTTTTAAAACACGTTTCATTGTTTTATTAAAAAACTATAGATACTATTCCTCCATCTACAGAACCAGTGTAGTGGTATGTACTCACTTTGCAGCAACTGAGAAGATATATTTTTACCAACACACCCAGATGCCGCTAAAGCAACCAAAGCGGCGGCCGAGGACTGCTGGGAGATCGGATTTGCAGAGTGGCTATACCCGAGATTCGGGCGTTCGTTTCCGGCCGCCAAAGGATAAAAATGGGCAACGAAAGGATGCGGCGCTGAAGGAACAGCGGCGCCAAGGGAAAACGGAGCTCGTCCGTAATATCTGTAACACAAAAACGATTAATGTTTGAATACTCTTTTCACAACATGAAATATTGACAATTTTAAGTTGGGTTGAGAGTCTCAATTGTTTTCTTTTAAATTTTAAAACTAAATTACAAATTTTGAAGATTGTAGCTACTGTAATAGTTTTTGCATACCTCAGTTCAGCGTGGAACCGCTCAAGCGCCTGAAGCTTTTCGGAACCTAAGAAAGACGAAAAAACACGTAAAAATTAAACTTTCTTTTACAAAATGACAGAAAGCAAAACTAAATCTTTCGCACCTACCTGACATTGTAAAACTTTTAATCATAAGTTGTGTTGAGATATTTCACATGCACTTTACTAAAACTAACAAATAAAGCCTGTAACCCTTCCTTCAGCAACTGATGAACCTTATCGCTTTGGTTATCAAGAACAGAACGAAATACAAGTGGTTACTAATCTAAGTAATCGCACTTAGGTATGACGTCACGGCAGAGCCTTTTTCGCGTCGCCACATACTCGCTGCTTTGAAACGCAAAAAAATAACATTTTGCGAAATTGGTCTCAAATGAATGACAAGTAGTGGTGGCTGCCTAATTGTAAACGCTTGATACAATTGGATCATTGTCTTTTTGAGGTGAAAATGATAATTTTATGTGTGCAGTACCACGAACCTTTGTTTAATCTCAAAGGTTGTGGAATACGTTATTGTCAACCCATCTATGCGGTATTTTTGAGAGAACACACTTTTTCCGAGAGCATATTAACTTTAAAACAGTTTGCAGTATCTGATAATGATATGCAAATACAGTGGCCGTGTGATTAACAGGTTCAAAAGAACGTCGATTTAAGTCTTGATCAAATCATACCAAAAATACATGATGACACCGACATACTGTAGTGACGGAGTGGCAAATTTACAGTAGGAGTGATCGTCCCCAATACAATTTTAGCATATTTTTTCACCACGTAAAAGCAGGCTTACGTCAGTTCTTTTTTCAGCTATTGCTTTAATAAAGCAAAATTGCCGTGTGTGAAACTGTGGATCTTTCTTACAGGAATGTCTTTCTTACAGGAATGATGACACGTTCCAAAGTTTATAATAGTTTTGCTGGTAAAAAAAACAGTTCCAATATATTACTCAAATGAACTTTTCCTCCCTTTAACGTTACGTACTAGATCGGACCATGCAATACCATGAGTTTTGAGGGTCAGTAAAGGTTATGCTTCACTGACTGAGCGACAAAAGTGTTTAAAATTCATCAAGATCCAGTCAAAAAATAGGTCTGCCACAAGACTGTGTAAAATCCACTCCTCCAGGTCACTTTGCTGCATCGCTGCAGACCCAACCAAAACATGTAGCCTATTTCTTCGTGTGGATTGCTAATACTGAGGTTAAATAAGAAAAATAAGGTAAACTCTACTTAGGCTAGGCCACATACAGTAGTTTAAGGCTTTCAGAAAGCAAAACAAAAAAGCAAAAAAATATGTAGGCTAGCCTAGCACTCACCCTAAAATCAAGCGCTTTAAATTTGGCGCTTCTGTTTTAACTATGAATGAGTGTCTTTAGGAAATTTTGCTTCGTCAAGAAATGCATTTCCTAACTTGAACAAAATACTTTTTGTAATTATAAGCTGTATGACAATGAGCAACGTATAAATCAACAATAAAATTTTAAGACGTTTTTTTACAGTGCAGTAGGAATAAAATAAACTCGAGTTACTATGACCAAGATGGTTATGATGGCAAAAGCTGTTAGGCCTATCACTCCAGGATCGACTGCAGTTAGAGTTAAATGACAAATATATCAAATTCATTGCTAACAAACGTTTCTACCTTAAACTTGGAAAAGTTCTTAATGTAGATTGTTATCTTTCGATCAATAAAATTACATTTACAGATGTACCTTTCTCAATTGACAAATTCGTGTTTTTGCATTCATACAATCGGACGATATTATTCGATTGAGTCGATCTGACAGCTTGTATCACCACGTAAGCCTGGGTACAAAAATGATCGTCTTTCACATGCTTCTTGGAAACACGTATATCACGTTTGTCAGGTTTCTCTTCTTGGCTGTGTTGGCTCCATGGCCGAGTGGTGAAAGCCTAGTACGGTATACTCGAAAGGACGTCGGTTCGAAATGCTCAAGAGCATGATGCTGCGTCTTTGACAGGACACTTAATACATGTCTCAAGGAGTGAAAGTGAATACAAAGATTGGCTTCCTTGCCTTCCCGTCCACTTAATCGACATCTGCAATTTCCAGGCGTAAGCCTGGACACGATAAAAAATACAACACGTGATAAAAAGTACCATCTGCACTCTGCAGTATGTGACACGTACCAAAACATCACACTGTTATAGTCGGTAGCATGTACGAACGGTATGGCCATCTAACCGACCATCAAACGCCTTGACTTTCGACGAGTCGCTATGATACTTAAACACGTACACAAGAACAAACGCAACGATTGACTTCTTTAACATCTCACTTAACCCAAACTTTCATTGCTTGACATATAAGCCTAGTCTAATGAAAAACAATCTGTTGAAAAAAACAACAGCACAACCTTCATGGTTCAACATTTACAGAAATAGCGCTGCGGGGTAACAAAAATGTAACACGAAGCTTGTATTAGCTTAAATCAAATTTTTACAAGAGATGCAAAAATCAGTGATGATAAAATGTGAACAGAACGTATAATAGGATTGCAGAAATCAATATGCAATGACTTCGTCTAATCGTCAAGCAATCTTTGAGGTTGAGTTGAGCTTTTCAGTGAAACAAGTATATATATACAGTTCAAGTTGCCTAATCTTGCTATTTTGATACATTACACAACTAGATAAATGCTTCCCGTTTTTACGCATTGTGTAGATTGATTGACCTTGTGGTAGATGTGGACCGGACATATCCCATTGCTCAGACACTATAAAGACTGCGACAACTGAAGGTGCCCCATGAACTGCTTTCAGCCAATTGTTGAATGTGTTTAAATAAGATATAGCAAACCAAAACATCTAGCATAAGATAAACTATTAGCGCCATCCAATACAGATGAGAAAATAATTGAAGTGTTTCAAGCTCGTCGTTCAACACTGGTAGTGACTAACCAAACCAAATAAATACAAGTGAAGTTGTTCATATCAACGAGATGTGATACCGTAATAATTCACAATTTGTTGTTTCTTGCTAAATGAGGATTGAACTGATTACTATATTTTTGAACGTAATTGGTAGATGAGGGTGCTGAACTGGATGCTTCAGGAGAGCTAATACCATAGTGATTGCGTAAGAGTTCTGTTGAACGTTGTTTTTCATGTGCTTCTCGTTCAAGACGAGCTTTCCGAAGCTTTGCTAATTTATCTTCTGAAGATAGTCCTTCAGTGAAGATCTTCGTCCTTTTATGTTTGTGCTTTTTCTTGTGCTCTTTGTTTTTTTTCTTTTTCTGTAATGATTCTTTTACGCCGACCAACGGATCTAAACTAGCCTTTCGCTTTGCATCAGCTGTCTCCTCTTTCAAGGAAGTCACTGTTGATGAAGATTTTCCACTTCTAGAAGGTGGTTTAAAATACCAAGGGCGCTCTTCATCAGGCAATGTTTCAACAGCTCCCTGTCCTAGGTAGGTAAGTAAACCAATCTTTTTTTCTTGTTTTTCCTTTTCTTGTTGTTTTTCTTTCTCATGTTCATCATTCGTGGCAAATGCAGAGTACGGCTTTCCATCAGGACCAATATCTTGAAAAAAATTAATGGATTGCTTAGGTAAGCTTGAAACATCCACTTGTAAGTCATTTTCGTTATTAGATTTTCGAGCCTTTTTACGTAAAATTTGAGTTCTAGCTTCTTGTTCAGCTAAAGCAACTTGATGCAAACGCTTCTTCTCTAGCTGACGAGCTTCCTCTTCATCTTTTCGAACTTTTGCAACATTATCTTTATTTCGAACATGCCAACTCTTTTTTGGCAAAATATTCATTTTTATCAGAAACAACACAGTCAAATAATAAAGCTGTAAAACCGAACGTTGTGACACCAAAATAATGGTACTTAAGTCATGTCAACTTATTTGTTTCGATAGTTCCATATAACAAAGCAAATAAAATTTTCAAAGTACGGTACTATATTGTGTAACAGTAGACTAGAGTATGGCACATCCACGATAGTAGTAAAAGGTAAAAATACATAAAAGTATGATTGTGCTAATTATGTAATGTATAACTTGTACAGTAGACCTCCCCAATCCCCGGACTTTCTTTTGTTTTCTTCTATATTGTGACTTTTCTGCATGGGTTTTCAATGCTGATTTCAAAAATATGCATAAAATTTTTTTTCGATTAACGTCTTGGAAGTTATTCGCCGTTTCTTAGCAACAACTTTTCATAAAAATTACAAAAATCCCCTTTAAAACCCCTTTCCTTTTAACCTAGTATGCTGATAGCTAGATCATCTGAAAGCACTTCTTCAGCTGAAGAATTAAAAAAAAAATTATTAAAATTGAACAATCGGTACCAGAGTTATGACCGTGTAAGTACCCAGATTACGCAGTCACGCATGACTGACTTTTGTTAATTTATTGCCAAATGATACTAGAAAAATGGTGAAAGTTGCTGACAAGGGGTTTTTGGGGGTAAGGAGTTCAAAAATTATATTAAAAAGTGTCTCAGAGCAACAGAAAAAAAGTTATTAAAAAATTGATGTGAACAGTCATGCATGAATGATTCTGTCGCAGTCGCTTCATTCCTGCAACGAGATGTATTCCTTAGGCACCACAAATGTTAAATGCCTGGAGTCATATACAGTAAAACGTGGAACCGATCATCTGAATGATCTGAACATAGGTAACATCTGGGTACCCATTGCACTTGATGTTGGAATACATGCTTCATTGCTCAGAAAGAGCTCTGATCAAGTGCAAGATGTTCACGGTCTGCCACAATTTCAATAGCATTTCTCACCCAGCATAATGTAGTCTATGTATCTAAATCATGTGGCAAAAAATGGATTAAGTCAGCTGAACTTAACGATAACCTTCTGTAATGCATTTCAGGTTTCACTATTGATCAGTTAGCATTTTCTACTTGTATCTTGTATGATTATAAACGTATTGTATACACTTCTGTGTAAAATTCCTTGTGTATTCATTTATCCATCATGGAGCTAAGGAAGAATAATGAACAATGGTGGTTTGCTTGGTAATTTGCAGCCTTTAAAACATTTTAAGACAGGACAATCTGGACCAACTACTGGAGATGTTCTTCAGAAATACATATATCAATATCATCTTCAATTAAATCCTCGCAACCACCAGAGTGGAAAGCTCGCAGCTTGGGATACAGTGTCTAGCAAAAGTATGGCAACCTGCTTGCATTCCACTGATGACAAAACAAAATATCCGAAACAAAATTATTCGTTTGGTTGATGAATACAAGAAATACAAACATGCCAAAAAGGAATCTGCTGCCTTAATTAAATTTCGAGAAACACTGACAACACGATTTATGATATCTGCTAAGAATGCGAAAATCTTATTAACAAAAACAAAACATAGCTACCAGAAGATAAGGCAGAAGATATTCAGTTTCTTAAATTACTTGAAACAAACCAACCAGCATCTCTTGGACCCCTTGATAGAAAGAGGTTGAAACGCTTCACGAATTATGTATTGAAGAATCGAATAAAGGTAATAAAGTATGATGTATGTTTGTTCCCAGTATGCTTAACAGTCTAATGATTTTTAAAGTAACATACCGGTACCGGCACCTATTAATTTTTGATACGGATCCCTCTGTCGGCATGTGGTATCAGTTTTTTATCCAGTCATCTCTATTAAGATATAAAACAAAATTAGTATTATACTTATAGTTTTGTTATGAGTAGTGGTAGCAGCAATATGTATGAATTCTTCATCAGAATTAGATTCTGTTTCTTCTGATGATGAGGAGAGTAAATTAAGTCCTGAGGTAGATGGCTGAGAATCTGCATTTATCTGTAAAAAGTGTCTTGTTTATGCATCCGTATCAAAAATTCTATTACCTTTATTCGATTCTTCAATGCATAATTCGTGAAGCATTTTAACCTCTTTCTATCAAGGGGTCCAAGAGATGCTGGTTGATTTGTTTCAAGTAATTTAAGAAACTGAATATCTTCTGCTTTATCTTCTGGTAGCTATGTTTTGTTTTTGTTAATAAGATTTTCGCATTCTTAGCAGATATCATAAATCGTGTTGTCAGTGTTTCTCGAAATTTAATTAAGGCAGCAGATTCCTTTTTGGCATGTTTGTATTTCTTGTATTCATCAACCAAATGAATAATTTTGTTTTGGATATTTTTGTTTTGTTATCAGTGGAATGCAAGCAGGCTGCCATACTTTTGCTAGACATACTGCTGTATGTATCCCAATTCCCAAGCTGCGAGGTTCCCACTCTGGTGGTTACGAGGATTTAATTGAAGATGATATATATATGTATTTCTGAAGAACATCTCCAGTAGTTGGTCCAAATTGTCCTGTCTTAAAATGTTTTAAAGGCTGCAAATTACCAAGCAAACCACCATTGTTCATTTTACTCTTCCTCAGCTCCATGATGGATAAATGAATACACACAGAATATTACACAGAAATGTATACAATACGTTTATAACCATACAAGATACAAGTAGAAAATGCTAACTGATCAATAGTGAAACCTGAAATGCATTACAGAAGGTTATCGTTAAGTTCAGCTGACTTAATCCATTTTTTGCCACATGATTTAGATACATAGACTACATTATGCTGTGTGAGAGATGCTATTGAAATTGTGGCAGACCGTGACCATCTTGCACTTGATCAGAGCTCTTTCTGAGCAATGAAGCATGTATTCTAACATCAAATGCAATGGGTACCCACCAGATGTTAGCTATATTGAGATGATCGGTTCCACGTTATACTGTGACTCCAGACATTTAACGTTTGTGGTGCCTAAGGAATACATCTCGCTGCAGGAATGAAGCGACTGCGACAAAATCATTCATGCATGACTGTTCACATCAATTTTTTAGTAACTTTTTTTCTGTTGCTCTGAGACACTTTTTAATATAATTTTTGAACTCCTTACCCCCAAAAACCCCTTGTCAGCAACTTTCACTATTTTTCTAGTATCATTTGGCAATAAATTAACAAAAATCAGTCATGCGTGACTGATTAATCTGGGTACTTAAACGGTCATAACTCTGGTACCGATTGTTCAATTTTAATAATTTTTTTTTTTAATTCTTCAGTTGAAGAAGTGCTTTCAGATAATCTAGATATCAGCATACTAGGTTAAAAGGAAAGGGGTTTTAAAGGGGATTTTTGTAATTTTTATGAAAAGTTGTTGCTAAGAAACGGCAAATAACTTCCAAGACGTTGATCGAAAAAAAATTTTATGCATATTTTTGAAATCAGCATTGAAAACCCATGCAGAAAAGTCATAATATAGAAGAAAACAAAAGAAAGTCCGGGGATTGGGGAGGTCTATTGTACAGGTACAGTAGGCTACAGTTTGTAACATAACCCAATACCTGTATAATATAGTTAATCTTTTACACATACAATAAATGAAATTTTTAAACATAAAACCAAGCAACAGTACCGGACTACTGGTATTCATGTTATTAGGAGTTACACAGTATTATATATATATTGTATGCCAAGGGAAAAACCACTGACAGAACATGAACAAAATCCCTTTGGTAAAAATAATAGTGGGAGGATATTTAACACATTGGATTTTTTCAAGAGGATGTTCACTTTGATGGATATTTTTAAGATGAACTTTTTCTGGGCGGAGTTTATCAATTACTGTGGGAGAGACAAACAAATTTATTTTCACACGAGTCAGTTCAATCATAAACAGCTAAAAATCGATTTCGGTCAGCTAGTAGCCTAGCTAGATTATCTTCAGTTAAGCTTATTCAAATAGAAATTTTATACAAATAAAAACTCAAATATACACTTTTCATAAAGAAAAAGTTATATTCTAGATCTAAAGGTATATTCAAATTCTAGCAAAATTAAAGTCTAAGTATGTAGTAATGTAGTATTCATACTTGAAAAGGCTTAAAAAGTTGGGTTCCGGGTTCAAATTAAAAAGGTGTTGCCATAAAGTAATAATATCAATTGAGTTGCCTTGCACATTGCTTAAGCTAACACATTGCTTAAGCTAACACAAACACATTGCTTAAGCTAATACAGTAATTCTCTTGACAAAAGTCTTGAATTGAGAAGTATTATTATGCACCCTTTCTTCGTTGACTTTCTCTCATTCTTTGTTGTTGAAGGGAAGGTGAAAGAAAAAAGTACGTCATGCTCAAGCGAACATGTGCAATTGTGCATATAGCCTTAGAGTCTATATTCACAATATATATAACTAAGGTAAGAATAGCAACTGCGAAATAAGTAATAATTCATGAAAGAACAAGACTTAAGGCGCAGGCAACTAATTAGTGGACTATGTAGTATGTAGGGCGTATGCTAGTTGTTTTGTTTCATCCTTATCAAAGTGAAACTTAAGCGGTGTGTCAATATGGCCTACATCTTATTTCACATTTATGTCATTCTTGCTTTTGATGAATAAATAAATTGATTTAATAACTTAAATTTTGACTTTGTATAGAAAATTACATGTTTTTAATTGGTGTCTTCACTCTTTATATTGCAACATTTACAAAATTGTGCAAATTCACAAAATTCAAAAATAGTTAAAGTGAAATTTCTTTGCATTATAATTTTTTAGCATTGATCAGAGACTAAAACAAATGACACAACTTGTGCAGGCATTTATTACTTGTATAAAAGCACAATGCATAGCCTACAAAAAGGATAGTCAGGTCAATGTCTAAGCCAATAGTTCCCAATCATTTTTTAATGCATTTCCCTTTTGCTTTTAAATAAATGTTAAAGCTTATTCATTCCATGTGTAGTTGTGTACTATATTTAGTAGCCAGCATATGGTTGAAAGAGTTGAAGCGTTATATACTTTAACAATCACGTTTTTTGTAGTTACCTTACACTAGGGGAACGTTCAAATATTACGTAACGCCTTCGAGGGGGAGGGGGGGGTTTATGCAAAGCGTTACGTTAGCGTCACATCGGGGGGGGGAGGGGGTTCAAGCAAAACGTTACGTAACGCTTTCGAGTACGGAATGGTAGTTTTTTATGCTGAATTCGTAGTGAAAAAGCGTTACATGGGGGAGGGGGGGATTGAAAAAAGCGTTATGTTGGCGTTACATGGGGGAGGGGGGGGGTCAAAAATTCGGAAAAAAAGCGTTACGTAATATTTGAACGTTCCCTAGGGCTACGATACTTCCTCTTTTGTCAAGAAAAATGAACGTCTTTTCTGCATATTGAATTTTCTTGCTTATATATATTTTAACAGGTTTTATTTCTATGTGATGTTTTGGCGACGGCTTGTAGCCTATTTTGTTTCCAAAAATTTGCTGTAATCTAGCAATTTAACATTCTGATTTATAGACTACTCTGTCTTCAGGAAACCAGATGGAGGCATGTTGGAACTAGGAAAATTACTGGGAAGGACTCGCAAGCCAAGTTTCTCTGGTCTGGTAATGGCAAGGGCACAGGAGGGGTTGGTATCATGCTGGCTGAAGGTTGGTGGGAGAAGGTATTCGAAGTGAGACGCATTTCCGACAGGATACTCTTAGTGCGTTTAGTTGTGGGTAAAGTTGTGTTTGCTGTCGTCTGTGTTTATGCTCCCCAGGCTGGGCTCAGTGAAGATACCAAGACTCAGTTTTACGAACAACTTCAGAGCCTTATCACCACTGTCCCTGCCACTGAAGAACTGTTTGTGTGCGGTGATTGGAATGGCCACATAGGCAGCAATCCAGACGGATACGTAGAAGTTCATGGTGGATATGCCATTGGCCAACGCAATGAGGAAGGTGAAAGACTACTTGAATTTGCTGTAGCAAACGACCTGGTGATAGGGAACTCCGTATTTAAGAAGGACCACAGACATCTGGTCACTTACCAATCTGGAGAAGTTTTGACGCAGATCGATTACATCCTATATCGGCGCAGGTTCAGAAAGCATGTTACAAATGTAAAAGTCATCCTGGGTGAAGAATGCGCATCCCAGCACAGACTCGTGGTGTCGGACATGACGGTACAAGCTTCACACAAACAAAAGCGACAGTTTAAGCCCCGCATAAAACTCTGGCAGCTTAAAGATCCAAACAAACAAGCTGAGTATGCTGAACTCTTTGCCTCCAAGATTGAAGGAGCCCATACAAGCATCACTGTAGAAGAGATATGGAAAACTCTGAAGGAAGGAGTCACTGAAGCTGCACAAGAAACTTGTGGTGTTTCATCTAGGCACCGATGGAGAAAACAAACCTGGTGGTGGAATGATACAGTGGAAAATGTTGTGCAGGAGAAGAGCAGATGCTTTAAGGCATGGAAGGCAGGAGGAAGCAGAGAAGCATACAACGATGCCAAAAGAACTGCTAAGTATGCCATATACAATGCTAAAACCGAAGCTGAGAAGACACTATTTCACAATGTCAACTCAAAGTCAGGGACCGTATACAAGCTGGCTAAGCAAATGCGGCGTGACAATCAAGACGTTAGTGGTGATAAACCCATCAAAAATGATGCCGGTGAACTCTCCCTCGACGAGGAAGGAAGGTTGCTTGGAAACAATACTATGAACGACTTCTCAATGTAGAGTTCCCCTGGAACCCGGATAATCTCTCAGATGAACCATCTGTTGAGGGCCCTAGTGTACCAATCACCACCGAGATGATCGAAAGAGCCATCAGTAAGATGCGCATGGGCAAAGCTCCTGGTCCTTCAGGAATAATAGCAGAGATGCTGAAGCCAACAGGCAAAACTGGAGTTGCTCTTATACGAGATCTTGTAGAAGCTATTGTTAGCGAGGGTCGTATACCAGCAGACTGGGAAGAAAGTTACATCGTCAATATCTATAAAGGTAAAGGGGATGCCCTTGATAGGGGTAATTACAGAGGCTTGAAGCTGCTTGACCAGACCATGAAAATACTTGAGAGAGTGACAGAACAATTGATTAGGCAACAAGTACAGATTGATGAAATGCAATTCGGCTTCATGCCAGGCCGAGGTACAACTGACGCCATCTTCATCATCCGTCAACTTCAAGAAAAACACCTTGCCGTAAACAAGACTCTCTATATGGCCTTTGTAGACCTAAAAAAAGCCTTTGATCGAGTGCCAAGGAAGGTGATCTGGTGGGCCATGCGAAAGCTGAGTGTTGAGGAATGGCTAGTACGGATAGTACAATCAATGTACCTGAATGCTAGGAGCTGTGTGCGTGTTGGGGATGGGCACAGTAACACTTTCAAAGTAGGCGTAGGTGTGCATCAGGGTTCTGTATTGAGCCCACTGCTCTTCATCATTGTCCTGGAGGCCCTGTCACTCGAACTGCGCACAGGCTGCCCTTGGGAGCTGTTGTATGCGGATGACCTTGCCATTATCGACACCTCATTGGAGTCACTAGTTGACAGAATCGCCGCCTGGAAGAAGGGAATGGAAGCAAAGGGCCTAAGAGTGAACATGGGTAAGACCAAAATAATGATCTCTGGCATCAACCAGAACTCCCTAAGAAGATCAGGAAAGCACCCTTGCCCGGTATGCCTAAGTGGAACCGGTAGCAACTCTATCTTCTGCACCAATTGCTCCCACTGGGTCCACAAAAAGTGTAGTGGAATTAAAGGGTCACTCAGACCGGACCCACACTACTCATGCCCACACTGTCAGGGCACAGCAAGACCAATAGATGGCAGGCCGGTAAGCGAGGTTGAGATTGAAGGTGGCACACTTGACGTGGTAGCTGACTTTTGCTACCTTGGTGATACCATGTGTTCTGGAGGGGGGTGTGAGCATGCGGCTATAACTCGGTGCAAGTCAGCCTGGAAAAAGTTTAGAGAATTTCTCCCTATCCTCACAAGCAAGCAACTTCCTGCTGCAACCAGAGGACAAGTTTACTCCAGTTGTGTGAGGAGTGTCATGCTCTATGGCTCTGAAACGTGGGCTACTTTAGCAAGCACCGTCAAGCGCCTACAACGTAATGACAGAGCGATGGTAAGATGGACCTGCCTGGTCGGGCCTGAGGACAACATCCGGTTTGAGACTCTGCTATCAAAGCTCAAATTAAAAGACATCAGTGAAGTTCTCCAATTAGGCAGACTGAGATGGCTTGGTCACGTTGAGCGCAGCTCAAGCTGGATCTCACAGGTCAGATGTGTCAACATCGCAGCACAGCGGGGTCAAGGTAGACCAAAACTTTCTTGGGAAGAACTTGTAAAACGTGACCTTGTAGCCCTGAACATGGACTCTGCCAACCCAATAAATCGCGAAGTGTGGAGGGGAAGACTTCGTTCTCGACAGACAGACAGGCCACACCCTCGACATGAGGATTAATTCATGGCCTGTATAATCTAAATTGGTTGATGATGATGATGATGATGAGACCTACAGTCTACAAGAAATTGGCATACCTTGTAGAAAGATGATTGTAAAGAATCTTAAACATTCATCATAACACAATAAACGCCATTGTTTTGCAGGGAAGTGAGTAAACGTAATGGCAGTTAATGATGAGTAAGAACAGAGCTGCGAGCACTGTAGAGCAGTCATAGCTTCCACTTGTGAGAAAATTTCCGCATTCGAGGAAATCTGACCAACAAGTTAAAAAAAAAAGAAATTTGTGAGAAAAAATAAATAAAATTAAAAAATGAGGAAATCATGAGGAAATAAAACATTAAAACATAATATTCGACTTAAACACAAAAAGTATAAAAGAGTTTATTGTAGAGATGTACCGATACCAATATTGTGGCCGATACCGATCCCGATATCACTTTTTTAGGCCGATACCGATACTGATACCGATATTTTGGCCGATACTTTGGTGTTACAAAAAGATGCAATTTTGGTATTTGCTAGGTATTATATCAAATGCTAAGTTTTACCATATTTGCATAAAACTATTAAAAAAAGCTTTCAATTGGTATAATTTATTAAAGATTCAAGAATCCAATCTCAACCGCATTTTTGTGTCATAATAGTAGGTTTTAGTAATGAAAGGCCACCATAATTGAGGACTAGGGTATAAGGGAAGAAACATTACATCATAATTGGGGTTTCTGAAAAATTAAATAAAGTGTTTGCGCAAACTCTCCAAATAGGCTATCATAATTGATAATAAGATGTAAAATATAAACCAAGTGATTTGTGTAGTCGTACAAAAACGGGTCTGCTACTATTCGGTGAGTCCGATTCGGTGAGTCCGATTCGGTGAGTCTGATTCGGTGAGTTCCTAACCTCTAACCCCTAACCCTAACTCCTAACCCCTAACCCTAAAACGGCAATGATAATTAGGCCACGGTACCCGATAATTAAAAAAAAAAATTGAAAAAATCTCCCGTTAAGGGATCGGACTCACCGAATCGGACTCACCGAAACGGACTCACCGAAACGAGCCATTCCGTACAAAAACTATTCGACAAGTAATATGCAACCTAAGGGCGCTTGTCGTTTGGTTGAAAAGCTTTTGCCAGGCCAAGACCACCCAGGTAGCAAAAATGCACAATCCCGCATCGCCTCCACGCTGCTAAACGTCCAAAAAAACTATGCAACCCGGCTGCCCCCAGCAAGCCGGCTCCACCAGTCCGCGACCCAACTTCCACCCCTCGCTGCAACATACCCACCAAGCCCAAACAATTCCACGGCAGAACTAGCAGGCCCAACACGAAAGCAATGGGACCACGAATCCTCACCAAACCAATCAAAACGGTCCTGCCGTGCCCAAGACGACAACCCCACCGCGAAGAAAGGAGCGCCCCTCCCGGCCACCAGCACAAGGCCGAGCACCCACCAGCACAGCGAGCAGCTGCGACCCGCCAACCACAACGGTGCAGCTTCCACACTAGCCATTTCAATTCTTGTCGATGTCAATTCTTGCTGCAAAACGGCTGCCGAGAAACATATAGTTGATTGGATGGTCTAAATGGCTAGCGTGGAAGCCACACCGCTATGGCCAGCGAATTGCAATAGCCCACCACACCAGTGAGTGCCCAGCACCGCACCGACAGCCGAGAAAAACGCTTCCCCCACAACGAGGCCGCCAAAAGGTGTGCGCATGAAGTCATGGGAGTGTGAGGTATCAAAAATTTGAACAGGTTTTTATTTTTCTACATCAATGTGACGTTAGTTACTACTTTAAAAAATCTATATCTTTGCTTCTGCAGAAAATTCGCAGCAAACGCCTTTTTATTACATGTTTAGTATCGGCCACAGTATCGGCCAAATTTTGCCGATACCGATGCCGATACCGATACTCAAAAAATGGCCGATATCACCGATACCGATATATCGGTACATCTCTAGTTTATTGTGTTTATTTTGTACAGACTTCGCACTTATTGAAAAGTTAGTATTTTACTCAGATCTATTAACTATCCTAATTCAATGCTTGTAGACGTTGCTGATTATCAACTTTAACAGTAACCATTGGCTAGGTTGTTACATAAGTGAAGCGAATCGCGAAAACATGAAAAAGCTCAGTAAACATATATAAATATGGCTATCTTCATGCAAAAAAAAATTGTGGCATAAAAACGCTCACAGAGCTAACGTAGATGCAAATGTAGAACTCATTTTATCAATAATGCAGATAACGGTGTAAAAAAAACAGCCTTGAAGTTGAGTCAGCTTTTGCATCTTAACGATTGTGTACATGGCCTTTTGTTCAATTACACTCATATTTTGTTCAAGCCATTTTATAACTTAGTATTACTGAAAATCCCTCCCTAGTGACCCCAGCTTACTGAAAACGTTAAGGGAATCGCAAAATATCCTTGAGCTAAATCTGATAAACGTATTTGTCTTATCTTTTTCAACAGTTTTTTTGCTGCAACTTCTTCTGCATAGGCCAATAAATAACCTAAAAAATGCTACAAACATAAAATTGCCTGCATTTTACTTGTTGGCGAAACCTCTGACTCCACAGCAAGCTTAAACTTCTAAACAAAACTATCATTCATTCATTTTATTTTTGTCATTGACGCGTCTGGGATGAAAAAAGTACCGGTACTACTAACTAGAATAATCGATATAGGCCTACTGTCAAGTGTCAACTACCATAACCAACGAGAAAAAGTGGCAAAACCTTGATAAGTTGAAAACGTGCCTGAATAGTAAATCTTGTAGTAGGCTATATTTCTGTAGTTAGCATGGCCACAAAAGCCAAAAAACAAACAGCAAAAATAAAACAAAAACACAGAGAAGCATACATATGTAGTAATATACAAATGACAGCCTAATGAAGAGGAGTGGATTGAATTTGCCAGTTCCGGTATTGATGTGGATGAGCAGTCATAATAATAATATGGAGTTTAACTTAACATCCTGTGTTGGGCATGCTGCATGACACAAGATACTTAACCTTTTATAAAATTTGTTTGTCTGTACACGTTTGCACCAGCAGCAAAAAAAATTGAGTTGGAGACCAACAACATTCCTTTCGTTTCTATAACTAATGTATAATTTTGAACTATCACAGACTACATAAAACGGGATGGGACAAAATGAGCTCAAAAAATTCCAAAAATAAGGCGGAGTAATTAATTAATAGATGCAATGTTAACGTAAAAACAAAATGTTTGCACGATTAAAATTCCTTTCTAAAATCATAATCTAGTATTCAATAGGAAACACTGGACTGATCTGACACAACAAAGGGAAACCCCCTAAACAAAACCTTGTCTATGATACCAATACAGATATTTTTGCTTTTACAAAAGTTTTGCATTTGATTTTATGCTTGCATAAAGCAGCGTTGACAGAGAGGTCTAGAATGTACTGTTAGACCCGGGATAATATTACAGACCAGAAAAATTAAAGAAACCCCAGCGTATTTTTGGATAAGTGATTTTTCTCACAAATGTAGCCTGTTGATTTAGGCCTCAAGGATTTCATTGGAACCGGGCCTACAATATCCTTTCAACATCCTTGCTTGCATATGAATCTATGATGATCCTTTGAGAGTCTGACACAAACTACAGGCATAGCCTATATGTGTGTATTTTATTTTGTTGATAATGCCTATCATTCACCAAATGGACTTTCGCCGCGTCTGGCTAATCAGGAGCCACAGCCAATGATAGCCTATTCTTCTTCGACTCTTCGAAAATGGAATTATGCAATGTAGGCTATTGTTTTGACAACTTTTTTCAATGTGTTGCTGTTGTATGACGCCATCGAAACAAAATTCAAATTCAGTGCTTGGTTAATTTGGTTGATTGTATTATTTGAATGTTTGTCCTTTGTTTGTCCTCAGATTGGGAAACTTGAAAGAGGTGTAGCGGACGCGGCAGTTAACACGCGCGCTCATATGCAGCCGTCCATGCTGACGGCGACATTCCTGGGCAGAACCGGGGTCAGAACTGGCGAGGAATGACCAGGACACGATAGTCTTCTTCACTGCCTTATTTATCGACTGGTTTGACAGAATAGTACTTGACCACAAGGTAGAATCCTTTAAGACTGCGTTATTTACTAGCTTAACTTCTATAGCTTCAGACGAACAGAATCCGCACACATCAAAATGAGAACACCGAACCACTGACAATCCCACTACCAAAACACTAGCATACTGGCGTATGACATTATAAACTCCATCACAACGAAAAGAACTTTAACTTTGGGGTAAAAGGAACTTCGTTTACGACTGCACCTTCCAGAGAATAGAATTCTACATATTACCTTTTACAAGTTACATTCTAGAAGCCGCAGAAATCAACCAACCAGCTTGATTAGCCTACAAGTGGGACAGTAGCCTGAATAGTGTGAATAATAATAATAACGTTATGGTTTTATTTATTGTCGCTCTACAACAGCTAAGGTCTTTTAGCGACAGGTCTCATTTTTAATTTGTATCAGGTTTACGATGTTATCACATTATTACCGACTCATTCTCACTGCGCTATGCAGGATAGAACACAATCGGTACCGTTTTAAAAGTCTTCTGTTTGACCCGACCTGGAATCGATCTCAGATCTACCAGCACCAGAGCCGAAGGCGAAACCACTCGACCACTGAGCTGGTAGTGTGAATAGCGAAGGATCATAGTTGCAGTTTCTTAAAAAGAACGCTAGCTTTAATTGGAGAGGCGCATCCACAGGCATTGCCAATTCTACATGCGACCATCTAACGTAATACAACGGTGGATTTACGTGTCGATGAATTACAGTGGGACTGCGATTCAGGGCACAATGCAAAAATTGATTACAAGACTGCATTCCTGGAGCACGCGGTATTTGTTAATTGGAAAGGAAGGTTCTAGAATTCGACATGACGTAATGGAAATGACGCGCGCTACGTCAGAGAAAATGGCTCTCTAGCGCCACAGACAATGTTCTAGAATACGGCTTGACGTCATAGAAGTGACGCGCGTTGCATCAGAGCAAATTAGCTTTTGGGCGCCACAGAGACATTGAACCACTGACTCAGCAAGCTCGATAATCGAGATTGGTAGAGTGAGTTTCCGTATTTTTTTGTATGTTTATCCTTTGACTGACAAATCCTTGATAGGTTTTTCCTGGTAGTTTCGCATACTTATAGACAGGGGTGCATTCCTAAAATTTTTTTGGGGGGGGGGCTCTAACACTTAGGCCTAGCTGTGTTGTTATAGACAAAGTATGTATAAGTAATCGGAATACTGAAAAGTTTGGGTGTTCATCAGGACAATTATCGTTTCTAGCACTAGTTGCTACGTTTATCTGATGAAATTGAAAGTAAAATTAACAACAAACAAAATGGTTTATTGCTTCACTGACGTTTCGCGCACCATGACAATGCGCATCCTCAGAGCGAATAACATACAAAATAAAATTTCACCAGATTATATACTGCAGAGCGATTGAAGGCAAGAAAAAATAACACACGCAATATTTAAAAAAAATTGGCCAATGATGTGTGAGCGGATTTTACTTTCAATTTCATCAGATGAACGTAGCAACTAGTGCTAGAAACGATATTTTTTTTTTGTTTGTTTTATTATCTTTATCCTGCATTGCGGGAAAGCGGACTTGAGCGCTATGCATCGGTGTACCCAGGCAGCAATAGTTGGCGTGCAGCTGGCGTCATCAGGGCTGCGAGCGCTCACATTGGCGACATCGAAAATCGTTAGCGGTAGGCCAGCGCCTGCATGGCGAATATCGTCATGACTTTTTTTATTCAAAGTTCATCGTTTTCTGCTGGCTTCGCGCGGTCGACTTTCGTGCGAGAGACGCGCTGTCGAGTTTCTTACGAAAGGCCGCGCTTCATTCCGTTTTAGCTGCGTTTGATTGAAGTCACGTGCCATTTCAAACACGCGATTGAGTGGAAACCTGTTTGCTCAAATATTGGGTAGACTGCTGTGTAATAAAGCTTAGGGTTAGGGACCTCGTTAGTCGTTAGGTTACTGCGATATGCAATTGTGTTGCTAACAAATTCACTAAGTGGTTGATTTGATGGTGTCTGGTATTCAGTATTCTAGTCACTTGGCAATGGCCGAGTGGTTAGCGCGTTGGGCTCGCAGTCGAGAGCCTGCATGTTCGACTCCAGCCACCCGCACTTGCTGTTGTTTCTCTGGGCAAGAAACTTTACGATAATTGCCTCTACCCAGTGATCGATTTCGAGTAATGGGTAGTACCAAATTTCAGTAATAAGTAGGGCCATTTTTATATGACCTTAAAAAATCAATAATATGACTTCATTTTTTGGAAAATATGACTTTATATGACTTTATGTGAAAATCGTTTATTTTTACATACGAACAACGTCACTAACGAAACTAAAGAGTAAAACATACGCAACATAACAGTAATACACATCCATTTTTATTTTAAACCACTGTTGTAGTACAGTTTCATGTAGTGTGGAATGTTAGAGTCTTTGAATTTACGATTTGGACGTAAAAAATGACTTTAGTAAGGAAAATGAGCGCTCCACAGACGCTGATGTGGGTTGACACTTCTGCAGTTTTGCATAAAGCGCTGGTGAGATGTCTTGTCTTTGTAGCTCCATAATTTGTTTCCCATCGTTTTTGTCCAATCGCTTTTGTCCATTTTTGAGCTGAAGCGGATCTTTTCCGAAATCAAGGGCATTTAGATCAGCATGGGCCTCTTTGATGGTGTACGTACAACTTTCCATTTTGAGTATTAAGTTGACCTCAATATGTGACCTCATAAAATATAGGTCTGTGACTGTAAGTGTTATGTAGGCTAATCTTACAGTTTGTTTCGTTCAATCAGAAATTGCCTTTTTTTCTTAGTGCTTAATTGCTTCACCGCTAAAATTGGTATTTTTTATTTAAAGTATACAACGGTATGACTTTATAACTCAAAAATATGACTATATAACTTAAAAACCTGATATATAACCTAACCAGGAAAATATGACTTTATATGACTTCATAACTTTTTTAATATATCTCATAGGGATGTGGTTTTTGCGTTAAAATTGATTTCACGACTTACTGATGCATAGAAAAAAATATGACTTTAATGACTTTAAATGGCCCTAGTAATAAGTAGAGTAGACAACCGGAAACAGACATTGCCGTCGGCTGCAGCGTGGGTCAGGTGTACGTCGGAAGGCGTGCACCGATGCATAGCGCTCAAGTCCGCTTTCCCGCAATGCAGGGTAAACATATGAAAAACAAACAAACAAACACTTGCGGTAAACCACTAAATAATTTGAGACGTAATTTATATGAACATGTTTTATTGCATTTAAGATGTAACTAATGAACTTAAGGCAAAAGTAGATAAGGAAATAGCTACAAAACAAATTAGGCTATCGTGTTTTTTCAGCAAGTTTTTAGGCACAGTGATAGAGATTTCGGTAATGCAATTACTTTAGTGCTACAATGCAATAAAAACCTAAGTCTGAAGTTAGTCTGTGGTACAGGTATATACTGGTTGCTGTATAGATTGTGTATTACTAATTTAGTTTTTGTATATATTATATTGCAAAATTAAGATCGGAACAAACCATATGACGAATTATTTGTTTTACATGTGTTTTGTTCACAGGTTTATTCTTAACTAACTGTAGTTTTGTTCATAGCCTATTATTGATACAAGGTTTTCTTGGACGAAAGATACAGAAATGGAACAATATCATATAATAGAGTTTGATGAAGAGGATGGTGCTATGGCAATTGTCCATAATAGTTGGATCTGAAACCTGGCAACCGCCATTCAACCAGACAAACGCAGCAAAGAATGGCATTCAACCTATTCCTGGAAAATGGACGATGTTTCTAAGAAGATATAGCTGCGGTTAGTTTTGAAGTGTTGTGTTGATTTGTGTTCACAGTGCTTCTAAAACTAGAGATACACACGAAAGCACCAGAAATAGTAGTCTACTACTCTACTGGTTTATTATTATGATGTAAAAAATGGCAAAACCTTTTTTGATGCTAACATGATGCAGTATATATTGTTAGCCTATGCTTTTCAGGAAAGGATCGACCCAAATTGTTGACTAGGGCAGGCCTTAAAACTCGTGTTTTTTTCCGGCAGCCATCGTGGCCTACCGAAAGCTCCTTCTCGACGGCCAAATTTGCGTGCTTGGAGGCCAAAGTAACGATAGCACAAGCAAATAAAATTAAACTTGCAACAATGTTAAAATGATAACTTAGCGTTGTTGAAGTCTGGGCGACGTCCTGCAATAGAATCGTTACACCACGCAATAACTGCTTTATCGGGATTGTAATCCGGTATTGCGGGACCATCTAACGATCACTAAATTGTTTCAACTGCTCGCAGCTCAGTAAATCGTTTCAACTGCATGCCGCCTTTCATAAAATCTGACCATTTATTCCGTTATGATGTCACCATTGAGGGTTTGAAGTCACTAACCCACAGCGGGAACATTTCTGAACTATGAAGACACGTGTTTTTCCCTCGGATGTCAACTAACCTAGTTTTCCTTTTTAACAACGATTCAATGTCCGACAACATTGAATCGATATAAAAACGACAATATTGCCAGCCAATGTAAATTAGCACTTCCGATTAACACTTTGCAAACAAGACCTACAGCGCTGGTAATCGCAGCTGGATATATTCCATACAACAGCAAATGTTCCCGCTCAATACAACAGTGGTGATTATGACGCGCTGACCTAATTCTGCGTCACTCTTACTACATATTTTCGACATTTCATCCACGATCATAAGATGTGCTATCTAATAATGAGTTAGTAGTGTAATTAAGTTGTTGTTGTGAGCGAAATTGTTTTCACAGAGAGCTCATTTTGTATTATTACAGATGTGATTCGAAGGCAAGCCAAGGCGACGGACAAAGATATCGAATCTGCAGTGAAGCGGTATTTGAAGGCGGCTGGCGACAGATAGCAAAGCCAGATAGCACAAAAAACTCATTAATCTGAATTTCTCTGCTAGCTTCGTATTAATCTTTATTACATCAGAGAGTACAGTGGAAGCAATGGTAGTGTTCTTGATGTTGCTGTGTATTTTCTTCCAGTGCTGTGATTTTGACGTATTGCAATACCTAGCCTACAATATATGCTTATAGTTATGATACTGTAGTACGTAGTACACAATTGGTTTCTAACCGGGAGTAAATTTTACTTACCCCTACCCTAGACCTAGGGTAAATCTTGCAAGCAAACATTTTAATCAAACTCATTATAGTTTCGAAAACCAAGAAAGTTTTTTTTAATAGAATTTTTTGCTTAAAAATTATTGTTTCGCGAAAACTGTCAAAATTCACTTATGCAGCTGCTGGGCTTTTACAAATAACCTCATTTAGCTTTGCTCTCCCATGGCTTGGACTTGTAAATTGTTTTGTTATTTGTATTACAAATGATCAGAAAAACCACCATTCATTAATTACTGAAACATTTTTTTGCATTGTGTTACGAAAATGGAGCTGTGGTAAGTCAGTGTATTAAAAATCTTCATTGTTTTCGTTGTTTTACATTTTTGAATTGCGTCTCGCTTTAACCACAAAAAGACAATTAATACACAAAATGCTTCAAAAAGTTTTAGTGTTTTGTTTTAATAATTTCGCAAAACAACAGCTGCTGCTGGTGGCCGAAAAAAAAGGGGCTTCAGCAGGGCGACATTCGTCAGTCCAGCGACAGTGCGCGCAGCCGGAAAAACGTGCCAGTAAGTTTAGCGAAATTCGTAGGCGTACAGACAGCGCGTTGTTAACTAACTTGAGCGACTTTCGCCATCGAGGCGCTTACGCACAGCCGACTTTATTGTCGAATTTCGCCAGCGTTACGCCGGTTATGCGATGAGCAGATCGGTGGCGGCTGGCTGGCGATTATCGCTGGCGCGTCGCCAATAACTTCGCTAGCGTGGAGCTGGCTAAACGCCAATCTTTGCTACTTGGGTACGCCTTCCGACGTACACCTGACCCACGCTGCAGCCGACTGCAATGTCTGTTTCCGGTTGTCTACTCTATTTATGACTTAAATTTGGTACTACCCATTACTCGAAATCGATCACTGGGTAGAGGCAATTATCGTAAAGTTTCTTGCCCAGAGAGCAACAGCAAGTGCGGGTGGCTGGAGTCGAATACGCAGGCTCTCGACTGCGAGCCCAAGGCGCTAACCACTCGGCCACTCCTGCCATCGAACTTTGTGGCAATGCTGCTCATGCAGTTCCCGATGTAACTTTGCGGATCTCGAATAGCTACTGTGAATTTTGTCAAAAAATGCCTGTAGCCTACGTGATAAAATCCATCTATAGTGTCTATTGCATCAGATACAGCTAATTCCAACCGGTGATTCAAACAGTGCCACAAAATTATGTTCGGAAATACTTCTTTCATTCTGGGCCCTACTCCGCTTTTGGTACCCAGCATTACAGACGCACCGTCAGATGTAAAGGAAATCAAATGTTGTTTCAAATAAGCTTCAGTGAAACCATTCTCTCTCAGTACTTTCATAATTGCTTCATAAACAGAAACCGAATCTTGGCCATCAAGTTCACAAAGATCCAAAAATATGTTTTCTGGAGATTCGTTATCACATAAAATAGTGCGCACATACACAACCAAGCATGATTTCTTTGAGAGTGACGTTGATTCATCAACAATCAAAGAAACGTTCATGTTGCGATCTATAATTGCACAGGTAACTTGTTTCCGCATCGTGGCAGCAATGCTCTCGATCATCGAGGTGCATGTAAAGCGACTTCGTAGCGTTGTGCCCATATCGGCTCCATTAATAATTTGGAGTTGTACTAAGTCAGGGAAGTCGGATATAGGTTTATTTTGATGCGCAATGTAGTATGCTGTACGCATGCACTTAATCGTTATTGCCATCATGTGACTTGTACTCCGGTCAATAGCTTTTTCTAACTTGCCTTCCTTTTCGCTATTCAGAATCTGTGTAGTCTTCTTATGGGTTTCAGAGTCCTTATGTTTGTAAAAAAATTTTCTCAAAGATTTTTGTCGATTGGATTTCAGAACACCTGTAGGTACTACACTACCAGAAGTCCACTCCATACTTACCTTGATCCCTCTACTTTTATGCATCCTTGCCAATGTCACTTCTTTACATACTGCACAACCTATGCCTTTCGTGTCGGAAATAAACAGCCACGGATTTTCAGAAAGAAAATACTTTTTCTGCTCAGCAGTCCAAACATCATCAATAGAAATACCAGAGGCCGAATCTGCGTTTGCATGTAAATTCGGTGCGTTAGATTCAAGAGATTCGGTCACATCCTGCAAAGTTTTATCATTTTGAGGTTCACTTTGAGCAACATCAAGCTCATTGCTTTCAATAAAGTTTTGATCTCTATTTTTGGCCTTCAGAAAACTTAGTAGGCCTATTGCCTTTTGCTGTTTTGCTGGAGGAGCGGACATAGCAAATAGCTTAATAACTAAAAACAAACACAGAAAGCTCTTCAAAGTTGCAAACTTAATCTAACACTAGCTTCACTTTAAGAATAATTTGTAATAACTGAAAATATACCAGTGTTACTAGATGTTATTCAAATGCTCAACTAGCACTAAAAAGAAAACATTTCTCTACTATTTAAACTATTTCTCTAGCACAGTTGCTACAACTTTGTCGCCCTAACTAGCTCTGATCTGCCGGAAAACCATAAAACTAACAATGCTGGGCATTGTCGAAATCTTAACCTGCTGCCTAACTGTACTTCTACTCTGAAGCAAACTTAGCCAAATTTTGCAACTGGCAATTGTGACAAAGCTAACATTTTCCCAGTGCTTGGCAACAAAACTAGACTAACTCTGCGGGAAAACCGCCAAACTGAAAACCGTAATCTTGCAATTCAATCTGGTGGAAGTTGTTCAAATGGTGGCTATTATTACGTAACAACAAAAGACTGTAGCCTACCCTACAACGCCAAAGTGAGAAAAGTAATAAAAAAGAGGTAGGCTACAAGTGGATCACACTATATATTCAACCTTGCAAACAATCTTACGTATACTTTCTTCACCATCGATTATCTCATCAACTTAGATCAATCATATTAAATGATTGTTTGATGAATTCGGAAGGATAAAATTAATTCTTTTGAGGTCTGCTATTTTTTACGGTGAGTACTGAGTAGGCTACGCAAAAACATTCCTGGTAAAAATACTATAACCTAAATTTTAGGGCACATGGCTGGAAAAAGCTATTTAATGCAAAAGTCACATCACACGCGGACATCTACAATGTCAAAAGAGCCACAAAATTTGTTATGTCATTCTTTATTGCCCTTTTTGCAAAAAGCTTGATTTACTGACAGGCTACATGTAGATTGCATGATAGAATAAGCTAACTATAGCCTACGGGACCTAATCAGGGAAAACGGCGATTGCTATCAACTTATGGTCGTGTTTTTTGCAGTTCTGTTGTGAGAAAGCTGTTGAAGTGTTAGCCTACTTGTTCAGTCGAGAAGTTGTTGTTCAGCCAGAAAAGCTGAAAAATGGAAGCTTGAACGAGCCCCCCCTGAGTCCTCCCTACATCAAGCCTTTTCGTATTTCGGAAGGCTGAGCCCCCCCGAGCCCCCCAGCAATGCAACCCTGCTTATAGAGGCTTCTGTCGCAGGCCGAGTTCCGAGATTGACAGAGTGAAATTTTTCAATAATTGCAGTGCTGTCGATAAGTAATTCCATCCACTGAGTGCTGCTGAATGGAGAGAATTTCACGGATTACGTTGGTCAAGCCCGCACTGCGAGATCCAAACGTGGGTCGATTGATCTTCAAATTCTATTTGAAAGTAAATGAAGTAGCGTTTGAGGAATTTTGTGTCTCCCTTGTGGAAATTTATCTTGCCGCCTTTGGCAACACAGCTTTAGATTTGCAATTTGCAAGTTGCCAGACTTGCTTCAATGCCATATGCCATTGCCAATTCGGAAGTTTCGCGGCAACGGTTGTGGGTTTTTTGGGCTGTTTTTTTGGGTTGCATATGGCTTTATTGAACGTGGTACGGTAGGCTTACATTTCAGACATCATCGGCAGCAATGGCCGAGTGGTTAGCGCGTTGGGCTCACAGTCGAAAGCCTGCATGTTCGACTCCAGCCACCCGCACTTGCTGTTGTTTCTCTGGGCAAGAAACTTTACTATAATTGCCTCTACCCAGCGATCGATTTCGAGTAATGGGTAGTACCAAATTTAAGTCATAAGTAAAGTAGACAACCGGAAACAGACATTGCCGTCGGCTGCAGCGTGGGTCAGGTGTACGTTGGAAGGCGTACACCGATGCATAGCACTCAAGTCCGCTTTCCCGCAATGCAGGATAAAGTTAAACAAACAATCACAGCGTTATAAGCAAAGCTAATTTCATGTAAAGTGTTCTTTTAGTTTAAGTTTAGATTTGTTTATGGTAGTTTAGTTATGACTGAGCATTGAGCAAGCTCAGAATAGTTAGGCTACTGAAGGTTTGACAAAGGTAATGGGGCAAGGAAAGCGGGTTAAGCGGACCGTACGTGCCTTTAAGTTTTAACGAAGAGATTAGTGATTTCAAGGAAATTATGTCTGAGACATCAGACAAACTTAAAAAAAACTTGACTACTTTTAGCAAAAAAGTAATACAGTAGAACTTGGATAACTCGTCACCCTAGGGGGAATAGAAAAAGTGACGACTTACGTGAACTGACGACCAATGCAAACAGCTAAATTTTGCCATTGTCGCGCATTAACGTCGCATTAATTTCATGGTGCTCCGTGACTTAATTAAATGCAATAGTTGTAAAGTGAGACGAAGAGGAAAGCGAGAAAAGAATTTAATTACGGTACACAATAAAGTCGGTTACAGTAGCCTACAATAATAACGCACTTAACAGCTTAACTGAAGAACACAGATATTTTTGACTGCGTTTTGCTTGCAAGTGTCTTGTCAACTAAGTAGTCATGCATTTTTGATAGTGAGCTTGCGAATTCACCACTGTCTTCTTGGCATAATATATAGTGTTGGAGCTTTCCAACCATCTGCAAAGCTTCTTTTGTAAATGGAGGTGGCACAGGCTCTTCTTCCTCTTGAGCCACGCATGTGCTGAACAGCGCTTCTCTTATCAGCAACAGAGCACGTGCGCGCACACCCGCAATCGACCAGACCAACATACTCCACGCATGTGCGTCTGGCCCGATAAAGTGTGTGCGTGCACACGTCTTAGCACAGTAATTTCTTCTCAAAAGAGTCTGTAAATGCCACGTCAGCATTTGGGTGAATGACAACTTAGACGAATTTTACGTCCCAGGGGCAGAAAAACAGTGACGACATAATCGAATTGACGAATTATGCGATGACCACTTAACTGAACTTGATTGTGTACAAAAGATAGGCTTTCTGCCGGGACCTGGCAATCATTGACGACTTGGTCAAACTGACGAGTTTTCCGAAGACGAGTTATCCAAGTTCTACTGTAGCATAAAACTGGTAGAGTACGGTATGTGTGGTTGTGTGTCCACTTAAAATTTTAACCAGTTTGTCAATAATTTTTCTCTAACTTTTCGAAAAAAGCAACCATGTAACTTTTTTATATGAAAAGTAATTAGAAAATGAAAGTGTGGATGAAAAAAGTCCACACATCAGGCCATGAGCTGTCGAAAATAGCTTGGTCCGAATATGGTTAAGACTGCGTGCTGAATTGGATAAAAAGCAGATGTTATTAAGGGGTCCTAAAGTATGGCATGAGGTTCCAGGTGAATTCAAAGGTCTTCAACTTCGTTTAAATCTCCAAGAAAGCTTGAATGCTACCGTACCTTTTTGATATAAATGAAGCTGAATAAATATGTTCTATTTTGTATATACAGTAGAACTCGGTTAATCCGGATTCGATTTGACCGGCGATTCCATCCGGATTAGGCGAAAATCCGGATTAACCGATGACGGTTCTATCAAGACTTGTTCATTTGTACTTCCAGTTTTATCCGGATTAGGCAAAGATCCGGATTAACCGAATCCGGATTAACCGAGTTCTACTGTATATAATTAGGCTATATACATATCATACATTATTCTATTTGCTTCGTTTTGTTGGTATGCATTATTTTGTATGTGTTTTAATTGTAAATTTATATCATGAATTTTTTCCCTTTGTGTGTTTATCAACCATATTTAATGTGTAAGTTATTATCATTATCATCATTTCATCATGTGTAAGTTATTTTCATTGATCATCATCATTCATCATTATTTTCATCATCATTAAATTATTTTCATCATCTCATCATGAGGTGGCAGTTGACTCAATGACCTACTGGTCTTTTCCTTGTCTCCTTGTCATACGGCACATATATAACAGTTTATGGCATATCTCTTATTATTTTTACGCTTATGTTATATATATAACAAATAAACTGATCCTGATCAACTTTCTGTTTTTTACAGGCTGTAAAGTTTGAAGTTTACTGGTTGATTTATGGATTGAATGTTTATTCTCATACTGACAAAGCTTTTCTAGGAGCTAGGAGCTTATAGAAACAAACCAACAGAGATTCTATTTGAATAAGACCTTCTGATGATCCGTTAGGTGAAACAATTTGTAAAGGCTTCAGATAGTAATAACTATATTTGATTTAATTCTTTTTCTTTGTTTTTTAATGTGTTTGAAACATCTGTAGTTTAAATGTCAAACTGACAATTTATGTTAAAAATGAATGATGATTCTGAAGACTTGTCTTGGATGCTAGAAGCATATCAAAGTAGCTTCAATAGTGGAAAGGTTAATTGTTCTAAAGAAACTATCAATAGTAATACTGATCAAGTTGATTTAAAGCACACATCTTTACCAAATTCTAAAGACATCCAATCTGGTTTTGCTGCTGACAAGTCAGCTGTTGATGAAAGAACAAAATCTGATAATTGTGTTAAAGTGAACATCAGTACAAAATATGAAACCTTGAAACAACAAAGTGACAAAAATCAAGAAACACTAAGAAAACTCAAGCTTGTAAAGTCACATCAAAAAAAGGTTTGCATTAATTATAATAAATTGAAGTAAAAACAAGAAGAGCAAAGTATGTAATATTTGGGCTGCTACTTTATTTGCTCAATTATTACATGTCCTTACTTGTAAGCCACAGATAATATGAAATGAAGGAACTACCACTACCAGGTTTTAGTCACATAAATAAGTGCATTCCCAACTACTCATTCATTTTTGAAATATTAGTTGACCATATTTGGAAATTGGTTGACCTACTTTATATGACAATGATATTTAATTAATCTTGGCTGTTTAGTTTCAAAGAAATGCGGTAGCCAGCCCACACACTGTAGGCCTATATCCTATAGTGTATATTTTACTCTTTTCATGTAGATTTTATTGGCAATTGATAAACTAAAAACGTAAGCAACTCTAGGTTGGGTATGGAAAAGTTGATTGGACCAAGTTGTTAAAGCTGCTCAATGGAACATCCTTGGCGAATTCTCTTGAGAAGTTATCTCAAAAAAATTCAGAACTTTTCGAGAGTAAATTCTTAAAATAAGAATGTGGTTTCCGTCGATAGTGTGTTACTAATCTGTTTTGATGTCTTCATAACTATTGCATTGTTTTTTTTTTGCAGAACAATCTCGATACCTTGCATATATTAATACAAAAATGGAGATCGGTTTGTCAAGAAGCTTTGTCAGAACTGATTGAATATTCCCAAAACAAAACAGAGTCTTCTATGCATCAACTTATTCAATATCTCGCAATAAATGAATCAATTGTAAAGTTTGATAGGAAAACAAACTCTTTCATTAAGGAAACTGTTGCCGAAGTACCAAAGAACCAATAAATTTGTTTCAAGTGCATTGACTGTATGGAGTAATTATATCAAACAGTGCCGATGCAATAATGCAAAGGTAGAATTCATTTGTGCTCAATCCCAATGAAGCTTTTTACTGAAAGCATATGAACTCATTGTGTGCTGTTAACTTCAAAAGATATTTTCACAACCTCTTCTTTGACACTTAATTTAAAACAAGTTATATTTAAGTTTTGTTGGTAATACACTTATATTTGTCTCCAGAAATCTTTGTCTCTTTAATTTTTTTTTAACTACTTCTGTAGCATGAATTCGTGGTGCTGTACGGATGAACCCAGTCTCATCAGCAGTGTTTCCATTGACTTGAGTCTCCAAAACATCAGATTTTTTCCAAAACATTCCAAACTAACATTAGACTCAAAATCTTATTGATTTCAATAATAATCTAGCAGTTTCTCACATCTAACCTAACAGCACACCTGCATGAACAAAATGCACAAACAGTCAAACACAAGCGGTGAATTTTACATAAACTGTGCATTTAAACATCAACTATTCGCAGTGACGTGCGGTGAGGTTCCTAGATGGTGAGGCACTAGTTTTTTTCAAGTAACTTTTACAATAAAATTTTTTAACAACAAAAATGGTATCATACTAATCAAAAAAATTAGCAGCATGCTTTCACATTTATTAAAAATAAAATCCATGCGCCTATCCTTTGGACTAAAACATTTGTGACTTTGTTGTATAGACCCTTCTTTAGTCCTAACATTATCATTAGACATTGAAAACAAGAGACAGGGTAAGCAGAAAAGGCAATTTTTAGAGCATAGCCACACAGCCACTTCTTTTTTGAGCAGCAATCTCTTTGAAAGTTGCAAGTTATTTTTTTTGTTCAGTCGTCTGATGCAAACCTTATAAATTTAGAACCGGTCTTCCTTTATTTATGACTTCAACTTTGGATTGAAAGTTTATTTTTTTTAAATCTCTCAGATTTGATACTAAATCTTCCTCCATTTTTTAGTTAAATTTATAAGAAACAATCCTTTACACTGCAAGAAGTCACATACCACGTACTATGCGGGCATTCCAGCTTGACGAAAAAGGTTTCATAGCTGTGACGTCATATTTGAGGCAAGCCTCAAATCGTAGCTAAATCGTTCATGATGATTTCTGGGCGACTTTGCGAAAGAAAAAGGCACGCATAACGCAGTGTATGGAAGTTTTCTGATCTGAAGTGAGGCACAGCTTGGCGTTGCCTCTCCTCGCGTATTTCAACGATTTTGACCACGTGAACGCTCAATATGAATATCGCCACAGAAACAAAAAAAATTAAAGCACAGTTTAGGTGTAGAAACGTAAAATTTGAGGAAAGGGGGACGACTACAGCAATTCACACAAATAAAAGCACCTAGAAACGTGCAATATTTACTACTTTTTAACAAATAATATTTATTCTGTGATAACCATATCTTTGATATAAATTTTGCTTTGCCAGATGTTGGCAGGTGAGGCACTGCCTCCCCTGACTGCACGTCCCTGACTATTCGTAATGCTATTTCTGCAGAATAAGACACAATGGTTGTGTTTTCCCCTTCAATAAGTACTTGATAACACAAGTGGTTGTACTACAGTACAAATTGCAATGTCCAAGAGTTGCGCAAATACAAATATTTTGGAAACCCCTATAAGAAATTCACAAAACCAGCGTTCAGTCTTCACTGTACACTCTATATCGTCGAGATGGTCCTCCAGTTTCCATATCCTGAATTAAACTTGTTGGGGGTTTTCACTTTGTGCACCCTCCATTGGATCGTGAAATTAACTGATGTGCAAGGAGTTGCCCCTTCAAAGTGTTAATGGCGAGTCAGTTTCTTGATGGCGTCTTCACTGCATTTACAGCACTAAAAATTCTCTCAACTGTTGCTGTGAAATAGGGTAGAGCCAATAACTGTGTAAAAAATTCTGCAAGAAAATTCTGCAGTTCTTCACATTCTTTACACAACACTAGAAACGTGGTGAAGACATGGTTTTAAAATCTTCTTCCTTCAAAAGCTGGCAAAACCTTTGTACAAGAGGCACAATGGAAGATCGAGTCTTCTTTTGCGTTGCTGCAACTACAGGATATAAAGCAGTGAGAATGTTCGTGTCCTGTAGATTGATTCTGCTTTTTCTTTGGCAACACAATTCTACCAAAAAGCTTAAGCAACAGTTTGTACTGCTTCCTTCTGTTCGTTATTTAACTGACTCGTATGCCTGGCATGATCTGACTTGAAGGAAGGAAGTTTCTTGGGTTTTGGAATGGGTCAGGAATTTTGCATATAATAAGACATGAGGGTTGAAAGAAGATTTCGAGTTTCTGGATGAACTTTGTGTAAGGTGAAATCGTCTGATTGGAACAAGAGATTTAAAGAATTAACTTTTTTCAAACCCATATGCCATGAAATGCAATCTTGTTTTTGTATCAGAGTTTAAGGCAGCACATAAATTTCTAGGTTTGTTATCCAAACACTTGTCAACGAATGAGGTGCTTTTCATTTCAAACAAATTCTTTAGTGCTTCCCATTGCTCAAGAATCTGTTGTCAACAACCTGTTGTCAACCTGTTGTCAACAACCTATCAACAACCTGTTGTCGACTGAGCCAACGTGTTTGAGCAATTTTTAAAATGGAATAAAGGGGCACCTAAGACATTTCTTGATTTTTTTTTTGAAATTCTTTCTTCCTTTTGCTACTCTGAAAAGTAGCCACTGACATCTCGAGTTGCATTTTCCACCCACCCAGACCCAGGAAGTTTTTTTGATGCATGAGAAAGACATGCATCAAAAACACAGCTTAGCTTTTTGTCTTTCTCATGCATCAAAAAAACTTCTTGGGTCTGGGTGGGTGGAAAATGCAGTCATTAACAAATTCATTTGGCTGTATTTCTTTGAGGCGTGCTTGGAAACCAGAAGCTCTTTCCATCATAGTGGCACAGTTGTCTGTCCCAAGCCTATCACATTCTCCATTGGAACAGAATGCTTCTCAAATAGTGCAGTGACAACTAACTTTAATAGTGCGTTTGAGGTACCATCTTTTACTTCAATCACATCCAAAATACGGTCAACAGTTTGCATTGCTTTTATATCCAAAAAGCGAACAACTAGAGCCAAAATTTGCGTAAGACTTACATCTGTGCTCTCATCAATTAATATGCTGAATTTTTATTTTTTTATGATGTCAATGGTCTGCAAAGACTCTTCCCGTCCAATGCCCTCAACAATGGTATACATTGCTTTAGTTCGTTTCAGAGTAATACTTCTTTGAACAGAAGCCTGGAGCCCAAAGCCCACCTACCTTGTTACGATTTCGACCAAATGATCAGCAGCTGCCAAAGGAAGCCGATGTTCTGCAATGAAATCAGCCAACTGTAATTCAGCACAAGCAACTTGAGCATTGCAATGCAATCCCTGTTTACTTTTTAAAAAAAACAAAAAAACTTGTAACTTTGCAGAATTTCTTCATTGCAGACACATTCTTTGTATGTGCTTTGCTGTCCTTGTGACGTAAAAGATCTCCCATTCTTGGTGTCTTGAACGTAAGGTTGCAGAAGCGACAAGAAGCCTTGAGTGGATCATTAGTTTTCCTTGTCCAATCCTTTAGGTCTTCATTATCGAGCTAGCGCTCGTCAAAACTCTGTGAATATTCCAATTTCTTCTTTTTCATAATTGGTTCGCCAGCACTTTCTGAATAACTAGGACTAGACAATAGACATCTGAATAGTTTCTTAGAAATAGCCTATGGAGTGTGGACACATAAAGCCTAAGGCTATTTATGTTATACGAAATACATTAATCAGAACACAAACAGTACATAGAAGTACTCAGCCCGAAAAAAAAATCACACTTCAAAACATCAGATGTGGTAACGCTGCTCATCAGCGCAACACGTGTCTTCAATTCTTGTAGCTAGGGATGGGCAAAATAGAAGAATAAACTATTCTAGAATTATTCTAGAATAATTTTTCGAATTTAGAATTTCGAATACCTATTCTAGAATAATCTTTTTTTAATTTCAGAAAATGTTGAAAAGCTTCGTTTTTATTGTGGTTTTATTGAAGACGCATAATTGAAAAGCGGCAACGAAACGAAAAACAACAGGGTCATTCCATGCCAAATGAGCAAATTTTTTTGAAAAATTACACCGCATGTCATAGATTTTATTGAAATTTGGCATACTTGTAGATGTCAAAGAAATATGAAAAATGCAAAAAAAAATTTTGAAAAATTTTCAATATTAGCGAAGTTATGGTCAGAAGAAAAATCGCCATTTTCGCCTGTTCCGCTTCAGTGATTTTGCCCAATTTTATGTCATATTTCTAATTTCTTAACCTATGATCATACAATACGTCTGAAAATTGCTAGACAGACAGTTTAAGACCCAAGGAATCCACAAATGTAGATTAAAAAGTAGTCAAAGAATTGCTTGACATGATTATAAAGGTTTCAATTAGCTACATGCATTTTTCGGAGGCCAAACTTTGGGGGCCTATAAAAAAAATGGGTATAAAAATTAAGAACTGAAATTCACATGTTTTATACTTATACCAATACTCTTTCATGTCAAATAAAAAATATGAATTAATTTTGATAACTACTATGATAAAAGCTAATTTTTCTGATTTTTGCAAATTTTGTACTTTTTTACACTCATTTTTTCAAGAAAAATTAGTGATGATTGATGACATCACAATTTACATATTGTTTGTAATGACAATTGCAATGTAGCTGATGGATTGTTGAATAATTCTTCAATACAATCTTTGTGTGCGCTGTCATAAAAAATATTGACAATGTCATTTGTATCTGGTTTAGGAACTGACTAATCACAGTCCATGGGCTAGTCTTTTTGTCGACATAAGTCTGCACTCTGATCAGTCAGCTGCTCAGACAGATGCAGTCGGCAACTACAGAATCACAGAACAGCAACCAACAAATACACCGAACAACAATAATTACCGAACTGTCTGTAGATAATAAATCTTAAGTAGATTCACTGGGGATGACACATGAGTGAAAACATACAATATGACAATTCAGTAAACACACTGGTAAATACCCAAGGCCAAGAATGATTTTTATTTAGCAAGCTTTTATCTTAAACAAGACTTCATCTGGCTAATGTACGGTATTAGTCAAATTGAATCTTTATCTAAAAATTGATTCTATTTGAATAAGACCATAAATTAGCATGATTATGTCTTTGATAAAGATAAAAGCCGAATAAAAATAATTCTTGGTTAGGCACTTGAATAAGGCAGTAATGATGCTCTTCAGTAGTAGAGCGAAATGCATATATGCCATAAATAGGGCTCTGCTGATTCTCCATGCATTTTTAATACAAAATGGTGAACTGATACGTGATGGAGAATCGCTGGCCTGCTGCTTCATAGTCAGGAGATCCCCTATCCTCAATGGAACTCAATAAATAAAAAGGAATCTATTCAGCTGTCCATTTTACAAAATATTGCCTCTATCCTTTTAAAATCTTTGTCTAAAACTGTGTATTGTCGTCCACTTGAAGTTGAAGGCATGTCTATATTAGAAGGATATGAGTATAAGGCACATAGCAAATGTCTTCCCTTGCAGGCCAGGAAAAAGATCTTGCAGGACCACGTGGGTGCATGAATTTCACTTCTGCATCACATTCCTCTTCATTAACAGACATCACCATTCCAATCCACCAGTTTCTATCATATAAGCAGGCTACATAGTTGTGAGGGGTTGGTCGCATTGTAAACTGTTGCTGCTCAAAATTAAACACAAGGTCATAATGATCCTGCAATGAGACTCTCTTGATTCCGATTTTGTTGTCATCTAATGGGATGAAATGGTGGAAATTCCTTATTCCTGGGATGGATTTCTTAGCTAGGTGGTAACGCTGGTTCATTGCTGTGCGAACTGGTTCCATGGATTCCTTGGAAATGAATACGAAGTCAATGCCATGTATGTTTTCCCTGCAAAAATCAAACAATTGGGCTGTTGTCAATATCTGGTCTTCATAAGGTCGTTGAAGGCTTGCCCTAATAGCTGTTCGCTTGATGGTTCCTCCGATCCCATCACAGGGAGACTTGCCATGACTGGTAGCAAAAAATACCCATTCTGCTGTCACATTAAAATCTGCTTCATGTTTGCAAAGATTGAAAAAGTTTTTCCGGTTTTTGTATTGGGCTGCACACCCATCTGAAAAATAAATTATCTTTGATAAATGTTCTATTTTTATCTTGACATATTCAATGCTTTTCTTCTGTAGCCTATCTGGTAAACTAATGAGACGTCATGATCCATATCATCAGATACAATGCAAAAGGAGAGACATTGAAGGTGATTTTCGACACGATAATACACACACACAGGATGCAACATGGCTTGCAATGTATTCCAGTGATAGGATTGGACCTCATCTTGTACTGTGAAGGCAAAATTTTCTGCAAAATCCAACAAAAGAATGGCGGTTTCTGCGATACTTTCTTTGCATTGTCGGAGATAACTTGATTGTGACTTGGCAATGTAGGAATGCGATGTTAGCTTTTCCAGGTCATCAACTAAAGCAGAAACAAACTCTGGCACTGATGTTGTTAACTGTGCTAGAGTTGACCTATCAGTAGTAATCCATTGTTTATATGTTATTTCAGTGTCATCATCATATTCACCAATGATATTAAATAGGTGTGTCTTCAAGATTTCTGATGATGGGCACTCACTGCATCGATGTATCATGCAGTCTCTGTTCTGTGTGCTGCACACAAGGAGTTCCATCATATCCATGATATCCTTGTAATCGTTTCTGGTGTTCAGTGCATTTATAAGTAGTTTGGTGTTTTGGTGCATGGTGCAAACACACACTGCATGTGTACCACTGGCTCCAGCCAGAACACACCATTTGGGTCTTAAGCTGCAAAAAGAAGAAAACCCTATCTGCTTTAATGGATACCTGGTCTTAAATGCACTAAATAGTTCGTTTAAATTACATAAAACTAAATGTTTCTGTTTGTGTACATTTCTACTTATGCTGACACTGTCTTTCTTACCAGGCATTATCCTGGTAAATTCTTCATCTTCATAAAAGTTTATGACAAGTTCTTTGGTTTTTTTGCTTAAAACTCTTCCTTCGCTCTTTTCTGGTCTTCGTAAAATTCCCTTTCCCTTCTTCATTTTTCTTGCTTTTTTCACTTGGTACTTTGTTACCCCAAAATGTTGTGCAGCCCTTTCAACTGACCAGGTATCGGGGATCAAAGTAAGAAGCTGCATTGTGGAATTCCTGTCAGCTGATCTTAACTTCTCATTAACGGCTTCACAGAGCCGATTTGAATGCTCAATCTTTTCTTTAACCTCTTTGGTAAGACAATCTTGCTCTTCTCTGATTTTGAGTGATGGACTTCCCTGCTCCACATTGCCAAGGAGAACATTTGCAGATCTGAGAATCTTGCGCTTAGCTTCAGCAACTTGTGTTTGCATTCTTTTCCCATGCCTTTTTAAGGGTGATACTGAGGACACTTCAAATGATGTGTTCATTTGATTAACATCCATGGTTGAATGGAGAGGAGACTCTGACCCACTAACTGTGGCTAGTGATGCACTGCTGGTAGTGTCATCATCACCTAAAGACTCTAGCAAACTCCAACATGCTCGGCAGATCTTGTAATCAGGAATTATAGTTTTCCCACTGTTCAAAGCCCATCTATCTGCTTGAAGCAGAGAAATGTCAACCAAGCCAAATTTGGAAGGTTTTTTATGTTTGGCCAATGGGTCACAACACTTTTTATGCTGCAAATGATATTTTGACAGATAGGCCATATGGTGATGCTTACAGATACTTTTAATCTCATCTTTTGCCATCGAAGTTCTGCGACAAATTAATTCAACATCTGTTTCTGTAAGTCCACCTATGTCCACAAACCCACTGCTTCTAGCATAGTGAATTTTATGGCATGTTTCCTCCATTTTTTTTCCAATGTCACATTGCTGTGATGAATCCATAGCAATTGTGTTATTATAAAACTTACTTTTAACTCTGAAATCACAGTTAAAAAAGTAATTACTTGTTGTATTTTTAGACAGATATAATAAAAATGAAGTAAGTAAGGTCACAATAACAAATAAACTGTCAACATACAAAACGAAGTGATAATAATTATAGCCAAACAAGTAAGTGAAAATCCATTGACCTCCTGATACATACTGAGTGTACAGAAACAACGCAATATATAGCAAGAAAGAAATGCAACTGAGAAACGTGGTACAGAATGCTGATTGATTACGACGCGCAGTGCGGTGGTAATCAATTCCTACGTCTGTACCAGAAAACGCTGAAGGTGATTATGCAGTGACGCTGGTCACGAGTTACATAATATCAACGTACATTAAATGGCGACTACAAACAAATCGAGACAGCAACTCATAAGCAAGACGAAGATTATCAGTATTTAATTCATTCACCAGCTACATTGCAATTGTCATTACAAACAATATGTAAATTGTGATGTCACCAACAAAAATCTTAAACAATGAGTGTAAAAAAGTACAAAATTTCCAAGTCAGCAAATTTAGCTTTTGTCATAGTAGTTATCAAAATTAATTCATATTTTTTATTTGACATGAAAGAGTATTGGTATAAGCATAAAACATGTGAATTTCAGTTCTTAATTTTTATACCCATTTTTTTTATAGACCCCCAAAGTTTGGCCTCCGAAAAATGCATGTAGCTAATTGAAACCTTTACAATCATATCAAGCAATTCTCTGTCAAACTTTTAATCTACATTTTTGGATTCCTTGGGTCTTAAACTGTCGGTCTAGCATTTTTCGGCCATTTTGTGTGATCATAGGTTAAGATATTAGAAGTCTGGTAAGAAATTGGGCAAAATCACTGAAGCGGAACAGGCGAAAATGGCGATTTTTCTAATGACCATAACTTCGCTAATATTGAAAATTTTTCAAAATTTTTTTTGCATTCTTCATATTTCTTTGACATCTACAAGTATGCCAAATTTCAATAAAATCTACGACATGTGGTGTAACCCATTTGCTCATTTGGCATGGAATGACCCAACAGTAACTGCCTAGGAAAGCAAGTCTTTGTTGCGATGCAGGAGTGGCTGAATAGTAAATACAGTACTTCCTGGCAAGATCAAACCACAGCAGGAACTTTTCTTTATTTTTGTTCCACCATTCACTTGCAGTCTTGCATCGCTGTTTGGCACTTTTGCCTTAAGGTACGATCGGATTTCCTCAGCAGCTGAAAGCTGTTCCTTGTCGTCTTGATGCTGAAGTATTTGTCCCTTCAACACCAGAGCTCAATAGATCATAAATTTCATTGGATTGCTGCATTGTTGTGGAACTTATGACACTAGGTGTAGCGGTAGCCTCATCCAGAGTTGAATTGTGCTCCATGCTTCGTACGATAAAAATAAATGCAAATCCACAGCACAAAGGTTTTCCGACGTCCACAAACCGCACTGTTAGAGAGCTGGCTAGCCGTTTTCGCTAGAGCGAAGAGCTATCGCTGAGCCGAATGTAATTAATCAGCGAAAAATCGATAAAAAAATTTGGTAGTCGGAAAAAGGGATTTTTTAATTTCGGTTTGGAAAATTCGATTCGAAATGTCATTTCAATTCGAATAATTAGATATTCGTATTGCAACTATTCGAAATTCTATGTTGCCCATCCCTACTTGTAGCTGATATTGCAGTCCCGGTACCAATGAAATCCTGGGGCCATAAATCAAAACACTTCTTACACAAACGCACTGCATCCAAAGAATAAGCGGTGATTTGTTTGATTCTCGGGCCCCTTAAAAAGGTTCAAAAGTACCCCCTGTTAACGCTACTTGTAACTAGTAACACTTCTGTGCATATCACAGTCAATGATGGTAAAGTAGGAGAACCTCCATCATTGGGACGATTCTACAATGGGACACTTGGTCTCCCACGCTTGGTTGATCAAGCGAGCACAACGTATAGGACGAATTTCAATTCGCCATGTAGTCTATAGATTGTACCAACAGTGGGATCCTTCATTTTGCATGCATGGCTGGTTTGTGTGTTTTTTGATACCTAAAGTAAAAAAAGATAGGTCACTTGTTTTGAAGATATTTTTGTACATACTTGGCGAAGCAGGTTGAAAAAGCATGGTAGCATAGTCTATATATCTGGCAGTTCTTATAGTGCAGTCGTGGGACCTTAAAAAGTGGTGTTTGTGGGAAAATTTTTTTATCAAGCTGATACTTTGTTCAGACCTTCTCTATACTATGCAGATGGCTCAAAAAAAATCCCCATCAATCGGATGATGGGAAACCCCTTTTTAGGCCCTTTTTCCAAATGACGTCACAATCCCTTTGGGTCCAAAATATGAAAATTTCAAGTTTTTCAAAATAGAACATATTATGCATCATTTTTTAGCATTTTTCAAGAACAACTTTTTCTATTAACGAAAACCCTTAAAATGTACAGAAAAAGAGTTATTACCGATTAAGCAAAAGGATAAATCTATAAATTTCAGGCAAATTTGAAATTATTCGTCACTGTTGGGATTATTCTTCTATATTCTTTAACAAGAATTAAACAAAGTAAGCAAAACGAAGCTATCAATAATCATCATCAAAAACGTCAAAGATGTTGCCTTCCTCCTCGTCTTCTTTGTCTTGTCCCGTTTCATCTTCATTGTACGAGCACTCCTCTTCTTCGTTACCAACATCGACGTTCTGCATAAGTGAAAAAAATCTTTAGTCTTTCGTCTAGTCACTGGAGTATGCCGTTCATTCTAATTATATTACTTAGATACGAAAAAGATCTGAAATTGTTTTTGTATTTTAAGCATCATTACTATATTATTACATTCAACACCATGACATTCCCCACACGAAGAAACGCACGCCATTCCATACTTGCGACAGGTGCAAGTTTTTGTTCCACATGGATGTTTGGTTGATTTCTTACATCTGCATCTAATTACTTTGGTCAATGCTTCTGGTGCTATAGGCATATCCGTCATTATTGGGACAAGTTCGTTGCTGTTATTGTTTCTCCATCCCCATTCACAAACATTGAATTTGAATTCTTCACCAAGTAAAGACCAGCACATAACTTGATGATGAGTTCGCAGCCCATGGAAGTAGGCTGCTCTTTGGCTTGGTGGTAGCTTTTCCGGTGCAATTATCCCTTTGCATGCCATATGCATGTATTTGCCATGTCTAAAAGTGAACAAAGATAAGTATTACATACAGGGTATCTAGAATTGGACAATATCTTAAAAATGTAAATATTATTATATAATCCCCATGTAAAAATACATACCTGAGTGTAGTAAGCGTTGAATCTTCATTGCCACCATACCAGATCTTGAATGCAGCTATAGATGCTTTTCCGACCTCATTTTGGGAACTCCAGACATTGCTGATAATTGCAGAATTCTCTTTTAGTGTTTCTGATTTTCGCAAACTCGCAACCAAACTTCCTTTCCCTTTGCCAAATATCGATGACGTTGTGTCGCATCCTGACCATGCATGGAGGAAGAGAAGATCTTCTTTAATATCTTCAATACTTGGATTGGCTTCTTTGATGCTCCAGGCTTTGTTGAAGCGCTCCTGGACGAAGTAAATATCATCATGAGTGTCAGCCTTCCAATGATGTAGTAACATAATAACAATATCAGTATCATCAGCAATGACATTTACTGGACCTTTTCGAAGAGAAGCATAATCAAGGGATTTCGCTACAATGGAACTGTCAGCATCACCAGAGCAGTTGTGAACTTCAACTTCGGATTGTCTCAGAAGGGTAGAAACAAACTTGATGAATTCAGCCTTGTTTTCGATGCAGCTGAGGTTGCGATCCTGAGTAAAAGGAATTGCATTGCTCGGATCAATTTTCACAAACGTGCTCTGTGGAACGGAATTTCGGCGCAAGTGCTCGTGACTTTTAGTACTTTCATCATCATAGCCATCAAACACAACAACAGCATGGGTATAATGGTTTTGGATATATTTCACATACGAATTTCCAAGTTCCAAAAACTTCACTCCTTTTTTCCAGCGAACTTTATGTAGTAATGCACGCACCATCGTCGATAATAGAATTCACTTGCTTGTTGATTTCCTCCAAGGTATGCGACAAAGAATCAGTCAGAAGAACTTTTCGAAGGGAGGGTTTGTCAGGTTTTCTCATCATGCCATCCTTGAATATCGACATTGGCTCTGAAGTCAACTCAAATTCGAAAAATTTCTCAAGGCTTTCCTCTCTTTCAGCAACAGCAATCATCCTATTGAACATGACTTTCGAATCAATACCACTTGCACTACTTTTCGTTTTGTTTACTTCCATTAAGGATTCTAATGGTTTGACCAAATCTTTGCGTTTGATTGATGCGTTATTAATTTCTACCCCATCTAAACCTTTCTGAATATTTTGACCAATTTGCTCAGCTTGTTCACAATTGACGTCATCTTTTTCAGCAATGGACACTAGACCATTTGAAAGAGAAAATAGGTTTGTATCTGGTACCAAGAATGGGTTTTTCGTTGTTAACCAGGCCAGAAACTTTTCACAATCTTCGTAATCCCTCTTTTTTCTGGAAGCACCCAACTCTTCATGCTGGTTACTAGATAGAAACTGAGCCTTACTTAGTTGCATCATTGCTTCATGAATACTTGCCGAGTGACTTAGACTCAAAACCCAAAGATGTCGAACACTTTCTGTCATACCTCTTCCTTCCGTCAATCCTCCACGCGACTTAATTGAACGCATAAGAGTTTGCTCAATCGCAAGATCTGTCCAAATTCCGGTGAAGCTTTTTGCTGTCCTCTTTACTGTGTGCTGCTCGTTTATGAATTGATCGTACAACCATGGATGTGTTTGTGGCAGCTTCTTCATTTGTTGGACGTACAGACGAGCACTTTTGGCGTAATGTATATGACCCGTTGATGCAAACAAATTCAACATCTTTGTGATTGCAAAGAGATGTAATTCCCAATTCGATGTTCGTTCTGCGAAGATGAACAACTTTAAAACATCAATGTAGTCCATGTAGAGGAGCCATAGTTGTGAAGTCCTTGATTGATGGAAAAGCTTGTGTCTCAACTCTTCGATCTTTTTTGCCGCTTTGCGGAAGACCTCTGATGTTGTTAACTTCTCAAATGATTCATCATCATGACTACGCTCCAAGATTGAGTGATGGAAGTTTTGGATTTCTTCAAATCCGGAAGCATCGTCCCCGTCATCTATGGCGTTTTGGACTTCGCGTAGACTTCAGCAAACAAATCCTTCAAGCCAGATCCTTTCATTAGCATTCCAACGCTGCCTAAAAAACTCCTAAGAGTATGAAATCCCCCCAATCTGCACACAATCGGAAGCTGCTCTTCTTCAATAATTCCCATTGCTTTAAGCCACAATGGCTGATCAAAAGTAACACAGGGTGTTTTAACGGCAATATTTTTTGCCTGGTTGATAATGAATAAAAGTGTCGAATAAATGCAAGTTTCATTTGATGGGCTAAGGTCAACGATTGGTAGAAATTGAACAGTTGATTGGCTTTTGGTTTGTGTCGAAACACTGGTTGCACACTGCATAAAGCCAGACCAATTTGGCCTTGCTCGACTTTCAGAATGATAAAACCATCCACAATGCCAAATAAAGTCATAGTTTACTTCAGGTGGAATTGTTGATACCGAAAGTAGTTGTTGAAAAAGTGAAAGTTTGAGCTTTTGTAGGCCAAAATCAGATGATTTGTAATACGGGATTATTTCGACGCCCCTCTTTTCGACGAATGCGCCTGCTTTCTTGCGTTCTCTTAGGCGTGGTACATTTCCAAATTGGCCTTGCAAAGGTTTATTGCTTGAGCAGATAATCCCCATACCATGAAATGTACCTTTACCAGATAACGTACCAGTATTGTGGTCTACATTATCTGCGACCCATTGTGCAAATACGTGATCTTGTGTAGCGTGTGCCTGCTCTTCAAAACTACTGTCAACGTTCTGAATCACACATTGCTTAAATCGTAGCACTTCATCAGCTGTAATTGAAAATCCAAGTTTGGAAATGTGGTTAACCAGCCATTTAGATCCAAAGGTCTTCTCTAACTAAACACCAAGTCCAAATAAAATTGGTGCGATCACTGTCTTCGGTCTTGCAGCCTGTACAATGCATTGACATATGCTCAATTTCTTTACCTCGGATCCAACCAAATGCGTCATAAAGCGATCCAACGATTCAGGAACCCAATTTCTTTCTTTGTTAATGTCAGCAATATCTTGTTCGTTTGGATATTGTGATTTTGAAATTTTCAAATCTCGTATATCCGCTTTTATGATTTTAGTTGCAGCTGACACAACACTTTCTTTCGTTGAAAATTTGTTTTTCATCTCTCTAAGGATATCGTCTGTCATATTCTTGAAACAAACCAACTCAGAATGGCAACCTTCACTTTTCGCAAAATAGACATGTTCTTTATAGCGACTCTTCAATTTATCTCGAAAGGCTTTCAATGAATACCCGTTTTTGTTAAACTCTAACATCTCTTCATAAAGCTCTATAACAGAATATATTTCACAATCCATTGAGTTTTCAAAGTAGTCGCAAAACTTCTCAAATGCCTCAGTCATTTCTATGTCGGCTGGTCTACCTGCAAAAGATCTTCGATTCTCCTTGTTGATGCGAAAGTTTGCCATGCATAGTGAATGATAAACAGCTTCCTCAGCAACCAAGTCCGTACAGCTCTTCATTCTTGCGAAGATTTTCTCTCCCCATGCATCTCCTCTTTCCTGAGCACGTTTGAGCACATTCGTGCGCAGTGAAAGTGTCATTGCTTCTCTAAAGGTGTTTTTCGCACGACGTGTGTTGCAACTCTTTTCACACAAAAAGCAATTTTCTTTCCAATTAAACACATGGTCAATGGATGATCGAAGCTTTTTGACAGGTACTGGTCGTTCGATCGATCTCGGGTCTGTAAATCGTTTTCTGCAGTTAATGTGCACCACAATGTTCGATTCAGAAGCTTCAAGCTGTGCCAATTTCTTGTGCAAATCTTCTTCTCCTTTCATCTTCCATGTTTTCTTCATGCTTTTTAAGCCCTTAGACCCAACTACATTCTTAGGCGAATCTTCATCTTTTCCACACAAGACGCAGATATCAATTGGAGACTCCATCGTGTGGGCTCCTAAAATAGAGGTGATCTATTACAAAATATATGACGAACACTTTCTTAAAAAAATGTCTTAGAGCACTTACTATATTGCCAACAGATTTACAATCACAATCAGAGATGTTCATTGACAAAGCTTCTTCTTTTTTACAACACTGTATATGAGCTATTTTGTGTTTACAGGCTACAGCCTATATTTCGTTATATTGTTTAGTAATATCTATAAAAACAAAACAAAAAATACATTTTACATGTTTCTTCACTGTTTTTTTTTGCAATGAAATGGGTTCTTTCATGTTTGATGGTATACACACTAAATTTCATCAAATTTTCTCGAAGTTTAACAGAAATTTGGAAGTTTTAACTCCCTTTAGCTATTTTTCTGTACATTTTCAGGGTTTTGGTTAATAGAAAAAGTTGTTCTCCTTGAAAAATGCTAAAAAATGATGTATAATATGTCCTATTTTGAAAAACTTGAAATTTTCATATTTTGGACCCAAAGAGATTGTGACGTCATTTGGAAAAAGGGCCCAAAAAAGGGTTTCCCATCGTCCGATTGATGGGGATTTTTTTTTGAGCCATCTGCATAGTATAGAGAAGGTCTGAACAAAGTATCAGCTTGATAAAAAAAATTTCCCACAAAAAACCTCCTACGACTGCACTATTAGGACAAAACGTTGTTGTCAGTGAGGTAGACTTAAAGAAATTAGCTGATTTGTTTACATTTGCGGACGACATCTTACAATGGGACAGCAGGTCTTGCCCAATGCCCATCAATGGGACACTGTAAATCAACTCAAAAAGAGAAACACAAATCCTTTAACTATGAAACTGCAGTTGAAAAAGCAATACAAACCGGAAACAATAGACCTCTGTAGCAAGAGAATTTGACATACCAAGACAAACATTGAAAAACTGGGTTGACACATACAAAAGAGCCCAAGCAAATCATGATCAAGGCAATCTACGTTTTCAACTTCATTATGGTGTCAACAAGATTTGTAATGATAAAGATGAGAAAAATTTAGAAAAATTTAATAATTACAGTAAATATAATCAATAACAAAGTGAATATCAAGTGTATAATTTTCCTTTACACAATAATAAATTGTGTCCCATTGTTAGAAATTGCCTGTCCCAATGGTGGAGCCAGATTCAACAATGGGACGTTTTGAGTAACCTTAAAAAACTACGCGTTACTTCTAAACCACTGGAGATAATGAAATCAAACCAAGTGTTATTTGAAAAAAAAATGCATTGGCATAAGTGTTGTAAAAAAAGCACTGCATTTCTTTATAAAATTAGCAAAACGCAAAATTTGTCTCATTGATGAAGGTTCTCCCCTAACATATATGAATGAATAGGTCACGCAGTACATGTGTTCAAATAGCTTTAAGATTAGTTTTGCGAGAATTGAATTACCGGTGCTTATAATTTTAACACTGAGTTGTCAACGCTACATTAAAAGTAATGTCAATTTTTAATAGCTTTACGAGCAAGGGCGGAAGTTTGAAACTTTGCAATAAACGCAACAATTCAACGCTCATTGTATGTAAATTTGTAACAGTGGATATTTAGTGAGCTTTTTAACGACATCCAAAGTGGCTCTCTGTGACCTTTGTGCATTTGCAGTTTGTGTATTATTTCTTTGTTTTGGAAACGCACAGCTTTGTCTGACGCAAATAAATAAAAATAGAATAGTTGTCTAGTCGTAATTATTATCAACCATAATTTACAATAATGTTAGTTGAGTAAAGAAAATTGTTTCATATCTGTTTGCATTGTTATTTTATTCAGTAGGCTAACCTATGTTGTTTTTCGTTTTTGCAGTGTTACATAGGCTACAATTTATAATAAACGTAACAAAAGCACAACCATTGCCATCTGCTTTTTTTTGCTTGTAGCCTATAGCAATAGCCTATTACCGTGCCAAACATTCTGATAAATTAGTCAAAGGCAATTAGCCTACAGTACGACACTAAATCAGTTTTTTTTATTTCATTTGTTTAGACCGCGTTGATCTGATAGGCCTATTTACTGGGCTGGAGAATGCTGCCTTGTGGGTAGGCTACTAGCTTAGAACTGTAAGCTCATGTACAAAAAGAGAATCTTAGCGATTTAAAACTCTTGAGACACTGGGCTGCATCGTTTGAGGAAGACAAAACCTACGGACTCGCTTCAAACAATTTAAATTCCACGAACATTTGATTGAAATATTTTCCTCACTATTTCACACGTAGGCTATGTTAACAGAACACCGACTGATAGGGTATTCAAACGGAACTGGTTGAATTTAAAGTGATATTCTAAAGGCGTAGTAGGCTATAAATTTTGTGATTTTTACAATCAACACACTAAAAGATTGGTTTGGTTTTAAATCTTTATCCTTGCACTGGTAAAGGCATGGTAGTTATTTCTGGTAGTTTTGCATACAGTAGGGGAGAGTGGGGTTAGTTGGAAGGCGGGGTTAGTTGAAAAATGATCATTTTTGTAACTCTCCATAACTTTTTTAAATATTTACCGTACTGCAAACATGTTTAGCGCATTTAAAAACATCTCATGCGTCGATATCGTTAAAGATAGAAAGAAGTTTTTTGGTGTGTGTCAGCTGTAGGTGTTCTACAACACTAAGAAATAAACAAATTTTAGTTTATTGCACCATGCTTGAATATTTTAGGAAAATAGTTTGTCGTATGCTATAAATGGGGCTAGTTGAAAAATAGTGGGTGGGGTTAGTCGGAAAAGTTTTGATAGCGGTATGATTATGTAGTATGTTACGAGTATATCGTCGTGGTACGATAATAAGTAGTATAAGTTCCAATGTAGCCTACCTGTTTTAAGCAGACATACATTGTAAAATTTTAATTTGAATAACTTGGAAAGTGCTATATATGCGGCATCACGAGTTTTAACAATGCGTTTATTAAAAAATGTTTTTCCGATGATTAGATGTAGAATTCATTGCATTTTGATTTTTAAGCAAGTAAACAAATTTTCTTACAACCCCATGTAAATGTTTGTTGGTTGAAAAAAGAGTATCCAGTTCATTAGTGGGCATTAAACTGACGTTTTTCAACTAACCCCAGGCATGGGGTTAGTTGAAAAATCAATTGTATGTTTGTTTATTTTAAATTTTCATTAAAAGTTGAATTGATTCAATACTTATTTTTGGTTGTATGATAGAGGACATCATAGATGATAAGTTAAGCCGCTTCAAGTTTTCAGGTTATGCACCAATTGTTTTAAATTTCACTTTAAAAAAAGAATTTCCGACTAGCCCCACTCTCCCCTATTTATAAAGAGGCTCTTGACGCATGGTCGGTTACAGAGGTTGGTAGAGTGAGGTTTCCTATTGTTAAAATTTTGTTGCCGGGGAATTTTTCCATCCACTAGTTGCCGCTAAATGGAGAGCTGTCTTGAAATGCGTTGCTCAATTAAGCGCACACCCCGAATGTCGCTTGATCTTGAGTGCGGCACCTAACAAGATTTATCACTTGACACATGATGCTTTATATATCCCTGAAGCGTAGGCTCAGGGATATGAATTTTTTTTTAGTTTGAAAGGCTAACAGCCTGCATTTTAAACCCGAAGTTTTTTTTACAAATAACCTATCATTGCAAGATGAGTTGATTTGCATTTTTTTTTTCGATTAGATTTGTTAATCTCAAATTAACACTTTTTCTTAACGTAGCCTAACCTTTTCTTGGCAATTAACCTAGCATACTTGGAAATTCTGTTCTTCAAAGTTCCTGATTATAATGTAATTTAAAACATTCATGGTGTAATGTAGGCTAACTGAACTGTAGCCTACGGTATCCTAAAACTGTTCCTAAAAGTAAATGGACTACCACTCACATCAAGGCCGTCCACCAGAACGACGACACCCCTGGGCACTGTAGTAGCAAGTTAAGTTATAAAGCGGACGCGAAACCTTCGTTCGAGTATTGACAGTGAAACTTGTTCAAATAAGTTAATGCAAGGGATAGCCTACACACAGAACTGTTCAGTTCAGTTAGTTTTTATTTCTGACCATCACAACGAAAAACAATAAAGAAAGTGGAAAACACAATCCCAACAAGAAGGACACTGCTGTCTTCAGCGGAATTAAAAATGAGAAAGATGAGTTCGTTTTCAACAGGGTTATCTAAAACATCTTAAACTTAGTTGTTCTAGATACCCCTGGTTTTCAATTTAACTGAGTAAAAATAAAAAAAATGATGCGATCGTCTCCAATAGAACCAAAATAGGCTAATATCGGTAATGAAAAGAATCGTCTAGATTAGAAGCAGCCACTGAACTGAAAGGGCATTGGCAGAGGTGGGCAGTAGCGCGCTTTTGTAGCGGCGCTACGTTTTTGGTAAAAGTAGCGGCGCTACTGTTTAGTTGGAGTAGCGGCGCTATTTTTTTCCAAAGTAGCGGTAACGGGAGAGGAGCTACTTTGTTTCAGTAGCACTCCCGCTACTATTTAATTTAAAGTGAAAAAAATACTTGTTTTTTTCGCAACACTGGCGTGGTCAAGCAGTAAAATTAAGTTTATATAGCTTATAGGCTGTAATCGGTTTGGTTGCAAAGTTTCGGTATTTTGGGAATCTCGTTTTCTGGTGTGGAGCTGCGATGCTGCGATCCTGCGATCAAGGTATGAAATCGATAATGTTCATTTTAATTTTAATAATAGCCGAAGTAAAGTTGTATTATGGTTTATAAAATATAGCCTAGACTACATGCCGTGAGCATTGCCTCATCAGTCATCATCTATGCTAAGATGTCCAAAAATAAGGTTTTTAATCGTATTGGTTAAAGTAAAACTGTTGACAAATGGTTAGCTAAGATATTTGTTGCAGATAAAATTTTATTACCCGATGGTTTTTGTTAAAAGAAATCATTACAGGGCAATTTTGTGTGATTTGTTTTGCTTACAACTTAGAAGTTACAACATAGTTTATCTTATTTCCAGCTGACGTCAACTTCTTCGGCGAATATCTCCGTGTGATGAAGCCTATCTGCCAGGCTTTAGACATTTTCCAGGGCGAGTCCAAGGCGGTAGCCTATTGCGGAGTCTTGCTTCCAACCATTACAAATTGTGCGAAGAAGTTGACCGAGATCAGTGATCTTGTGACCTGTGAGGAGTTGAGAGTCCTTGAAGGGGTGAAGAAACGATTCAACAAGTGCTTCAACGACATGAAATGCGTTATGGCATCATGTCGTCATCCCTCCTTCAAGACGTCGTGGCTACAATTTTTGCACTACGTTTACACGAATGATGCTGACACACTGCGAGAAAAAGTCAAGACAGATGTAATTCGACTGTTGCGGGAGACATCAAGACAGGTTGAAACTGAGAAGAGTGACACCAACACCAGTCACGACTCCGAGGATGAATTTTTTGGTGTGTTGGTGCCATCCCGCTTTTAATTTCTTATCATCTTGGACAGCTTCACTGTTATTTATTTATTATTATGTCTTTTTCTCAATTAACCGATTATAATTAAGTTATCATTGATGAGTTAAGGGGTGGCTGCTTGACTTGAAGATCTTGAATGGTCACTTCGCAGCCTCCCGCTGTTGTGATGCTCTCATCATTTTCTTATTTTTAATTGTTATCATTTCAACAGTTTTGCTATGTACCGTACATTGTGTTTTGAATTGTTGTGCATCTTTTTCGCAGCAGCTAATAAACATCTATCTATCTATCTATCTATCTATCTATCTATCTATCTATCTATCTATCTATCTATCTATCTATCTATCTATCTATCTATCTATCTATCTATCTATCTATCTATCTATCTATCTATCTATCTATCTATCTATCTATCTATCTATCTATCTATCTATCTATCTATCTATCTATCTATCTATCTATCTATCTATCTATCTATCTATCTATCTATCTATCTATCTATCTATCTATCTATCTATCTATCTATCTATCTATCTATCTATCTATCTATCTATCTATCTATCTATCTATCTATCTATCTATCTATCTATCTATCTATCCATCCCGTGAAACGTCGGTGCAGAAGGAAACAGCAGTTGTGGACGCCTTTTTTTGGACAGGAGCAAGTCTTTGAGCTTTTCGAATACCGATTTCAATCAATCAATGTTTTATTTGTCAGTAACGGGAACATAGGTACATGTTTGAAATATGCAATATACACAATACAAAAGTTACACAAGTACCCATAGCGACAGGGAGACAACGAGACGACCATACGGTCTACTTGTCAATTGCCACCCTACGGAAATTACGATTTTGCCATTTAAAGTAAGCTTACAAGTGAAAAAATAAAACGTTGAAACGTTCCCGCGCTTCAACAACAACAAACGCAGAAAAAAAAACCCAAAAAAAACATATTGATGATAACGTAGGCCTAAACACAAAATTCCATGAAGCAAGCAGAGAATAATCAAGTTTCCGAAGAAACTGACAAGTTGGTTTCCATAACATATCACTCACTGTAGCTTTGTAAAATTAACGTTTTGATCTCTTTTTTGAAACAATGAAATGATAAGTTTTTTAGCCTACTTGGAACCTCTGACCAGAGCATTGGTCCCAATACCTGCATGGACTTTTTGCCATATTCTGTGTTAGATCTATTTATAAAATAGTTGTTGCTGTGCTGATGAATATGCTGATGTTATGCTGATGCTTGATGTTATGCTGATGAATAGATGGAGCATTTGTAAATAAATCACAATACGTAGACGGATACTGATTCATATGAACTTTGTACATAGGCCTATGTTTTTTTATTTCAATGTTATGTATGTCTTTTAGTTTCAAGATGTTCATTTTGAAAAATAAAAAAATTAGTGTGAGCATAGTAATTTTGTTTCGTAATTATTCTTATAACCTTTTTTTGTAATTTTATTAATGGATCCAGTGCACTGTCACAGGCCTTTCCCCAACTTGAAATACAATATTGCAAATGACAGTAAATCAAAGCGTGATACACATCTTTTAAAGTGTCTGTGTTGACATAATTTCTGAGTTTAAACAACGCCCATGAACCTTTTGCTACTTTTCCACAAATTTTATCTATGTGATATTTCCATGTTAATTTGTTATCTATGTAAACGCCAAGGTATTTTATTTGGTCTTTTTGTTGAATGCTTGTGTTACCAATGTTAATGTTAAAATTTGTTATGTGTTTTTTATTTGTTATTAGCATGTATTCAGTTTTTGAGAAATTTAACGATAATCTATTAAGCTTTAACCAGTTGTAAACTTTTGCATTTCGGCATTCACATTGTTCTGCAAATTTATTTCACATTTGTCGCTCATGGTAAGATTGGTGTCGTCAGCAAATAGTTTAACATTCATGTTTGTTGAGTTTGGTAAGTCATTTATATAAAGTAAGAAAAGAAGGGGTCCCAATGTCGATCCTTGGGGCACACCGCAGGTAACCTGTCTTGAGTTTGAAAAGATTCCATTGACGACCGTGTGCTGTAGACGATTGCTGATATAGCTTTTTAACAATTGTAGTGGAAGGCCTCGAAAACTATATGTTTGCAGTTTCTGTATGAGAATGGTGTGATCAACTGTGTCAAAGGCTTTAGCTAAATCAAGAAACACAGAGCAAGTTGTATTTTTATTATCTAGGTTAGTTAAGATGTTATCACAAACGTTTGACACAGCTAACGAAGTGGAATATTGTGGTCTAAATGCATACTGATGTGGTGTGATCAGGTCTTTTTTTGTTAGATAATTGTACATTTGTTCATACAGGCATTTTTCGAATATTTTGGTGAAAGGGGACAATGGTGATATGGGCCTGTAGTTGGAACAATTTTTTCTGGAATCACTTTTGAAGATTGGGGTAACTTGAGCTACCTTTAGTACATCAGAATACTAGGGTGTACCATTTTTCAAAAAGTTTTTAGAAATTAGTGCGGCTATGTATCACGGGTTTCCACTTTTGTTAAAAAGTATTTTGGTGGAGTTTCAGAATTTTCCCGCCAAAACTGTGGTTCTGCCGCCATTTTGAAAAAATGGCGGCCGGATGAGATATCATGAAGATCTACAGCCTTAAACTGGCGCAATGTGATCATGTAATATGTCGATTACAGGGTTTTTGGGGTCACAGAACACGAATCTGAAGTCAAAAACGCTCTACGTCAACAATTTTGCAAAGTGAATTTTGACATATTGATGTGACCACACTGTTTTGGACTGCAGATTTACATGAAAAGAGCATCTTATTGTCATTTTAACCTTAACCAAAAGGTTCGAAAAACAGAAGTAAACTGTCCCAACTGGGTAAATGCCTTAATTCTACACGACGAAGATCTTCATTAGCTACAGTGACTCGAAGAGTAGCTAGTGATCCTACCCAAGTTACAAGATTCAGATCAGTTATGCCACTGAATGAGACGGCCGGTGAAGCATACCCGTCATTGGCACAAACACTAAAAAGAAAGTACTTCCTCATTGGGACCACTAGCACAGACTAGGTGTTTCTGAGCTTCCTAAAAGCTCTGACGTTCTAGCTAGGCTGTTGTTCCTCAGAGACGAAAGTCACAGAACGATCAACCAATCCATCGTGATAGCAAGGGAGGAAATTCGCCAGGTATGGAAACATCATTTTGGCGTGGGTTTGGTATTTAGTAAGAAGAACGAGAAACAATCTGGAACAGAGAAGGAATCGTGTAAGGTTATTGTTAAAATGCGGATATAGACCGGCATCTGAGGAGTTTGTATGAAACTTGTTATCAACTAGAACTTGATTCTAGGCGTGAGAGGAATAAAAGTGATTTATTTAAAAAACGTTACCGTGATATAGAAGAAAAGCTCAAGGATGCTCTGAATATATCTAAGACTACCTCGCAGTCAATTCTCATGCATTCTGGTATCATTGACTGGGAGACAGATCTGGAACATCTGAAAAATCAGCTCCAGCGAGATCAATTAGGTTGCGCATTGTGCACAGATGCTCTGCAGAAGAGATGGGACTTAGCTAGAGAAAAACTACACGTGCAGCTGGTGAAAGGAAATAGAAAGAGGATGTTTCTGACCTTAAAACAGTGAAGTTGGAGTAGGCTACAGATGAAGAAATATAAAGCGACAACTGGAAAACTCCTGAAAGGAAGAGAAAGAAAATGAATATTATGTTGCCTACAGCTTTAACATCTGATCGACTTGGATTGAGCTATCGGCAAAGAACAATGTTCGTGGCTGCTGTGGCTCGAGCGTCCGGCATACAAGTCTGATATTAATATCTCAGCCACAATAGCTCATACTGGCTAATAAGACTAGGTCCTCTCACTCCCAAAATATCAGAGATGAGTTCCAGGCCCCTGATTTGGAAATATTTCACTGAGACGGTAAGATTCTGAAAATGAGAGGATATGTTTCATCAGAACGTCAGAAACTAAACAAATTCACTTTGAACGTAAGGGTGGTCAACGATATTGCGGAACGCGGGATTAAGCTATTCACTGATTCTATTGACAGGTGTTCGGACGAGAGCCACCGGCAAGCACTCTTGCTTGTTGTGCAAAGGCACAGAGAACAGTTTTCAGATTACAAAATGCTACGTTAGCCAAACTCAATTGTCAAAGAAATTCGTCAAGAATTTAGTGAATTGGGTGTTTGCTTAACTCTGGTATTGTGTTGATGATAATAAAGGAATAGCATGCAGAAGAAACAGGGATGGATCATGTCTGAGAGTGATTAACTCAAATTGTTTGTAAATGAATCGTGTTGTCATTTCAAAAGTTTGACAATAGTTCAGGATTATTCATTCTGGCGTGAGGTATTCTTGATCAGGTTGTGTCCATGTCTGTAAAATTTCACCATTAATTTCAAGGGGTAAAACTTCACTTTGCAAAATTGTTCTCGTAGAGCGTTTTTGATTTCAGATTCGTGTTCTTTGACCCCAAAAACCCTGTAATCGACATATTACATGATCACATTGCGCCAGTTTAAGGCTGTAGATCTTCATGATATCTCATCCGGCCGCCATTTTTTCAAAATGGCGGCAGAACCACAGTTTTGGCGGGAAAATTCTGAAACTCCACCAAAATACTTTTTAACAAAAGTGGAAACCCGTGATACATAGCCGCACTAATTTCTAAAAACTTTTTGAAAAATGGTACACCCTAATATACACCTTTATCGATACACTCATTGAATAAGTTGGTGAGGAAAGGGGCGATTATTGGTGAGGATAGTTTGACAAATTTTATAGGTGTTCCATCGTGTCCTGTACTTTTAGAGACAGAAAGATTATTAAGATGTTTTAATACTTCTTCTTGAGTGACAGGTTTTAGGAAAAAGGAGAATGGAACACTTTGCAATTTCAGTAATGAGCCAGGAGACGGCAGAGGGATTTTAGATGCTATGGAAGGACCAATTTCTGTGAAATAATCATTAAAACAGTTACTTATTTGTGCAGGGTCAGATATTTTTTCATTGTCAGTGCTAATTATTTCTTCTGGTATGTGAGCTGTGTGCTTATGTTTGTACCTGATGATTTCATTTATGGTTTTCCATATTTTTCCAGTGTTGTGCTTGCTTTGCGTAATAAGAAAACTGTAATGCATTTTTTTGCTTGCTTTTTGGTATGAGTAAGTACATTTCTGTACTTTTTGTATGTTGCTTGTGCAGAAGTGTTTGTTGGGTCTTTTATTTTTAAGTGATATAGTCTGTTTTTAGTTCTGTTTTTAGTTGGTTCTGTTTTTAGTTCTGTTTTTAGTTCTGTTTTTAGTTCTGTTTTTAGATTTAAAACGTCTGTTCATTAAATAGCCTACAACACTCCCATTTCTTCCAGTGCTGCGGTGGAGAGACTTTTCTCTGTTGAGAAAGATGTACTTAAAGCCAAAGCGGGCAGGACTTAGTCACTCTCATTTTGAAATGCTCGTGTTTTTGAAAGATGCGTAACAAAAAATTTCCCCTAGAATGTGTTTTCTATAACGACGTTAAAATGACCGTATAAACGAATGATAACATTCGTTTTCAAGGTCATTTTTGCGTCACTAGGCAGTTGAAGAGTGTTTCCTAGTGTCATTTTAAACAAAAGTAGCGGAAGAAGTAGTGGTAGAGCGCGCTACTTTAGTCCGAGTAGCGGTAGCGGGTAGCACGCTACTTTTGCAAATTGGTAGCGGGTAGCAGTAGCGCGCGCTATTTTGGTCCAAGTAGCTGTAGCGGGTAGCGCGCTACTTTAAAAGTAGCGGGTGCCCACCTCTGGGCATTGGTTTGGTTTTAAATCTTTATCCTCGGAATGACAAAACCGTAAGTTATTCCTGGTAGTCTACTTGTAGGTCTGCTGTCCTGTCATGCACTTGAGAGGATTTTGACGAAAAGCGGTTACCGAGATTGGCAGATTGAAGTTTCCGATAATTGAGGTGTTGTTGCCGGGAAATTATTCCATTCATTAGATGCCGCTGAAGCAGTTCTTGAAAATGCATTGCTTAAGCGCACACCCCGAGAGTCAAACCAGCGCCGCTTGATCTTGAAGCTTCTTCGTTCACGAAGTCACGCGCTAACTAACTGAGCTTTCAGGGCACGACTTCGACGAATACCTTCAGTTTTTTTGGCTGGAATGTAGGCATCTGGCATAATGAGTGGGCGTGTCAATTAAGGAATCCAAATAACATGAAAAAACAAACGCAGAACAACGCTATTTAAATGTCAAAAATCCTACAGAAAGAAAAAAAGGTCAGCCAGGTAAAATAATTTGAGGTATTTAGAACCACTGGTCAAGAACGTTTGCATCCAATCTATTTTATTTAGAGGCGACCCGTCTGCTTTTTGAGGAAAATACATGGCTTAGGCCAGGGGTCACCAACCTTTTTTGCATGCGGGCCACTTTCGCACTAAGGAGAGGTGTGGTGTGGTGGGCCGCACTAATAAAATGTTAGGTAGGTTGACTCTTATACTAAAAAAGAACGCATTTTGTACCTAGTATCCAGCGTTACATGTTGTTCATATTTATGTTAGAATACCGCAGCAACAAAATTAATCGAATAACGCTACTGCCAGGCCAAGCTTCTTTTACAACACTTTTAGCTTTTTTTAACAATGCCTAATAAACGAGGCCACTGGTTTTGCGCACTTATAGCGAGGCGAGCGGTTTCATCAGAATATTCATCGCCAAGCAAGAGTGGTGTTGTCACTTTGCTTCACAAAAGATATCTTGCAATTAACAATTTTAGTAAACAAGGAAATGTTTGACACATCGCAATACAGGCAACAATAGTGACCTACAAACACATCAGCGAAAAATAGGCTCCAATAACAGGGAAAAAGAAACCAGGCACCATGAAACAAATGCTTGTAGAAATCACCCAAAAATCGTAATTCTATTGTCATTCATGAACAGTCTTCCCTTTAAAAAAGCAATGAGTTGGTTTTTCATCCTTTTTGTGAGAGTCTATAAAACCGTCTTTCTTTTGTTATAGACAACTGTCACTTGCGATGCTTATCAGCGTGGCAAGAATTTGTTGATTAATAACATTTTGCAGAACTTGCTTCGGCAGTAGATATACTAAATTTGGAACGATACAGAGAAGATTAGCATGGCCCCTGCGCAAGGATGACACTCAAAATCATGAAGCGTTCTATATTTCTTTAAAAAAGGAAAAAAAAAACATTTTGCAGTAGGCTACTAAGCTAAATATTTTCATAATAGGCTACAATCAGAAAAAGTCCTTAAATTTATATGTAATATTTTGCCAATTTATTATAAATTGAGTTGGCACACCGACCTATTTTGCCAACAAAAACTTGCATAAAGAGAACACTGATCGTGAAACACAATAACGGTGAAGCGCACACTAGTGTTCACATAACATTTGCAAACTTAAAATAATCAATCCTATGCTCGACATTTTCGAAATTCGAAAACAGACGTTTTAATCAATCACTGGGACAGTGTGGCTGGACATCGCATTGGAATAGCTTTAAGCAACCCCCACCTAGAACTATAATCTGCTTGGTCGGTCGGTGGAATCGTATGCAAAGCGAAAATATGCTTCCCGGAAAGTATTTTTTGCCTTCGTGCTCTTTAACTCTTCAAAAAAAGTATTTTTGGTTATACTTGTATGCTGATACCTTCCGCGGGCCGCCATTTGGGGGCCCCTGGCTTAGGCTAGCCTATAGCCTATAGGCTACTGGTAACTTTTTCGATGATTTTGCAGGCACAGTACGTATTGTCATGTTCTTTCTTTAATGATTTGTCTAGTTTTTTTGCTTTTGAAGAGATGGCTTGTTTTTTTAGCTGTAGTCTAACTTGTTTAGGTGACTTGAAAATTTTATTGGCACCTAGCCCATACTAACCTTTCAATGGCCCGGCTGCCATTATCGTCATGTTGGGCAATAAATCCGTTCTGTTCATTTTTGGAAGATGAAAATGCAACTAATTAGATGGTTAACATTCTTAAGTGTGTTCAAAGTCTAATATAGTGTGTTCAGACGAAAATATCGTATTGCCGGAGGCGGTTAGAAGACGTTGGTTTGAAAATGTATGTTTTAGTTGCGGTACAGTTTGATTTTAACAGAAAACACGACTGTATTGTAATATTGGTGTTTAATTGGTGTTTAGTCTGGTTTTGTCTGTAAGAAATTTCTAAGAAGTTATCTTATACGAAAGCAATAATTTCTACAAAGGTGCGGCCTAACATGTTTAGTCAAGTAGCCTATTCAACTGTAAGCCAAAGAACTAAGTTTATATCATTAAACACGACTAAACTGCCGCGTAGGCAGTAAGCTATCTTTTTATGAAACAAGTTTAAAAAATGAAATGGCGAAACAGGCGTAGGCTATTAACTAATGTAAATTTTAAGAAGTCCTACGCCTGCCAAGAAAAAGCAGCTCGATTTACAATCAAAGCCCAGCTTGCTTGAAAAAAATGATTGGTTCAATGGTCATTATTGTTATGAGTTTCAATAGCCCATAAACTTCACTTAAGTGACAATCTCTTGCAAAGTTTGACCGGCAGGCCTAACCTTTGCAATGGAAAGTAGAAACGATGTTTCATGAACTCATGAATCATCAAGCAAGCAGAGTTGATGAGCTGCTTGAGCTCACAGTTGCAAACACCAGTTACGTTGCAATATGGGGTCCATTAAACCGAGTCAAACAAGCGGGATTGAAAAGTAGCCCATTGTATTTATTTGTGTTTTTTTAATCACTGAAATCCATTTCAGATTCTTAGTTTTTTTTTTAGGTTGAATCAATGCTTTCTATAACAGTTCCATGAATGAAGTTCCTAGCAGAAAATTTGTGCTGATGTGTTTGCTTTTAAACCAGCTTATAATTCAATGATACGAAGACGGCGCAAAAGCATAGCTGCATTCATCACATTTTTTATAATATTTTATTTATCTTTTGACTATTTGACTTCAACTGCTTTGAAAAAATTTAATGAGGTGAGAAGGTACAATGCCAAGTTCAATAATAAGCAAAGAAGACATGGTTATTTTAAACGAACTAACATACTGTCGCTTAACGCCAAGAATTTTCAAAAAGTAGAATCAACAGACATAAAGCATGAACCCACGTTTAGCTCTTGCACTCGAGAAAACTCTTCACCAAAAATAAGACCATTTTACAAAACTGATCCAAAGAAACTTCTTATCCCGTCTCTTTCTAACGGACCCAGTAACCAGTTGATTGGATTTCATCAAAGCATTCTCTTGGCTATAATGTTGAACAGGTGAGTCTGCCGATAGAAAAACACACAGCCGAAGAGTTGAATCATTATATAACTTGATCTTTGGCGTTTCTTCCTCAACAGAGCTGAGTAGTTAGGCTGATCACTGAAGTTTCCTTCCCAATTTTCTGGGTGCTAAGCACTTGAGCAGTAGCGTTGATAGAAGGGGTTCATAGGGTAATATTGGACCCTGGTTTGAAGTGGTTTAAGGGGTCTGGAAACTTGAAAAAAACATCTCGTATTTTTTGGATATGGCGTGATTTTTCTTAGAAATGCCTTAATTTAAGGCCTACGGGTCTAACGAGCCCAAATTCGTACCTGATCCAAATTATCCTCTTCATGGCCGTGATGCTGAATGGCTATACGTAGCTTACTCATAGAAAATTACTTTTATAACCTATGATAATATTTTAATGACCATTTTGTTTTTTCTATATTCCAGAACGATTGTTATTCCTTTGTTTTATCAACATGAATTGACCGGAGGAAAACGAATCAAAACAAACGCTGAAGATAGATTTGACGTAAAAGCTTTAAAAAAATTGGTTTCAACTATTTCCATGTCAGAAGCAAAACAAATTTGTCATGATACATTTGATACATTCTTCCAAGCCGCAGATCTCGGTGAGGTATGCATTTCAGTAAGGTAAAGGTCTCGTACTCAGTTACTGAGCAATGGGGAACGAGAAGATAAGGTTCTCATCACACTAAGCCTTGGCACTAATGAAAGTAGGGTGGCCAGTTCCTTTCTCTCGGCCGCCTTTCCTTCAGCAACTATGCCCACCCAATTCATTACACCCTGGGTAAAGGTGAGCAGTGTTTATCGACAACCAGCATAAGCTGGGTGTCGAACCAGGTTTGCATTACTGGAAAGCCAACGCCTTATCCGCTGCACCAACCCAACCGCTGTTTCAGTAGCTAACATAAATTAACCCGTAAGTCGAAAACTGGTCTCATGTCACATGTTTTTACCGAAATGCTTTGTTGATAAGCTACATTTATTTTTTATCTAACAAACTGTAAGACGAGATTCACACCGAACATGCACAACTGTCTTTAGTAGGCCATACAAAAACGTCGTACCAAAAATGGCGCATGTTTGTTTCGTTTTACCATTCACACCAGAAATAGTATTGCTAGTGTGAATGGTAAAATTTCACACCAGGAATACAACTCACACCATTTACACCAGGAATGCAATTTTTGGTGCAAATGGTATGAGGAAGCACACATGCCCCAATTTTGCGCCATTTTTCGTGCGATGTTTTTGTATGCTGAAAACAGTTTTGTATGTTCGGTTCGGTGTGAATCTCGCCTTAACAGAACTTTGTTATTTAACCAAAGCTCCTTGAGCAGATGCGAGGTATTTTTTAATAATAAATTTTGTGCTATATATAAATTACGTAGTCTAGCTTATGCCTGATTTTGTCTCTTTTGCTGACAGTCAGATAAGCTCAAAATGAGGCTGCCCTTTCACTGGGCAGGAGCAGTAAGGTTTGCGGAGGCATTCTTCTCATTTGTCTGAAGCATTTGCATAAAAAAAGCTGCAATTGCATGAAAACATGAGGCCGGTAGAACACTTTCTGCTGCATTACTTTTTTTCTCTTGCTCCAAACCTTTGGTGAGGTAATCGATGGCCTAAAACTCCGGGACTTGCCAAACCTATTTTGATTTCTGGCTGATATTTCAAAAGTCATTGTATTTTATATATTTCACACCAGGTTTCTTTGCTGAGACCACTTATCAAGACTGAATTGGAAACAGGAATAAAAGGACTCAATTACACAAAAGGCGTCACCATTGCAATGCTTAAAGGTAAAAATTTGTAAACTTTTTTTTCATGAATTTTTAGTTGTAAAGGTATTTTTATGCAAAAAGTTGTACTTTATATATTTTGAAAACGTAAAGTGTGTGTTACGATATAAACTTTGCTCTCAACAACTTCAAAACAAAGTCAATACTTTTTTGTGTTGCTTACTATTGAAATTGAAAGCCTGAGTTCAAAAATTAGATAAGTCAATATTTTAAGTTTAGCTAAAATTGTTTATATTTTAGTAGTGAACGCATCTTCCCGTGTTAAAGCATATTTGGTAAACACGTTGAATACGTCACACCATGGGTCACACTAACCCACACAATATCGTTCAATGCCTAGTTTGACAAATTTTGTTTGTCTTTTCTCACAGTTCTCTTTTGCTACCTTAAAGATGGAAGTAAAATTACAAAAGCCAATTTTTTTCATGTTGATACAGCCTTCATTGTGAAACAATAGTGGTCAGATGTCAGCCAACGTGTAGGCTTGATCAACACAAATCATCTATATTTCAGAATACATTGCTGTCGAAGGAAAAGATGTTGGGCCACTCGTTGTTCGAAGCGCTTACTCAGGTTTGATTGCATCGAACGTTGTTTCACCAAATGTATCAATAAAGTATATTTGAAGTTATTAACTTCTTCTTTGTGTACCATGTCTGTTCCAGGCTTAGGCGTTCACGCATGGTTCTTTCCAGTTATCCCACTATTTAACTGTATAAAAATTGTTGCGGTTGGAACGTGAAGATGACCCTTGAGGTTACTGAGAAAAGTGAGAAGCTGTTTTCCACGAGCTCGTTTTCCTTTGATCTTTCCACAAAAAGCAGTTTGTTCTAATTGTTCCATTCCTCATGACATGGCCATTAACAGTTAGCCTATATTGATGCTGCTTCTAAAAATATTGCTCAAAATTTAAACCACCTATACTAGCTATCAAAGATTAGGATATTATAGTCAAAAGTGTAGGCTATTAACCTGGCACATTGACTTTTTAAACATTTAAATACAGTATAAATTAACTTAATCCATTTTCTGGGATGTTTTATAAGCTACAGAGCCTGCATGTTCGACTCCAGCCACCCACACTTGCTGTTGTTTCTCTGGGCAAGAAACTTTACGATAATTGCCTCTACCCAGTGATCGATTTAATGGGTAGCACCAAATTTAAGTCATAAGTAGAGTAGACAACCGGAAACAGACATTGCCGTCGGCTGCAGCGTGGGTCAGGTGTACGTCGGAAGGCGTACACCGATGCATAGCGCTCAAGTCCGCTTTCCCGCAATGCAGGATAAAGATATGAAAAACAAAGAAACAAACATAGGCTATAGTTGGTTCAAATTCAAATTAATATTAAATTAATAATAAAACTGTAACAGCCTGCAGGACACCACCAATTAAATTTAATATTTTTCAACTAGATTTTAGATTAAATGGGCCTTTTCACAGAGGAGCTCGTTGGAAAGGAAAGAAAACACTTCGAGAGATATTAGCATCTTACGAATCGAGTGCCCCTTGTGCTTTCTACTGCTGTCCTTTTCGACAGTTGAAAGCGGACCCAAGAAAAAAACGTAAATATTTTGAATAGAAAGGTATACTTAGCTACAATGTATTTAAGCCGTCTAGAGTGTAATAAAAGTAGGAATCAATTTTTTAAATTTTTAATTTGATAAAACCTAGGCTATTTGTTGTTCGCGTTTTGATTTTATTGTCAAAACGAATATGAATCTAACAGTTTTTATTCTTCATACCAACTATTAAAATTTCTTTTAACAATATTTTCGAATTGTGCCATTGCAATAGTTTAACGCCATTTTAATTTGGTGAGCCAGTCCTCAATTTTTAACACTTCCTTGCATTGTGTAACCTAACTAACGTAATTCATAATCTATGGTTTCACAAGTTCCGGTACCTTGGCCACGAAGTGAAAAAGAAATATTAAATAATCCATGGAAGAACATAAGAACAAAGGAAGATGCAGGAATTATGCTGAAAGAAATCATTCTCCATACACCTCCAATTCATTTAGTCCGTCGTATACAAAAGGATTTCATTGAGGAAATTTTGAATAAAAACACTCAGTCGAGCTACCTGGCCATTCATTGGCGTTATGACGAGGAGGTACGCTGTTTTACGTTTAGTATAAACTAAACTTTTGTGCAGTTTTGTGTCGATACTTAACGTTATTGAAGAATATTCTTTGCTGAAGAGTTACAAATTGTATGAGTTAGGCTATGCGGCATGGACTTGTTGTAATCAGGCATTAGTATGTATTTGAAACTTATATAATTCCTTTCCCATTTTCGAAGCGGCATGTGATCAAGTGCCCATCACTCTTGGATCCCCGCTGCATATATCGTGTTTATCTAAGAGAATGTAGTTTGTATTTACTGTAAATGATTTTAAAGAAACTAAATTGACTTTAAATTACTCTAGCGTTGTTTGTCTAATATTGAAATAGATTTAATGAAAAGGCATTATAGGCCAATTACGACTTTATTGAGAATAGTGGGCTATATAGGCAAAGACTCTATTTGGAGTAAGTAGCTTCACATCCTGTGCTTCTGAAAGTTCATACTCTTACTGAATTAGCCTATTTGGTTGTGGACACAAAGTATCGAGTCGTAGGCTTTATGTCTGTTCCAATATTGGCTAACGCGTGATATATTCTCCTATAAACTACAAAGGCTTTTTTACTCAGGATTTTCTCAAATACCTTTGCGGAAATCATTTCCACAAAAAGCGTAAAGATTCGTGTGATAATGTGAAGAAGGCACTGAACTCCAGTGCATTTGCTCAAGCCATCGCAGGCAAGGTGTTATCCCTTCAAAAAAGAGAAATTCCAGTTACATCAGTTTATGTCGCAGCTCCCGGAACATTGAAGAAATTCATGGATGAAACTAAGAAACAATTTGAGTCCTTATTTCTTACTACCGTTGCAAAATTCTTCAGCGTTAAAGATCTGGAACAATACATAGCTAGCAAAGCAAAGTGAGATTTTGCCGTTACTCTTACTTATTTATTTTTAGTCATATTTAAATCTTGTTATCACCACATCTGCGTGGAAGATTTCTGAGAATGAACTCAGGCTACAGCATATTTTTGACATATAACTGACTTTAGTTAAATTAAAATATCTTCACCGCAACGCCAGAGCATAAAAGTCACTACTGTTAATGCAACTAGGCTTCGGGGTAATGCAGAATACGTTGCAACTAAAACTAAAATAAGCACAGCCCATCCTGTTTCTAGAAAAATATCAGGTGATGTGTATTGTGTAGCCCCCACGTGGTGGAGAATGGGCTCACAATTTTTTTGTTGGCAGCCATAATTCTGGAGTTTTTAACTAAATAGATTAAGAGACTAATGCACAGACCAATTCCCATTAAAAACAAAAAGTCGTGATAAAAAGTTATTCAACTTTGTTTTTTCGAAACAGAGGAAGCCTATAATCTATTGATTACGTAGACAAATTTTGGGTTTCAGATATGGAGTACGAGTACGGAAAGATCGCGAGTTTTTAGAAAATGTAATCTCCGAAGTGGAAATGGAAATTTGTGGGAAAAGTGACGTGTTTATTTGGTCCAAACAAAGCACGTGGTCGCAGAGAGCTTTAGCGAAAAAGGAAATTGTTTTTTCAAAGGACAATCCTGAAGGTGAACCCGTGGTAAAGATGGTTTTGAATTCAATGAGCCTGATGAAGCACGATTGAAATATGTTACTTGGTCTTGCTTATAAACAGGCCCATCGAGTATCGGACTATCATCATAGAAAGGACATTTTAGCAAGAAATGGAAATTTTAAAAACTATTTTTTTTTAATTAGGACCATAGCCTACTACTTAGATTTAGAATAAAATTTCCAAGCGGTCACAGGTAGTTTTTTTATTTATTTAATATTAAAGTGATGGGTTTGCTATTTATTTGACTATTGCCTTTCACATGTTTCGGTAGCATCCAATTGTTCTAACAAGCTGTCTCAAATGAAATCGCCGTCTCTGAAATCGCGATATGTATAACGATAACTTGCTACTTGGAGTTTGTCATGGCCTACATTTATTTTGATTATTGAATTTCCAGGCAAGGTATCCTTTGTATCCATAATTGGGCTTCTCTCTTGCTCTGCTTTCACCAGGCGTACTGTTGTTCTTTAATATGTTAAATTTCTTGGGCTTACCTCATTTTTTTGCATCCTAAAACAAACTCTCAAATCTAAATCTCATGTTTCTAAATACATCATAGATGTGAAAAGAGAAAACAATTTTACCTTATACTGTAATTAACATAAAATTTGTTTAGATTTTCATCAAAATTCGAATTATTATTGCTATACTGTAATGAACCTTTGTTGTCACAAAAATGTATTTGGCTTCAATATCAATATTGCATATTTTCAATATGCCTCAACTTAATAACCTCTAAACCCTTAATAAACATTATGTCTTTACTTTGTCCTTTTACTTATATCATTGAAATGGGACTGTCCAAGTATAGCCTACTTTAGATTTAAAAGGCAATAGAGCTGTAAATTAGTTATGTAATTAACTAATTATTATTCCTTATTTGAATATAGCCTAGTCCTGAAAGAAACTGTGAAAACTATGTAGGCCTATACTATGATAAATGATACTTCACATAGATAATTTTTTTACATAGTTACAAAACTTCTTTCGTTTTTGTTGTAACCTAAACGAATAAATGTCCTGTTGCTTTTCTGTTTTGCGTTTTCATAGGTAGCCTACCAATTACAGCGGTGTTTTGAATTGCATATTTTTATTTCGCATTTTTTCGCTTTACTATGTTCGACTATTGTACTGCTGACCACAGACTACGTTTTTCAGTTCACTGATTAATCAGCACAGTGGTAAAGTGATAAGCTTTCGATTTCAGCCCGCCTTACTTTAATTCAAAGTTGGTTCTACCACGGTGCTGGTTTCCAACCTTTTTTTAGTCACGAATCTTAGTTACTAACTTAAATTTTCAAGCCTGCGGATTTTTATCTAAAAATTTCCAAGAATTCGATCAGAAAATGTCTTATGCATATACTACTGCTAAATTATGCTACTGCTAGCGATTCCTATGCTGCAGGAGGCATGTAATCAAGCAAAAGTGTTTTGCAAAGAATCGGGATAAAGTTAAGTTTTTTCTCCGTTTTGAGGGGAAGCACTTGACCAAGTGTCCTTCTGGATTCGTTACTGGATATACATGGTAAGTGCTGGACATTTTAATAAAATATTGTAAAGTGCCTTAAACGAAACCTGCGAGACTTGAACGTTCAAGAAAAAGATCTACAGCGTATGAAAACAAACAAAACACAAAAAAACAAGACACAACAAAAACGATGATGATAGCTTGTTGTGAATTACTTTTTTTATTTTATTTTTTTACTATTTTCTTCCTTTGTTTCGCAAACAATCGAGATTTAAAATAGCGTACATGCAGCCAAATACCAAGAAACTCACGGATTTTTTCCTCTATCTCAAAGACTCCCAAAGGGTCCGCGAATGCCAAGTTGGGAACCTGTGCTCTACAACAAACAGAACGGTTGAGAAAATACTTTGGGCCCGGTACCAATGAGATCTTCAGATCAAAATGAAAACACTTCTTAGAAACACTCACTATGTTCAAAGAATAGGCTGCTGTGGTCTTTGCAAGTTCCTGGGCCCTTTGGAAAGGTTACGGGCCCCTAAAATTATTCCGAACCCGAGTTCAAAAGTACCTTCTGGACGCCCCTGCCAATGCTACTGATTACAAACCTTTTGTTATATAAAGTCAAGATAAGGCCGAGTAATACTGAGATGGCGTTGTTAAGCTGTGATACAATTTTGATAAAAAGACTATACTTTGTAGACAAAGAGCAAACAAAATCAACCGACACTACCGGAGCTTTTGAGAAGATAATTTGGGCCCCGTAAACTATCGATGAGATCATCGGGCCACAAATCATAACATTTCTAAAACAGCGCACTGTACCCTAAGAATACGTGGTTGCAAGATTTTTGTTTTCCAGGTCAAAGTCGTTCCGTTTGCATTTTTTTGTTTTTTTGCAGCCTATTTACAGTGTTTTTTATTGCACGTTATTTAACCGTTAAAATTGGCACAGTCGCAACCCTTCAGAAAAATTTATCATAAAAACAAAAACAATTACAAAAAAATAAAAACAACAACATATATCCAGGCTATAGCTTTATCAGCTCATATGGCTTTTAGCTGATTATATGTTTAAGACTTTTATAAATATACACTTCTCAGACAGCCACTTGATCTTGTTCTGATCTTCACCAGGTCGTGTACGCATCTGACCAGATCTGGACCAGATAAAGTGGCTGTCTGGGTTGCTATGAAAATCGGCCATGGTGTGTTATCAAGAGTGCTGATGGTCATGAGGGAAACACTAGGGCCTACACCAGTGGTGGCGTTAAGGTTTTGTGGGCCCTGGGCCAGTGCCGGTCTTAGGGTATTTCGGGCCCTGTGCGGAATATGCTTTGCGGGCCCCAATGACAATGATCCAATTCAGTAGCATAGCTAGGTATTTTGAAAGGAGAGGGGGTGGTTTGACAGTCGGCGGGCGAAGCTTGACAGCATGATCGCCGATGGCGATACCCAGTGGCGGGGGGTCTGAGGGGCCTCTCCTTAAATTTTTAAAAAAATTACTTTAAGATTGGGGCATTCTGAGAGCATTTTCAACAAAAATTTGGGTATGAATATTACTGTAAAATGATGCTGTCCGGAGGCATAGCAAAAGGATAAGATCATGCTTTCTTTGGCATTTTTTGGAAATAAAGCTATGTCTCTATGTTGAGTCTGGATGCAACCTATTTCGTCCCCTGAAAAATTCGTACCCCGATTTCGTACCCTGAAATCGGATTAACAAAATCAAAATTCTACCTATTTCGTTCCCTGAAAAGATCAGGAGAAATTTTGAAATGTTTGCGGCAACTCCGATCAGCGACTTTGGCTATGTTTTTTTTTTCTCGATCTTTTTAGGGTACGAAATGTTCAGGGGACGAAATAGGTTGCACCCGTTCAGTCTCCATGTTTTCTTGTTGCTAATACCTTTGTTGAATTCACTTTTTGAATTTTCCCATTGGAAATGACAAAATTACTGCATTTTTTGAGTAAATTTCGGGCCCCCTAATTTGCGGGCCCTGTGCAATCGCACGGTTTGCACACCCCAAAGACCGGCACTGCCTGGGCAAGAAGTAATATGAGAGCAACTACAGCCCGGTATCGACAAATTAAGGTACGCAAACTCAAATAACCATAAATCACAATAACAGAAAAAAGGAATTAACATGATACAACAACAAACAGCGATGGTAAGTTAGAAAGGTGCATGCCATGACATCTTCAAAGAATACCATCCATTCACACTTAAAAGAATGTCTAGTTTCCACCATAAATTCAATCACAAAACAGTAGTAGGCCTAGTTACGTGCAAGCAACGGAGTGTCTGCAACTGAAATTTACAAATTTCCAAATCAACAATCAAAACACTACAGTTCAGGAACTGACTGGGCCGCCCTAATGACCGACAAATAGGATTAAATTTAAAAAAAATTTTTAATGTTTGTAATGTGTTCTAGATGTAGTTTACTACTAAACATTTAAATGTTTAAGTTAGTAGTAAATACATTACAAACATTAAACGTGATTTTCATCTTAGGCTACTTGTCAGTAATTTTTAGTAGTTTAATAATTAATTAATTGTTGTAGTTTAATTACAGTCTCTAGACTGTGGTTTATAGTCCTTGACTTTCCTTGTCGATCATTAGGATCACCGAACTGACTATCAGACTTGGACAACTAGAATTTTTGTAGTCTTTCGAAATTAGATTAGAATTATAATTAGAGTAATTTAAGCTTTTACAAATTATACCAGGATTAGAATTAGAGCTATCCAAGTTTTCACAAATTAGAGTAGAATTTAAACTAGATTAGAATTAGTTGGACGCAGTTGTCACATATCATTTTTTGGTTGGATAAAAACGCCAGTGTGGCAACTCGAGATCAAAGTGTCATTCCACCATCACAGCAGAGCCACTATATACATGTATATAGTGGCTCTGATTACAGCGCCAAAACCACTTACGTCATAATATACATTGTAACCGCCAGTGAATTGATGAATTAATCGAATTTTTCATGACTTTGCTGCTCAAGGGATTGAATGACACTTTGATTTTGATGGTTTTATTGCATTTTTTGTATAACGTTGATAAGAGCGCAGTATCCTTCCATTTGCCAAAAAATACTGTTGGACAAACTAAAATTTTTAGCAAAAGTCGAGATTAGATAAGATTAAGAACTACAATTATAGCAAACAAATTTTTACCGAATTAGATTACAATTAGAATTATCGACATTTCGCTCTAATTTATTGAATTAGACAACTAGAATTGTATAGTTGCCCAAGTCTGCTGACTATCATGAAGAAAAAAACACCTATAAAAGTAAAAAAACGAAACACCTTCAAACAGGGTTGCCAGGTGCTAGTTGAAAAAATATGCAAAACCAACTCTAAAAAAATAGGGAAGCAAACTATAAACTAGGATGGAAAAGTTTAAGTTAGCCTACTGCTTTCTGCTAGTGCTTAATGTAAATTTTATTTGCGCATATTTTGGATAAGCAAGGGTCCCATAAATTTGCATCCCTGAGCGGTCGCCCAGTTTTCCCACCCCAAAGCCCACCACTGGCCTACACATCTTGATGCGTTTTGCTCATAGCAAAGAAGAGCAAGATGCATAAAATTCTTGTATTTCTCAGCTGCATAACAAACAGAAAAAAAAATTGTAAGAAATTCTGTTGTTTCCTCTTTTACCGATTTTGAAGTGAGATTTCTTTAAATTAGAAAAAAAGTGTAACCTCTGCGTCTGCCTGAGTTTGGAGGTAAACCATTACACATGTCCATAAAATTGACAAGAAAGAAATTTTAAGTCGTCGTTTTCGAAACCCACGCTTTACTTTCCTTACAGTGCATGCTTCTCTTTGGCCCTTGTTAATTCTACGATCATGTGTAACGGTTTACCGAGTTTGATAGGTTCTAGTAAAATCTGTAAATAGTCCTTGTTTTGATAGTCCGTTATGTAATTTCAATATGTGTGTGTAACTGTGTATATTAGTTTGTTTTTGTGATGTTGGGTTCAGTCGTGTTCTCATTGCTTTAAGAATTGGCGCTCCAGTTGTTCCAGGAACGAGGAGGCGACTGATTCTTAACTAATTCATCAACTTATTTTAAAGTATCAGGTTTGGTGGCCGTGCTTGACTATATTTATTGATGCATATACCGCAATATTAGATCCTTTCACGCACGTCTTAAACCATTAAGGTTTTGCCACCTTTTCCTTTTGTTAGTTTTGTTACTGTATTTCTTTTTCTCAATATCATTTCTTTTGCATTCTGACAAAGAAAAATAAATTGAATTGAATTGAATTGAACTAGTTTGGAAAAGTAGCAAACAGCTTTGTAACTTTTTATGGGCTGTAACAGTAATCATAAAGAATAATTGTTGCCTAACAATGGAACAATGTCGATTTCTATCATAGGAAGGTGAAAAATTGTCAAACAAGTTGTAGGCTACTATGAGGATAAGGCATTTGTTCAATATGAAAAGCAAAAAATCCTTGAATCAAAGAAAATGTAAAAACAAAGACAAAACACAAAAAAGAAAGGATGACAAGATTTGTGTCAGTAAGTTTGTAAAGAAACCAGCTAAAACTAGATCAGGTTTAAACTATTTGGTAAAATTTAATGCTAAACCTTTTTCAGAATGCGTATTTGGCTCACATCAACATAATAAGAATATCAAGACCAAGAGGTTTTTCAGAAGTTCTAACGCTCTGCTTTCTTTGAAATCTGTTTGTGATCCGTGCCGTTGCAAATCCTCAAAAGAAAGGCATGAGAAGGAAGAAATTAATACTTTGGTTTGCAATAGCAACAGAGCCAATGCCAATTTGAACAAAATTCATACACACAAAGATGTTGCATCTGCATTTGGTCCAAAAGTAAGCAGCGCTTCACAAAATGACTGGATTAAAAGTAACGAAAATTTGGAAAATGAGTCATGGTCAAGAAATGAGACAGAAAAGCAAAGCAAATTGCTTTTGAATTACGTGTTAAAGAAAAAACGAAAAGAAATCAACAGCTCTTCGACTTCTGACAACTGCATATGCTGTTCTAATTGTATGAACAAATTGTTGGCGTACATCACAGAGGAGATTTCGAAGCAGCAAACGAAAAAAGCAATAAAGCAAAGATGGGTTGATTCTGAATTTTCTCTTAATCGACATCAATGTCACAGCAAAAGTAAAAATAGATTAGTTCCGATAAGAAAGCATAAATCTGATACTTCTGTGCCACAAGCAAGTGCAGGAATAGTTGGTTCACAAAATTTTAAAATTATTCATTTAAGTGACCAAAACAATATTGTTTGTCTCAGTGCGAAACCTCGAAAACGTAAGTGTAGGTTTGTTGTAGCATTTGTGCTGGTAGATAAAATTGCCAGCAAGAAAAAGCCTCAGAGTAAAGCTAAAAGCAGAAAAATAACAAAACCAAAAAAGAAAAATACGGTCAGTCCTTCAACCAGATGTGTAAAAGTTCAACAGAAAAAACAAGCCCATATAAAGAAGCGACTACGAAACCATAAAAGAATGGGCCACGGAAAGATTCGTGGTAGAAAGAAGCTGACGCGATCTAAATGGAAATTGCTTTCCGTAGCGGCTATAAGGAAGTTAAAAAAGCAGTTACAGGAACGCCTCGTGACTAACGATGTAAAAGGAAACGAAGTATCCAAAGACAGACTGCAAGTTCCTATGCCAAGAGCTGGCAGACGAGGTCCTGCGAAAAAGACCTGTTTGCAAAGCGTCAATTCCTTGAAGAAAAATCCCTCATCTTCAAATGAGCGTAATTGGCCATCCGCTATCAACAAACATACATTAAACAAACAATATCAAAACATTGCGAGTAGATTTTTTCCTGCAGCTCCTGCTCCGAATGGTCGTGTCCCCACATACATTGCAATGGTGAAGACAGCTATTCGAGATCTCAAGCAATTTGCTTTGACGGGAAAAGATGCCATTTCTAAGTGAGCTTTTTACATTTTATTAGAGATGTTAGAAATGAGAACAACCTTTTGCAAATTTTGTTTCGACATAAAACTTCTTTGTTTCGAATTTCTTTTAAATTTAGTTTTTCTTAACTGTGAAAGCGAATTTCTTTGGAACTACCTTTCAAAGAGTGATCCTTAATAATTGTTTTGTTATTCCCAAACATTGTTTTATTTGTTATTCTTAGTTGTTTGTTTTCGTTCGCTTATATTTCAAATAACATACCACTGGCAATTTGTTTTCTCCTGAGTGCGTGTCGATCAACGGTTTTGTTATAGACATGTAAAATGTAGATCATACGATCCGATTATGTGACAAACGATGATAAATTCGTTTTTTTGCAGATACATACATATTCGATATAACTTGCAAAACGACCATCTTTTAACATATGTTCTCAAATGGATGTGCGATATGGGAGTTCTGCGTTGCAAAGAAGGGCAATACAGCTATAGTGGCAAAAAGTAAGTTATTATTGCATGAAATTAAATCAACCCTGATTTGGAACTGAAGTCAACAACTGCGTTCTTTCAACGTTGTTTAATCGTTTATTTCTAAGCAAACACCACGGTGTGTCATAGCGAAATTAAGCCGTTTATTTTTCAAACCATATTGAGCACGGGGACAGGCATTGACCAATTGACCATTACACAACATATTTTTGGTGATAACTCAATTTTCACAAAATTCTTAACCACAACTTCGGTCTTCAAGTTGTAATCAAGGCCTATTTTATTGAATCTGACAATGTAATAAGTACTTTCGTACAAACAAATAATTTATTTAATATCAAATTCGGTTACTACTCACCAAAGCTCTTCTTCGCTTTTTTGCTTGGCATTGAGCACTTTTGTAGTATCAATAATATTTATTGTATAATTTATTTAAAACTCCACTATGCAACAGCCAGAGATGTACGTATACGCCGCAAATTCTACGTCGTAGACTTTCGTCGTAGACTTTTTTACGGCCACATTTTTTGGATAGTTGCCGCTTGAGGCTACGCCGTAAAGTTTTCGCGTTTTTTTAGCGTATAGCGTCAATGTATACTTCTGTCTTAGCTGTTGTTTGCATTTTTTTTGTTATCAAACTGCGAAATTTTTTTTCGCTACAATACGCCTATAGGCCTACCTTCCAGCGCTGCGGTTGAAAGAATGTTTTCAATGGGCAAAGACATATTGAAACCAAAACGCAGCAAAATGTCAGATGAACACTTTCAGATGCTTGTGTTTCTTCGTGGAAATTCAAAATAAAACTTGTTTGTTTCAAGTGGTTTATACCGTGTGAATGTTTAGCACCTAGTCAGGGATATCTAAAGAAGGGGTTACGAAGGCTTTTATTACGTGTGACAATAGAAGGACTATTGTTCATCGCAAATAATCTCTGTTTATCGTAAAATGACAATTGGCACCGATAGTAGTTTAATAAATCTTGTTATGATAACCTGCATTGCGCTGTTAGCATCAGGCCTGGATACTCACTGCATGCTTATGGTTACTTGTTAATTCAACTACCCGTATACTTGCTTTACATTTAGCCTACCGCAAAGGCTTTGTTAGAAAAAACAGCATTTTGGTAACTTTTCAACTGTCTTTCCAAACAAGTATTCTTTAAATATGTTCTATGTAACATTTACTAATTGTCTTCTGTAGCTGACTGTACCAGTTGCACTACAAAACTTTCTGCAATTTTGAAAAGAACCGCATGTTTCACGCGCTGCAAACTACCGCCCTGGTAGTGTCATCAGAATAAGGCAATCGCTGTGAGCCTTCATATCCCCTTCTCTAGATATCCCTGCACCTAGTAAACAAAATGAGAGTTTACGCTAGTGTATGCGCTGACGCCGCCAACTTTTTTTACAAGTTATGTTGACGCATATGGCGCATGGTTTTTCGAACGTTTGCGTTTACGCTGACGGCGTCAATATTTTTTGTATACGCGTACATCACTGGCAACAGCTTTTGATATTTATAATCAAATCATTATTTTTATTCTACTTTCAATTCGTTTTTTTTTTGCATTTTTTTTAAGAATGAAAATCTAACTTTTCATTTCCTGGTTCTCATCAAACTAAATGGGTTCAGCAAATGATTTGATATATTTTATTTTGCTGGACAAGATCTTTCAATTAATTCGATGTTGTAGTATTTTATTTAGATTAATCAAAAAGGACACAGCTACGGTGTTAAGAAAATGCAAAAGAAATGAAATAAAATCTCTTCTTTACCGAGACACAAAGTGAGATGTTGGTTTCTTTTAATTGCTTCAAATTGCGAATTGTCTGTGTGGTTTATTATGTCTTATTTTACTGTGATATGACATAAGCTAACGAGTCTTCATCCTGCGTGGCTTGTCACTAAGTTTTCACTAGTTTTTGGTTCCTTGGTTGTTGTTACAGTTTCCCATTGGGCAAGACATATGTAGGCTAATCGTTTTTTGTTTTTTTGTCAACGAATACCTTTCAGAGTTGGGACGAATTGGTGTCTTGTTTTATCAGCCGGCGGAAATACCCATAAAGCAGTGACGATCGGTGAGGGAAAGCAAGGAAAGCAGTGCTTACCTGAGCGAAAACTATGCAAAATATAATGACTGAATTCTAGGTTTAACTTTTCATTATTTTTATCACGTCTATTTTAACTTGAAAATTACTGTGTTCGTGACTAGAATTACTCGTAACGGTTGTGAGTAGTTTAAGTCCTTACCAAACCGCAGGTCTTGCCTATAAATGCCAATTAACGCAAACGCTCCTGTCAGAAACAATCACTGAGGCTCCAGGGAAATCAACTATCAAAGTTGCTTTCCCCACGTTCAAAAACGTCAAAAAACGCCTTCATTTTATCCAATTCTCACTCGTTTTGCAAAACGTCACCAGCTGCTTACCCAATCAGATGTGTTATGGTTAGAGTTGCTTTCCCAGTGACGTCAATGCGTACAATTGCTAGACTATCTCGTCATACGCACAGAATGGTCTCTCGTCACGGTACACAGCACAGCATCATAAAGACGAAAAGATTGTTGCTGTTTTTTTATGTCTCCTCGCCATGTACTTTAGCCTACTAGCTTTCATAGTCATGACTTTGCCCTTTTTACAGCTTTGATATAACGTTACTTCGCCAATGAACTTTCAGGTGCGGATGCAATATTTAGTTCGTTAAGCTTCTATACGCAGGAGGCAAACTTATCCAGCTTTTTGTACAAATTGCTTGCGGTTGTAATGTTTAGGCCTAAGTGTTAAGTTTTGTAGTGTGGGCCTAACTGAATATCTGAGAATGAACATTCATGACAAATTAAATATTTAGACAACTATTATTCCATGTCTAACACTGGATTTTGGTGCTGCAACGTTAAAATTAAGATTGTTCATGACTTCTAAACATTAAATGGATGTATGATCACGATATAGGCGAAGCACAATTTGACAGATTTTCATTTTTGATTTGTTTTGGAAATGCTCTCAGAGCGCACCAAATTGGAAGTGTTTTTGAAAAATTTCTGGGGGAGACCCCCCAGACCCCCCGTTGGAAGTGTTGCTTTCGGCAACATCGGGCATCGCCCCGACGGTTACGCCCTTCGTGCCTACTACCTTGCTGCAGCATATTTCCAAGTTGCTTTCCCAACGGTTTAAGCCACCGAACGTCACTGCCATAAAGAGATCCATACATTTGAGAGTGGGGCAAGATGCTCTTGTTTTCAGTGTCTATAGGGCGTAGCCGTAGACCAAGAGAGAAAATACTGTTTATTTTCCGCGGAAAAAGCTTAGCGGGTTGTACACTTGTACAGTATGCTTGCAAAAATAAGTATATTGTCCAATAGTGTGAGACGTAGGCACCTATGGTCCCAAAGCGCGAGGTGTCATTGACTGGCGTTGTTGTGACACTGTGACAGTGGTACGACACCAAACAGGTGCATAGTATACACTCTCACAAACGTTGAATCATGATGTTTAAATTTATAATAACTTGAAAACTAGTTGTAATAGGAGCTAAACTTGTCCTTGTATAAAACGCAGGTTTATTTTGTTGTGTTTCTCACACTATACTCGGCATATTTTAAGCTTGTTAAAAGAAATGTTTTTCTTAGTAGGCTGTACATTTTTTTCTATGTAGAGTAAGCAAATATTCCATTAGCATAGTATCTTATAACAATTTTTATTATCATTGTCTAACTTGCAAAGATGTAAACCTATGATCATATATCAGGATGATAGCAAATTAACTGGAGGTAAAACGCTTTCTCCTCATGGCAAGTCTACAGTTGTGTAAAACTTATTGCCTCTCTTTGCTTATATTTTGCCTCATAAAATTTAAATGCTTTTGCCCACCGAGGCTATTTTTGCTGAGATGCGCTGTTATTCCTGTACTCTGACAGGAACAGCTAGTTTTTCATAACATTGCTCACGTATCACCTAGTCTTTTGTGAAGTAACATTTGGATAAGTCATATGAGTAAAATGTTGAATCAAGTTTCATTGTTGAATCAAGTTTCATTAAAAAACACTCTTATAATGAACAAGCTCCATTGGTAGTTATAAATTTTTCAAAGCTTTAATGTTTTTCTTTTTAGGCCGGTGGAGAGATCATGTGGTTGGAGAGCGCCCGGAAAGTGCTGTAAGAAACAATGTTCAAAGCATAGAAAAGGTGTCAGCGGCAGGAATTACTTACTACGCAAATCGAAATGCCCGTGCTCTAAAAAACTGTGCACGTTGAAGAACCGAATCAAACTCAGAACTCGTTACGTAAGAAGCAACGGAAAGATATACAGAGAAGAAGAATTCATATAAGCCACAGCATGTTTTTCTTGTGAAACAGCGCAATAAATAGATCATAATCACCTTTATTGTTTGTTTTTTGTTGAATTGTTTTTTATTGATAGAATAAGAGTTGGTCATTTTTTCTGCTGTTCAACGGTAGGTAATCATCATACTTGCATCTATCAAATGGCTTCATAGTCGGATTTCTCTTCTTGGTGTGAGGAGGCTACCCGTTAAAAAGTTAGCGGATTAGCTTTGGCTATGAATCATTCTTTATTGCCAAAGTTACTTGACAAATAACAAGTTATTTTTCGCTGTAAAGCTGGCTTATCAATAAATTCTTAAACTTCGCTCTTTTTATTAAGATTATTAAAATGTCTGTATTTAGTAAACTACTCATAGCCAAAAGTATTTTTGAAAAGTCACAATTTGAAGCCTAAATCAGGGGTGTTCAAAGTTCGGCCCGCGATAGTTTTTTTATGGCTTGTTGTTTCACAATGTTTTGTTTTGGCCCGCACACACACAGAAATCATACCAATTCAACTTGCATCATTAAAAAAAATATTTAAGATAAAATTTCCTTACAGACAAAAGAAAAGCCGGCGAGAAAAGTCAAAATCCTTATTGCGAATTCAACTATTGTTGTCCCGAATGACCGATATACGTTCATTCATTCATTCCTTGCTGGCGAATTCAACGAAGGCTGTAGGGATATTGCCGTAATTGAAACGTACTTATTGCTCTTCACATTTTTCTGCGTGTTGCCTGATGAGGCTCCTGCTTACCTGCAGTTAATATTGAGCTTCACTGCAACGCCGAAGTGGACAGTAGCCTACATATTTCCCTTGTGTTTGTTTTTTTACCAGCAGTTGTATAGCCTAAAAGAAAATCCAGAAATGCGAACGTTTACAAAGAAAACGTTGATCTTGTTCGACTCAGCATGTTTATGCTTGTCCACCACTAACCTCGAATTAAATTTGACCTGGATATTGAAATCAAGACGTCAGTTTCATCCTTCACATCCTTCACAAGTGTTTAATTTTTTCTCACAAAACACTCGGTATTTTGACTTAACCTGCATATAGAATTGCCTTGTTGCGCAGTATATAAAATTGCTTTGTTAGACAGCAACGAATTTGTTTTGAACGAACAATCATTTTTATTGTGTACAGATGCAAAAACATTAGGCTACAATACAGTCCATAAAGCAAAAGTTAAGCCCACAGCAGATCTCTCACATAGGCTAAGCTACGGTATTCAAAAAGTTTATTTCTAAAAGACGTCCGATTTTGCTAAACTTTCGGAAAGTGACATTGTGCACTACTCCAAATTGGCTTCTTCGACCATCTTTTCTAATGCGGCTTCAACCTCTCTTCTTGCGACTTGCTCGTCTGCAAAAATAAATCAATTTCAAAATTGTGGTTTACACAAGAAGAATGATCCACAATTGCAAGAAGGAAGAATTGCATGCATGCTTCTGATTTAAGTTTCTTGCATGCAAGAAGCTAAATTAGCTTATTTTTAATTGCTTTATTCATAAATAGGCTAATATTCTAAACTTAAGCTACAATACATAAGTAAAAAACCATGCAACATTGTACACTATTTTCAACTCTTGCTGTTGCAATTCTTTTGTCTAAACTTTTGCCTTTGGACATAAAAAAAAAGTGGCCTCATACTTGATGTCAGGCGGCGGGGATAAGAAGATAAAGTTCTCATTTACTAAGCCTCAGTGATTGCCCAGTTTGTTTGTCTAGGGCGCCTTTAGCAACTACGTCAGCCAATTTGTTACGCCCTGGGTAGAGGTGAGCATTTCTTTTTGAACAATCGGCTTACGCTAGGGCTCCAACCAGGATCGCATAATAGGAAAGCGCTCGCTTTTCGAAAATTTGGCGTCACATGTCAGCACTGAAAAAGCTGATCATCAAAGCAGCTCACATGCTGATTAATTATTAAAAGTCACAATTTTTTTCAAAATAAAATCCAGGACGTAGGACTAAAATGTATCTTGGCCATGTAAATGAAAAACAACTTTGTTGTCACAAGCTCATTCCATGGAAGATTAGTCGGCAGCAGTGGCCGAGTGGTTATCGCGTTGGGCTCGCAGTCGAGAGCCTGCACGTTCGACTCCAGCCACCCGCACTTGCTGTTGTTTCTCTGGGCAAGAAACTTTACGATAATTGCCTCTACCCAGTGATCGATTTCGAGTAATGGGTAGTACCAAATTTAAGTCATAAGTAGAGTAGACAACCGGAAACAGACATTGCCGTCGGCTGCAGCGTGGGTCAGGTGTATGTCGGAAGGCGTACACCGATGTATAGCGCTCAAGTCCGCTTTCCCGCAATGCAGGATAAAGATAAACAAATAAACAAAAGAGCCAATGGATTGCCTTTCAAGCTTATTCTAGGTAGCTTATTTCTCGTCTAGAAAGCACACGAATTATGTTATTTCAATGCAACATACTGTGCATTCTAACAAAGTAAAAATTGCAATACCAAGATAGTCGCATACCACAACAACAACATCTGAGCAAACATATCGGTCGTGTTGGTTGTAACTACTAGATTTGCTATATATCATGCTATTGAATGGATTTCATTTATTAGAATAGCACTTTCGATTACCTAACTCTTTTTCTGGTATTGGTTTTTCCGCTGGTTCTTCATAGCATGCTAAAGTATTCCTTTGGGAATTAGGAACTCTTGTCCCTTTAACTTCTCGTCCATCCGGATTTAAGACACACCAACAGTCATCCCAATAACATTGCATTGAAGAAAATGTACCATCATCATCACAAGATGGAATGAATGGCCCATCTTGTACTTTCCCACTCAAAGCCAAGCCTTCTTCTCTTTGGCTTTGACATTCAGTCAACTCGACTACATCTTCCTCTGGTTCTATATGTTCAGGCGGAAATTCCGTCGGTTCCACTGGTTCAGGATTTTCTGAACAATTTTCATATGAATATCATCATAAAAACAGAAAACTTTGTTGCTTTCTTGTTTTTGTTTTTACAAATTTGTGCAAGCTTTGGTATGGATCGAAAACAATTTACCATTATTTATGCTAACATTTTTTCGGCCAGATACTTCATACGCAGCTGAATGTTATTCAACATAACCATATTACCAAGATTTAACCAGATTTTTACATAACCAAAGTTGGACTTGCTAATTGCCGATTTTTTTTTTGTTTGAAACGTGCAACAAATGACAATAACATCTCTGCCGGTACGCTGTACCAAAGAGTTTTAGCACAGCAGTAGGCTACAGCACATCTGATATGGTCATCGAGAGAAACACTGCCTTTGTTTACCACAAATACAAATGTAGGCCACCGCATCTATAAGCAATCAGTTCAACTTCAAAGTCAATAAGTCCTTTTCTAAAACAAGAATATTTCTGCACAGCTCACAGAAAGCAGACTTTTCCTTTTTGATTATTGCTAAGCCTTAGTCAGTTTTTGCCGACAAGGCACAAAACAATGCAATTCTCTTAAAAATAAAAACAAGAAAATTAAAAATGCAAAAAAAAAAATAGGACATTTGAGCATTTATGAGGGTCCTCAGGGGACAATTTGTTTTTCTCGTCAAAAGAAGACAAATCTTCTTATAAGAGGACGTAAGGTAGCCTTAACGTATGCTATCAATGGAGTAAATCAGATAGTTTTTGGTTTTCTTGATCTGCTCTAGTTACCTGCGCATTCACACAATTCACATCCATTTTCATTAACAGCGAGTTCTCCTGGGCATTCGAGCATTTCTTTTGTGCAACCATGAAGAGGACAAGGAAGAGGTTTTTCAATTACACCAGCATCTGAATTGCAATATCATGACATCATTCTGACATATAGTCTTTTAATTAACTATTTATGTTACAACAATAGCAGCATTTAATCCACGTAGCCTACGTTTGGAAAATGACTAATTGACTATGTGCATTTTTGGTGAATGTGCTAATCGTAGGCCTAATGAATGCCGAGATCACAGTTTTAAATAAATGAAATAAAACAATATAAAACAAAATTACATTAAAACATTGAGAAAATAAATAGGCTATTGTTTGTTAAAAAAATTGTATCAAAAAAAAAAAGATAGGGATAATAGTATGTACTCTAAAACTAATTTGTGACATCAAAGTTGTAACGCATTTTGGAATCAAAGATATAACATACGATGCAATTCAAATACCTTCGCATTCGCATAGTTCGCATCCATTTTCACTCCTAGCAAGCCCTGTTGGACATTTCAACATTTCAGCAGTGCAACTGTGCAATGGACAAGGAACGTCTGGAGTTTCAGCAAGATTATTTGCCTCACTTCCTCCTTCACATGAGATCTCACATTCTTTTTGAGTCTGCGAAGCGGTATCAAGGTAAACGTGAAAATATACTTTAGCCAAGTGGTTCTCAAACTTTTTCAAAAATTTTATTTAATGATCCCCTTGCGATTTTTTTAATGACTCACCGTCCAACATAAAATTAAGACAAATTCGCAAGAAAACGGCAAATAGCCTGATCATTTATTTGTTACATGCGATTAGGAATTCACTTGTCAATGAGATGGGTACAGGACTGCACGTGCACCTGTTTGGGTGTTATCAGTTCATCCATGTTAGGTTGTGTTTTGCACAACGCAATCATATCATGCATCACATCCGACCTGTTTCAAGCTTTTGTTTTGATAGTGATTTGTGTTGAAAAAAACTGTTTCACATTCGTAAGTTGTTGGAAATAGAATAAGCAATTTTAGAGTCATCTATGCAATGTCAGGATAAGACTGAGCAATTTCAACCCAAAAATCGCAACACATCCCCCAGAAAATGGGTTTTGCATCAATATCATTCATCAAACCAATAAACTATTCTTTATTTAAGTTGTCTTCCGAAGAAAGCTTGCTACCATTACTTCCAAGTGGATTGTTGATAAAACTATTTGAAGATCATGTAGGTTGGGAAAGTAGGCCTAATGGCAAATTTTATCTCCATGAATGGAAACGTGAGATAGCTTGGTAAAGAAAGGTAGAGCAGAGTCCAATTGCTATTGGGCCTATGTCATCAACAAAAAAGGCTGTTCACCACTCAATCTGCCTTAATAAAGATGATGTGAAAAGGCGACTGTCTGGAGGAAGAGAAAGAAAAGATAAAGTTTGCTGCTTGGATATTACAAGCACATCTAAAAGATTAAGAAAAAAACTTATCGCGTATTTTCGGAAGTGCTTCGCAGTCCCTGAATAATTGCTTCGCAAACCACTACAAAGGCCGCGAATCCCATTTTGAGAACCACTGCTTTAGTCGTCATTTCAGCAATGGAAATATTATGTAGGTCATTGCATCTAAATGAAATACTGAGACTACAAACCTCAAAGTTGTTTTTGTTGCCATGGCATCCTCCATACACAAACTTCTTGCATTTATTTGCAGCTCGATCAAAGTAATATCGTGTGTGAGTTGCTCTGCATGGACCGGCATCGGGAATCAACAAGCAAATGCCTCTGCACAAACATAGAAAAATTAAATACTACTTTCAGTATTATAGGTTACTGTCAGGGCCAGATTTAAAGATAAAAAGACCCTTAGCTATTCCTCTTTTAAGGCTTCCAACTTGCATCCTAACAGCTATAGAGACGAATATATCAAACAACCACCAATGCGATAGTAAATTTGAAATTCTACAAATAGGCTATATTTGTGTAAACGCTTTTAAATAATATAGTTTTGCTAGTAAATTAAATTTGTTGTACCACTGACATACAAAACAACTACAAAAACACCACAGTGTTAAACCCGTTGAATTTACTTTGTTTTGTAGGCTATGCCGTTTTTAAATTCACGTGACACATCTTAAATTTTACGGCCCTAAATCTTGAGACCTTAGAATTCTTTCCAGTCTAATGGTAAATCCGGCACTGGTTACTGCGTTCACAGCGAAATGTTGCACAAGCAAGCTTTTACTTCAAACAACTAATTATTTTTTTGTAATTTGTAGCAAACTAGCTCTAATTGTGTATTAAAACAGTACCTGGGTTTTAAATCAAAAAAGACATTACTGATCCTAACGTAGGTTATTTCAAATTTGCAAGTGGCAAAACAAGGTTGGTAAAATGGTCATAAATATGTTTTACTCACTTGTTGGTTGGTTCGGATGAACGAGTTTTTGCACTAAATTCTGCAAAAACAACATTACAAGTTAAGTTATATGAGGTGGCATAGGCTATAGGCGACAACTGCTAACATTTTGATTTCGTGTGGATATTTTGTTCTAAATTAGGGCTACTCAACTGGTGGACCGCGGTTCGAATCCGGACCTTCTGGGTGTTGATGGTGGATCTAGAGATTTTGGAAGAATAACCTCATTGCCACTTTTCAGGGTTTCTTTAAACAGATTTGTACTGGGAGAAAGCAATTTTTATTGTGATTATCCTAGTTGCTGGGGGGCTTCGACTCCTAGACTCCCAAACACTTTCTCAGAAATTTAAGTTGAGTTACATTTTACCTAAAAAGTGGTTTAGTGGTTTGGTACATATAGTTTAACTTTTGTGGTTACGTGTGAAATAACTTATTAACCGGACCGCTAAAAATATTCAATTTGTCAAACTGGACCTTTGTTAAGAATAGTTGAGTAACCCTGTTCCAAATAATTCAATTTATGTCTACTTAATGATATAAAATGATAGGCTATATTTGTTTGATAGTCTGACGTCAGATTTTGATTTACTATATAGCCTATAAATAGCCTGCTTCTGCTTTGCAATTTTTATCATATTGACAAAACTACAGTAAAATAAAGGTTAATCATAAAAGTGTCGATTTTGGTAAAATACCCTTGGCACAGAGGTAAACCCAATTAAAAAAAGCTGTGGCAGTCAAAGGGTTTTAAATGAAAATGTCTGTAACGGACAAACAATATTTCATTCCGAATTTGTACATATCAATTTCTGTACCACCTAAATAAGGAACATTAACAGCATGTATTTGTTTATTTGTTTCTCTAAAATTATGCAGCATCATTATAAAAGCTATACCTGCGCATTCACACAATTCACATCCATTTTCATTAACAGCGAGTTCTCCTGGACATTCGAGCATTTCTTTGGTGCAACCATGAAGAGGACAAGGAATTGGTTTTTCTACCACACCAGAATCTAAAATAGAGTTTAAGGTAAGGGTTTCATACTCAGTCACTGAGCCTCGGCCAGGAAGATAATAGCCTTAAGCCTTCGGCTCTGGTCCCCAGCATAGCTTGGTCATCAGACTCTTTCTTTCGGCCGCCCCTTTCCTTCAGCAATTACGGCCATTCAATTTAGGTTATTACATCCAGGGTAGAGATGAGCGTTGTTTTAAAAAATGAGCTTTATGCGAGTGTCGAACCAGGATCGCTTAAATTTAACAAAAAGCCTATTGTGGCTTACTAAACATAACCGTAGGTTGGTTTTGAATCTTTATCCTCTTACTGACAAAGCCTTGATTGGTTATTCCTGGTAGTTTCGCATACTTGTAGAGGCTCTTGACACAGGGCCGGTTACCGAGATTGGCAGAGTGAAGTTTTTCGATTGTTGAAGTGTTGTTGCCGGAAAATTATTCCATTCACTAGAAGCAGTCCTGAAAATGCGTTGCTCAAGCGCACACCCCGAGAGTCGAACTTGCGCTGGGGTCTTGAACCGAGCGCGTAACCACTGAGCTATCGGGGTGGACGGGGTGGACGGGGTGGAACCGTATATGCAATAGCAGGAACATAGAGTAGCCTACTCTCTAACACTGAGACAAATGTTCTTTTTTCTCCTACCAATAGAATGTTTCGGTTTGTTTTCATGTGTCCACCTACAGGTCTGAGGTAAAATGAATGCTGGCGATCGCAGCTTTAAGTAATGAATGGAAGTTGTAGTAAATTATTTGAACATTGCAAATTTGCAGTTGAAAAACTGTTTCTAAAAAATGATAATTTGAGTTACGCTGGCATGACGGTTACTTATTGGCGATAGATGGCAATTGGTATAACTGCAAAAACAATATTATAAATATGTTGATTTTGTGTGGATGTTTTTTTCTAATTAATTCAGTCTATGTCTATTTAATGATATGTTATGATAGGCTATTTGTTTGATAAACTGAAGTCAGATATCAGATTTAATGTATTACTATAGCCTATTTCCGCTTTGAATTTTGAGCAGATTGACAAAACTGCAGTGAAATAAAAGTGAAGTGAGAATGTCCGCAACAAACAAATAATTTTTTATTCCAAATTAGTACATATCAATTTCTGTACGACCTAAACAAGGAACATTAACAGCATGTATTTGTTTGTTTGTTTCAAATAATCTACTGAGATATGTTTTAACAAGGCAATTTATTGTTGTTACAATGTTAGTTCCTTCACAATACTACTTTGGTAAATATGTGTATGTATTCTTAATAATCGTGGCTTACTAACCATAACAATGCATGCAGTAGCAGCAACATAGCCTACAGTAGCCTATACTCTCTAACACTGCCACAAGTGTTCTTTTTCTTCTACCAATAGAACGTTTCATTTTGTTTTCATGTGTTCACCTACAGGCCTGAAGTAAAATGAATGCTGGCGATCACAGTTTTAAGTAATGAATGGAAGTTGTAGTAAATTATTTGGACACTGCAGTTGAAAAACTGTTTCTAAAGAATGATGGAGTTACGCTGGCATGACTCTGCGTTGAGCAATGCATGATTCGAAGCTTTTCTATGAAATGTTAACAGTAGGCTATAACAAACGATGCAAATCAAATACCTTCGCACTCGCATAGTTCGCATCCATTTTCACTCCTGGCAAGCCCTGTTGGACATTTCAACATTTCAGCAGTGCAACTGTGCAATGGACAAGGAACGTCTGGAGATTCAGCAAGATTATTTGCCTCACTTCCTCCTTCACATGAGATCTCACATTCTTTTTGGGTCTGCGAAGCGGTATCAAAGTAAATGTGAAAAAACGTTAGTCATATTAGCAATGGAAATATTTGTCAGCTATTGTATCTAAATGAAATACTGAGACTACCAACCTCAAAGTTGTTTTTGTTACCATGGCATCCTCCATACACAAACTTCTTGCATTTATTTGCAGCTCGATCAAAGTAATATCGTGTGTGAGTTGCTCTGCATGGACCGGCATCGGGAATCAACAAGCAAATGCCTCTGCGCAAAAACATTGAAAAAATTAAATTATACTTTCAATATTATAGGTTAATGCGCTCACAGCGAAATTGTTGCATAAGCAAGCTTTCATTTCAAACAACAATTTTTTTACAATTTGCAATCGAGTAGCTCTAATTGTGCAGTAACAGTAGTTGAGTTCTAAACCAAAAAAGACCCTAAGAAGCCTAACGTAGGCTACTTAAAACTTGAAAGTTGTAAAACAAAGTTAGTAAAATGGTCATACATATGTTTTACTCACTTGTTGGTTGGTTCGGATGAACGAGTTTTTGCACTAAATTCTGCAAAGAACAACACTTCAAGTTAAGTTATATGAAGTGACATATGCTATTGGCGATAACTGCAAAAACAATATTATAAATATCTTGATTTTGTGTGGATATTTTGTTTTAACTGATTCAATATATGTCTATTTAATAATATCAAATGATACGTTATATTTATTGGTAGACTGATGTCAGATATCAGATTTACTGTACAGGCTGTTTCCACTTTGCAATTTTTAGCTTATTGACCAAACTGCAGTAAAGTAAAAGTTAAGTGAGAATGTTTGTAACGAACAAACAAATTTTTATTCCCAATTAGTACAAATCAATTTCTGTACGACCTGAATAAGGAATATTAACAGCATGTATTTGTTTGTTTGTTTCAAATAATCTACTGAGATATGTTTTAACAAGGCAATTTATTGTTGTTACAATGTTAGTTCCTTCACAATACTACTTTGGTAAATATGTGTATGTATTCTTAATAATCGTGGCTTACTAACCATAACAATGCATGCAGTAGCAGCAACATAGCCTACAGTAGCCTATACTCTCTAACACTGCCACAAGTGTTCTTTTTCTTCTACCAATAGAACGTTTCATTTTGTTTTCATGTGTTCACCTACAGGCCTGAAGTAAAATGAATGCTGGCGATCACAGTTTTAAGTAATGAATGGAAGTTGTAGTAAATTATTTGGACACTGCAGTTGAAAAACTGTTTCTAAAGAATGATGGAGTTACGCTGGCATGACTCTGCGTTGAGCAATGCATGATTCGAAGCTTTTCTATGAAATGTTAACAGTAGGCTATAACAAACGATGCAAATCAAATACCTTCGCACTCGCATAGTTCGCATCCATTTTCACTCCTGGCAAGCCCTGTTGGACATTTCAACATTTCAGCAGTGCAACTGTGCAATGGACAAGGAACGTCTGGAGATTCAGCAAGATTATTTGCCTCACTTCCTCCTTCACATGAGATCTCACATTCTTTTTGGGTCTGCGAAGCGGTATCAAAGTAAATGTGAAAAAACGTTAGTCATATTAGCAATGGAAATATTTGTCAGCTATTGTATCTAAATGAAATACTGAGACTACCAACCTCAAAGTTGTTTTTGTTACCATGGCATCCTCCATACACAAACTTCTTGCATTTATTTGCAGCTCGATCAAAGTAATATCGTGTGTGAGTTGCTCTGCATGGACCGGCATCGGGAATCAACAAGCAAATGCCTCTGCGCAAAAACATTGAAAAAATTAAATTATACTTTCAATATTATAGGTTAATGCGCTCACAGCGAAATTGTTGCATAAGCAAGCTTTCATTTCAAACAACAATTTTTTTACAATTTGCAATCGAGTAGCTCTAATTGTGCAGTAACAGTAGTTGAGTTCTAAACCAAAAAAGACCCTAAGAAGCCTAACGTAGGCTACTTAAAACTTGAAAGTTGTAAAACAAAGTTAGTAAAATGGTCATACATATGTTTTACTCACTTGTTGGTTGGTTCGGATGAACGAGTTTTTGCACTAAATTCTGCAAAGAACAACACTTCAAGTTAAGTTATATGAAGTGACATATGCTATTGGCGATAACTGCAAAAACAATATTATAAATATCTTGATTTTGTGTGGATATTTTGTTTTAACTGATTCAATATATGTCTATTTAATAATATCAAATGATACGTTATATTTATTGGTAGACTGATGTCAGATATCAGATTTACTGTACAGGCTGTTTCCACTTTGCAATTTTTAGCTTATTGACCAAACTGCAGTAAAGTAAAAGTTAAGTGAGAATGTTTGTAACGAACAAACAAATTTTTATTCCCAATTAGTACAAATCAATTTCTGTACGACCTGAATAAGGAATATTAAAAGCATGTGTTTGTTTCTCTAAAATTATGCAGGATTATTATAAAAGCTACCTGCGCATTCACACAATTCACATCCATTTTCATTAACAGCCAGTTCTCCTGGGCATTCGAGCATTTCTTTGGTGCAACTATGAAGAGGACAAGGAATTGGTTTTTCTATAACACCAGAATCTAAAACAGAATTTAAGGTAAAGGTTTCACACTCATTCACTGAGCCTCGACCAAGAAGATAATAGTCTCAAGCTTTCGGCACTAGTCATACTATGGTCACCAGCTTCTTTTTTTCGGCTGCCATTTCCTTCAGCAATTACGCTCACTCAATTTAAGCTAATACATTTAGGGTAGAGATGAGCGTTGTTTTAAAAAATGAGCTGCATGCGAGTGTCGAACCAGGATCGCATTATTGGAAAGTGAGCGCCTTATCTGCTGCGCCATAAAATAAAAAGTACAACAAAACAAGACATGTAGGCTACTTAAATTTAACAAATAGCCTACTGAGTTGTGTTGTAACAAGGCAATTTATTGTAACAATGTCAGTTCCTTCACAATACTACTTTGGTAAATATGTGTATATGTGTATGTATTCTTATTAATCGTGGCTTATTAAACATAACAGTGCATGCAGTAGCAGCAACACACAGTAGCCTATACTCTCTAACACTGAGACAAATGCTCTTTTTCTTCTACCAATAGAAAGTTTCATTTTTGTTTTCATGCGTTCACCTACAGGCTTGAGGTAAGATGAATGCTGGCGATCACAGTTTTAAGTAATGAATGGAAGTTGTAGTAAATTATTTGGATACTGCAGTTGAAAAACTGTTTCTAAAGAATGATAATTGGAGTTACCCTGGCATGACTCTGCGTTGAGCAATGCATGAATCAAAGCTTTTCTATGAAATATTAACAGTATAACACACGATGCAATTCAAATACCTTCGCATTCGCATAGTTCGCATCCATTTTCACTCCTGGCAAGCTCTGTTGAACATTTCAACATTTCAGCGGTGCAACTGTGCAATGGACAAGGAACGTCTGGAGATTCAGCAAGATTATTTGCCTCACTTCCTCCTTCACATGAGATCTCACATTCTTTTTGGGTCTGCAAAGCGGAATCAATAATAACGTGAAATAATACTTTAGTCATTTTAACAATGGAAATATTATGTCAGCTATTGTATCTAAATGAAATAGGCTACTGAGACTACAAACCTCAAAGTTGTTTTTGTTGCCATGGCATCCTCCATACACAAACTTCTTGCATTTATTTGCAGCTCGATCAAAGTAATATCGTGTGTGAGTTGCTCTGCATGGACCGGCATCGGGAATCAACAAGCAAATGCCTCTGCGCAAAAACATTGAAAAAATTAGATTATAATTTCAATATTATAGGTTAATGCGCTCACAGCGAAATTGTTGCATAAGCAAGCTTTCATTTCAAACAACAATTTTTTTACAATTTGCAACAAAGTAGCTGCGTAATTGTGCAGTAACAGTAGTTGAGTTCTAAACCAAAAAAGACCCTAAGAAGCCTAACGTAGGCTACTTAAAACTTGCAAGTTGTAAAACAAGGTTAGTAAAATGATCATACATATGTTTTACTCACTTGTTGGTTGGTTCGGATGAACGAGTTTTTGCACTAAATTCTGCAAAGAACAACACTTCAAGTTAAGTTATATGAAGTGACATATGCTATTGGCGATAACTGCAAAAACAATATTATAAATATCTTGATTTTGTGTGGATATTTTGTTTTAACTGATTCAATATATGTCTATTTAATAATATCAAATGATACGTTATATTTATTGGTAGACTGAAGTCAGATATCAGATTTACTGTACAGGCTGTTTCCGCTTTGCAATTTTTAGCTTATTGACCAAACTGCAGTAAAATAAAAGTTAAGTGAGAATGTTTGTAACGAACAAACAAATTTTTATTCCCAATTAGTACAAATCAATTTCTGTACGACCTGAATAAGGAATATTAAAAGCATGTGTTTGTTTCTCTAAAATTATGCAGGATTATTATAAAAGCTACCTGCGCATTCACACAATTCACATCCATTTTCATTAACAGCCAGTTCTCCTGGGCATTCGAGCATTTCTTTGGTGCAACTATGAAGAGGGCAAGGAATTGGTTTTTCTATAACACCAGAATCTAAAACAGAATTTAAGGTAAAGGTTTCACACTCATTCACTGAGCCTCGACCAAGAAGATAATAGTCTCAAGCTTTCGGCACTAGTCATAGTATGGTCACCAGCTTCTTTTTTTCGGCTGCCATTTTCTTCAGCAGTTACGCTCACTCAATTTAGGCCAATACATTTAGGGTAGAGATGAGCGTTGTTTTAAAAAATGAGCTTCATGCGAGTGTCGAATCAGGATTGCATTATTGGAAAGTGAGCGCCTTATCTGCTGCGCCATAAAATAAAAAGTACAACAAAACAAGATATGTAGGCTACTTAAATTTAACAAATAGCCTACTGAGTTGTGTTGTAACAATGTTAGTTCCTTCACAATACTACTTTGGTAAATATGTGTATGTATTCTTATTAATTGTGGCTTATTAAACATAACGATATATGCAATAGCAGGAACATACAGTACTCTCTGAAAATAATGTTTTCAACACTGAGACAAATGTTCTTTTTCTTCTACCAATAGAAAGTTTCATTTTTGTTTTCATGTGTTCACCTACAGTCTACAGGCTTGAGGTAAAATGAATGCTGGCGATCACAGTTTTAAGTAATGAATGGAAGTTGTAGTAAATTATTTGGATACTGCAGTTGAAAAACTGTTTCTAAAGAATGATAATTTGAGTTACGCTGGCATGACTCTGTATTGAGCAATGCATTATTCAAAGCTTTGCTATGAAATATTAACAGTATAACAAACAATGCAATTCAAATACCTTCACACTCGCATAGTTCGCATCCATTTTCACTCCTAGCAAGCCCTGTTGGACATTTCAGCATTGCAGCAGTGCAGCTGTGCAATGGACAAGGAACGTCTGGAGATTCAGCAAGATTATTTGCCTCACTTCCTCCTTCACATGAGATCTCACATTCTTTTTGGGTCTGCGAAGCGAAATCAATATAAACGTGAAAATATACTTTCGTCATTTTAATATTGGAAATGTTTGTCGACTATTGCATCTAAATGAAATACTGAGACTACAAACCTCAAAGTTGTTTTTGTTGCCATGGCATCCTCCATACACAAACTTCTTGCATTGATTTGCAGATCGGTCAAAGTAATATCGTGTGTGAGTTGCTCTGCATGGACCGGCATCGGGAATCAACAAGCAAATGCCTCTGCGCAAAAACAATATTGGCAGCGTTTGATAATATTGTTGAAGTTGTAGATCTACTATGTGCATCTATTTAATCATTAGCTAAAATGTTTTATCCAACGCATGTTTTAGATTTAGAATATAATTTAATTTTAAGTTTACTCGCTATTTGGAAATATAGAAGACTTTGTTGATTAAAAGCTGAGGTTATTTTAGTAATTTTGGCTTTAAAGGGTGGTGAATTTAAAACCATGTTGATAAAAATGACTAAAGTAGGCTACTTTAAATGAAAATTTAAGTAGACACAGCAGTATTACAGCCAAAGTTTTTGTCTTGTATAAACTTTACTAATGTGCAACGTAACTCTACTCCTTTGCTGCAGTGGTAAAAAGAGTGTGTTGCAAATGCTCATGCAACATATTTTTGAGATAGAAATACTTGCATTGGCATGGTTTGTCTTACGGAACAGGAGATTGATAATTACCCGGCGTTTCGCATCGAAACAAAAATAGAATGACCATACCCAACAAAATGTAATTGTAAGTTGAAAACGTTCAGTGCAATGAGATTGAAGAGTAAGGTTTTAATCAATTGATACATTGTTAAAATTTCATATAAAGTGGTTATAAAACAAAATAATTCAATGTAAATTTTGGATTTAGTAACCAGATAGAGAGAGAGAGAGAGAGAGTGAGAGAGTGAAAGTGAAAGTGAAAGAGAAAGAAAAAGAGAAACAGAAAGAGAGAAAGAGAGAATATCAGAAACTTATAAGCATAAAAAGACGACATCAGAAATCAGAAACTGTAAGCACTAAAAAACTTTTGCCTCAAGGATTTAATATTTTATTGGATTTTTTATGCGTCCATTTTTAAATGAATTTCAATGCAGAAACAGTTTTTCTGTCAAAATTACGTAACATGCGCAAAGTCATCAATCAGTTAGTATTGCTTATGTTTTGTTTGTGTTTTTAACAAAACGAAAAGTTTTTGACTTACTTATTGGTAGATTCTGAAGCTCGTGCATGGACGGCAAACTCTTCATCAATGTCTATGAAAAATATTGCTTGTTAACTACAATACATTTGAAAAAGGACAAAATGTCAACAAGCTGTAGCCTATATGTAGGGTTACATCAAATACTGTTCTTATAGCTACCCTTAATGAGAGCATTCTGATGATCCCAATTAGGGAGCAACATGTTGCAAAGGTTTTTAAGTGACTAGAAACAACGTTTGACATATATCGCCCTGCTTTGCTTAGCCTTTTTGCTTGAAATTGAGCATTTTTTTAGTGTTAATAGTATTTATTGTTTTATATACAAATGTAATTGATTAAACTACCATTCAACGTTTTATAGGCAGAGAAAACTTTTTCTCGAACCCTAGAAAATTTCATGATCACATCACCACCATCATGAAATTTTCTAGGGTTCGAGAAAAAGTTTTCTCTGCCTATAAAACATTGAATGGTAGTTTAATCAATTATTTCTGAAAGTTTCTTGGTTTCATATTATCTGAATATACTGTACAAATGTATATACAATTTGATTAATTTAACGTAGTTGAAGCGCATTTTGTCTTAAACTAAAGCGCATAAAATCCATCGATGTGACGTTTGTTGGGCCCACCTGCACACTGGCACAGTTCACATCCATTTTTATTTCGAGCCAATTCTCCAGGGCACTCCAATATCTCCTTAGTGCAGGCATGAGCTGGGCAAGGGATTGGTTTCTCAATGACTCCTCCTTCTTCTACATGTGACAAAGTGTTAAATTCAAATAACGAAGTCTGCCTAATTGTATTATTTTGAGAAAAAAACTTGAAAAACTTAAATCGACATAATCAGTTATTTACCCAAGAAAATTTAATATAACGCAGCACACTCACATTGAGATGATTGAATCTGTTAAAATGTTATTGCGATGCTATATTTATATTTCAGCAAACTTGCTCACAAGCCATCTTTATGCAATAAGAAATTTAATGAAATAGTATACTGTATAATCCGTTGTATAGCCTAAGTAAAAACAAGTTAGTTTTGTCTGACATTAATATTTTTAGCTTTATTGAAACACCTGCTATTTTAAAGTCACATCACATTCCATAACACAAAAATAATCAAAAAACATATTTTGTTTCTTCACAAAAAATGAACTGCATGCTGACTGCATCAGAGGATAATTAATAGCAGATGTTCAAGAAAGTAAATTGAACGTTTTTCTTTGTTCAACTTCAACTACAAGATCTCATAAACCCTGATAGGAAGACATTGCACTGGTTGCAACAATTGGGAGATGTAGCCTGAATTACTGCCTCATAAGCAAGAAGAAAAACTACAAAAAGAGATTCAAAGACCGTTGAGAGAACAACTTAGGTCCGGTACCATTGAAATACTCTGGCCTAAAAAAACAACAGTTCTTTCAGAAGTTAAAAAACGACACCTCTCGAAACAAATCATCAAAAAAAGAGACAGTTTGTCCAGAAAGGCAGTTTTCTCATGACTTTAGCAAAATATACATGATTAAAATTTTAAAAAGAATGAGTACCATACAAAGTAAACCAATTCATTGCACCAAGATTTTGAACACAAGAAAATAACTACATAAGCACAAGGATTTGAAAAAAGAAAGCAGACCAAAGTGATGATGCAAAAACAGCTTAAAAATGAATTGGAAATGATAAAATTGAGAAAGGAAGACGGTGATGCCTAACATAGAATACAGAAGAAAAATGAAAAGCGATCCACACCAGCAATCCAATCTAAATTGGAAACAGCCTAATGTCAGTAGAAGAAACTAAAATTGATTAGCATGAAAATATTTAATTATGTCAGCCAAAAACAAACTAGGCTACAAGAAAGCGCATTGTAACAAACCTGCACATTCACACAACTCGCATCCGTTTTCATTTAAGGCAAGACCAGTTCCTTCGGGGCAACTTAATATTTCGGCAGTGCAAGAATGAAAAAGACATGGTACTTTTTCTGGTGAGGAAGCAGGTGCTTTTGACTTTGTCAAAAAGTAATTACATGTTCTTTGGCATTCTTCCAGTTTCTGAAATTATATCATCTTAACTTAGCATGTATAACCTACGTTTGTGCCAATTACGTTTTGAAGCTAAGTTTTACCATAAAAAAGCTTAAAACAAGGTACAACAGGCATGGAATCATCAAGGTAATACCGCAGGCTACTCGGTTGCCTTTTCATACATCTGCCCTGACACTACTTGCTCTGTAAGGCCTGAGAGCAACGCGTAGGCTATCTGCCATAGATACAGCGCTAAGTAAAACAGACATTACTAAATCGAATCAGAAGTATGAAATTATCGACGTTTATTTCTTAAATACTATATAGAATACAGTAGATCAGCCAATATGAACTCGAACTCCCTATTTGAGACGTGCACGACATAGTAAAATACTAGCCATGTTTAATAGCTATTGTTTATCATCTGCAGTGATCAGTGATTGCAAAATTTTCAAAAAGAAGATTTTGACATCATAAGTTCGTCTTTGCCTATGCTATAGTCGGTATGAAAAGTTTTACAGTTCACTGCAACGGCGCAAGCATGCAGCAGCAATTCCGGTTTTTGAAATGTGAAAGTTTTGTAACAAACGTATCACCTCAAAGTTATTCTTGTTTCCTTGGCATCCTCCATAAAGAAACTTCTGGCATCGATTGGAGGCACGATCAAAATAATAGCGAACTAAAGCAGCTTTACATGGGCCAGCATCGGGAATAAGCAAACATGAACCTCTGAAAAACAAAAATCAATAGGTTATGAGCCCACTGCTGTTTATAGTCCACTGTCATATTTTATATTGTAACAAGCTATAGGGATTTCATTTGGCATCATAAAACAAACTTAGGTTGTAGTTGGAAAGTTGTGTTCAAATTTGCCATAAAATTTCATTTCGAAATTGTTTTGCTGACATGGCTTTCAAATATAACATAGCCAGTTGTAAGTAACTTTTATTTATTAAATGATTGCATTTTGTACGATACAGTTAGGCTATAGCCTATTACATAATATTTAACATGAACCAAGAAATATAAAATCTATCCACTTACTTATCTCCTACATCTTCAGCTCTTTTTGTTTGTTTTGTGTGTTTTACATTAAAGCCAAGGTCTACTGGAACTGGAATATCTGAAAAACCAAAATGATAGGAAGTTATAGTCTATAAATATCCTGCCTTCTGTATAGTAGGTTATGCTTATAAATATAGCATTGTTTCACCTCCAACATGCCTTGCTTTTAGTTCCTTATAACAACCTGTAAAAACCTATCACGAAACAAGCCTAAAATGGTGACTTCTTGTGTCTGTAAACCACAAGACATACTCTACATTTTATTTTTTGAAATATTTTTAGTGAACTAATTAAATTTTAATTATGCTTATGTTTCTAAACAAATTCAATGCAAATGGCTCATTTGAAGACAAAGCGAAATAGCTTGGTCAAGGTTACATACGTAACAAAAGAAAGGAAATTGTCTAATTCCCCAATCAAGCAGTGCTGTTTACAGTAAAGGACGACATGCATTAGATCAGTGGTTCTCAACCTTTTTGTCTTGGCAGACCGCTTTCGGTGCCTTCGAAGCGGTCGCGGACTCCTAAAAAATTTCATCTGAAATTTTGGTATATCACGTCTCTTAATGGAATCAAATGTTTCATAAGTTTCGAAGCAACACACGCTTAGAAGAATTTGCTGAACTCGCGACGCACTTATGACGATTGATGAAATTGACGAAGTTATTTTGACAAACAGGATCAAACGTTGGTACTGTTTGTGTTAGTTTAATGTTTTTCTACAAATTTTATCAAAAATTAATAGAAATTTCGCTATCTTGACAAAGAATTTCTCCCTTTTTGATTTATAATCAATATTTCGTTCTTGGCATCACAGTCTTGACAAAACTGTAAGTGCTGATGGACTCCTAACTAACGTTTGTATTTCTAAGTTAAGCATTGATCAACAATCCGCTGTCTCAAAAGATAAGTTGAGCATAGCCTCATTAAAAGATTTAACTCATTAGATGATTTTTTTAGTTAGGAAACGAAACCTTAATTGTGCGATATCCTTTGAAGTTTCAAACGACGCACCAGTGCGTTGCAACGTACAGTCTGAGAATCACTGTAGCTAGTGAAAGCACAACCCATTTTTAAATTTTGTAATTTATCAATTAGGCTACGCTGCAAACTTTGAAACTTTCAAGGACCTCCTGAAATCGCTGCGCGGACCTTAGTGGAGAACAAGGGCATTAGATTTAGATCACAATGGATAAATAGTATGCCGCACAAGTCACGTCATAATTCGAAGGTTTTGCTCAACTTCGTGTTTTGTTGTTTATTTTTAATCTTCTGGAAAAAGTTTTAAAGAACTTTGTGAAATTTTTCAAACTTTTTTACACCAAGCTTTGATTTTATTCTGAAGAGCTCCCCCGAGATAGCATTATTTTCTTACCTTCAGCACATTCGCAAGTTGAACATCCATGCGCGTTCAGCTTAAGCCTTTTGCATCCCATCAGCTCAGCTGTGCATGCATGGAAGGTACAAGGGTGATCTTCAGAGCCCGCTTTCTACAACGACAACACTCAGTGACAATTATCTCAGTTCTGTCGATTGATCGGAAACTGTGAGTAATTTATCTCAGGCTTGATTCTCTTATTCAAAGCGTTTTCATTGAAATACAACGGGCCTACATTTTACGACACAAAACTAGGTTATAATCCAAATAGTTTTGCTAAGTAGCCTATACTTACTTCATGCTCGTTGTCAGTGATAATTGCATCGAGCTGAAAATGAATTTTAAAATAAAAAATTACTCTACAGCAATGTAGTGAGACTTTAATAGGTAGCCATGGGCCTTGGCTGGGAAGTAAGTTTGATGAAGTAATAATTCAACAGATGTCAAGGAAATATTACGCAATTGGGATTATAAACTTGTCATGTAAAGTCTTTGTCAAAATACGACGTTCACATTTTGAATCAATGGAAAGTTATTTTCAATAATAAAACTTCAACTTAGTCATGTGTTTGTTACGGGTGATCAACAAAAAGTATACAGAGATAGCGCGCGTATATATCGTTAAATAATGCAACCAGCACACTCTTCGATGATAGAATATTTCATGTACTTTATGGGTTCAAATGTAAAGATAAAAGGCAGTAAAATACTGTAATGTAATAAAATACTTTAAAACGACTGTAAACACAAATGGTCTATAAAAACCACAGTAATGCTAAATAAAACTTGTCCATAAAAAAGAAAAGAATGAAAAGATCCTCTTTGATATTATTTCATTATTGCATCGTTAAACTGAATATCTGAAAAATTATATGTGTATAGCCTAAAAGCTGATGGAGGTTATTTGGTATAGCCTAACTAGCCAAGTTATGCTTGTTTCAACATCTAAAAAATTGATAAAACTCTCGGTCAATTACTAGATAAGTTGACTTACTGCATCACGAAGCTCAATCACCTGCAAAAATTGAGTTTCAATTTAACATGAGATACGAGCTGATTACAAAGCAGTGGAACAATAACGTATCAACTTAAGGAAGACATTGACAAAACATTTTGTTTAAAACTTTTACTTTGACATTCATTTCGATTGATTTAGTAAATAATTATTATCACTTATATTTAAAATTGCTTATATCGTCACAAACGCGCTTGCTTGGTCACTTACTTTTTCTTTCGAGTCACTTTTTGCTGAAGAAAACCCTATAAAATAAATGTATAGTTGACAACCAATAGCTTACGTTTCAAAAACAAAACTTTCCGAATAAACTCGTTTATGGTTTAATTAATTAACTTTCAATGTTTCAATGGTATTTAACTTCACTAGTGTCCTTTTGATACACTTTTTTGAAATGAAAATATGTTTTGTGGTGTTGGTTTCGAATTGCTCGTGAGGGAATGTCATCCCTTCGACTGAAAATGAATTTGTCATCTAGAATGGTCTTTAGCTTATGATAATAAAAGTAATTTTTCAGTATTTTTCATTATTTTTTACACAATCGTACAAATAAATGTTACGATGATAATGATATCTGCAAGCATTTTATTATCACGAATAACTTTCGATACCAAACGGAATCATTTTGTGACCCCGTTAGAAAATTAAAAGGACGGACCAGGACACAGTTTGAAAGCCTGTTGTGTGGAGAATAGATAATGAGCTTGACGTGGGATATTGTACAGTACAGTGAAAAGAACAAACTATTTTACTATAAAATAATATATAAAATAAGAAAAACAAGGAGATTTAAGAAAATTGGAAAACATACTTTTCTTGTCAAATTATTACAATGCTACTTTTTCAATAGAGTTATCAGTAGCGGATCCAGGAGATATTGGTTACACTTCTCTCTCTTGTTAAAATGCAAACAAGGGAAAAAAAACAGCAATTTTTTTCAGGTTTTGCAAAAAATCTATCCTTCGCTTTGCTCAATCATAAAAGAAGTAGCCTAATGCTATTTTTATAAGTAAATCAACCTCATTTAGCAACATAAAGTTAGCAAACGGAAAAAGCGTCCGATGTTTTTATTTCTTTCGAATATTGAGATTATAATTAAAACAGCGGCAGGCGTAGCCCACCTTAAACGTTATCAAAAAATAAATGTTTGAAATCCCGATTTTCACTTGTCAGTAAAAATATAGTTTTGAACTGTAAATTCCACTTTGAAATCAAAGATTTGCATCTAACGTTTATGGAAACCAAACTTTAATTTGAAGATTGTGGTTATTTGACATAAAGTGTAAATCTAAAACAAGAACGATTTTTGGAGTCAAAACCACTTCAAAAAGCAATCTAATAAAGACAGAATTTGTCGAATTTTTCTGGAGCAAGCTTCCAGACCCTTTGTTTATTTATTATTATTACTTCAAACGAATATATTATCTGTTCATCTCAAACAATTTTGCTATGATTGAAACTCTAGTGCCTCCAATTTTAGATTTTTGATCCGCTACTGAACGTTATTAAGCAATGTCTACAATGCAATACCTGCAATGGTAACTAGTACCAGAACTGTAGTGAGTAATTGTTTCATTTCAACCAACTTCAACTCAGAATAACCGTCTTCCTTCTACAAGTTCGATAATGAAACTAAATACCGATCCTTAACACCAGACATACATTTATAGGCCTTGTCAGATATAGTCGTCATAGGCATTGTTTGCTTTGCGTGATTTTATCATGTCTGCGTTTAGATTACCTTTCCTTCGGAGGTGAGTTATTTTACCATGATTTTTGTTTGCTCGGTCAACCCATGGGGCCCCGGTAGTTGTTACCAAGAAAGCAAACGGTGACTTTCAACTAATGATCGTTAAGTTCGCATAGTTTTTTGATTCCTTAATGTCTAACCTTTTTGTTTGCACCCGTTATCCGGTCGTAAATGTTTTGCTGCAGTTTCAGACAATCTTTGTAGACAAAGATAATTTTCGGCCAAGAGTGATTAACCTTGTTAGCTTAAGACGCCAAGTAGGTTACAATAAAAATACCAAAAACTGTTCAAGAAGCAGTGTGTTTGACCATCATCATAAGCTTGAATGTTCACAAAGTCTTTAACATTTTATCTGCACGTTTTTATATCATACCAAACAGAGAATCATCGTCAAACAAATCTAGAGGTCATATGATAATGTTTCAAAATCATTTGCACAAGGTGGTAACCCTAGTGAGCTAAAATCAGGTCAGCTTCTAAAATAATAAACCTTTAGGTTGCTAGCTTGCGCAAAAAGTTTGGAGAATAGGCTGCTTAATTTTATCTCCTAACTTCTTCAGAAACCACTTGTTGGACGTTGTTGGGTCAGAAAATGATTCAACAACTATCGCAACGTCTCTGCATTAATCATAGTATGCTTTGTCTATCTTCATTTGTGAAGTACCAATCATTTATTTATCAAAATGTTTGCCGTGTTTTGAAAAAAAAGCACTTTTACGTATTTTTGCAGTACCACTGTGAAAACGTATAAGCATCATAAAAAGTTGTTACACATACTTGAACTTGCTTAAACTAGCATCACAAGTAGGCTGCAATCAACTAAACCATTGCCTTATTCGCTATAAAAGATGGATCAGTTTGTCAAAAACTATGCTTGTTACAGCTTTTAGGCAACCAGTTGGCCTATCATAGGAATAAATAAATTAATTTCTGCTTTATTTATTTTTATTACAACATACGTCACGCATTGTGGGAGACATATGTCACACTTTCTAACACTGGTTTTCTTGTAAACTAAAATGTTTCAATAAGTTGGAATTATTCTAAACCAGGAATATCCAACCTTTTATTATAGTGGGCCGCATTGTCACTCAAAATAAATCAATGGGCAGCAGGACCTATTAAATTTCAAGAAAAATAGGCACATAAAAGTACAATATTAAAAACCATTAATTTCATCTTTGAAAATAGGAACAAATAACACACACATAGAAAGAAACAAAAATTTATTTCCACAATACAAAGTCAATGAGATTTTTGACATTGTTTTCCAGCTAAGAGATTATCAACATTTTACATTGAAGGACGTTGTCTTGATTCTTAGGATGTTTGCTAAGTGTTTGTCGGTCAGTCTGTTCTTTCTGCAGTTTTGATGTTTTTCATGGATAAAAATAACTGCTCGCAACAATATGTGCTGCCCCACATAAACAATAATTTTCTGGACAAATTAACTAATTTAATAAATTTATTACATGAATGTAATTTTTTATAAAGTAAAGGAAGAGTGTGTTCTCTATGGAAAGTTTTTAAACTTTTTCAACTTCGCAGTTCAAGTTGGAATTCGGCTGGCGCTTTATCACACTGAAATGAAAATGGGTCACTGAAGAATTTTAATTCAATTTCAATCTTTTTGAAGTCAGAAAATCTGACTATAAATTCTTCAACCAAATCTTCACATAACTTAGCATACTTTTCCCAGTTTACAGACCTGTCTTGAGCTCTTTCAGATAGACTACGAAAATGTACAACTTCGCCAGCTTCCAATTGTGCTATGAAAAGTTTTAATTTCCTGGTAAAGCTACTTATTCACTCGAACATTGAACTACACAACTGACCTTTCTCTTGTAAATGCAAATTGAGCTCAGCTAGCACATCTGTGAGGTCAACTAAGAAAGAAAAATCATTCAACCATTCTTCATTTTCTATAAAGTTCACTTTTTCTCCATGAAGTTCAAAATATTATTGGAGTGAAAATGACTAGCGGGCCGCACAAAAATTTCAGGTGGGCCGCAGTGCGGCCCGCGGGCCGCAGGTTGGACATCCCTGATCTAAACGAAACAAAAATATAAAAAGCTTTTTACTGTACATTTTGAAATAGCTTATAAACAATTTTAAGTCATGAATGTTAAGTTAATGGTAACTCTCTAGTTAGGAAAAAACTATTCCTTTATTGTGATTAAATTCTTTGCGTGAAGCCCCGTTAGCTCGGTGGTTGAGAGTCAAGATCATGTGGAGCTGGTTCGGCTCTCCGGATGTGCGCTTGAGCAACGCATTTCAAGACTGCTCTCCATTCAGCGGCACCTAATGGATGGAATAATTCCCCGGAAACAACATTTCAACAATCGGAAATCTTCACTCTGCCTATCTCGGAAACTGTGTCAAAAGCCTCTACAAGTATGCAAAACTACTAGGAATAACCTATCAAAGACTTTGTCACTCCGAGGATAAATATTCAAATCTATAACCAACATACCAAAAATACCGTCCCTTGGTGAAACTTTTTTTTGTTTTGTTTTTTTCTAGAATGGGTATACGGCATTCATATTCATGAAGAACTTTACACAGCCTCTATAGCCAAATACTTTTATTGTTACTATTTAAAGCAAAACAAGCAAATAGATCAAATAAAGTCTTAGTAAAGCATTCATGATGTCCAAGCTATAAACGTGGTAACTTATCAAAAACGTAGGCAGGTTCAAACTACGTTGAACTTTCATTGTGAAGCTCTATTCTTACCTTTTTAGTAACTGAAGAGCTGAATATACTTCTCAGAAGAGTGTTTTTGAGAAAAAGATAAAAGTCTTTCAAAGCTATGACAAGCATTGAGCGATAGCCTGTTGGGGCTGTTCTGACGAAAATCAATCTATTTGCTAAAGAATTTTTTTACACGGAAGATGCTGTAACCATCAGACCATAGGCCTACAGGTTTAAACTCAATTTAAAACTGGAAGGGTAGCTCTTCAACACAGACCACAAACTCAATTTTAATTGCTTTTCCACTGTTAACCACTATACAGGTGACAATGCCAATTATCTTCAAATTGAGTTATTACTAGAGTGTATCATTAGTCATTACAGAAAACACCGTTTCCAAACTTTTTCTTAAGTTCTAAAATTATAAAAATAAAAACAGTTAGGTGCCCGGGATTTATACAAAATAAATTCAACAGACGAAACATTCGAATGCTTTCAGCTAATATGGAATTATCGAAAAATCTCAATACTGTACAATAATGTCAAAGTTTCGGAAATTTTCTGTGCTTAACTTGCGAACACTGCTCCTGAAATGGATTTGGACAAAATAATATCAGATCTCAGGAAGAACAGATGTTACACCACTCTGCAACAAACATATTTACCCAAAAAAAATTTGATACTTGATCTACTGTACCAACAATATTAAAATTTGAGAAATTGTTTGCTCTTTTAAGATTTTGTAAAATAACAGCTGGGTATCTTCTGTTAACAATTAATAATTTTTGCTTACTGTTGGTAATGTTCACTTTAGAAGTACTTTCACTTGCTTTTCTTGGTTGTAGCAATTTCAATAAAGTTATTGATTAACGTTGTCTGACTCTGGTGACTTGTGACAGATCGGTGACGTATTTATGACGTAAGAGCTGACGACAGCACCATTTTTAAACAAATCTGTAAAAGAGAAATGCTCCACATCAAAACATTATCTCTGTTATAATTTGTCCTAGAGGTGATTCTTTTCTCCTGTGGGTCATTCGCTGCTCTCAACACTTCTATAAAAATGAAAACTTTTATTGAAGAAGTATGTTAAGCGTAATTTTATTGGAGTTTTATTGGCTGAATAGAAAGAGAAAATCAATTCAGTTAACTATTTTTTGGGGTCAATTTTATGATATAAAACAACATTTATATTGCGTCATGCAATAATGCAATTCATCAACATTTTTGTTGTGTATAAATCATTCATTAACTATAAAAGTAAAAAAGTTTTATTCATATTTCCTGTAGCCTACCGCAGACCTCCTTTCATTGTAATCACATGTAATAAAAATGGCGCAATGAAATTAAAGAAGGTTGGGAAGGTGCGATCTTCCTGGCGTCAGCACTACCTGACTGATGGTGCGATACCGATAAGCCTCATGGGTGTATCGCTGTTAATTCTTGCTGCGCTCGACTGCCGAGAAACACAATAAATAAGGTGTTGTGGTGATTTTTAAATAAAAATACAGGATAGCAGAGGAGAGTAAAACGTTGTCATATTCAAGCTTACGTCCGGTGGTTGAAGATTTAGAATTTAGATGAAGTGAACAGGAAGGTAACAAAGTGTCCATCTTCAAACATGCCTTTGAATGTCCTGCCAATGACACAGCTGCATGTTCTTGAGTGGTATCGAACCGACGCCTTTTCGAGAGCCCTACCAGGGCCCTCACCACTACACTATGCTGTCCTAAAATGTAAAGTGGTCAGATGCCAACGTTGGTATTGATGGGTTGGTGACGATGGCGCAAAGACATAATCAGTTTTACAAACAATCACAAAACTCCTAAAAAAGCTTCTTGCACCAATATTAGGTCTTTACAAAGTCTAATAATCTATAGCCTACGTTTTAACTTGTCATCTTAGCTTTTTTTTCTTATTTAGTATCACACAGCCACCAATGCAACAACGTAACAACATACTCATGGATTGGCTAAATAAAAACTGCTTGGACTTGGTTGGTTGGTTTTGAATCTTTATTCTCGGACTGACAAAGCCTTGATTGGTTATTCCTGATAGTTTCGCATACTTGTATAGAGGCTCTTGACACAGCGCCGGTTACCGAGATTGGCAGAATGAAGTTTTCCGATTGTTGAAGTGTTGTTGCCGGGGAATTATTCCATTCACTAGGTTCCGCTGAATGAAGAGCAGTCCTGAAAATGCGTTGCTCAAGCGCACACCCCGAGAGTCGAACTTGCGCTGCGTGATCTTAAGCCGGGCGTGTAACCACTGAGCTAACAGGAAGGACTAACTTGTACTATTATATCATCAGACAAAACAGCAAAAACAACATTTTCTTTGCTTGTCAAGTTTAAGTTATATATTTCAATGGAGTTTGTTACATTTGCGTCGAATTTGTTAATACCCACAGGTTACATACCGGAGTTTGTTAATTGCGAACATGAAATAAAACGAAGTTAATATTGAATAAAACTGTATTGCCACCACCTTGACGGTCGCTAAGCCAAACAAATTCTGTGTTAAGGATCAGTACTGTTGACAGGGGGTTCAGGGGATACTTTTAGACCCGGGCCGGAAATATTTTAGGGGCCTGTAACTTTCTAAAGGGCCTGCGGTTTTGAATAAACCACCACTCATTCTTTGGATGTAGTGCGTTTGTCTTAGAATTATCTTGATTTGTTGAGTTTTGTAGCTTCAACTTTTTATTTGTGTGTCTGATGTTGAGTTGTGTTATTTGGTTCCAGGTTTTCTTTAGTAAGATTAAAAAACAACAATAATTTTAACTGGTATTTTTTATTCAGCTGGAGTTGGGTTATACGAGGGGACGCTGGTGAATCTAAAGCATTCGATTTATTTCGCTTTCTTTCGCTTTTTTTTGTCTACAGTGATGTGATGGGAAAACCTGGATACGACGACGACGACGACCATTACTCATGCATACTTTGTCCATAACAACACAGCTAGGTGTTAATAGAACCTAGGGATGGTAGAAATAGAACCCCCTAAATGAAATGCTAGGAATACACCCCTGGCTGCAACATATCTTTTGGCTTACTCTATTAAGTCTTGTTGAGGAAAATCTTTGTAATAAACCAAATTATACTTGTGACTTGTCTGTGTGATATTGTATAACAGTAGTTTTGAGTAGTGTTTTTACTTTGAGGTAAAATGACAAGTTCCTGCTCTTATGATGGTTTAATACGTAAGTTATATAAAATTTCATACAGATTTCATCTGTATCATTATGCAGCACAACATTTAGCTTCTTAGAAAGTGTTGTTTAACCTTTTAATTGCGATCATGCATGCAACACACCAGAAAGCAAGGGAGGGACATATAGTTTTCTAGTCAGTCTGGTATTAAATGTCTTGCCGAAGGAACAGCCGCGTTCTTTGGAGCGGTGTTGAACCAACGCCCTTTCGAACGTCGTGCAGACGTTCTCACCACTCGACAGCATAGCCTTCATTCACGTTGTCGCATGCTCAAAGCAAATCTTTCCTGTTTTAAGACAAATTTAGCAACTCGTAAAAACTAAGATAAATAAATTTTAATTAAGTTGGTGAGCCATTTTTTGATAAAAATCTCACAAAGCCGTGGCTTCTCTTTCATGTTCTCGTGTTGGAGCATTTGCAGTAGCTCTGTCAATGCTTGCACGTAGGCTACACAAGGCAAGCAAGATAAACGTGGGTTCGGTATGCCAACCACAGGACTTAATTAAAGCCTTTGATTCGGCTTGTTTGTACAGTGTACATATTTAAAGAGCATAAAAAAGATACAGAAAAGTGGTTATTCTCGAGGGACGTTGGCAAGTTTTTTATCAAGGCTTGGTTTACTTTTGATGAGATTAATTGTTTTGGACACAGCGTGGTTGCTGATACCAAATTCACAAGCCTCCTTGAACATTAGCACGTAAGCTAATACGTACACATTGTATTCTTTTTGCACTTTTTTATGTCATTTGCAACCCGTAAAATATGAAAAAGCGCAAAAGAGGTGTTTAGAAACACGTTAAAATATTCAAAAGTTTGGTTGATACCCAAAGTCACATCCGTCTGTTTGCAAGAAATCAATATTTTTGCAAAATCATATTTTATGACAACATATTTACTGCAACGAACACGTAGACTGAAGTAAAGATCATAACAGGTTTCTTTCTCTTATAACGTGCATCAGTGGCGGCTGATGCAGTTTGTGAGCAGTGGGGCTGCAATAAATAATCTGGAGGGCGAAGCGCGTCTGAGCTCTGAGTTCGCCGAAGACGAACGATTGCCCCGGGGGTCTGGGGATCTCCCCCCAGAAAAAAATTGAAAAATTACGATAAATTTGGTGCGTTCTGAGCATGTGTTTACCCCAAATTTTGAAAAAATGCATTCAAACTTTGTTGAAAAGTTGATGTATTTCAGCTTAGTCTTGGCTACTGGCTAGCCTAGCCTTTGCATACAAGGCTCAAGTGATTTTGAGATGCCCTAGGCTGGAGTAGCACTTTCTATAACCTGTTGCATACCCTAGCTATATAGCTAACACTTCTACGTTCATGGCTCATCGCTACTCTGCGAAATAAAACTAACTTTAAAAAGTCTGTAAAGTTATTTGGTTGGGGGAGGCTGTTTTCCATGCCGGCCTAACAGATTCAAAAATTGCTGTTCTGTGTGCTGGAAAATATCAAAAAAGGTGAAACTTCAAGGATAATTTATTGCCAATCAGAGCGCTTAAAATCCAGAATCTCGGGCTGCAGAGAAGTTTGCCCAAAATCCGTGTAGCCAAACGAAACTTTTAATATTTCAATTTTCGATCCGCAATTCTTAAGTGAAAAAAGTAACCGGGTCGGACAAACACAGAGGAAAACATATTTTCCCTCTTCTCTTTCCTTCAGGTGGGGTTGTCGCCCTGCAGCTCCATGGCACAAGCCGCCACTGACGTGTATGATACCAAAACAGGACAATCAGCTTAAAATATGGCACGGTCGCAACACCTCAATCATTTTTTTATAAATTTAGAAAAAAGAGAAAAAAATAGGCTAGTAAATTTTTTTTTAACAATTTACATATGAGTAAAAAAATAAACAAAAAAAAACAAGACAAAAAGACAGTTGCTATGCTGATCGACCTTTGACGCTCCATTGACTGTGGAGAACAACATATCACGCTCCACTGATCAACACCGCTCCGATTGGTCAAACTATTGTTGAATCTCGGTATAGGGGATTTGTTTATGGTAGGCCTAACTTTTAGAAAGTTGCTCCCAAAACCCCAATTTGAGAACAACTGATCTAGTTTCATATTGCATTCTAGAATTGCGTTGGCTGATGTCCACCTATTATTTTAAGTAGAACAGGTAGGTAGCCTACAGTAGTTTAGGGACACTGTAATTTTAAAAAATCCTCTGCAAAACTAATCTGTTCAGAGGAAGTTGTTGGTAGCAAAATAAAGTGTAAGAAACTATGGTTACACAACAAATGAAGGCAAGGCGTGGAAGACTGGAATTGGTTGGTTGGTAGGTTTGAATCTTTATCCGCTACTGAGAAAGCTTCGGAAAGATTATTCGCATACTTGTAGAGGCATTGGCCCACTGAAGCAGGCCCGGTTACCGAGATTGGTAGAGTCAATTTTTGATTGTAGATTATGCTTAAAAATAAATATGAATTAAAGGCTACTTGAAATGAAAACAGGCTGTGTATGAAAATAGAAAATTTTACTACGTTGAAGCACATAAAAAGTAAGTTCAGTCTATCAGCCAACTAGTAAAAAAAGATCACCTTTGACATTACAATCGACTTTCATTCCAGTTTCCAATGATTGCTCATTTGGTTCAATGCAAAAACATGTATCATGAGAGAGTAACGGAATTACGATAACAGATAGCACAAAACACAAATGAACATCTGAGTTGAAGAACTACTTTAAGTCCAAAATACGACTATTGAGATAAAGCTAGTTAAAGTTGTAGGCTACCACCGTTGTTTAATCGTTCATTTCTAGGCGAACACCAGCGTGTGTTATAGCGAAATTAAGCCGTTTTTTAATTAAACCTTGCGCGGGTACAGGCCTTGACCGTCATGCAACATATTATGGGTGATAACTAGGGCCGGCAAAAGTCAATAAAGTCAAAACTTTTTAAGGACCTAGTTTATCCACGAATCAAAGAATAAAGTTGTTTTCTGCTACTAGGGGACTGTTTCTAAGAAGTTTATAGGTCAAAATAAAGTCAAAATTGACAATAAAGTCAAAATTTTCAATAAAGTCAAACTTTGTTAAATTATGACGTTTGACAAACTTTTTGCGTTTCTTGAGAGTAATTTTTGTCAAAATCCTCGTGGAAGCATTGTAATCAAGAACTGCGACACAATTAAACCATATTGACAAATAAAAGCAGGAAACAGTGGCGGCTGGTGTTGTTGTGAGCAGTGGAGCTGCAATAAATAATGGGGGAGGGGGGGCGAAGCCCGACGCTGAGTTCGCCAAAGGCAAGTGACTTTGTGGGGGGTCTCCCCTAGGGATCGGTCTCAACCCAGAAACTTTTGAAAAATCGTAATTTTACCGCCTATTAGAAAGTGTGATTTTTTTTGAGAGAATTTGTGCTAAGAAATGACTGGAAATTGTTAAAATAAAAACTAGAAAAAAGATAAGAATTTACAGCTGAGCTAGGACATAACAATCATCTGAGATGAATCTAAAATACAAGAAATTAGATACTAGTGGCACATATAAGTATTAAAATTCAAAGAAAATGAAGGGGTGTACCAGCAAACATCTATAGGATTGGCATATGAAACTAGAAAAGGATCCACGGAGGATACAAACTGATATGAATGAATCAACAAGTGAATAAAAAAATAACAGTTGACCTCTCAAGTAGGCTACATGTAGCTCCACACAAAGCGAAATTTACATGTCTTTTGACTCTTTTTTATTTCTTTAAAAGTAATGTCTAAAAATACATTATTGTCCAAAAAAGAATGTCTAAAATGATTAAAAATTAAATCCATTTTCATTGTCTAACAACAATCACTATCAAATCATCATCTCAACACACTTCAAGACAACTTTCCACTTTCACTTTACTAAGCTGAAGAGATCGGAAGATCGAAACTCTCGCCACTGTCCGTAGTTGCTTTTAATAATGTCTTTTTAGACATTCTTTTTGGACAATAATGTCTTTTTAGACATTACTTTTAAAGAAATAAAAAAAAGTCAAAAGGCATGTAAATTTCACTTCGTGTGGGGCTACATGTGCTTGAGAGGTTAACTGTTATTTTTTGTTCATTTGTTGATTCATTCATATCAGTTTGTATCCTCTGTGGATCCTTCTCTAGTATCATGGGCCAGTCCTATAGATGTTTGCTTGTACAACCCTTCATTTTCTTTGAATTTTAACTTTAAAAAGCCTGAAAAGTTATTCAGTTAAATGGGACTGTTTTCCATGCAGCCCCAACAGATTCAAAAATTGCTGTAACATACCAAAAGAAGTGGAGCTTCAAGGATAATTTTTATCCAATCAGAACGCTTGAAATCCAGAATCTTGGGCTGCAGAGAAGTTTGCCCAAAATCCGTGTAGCCAAACGAAACTTTTAATATTTCAATTTTCGATCCTCAATCCTTAAGTGAAAAAAGTAACCGGGTCGGACAAACACAGAGGAAAACATATTTTCTCTCTTCTCTTTCCTTCAGGTGGGGCTGCAGCCTCATGGCACGGGTCGCCACTGGCAGGAAATATGCCACAATGCCCACTTAGATCAGCAGTAACTTTTATCCCAAATTGTCCCTTGCTTATTCATTGTTACGTATTTAAATAATTTTTATAAAACACTTCCTATTCACAAACGCGGTCTTTTCGAAGATCAGCCGTTTGGATTTTAGGAATAGCCTACTGACAATCTGTAGTACAAAAATGCCTAAGCAGTAAGCAAGCTAAATCGTCTTCAGCAAAAGTTAGCCAGATTTGTCGAGATTATATTTGTCCATAAAGCACCTTGATTTTTCAACAAAATATTACGTTTGGGTCTGAAATCGACAAATTATCATGTTTGGGTAACTGGTAACAATTCAAGGAAGAACTGTGCCTTCTAGAAATAAGAATTTTTGTTAGGTCAAAATAAAGTCAAAATTTGATAGAAATAAAGTCAAAAAAAGTTTTTTTAGGTCAAAATAAAAATGGCCCTAGTGATAACCCAATTTGCACACAATGTCATTTGCGTAGCTCTACAACTCAAGTCTTCAAATGAAGATTTAGAAAGAGGTTCAAAGTTCAAAATGTTGACAGTTCAAATGCAGATTACTTAACTTTTTCGCAACCACCGAGGTCACGACATTTTAATCTAAATAACCAGACATTTTTCACAAAAACCTGTTGTATTTACGACGTAATAATATCTCATGTGATCGACGTAGACGCACAATCTTGACATCAAATGAAAGCATACATCTTCAGCTACCCGAAGATCAAAAGTTTTGCAATAAGATTTGAAACATTCATTGTACAACTAGCAACTTTCCAAATGGTATTTTTTCTAATTTCTAAAAAAAATTAAAAATTGGCAGAAAAGTATACTTCATTATAATCTTTACTACCCAAGCATGATACAATAATATGAAAATATATGTAGCTTAATCGAATGCCAAAACAATTCTGCACATGAGTAAAATTTTACTTTGTTTCTGCGCGCAATGCTTTAGGACAGTGGTTCCCAACTCGTTTTTAAGGCGACCCATTTTTAAAAAAAATTCAGTTCGGTAAAATCTTGCGACCCAAGCAAATTGTCGTAATATTTTAAAAGCCATACAAGATTGTGTTGACAAACAGCACTACAAAAGCAATAACTTTTTCCGAAGATAATCATCATCATAATTCATCGTCGGTTTGTTCCTCACTAATGAGGGTGGCCGATTGTTTCCGCGCAGCAATTGTTTTAATCCCTTTTCTCCATTTCACCCTGTCCCTTGCATCTTCCTCCTTCAGTCCGACTTTTTTAAATTCATCCTTCACTTGTTGTTTCCACGTACTTCTTGGACGACCGCGTTTCCTCTTCCCATCCACCTTTAGATCTAGTGCTTTTCTAAGAAAACTTCCTTCCTCCCTCCTTATCACATGTCCATACCATCTTACTCTATTTGCCCTTGCCAGTTGGTCTATGGTCTCTCTCATCTCTACTCTCTAGCATATCTAACAATTCTTCAGTCCTTCTTTCCCTTCTCGTTTTCACCCCACACATTGCTCTCACCATTGACCTTTCCGTTCTTCTCAGGATTGCCAGTTCACTATCTCTCAATACCCATGTCTCGCTACCATATAGCATTGCAGGCCGCACACAGCTCCGATATACTTTTCCTTTCATCCTTAGTGAACATTTTCTGCCATGCAACATTTCCCCACATTCCCTGAACTTTACCCAGCCCAATCTTGCCCTTGTTGTCACCGCTGCTTCACATCCACCACTTCCATTTATCCGATCACCCAGATAACAGAAGTCTGTCACTGTTTCGATGCCATGGCAGAACTCATCATCATGGCCTTCCACTTCATTCCTTCCTTTACTGCATTTCCCACAAACAAAACACTTCGCCAATCTTGTTGCGGCTCTCTTGACATTAGCACATCTTGCATGTACCCACTTTCCACATTCCTTGCATTGCATTGAATTTTTCATCACTCTCTTGCCACATATTCCACAGGGATCTACTTTGTTCTCAACAACTGTTCCTTCTGCTCCACTCACCATCACTTTTGTTTTTTCAAGAATCACCTTCATACCCTTGGTTTCAAATGCTTCTTTCCATTTCTCAAACTTTCTCTCCAGTCCCTCCACACTATTACTTGTCAAGACCAGGTCGTCTGCATACAAAATTTCACTCAATAAGCCCTCCCTCACTCCTTCAGTTACAACGTCAACCACAATAGCAAATATCAGAGGTGACAAAACTGATCCTTGGTGTACACCAACCTTTACAGAAAATATGTTTATCAAATCACTAATGAGATAACTGTGATGGCTTGCTGTCAGTGAGTTTTTGAAATCAAGGCGTTATTTTGCTTAGGCATAGCCGCATGTCGGCTTTAACTTCCAGCCAGTTTCGTTGTTCAGTTTTCAATACACACATGGCGCTAATCCAATCTTACAAAGCCAAGTTGTTGCAAATGGAATCTGTTTTTGAATCCCTAATTGTGAAACTGTGGGATACCTACTTTGTACATGGAAGCCCAAAAGTGGATGTTTGGAGATCTTTGGGGTATTTGTCTTTGAAGGACGCAAAAGAAATACGGTTTGCTATTTCTATCGTTATGTCCATAAACTGTTCTGCAACATGGATGGAATGTTGAGGCAGATCTTTTCCAACAAATGGATCAATTATCCAATCATTTTGGTTATTAAGTGTTAGAGATTCTCCATAGTAGTGCACAAACGTTTTGGCAAACTGTTCCAGATGTCTAATTTTCGTTTGCTTAATATCAACTTCATTGCCACAGATATTATATATTGCGTTAGCTGAGGAAATGTATTGTAGGCTACTCATCTCTCGTGACATAACTTTTCCAGAATATGAGTTTTTTGTGTTAAGCAGAAACTTTTGCGGCGCGATCAATCACCGTAAAACCGTTGCCTTGCATAGATAAATTTAGAAAATTTATAGAGTCAAATATATCGGCAAGGTAAGCAACTTTTGCCTTGAAATCTTCTTGCAAAAACTTCTCGGCTAATCTCACACAGTTCTGTTGTCTCAGGAAGATAGCAATCTCCTTTCGCAAATTACAAACTCGCTTCAGGACACGACCTCGTGACAACTATCGCACTTCTGTGTGCAAACAGCAATGCGTGAAAATAATCAGAATCCACAAAGACGAAAACAAATGCCGATTTAGTGGACTTGTTTTGATGAAGTTTACACACTTCACATCATTCAACACTTCGTGCAGCTCTTGAGACAGCTTTTTTGCAGCAAAGGCCTCTCTGTGGAGAAAGCAATAAGTCCATACAGCACTTGGGGCTTTGTCTTTGATGCGTTTTACCACACCATGCGTGATCCAACGTGTGGAAAACTTTGTCATAGTTTGTCCGACATAGCGTTCGTGACATATAGTGCACGTTACAATATTATATCCCGTAACTTTGTCAAGTTAATGTATGTTTGAGACTGACATTTTTGTTGGGTTTACATTTAATAATAATAATAATAACACTAATAAAAGCAAAAATTGTTAAAACTTCTTGCACTACGATCATGCTCCAATGTCTCGACATGAAACGCTTCATGACTTGTGTTTATATTTTCCAGTTTTGTGATCGATCTCATCAAGTTTTAGATTTTTTTTATTGTTATTTTTTCGCCCAAGATACAATATGCCTGAAAAACAAGCGACCCAAAATAATTATCAGGCGACCCAACTTTGGGTCGCGACCCATGAGTTGGGAACCACTGCTTTAGGAGATACAGCAGAATGAATAAGGACAGGTAAAGACTATGGATGGATCTGCCATCATTTACATTTTTTTTGCTTGAAACACCTTTTAAACTTGCACGTATGGATACGTGCTTGGTCATCATGGTTAAAATCTCAAGACGTGTGTATACGTCCGTGGTCGCGAAAGAGAAAAACTACCCAATATAGGGTGCTTTACTACTGGAAACATATGAAGAACCTGTTAACAATTAAAAGAAAACTAACCCCTTTTGACAAATTCAGGCTACACCACTGGTAAAGCGTAGCCTACCCTTAGAAAATTGAACTGTCAAAGCTGACAGGTCTCTGCGTGCATGCACTTTACCTAGCACTTTGCATTACCATAAGGGAGGTTCCAAAACGCTTTTAACAACTTCTTCAAATGGTCTATAAATGCGAATAAAGCCACCGAAATGAACAGATTTGCAACAACCTCTAACTTCTGAGTAAAGGAAATAATTTTACTATTATAAACAATCTTTGCACAAAGCTACTTGGCCTTTGATATAATCCCTGCACGGACAAATGCGACGAGTGTTCGTGTATCGACCAGCACAACTGAAAAGCTTCGAGTTACTCTGTAAGTAGCATCTGAAAATCATGCAGAAAGTTTTAATAGAGTTTGATGGAACCCATCAAATAAGTGTTCTCTTGGTTTGGTCGATCATTATTTACGTAAAAAAGATCCCCTTAAGTTGATTTGAAAGTCTGATCAAAATAAAAGCATCTCATTTTTTATTTATATTTCCTAAGTAGGCTTCCAAGCTCAAGCAAAACCGGGTAAATAGAAAAAAAATCTTTTGATGCAAGCGGAAACGAATTATATATTGATTGCATTTATAAGCTCAATCTTCAAGTTTAGTAAGGTAAGTAGCTGCAGAATTATCCCGCCTGGCAGCAAAATCCATCCTTTTTTTAGTCTCTTCATTGAAATTTCAGCACTTACGTGTTAAATTGATAAGATGGGTAATCTATCTCCTCCAAGTCACCAGCAGGTTGTTGATAGCTGTTGCACTTTATTCCAAGATTTTGAAAGATGCTTTGGTTGTTGATATCAGAAAAGAAATGTGGTTCACATATTAGTCCCTTACTTAAACATGTCTCAACGCAGTCTGATTCTTCATCTGATACTAAAACCTGAAAATTAAGTTTATAGATTGAGACACCGCCAATCCACCATGTTTCGTTTCAACTTCAAACCAACAAAAGTGAAATGATTTGCTTAAAATGCTCTGAGGCCAACTTCTGTTTGGATCTTCATATTAAATAGTTGGTTCTTTTGAGCTCAAGTTTGTGATTTGCATTCGTCTTGTTCAATATTTTACTTCGATGAAACTATAGTGGCCTAGCTGAAACAATCCACTACTGATTTTGGGTTTAACAACACACCAACTATAAACAAAATCTGCCCGCTAGTAACATAGCCTCGGTCAACCATGTGGTGACTAAATTTCATCACTGCTATCAACCAAAGTCTCTTACAAAGTTGAATGAGTTTCGCTTTTAGCAGCATGATCGTTGCTTACTTCACAGTGTAGATTCAAACGATCTGTTATAGCCTGATGCTGCGGGTTCTTTTTGGCAATATCAAATTACACTAGCTTTCGGAACACAGTCAACCTCAAGGCTAAACCAAAGAGCCACTTTAAAGAACCACTCACTGACTTCAACACCATTCGTCATAGCACATGACTAGGGAACTGTGTTCCGAAAGCTAGTGTAATTTGATATTGCCAAAAAGAACTCGCAGCATCAGGCTATAGCAGATCGTTTGAATCTACACTGTGAAGTCTCTTACAAACTTTAACTTTATGGCTCTGAGCATTTAGTTGTTAAAAGTCACTTCAACAATGAAGCCATATGCTGTTGACAGCTTCTTGACATAAATGTTTTTTCAACTCAAAATCTGCAACATAGGATATCGTATTTTTATTTAAACCAATAAGTCGACCTTCAACGACGAAATGGGAGGCCATTTCTTTTTTCTATAACAAAATTCTTGCTTTTCGACAAGAAACCCAATCCTTTCTAACATTCCTTGAAACGTGAACTCGTACGGTTTATATGGTCTAATCTGAAAAAAATGTGGATATATTATCACCAAAACTTACTCGTAAAAAAACTAATTTGGCATCGATTAAAAAGTCTGAGAACGATTAAACTATGAGAAGTGTTGGATTGATAGCCAAAGAGTGTGAAAAAAATATCGTAAATGAGCATCGCTGATTAAACATAGAGTCGATTACAACTGCTGAAAGAAGTTTTTATTTGCCAAAACATACTGGTGGACTGTTCAATATATCTTCAACGGTCGTTTTCACTTCTTCAAGATTTTCTATATCAATAGTTCTCACATGAGGTGGTCCTGTAATGATAAAAAAAAAAAAATTGTAAAAACAAAATAGAACAATAACGTAGACAGAACAAGCCAAAGATTAGGTCAGTGCTTCCTAACCTTTTTAGGCTTAAGGCGCCCTTCAGAAAAGAAAAATATTTTGTGGCACCCCGTGGCAGACCAACGATCTTTGGTACTAACAGTAGAGCTACCATATGTCCTCTTTTAAGAGGATCTGTCCTCTTTTTCAAGAAAAATGAATTGTCCTCCGAGAACACTAAAAAATGCTCAAATATCCTCTTTTTTGACAATTTGGGTTTTCATGCTTATATTTTCAACGTGATTATATTGCTTGATGACGTTTCAACGACGGCCTGTAGGCTATTTGTTTTCTAAACATTTTGTATTCCAATGTAACATGCTGATTTATAAATTCTACAAGAAATTGGCACATTTTATGGAGCCGTTGTTGAACGTTCATTGCCTGGTTCACTGTAAGATATTAAATGACATTTCAAAGGCCATGCTCATTGCTCACACTTTGACAAAAAATTATTCTTTTACCTAAGTTACATACGGTACGTTTTATATTGATACCGTACAACGCTTGTAGACGTTGTTGATTACCAACTCAGTTTGGTACTTGAACAAATCGAAACGAATGTTTAAAAGTGCAATGTGTGTAAAGTAACACCTAACCTACAGCAAAAGAAATCGGGGCATGAATAGGATTACAGCTTTGCAAGGAAAGGAACAGCTTTTTAGTTCACGCCGTTTTTAGCATCTTAATGGTTATGTGCAGCCTAATGTTTTAGTCATATTTCTTGCAAATAATTTAACAATTTCGTTAAGGCTGACCAGTGACCATTTCTTGTTGAAAAAAGTTAAGACTTGACCTGGAGGTCGTGCCTGATTTGTCACATTTTGCAGATTTTTGCGATCATTGCTGTCTGACTGAAACTGTCCAAAAATTAGGTATTTTTTCACTTTTTGCTTACTCTTAAAAATATAAAATCATTTGTTGTCTTCAGGAAGCACTAGAAATGAGAAAAAATAAGTTGAACGTTCAGTCAATCTGTTTTCTTGTTTTTTTTTGATAACTTTTGCTACGTAGGGCTATACTTTAATGACCTAAACGCATGTAAAAGTTTCTTCAAGCGTAAAATTTACTTGCTAACGAAACGTGTACTCTTTTTAGGCGATGAAAATAAGGTAGGCCTAACTAACAGCTAAATGTTTTTTTGCCATCTTGCTCAGAGCCTATATATCTTGGGGTAACACTCGAAAAGTCACTCACATGCCGTCACCATCTACAGTCACTACGCAAAAAGATGACATCTTGCGTCGCCTTGCTGAAACGTTTGATAGGCACAACTTGGGGTGTAGGTGCTGACACCTTCCGCACTGCAACCCTGGCTTTGGTTCACTCCACCTCTGAACACTGCATTCCTACCTGGTGCTGCAGTGCCCATCACACCCGCCTCATCGACCGGCCAATCAATGACGCATTGCGTACTGTGACTGGATGCCTGCGCCCAACTCCAACGGAGTACTTACCAATCCTTGCAAACATGCAACTTGCCGGGCTTTGTCGAAAGGGAGCCATTATATGCCTGGCTCGCTGGACAGAAAAACCTTGGACCTGCCCAGCCGACTTGCGTCAAGCTTAATAGAATTCAAACAGGAGTAGGCCGCTTCCATTCCAATGGGAAATGCACAAGTGAGGTTTGGCTCCCTCATCGGCTTGCGAGTGCGGCGGAGGAACAAACTGCTCGCCATGTCGTTCTTGTATGTCTCATGTACAAGGCACCAAATAGAATGCATGGTAGGCTACAGCAGTGGTTCCCAACTCGTTTTTAAGGAGACCCATTTAAAAAAAAATTCAGTTCGGTAAAATCTTGCGACCCAAGCAATTAATTGTCGTAATATTTTAAAAGTCATACAAGATTGTGTTGCAAACAAACAGCACAACAAAAGCAGTAACTTTTTCCGAAAATAATATGTTTATCAAATCACTAATGAGATAGCTGTGCTGGCTTGCTGTCAGTGAGTTTTTGAAATCGAGGCGTTATTTTGCTTAGGCATAGCCGCATGTCGGCTTTAACTTCCAGCCGGTTTCGCTGTTCAGTTTTCAATACACACAAGGCGCTAAATCCAATCTTACAAAGCCAAGTTGTTGCAAATGGAATCTGTTTTTGAATCCCTAATTGTGAAACTGTGGGATACACTTTGTACATGGAAGCCCAAAAGTGGATGTTTGCAGAATCTTTGGGGTATTTGTCTTTGAAGGACGCAGAAGAAATACGGTTTGCTACTTCTGTCGTTATATCCATAAACTGTTCTGCAACATGAATGGAAAGTTGAAGCGGATCTTTTCCAACAAATGGATCAATTATCCAATCATTTTGGTTATTAAGTGTTAGAGATGCTCCATAGAAGTGCACAAACTTTTTGGCAAACTGTTCCAGGTGTCTAATTAATTATCGTTTGCTTAATATCAACTTCATTGCCACAGATATATTGCGTTAACTGAGGAAATATATCGTAGCCTACTCATCTCTGGTGACATAACTTTTCAAGAATATGAGTTTTTTGTGTTAAGCAGAAACTTTTGCGGCGCGATCAATCACCGTAAAACCGTTGCCTTGCATATATAAATTTAGAGAATTCAGAGAGTCCAATATATCAGCAAGGTAAGCAACTTTTGCCTTGAAATCTTCTTGCAAAAACTTCTCGGCTAATCTCACACAGTTCTGTTGCCTCAGGAAGATAGCAATCTTCTCTCGCAAATTACAAACTCGCTTCAGGACACGACCTCGTCATCACTATCGCACTTCTGTGTGCAACAGCAATGCTTGATAATAATAATCAGAATCCAAAAACACGAAAACAAATGCCGATTTAATGGATTTGTTTTGATGAAGTTTACACACTTCACATCATTCAACACTTCATGCAGCTCTTGAGACAGCTTTTTTGCAGCAAAGGCCTCTCTGTGGAGAAAGCAATAAGTCCATACAGCACTTGGGGCTTTGTCTTTGATGCGTTTTACCACACCAGACTATGCGTGGTCCAACTTGTGGAAAACTTTGTCATAGTTTGTCCGACATAGCGTTCGTGACATATAGTGCACGTTACAATATAAGTTATATCCCTTAACTATGTCAAGTTAATTCATGTTTAAGACTGAAATTTTTGTTGGGTTTACATTTAATAATAATAATAACAATAATAAAAGCGAAAATTGTTAAAACTTCTTGCACTACGATCATGCTACAAAGCTTTCCGATGTCTCGACATGAAACGCTTCATGACTTGTGTTTATATTTTCCAGTTTTGTGATCGATCTCTTCACGTTTTAAATTTTTTTTATTGTTATTTTTTTTCTCCCAAGATACAATATGCCTGAAAAACAAGCGACCCAAGAACAAACCCCAGACCCATGAGTTGGGAACCACTGGGCTACAAGACTCGACGAAGCTACACTCACCTGGCTTTCCATCACCTGCTCTGAAATCTGAACAATCCTGTCTCATACAAAAGAAAAAGCTTCTCTGCTAGACTTTCAGCTCTAATATAGCGTGAAAAAAATAGGCAAGTTCGCTTGTTGTGCCTTCGGGAAAGACAATTATAACAACACCTTCAGAAATCAACGTTTTGAAAGTAGCCTACGTATTTCGATTAACATTCGTGTGAAACTTAGTATAGCCTATACTGATCTTCTCCTAGCAGACAAAACGGCTTCTTTAATTTGCACAGCATTCACCTACTGAAGTACAATCGAAATCGAATCAGAACAACCTGTACAGTGTACAACTACAGACACTGACTGTGACATCACAAAACCACAGCAACAGCAGGGTGTCACACTGAGAATCTGTGACTACGAAAGACCGTGCACGCCAAAATTCTCTGAATGATGTAAACCTAGCTAACCATTTGAAAATAGATAAAGTAAATAAATATGAGAAATAGCTCGCAACACCCCAGAGTATTGTAAATGGCAACCCAGGGTGCCGTGGCATTCCGGTTGGAAACCAGTGGATTAGATAATAATTGCTCTCAGAATCAAATTTACATTCACACAAACCTAATTAATATTGATTTTTAGTTGTTTCAACTTTTCGTTTTGCCATCTTTGCCATGAACAACTCATAGGCTACAAATGTTTTACCCATGGTACACCAAACCGATAACCACAGATATACGGTAGTCTTATATTTAAGCCGGATCTCAATTCAGAGCTTTTGATCAAAGCTAGTAACAGTGGATTTTACATTGCTTCAACTTTATTAGACGTAAGGGGGTTTCAATAAGGAAACTTTGTTTGGCAGAAGTATTTAAAAACCAGTATTTGGTTTTGAATGTGAAAGTTTAATTGTGGAACCCGGTGGTTGTCGAAAATGTTAGGCTACTGATAACGCTCAAAAACTCTACTCTGTACAATTTAAACGTGTTCTAAAATGATTGAAGAGAGCGATCCCACCTATAAACATTTCCCCGTAAGAATGCTGTGATCTTGGTCTTCTGTTTGTAGGCTTTTTCTGCGTTGGAAAACAGTAATGGAATATCAATAACCAAAACTCTTGTGGTGCAATCATATCTAAAATGTTTCTGCGTTAGATCAGGGATCTCTTAAAAACGGGATGACTCACTTGAGAATTTTCGGTGCTTTAGTGGACACTAGTAGGGTAAAAAACACACACGATTTTGAGAATTATGAATGTGATTCTTTGAGGTCGGTAGTGGTCTGTTTTTTACAAGCAAGTCATGAATCTTCATGATGTGTAATTTTATTATAATAGATACAAAACAGTGAAGAGTTGCAATAACTGTTTGTGGCTTTTCGGAAATGTCCCAGCATTACTATGTTCAGGCTATCCAGTATCCACACCTCCTTACTATTTTTATTAAAGAAATGTGGCCTATTGCACCAAAATGGTTGGGTGTGTTAAATGTCATTATCAAATCAACATCGTCTATAGTTTTAGTATAGTGGGCCTACTGGTATTTAAAGAAACTTTCCCTTTCACGCATTTAGGCTACTGTTAAATCACTATCTCTGCAAATCGTATTATATCCTTTTGAAGCCCACTTTGCTACCACTTATTATAAGCTACTTGTGATAATCTCAAAAATGTGGTCTGACGAAGTGGGTTAAGTTGCCCTCAAAACACCAAAAAAATAAATGGGAGTGAATCAGCGTTATATCTTGACTTCTTAGAACATTAATTAAAAAACATTAACAAGTTTGCAGAGTTTTGAAGTTCTACCCTACTAGTGTCCGGGGCAAAAACAAGTAAGTCATCCCGTTCTTCAGAGATCCCTGGTTAGATAACATATAGGCCTAATAGCTTAGGAGTTAGGAAGAGTGCATTGCAAGTAGGCAAATGTAAAGAAACAATGATCAAAGTTAAACTTAGCAAGTTTTTGCCATAAACTAGACTGCTAAAGTGTCGGAAAAGCTGTTGAATGTAAAATTCAAATGAATCGAGCACAACAATTATGTCTTTTCTGGTTTCACAGAGTCACGTCACAACAAAAGCAATAAATATTATTTTGATCGAAATGTTTTGTTGGCATTGTCAGAAGATATTTCATTTTCTTGATTATATTGATTGATTGTCGAAATCTTTATCCTTAGACCAAGAAAGTCTCTTCCGAAGCTTCTTGATAAAGCCTTTTAGCTTGAAAATTGTTCTATCAACTAAGTGCGGTGAATGGAAGGCTGTTCATGAAGTGCGTTGCTCAAAGAGCGTACACCGAGAATCGAACCAACGCATCGCTTTGTCTAGCTGTGTCTCCGTTTACCAAGTTATACGATGCTACACTCTATAATGGACTGCACTGAACGACCGGCCACTAAAAACACTGTAAATCTGGAGATACAAACCAAGATATACCTTTGTCAACTCATTGAAAAATCAATGGGATCGAGTAAAACCAGATATTATGCAATACCGCCTTGCGAGGCCCGGTAACTAAAGGCATGGGGTGCGATTAACCCATATCCTTTACAAAAATATCTCATATTTATAAGCATACTGGTAGTCCAGCTTTTGGGTTAATCTGATAATGAAGAATTAGCTAATTAATTATTTGACCAATTAACCCAAAAACTAGACTTCTAACAGCATCAGTAGCCTATGTTAGAAATCCTTCTTTTTGTGTTTTCAGGATAAACTGAAACTAGGAGGATATGGATTAAAAAAAAAAAACTACCGTTAACTTTATTCAACGAGGATTCATCACAAATTCGAAAGCACTAAATTGATTTTCATAAAATTTTGGGAGAAAACCTAAAACGTTAGTAGTGGATGAAATGTAGCGCAGGAAATTTAACGAAAATAATACTCCACTGGCTTGTAGACCTATGACCAGTTCCAGCATCTATTCTATGAGTTAAATTGTTTTTTCCTGATACAACTCCTAGACATATTCATCAACCAATGATAAAATTAACAATTTAATTAAAAACAGCATTTGTTAAAGGACTTTGCGTTTTGTCGCTGCAAAGCAATTTATTGGTTTTGGTTGTGTATTTGTAGCATAGGCTACGCTTTCTTGTGAACAAAGGGTTACCGGTAATCAAATAAAAATTGTGGTTTACCGCGTAAAACTTTTCAACAGCACCTTCCATGGTGGAATTTTTTTCATATTTTACATTAAGAAACACAGCTCCATCTGCAATCGCTTCTAAAGGAGCAGGTCCTTCATAAGGAAACCCCATTCCGACAAAAATCTGTCAAAAATAAAGTTCGCGCAAAGTTATTGTGCAAGTAACAAACCTACAAATAAGTGTGGCCTACACTACATTGCATACAAGCATACTAATGTACATTTAGATCGTATGATTTATTTCACTCCATCTACTCAAAGCGTAAACCTCCAGTAAATGTTCCATTATTCGGTCAAAAACGCGAAGGCAAGGAAGTCAATTTTCTTATAGATTGTTAGGTAAACCATTGAGTTTCAATATGCTGCCAAAAACGTGCTTGGGCACTGGGCAGTGTTGAACTGTCACTCTTTCCGAGTTGCACAAGGATTATTTCATTTGGCTGCGATTAACCAGAAGCTGAAACCGATTTGAGTTTTTTTTGTCTATACTGTTTGTGAAGTTATTTCAAATGTCAGTAAATTAGATAACAATTTCCAAGCAATGATTTAGAAGTAAAAGATAGGTAAACAACCTTACAAACTTCATTAAGGAATTGAGAAAGTGACTTGGCTAAAGCTACAGTATATAAATTAAACCCAAAAGTACAGACATTAAACCGGTAATTCTTAAGCTAAGCAAAACTCTGCATTAGAGAATGGTTTGTAATGAGTCGAAAGTGAACGGCTGCTTCAGGACAATCAATCTGTACATTGGACTGTAGGCTACGTAACGAAGAATACAGACTGCACAAGTCAGCTATTTTCGCTTGGCTGTCGTAGTTGTTTCATGTTTTGTGTTCAAAAGCGTCATTAATTACTTAACTAGCATTAATACCAGTGGCTGGATTTGATTCTTTATCTTCGAACTAACAAAGCCTTTGATGGGTTATTTCTGACAGTTTCGCATACTTGTACACTGTAAATTGCAGGGTTACTCAACTAATGTTAACAAAGGTCCAATTTGAATAGTTGAATATTTTTAGCGATCCGATGAATAAGTAATTTAAAACGCAACCACGAAAGTTAAACTATCAGTAGGCCTAACAGTACCAAACCATTTTTTTAGGTAAAACGTAACTCGACTTGGATCAGCTACTAGGATAATGACAGAAAAAATTGCTTCCTCCCAGTAGAAATAAGCAAGAGAGCAGTCATGAAATACGTTGCTCAAGCGCACACCCCGAGAGCCGAACCAGCGGCGCCGTTATCTTGAGTCGAGCGCGTAACTGCTAAGTTAACGGGGCAGTGCCTGCTAATGAAAACTGTTACGTTAATTAACTACACCATACGTTTTCTATTTCTAATCGTCATCGCAGCTGGAGAACATGCAGCAATTTATAGTAAAATAAGCCCACTCAAACGAATGCATTGTCGACTTACTTTGGTTGAACGCAATAATTCATGCAGCTTTTCTCCTGGAAGAACCCCATGATTTACGACATATTTAGGTACATTTTTTTCTAGTTTATGTACTGTTCCATGAAGAGAAATTAATTCTTGAATAGTGTCCAAATACCCAGTTTTGTCCTGGTATACAGTGATGCGTTTAGATTTACTATCAAACATTTTTCAAGTCATAGTTTACCCTTTGTCAAAAATGCACTCCTGATGATCTTCCTTCATTTAAACCATTTAGATGAAAGATCTGTGTGTACAATCTTAGGCTAGGTCGGCCTACCCATTTTACACTCTGCTCAAAATAATATAAAATTAAAAGTTCATTGAAAACACACTATGGCGATTTCAACTCGAAAATACATAATAATAGTGATAAAATTTATGCGCAACACTGAAATTAAAAGAAAGTCGTTATTGGTTAGTAATGTTAAACTAATATTTGGTTCATTGTGCTTATTTTCCATGTCACACCATAAGGCTTACTGACAACAAAATCAATAACATTTAGGTTACCGTACTACACTAGGTACTTACTTTCCAAAATTCATCTAGCTTTCCATACACAAGAGCTATGTTTTTTTCTCCAGTCTTGTTTACACTGTCATGTTCAATCACTTCGTTTACAAAACCGAGAAATGTGTTGTCGGGGGTGTGAGCTGTAATGTTTCCATATGGAACATTAATCGTTTTTTTACTATCGTTCTTTGTAGTAGACTGCAGATATCATGTAGCAAAAAAGCCACTCTAGTAGCAGAGAGATAAAATAATTCTATAAACCTTATAGGCCTACTGGGAATTAAAGAAATGAGAAATCTTTAAATGATATCTATAAACTATATTTGTATAACATTTTGTTTTCAACAATTTTGAAGAAAAAACATGCGTAAATTTTTCACTTTTGATTTTACTTGAATTATTATTTGTATGGTTGGTACAACAATCAATATTGTATCGTATACGTTTGCAAATATTTTGATATCCATTTGACTTACGAAACATCGTGTTATATTGCTTGGGGTAAAGATCCCATACTCCCCAATCGGACTTGAGATTTTTCCTTTTGGCATATTCTGGGTTATTGTAGCATGGTTCCGTACCAAAACTGTCCACAACACGGAGATCGCATCTATATGTTTTAGATTTAGACAGGTTTTAAATTAAAGTTAATTTAAAACATATTTCGAAAACAATTAATTGAGTTGATTGAGATCTGACTTGAACAGTCAATTATGTTGTAGGCTATGCGAGGCTAGCAGTTTTCAAACTTTTTTTGGACTACGATCAGCCAAAGAATTTTGAAGTCTACCGCGACACATTGACTAATTACGCTCTACTGTAGAACGAAGGTAAATGTTTCCTTTTCAACTAATTTGAGCTGCGTAGGTTTGACACGTCCACGATTCCTATGTAAGTTGGAAGTTCATCTTCCGCTCAAAACATATGGATATGCACCACTAATGATCCCAAACAACTGTAGAACTCGAGTATGGCGTCTTCCATTTTAGTTCAATCAGAGTCTTAAGGAAATGTGTCAGTGTAATGCTAATGGTTTCCTTGTTGACTATAATTCCTAGACTTACTTTAGCATTTCGAATTTATCTTTCGCAACTTTCTTCAAAAGCATCAGTCCTGCATAATCAGTGTAAATTACATCAAACGGTTTCCGTTTGGGAATGCAATATGTGGAATTTATGGATTTCAGATGATTTTCAAAATATCTGAAAAGTAAATTTATCGCATAACCAAATTTTTTGAAATGATTGATTATAAGAATTTAGAAAAATTTCCATGGCTTTTGTACTAGCCGCAAAGCTAGTTGCTACATCCAGAGCTGGTCAGAGTAGGCTAAATAGTTGTTTACAGCATCTCCGCAGCAGTCCCAGAGGAAAGTAGTCTCAAGTTTTAAAAATTTATTCAAGAGCAATATGAAACACAAAGCTTTTGTGAAGCTCAGTGGACTTCATGATGCACATAACCTTTGTGTAGTCTGGCTAATGGAGAACATGTTTAAATGTTACAGCTTGTGCAAGGCGATTCCACTGAAGTTAGCTTTTGTATTCTACAACCGTAAACACAGGATATAGTTAAAAACGTAAACATTTTTTACGATGATATACAGTGAGGCATAGCCTACCATGCAACTTTGCCTACTCTGTAAGTCTCCTAAAATAATTGAAGTATAAAATTACACACTTAAGTAAATCTTTTGACGAAAGTGCAATAAAGAGTTCATGGCCAAGGATATGAAGAGAAGAAAGAAGGTCCGACCATTGTACCAATTCACCAAGTGCACCACCCTTGTAAGCTCCTTGAGCAGTACCCCAGCCAATTTCATCCGCTAAGGAACCCGGAAAAATTAAAATCTAAAAATTAAGTTTAAATTAAGTTTCAGTTTTAATTCATGCACACACTGCAAGAAAAGTGTTTTTATCTTTCATCAACTTTCATAATGTTTATTCGTTAATTCTTAAAACAAACCAACGATCAACTTAATGACTTTGGTAACATGTTCTTATTCATTCAACTAGGCCTATCGTCAATTTTATTAGCACGTGAGCGCAATGAAGTGATTGGCAAATGCCAAGCACGGGGGACAAGCTGATGTTGCAAGGTTCAACATCGCAATAACTTATTAATCTATTCACTTTTTTTCTTTTCCACGTTTTAACATATGTTTTCAATGCAAGCTGTGATCCCGCTTCTATCCAAGCTTTTTCCATTCGTTCAATTCTTGTTTGAATCCATTTAAAATGAATGGTATCTCCCAGAGTTTGATGCAAACTTGCAAGTTCATCGCGAGGACTTAACTGCAAAAAACAAAATATATAAAATTCCTATAAATTTTGTTTATCTAACCATGTGATAGTAATGTCTGCACTTGTTACTATAGCCTATAACATTTTTTTTTAGACGTGGGTTTCATAAGAAATTTAAAGGGTTCCATGAGTTACTACCTAAGTTTAACGGTTAACCGAGTAGCCTACTTTGCAAGTTTGCAAAGCAAAAATAAATTTGGGCAGAATTTCAATTTGGGTAGACTTAGAAGAATCTCCAAAGCTACAGAAATTGCTAAAAGAATTAGCAGAAACAGACGAAGAACGTTTGTAAAACATTGCATCTGACAGTTTCTCGAAACTTAGTTTGAAGAAGTTTCTACAACTATTTTTTGTGGCAATTTGATTATCATAACCATTGTGCAAATTATGACTAAAGCATGAAATTTTCATCAGTGTTAGTACATACCATAAGGTTCATTTTAAGATTGGGGGGTAAGTCAGATTTGACCCCTGATGACCTTGAGAGGTAAATAACCTAAATTACAGTTTTTCACGATTCTGGTGCAGTTTGTTTATCTCGCGAATTATTATTTGAAAGACATGTTAAAGTGCCCCTGACAGGTTGGATCCAAGTATAGTAACTTTTTAAAGCATTTCCTAGCGCAGAATTATACTTAGCGAACTTTTTAATCTTAACCTCGTAGCTCGACTGGTTAGGGCGTAATTTATATCAAACGACTGTTCCGAAGCGCCACCACAGGCGAAACTCATATTTCACTGCTCTGGGACGACTTTGGTGGTATTACGTCATCCTAAGTGGGCGTCGTTAACGACGGATGAAACAAACGCTTCCTAGATGTAATTGGTGGATCACAGTTTGGTCGGAGTTGATACAAACGGTTGCTTTTTTCAAAGATTTATTGTTTTTTGCAGTTTAATCAAACTGTACTGGATACGTTCCTACAAAACCTAAAATATACTTGAAGTGAAAAATGAAGAAATTTACGAATCATCATTCATATTTAATTCATCATCACTATTCAAAAATAAATAAAAGTTCTCTCTCTCTCATCATGTGCCTTCAGTTGGCCATTGAAATCCGATGTAACGGCCATCTGGATCTAGAAAATTGTTTCGGATTCACCAAACAATGCATGACGGCAGCACAATCCGACTGTTGCTTCCGAGAGCATCAAACTGCAAGCAGTGAGCTTTGCGCAATGCAAGTTGTCAGTGCCAGTGTTAGCAAAATCTTAGTTCACAGTTACGTACATAGCAGAGTCTATACATGTAAAAGCCTACTTTACCTGTGCAAGGGTACGTTTTTGTAAACGTCGTTGTTTAGAAGTGCTGGAATCATCATCAGCAACTGGTTGCATCTTTACTTTTATAGATGGAATGGCAGATTTTTTCAAAATGTATAAAGTTCGCTCAAGCCCATTTTTACTTGAGTGGTATTAACAAAATCATCTTCATTGAAGTGAAGAAAACATAATGCGACTAGTTTTGTATGGCCCATCCCACTTTCGAACACTTGAAGAAAACTTTGACCATTTTCTTCTCAGCACCTTGTTTTGTGGGAAAGCGTGAAAAGAAAGCACAGCACGGTCTTTGTCACTGACACTGTCACATAAACAGCAATTTGTAGGCATTGCCTCAACCATAAATTAAAGGTAGGCTACTGTTTGGGAGATACTATTGTTACACTGCAATGGCTATAGCCAGATTAGGACAAATAAAAAAGTATCAAAATTGTAGCCCTATGAAACTGCAATTTCAATTGAACTGAGATGCTGTTTGATAAAAATAAACTCAACCTATTTGATCGAAACCTGATAGTAATAATAAGTTCACTTTTTCATTTCGGTAATTCTTATTTTGCACATGCTTTAGACCAACAGAGCCCCACACATTCACGTTTTGCAGTAGCCGTACTATACTTTACAAAGTCACCACAGAGAAAGAATGTATCCTTCCCGCTTACTGTGACGTCACAGCGGTGTTGCCGTTTTTATTTTCGTAATTGACTGATTGCCAGATTCGCCGAAAGTGAACGAAAGTTTGCAAGCGTGTAACTTAGTAACCTGTTGATATTTTTTACAATTTACTGGTCAGTAAAGTTTGTTAGTGTCATTATTTTTGTATCTTAGGTAAATTTACCGAATTTATTTACCTGTCAGAGGCACTTTAAGATAATTTGCTGCAGTGTAATTTTTAATGTATATTAGACAGAGGCTATAAAAGCTTGAAGTTCACTGATGCCAGGCGGGGCCTCAGACAAGTGAATATTGAATAGCACATATCGGTAATGATACACAGACGAATTAACTATATTGCCGCATAAATGTCGAGGTGTGTCATCGCAGCTAACAATCTCCCGAACATGCACATAATGCAGTGCACTTCAGTGCAGCCTTGATACACTTGCAGTAGCCAGTACACTCCTTCTTGTAGTTGCAGTGGATCAGTTCTTGGAAAGATTTTGATGACTCTGGCAATTTCGTCCAGAGAGGCTTCCTCCCAGAAGCCTCCTTTGTCCAGCCCCAGTCAGATGGGCTCGGAAACTTGGGATTTAAGACCAGAGTTTGGTTCCAGCAGTTGGCCTGGAAAGAAGCCCGCTTGATGTGTTGCTGGAATGCTGCCTGCGTAAGAGGGATGTTTTCTAAAGCTCTCGACGTGTGCGAAGAGCTGTTTCCAAGCGTTGTTCACTTCCATGATGTCGCTGGTGCGGTCATACATCAGCAAAACGAAGCGTTCCAGCAGTGACATTGACTCCTCACTGACATCACTTTGCATGCGTAGTAAGTTATAGTTCTTCGAAAGCCTCAGTCACCTCTGGGAAAACTGTCCAAATCTCCCAGGCAGTCTTCTTCAATCTGCTAGCGAATGCAGACACAGTGTCGCACCCTATGAGGGCATGAAAAACCGGGAGAGTAGCACATCATCTGGGGTTCATGGTGGCAGCGAAACGGTGAACAGTTATGTTCCAGAAGCTGGATCCACTATCAAGAGCTATCCACAGCTCGTCAGGGTTAATGTGGTTAAAGGAAGCCACCGCCAGTACCATAACATCAGTATCTACAGTGCGTATGGTCACCTTTCTCATCCCTTCTGGACAGCATTTTCCACGTAAAAGCATGCGTGTATTCACCTCCTCTTGAGAACATGGGGAGAGCACAGGACATCAATTCCACAGGTCGCATACATTTCCTTGCCATCATCAATTAGAAGACGAATGGTCTCTCGTGACAAGAAACCAAAAAGTTCAATCTTGTTTTGGTCAACACGAAGGAAGTCCTTCCAGTTTTTAGGCATAACTGCAGAGAGAGTTACTCTTTTCCTGATGTCCTTACCCTTCCTCTATCTGGTCGTCGCCTTCAGGCTGTCAGGCAGATATACATTCCAGACGAAATCCAGTCTTTGGACCTTTTCCAGTTGAGTGAAGATGTAAGGTGCAAAAATTGTGTTCATAATTATACTCTTCAAAGGTCTTTGCCGCAACAGGATTAAGCATTTGAACAATAGCTGCCCAATCAAGGATTATGGCATTAACCTCATGTGCTCTTGTGGTTTCAGTTTTGCCTAATTTCAGGCAGTGTATAGTAGATCTGCTTTGACTCCAATGTCTAGTTGGTCTCCGGTTGATAATGAAGGTGGAGCTGCCTGTTTCTCATGAGAGAAGAACTGGTCAAGATCCCCGTCACGTGATTGATATGCAATATACAGCCTCGAGAAGAGACTGCAGTCACTCTTCACTGCTTTGACTGTGGTCTGTGGCCGACTGAAGAGCGGCAACTTGTTCTTGGTCAGTGTGTCTGTAATTGGCTTCGTGCATAGTTCCAGCCTTTCTTTAACAAATATTGTATTTTGCTTCTCACCAAGGGATTCAATCTTCCTCACAGTTTCTGCCACTGGAGTTTCCACGATGTCCCTAGTGTCAAGGACCAGTAAACCTTGAGAGCTCTCTAGAAAGGGATTTCCCATCTCTTGAAACACTTCCATAAGCACCCTGGCATCCTTCACGAAGGCTGTCTGTACTTCAGGTTTCTGGTCATGGTGAAGATGCCTGATGTCGTCATGTCCTCTCCTCGTGGCCTGCTCTTCAACCTCTGTAATGATCTTGGCTATTTCTGACCCTTCCATCACGCAGCGCCTGAGTGCTCCAGGATTTCCTGTCAGTACTATAGCTCCACCAGACCCTTTGACCATAGCGTTGTTCTACTCATGACATTGGTCGATCGTCGTGGCAGAGAATCTATTGCTGGTCTTGTGTACCACAAAGTTTTCAGACTTGAATTCTGCAAGGACATTTTGGTGCTTGTCAATGAGGTTTATCATGTCACGGATGTGTACAGAAAGCTACCTGGAATAGTGAATGCGATCTAAGGCGAACATCCAGGGCATGATCTGTGTCGGGGTTGCACATAAAGCTTAAAGTTTCCTCCACGAAGCGATCGAATGTACACCAGCAAGAGAACCTCTCGTAACAGCGCCGCAAACCATACAGGCAGACCATGACACCCATTCCTCTATGGATTGCTTCTCTAGAGCTGAGGTCACTCTCCTCAACCACCAATATTCTTCGCGTACATTAGCTTAAGCAGTCAGCAGGTCGAGAGGTCTTGCCGGACGTTGTACAGCCGGTGCAGTGAAGTGCTTCGTCTTCATGGCAACGGGTGGCACACTTGTGTAAACTGAAGGCAGAGGTGTTACCGTCTTAGAGATGAAGATGTCTTGCCCAAGCACCAATACACCAAGGTTGTGTCCACCATTTATGTGTGATGGATGTTGCACTAAGGATATGCCAGTGCCATGGAAACAATCCTTCGCCGTAGCAGAGCTAGGGCTATGGTCAATATTATCGACATACCCAGTAGTGAACAGCCCCTGGCGCAGCTTGAGTGGGCAAACAACTTCTTCCATGTTGAAGCGCTGGCAGACGCCATTGGCAATGTCGGCTGTGAGCTGTAGTAACCTATCATACGAAACACACATCCCTAGGCCGAAGAGTGTTCCGATCAGTCCTATGCTTCTGGCCACAACGTGAATATTGAGGGTCAGGTAGAGTTTGAATGGGGTTTCTCTCTCGCGGTTGTGGCGCACTGAGGCTGACTCCATGCAGCATGCATGCTTCACACTGTTGAACACCAGTAACTACGATAGTGTAAGTGCAGCAGTTGTGTTGGTTGGGTTGGCCAACTGAGTCTGGTGCTTGATGTTTGCCCCATCGAGGATCTTGTTAACCAGATCAAGGAAGGATGGTGTCACAGAATTTATCTGAAAATCAGCTCGGAACGCACTTGCTCAGCTCAGAACGCAAAATCAGCTCAAAGGTGAATGTTGTCTCAAACATTTTTCTACGGACTACCTGTGCTGGTCTTACTAGGTAGTAGGTACATCATATCACTCTCATGACCATAGGCCTTCACCAGGGCGGGAGCGGGATCTATGTCTTTCTCAAACAAGAGAAGTGTGTCTTGGCCTTGCGAATGCGCTCTCAGATCAGAAATGCAGAAAGAAGCCTATCCTTCAGTCTGGTTGTGTGTACCCTGTTGGTTACCGTGGCACCCAGCTGCTCTAATCTGGTCTTGTAGAGGTTAGCCACGGGTAGAGTTTGAATACAGGGGCATTTTCCTCATCTTCATGCATGTTCTCCATAAACACCACCAGCGCAAAAAAGGCTATGCCATGCAATCGATCATCGACCTCGTCTTTGAGTGATGCTGGTCTGATTTTGTTGTATAATGCACGGAGACAGTTGTGATGGTATTTTGCCTCGATGGCAATCAGGTCTTCTGCAGACAGCTTGGCCAGCAGTTCAGTGTCCTCCAATTCAGTGGCACATCTTCGAACGTTCTTGTCAATTCCCATTGTAGCTTCTTGGTGCAAGTCTGCTGTGCCAGCTGGCTTATTGCAAACAGATAGGCTCGGTTGACTGTGGAAGCCTGTTAGTCCGGCAGAAGTACGACTGAACCTGGAAATTTTATGCAAAGTTTTTTTTTATTGATTTTGGTAACCTAGAGTCTATTCTTTCAGAATCTGCCGGGTGCACTCCGCGCACCCTTGAGCGTTTTGAGAAATTCAAGATGGCGTCCAAAATGGCTGCCGTTTCAGATAACTCCCTATAACTCAGTTAGTATTTGACCTAGGATGATAATTTTGGTGTCTAACCATATGTTTTGAGGGGCAAGGAATACATTGAAGCTATTTATTTGACTGGTTGGGGATTGCATCATGTATAAATGCAATAATGCCGCTAATAGGGCTGCCATATTACAAATTTCAAGCAAAAACAAACAAATTCACTTGTATTTGGTCTAAAATGATAATTTTGGTGTCTATCCATATGTTTCGTTGACAAGGAATCCATTTAAAGGATTAAAACATTTGCATATAAATTATATCACAGCAAAATCCAAAATGGCTGCTGATAAGTTATATTTGCTGAATACTTATAGAAAATCATTATTTCTGCGACTTTTACTTGTGAAATACCATCGAACATATAACATCACTCACAAATGTAACCATTAGTTATCACAAATGTTACCATTAGTAATGTACAAGCCTCTCTCACAGTCACAAGACAGTCAGTTGTGGTTATCATCCCGTCATTAAATCACCTAGTCCATAAATCTGTGATGTTGTCCAATTGAATTAAAATGCTAAGCAAGAGTCTGGCTGAAACCTGCAGCATAACACGCACAGAATATTGCACATTTCAAACCATCCCTTGTGCAGCTGCAAGAAAGCGTTTTGCAGGGGTTGTCACTCTTGCATCCACATCTGATCATGACAGTTTCTGGAGTGAGTTCAACATTTGCGGGAAGGAGGACCGGTTGTAGCGTTTTAAGTTTCGAGTTTTTACCCATCCGTACATTTCTGCATCAAGTTCAGGCGGATTGCTGTCTTCCAGTGAACGCCACACAATGGCTTGGTGATGGGCCCTTCTTACATTCTCTTTAAAGGCCTCACTTGTAGGAGGAAGGGAACAAAGTTTTGGTGGTACCGCGGAGGCCGGACCCGTTTTGGATGCCCATACCCTCCAGCGTGCTTCGGACATTGATTTGCTCGTAGTATATTGACCGTAACAGGCTGACATGAATGTGGTTGCCTGCGCAATCATTGATTCTATGGGAGAATCAATGACCCCTAAAAGTGACAGTGAGTGACCATCTTTCAGAACCTTCAATGCAGTACCTTTGCCAACCCCGTAGCAGCATGCTACCGTATCACACCCAGTAAGAGCATGGGCAGGCGTTCATTCACAGGCGTTCATTCACAAAAGACACATGCTTTTCATTCATAAAAGACACATGCTTCTCTACGGTTTTTCCAATGTCAATGACTGTTCGTTCCTTAATTGGTGATTCCATGGTGATACGGTTTTTCATGCTTCCAACATGATAATAATGAAGCAAGAGAATGAAAACGTCAGTGTCATCGGATATCACAGTTATATCACTCTTTTCATTATTTCGAGCAGACAGCATCACCTGTTGGACAATGATATTGTCCGCTTCCTCATGACTACTTGAAAGGTCCGCCCTTCTGATCACTACACCACCATGGCTGATCTCAAATGGGGCAACGTCCTCACCAATCACTATCAACTTGTGACTTTGGGTGTATTCATAGAATGACTCGTCTTCAATCAGAAGTTTGACAATCAGGTTTATCGACTGCTTCTTGTTTTCGGTCACCGTCAATACAGTTTTTTTGAGGTGGTAACTTGGTGTTCAACTGCAGCTCGTGGACTCGGCTAACTCCAGTGGCCCTAGCACTTCTGGTGACACTCTTAGTACTGTAATCGTAGTACCGATCGAACACTAGGTGAACGTCCCCAACTTTTAGTCTCTTGGCAATGGCTTGTTTCAAGTTGTTTGCGTAGTCTGTAGTGGTGCCCTCTGCAGGCCAAGAAATCACCCAGAGTAGGGCTGAACCATCAATCACAACTACTGAAGTTTCACTTGCTGTTGTCCGAGCAGATACCTCAACCTGAAGCTGTCGCTTTAAGGAAGACTTTGATGTTGCAGCTCTCATTTCTTCTGTGGGGTCAAACATAGACGTTGGTACTGGGGCCACTTCGTAGGATAGGACATCTTTTATGTCAACATCACGCCCACTAGCCTGTTGGCCTATGACCCTGGAGTATATGACATTCATGTCGTACACTTTACTACCTCCCACATTCACATGTTTCTTTGTAGCCACCATGGTAGTCACGGTCTTGTGAATTGTTTCATGTAAGCCATCAGGTAAATTCTCTCCAAATTTGCACATCTGTTTGAATCCTTTATGCACAGCCTCCTGCACATTCACTGCCGGGGTTCCATGTTGACCATTTGCAATGTTCACTAGATCCTCTGGATGTTTCTCGGGATCAAGTGGATCTATACATTTTGAAGCTTCGTTCTTATGGCTTATCGGTCCTTGTTGTCATTCTTTATCCGTGCCTTCTTTTCTTCCTTATGCCCACTTCCCTGGTCTCCAGAATCTCCAAGCATTTCGCCCAGAGCAGCCTCCACAGTACTACATGTATGAAGACTCAATGCCCAGATCTTGAGCGTATCCGTCTTCAAGGTTATTCCTATGATGCCATTTGGGGCATGTCCATATCTCATGAAAGTAGTTTCTATAAACATATCACTCCATAGGCCATTCCATAGTCCGCGCAGGTGCCTCATCACATGCTCCCCTTTCATGAACTGGACTAGTACCTCTTCTGGGAGGGCTTCCATTGCCCTTAGGTAGCACATCCTATACCTTGCATAATGCACATGACCAGCGGCAAAGAAATAGGGAAGCACTTGTTTGCATGCCTCAAGATGCAACAGCCGATCAGCCTCCCGCTCAGCTCGGACAAACCTCGTGATAAGGAACACTGGTTTGATCAACATGTCCACCCATAGTTTGGCAGTCTTATTCCTTTTGGCTATGTTCTCCAAGACCTCTACGAAATCCTCCTTTGACTCAAGTGTATTTCAATCAAGTACTCCTCGAAGAACTTTTTCAGCCAGCATTCTCAATGCTTGAACGTTCTGCAGAAATTTCTTTCCAGTCAACATTTTTGCGACTCCTCCAAGCACATCACTCAGAACTTCCTCCAGTCCACTGTTTTCCATCAGAGCCCCGATGCAGTCTATGAAACTCATCAAAAAGTGCATACCACCCAAGCGCGGGATGACCTGAAAACCTTTCTGGGTAAGCCCACTTCACATGTAATGCAACTTTATATTGTTGTAAGTCACAGGTGAATAACACAAACTTTTGGTCAGCATTATGTGTCACCTGTTGAGCTTCCACCATTGCTGTCATTATTGTATCTGGGTGGGATGGCACAGGATCAATTAAAGGTAGGTATGCCGTCTTAGTTTTAGGTTGTTCTGTTTGGCCTTGATTGCGTGTAAGAGCTGTGTTGTAGCCATTGTACTCGGGACAATTCTGTTTCTGAACATCCTGAAAGGAGGCGAAGTCAGTTTCGTCCGCTCTTTGTTTTAGAGTAGCCTGTTGCGCAAGTAACTTGAGTGAGAGAACTGTTCAAACAGCAACACTCTCGGGCATTTTGGTTTCTTGGAACCATTATATCTCTGTATAGTGACATCATGTTCTATTGCCCCCGACATCTCCTCCTTTGAAATTCGTGGGATTGTCTCTCTATGGTATCGATCAGCATCAGATGGTGATTCAGGATGTGTAACCAGAACAGCTAACGAGTGGGTGGAAAGTTTCAATTTTGCGACGAGATTTCAGCATCAAAAGTATCGACAACTACTTGTACCTAACCGTCTGATGCATCAGATATGCCAAGACAGGATCGTTCCATTGTTGCAGTTTTCACAGCTGAACGCTTAAAGCGTAATACCTCGTTATAAGAACACTTTCTTACTTTCTTACTTTTCTTATACTTATTTCTTTATACTTATTTTACGATATTTCTTACAAGCCTGCTGAGACGCAAGTTCGCGCTTATCAGTCAGAAAGCAAAGTGATTACGTAGCATAGTGGGAGTTCGAGATTAAGAAATTTACAGTAAGTATTCAGCAAATATATCAGCAGCCATTTTGGATTTTGCTGTGATATAAATTATATGCAAATGTTTTAATCCCTTAAATGGATTCCTTGTCAACGAAACATATGGATAGACACCAAAATTATCATTCTAGACCAAATACAAGTGAATTTGTTTGTTTTTGCTTGAAATTTGTAATATGGCAGCCCTATTAGCGGCATTATTGCATTTATACATGATGCATACCCCAACCAGTCAAATAAATAGCTTCAATGTATTCCTTGCCCCTCAAAACATATGGTTAGACACCAAAATTATCATCCTAGGTCAAATACTAACTGAGTTATAGGGAGTTATCTGAAACGGCAGCCATTTTGGACGCCATCTTGAATTTCTCAAAACGCTCAAGGATGCGCGGAGTGCACCCGGCAGATTCTGAAAGAGTAGACTCTAGGCTACCAAAATCAATAAAAAAAAAAGTTTGCATAAAATTTCCAGGTTCAGCCAAAAAATTGGATTTGTCAACCGGACTATGTGGGCCGCTGCTGATCGTGTGCTGCGCAGGGTTGGAGTACCGGCAGGCCCGGATTTAGGAGGGGGAAGAGGGGACAGTTTCCCCGGGCCCCCCGACTTTTGAAGGGCCCCCCTATGTGGAAAAAATGTGATTTTGTGTTATTTTTTTCCTTTTGGCCTTTAAAGTTTCTTCAAAATGCTGTGCAGTACTGGACTGATGCTACTGTAGACGTAGAGATGGTTTTTCGCGCCGCAGGCCCGAAAAAATTTTTTGCACGGGGGCCCCCCGATCTAAAAGTGCCCCGGGCCCCCCATCAGCTAAATCCGGCCCTGAGTACCGGTGCCAAATTGTTGTCCTGAAGCGGATTCTGCTCTGTTTTGCTAGTCAAATATTTTTTGTTGAACTTTAAACGACATTTCTTGTGCCACTGAGCACTGTGTCTCTTCAAGTTAGCTTCTATGTCATCGCCATCATCCAGCTTGTTGACGTCGAGTACCATTGGCATGTGACGAAGTCACTTCAACTGGACGAGGTCTTCTTTCAATGATGCATAGCCAACACCTCTCGGTTTCATGGTAGATCTTAGTAGGCACTGCAAACTAACAACCATCGCTACAAGAGCAAGAGTGCAAGACTTCCATCGGTGCTGCCTGCACACTCTGCACATGCTTGTTAACTAATAACAATCACCATTATTGAAAAAATAAAAAAACAAGTGTTGCCATTGTTGTTTCAATCTTACAAAATACAATAAGCTAAATGCAAAAATCCAAACAGATAATTTAGAGCCAACCCAATATGAAAAAAGCCAAAATAAGGCCAAAAGGCCTAACCCAAATTTTTTAGACGACTTCAAAAAGGGCCAAATTTGTGAAGTTTAGCCGTAAAAGGGCCAACCTGGCAACTCTAATAATAAAGGCCAACACACTAACACAGTCAACACTCTGTAGAATGTGTAGACACTTTTATTATAACACATATGCATGGTTTGTAGATCATACACACCTTTAAGATTAACCAATGACGTCAAATATCAATATTCTGATACTTTGAGGTCAATGACCTCTCAAGGTCATCAGAGATCAAATCTGATTTACCTCCCAATCTTAAAATGACCCTTATGGTATGTGCTAACACTGGTAAAATTTTCATGCTTTAGTCATAATTTGCACAATTGATTTGATTATGGGAGGTTGTCAGCTGTACTATGAACAATTAAAAGTTATGGAAACAAGCTATTTGGGAATAATTACCTTTGAAACCAACGTAGCCTACTTATGAGAACCATAATTTTTCTGATATATAGCCTACGTAACGCCAAGCTTGGTCACTACCTCAGATATAAAAATCCAAATATCAAGCAAAACTATCCAGAGTTGTTGCAGTCAAGTCGTGGTTACTTTTATTCTGTCTAAATTTTTTATTACCACAAGCTTTAGTGACGACAAGTCTGAATTCAGGGGTTTTCGTCTGATTTTCTTCATTGACTCTCTTCTTCGATCGCTTGGTTTTGAATTTCTATGATCATCCAAATTTACATTTTATTTTTTCTACTATAAATACATCACCACTTTTATTCTTATTTTATTCTGGCCGTAGCTCCTGAAGAAAGCCAGAGGAAACCTGCAGCTTCGAGCTACCACGAGCAACCTTCTACTCGCAATCTTCAAGTTTTGTACCTCCAATCAACTCTTCAAGATTTTATTGGCTATACCAGCCACCTCCACGACAAGCGAGCGTTTGTGATCTGCTGCTGGTAACATTGTGATACCAAATCGAGCAACCTTAAACACATTACGGGTTTGTGGCATGCTCTTTCTCAGAGTGATAATCAAGACCTTCATTGGACACGTGCCTCCTTTGCACGGTTTTATAACCTCCATTGACTGTACCCTTTCTTTTTACTGCATCGTTTTTGTATTGAGTAAAACTTTTGTATAATTTAAAACACTTCTAAAACCTGACAACGGCGTACCCTGAATCTCTGTAAAATACCTGCAAAATCTCTTGATGTTACTTGTATAAAGATTATTGCACAATTCTTTCATACCCGCAAATTAGCCTTAATATTATTACTAAAGTCATCATCATCATCATCATCATCAGGGGGGGAAGAACAAGCACCTTCTCGTGGTCCCTCCCGTCAGTACCATATCTTTAAGAAAAAAGATATGCGAAGCTAAGCTTGTCACACTCGAGCAAACCAGGCCCAGGTTCAGCGCAGGATGGATAGGGAAACGCCCTTCTCAGGGCGCGGCAGCTCCTCTGTCAAAAAGTACCGACGACCCACCGTACTGCAGCTGAACACCGAGGGCATTACGATCAGCAAGCTCAGCATCATCGAGTATCTGGCCACAAAACATCAAGCCCTCGTTATTCTCCTCCAGGAGACCCACTGCACATCTGTGGATAAGTTGGTATTACCCAACTTCACACTCGCAGGCGCAACCATCAGCAGGAAACACGGCCTCGTCACGTTTGTCCATGAGCAACTGAGCTGGACGCCAATAGCCAGTCTAGTGCCCAATCGGAGAAAGAGTGGTTATAGACATATCAGGCTATCACATCATCAATGTCTATAAGCCACTTCCCTCACGCTTAACACTAACAGCCATCCCAGTGTTCCCCCAACCCAGCTTCTATGCTGGCAATTTTAATTACCACCACGTTGATTGGGGCTACAACAACACCAACACCGACGGAGAAAGCCTGGCCTCATGGTCAGCCAATAATAACCTCACCCTACTGCACGATCCCAAGGGTGCAGCGAGCTTCTTCTCCGGACGCTGAAACACTGGTACAAACCCCGATCTGGCTTTTGCAAGTGATGACCCCGATAATTGCCAACCGGACAGACGTGTTCTAGAGAAGTTCTCCAGGTCCCAACATCGACCCTCGATTATCACGGCTCCAACGCTCATAATGCCTGTCCCGAGCAAGCCTGTTAAGCGATGGAACTTTAGAATGGCTAACTAGGAGTACTATAGCCTCCTCACCAATGAAGCCACACATTATCTCCCATTCCCTCACACCAACAACGTGGAAGAAGCCTACCAGGACTTTTGTGATGCAATAACATCAGCGGAAAAACAATCCATCCCCCGCGGCCGACGAAAGACCTACTTACTGTGCTTGGATAAGGAGTGCGAAAGCCTCTACTCCAACCTCCTCCACGCCCCTCAGGGCAATGACACCAACAGCTCAGCCACAGCTCTGCTGGCAAGGCTGGACTTAAAGAGGAAGGAGCGCCGGACAGAAGCCGTTGAATCAATCGACTTCACGCACTCCAGCCGCATAACATGGAGTACACTGAACAACCTAACTGGCAGATCATGTGCCTCTCGTCAACAATGTCCCGTTTCAGCAAATTCCATCGCCTCACAACTTGTGGAGTACCGGAAATACAAATCAAGAAACCTTGAATCAGATAGATCCGTCTTGCAAGAAATGACGGACCTCTGGAGGGTAACAACTCCAGACGGGGACAACATCTCGGGTGAGTTCACCCCGGAAGAATTTTCCGCCGCCCTCCAGCACATAAAGCCAGGTAAAGCCCCGGGCCCTGACCACCTATGCCCGGAGTTGATACTCCATGCTGCTGCCTCCTGAAAGTCCTGGTTAAAAGACTTCCTTTCTTGCTGTTTGCGCCACCTGAGAATTCCCAGAATCTGGAGAAGAGCCCTTGTGGTTGCAGTCCCTAAGCCGAAGAAGCCCCCAGGGGACCCGAAAGTTACCGTCCAATCTCACTGCTCTGCATCCCCTTCAAGATCCTCGAGAGACTCATCTACGCCCGTGTCGAACCAATAATAGATCCGCAGCTCCCCCGTGAACAAGCTGGTTTCCGACACGGACGATCAACTGTAGATCAGGTCACACTTATGACCCAAAACATTGAGGACAGCTTCTCGGCTAAGAAGAAGGCTGGCGCCGTGTTTGTTGATCTCACGGCTGCCTATGATACCGTATGGCATAGCGGCCTTACCTGCAAGTTACTCCGTCTGCTCCCTGACAGACACATGCTCCATATGATGATGGAACTTGTGCAAAACCGAAGTTTTACCCTCACAACCGGTAGCGGTTGTCGAAGCAGACTACGCCGACTTAAAAACGGCGTCCCACAGGGCTCAGTCTTAGCTCCTCTCCTGTTCAACATATACACCTACGACTTGCCCCCCACCATCTCCAGGAAATATGCTTACGCAGACGACCTGGCACTCCTGCACTCAGCAGGAAACTGGCAATCAGTGGAAAGGAACCTCAACCAAGACATGCAAACACTATCAGCATACCTCCAGAAATGGAAGCTACAGCTCCGCAAGTCAAAGACAGTGTCGGCGGCCTTCCACCTTAACAACCGGGAGGCACAGCGTGAGATAAACATCAAGATTGATGGAGAACGCCTGCCCTACTGTGCCGAACCTACATACCTCGGCATAACCCTGGACAGGTCACTCACCTACCGCCGGCACTTGAAGTCACTGCGCAAAAAACTATCTACACGCGTCGAACTTTTGAGGCGATTGGCGGGTTCCGGCTGGGGATCTGGTGCTAAAACTCTTCGTACAGCTACCCTAGCCCTTGTTCATTCCACCGCTGAGTACTGCGCGCCAGTCTGGTGTCGTAGTTCTCACACTCACCAGATTGATACCGCCATCAACGACGCACTGCGTACTGTGACTGGATGCCTGCGTCCCACTCCAACGGACTGCCTACCCATCCTAGCAGGCATCCAACCCGCTGAGCTACGCCGTAAAGGAGCCAACATTTCTCTCGCTCGCCGCGCTTTGGACCCGGACCATCTCCTCCATGCAACATTCAAGAGACTACCACCTATAAAGCAGCGGCTGAAATCAAGACGCCCCTTTATGCCTGCCACACAACAACTTCTTAAGAACGCAGAAGAACTTGGTTTAAGTGCGGCACACTGGACGAACCACATGTGGAACACGGAGTGGCCAAATCACACCTCCACGCTCCGTGACTTCATACCCGACGCCGATCCACGTCCACCAGGGATGTCCCTCGCAAGGCTTGCGTGGGTCAGGCTTAACCGCCTGCGAACTGGCGTCGGCCGCTTTCGTTCGGACATGCACAAGTGGGGCCTGGCTCCTTCATCAGAATGCGAGTGAGGTGCCACGGAACAGACAGCAGACCATGTCATCCACCACTGCCTAACCCACCGGCCTCCACACGGTGCGCATGGTCTGAGGGTCCTGGACAACGAGACTGCTGAGTGGCTGAAGATTTCCTGTCCTCCAATCTAGCCTGGAAAGATCGCTCATACGCCATCATCATCGAACATGCCTGAATAAGGCGTCGGCTACCGTGAGTCTCCACAACGATCGGTTGTTCATAGTTCTTATTAGGTTATCAAAATTTTGGTTTGTCCATGTTGAAAGATTTCCAAACGTGGACGCCCCCGGTGCCTCTGACCAGGAAATCGCCCCATCATTGCCGAATGTTCAATTCCGCGTTTGCGGTAGACATGCCCGATAAATGTCATTTGCCTTTTTTTGATAGTTGTGATGAGGACGCCAAGGGTGCACCCAGAGCGTCTCCACACTTCTTCGTTAGTGATCTTATCCATCCAGTTAATTCCCATCATTCTTCGAATGAACCAAATTTCAGCACTGTTGATCTTCTTTTCTATCTGCGGGCATACAGTCCAGGATTCACAACCATATAGCAGAACTGACCAAATGTACACCATGTAAAATTCTTATTCTAGTGTTTAGAGAGATTGAGTTAGATTTCAGTATTTTGGCCATTTATAAATTACTAAAGTAATCTATGCAAGAAAAACTGTTTGTACCTTCTCCTTGGCTTACGTTCATCACTAAACTAAACGAAGGAACGCTCTATTTAGCCTATCTTCTGTTCCATAACGGTCTTTAGAAAATGTTTACACTGAAAATTAAATGCTGTCTGCAGCACAACTTACTTGTTCAAACCAATCTTTCCTTTTCGTCTCTTTATTCACCGTTTTGACGGTTTCTCTCCCAAGAAGGCATTCATGCTCGATTTCTTGTAAGTATTTAGCTATTGAGGCATCTGATCCATTTATGCCCCAATCAGCGAAACAAGATTCGTCAGTTTTCAGATTTATTTTGATTAACTGCAATTTTTAATGTTCGAAATGAGTATTGCCAGCATAATAACCAGTTTTAACAAGACAAATCAAATCCATTAGGACATTAGACAACCAAGAACATTTAGGGACACTGCACGACAGCGAACCCTGGAAAGATATACGAGCTCAGCACCTATAGTTCGTCAAAGGCGCATCAGCTATGGTGAACGCGAAGAATGCACATTCAAATGCTGCGTAGGCTAGTTACAAACTTTTCTACAGTACCCTACGTTTAATAAAATTCAAGTTAGCTATAAAAAAAATCCTAGAAGACATAATTTAAAAAGTGGTAATCCTCAATAAATCACCACAGTAAACTTAAAATTATCGCCTCAATACTTATAATACAATTAAAGTAATTTGCTTTCTTCTGGTGACTATTTACTAAGTTACCTCCTGATGTTAAAGATGATAACTAGCTTTTTGTATTTTCGACGTTTCGTCAGTCAGCACGACTGACTTTATCAAGGTGGCTAAAACTGACTTTATCAAGGTTTGCTAATACCCTTTTTTCTGTCTTGTCTGATGTCTCTTCAACGTTTCTTGACGGTGGCCCAATAGATAGATAAATTTACGCTGTTGGAAAGTAGCCTACTGGTTTTAGGCATTCACTTCATTCAGTTTAACCTCTAGGTATCTTGTTGCGTGTTTTAACTCTGATTCTTGCTGCTTTACTTTATTCATTTTATCAGTATGTTTTTGTGTTGTGCCATCGTTGCTGAACAGGTTGTGTTAACTTTGTTTTAGCCACCTTGATAAAGTCAGTCGTGCTGACTGACGAAACGTCGGAAATACAAAAAGCTAGTTATCATCTTTAACATCAGGAGGTAACCTAGTAAATAGTCACTAGAAGAACGCAAATTACTTTAATTATCAAATGCCTGGTGAACAGCCTCTCTCCGTTTTTACTTATAATACACTTAAAGTTTTTGACCTGGGTAGCCTAGAACTTTTTATAAGGATAAATTTTTCTAATGATTAGAGGGCCTGAAACTTTTTCAGGGCGCAGTAACTTGAAAACACACACTGCGCATTTTTTAGTTATAGTGTAATTGCATACAAATCATTTTTAAACAACAACCTCTGTTTCTCTTTCCTCCACATTTTTGAGGCTCGGGGATCTCTATTGCATCGGGTCAAGTTATTCCAATGACCCTACCACAAACTATTTCATTTACTAGATGCCATCATGTAAAGAGCTCTTTTTAAGCTACCCTATTCTTTATGAACTCGAATACATGGAGTTTATCAAGGGTTTATCAAATGAGCTACTGTATAAGATTGGTCTGTCTGGAGGACTTAACTGGAGGACTTAACTAGGTCTGGAGGACTTAACTATCATCGGAGTGATTAGACAAAACTCAATCAAGAAAGAAATATAATATAAAATATAACGTGATAGCAAGTGTTAAACACAAAACATTAGGCTAAAGGCAAAAAAAGTCTTTATGTTTTACTTGCCCATTTCGCTTTACTGCAGGAATCATTACTTTGAAGAGTATACGACTTTAAGTCTGTTGCTGTAAAAATAAAACATGATTTTTATTTTAAACTGCTGTTTTGGCATAGCCTACATTATAGCCTACTTGAATCAGGAGACTAAGCGACAAATTTAAAACGAAACGTTTACGATTCGGGCTACATTGTAAAGTGTTATCACTATCAGTAAGATCTTAATATTCATATCTTTTCAATCGATTGGTCTCTTATTGTTTTTTTTTGCGGATATAAGAAATTTTAATGCAATTTAGTGAACTTTGAACATATATTTTGGAAATTTTGCGCTTGCACTTGTGAAGATAAATGATGGTTTTCTTTGGATGCTAAATACGAAATCTAAATATTTGCTTTGATAATCTTGTGTAAATCGATGCTTGCATGTGTGCCAGAACATGCTTCTTTGTAACGGACCTAAATTAAACAATGCATTTCTTTACACACGATAATTTCAGGGTTGTATTCCTGCGAGGCTCGGGGAACCTCAGCCCTCGAGATAGATAAAACCTTGGTAAAGGGATGGCTCTGATGGGGCTCCTTTAAGTTTTCATTTTTCAGCTCTTCTGGCTAAACAACAGTTTCTCCATTGAACGGTGGACACTTTTCTCATAATAAAACTAGGCTATAAAAACTACGACAATTAATGGGTGACAAGCGCTGTTTTCCATTGTTAGCTTAATTATATCAGGGAATTTATACGATTTTATACTAGACGCAGTAGGCTACTTGTTTCTAACTTGTATAAGATCTGGCGCTTTCAAAAGATCGTCCTCGGCAGTTAGCGCTTTTGTCACACTTTCTATACCAAGAATATAAACTGCGTAAAAGCAAATGGTCACGTTAAATAGAGTATTAATTCTCTAACTCAAATCATAAATCCGTTTAAGAAAAAAAATATTCGTTTGATGAAGTTGTTAACGAGTCATGGAAGTAAAGAAAACTGCTCCTTTAAAAACATACCGTTGGGTCAGTTTAAAGCTCAATGTACTTAGAAACTACGCTTCTTCTGATCGTAACTGGTTTATTAAAGCTCTGATCGACAACATAAGAAGGAGGATGGTGGAAACAAGAAGTGAAATTCTGTAAAGAACTAGAAAATTGTTGTACCAGAGTTACAGCCTGCTGCAATCAAAGTTTCATGGTAAAAAAGTAGCAACTGTATCAGTACAGAGAAGCTTTTCTACTTGAAAAAAAGGCAAGACACAGAACTTCAAAAGCGATAAAGTGAAGCAGTTGCCTACTTGCTGTTAAAGTATTGGCCTAACACTGCAGAACACTCTCAGTAATTTTATGACATCTAAAGACACTATATATTCACCTCTTACGTTTTTCAAGTGACTTTCGCTACCTCTGGTGTCGTGGAGTCTGCCACATTTTGAATTGTTTTATATTTTATCAGAAAAAGATAACGTCGTCGCTTGATGGTTTGATTTCTAATATGCTTTGTATTTCGCATTTGAGTCGCAAACGCATCAAGCCATTAGTCAAAAGTAGGTCAAAATTTGTAAAACATAAAATCATAATTGGATAAAGTCATAAGTCAAAAAATCGGTTGCCCTAGTCATAAAATGTTCAAAGCTCCGCTTGAAAATATGACATTATTTTTGTTTCTCACTTCAGGCCCTAAAACGACTTTTGTCAACATTTTCTTTACTTCGCTTCTTCGTGTCTATGTGACACTGCATAAGCTTTTTACCAAGGTTGTCGACCTATCCGCTGAAAATTCTTTAAACTTTAGACTAAATTGGTGTTGTAAAAACATAAATTAACATGTAATTTAAACAAAACTACACAAAATTTACAACCGAAACCATTTTCCCCAATCATCAGTCAACTATAAGCGCAAGACCTGCAAGCAATTTTTTCGGATTTTAATCGAGGAAAGCCTATATAACACCGAGCTTCAATTCCATAATCCTAAGCTACTGTAACCAGCTCAGTGGCCGAGTGGTTTCGCCTTCGGCTCTGGTGCTGGTAGATCTGAGATCGATTCCAGGTCGGGTCAAACCGAAGACTTTAAAAACGGTACCGATTGTGTTCTATCCTGCATAGCGCAGTGAGAATGAGTCGGGTAATAATGTGATAACATCGTAAACCTGATACAAATTAAAAATGAGCCCTGTCGCTAAAAGACCTTAGCTGTTGTAGAGCGACAATAAATAAAACCATAACATTATTATTATTAAGCTACTGTATTGACGTGTTATTATTTTAATCTACAAATTTTTCAAGTAGGTTGTAACCGATGGCAGCAGCCCTTTGAAATTCTGATGTGTTTTTTGGCAGGTTAAATTAAGATAATAATATTTAATATCTTTTCAGGTATTATCGATTATTCCAGACAATCGATCGTTCACCAAATCAAACGTCACATAAAACCGTTATGGTCTACTTAACCTAGCTAGTCTTACGTCATGGAAATTGCTAGAAAATGTCCAGAGATTGCAACATACTTCGTAAGACCTGTAAATTAAAGCATTGCACCTGTAGCATAACATTGCACAGCCGTTTGAACACCTGTTGAGAATTGCATAATAATGCATATCACTGTTACGTCACATAAGCTGATTACGTGCAGTTGAAATATCGCAATCAATTCGTCATTTTAGAATTGTCGTTTTGATAAGTTGGTCAAATATTTAACTGTTTGCTTGTGCTTACCAACTAGACGAAATTTCCGTCTTTTATCTCAGTAATTTGTATTGTGGTGACAAGTTTTTAGTGGTGTATCACGTTGCACTCCATTTTCGACAGCCAGTGGCTATTTTTTGCTGAAATACAATTCTTGAAAAAAGACGTTTCCAGAAAAGTATTTTTTCGGTGTCATCACATACAGACGAAAGGATCCGGGAAATTTATGTTACAACTTTCCCACGAAGATATTATGGTTTACCGCTGTGACCACCGATATATTGCTTTTGCATATTTTTCAGGAGGTTTCATAGAGTTGTATAGAGCAAATAGAAGTTTCAGAGAGTAGTAACTATATTTGATGTAATGGGCCTACAATATGTATAAATTATTTACTGTACTTTTTCAATTAAAATTATTGAAATTTTTGTCAAATTTTGAAGGATATGACCAAGGATATGCTTTAAGATTTGTTGCTAGTTGAGTATCTCACAAGTCATACACAATAATACTCAGTGACGATCGGTGAGGGAAAGCAAGGAAAGCAGTGCTTACCTGAGCGAAAACTATGCAAAATATAATGACTGAATTCTAGGTTTAACTTCTTATTATTTTTATCAAGTCTATTTTAACTTGAAAATTACTGTGTTCGTGACTAGAATTACTCGTAACTCTTGTGAGTAGTCTAAGTCCTCACCAAACCGCATTTCTTGCCTATAAATGCCAATTAACGCAAACGCTTTTGTCAGAAACCATCACTGAAGCTCCAGGGAAATCAACTTTCAAAAGTGCTTACCTTACATTGAAAAACGCCTTCGTTTTATCCAATCCTCAATCGTTTTGCAAAACGACACCAGCTGCTTAGCCAATCAGATGTGTTATCTGGTGTTATGGTTAAACTTGCTTTCCCAGTGACGTCAATGCGTATCTCATAGCGGCTGCTTTTGGTTTCAGGCGAAAGGAATACAGCCTCTACGCATGAGTGATTTTCGGGCTTGTAACTATAGGCTACTGAGTACGCTGAAAATAAAGCTGGTTCTCTTACCAAAAAAAACATAGATTCTACAATAAGACATGCAATTCCAAAGGGTACATTAACCAACCAGTACTGAAACAGCACAAGTGTTTTTTAAATTCTTTGGGTCAATAGACTGACATCACAAGTTCAGAGCAAATATACTTGTGTTCTTCAAGAATGGACTAGCTTAATTTATAAGCTAATTATTTGCTCTTTACTAGTGCACCAGTCCAATGCATGTCGTAAATGCTTACAGATGACATTGACAATAAGTTTTTGTGCTCAGTCTAAAAAAGCAGCCAACATTCTAGACTAATCCCAGTTTGATTGATTGATTGAATCTTTATCTTCGGACTGGGAAAGTCCGAAGATTTTGTTTTGGAAATGCTCTCAGAGCGCACCAAATTGGAAGTGTTTTTCAAAATTTTCTGGGGGAGGCCCCCCAGACCCCCCGCTGGAAGTGTTGCCTTCGGCAACACGCCTTCGGGCTTCGCCCGACGGTTACGCCCCTCGTGCCTACTACCTTGCTGCAACATATTTCCAAGTTGCTTTCCCAATGGTTTAAGCCACCGAACGTCACTGATAATACTATTGATGCGTGTGCGACTGTGCGTTCACAAATCACAAAAATAATAACAAAGGAATATCTCAAATTTTGGTGTTATTTAGTTCTTAATTGTAATTGAAGTTTACTATAACATTTGACTTAAAAGTCGTCTGTTGGATTGATTTGGAAGAAAAATTGTTTACTAAGACAGCTAAAATATAGCCTGTGGTAATATTTGTGTGGTAAACCAGTGGCCTGTAACTTGTGATTCATCTATTATATTGCTTCTAGTGTAATTTAGCCTACTTACCTCTTCTTGTAGCATTTTGATGAGCTTGAGTAAGGATATTTATGGCACCAAGAAATACGATACAAACAAAAGTCAAAAGCAGCAATGTCGATGGACGGATATGGAATGTTTTCTTCAATCGAAACCATCTCTTTAACATTTTGTCTTCAATTTAGTCCTACAGTAAACTGTTCCTTTTGCTTTGTTGAGATTTTTTTCTAACTGCTAATCTTCTGTATAGCAAAGCACAGGTGTGGTAGGCCTATACCGACTGCTTGCTTCGTCTTGTACTGGCCCCATAAAAAATATTCTCTATTACTTCAAATTCAACAGACACAAATAGTAAAGAAGCCTTCTTTGCAGTAACATATAGCGCTAATCTTGACTTAATGCATGCTTAAAACGTTATTTAGTTTTCAAAAACAAAAAAGAGGACACTACTACTGGAAGGATTATCTAGCTGTTGTAATTTGTGTGCGTTGTATACGAGCAGCTTGATATTTGCTAACGACAGATTGTTTGCTCCATCGATGTTTGTGCAAACAAATCGTCCTTCTTCCATCGACGTCACAAGTTTTACTTCAAATTGCTGAGTAGCCAAGCACAATTCAAAAATTTGGTATTTTACAGTGACCGTACAAATCTGCTTACACGCAAAAAAATCATGAACTTCGTCTTTTCAATGTAAATTTCCTCAAACGTGGCATAAATATTCCATGATTGGCTTTGTCACATAGCTTGATGTAATCTGAAAACATTTTTATATAACTCGTGGGTCGCTGGTGGCCCACCGCGCTGTTACCCATGGCCAGCGGAGGGCAACAACCTATCAGAATAACGAAAAATACCAATTTCGTTGTCGTTCTTGGTGTTATCGCTTAAAGTTATTCAAATGCGATATCGAAGATGTTGCAAGGTATCATTGTGTATTATTTTTAAATACAGTGGATGGGCCCCTGAAATCAATCAAATTTCCTCAAACAAAATTTAGGAAAAACGACACAAAGGAAGAACAAGAAAAATTAATAAAAATTGATTTATAAGGCCAACATGAATCAAGTTGGATTGCTCTTTTGCGGCCCTCAGTCTGAGGGGTATGATAAATCATGATAAATCTTAATGCTTTAAAGTACAGTAGTTTGTCTTGTTCATAAATGGTCTTTTTTGTACTAATTTTTAACTTCTTCTATTGTCGTGTGTTTTCGCTAGGCTCCAAAATTGAAACAAAGTGCGTAGGGGCCCGTCTACTGAAAAAATACCCATTTTTGAAGCAAAGAGACAACACTATTCTTGGTTGGCAAATAATGTTCTAATGAAATCACTGGCCTCGCTATAGTTACACAAAAAAGTCGTTTACTAGGCATTGTTAAAGTACTGGTACTCAAAAGTGTTGTTAGGGAGCTTGGCCTGGCAGTATAGCCTACTAGCGTTGTTCGATTATATTTTTGTTGTTGCCATGTATTCTCAGATAAACATTAACAACTTATAGACCGAGAGCCTACGACAGAAGATTTCACCCCATAAGGTACAAAAGGTTTGAGCCCTTGAAGTTACTGGGGTCAACCATGTCACTCACAAAAAGTATGGAAGATTGACCGCACCGGGTGGATCTGGACCCTAGAGCCCCCTAAAAAGCCCAAAAAGGGGGTTAATTTCACCCCATAAGGTACATGGACCAAACTTGGTGAAAACGAAGTTCTATGTCAGGACATCACAAAAATATCAAATCTAACAATATTTTCGAGTGGAAAGGTGATGTAAGACTCCCCCCAAAGTGACCCCCCAGGGGGTTAATTTCACCCCATAAGGTACATGGACCAAAGTTGGTCAAAACGAAGTCTTATGTCAGGACATCACAAAAATATCAAATCTAACAATATTTTCGGGTGGAAAGGTGATGTAAGATGCCTTCAAAGTGACTTCCCTTAATGTGACCCCCTCGGAAGGTTTATTCCACCCCATAAGGTACATGGACCAAACTTGGTCAAAATGAAGTCTTATGTCAGGACATCACAAAAATATCAAATCTAACAATATTTTCGGGTGGAAAGGTGATGTAAGATGCCTTCAAAGTGACTTCCCTTAATGTGACCTCCTCGGAAGGTTTATTCCACCCCATAAGGTACATGGACCAAACTTGGTCAAAATGAAGTCTTATGTCAGGACATCACAAAAATATCAAATCTAACAATATTTTCGGGTGGAAAGGTGGTGTAAGATGACTTCAAAGTGACTTTCCTTAATGTGACCCCCTCGGAAGGTGTATTTCACCCCGTAAAGTACATGGACCAAACTTGGTCAAAACGAAGTCTTATGTCAGGACATCACAAAAATATCAAATCTAACAATATTTTCGGGTGGAAAGGTGATGTAAGATGTCATCAAAGTGACCCCCAGAGGGTTTATTTCACCATAGAGTACATGGACCAAACGTGGTCAAAACGAAGTCTTCTAGGGCACCACAAAATATCAAATCTAACAATACTCTCAGTTGGAAAGGTGATAAAAGACCTACCCAAAAGTGAATCTCCTCCTATAGTTTAATTTACTTCATCCCTTTCTCGAACCAACCTTGGTGTAACGAAAGTGCTATGCCAGGACAGTACGAATGGATTAAATTTAAAAATATTTTTATATAGGTTTTGATGAAATACATTCACAAGCTGTCCCATGATGCATGAAATGGAACTATAGCCTACTTTACAAAAAGTTTTTGTATAAATCATATTAAGTCAATCGAAAAAAGGCAACAGGACATGACAATACATGGCTTTGTAACACCAAAAACAGAAAGTACGTAAGAAGCATATAGGCTACAGTAGCCAGAAAATTGATCCAAGATCTTGATACCACCACTAAATGTGGACTTAATCGAACAACTGACTATCCAAATCAAAACGTTTCGAAATGAATCATTTGGAACGTTAATTTAGGCAGTAATGAACATTTTCCAGCTGCTACAATAAATAACCCAATAAACCCAATGTAGTAAATTTTTGTTTAATGCCATTTGCTTCATGTCTCCAATCAGTTATTGTAACTGTTCATTCATAAACAGAGATTGTTTGTGTAAATGTAAACGGTAACTCAATTGGTTAGCGCGTCACTTCTGGAACGAAGAAGCTTCAAGATCAATAGCGGCGCTGGTTCGACTCTCGGGGTGTGCGCTTGAGCAACGCACGTTAAGGGCTGCTCTCCATTCAGCGGCATCTAATGGATGGAATAATTCCCCGACAACAAGCCTTCAACAATCGGAAACTTCACTCAGTCAATCTCGGTGACCGGGCCTGCGCCAGTGATTCAAAGCCTCTACAAGTATGCGAAACTGCCAGGATTAAGCTCTGCAAGAAGCTTTCCCAGTCCGAGGATAAAGATTCAATCAATCAATCAATCACTGGTGTCGCTTTTACTTTCTTCGTCTTATTCTTCAGATTCATACAATTCTCCTGTTATATACAGAGAAATAAAGACTGTACGAAACAATTGCTATTATGCACTACAGATATGCGTAACATACAATAGTAATTTTATTATCTTTTACAGACGTCTATTTTTCTTCGAATAATGCAACATTGCAACTTACTATTAACTGGAAAAAGTTCAACATTTATTTGTTATTTAGTGCACCCAGGCATTTTTCTCAAGATTGCAGAAACTATTGGTTATAGGTTCCTAAAACGAAACTTTACAGCCAGTTATTGGCTAATGTTTACAGTAAGAAAGTAAACGACTGATAGACCAGGAGAAAGTTTTATATTTATAAAGGGTAACCCAAGCGACATCCAATGCTGTTTACCTTCTTCTTGACTTTCCTGGATGAGATCAGATTCCACGCAGAGACATCTAAAGATGCTTTATACCTTTACCTTCAAACCACACCACTTTATAAGAACCTCCTTCTTCTTTCCAGCCATACTCTAGCAGCAACGTTGCTGCTTGTTCACTTCTAGTTGAAGATAACCACCATCTTGTGATGAGATGTGTGCGCCTTGTCTTCTGGAGAAGTACTCGTAAACAAAGTGGTAGAGTACTACTATCTACAGTAGCTTCTGGTATGCATGATATCCTTTCATTTTCTTTTTTGGGTTTGTAGCCGTCTAAAAACATTTGTAAACGGACTTCGTTGACATAATTAATTTTCTTGTTTTTGTACATGTTACACACAAAGTTCTCTATGGCGATGATAGTGTCTTCACTAATTTCTTTGTCGTGTCCGAGTTGGCTAAAAGCTGCCTGCGCTTCGTGGTTTCCTTGGAGTAATTTCAGCGGCCGCACTTTCCCTTTCCTGCTAAATGACGAGGTGTAATCAGAATCTGTAAAGGCATGATATGCAGGTAAACACTTGCAAATCGTCACTCCAAGTGCGGTAGGCCTATGCAGCTGGTTGATGTTGATGTACCGCTGCGTGTTATTGCTTTGCAAGCCAGCTTCTATCCATATCTTTAATGAAGGATCAAAAGTTCCATAGCAACCTAAGCCAATTACAAGACAGTCAGTGTCAGACGTGCGGATAACCACATTGCTTGGGGCTGGTACATCGCAGACAGCTTGCTTTATCTCTGTATATAACAGGAGAATTGTATGAATCTGAAGAATAAGATGAAGAAAGTGAAAGCGACAGCAGTGACAATGAAGAATAAAGAAACGACCGTTTACATTTACACGAACAATCTCTGTTTATGAATGAACAGTTACGATAACTGATTGGAGACATGAAGCAAATGGCATTAAACAAAAATTTACTGCATTGGGTTTATTAGGTTATTTATTGTAGCAGCTGGAAAATGTTCATTACTGCCTAAATTAACGTTCCAAATGATTCATTTCGAAACGTTTTGATTTGGATAGTCAGTTGTTCGATTAAGTCCACATTTAGTGGTGGTATCAAGATCTTGGATCAATTTTCTGGCTACTGTAGCCTATATGCTTCTTGTGTACTTTCTGTTTTTGGTGTTACAAAGCCATGTATTGTCATGTCCTGTTGCCTTTTTTCGATTGACTTAATATGATTTATACAAAAACTTTTTGTAAAGTAGGCTATAGTTCCATTTCATGCATCATGGGACAGCTTGTGAATGTATTTCATCAAAACCTATATAAAAATATTTTTAAATTTAATCCATTCGTACTGTCCTGGCATAGCACTTTCGTTACACCAAGGTTGGTTCGAGAAAGGGATGAAGTAAATTAAACTATAGGAGGAGATTCACTTTTGGGTAGGTCTTTTATCACCTTTCCAACTGAGAGTATTGTTAGATTTGATATTTTGTGGTGCCCTAGAAGACTTCGTTTTGACCACGTTTGGTCCATGTACTCTATGGTGAAATAAACCCTCTGGGGGTCACTTTGATGACATCTTACATCACCTTTCCACCCGAAAATATTGTTAGATTTGATATTTTTGTGATGTCCTGACATAAGACTTCGTTTTGACCAAGTTTGGTCCATGTACTTTATGGGGTGAAATACACCTTCCGAGGGGGTCACATTAAGGGAAGTCACTTTGAAGTCATCTTACACCACCTTTCCACCCGAAAATATTGTTAGATTTGATATTTTTGTGATGTCCTGACATAAGACTTCATTTTGACCAAGTTTGGTCCATGTACCTTATGGGGTGGAATAAACCTTCCGAGGGGGTCACATTAAGGGAAGTCACTTTGAAGGCATCTTACATCACCTTTCCACCCGAAAATATTGTTAGATTTGATATTTTTGTGATGTCCTGACATAAGACTTCGTTTTGACCAACTTTGGTCCATGTACCTTATAGGGTGAAATTAACCCCCTGGGGGGTCACTTTGGGGGGAGTCTTACATCACCTTTCCACTCGAAAATATTGTTAGATTTGATATTTTTGTGATGTCCTGACATAGAACTTCGTTTTCACCAAGTTTGGTCCATGTACCTTATGGGGTGAAATTAACCCCCTTTTTGGGCTTTTTAGGGGGCTCTAGGGTCCAGATCCACCCGGTGCGGTCAATCTTCCATACTTTTTGTGAGTGACATGGTTGACCCCAGTAACTTCAAGGGGTCAAACCTTTTGTACCTTATGGGGTGAAATCTTCTGTCGTAGGCTCCCAGACTATTATGGCGCTGGATAGTAAATGCAAAATGCGTTTTTTTGCATAAAAGTTAACTTATCTAAAAAAAATTGGGTGCGGCTCGCCACAGCTTTTCTTAGTGCCGAAAGAACCCGCATACAAAAACGGTTGACAACTCCTGATATAGCTTATTATTTCATAAGAAAAGCGATCTTACCAGTCTTAAATATTTTGCAGTGTTGTACGTTGACGGCGTCAAGTTTTTGTTGACGCTGAGGCTAGCGCCGTCAGTTTATTTTTTAGTTGACGGAAGTGATAGCGCCGTCAATTATTTTGCCGATTTTAAGCGTCACGCGCTATGCGTCATTTTTTGTTTTCATGGAAAATCTCGTTTCACAAGGTATTCTGGCCAGCGCGACTCATCCGAATTACCGGTTTTCGCGTTAGCTATAATGGCTACCTGGAATACAAGTGGAAGAAGTTCGTCAAATGGTGATCACTCATATCGTGAGCAGTATCGAGAACGAGGGATCAGAGAAAGAAAGCGAAAAATCAATGAATGTCATCGCGGAGGTTGAAGATACTTTATTTCAAGAGCTCTATGCCCCTGAAAAGAGCGATTTTGTTGCAGTGGACCTCGCTAAAAGATTTGTATATGCTAAACCATCACAGCACGCTTGGAACAGTGATACCTGTCCGAGTAAACGTTTCCAAAGCTTGTTTTTGAAATACAACACACCAATACCATCCAGCGCTGCTGTGGAACGCATGTTTTCACTTGGAAAGGATATTATGCGTCCCAAACGCAGCAGATTGTCAGACAAACATTTTAAAATGCTTGTGTTTCTACCGGAATAACTAATAGGCTAAGCAGCTACTTACAATACAATTTCATAACATAATACCTGCTCTTTATTTATAGCTATTGTTAGCCTAAACTTGGTTGAAATACTTCCGTTTTGTGAGACCCTGGCTAAAATAGCGCTAGAAATTAGCGCTGACGCCGTCAATTTTTTTAAGAGCTTACGCAGTACTTTACGCCGTGAACTTTTTAGACAATTTGCGCTGACGCTGACGCCGTCAATTTATTTCATTGACGCGTACAACACTGATATTTTGTAATTCGGCCATGTTGTCCTAAGTACTTCTGCATTGTGAGCATAGCCTACTGGTGTGCCTTTGTTCTTAGAATGTTACGGATGTAAATGTTGAAAAGCATGAGTGAACACTTCCATGAGTGAACACCCCACGAGTGAACACCTCCATGAGTGAACACCTCCATGAGTGAACACCCCATGAGTGAACACCTCATGAGTGAACATCTCATGAGTGAACGCCTCACAAGTAAACACTTCCATGAGTGAAAAACTGTTCTCGATTGTCTTTGGCTATGTGTTAGATTGTACATTACAACAGACTATGTTCAGTCTGATATAAAATCAAAGAAACAGCCTATACTTAGGTACTTGTTGCAAAAATGATTGTTTCTTGTTTAGCAATTTGGGTGCCTTCCCAAAACTAATGTTTAAATCGTCTTGAATCGTAATCAACTGGTGTTTAGGAGTTCTTGTTGGCCGCGAACGCATTTCGTTTAACCTGCAAGTGAGCGGGCATCCTTCGACACCAAGAGCAGGGGCTCAGTGGTTGTGAACAACGTCGGAGAAGTACATTTGTAACTTAAACCAGGGGCTGCCTAAGCGCGGATGGCAAGCAGCACGCGAAAGCAATATCTGCGACTTCCAAATCACATGCGATGCATAAAAAGGTAATGTTGGTTACGTTTCATCCAAGCAAGGGCTCTATCCACTTTTAGAATTCGAGGGGGGGGATGATTTTTGGACAGTGGGCTAAAATCGTTATAGTCATTTCAACAACAACTTTCAACTCGTCTTAGTCATTCCAACTTGGGTAGAGCCCATGCATCCGTGTGCTGTTTTAAAAGTCAAATTTTATTTATATGATGCACATACACAATTGCACATATAAGACAACCAAATAAGGACTTGATAAAAGGTAAGTCATGAAATAAAGAACACTGTCTGCCTTACACAAAAATGCATATTTTCTTCTTTGATAAACAAATACAAAACAACATAATGTTATTCGTGAAGCATAGTCAGGCCTGACGCCTATTTCTTTTTAGTTGAATATGCCAGCAGTATTTTCCACAAATAAGCATGATGATTTTTGTTTCACAATTACACGACATAGGCTGTATTTTATTGATGCTTTTGTCATCAAACTATCTTAACTTTGTGTATCTTTTGACTTTTTTTCGTTACAAAAGAAGTTTTCCATCAAAGCCACCACCGCTTGAAGGCTAGTTGCAACAACGGTGATACATGAGCTAGCATTATTAAAGTGGCTCGGGGAATGCTGCATCACATAGGTTTTAGAATTTATTCTGTCTTAGTTAGAATCTTAACGATAAAAGCAATCTTTGCACAAAGCGACTTGGCCTTTGACATAATCTCTGCACGGACAAATACGACGAGTCTTAGTATGTTGACCAGCACAACTGAAGAGCTTCGGACTATTCTGCAAGTAGCAGCTGAAAAGAAAATGCAGTAAGGTTAGTACCAACCGGTCTGACGCAATCTAGCGATATGATTGAGATTTTAAAGTCCAGAGTTCAGACAAACTTTTTCATCGACTAACACGCAGTTGAAGGACGATGTACTGTAATGGGGTAGTTTGTTATGCAGTTTGAAGTGCTCATCGACTCAGGCTGACGGATTGCAAATTGTTCAGTGAAATATATTGTTTTTAAACAGGGTAACTCTGGTAAAGGCTAGTGGAACTAGTGGTGCGGTACTGATGAGCCCAGCCTCATGGGAGAAACATGTGTCTATCGCTGAGTTCTTGCTAGACTCGACTGCCGAGAAACATATATGAAAGGTTTTTGCATAGGCCAACCATGAGCACATGGTACGCATAAATCCTACCACAAGGTGAGAAACACTGAGAGAATATTCAGCCATTTGTCATTGCAATACAAAAATTTTTATCAGTTTAACTAAAGTTTACAATGAGCTTTCAACACTTACGTGTTCAGTTGATAAGATGGGTAATCCACCTCTTCCGAGAAGCCAACAGGTTGTTGATAGCTGTTGCACTTTATGCCAAGATTTTGAAAGATACTTCGTTTGTTGATATCAGGAAAAAAATGTGGTTCACATATTAACCCTTTACTTAAACATGTTTCAGCGCAGCTTGATTTTTCATCTGATACTAAAATCTGAAAAACGATTTACTGTCAGCAAATTTTAAAACCATATTTGGTTGAAAATTTATTGCAATGTAATAGACGCGATTGGTTTTACCTATCGTTGTTTTGCTAATTCAGTTGTTATTAAACGTAATTGACTAGCCTAAATAATGCAAATCGCCAAAGTAAATATTTAATGTATCAGATAAAAATAAACTTTTTTTTTCTGTAACTTGATTCAAACTTTCAAAGTTAAGTATGTTACTTGATGAAAGGGTTAACACAAATATCACACAAAGGCCTAAAAACTAAAGAACAAAGAAAACTGAAAACTCTTAAAAATTACTTCAGCTTCTAAAATAGTTCAAATTTTCAAAACAATATTTTCTACAGCATCCTTTTTTTTTTTTTGTATCTAGGCACTGTAGTCTTTTGATAATTTGTTATTCTTTGGCTAAAAGAACAAGCTAACCTGCAACGATGAAATGGGAGGCCAATTTTTTCTTTTCAGACAAAACTCTTGCTTTTCGACAAGAAACCCAATCCTTTCTAGTGTTCCATAAGTTGTGAACTCGTGAGGTTTGTATGGTTCAACCTGAAAGCAACATGTTCAAAATGTAACCTGTTACGAGTTTATCATTTTCATTGTAAACATAAAGTTTGACGTGCAAAAAGGCATTTCAATCATAAGTGATATGTTATCCTAAGAAAAAAAAGAATTTTAAGGATTAATGGTTGATGTTGAATTGACGTCTTTTGGCGAGTGAGATCAACATTCTTAACACTTAACGACCTTTGTCACAATTTCACGAGATACAATGTATAACTATGCAATGTACCTTATGTAATGTAACTTATAACTATTTTTCTTTTTTAAAGGTTTGAAAAAGACCATACGTATAGTCAAAACCGTTTGCTTTATTTTGTTTTTGTGTTATAATATTAAATGTCGTATTAAAAACAGAGAGAGACTGTTCACCAGGCATTTTATAATAAAAGTAATTTGCGTTCTTCTGGTGACTATTTACTAGGTTACCTCCTGATGTTAAAGATGATAACTAGCTTTTGTATTTCCGACGTTTCGTCAGTCAGCACGACTGACTTTATCAAGGTGGCTAAAACAGGTTAACACAACCTGTTCAGCAACGATGGCACAACACAAAAACGTACTGATAAAATGAATAAAGTAAGCAGCAAGAATCAGAATTAAAACACGCAACAAGACACCTAGAGGTTAAACTGAATGCAGTGAATGCCTAAAACCAGTAGGCTGCTTTCCAACAGCGTAAATTTATCTATCTATTGGGCCACCGTCAAGAAACATTGAAAAGTCATCAGACAAGACAGAAACCAAGGGAATTGGCAATAACAATGATAGAGAAGACGCACTGAGAATGGAAAAGGTGAAGTTAAAGTTAAAGACTTTAACTTCACCTTTTCCATTCTCAGTGCTTAACTTAACTTTAACTTTAACTTCACCTTTTCCATTCTCAGTGCGTCTTCTCTATCATTGTTATTGCCAATTCCCTTGGTTTCTGTCTTGTCTGATGACTTTTCAATGTTTCTTGACGGTGGCCCAATAGATAGATAAATTTACGCTGTTGGAAAGCAGCCTACTGGTTTTAGGCATTCACTGCATTCAGTTTAACCTCTAGGTGTCTTGTTGCGTGTTTTAATTCTGATTCTTGCTGCTTACTTTATTCATTTTATCAGTACGTTTTTGTGTTGTGCCATCGTTGCTGAACAGGTTGTGTTAACCTGTTTTAGCCACCTTGATAAAGTCAGTCGTGCTGACTGACGAAACGTCGGAAATACAAAAGCTAGTTATCATCTTTAACATCAGGAGGTAACCTAGTAAATAGTCACCAGAAGAACGCAAATTACTTTTATTATAAATGTCGTATTGTTGCTGAGGTTTGTTTGTTTACTTCACCAACTGAAATTACTAAATTTTTATGTATTTATTATATTCCCCATTCTTTCGTCAATAATTTCCATTATGTTGATGCTACTGGCAAGGTGTCTATACATTGGGGTAGGGCAATGCAAACCAGCATTTCATGACTGTTGTGTACGCATGCTATTGTTTACCATATGTTGGATAGTTGGATTATTGCCATTTAACTGCCATGATTTGCTGTACAGTATGTCCTCTTCAAGATATCTTGTCACTTTTGATGTATTGTAATTCAAATGACAATCTTTCATGAAACAGTATAAAATACATTTGTTATGCAAAAACTGTAAAAATCCACGATCAAAAGGCGATAGCTATTTTTGTCAAAACATACCAGTGGACTGTTTAGTATGTCATGAACGGTCAATGCCACTTCCTTGAGATCTTCTAAGTGAATGGTTCTTACATGAGGAGGTCCTGAATTGAATAAAAACATAAATACAAAAGTTTTTGCTGGAGCAATATTGACAATAAAGTTGAATATTTCCTTAAAATAAATTTATCAGTTACATCGGCTTAAGTTATTTCAGAATTTTTTTAATTTGAGATATTTACAAGTCTGTAGGTAAAAAAAAAACGCTTGGTTGGCCGCAAATTACGCTACTACTTTACAATTTACTATGACAAAAGTCATCTCTCAAGGAAAACTGAATGACCAATGAATGTACAACAAGTTAACCATATGAGCAGTCGTCTGTTTTGACCTGTATCTGATGAGCACAGCATAGTGTGGTTTACAACAGTGATTCTCAACGTGGTCCAGGTGGACCACTAGTGGTCTACCTGGAATTTCTGTTGGTCCACAGAGAGTTCTATAAATCCTTGATAAAACGTTCTTTTAAATTGCATCGTTTACTACAGTAAATTATGTGAGGATTGCATACAGGTGTAAGAAAATTATGTAGCATGTATGATTGTATGTCAGCGTGACGTAATGATCATGTTTACTTCGTGATTTTTGCTCTATTTTTCTGGAAATGCTAGATAAGCATAAGCTCAGCAATTTTTGAACTTATTTTACTAGTTTACGACAGGGGTGTGCAACCTTTATTACAGGAGGGCCAGATATAAATATCTGGGTGAAACCACGGGCCGCACGTTTATTTAAAATATGCTTTCTAGTAGTTGCAGGCACAAAAAAGTAGTTTTTTTGATATTCCTGTTATTCTTATGGCATTATTAGGGGATATCTTCTTCCAAAAATAATAAGTTAACACGCATAAACTCATTTCTGAAGAAAACTGCTATTTAAATTTATTATCACACCGTCTGTAAACGAGTTCAGTGAGAAAATTACAGCTGGCTTCTTTTCCCGACGACTTTTTCCAAATTTACTTTAATAGAAGTGCTCGCAATTCGAAGTCCATTTTCTAAGTGTTCGTCTGTCTGAACCGATCAATATTGAGATTTTACGACGCCCATTTTAGAAAAAAATTGTGGACAGAATTACGTTGAGCCAAAAAGAGCCATTTTTGAAGCCATGATTTTTTTCAGATGTGGAAGTCATCTTGGTTGAGATGTTTTCGGTAAAAATTGCCAAGATTCATTTTAAATACTTTGTCAATGAAATCCGTTTTCTCTTAAAGATCAATCAGTTCAAGTTGGATATCAGCTGGTGCTTTGTCCATGTCTATATGTTGAATGGCTAAGAGAATACATCAAACAAATGTTCATGAGATTTGAAGTCCTTGAAACGAGCCAAAAAATTATGCAATAATTATGCAATAATTTTTCAAGTTGGTTTGCAAATTCAGTTTTCTTCTCAAGACGCATTCCATTGTCTTTCAAAGTTGGAAAATGGAAAAGATTTTCTGTCTGTATGTGGGCTTTCCAAAGTTTTAATTTGTTCATAAAACCTTTTATGTGACCATTTATTTTATTCGCATAGCCTACTGATTTTTTCGCTGCAATCTTGTATTGAGATCATGCAGGTGCGTAGTTATATCAGCTAAGAAAGCTAGATCGCATATCTCACTTTTGTCTTCCATATCAGTTATTGGGTGCCCTTTAAGTTTCAAAAATTCAAGACTTCTTTCCGCAGTTCGTAATATTGTCGCAACATGCAGCCCTTGCTTAAGCAATACACCTCGGAAAATTAGCCTACAGTAGATTTTTATGTGCCATGTTGATCATCCAGAAACTTTTGAAACTGACGATGGTTGAGCCCTCGTGCTGGAATGAAATTTACTGCCTTAATAACCGGGATCAAGGCGTATTTGAACTTCAAGGATTTTGTGCACAGGTTTTGCTGGTGCATGATAGCCCACAATGAAAAATTGCTATGTCATCATCGATTTCTCTCCCTCACGGCAGATTTCAAGAGACTTATGAATCCTCAATGCCAGTTCCGGACATAGATCGAGCACCATCAGTTGCGATTCCGCATAAGCTGGACAAGTCCAGTTCGAACTTGTCAAAAGCAACAATTACTTCAGTAAAAATGTCAGCCCCAGTTGTCGTGCCCTTCATTGACTGTAGTGACAGAAGCTCTTCCATTTCGTTCAAGTTTTTGTCCACTCCTTCTACAAATATGGCCAACTGTGTTGTGTCCTTCTGGTCCGTACTTTCATCGATCACAAAACTGCATGAAACAAAATCCTTCACCTTAAGGTGCGTCTACACGACGACTGTTTTCTTGCTTAAGCTAGCCAAACTTCTTGTTTCTTTAAGTTAATCGCAGTTTGTGCCGCTTACTTTTAAGAAAATGGGCGAGTAAGCGAGCCGTCGAGAAAAAATACGCTCCAGAGCGAAAAACTGGGCGCTTAAGTGAGTTCTCTTGCTTAAAAATGTTTTTTCCCGCCAAAATCTCAGGTCTCCTCTCAGCTCAGTATCCAGACAGGGCAGGGCGGTATCGTTAAAGGATTTCGTTAAGTTTTGATCCCAACCCGTTCTTATTAATGTTGCGGGCTGAACTGGCGGTGACCGTACTCGAAATAGCCCATAGAAAGCACAATATTTTCCAATTTCAAATCCAAAACAGGATCTCAGCAGAAAACCATTGCCATTGTACACTGGGTAATAAAAATAGCGGAGGAATGATCTTGCTGGTTGTTACCAGTCACCCACGCTGACACGAAATTCTGTTTCCAACATTTCAACCTCACTGAGGTGTCTGAATGCTTCAATAAGCAGTAAATTGCGGGTTTGCATTCTTCGCTTTTTGCAGCATTTTTTACACAACTTCTGGGAAGCGATGACTGAAAGACTGCAACAACTTCAAATGGTTAAAGAACAGTCAGTTGCTTGGTCTACTCTGCTGCACTTTAGCGCGAACTGCTATGCTTTGGCGCGAACTTTTTAAAACGTGACGTCATTGGGGATTAGATACTCACGTGACCGCGATTTAAGCGAGCAAAATCTTCGTCGAGGTTGCCAGTGTAGACGAAACGACCTTAATCACTAGCTTAAGCAAGAATTTCTAAGCAAGAACACTTTCTCGTGTAGACGCACCTTTATCCCTGAGAGTGTCACTAATATCACAAGCAAGATCATCGATACGCCTCGCTATCATCCACCATGACAGACTTATTTTCTCGAACTCTCTCTTCATTTTAGGGCACATTTCTTCTGCGACATTGATAAAACACTGCTTTACAAAATTACCGTCAGAATAAAGTTTCATAGTTCAGCTATTCTCTGTGCAATTCTGTGCCTCTGATCTACTGACGTTCCAAATAATTAAATACAATCGGATTAGCGGTGGCCGGTGGGAGATTTCTAAAATGGTTAACAGAAGATGCGAAATGTACAATGATCCACTCTACAATGAATTGTTCGCACGTACCAGGCTAAACTAAATTATAAACACGTTTCGCGGGCCGCACACAATTCAAAATTGGCACATCTTCGCGGGCCGCACAATTTTTTTTCGCGGGCCGCACGTTGCACACCCCTGGTTTACGAGTAGGCTATTGAGCTGTAGTTCAAGGCATAAGTGAAGTGCTGGCAGGCTTAATCAATAAATCATATGTTGCTGTAATTGTTGTGGTGTTGTCGGTGCACGAAGATTGCGCCTCTTCATTGTATAGACAAAGTTTCTTTAGGGAGAGTAGAGCTATTCGCTGTTTTACTGATTATTAATTAAATTATTTTATGAATGTCACATGTTATATATTTTCAGACGCTAAATTGAGTACTGTATTCAAATTAACAAAATGTCAGAAGCTCCTATTGCTAAGAAAGCAAAACTGAGACATTACTATTCTATTGAAACCATTATGTGCATGATGTTTTGTTAGAATAAAATTCGAAATTAAAATTATGTGTATTCAAGTAGTTAAGGTTGAGTGTTCAAATTAAGAGGGTTTGCTTAATTAGCTAATTACGTATTATTTTATTAAGGACTAACGACTAAGATTGTACACGCCCTTCAGTTTTCTGACCTAGGCCTATGTGCAATATAGTTTCGACTAGTGGCGTTCATGCGGCGTCAAAATAGCAAAGTGGTCCATCGGTTTTTTTTTTAAATATGGTCCATGGGCCAAAAAAGGTTGAGAATCACTGGTGTACGATATTCGGCACATACTGTGCTGGGAACCAGAATGCTAGAGATTGGGTGACTCCCAACCAACATCGGTAAAAGCAAAACGACCATTTGCAGTACATAACTATAAGAAGCTAAGTTAAGACACTTTACAAGAACAAAATATAGCCAGTTTTTAAAGTGCAAAACGTATAACACGCAGTTCAAGGACGATGTAATGGAGTAGTTTGAAGTGCTCATCGACACAGGCTGTCGAATTGCAAAATTTTCAGTGAAGTAGGCCTATATGTATATTGTCTTTAAAGCGGGTAACTTTGGTAAAGATAGGATAGAGTAATTTCTTTGCTGATGACCAAGTTCTATCTAGTTTTTGAATAGCTTGGAGTTGAATAGGTCTTGTGGCTTTTTTCCAAAAAGCTCTTTATGATTTTATCAGACCAGCAAGATCATCGTTTCGAAGCAGCACAGCGTAGCTAGAGAAAAATCATTAGAAAGCCATGCGTCAAAGTCTATGGGAGTGTGTTACATGAAAAACTGCTTTGTGGAGTAGATGGTGATCCTTAGTTTCCTTTAGTGCAAGCCAATGGTAGAAGTTCTCTCTGAGTGCCTTTAGTAAAGCAATATCTCATAGCGCAAGTACGGTGTTAGATTTATCTGTTCAATTCAGGCATCTAATGAGGTTGAACATATGTCTTTAAGAGGGACGTACTTGGAATTTCTGCATTGATTCTTCATCCTATTGAGCCTTTAAAGATCCTCATAAATGGTTGTTTCATTTTAGCTTTGTTATTAACTTAAATTGATGCAGGAATTGTTATAGTCTACGTGGCAGGTCTCTATGGTTTGCTGATTGTAGTTATGCCCAAAAATTTTGTATGTGCTTATGAATATTTAGTTTTAATTCACTATAGTTTAAAACTTTAATTAACCCGTTATCGCTTCAATCAGCATTTCAGTAGTTAATTACATGTGATCTTAGACTTAGAGCCTCATACCTATGAATATTTCTCCATAAAAATGTTGAGACTGTGGTCTTCTGCTTGTGGGCTTTTCCTGTAGTTGCAAAAATTATTTAGCGAAGAGGAAATAGCCTATTTAACATTGGAAAAGTTCCCCTAACTGCAAAAATAAAATTTTCAACTTTTCAAGGACCTTGACTTTTTAAAACTGGAGTCGGGGCATTAATATAACTTGCTTTAAATTCAAAAAGGAACTAAGACAACAATGATTTATGAAAGAATAGACTAATTTCTACGACTAAGCAGGCAATAGGCTACTTTGGGCATGCAGACTACAATGATATAATCTTTATGTAGATCGTAAAAAATTAAATCCATGGGTTTTAGGTTGTTTAAATGCCTTTTTATGCACTCTTCTTCCTTGCTTGTTTTAAATACAGTAATTTTTACAGCAATCGAATACCGATTGCTGTAAAAACACAACATAAGGATCAAAATAATCAAAGTTGACGGAAAACTTAATATTTTGCTTGATATGATTATAAGTAAAAGCTAAGAAAACCCCATTACGTAAGTAGTTAGGGCTACCATGTAAAAACTTTCAACATCAGCTTTCAAGGTAGAATTTTGTTCATATTTGACATTGAGAAAAACAGCTCCATTTGCAATTGCTTCCAAAGGAGCAGGTCCTTCGTAAGGAAATCCCATTCCGACAAAAATCTGTCAAAGAGTGAAAGTTAAACACCTTATAGGCTATGCATTAATGACTTTGTAGATAATATTTAAGTTTATTTTTGAAAGCATTACGGTATTAAAACATGAAATGCCATATTGCCTTTATATACTATCTCATCTACCAAGCGTAGCCTGATGATGATGTTCGCCCTTCGTTTCCGAAGATGGCCAATGAGACTGAGATCAAACTTTTTTAGTGTGGGCTTTGGTCAGCGAAGGCTACATTAGTGCGGAGATGGCTGATGAGGCCTATCTGTGCGGTGAAGCTTCTACTGCAGGATGGACATTGGAAGGATGGTTGGCTAGGACCAGGGTTGTTTGAGGCTCGGTCCTTGCGATGTTCTCATTTTTTGACAGCAGATAGCGTACGGTGTTTCTCAGCTGATTGTGCGCCTTTACAAATAAAACTGCGCCATGTTGGTCGTTCTGCGGCTAAGTCTGCCCACGAATCTACATCGATGGCGAATTTTTTTATGGAAGCTTTTAAAGTATCTTTAAAGCGTTTTCTTTGACCACCTACATGACGTTTGCCGTTAGTCAGTTCTCCGTAGAGCAGTTGTTAAGGAATGCGATGGTTCGACATCCGGTGGACGTGGCCAGCCCATCTTATTTGTGCCTTTTTTATGAGGGTAAGAGTGCTGGGCATTTTCGCTTTATTGAGAACTTTGGTGTCTGGAACTTTGTCCTGCCATCGAATCTTGAGAAGCTTTCGGAGGCAGGAAAGGTGGAAGTGATTCACCTGCCTTTCGTGTCTTCTACAAAGAGTCGAGGCCTCACACGCATACAGAAGGGTCGTCAGAATAACAGCTTTGTAAACTTTTAGCTTTGTGGGCAGCTTGATTCCCCGCCTCTCTCACACGTTTGACCTCAATTTACCGAAGGCGATAGAGCAGGGCTTCCCGATTCGTTTATCACCCCACACCCCTTGGGATTGATGAAGCCAATCTCGCACCCCCTGTTTTAAAGCAGAGTGTTTCTGAGAAAAAGTTCAAAATATGTACGAAGACCACGCAGAAAAGCAGCTCACCGTCCTTTATATGGCTAACAAATAGGAAAAAGGGCAGCCTTCTACAACACGATCACACAAAATCAGCAGCGTAGCCAGGAATTTTGAGAGGAGGGTTTTTGAAGACCGGCGGGCGAAGCCCGACGGCGTGTTCGTGTAATACGGCACCCAGCGGCGGGGGGGGGGGGTTGGGGGGACTCCCCCAGAAAATTTTGAAAAGTTACTTTGAATTTGGTGCATTCTGAGAGCATTTTAAACAAAAATGTGGGTACGAATATTCCTGTAAAATGGTGCTATCAGGTGGCATAGCAAAAGGATAAGATCATGTTTTCTTCGGCATTTTTCGAAAATAAAGCTAAGTCTCTATGTTTTCATTTTGCTAAATCCTGGCTGAGATGTTTGAATGTTTGGTATTGCCAAAACTCGCTCTTTTAATGCAGTTTTGCTTAAAATTAGGCAATTTTTTTTAGACTGAAAGCATCATTCTCAAGCATAAAGAGACTGAAAGCATCATTTTCAATATCGTGACGTCACACGCGTGCCAAAAGGGTGGGTTGTAACCCCCAACCCCTCTCCCCCCCTTGGCTACGCCACAGCACAAAATGCAAAATCGAATAAATAATGAAATAACACAAACTGAGAACACAATGACGTTAATCAAGATCTATGACCTTTCTCCTTCCTTTACGAAATTATCTGTTCAACCAGTGGCTGACACTTTCCTTTTCGTAAGTCAATTCACAGTCTATAACGTGAAAAACTTCGTTCTCGCTTAAAATGCGTTCTTTCCCAATGCGTATGATAAGAAATTGCCAACAATGAGCAAATTGCTGATATTATTATTATTACTATCGATACAGTGTATTATTATTATTATCGCAATATTATCGCATTATCCCTCCACCAATCACGTGACGTTCGGACCACAGTCTTTTTGTTACTTGTCGGGTGATATTTTCTTGTTGTTGTGCATTGTGCTGTATAGGCCAACATAGAATGCTCTAAGAGATAAGCACCACCTCCCTCGTTAAAAAAAATCCATCTCTACGGTATAGCTGTTTTTCCTGGGTGGATTCTCGCACCCCTAGAAACAGCTACTCGCACCCCCTGGGGGTGCGAGCACCCCCAATCGGGAAGCCCTGCGATAGAGGATAGATGCTTTGGCGATTCTGTTGTTGATTTCCAGGTCAATGGTGGTTGTGTTAGAAAGAGTACTACCGAGATACTTGAAACTTTGACATGCATGTAGTTTCTGGTCGTTTACAGTGATGAGTGATTTGCTATAGGATTTTTTAGGGGCTGGTTGATACATTTCCTCTGTTTTTTTATTGCTGATTGTTAGTCCAAAATTATCGCAAGCAGAGGAGAACTTATTTATTTGTTGTTGGATTTTGCTTTTGGAGCAGGCATTCAGGGCACAGTCATCCGCGTACAGAAGTTCCTTAATGACAGTTTCGATCACTTTGGTGATTGCTTTGAAGCGTCTCAGGTTAAATAGTTTTCCGTCACAACGATAGCGAATTGGGACCTACCATTATAGTCTTCTTGCGTTTGTAAATGTGCACTATAGATGCATCTTTGAAATCCTGAGGAAGTACACCTGCAACCCACATTAACAGGAATGAGTCAGTAAGACTGTCAACAAGGCCTTTTCCACCTGATTTGTAGATCTCTGCTCGTATAGAGTCAGGTCCAGGGGCTTTTTCCAGGGGTAGAAGGTCGATGACTTTCTGAATTTCATCAACTGTTGGGAGGGCGTCAAGTTCACGATTGATGGTTACCTGAGCGAGGCGATCAATGGCTTCGTCGTCTTTATATACTATCTCATCTACCAAGCGTAGCCTACACTGCAGCTGTATGAGAAGTTCAAGCCTGCAGAAAAAAGTTGCTTTATATAGTGTAGGCATACTTTTTTACACATTCTGTTTTTCTTTTCATTCAAACATTTGTCTTGCGTCACAAGTATTCTTGTTAGCAGTGACGGCTCGTCCTAATAGGCTGCAACCCAAACAGCCACTTTATCTGGTCCAGATTTTTTCGAGATAGAGTCCGAATCTGACCAGACCTTTATCAGATCTGAATCAGATAAAGTGTCTGTCAGGGAAGGCTGCAGCCCACCTTCGTGAAATTGGTGAATTTAAATGTAATGTAAAACAATGTAAAACATTTCTGCAGCCTTATCTATTAAAACTAGCCGCGAGTCGTCACTGCTTGTTAGCGTTTTTACTGACATACACATAACCTTAAATAGAAGTCAATACGAACTTCCTACCCTCCAATCTAGCCTGGAAAGACCTGCACATACGTCGTCGACGATGATGACGAATATGGACTCATTTTGTTATTTGCAAATTTTATCTTAAACCATGATTTTCGAAAGCCATAATTTCATACTTCATGCACTCCATTGTCTTTCCGATCCCTCAGTTGGATCCATGCCTGACTTTGTAAACATAAATAAGCGGAAAGATCAAGCAACGCTGGTTCAACTCTTCTGTGGTATGAGCTTGAGCAAGGCACTTTAAGGATGGCTCTGCCGTGATTTGGCTGAACCTAATATCCGCCATTTTCAAGTTTTCTAGATAAATGACTTTTTGTGTTTATAGCTGTAAAATTACCAAGGTAAAACATTCAAAGTTGATTTTTGTAAGGCTGAAACGGACAACCAAACAAAATTTTTAAGAATGAAATTTGAGCCAGATTTTTGTTTGTTTATTAAAACATGGCGTATATTTGGTTTTGCCAGATAACTAGTTATAAAAAATGTATTAGGTTTGTATGATAAAACCTAATACATATTCTCGATGTTGGCTTTAACCGCCTTATTAGCTTATTTAATGCTATGCTTTTGTATGGTAAAGTCTAATAAAAGCTAAATGTTGGCTTTGACTACACTATGTTGGCTTTGTAAGCTTAAATCAAACCTAAAGTAAGCATCTGGATTTCTCCCAGAACTGTGTATCATTTTGTCACTGTAATCTGTCGATTACTTTGCTGATATTACAGAAGCCTGCTAGGTTAAAGGCTATTGCCTATTTAACACTTAGAAGGTTGGGCTCCTTGGAGTCTTGCTCAGTTTGGGGGGGGGGGGGGGGCTGTCGATTCTTCTTATGCTTTAGGAGTGATATCTCTGTTATTTTTTAAGGCACGGTTTCAAAATTTGGGATTAATTTTGTAAAATTATTCACAATGAGCATATCCGAAAATTAAAACTATGTGAATTTTAGAACTGCTCATATACGTTGAAATGTTGAGGTGACTTATGACTTTTAGATTATTTTGCGATTAAAGCAATTGTAGCGTGAGTTTACACATTATTTTTTGGTAGAGTAATGAAGAACATGCATTGCAATGTTGTGATTAATTTTTTTTTACATAATCTCAATTTGAATCTATATTTTTCATGCAAAATAATAACTTTTCCCACGCTCAAACATCAGGTCGCTGCTTGACTAAAAGAACAATGCTTCATCAATTACATACAGTAATGAGATTTCTGAACGCGTGTCACACCAATTTGGATTACGAACTTGTGACCTCGGTTCTTAGAACAGCAACTTCAACGCTTTATTAACAAATGTAGACCAGCTGAAGAAGCAGGGTGGCGTTTATCAAATACTATTATGTAATCCACGAAACAAATGGAAGATCATGCGACAAAAAACGCGGTTTAAATGCAATGTATTGTAGTTGCAACAGCGTCTCTCAATGTAAGTTCAATGTGAACTCGGCTAAATACAAGACTAGTACTAGGAGTAAGATTACCCGATAAAGTCGATGATGCTCTAAACAGAAGTCAGAAAGAAATTCAAAATAAAACAGTTACGGTTCATTAATTAACAGAACGTCACAACGCTTTCTCTGTAAATGTAATGCCTCGGGCAAAACTGGTTATTTTCTTGTGGATTCAATAAGCTCTCTAAGATTCAATCTTGACATAGCAAGCTTGACGTACTCGTATGGAATGTGCAGGGCATAAAGGCTTTTCACAGCATTGACATTGGCCACGGTTTTTTGGTAGTTTATTTTTTCTGGCTTTGGCACCTTCTCCCATAAAAGCGTGTTTGCATACGTCGCATTTACGTCGTGTCGTTTGCCGCTTGGAGTTGATACAGGGGTTGTTGAAGGTTGTTTCCCTATTACTGCTTCAATCTTATGTATGGTGTGATAGTTCATGCCCTGGAGAGATCGCGACTTTATCAATGGCTTCACGAGCTCCATGGCCAGTTACCAACCGAAGTCGAAGGATTTTCGCTTGCGTGGATCAGTCCCTTCGTTTAGTGCTAAAACTGTAGATGCGTTGACGCGGCAAGTATCCAAAAAATAAGTAAACGTAGTAGTTGTCCACCGTGGGGACTTCGCTTTGCAAGTGAATGAACCCATCCTTTGGTCGATGATATCGGTGCCACCCTTTGTGAAGTCGTAAAGCTTATACAGGCCTGGCTTCTTTTTGCCGTCATCCTTGGTAATCCCCAATATAGGTTGCATGGTCGTCAACATCAACACATTCCGCATGCCAGAACTCTTCGTTTTTACTACATAAGAATGTAGGCTGAGATCAGCCCCACATGTCTGCCAATACATTTTGTACGAAAATTCCTTCCTACCACTCACTTGCTTCACTTCCAGGGGTATTCCTCTACGTATAGCTTTGAGAGTTCCCACTGACGTTATATCCCTGTCAAGTAACCACTGCGCGAGTGGTATAGAGATGTACAAGCGGTCATACGAAATATTCCGACCTTGAAGGTCACCGTATTGTTCCAGGCTCATCACCATTCCTTTTACCACTTCTTCTGTTCCACGAACGTAAAAATGAAATGGCTCTTCCTTCGGTTTACCTGAATACACCGATGCCGTAAATGTGTATGGGAATCTGCTGGCGTTTATCGACTTGAACAGAAGGCCATATTTCGCAGGCTTGTTTGGATTATATTGCTTGAAGGCAATTTGTTTCCTCATGGGGTATAGCGTTTCGTCCAACGACAAGTAGTCACCTTGAATGACATGTTTGCCGCAGGTTTCGTTAAACATTTCGAAAACGACTCGAAATGCGGCAAACCGGTCGTTCTTCCAACGTTGCGATGTAGTATTTTGGTCGTCGAACGAAATATTCGAAAATAAAAATTTAAAGCGGTTCTTGCTCATTGTTGCACTAAACACGGTGTTCACGAAATTATGGCCAAGTTGTTATCAGAAAGAAAGAACATACGGGATGCCCTTGCAGTTGATTGAACAATACATCCGTGGAATGACCAGCCAGTCCTAAAAGCCCCCGAAGATACCTCAATCGAACAAAGGCCAGCATCTCTTCGTTATTGGTAGGCCAAAATAGCAGTACCTGCTGTCATCGAAAATTCTCTCTGGCAATTGAGAAATGAGTGTGGCAATTTTTCTATTTGTTTCTTGAACAATAACGTTCAAAATGTTTAAAGAAAAACATAGTTCCTATGCTTGCCGAGGGGTCTTGGCTTCTTTGGCTTCTCCTCTAACACCAGTCGGGCCAGATATAATGTTAGCTCGGCCCCTTCTCCCATTGTGCACCGGCCTCGCATTAGACCAAGTAATGCTGACGCCATCGTCTTGTCTGTTCTTTGGCTTTTCTACAAAAGTTGTATAAGACTTTAGTGTGTCTGGAAACTCAACATCATCGTAGTTCACTAGTCTTTTCGATGTTATAATCCGTCGTGATGGTGCAAACTCCGGTTGAACATCGCCCATACAAGGTAACTTTAAAAGTAAAAACGAAGTAATATGTTTTTATAATGGCGTTGAAATACTAAAGAAAATGTATAATGAAACAAATTGTTAGTCACATACAAACTAGTTAGAAAAAACCTGTTACACATAATTATAAAAGTCAAGAATAAACCAAAACGTTGCAATATAATAAATTGTCAGACTGTTGTCAAAAATTGTGAAGTTTTGCAATCAGAGGGCACTTTACATATTTACTGATGATGAAACTATATGAATATTATGGTTATCTAAGGTGATTTAGATTAGCTTCTTGAGCAATGCTTTCACGTTTGTGATAAACAACACGTAGATGGGAAACCCAACAGGCCTTTGCACAATTTCGTCGTTTAGCGACGTAGATTCGACGAAAGCGGCATAATAATTAGTAGGCCTTCCTGGTATCAATATTGGCTGTTTTTGCAATGTTACGTTATGACCATGAACGCCACGTGGCTTGAAAAACAACATTATAACGCTGCATGAAACCATGTGCATGAAACTGATAATCTATCTAATACAATTAGCTCTGATGTAAATTCACCGATTAGGCAATGGTATGTCTCAACAAAATTACCAAATATTCCGTCATTTTGACAGCTGGAATGCATTGTTGAACTTAAACCAAAAAATATAGATGTGCTGTTCATCCATAATTTTTGATATTCGTTTATATGTTTAGTGAAAATAAGCTGTCATTCTTGTTATTATATTGAAAATGAAAAGAGCAGTTTGTGAAGTTCAATTCAGTTGGTCAGTTCAGGTTGGCAGTTATACCCGCCTTTCCGTCGATTCAACGTTGCAAGACGTCGCATAAGTTCATATCTTCACTTTGGTAAACGGAGATAAGATTTCATTGTGACATTGCTATGTAAACTTATATTTCACATGAGACAACTTCACAAGTAAATACACAAGTTTTCACAATTTATGACGAGTTATAGCACATGGCAATGTTACGCTACAATTGCTTTGCGAGGTAGGCTACTGCATTGCGTTTTAGTTTATCAGTGACAGTGAACCTGGTACAAGAAGCCTCGAATATATTGATTCAACTAAGCCGCATCACGTAAGTTATAAACGTGGTTGGAACGATCGTCCTTTTCACAAAAGCGTGATGTTCTAGTTTATCTTACACAAATGAGAAGCGTATTGCATTTCAAATCTTTACATGTCGACTTGGGAATAAATGTCTACAAGTATGTATTTGAGAAGTTTTGGGAACATCGACGCCTTTTCTGCTTTTGATAGTGTGTCGGACAGAAGGAAAGATTTGAAACCAAAATCATAATATGTTACAGCGCAGCTTCTACAGTAGCCAAGTTTCAAATTATTCATAAAAGCGTTGTGGCCCAAACAGAGCAATATAAAAACAGTCCACAACGTTGAATATGTCACGAGAAAGGAAAATGCCATCAAAAGAAACAAGTCGATTACTTTCAATACTTATCTCACATTTTACATCAAATCTACTCCAAATGACGCTGAGTCATTGAAATAACGTTGTATGCTTTGTTTGATTGAAAGGACATCATTGTCTGCGAAAAACAATTGTCGCGCTAGAACTAGATGCATTGGCACCAAGTCTTATGTTTAATTTTACGCAATTTCAACCGCAAGCGACGGTAACACATCGTATCAAAGTTGAAGCTTTTCCTGTATCGACGTCGCTTATAAGCCATGGTGAAAACAAAGGTCAACGCATACAGCCAATTCCCTTCACGCTGTGAAGCGGTTAGGATTAACAAGACATGGGCCAAATTAATTACTTTCATCCAGCTGATGGGAAAATTTTGAACAATAGAATATGAAATATTTCAGAGGATGTGCTGAGAAATGCCTTATATCTCTAAATTTATAACCTTTATTTGCTCAAAATTTCAACTCAATAGAGGTGAATAAAAGTTAGGAAAAGTCAAGAAATCTCGTAGTCGCAGCCTCAGTGGTTTTAGAGATACAACTGTTGATACAAAAAAGTTGAATTGACAGCCCCCCCCCAACCTTCAAAGGGTTAAAATCAGTTACTGGTAGCCAACTTGATTACCATGCCTTCATTTAAGGCTACTACATTGGCTACACAGCATCTGGTAGTCTACGGTTGATTAGAAATGATCAAACACACTGAGTACCGTACTCCCGGGCCTCTGCTTTAAAATCTTAATAATCGTATGCAAGCTAAGCAGTTTAGTGTAACGTAAAGTCAACTAAGTCATCAGTTCACCGGTAGGCTACGAAAAGTCCAACTGATCGACGAGACGTAGGCTACGTGATACGCATTTAATGAAAAGAAAATCTAGTGTGTTCGGACGGACAATTTTTAGGCTAGACTACATAATTAAGCTTACCTACTTAGTGCTTAAAAACATTTTAGCCCAATCTACTTTATCGAACGCTTTTAAATCCGCTTCAAGCAACTCAAAAAACAGGCAGTGGTGGATGACATGGTCTGCGGTCTGTTCCGTGGCACCACACTCGCATTCTGATGAAGTAGCCAGGCCCCACTTGTGCATGTCCGAACGAAAGCGGCCGACGCCAGTTCGCAGGCGGTTAAGCCTGACCCACGCAAGCCTTGCGAGGGACATCCCTGGTGGAAGGGGATCGGCGTCGGGTATGAAGTCACGGAGCGTGGAGGTGTGATTTGGCCACTTCGTGTTCCACATGTGGTTCGTCCAGTGTGCCGCACTTAAACCAAGTTCTTCTGCGTTAGTTGTTGTGTGGCAGGCACAAAGGGGCGTCTTGATTTCAGCCGCTGCTTTATAGGTGGTAGTCGCTTAAATGTTGCATGGAGGAGATGGTCCGGGTCCAAAGCGCGGCAAACGAGAGAAATCGTGGCTCCTTTACGGCGTAGCTCAGCGGGTTGGATGCCTGCTAAGATGGGTAGGCAGTCCGTTGGAGTGGGACGCATGCATCCAGTCACAGTACGCAGTGCGTCGTTGATGGCGGTATCAATCTGGTGGGTGTGAGAACTACGACACCAGACCGGCGCGCAGTACTCAGCGGTGGAATGAATAAGGGCTAGAGTAGCTGTACGAAGAGTTTTAGCACCAGCTCCTTAGCCGAAACCCGCCAATCGCCTCAAAAGTGCGACACGTGTAGATAGTTTTTTGCGCAGTGACTTCAATTGCCGGCGGTAGGTGAGTGACCTGTCCAGGGTTATGCCGAGGTATGTAGGTTCGGCACAGTGGGGCAGGCGTTCCCCATCAATGCTGATGTTTATCTCACTCTGTGCCTCCCGGTTGTTAAGGTGGAAGGCCGCTGACAGTTCATGTTATGGTAGAATAAAGATTAGTATTTTGCAAGTTGTGTATTATTTATCATTTTGGAAAATCTGACAGTATACCCTGTGCTTTTTTTACGAATACAGCACTGGGCATTAGAAGCTATGACTTGGGCACCCGGGTTTTAACCTGGGCTCTGGATTGTGGGTGATTGTTGCTTGAGCCACTTTAGAAAGAGGTGAGAAAAATAGTTGTTGATTTTAAAGTGGTACCAATAAGAAAACAAGTTAAGATCCATTGTTCTTCAAGGAAACAAAATGCCAATAATTAATAACCTTCCACTGATTTTCACAATCAGAGAACAAAAAGTCGATCAGCTATGTTCAACGACGTTTTTTCTGTAGGATTGATATCAGCGACTGTTTAAGTGTCTAATGCATAACGTTAATTAAACACTTTCAGTATTTGTGTTTATGATACATAGAAATTGACCTTACATACACAGCGAAGCATCAGATCTTCAACAAACGTATTTAGCTTACTTCACAAATGTAGATACAATCGACATGTTTTTGCCTGATGCTGCGGGTTCGCTGTGGTAGTAACAATTTGCACTAGCTTTGGGAACACAGCTCTCTAGTAATGTGCTATGACGAAGGTTATATTTAGAATAATAGAATATTTAAAATACATAACATATTTAGAACAATTAGAATATTTAGAATATATAGAATACGATAAATGGTATTAACACTTTGCGTCTCAAAGGGAGGCCAGATTTGGCCCCCCCTCATATTTCCTTTGATTATTTGAAGCACAGTAACGCCATGCACTTGGTTTTTCTTGATATTTCCTAAAATTGCCAGGCGGATCTGATGATATTAAATTTGATGCTAAAAGTTGTGTAGTTTTCTTGTAAATTCAAGATTTTGGTGAATTTTTGCTATTTCTAGCTCACTTCCAGCAAAGCGTGAAATGGATTACATTGCGATAACAAGCCATAAGCTCATAATTGCTTCGTGCATCGATATGCGCGAGCAGAGAGAAACATCCTCTTGTTTTCCTTTGTTTGGTTTGACCTCAATAATACAAAGTGCGTTATTTCTTATGCTACAAAAGAAAAGCCAGTGATCACAAAGCTGTTAATTAGAAACAATAATAACAAACGTTTTTTGCGTTATCAGCTCTACAAAGAAGAATAGCAATCCACGATCAAAATAGTAGGCTATGTAGGCCACAAACTATTCAAAACAGTTGTTTCAAGCAGATAATATTCATTGATGAATAAAAAACGTACAATAAGAAATCTTCTCTTGGGTAAATGCACGAAAACCTGACTTCGAAATAAACGTTCTATGGAAATGCTCTCATTGACAAAACTTGCAATTGAGGAAATGTATCACTGCAAATGCTTTTGGGAGAAGCCGGTGAAATAGCGTTTTTGCAAACAGTAATTGTGAGATACACTCAAAATTATGAGATAGGCTCCATTTACACGTAGCAGCTAACTCGATGGCGTCCCATCCCTGCTTTATGTCGCCTACTTGTTGTTATGTCCTGCATTTTTGTTTCACAGTGCACTGCGTGTTGTTCCAAAGAGCGCAAAATAAAGATGATAATGCCTCATCTACATTACTAAATATTTTGTAATGTAGAAGAGGCATAAAGCTAGGCGTCACATAAGACAAACAACAAATTAGCTTTTTTTCATCATTAATTCAACATCTGAATACGTTGCGCCAATGTATAAGAGGCCGGCTATTGTGAAGACCGGCCATTTATAAACGATCCGATTATACCAAAAGTGGGACAAACTAGTGGATCAAAGAATGAATAAACAATGCTGAGCAAACTAAATCTAAGTGACAAACAATACCGATGTCTTCATTTATCTTGGAAAAATGCTGCCTAAACTTATCAACAAAAATACCGTAAATAACGGCAAAGATCCCGAAAGCAGAATTTGCTCGACTTTGGCATGAAGTTAGTCAGACATCTACAGTGATAATTCTACACATACAATAACGGGCTCTCAACGGCTGTAAGATACATAATAATCAACCTGGTTCTGGGCGGTTTGTGTAACAGCTTAGGGGAAGACACTACTTGAAATGATGCACCACACAAAAGATTTTCAATGAAGACTGAGTCTAAAAACCGATGTGGATTGTGCTGCACAATGACTTCAAGTTTAGGACAGAAAAGGCGCAAAAATATTACGATAAAAATAAAGACCTTGTGGGAAATTTTCGAGAATCATAACACGATGCAAATACCATAAACGCGTAGTTTGCATGCTGCTCTAAGCTGGCCGGCAACCACAAAGGTAGACAATACAGGCAGTTTATAATTCGAACAACGCAATAAACATTATAAATACGTAAACCGACAATTTTCTTTTACAAACGTTTTACGTCTAATGGTAAATTTTCCCCCAACAATTTTTTGTGAAGCGCTTGCAAACCACGGTTTTGTAAAATAATTTATCATTATTATTTTTTACTTTTCGGATATTGTAAAACGTCATCAGCAAAATCACAAAAAAAATTTCATTACTTCAATGTAGTAGGCCTAAGAATTTTTTATAGAATTGTAGCCACGTTGTTTCAACAAAGAAGCCATTTTTTGGCAATATAAAGTAATAGAAAATAATTTGCAATCCTGCAAATGTTTGGAAAGAATCTAGGAAGTCTTCTCACAATCTGGCACAAAATGATTATGTTTATTGTATCTCTGCAATATTTTTTACGACAAACGTTGAAGCTTCGTTATAATCATTTTTATCTTTGAAGTCAAAAGTTAATTTTTTTTGGCCAGAAACATAATCGCTGCCTTGCTGATGTTGTCGCCTTTACGCGTATTTTTTGTGTTTCAAACAATGACGACCCAGTCAGCAATCCAGTCCTTTTACATTGATTCAACATTTGTAAACGTTAAATTTATGTAGCTTTGCTGACTGTGGGTTATTTCACAGTTCCTTTGTTTGCGCATGTTCCTCAATTCGCTGTTGCATTATTTCGACGCTGGCGGACTAAAAATGTATTTTCAAATTGATTGACACAATCTTCAATAAAAAGTGAGCTTCGAACTTAGCTTTGTTGATGTAAATGCTGTATTGTTTGTGGATTTAATTTATGAGTCATGTTTATAAACACCCGTAAGCGAAATGACTAATGATGTAGCCTGCATGATATTTGTGATGCGACTTGACACAAATCCACAATTTCAAAAGCACCTAATTTGAACTTAGAAATTTCAGATAATTTCAACAACTTGTTCAATTGTCTTCTCTCTATTAAAAATACTCATATTACAAACTCAATTGTAGACCTAAAATACACAAACGAAGATGTAAACAGCTATTCAAGCAGGCTAAGCTGTTACTTATGAGAAATTTAGTTCCATAAAACTAGAAGCTAGCCATGAGTTTGGGAATGCATTAGTTTAGGACAAAAATGTAAGACAACAAACGCAGTTTTGTTTTTTTTCAAATTCGTGTAACAATATTACTCTGATTGTAACTATTTTAGAATCAGTGAGTAGCTTACAATAAGATTTGCTCGCAAGTCGTAAATCTTTATCAATGCAATGATTCGGCACACCGCACACACACTTCGTGCCTTCGATCGAGCTCATTGTTTTTCAGAACTTTGTATGAAATCGGATTAGCACGGTAATTAAATTGCGGCAAGATAAATCAAAATAGTCGTTTTTGGGTACCTTTGCAAAAATTAAAATATCAAGTTTAACATATAAAATTTTAAAATAATGACTTTTCAAACTTATAGACAAATGATTTGTTTTCACACCAGTGCAACTTCTGTTGAAATAGCACCAGCGGATAACACGTAACATCTGATTGAATTTGATCCAAAAACGGCCCCCCCTTGAGCAGTTAACTTCCAAAAAAACGTTGAAAAGCAAAGGGTTAATACTACTAAAGAAAGCTCAGTGCCAAGCGCAATGCTGAGCAGAGCTAATTTAAGTAGATTGTAATTTCAATCAACTTGAATATTTATTAATAATACTGTATAAGCTTACTTTGGTCGAACGCAATAATTCATGTAACTTTTCTCCTGGCAGGACGCCATGATTAATGACGTAATTCGGTACATTGCCTTCTAGTTTATGTACTGTTCCATGAAGCGGGATTAATTTCTGAATAGTGTTCAAATACTCACTTTTTCCCTGGTGTAAAGTACCTATAGTTAGTCATATTAAAAATACATTTTCATCATTCTAGTAGACAGTAGTGAATAAAACTTTATTTCATTACTTACCGTAAACGAAGGGTAGGTTAATCAATAATCACTTCATATTTTTACACATTATTGAAAATAAAATCTCTTTATTGAAACAGTTTTAGGAAAACTAGAAAATCTATTTTGTGCAAGTTAACGCTGTTTGGTTTAAACTATCAGTTCTATAGCTTCTATAGTTCTATAATTTAAGGATCTTACAAGTTTTTCAGCTTTTCTAATTTCAGAAAGAGCTTTTATTTTGCAATGTCGGTTTTGATATGCTTTTGCCCGTAAAATATTGTTTCGATAAATTGAGCAACAAATCATTACTTTCCAAAATTTATCCAGTTTTCCGTAAACAAGAGCTATGTTTTTCTTTTTTGCATTTCTTCTACTGTCAGGACTGATAACTTCATTTACAAAGCCGAGGAATGTGTTGTCTGGAGTATGGGCTGCAAAAATTACGTAAAAATAGTACGATATAAATTAAATGCCATACAAAGGCAGAAAATAAAAAGGAGTATCATTTAGGCCTGCCTATTAGGTACCACTCATTTGGTAAATTTTCCTTTCAGTAACTACTGATAGCGTAGGCTATATTGTCATATACATTACGATATTTTTAATAATAACTTACCTTCTAAATACTATTGGCTTAATAATGATTGCACATTGACTTTTAAACTCGTGACAATCTAGTATCAGTTGATGTGATGTTTCGAAGAAATATGGTGAGCTATATATGCTATGCTGCATCAGTCATTAGTCACACTTTCGTCAGTGGTGTGTCTTAAAACGCATTTAAACATCTTAATTTCAATTTGTTAAGTATCTTAAATTCAATATCACATCGTGTATCAATATTTAATCGTTTACCTTAAATTTCAAGGGTGTTTTTTTTTCGTATAATAGTCTAATTCAAACTTACGAAACATTGTGTTGAATTGTTTAGGGTTGAGCTCCCATGTTCCATAGATAGTCTTGAGCTTCTTTCGTCTTGCATACTTTTGAATATTATAGCTTGGTTCAGTCCCAAAACTGTCCACAATTCGCAGATTGCACCTACACATTTATGCAACCGGCTGTTGGTAAATATTGCATAAATAGACTACAGACAATATTAGAAGCTAGAGGCCGCGGCAGTGCTAAACTTATCAAATTTTGTCTTCGGAGCGTTGTGTAATCAAACACCAATATTAAATACCGGTAGTTTAACCAAATCTTACTATCTGAATTCATAAATTTATCGTTAAAATATAGCCTACAGCACACAATGGACCCTCGTTTTTGTAAATTTTCCTTCACAATTGCAACTCAGCAGTCAGCAGGTAACATATCAACATGTTTAGAAGATTTATTCCATTTGTTTCATCAAGGTTAATCCCTTGCTGGGCTGAAAATAACCAGCAGCTGAAGCTGTAGGCTAACGAAGAGCCCATACCAATGTCTTTCAACCTTTTTGAGCCACTGAACACTTCATGCATTAAAATAATTTTGCTGAACACCAATTAAACAAATAACAATTAAACAATATAATAAACAACACAACAACAATTTATTCACTTTCGGGTTTTCTCATTGCGATATCTGGGCTGTTTGGATGAGTACACAGATGATATTCTGGTAGTCATTGCAGAAAAAGAAACGCAACCCTCTTGTGATTATAGTCAAACTAATAAATTCCTAAAAAACTTTCACAAAAATCCGGTTGAAAGTTACTGGTCAAGGGTGCTTACTTTATCGTGCTGAACTTTGCTCCTGCAACTGCACGTAAGAGTCGTAGTCCTACATAATCCGTGTAAATTATATCGAATGGTTTTCGTTTAGAAATGCAATGCGTAGGAGTAAATGAACTGAGATAATCTTGAAAATATCTGAAAAAAAAAACATATTTATTTGTGTTAAACTAAGCAAAGTGTGCCTATTCAAGTATCGAATTTTGATGCATTTCTGTACTTTTTGTATTGAATTTCAATGTAGGCCTATAGACCTTTACTCAGCAGTGGGCTACCACAGGCTAAAAATGATGATGATGATGAATGTACGGACAATTCTACTTTGATGATGCGATGTAGGCTTGTTAATTTTTTTTTCGAAGTTTTTTGCTTTGTGCTTTAATACAGTTAAATCTAGGCAATATTTGCTTTTAAGCTATAGGCCTACAGCATGTTTACAGCACAAATATTCAAAGATGAAATTAAAGCCTAATATAAAACATTCAATTTGAATTAATATGCGCTTGAGACTGCTTAGTGGGAGATTTAAAGCCGATTGCTTAATTTATTCTTACAATTACTGTGTTATTGTGAACAAAAAGGGTATTTAATGCTTACTTAACCAAATCATGTGAAGACAGTGCGAAAGATAGATTATGGCCAAGAATATATGAAGAGGAAATAATGTCTGACCACTGCACCAATTCCCCAAGTGGACCTCCTTTGAAAGCGTTTTGAGCAATACGAAAGCCTACTTCATCTAGTATTAAGCCCGGAAATATAAGAATCTAAAAAGAAAATCAAATTTATAAAAAAAAAAATTTTTAAAGTAATTTTATGACATAGGATTAGGCAAACGGTGAAAAGTTTTTGAACCATAATATGTTTAATAAACATTAAACATCTTAACAATAGCCCATATAAAATTAATCATTCATTTACTTTTTTTCTTTTCCACGTTTTAAAATATGTTTTCAATACAAGCTGTGCTCCCGCTTCTATCCAGACTTTCTCCATTCGTTCAATTCGTGTTCGAATCCATTTGAAATGAATGGTATCTCCCAGAGTGTGATGCAAACTTGCAAAATCTTTGCGAAGATTTAACTGCCACAACATAAAACGGTTCTTAATTGATGCATTTGTAACCTTTTTAAGCATTATGGCTTACAGCATCTTTCGCGTGGGCCTATTTGCAATTAGCAGGTCGCTGCAACAGATGGAGTGTTTTGACCAATCAGAAGGCAGGATTTGACGCGGCTGAAAGAAATTTTGCGAGGAAAAGTTTAGTACATCAGGCTTCTTACAACTGGCAACATTTTCCTATGATGTCGAAATTTTCATAAGCATGCCAGCAATACACTTTGATAAATCTGACAAACAGCCTGCTTGAAAAGATAGCATTCGAAAATTTGTAGGCTATACGCAAACTGTATTCAACAAAATTTTGTTGCAATTGTCTTCAAAATTCGCCTTTTGATTCTTCCCAAGTTCAATTTTGACAAACAATGGAGAGAATTGTGAAAAACCTGATCTCTTGAACTCTTCCCCAACAAATTTTTTTCTCAGCTGGATTAAGTCTTGCCTTCTGATTGATCAATAAACCTCATATGTTGCAGGGAACTACAAGGGATTACAAATACGCTCACCGTTCCTACATCAGCTTGTGTGATGAAATAAAAAAAGGGCAATTTTTCAGAATGCTGTGCTTTGCATAATAAAGTTATCTAGCGATTGAATTAATAATTGTTTAAAATTGTCTAAAAAGTAATTTTTGGTCAGGTTTATAAAAAATATGTATGTTCCTACAAAAATAAATACGATTGTTTAATTTTAGAGTAATTTCTATGATAGATTACAGTTCTGCACCTACCTAGTTGAGCATTTACGTTGTTGGTGATATAACTCACAGTTTGAAGGAGTTTTTGGTCAAACTTTTGTTCAATTTCGGCTTCTTGTTCTGTAAGACATGGATCTCCAATCTCTATCAGATATTTAATTATTGAAGCATTTGATCCATCCACTCCCCAATCGGAAAAGCAAGATTTCTCAGCTTCCCAATGCTTCTTGATCAGCTAGAATTAATTAAACAAAACAATAAATATCGAATCTTTAAAACAACCAAAGTTCTACAAGTAGGACTACCTGATACGTGGCCTTTCTACAATTACCATAACAATGAAACTACACAGTACACACTACAACACAATCCAAACGATAGAAAGAATACAGATTATGTCTATTAGAAATTATTCTTGTTGAATTGCATCATTATTGCAGTCACCACATAAGCCATCCTTAGCTATACCTCAGCTCAATATTACTAATTTTTTTTCAACAAGACAACCAAACGGCACCATTCTTGGTTTTTGATTGGTCTTTAAAAAGTAATCAAGAACCCTGTCATGGCTTAGGCAACTAAAAGTTGTGCGAATAAAACATCAAATTCAATAGCAAATGTAAAGAAGCCCTTAATCACCTGCTCTTTACCTAAAAATATCCCTAATTTTTTCACTTTTTGAATGTTTTTTCCTTGCTTTGCTTGCTCAGACACTTCAAATTAGTCTAGCTAATCATGTGTAGTCCCTTATCAAAAACTGAGGAAAAATACAGTAGGCTATTCCAAAGACGAAAAACACTGCTCACTTAACCTAACAATTAAATGAATTTCCTCAGTGCTAATAGAGTGTAAGATGAAGTAGGCCTATGCCTGTTGAGGCATGCATTTACTATTCACTTAACACCTTAACAGGCTATTTAACTCTTTTTGAAATCTTCAAAAAGTGCTTATTCAAAGTTTTTATTGTATTCTTTTCTTGATTTTTAAGTAACAGTAAAGTTTTAAACTTCTGTCTAAAGTGTCCTGTTCACTTCGTTGCTGTATGTAGGCTATGACAGATGAACGATGCGTTGAAAATAATGGAAAGCGTTTTTGCATGGACCATTGTTTACAGCAACCTTGCACTAACACCGTTTGCTATTAGTCATAAATTATAATATAATTAACACCAAAAAGTCAAAAATAAGCAAAATAAAAATTAAGAAGGTTCAAAAGAATAAGCAAATTTTGTATCGAGCCACGCATTAAGTTAACACAAAGGTATTTGGTATAGCTTAAAAATCTACAGGTAGAAAGTAACTGCCAATACTTGCCAATATTGCTTTACCGCATAAATCGTTAGTGTGAAGTAAATCCGATCTTTTATGGTTGATTTGCGAAGAGTGGCTTGCTGGAAAAAAATCATTTGTTACTAATACTTGGAGAAAACGGTTAGCCCGTAAGCCTTCAATTTTTCGAATTTCGATTGGTGGCCTGCGTCAGTGGTGCAAAGCCTCCGCAAGTATGTGACAATATAACACTTCCATAATTTCAAAAGAATCTTTTTACGTCCGAGCATGAAGAGTCCCACAATCAGTCAATGGAGGGATATTTTTGATCATAGAAGAATAAAAATGAGAGGAAGAAAAACTGTACAAAATTTAGCATTGTGGTTCTCGTTGTTGGCTCTCGCTGTACTGTAATGCCTTGCCAAGCAAATGTTTCACGAAACTCAACCATAAAACCATTGACTTAGATTATTTCCCTAAGCAACTTATGAATAAGAGTTTGCATTGTATTTTGCAAATTTGAGTGTAACGTGATAGATTAAGCTTTGTCTAAATCTTAACACTAATTGTAATTGCACAATCTAGAGCAGTGGTTCCTAACCCTTTTTTAGACCCTTTTAATAAATTTTCAAACCTGCGTACCCCTTTCGTGCTTTTTCCGAGAATTCGATCAGAAATGTAACCATGTACAGTACTTCAAGCAGTTTTCTCCATTACACTACCTTTCAGCTAAACGGTCAACGAGCATCAACAAAGCCAGGGTTTGCAAGATATTGTATTTTTAGACTTGCCTTCGCATGGCAGTACTGGACGTGAAAGGGTTGTATAATCTATCACTGAGAGATATTTATTGTAATATCGGATATACACAGTGGTAGATCTAGAAAAAAATTGGAAGGTACCAGATTTTTCAACGACTCAAAAAATCCTATACAGTATATCTACATGCAGCTGAAACAAACGGTTGCTGTCCCCTTGGTGATAGGGCAACGAAAAGTAATCGAGCGAAGCAAACGAACAATTTTTGAAAAACTGTAGGAAGTTTACATGTTTTTTCTGCTTTGAGGAGAGCACGTGACCAAATGCCCCCTCCTGGATCCGTTACTGTATAGACATGACAGCTGATGAAATTTTCAATACAATAAAGTGTTAAAGCTTTGGTAGAGAGTTTGCTTTGTTGAACCATAGAGAATGGTCCATTCTCTATGGTTCAACAATAAAGTGTCTTAAACAAAACATGCGAGAATTGAACGTCCAAGAAAAGGATCTGCAGCATTACTATAGATAAGCTTACAGGCTTACGCAAGATTTTTTTGAAAAACGGCATTTGTTTGTTTTTAAAAATGCCCTTTTGCTAATAACTTTCCAGCATACAGTATAAGATAATGTCACGACTAAACTATGAGACAAGTTAAGCTTCTCCGATTTTGCTTTTATTAGTTTTTCTTTGTTGGTTTTCTGTGTCATCTCCAGAAGTCCAGAAAAGTGAGTCAACACTAAAATATTTTTTAAATCCTTTCAGGAGAGAGACTTGTCAAGAGGCATAGCACTTAACACACAGTATCCCATTTATCACCTCGTAATAAGGCTCTAGGAATGAATGAAGTGATGGAAAATCAACACAATTACTGCATGACGTTTACTCTGGTATATGATATTGAAGTTGATTCTTTTTTCAACAGAAAATAAATAGCAGAGTCCGTCGATCAGTGGAATGGCATGGAAGAATTTTTTTTGACTGACAATGACAATTTAACTGAATTTTGACTGAATTTTTTTTGACTGACAATGACAATGACTTGAATTTTGAATGACAATTTCCAATAAAAAGTCTTCAACCGAAGAAGAGCATTGAATAAGTCGGGCCTACTTGCAAACAAAAACTTGCAAAGTTTTATACTAAAATGGTCAAAATGTTCAACTCTTTACTCGTATATCTTAAACGACACACATTGCTTGGTAACCGGAGAGCAAATCTGGTAGCAATATTTTGAATTTATATGTTTAATTTCAATGCACAAACTCTTCTTCTAGGAGTATAGGCTATATAGCTCTTCGGCCAAAGTGCCGCATTATTTTCGTTTTGTAACTTTCATTGAAGTGTACACCATTCTGCGTCTGATAGGCTATTATTCTAAATTACTGTAAATAAAATAAAGAGTTTTCTCTTTCATTGCAACTTTTATCAACTTTTAAGCAGCCTTATCTGCAGCCTTTTAAGTTGCACCTACTCAATTTTTATTTGTTGGATATAGGCTACTAGAGGCTACTTAGTTTTTGGTTTCTAACAATAGAAAGTGCAAAGTCAACAAAACATACCTTTACTGTTTAGATGGACTTTTTGTGGATTCGAACCAAGCTTTTCTTCAACTTTGTCATTTACACTAATTTGATGTAACTTTTGTATGGTCGAAGCTGTAAGGTTTATTGTACAATAAAAAGATATGGAAACTACAAAACTGCAGTATAGGTACACTAACAAATTACTTTCAAGCCATTTTGCATTAACAAAAAGTCTACATGAAGCAAAATCCACTTTATAGAGAAATTGATGTTTCATTTATTTGTATTGTTCTTTCTTATCACGCATCCGACGGCATGCACATCTTGTAGTTGCGTACCAGACAATCGGTGAACGATTATTTTTGTCTTGAACAAATATTATCCGTAGAAGACTAGAAAAGTATGCGCCGACCGAGCAACATTTCGCTCCTCAAAATCGACGTGTGGGGCATTTTCCTTCTTGATTTTTGCGACTGATTCAACAAGGTGTTGGCAACAATGGGCCGTCTATAGAAAATCATTTGGGTCTCAGGCCAATGGAAGAGCTGGTCCAAAAGGCTTGGTATTGAAACACTTTTGAACAATAGAAATTAAAGACAAAGAAAAAATACGAGTGACTAAGGCTTGATTTTAATATTTTTTTTTTATTTTAAAAAATCAAGCGAGCTCCAAAAAATACGGCGTTGTGTTTTTTTCTGGTTTCAGCCTCCCTAAAAATACTAGTGCCCTTAAAATTACTTTGGGTTCAAACGTATACCATAAACACAGACCATCATTGTCAACACTAAAACTAGCGTAGATTTACTAGCTACGCTGATTTGAAATACGTGCCTTCTGATTTTTGCTTCACAAAAATTCCATAATATTATAAAATTTACGAAATATCGAGCTTTTGCAGCATTTGTATTTTTTAGTTTAAATAGCCAAATACACTTGATAAACTAAATATGGGTTGGCTCCACGAGAGCGATGCCAGGGCAAGTTCTGTGGTTAGCACGTCTTGTGCAGTGTAATCTGTTGAATATCGAGATTTATAAAAGCTTTTGAATATTTTTTTTATGGTAACCAAAAATGTTAGACAACCTAAAATGAATGGGCACCTAGACGTTGTGGCCCGGTTTCTGTGTCTTTCATTGAAGTCAGGGATATCTAAAACAACGGGATTGCTGACTTTGCAAATTTCGATAAAGCGATGGACACTAGAAGGGTCAGCGCTGTTAACGCCGGAAAATGAAAAAGGCGAAAGCGCGTGTCAATTACGCTGTTGAGAAGTCGGCTTTTCTAGATATCCCTGCTGTAAAGCTAAAATAAGGTCTTGAAAGTGGGCACTCCTAGGCATCTTCCCTAGCAACGCCCATAGCAACAACTAATGGCTGGCCTTGTCTATAACTTAAGATCATCATTTTAAAGCAAACTTTTGCTGTTAGTCATCCAAGACTATTGAGTATTGAACACAGCTTTAGTTTTCATATTTAATTGATCATTGCATCACTTTTGGGCAAGTTTTAGTCATCAAAAATAGGAAATAAAAAAAACATGAAAAGAAGTAAGAAAATTCAATTTCGTGGTATTGCTAAACAAAGAAAGTTGGATAAGGTTGGTTGTAAGTCTAACAATGGTGGTATTCACTTTATCAATGGTGGTAGACTTGATAAACTGTTACTGTAACACAAGTGTAACCTTTCCTGTAACACCAGAAAGCCATCTAACAACAGAAGATCAAAACCCTTTTTGCCAACCTTCTACTTCAGCAAAAAAAATTAGGAAAACAAGACAGTGGCAAAATCTCTGCATATTCAGAAATCTGCCAAATACTCGACAAGTTTTGACTTGACAAATCAAGAAAAAGAAGCTTTGACACATCCAAGGCCAGGAGAAAAACATTAAGGGCGGAATTCAGATTTGCGTCTCAAAATAAGTCAGTGTTATGCGTAAGTCAGACTTATATAGGCCAGGCTTACACGAGAAGCTTATTTGCGATGCAGAAACTCGACTTACGCTCGACTTATATAAGACCGCATTAAGCCTCTTTGTTTTTGCGCGAAAGAGAAATTGCCATAGCAACTCTTTGGTTGAGGTAATGAAGCGTGAAACTGAAGGCTGTAAAGCTGAGCTACATTCCTGCTGAACCACCAAATAAGGCAATGTTGTGCTTTAAACTCACAACTAGAAAAAAGCACTTTTTTATGATGTTGAAATACGTTATAGTTGCATCAGTAAGTCGTTCGTTAACTAACGTAGATGCCAAGTAATCCATGACGCAACAGATCTAGCACAAAAATTTCATTCACAAGCAAGGAATATTCATTTAACAATGAAACAACGTAAAACAACGTTATGCCAATATGCACATGGCTTTCGTTTACAATAATTCATAAATTTGAAAGAATCAGGTTACTCAAGTTATTTTTGATGCCTAAATAGGAAAGTTTTGACTTTGCTTGCACAATCATGGCCAGGATTGACACATGATGCGCGGATTTTTGACAACAGCATCATTCGAGATAAATTTGAGAATGGAGAAATTGATGGAATCCTATTGGGTGACAATGGGTATGCACCGAGAAATACGTGCTACAATTCTGCAAACAGAACTTTGACTAACCCCGACCAAGTCGCCATCGCTTCTCTGGAAATGGCCAGTTGCAAAAAATCGAAGGCTTATCAATAGCTGCAGTATGGCGGTATTGTATGCGATCGGGCTGTCAACGTTTCGTCATTTTTCAACAATTCAAAGAGTTCCATAGTTGCAGTTTTGCTAAGACGGAAACGTTGACAAAACTGCTTGTCGCTAAATTGATTAAAAGGATCTGCATGATCGCGAACAGGCCTTTCAATGTGAATATTTGCATACTCTTCATCGAAGAGTTGCCGAAAAGCAATGGTTTGCAAATTTGTGAGAAAACGAAAATACAATTATATGCAATAATATACTGTGACCTAAGTATCAAATCAAAACCTGTGTCAATAACGCCATGTTTCAGATGGACTAACTAACCCTAACTTTTTCAGCTGATCTGTGCCCAGACAGCAAGATTCGTCATTTTTACATTGATTTAACGCCTGCAGACGTTGAATCAATGTAAATATAACGGGTTTTGCTCTCTGGGTGGTCCTTTCAGTAGAGCTGTTCGCGTTAAAAAGTTTAGTTAAATCATTTCTTTCTTGATTATTTTGGAAAGGGTTTTTTATCATTTTTTTATTTATTTTTCACCACTGGAAAGTCTTTGATGAGGTCAATAAGCAGTTGGCGTTCAGAATCGTTGTAATTAAATCCTCTTGGTATTTTTATTGAAATAAGAAATGACAAAGCAATTTACATTAAAGGGTTACGGGAATTTGTATAAACTATGTTTATCTAAAAGCGCAGTAAACTCACTCATCAAGTTGCTCACTGAATTTAAAGCAGTAGTTCATATCTTAGCGATAGTTAACTGACGCGAAGAAGTGCTTGCGTATAGCTGAGCTATATTCATGCTAAATCAACAAATAATGCAATGTTGTGCTATTTAAACCTACAACTAGAAAAAAGTCGTTTTTTGTGACGTTGAAATAGAAACGTTGTAGTTGCATCAGTAAGTCGTTCGTTAACGTAGATGCCAAGTAATCCATGACGCAACAAATCTGGCACAAAAATTTCCTTCACAAGCAAGTCATACTCATTAAGCACTGAAACAACGTTAAGACAACGTTATGCCAATACGCACATGGTTTTCGTTTGCAATAATTCATCAATTTGAAAGAATCAGATAACTCAGGTTATTTTTGATGCCTTAAAAGTTAAAAATAGTACAATTGTAGGAATACTGTTGCCAGTTTATGACTAAAAGGGCGGGCGCATAGACTCCCTTTAGTCTGAAAACTGTCAAATGTAAGATAGTTAACAGACTTGTTTTTTCCTGGCATTGCAGACAAAGGAAAAAGTATGACCAATCACAATTGTATGTTTGCAAAAGTGATGTTACAAGCAGTATTGCTAAACTGCGTGTCAGCGTCTGGTTATTCAACAACACAAAATAGGCATTTCAAAATTTACACCACCAGCAATAACACTAGTAACCTACTATTGTCAGCGTCTGAAAGAAGTCTAGTTATTCAACAATCAAGCCAACTGTCAGACCGAAACTTTGCCTGCAACCAAGCTAAGATAACAGGCACACCTGCTTCACATTAAAAACTATCAAAAAAGTCTCGTGGCCTTTGCACCAGACGGTCTATTTAAAAAAAAAATGCTGTAACAAACCTCCTACTTTCAATACCTCCAGTATTAGCCAAACACTTTTTCCTTCAACAGAGGCTTAAACCACCTCCGCAGGTGGCTTATATCTTTCGGCTTTTAAGCCGAGTATAAGCCTTGCTAAAGCGTAAGTCTGCTTTCTGAATCGCAAAATCGACGCTTAACGCAGACTTTTGTCCAGACAGACTTAAGCCGCCTTAAGTCTGGTTTCTGAATTCCGCCCTAAAAGCACTTAAGAAAAAATTACAAACCCAAGCAGAGGCAAAAAAGGGTCTACTTATGATAAAGGAGGCTTTAAGGTGTTGAAAATGTTTATTGTTGTTTTTCGTAAAATGTGATTTTTGACCAAGTACCAAATTTTAATCCCAAATATCTCTTTCATTTATTTGCCAATCGCTTTCAAATTTTTAACACTATCAGACAGAGTAAACATGCAAAGCCTCTGGTCAAAGAATTTTGGAAATTTTGTCTATGATGCTGTCGGCACCCATTTGTTTCATGTCCGAGGACCAAAAATTTTTGAAAAAATGCAACAATTCGAATAACTTTTTATTTTCTCGAAATATCTTCATTTCCTTCCACAGAGCTTCCTTCCTTCAGTCTTGATAGGGGAGGGTGGGGTAAGATGAGCACCTTTTTGCTTAAGTCGCTTTTACAAAAGAACGGTTTGTTTTAGAAAATTTTAATTGGGTGAACTTAAAGCACTAGTGAATCAGCTACATTTTAGATTGAGTTTTATCACCTTGCGATTTTTATATTTTTTTATATTGATACTTATTCGCGTGTTGCTCAACTTACCCCGGCATAAATTGTATGGGGTAAATTGAGCAGTGACCTGGGGTAAGTTGAGCAATTCGATTAAGTTGAAGCATTCCTCTGTCAGTTTGTTTGTATAATTGCGAGGCATTATGCTTCACAACACAACACTGTTTTTTTATCCAATACGAACCTTAAAAGACACAAATTCAACAGTTCAAACATTAAATAAGCTAAGGCTATTTCTTTTGGGGTAAGTTGAGCAACTGCTCCAACATACAGTACTTCAACTAGCATTGCACACTTTACCCCATCCTGATTTTTGTGACAAAATTACAAATATTTAAAAAACTACAAAACTAACCAACCTGAACGTTTTATTGAATATCCTCACACTTTATGCTTACCAATACAAAAAAACAGATTTGATTTACATAGTGTAACCATAAAGTTATTCAGTTTTTGGCAAAAAAATAAAAATTTCGAATTTTTGACATAAGCAATATAATCTGATATAATTGCGTGCCGTTGTAAAATGCAATTCTCAGTGGACATAGCAAATACATTGAATGAAGTGGCATTATGAGTGATACATCCAGAATAAAAATAAAAAAATTCCGCCGACCCGTTTTTCCAAAAACAGGGATTGCTCATCTTACCCCATTGCACACTTTACCCCAGTCTCCCTTACTTATAAACATTCTGTTAAAATTTGATTCAAATCCAGTAAGTGATGTTTCTCGGCAGCCGATTTGTAGCAAGAATTGACAGCGATAGACACGTGTTTCGCCCATGAGGCTGGGCTCATCAGTATCGCACCGTATTCTGCCACAAATTTATTCGACCACCGCTTTACCAGTCAGTTTAACTCTTATCTTTGTGGAAACAAAGAAAGAGCCAACAAAACCAGCAGGCGCCAGGGCAGAGGACATGTGAAGAGAGGGGCGTTCTTCCCGGCTATCAGCACAAGGCTGAGCACTCGCTAGTACAGCGAGCAGCTGCGATTCGCTAACCATAACGGTGTAGCTTCCACGCTAGCCATTCAGACTTTCCAATCAACGATTGAAACACGTGTCTATCGCTGTCAATTCTTGCTACAAATCGGCTGCCGAGAAACATATCGTTGATTGGAAAGTCTGAATGGCTTGCGTGGAAGCTACACCGTTATGGTTAGCGAATCGCAGCTGCTCGCTGTACTAGCGAGTGCTCAGCCTTGTGCTGATAGCCGGGAAGAACGCCCCTCTCTTCACATGTCCAGTAAGTGATATTAAAAATATTTGTGTTTAAAATTTGTGTATTATTCACCACTTGGTGGCGGTTTGGGGAAAACGGCCACATTTTCAAAATTTTTTTTGCTTTTTTTAAATTATTTCATCTTCAAGCATCATTTTAAAAACAAGAAATGGGTTGTATGTTGAGAAATTCACATTTTAGTTTGTGCAGTAATGATGCAGAAATGATGCAGTAACCCTCCTATTGTCCACTTCAAAACAGAGACAGCAATCCCGTTGTTCTAGATATCCCTGATTGAAGTATAGACAAGCGTTCATGTTTATAGTTCAAGAAAATTGCCTCATTATCAATATTGTACTACATTGAAGTATACACCATTCTTCATCTGATACACATTTATATAAATCGAATAAAGAATTTTTTTCTTTTTTAATGCAACTTTGTTTCAAAAGTTGAAGCTTTCACCTTTCCACTTTATAGAGAAAAATTCGTTGAAGCTTTCAACTTTCTGTATGCAGAATAAGTTCAAGTCTCACTTACTCCATTTTATTCAGCGAATACAGTGTAGGCCTACTTAGTTTTGAGGTTCTAGACAATGGAATGTGTAACTTCAATACGACATAGCCTACCTTTATTCTTTAGATGGGCTTGTGGATTTGAACCAAACTTGGTTTCAGCTTCGTGATTTAAACTCCTTTCATGCAACTTCTGTGTAGTCAAATCTGTAAGGTTTATTGTGCATTAAAAAGATATGAAAATTATGAAACTTTACGAAGCCACAGAAGAGTAGCCTATAGGCTACCTACAAATTATTTCCAAAAATGGAAGGCCTATATAAATTAAAAATCTCTTTATGTAGAAATTGATATTTGGTCTATTTGTAATGTTTTTTCTTATCATGCATCCGATGGTATGCATATCTTGTAGATAGCTGCGTACCATTCAACCGTAACATCATGAACTTGCTCCAACTAGATGTCATTCCAACAAGACTAAAAATCTGAGTCAACACAGCAGACAACTTAAACCCTTTTACAAGATAACTTGTCCTGGAAACATTACACCAACACAAACTAATCTTTCCATCCACCTATTCTTGGTAAAAAGCTTGAATTAAATGACATGAATGACAAAACAGCACAATTGCTGCTTGATTTACATCCTGGCATTTCGTTCAAACTACTTTTATCACTAAACAACAATAAACAAGGAGAGCTCTCAGTCAAAGTTTTAGACAACCAGATGTGAGCTACGGCTCCAGCAAAGCAAACCTTCATGCTTTTGATAGGACTGTTGTCGATTTAAAACTGGAACAAAATTACTTTGGTGCAACTCTAGTGCAGTGGGATCTGTAAAAAATTTTAATTAAGAGCAGGCAGACAGGCAACAGCTATTTTACTGTAGCTCTCCGCTTTATATCGACCAAACAGTTTGACCATAAGTAGACATATTAAGCAAACTCCTTTTCCTACCTCTTCTGTGATTGTGATTGCAATTATCGAAAATTTATAAAGTACCGATGGTTCGTAAAGCCGACCCCGATCGAATAAAAATGGAAGACGTCATACTCGAGTTTTATGCTTGTTTGGGATCATCAGATGCATATCTATGTGTCTCGAGCGGGAATGTGTCCACATTTGTCTCATTTCGAAACTTCGATTTCCGCTCAAGACAGACGAATATACACCACTGAGGATCACAAAACAAGAGGGATTCTCAAGTATAGTATCTTCCATTTTCGTTCAATCAGAGCCTTAATGATTACAATTAGTTATCTATGCTGGGACTGCGATTAGGTAAGCCTTATTCAACTCAAGTTCATAATAAAACCAAAACAAATTTTAGTACGGTCAAATACAGGATAAATGAAAAGAAGTTTATTTCATCTGTTCTTATTTCTGACCACCACCACAACAACAACTTCAGCAACAACAATAATACTGTAGGCTATATTCCTAATATGGGATAGGTCCAGAAAAAGGTGGAAGCGACAAAACGCGAAAGTCATAACGAGCTTAGATCCTTTTCTTCTGATTTTATCCCCACTTCAAGATAGAAAACTAAGACAAATCAATTTTAAATTTAACAAGGTTACAACAACTCAAAACAATTTTAAAATTGAGAAAACAAAGATAAAAAGGAATAATAAGGTGAATTTGTCGAAAAGTTTTATAGCACATGGGAGGAAAAATAGGCTACACAGTTTTTTTAATATTCTGCCTCATTGAGTTCGTAGAGAATCATTTTTGGTGGGTTTAGTTTATCCCGAAGAAAAGCAAGGTGCAAGAACTGTGCATAAACTCCTAATCGTGGAACAGACATCTAAGCACACAATCACGAATGTACAACCCAGCAAGCTACGTTGCTCCAAAGTTATACAAATTGTTTATAGTATTGGGCATAGTATACTGTAATGTAGCTATACATACCTGTGATTGAATATTTTACTTGGAAATGTTGTATCAAAAAAGCGATCACTTCCAGGAAGAAAATGCAAGTAAAAGTCATAAAAGCAACTGTAGAAAAATGTACATAAACTGCTGTTCCAATGCGTAACTTTCTGGCCAAACCCACTTTCATTTTGTTTTAAAGTTTTTGCTTCAAGATAACTCGATAGCTAATGCTGCAATAACACTAACCGTTTGGTTTAGACTAATACATTTCAAAAATATTAAAATTGGCGACTACCTCAAAACGACAGGTTTGATGGCAAGATTTAAGTTTGATGGTTTTCATATTAATTATATTTCAACAACTTCTATGCGTTGAACCTAAATGATTAGTTGGTTTTGAATCTTTATGCTCGGACTGACAAAGACTTTGATACGTTATTCCTGGTAGTTTCGCATACTTGTAGAGGCTTTCAACGCAGGGTAGGTTGCCGAGATTGACAGAGTGAAGTTTCTGATTGTTGAAGTGTTGTTGCCGGGGAATTATTCATTTTTCCACCAGGTGCCGCTGAATGGAGAGCTGTCCTTAATGTATTCTGCTCAAGCGCAAACCCTTAGAGTCGAGCACAAGCCTTCCAGAGCCTTATTAAATAAAAACATGATACTTACAATTAAACTGTAAAACCCAAAACAAATAAATTCTACACATTTAATTAGTTTCAATGGCCGGTGGTTGAAACCCCAGACAGCCACTTTATTTGGCCCTGATCTGGTAAAGGTCTAGGTCTAGATTCTGGACAGACCCCTAGCCGACCTAGTAAAGATTTGGACCAGATAAAGTGGCTGTCAGGGACTGTTATATTATGGATTACGACTATGGTTAGGCCTACTCCGTTACTTTCTCCGTCTCATATGTTTTCTTCCTTGATTCACCTTTATCGCAAAAGTTTACAATTGTTGTCAAAGTGTAATTGCGCCTTTGCTCTTCTACAAGCTGGATAATGTAAACCAGGTTGTCTAAACCAAGACGATTATTCTTTAGACACTTCAAACTTTTTACTCATTCACTTATTCGCATTAGTAGTGACGAAACTTTGAAGTGATCTGCTATAGTTCCAGTGTCACAAAGAAAGAACCCTTTGGAGGGACTCATCCTACAGTGTTGAAAGAGTTCTTACGTTTAATCGTTAATATGGCATCCTAATTTGTTCAGCAAAATCAAAAGCAAATTTACAAATATGAAAAAACTTGTATAAAAATATCTGTAGATACTTAAGCCACACCATTGGCAGATGACACATTACCAGCATTGCAAATGTTGTTTTTTTTAGATAAACTATATTTTAAGGTTTTTGTTTTAATTGTAAGATTGCAGCGACAAATATTGTTTCTATAGTTATAGCAATTTCAGCATATAGATTCATGTCGTCTATTCAGCATAGGGATTCATGTCGTCTACCTCCGCGTGGTGAATCCTGGCAACTGGAAACTTTTTCAGGCTAATGACGACAATCAGAAGCAGAAACTGCAAAAATTGCAGGTCACAGACAAAGAAGTCTGATAAGCGTGACGCCTCCCCTGAGCATGTGCCCTTGTTAGGGCAGGTATATTCTAATACCGTAAGGGAAGGCATCACGCTGCTACAGCTAACTGTAGAAGCATATGGAACATTATAAGAACAACGCTAGAATAAAACATAGCCTACTGTTGCATTAATACAACAAAGATGATTAATGTAGTATTAAATTGCGCTTGTGCATGCAGGCAATTCAATTCTTCGCAGATTTCCTGTCAATCTACACATATGCTCTATTTATACGTAAGGGCCTATACACGCTAGATTATATCATTGGATACCTTGTCATATTTGTTAAAAATCGTTAGCCTATCAATGGGATCATTTATACAATGTGTCAACTACATTTGACCTGCATGAACCATTTGATTGCGTAGCCTATAGCAGGCTATCTAACCTCGCTCTATTTTTTGCTCGACCTACTGTAACCTACATTTAAAGCTGAGCATGACATTTCTTAATTCCTGAATTACTATTGAGTAGGCTACCTGTATGTTACTGATACCGAGTTACTTATGCTTAAACGAAATTGGCACCTGCAATAGGTGTTGTTGTTTTTTTATATGTTGTTAATGTTAGATTTTTTATTTTAACAATACGGAAAGCTGACTTGGCCTACTCGTCTGTCGTCTTCGAGTTCTTCTTCATCGCTTACCTTGATCTGAGACTTACAATTTGTGACGACACTATACGAAAGATCCTATAACTTTTAATGGCAACGAGATGGACCTCCGTCAGACTCAAAGAGTTCATATTTCTGGGTTATTTAAATAAAAGGGAAGCATCTTTACATTTTTAAATAAAATGAAAATGATTACAACTATTTTCGTTTATTTTCCTGGTGAGCAACTACTCTAACATGAGATAGTTTTTCAAGGACATCTCAAATACAACTGTGGCAATGGTATACAAAAATCTGCTGATGAAATAAACCATTTTTATGTTTTCTTAAAACTTTAGATGCCAATCCTATCATTGTCAGGCGATTGGTAGCTTACACAAGATCTTTCAGCAGGTTCCGTTAATTTTGTTCATGAGTTTCTTTAAAGTCAATGATAAACGTGGACTACAATCAATCCAATGAATTTTTGTCTGATGGCTGTTTACTGAAAAACATATCATTTGCAATCCTGAGACTTGACCTTTTTATTTTGATGAAATTCAGAAAAGCACGGTAAACATTACAGTCTTCACTTTGGCATCGTATCAATGTATTCAACAATTTTACCGACTTGGGTGTAGCCTACATTGAAGTCCAGAGGAGTCTGACGCAGAATAAACTGACAGGCTTGTAAGCTACTGACGCCCTGATAGCAGCAGCAGCAGCTGACGTCAGCCCCAATAACAGACGCTGTTTGTTTATAAGCAGCCTAAACATACCGGACCCTAATTTGTTTATTGTTTGTTAATTCTACTTTAGTATTTGACGCTTAGTCCTGCATGATGGCCAAACATGAGCAGTTTAAATCACTCTTAATACAATTCAATAGGTGTTCAAAAATTATTAATACGGTTGGCTAAAGGTTACGTCCTGTGACAGTGCGGAAGTTCCATGTGCTGTTGAGAAATTGCGTTCGTCATTGAACACCTTAGAAGAGTGTTCATTGAGCGTAAGGAAAAACAACCTTGATGAAGATGGAAAATTACAAGAAGCGTTTGTAAACTGTGAAAAGCTTAGCGTACTGATCAAGCCAACAGGCGTGTCGAAGAAGCACTCTAAAGACTTGCTGCTGAATGACGTTCCAGTGATTTAATACCTCTTGTATTTGGTGTTTAAAAAAAATAAAATTAATCAGCCTGCAGGTTCCAAGAGCCCATCCACAAACATTCCTGAAGTTAGCGATGACGAGCATACAACTTTGCTTGATCCAACAAAGGAAGACAGATCCGTGTCAGCAAATCATTGTCCACATGAACCAAGTTTGAATGCAGTGCTACGGAAAATTCTTCTAAAATCAGTACATTAACAGCAGCATCGGATCGTCTTCTATGGTAAGCCTCCACATTTACAGGGAAAACAACAACAGGGAAAACACGTTTGTATGCGGAAAAGGCAACTGCAAGCCACCACATCTAGATATCAAGACTGGTGTGTACACAAACAAAATCTTCTTGGTCAATATCTGACTAAAGATGCAAAGGAGCTCATTAACAGTTTACTTTGTACATCAAAGCCAAAATGCATACTTCGTTATTGCAAGAAATCGGCTGAAAGATAGGTTTGGAAATCCAAGTGTACAATATTGGTCAGCCGTTTTTGACAAGCTTTCCGTGTAGCCTAGAATCAGCACTCAATAAACAGCAGAGCATCTGTCTGGTATTTTGATTCTGGTTGCTGAAGTACAACAGTCTGTCAATGGTCTTCAAATTCTGGACTTCCTGCAAGAGTCCACCAAGATCATTCAAAAGCTGCCATTTTACATGCAAAATAAATGGCGGGAAAGGTGTTTTACTATACCACAAAATCACTGTAGGCCAGTAGCCTACCTAAACTTTAAAAAATCAGTGAGATTTGTCGTAGCTGGATCAGAGAAAGTGAATATTGCAGAACTGAAAGGGCTAAATGCTGAAGCTCTGTCATCTAAAAGTGTCATGAAGGATCCCAAATCAACAAGGACCTTTGCCACTACTAGTGAAGAAAAAAATAATATCAAAACTGTGAAACAGTGCATATATTGCCAAGGAAGACATGCCATGAACGATTGTTCTAAATTCTAGAAAATATTGCGTGACCAGCGGCTTCAATTTGAAAAATAGACTTTAATTTCTTGCGGATCTATAGTGATCATCAGGCTAACCAACGTTTGCATCAAGCAGTGTGTCAAATCTCTGAAGACCTCATCTCACGAATTTCATTTTGAAAATTCACCTGATAATAAGGCAACGAGATGTAGACAATTGCATTCCAGACGTGAAGAAATTTGCCAGAGTGAAAATAAATCCAAGAATGTGACAATTCTATAATTGTTCCATTGTAGGTTCGCATCAACTTACCCACTGTCTTTCCGAGAGAAAACATCTCAGCCAGTACGTCACAGATCTTCAAACCCAAAGTGACGCGAAATCGGAACCATCTATAACCAGTAGTAGAGAAAATAGCACCATACATGTCACAAGTACCAGTCTGCTAATTCCTAACAACGTTTTACAAGCTATTAAAACAATGGAAATTTTGTCTGGCAAAGACAACCAACCATATAACCTACGTTTCTTGCTTGGCTGGGAATTGTTGGAATAATGTGCCATTCCACTAAGAAACAGTGTTTCAGTCACTCACCATGTCAATGTTGCAAGTTGAGAACATCAGCAAAATGCAAAGCTTAAAAGCACACCCAGCATATTTGTTTACTCCTCCAATGCCAAAGAAGTAATCAATCTTTTTCAAATCCGAAAGGCAATGGCGCCTGATTTTATTGATCACAACCTAGATGGCATTATGTCTGTAGCCTACATGACAGGACATTTATCAACATTCTTTCTCATGACATCACACAACAAAAAGATGGCTACCATGTAGGCTACATCGGGATCCAGAGGAGGCTGATGCATAATAAACTGATAGGCTTGTAAACTACTGGCGCTTTGAGAGCTGCTGACGTCAGCCACACACAATATCTTTAAAGTTAACATACCGGTAGCCTACTAACAAGTGCAGAGTTACATATGAAGTATCAATGACCACCCGCATAGCCAACTTAATTGATTGATTGAATCTTTATCCTCGGATTGGAAAAGCTTCTTGCAGAGCTTAATTCTGGCAGTTTCGCATAGGCCTACTTGTAGAGGCATTTGAGTCTTTTGAGCGACATGCTTCATATAGAATTTTTCAATAATACATTATAGCCATTTGGCTACTTTAAACTTCCAAAACCTGACAAACGACGCTTTGTATAGCCTACATTTCAGTCTGCATCTCGAAACAAACAATATCTCACTATTAACAACCATAGCCTAAAACTGAATGAACGTAGGCCTACTCGTTTTGTTTTTAATATTAGCCTAACTTTGCAATCTTCTACCTGAAATCTAAAGTAACCTAATCACGAAGAAGTTTGTGATGTGGATCTGCTTTTACCACTTTGTATTTTTAGCATCTAAAATCTTGCACAATAGCTATCTACATCGTTGATTAGGCTACCATAGAATACCGGTATATAGGTCGTCAGAAAAAAGCTTCCCCATTGTATAACATAACCTAATCCGGTTTTGTAATCGGTTTGTCATGAGCAGTAATTAAAAATCGGATTCAAAACAATGCTTTGAAAATATCAAGAAAATGAAATATCTTCTGACAGGTGTCAAACCCACAACAATGCTTGATATGAACGACTCCGTTACGTGCTGTGTTGTACGTTGACGGCGTCAACTTTTTGTTGACGCCGAAGCTAGCGCCGTCATTTTATTTTTCAGTTGACGGAAGTGATAGCGCCGTCAACTATTTTTCCGATTTTAAGCGTCAAGCGCTATGCGTCATTTTTTGTTTTCATAGAAAATCTCGTTTCACAAGGTATTCTGGCTAGCGCGACTCATCCGAATTACCGGCTTTTGCGTTGGTTGGAATGGCTCCCTGGAATACAAGCGGAAGAAGTTCGCCAAATGGTGGTCACTCATGTATGGAGAACGAGGGATCAGAGAAAAAAAGCGAAAAATCCATGAATGGCATCGCGGACGTTGAAGATACTTTATTTCAAGAGCTCTATGCCCCTGAAAAGAGCGATGTTGGTGCGGTATGAACCTCCTTAAAAGATTTAGCCTATATATGCTAAACCATCACAGCACGCTTGGAACAGTGATACCTTTACGAGTAAACGTTTTCAAGACTTGTTTTTGAAATACAACACACCAATACCAACCAGCGCTGCTGTGGAACGCATGTTTTCACTTGGAAAGAACAATATGCGTCCCAAACGAAGCAGATTGTCAGACAAACGTTTTGAAATGCTTGTTTTTCTGCAAGGAAATAACTAATAGGCTAAGCAGCTAATTACAATATAGTCTCAAAACATAATACCTGCTCTTTATTCAGAGCTATTGTTAGCCTAAACTTGGTTGAAATATTGCCGTTTTATGAGACGCTGGTAAAAAATAGCGCTAGAAATTAGCGCTGACGCTGACGCCATCAATTTCTTTAAGAGCTTACGCAATACTTTACGCCGTAAAGTTTTAGGCAATTCGCGCTGACGCTGACACCATCAATTTATTTCAATGACGCGTACAACACTGGTTACGTGTCTTGTATTACAAAGGAAGTTATTTTCACACGACTCAGTGCAAACATAAACAGCTAAAATCGATTTCGATCAGGTAGCAGCTAGATCTCTTCAGTTAAGCTTATTCAAATAAAACTATATTTGAAACAAACATAGAATTCTATTTTAATCTATTTGGATAAGCTGAACTGAAGATGATGATGATAATTGCTTTGTAGGCCTATTGCTTTGAAAATAGCATTGTTTTTACAATTCTATTTACAATATTGTCGTTCTATGGAGTCTACAATAGTTGAAGTCTTCCAGAAACATAGGTTGACATTTTTGACTTTATATTTTGTATAATTGTATCAACAACATTCATTAAGCTATTGTCCACACATATTTACATTGCTTTACTAGACCTACAGGCAAGACAGAGTCAGTGCCGGTGGGCCTGCCCTTCAGCTCTTGTACTTTTCCTCCTAATTCAGGTGCATGAGCCACCACCCTTAATTTTAAACGGTCTGAAAATTAACCACGTATGTTCAGTGTGTTAAAAATCTTTGAATAGAAGCGCAGTTTGGAGCTTTGAGACGATATAACTTATTTTGTTCATTATTTTCCAGAAAAGCACCAAAGCAATCTTTTTACCCTGTGCAGAGCTCTTCCATTTCGAGCTTTCCCGGAAATCCACAGATGTGCCCCTATTCATGCAAAGGTCGATTTATACATAGCCTACTTTTCGTTGAAGGCAGCTACTGAAATTTTTGCCCCGGTTCTTCTCGTACCATGGACTAAATCTAAAACAATTGATTGTGCAGGTGTCGAAAGCACAAACATCTTTGTTTTTCCGATTGAAATATTGCTTTTAAACGGCTAATACCAAATTTTACTGTATATGAAGTAGGCTAGAGTTGACAATTTTTTCTCTTGCTACAAACAAGCTTGATGAACAGAGTTACTTTACTCGCCTACTTTTATATCTAAAACCCACCGTTTTGTTGTGCAGTATTTTGTGTATTTTTTTTGTGTAATTTTTACAATCGCATTAATCCATATTGTCCTTCGGAAGCCTGCTCATGCTGTGGTATTGTAGTTTTCAAAAGATTTAACTTATTAATTCATATTCTTCTTTCATGCTCATAGAATGATTGTTCTCTCAAGTCCATTATTATAGCTACTTCACCCTGTTTTTAAATCCAAAGAAATGACAGGTTTATCAAATTTTTCTTTGTTCTGCCAGGCTGTTAAATACTGTAAGTTACAGTATAAGCATTAAGCAGTGCTGTATTCGTAAAAAAAGCACAAGGTATAGGCTACTGTCAGATTTGCCAAAATCATAAATAATACACAACTTGCAAAATACTAATCTTTATTCTACCATAACATGAATTATCAAGATCAAAATTGGACGACGGAATTACGTTCATGGTACGGTACACCCGTGTGCCATTGGTCCTCAAAGGGTTAAGTAGTTAGTTAGTAGTTGTCAAGAATCAGTAAGGATAGCATAAGCACTCTCCTTAGAAAACCAGAGGGTAGGCTATACTATAGTTGCTCGAAAAAGCAGAGAGTATACTGCGTACACGCCGTAGCCTATATGCCTACCCTCGAAGAAAGCACTGAGCATAGCCTAAGAACAGAAAATTCCAGGACCCAGCTTGCCGATTCTATGTCAGGGAACGTTCATTTTTCCTGGATTGCGATTAATTTGCTTTTGCATTTTCTAAACTTAAGTAGCCTATATCAGGCTATAGCCTTAGGCCTATTGGGAGAAACCATATGAAATAATAGGAACGGCAAAGGTTCCGTTCAGTTCAGTTGTTTTTTTATTTCTGACCATCATATCAAAAACATTCTTTATGGTTCAACAAAGCAAACTCTCTGCCAAAGCTACTGTATATCAAAAACAATACATGTCAACATAGCAAAGGTCGAGAAAAAGGTAGAAGCGACAATTGTACGCGTTGTTTCTTCCAAGAGTTTTATTTTGGACAAATGCAATTTTCTAATGTTATAGCCTATTGGTACGAATAGAAGCGATGATGCACAAAAAATTCTAGCACACCAGAAGCTGATATTGTGAATAATCTGAGGGATAAAAGTTTTAGTTCATTCACTTTTCGTGTAAGTAGGCTGCAGTAGCGACATCGGTAGGCTACTGATTGCATTTGTACCAGATGGCACATGCGTTGCTGAGCTGCATGCTTCCGCACATCAACCAGCATATGCCACTACTACCTATTATTGACAAAATTATCCAAGAAACCCATAGTTGTACTATTTCCTTTGCTACGGTACTGCTTTACCTAAGGTGCGCAGAAAATACCTACCGTAGGCTTGCTTAGGTTTCTAGTCTTTCGTGATTTAAAAAAGAGTTCAAACCAAATGGCAAACGACAAGTTAATAACATAGGAGTGATGTAAGCTACTAAATATTGAGCTTCTGTAGCAATATTTACATCTTTTTTATTCAAATGACAAAAATTTCTAGCCTAAAATGAGTGGCTCCTGGACGGCGGGTGGGCTTTGCCAGGTTAACATGGCTATGCTTCCACCCAGGGCCGTTGAGAGAAAGTTTGGGCCCGGTACTAATCAGATCTTGTCGCCCCAAATCAAGACATTTTTAAGAACTATATCCTATATCCTAATAATACGCGGTGATTTCTTTAAGTTCCTGGGCCCCTTGGAAACGTTCCGGCCCCTGAAATCATCCCAAATCCAAAATATTTTCTGTACCTTTCTGTCAACGCTATTGCTTCTAACATCAAGATTTTGTTGTTGAAAAACCGACTGGACACAGCAGCATCCACACAAACAACGTAGAGCTACGCCGACTGTATTTTAACGTCATAATTGGGAAACAGAGCAGAAGTTCTCTGGACAGAACTAAGAATTAGTAGGTCAGCTGCTCTACAAGCACTTGCTTTAGAAAGCAAAATTTATTTGGATGTTAAAAAAGTAAAATGGTTGCAAACAAAAAGTCCCGGATTAAGGTCCTGGTGTGGTCAAAGGCAGCGGTTTCCAACCTTTTTCTCTCACCGACCGGTTTTTAAATGAAAATACCCTCGCGAACCGGCAATAGGAAAAACGAAGTTTGACACCAAGTCTACTTTTCAATTTAAGCTTTTTATGTCGATTTAAATTAAGCAAAATTTGTAAAATTAAATAGACCACGTAAAAGTTGAGATGGGAAAATGAAACTAGTTTAGTAGAGGGTCTGAGAGGATTGCTTTCCAGAAAACTTTGGCTAATAAATTAATACTGTATTGATCGCTTTTGTGCATTTCTACGCCTAATAGGCTAAAAATTTTGATCAAGACACACACCTTGTTTTTGCCTAACATCATCAAATTAAAACCGGATTTGTTCAGAAGTTTGAGTGACAAGTTTTGATTGAAAGTACCCTAACGGTTTAAATATATTTTCTTTCACGACTACAGAAGAATTTCAACAATTTCTTTGTCGCAGATTTCTAGGCCTAGGCTATAGCATTATGTGGGTATAAAGTAAAATTTTGAAAATTTATCTGAGGTGCCCCATGTTTCGTTGCCTATATAGGCCAAGCTCATAGCGCACATTAAGCTATGCACATTTCACCTCATAACCTACCTGAAATAGGTAAATTTAATTGATTATTAGTTTAGCCTACTTCGGATTATTTTATTAATAAGGTAGCCTACGGTATCTTGATTTTTGAGAGACCCAAAACTTTTATAAGTTGTGTACAGTATGTAATAAACCATAAACAGACATAACTCAGCAACAACACTACATTTAACATTATAAAAACAAAAAACAAAAAGCGAACGTTTTCGGCTAGTCATATAGCCCTTTTCAAGCCTATAAGAAATACATTATTAACGCTTCGCTTTTTGTTTTTTGTTTTTATAATGTTAAATGTAGTGTTGTTGCTGAGTTATGTCTGTTTATGGTTTAAAAGAGTTACCTCTCTACCCAAATTGTATGTAATAAACGGCTGCAATTCTCTCCACTTTAATCAATTTATTCTATTGCTAAGGACATAGCCTACTTTCAATCAGATCGAACTCTTCACGGCCATTTTGTAGCCTACGTATGTAGGCTACTTGCGCTCACGACCCGCTACTGGGTTGCGATGCGGCGTTTAGGGTCCCCGGTTTAAAGTGGGCTATAGCCTACTTTTGTACTCAGGATAATTTTAAGGGTGGCGCAACCAAAAGGTGTCTTCACAATGCCGCATTACACAGTGTAATTGATATTATTTGTTTTTGGTCATGCATACAATAGAAAAAGAAGTATTAGCTGCGAGAAAAAAGTGTGGAATTTAAAAAAGTAAACCATTACATAAATTTCGTCGTCGGCTCCAGCTCGTGTCCTAGCATTGGCTTTGTCTTCAAGTCGGATTTGGTTTTGGATGGTAGGCTAATGTTGGATGTAGCTTTGAAGGCCCATTCTATGATGAAAAAGATGTGAGCAAAAATGACATTGTATGGAAGATGGGTAACGTGGTTTTTTATGTTTTTTTCTAACATTTTTCCTGAACTTTTTGTAGCCTACTCTGTTTTCATTGAAAAATTCCGTGCCTTCCTTAGTTCTTTTCCTCCAAAGTCACCTGTCACTAACAAGTTCTTTCAACGATTTCAGACCAATGTTTGCTTAATTGAGGGAGACTTTCAGCTAGTTTTTGTATCGCATCTTTGGTCTTTTGTGCGTTCTTTTTCCTGTCTCTAGTTACCCATAGCGCATTAATCGAGGAAGCCTCGTTGTGTCCATGCGCAGGACTTGTTCTGTCCAGCAGAGGCGGTGTTGCAATATGGTGGCTTATCCTAGCACGATCAAGGATTGCATCGTTGGTGAGACGATCAAGAAAGGAAGATAAGAAAAACTTCCAAGATTAACTGTAGGCTATCTGTTACTGCTTTCTTTTGGCGGCAAGAGTTAGGCTACTGGCCGAGACCATCAGGTCTACGTCTTCTTATTGCTAATTACTCCGTCGGCTTGTTTGTTTGTTTGTTTATTTTTATCCTGCATTGCGGGAAAGCGGACTTGAGCGCTATGCATCGGTGTACGCCTTCCGACGTACACCTGACCCACGCTGCAGCCGACTGCAATGTCTGTTTCCGGTTGTCTACTCTGCTAATGACTTAAATTTGGTACTACCCATTACTCGAAATCGATCACTGGGTAGAGGCAATTATCGTAAAGTTTCCTGCCCAGAGAAACAACAGCAGTGCGGGTGGCTGGAATCGAACACGCAGGCTCTCGACTGCGAGCCCAACGCGCTAACCACTCGGCCACTGGTGCCGACTTACATCAAATAACAACGGGAAAAACTATGCGGTTGGTCAAAAGCCTTATCTATCACTTCAATCAATTTATTTCGAAAAATATATTCGTGATTGTGCATTTTAGGTTAGAAAAGGTGATAAAGACTCGGTTTTTGACCTATTTTCGCCATTTCTTGGTCAAATTTCTCAGTTCACATTTTATTTTGAAAGTCTTCTTGCATTGAACACAGAATTTCATCAATTTTGTTTTTCCGTTTCTGTGCAAACAGTATTCCATGCACTTTTTGCACTACAAAGCAATTTACGCAAATAACAAATTACCTTCCTAATTATTGTCTGCCAGCAAAGAATGACTGACATCGCCTCAGAGACCGACTCCCTACCCAGACAGCAAAATCGACGTTGAATTAATGTAAATATGACAGATTTTGCTGCCTGAGTACAGAATGGAATTTTAGCGCCGTCGCGTTATAAATGACCAGGCATGGGAGTCGATAGTGGAAAAGTAAAGAATATTCCGATATTCGATAGTGCCAAAAAAAGTAAAGAATTAACCGATTTCGATACTAGAAAAAAAAGTAAAGAATAAAGAATGTAGTAATCGATATATTCCACCACTCTTTCTGAATGCTCAAGGCAGTAATAAATTGAAAAAAAATTCAAAGAAGTGAAAAATACTTCCCACTCAAATGACTAGGAGTAACAAAACATAGTTTTAAATGCAGTCATGCAATAATAATCCTTCTGAGAAGAGTCACAAACACAGTTTTAAATGCAGTCATGTTGTAGCGATCCATTATTTCATCATGTAAGTTTTCCTTCCTTTTACTAAAGTGAACTAGTTTAACTTAAATTTATTTCCTAGTGTTTCTGTAACTTTCCATGTAAACTGCTCCCGAAGTAAATAAGAAAAAGGGAACACAAAATAAAATGGTTTGTTCGTCCTTTGACGGGAGCTCACATCAAACCAGCTCAATTTGACGACAGCTCAGTTAGACCAGTTCAGCTCTCAGAAAACATTAAATTGATTGTTTAGTTAAAAATGTAATAATTCGTAATAACGTTTCCCTGTTCTGCAATTTCACTATTCTGTAGGCTAATGTTTAAATTCAATTTGTGTTATAGACCTACAATATTATATGAACACCTTCTGATAACTTAAAATTATAATTCGAATAATAATTGTATGGAAATTAGTTCATGGAGTCAGATAGCCAAACTATATAAATTAGATAGATAGAAATTTCATCAGACAGTCAGACAGACTTAATATTAAATTCAAATCATAAACAAACACCGTTTTATAATTCAAATATAAATTATCCTTACACGTAAAATAAATATTACAACATTTTTATAAGTTAAGTAAAATAGATATTAGCCTACCACAATGTAATGTGCCTAACTGCTGAAGCAAGCATTACCATTTTCTAACTCGGTTAGTATGGCTAATCTAAAACGCTACCAGTAACTCTTAAAACCAAAAAAAACTTGACCTTAGTCTTAGCTGCAACTCTTAACCTCAATCTTTTCGATCCTACAGCATCGGCATGCTTTAACAATTACGACCCTTTCTAACAAACTGCATGAACGCCTGGACCTGGCCTAAACCAAAGAACGCAGGGTTCGAGTTGAATGCGATCAACCAGGGTTTCCCGCAAAAAAAATTTGCTCCTTCTTTCAATAGAATTTCAAAGTCTGCCTAATAAAATTGTGGAATTCGGTTAATATTTTACGTTGTTTATTTGTAAACTTTACAGAAAAGTGCCGAATATCGAATAACGGATTCAACGCACGAAAAAGTGAAGACTAGCAGCTAATCGATACTTATTTGAAAAAGAAAAGAAAACACGGATGCGATAGTGACAAAGTAAAGAATAACGCTATCGAATATCGATTCGTAATCGATAGTCCCAACCCTGTAAATGACATACACAAAATGAAAACGCACGCTAATAGTAAACTGTCAATCAAGCTATTGAATATCAGCAAATTTCTTGCATTTCATAACTGGCTGTGACAAAAGGTTCATTGTCAACTTCACAATTATCCGATACCAACATAATCGGGATTAAAAGTTGGGGCAAGAAAAAAAAGTAAAAGTCAAGAAATCTCAGGTTTCTAGCAGCACTGCTTCTATGTGAAATTGCTGAATTAGCAGAGGGTGAGACCATAGGGTCTACGCCAGTAACAGGTACGGTTAAGCTTTCAAACAAGCTTTTCCAGTCCGAGAATAATGATTCAATCAACCTTTCTTGTTAATTCTATGGTCATGCCTGATGGAAAAATAATAATGTAATGCGTATTGTCCTCTGCAACTAAAAATTTAGTAGTGTTGCCAGATGTACAAATTTGTTCCGAATTTAGGATACCTTTAAGATTGTTGAAGACCAAAATTGGGAAATTTTTGAGGTCCCAAAAAAAAATGGAATGAAAACTGAAAAACGTAGGTTACTAGAAACCTGTTTTGTAAGATTTGGCAAAAGAAAGCCTCTAATAAACGTGAAAATTTCTTTCGGAGAAAAGCGGATAAAACCAAGCAACGACACGACATTTAGTATAATTTAAAAAATAATTATAATAGAAATTGCAAACGGTTTTGGTTTTCCTGCCGAAAGCGTTTGAATTTCAACCTTTTTGTTATGCTAATGCCGTGTTGTTGCTTGATTTATCTGCTAATGGTTTAACAAGATTAGGCTACCTTTTTAGAGATTACTTTTAAGTTTACAGGATTTTATTCTATTCAATCAATCAATCGTTTATTTATCAAAAAACAAAACACAAAAGTGACATAATACAATAAAACATACAATGAGAGAGAGAGAGAAAACTTTTATTTTGTCTGTTGCAACAATAGCAAGGTAGAATTATACACAATGTTTAGGTTTTGTTATTGATATTCAGCTTTGTTTTACATTTCTGGCCCAAAAATGTAAAGAAAGATAAAGTAAACACATCAATTTGGAACCAAAAAATGTAAAAAATGACAAAAAAAGTATTATTATTGACGATTTGGGTAAAAAAATGCTAGTGAAGTTCCGATTGAGGATTTTCTAGGTAAGGCAGTTACAGTATATAGAAATTGAATTTTTAGTCTCTGGCAATACTGCAACGAATTTGTTTAGCTTTTGGATGAGCTTAGAGCTTGAATTCAGCACAGATGCAAACGCGAACCCAGTTTAGTTTGTTTTTGTTTCTAATCATCACAACAAAAACAATATACGCCAAACAAAGCAGAGGTCTAGAAAAGTAGAAAGGACAAACCATTACATTATACTGTAATGTGCTTGATACCGAAACAGAGCTACATGTTTAAAATATGGCACGGTTGCAACACCTTATCCTTTAATTTGATTTCTGAATCTTGATTTAGGAAAGGAAAGTCTTGTTTAGGAAAGTCAGTCAGAAAGATTATTTTCGGTGCGCAAAAACAGCAATCCGTTCACCATTACACTGCCCCAACTTTTTTACTAAAAAAATAAAAGACAATCCAGTTCTCATAGGTAGGCCATAGCCTACACTGTTGAAATTTGTTAGATGTTTTGCAGCACACTGTTTTCTAATCGTGTATTGGTGGAGTTCTGAGAAACGTAAGTAAACTAGATTAGCAAAATGATAGAACTTTAACAGGAAAGGCTGAAATGGTAGAATGTTGTGTGAATTTGTGAAGATTAAGTGAAGTACAGTAGAATTCGCCTATAACGGCACCTCTAGGGGATTGCAAAAACTGACGTTATAGCCGAATTGACGTTATAAACGAACTACCACAAACTATTCCAAAACTGTCTTTTAATTAAAGAAAGAGGTGTATAACCCAGTCAGGTTTACTGTGTACCACCAAACTGACAAAAGTCACGCAGAAAATACAGTAAATAAAGAAATTGTTTAAAAACCTGTTAATTTTGCTTCAGAGATCTCTTTCGACAACTGTAGGTAACTGCGGCTTCTAGTTTATACAGTAGGCTACTGCACGTACAACTGTTGCTTTGAGTTGTTTAAAGGTCAGCTGTAGAGCTGCTTTTTACACGTGATAGTTTTTCACGCGGAAAAAAGTTGATTCAGGTAATTAAAGTCCCTGCTGCGAACGACGTAGCAAAATAAAGTGAAAACATTTTGCAAGCAGCAGCGCTAACTGGATTAAAACACTGACCGTTCGTGGTGAAGGTGATGGCTTTAAGTGACGTTATAAACGAACAAAAGACGTCTGGGAACCAATAAAGGGTGCTGTTACATGCGAATTGACGTTATAGGCGATGCTGTTGTAGCCGAACTACAATGTACGTATAAGATAGGAATTCTGCCGGGACCAAGCGAAATGTGACGTAATAGGCGAATTGACGTTATAAACGAAGCCGTTATAGGCGAATTCTACTGTAGTTCAATTTCTTTGCTATTCCAAGGCTTTCACTTAGACTTAGGTAAATTTTCTTGTTTGAAAAATGCAAAATATTTAGCCTAAATGCAAAAATGGGAAAAAAGCGAACAATTTTGCAGAATCGTCCGTGCAATTTTAACTTGGGAAATTAAGCTAAATGTGCTATAAGGTACCTGTTGCAATCAAGAACAAAGATATTTAAATGCTGCTTCATCATGTAAAAGTGAAATACAGGAATTCTATGAAACAAACTTTAAATTTATAAATATCCACAGTCTTCAAACTTTTACATAAAAGAGATGCAACAATTTACTATTGCTTACAAGTGTAACATAAATCAATATCAATCAGTTATTTAGTTTTGCATAACCTATGATCAATAAGTTTGTTGATGATTCTGGACGGAAAAATAACTCGATGGATTGATTGTTGCTTCGAGGAATTTATTTCTGTGCTAAAATCAACCAACCTACTGAACTGGCAGTTTTAATACGGTAGTGGGCATTTTTTGAATAGGCTATATCTTTGTCTCTGACAAATTTTGTTTATTGATTGATGCAGTAGTAATTGCCAATCTGTATTCTGTATGTTAACTTATTTTCCTGCAAATACCCAATACTGCAGTAGAAATGATGCAGGACCAGGAACGAGTCATATGCTGGACAGGAAAAATTGGTTTGCCTGCTTCAAGACCACAAATGCTTCTTGCAGTCGTTTTAGTGTTGTGTATTGTAACATTGTGTATGTTGAATATTGAGTTGCAAGGTAAGTTAATTGGTTTTGAATTTTTATCCCCATCTAACAAAGCCTCTGATAGGTGATTCCTGATAGTTTCGTATACTTGTAGAGGCTTTGAACCACTGATGCAGGGCCAGTTACCAAGATTGATAGTGAAGCTTCCGATTGTTGTTGCTGGAATGCTGGGGAACAATTCCATCCACTAGGACTAAGTGCTGCTGAATGGAGAGCAGTCCTGAAATGCATTGCTCAAGCAAATACCTTGATAGCCGAACCAGTGCCACTTGGTCTTGAGTTGAACGCTTAACCACTGAGATAATGGAGTGGATAATCTTAGTCAAAATGCATCAGTTAATTGCAAATGTGTGTTAGCTAAATTTGCTAATCAGTAAAAGTTGCTTTGGATGAACAAAGATTAAAGGAGATGAACAAAGATTTAATTAGCCAGTACAAGTTAGTTTGAATTGAACTGTAGAAGTATCTAAAGTTAAAAATTTGTGCTACCGTACTTAAATTATTTGCAATAATTTATTCAATTGTAATTTGAAGAATTAATTTCTATATGGAGTTAATTTCTACTTTAAAGCAAGCTGGATATCAATATCAGATCTTAATCTGTTTCTCGGCAGCCGATTTGTAGCAAGAATTGACAGCGGCTGCCGAGAAACATATTGTTGATTGGATGGTCTGAATGGCTAGCGTGGAAGCTATACCGTTATAGTTAGCGAATCGCAACTGCTCGCTGTACTAGTGAGTGCTCAGCCTTGTGCTGATAGCCGGGAAGAACGCCCCTTTCTTCACAATCAGATCTTAATCATTAAGTTTTTTTGTTCACTGGCATTGCAGTGCATCAGTAAATACATACAAATGTAGAAAAATTTAGTGCTTAATAGCCTGTTTAATTATACAGTTGTTTATTATAAGCCACCCTCATAGTACAAATCTCACAAAAGTACAACAAAATTAACTGTTGATACCTGCTACATACTGATTACTGATACATACCAAACCTCTTGAGCAACAAAAATTTTATCAAAATATCAAATGCAGAAATATCTTTGGTTAATATACGGTAACTAAAAATATCAAGAACTTCAATTTTCAAGAGTTTCTCTGAGATTACTGTGAATGCTTTTATACAGCATTTAAAGTAAGTCACTCAAGAACAACAAAACAATAAGCAGTTTTGTTTTGTGCATTTGAAACTGTGTTACAAAAATATGCATTGCTATGGCAGTATGGCACCTAAATCAAAATACAAGAAAATTTAACCAAAAAAAAAATGTATAACAAAAGCAGTTCTAGTGTCCATCCACTACAAAAACTAGTTATTTAAGAATATATTAAAACATAACAAAACATAAATCAACAGTTAAGGAAAATTATTCGGAAACCAGCTTACAACTTTATTGCAGACAAAGCTTTGTTCATCATAATAGTATACTGTCGATAGTATAAAACTACCTGCAAAACTTATGCACTTGAAATAATTACAACTGAGTATGGAAAAACTACAAAACTGTTTTATTTTTCCCTGCAAATTAAAACTCAGACACTAAAATGGAGCTTTGATGTTGCAAGAACTGATTTTTGTAACTGTTTTAGAAGATAAGGTTGCAAAAAATAAAAACTGATAAATGGTTTCAGGAATCTGGAAAGCTACATTTGGTATCTCTTCTGATTAAAAGAGTTAGTTTGAAAGTGTGTGTAAGCTACTTGTTTTAAGATATTCAATTGGCTATGGGTTTATGAGATAAGGTTTTATTAGTGTTTTATCATGTTTTTAATTAAATTGTAGCCTACGTGTTGGTAGATAATGACTTATATATTTTCATTGGTTTCTTTAACTGCAGATGTGAAACAGCGCCAAGCACATATGCTTCACTTGATGAACAAAAGGATGCAGACTTTAGCCCCCAAAACCAGAACCCTTGAAAGCAAAATTCAACCAAATAAAACTAAATTGGGTAGGATTTTAAATTGAATAACAATAAATTTACTTTAAATGCGTTTCTCTAAATTATAAATAATTAATGTTACTCTGCTGTATTCTCATATGCTATCAATAGCATGCTTTCTGTTTGTATGAGCCCATCAGCATGATATCCATAATCTACTAATGAGATTTTATTAGAAAAGTAAAATCATAACAGTTCTCATGCAAAGATACAAAACAGATGCTATTTTAAGATTTGAATACTTTTTGCTAAAACCTGCGTGTACTGGATCTTTCCTAATGTAGTCTTTAATCATAATAAGACAAAGCTTGAAACATGTCTTAAATTGAATCAATAACATGCAGAGAAAGTGCATAAGCCTACTTGATGTCACACGAAAGAGAAGCGAAACTTACGTTGGTTTTGAATGATTGGTAAAACAAAATATTGTAGAACTTCTGTTTAGCGAGTAGCCGAGTACTTTGCATCAGAATTATTACACTTTTGCGTCTGTATCTAAAAGAAAAAAATCTCACTAGCGGAGATCGCTCTGATAGGTCTTTTACTACAGGAAAGCACACAATTGGTAGGGTACAGCACCCTCTATTCTCTATTGCACATTTCATAAGGCTACCTCTACCAACAGCCGTAACGTTCATCTGATGAATGCAAAACATAGGCCTGCGAGTCAGGGTTGGTTGATTTAAATCAAACAATAAAAATCAAAAAAATCAAATGATTTTTTATTTGCTAAAATAAAAATAAATACATCAACAAACGTTTCACTGCTTCTCTGTAATACAAAAGTTATATTTAAATACTTAAGGCTATGCATGTTTTGAAAGGCAACTTAGTTTACTTGGCAGTTCACAAACAGTGTTGTTCACTAAACATAGTTTTTGAGCGAGTTTTTTCCGCTTTTGGTCTGGTTCAATCAGAAGTTCGAAATCGATTGGGCACTGCAAAAGCTGGCGAGCTTGTATTTATGTACAAACTTCTCAATGCAAAATAAACTGCAATTTTGTGTCATCTGAACTTTTATTGTTTTGGTATGGTACGTCGGTAACATAATTATATTACACAGTTAAACTTTCTTTGCAAAAAGTCTGGTTGTAGGCTATGCATCAGTTGAGCAAAAAAGCAAAGTGATGTGTGCTCAAACGTAAGGAAAGATCTTAGTGTAGTGAGATGACAGTCTGAGACGTACCTCAATCTCGATATCGTCGTTAATAAGCTGAACTATCGTAAGTCCAAATTTTTCAAAATTGCATTTTTGATTGATTTGGTATTTTTATAGACTACAGTTTATTTTGTTAAAGCATCGTAACTGTATCTACTTTAGTTTTGATGATACAGAACGATGAACTACCGCAAACGGGAGTTACGATAGTTTTGCAAAAAAAAATTAATAAAATGGGACTTACGATACTCTGCTCTGAAAGTTATTTTACACGTTTCACGTTAACACTCCCTTTCCTTTTAGTTAATTTTTCTTTCAATCGGTTTTTGCATGTGATGGTTAAGGCTTAGTTATATTTCTTTCTATTTCGCATAGGCTACAACAATTTTGCTGTATTATTGTAACTACATTTCGTCAAATTTTTTTTTTGTTAAACTATCTTATGTCCATATTCATTTTTCTAACGTTCAATTTTTGCAAAAAAGAATTATCTTTTTTTTCTACAACAAAGCTCCATGAAAAGCAATGTTTAGTTTTTATGTTTTTTCGTTAGAAAACTTTTAGAAAGATCAAACAATGTACAGCAAACACAGCGTAAACTTTAAAATTCAATTTTCTCAAAACTGTATTTTTGGAGTTACGATAGTTCAGCTTATTAGCGACGATATGCACATTATGATTTAGTATAAAGCAACATATCACACCTACTTAAAAATATGTGCAATAGACAGGCTAGCCTACAATATGATGATGAAAATGATTAAACACTTGCAAAGCAAAGCCTTTCAATCAATCAAGGCGTTAAAAATAATTCTGCTATCTTACTAAAATGATCTCTTCCCCCAAGTAGACTTGACGCTTTTTTATATAAAAAAAATCTGATTTAAATCAAAAAAATCCGATTTAAATCAAAAAAATCCGATTTTTTTGATTTTATTAAAAAAATCATGATTTTTTCCAACCCTGCTGCGAGTTGTTGTTGCTTCACTGACACTTCGCACACCATGGCAAATTGGCAGTGTGCAATGTGCATCCTCACAGCCAATAAAAGGCAATAGCCTATAAGTTTCTGAAATTGAGCTCAAAGGCAAGTGAAATGTTAATTAAAAAAACTTATTGAGAATGGTAAATAAGAGATGCGAAAACAATTACCTTTTTCGTAAAATAACATAAAACTTTGAAGAATTACCTTATAATCATTCAGAGTTACCGTAGTTATTAAAGAAATGTTATTATATTCTGACAGACTCTCATTGAGATGCATAAAGTACTAGCCGAAGTATCTCATTGGTGCAGCGATAATTTGTATTACGTAAAGTTAATTTAGTACTGCTGCTTAGTGGATGTGTGGTTTCAAACCTAACATTTTTCATTTAAACTTGGTTTGATTTATCGAATCTTTATCCTCGGACTGGGAAAGCTTCTTACAGAGCTTAATCTTGGCACTTTGTGACTTTCGCATACTGTACTTGTAGAATGTAGAAGCTTTGAATCACTGACGCAGGCCAGGTCACCGAGATTGACAGAGTGAAGTTTCCGATTGTTGAAGTATTGTTGCCGGAGAATTATTCCATCCATTAGATGCCGCTGAATGGAGAGGAGAGCAGTCATTAACGTGCGTTGCTCAAGTGCACACCCCGAGAGTCGAACAAGCGCCGCTTGATGCTGAAATTTCTTCGTTCCAGAAGTCACGCGCTAACCAACGGAGCAATCGGGGCAGATTGAAGGAAGTCAGTGATTTGTATTCGTTTTAAATTTTTTTCATGCTATACGAGTAAGCCAAACAGATGTTTGAAGACGCACATCAAGTACTTCTACAGTATTCTAAAACAGTGATTTTTTTCCGGTGTTTCGCGGAACACTGTAAGATGTTTCACTGTAAGATTGGAACACTGTAAGATTGAATCTGGCAGTTTAGATTACTTTGTTTAAACCACTGACGCAGATCAGCGAGAATAGAGTAAAGTCGCTTAAATGTTGTTACCTATATTGCTCAATATCCCACTTGATACCATTGGATAGACAGCTGTCAGCCTATTTTATTTGTGTTGCTCAAGTGCACGCCATGTCCATGACAGTTAAACCACCATAGCTTGATCATGCACTCATGCAGTTCTTTCGTTTACAAAGATAATATAGTATAATATTAATAATAATAATATATGATAATATGCCAATATAGTAGCCAGAAAATAGTTGATCAGATGTAATACTAATATTTAGTCAATGCAGTGACGTTTGTGTGAAAAATAACAGCCTCTTTTTAGATTTAAAGCCAGTTGTGACAAAGTTTGAGTGCACCATTCCGTCATTTGAAGGGTATCCAGCATGTACGTCAAAGATAAAGGTATCATAACCAGAAACATCAACTTTTGACAACTTTGCGTTTTTAAAAGTATTATACTTTCCAATTAAGAATAGAATGAAAAGACTTAGTATTGCCCACAAGTTTTGTCTTTATAATTTTTACTGCAGTCTTGTTAAGTTTAAATTCCTGTGTTGTGTAGCAAGTGGCAACGGTTGATTTCTTTATTGTTTTTTTTTTCAAAATAGTGGATGGAAAAGAGATGGAGGGCAGAATCTTGCTATGCTGATTGGGGTGTTGATGGATCACAATGTTCTATTGTTAGATATTTGAGTGAAATTGAGCGTTGGTGTCCACCTGTGGTTTATCATAATTACTCTGATAGCGACTTCTTGAGAAACAAGCACGTCTCCCACAATGTACTGTACATGGTTTTGTACTAACTGCTATACTTGAAGTGTGCAAATATGTCGATTAAAGAGCTGATTTTCAGTTTGTGTTGAATTATATTCGTGAGATTGTAGCCTACTTAGCTGTGTAGTTTAATTTCTCTGAACTGTTGGTGTTTTTGTTTGTTTTTTTCTTCAATGACATCTCAAGTAGAACAAGATAAACAATGCATCAAATAGAACATTTAACTATTTTAACCCGGTTATTTTGAATGCCATTAGCAGTTGGTGGATTGCTGCAGTTCAAGTCTGAAGGAATAGTAGAACCAACTTCAGCTTCGGCCATTCTTGGTGTGTGTAAGATGAAACAATTGCTGATTATTTGGTCTGGGGTTTGTTCTTACACCTAGTTTTACATTTCTTTTCACCAGATAAGCATTCAAGATGATTTTGAGCCTTTATACAAAAAGTTCAAACATGGCATCTATTTCAAATGGATCCAACAAAGAATTGAACTTATGAAAAAGAAGTGGGTTAATGCCAGCAAAGCACTCACAGAAGAGCCCTATTACAACAAAACTTTTCACAAAAAAAGAGTAAGTGCTGTGGCCTACTTTGTAGGCCTATTTATCTATTCCAGTCATTGTTGTTTTGGGGAGTGTTACATAATTTTGTGTAAAAAGGTCTTTTTCCGTTTGGTTTGTTCAGTTTCTTTTTTAGTTCACTTGTGCACAACGTTTGTAGTTGCTCAAACAGCCTCGTGAACTGTCGTGGAAGTGTAGGATTTATTTCAATCTTTCAGTAATTTTTACGTTGTTGTAATTGTAATATAGACCTAGTAGTAGTATGTGACGAGCGCAGAAAATAATCTAAACTGAATTTTTCACGAGGATCTTTTAGATGAAAAAAATCAAAGATTATATTTTAAAATGATAAATAATTTAGCTGAATAAATCTTACACCCAAAACAAATACACTAAAAGAGTCGTCATCGCAAAGTCGTGTTTCCGCCAGGAAACCTTCCTGGTTTCCCTTCGTTAATGACATTTTCAAAGTGTGTTATCACGCTAATGAGATGTGAAACCACTTGTGTTACATTGGGTTTCATTTTTAAGGAATTTTGTTCAAAAAATGCTTTCTTCTCAGAATTTCATTGCTAAAGTATATTTTTTGCCCATCAAACGTCTCTATAACTGGGCTTTATTTTTCTAAGTCGGCCTTTCTAACTCAACTCACTCCTAAGTTGTTGGGACATGAAATTAATAACATTTAATTGTTTATTCTTAAGATTCTTTTGCACCTCAGTTTGCTAGCGGATGATAATAATCATTGGAAGATTGCTGATATGGCGTTTAAAGGAGGTCCATTGGGAGAACTAGTTCAGTGGTCAGATATAATTGCATCTCTCTACGTTCTTGGCCATGAAATTACTTTAACTGTTTCAACTGTGGATTTACGACAGTAGGTATTTTGAGATATTTTTTGTACATTACTTATGTTTGTAAATTGTAATTAGTGTTTGGTTGTAGCCTACTGATACTTTCCGTATGGGCTCCAACAAATTTTTGTTGAATTTTGATTATGTGCGTATTGAATGTATCAACAGAAGTAACCATAAATTAACAATTAAAAGAAAACATAGGCTAAATTCCACTGCAGATAGTAGAATTTTCTTCAATTGGTGATTAATTACAAGAACATTTAAGCTATTTGTTGCATTACTTTATCAAGTATAAGCTTTCAACTCGTTTGTCTAAATAGTGACAATTGATCTCGCAAAGTTTATTAGGTTACTTAATGGTATGTTTACATTAAAAGAAGTTACAATTTCGTTAAATCGTCCTTATCCTATTTGAATAAGCACCTTTTAGTGATCTCAACAGGATGGAAACAGTCGTAAAGGTTTTTAGAGACTAGTAACTGCATTTGATGTAATACGCTTTGTTTGGCTTTTTTGCTTGGCATTGAGCACTTTTTGTAGTACAGTATTGATGGATTGATTGAATCTTTATCCTCGGACTGGGAAAGCTTCTTGCAGAGCTTAATCCTGGCAGTTTTGCATAAATACTTGTAGAGGCATCTGACGCAGGGCCAGTCACTGAGATTGACAGAGTGAAGTTTGCGATTGTCTAAGTCTTGTTGCCGAGGAATTATTCCATCCATTAGATGCCGCTGATTGGACAGCAGTCCTTAACGTGCGTTGCTCAAGCGCACACCCCGAGAGTCGAACCGCCGCTTGATCTTGAAGCTTCTTCGTCCCAGAAGTCACGCGCTAACCAACTCAGCTATCCAACTGTATTAATAGTATTTATTGTTCAATTAAATTTTTATGTTTAATAAATAAATTACATGTGCTTCACCTTTGATTTACATCTGCGTTTAAATGATTTATTGCTGTACGAGTGTACGGTCATAACGAAGTTCTTTAATTTGATGCTGACTACCTACCTAGCCTCGACAAGTGAATTATAAGCCAGGCAATGTAGCCTTGGTGAATATGTTTACGATACTGTGATTGTGTTACAGGGAACTTCAAAGCTTTTTTAATTCCATGACAAGTTTCAATTGTCCGGTCCGAAACAGGCCATTTGATCTAATCTATACCGACATTCGAGGAATGAAAATTCTGAGAAGTCTATCAGCTAGCAAACTTCACTTGATAAAGTAAATTAACCGATACATCTAAAATGCAAAAATTTAATAGTTAAAATGTCGAAACTTATTTTTCTACAGTTTTTTTGTTTTTTTAAAAAAAAACCTAATATGAAAAATTGTGATCCGTCCATTTTATACAGGTGCATGCTGCGTGTTGTGGATAGCTTTGGCACCGAGCCGGCTTACAATAATGTTCGTTATGCAATACGAAGGAAATTAGCCGGAACCTGGGGGAGATGGGAACTTAACACTAAGCAGTTCTACACAATGTTTCGTAAGTTTTAAACCAATTCTACATGTGCTGATGAAATATTTCGTTTCGAAATGTGCATCTACGACTCCACCCGACATGCATTTATAAGCAAACAGTAAGCTATCTAAGTGTAGGTTTCCCGAATAGTGAGGATGGACGGTGATTTAAGCAATGAGTTCTGTCTTGCGGACACAGGAACTCTTGCTCTGTATTTTAACAATCATTTTTCTTTCAATTTGCAGCTCATACTCCAGATAACAGCTTTATTGGATTTGTAATTGACAAAATGGATGAATCTGAAATCACAAAAGTAGTTGTGAAACAACACCTAGCTGTTGTTTATGGAAAAGATGAAAATTTTTGGAAAGAAAGTATAATTATAAAATACCTTAAAAACTGATAATTTTGTATAGCCTATAATTTATTTTCTTTTATAATTTTCTATAATAAAGAACAATAGAAAGAGCAAGAGCGTTTTATTAAAACCTCTATCCTAGCAGTCAACAACTAAGGGTGACCGGTATATACCACGACGAAAATTAAAGTTTTACAAACATTATAGAAGTGAATGTTCCAGAATTTAAACATACAATTAATCAGATGAAGCACCCTGCGAAGACAACATCACCTTTAATATTATGAAAGATGCAGAAGAAACAATTTCACCACTTTTTGCCCGCCTGTTCACCGAATACATTAAAAAAAATCAAATTCCACCCCGCTGGCAAAATTCTATCATCACACTTTTACATAAAAAAGATCAAGAAAACTTCAAAAACTATCGTTCGATTAGTTTACAAGCTTTTTATCAGTGGGATAGGAGGGGAGTTAAGTTTAATGTCAACTTTAGTCTTGATTTTAGGATACAACAGTATACTCTAAGACCTCTGGCATAATTATTTTTTTTAATTTTTATCCAACAACTCCCCCACCTTAAAATTTACTTTTCGCGTGGATTTGCCTTGTATTGACGTCATTTTTTGTTTATGGCATTTAGCCTAAAGTTCAAATATTGTTAGCTACTGCACCAAAAAGGTTGCAACTGCACCAAAACGGTTGCTACTGTACTAAAACAAAAAACTGTTGAAAGGATTCGAAATCAAACAAAATACGAGATATTGTGATAACTATAGTCAAGGGCAGGTCATATAGAAAGACATCAGGACAACAAATGGGCTAACAAATCAACAACTTGGACACTCTGGAAAAAACGCAAGCGAGGAAAGCCAAAACTGAGACGGAGAAACGAGATTGACAAAGAATATGGAATAAAAACTGGTACATACAAACACGAGATCGACGATAGGCAAGAAAAGAGGAGGGCCTTCGCTCAGCAGTGGACTACCACAGGCTGAATAATGATAATGATCATTTCTTTGGTAAAAACTGAGAACGTATTTTTAAAACGATTTAATATCAACCATTAAGACGCGTTATTAATTATAATGGTGATGTTCGCACTTTGTTTTCGAAAGTGGCCAAGCAAATTTAAAGCTGTGTGGTTGGTGTGCATGGGGGCAAAGATGACTGGGTAGTAGGGTGGGTCGAAATTTGGACTTTTTCTCCGATTTCATTGCTACAAACTTTTTTTCTTGCGAATAGTCATAAAACGACATTCCTGAAAATTTGAGCTTGATCGGACATCCTCTTCATTTCTAAACATCGCGATTTATAAAGGTACCTGAAGCGATTTTTTCGAGGCTAGAAAATGCATTGTTTTTAATAGGAAGTTGTTTTCACGAGATTTGAAAACGTCATAACTTACTTAATTCTTATTGTAAAAAGATGATTTATGCGTCAACAGATTCAATATAATTAGGAGAATCCAATTCATTGTGTACTGACTCCGAAAAATGATGACGTCAGCAATGACGTCATTAAACAGTAATTTGCAAATAACGACAAAACTGATAATCCTACATGCTTCATCTCTAAGTTATTTGATAATGAATTGATGTACTTTCTAAACATAAACATCATACTGGTGATTGATGACGTCATATACATTATTAAATTACATTTCACTATGATAACTTCTGGAAAATATTGCGTGTTTCTGATAATGGATCGTTATCAATTAGTTATGATTCGCTTGATTTTAAATAACAATATTGCTCTTTAAAGATTTGTTCCACACTGCCTTTCCGGGTGTGCAAAATAGGCATTCTTTTTAACATATTTCAACGCAATGTCTCGAATTTTATCAGGCAAAAGTGAACAGCACTGCAATGATTTAAGGATATGCTTTGGTCTATTTTTGTACAATGGTTCACATTTTATATTGAACCAACATGAGGCATATTGAATGACTATATGCGCAACAATTATTTTCTAGTTTTCTGCAATGTCACTTGGCAATTTATGATCACTGATGTATAGTTTGTAGCAACGTGAAGCGAAAGTTGGCCACCACGAATGATTTAACGGACCAATCTTTTCGTACATTAGTTTAGATGAAATATAACCATTCCTAATGGCATTGGTAATCTCGTACAGATACCTTTGATCAGTCGATAGATCTTTTACTATGTGCTCCGGTAGCAAACGATTTCCTGGCCCCATATTCACAGGCACAAATAAAGGGTTGACTTCTTCAAATTCAACTCTACTTAGAAGCTTCCCTATTGGCCCTTTAAATGGTCTGTCACCACTGGTAGGTCCATCTAATGTAGCGAAGACGTGTCGAAGGGGTAACTCATTGGCTGCGACTGTGCAACATGCATAGCCTATAAACCAACTCACCACGATGACCTATAAACCAACTCACACGAAGGGCGGAAGGCGTTGTTCCAGTCCAGTTATCACACCTGATTTAAATCCAGTGTTTACATTCACGTAATCACACCCAACTACTTTGACACAATGCACCATATTATATTTTTTGATACAGTCCATGAGAGCAGTTGTAATATCTTCAGCTGTTCCTGATATTGGACTGACAACAGTTAAATACTGATTTCCAGGTTTCTGAACAACACTGTAGTGTTCTTCGCAAACAAAAATCTTGCCACCTGTTCTTGATGCTATCTTAACAGTTTCATCTTAATAAATTGGATGACGTCATCAATTACGTCATCAAGTACCAGCATGATGTTTATGTTTGGAAAGTACATCAATTCATTATCAAATAACTTAGAGATGAAGCATGTAGGATTATCAGTTTTATCGCTATTTTCAAATTACTGTTTAATGACGTCATTGATGACGTCATCATTTTTCGGAGTCAGTACACAATGAATTGGATTCTCCTAATTATATTGAATCTGTTGACGTATAAATCATCTTTTTACAATAAGAATTAAGTAAGTTATGACGTTTTCAAATCTCGTGAAAACTACTCCCTATTAAAAACAATGCATTTTTAAGCCTCGAAAAAATCGCTTCAGGTACCTTTATAAATCGCGATTTTTAGAAATGAAGAGGATGTCCGATCAAGCTCAAATTTTCAGGAATGTCGTTTTATGACTATTCGCAAGAAAAAAAGTTTGTAGCAATGAAATCGGAGAAAAAGTCCAAATTTCGACCCACCCTACTGGGTAGCCAATCTGTGCTGTAATGCTCTGTTGCATCATAGACAATAGACATATGCTATACTCACCAATAGAACGAACAATAGTATGATATTCGTGATCGGTGGGTTTCGACGAGCTCTTTCATACTGTACGTAGTTTTAGTTCAGAATCTTTTATTATTTTTTTAACTGATCATACTAGTAAATAGTTTCAAGTAAATTGTTTCTGTAGCTACTATGCTGTAGGTGGAGACTGAGGCAGGGTTCTTCTTCTTGCGCTTGAGACCGCCGCAGATCACGTTATTCTACTAGGCGCAAGAATAACTGTATTGATTGATTGTGAGAATTTTTATCATTGTAGGCTACTGAGAAAGCTTCTATTAAAGCTCAATCAGCTGGTGGTTTCACATATTTGTAGAGACTTTGAACTACTGACGCAGCCCTGGTCACCGACATTGACAGCATGAAGTTTCCACTTGATAAAGTGTTTTTAACATGATGGCTTTTAAGAAATTTTATCACCGCGGTCAGTAGTAATAAACCGTTCGCAAAGGATAAACACAAAACATCAATGTTCTAACTTTTCCCAATCTCTTTCTGGGTTGTTCGAGCTACATCTTCACTAGCACATTTTTTGTGAATAATGTGTTATTTTTTTAATATGGGCATTCTTGTCTGATGCAAATAATAACATGTAGCCTACGTGAATTCATTTTAGAACACGCTTGAAAGCAAAGTTGCTTTATTTTGTGCAGGGCAAAAAAGATTATTTAAATGCAATACAAGATCTCATTCCTTTGCATGCGACTGTCAACATCGTCAATGCTTCCAAAATACCAGATTACATTGTCAACCACGGTGTTTTGGCAGCGAACAAATACCATGACCTGCTTCGGTCTGCAAAGGTGTGTTTTGTAACTCTTATTTTTTTCTATCGACCATAATTTAAATAATGTTAGGTTACAGTACCGGTACAAAAAAAAAAAAACACAATTAGAAAAGTTTCAAATTTGTGTATTTTTATTATCAATTATAATTTGGAGTGTCTTGTGATTTTGATATTATTATCAATAACAATTCGGCCTTGTTAGCATTAATTTTCATGTTAAATTCTTTATCAACTGAATTAACATTGTCCAACCTTTGTGAAGATTTTTCTGCAATTCAGCTAACATTCTGCAGTATCATCAGCACACCGTAACATTTTATGTTTAAACCGCCAACTTTTATCCCATTTATATTTCACCAATGCGTTGAAAAATCGTTTCCTAATATAAATTAAAAAGACCTTGAGAAAGTACAAGTTCTTGGTGGACTCCACGCTGGATGTTAATTCTCCAAACAGCCACTTTATCTTGCCCAGATCTGGTCAAATCCGTACTCGATCTGGTGAAGACCTGGACCAGATAAAGTGTCTCTGTAGGGCCATTATTAGAAAAATATTTTCCATGCGAAAATGCTTTTTAATTTCACTGGGCCTGCGAAGGTTAGACTAATATCTTGCTTGTCCAAATTAACCCTATATGTGTAGTGCATTTTAAGTTTTTCTCAGTGTATAGTAAAATACTGTGATTGCCCGACTAGCACACATCCAAAATTCAACCGGCCACCTGGAAATTTCCGGTGGGCTAATCCGCCCTTGCCGAGACCAGGTCCGTATAAGGCGTCAGTCAAGTGTTGGACGGGTGTGGTGACACACGACCTATACCCCCATTCAAACAAACATATATTTCAGATATTTGTTGGCTTGGGATTTCCTTATGAGGGCCCCGCACCATTAGAAGCAATGGCAAGCGGAGCAGTTTTTCTCAATCCTGTGTTTGAAAACAGCTCTCCAATGGAACAAGATGCGAAGACTTTTTTCCGTGTACGGTTACTTTCTGTTTATCATTAATAAACCTGTCAATTCTTGGTACACTCGACTGCCAAGAAACATATGTTTTTGAAAAAGTCTTGATGGCTAGCGTGGAGGCTACACCGGTAAGGTAAGGCGAAACGCAATGCTCGCTGTTCAAAAGAGAGTTCGCTCTTGCGCTGACGCCAGGTAGATCGCTCCTAAACAAACTAGATTTTCACAAAGTATTGTAACTTTGATGAAGCAAAATTTATGTGGACGACACGTTGCTGATATGCCATAGAACTTAGTGACTGCTCTTTACAAAGGCACATTGTAATGTCTGATATGAAGTCTCCCTTTTCAGACGAAGCCAACTAGCAGAAGACTTACGTCACAGAACTCTTACGCTCAAGACTTTGTCGGCAAGTATTACTTTTTCTCAAAATTGTTGAGACGTGGAAACTTTTAGTGCTATGTGAAAAATGTTTGAAAATTAAGTGTAATACTTACTCGTGATCAAAGTTATTCTCTCTTAGATTAACTGTTTTACAATAGATTGAGTTTCGCTTTTGGCAACATGATCGTTGTTTACTTCACAAATGTAGATGCAAACGGTTGGCTGGTTTGCAAACCGCTACTACCACAGAGAACCCGCAGCATCACACTAAAACAGGTTATTTCTATCTAATTTTGCGAAGCTAACTTGTGGTTAATTGCTTGTTTTTCTTGTGATATTTAAACTGAGATTGTGATGTCACATACATCACTGTCTATCGCCACGTGTTCCATCACACCTTTTAAGAGGTACTGCTTTTGTAGGGCCTCCCCTCTCCAGAACGGTTCATTTGGACAACGTTGAGGAAGTACGACATGTGGTGAATGAAATTCTTTCCGAACCACGGGTAAGCGATACACGTTACAAAATTACCACGTGGGCTAACACACAACCGGTGTATTTTCAATTTGTGCAATGCTCATTGTTAGCTTACCCTTACAACTAACACGATTATTTCTTCACCTTTTCAGGTAGCCGGTTACATACCTTACGAATTCACTGCTTTGGGCATGCTGGAAAGAATCTTTTTCTTCGTGGAGAATCAGGAATTTTGCTTCAAAAGCGAGCCATGGCCTCCGTTGACAGCGTTACAGGTTTGGAACAACGTCATAAAAGTAGTAACAATAATTTCTGCATTTCCTGCTGCATTAAATGCAATTCATTGCTACAATATAACAATATCGTTGTCGTGTGAGCCTCTGGGGCCGAGGGTCTATCCTGTTACCACACCGGATTCACGATGTTTCCGGACTAGGCTGGAAAGCTTTTATAGAGCATCCAATCTTTGGTTTCATCATCCAAGACGCGCGGTCCTGTCACTCCATTAGGTGACTTAAAGATGGTACAGTCGTTGATGATGTGGTCTGCGGTCTGTTCCCAGCACCACGTTAAAAAAAAGGAAGAGGTCATTCCCCATTGGTGCATGGTTGACCATAAAAGCCCGACGCCTGTACGCAGACGGTTGAGGCGCACCCATGCCTGTCTTTGTAGTATCAGGCCAGTGGGACGATGTGTTGTGTAGGCATAGAAGATGAACGAATGGAGATCTGGTAGTGCTTTGACTTTTGTTGAGAGTTCCATCTATAGTCCGCCAAATTAAGCGCAGATATGTTTTGTCCATCAGCTTCGTTGAGCAGAAGTTGAGCGACTGGCACGAATGGGTGTCTTGATTTTCGTCGACGGGTTGCTCGCTTGGGGAGCAAAGATCTTGAAATGAATAAGATGGTTGGGATCCAATGCCCGTCGACCGAGAGACAGAGTGACTTCTTCGCGACGAAGCTCACCAGGTTGGATGCCAACTAGAATGGGAAGATGGTCCAATGATGTAGGACGCAAGCACCCAGTCACTGTGCGCAAAGCACTGTTGATGGCAGTGTCGATGTTGTGGCAGGGAGCACTGCGGCACCAAACAGTAGGCTACTCTGCTGAGGAATAGATAAGAGCTAGGGCAGTTATATGCAAAGTGTCAGCCCTCGTTCCCCAACTGGAGCCTGCCAAGCGTTTGATGAGCGCAGTGCGCGATGTCAGTTTCTTGTGCAGTGACACCAAATCGTTTCGCTGCGTGAGCGATCTGTCTAATACCACCGACGATAGATGCGTGGGTCCTCTGGTGGCTTGTGAGGCTTAGGAATCACAATCAATAAAGCTCTTCTTGGTGTGCTTAACATGGCGAGACAAAAAAACTACTGAATGGATTCGAAATCATACAAAATTATGGGATATTGTGATAACTATCAAAACACTAAAACGGTCATGAGCAGGTCATATAGTTAGACATCAGGACAACAGAAAAGAAAGATCTTGTCAGGACATGGATTTGAGACACCCAATATATGGCCAAACTCCAGCACACAGTTGATTGAAGTCAAGAAAAAGTTCCCTTGCTTCAGTTGTCCCATTGGGTCAAGATGTAGTTGCCGCCAATATGTGGGTCCAACTATGGTAGGAAGAGCTGGCAGCCGGGCTGACACCGCCCAATATGGAGCTTTCTTTCACAGAAAGTCTTCCTCCCGGAAATCGTGAACCCTGGAAGTATTGGCGATGCCTCAACCGCTGGTATTGGAAGATGTAAAACGTTGATGCGACATTGGGGATATTCTTTGGGAGGCACAAGTTGTAAATGTGGGCAGGAGCAAACAATGCAACATCTCCTCGAATGCTCTGCACAGGACTTAGCCGAGTTCAACGATAGACCAACAGCTTGCGTGATGCTCTGGGCTACGGCTCTGTCACACAATGAAGAAGAAGATCAGGACAACAGATGGACTAACAAATTAACAACTTGGACACCCTGGAAAAACAAACAAACAAGGAAAGCCAAAAATGAGATGGAGAGACGAGATAGACAAAGAATGTGGAACAACACACTGGTGCATAAAACACACGATTGACTGAATTGGCAAGAAAATGTGAAGGCTTTCATTCAGCACTGGGCTACCACAGGCTGAATATGATGATGATGATGAAAGCTCTTCTCCGGATTTTTGAGATTGTGAGGTAGTGCAAGCAGGAAGAAAGGAATCTACGTAGCCAGGACGTGAGGGCAGGGCCAGCATGGATCACAAACTCAGGACAGATCTTATCGGGCCCTGAAGACTTGTGTGGGTTCACTAGGCGGAAGGTAGTGGTGAACTCCTCTGAGGTGAAATCTTTGGATATTGTTTCATCTAGTTGTGCTTTTACTCGCCACAGGGCAGACACTTCCTTTGCGACAAGGCGAGATGCTCTATCCTGCACTAGCTGAGAAGCGATGGCTTCTGTAGAAACGGGCACTGGCAAAGGGAGTTTGCTAAGCGCCCAGTGAGGTTGTTGGAGCGTCCCTCGAAGCTGTTGAAGAACACTTTACGATACGTTCAATCAGCTTGTTTAACTGAGTTTCCCTATCCTGTTCTAGCAGCCTTGACATCATCACCAAATTTTCTTCATGCTTTGTTTTGTTTTCTGACTTGGGATTAAAAATAGATTTTTACACCACCAAATTATTGCACAAAGTCGCAACCATCCGGATGGCATCCAACATTGCACTAAACTGCAGAAATCTAAAAAGTGTTATTTTTTTTGAGAAGGCTCCTTTCCTGCAGATAATGACGCAAGCAAAAATTTAGCAAGGCGCGAGCACGCAACAAACTATGCCTAGAGCAGCCCAACGAGCAGATTTGACGCAGCGCTTAAAGGGATACTAAAGGAAAAACCTGACTTGGCGATTTTCCACGTTCTTTCTGTTTAACATGCTACCATAAAACGATTTTCAATAAAATTTTGCCCCATTGCGGTCTCACCACCATTGCGCGCGTGCTTTTGTCAGAGCTTTCAAAACTAGATTGGGCTTGAGCAGCGAAGCGTGCGACTGTACAGTCTGCATCACTAGAGACTAGCAATCAGCTGATCTCGCAATAATTGTTACTGCGGGCGATTTGACTGTAGGCTATGTATGTATGTACATCAAAACATCAGACAGTTTGCTCAAAACATCAGATGTGGTAACGTGGCTTTTGTTATTGCTGTCTTTTGTGACGTATTCTCGAGCAGTGTTTGCACTTTTGGTTATTTTGAAAAAAAAAAGAAAATAAATGAAACATTGAACTTTGGGCCTTGCCAGCGCCATTGAAAACATTTTGTTTTTCGGTAATTTTTCTTGAAATGTATTCTTGAATGTTCAGTTTACGCATTTTAATGCTTAATTCCCGTTTGAAATTTTCATTTCGTAGGCCTTTAAGGCAAATGAGCCTCCGGAACAATTGTTAATGTTGCTCCATGTTTTGCGGCTTGAGTGTGAGAAGTCGATGGTTTGGATGACTTCGTTCCATTGCTCAAGCTTCTTTGCATCCAGCCGCTCAAGTAATCTGGTGGCGGCGGATAATACATTTAGGTTTCATGAGCTCCTCAAAAAATATCTGTTGTAATGATAACAGCAAATTAATACAGTTTCTAACTTTCTAAAAACTTTTACAACCTGTTTCACCTTGATTGGGATAATTGTTTTATCCTTGAAAACTAGAGCTGGTGGGAAACAGTTGATTGCATTTTTGGATTCAGAGTCCCAAATATGCCCCAAACTAGGTCTAACTTTCCAGGCACCAAGTTACAGTGTATGTTCGGAATGGCCCGTTTCGGCGAGTTTCCTATTCGGCGACAGCCTTTTTCGGCGAGTTCCCTATTCGGCGATTTTTTGAAAATCCAACGACACCTTCTGTTTATTTAGAGAATTTTGTATTTTATTTCACAATATCGTTTCTTTTGCATTCTGACAAAGAAAAATAATTTAAAATGAAATTTAGCGAAAATGTTTGAACTATTAAATTAAAATGTTTGCTCACATAAAATTGACTACGTCATCCACCTTCTTTGCGTCATGTTTATGTCATTCGTCATGTCATTCATTTTTTAAATAAGCTATTTGTTGATTTTATATGATATTTCAAATATATTTTACATCAAAACAACCTTTTTCACAAAAAGATGCTCTAACTCAAAACAGTCAAAGAATTTTTGATGTCAACAAAACTTTTGAATGTAATGTAAAGGCAATTATATCGTTTTAACGTCGCCAGACGTTGAAATCGTGTACAAAAGGGAACTTTTGCTGACCAGGTATAGGTTGTACCTGAGAAACATTTACAAAAGCCATTCGATTTGTTCAAAGAACCCAATTAGCCTAACAGTTCGTATTTACATTGATTCAATGTCTGAATATTGAATAATATTCAATCGTTGGATTTACAGAAGGCGTCGTTGGATTTTCAAAAAATCGCCGAATAGTGAACTCGCCGAAAAAGGCTGTCGCCGAATAGTAGCAGACCCGTGTATGTTGGCTTATATAGGATTTATGCCACAGCAGTGGTGACACTCTGAAGTATACTTTCAACTAACATAGCTAGTTACGATTGTCATTAGTCGAAATTGCCATTTTTTGCAGATTGTTGCGGCAAATGGGTCACTTACATGCATCGACGCATGTCTGAACAAGGGTCTCATTTGTGAAAGAGAGTTTTTTCCTCAAATAAACAAACGCTCGACTTTTATCACTTTAGACGTAAAGTGTGACACCATCGAAACCCCAGTGGGACAGTTTGAAGAAATTGATTACCCGTCGTATGATGGAAATAGGTAAGATCTCAAGACGTTATTGGGCATAGGCTAATCCTTTCGTAAAAAGTTTAAAATCTGCTTGTCTTCAATCGCTATTGGTAACTAGCCTGTAGACTACACGTGGCTTTATAGTTGTGATTGAAATCCGCGCAGTCTTTGCTGTACAATAGCTCGTGTGGTATATTGAACAAGGTACCTGCATCACACTGTAAACTTAGTATAAAGTATATTTTAATAACCTATAACTATAGGCCTACCTGATTATTTGAAGTAGCAAAACGTGAAGTAGTTTTATTAGAAGTGCGAAGAATTAAAAAAGGCATCTTGACATTACATAGTACAACTGGCAAATTCATTAAATAAATTTTTGTATAACTTTTGTAACCATCGACCCGAAAAACGTATTAATCACTAACAGCCTCAGGCCTGGTTCGGTTGTATTTGCTCAAGTAGTGGTTTGCCAGACAGCCACTTTATCTGGTCCAGATCTTTACCAGATCGGGTACGGATCTGACCAGTGACCATATCTAGACCAGATAAAGTGACTGTCTGGGTTGCCTGTTTGTTTGAAAATCATTCGGCCAGTTTACTTTTTATTTTAGGTGTTATCTTCAAGGCAACCATGAACTGTTTAGTTGTACTGGTCGATATACGAATACCGTCAGAGTTTGTCCATGTAGAGACGCCGTGAAAGGACAAGTTGCTTTGTGCAAAGATTGCTATGTCACATCATGAAGGATTGCAATACGCTTCTCCATTTCTGAATGAATGATATAATTTTAGAACTCTGACTCTTCCACTTTGAGCCTTATGCCTGGAAATTGAATACTTAGGGGGCAAGAAAGCTAATCTCTGAAACCACCTTCAAGCATGTCATGAAGTGTCTTGTTAACGTACACTTACGTACGGACTTTTTTAAGTGGATGTGACGGACAATTTTCCTCAACGAAACTTTTGCCCCCCACTAGATTTGTTAAGTTACTTTAACCTGGAGTTTATAAAAAATGTTTTATTGATGACATATCGTGAAAGATGGCTTCTGACAACTGAATTATTGGATGATCTACTTCGCGTTTATTCCGACAGGCGTATTTTATACCTATAATTCACTCACCGTGGGGTGTGGCAAAATGTAGGTGGTGGAAGATGGTTAAAAACGTGATGAACTAAGTTATTGACTATACCATGTTATTGATTGATAATGTAAAGTATAAATTGCATACGGTAAATACCAGCAATTATCATGCCTTTTCGTTACTACTTGAACTTTTCGTTATGTAGCCTACTTTGCGAGGCGAAATTGTACTTTTTTTTCACTTAGACCTGTCATGTCGCTGTAGAGAATAGCCGACAACAGCTTTTTTTGTTCTAGTGATAAGTTTAACGGTCTTACGTTGTGCGTTTTGTTGCAGATATTGCGATCATTTTTCTTTTGTTAATACATTTAAGCAATATAACCGTCTTTGTTCATAAGCTGCTGACAACTGATATTGAGTGTGCTTCTTAAAAACATGTAGCCTAATACTTTTATTACACTTAGGCCCGTTCTTCATAATACGCACCAACCACTAACTGTTTATCAAAAGCACTTGATACTCAAGCGCCTGGTTGGCTTCAGCTGGGGAGCGAGGGCTGACACTTTGCGTATAGCAGCCTTATCCCTTGTCTACTCTTCAGTAGAGTACTGTGTACCTGTTTGGTGCCGCAGTGCTCACTGTCATAAACAGCGCCCTGCACACAGTGACCGGATGCCTGCGTCCCATCCCATTGGATAATCTCCCCATTGGAGCCTAACCATCTTCCCCACCACAACATCTCTGCTCTCCCAAACGAGCACCCCCGTTGACTGAAATCATGACACCCATTCGTGCCAGCCGCTCAACTTCTGATCAACGAAGCTGATGAACAAGACATCTCTGTGGCTACTTGGGCGGACCATAAATGGAGTTCTGAATGGAAGTCAAGTACCACCAGCCTCCATTGGGTCATCTCCGACGGCGACACACGCCCCATCGGCTTGACACAACACCGGCATGGGTGCGCCTCAACCGTCTCCGTATGGGCGTCGGGCTTTTCCGCTCAACCATGCACCGATTGGGAATGGGGTCTTCCTGTAAATGTGGTGCCGAGGAGCAGAACGCATACCACATCATCAATGACTGTACCATCTTCAAGCCACCTAACGGAGGATGATGAAATCAAAGACTGCCTGCTCTCTAGTAGCCTTCCAGAGTGGTCCGGGAACATCGTGAATCTGGGGTGGTAAAAGGATAGACCCTCGGCCCAAGAGGCTCACACGACGACGACAAGCTATCTATTACTTTCCTCGGGAAGGTGATATTGCTGACAATTCAAATGCAATGGTAACAATATATGTGAGCATGAACATTGAACAAGTATGATTTTTTCTGCAGTTAACATCGTATGTTAACGTGGCAATCTTTTCTATTTTGCTGTATTGATGTTAAACCTGGACGTTAAAGAAAGAAACGCAGAAGTATATAAACGTCGTTTGAGGGTGATTTCTACGTAGAATGTAACGAATATCATACCTTCAGTTCAGGCGCGGATCTAGGAGTTTTTTTTTGGGGGGGGGCCAGAAAATTTGAAAATGAATTAAAAAGTAATAAAAAGATATGAACAATCAGTGGCGTAGCCAGGAATTTGGGGGTTTTGACGGCCGTCGGGCTACCCAGCGGCGGGGGGACTCCCCCCAGGAAGTTTTGAAAAATTACTTTGAATTTGGTGCATTCTGAGAGCATCTTCAACAAAAACATATGGGTATAAATATTCCTGTAAAATGGTGCTGTCCGGTGGCATAGCAAAAAGATAAGATCATGTTTTCTTCGGCATTTTTTCGGGAATAAAGCTAAGTCTCTATGTTTTCTTGTTGCTAATTCCTGGCTGAGATGTTTGAATGTTTGGTATTGGCAAAACTCGCTCCTTTAATGCAGTTTCTTTTAAAATTAGGCAAACTTTGTTTTAGGGACATAAAGACTGATAGCATCATTCTCAATATCGTGACATCACACGCGTGCCAAATGGGGGGTTGTAAGTCCGCTGTGGGACTAATATCAGCTGTTTAGAAGCATATCAAACCATTCAACAATTTCTCACAAAATTTCGGGGGGGAGGCGGGCCCCTTGGGCCCCCCCATAGATCCGCGCCTGCCTCAGTCACAAAACCAATGAACGTGTGCTAGTTCAAAGCAGAACTTTCTGGAACAACATCATCAAACGACAGAAGTTTTTTGGCCATATCATGAGGAAGGAAAAATTAAAACAAACTGCTTTTTGTGAAAAGACCAAAGGAAAACGATGACGTGAAAAACAGCGTCTCAAGTTTCTCAATAACTTCAAGATTAACCTTCTTGTTACAACCAGAACAATTTTAATACAGTCAAATATAAAGAACTATGCAAGAATGCCTAAGCCTAAACAGGCATGTCACACGAAGAATACGTTCGTTCATTTATACTGAAAATTTTGGGTGTTCATCAGGACAATTATCGTTTCTAGCACTTGTTGTAAAGTTCATCTGATGAAAGTGAAAGCAACAACAAACAGGTTGATTTATTGCTTCACTGACGTTTCGCGCACCATGACAATGCGCATCCTCATAGTGAATAACATACAAAATAAAATTTTACAAAGTTATAGCCTATAGTCTAACTACTGCAGTGCGGTTGAAGGCAAGAAAAAATGTAACACACATCGTTTTAAGGGTTGGCCAAAAATTGGTGATCGGTTACTTTTCACGTTAAATTACGTAAAAACTTCCATTATTAAACAGTGAAGACTAACAGAAATTCGAGACAAAATTAAATTACAATACCGTCTCTAACTGTAGGCTAGGCATGAAGCCTGCGTGTCAAGACAATAAACTTTCGGTAATAGATTTTCGTCGTTCCGGTTGAGTGCATTGCATTGTTTTGACGTAATGTTGATGAAGCAACTTTCTGCCGTGGTGCGTTGATAATTATTTCATTTTTCAAAATTTTTGTTTCTGACAAGTTAATTCTATGATCTTCAGCTTGTGTGAACGAAGAGCTGACTTTTCATTTTCCATATTTTTGACAGCTCTGCTATGTTCAGTGACACGAAAATTTATGCTGCGTTCAGTTCGGCCAATATAAACTGCGCCACAATCGTTGCACGGAATTACATAAACAACACACGTTCATTGTAAAAAGGGGTTGGGTTTTTCGGTGGTGATAAAATATTGCCGATGGTTCGAAACGGTTTCATATAGCGACTTTACCTCCGGCGCGATTCAATGCTCGCCTTAAGTATCGACTCAGAAACTCCCTGTATGTATGGAATGGTGGTGAAACTGTTATAAGTTTTGCTGGTTGTTTGTTTGACGTGACGATTTGTCGAGAACGAGAAGTGAGTGTGTCATTTTGCCATTTTCTTGGGAAATCCGTTGTAAAGTGTTACAAATCTGTTTGTTTTCTCTTTATTTGTGAAGGTAACTAAGTTGTTGGCGCGGTTGTAGAGTGTTTTGGGAATAGATAATTTGTGTTGAAGTGGGTGGTGTGATGTGTAGGCTACTACATGTACCTGTAGGTGTGTGTCGGTTTTTTGTAAATCTCTGTGTCTAATTTAGCATTGGTTTGTCTAGTGAAATCAACGGTACATTAGCTACAGAGGTGTTGCAACTAGTGCTAGAAACGATTCGTTTATTTATGTTGCTGAAATCTGTAGAACAACTGTATTTATCCCTGAATTGCGTCTTATTAGTCCAATTCCTGCTTTAAGTTTTCGAAAGGTCTCCCGAAATGTTTCACAACTACAGTAGTTGTTTTTCCTTTTACCAAGAAATCAACAAAAATAAAGTCCAAAGCATCCTAAATAAAACAATGTAACAATAATTTTTCGAAATGGCTCCTGGAGCTGTCGCGCCTTCTGTTTAGTTTTTCGCAGCAATTAACTCTTTCAGTTTTGTATTCATCTGTGAGCAATCGTGGAACCTGGTAGGCAGGCAAGCCTATATTCTCCAGATATCAGAGCGTATTAAAAAGGCAGTGCTTTTTATTACATAAAAAAGTGCTCAACAGTAACGTTTAAAATAACAAACATGTTAACAATAGTGCATGTAACAAACGTCATTTTGTTAAGTCTTTTCACAATGCTCCGTGTTCAATAAAGCGATGTAACTAGGCCCACTATAGAACTATATATTTGAAATCCCGAAACTTCAGCGCTGTAGCAGATGGAGCCTGATGCACAAAGGTTAACCACTTAACCAGCTGAACTGATGTGAAGCAAGTCGCTTAGTATTGCAATCCCCCACTTACTTTACCATCGACATGAACTGCAATTTCTACCAAATGAAGTTTGTCGGAACAACATTTCCTCAAAGGTGTTAAAAAAAAGATGACACGCTACGGAGCAGTTCAAATGTCATGACACTCTTTCCTTGCCTTTTTCTTTTTTCTTCCATATGACATCAAATCTGACTTTTGCCGTCAATGTGCATAAAGCAATAAGGTCATTCCAACAAAAACGTTGTGCAATATTTGAATAGCCCATAAATAGTCACAGTGGAAACGAAAAAATAAAAATAAATTATAAAAGAAATAACTACAGAACTAAACCCGTAAATCATCTTTCATAGCAACCTTTGCACAAGGCAACTTGTCCTTTGATGAAGTTTCTGCAAGGACATAGACGATTTTTCTCTGTATATCGACCAGCACAACTGAATAGCTTGGGGTTGCCTTGCAAGTAGCACCTGAAAAATAAAAAGACTAGACATGTAAAGTTCTAAAGCTCTTCTGCCATTCTGGTGCACGCTAAAGAAAGACCAGATTCTTTTGACAGAAGGCTACAATATGTTGCAGGGGGTTCAATTACAGCCGAAATGATGATTTTATCGCACAAATTCTACTGCTGGAATATAAATAAAACTGTTTGTAAAGCAACTTGCACAAACCAACTATGTGCGTCTTAGGTCTTAAACATACCAAAAGAGCAAGGCTATTGACGGCGATAACTTTTTTTTATAATACTTGAAATTTGAGGTAACTTGTCGTCCCAAAAAAATATTTCTCCAGCTTGCGTGTTGTTTTTAAGGATATAAATTTAGCGATTACGTTTAGTCCGCTGTGAGAGATTAGCGTCTAAAATCCGCTTGAAGTAGGCCTACTTTTTTACACACATTTGATTACTGTTTGCCGCCTCCTCAGTCCAAAGTGTGAGAACTGTGATGTGAGCAGAGTTTTACTTCTCTGAGGCGCGATCATTGAATGCAAAGCTGGTTCGAATCCCAGCGGCTATTTTTTGGAAGGTTCGTGCGGACTACATGTGTTGTTTTGCAGCACCTTCAATGTTTAGAAATCAAACTTGTTAATTTGCTTTCAACTACTCACGTTGTCCCTGAGAAAGCCGGATAATCTATTTCCTCCTGTTTTCCTTCAGGCGTAACGTAGCTATTGCATTCGATATCTAATCGTAGAAAAGTCGATCGTCTGTTGATGTCGGGAAAAAAATGCGGCTCGCAGACCAGCCCTTTCTCTGTACACGCGTCAGAGCAGGTCGTAGATCCCCTGGCAATGGTGACCTGAACAACATGACATATTCTTGTAACATTGGAAAGAATCGGTTTGTCAAAACGTAAAACCTGCCACAGCATTTCCTAAGTGTTTCCTCCAAACAGTTTCTTGCTCTTCGCTTTGAACGATTGCAATGTTGCAATTGAAAGCATAACTTCTTCCATCATTAACATCGGCTGTGCCCAAAGTGGACACTATCTGGGCTATAGAGTATACAATCTTAAAGCTTAGGTCAAACTTCAAAGAGATAACTAATGAAAATTTTGCAGCGGCAGCCAAGACTCGCGAAATGCAGCATGTGTCTAAACAAAAAAAAATGGGCATTTATTGTCAAGACAACTAACTAAGGAAGTTAGGCGCGGTTTGTGCTTTAATAGCCTGCACACATCAAAAATAGACCTATATAATTTGCCAACCCTACATGAAGAGTAGATATGGGAGGCCATGCTTTTCTTTTGAAGCAAAATTCGTATTCCTCTGTGTAGAAGCCAACTCTTTCAATCATTCCCAAAGCAGTGAATTCGTGTGGCAAGTAGCCTTCCACCTGAAGCAATAGAATTTAATCCCAATATGAACATAATATCGACTAAGCAGGGTTTATCTCTGTTATAAAACACTCACCGGTGAGCTTGCAAGGATATCTTTCACTATAGCTTGGACATCCGTAATGTTTCCAATATGAACCGTTCTTACATGGGGATAGCCTGCAGAGTAAAGATTGTCATGATAGACTTCAGCATCGTACGTTGAGCCGACTCAACATAGTGTCTGTTTATAACACCACACGAAAATATTGAATTTTAATTTATTCACTTGCTTCCTCAGGATCAAAATAACTTTCAATATAGTCTAAAGCTTATGCTTTCTTGTTATTTTCGAGCAAGATGTGGCTGACCGAAAGTGTTTGTAGGCTTGGTTCATTTGACCCGATACATAACCTCGGCACATTTTGTTGCAGCAATGACGTTTCTAGATTGTTCTTACCAGGCAAAATGCAAATCATTGCAGATATACAAAAGCACTAATGAGAGACATACATTTATACACAAATATCCTAAGTGTACTGACAAGAACAACTGGTCCAAACAACTCCAACATTGACCAATGACCCACTAACTTGTGTCCATGACGTCACTTTCGCAACCTGTGCAAACCTAGTGAATTGTCAAAATTAAAAACACCAATTACACTCAAAGTATGAAAGAATTAATTACTGAACACTCCTTCTCACCGATAAACTTTTGTGCGTAAGAATTCTGCGACTCCAACCTTCTACTTGTCGGTTTGTTCTGAAAACACATGTTCGTGTAGGACCCATACAGCAAATCAGTCGTTCTTTTCATTGATTACAGACGTTGAATTAATGTAAAAAATGACTGATTTGCTGTATGGGGACTTGCCCGACTAGCAAAATTTATTTTTTACATTGTTTCAACGTGAAAAAGACAACTCTCCTGCGTGGGTAATTGCAAGATTTAAACCATTGACTGAAAATCTTACATGAACTAACCATATGCCAAACAACAATTAATCACCATTAAATAACATTTCCTTGCTTTTACCAGGCTACATAATTTAGGTAGAATCCAATTATGACAAAAGCTGTTGAAAAATAGCTTCACAAGATACCAAACAAAGACATTCAATAGGTGTCAATTTAGTGTCACCTGCACTTGGCTTAGGCAAGCAACGCAGATGCAACATTAAAGTTTTTGACGTCTACTTTTTTGTGACTAGCTACTGCTACATGATACACAGTCTAAACAAGTCATCATGAAACAAAACAAAAAATTATCAATGCTTAATTGCATTCCTAATCAGAGTTTTAATTGAATGTAGGCTAATTAAATACAGGTTTTCATGTAATTGTAATTGAGATTTTTTATTGTGTAATTGTAATTTCAAAAAATTTGGTCCAAATTACAAGTACAAAGTGGTAAGTTGCACGCATGGCCGCTAATTGGGGTTCAAAAGGGATCAACCTCTACATAGCAATCACATCTTTATCAAATGATACTTGCCTTTGATAAAATTTAACTGCAAAAAATCATCAATGAACATAAATATTTAATATTTGTAATCGAAACGGATAATTAATCACATTTGAAAGTAGGCTAATTGTAATTTGAATATTTCAGAAGCGTACTTGTACTGTAGGCTAATTATGATTTTTGATAGTGTAGGCTACTTGTAATGTAATTGAACTGAAAACTATGCAATTTGTCTAACTCTGAACCAAATGTAATGGAATATTACTTCAAAATAGTTGTCGACTTCGATTTTAGTGGGAGAATCTTTTTCAAATAAAGGGTTTAGAAAAACAGTCCCAGCAGCAATAGCTTCCAGCGCTGCTGGGCCTTCGACCGGGAATCCAAGTCCTACAAATATCTGTGAAAAAGTTACGGAGGATTATTTTTCATACTTTAGCAAAGATGATACGTCACCAAAAAATAGTTAAGTGTCAAAAAACTCACGTTTTCTGAGATATCTTTGCACAAAACAGTAGAGTGAAGTTCTTTTCATTTCTTTTAAGGTAACTTTAAAAGAAACTTATTTTACTTTGGTATATGAAACCTGTTTACTCACGTAGACACAACACTTAGGTATGCAGTAATTTATTCTAATAATGAATATTTAAAACCTTAGCAGAGCGCAGGAGTTCGTGGTAGTCTTTTTCTGGTAACGGTCCATGATTAATGACGTATTTTGGGATATCAGATCTAAAGCTTTTGCTTTGAGCTGCAGCATGCAAAGGGATTAGTTCCTGGATAGCATCCAAGTAGTCCTGTCTTCCCTGTAAATAACAACGTCAATGATTAAACAGCCGCTAATTTGAGGAATTCAATGGACTACGCTATAAATATGATTCGGCCTACAAAAGTGGCAAGCTAAGTCAGGGCTTCCCAAACTTTTTTGCTCGCGACCCCTTTTAATCTCCTAAAATTTTCCGCGATCCTTTACGGTTAAAAAGATAAGCAATGCAAAATATACGTTTGTGATATTTATTGAAAACTTTAATTTAAATTAAAACTAAAAACAAGCTATCCGTACTCGAAGCCTACTACTTTACCATACTTCAGTGGCGTAGCTAGGGAACGTGCCGCCCGGGGCGGATTCAGATTTTGCCGCCCCTTCAAGAAAAAGCATGTGAAAATGAAATGCGTTTTTTATCAGATTACGGTATAATCAAAATCAAAAATCGTAGTCTGAAAGTGCCGCCCCCAGACGTGCCGCCCGGGGCGGTCCGCCCCCCCCCCAGCTACGCCACTGCTATACTTGTAGCCTGCTGGAAACAAAACCAAAAAGTAAACATATTTATTCAGTGTGATGGGTGCGACTGCTTTCTGCTACAAAGCAAGTCTAGCCGTCACTCGATGTTTGTCAATAGCCTACGTGGTTTCAATGTTACTTACGCTGGAACAGTATTTTATCAACGTTGAAAACACTGACACGCACAACGTGGAGATTAATGGCAGGAGTGCGGTTACTGTTAATATAAGCTACATAATGAAATAATGGTGAATATTCCGCTCCAACGTTGGGCTAAGCCAAAAAGTGTAAAACTTTTTCCCAGAAAATTCAAGCCACAACTTAAAAGTCAAAGATAGACCTGCAAATTTTTCCTGAGATTTGAAAGAGAGGTGCTCGGTACTTTGTTTTGCATTGCAGATGAGTTTTGGATCCAATCTAAATTGGTAAGTATGGACACTTGGCATATATGGGTGACGCGGCAGTCAATGTGTTAAACTCTTTCAACAGTCTTGCCAAGTGTCCATAACCAAAGGCTTAATAACGCTTGATTCCACGCCACTGTTAGCCAAAAACTTTTCAGTAGGCCTAAATGAAAATGTTTCAAATAAATCGTTTTCAATATTTTGTTTCTAGATGCTTAATTTTTTTATCCAACTTTAGATTTCAATGTAAAAACATAAATGTTTTCTCCTTGGAAGGACAAATCAAATTCGTTCCCCCTTTTCAAGCAAACCTGACAAATAGCATAATTTAAAGCCTTTCCAAAAACGTCTTTGCAAAAACGGCGGACAAAGTCTACACTTTTTTCCGTTGGAAAAATCACGACTTAATTTTTTAACATTAATAACTTTCTAAAGCATTGGCTTTAGTTTTGAAATCCACGTTTATAATGCAGCAAAGAGGGTTTTAAACTCCTATTTCATATTTTATTATATAAATTTACAAAATACGGGTAGCCTATTGAGTGCACGGCTCTTAATAAAGTTAATAACTTTCACAGCATCTTGCACATAAGTGTTAATATGCAGTGCTTTGTGTAAAATTTGTATACTTTCTGCGACCCCCACTTTGGGAAGCCCTGAGCTAAGTGACTTTTATATTCTCATCCGACGAGCCCAAACTATTCGAATGTAAAATAGAAGTTCTTTCCCTTGACTCTTAAGGAGGTGAAGAGATGCTGAGACTATTAACAATATAGGTAATGGGTAATTGGGTATGTACCACGAAAGAATGGGGAGCAGGACATTTGACGGGGCCAATTCACCACGGTTAACTCGCCGCAAAAGGCGGCTTCATATACACAGTTTCCGATTTGTTTGACCCATCCTTCGCTTGACAGGTAGTTGAATATTCCGTACTTAACTATGAATCCCTGAGCGGATACAGAGAGTAAATAACAAAAAAAATGAGCTAAAAAAACATCCACGGCGTTGGATGGAAAAAACATGAAGAATGTCGAGTCTGATGAAAGAAAACAACTCGAAGCGACAACGCCCAAACGACATCGTAATTGGGGAAAACTGTTGAAAAAAAGAGAAGCAGAAACGCTTAAACCTGACTGTTTGTCTCCATTTTAAGGACAACAAAAGCATAGATTTAATTCTATTCTATCCCAATACCCACAATGTTCGTACCGTGTAGCTTAATACTAACAACTGACGTTCTGTTGATCTTCCGTAAAATCATTACCAGTGCACAGTGAACAAGAGTTATTTTTAATCGTAATGGCATCGTTTTGCAAGAGTGACTACTAGTTACTAAAGGTGTAGCAGACAATTGCAGCACATGCCAATCTTATAGCTATGTTTTAAGTTGAAGGATTCTATAAGGTGATTTTTCAGTCTCAGTCCGCTAATCGAATTGTTTTTGGTGGCATTGCCTTTGAACTACTAGGCTACCATACACAAGTTGAAATCACATACTTTCCAGTAGTGGTTTTCTTTTCCGTAAACCAATGCTATGTGTTCTTTGGTTGTATTCATGGCGGTGTTTGATTCGATATCAGATCTTTCTATTACAAATCCAAGAAACGTGTTGTCCGGAGTATGAGCTGCAAATGCAGGCAACGATTAGCTTATTTGAGCTGAAGGAAAACCGTGTAGGCCTACAGTTTTAAACTGGATCTCAAGAAACACAATCAAGGTTACAGTTGTAACCACGATCAAAGATGTATGTCCAATCATGTGAGGGATTATAACAGAGTACCGGTAGCATACAATTTCTATTAAAGCAACACGATCAAGGTTAAAGTTTAATAGAAATTGTAAGCTACTCTGTTACAATCCCTCACATGATTGGACATAAACCTTTTTGTGGATGAAATAGAGAAATAAACTTATCTCATAAGGAAATTGAATAGGTTTGTACTCTTTCTCAGTTAAGGGTACTCTATGTTCACTACTCCGTGTTTCTTTTATAATCATAACCTAATCAAACCTGAAGTAAAACAAAACTTCAATTTGATTGTATTTAACCTAACTTGTGCATGTGTGCATCTTGTTTTATGTATGTTACTGCACATTGTTGTATATAGGCTACAAAACTTTGCAGCATTCAATCGGCATTCTCCTTGCCATAATGACTGGCAATAATGGCTTGGTATATTGCTCCATCCTCAATCAGTCATGATACTTTTATCCATGGATAATCTCGAGTACAGCGTACAAAAAAGTTAGTTATTTCTGTTTTAGAGCTTCTTACGAAACATTGTGTTGAACTGCTTGAGATTTAAATTCCAGCTTCCCCATCCTGTCAGTGTAGTTTTCCGAAGGATATATCTTGGATGATTGTACGCTGCCTCGGTACCAAAGCAGTCTAAAACTCGTAGATTACATCGGTAATGTCTGAAAACACATTAAAAAAAGCACTAACGTAGAATTCATTCTGCTGATTGAGCAATCAATTGTTTATCTGTTACAGGCAAATAAATGAAATCGATCAATTATTCAATTAACAAACCATGTAAAATAAGGTAATAAAATGGGAAATACTATCAACACAAAAAGTACTTGAGGACATTGAAATTCCGTCTCGACAATTGTTCTACTCCTCTCAATCCTATGATGTCTGTGTACAGTATGTCAAGTGTCTTTTTGATTGGACATTTCTCGCTCCACTGGATGTCTTCCTTTCCAAACATCCTGTCAAATAAACACGGTACTTTTCATCAAACCAACTTGAATTCCACCGAATGTTGAATCATCGCTGGTTGAAAACAACCAGTACGAAGTCCGAAACATGGTTTAACGCTTGGGTATTAGCTGACTCTAAAAAGCGCAGGTGTTATTGTCCGAGCGAGTAAATTTGTCCTTTTTGCAATGATACAACGTCTGCTGACATTGAATCCATTGCAAAAGAAAACTAACTTGCTGTGTTAAAAATTTGCCACCAGTTAGGTATAATCGAACGCCATATTCAAGAAAAACAAGAAAGAAAAGGAAGATTGAACCTTAGCAAAAACCTGTGCAGAAATATTTTAGAGTCAATGGCTCGATTGCGCTGCCTGTCACTCATCGGAAAATTATATTGTGGTCAGCAGACCTATGTGCAAATGTATTACTTGTTTGTATTGTGGTTCATTGTAGTTCACTGAAAGTTGTTACATTGAACTAATGATAAAAATATTACGCAGCATTTAGTTTTGACTTACTCCAACAATTCTTTACGAGAATGCACCAAAATAACATCATGGCCGAGAACGAACAAAGCTGCAATAAGATCTGACCATTGCACTAGTTCACCAAGGGGTCCACCACTGAATGCACCTTTTACAAAGTCTGTTTTCTCATCTTCTATAACGATTCCTGGATTGATCAGAATCTTAAAACGTCACGAGTCTTGTTAAAAATGTCGTTACATCAAATCACAAGAAAATCGGGTTTTTTAAAGAGATTTAAAAAAATAATAACCAGATTATATACTATACAGTATGTTGCTGTTTCTTGCAAAGAATACACCCAGCCGGCAATACTCATCCTTTTAAAGCAGGCGATGAATCATTAACAAAGAATGAGTTTTGCAAACTAGGTTCTACCTGATAAGTTCCACCACATGCAGAATGCAGATGTGCCTCTTAACAATCTCAAGGCCACGGTACAAAATTGGATAACGAAATGCTTGCATCAAAGTGAAATTTGAATACAATGATGAGTGCATTTATTAAATTCTCGTCTTAATTTTCACAATCTTTATAATTCTAGGCATGAATCAATTGCACGGTGAGTAGGCTATGCTATAAAATTGTCCGTATTCTCATAGGCTACTCAAAAATCTTCACTTCCATTTTCTAAAAAAAAATTCCTTTTTATACCTCTTCCAATTTTTTAAATTAGAAATAGCCTATCAGAAAAGTTTTCAAACTGCAAACACCAAAAGACGCGATTAAAGTGGACAAGTGCATGGTGGAAGCCATTAGAAGATTCCTTCCTCATCTTGGGATACCCCAGTAGTGAGAAAACCTGGACAGTGGACACTCAAAAGAATCTTGGTTCGACACTATTCTACAACATGTGGGTGTGATTTGGCATGGCAAGAAATGACATGATTGAAGGTAAACAAAGACTGGCTTTTTTGTCATTGCGCCCACTTTACCGTAATCTCCAGCTACCAGGCATGAAACTGGATAGCATGGACAGTTGGACACACTAACAAAACTGCTAGCATTTTGTAACAAATCCTAGAATTCAAAATATGTTCTTTAATCGAATTTTTTCTATTTTAAGTTGGCAACCCTGGTCTTGGCCGTATCATGATCAAAAATCATTTTACAATGCTGAACCAATTCTTTTGATTAAAAATCAAATCATTTTACAGTGCTGAACCAATTCTTTTGATTAAAAATCAAATGCAATGGCTTAATATATCCACAATTCCACGATACATAGATGTTCAAAAATTTGAAATAGAATGATATTTTTAAAAGTTTGGAAAAACGACACTATAATTCCATAGCCTACCAACGCTTATCTAGACATGACTTTTAAGTACGGTAATCTATAAAGCGATATGAACGGCTGAGCTATAAGGCAGATGTTACGCAAGTCAAATGTTTATGGTCTTTGCAGGATCACACTTGGTACTGATCACTTAAAAATACTGTGACACTGGGGGTCAGTCGTTCCACGAACAGCATCTCACCTTTTTCTTCGACCATTGTTTAAAATATGGCTTTGTAGATATTTTACGGCCAGCTTCAATCCACTTCTTCTCCATTCTTTCAATCCTGTGCTCAATCCACGCATATAGATCATCAAACATTTCATATAAAGGACGGAAGTCACTGCGAACTTGCAGCTGTTGAAAAACTATTACTAGTTCACATAAATTCTCTCGTTCTGAATACTTTCAATCACAGCCGTAGGGGCGTAGGAAAATAAAATATTTTGGGGAAGCGAACAAAAGTTGTCCAACTTTTGTCTTTGCAAATATATTTTAAAACAGTCAGCAATTTAGCCTACAATATTTTACAATTTGCCTTAATAACAGAATATTTTCCCCAAACTTGCGATGTTTTTGCTTGCGGGGGCCGACTGATCCCCCTACACCCCATCTTATACGGGTATGCTTTCAATTCTTTTAATGTTTAGTTGTTTACTGCATTTGAATTTGTAACAGTAGATGTTCAGTGAGCTCTTTAACTGACGACATCAAAAGTAGTTTTTTGAAATTTTTGTGCTTTTGTAGCTTGTGTATTATTTTGTAGCTTTGGATATGGACTGCTTTGTCAGGTGCAAATAAATAATGATAACAAAGAGTTCATTTTGAAGGAAAACATATCATTGTAGTTGTCAATGCCACGATTCCGAATAAAATATCGGTAAAGACAACACGCTTTTACTTACCTATTAGCATGTTTTTGAAAATAACGAATGGCAAAACTGCAGCTAGACTTTTGGTTGAGATGAGTAACTACAATGAGCTTATTAATTTACTTCATTTAAATTTTAAAATAATACTAAGTTTGGCTGATGTACACTGTACAGTATCTACCAAAGAATTATAGAAGCGCAAGATGGAGAAACTACACGTAAGAATAGAATGTGTTGAAGTATAACTTCTAAAGGTGAACCAATGCTTTCATTTTCCAATAAATAGCAGCCTACTGTTTATTGTTAAGCTTGTGTTTACTTTACTGTACACTTAAAAAAATATTTTCATGTTTATATCAATCGTCTAACCAAAACATTTTTCCATGATTAGATTAGATATAATAAGTACAATCTTACACGTTCATCGGCCTTGTGTTGAATCACTTTGTCAATCACCGATGGACACACGTCTTTCACTTCACTTAAATATCTCACTAATGAACAATCCGAACCATCAACACCCCATTGGGCATAGCAGGGATCCTGGTGCCACGTAGCGTTCAATCTCTGTAAATGCGTAAGTCAATTTTTGACAAATGCTACGAAGCAATCAGGTACAAAAAATAACTGCTACAATGACTGTTGGTAGAGAAAATTCTTTTGATGAACTTGAAGACTTAAGTAGTTGAAAAGTTTTGTAGAGAAGTAAAGTAGATATGTGCACATTGTGCAGGGGTGAGTGAAAGTCCAGCGTCAACAGAAAAAAAAAAAGCAGTGAAATGAGATAAATTTGACAAAGGTACTGAAAACATAAAGCCTAGAAAATTCATCTGTGATTATGATGGATGATAAAACAAAAATAATAATAAATAACTATTTCTCTATATGATGCATATTTCACTGTCCCTAATAAATACATCTTTCAATATAGTTATTAGGCCTATAGGAGGCTTCACTCAGTATGGCTTTCACTTAATGCAGACAATTTTTGCAAAACAAAAATGTAATTTTCCATTTTGTATTTTTAGATATGACTACCATCATCCTCCATTTAACATAGACAAAGATGAAGAATTGTTCTTTAATACTGCTGTGTTAAATAGACTTTGTGGAAGAGCTTATAGCATGGCGATCTATACTACTGGCCATCCCAACGTGGCAAAAGCCAAATAATGTGGGGGCCTATACGAAATTTCAATTTACCGACTGAGATAAGTGTTACAACGTGAAATCAGCAATTTTTATTGGTCAATAATGTTTTTTAGCCTAAAAATTGTAAATACAGTGCCAAAACGTAATTAAGATGTAATATTATTAAATAAGTGGCAAGAAAGCAGGACAATAGCTACATGTTAAGAATACCATGAGAATCAAGATATCAACAGAATCAAGGTACACGAAATCAAGAGTGACCCAACTTTCAAAACACTCAGTATGTTAAAAAATCGTTTTCTAATCCAGAAGTATTTGTTTTTAGTAATAATTCATGCAAAAACGCCTTTTTTACGCCTAATGCTTGTTAGTTGTCAAAACTTAATAGGCCTCCACATTGTTTGGCTGTTGCCACGTTGGGAAGGCCAGTAGTATATATCGCCATGGCTTATAGCCAATACACAGTACACACATGTCACTACACAATCCTATAATGCTCATTAATTCATTTTTTTATCTATTTTTTAAGTGATAATATTTTGCTTCGGAAAAGCAAGAGAAATATAACAGAATAAGAGATAAGTAACAAAGGCCTACACAGTACACAGTATGTATAAAATAAAAGATTTTGTACACTCAAAATTTAACAATATATACGGTATTATATATAATCAACAATATTAGTATCACAATGACTTTTATTACTCAATTACACAAAATATCTAATCTTTGACTTACCTTTACTTCTTCTTTACATTTACTTTGAAGAAATGGAACTAGACATGTAGCAGAATTGCTTTTTTCTTTAGAGTGCCGCTGCTGTACAAAAAATTCTGAAAAAAATGAGTACCGGTATACAAAAATAAATGAAGTCTAATACAGTAGTATTGGATATAATTAATATCCATAGAGGGAAAATTTAAATAATGAGCATGTACACAAGGAAACATAGGATACAGTAACAGGTAATAAAATTTTGGTATGAATATGGCAGTGAGATGCCACAGTGAAGAAGGCACTGGCTTTCCAATAATACAGACTGCACTTACGACTTAAGTTGGTTGTTAAATTACTGCACAGTGCACACCTTACCCAAGGTGTAATAAGTTAGGTGGGTAAAGTTACAGAATGGAACTAGCCGCTTCGCTCTCATTAGTGCCATAGCCTTAGTACAATGATCACTTTTTCTTCCATTCTACGAGGCACAGTAAATCAGTACGGCAGTTTTACCTTACCTACATGGACAAAAATCACATGAATTGCTATAGCCTATTAAAGCTAACACATGTTTTGGCAATAGTTAATAACTTGACGGATTATTACATACTTCTATGTTTGTCAATTTCAACAGTTGACATGATGATAAATGTTGTAGTGTTGTAATGAAACATTCTTCTTTAAATTTTGTCATACAAGACATGTTTTAAACTTTGATGAGTGGAATCACATTATTGCATTAGCCATTAACTGGGTCACACTTTCAGTACAAATTGCTTTTCAGAACAGCAAACACAAAATTAAGTAACACTTTACAATAAGCTAGCCTAATTACCACTGGTAGAACTTTTACATCAACAAAAGTCAATTTTAAAACCTAACTTACCAAATTTACGTGCATTCCAGTGAACATGCACAAAAGCGTAAACAAAGAAACATGATGATATAAAGATAACAACTCTAGCTGTACCATGAAATGGAACTGCTTGAAATCTTTTCTTGGACCCAACTCCCATTTATTGCAAGGGTTACTGTAACAAAACTTTTAAATGCTATAGTACTAAGGATAATAAACCAATTCTATAAGAATATATATCGTTGAGGTAAAACCAAACCAGGTTATGTCCACTTTTAGGTTTTTTTTGTTTTATTGCAGTTTCTCGGTTTTTGAACATAGCTCTTTCCAGCACTCCGGGTTTCAGCCTTGTATGTAATCAAATTCAAGATGAAGCTATGGACATACTCCCAAATATCTCGCATACTTTGCAAGCTAAACTGGGCTATGTGCAATTCTGTGGACATAGCCCTTTTCTAGCTTGATAGTATAAATAGGTCTATGTCTAATGCTACCATAAATTATGGACATAACCCCCTTATTATGGAATCGTGCCAAGGATTCAATTTTCCATTCAGGTCATGATGCAAATTTTAAAAAAAATGCAAAAGATTTAGTCCTTTCTATAGAATTGTAACATATTTGAATTGCCAAACAACATTCATGTGAAAATAACTTGTGCAGTGCACCTGAATTAATATGGTATGATAACTGGTGTATCATCGTGCATTCATGTTATTGTTAATCCTTCCTTTTCTGGTCAGGTGGTTAATGACCACTGACCAGTCTGGTTGACAGTCACTATACTGATATTCCTGCGCTCATGGTTCGCTTCTTGCTTAAGTCACACTTGTGGTAGAGTGACAGAAAACCTATTGCTACATTAAGACTTTAGCTGATACAAAGCGACATTTAATATAACTTATCAAACAGTTTTTTCTTTGTCAATTGTGAAATGGTATTGACACTAAAAACTTCACTTGTTTCAGATGGCAATTTAGGTATTGATAGAAGCTGCGTTTCTCCTTGATATAAGAAGCTAGTAGGCCTATAGCAAGGCAGTTGACACTTTTTTTCGAAGTGTCTTACTGTCTATGAACAAGCGCCACTCTTGAGCTCTATATTGTGGTACTTCCATTTTCAGCAGAAACCCTTTGATGTCTTTGCAGTAAACAAATTCATCTTGTTGGCAAAAATATGGAAGCAATTCTTTTTCTCTAGTGTGGTAAAATGTTATGGAAGCTCCGATTCCAAGACAGTTTTTGTCTTTAAGTCGACATGCCAACATTTCTGCTGCTTCTTTGGATAGGCTAAGATCCCTGATGAGATCACTCAGCTCCTTCCTGTCTGAATGTCTCTGGAATAGCTGAACTACTTTCAAACACACTTCCACCGCTGTTACTTGCAGAACTTTCTACCTCTTCATGAAACTCATTATACTCCATGGCCATGCACTTCCTCACAGTGAGGAACAGGTCATTGAGCAGATTCTAAATCTAGGTAATTCGAACTGCTTTTCTTGTGACGATTAAACCCCTGTATGTCTACCAAACAGAAGTACCGTAGCAGTCATTGAAATGGCTTTTTGGTTCTCTCCGAACCATTGGTACACCAAAATTAAAATTTTTAAGTGTACCTTTAGTCCACTTTCTCAGGCTTTCTACACATGCTTTGCAGACAATATGAGTTGCCCACGGCCTATCTTGGTCACCAAGTTTAACTTTAAAACTTAGCAAACGTTAAACTTATCTAATTTTCTCTAGCCAAAATTTGAAAATATTGATATCTCAAAAACTGGAGCCAATTGAAAGAAACAGATGTTAATTTTAAATTCAGAGGCAAAAATTGCCCAGAAACCGTTAAAATATCTTCGGCACTCGAAAACAAAAATTTTTGTTGGCCAGTGTAATTTAAACACTGTAAAAGTAATATCACTATATCATTTATCCAATGCAAAACAAAGCATAATTATTGCAATCTGCCGAGGATTACACTTACGAAGTGATATGCTACCATACAACAATTTGCGTTTGAAGGCACCAGCTCTTCACCACAACACTAATTGTTGAAATAGGCTACAAAACTCCATTTGCAGATGACTACATGATTGCAAACAATGCCATGCTCTTTAAAAAGCACCACATCAAATCCAATCCTGGCAGTATAATGGGCTATGTCCAGTTTTTGTTTTACAACCGGTTGTTACTTTGAGAACCTCACTGGGCTATGTCCAAAAAAGGGGTGTAAAAAAATGGGAGGTGGTACACAATTTTGAAAAACATCTAGTTGTGTGCAAACCAAGGAGAGCATGGTGTGGTTGTAAGTATGCGGCACTGGTGTTTGATCCATTTGAGATATCAAAAATATTCAAAAAAATAAATGTTTTTTTGCGTTTATCTCAGTTTGATCAGTTTGGACATAACACCATTTGGTTTTACGTCAACGATATATGCTACTAGCCTAGGCCTATACACTGAATTGTAACAGTCCAGTCCAATTGTTCAGTAATATTTTCTCAATTATGATATCTACAATACAATATTTACTGCAGTAAAGACGTAGCCGGTCGTTTGGTCGACAGACACTAGGTCAACAGACATTTGGTCGACAAGACATTTGGTCGACAAGACATTTGGTCGACAAGACATTTGGTCGACAGGACATTTGGTTGACAGGACAATTGGGTTAGGGTTGGTCACAGCGGTAAACCATAATCTCTTCGTGGGAAAATTGTAACATAAGATTCCCAGATCCGTTCGTATGTATGTAATGACCGAAAAGAAACACTCTTCAGGAAACGTCTATTCGAGAATTGTATTTCTGTAAAAATAGCCTCAAAGCTGTCGAAAATGGGGTGCAACGCGATACACCACTAAAAACTTGTCACTACAGAACAGATTACTTGGATAAAAGACGGAAATTTTCGTCCAGCTGACAAGCATTAAGCAAAACAGTTAAACATGCGACCAACCTCTTCAAGCAACAATTTTAAAATGACTAGAATAATTTGCGATATCTCAAACTCAGGTAAACAGTAACTGTGACGCAATAATGAAAGACATTGTCACGCAATTCTAACAGGTGTTCAAAATTGGTGATGCAATGTTTCATGTTTAAACAGGTTTGACACAAGTCTTACGAACAATGGTGCAATTTTGGCTCATTTTTTAGGAAAAATTCCATGACGTAATACGCTAAGATTCAGTAGACCTGAACGGTTTTTATATGACGTTTGATTAGGTGAACAATTGTCTGGAACATAGCGGCCCCTAGTTATGACAGTCTGACATGGCATAACTAAAAAAGAATTGACGACAATTGTGAGCCAATGAATAAAAACACATGATACACAAATTGTTTGAGTCACTCACGTTTAAGTTAATACGCAAATACAAAGGGCATGCAAAGAATGACCAGCAATACGAATAATACACGACGATACATGAAATTGGTACCATAGGTACACGCTAAAATGACGCTATGTACAATGGTTGCGATAATAACCGACTGTTCTGGGCTCAGACAAGTATCGGCCACCACAGACAAAACCAGGCTCAAACCCTAACACTTAGGTGTTCTTTACGGGGGCGAGGCACGAAATATCCCTCAACACGTAGTCTACTTTCACTTTCCCCGTACTCTCATCATAGTTGCAGACTTTGGCTCTACGAACCACAGGCTGCCCTTTCCTTGTGGAACTACCTCATGCACCCTCCCAAGTTGATACTTCTCACGTTTACCAATGTCTTGGAGAGAACCCACCACTACAAGTTGACCAGGCTCCAAATTCTCGGCCATTTTTAACCATTTTTTTCGGCCCTGAAGCCCTGGCAAGTAAAAATCGATCCATTTACTCCAAAACTGCTGAGAAAGTGACAAATTGAACCGATAATCCCTTCTTAATTGGTCACGATCATGTGGTTGCCCAACAGCACAGTATGGGTCTAAGTATGGGGTCAAAAGTGAGGCAGGGGTGATGACAGTAAAATCCCTAGGGTCGTCACTCAAAGGTACCAAAGAGCGTTCGTTCACGATCCGAACGGCACTGCCTGTGTACGTAAGCAGTTCAATAAAATTGGGCTTACGAATTGAAGAGTCCAAAATGTGAAAAAAGTACTTGGTCATATCGGCCACGAAACCAAATCTACCAAGCCGAAATCTAGCCAAGACATCTGCCAGAGGGTTTAACAAATCAGGACACGAAAACATTACATCATTAACACAAGTTCCTCGAAATTCAGACTTGCCATCGTAAACAATACGCTTTTTTAATTGTGACGTCACAAAGTATGGTAAATACCATTCAAATCTCTTTACATTTTCTGCTTCACCAGCACGCTCAATATAGCCATTAGATTTAAGATCCTTCATGGTGTCAGTAAGGAAATCACAAAGTTCAGGTTGTTTTAAAGCCTTCTTCCTTAAAGCAGCAGCTCTATCTGACGCCAACACAAAATTGTTAGGTAGATCAATATCTTCCTTCAACGGAACAGGTATCTCAAATCGACCATCTTTTAACTCAATATTCAGTTCGACAAGTTCTCTAGCCAAAATATCATTGCGAGACAATTCACAGGTTTCATTTTGCAAAGTCAAATCCTGAATGACTTTATTCAGGTCTGCTATTTCCATATCACGAGACTCAATTTTACGCTGAAAGCCAGAGATGACATCCGACTATGAAGACGTCTGCACTCTGCACACATTTGCAACGCTTTCATCTAAGGGTGACTTACCACCACAAGCCAACCAACTGAGAGGAGTGAGTAAAGCATGCGGTTCACTACGATTTTCACCAACACGTTCTTCTTTTGCCCACATCAAATAAGCGTTGTCATTGCCAATCAGCACATCTACAGTACTACAATCATTCAAATGAAACATATTCACGTCATGAAAATGACGGAAACCACTTAAATCCTGTTTATGCGGTAAAGTTTTAACATCGTCAGCCCAAGCTGGGTTAACCACCGAAGTTATATCACAAAACAGTTCATCCGTCTCTAACGACTGGATGTTGAGTTTAACAAGGTTAGCACAAGTAGGTTTCTGACCAGCCAGAGTATCCATTTTAAACGACGCTTTATCATACGGTTTAAGACCAAGTTCGCACGCCAAATCACTCGAAACAAAAGTCAACTGCGAACCAGGATCATGCTGACAATACACCAACTTCGATTTGCCAGTCATTGGATTCAAAACACGAGCAGCAGTAACGCGGTTAAAGGTTGCTTTAACATTTCCAATCTTAACATTACGCACAGGAACTCTGGCACCAGCATCATCTTTGCCGATCGAATCCAGAGAATCACGTGACGTCACATAAAAATCATGCAGAAGAAAATAGTGTTTCCTATCGTTGTTAGGCCCACACTTACGACAGTTATTTGCATTAACGCAATCCCTAACCATATGCTGGTGTGGCGTTCCCCTTTACAATTCTGCCTGCGTCTGAATAGTTCTGTCCGCTAGAGGCGCCAAGGCTGGAACGTGGCCGCGGATGAATACTAAACAGAACTTTTTGGAAAACAACAACTCAGCGATCGGACGTGAAGGAAAGCGATGCACAAAAGACAATAAAGAAATGACATTCGGAAATCGGAACAGGGCTACAAGGTTGAACCCGGACTATTGATTAAGGACATTTATTCTATTAAGTAATATTACTGTGTGTGTAACCTGGTCTGCCCTGGTGACCTTCATTTGTATTAGCTTCTACCATTGTTAATTAATGTTAAATTGTGTGTACTTTGAATTATTATACTACTTCTACAATGCTTGCTTTTGTGTGGTATTAATAGACAGTGCACTCTAGAAGAGATAAGGTTAGAACATCGCCCCTTCTGAGCTAGGAGTCGCATGTCGGTAGTGCTTAGCGTACACTATTCGACCACCTACAACCAATACGCCAAACTGGCGCAAACAATTCAAGCATTTGCCAGCTTTCACAATAACATCTCTCCGATCTTTAGGTGTCAAGCACAAAAATTCTTTACAATTATACAAAAAATGATATTCAACTTGACCACGTGACGAACAATAAAAACATGCCGGTATGTCACTACGTCTGGCCACACCACCGCGCGGTGCGCCAACAGCAGTCGAGTACTGCGAACTCCCTGACATCACATCATCATGGGGTTTTACGGACGTCTGCCTAACCGGACATGAAGGCAATTTTCCTTTGCCAAACTTTTTAAAATGCTGCGACTCACCAGAATCGCCCATTAGCATAATGCTAAAATCAGTCGACTTGCGCGTTTCCTCTCGTACTACAAATTCAAACAAACTCTGAAAAGTAGGCTCATCAGTGCCACCATACTGATCACCTAAAAAGTCAAGATAACGCTGCTTAGCGTCAAACGGGAGTCGCTTAGCCAAATCCAAAACAAAACGTCCTTCCAATTTGTCACGCTGACCATAAGCTTGCGCATAAAGCAGACACTGCGACAATTCATCTTTAAACTCTTTCAAATCACTGGAAAAGATCGAAGTCAATTTGCTACCATAGCGATACTTTCTAATTTCCGGTTCGGCGAAAAGACCTCCACGAACTCCAAAACGCTGGGACAAGCAAGCTAACGACATTTCTATCCTGTCTTCTTCTGACAAGCCAGGAGTGTCGGAAACCAAATTAGCAATCGTTTGCGCAGCTGTTCTAACACAAGCTGCTTGTAACAAAGTCAAACGAGTCCCTTTAAAGGGCGAAGCTGCCATCAAGGCCGTAACACGATTTTTAAAGAAGATAAATTGCATATTATTACCATTGTAACCAATCAAGGCCGCCTTATCGAAAAACGTCCTACTATTTTGGTATTCAAAACAGCTATCCTGTTGTTGAGAACTCGATTTAGCGGAAGAAGACAAGCTATATCCCTTAAGGGGCTGAGGGGGCTCAGTCACGTGCACAGCACGATCAACATCCTCACAAACGTTAAAATCAGTAGACGCGACACGCCTCTCACAACCACCCAAATTACGTGTAGCTGGGCGATTAAAACCTAGCGGCGCAGAAAACTGTGAAGAGGGCAAAGCATTACTGCTAATGGCGGCCCCGTGACCTGTACGCTCTGGGGGAGGAGTTCTGTTGTAATTCGCAGGCCTTGGCTCTACAGCCTTCGGAAGACCCTTAGCCGCGGCCCCGAGACCTCCTGAAACAGCTGGGAACCGTGTGGATTGGACTGGGCCACTTACGGATTGAACAGGTGTCTGGAAAAGGTTATCTAAATTTAACCGAGATTGATGTTCACTTCTGGAATGCCTAGAAGATCCCTTCTTAGAGCTACGCCGGGAGCCCAACTCTGAACGATATTCAGCTAAAACTACTTCTTTACGTTGTTCAGCCCTCAACTGTGCGTCTTTGAGTGCGAACTCAGCAGCTCTCGCTTCAGCTTTCGCGGCAGCCTCAGTTCGTATGGCCTCAGCTCTCGCGGCGGCCTCAGCTCTCGAGGCAGCCTCAGCTGGTATGGCCTCAGCTCTCGCGGCAGCCTCAGCTCGTATGGCCTCCGCTCTCATGGCAGCCTCAGCAGCTCTCGCTTCGGCTTCGGCTTGTATCTGGAGTTCCTCTCGTCTTAGCTGTAGGTTAATTTGTGCCACTATCCGAGACGAACTCCTAGACATCCTAGTGCTTACATTTGAGGCGCTATCCTCAGGATGTATGTCAGCATCCAACATATCTGAGAACTCACTTTCTTTTTGTTTGAAGTTATTTTTTAACGAGTTAAATTCGGGATCTACCCTATCACGAAGTTCTGCCAAGATTGCAGAGTTAAAAATTTTAGTCAAAAGAGCATGGAAATGCCGTAAATCCTCTTCCAAAGTAGAGAACTTAGATCTAAAAATTAACAGTTCCTGCTTATCACTCAAAGAACCTAGGGCTACAGAAAGTTCCCCAATTTGAGTCAAAATATCCCTTCTAAGATGCCGGACCTCTCGAACTGACTTAGCCTCATCGTTACTGGGTCCCTCCCCAGAATGGCCTGCCCGACTGCAAAGAACATCATCAGGCTTAAACTCAGTCGAGTCGACGGCGGCCGAGTCCCTGTCGCCACCGAGTGTAGACATATTAAATGTTGAGGCTAATTTAACAATTAAGAAAAAAAATACGTTACACAAACACACAAAATATTAAGTTATAAAAAACTTAACTGCAAAGACCGTAAAAATACAAAAAGAATTTAAATGCACAATACCGTAGTTGTACGGGTATATGAAGTCCTAAAGTTCCACAAAACTTGCTTGGATTCGTTCACTTGAATCTTCAAGCACAGATCGATTGTCTTTAATCTTTTATCTTGCCAATGAATGTCAATGTAGTTTTTTCTTCAGAACCGACAAAGAAACGCCTTTAATTTTTAGCTTGAAGTTCTTCAGTACCAACTGAGAAGAAATGTCTTTAATTTTCTTTTGCTTCTGCACCAAACACTAGACAGAGTAACGTCTTTTATTCTTTATGTGCTTCTAGTGCTTCTTGGCCTACCAGCTAACAAGTCACGTCTTTTATTCTTTATGTGCTTCTAGTGCTTCTTGGCCTACCAGCTAACAAGTCACGTCTTTTATTTTTTATGGTCACAGCGGTAAACCATAATCTCTTCGTGGGAAAATTGTAACATAAGATTCCCAGATCCGTTCGTCTGTATGTAATGACCGAAAAGAAACACTCTTCAGGAAACGTCTATTCGAGAATTGTATTTCTGTAAAAATAGCCTCAAAGCTGTCGAAAATGGGGTGCAACGCGATACACCACTAAAAACTTGTCACTACAGAACAGATTACTTGGATAAAAGACGGAAATTTTCGTCCAGCTGACAAGCATTAAGCAAAACAGTTAAACATGCGACCAACCTCTTCAAGCAACAATTTTAAAATGACTAGAATAATTTGCGATATCTCAAACTCAGGTAAACAGTAACTGTGACGCAATAATGCAAGACATTGTCACGCAATTCTAACAGGTGTTCAAAATTGGTGATGCAATGTTTCATGTTTAAACAGGTTTGACACAAGTCTTACGAACAATGGTGCAATTTTGGCTCATTTTTTAGGAAAAATTCCATGACGTAATACGCTAAGATTCAGTAGACCTGAACGGTTTTTATATGACGTTTGATTAGGTGAACAATTGTCTGGAACAAGGGTTACAGTTAGGTTAGGGTTAAGGTTAGTTAACTAACCCTAAAATGAATCGTTCTGTCGACCAAATGTCCTGTCAACCAAATGTCTTGTCGACCAAATGTCTGTCGACCAAATGTCTGTCGACCAAACGTCCTGTCGACCAAATGACCGGGTACCAGTAATGATACCATAAGGACTAGAAGGGTCTCAAACTCAAATTGCTCCGAGGGCCAAATGAATACTTGTAAGTAAACCCAAGGGCCACAATACCTTTTTGCATTTTGGAAAGTTAAGTCTGTCTCCCTGGCCTGTTTCGATTTTTTAATTTTGCGGAAGGGTCTTACAGAGTTTTTGATCCACACTCTCCTTCCACAGGTATATACAGTAGAACTTGGTTAATCCGGATTCGATTTGATCGGCGATTCCATCCAGATTAGGCGAAGATCCGGATTAACCGGTGTCCGACGTTTTCTTCGTCAACAGTTTTTCGTAAAACAATTGTTCGTAAGCAATTCTTCGTAAAAGCAATTCTTCGTAAAGCAATTCTTCGTAAAGCAATTCTTCGGGCATGCAATTGACCGTAATACTAATTGTTCGTAAACAAATGTTCATAAAAGTTAGGCTACAGCTTTTTTTTTAAAAAACAGTTACAATTGTTTACGAACAATCAATTAGGGTAGCCTATATGCTAGAGATGTGCTAATTGTGCTTAAACACATAATTGTGCCACTGAAAGAAATCTGCAGCTCCTTGCCCATTCAAAGCACTGGTATGCTGACGGCACCTTCAAGACAGTGCCTTCACTGTTTGAACAGCTTTACACAATACACGGACTGACGGAAAACACTTCAGTGCCTCTGGTGTATGCCCTGCTGGGGGACAAAAGGAGATGGACATACATTCATGGAGTTGTTACCTGCTGTTGCTGTTCCAGAGACAATCATGACTGACTTTGAGATGGCCATGGTCAATGCAGTAAGCAGAGAGTACCCACTTTCAACTCACCGTGGCTGGTTCTTCCATTTGTGCCAGTGCATTTGGAGAAAAACGATGGGAATGTATTACCAGATGTTGCTCAGCCAGTAATTGACTACTTTGAAGACACTTGGGTTGGGCGCCCAGATCGTCGTCAAGGGCGCCGTCCTCCAATGTTTGCAATTCAAATGTGGAACTGCTATGATGGCGTCCTCAGTGGCCTTCCCAAAACTAATAATAGCATTGAAGGATGGCACAGAGGGTTCATGTTCCAGGTATCTGCAAATCATCCAGATATTTGGAAGTTCATATCTGCAATCAAGCGAGAGCAAAACCTAAATGAGGTTCGCATTGAACAGTAGGCTATGTCAGTGGCCAGGCAGGACCCCCTCCAAAGAAGAAGTACAAGGACAGTGCAGAAAGACTAACTAGAGTCGTCCGAACCTGGCGTCAAGACTTTCAAGATGATGAAATTTGTGATTAGCCTACTTGTGTGGAATTGCACACAATACTTCATACTAAACTTGGCTTGTGGACAATTTGTACGAAGTTACTTAAAGTAGTATTGGTAGTGTTAGCAAAGAATTGCTAAACACAGACAATTGTTGTATTCCAATAAATAACAAAAAATGCGCTTTTTCATTGTGCTTATTTGTTTATGTCTCGTAACTTGGTTATTCAGGAAAATTTGCATTATGCACCTTCATCGGAAATTGCAAGACAAACCTTGCTGTTGCGAAAAATTGTTCACGAACAATTGACCTATCACCTGTTTACGAACAATTCACCTATACGAAGAATTGATGTATACGAAGAATTGCTTTACGAAGAATTGCTTTTACGAACAATTGTTTACGAACAATTGTTTTACGAAAAACTGTTTACGAACAATTCACCTATAACCGGATTAACCGATGACGGTTACCTAGATAGAAGGGTATCGGTAAAAATCACCGAAATTAAACGCATTAGTGTGGTCATCTGCCAATTCCGAGACGCGCAATCACCACATTAGCGACTCAGTGATAGAGTTCTTTTGAAATGCAGTATGCATGTAAAATGAATGTATTTGTAGACTCTGCGTCTAACGCAAGAACACACTGGCAAAAGTTACATCTTCAGACATGCGTGTCGGAATAATCTGTAGTTACTCAAAACTTTTGAAAACAGTTACCGAAGACAAGTTTCTATGGAAAACTTACAAAAAAACACGGTCAAACAAAGCAAATCCGGATAAAGCGATAGAGAAAGCGCAACTTTTGTCCGGAATAGGAGAAGATCCGGATTAAATAATCCGGATAATCCAAAGCTGTTTCTCAAGAAAAAGATTACAAATCATTTGTATTTCCAGTTTTATCCGGATTAACCAAATCCGGATTAACCGAGTTCTACTGTACCTCGACTCCCCAACCTAAGCTGGTGGACCTCTTCCCCGGGTGTATCGCTACTGCCAAAACACGTCGCTCCTAGCCACCACGAGTGTGGCATTCCAGTTCTTTGAAGTGTCTAACCTGGCTGCATAGGCGCTGACTTTTCAAAAAACCTTGGGGGGCAAGAAAGGTGATGACGTCGTTGCCTTAACGCTATTTTACTCAATTAAAACAGTCTTTGATTAAGCTTACTGTCTTGTTTATATTGACACCTGGGTCGCAAACCGAATTTATTTGAACCGCTGCTTGAAACGATTAGTTTTACGCATGCAGTACGCCTAGTCATAAAAATTTTGATGTTGTTAGATAATAATTGGAACAGTTGGAAAACAAGCCAATTCATTTTCTTTTCGTGCGAGTGAATAACAACGATCAAGACAGTGAAGTTATCAAAATAAAATGCGAAAATACATGATCTCAAGCAGAGTGGAAACCCGCTATCAGTTTTATTAACATCGTATTGCTGAACTTGCTAATTCCTTACCTTCAAAGCATTAACAATGGCAAAGTGTTTTCTCTTCTGTTTTTTATCGAAAGTCTTTATAGTCTTTTATCGAATACGATAGTGCAGGATAGATGAATGTATGAGATGTATATATTTTTACAATATATATATATACATCAATACAGTGCTTCTTGAAGTAAAACACTGATGACAGTTTTTAAAAATGCACTTTTTCTTTAAGCTGTATTCACGTAATTGTTCGTTGTGTCGTAGTTTCAACTCGATAAAGTTTACTAAGGTCGATTTCATGTTTGAAGTCACAAAAAAATCTAACGGACGTCTGGATAGCTCGTGAAATGAGAATAAACATTCAACCTCGCATTCGCTTTTTCGCTACAACGCGTTTTGACTTTGAAGTTGCTCCTCACGCGCGGGAAGATAAGCAGTGTGTGACTGTAAGCGTGCGTGCCGTGCGCACTGCGCATCTCAGTAGTAATTCATGTTCCAGAGAAAGCCATGCGATCAACTGCTGTTTTGTGGGCAAGAACAACGTAGGCGGTTTTTTGCTTACGGCATTCTTTAAATCCGTTTAATAAATAATCTAAATCTCTTTCGCAAAGTATTTTATCTTTGAAACACCACTTGTAATAGCCATTTTTGTTGCCCCTCAACCATAAATTTACAGGGGGCGCCCCCCCCCCCAAGTCGGCGCGTATGCCTGGCTGTGTATGTTGAGCTTTTCTCGCGTGTCAATTATTTGTACCTTTACGTTGTCAATGCTAATAAAACAGTTCATCACCGTTCAATAAACAAAAAAAACACTGTAAAAACGCAATAAAAGAAGTAAGAACAACAAAGAGATAGAAAACACTGCAAAAACAAAAAATGCAATCGGAACGACTTGGACCTGGAGAGCAAACATCTTGCAACCACCTTTCAAAAAGCACGAAAAAACAAAATCCTTGAAGAACTGACTGACGCAAATAGGCTGCCAACGTTTCCATTGCGACCATGGCACAAAAAGTGACAAGGCAAAGTGATTGTAATATAACAATATGGCTTTCTCGCAAGCAATAACATATTAACATTGTGTAACATCAGGCTAATGCAGTGGTTCCCAACCTTTTTGTTGTCACAGACCCCTTTAAACAAATTATCAATTCTGCGAACCCCTACTTAAATTTTGCCTGAAACTCAATTAACATACTAGTATGTTAATTGAGTTTCAATAGTTATTGACTATTGTAAATATGCTACTCAACTACCGTACTGTGTCATATTGCATTGCCGCTATGACTCCTGCGGCAAATATTAGGTTAAACAGTTGCTCAAATAAGAAAATGAATGAATTGATCAAGAAATGTTAACAGTATTTGAATATTAAGGTGACCCAAAGTGCCATGCCGAAACTTTTTCAACGTAAGCAAATTTAATGAGAGGGCTGATTGTTGCATTTCCTGAACTAAACGACTGAACTGTGGTTGAGTTTTTGACAATGCAACACGCATGTCATCTTCAACGTCCAGACAATAATAGACAGCCAATCCTGATTTGACTGTAATCGACATGCGTTGTGGTAGATGTATAGTTTAAGGTCAATGTACACACTGTAGACAGCAGTTAGATTTATTTTAATGCATACCGGTACCGGTACAGTTCATCTTGCGGGCTTGAGTTTGACACATTTGAATTTAAAAAGAGAAATGAAAGTAAAAAGTTTGCTTTTTTTTCCAAAATTCATCAAGGTAATCATGGACCCCCAAATGCTTTCTCACGGACCCCCAAGGGGTCCGCGAACCCCACGTTGGGAACCACTGGGCTAGTGCTTAAAAGTTGGGCAAAGTATGATGGCATTTTCAGATATTTTAAGCAATATAAAAATGAATTTTATCTTAAAAAGTGGATAGGCTAGTGAATAAGATTAAATTTCTATTGTTGTAATTATTTGAAAGTTTAAAAAGGAAGTGGCTACACTTACGGCGCCGTAAATACAGCCGTTCCATGCCTTTTTTTAATCTTTACGTCGCCATTACTGTGCATGCGCGCTGTTGCTGTGTCTGCGCGCTTGCTGAGTATTTTTTTCTTTTTTTACCTTCTCTTTCTAAGCAAAACACGAAAGAACAAATGAAAAAAAGTGCATATATAACTTCTAAATTCAACTGTTTTTGCCAAGTGAATCTGTGGCGTGTGCGATCTTTGTCTGGCTTGCACTCACAAGGATGTGAGTTCGATACCACCAGTAGCGATTTTTTTTTTGAACTAAGTTCTAACCCGAAGTGACTCAATCGTTAGGCTACGCGTTTTTGTGGCCGTATTTAGTTCTGACCATCTCAACGAAAAACAGTATCATATATGACAAACATAGAAGGATCTAGAAAAAGGTAGAAGCAACAAAACGCGGAGGCTATAGCGTGCATGATACCAAGGCAGGACAATCAGTTTGAAATATGGCACGGTAGTAACCATGGTGTCGTCGTAACACCTTAACAAAATTTTTATAAATTTAAAACAAAGAAAAAAAAAGGCTAGTGAGTTTTTTTTTTCTTTAACAATTAAAATGAGTAACAAAAATTCTAAATTTATAAAATTTTGAGGTGTTACAACCGTGCCATATTTTAAACTAATTGTCTTGCTTTGCTATCATACACGCTATAACCTCCGCGTTTTGTCGCTTCTACCTTTTTCTATACCTCTACTATGTTTGTCATATACAGCTTTTGGGTCATTCCATGCCAAATGAGCAAATTTTTTGGAAAAATTACACCACATGTCATAGATTTTATTGAAATTTGGCATACTTGTAGATGTCAAAGAAATATTAAAAATGCAAAAAAATTTTTGAAAAATTTTAAACATTGGTGGAGTTATGGTCGTTAGAAAAATCACCAGTTTTGCCTGTTCCGCTTCAGTGATTTTGTCCAATTTCTTGTCATATTTCTAATTTCTTAACCTACGATCATACAATATGGCTGAAAATTGCTAGACAGACATTTTAAGACCCAAGGAATCCAAAAATATAGATTAAAAAGCCGTCAGAGAAATGCTTGATATGATTATAGAGGTTTCAATTTGATACATGCATTTTTTGGAGGCCAAACTTTAGGGGCCTATAAAAAAAATGGGTATAAAACTTAAGAACTGAAATTCACATATTTTATACTTATATCAATACTCTTTCATGTCAAATAAAAAATATGAATTAATTTTGATAACTACTATGATAAAAGCAAAATTTTCTGACTTGCAAATTTTGTACTTTTATACACTCATTGTACAACATTTTTGTCTATGACATCACAATTTACATTATTGCTTGTTGATGACATCACAATTTACATATGGTTTGTCATGACAATTGTTATGTAGCTCATCAATGAATTGAATACTGGTACAGTATATAATGCACTTAGGTTTAGTGTTGTAGGCCATGCACCATAGTAATATTAGTGGTAACTTGTAGAGTTAATTACCGTACTCTTTTAATTGTGATTTCAATTTTAGGTTGTCCTATTAGTAATGTATTATATTATTCCTAACATACTCGACAGATCTTGCAACCAAGAAATATACTTTTCCCAGTGTTCAAGTGTTCAAAGCCCATCTATCAGCTTGAAGCAGAGAAATGTCAATGTTCATAATAAACATGTTCATCTGTTTCTGCAAGTCCAACTGCTTCTAGCAAAGTGAATTTTATGGCACAATCTCTCCATTTTTTTGCAATGTCGCATTGCTGTGATGAATAATTGTGTTATTGTAGAAGTAAAACTAATGTAGTACTAATAGGACAACCTAAAATTGAACACTAAAGTTAAATGCATTATCAGCATTCAATTCATTCATGAGCTACATAACAATTGTCATGATAAACAATATGTAAATTGTGGTGTCATCAACAAGCAATAATGTAAATTGTGATGTCATAGACAAAAATTTTGAACAATGAGTGTAAAAAAGTACAAAATTTGCAAGTCAGAAAATTTAGCTTTTATCATAGTAGTTATCAAAATTAATTCATATTTTTTATTTGACATGAAAGAGTATTGATATAAGTATAAAATATGTGAATTTCAGTTCTTAATTTTTATACCCATTTTTTTTATAGGCCCCCAAAGTTTGGCCTCCAAACTATGCATGTAGCAAATTGAAACCTTTATAATCATATAAAGAAGTTCTCTGTCAACGTTTTAATTTACATTTTTGGATTCCTTGGGTCTTAAAATGTCTGTCTAGCAATTTTCAGCCATTTTGTTTGATCACAGGTTAAGAAATTAGAAACATAATAAGAAATTGGACAAAATCACTGAAGCGGAACAGGCAAAAATGGTGATTTTTCTAATGACCATAACTCTACTAATATTTAAAAATTTTCAAATTTTTTTTTTGCATTCTTAATATTTCTTTGACATCTACAAGTATGCCAAATTTCAATAAAATCTATGACATGTGGTGTAACCCATTTGCTCATTTGGCATGGAATGACCCTTTTTTGTTGTGATGGTCAAAACTAAAAACAAACTAAACTGAACGGCCACAAAAATGCGTAGCCTAACGATTGAATCACTTCGAGTTAGAATTGAGTTTTTAAAAAAATCACCTTTTGGTGGAATCAAACTCATATCCTTGAGAATACAAGCCACACAAAGATCACACGCACCACAGATTCACTTGACAAAAACAGTTGAATTTAGAAGTTATATACGCACTTTTTTTTCCAGCAACAGCGCGCATGCACAGTAAAAGCGACATAAAGATTAAAAAAAAGGCATGGAACGGCTGTATTTACAGCGCCGTAAATGTAGTCACTTCCGTTCAAAAACGCATCGCGACCACGTATACAGTGTACAGGACTAGATGGTACAGTGTATGGAGGCCTTACAGTATCAAAATTTAGTACAAGTTGTGACATATTCTCATAATTGCTTTTGTTGTACCAAAAAAGTAAGTGTTAAATAGCCTTGCATACAGTGGTAGTTGCGGCCTTTTCTGCTATGAGCTAGTTTTGTTGTTTTTCTTCCACATAAGAATTCAATCGACACGAAGGTGCAGCAGTGTCTGTGGTGTGATACTGATGAGCCAGGCCTCATAAGAGAAACATGTGTCTACGACTGTTAACTGTTACTACGCTCGTCTGCTAAGAAACAACTGGTGAGAACATTTTGTTAATTGGATAGTCTCAATGGCAAATGTCAAGTCTACACTGGTATGTTCAGCAAAACTCAACGCTCACTGTTCTTGACCAATGTCCATACACACTACACAGTCTTTGTTAATAACAAGGATCACTGTTGTGCTGCATCACCAGTGATGTGCGTTGATGGTCCTAGATGGTCAAGTCACTTTTACAATAAAATTTTTAACCACAAAAATGGTATCATACTAATCAAAAAAATTAGCAGCATGCTTTCACATTTATTAAAAATAAAATCCATGTGCCTATCCTTTTGGACTAAAACATTTGTGACTTTGTTGTATAGACCCTTCTTTAGTCCTAACATTATCACTAGATACTGAAAACAAGAGACAGGGAAAGCAGAAAAGGCAATTTTTAAAGCATAGCCACACAGCCACTTCTTTTTTGAGTAGCAATCTCTTTGAAAGTTGCAAGTTATTTTTTTTTGTTCAATTGTTTGATGCAAACCTTATAAATTTAGAACCGGTCTTTCTTTATTTATGACTTCAACTTTGGATTGAAAGTTTTTTTTTTAAATCTCTCAGATTTGATACTAAATCTTCCTCTATTTTTTAGTTAGATTTTATAAGAAAAATCCTTTACACTGCAAGAAATCACATACCACGTACTATGCGGGCATTCCAGCTTGACGAAAAAAGTTTCATAGCTGTGACGTCACATTTGAGGCAAACCTCAAATCGTAGCTAAATCGTTCATGATGATTTCTGGGCGACTTTGCAAAAGAAAAAGGCACGCATAATGCACTGTATGGAGGTTTTCTAATCTGAAGTGAGGCACAGCTTGGCGTTGCCTCTCCTTGCGTATTTCAACGATTTTGACCATGTGAACGCTCGATATGAATATCGCCACAGAAACAAAAAAAATTAAAGCACAGTTTGTGTGTAAAAACGTAAAATTTGAGGAAAAGGGGGCACGACTAGCCTACAGCGATTCACACAAATAAAAGCACCTAAAAACGTGCAATATTTACTACTTTTTAACAAATAATATTTATTCTGTGATAACCATATCTTTGATATAAATTTTGCTTTGCCAGATGTTGGCAGGTGAGGCACTGCCTCACCTGCCTCTCCTGACCGCACCTCCCTGTGCAACACTGCATATAAACAAACACATATCGTAATACCTAGGGATGGTAGAAGTAGGAGATTGCTCACTCAAAAGTAAGGTGGACAACTGGAGGGTCATAATGTTATGACAAAATCTGATGCAACTATAGCTTGAGGTCTACTGCCATAATGTCGCATACTCAAGTGCAGTTTATATGACCTGCCCACATGTGTACAAAGTGTGTATCGCCAAAATAAATGTAGGAAATATGTGATATCATGTTTATTTTATAGTATTCAAGTCGTGATAATTCAGGGGTACGGTAGACTTCATGTAACACCGGTAACGGTAAATAGCTTCACACTGCTGCAGTAAGGTTTTGAAGATTTTCTAGCACCCAAAATTTTAACCAAATATAGCAATTCATTTGATGAGAATGAATTTACCTAAAAGCAAAGAAAACGTTGTGCAGTTCTTCTAATTTTTGAACTTCTTAGTGACCCTCCAGCTGTCCATTTCTCAAGAAAAATCAATAAAGTGAGTCGTCCCGGTATTCCACTGTCCCTAGTAATACCAAGTCAATCTTTAGGCTACTATATTGGATAAGCTATATTATATTGTTGGACTGATGTAAGATAAGTCACCTTGATATCAATCACAGTGCAATTAAATTTGACACAGCACAATGGCTGCAGCACAGCTGTAACCTATAATTATGTGAAATAGGTTACATTTCACCATTAAAAACCAAGAAATCTTATATTAAATAAGTTGAATCAACAAAGTAATGTTTGCAAAATTGCCTTGCTTCTTAGAAGGAAAAGTTTTTCATATCACCAAATGGCTGGTTTAGCACCAAATGGCTGGGTTCTAACATTTTCCATTCAAACAAAACTACGACTAAAACTTATAGCAACCACCAATGCAGTAGCCTAAGTCATTTAAAAACAGTTTGTTTTATTTCTGATGATAAATAGTTAAAAAATGCCTCGGCTACCTGTAGTCTAGCTCAATATAATTGTAAATGGTACAAAAACACCACATAGCCTACAAATTAAAAAAGTGGAAAAACGTTTTGGAAAATAAGCTAAAAAAAATTTCCAGCAAAGGCCTACAAAGTTACAACTTTACGCCCTTGTTTCACTGGCAAGTGTTGATTGTAATTGTAGCCTATTTTTGTAGTATTTTCACATTAATTTCTTTTATCTTTTTCATCTCTTTTCTAGGTTTGGTTCCTGTGCAAATTAAAAACAGTGACATCCAAACACTGTTTTTGCATATTTTAAACCTTTTGGTTTTGCCATCTTTCCCTTTTGTTGGTGCCAAATTTGTGTGTTTACTTTGCCGTTCTCAACATGTTCGAGCCAGCAATGAAAAAAAATAAACCGAATTTAAAAAAATTGAAAATTGGGTGCTCTTCCACAAGACGCCATGTTGGTCAGGCCGTCTTTAAATGTAGCAAACCTAGCAAACCTCGCAAACCTAGCAAACGTAGCAAACCTCGCAAACGTCGCAAACCTAGCAAACCTCGCAAACCACAAGGTTGCCAGATGGTATTTTTTATTGTATTCTTTTAAATTTCTTGGCTTTTTATTTATCGAGTGCATGTTTTTTAAAACCCTTTTATACTTGTTTAGTGTTGATGTTGCAGAAGTTCTATTCTCATCTATAAAAAGATATCAAAATCTCTGCTTTGTTGGGTATGGTTAGTTTTGATATAAATACATTTGTGAGATAGCCTATTGCAAGTTAATATTAACGCAATATTTGGTAGTCAGACATTCGGGAATCAGTACTCCATCCCTTAGTTAGACCATGGTTGGGTGAGTTCACTAATTACTGGTTTTCTAAAAACAGGGCTGCAGACGATAAATAAAACTTAACTTTTGCAGACGACCGTACTTCCAGCCCTGGGCTACGCAGTGTGACACAAAACGAATAAGTGCCTAATGACAAGTTTTTGTGTGTGTTTAGAAAGTAAAGGATATTTTGTGAACGAAACCGGTTTTTCCAAGGTTTGGTCATTTGAAGTGTGTTTAAAATACCTATATGCTTTGGCTCTTTTTTGGGCTACTTGCAAAAAAATGGTTTGTTTTTGGGATTGGTTTGAAACGTGTTTTGGTTGGGTAATTTTGTGGAATCTGGCAACTCTGCAAGGTTTGCTTCTTCAAATGTAGCAAACCTAGCAAACCTCGCAAACCTCACAAGGTTTGTACATTTGTACAATTACGGGAAAATATTTTTTGTGTTATGAGGTTTTCTCAGCGGGCGTCTTTAAATGTCGCAAACTCCGAATTCCTCGCAAAGCTTGAGAAGGTTTCTGCATTTGAAAGCCTACCGCAATAGGTTTTCATAGTCTCCCTAAAGATGATAGATTTAGACTAGCAGCAAGTAATGATAAGGTTGTCTGTAGTCTAGGCCTATCTATTTGGTGCAAACTATGAACAGTTGAAAACCTCATCGGCCATCAATTGTAGAAACCTTTCTCAAGATTTGCGAGGTTTGCTAGGTTTGCTATATTTAAAGAAGCAAACTTTGTAAAGTTGCCAGATTCCACAAAATTACCCAGCTAAAAACACGTTTCAAACCAATTTTTTTTGCAAGTACCGTAGCCCAAAAAGGAGCCAAAGCATATAGGCATTTTAAACACACTTCAAATGACCAAAACTTTTGGAAAAACCGGTTTCGTTTACAAAATATTCCTTACATTCTAAACACACACAAAAACTTGTCATTAGGAACTTCTTGCTTTTGTGTCACACGGCGTAGCCCAGGAACTACGGTCACCTGCAAAAGTTAAGTTTTATTTATCGTCTGCAGCCCGGTTTTTAGAGAACCACTGATCAGTGAACTCACCCAACCATGGTCTAAAGGATTAAGTACTGATTCTCGAATGTCTGACTACCAAATATAAATTGCGTTAATATTGCCTTTCAAGTTTCAACATCTCACAAATGTTGATCGCAAAGGCATTGCTTTAAACGTATTTACATCAAAACTAACCATAACCAACAAAGCAGAGATTTTGATATCTTTTTACTGATAAAAATAAGACATCAACACTAAACAAATAAGATAATCAAAAGGGTTTTTAAAAAAATGCACTCGATAAATAAAACGCCAAGAAATAAAAAAAATACATATAAAAAAAATACCATCTGGCAACCTTGTGATTTGCGAGGTTTGCTAGGTTTGCGAGGTTTGCTAGGTTTGCTACATTTAAAGACAGCCGTTGGTCAACCGAACAAAATGATGACGTCATAAAACGTCACACACATTGGAATGGACTATTATGAAGGAGGAAATGCGGGGTGAAAATGCAATGAAACACACCAGAAGGAAATTGTCTCCCATTTACTGATTTGTTTTTCAATTTAAACAAATTTGCGATCGTTCAAAAGCACAAGCATAGATCTAACCAACTAAGTTAATACCAAGTCCCAAAATACTACTAGCTCCATCTGGTGGCCACCTAAACTTGACCAAATTCAAACCATTATCAAAAGTTTATTTGCAATGATAAAAACATTAAACGACAGCCAATTAAAAGAACATGTTACTGTTTATTGAAGGGCTAACTTTCATTGTTATACCTTATTTAATATATGAGCAATCGTTGTTCGAAGACAGCCCCCCAACGAAGCTTTTGCCCAATGCATTTCAATGGCGAATCGATCGTCTTCCAGTTCACGCCCTGCGTGATCAATGGCGAATCGATCGTCTTCCAGTTCAAGCCCTGCGTGATCACGATAATTATTCGTCTCCCATTTATTCATTTCTTGCTCAATTTCAACAGATTTGCTATCGTTGAAAAGCACAAGCATAGATCTAACCAACTAAGTTAATACCAAGTCCCAAAATACTACTAGCTCCATCTGGTGGCTACCTAAACTTGACCAAATTCAAACCATGATCAAAAGTTTATTTGCAATGATAAAAACATTAAACGACAGCCAATTAAAAGAACATGTTGCTGTTTATTGAAGTGCTAACTTTCATTTTTATATCTTATTCAATATGCGCGCAATCGTTGTTCGAAGACAGCCCCCCAACGAAGCTTTTGCCTAATGCATTTCAATGGCGAATCGATCGTCTTCCAGTTCACGCCCTGCGTGATCACGATAATTAATTATCTCCCATTTATTCATTTCTTGCTCAATTTCAAAAGATTTGCTATCGTTGAAAAGCACAAACATAGATCTAACCAACTAAGTTAATACCAAGTCCCAAAATACTACTATCTCCATCTGGTGGCCACCTAAACTTGACCAAATTCAAACCATTATCAAAAGTTTATTTGCAATGATAAAAACATTAAACGACAGCCAATTAAAAGAACATGTTATTGTTTATTGAAGTGCTAACTTTCATTTTTATATCTTATTCAATATGCGCGCAATCGTTGTTCGAAGACAGCCCCCCAACGAAGCTTTTGCCCAATGCATTTCAATGGCGAATCGATCGTCTTCCAGTTTACGCCCTGCGTGATCAATGGCGAATCGATCGTCTTCCAGTACACGCCCTGCGTGATCACGATAATTAAATTGTTTCCCATTTATTCATTTCTTGCTCAATTTCAACAGATTTGCTATCGTTGAAAAGCACAAGCATAGATCTAACCAACTAAATTAATACCAAGTCCCAAAATACTACTAGCTCCATCTGGTGGCCACCTAAACTTGACCAAATTCAAACCATTATCAAAAGTTTATTTGCAATGATAAAAACATTAAACGACAGCCAATTAAAAGAACATGTTACTGTTTATTGAAGGGCTAACTTTCATTGTTATACCTTATTTAATATATGAGCAATCGTTGTTCGAAGACAGCCCCCCAACGAAGCTTTTGCCCAATGCATTTCAATGGCGAATCGATCGTCTTCCAGTTCACGCCCTGCGTGATCAATGGCGAATCGATCGTCTTCCAGTTCAAGCCCTGCGTGATCACGATAATTATTCGTCTCCCATTTATTCATTTCTTGCTCAATTTCAAAAGATTTGCTATCGTTGAAAAGCACAAGCATAGATCTAACCAACTAAGTTAATACCAAGTCCCAAAATACTACTAGCTCCATCTGGTAGCCACCTAAACTTGACCAAATTCAAACCATTATCAAAAGTTTATTTGCAATGATAAAAACATTAAACGACAGCCAATTAAAAGAACATGTTATTGTTTATTGAAGTGCTAACTTTCATTTTTATATCTTATTCAATATGCGCGCAATCGTTGTTCGAAGACAGCCCCCCAACGAAGCTTTTGCCCAATGCATTTCAATGGCGAATCGATCGTCTTCCAGTTCAAGCCCTGCGTGATCACGATAATTAATTATCTCCCATTTATTCATTTCTTGCTCAATTTCAACAGATTTGCTATCGTTGAAAAGCACAAGCATAGATCTAACCAACTAAATTAATACCAAGTCCCAAAATACTACTAGCTCTATCTGGTGGCCACCTAAACTTAACCAAATTCAGACCATTATCAAAAGAAAAATTTTCAGTAGGGGTACGAAGAGTCATTCCGGGCCCCCCTCTCACTCCTGGCCCCCTTTGTTTTTGGCAAAGCGCGTGATTTTGCTTTGGCGAATTGCACACCATACAACATTTTACTGCAGAATTGGTCATCTGTGCGCAATAATAGCATCAGGCTGCAATAAAACTATTATTTTGTGTTGTGCATAGCCTATCATGTGATCTGTCCCTCGCCAATTTGCGTAGGCTATCCTGCATTGCATTCGTGTGTCAGTTGTTGATGCCGGTGCTGTTGAGAGGTGTCGCTTGTAGCTTACAGCTTTAATGCAAAATTTTCAAATTTTTTCATTTATTTCTCTTACATGTAGCCTATAATCAACCCTGATGAGGACACTATGATTTGGTGTCGAAAACGTTGGATTTAGTAGTTTTTTTCTTGTTTTTTTGTGTGTTTAATAAAAAATGTTAAATCCACTAACGTTACTGAGTGTTATATGTATCTGGTACTACAAGTCAAGCTCTCTACCAAGGCTCAAACATAACATCTTGTCAAAACATCATCAAATTAATCGTCTGACCAATAAGCTTTCTTCATTAACTTTTGTATTCACCACATGCCTAGCAGAGGTGAACGAAGTTACTTTTTTTTGACTCCGTTCCGTTCCTGCTCCGAAAGTATTGACTCCGGCTCTTGCTCCAACTCCGAAATTCATTTTGAAGTGAAATAAGCGTGAAACTACCTTTTTCAAATAATTTTAAAAAAACACAAAAAAGCCCAAAAACACCCGAGCTTTTTAAAAAAAGCCCGGGTGTTTCTCAACCCTGCTTTTGCTTCCCTATGTCCTCCTCCCCCGAACAGGAGAAAAACCAACTTTTACGATTTAATTTTGGGTGCTTTAAAACGGAACATTTTTGCACGTAAAGCAATAAATCACCACTTTGGGCCCCTAATTTGCGCGCAATGCACTCAATTACTTTTCCGGGCCCTTTTGCTACATTACGGGCCCCCAGGACTAAAGGATAACAACTTTTATGCTTGAATTTAGTCGATTAGGGTGGTTTTAACCATCATTTTTTCGCGTAAAGTATAAAATCACAATTTCGGGCCTCCCAACAATCACAGGCCTGGGCCCTCAAGGGTACGCCGTACCCTCAGTACCCCCCTCTCATAGGCCCTGGGTCTCCAAGCAAAATATTCAAACACAAACGGTTTTGGAACAACAAATATTCGTGCTTGTACGAAAAGCATACTATGTGGCTTCAGGCCACACCATCACTATTGATGAACACGAATATTCGCCATTTGTTGATAACGTACAGATCTGTTCGGAGGATTTGTTGAGGAATCAGCATCAAATCGGTGGACCTGGCCACATCGTCGCTATCGATGAGTCCTTGGTGGCCAGACGAAAACGAGGAAATTCACAAGGGCGCCCAGTGCCACAGCAGTGGATTTTTGGCGGGATTGACACCACAACAAAGTAAGTTATATATTATGTGCATGTTTACGCACAACAACTATACCTACGCCTAGTCAACTACGTTCGAGCAGGTGAGCAATATCACTTGGGCTTGGGATTTGAAGGAATATTTGACAACACTTTTATTTAACCCACCCTCCTTAGGGCACGTTCTTTTGCTTCTCAATGCCTGTAGATGTCCCTAGTAAAATTGTGCTATTAGAGAATGCTTCATCGTAATGGTATCGTGGCGGGACAGGGCTACACTGGAGGCAGAAATTCTACGCCACATCGCACCAGGAACAGAGATTCATTTCGATGAATGGGGTGGATACTCCAACTTGTCTAGTGAGTGTTTCTTGTAGTTCTATTTTAAAATGACATACACTAACATGTAAACACTTAACGTAGATTATGTTAAACATTAAATGGATTGGATGAAGTACATAAAGTGCATGTAGATTAAACATTTGTGTAGACTAGGTGTACTGAGAGTAAAAATGTGTAGGGGAGATGTGGCACCTATGGGACGAATATGACATTATTTCTAATAAAACGTTATTTTAAAGCAAATCATGAACTAAAGCAATTTTATTGCAAAGTTTAGTCATTGTTTCATAACATGAAATCAAAACAGTGATGACTGTAGGCTAATATTCTTTATTGTTTTTTTTTTCATTATTAAAAAGTGTCAGATAACTGTCCCATAGGTTGCTTACATACATGATCAATGGGACAAGGGGCTATGTCCCAGGGGACTCTTTGCTAGATACATCAATTGATTGTCAAGGGTATGATGGAATGAAAGAGACTCAAGAGAAAAAGAAGCAGAACTTGTTTTCTTGGTTTTCATCAATAAATAGACCCGCTTTTCTTTTCAGACATGATGAAATAAGACGCTTTAAAGGTTCAATGAATTAAAATCTAAAAAGGTAGCCTATATACTTTTGCCATGATCTATAGCAAAGTGTAGTGTAATAAGGCTTTTCAAGATTGTACAAAATAAAGCAGTAGCTCTTATCTACATCCCTAGTGAAAAATACTTTTTAAGTGAAAAAAATTCCTTTCAGCCTTAAAATAACGTAGGAATATGTCTCAAAAGTGATTGCTTGCACAGCCCATTGGTCATTCAAACACCAGTTTGTGTTTAGCTTGTCTGAAGACATATCACAGTACAATATGTACTTTTCTGTTGTGATAGCATCAGACCCAACCATATGGCTTAAACTGTCATGCCAGGTCCCACTTGATACAACTTATTCATAGTGTAAAAACTGTTAACAACAGTTAACCATTTAAAGTTACTTTGGGAGCAGAAAAAACAATCAACTGACCTCGCCACTTAACTGCACAGCTCCTTTTCAAAAAGCACGATGGCTCATGTCAAAAGAATTATGCATCCATTAAAAATAAATTTACCAATTTAACATGTTTTTGTTATTTCTATTTGGAAACCGTTGCAGCAAGCATTTTACGCTGAAATTTATTTAAAGTTGCTTTCGTATTTTTTTAGATCTTGGATATCGCCACCAAACGGTCAACCATCACCATCATTATGTTTCGGCCACAGGGGTTCATACGAACCACATTGAAAACCTGTGGCTGAATTCTAAACGGAAATTTAAAAGAATGGGTGGCACCACAAGGCACATGATACCTGGGTATCTTGATGAATTTATGTGGCGACATCAGTTTCCACGGGGACGACATTTTCCTGAAGTTCTATGCGCCATAAGGGAGTCCTACCCCTTACTGTAGCCGCCACATCGTCCATTTTCCAAAAAAAAACAGCCCTTTTCAGGGCTACCTAATGATGAAAAAGAGTTGCTGCCCACATACTTTGTGATATTTATTCTATAACAAACAAATTAGGCTAACAAAAGTGCAATGTCAGATGAAACAAAATAATTTTTTTAACTTACGTTTGTAACATGATTTTTGTGTGTCAACGTTTAAAATTTGGACCTAGGAATCATTTTGTTTACACACACGGATGCCTTTGGGAAAATGACTTCGTGTGGTAATGAAAGAACACGAGAATGCAAGCCCAAGTCATTTCATTACGGTTTCGTTACTTTCCTTTGATCCATATTTAAGCCTAGGTTTATTAGGCTTAGCCTATCTGTTGTGAAAAAATTTCTTGGCTAAGCATTGAACAAAACATAAGGATCCGCACCCACTGTCTCGCTGGTTGTTGTTGCTTTTTATTATTTGCAGAGGTTTCTCCATCCAAATAGGAACAATTTTCTGGCTCCTGCACTTGGAGCTGACATCACTTGCTTCCTCAACCGAGCTTTTCCAGTTGATGTCGACTGAGGGCCGAGTGACAAAAATTCTCCCACGACCTCACAAAGGATCAAAGTTCTACAACGCTCTAGAGCACACATCGCTTTTCTATTGATCAGTGTTTGTTACATTACTTGATTCGGACAAGCCATTACACCACCAATTAGGCTATTTGTGTGCCTGATCCTAATCCTTTTTATGACTTTAGCATTTTTTCAATATAAATGGGAGACAATTAATCATCGCGATCACGCAATGTGAATCCAGAAAGACGATCGATTTGTCATTGAAATGCATTGTGCAAAAGCTTCGTTGGGGGGCTGTCTTCGAACAACGATTGCTCATATATTAAATAAGATATAAAAATGAAAGTTAGCCCTTCAATAAACAGTAACATGTTCTTTTAATTGGTTGTCATTTAATGTTTTTATCATTGCAAATAGACTTTTGATAATTGTTTGAATTTGGTCAAGTTTAGGTGGCCACCAGGTGGAGCTAGTAGTATTTTGGGACTTGGTATTAACTTAGTTGGTTAGATCTATGCTTGTGCTTTTCAACGATAGCAAATCTTTTGAAATTGAGCAAGAAATGAATAAATGGGAGACGAATAATTATCGTGATCACGCAGGGCTTGAACTGGAAGACGATCGATTCGCAATTGATCACGCAGGGCGTGAACTGGAAGACGATCGATTCGCCATTGAAATGCATTGGGCAAAAGCTTCGTTGGGGGGCTGTCTTCGAACAACGATTGCGCGCATATTGAATAAGATATAAAAATGAAAGTTAGCACTTCAATAAACAGCAACATGTTCTTTTAATTGGCTGTCGTTTAATGTTTTTATCATTGCAAATAAACTTTTGATAATGGTTTGAATTTGGTCAAGTTTAGGTGGCCACCAGATGGAGCTAGTAGTATTTTGGGACTTGGTATTAACTTAGTTGGTTATATCTATGCCTGTGCTTTTCAACGATAGCAAATCTGTTGAAATTGAGCAAGAAATGAATAAATGGGAGACAATTAATTATTGTGATCACGCAGGGCGTGAACTGGAAGACGATCGATTCGCCATTGAAATGCATTGGGCAAAAGCTTCGTTGGGGGGCTGTCTTCGAACAACGATTGCGCGCATATTGAATAAGATATAAAAATGAAAGTTAGCACTTCAATAAACAGCAACATGTTCTTTTAATTGGCTGTCGTTTAATGTTTTTATCATTGCAAATAAACTTTTGATAATGGTTTGAATTTGGTCAAGTTTAGGTAGCCACCAGATGGAGCTAGTAGTATTTTGGGACTTGGTATTAACTTAGTTGGTTAGATCTATGCTTGTGCTTTTCAACGATAGCAAATCTTTTGAAATTGAGCAAGAAATGAATAAATGGGAGACGAATAATTATCGTGATCACGCAGGGCTTGAACTGGAAGACGATCGATTCGCCATTGATCACGCAGGGCGTGAACTGGAAGACGATCGATTCGCCATTGAAATGCATTGGGCAAAAGCTTCGTTGGGGGGCTGTCTTCGAACAACGATTGCGCGCATATTGAATAAGATATAAAAATGAAAGTTAGCACTTCAATAAACAGCAACATGTTCTTTTAATTGGCTGTCTTTTAATGTTTTTATCATTGCAAATAAACTTTTGATAATGGTTTGAATTTGGTCAAGTTTAGGTGACCACCAGATGGAGCTAGTAGTATTTTGGGACTTGGTATTAACTTAGTTGGTTAGATCTATGCTTGTGCTTTTCAACGATAGCAAATCTTTTGAAATTGAGCAAGAAATGAATAAATGGGAGACGAATAATTATCGTGATCACGCAGGGCTTGAACTGGAAGACGATCGATTCGCAATTGATCACGCAGGGCGTGAACTGGAAGACGATCGATTCGCCATTGAAATGCATTGGGCAAAAGCTTCGTTGGGGGGCTGTCTTCGAACAACGATTGCGCGCATATTGAATAAGATATAAAAATGAAAGTTGGCACTTCAATAAACAGCAACATGTTCTTTTAATTGGCTGTCTTTTAATGTTTTTATCATTGCAAATAAACTTTTGATAATGGTTTGAATTTGGTCAAGTTTAGGTGATCACCAGATGGAGCTAGTAGTATTTTGGGACTTGGTATTAACTTAGTTGGTTAGATCTATGCTTGTGCTTTTCAACGATAGCAAATCTTTTGAAATTGAGCAAGAAATGAATAAATGGGAGACGAATAATTATCGTGATCACGCAGGGCTTGAACTGGAAGACGATCGATTCGCAATTGATCACGCAGGGCGTGAACTGGAAGACGATCGATTCGCCATTGAAATGCATTGGGCAAAAGCTTCGTTGGGGGGCTGTCTTCGAACAACGATTGCGCGCATATTGAATAAGATATAAAAATGAAAGTTAGCACTTCAATAAACAGCAACATGTTCTTTTAATTGGCTGTCTTTTAATGTTTTTATCATTGCAAATAAACTTTTGATAATGGTTTGAATTTGGTCAAGTTTAGTTAGCCACCAGATGGAGCTAGTAGTATTTTGGGACTTGGTATTAACTTAGTTGGTTAGATCTATGCTTGTGCTTTTCAACGATAGCAAATCTTTTGAAATTGAGCAAGAAATGAATAAATGGGAGACGAATAATTATCGTGATCACGCAGGGCTTGAACTGGAAGACGATCGATTCGCAATTGATCACGCAGGGCGTGAACTGGAAGACGATCGATTCGCCATTGAAATGCATTGGGCAAAAGCTTCGTTGGGGGGCTGTCTTCGAACAACGATTGCGCGCATATTGAATAAGATATAAAAATGAAAGTTAGCACTTCAATAAACAGCAACATGTTCTTTTAATTGGCTGTCGTTTAATGTTTTTATCATTGCAAATAAACTTTTGATAATGGTTTGAATTTGGTCAAGTTTAGGTGGCCACCAGGTGGAGCTAGTAGTATTTTGGGACTTGGTATTAACTTAGTTGGTTAGATCTATGCTTGTGCTTTTCAACGATAGCAAATCTGTTGAAATTGAGCAAGAAATGAATAAATGGGAGACGAATAATTATCGTGATCACGCAGGGCTTGAACTGGAAGACGATCGATTCGCCATTGATCACGCAGGGCGTGAACTGGAAGACGATCGATTCGCCATTGAAATGCATTGGGCAAAAGCTTCGTTGGGGGGCTGTCTTCGAACAACGATTGCGCGCATATTGAATAAGATATAAAAATGAAAGTTAGCACTTCAATAAACAGCAACATGTTCTTTTAATTGGCTGTCGTTTAATGTTTTTATCATTGCAAATAAACTTTTGATAATGGTTTGAATTTGGTCAAGTTTAGGTAGCCACCAGATGGAGCTAGTAGTATTTTGGGACTTGGTATTAACTTAGTTGGTTAGATCTATGCTTGTGCTTTTCAACGATAGCAAATCTTTTGAAATTGAGCAAGAAATGAATAAATGGGAGACGAATAATTATCGTGATCACGCAGGGCTTGAACTGGAAGACGATCGATTCGCAATTGATCACGCAGGGCGTGAACTGGAAGACGATCGATTCGCCATTGAAATGCATTGGGCAAAAGCTTCGTTGGGGGGCTGTCTTCGAACAACGATTGCGCGCATATTGAATAAGATATAAAAATGAAAGTTAGCACTTCAATAAACAGCAACATGTTCTTTTAATTGGCTGTCGTTTAATGTTTTTATCATTGCAAATAAACTTTTGATAATGGTTTGAATTTGGTCAAGTTTAGGTGGCCACCAGGTGGAGCTAGTAGTATTTTGGGACTTGGTATTAACTTAGTTGGTTAGATCTATGCTTGTGCTTTTCAACGATAGCAAATCTGTTGAAATTGAGCAAGAAATGAATAAATGGGAGACGAATAATTATCGTGATCACGCAGGGCTTGAACAGGGGCGCCGGAACGATTTTTGACTGGGGGGGGGCAAGATTACGAAAAAAGGGCACTTTTGTTTACTAAAAGGCCAATTTTTTTTCAAGTTTTAAGATAAGATATAGCGATAATGCTAATCTATCAGCTCACTATGTATTGAGTAATGATACCCTACAAGTGTCCGGTATACAAAGAAGGGCATCGTGTTATTTTATAATGATGTAACCTACTGTCAAGCCTTAAAGCAGCCTGCGGCCATGGCCGCTAAGTAGTGCTTGAATGAACCGCCGGTGCTACCTCCTCAATCGGCCAAGTTTGGCCGCCGGTCTCTCCTAGCCAATTATTTAATTTCGCAATACAATGATCGTGGATTAACTGTCGAAAACATGCAGTATCAAAGAGTGACGCAAAGTTAGATCAGCGCGTCATAATCGCCACTGTTGCATTGTGTGGGGAATATTTGTTATTGATGGAATATCCATCTGCGATCGCCAGCGCTGTAGGCTAAGTCTTGTTTGTAATTCCCGACGTTTATTTTAACAAAGTCTTAATCCGAATTGCTAATTTACATCGGCTGGCAATATTGTCGTTTTTATGTCGATTCGATGTTGTCGGACATTGAACCGTTGTTAAAAAGGAGAACAAAGTTAGTTGACATCAATGGGAAAACATTTTTTGATCATATTTTGCAAAAATTATGCTTCTTTTAGTAATGTCTTTTAGTAATGTACATCATTGAAATAGCTAAAACCTCAATTGCTAAGGCAACAGGATCAGATGTCAGTAGATTTAACAGAAAAAATATTTCGCACTTGCTAGTGCTTCGTCAGTTCTGATAAAGGGCAGTTGAAGCCTACAAGTAATGTTTTAATCATTGAAATACTTATTTTATTACCTTGCCGTCATCGTCAACACATGTCGAACGTTGTTTTTCGTTGCTAAAAAGAATTCTAGGGGAGTAGCGAACTTTTATAAAATCAGCCACATTGGAGACACTCGTGCGAGTGTCGTTTGAATAGTATTGGATTACAATCCCGATAAAGCAATTATTGCGTGGTGCAGCGATTCTATTGTAGGACGTCGCCCAGGCCCAGACTTCAACAACGCTAAGTGATCATTTTAGCATTGTTGCAAGTTTAATTCTATTTATTTGTGCTATCGTTATTTTTATTTTGTATTTTGGCCTCCAAGCACGCAGATTTGGCCGCCGAAAAGGAGCTCCCGTTAGGCCACGATGGCTGTCGAAAAAAAAACGAGTTTTAGGGCCTGTACTGTGTTGCAAAATTTTGTGCCGTAAATATTATTTTGAGGCAAAAATGAAAGATTATAATTAGGCTAAAAGCGAATAGCAAAAATTGTTATATTGCAAAATGTGCAGTAGCTTACATGACTTTAAAAGGGCACCATTGCCCCCCCTGCCCCTCCATCTGCAGAAAATTTGTGGGCAGGGGGGGCATTCGCCCCCCCTGCCCCCCCGCTTCCGGCGCCCCTGGGCTTGAACTGGAAGACGATCGATTGGCCATTGATCACGCAGGGCGTGAACTGGAAGACGATCGATTCGCCATTGAAATGCATTGGGCAAAAGCTTCGTTGGGGGGCTGTCTTCGAACAACGATTGCTCATATATTAAATAAGGTATAACAATGAAAGTTATCCCTTCAATAAACAGTAACATGTTCTTTTAATTGGCTGTCGTTTAATGTTTTTATCATTGCAAATAAACTTTTGATAATGGTTTGAATTTGGTCAAGTTTAGGTGGCCACCAGATGGAGCTAGTAGTATTTTGGGACTTGGTATTAACTTAGTTGATTAGATCTATGCTTGTGCTTTTCAACGATCGCAAATTTGTTTAAATTGAAAAACAAATCAGTAAATGGGAGACAATTTCCTTCTGGTGTGTTTCATTGCATTTCCACCCCGCATTTCCTCCTTCATAATAGTCCATTCCAATGTGTGTGACGTTTTATGACGTCATTATTTCGTCGGGTTGACCAACAGGGCGTCTTGTGGAAGAGCACCGAAAATTGAACTTAATTACAAACTGCCTTTTGTTGCCAATGCAATAATGCATCACATTTTTAGCAGTGTTGCCACAACCCACGAATAGATTTCCCAATGGCGGTATGGCCCCATTGAAGTTCCCCCAACACCACCACCAATTTCTTATCATCACTTTTCACCAACTTCTCGGTTCTACCAGACTGATCTTGATTTCTAAAAAGGTCTTCTTCTGTTTTTGGGACAATATTCCCGCTGCTTTTAAAAATATCTCTACAAAAAAGTCTTCGTTTGACCTCGAACCCTCTTCCAGTTATCAGGTGCCATAACTTTTTCCCATTTCAAATTTTTGTCTCCAACGACAATGTTTTGTCCTTTAGTTCCTTCAAAGTTCACAAAATTAGAGACAAAATTCTGAATTTGGCAACACTTTTTTCGAGTCTGGCACAAAAGTAAATATGGGAAAAATCTAGAACATCACATAACTCAGGCGAAAGAGAACTTGAAAAAAGAAAACTAATCGGGAAAAAATGATGGTTTGCGAAAATGAAAGAACTTGTATACCTGGGACTGGTATATAGCCTAAGTCCCCCCCAGCCCCCTTGGTAACTCATGACAAAGACAGGACTCAATGGACATTGGACATGGCTCTTTTGCCTTAATTGTGTGATGTTCTAGACGTTACCGTAAATATGCTGTCTGCTTCTGTGCTGCCATAACAAAAGACACAATCTCTTATAAAACATGTATCATAAAGCAATATTTTCTATCAGTTAAAAATTGTGTTGTTTGAAATCAGCTATACATTGCAATTTCAATTTATGCTCCATTTTGCTTTTGGCTTGATTTGGAGTCGCTGTCCTCTGGCAGTGACGGATTTCGAAAAAATTCTGGGGCACACCTATGTTTCGAAACATCAAAAATGTCGAAAAAACTTTTATACAAATCTGAAAGTTGTACAGTAGGCTCCGGAAACATTATGGTAAGATTGATTTGCCCAAATAAATGGACATTTTTGTCCAAATTCGCAACATTTTTTTTTTCAGTGGGAGAGCAACCGCCCCCATCTCCTACGGCTATGATTGGGGCGTGTCTTACAAGGCTTACAGGCCTTACAGGGAATTGGCATGTTTACGTGACTACTGCGATGCCAGGCATTGTTGGCTTTTTTCAGAAATTGGCAGACATTTTAGATGGTTGTCGAGTGTCGACCGTAATCTTAATTCTCAATTCCTAATCGTAACTCAAACTGTAATTTACAAAACTGGTCCAATTTGAACTGGCAATTCTGACAATGCCGGAAGGAAGGCGCCAATGCCTGACAATGGGTATTTAAAGGTGCCAATAAAATATAAAATATCCGCCTGCAATCCTTTTAATAAGTTCTATTTTGACCAATAGACCTTTTCCGCAGCCAACCAATGAAGCGTGACGTGGAAAACAACCCACTTCAAGAACTGAAATGAAAGGAGAGACTCAGGTATGTTGGCCCAGAAAAATGTAAAATTGGATTTGTGAACTCATCACAAAACATATGTTAAAGCGGATAGTAATGAAGAGTAGAGAATTTATCACTCTAGCAGTTGACATATTTTTGCATCAAATCAACTTTCTTAGGTAAGCTATGTAATTTTTGAAGTTTTCTGAAAAAATTAAAATGTGTCGTCTTGCTCACCTGTGCAGGTAATTTGGCCCACCATGGAAGGTAAGTTGGCCACGTAGCCAACATGCCCATCTCTCGATATCCTAAACAGCGGAAAAGTTCTTTCTCTTCAATTTTACTTTCTAATTATTGCTTGGTTTATACCGTATTCATGTATGGTTTATGTGGCGCCCGAGAGCTAATTTTCTCGGACGCAACGTGCGTCACCGTGACGTCATGTCGAATTCCAGAATCTTCCTTTCTAATCAACAAATACCGCGTATTTTCGGAATGCAGTTTTGGAATCAATCTTTGCATTGTGCCTGAATCGCAGCACCACTGTATTTCATCGACTAGTGAATCCACCGTTGTATTACGTTAGATGATTGCATGTAGAATTGGCAATGCCTGTGGATGCGCCTCTCCAATTTAAAACTAGAGTTCTTTGTAAGAAACTGCAACTATGATCCTGCGCTATACTATTCGAGACGATTCGAGGATTATTCAACTCAGACTCGCTATTACCGTATTCCTTTTTGCAATCAAGTTGGTTGTTTGATTTCTGCGGCTTCTAGAACGTAAAATGGTGAAATGTAATATGCAGAATTCTGTTCTCTGGAAGATGTAGTCGTAGATGCCGTTTCCTTTACCCAAAGTTGAAGTTCTTTTTGTTATGATAGAGTTTGTAATCAAGTACGCCAGCATGCCAGTATTTCGGTGGTGGGATTGTTAATAGTTCGGTGTTCTCGTTTTGTTATGTTTGGATTTCTGTTCTTCTGAAACTAGCAACCAGGTTAATAAACAATGCAGTCTTTAAGAATTCTATCTCGTGGTCAAATTCTGTTCCGTCAAGCCAGTCGATTGATAAGACAGTGAGGAAGACTATCGTGTCTTGGTCATTCCTCGCCAGTTGTGATTTCGGTTCTGCCCAGGAGTGTCGCCGTCAGCACGGACGGCTGTATATGAGCGCGCGAGCTAAACTACCGCGTCCGCTACAAAAATCTACTATTATAATGCAGTATTTCTTCTCAGTAAACTTTTTTTACATGAGTAGCTACACTAAATAAACTTTCGAAAATAACGAAGGCTGTATCAAATATCATGTAGTTTGAATGGCATGCCTTTATTCCTAACGATCTGGTCACCTTAACGACACTGATAGGTAGGACCTTGTTGCCATAATGCTACAAGTAGCCTATGACCAAGCAAATAAAAAGTTTTTACAAAGTTTATTGTAAAAGAACACTTCAAGAGTAATGAACAATGATATGTACCGGCACGATAATATGACGACAGGAGAATACGTACGCCTAGTATCGTAAAACTATCAAAACGCAGTGTTATCATCTCACAGGATGTGTAATATGCATGTACAATTGTACATATGTACAGAGATGTACGTATACGCCACAAATTCTACGCAGCAGACTTGCAGCGTAGACTTTTTGTTTACGCTTACGGCCACATTTTTTGGATAGTTGTCGCTTGAGGCTACGCCGTAAAGTTTTCGCAATTTTTTAACGCATAGCGTCAACGCATACTTTTGAATGTCTTTTTTTCGCTACTGGTCACAGCGGTAAACCATAATCTCTTCGTGGGAAAATTGTAACATAAGATTCCCGAATCCGTTCGTCTGCATGTAATGACCGAAAAAGAAACACTCCTTTGAAACGTCTATTCAAAATTGTATTTCTGTAAAATTAGCCACCTGGCTGTCGAAAATGGGATGCAACGCCGTACACCACTAAAACTTGTCACTACAGAACAGATTACTTGGATAAAAGACGGAAATTTTCGTCCAGCTGACAAGCACTAAGCAAAACAGTTAAATGTGCGACTAACTCTCAAGCAACCATTTCACGAATGACCAGAATAGATATCAATATCTCAAACTCACGTACGCAGTACTGTGACGTAATAGTGAAAGACATTGTCACGCAATTCAAACAGGTGTTCAAAGGTGGTGATGCCATGTTTCATGTTTAAACAGGTTTGATACAAGTCTTACGAACGATGGTGCAATTTTGGCTCATTTTTAGGAAAAATTCCATGACGTAATACGCTAAGATTCAGTAGACCTGAACGGTTTTTATATGACGTTTGATTAGGTGAACCATTGTCGGGAACATAGCGGCCCCTAGTTATGACAGTCTGACATGGCATAACTAAAAAAGAATTGACGACAATTGTGAGCCAATGAATAAAAACACATGATACACAAATTGTTTGAGTCACTCACGTTTAAGTTAATATGCAAATACAAAGGGCATGCAAAGAATCAACAGCAATAAGAATAATACACGACGATACATGAAATTGGTACCATAGGTACACGCTAAAATGACGCTATGTACAATTGTTGCGATAATAACCGACTGTTCTGGGCTCAGACAAGTGTCGGCCACCGCAGACAAAACCAGGCTCAAACCCTAACACTTAGGTGTTCTTTACGGGGGCGAGGCACGAAATATCCCTCAACACGTAGTCTACTTTCACTTTCCCTGTACTCTCATCATAGTTGCAGACGGCAACTTTGGCTCTACGAACCACAGGCTGCCCTTTCCTTGTGGGACCACCTCATGCACCCTCCCAAGTTGATACTTCCCACGTTTACCAATGTCTTGAAGAGAACCCACCACTACAAGTTGACCAGGCTCCAATTGTCGGCCATTTTTAACCATTTTTTCCGGCCCTGAAGCCCTGGCAAGTAAAAATCGATCCATTTACTCCAAAACTGCTGAGAAAGTGACAAATTGAACCGATAATCCCTTCTTAATTGGTCACGATCATGTGGTTGCCCAACAGCACAGTATGGGTCTAAGTATGGGGTCAAAAGTGAGGCAGGGGTGATGACAGTAAAATCCCTAGGGTCGTCACTCAAAGGTACCAAAGAGCGTTCGTTCACGATCCGAACAGCACTGCTTGTGTACGTAAGCAGTTCAATAAAATTGGGCTTGCGTATTGAAGAGTCCAAAATGTGAAAAAAGTACTTGGTCATATCGGCCATGAGACCAAATCTACTCAGCCGAAATCTAGCCAAGAGATCTGCCAGAGGGTTTAACAAATCAGGACACGAAAACATTACATCATTAACACAAGTTCCTCGAAATTCAGACTTGCCATCGTAAACAATACGCTTTTTTAATTGTGACGTCACAAAGTATGGTAAATACCATTCAAGTCCTTTTACATTTTCTGCTTCACCAGCACGCTCAATATAGCCATTAGATTTAAGATCTTTCATGGTGTCAGTAAGGAAATCACGAAGTTCAGGTTGTTTTAAAGCCTTCTTCCTTAAAGCAGCAGCTCTATCTGACGCTAACACAAAATTGTTAGGTAGATCAATATCTTCCTTCAACGGAACAGGTATCTCAAATCGACCATCTTTTAACTCAATATTCGGTTCGACAAGTTCTCTAGCCAAATTGTCATTGCGAGACAATTCACAGGTTTCATTTTGCAAGGTCAAATCCTGAATGACTTTATTCAGGTCTGCTATTTCATATCACGAGACTCAATTTTACGCTGAAAGCCAGAGATGACATCCGACTCTGAAGACGTCTGCACTCTGCACACATTTGCAACGCTTTCATCTAAGGGTGACTTACCACCACAAGCCAACCAACCGAGAGGAGTGAGCAAAGCATGTGGTTCACTACGATTCTCACCAACAGGCTCTTCTTTAGCACACATCAAATAAGCGTTGTCGTTTCCAATCAGTACATCTACAGTACTACAATCATTCAAATGAAACATATTCACGTCATGAAAATGACGGAAACCACTTAAATCTTGTTTATGCGGTAAAGTTTTAACATCGTCAGCCCAAGCTGGGTTAACCACCGAGGTTATATCACAAAACAGTTCATCTGTCTCTAACGACTGGATGTTGAGTTTAACAAGGTTAGCACAAGTAGGTTTCTGACCAGCCAGAGTACCCATTTTAAACGACGCTTTATCATACGGTTTAAGACCAAGTTCGCACACCAAATCACTCGAAACAAACGTCAACTGCGAACCAGGATCATGCTGACAATACACCAACTTCGATTTGCCAGTTATTGGATTCAAAACACGAGCAGCAGTAACGCGGTTAAAAGCTGCTTTAACATTTCCAATCTTAACATTACGCACAGGAACTCTGGCACCAGCATCATCTTTGCCGATCGAATCCAGAGAATCACGTGACGTCACATAAAAATCATGCAGAAGAAAATAGTGTTTCCTATCGTTGTTAGGCCCACACTTACGACAGTTGTTTGCATGAACGCAATCCCTAACCATATGCTGGCGCAAACAATTCAAGCATTTGCCAGCTTTCACAATAACATCTCTCCGATCTTTAGGTGTCAAGCTCAAAAATTCTTTACAATTAGACAAAAAACTATATTCAACTTGACCACGTGACGAACAACAAATGCATGCCGGTAGGTTTTTACGTCTGGCTTCACCACCGCGCGGTGCGCCAACAGCAGTCGAGTACTGCGAACTCCCTGACATCACATTATCATGGGGTTTTACCGACGTCTGCCTAACCGGACATGAAGGCAATTTTCCTTTGCCAAACTTTTTAAAATGCTGCAACTCACCAGAATCGCCCATTAGCATAATGCTAAAATCAGTCGACTTGCGCGTTTCCTCCCGTACTACAAATTCAAACAAACTCTGAAAAGTAGGCTCATCAGTGCCACCATACTGATCACCTAAAAAGTCAAGATAACGCTGCTTAGCGTCAAACGGGAGTCGCTTAGCCAAATCCAAAACAAAACGTCCTTCCAATTTGTCACGCTGACCATAAGCTTGCGCGTAAAGCAGACATTGCGACAATTCATCTTTAAACTCTTTCAAATCACTGGAAAAGATCGAAGTCAATTTGCTACCGTAGCGGTACTTTCTAATTTCCGGTTCGGCGAAAAGACCTCCACGAACTCCAAAACGCTGGGACAAGCGAGCTAACGACATTTCTATCCTGTCTTCCTCTGACAAGCCAGGAGTGTCAGAAACCAAATTAGCAATCGTTTGCGCAGCTGTTCTAACACAAGCTGCTTGTAACAAAGTCAAACGAATCCCTTTAAAGGGCGAAGCTGCCATCAAGGCCGTAATACGATTTTTAAAGAAGACAAATGGCATATTATTACCATGGTAACCAATCAAGGCCGCCTTATCGAAAAACGTCCTACTATTTTGGTATTCAAAAAAGCAATCCTGTTGTTGAGAACTCGATTTAGCGGGAGAAGACAAGCTATATCCCTTAAGGGGCTGATGGGGCTCAGTCACATGCCCAGCCCGATCACGATCCTCACACATGTTAAAATCAGGAGACGCGACACGCCTCTCACAACCACCCAAATTACGTGTAGCTGGGCGATCAAAAACTAGCGGCGCAGAAAACTGTGAAGGGGGCAAAGCATTACTGCTAATGGCGGCCCCGTGACCTGTACGCTCTGGGGGAGGAGTTTGGCTATAATTCGCAGGCCTTGGCTCTACAGCCTTCGGAAGACCCTTAGCCGCGGCCTCGAGACCTCCTGAAACAGCTGGAAAACGTGTGGATTGCACTGGTCCACTCACGGACTGAACAGGCGTCTGGAAAAGGTTATGTAAATTAAACTGCGATTGATGTTCACTTCTGGAATGGCTAGAAGAGCCCTTCTTAGAACTACGCCGGGAGCCCACCTCTGATCGATATTCAGCCAAAGCTACCTCTTTACGTTGTTCAGCCCTCAACTGTGCGTCTTTGAGTGCGAACTCAGCAGCTCTCGCTTCAGCTTTCGCGGCGGCCTCAGCAGCTTTTGCCTCAGCTCGTATGGCCTCAGCTCTCGCGGCGGCCTCAGCAGCTCTCGCTTCGGCCTCAGCTTGGATCTGGAGCTCCTCTCGTCTTAGCTGTAGATTAATTGGTGCAACTATCCGAGACGAAGTCCTAGACATCCTAGTGCTTACATTTGAGGCGCTATCCTCAGGATGTATGTCAGCATCCAACATATCTGAGAACTCACTTTCTTTTTGTTCGAAGTTATTTTTTAACGAGTTAAATTCGGGATCTACCCTATCACGAAGTTCTGCCAAGATTGCAGAGTTAAAGATTTTACTCAAAAGAGCTTGGAAATGCCGTAAATCCTTTTCCAAAGTAGATAAGTGAGATCGAAAAATTAACAGTTCCTACTTATCACTCAAAGAACCTAGGGCTACAGAAAGTTCTCCAATTTGAGTCAAAATATCCCTTCTAAGATGCCGGGCCTCTCGAACTGACTTAGCCTCATTGTTACTGGGTCCCTCCCCAGAATGGCTTGCCCGACCGCAAAGAACATCATCAGGCTTAAACTCAGTCGAGTCTACGGCGGTCGAGTTCCTTTCGCCACCGAGTGTAGACATTTTAATTGTTGGAGCTAAATTTAACAATTAAAAAATTAAGTTACACAAACACACAAAATTAAGTTATAAAAACTTAACTGCAAAGACCGTAAAAAATACAAAAAAGAATTTAAATGCACAATACCGTAGTTGTACGGGTATATGAATGAAGTCCAAAAGTTCCACAAAACTTGCTTGGATTCGTTCACTTGAATCTTCAAGCACAGATCGATTGTCTTTAATCTTTTTTCTTCAAATGAATGTCAATGTTGTTTTTTCTTCAGAACCAACAAAGAAACGCCTTTAATTTTTAACTTGAAGTTCTTCAGTACCAACTGAGAAGAAAAGTCTTTAATTTTCTTTTGCTTTTGTAGACTACCAACCAACAAGATCTTTTTTTATTATTTCTTTGCTTCTGTACCAAACACTAGACAGAGTAACGTCTTTATTCTTTTTGTGCTTCTATTGCTTCTTGCCCTACCAGCTAACAAGTCACGTCTTTTATTTTTTATGTGCTTCTAGTGCTTCTTGGCCTACCAGCTAACAAGTCATGTCTTTTATTTTTTATGTGCTTCTAGTGCTTCTTGGCCTACCAGCTAACAAGTCACGTCTTTTATTTTTTATGGTCACAGCGGTAAACCATAATCTCTTCGTGGGAAAATTGTAACATAGGATTCCCGAATCCGTTCGTCTGCATGTAATGACCGAAAAAGAAACACTCCTTTGAAACGTCTATTCAAAATTGTATTTCTGTAAAATTAGCCACCTGGCTGTCGAAAATGGGATGCAACGGGATGATGGACCACTAAAACTTGTCACTACAGAACAGATTACTTGGATAAAAGACGGAAATTTTCGTCCAGCTGACAAGCACTAAGCAAAACAGTTAAATGTGCGACTAACTCTCAAGCAACCATTTCACGAATGACCAGAATAGATATCAATATCTCAAACTCACGTACGCAGTACTGTGACGTAATAGTGAAAGACATTGTCACGCAATTCAAACAGGTGTTCAAAGGTGGTGACATAGGCGTAGCCAGGGGGGGCGAACGGGGCCATGCCCCCCCCAAAATTTTCAAAGTTTGGATTCCGAAGTTGAACCCTTTGTTGAAAATATAATATAATTTGTATAAATTTATATTGTTTTCCAAGACATCTGGCTATTAACACCCCCCAGGACTTGTTTTAGACACACAAAAAGACACCAATAAATTTTGCAAATCGTAAATCGCGCAAAGTTTACGCGATTTACGCTTCTTTTAACTAATGTTTTGGCTTGTGCTTACCAACTATAGACGAAATTTCCGTCTTTATCTCAGTAATTTGTATTGTGGTGACAAGTTTTCTACTGCGTAGGCTAGTGCATACGCGTTGTACTAATTTTCGACAGCCGGTGGCTATTTTTTGCTGAAATACAATTCTTGAAAAAGGACGTTTCAGAAGAGTATTTTTTCGTTTCGGTGTCATTGCATACAGACAAACGGATCCGGAAAATTTGTGTTACAACTTTCCCACGAAGATATTATAGTTTACCGCTGTGACCATTTGGGACCCCTTCTTTTTTTACTTTATATAAATGACTTACCAAACTCAACAAACATGATTGTTAAACTATTTGCAGACGACACCAATCTTACGATGAGCGACAAATGTGAAATAAATTCGCAGAACAATGTGAATGCCGAAATGCAAAAAGTTTACAACTGGTTGAAGGTTAATAGATTATCGTTAAATTTCTCAAAAACTGAATATATGCTAATAACAAATGAAAAACACATAAAAAATTTTAACATTAACATTGGTAACACAAGCATTCAACAAAAAGATCAAATAAAATACCTTGGTGTTTACATAGATAACAAATTAACATGGAAATATCACATAGATAAATTTTGCTGAAAAGTAGCAAAAGATTCATGGGCGTTGCTAAAACTCAGAAATTATGTCAAGACAGACACTTTAAAAGGTGTGTATCATGCTTTGATTTACTGTCATTTGCAATAGACAATATTGTATATCAAGTTGGGGAAAGGCCTGAGACAGTGTAGCCTACTGGATCCATTTTTAAATTACAAAAAAAGGTTATCAGAATAATTACGAAACAAAATTACTATGCTCACACTAATTTTTTATTTTTCAAAATGAACATCTTGAAACTAAAAGACATAGGCTACATAACATTGAAATAAAAAAAACATATGTACAAAGTTCATATGAATCAGTATCCGTCTACGTATTGTGATTTATTTATAAATGCTTCATCCATTCATCAGCATAACACAAGATATCAAACAAGCAACAACCATTTTATAAATAGATCAAATACAAAATTTGGCAAAAAGTCCATGCAGGTATTGGGACCAATGGTCTGGTCAGAGGTTCCAAGTAGGCTAACAAACTTATCATTTCATTGTTTCAAAAAAGAGATCAAAACGTTAAATTTACAAAGCTACAGTGCATCGTAAGTGATATGTTATGGAAACCAACTTGTCAGTTTCGTATGCAATATAACATGTTCAGTCGGAAACTTAATTGATTAATCTCTGCTTGCTTCTTGGAATTTTGTGTTTAGGCCTACGTTATCTTAAATATGTTTTTTTTTGTGCGTATGTTGAAGTGAGGGAACGTTTTAACGTTTTATTTTTATTTTTCTTTTGTAAGCTTATTTTAAATGGCAAAATCGTCATTTCCGTAGGGTGGCACTTGACTTGTAGACCGTATGGTCGTCTCGTTGTCTCCCTGTCTGTATGAGAACTTGTGTAAATTTTGCATTGTGTATATTATTTGCATTTTTCAAACATGTAGCCTACCTATGTTCCTGTTACTGACAAATAAAACATTGATTGATTGATACTTAGCCTAAGCTACTTATTGTAGCAAATAAGACAGTAATTCTCACTTATTATTATAAAGACACGGTAGGCTACTAACGCAGGAAAAAATTTCAAGTTTATCAGAATTGTAGACCAACAGCATTTTGCTTTCACACTAACACAGTAACACACTACCGTACCAGCAGTTCTTTGAAATGCCATAGCTTAAGCGCAGTTACGAAAGCCCATTAAATTCAATTCAAATAAATGGCTTATCATCAGTGATGTACGCGCATACAAAAAATATTGACGCTGTCAACGTAAACGCAAACGTTCGAAAAACCATACGCCGTATGCGTCAACGTAACTTGTAAAAAAAATTGGCGGCGTCAGCGCATACACTAGCGTAAACTCTCATTTTGTTTGCTAGGTGCCAAACATTCACACGGTAAACAAGTTTTATTTTGAATTTCCACGAAGAAACACAAGCATCTGAAAGTGTTCATCTGACATTTTGCTGCATTTTGGTTTCAATATGTCTTTGCCCATTGAAAACATTCTTTCAATTGCAGCGCTGGAAGGTATTGGCGTGTTGTAGCGAAAAAAAACATTCAAAAGTATGCGTTGACGCTATGCGCTAAAAAACCGCGAAAACCTTACGGCGTAGCCTCAAGCGACAACTATCCAAAAAAAATGTGGCCGTAAAGCGTTAGCGTAAACAAAAAGTCCACACCGCAAGTCTACGGCGTAGAATTTGCGGCGTATACGTAGCCTACATCTCTGCTTATCATTGTATCACTTGGTATGTTTTTTCATATAAAAGTAACTTGAATAAAATATAACAGTCAGTTCCTTGTTTTTTAACGTTAATTCTACGTTTGTACGAAGATTCTAGCCTACTGACTGCTAAAGAAATTGTTTAGTATTTACAAGCAATTTGGTGCTTGCCAATGAAGTACCGGGTAGTCAGTGTGATTGTTTTCCACGTCACGCTTCATAACAAAAAGCTGCCGGAAAGGTGTGCTGTTTGTATACACCAGTGGTTCTCAACGGGGCAGTACCGCCCCCCGGAGGGCGTTTTGATTTTGCAGGGGGCGGTATGATTACCTTGGCTTAAGGGGGCGTTTTGATTATTAGGGGCATGGCTGCCTAAAGATACGGCCAGATTTGTCACATAAATTAAAAATAAAAATTAAAAATCATATTTTCTCCTTCTTTACTGTTTTCCCCAGATGACAGTTTTAACATCATCAGATGTTGAAAAACAAAAACAATTTGATTTCGAAGATTTTAGTCAGACTGTTACTTTTTCAACAACAGTCTGATTGAGCGTTTTTCAACTTATTTTTTCTCATTTGCTTCTGCTTTCCCAAGGCAACAAAGAGCTTTTATATCATTAAGAGACAGTAAAAAGTAAAAACATTTCAAAAAATATCAGTCAAACACTAGCAGTAGCGGTAATCAAAATGTGACAAATCAGGCCACATCTCCAGGTGGCCATGTTAGGAGGCAGTCTGGTATAAGCCATCAATCATCAATCATTTTATTTTTCGTCATTAACGCGTCCGGGACGAAAAACGATTTCGTCACATCATTGTCTGGATAATCTACTCTACATGCTCGCACGATGGCCAAACAATTTCTCTTATACCATCGTCGTATTTGATTGACCAACCGTTTTGTTTACAAACGCTATCTACTTAAAATTTAAATTCGGTGATTTTTCAGTATATTGTATATCACAAAATCTGGTGAGTTCCATTATGACGTAACCAGTAAACCACTACTACTAGTATACTGTTTTCATGCTCGCAAATATAGGCTATATGTTTGCTTTTCTTAGATTTTTATAAATGATTGCTGATGAATTATTTTAGATTTTTCTTAAATTTTAGATTTTTTAGATTTAGCCTTTCGTAATTAATCGTTTTTGTTGGGGGGGGGGCGGTAAAATTTCGCCAGTTTATAAAGGGGGCTTTGGGCCAAAAAAGGTTGAGAAACACTGGTATATACTGTGGGCACAGGCTTGCCAGATTGGCCCTTTTTAGAGGTAGTTGGCCCCCAAAAAAATTGTTTGGCCCCTTGGCCCTTTGTTTTCAATATTTGGCTCTTTTTGGAAGCAGTTGGCACATACTATCAAACTAGCTGTTGTTTTCCGACAAAGAAAAATAAATTGAATTGAATAGCTATTTAAATAAATGTCTTTCGGAAATTGAGACTGACAATGTTTATGCCAATGCCAAAGATTCGAGTGGAAACACTGCAGAAGATGAAGATTTGGAATTGTTCTTGTAGAATGTAGACTGTGTTGTTGTAACGTTATTGACGTTGTTAACGTTATTATGTTTTATTAGCAACGTTATTAACATTATTGAACAATTTGGCTCTTTTTTACCCAGTTTGGCCCTTTTTTCGACATTGTTTGGCTCTTTTTCTCAAAAGCTGTCTGACAACCCTGTGTGGGCAAGTCATTCTTCAATCAATCAAGAATCAATCAATGGTTTATTTGTCAGTAACAGAAACATATACTTTGCCGTTCTCTACATGTTCGCGCCAGGAATGAAAAATAAATTGAATTGAATTGAAAAATTGAATATAGCACATGTTTGAAATATGCAAGTACCGTAATATACACAATTTGTTCTTTGTAGATTATGAGGAATGCTGGTCTGATCTTATTAGGTAAAGGTGAGTCCCATACTTGAATCCAAGCCTTGTTGGGATGAGAAGAAAAGGTTCTCATTATACTACTGTACTGTAAGCCTTCACCACTTACAAGAATAGGGTGACCAGTTTCTTTCTCTCGGCCACCTTTCCTTCAGCAACTTTGCCCCCCAATTTATTACATTCTGGGTAGAGGGGAACAGTCTTCTTCAACAACCAGCTTAAGCCGAGGGTCGAACCAGGAAACCTGATTGGAAAGCGAGAGCCTTATCTGCTGTGCCATCCCACCGCCTGATATTACTGTATGCTTAACAGTACATAAAACATTGACATTACGGTCTTACAACAATTTTAGGTTGGTTGCTTAGTAATTTGTTTTTGTACATTTAACACTGTCAACAATAAAAATGTGTTAAAGAAGAACTGGCTGGCTTTTGTATATGTGTCTGTGGGAGCAAAGTTGATTTGAGGGATGCAGAAGTGCAGTTTATCTTTCGGAAAAACTGTGCGTATCTTCCCTTTACGGCTGGTTTTGATATGTATCGTTGTCATATTGGTCTATATTGGGACATTCATTTCTTCAAATGCATCAGTTAAAGGTATTATATTTGTTTTCTTCAAGAATGCTAAAAAATGTACTTCGAAGTATGTATAGTTTGCAAATTAAGATCTGTTTGTTTAAAGACAGTATGGTATCTTCATTTTTTCGTAAAGGTGCAGAAGTTGTCAAGTGTGATATACGACTTGTGTTTGTCTTTTAAGCATACGGTACATTATACTTTGTAAGCTATTTCATAAATAGGAGGATGTTTAATTACATAATAGCAGTAGCGTACGGTGACCATTTTGTGTGGTGTTTGCATTTTTTAGAAAATTTTAAACACAAGCTTGATTTGCACAGTAACTATATCAATATATCCAGGGCTGGATTTCAGCCGGAACGGTCCGGAACGCTGCTCCGGAAGCTCGATCAAAAAGTTGACTTGTCCGGAACGGTGTTTGGAAGCTTAAATATTTTATGTTCTTATTATGCTTTGCTCTGTTTAGAGAAACGTTAAGATGGTGTTTGTAATTTGTATCATTCATTTGATCCGTTATTGTGCAACCTTGAGGCAGCTTGACTGTCTTAGCGTCACACCCTTACGTTTACACTCCGACGTTTTATTGATCCGGACCCTATTACGTCACAATTAGTTTTTCTGTACTTTTCCACTTTTATTACTAACTGTTTCTCGCTGTTTAACACCACTCAGTACGGAATGGCCCGTTTCGGTGAGTCCGATTCGGTGAGTCCGATCCCTTAACGGGGGATTTTTTCAATTTTTTTTTTAAATTATCGGGTACCGTAGCCTAATTATCATTGCCGTTTTAGGGGTTTGGGGTTAGGGTTAGAGGTTAGGAACTCACCGAATCGGACTCACCGAATAGTATCAGACCCGAGGACACAGTAATAACACACGGAGAAAACAAATCATTGAAGTGACAAAGAGATTGCGCTTAAATGAACGCGAAGCTGTGAGGAGGCTTCTTGAATAATATGTAACTTCGAAAAAAAGATCCTAGAGTCTTCAAAATGTGATAACGTCACTAAAATCCATTCCAATTTCATCGAGCGAGTCTGAGCGCGGATTTTCACAAATGAACCTCATACTGACATCTGACCGTGCTTCTCTACACAGTGTAGGCTAACTGTTTCAAGTTTACCCTTTATACGAATGGTCGGTCCTCCACTGAGAAAGTTTTCACCAGCGAAGTATGTTGGATCCTGGTTGCACCAGGAACGTAACTCTGTAATTGAGACCCAAAGTCGCCAAAGGTTTTATGGTTTTGAATACGATGAATGTCTTGAACCATTGCGGAACTTGTTTTAATTTTTTGTGTTATTGTTTCACTAAATTACGAATATTTGCATTGAACAACGTTATAACATCTATAGATTATGATACGGTACCTACTTTAACAACGTTTTAAACATGTACATCAAGTGTATTTTTCAAGTCTTATAAGGGAATATTTCTGAATCTCTTCTACGGCACCTAGTGGAAAGTAAAAAACTAACGTTCGGGAAGCTAACCTTCTGGAAATCCACCACTGAATATATCATATCAGTTTAATTTGATATGATCTGAACAGCTATTGTCATTGAGTAAACTGCAAACCTATTGTGTGTTTAAAACCTGCTGAAAAAAAGTGAGCACCCAAAAAGATGGTCATTGTACACCACTGCGTAATACATAGTACAGCACTTTTAAAATAAGATTTTTCATGAGATCTTTCATTTTTGGAAACTTAGAAACACCATATTATACTCTGCACTGGGTTTTCTGCATTATTTTTGTATCTGTAAAATGACCATGTTTATAGGCTACAAAATACATGTCCTGATTTTTTGATTAGATAAACTCACCAAGTCAAATCTAATGGAGGATTATGACGTTTTAAAACAAAGTCAAGTTATTATTTCTCTATTAACGGATGACAAAATACAAATAAATGGAACCAACAGATCAGGTATGGACTTATGGATATTCAGTAATGCTGTCTGAGTTGGAGTGCAACCTAATTTGTACCATGAACAATTCGTACCGTCTGTTCGTCCCTTGAAAAGATCGAGAGAAAAAATTAAAAAAAGCCGAAGTCATTGATCGCAGTTTCCGCAAACATTTTAAAGGGGTTAGGGTTGATCGGAGTTTCCGCAAACATTTTAAAAGGGTTAGGGTGCTTCTGCAAACAAACAAACTGAAAAGATCGAGAGAAAAAAATAGAACAAAGCCGAAGTCGCTGATCACAGTTTCTGCAAACATTTAAAAATTTCAGATAATGATCCTAAGAGTTTGCCGAAGTCGATGATCGCAGTTTCCGCAAACATTTTAAAAGGGTTAGGGTTGATCGGAGTGTCTGCAAACATTTAAAAAAGTTAGAGGTTAGGGTTAATCGGAGTTTCCGCAAACTTTTTTAAATTTCTGGTAATGATCCTAAGAGGTTTTGCTTGTTTGCGAAAATTTTTAAAATGTTTGCGGAAACTGCGATCAGTGACTTGGCTTTTTTTAATTTTTCCCTCGATCTTTTCAAGGTACGAACTGACAGTACAAATTGTTCATGGTAGGAATTAGGTTGCATCCTCTGAGTTGCAGAGGCCATAAGATTTAGATATCTGCGTACCAGTGTTTGTTTTCTGGTTGCCATTTTCATAATACAGTTTGCAAGTTTTTAGATAGTCATTAATCATATTTCCATTTTCTGAAAATTTTAGCGATTTGTTTGTATGATAGCCTACTGTAATTGTGGCCTTGAAGACAAGTCCATACTCAACTTTAATCGCACTACCTGAAAGGGAATCAAACAGACAGGCTATTCGAGTACAAAAAATACGCAAATAAGCTCACTAAATTGAAATACATTTCCAAGCAAAATTATATACATTCGGAAATTGAACTGAACAAATCTTCTCCACGTAAAGTTTGGGAAGTCATTAACTCACTGCTGCCAAATAAACAAAAATCAAAGCAAACAATCAATTCCATTAATATTGATGGAGTGTCATCAAACAAACCCATCGAAATGGCGAACCAATTCAATAAATTCTTCTGCAACGTTGGAAAAGAGATCTCTGACAGCGTTCCGCATGCCAACGATAACAACTTCACATCCTACCTTACAAACCACATTCCTTCTTCTATTTTTCTTGAACCAACGACTGGCGAGCTCTAAAACCCAACAAAGCAACTGGCTACGATGACATTTCAGCATATTTCATACAGATCGCCTCCGTGATTATTGCCCTGCCCTTCTCAAATCTTATCAACTATTCCTTTCAGTTCGGTATTTTCCCTGATACATTTAAACTTGCCAAAGTTGTACCCGTCTTCAAATCTGGAGACAAACTTGAGGTAAATAATTATAGACCTATCTCCCTTTTATCGTCTTTCGAAAAATTTTTGGAAAAGATCATATATAAAAGAGTCTCTTCCTTTCTAGAAAAACATTCTGTCCTTGCTCCAACGCAATTTGGATTTCGGTCTGGCTCCTCTACTTCATACGCCGCTATTGATATTATTAGTGCCACCTATGAACACGTAAAAAGCAACCTGTACACAGGATTGGTTCTCTTGGATCTCAAAAAAGCCTTTGACACGGTATACCATCCCATTCTACTATACAAACTCAACCACTATGGAATCCGAGGTACAGCAAACGATTTATTCTCCTCCTACCTAAAAGACAGAATGCAGTATGTCGCGATTAATGAACAGGAATCTGAACAGAGATGCATAACACACGGTGTACCTCAAGGTTCAACGCTGGGTCCATTACTGTTTTTATTGTACGTAAACGACTTACCAAACTGCACGTCTTCTGTTCCAAGACTTTTCGCAGACGATACCTGCCTGGTAATTAACGCTCCTAATCCAACCTACTTAGAAAAGGAAATATCGTCTGAATTACTTAACATCAAGAACTGGATTAATGCCAATAAATTAGTTATCAATCCTTCCAAATCAAATGTCATTGTGATCCCTCCTAAAAAATGCAGCTACCCAGAAGATATCAATGTACTTTATAATTGTGCTCAGATCGAACAAGTTAAGTTTGCCAAATACCTTGGCATTATTTTTGACAGTGGTCTAAATTTTGAACCTCATATTAATATGCTCCACAAGAAACTTTCTATATCTGTAGGGATATTGTCGAAACTCAAATACATTCTTCCAAACAAAACATTATTACAATTATACTACGCACTGGTACATTCTCATATCGTATATGGGATAACGATTTGGGGTTCATGCTGCAAGACACAAATGAACAAGCTTAGCACCTTACAAAATAAGGCTGTCAGAATAGTAGCAGGTGGCAGGTGGTCTGATCATGTCACACCTTTCTATAAGAAACTTAACATACTCAAGCTTAAAGATTTGTACGAACACGAAATTGCTAAATTCATGTTTAAATTTGATACGGATGTATTGCCCCTGCCTTTCGCACACTACTTTGAAAAAACCAAACTCATGTATAATGCACATCTTACTAGACACTCTTCCAATGATTGTTATTTTGTCCCACATTACGCCTCATCCCGACTCCAGCGCAGCATTAAATATGCCGGAGTGAAAGTCTGGAACTCCTTACCAACGAGCTTGCGTAAATTGTCATTTTATTCTTTTAAAAAACAACACAAATATTCACTCATCGCCAAATATTAGCACGATTAATTTTGTATTACCTTTATGCCACCGATAGACTACTAAATATATTTCTCTGTGACCATCTTCTAACACCTTGTCTCAATTTTCGTTATTGAATTATACTTATCGCAATTTTAGAACTTCTATTGAATCTGGGGTATCTGCTTGACTCGAAGATCCATGGTCTCTTCGCAGATTCCCGTTGCTGGAAATTTCTTTTTTATTGCTGTATTTATTGTATTATATTTATCTACAACGAAATAAATCAATCAATCAATCAATAGTTCCACTGTTTTTTTTTTTAAACAATTTTCCTGTATGTTTCATATAAACTAATAGAAAAGCTTGATTCTTTCAAGATTTCAATGTTTTTTGTATGACTGTATTTTATGATGTAGTGATAAATTTAATGTGCTGTTGCTGTACATTCCAGATGTAAAACTTGAACTCACAAAGTTCCTTCAGAATATGAATTCAAGAATAAACAATTTAGAGAGTAAGATAAAAAGTCTCGAAAGTGAAATCCATGACAGGAGTGTTGCTTTACAAAGCTTTTCTAAACCAGGTATTATATCATAGCCTACTATCTAAGTTTCAAGAAATTAACTATAGTTTCCAGTTTTAGTTTGTTTAATGGTTTTGTCTGTGATATTTATATGCATCAAGGTACTCTGATGATTACCATCATCAGCTTATTGTTACAAATTGAAATTGTAGGTTAACTTTCCTAGATTTACATTGCTTCAAACCATGTAGGATGGTCATGGTCATATCCCAGACTACAAAATTCTTCGTTTTTACACTGAGGTTAACTTTTGAAATGTTGACTTGTTTACTCGTAATGTAGGATTTTGCTGTCTGGGGTAGTGCTATTATTTTTGCATATTGTAGTCATTTCTGTAATGAATATGTGTAAATGTTTTGTAGTTTCTATCGTTCATGATAACAAATCTAGTCAATAGGCCTATAGTATGGAATTCATCTTGTTGGTTGACTTAAACTTTTGCACAATTTCATTGCAGTTGTAAACAACTGCATCTTCCTAACTTGTTGCAAATAAATTTAAATGCATGATACGAATTGATTAATTCTCACGCAAACTTGATTCCGCTAGGTTATTTAAAACATGCTTTTTGCTTAGAACCTCCAATATCCAGCTCTGATTGTACTATCCCATCATTTGAAGGCTTTTCGGCATGTAAATCAAAAATTAATGTAAGTGGAAATTGTTTGTTGTATGCTTGTGGAAGATATACGTATTACCGTATGTGCTTTGTTGCACAACACGAAATTGACCATAAATAAAACTTGATTCAGGGAATCACCTATTGTTGTTTAGGAATTTTATTCATGTTTATAGAAGGCAACATTGCTATAGTTTGAGTGTATATATATTAAAGAAATGACTTTGGTCTTGATTAGCATTAGTTTGCTGTGTGTATTTATATGTTTTTGATTCATTCTATCTCTGCAATAAGTACACTTTGTGTTTTATAAACATATTTAGAAATAATAAAAATCATCTTGAACAAAAGAAAGTTCTCACTGTTACATTCTTCCCACTCTGGGATATGGCAGTGAATCTTGCATGTTTAATGCATGTTTAAGAACTACAATATTAGCAATATATTTGACAAAAACTGCTCTTCACATATGAGAAAAAACTTCAACGAGTGATAATTTACAACAAATTTGAAAGGCAAGTGCTTTGAGGAAGCAACCTTTCTTTCATATTAGCTGCTAAGGTAGTGCAATACAATTACAAAGCTATATAAAAAAAAAACTATTTTTTGTTGGAGATTTGGGGTCCTAACCATATTTAAATCTTAATGATTTTAATCAACAGTGGATGCGAGAAAAATGGAACTCTGACCCTTGCTATGCTGGACTTGGGGTCGATGGATCTGATTGCTCCATCATTAGATACTTGGGAGAAATCGAAGGCTTCTGTCCTCTCATTACTGATTACAAAGATGCTCCTGCCACTCCTGTAATCACAGAACCAGAAAAGCCGCTCGTGAGTACCATGTAGCCGGTTTTTACTTTTATGGAATAAACAGGTTACATCTATTCGAATAAAGTGTTCCGAATTTATGTGTTATTACATGATCTTGATATTTAAAAATTGCAAGTTTAATTTTTTGTTGTGGATAACGGATAACTTGACAATAGAAATGTTTGCCCGCTATGACTTTACAATATGCATTCAGTGTTCACTAATCGATAATGTTTTTGCATGTACTTCTAGACTACCTGTACTGGTCACAGGTGACGTATTCATCACGTGACCATACCACAGTGGACCCAAAGGAATTGCGCTTTTTCAGTTTTTCAAAAACTAGACAGAAGAGTGAAGACAGAGAATTCAGTTCATTTAAGTTTTCTTATGAAAAAAAAAATATATTGTTCAGTTTTAAACTTTGAAGGAAATTGTGTGCTTTGTAGAAAGGTAGGCTACTTTTTTTTAATGTTTTGTGTGCGTGACTGTGATGTTAGCACGGCAGTAGCCATGGGAAAGCTTTGTGAGAATGGAACCTATGGTAGGCTACTGTTCGGTACAAAAGTAGCCTATGTACAACTTTATGTACAAAGCATAAAACATTATTAAGAAATACCACGTTTTTGATTGTTGACAGTGAATACAAGAAGGCTTGCCGCTTGCATTGAGTGACATTGATAACAGCACAGCAGTAAGGCATGCAAGTTTGCAAGAAGTCAAGTTTTGGAAATAGGCTAGCCTACATAATAGTAGTAAGCAGTTAGCTATGGTATTTTGTAATTTCCGCAAAACTAAAGCATACAGAGTTGAAATCAGTTAAAAAGTGATGTTTTCAATTCAGCTCTCTTATCACAGCAGTTATATATATGTTAGACTAATTTAGTCATTCAATTTACAAATAAAGACACCTGATGAATTGTTGCAGGTTGTGTAGCTTGGTACAAATTTCGAATTATGGGATGTTGCTCTGCTTATGGCTGTAAAAGTGGCCATGATAGGCATAAAACACCAAAAGGTGTGTCAAAGCACAGTTTTCCTTTTCAAAATCATGAACTGTTAGAAAAATGGATCTGTAAACTTTCTCAAAGAGATTTTGTTCTAAGCAAAAGTTCTAAGGTGTGTTCTTTGCATTTTACTGATGATTGCTTTGGGAGTTTATCAGAAGATTCAAATACAAGTCAAATTAAGAAGAAAGGAACTTCAGATCTCAAAAGAAGGTGAGCCTCAGATTGTACAGAAAAAATGTAATGGTCTTATGTACAAAAGATGTCCGCATTGAACGTGGATGGCTTAAAGTACGCAAGACTCAAAGCTTAGTTTAGTTCAGTTTATTGGTTTTGTTGACGAGAGAGAGGGAAAAAAACAAAACAAATTATTCAAAACACAAATAAATTCGAAGAAATAAATAAATTCTAGTTAATTATCTTTTAAGATTTATGTTGCTGTGCTACCTCATATCTTATTTTCTCCATATAGGACGTTAAAAGTAGTGTTAATCATGTTGGGCCTACCAATTATATGCAGCCCTAGGCTTATTGATTATGAAATTGAGACCTTCCATTGAATGTTTTGACTCATAGAGTACCGGTATGTATTGTTTAGCCTATCATGAAACTCTAATCTTAAAAGAGATGCATAGCTTTTGTATTGTCACTTTTACAGAAAACTAAGGAGTGATGCATTCTGATTGCCAACATTATTTCCCAACTGCCCAACTTACATGTCCAGTGAGTCACCACCCAAACGATTCAAAACTACTTCTGCCAGTGCCAGACACAAACAAGATACTGAAATTGTAGAGAAAATGAGCAAATTATTTTTAGAAAAAGACCAGGTGAGGTCAATTGAAGACATATACAGTATGAGCGAATACAGACAGAACAAGCCATACCATTTGAAATTACTGCGTTGTTGAAAGATGACATTTTATTTCTTTGTACGTATTGTTGACATGACTGCTGAAATTCCATCTTTAAGCATGGGGTTGCGGATTTTTGTTGATTTGTCATACGAGTGCTTTTTGAGTACCGTAGTAAAAAAAAAAAGAACAATGTTAATATTGCAAATGACACAATAAGTCGTTTCAGTGAAGTCACAAACCTGCTTGCTGACCTAAAATGTCAATTACCGTCTTGTCACACAACTAGCTTTGATGATGTTCTTCATGATTTTACAACTTCTTTTGAAGCATTTTTTCTGATTGTAAAAGAATAAATTTCATAACTGCAGTCTTCGAAATTAGCCTCTGCAATCGGCAATTGCTGAGGTGATTGCCGAGGCAGATGCATGAATGGCACATTAGCCTCGGCAATAAAAATGCCGAGGCCACACAAGCGCTTGTAAGGACCACAAGATTACAAAAATAACCCTAATTTTCTTGGACCACACCAGACAAGGAGGTTGATTCAATCTTACTATTGCTTGATGTTTTTATTTGGGTTACTTTCTACTTCGCCGGCGCTTAGACACGTGCCCAGCTGGGAAAATTGAATCTTTCATAGAAATATCACCCTATTTGCATTGATTCAACGCCAGTAGACGTCAAATTATTGTAAGCGTTTACTCCTCATCGCGCTTCGCCTTCCGTTATCTCGTCCAGCTGTATCAGAAACGATCGCGTCGCTTTCACAACGAACCACACAACATCAACAGACGTCGAATACATGTAAGTAATAGGTTAACGCGTTAACCTTTAGATTGAGCTTTGTTAATTGCGGTTTGTGATAGATGTCTGGTCCATGTCTGATTGCATAACAACAACAGGTGCAATTTTATGCGCTAACAATGCTCATGTGAATTATAAAAAAGGTTGGCAACCTTATAAATACTGGCTTAATTGTTACGCAAAAGTTATTGTTTCATTGAATGCTTGTTCTTTACCAGTGTCATTGCCTATATAAATTATGGTAAAGAAAGATACAGTTAAAAAGTGGAATTTACCTGCTATAGGTTATGAAACAGAGGGGACCGAAGGAAAAGTTAGTGTAGTATTTTGCAAAATTTGTAAAGAATTTTATGACGGAAACAAATCGGAATTAGAAAAGCTACGGGGCCCAGTTAAAAAAGTAGTACAAAATTTGCAGCAACGGGACCAACTCATGAAAAAGTTCCAAATGGCCCATTTCTTGGCTTTGAACAATAAATCTTTCAAATTTTACAAAGAACTATATAAATTTGAAAAAAAACGTTTTTAATGCTGACTTGAGAATTGGATACTCTACTGATAAGGCTTGTAGAGAAATGATTCATTTTTTATCCAACGCATTAATGCAAAACGAGGTTACTGTGCCTTTAAACAGTAAAAGCAAGCAATATTTCAGTATTTTGTACGATGGGTCGTCAAATGCCAAAACTATGGACAAAAAGAAGTTTTCGTCATTAAGACGTGTTCTTTGGGAAAACCTACCTGTCACGTGCTATCTGTCGAGGAACCAGAGGACCGTAATGCGAAAGGTTTGAAGGATGCATTCGACGAAGCGTATTGAAGGGGAACTTCGAATTTCCGAAAAACAGCCGACTGATAGGCATTGGGTCCGATAGAGCCAGCGTGAACAAGGCCGCGTTCAACTTGCAAAAGGCAGAAGTAGGCGATCATTTGCTTTTAATGTTATGCATTGACGAGACAACCTCATCCTCCGATGCAGCATCTGATGATTCCGATTCTGACTAGTTCTTTATCAAACAGTATTTGTGTTGCTCGCAGTATTTCAATTGTGCCGAAATTATGTTAGTGTAAACGTAAATCGAGGCAATCTTCTCGCAGGGAGCTATTAATTTGTTACCGGCACCTGGTTGAGGAATTAACGCTAGTTTATGATAATTCAACGTCGCTAGATGTCGAATTAATGTAAAACTAATGTAAATTTCTTATTGGGCGTTGTTGTTACGCAATACGTAAATACAACCGGTCGGGAAAATTAAATCGATTTGTGCTGACTCGAACGTTGAATCAACCCAAAATTAACATATTCCCCCCCCCCCCCCCCCCCGTGAGTTATTTAACATGAATTATCGTAACAGCGTGCGTATCGCGTTGCTCGCTTTATCGCTACTTTTGGTATTATTACATCACAACAAATCAAACAATGCGGTCTTGATAGACTACTTTAGTATATTTTTTGCTTCTCGTTTTACATGTTGTGGTAGCCTACAATTTTTTCGTAATAAACGTTCACAGCAATTGCCGAGGCAATTTCAACTTTTGCCATTTGGCCTCGGCAACGTTTTTGCCGAAGTAAAAATATGCTAATTTCGAAGACTGTAACTGAAGCTTATTGGAGGTTTTACAAACCGACGAAAAAACTCTAGATTAACCACTGTTTTTGCATATCTGGTATGGTCAACAAGTGCAAGTGCTTACAGAATTCTTTTAAAAAATGAAATTTTAATTTTGCCTTCAGAAAGAACACTTCATTTTATCACACACAAACTTGGTGCACCAACTCAAAATGCTTCTGTTAAATATTTAAAAGCACGGCGTTTTGAGTCTAATGTCAACCTCATGCTGGGTGAAATTTACACAGTGAGCAGAATTGAGTATGCATCTGGAAGGTTAACTGGGCCTGACTAATGGAGGGAAAGTTGCTTCCACTATTCTGTGTTTTATGGTGTCTGCTTTATGCGGTAAATTCCAAGATGTGATAGCAAGATACTTATCATTTGGATACACAGAAACTTAAACTTGCCATGTGGGATGTCTTACACTTATTGGCTGAATCTGATTTTTATGTTGTATCACTCTGCTGTGACAATCATCCTGTGAATCGTTCGTTCTTTAAAAACGTCATGTGTGAAAGTGTTCTGAATCCGATTGTTTCTCATCCAAAATCACAAAAAAGCCTTTGTTTTTATCGTTCGACTCAGTGCATAATTTTGCTCTCCCAAACGAGCACCCCCGTCGACTGAAATCAAGACACCCATTCGTGCCAGCCGCTCAACTTCTTATCAACGAAGCTGATGTACAAGACATCTCTGCGGTTGCTTGGGCGGACCATAAATGGAGTTCTGAATGGAAGTCAACCGCAACCGGACTCTATTCGTTCATCGCCGACACACGCCCCATCGGTCTAACACTACCAAGACAGGCATGGGTGCGCCTCAACCGTCTCCGTACGGGCGTCGGGCTTTTCCGCTCAACCATGCACCAATGGGGAATGGGCTCTTCCTCCTGTGAATGTGGTGCCGAGGAACAGACCGCAGACCACATCATCAATGACTGCTCCATCTTCAAGCAACCTAACGGAGCGGAAGGTCTGCGTGTCATGGATGATGAAACCAAAAACTGGCTGCTCTCTAGTAGCCTTCCAGTGTAGTCTGGGAACATCGTGAATCTGGGGTGGTAAAAGGATAGACCCTCGGCCCCAGACGCTCACACGACGACGACGAGTGCATAATTTAAAAAACATTTAGTCCAGAGTTTAGATTTAGTAGAGTCCAGATTTGGTTGGTATCGTCACATGTGTGGGGGCAATTTTTTCATTTCTGTACAGCTGGTTTTACAGAACGAACGAAAGATCAAAGCTATTTCTCTTATAAAGTTTTCTAATATCATTGTGTTATTATATCTGATATCCATGATATCATCAACAATATGATCGGCAAGTTTTTTAATTGTTTTATGTCCAATTATGTTCGTGATCTATCGCAAAGCGGTAGATCAACATCGTGCCGTAAAATTACGAAGTTGCGTGATGGATACTAACAACAACCAGAGAGGCAGAGATGTGACTTTATAATTTTGCTTGACTGCTTACAAATGTGCTATTGAATTGGTTCAATATTGGTAGTCTATGTCTATTAACGGACAAGCGATATTTTGGGCGTCGTCGTCAGTGGAATCGTACTTCGAACATTGAAAAATTAATTAAAGCTATACTAGCACAAAAGTTTCAACCAAGAATGCGATGGGAATAATTCAGTGATAACTTTTTTTAACATTGTTCTGCGTAGCCTACCTTGTTGTTTGTGTTGCATCAATGTCACAGTTGTCACACCTTTCCTTAAGGCTTAAACTCACGTTGCATTGCAATTTTCTGTGCTGCTTAACGTACTAAAATTAATAAACAAACATTTGCAGCTAACTCTTTGCTATATTCTACATGACTCACGCCTAAAACAGTAGCCTACTGCGGTTTTGTTTGTTCGGTAATTACGGTTTTCGTCGCATGGGGCCACTAGCGTATTCAATAAAAACCTGTGTCCAGTACAGGTAGTCTAGACTCTAGAAGTACATGTGTTTTTGAAACGACTTATTACTATTGGAAAATGACCATTTTGCATGCAGAACTTTCTTAAAAATACAAGCTACGATCGCATACCGTAGTTAGTTGCAACAGCTCTCGTGCGGTATAATTAACCTTTTGCAACAGCGCGCAGATGTAGGTTGGCACGAAATACTGCAACGTTTCAAGTAGACTTTCCATAAGAGTGCAGTTATATATTTTTTTATTATTACGACTATCACCAGTTACTAACCACAGACCAGAGTTTTCACACGAATGCGGGATGGCATAACCCAGACAGCAAATCAATCGTTTTTTCATTGAAAAACGGTTGATTTGCTGTCTGGGATACGATTCATGTTATTGAACCCAAGACGTGTTGACATTTGTCATTATTAGCAATCGTGACTGTGTGAAACAGCATCTGCTAGCTTCTGGTTTCTATCGAAGTCTGTATCCAGTTCAACAAGTTCAGTTGAACTAAGCGAGTATAACGCACTTTGCTATAAGTCATGCATTGTCATACTGTGCTGGTTGAAAAGCCAAATGGATCAATTTTAGGTTGAAAATGCTTACATATGGAAAATTGGAAATAGTATCAAAGCTTCCCGGCGGATCTGACGAATTATCACATTGTTCGAATTATCACATTTCCTGCCTTCATATAATTTCTCTCGTAATGGCACCTTTTTTCAGATATTTTAAAAATAGTTTCATTAACTTTTTTGAGGTTGTGTGAGTTTTCTTTCTACTATTTTTGCTTGCATGGGCTATGAAAAGCTCACATGTCTTTATGATTTTGTATCTTTTAGTTGAAAATACGCGAAGATTTCGAAGAATTGTACAGAATGTTTGGAGACGACTTTCATTACAAGTGGATCAGGCAACGGATACATCGAATGGAAACGAAGTGGATTGAAGCCGCAAGAGAATTATCCAGCAAACCTTTTTTCAAGAACTTTAAACAGAAAAAGGTATATTCTATATACTCGCAATTATAGTTTAAGTTTCGTTAAATTTTTAATTTAAGGTTTTATTTAAGTTTTAAACTTTTTGTTAGCCTTGCTTTGAAAGTAATTTTTGCTTCATCTTCATCAACTAGTGGTGCCACCGTTAGTAGATAGCCTCCACATACGTTCCATTCTGTCTTTCACTGTTTTCATCCCAGTGACACCAATCTTTTCTTCACTGCCATCCCGCCATCTTCTTTTCGGTCTCCCTCTGGTTCTTTTCGCGTATGTCCAACTGTTCACTTTGTGGTTATTTTCGGAATGGCCCGATTCGGTGAGTCCGATTCGATGAGTCCGATCCCTTAACGGGGGATTTTTTCAATTTTTTTTAATTTATTGAGTACCGTAGCCTAATTATCATTGCCGTTTTGGGGTTAGGGGTTAGTTGTTAGGGTTAGGGGTTAGAGGTTAGGAACTCACCGAATCGGACTCACCGAATAGTAGCAGACCCGGTTATTTTAGCCCATTTCTTGTCTGTTATTCTTGCTGCATGTCCCGCTCATTGCCACTTTAGACTTGTTGCTGATTTAATGACGTCTTTCATATGTGTTTTGTTTCTGAGAACTTCAGTTCTCCATTTTGTCTTTTATATTTATATACAGTAGAACTTGGATAACTCGTCTTCGGAAAACTCGTCAGTTTGCCCAAGTCGTCAATGATTGCCAGGTCCCGGCAGAAAGCCTATCTTTTGTACACAATCAAGTTCGGTTAAGTGGTCATCGCATAATTCGTCAATTCGATTAAGTCGTCACTGTTTTTCTTCCCCTGGGACGTAAAATTCGTCTAAGTTGTCATCCACCCAAATGCTGGCGTGGCATTTACAGACTCTTTCGAGAAGAAATTACTGTGCTAAGACGTGTGCACGCACACACTCTATCGGGCCAGACGCACATGCGTGGAGTATGTAGGTCTGGTCGATTGCGGGTGTGCGAGCACCGCGCACGTGCTCTGTTGCCGATAAGAGAAGCGCTGTTCACCACGTGCGTGATTCATTTGCGACAATACCGTTTCGTGTAAACAAAAGTTGCAGCAACGCAGGATGACGAAGAGAAAGGTAAAGTGCTTAAACTTACAAGCTAAGTATGAAATTGTAACGAAATTCAAAGAAGGCGAAATTAGGAACAAGACTAAATTTTCTGAAGAACAAGACCTACCAAGGACGACGTTGAACACCCTCCTAAAAAATGCAGAAAAAATTATTGCGAATTATGAATCTGGTAAGAATAGCACCTCAAAAAGGAGAATACCACTATCGCATTTAATTAGGTCGCGGAGCACCATGAAATTAATGCGACACGAAAAAATGGCAAAATTTGGCTGTTTGCATTGGTCGTCAGTTCGCGTAAGTCGTCACTTTTTCTGTTCCCCCTAGAGCAGTGGTTCTCAAACGGTGTGCCCGGGCGCACTGGTGCGCCCCAGAGGTTATCTAGGTGTGCCCAACAGCATTCCTAAAAAAGTATTCTAATAAGAAAAACAAAAAGAATAGTTACCATATTAGATCAATTTTCTTATCTGCTCCTTCCGTTTAACATCATTATTACGATAATTTCAGATAATTTCAGGATAATTTTCATTATTTCGATAACATCATTATTACGATAATTTATGATAATTTTATAAAGAAGAAAAACGAGAATGTTATTGTAACTCACTGCTTTCTGCATAGAGAGGCCTTGATGTCAAAAACCTCAGGAGAGAATTTAAGAGAGGTCTTAGATGAAGTTGTTAAGATGGTAAACTTTATAAAAGTAAGACCTGCAAAATCGCGGCTATTTGAAAAAATCTGTACCAATATGGAATCTCAACACAAACGATTACTTTTACATACCGAGGTGAGGTGGCTATCAAGAGGCAAAGTGCTTACTCGTGTACACGAGTTAAGACAAGAACTTCTTGTATTTTTTGAAGCAATGAAGCAGTCACATTTTTGTGACCTCTTGCAGTGTAAATTTTGGATTGCTAAATTACAATATTTGGCAGATATATTTCAGCATCTCAATATTTTGAACACCAGTATGCAAGGGAAAGGGCAAAACGTTCTTACATCCACTGACAAGATAAAAGCGTTTCAGAAAAAATTACACGTTTGGAAAAGTGCAGCGATTAAAGGTAGTTTAGAAATGTTCCCATTGGTAACTAATACTTGCAAAACTGAAATCCTTCCACTTGTAATTGAACATTTATCAACTTTAGAAGAAAAAATGAATTTTTACTTTCCATCACTTAACACTGCGCAATATGACTGGATTAGAAATCCTTTTTTAGAAAGTACCTCTGCATATAGTTTAACACTGACAGAAGAAGAAGAACTGGCAGCTGTGTCCACAGATCGTGGATTGATGATGAAATACAAAGAGTGGTCTCTTGAAGCTTTTTGGATTTCTATCAGAAAAGAACATGTCGCGATATCTAAAAAAGCACTGACTGTTTTATTGCAATTTTCAACGTCATATTTATGTGAACTTGGCTTTTCTACCCTCGCCACAATTAAGTGTAAAAAGAGAGGAACTCTGCAATGCATCGATGAGGAAATGAGAGTTTGCCTCTCAAACATAAGACCGAACATTGAGAAAATCTCACAGGCTCATCAAGCACATGTTTCCCATTAATAAAAAGATAATTTCTTTATTTTTGAGTTTTTTTTATTTGACTTAATTATGACATTTTAGTGCATTTTTATATAAAGTGTGCCCAGAATTATTTGTAGTATTGTAAGTGCGCTTAGACTGTAAAAAGTTTGAGAACCACTGCCCTAGAGTGACGAGTTATCGAAGTTCTACTGTATGTTTAATATTATTCTTTTCATGTTTCTTTGCACTGCTGCCAGCTTTCTTGTTAAGGTGTTGTTGTGAGTGACCACGTTTTTGCTCCAGTCCATATATTAATGTGGCTCTGTCCATGATTTTAGTTCCAAACTATTTAAAATATTCTTACTCTTTAATAAAGTGCGTATGGTCTGGCAGTTTTGATTATTATTTTGTGTCTTTCGTCTTTAGTTGGTGTGTGAACTGTGTGATGACCCGCCCACAATGCAGCTAGGCTGGCGCACTTCTGCTAACTTCTCATCGACTTTAAATACAGTACAACCAAGAAATCTTTTTCAAGACCTTGCTAACAATATTTTCTAATCTTTAAGCTACTTTTTTTGTCTATTTGCTACTTATAAGGCGAAGCCAAGAATTGCCTAGCACTCACTGGAACGGTGTCATGTGTTGTATGATTGGCGGTTTACAGCTAGCGTTCCAGTTACACTGGTAAGGCTAGTGAAACGTCAATTCTGCCTACACTAGCAAACCTCCAGCCTTTCACTGATAGCTACTTGTGGCTTGCTTTCTCTAAGTTTTTTTTCACTTGGTTTGTACTGCGCTGAGAACAATGCTATCATGGATCCAATCCTGAAAATTATTATTTATTATTAAAATTAGAAAATGAAAACTATTGTTGTTGTTTACTACACATTCGCTTCGTTTTCAACCTTTAACCAACTTCATTTTCAAAACAGAATTTTACCAAGTTTTTTCAACAGATTCTTATCCACCCCGGGTTACTGGCTGACGAGGTGGGCTGGGAGATACCGAAAAATGCCTTCAAAGGCGGCCCGCTCGGCGAACTTGTTCAGTGGTCCGATATCATAGCATCAGCATATGTACTTGGTCATGACATCACCTTAGTGTACTCCAGCATGGAATTGAAAAAGTGAGTTGGCATTTGACAGTGTAAAGAGATTGTAAGGCAAGGTCATGTGGAGGCAAACTACTATTTTCGGCTTTGTCAAAACATGCAACTAGGGCTAATTCGGAATGGCCCGTTTCGGTGAGTCCGATTCGGTGAGTCCGATCCCTTAACGGGAGATTTTTTCAATTTTTTTTCTAAATTATCGGGTATCGTAGCCTAATCATCATTGCCGTTTTAGGGTTAGAGGTTAGGAACTCACCGAATAGTAGCAGACCCGGCTAATTATTGGATTATTCTTTCATAGTGCAATCAACAGCCAATTTTAGGATACTGATGCTAGAAATAATATACACTACAGACATAAAGTATCTTTATTGTGGGAGGCTTTGATATTGCTACAACCGGTTACAACTGCAACTGAGCAGAGGTAATTACAATAAAGATTGCAATAAACCAGAAGCTACATGATAAAAAGCAAACAAAGCTGCACCTTCACAGCCGAAACATCTTAGAGTGCATACTGCATAATAATACTGCATATATATGTCTTGTAGAGTTGGTGAAGATGTGTTTCGTTGTTGAATTTCAAGTCCAAATGTGCATATTGGATCGCCATCCAGCTTTGTTTTAAAACGTAGCTTTTCGATTATAATCAAGAGATCTAAGATTAGTCCTTTTTCATTAACCATTGATCCACTCAAAAAAACATACCGCACTTCGTTCGAAATGATTTAGGCACTGCGCCTAAATGTCGTGGACCTTTGTACCCTTCAAACGTCATCATTGAAAACAGGGACAGTGACTGTGTGATATTACGTTCAGGTTGCTTGATCCTTACCTCGCCACTGTGACGAGCATCAACTGTCCCATCCGCACCAAGCTCTTTGATGTCATGTACTCTGATATCAGTGCTGTCAAGATGTTGAAGCGGATTACGAGTAATAAGTTTCGTCTGTTACAGTAAGTTGATCAGTTGATCTTGCACGGCGCGTTTAACTTTTGCTATTTACATTGAATTGTGGGGGACTAGAGTTGTATATTGCAAATGAATTGTGGGGGAATAGAGTTGTATGAGAGAAGCATTTGATTTTTTTATTGAAATTAAACATGGACATTAAACAACATTTGGTCTACGGTATTAAGATCTACAGCAACAATCTACCGTATTCTACCACAACAATCCAGTTAGATGTGTACCATTATATAGCTAACGGCGATATTGATCAATCAGTTTCGAGATATTTTTAAATATATTTTATCACATTTATCAATAATAAACTAATAATACTCCTTCGGAGAACATAACACAAGGCCTACCAAGCCTCACTTTTAAGCTTTTTGATGATTTCTACGCTCTGGGATTCTCGTGCGTCACCTGAGTCATGGTTGTGTCCCAGGTTTGGTAAATTTTATAAACGTTGTAAAATAGCAGCTTGCCGTCAAAGCACTTCACAAACAACCTTTTTATCGATTTGTCGTGTTAGTTCATTTGCAAATAACTTATTTCCGCAGCATTTAATGACAAACAGGCACTGCACAACCTCGGGCATCATGTAATTTGTAAAGTTAACATCATATAACATTTAAATAGCCTTCTTTTCATGATAAATGTCCTGCGAAGAGATTACTCAAAACTTGACAAAAGTTGTACCTTCATTTACGTTTTTACACTGCTGCCTTGGCTCATGTGTAATTTTTTCTTGGCACCTTTGCTTTTGTGGGAAAATAACGCATTATTTTTTGCTTTGTTGTGTTCCGAGTATGATTGGTATTGTAATACGCTGGACTCATTAAGGAAAAAAACTGCGCTGGTGTTCTATTGTTACAAAAGATTTTTCAAAACAAAATGTTTTCAAATGGTTAACAATTTTCTTCCCAAGTATACTGCAAACGTAGCAGCAAGTAGACATGTCGTGTGTGGTTGTAAAATATGTTTCTTTATTGGTAATTCATCATGTTAAATTTTAAAACTGAAACTTACTTGTTATTTGATGGAAAAATACTGAGAAATGTCACCAAAGCTTGCCCAGTGGTCCATGTCGTAGCGGCACTGATTAACCCAGAACCAACTATAGTAGGCCTATTTACTTACTTTAATGCTGCATAACCACAAGATCATATGTTGGCAATCATGTACGTTGCAGCTGTGAGTTGAGAGTGGTAGACAGCTTTGGAACAGAACCCGAATACAATCACCCTCCTTATGCCGCTCGAAGGAAGAAAGTGTCAGATTGGGGCAAATGGGACCTCTTCCCAAAGCAGTTTAACACAATGTTTCGTGAGTAAGATGTTTTTCAATGTGTCACCGATTCTTTGCATAGCCCGAAATAGCGCATAGCCTGTTCTTTGTCAATTGTCACAGGGTTGTCATGACCTACCGTATTTTCTGGGACCATGTGTTGTGTTTACTCTCAGACAGCAAATCAGTCATGCAGTCGTCTGATTGACACGTTGTATCAACGTAAAAGATGACTGACTTGATGTCTGGGCTTTGACCATTTTGACAGCTGCTTTGTTTTCTCGGAAACAGGTTACGCGCTACATTAACGGCTTTAGGTAAACAAATATATTTGCTGTACCGTTTTCACAAATGACATCATGTCTTCTACACTTGCACTCACAAGCCCACGAATAACAGAACGTTCAAAAGAAAGACGTTTTCCTTGATTTCAGTATTGTTCAGCAAAAATCATGTTTAGTGATTCCCTTTCCCTGTATCTACCCGGCATTTAAAAGTAAATTTCTGCCTTGCCACATCTTGTTGATGTAGTATTAATAGTCGTTTTTTGGGGGGGGGGCCGACTCCACAGCCCTGATTGCAATCGTGTTCCATACGTCATTAAACTTCAAACTTTGGGAAAAAATGAATTGACTCTTGTTTTGGTCATAACAATAATACGGATGTGGCCACTGTTTGTTGATGTTAGTTTTGCTAGGTTCTTGTAGGTTGGCGATTGTAGTAATTTGGTCATGCTTGTGTACAATATTTGCGTATACTGTACCTTAGCGCTTTTAGTGAAATTAGCATTGCTGTGAGTCATACAAATTACAGTAGTGTAGTTGTGTTTATTTAGTAGAAGCAGCAAGCTAAACACTCTTCCGCCTTCTTGTAATCGCCTACTCTTCTCTCAGCTCATACTCCTGACAACACCTTCCTCGGCTTTGTAATCGAGACCATTCCTTCCGCAGAGAATGTTACTTCATCCAAGGAAGATATTGCTTTAGTTTATGGCAAGAGAAATTTATTCTGGAAGGTAAACTACAAACATATGCAAATACTGGAAATGCATGGATACATGTATTTTAGCGGAATGGCCCGTTTCGGCGAGTCCAATTCGGCTAGTCCGATTCGGCGAGTGCCCTATTCGGCGAAAGCCCTTTTCGGCGAGTTCCCTATTCGGCGATTTTTTGAATTTTTTTTTAAATTTTTGGTTACCGTAGCCTAATTATCATTGCCGTTTTAGGGGTTGGGGTTAGAGGTTAGGGTTGGAGTTAGGGGGTTAAGGGTTAGGAGGTTAAGGGTTAGGAGGTTAAAGGTTAGGGGGTTAAGGGTTAGGAGGTTAAGAGTTAGGGGATTAAGGGTTAGGGGGTTAAGGGATAATGGGTTAGGGGGTTAGGGGGTTAAGGGGTTATTTGAACGTTTAGCGACGTTAAAACGATGTAAAAGCGGCAATGATAATTAGGCTATGGTACCCAATAATTAAAAAAAAATTCGAAAAATCGCCGAATAGGGAACTCGCCGAAAAGGACTCTCGCCGAACCGAATTGAACTCGCCGAATCGGAATGGCCGAATAGTAGCAGACCCGTATTTTAGAGAGTTTTGTGTCATTTAATGATTTGTTGAAGTTTTAGATTTGTGATCGCTCATAGAGGAAGTGCCTTAGTGCCTGATCCTTTCTATGACTTTAGCATCTTTTCAATACGTGTATTTCATATATTATTTGTTTCATAGTAAAACACTTGAATTCTCATGATGACACATGCGTTTTATTTGCGTTTCTTACTGTACAGTATTATTAAATATGTTAATACAATGACCAAGTCGAAAAACACAAAAACAACGAAGAAAATAAACGACACTAAAATCGACAATAGCCCGCTTTCGTTTTCACGTGAATATACGTGGATCTCCACCAAGACAACTGCGATCCTTCTCTGTGTTTTCTTCATAAAATTTTCATTTTTTTTCATAAATTTTCAGGATAAAAATGCGTATTTAGACGCTATCCAAGAAGTGATATCATTGCACGGCACTGTAGCCTCTGAGGAAAGCGACACTCCTCTTGTTCCTTCATACGTGGTCAACCATGGTGTCCTTCCAGGGGAAGAACTTCATGCCCTTCTTCGTTCCGCCAAGGTTTGTTGTAAAACGAACCTCAAACAAGTGGACCGATGACATCTAATGTAAAATATTACACGTGTCTCAAAAACATTGGCAGTTGAATAGCTGTGTTGGTTGAGATTGAAGGTTTTTCCTACACCGCGTGTTTAGCAGACTATGTAGGCCGCATTGGCTGTTACGTTATATTAAGTGGCTGTTTTAATCTACTTTCATTCTTCACCACGTGCAAGTGACTTCATTGAACGGTTTTATAGATATTTGTTGGGATGGGTTTTCCTTACGAAGGGCCGGCTCCGCTGGAAGCTATCGCCAATGGAGCAGTTTTTCTCAATCCTGTGTTTGAAAAGAATTCCGTGCAAGCTGAAAAAGTCAACGAATTTTACAAAGTACGCTTGAACTACAAACATGCAACAAATTAGTCGTTTTTTATATTGATTCAACGTCAGCAGCTGCTTTTTTACGTCTTCAAGCTTTCGCCATACAATTTATCTACCTTTGTCTTTGTGTGGATCAAGTTACCTTATATGCTCGATACCTTTGTGTAAAATCACTCAAAGTGCACTGAGTCGTAAGCTAGAAAAAAATTCAGTCTGCTGTGGTTGACTGGTGAGAGCATCTACCCAACAGTCGAAAGGGCGTTGGTTGACATCGCTTGAGAGCACACGGCTGCGTCTTAGCAAGACAGCCAATTACGTTACACAATAGAAGCAGCTGAGTCGACGACAATCCAATCGTACTGCTTCTACCTGTCATTTTGCATCTGTAATAAACTTATGTTGTACTGCATGCAGTTTTACTGCATATAATTATCATAATGGACGCAAAATATATTGAATGCGTTTCGTCATGTTCGAAGCTGCTCAACTTTTCGTCTGACTCTCTTCAGGAGCTTGTCAGAATAAAATCAACCAAAATGTGGTCAGGTATTTATAGATTACAAGGAACCTATTGATACCTTATCACATTTAAGTTGAGTTTATTCTGATGACAAGCTCCCGAAGAAAGTCAGGTGAAAAGCGATGTAGTTTCGAGCAATGACAAACTTTCTTCTCGCCATATTTACGTTCTGTACTACCAATCAACTCTTTGGATGTGTTTTATTATTTCAATTATTTCAACTTTGAAAAAAAAAATGTTGCAGTCAAATAGTTTTTATTTTTTCTCTGCAGAAAAAGCCAACGAGTCGACGACTGTCATCTCAACATCCTTATGCGGAAAATTTCATAGGTACCATCTGAAGTGTTAACTTATTGATTTTGCATTTTTGTCACAACAGCATATCTCGTTACCTAGAAAATATCAATGCCAAATTCCACTGTCATCTGCTGCGAAAACGCTTATCGAAACTGGCACGCAGTATATCATAATCTGGGAACCGTGTAATGTCGCAAAGTTTCGATACGTTGAGATTGTTTTTTTACTGGTTTCATTATATTTTTGAGAAAAAACTTTCAATATCCGTCGGATGACACATCACCACGATACCTTTCAAACTGAATTTGAACGATCAGAATCTACTGGACCTGTTTTGCGTAGTTTCCGTTAAGCCATTTGCATGGTACATGGGCAACTTGATTGATGTCAAAGCAACAATAGCTGTGCAACCACGTGTTATCTTACACCCAGACAGCGTTCATGGATGTTAATTTTTTTTACAAAGGTGCTCCCCACGTCCGCATGGTGAACATTAACGACCCTTCGTCTGTCAAAAAGGTCGTACAAGAGGTGCTATCGTCTCTGCCGGTAAGTATGCAGCCTTGGCTGACCTGTTCATTTTTTTGTTTTAAACCTAGGCCACGGTTCACGGTTTACACCAATTAATATCCAGAAATTACATTTTTGCTTGACATATTTTAAAACTTTGTACTGTAGTTTTGACAAAGATTAATTTGCCGGCTATTTTCATAGAACATATTTTCGTTTGTTAGCGTTGTAAAGAGTCGTACATTGATTTACTGCAGACGTTAAGTCAATGTAAAAATGGCGGATTTTACTGTCTGGGGTAACTCTGATTTACGGAACATTATGATTTTTGGCTTTAAAAAGGTGGAAAGTCGCCTGTGGAGTATTTTTGTTTGCGAAACTATTTAAGAAACCATTGTTTGCTTTTGAGATATGATTTAACCATAGCTTTTAGGGTATGACATCATTTGGCAATGTTTAATACAACCTACTTTAACATCATAAATTTGGTGACTTTTTTAAAACTCAGTTTTGTTAAACGCTTTTGAATTCTATTAGTTGAGTAGGCCTATTTTTTTTTATTAAAGACTTGAGTTGAAGAACTGCTAAAAACAAAACTAGCTAAAGTTTATTGAGTTCCAGTAAGGATAGGGGATCTCCTGACTAAGAAGCTGCAGGCCAGCGATTCTATAATATTGATTTAAAAAAATACTGAATTAAGTCTAAAGTTCTTTCAACGTTGTTTAATCTTTTGTTTCGATGCAAACACCAGCGTGTGTTTTAGCGAAATTAAGCCGTTTTTCAAATCAAATTTTGCGCGGAGAATTAACCATTATACTACATATTTTTGATGATAACTCAATTTCCACAAAATCTGACTTAAGTAGTTCTGCAACTCAGATCTTCAATTGCTCAAAGGTGATGCCACTGCGTTGTTGACTAAGTCTGCTGCACCAATTGGTGTTTCAGGTGTAAATAGCAATCGCGGTGTCAGTACATCTCAGACTTTACCCCCTGTTTTCAATGCCCCTGGTTCATAACCATACAATATTTTACGCGGTACTGATGAGTCCTCGAAAGCCTAAACCGCTCACCACAGTCGATGACGCCAATATGTATCTTGTTTTTCCTTTACATTCCCACCATCAAGTTGAGTTTATGAGGAAACGAGCGCGAAAGGAAGATGGCAAATTTATACAAGATTGGATTGTAATGTTAGCTTTTATTCAACAGAGAGTGCTTTCAGCTTAGATTTGAGGACGAAAGCATCAAAACTAAAACAGGAAAAGGAACAGAAAATTTTACTCAGTTTAATGGAGTACTTCAGTTTAATGCACAGAGCAGAGACAGCATCGACTTAATAGAGCAAACTGCAAGGTTTAAATTTAAATTTTACTTCTGCAGGGTCATAGCTAACTAACGGTGATTCCTCTCTTTAGCAGACAACACGATCGGTTGACGTGTATGGAAATAGCAAGATGTCAACCACCGTTTCCCAGCAGGAACCCTCCAGTCATCTCACGTTGCATGATGAATGTAACGTGAGTGTGTTGGCAGGTACTTTCAAGTTTGCCTGTGCTACCTGTGCTGCCTCGTCAACTCCTTCCGAATTACAACATTTCATACGTGGCGTGCTCGTTTCCAAAGAACGTCCCAATTTCAGATTATTCCATGTTTTGCTCAATCATCTTGAGTAGATATGTTGTTTTTGTTATTATCGTTCTCAAGTTTGATAACCCCTTGTACTTAAATGAGGATACGTGTATCTCCTTTTATTGAGGTAGAAGGGAGGACTTCAAGACTGTAACTTCCGTGTTTTGTTGTTTACTTTTGCAATCAATTATAATCAATAGCTAGGCTGGGCTAGTACAACTTTGCATATACAGATTAATGCAAAAGTGAGAGAACTTCTGTATTATATTGAAAGTATAGAATTTAATTGAATGGTGAATAGATCAATTTATATTGCATCAGATAAAATTTATGCAGATTAAAAAGGCAGGTTGAATTAAAGCATTAGAGAAACATGTTCTCGTACCGTGCTAGACCAGCTTTTTAGACAGACGCTGTTGGGCAGGAAAGGATTGCTTCAAGGTGTTCAAAACCTAATCAGTTGTTCACTTTTAGCCAATCTTTCAATCTTCTATCACTTTATGTTTAAACGCAGCCATGGTAAAGACAGATTGAGTTGAACCTAATACTAACATATTGCCAAAGCCATTTTGAGTTTTTTTTTTCGTTCAAATTCATGTTTTCATACAAGTGCCAGTCTCATAAGTGTTTATTGATTTACCATTTGCAGATGTTGAATCAAAGTAAAAAACAAGTGATTTGCTGGCTGGCGTCCGTAAGCATAGGTCGAATTGGTGGCTCTGAAATTTGCTTAAGCTTCGCCTTAAAACGTCTTTACAATCATTTTTGGTTCAAACAAACTTTTTCAACTCGCCTACAAAGTCCTTGAAAAACGCCGTTAAAAAACTATACCTTGTCTCAGCTCGCAATAAATAAATATAAAAAGGACCATCTTTTGTTATCTGGGTTCATGTTTGTCAAATAATTTCAATCAAAACATAATTTTTTAAAAGATCCACTGGCAACTCTGTTTTTACACCAGGCCAAAGGTTTCATGCCGTACGAGTTCACTGCCCTGGGAATGCTTGAGAGAGTGGCTTTTCTTTTGGAAAAACAAGAATTCTGTAACAAAAGAAAATCCTGGCCACCTTTGTCATCTATGCAGGTACCAATTTTTTTTTTCATTTTAACTTTAAACGTTTGTCCTTTGATCATGAGTAATTTGTACACTTTGACGTTCGTGTGTAAAAATATTGTCAAATTTAGCATAGTTCCCAAATTAAGCGCCGTGTCGTTCTACTGGTTTTATATTAGCAGGCGAGATGTTTACAATGGCATGCACACTAGAGCAGATTCAATCAAGTCATTAATAATTCAGGTCCACTGGTACAAATACCTTAATCTCCAATCATAATGATACGGAACGAACAATGGCATCGGAAAGACACTAATTTTGTATCGCAAACGCTGAAGTCGACTCTGGTCATTTTCTTGCTTTGAATAATTCATCGCATCCATTATCATGACCTTGCTTTCAAAACGAAAATAGGGCCTTCATTAATATTTTTACTGACAGTTATCGATTGATTGTAAACTATCCCATGACGTCTTTCCGAATGATTTCATGACGAAATCTATAGTATCGTGAATTCAATGCTTGAGACCATACGCAGAAAGTATTTTAGAAATACTTTCAGCTAAACATAGTTCAAATAAGTCAAGGAACTTTTTTAAGTCAAGTTTCCAACGTTATTGCTATGATGTGATTTTCATCATCTTCGAGACAACAATCGTCGACGAAACCTCATTGCCCTCTTTGGCACGAAATGTTTACTTTATCCAACTGTGTTCAGTTAAAACCACGTTCTGCATACTACCCTCGATAATAAGTAACGGCGAAAGATGACGTCCTTATGCCTTGCGACATGCCTCTGTTTCCAGTGGAAGCTGGACCCCCAACTAGGTGTTCACCACTTACCACAATCAACTACTATTTTCTAACCCAGCTCGCAAATGTCAACTTTTGCAATCTGGGTGCTTGCAAGAGTCCAATTGTAAACGCTACGTGAATACAAATGTCCACTTTTGAATTACATTCCGGAGATCTTGGCTGTATCTAGATTCTAGGAGCATAATTATGAAATTTGTCTTTTTTCCGTATCTTTTCGCATGGCTTTATCATTTTTCTTTTGTTTGCATTATTTTACATCAAGTAATGATTTGTTAAAACGCAAAAGGTGAGTGGTTTGTTCTTCACCGATCTCCAAATCATCTCCCCTTGACAGCTAAATCTGTCATGTTTACATTGATTTAACGTCTGCAGACATTGCATGAACGTAAAACTGACAGATTTTGCTATCTGGGAAACGATTCTACCGCTTGCCACGTCCTTATAGCAAACTAGTGAACCAAAGTTGTTCTTTTACGTGTCTTCAACGTCTGAGACAGTAAAGCGATGCGAAAAGAAAAGCTTTTGTCGTTTGGGGAATGTGCTTGCCTGAAGTACCCTCATCTCAATGCTTTTATTTTCAAAAAAACTTTCCCAGACAACAAAATCCGTCATTTTTGCTTTTATTCAACGTCTACGGATGTTGAATCAATGTAGAAATAACCGATTTTCCTGTTTGGGTTATTGTCAATTTTCAACTTTGCAATCACCACCTGAATATCCAAGACGTAGCATAGCCGTTTATTTTACGTAACTGTGTCACTTTGATGTTCTCTGGCAGGAGTGTCTACTTAACATTTTATCGCTTCAAAGAGCTATACTCGAAAATACAATAATGTACTTTGTTATTATATGCCTCATTACATGACACAGTGTTCAATTCATATTTGTTAAAATTAGCCTTTTATTTGCTGCCAGTGAAACAAGTCAAACAGTCATCACACAAACATACATCAATTATGCAACAAATATTCTTTGAGTGAAAAACTTCTGAAAATGACAGCTTTCATCTTGTGGATTACGAATTCGAAAAATCACCTAATCAGAAACCCGCTACCAAAGTTTCGGACACTTTTCTTTCATGCGATGCATTTAGTGAAACCAAGTTATGTGCACGAAATCAGACCCGCGCAATGGTTTTTAACTGCGTCTTTTTTAGGTGGTTGTGTCTGACCAAACATCGACTTGCTCGGCGACTTGCGCAGCCAAGGGTCTGATGTGCGAACCACATTTCTTCCACGACTTAAACCAGAGAGCAACTTTTAAGATGTTGAACTTGGAGTGCGAAAATTTCTCATCCCCCCGTGATGAGGCGGAAGAGATCGATTATCCTTCTTATGGCGGCAAAACGTAAGAAGCCAATTATTTTAATCAAGCTTTTTATGATTTTGCTTGGGATTGGTCGTTTAAAACTGCTTTTAAGGTAAAGGTAAAGGGGGGTCCCATACTTGATTCAAGTGTCGGGTATGAGAAGATAAGGTTCTCATTGTACTAAGCCTTCGGCACTAAGGAGAGTAGGGTGGCCAGTTCCTTTCTCTCGGCCGGCTTTACTTCAGCAACTACGCCCACCCAATTTATTACACCCTGGGTAGAGGTGAGCGGTGTTTTCAACAACCAGCTGAAGCCGGGAGTCGAACCAGGTTTGCATAATTGGAAAGCCAACGCCTTATCCGTTGCGCCATCCCACCACCACAACTGCTTTTATAATAGACAAATTATAAAGTCAGCAACAGAAGAGGAATACCAGTTAAGGGCTTTCATAATGTGAACAAAAATATTCGACCTTTATTGCTTTTTTACTGTGTCTGACTATCCCAGCCTGGAGTTGGACTGTAGGCTGCTCTGAATGGCTTGAACCACAACGACCCACAGACACAGACCTTGTCAACGTGCGAACCCATCGTAATGACTGGAGGCCGATGTAATTTTGAATTGTAGGCTAAATATACTTCATATCTCTTTGAAGTGAACTGATAGTTTTAAGAAACCAAAATGCCAAAGTATGATCATTAAATCTCACATTACTGTGAAACGTCTAGTTTCACCTTAACAAATGACATACGTTTTCCTGTTACCAATGTTGCCGGAGATGTTCTTCGGATTTCCAATGCAAGTGCTAAGACAAAATGGACACAAACACTATTTTTATTCACTACTACTACTAGCCTACTACTCAGACTATGGATTTATGTAAGCGATTTTGGCTGCTATCAAGCGTAGCAGATCGGCCTCTAGTCAAATTCGAAGTTGGCATGGCCTGGATATATAGTTGGCCATGGTCGGCATATAATGTGAAGCATGGATTATTCTTGTGTGGTACGTTTTTGAAAATAAAGTATGATCTAGTTTATTTCGAGGAAATGTGGTGAGTATGCGATTTTTAAATACAATTCTTTTCAGGTGTTACATCCAAGGCAATTTCAAATTGTTCAGTTGTGCTGGTCGATACACGAACACTCGTCGCATTTGTCCGTGCAGAGATTATGTCAAAGGCCAAGTCGCTTTGTGCAAAGATTGTTTTATTTCATAGTTTTAATTCTTCAATATTCCCCCTTTGCCTACATATTCTTCCGCCTAGCGCTACTTACGAAGAATTAAAAAAAACTCATCAACGGATGCCCAAGGACCAACAACATTCATTTGATTTATGAAATTTCTTTATCCATGACGTAGGAATCGATCCATATTGTGATGTCAATTTCATCCTTTGTGCATGCGGTCGCCATATACAATGTCAACTGTGTTGTGGTGAAATTATTCTTTATTTATTTTTCTCTTTTTTATTTGCTTTTTTTTTGCACGCACAAAACATGCCTGCATCACATTTCCCTTGCTGATCATTCTTTTTCTCAATAAGGAATCAGCGTAACATGATTGACGTTACTTTCATGTCTGAAGACATTTTCAATCAATGTGAATACCAGAACGCTTAAGGTTTATGTTCTAGCTTGCAAAAAATCAGTCTTTTTATAAAAAAAAACAGTTTTACTAACTCGTCTATTATTCTCGCTGTCTTTAACTGTTTTGTTTCAAATGAAGTTGCTGACGAGATAACTGTGTGTGGAATCGGTTGACTGTATTCTGTAATTGTTGTTTAACCAATTTTACTGACAGTGAATACAACCCAGCCAGTAAATCAGTCATTTTTTGCATTAATTCAACGTCTGCAAACGTTAAATTAATGTAAAAAATGACTGATTTGCTAGCTGGTAGTGCTTGTCGCATCTCGACAACATGGAATTTGCATCTGTACATCCAATCCCACTGTTACAAGTGAAAATATTATTTTTTTGCCATCGTTTTAGTACTTTTGCAGCTCCCAATGAAGTCCTGAATCTCATGGCAGCGAAATCCGTCAGTCTACAGACGTTGAATCAATGTAAAAGTGACGGATTTTGCTGTCCTATCTGTAATCCACAATACTGATCTTTAGTTTGCCCTGGTGAATTTCTTCTTCATCGTGTTGCCCAACCAAAAATTCAGTCTCTTCCTTTTTTCAACGTCTGCAGACGTGGAATCAATGTCACAACGCCCGATTTGTTAGTTTTTCAGGTCGTGCTTTTTGGTGTGGATTCAACGTTGGATAGATGTTATATTTTTATTGCGGCCATGCATGTTAAAATCTCCGTCGATTCAACAACCGCAAGCTATCGTTGTCGTGTGCCGTTGCAATTACTGACAATAACGTGCCGGAGGCTCACAAATCAAATCTGACGTAACGCACCTAGCATACTCAAAGTATCGTCAGGAAATGCACTTTGGGTCCAAATGTCATTGACATTGTTCACGATATTTTTATGATATGGATCCCCTAATAGTCGATCTACGCCAGGGTGGTCCAACTATATTTTGTCACGGGTTATCAGAAGTAGCTCGGTTCATTTCCCGGGCCAATGTCGCATGCAGGATCGGTAACCTAGTCGGTAATGGCTGCTGGCTAATTAAGCATACGTAAGGCATATCGTGACAGAATGGAAAATATGCGAAAGAATAATAAAAAAGACGTTAAGCGAAGCAACACCAGAAAAAAAATTATTGCGTCATTTATAGTTAATGCGACGTCTGTTGTCAAGTCAAGGTGCTTCAACTTAGTTGTTCAAAATCCGCTTTTCAACCTATTTAAATACACACGAAGAGCAATAACTGCGACAAAAAGGTTGTGAGCCAATAAAAGGAGTCCGCGAACGTGCAGTTGGACCACGCTGATCTACACTTTACCAACTAAAACTGTAAACAAGCCCTGTGTTTTAAACCTGGACCTTTGGAAGCCTTTGCAAAAATTTTTATTTAAAACCAAACATGAGCTTGAGAGTTTAACGTTGTGAATGAATCAGATTGGTCTTTATGAACTCAACCAAACAGTGCTTTTAGCAACGGATAACTTTGCCGTGCATTGTATTAAACTTTTGACGGTATATTTCCGTTTACTTTTGGTGAGTATAAAGCAATTGTATGCTTTTTTCTAACTACTCAGACAGCAAAATCCATCGTTTTTTGCTTGAGCCAGTCTGCAAAATCCGTCTGCAGACGTTGAGTCAATGTAAAAATGATGGCTTTTGCTATGTGGGTTGTTTATCACTCGCTTATTGATTGTACCAACAGCAGCCGTGGAAGGACAAGACACGTTAATTTTGAATCTTGCCGTTATGATGAAAATATTTTTGCACCACTTTATATCGATTTCATTCGCAAACGTTTTTAGTTATGACAGGGTTAAAGAATCCTTGCTGCATGCAAAGGCACACAAATTGTAGAGGATGGCCTCGTTTTTGGCCAAACGGTTTTTGAATAAGATCGGAAATTTTCCGATTGGTTTTGAGAGGGACGTGAAATTCCGCTGCTTCTGGAACTTTCCGTCCCGGTTCACGACCAACTGTAATAATATGACCGTCTGAGTTTAGACATCAGTTTTTGCAGCATAAATGTATTGTTTTTTGGAATAGAAAAGTCATAAGCTGACAGGGTGCTGTGTCGTAGTTCTTGAAGTGTTATGTGCCTTGTTCTCTTACGCCCTGCTGTCTGTCCCATAAGCTATATGTTATGGATTATTCAGTATAAAGTTCAAATTATATGTGTAGCCTGTCTTTAAACTATCGATGCACTTTAGTTCGAAAATACATGACATTTTTCAAGTAGCCTACGTGAAAGGTTTTTTTACTACCACAAAAATCAACCGTGTAGAAAGTATCATTGGTCGCATTCAGTGTTGCCAGGCGTAGCTTTGACAGCTTGTGTTGCAATGCAATATGTTGGATTTGAATTCATGTTTTGAAAGCTCGTTCTACTGAATGAAATGGCATTTAGGGAGAGATGATCATGACAACTCTTTCTTGCATTCTTTTTTTTGTGCATTGTTTTTGTGTTTGAGTACCTTGTGAGATCTACTCTTTTTGGCCATGATTCAACATTTGCACACGTTGAATCATTGTGAAAATGACGTATTTGGCTAGTTGGATATGACTCGATACACTATCTTAGCATATGACGAAAACATAAATTGATCTGAAGGTGAGGATTTTTAAAAATGTGGTGGATTTTTGCTGATGTTTGCTTGTGTTGTGTTTCTTGTGTGTTTTTTCGTCTTTATTGAGTGCCTTTAATTTTTGCGTTCTATTGCACTCGATTTTGTGCTACATTTTTAACTGGCTCCTTTTGCAAAACAATACTTAGTCTGGTTCTGCTTTCCTTAAAAGTAACCGCTCTCGCTACTCTGAAAAAAAATTAACAGACGCTACACGCTACTGTTTGTCATGAGCTGACACCAGAAGCTGTATTCAAGTACCTTGTGAGGTTGATATGACAGTTGTTCTAATCAGATTGTAAGTTGACCGTTCGCCACAAACGTCGGGTGCAGGTCGTCGATATCGTTGGAAGTAAAAACCAATAATACGCTATGGACTGGCCTTAGAGGATATCCAAAGCCAGGCGGATAAGCTTTAAACACTTAAATCTTTTCCACCGACGCCAAAAATTGACAATTCTGGTAACAGTTTTTGCTACGCCAGTGTTTCACACACAATTTCACTAAAACGGCGTTCATTCTTTTCCATTTCGAACGGGAAAGTTGCCATTTGCGATTGAAATACATGTAGCGTCCATCTCGCCACCGCTACAGCGATAAAAATGTATCGTCGCTACTCAAAAAAACGTAGCGCCGCTGGAAAAGCTAGCAGGCTGCTAGCCAACTCTGGGCTTAAGTTTTCATGGGACCTGGCTAACAATAGCCCGAAATTTCCGCTTGATATTTTGTGCACAGTTTTTTTATAATGTTGGTCATTGTTATTATTGTGCATGCTTTTTATATGCTGACAAGCAAAGAATCTCTATCAAGATTCTGGCTTGTCTCAACCAGTGCGGTGACCGATTCCTTCCTTGTAGCGATTGTCGTTAGCCATTTTCTTCACAAATTACTGTTCGCAGTTCGAAATTCCAACAAAATTTTTGAAATGAAAATTATTTAGTATGTATTCGAAACTTACTCACCCACACAAAGCTGATTGCTGATAAACATTCCAATTCGTAAATATAACAGAAATGAGTGACAAAGATCGGTGAGACTGTTTTAAGAATTGTGTTGCTGTATAACATTTCAATCCATTATTAAAGATACAATTTTGGTAAAGATGTGATTTTCTTCAATCATAGACAGATAAAACCAAGCAACCACACGACATTTAACATAATACATTAAAGTATTATGCATTAAAATTAGTAGTAATAAATGAATAGTATTATGTATTAATGTATTGTGTTAAATGTCGTGTGGTTGCTTGGTTTTATCTGTCTAATTTTAGAGTTGTTTTGCAAAGTCATTTGATGTTCGTTTTCTGCAATATGTTGAATGCAACTCATTTGTGATTTCGTGTACCTCGGTAAATGTTTTTTTCTTGTCTATGAGCGCAGTTTGTATAGTTGCTAGAACAGTATCTACTTCGCACAACTGTTGTTTATTTCCGTGAAACTGTTTTGGCCGTGGCACATTGTTTGAGTCATTGAACCGTTCAAGCCGCTGCTTACTTGAAAAATAAACTTTCTACCGATAAACTGCAGAACAGCATTGCTGTGGAAACTTTTTTAAACAACTTTGCAAGGGGAAAACCTTGCTGTGTCTTTGTTTTTGGAACGTATAATAGAAGCTGCCGTTGCGATGCACGCCACCGGTAGTCCTCAGAAATTCGGTCTTTCTGTTAATTGCATCAAAGCCACTTCACCAGTGACGTAACTAGAAAGAAAATTTTTAAGGCGGTAAAAACAACTGTGGGGGGGCAACTATTTTAACTTTTGAATTTGAATGCAACGAAACGTTTATGAAACGTCATTCAACATGTGATACAATGTCATCACGACGTTCAAATAGCACTAAAAACCTGTTGTTTTTAGAAAGGGGGGAAAAAGATTAACATTTTTGGAGCGATTGCTCCCCCAGCTGACTAGACGACCAAATGGTCTTTCGCTGCTCCTGGTTAATCAGATTGAATTTGCTAACACTGAACGTACTTATGCTTTCCTCTATGTTCATGAACTGTTTGTTATTGTGATGTAAGCTTATTGTGTATCGTACTGTTATAGAATCTGATTGGCAAATAAAGTCATTTCTCTCTCTCTCTCTCCCAGGCCCCCGTGGCTACGCCCTGCACTGTGCTAAGTGTGCTTGTCCCTACAAGTTCCAATCTCTAATGTAAAACGTATTCCAATCGCTACACTAGTCATGGCTGAAAAATACCTTAATTCCTTAAAATACTTGTTCTTTGAAATGTATCTCTGGTAAGCTGCGTTTATGAATAATCATATTTTATTTATCGCTTATCGCAACGACAAAGTACGTTGCACATGCAACGCAACTAGAAGCAGTAAATTTGGTCGAACTCTAGCGAAAATGTTAACAGTTTAGTTTAAAAGCTTTAACAGTCTCACATTGCGTAGAGTAGGCTTCACATTTTGAAGTTGATGGCAAGTCTTTGATTAACAAGAAATCATTTGCTTGAGAGTTGACAGCCATCATTGTCATCTTGTGGTTTATTCTATATTAGGTAGGGGCATTTATGACATATGGTACCCTTACCCCAAAAAATTGCAACAAAAGGTTTTTCAACTGATTTGATTAGTATTGGGTGTCAGTGTTAACATATTCAAAATTTTAAGGAATCCAACTTCCGGAAAGCGGTTATTTTCAAGATAGCCGCCAAACTTCATCATATAACCAAAACATGTAGTTTTGGTGTCTATAGGTGTCCGGGCAGATTCTTTCACGACTTCATAATCGCCTGACGTCACACTGCTGGCATGTTCTGTGATGGCGGTAGCTATTTGAGGCTTCTCGGAAAAAATGTCTAGCTTCAAACAAGGCGGGTGGATATGTACTGAGCTCGTGCTTCATCACTTCCTGCATGAAGAGATCACCTGTTTGATTAAGGATCTTGGAAACACAGCTATGACCGTTATGTTTGGCAGTATGAACCTGGAAACACTGCGCTACAATACATTGGTCAAGAAAATTACAACAGCCAAGTTCTTTGTTCACCCTGAATGTTTGCCACCTACATCATCCTCTACCAAATTCCACTGCCTCAGAGTTTACTGCCAGATTATGGTCTGGATGGGTGCGTTATGGATGCTCTAGACTGGGGATGGAAAGCAGACAATAATCAGATGGTTCCAATCATGACGGACATGAAAGCTGCCCCGGACAAACTACTGAAAATAATACACTGCAATTGCGAATCGTGTCCACCTCACTGTAGTTGCCGGAGATAGCTGCTACCATGCCATGCTGAATGTGGACCATGCCAAACTGGTTCATGTGTCAACCCATACAGCAATCACATAATTACAGACGATGACATCGAGAGTGACAGCGATGAGCTTTAGTAATACTTGATCCATGTGCTTTCTTTACGCTGATTATGTTAAGAGTCTACATGACCACATCGTATGAACTCTTTATGCCCGCTTAGTTTACTCAAATATAGAAATTCACTGGTTTTTTTAATAACCAATACATTGTTCATTTTTAATTGTTTTGGCAGCCATCTTGAATTGCCATATTGAATTTATAGGCTCTCAGATAAAAATTCAACAATTCTGAGAATGGTCTCATTAACTTCACAGTGTATAAAAACCTAGATATAGACACTACAACTACATGTTTTGGTCATATGATGACCGAGTTATGGTCAATTTACTGTCATATTAATGGTTTGGCGGCCATCTTGAAAATAACCGCTTTCCGGAAGTTGGATTCCTTAAAATTTTGAATATGTTAATACTGACACCCAATACTAATCAAATCAGTTGAAAAACCTTTTGTTGCAGTTTTTTGTGTTCAAATCATATATGCCCCTACCTATATTGAGCGATGTTTAAAAAAGACGATTTTTTTTGTGCAATAAGAATGCCTGATACGATGATGAATGCTGTTTGATACGATGCAAAGCGCGCGTTAATCTGTTCTTGCCCTTCGGCTTCATTACTGTTTGGCTAAAAACTAATAAAAATAAGCCATTTCTGTTTATACAGACGTGTGGACTTATAGAATCGGCAGTGATAAGTAATGAAACTGGTTAAACCATGAAGCCGGGCAAGATGTACATTGTACAGTCAGTAGCCTACAGCAAGTTTGTGCTGAAATGAAATACCATAATCAAGATTTATTTCACAGTACCGGTAGTCGATTTGATAATTTGCTTGTAGTTGTAAGTTAGACGTTGTAGTGTAAAATCAAGTGCAATTCGTAATGTTGGTTAATAATTTGTAATCACATTTGACTAATATTTAAGAAACTTGATGGTTTGCTCGCTAGCAAACTTTTTATTGATAGAGATTCTCAACATCCAGCCGTAAACTGTTCAACGGCTTAAGACATAAGTTTTTACATGACTTTGATTAGGCTAATTGCCTCTTGGTAAGCTAAGCCTAACTAATCAGCTCAGTAGGCTAGTCAGTGTCAAAACTGAATAAAACTACTTTTACAACATTAAAAATTTTGACTTCCTAAACAATGGCGCTCTTGTCAATTGTCTTGCGCGGTATAAGAAGCCTATAACCCAGACAGCAAAATCCGTCATTTTACATTGATTCAATGTAAAAACGACAGGTTTTGTGTTTCGAGTGCTGACGCCAGGAAGATCGCTCCTCAACAATGGCAGATTTTGCTGTCTGGGAGGCACCGGACAAATTTCATATGATCTCATTTTCTCTAGCCTACCCCTCTCAACTCGCGGACAGATAGAACATTATGCTTACATTGATTGTGCGTTTGCAGACGCTGAATAAATATAAAGAGAAGCAATGTATTGTATCATGTAGGCTATAACTGCTAGATCAAGTAACGCTGGTTCGACTTTGGGAACGTTCAAATATTACGTAACGCCTTCGAGGGGGAGGGGGGGGGGGTATGCAAAGCGTTACGTTAGCGTCACGTCGGGGGGGAGGGGTTCAAGCAAAACGTTACGTAACGCTTTCGAGTACGGAATGGTAGTTTTTTGTGCTGAATTCGTAGTGAAAAAGCGTTACATGGGGGAGGGGGGGATTGAAAAAAGCGTTACGTTGGCGATACATGGGGGAGGGGGGTCAAAAATTCGGAAAAAAGCGTTACGTAATATTTGAACGTTCTCTTTCCGGATGTGCGCTTTAGGACTCTATAAGTATGTATTAAGCTCTCCAAGAAGCTTTCTCAGCAAAAGAAAGCGACTTCCTCAATAAGTCAATATTACTCTAGCTGTGGTCGTCAGACCACTCGGCATGGGACAATTCAATAAGTACTTTTCAGCTACTGCCAGTGCCAAGTCAGCAACTGAGATTTACGTGCTCACGTTGGACTTGTTCGTCGAAGTTCATCGCTTATCAAACTCATTTTGCTGACTTGTGAAATTCTAAGTTTCGGCTTGCTCAGTTTCATCATTTACCAACTTCAGCCACATACTCAAATGTTGTTAGCTCAGTTGTCACTTGCTCAGTTCACAACTGCTGACTTGCAGGAGATTCCTCTAACTAAAGCCTATAGTGATTAATAAAATTGTAATTTGAACGCCTTTTGACAACCCCAGGAATTGTGAGCTTGAACGGTGAAAGCCTAGGTGTATTTAAAACCATTCATTTATAAGCACAGCCTGCTGTAGGCCTGCAAAAATATCTGTTTGCACCTTAGGCCTATCTGTGTGTTGGGAAACCATACCAATGCTATTTTGATGGCCATCTTTTCTTGGAGCAGACTCAAATGCTTTCTCAGATGTATCGTCCACTCATACCAGTCACGAACATTTGTCATTATCACATTTCTGTTGTGTCTTTACTCGTTGACTCTTCCTTTTCACCTGCAATCCTCCGGTGAGTTTTGGATCCTAGTTTAAACGTAAGTTTCAAACTTAAAATTTCAGGAAACCAACTTACGTTCGTTACGTTATGTTCCCATAGCTACAATTTTCTCATGGTTGGTGTGTGTGTATTAACCACCACATTGTGATTGTACCCTTATTTAATATGCTTTTTTTTCTTGTGTTTTCACTAGGCTTGGCCTATAATTTGCATTGGTAATATCTTCTATAAAATACTGCAGGGGTGGAAGCTGACTTGGTGACCTCGCAAGGTTTTATATGACGTACCGTACTTGTGTATTATCGTAATAATTTGAGAAAAAATAAACCAGTGATTGATTTCAGGCTATATTTTTTTTTAACCATGACTTGACTATAGACAACGAAACAATGTTATAGCTTCGAATCACATTATGTTTCCTGTGAACAGAAAGACTTCATTGGGACTCCAATGCTCTGGGTAAAATACGACTTTTTGCTAAAATGTATTCAAATGGAAATGAAATCGACAATAATACAAGTAAGTAGAATTTCGTTTGGTTCTCCGTATGTAACTTGGTTTGGTTTTGGTTTTGAATCTTTATCCTCAGACTGACAAAGCCTTGATAGGTTATTCCTGGTAGTTTCACATACTTGTGTAGGGGCTCTTGACACAGGGCCGGTTACCGAGACTAGCAGAGTGAATTTTTTCCGATTGTTAAAATGTTGTTGTCGGAGAATTATTCCATTGACTAGGTGCCGCTGAATGGAGGGTAGTCCTGAAATGCGTTGCTCAAGCGCACACCCCGAGAGCCGAACCAGCGTCGCATGATCTTGAGCCGGCCAGTTTGTTCCTCAGCAACGCACTTGCAAGTTGCAAGAAGCTAATCTCCATGCTAAGGTGGAAACCACAAATTCCCGGGTTTATTCAGCGCAGACCAATGCGCGTTGGAGAAAGGCTGTGTTCCATTTCTGCACCACTAAAATCATGTCCGCTTAGTAAGACAGTTTAATCATTGGAGCACATTTGAAACAAAAATATTTCTTGACTGCTCATTAGAGTAACGTAGAGAGTTTGTATTGATCAGATACCCAGTTGCTGGGCTCATTTGCAATCAAGTCAAGTATTTTTCTGTTTTTTTGTTGTTGTTTTTTTTTGTATTTTTGGCAAAGCTCAGTGTGTTCGATTCTGTTAAACGTTACTATGTAGAGTAGACCATTTTGTTGGCTCTGAACATGCAGACACGTCAGACACCACATCATTTATTTGAGTTGTCTACAATAGGTGTAGGCTAACTTACGCATTGTGGCGCTAGATCGATAGACTTGCTGATAAAGTAGAGGAGGGGTAGGCTGCAGGATTTGCTCTCTTGAAGAGTTAGAGATACACAGAGATACATTGATAGTGGTGAAGGTTTTTAACTCACGTAGTATGAAAAGTTGCAGTTGCAGTGTTGGTTTTACTGAGCTTCAGTTGTTGTTTTTGGAGGTAATCTTTTGCTACAAGACTACTCCTCACGCCTTGGTTAAACGTCAAACTTTCTATAGCCTACGCCAAAGCATTTAGCTAAATTTTTCAAGAGGAAAGGGTGCGGCACCATGTTCCTCCTAAAAGGGCTAAAAAAATCTAGTGCAATCACAACACACTCTGTAGTCTAAATTACAGTCAACAGTGCTTTTTGCGAAAGATTTCTTGAACTTTAGCCTATGTCTTGCCAATCTGACATTAATTTTTTGTTTAGTGCATTACCTAAAGAAGCTCAATGTGAGAATAAAAGATTTGCAAGATGAAATGGAAAATATAGAAAATGGAGGAAAAAACTTAAACAAAAACATCGGACAGTTAGATAGTTCAGGCAAGTCCATTTTTTCGATATTAATTATAAAACTAGTTGGTTTGCTTCAGAAAAAATTAAACTTTTCATCGTATTTTTAGAACCATCGATAAATAAATCTTCTGCTTGTGGGGTCACATCTTTTGAAGGTTATTCGTCTTGCTCATCGAGATTGCAGGTGGGTAGGTAGGCAATAGGCCTACCGTACGTTGTTGAAACATTCATATAGCTTACTCATTGTAGTAATCAGTTTGAAATTCCAGCTGGCCAAATCCATCGTTTTTCATTAAGTTATGCAGACGCTAGCTGACAGCTGACAGATTGCTGAACCGATTAGCATGAAAACAAACGTAGTTAAATTATGTTCTGTTTCCGACCCTTGGTGATCCACAAAGATGTGAGGTAGGCTATCTTTGCAATAACTCAAACTGCTCTTCTAACAACCAGTAGTTTTTAAACTTTACGTAACAATTTCTCCGCAGTTTTTGAAAGAGTCCTGGCAGTCCGATGTTTGCTATGCAGAATGGGGAATAAATGGCACCGAGTGCTCAATGCTAGAATATCTGAGTACAGTTGAACAATGGTGTCCTGTCAGCCCAAAGAAGTCAAACCAGATTCAAGTCAGTGCTTTTCTGAGTTAAAGACAAGAGTATGAGTAGATTAACTAGGGTAGCCTACTGCATTTTTCAGGATTGGATACTAAAACAAACTTGCCATAGCAAGATGTGGAATTTTAAATTTAGTTTGAGATTGAATTTTTATCCTCGGACTGACAAAGCCTTGATAGGTTATTCTTGGTAGTTTTGCATACTTGTAGAGGCTTTTAACGCAGGGCTGGTTACCGAGATTGGCAGAGTGAAGTTTCCGATTATTCAAATGATGTTTCCGGGAAATTATTCCATCCACAATAGTTGCCGCTGAATGGACCATTAAGAGCTGAACCAGCATCGTGTGATCTTGAGTCGAGCTTGTAACCGCTGAGCTAATGGGGCGAACAATCACTGAGATAACAGGGCGAACATATACAGTATATTACATCGTACCAAAACAATAAATATTCTACTTAGTTTGAAATTTCTTGACAAAACCTTACATTAAATTATTACTTTTTAATAAAGATTAGTTCTGCAAGCATACCAGAAAAATTGATTGTGCGAGAAAATTTCTCCGCCTTGTACGAGATGATTGGGGAAGCTATTGATTTCAAATGGATTTTAACAAGAATTAAAAGAATGAAAAAGACGTGGCTTGACTCGGCACGACAAATAGCCAGAAAATCTGATTTTCAAAAGTTTGAAAAGAAAAAAGTAAGACCTTAAAATATCCGTCATTACTGCAGTGGGTTGTTTCCAACAAATGAGCTTAAAAATGTTTTAATTCGAATCGAGTTATTTTTTTTCACTTGCTTCTTGTTTTTGATTAGATTCTTATATATCCCGGTTTATTGTCCATGGATTGGGGTGTTGGAGAAAAAGCTCACACTGGAGGTCCTCTTGGTGAATTGGTTCAATGGGCTGATCTTATTGCTGCTCTATACATTCTTGGACATGAAGTGACAGTAACGAATTCTAAACATGACCTAAAAAGGTTAGGCCTAATTTGAAACTAAAAATTGTGACATTTGTATCCTATCAGTCTATACAAGTAGCCGAGATTACAATGATCTGCACAATTTTTTTCAGATAAACTTTGACAATTAATTTAAGCTAATTTGGGCGTGCTAAATCCAAGTTCCAGCTCATGTTTCCATCAGGTCGAAGTCTTGAGTTATAACAACGGTAACTGGTAATTGTTATTTTTGGTTGACGTTGTGCATTTTACGTTGCGTGCACATAGCGTACACACTGTGGTATATTTAGAAATTTGTGCCATATAGGTTAAAATAACTGATATATGCCCAGTTGCCCACAACTACAACTTTGATACCATTTTGTGTTTGACCCGAAATTAATAATAAAAAAGGAGTGGCAAGTTAAAATGGAATCTAAAAGAAATAACTGGCAATCTCTTTGCCAGTGTTTTGCAATAATTCACAAAATTTAGGCCTAATACAAAAGCATTGTTGGTTAGATTATTAAGTTATTTTTGCCTCCATGAAAGAAACCTTTGCCCACGGCACTCCACATATAGGTCGTAAATGTAACACCAATTACTGCACATAACTTTTGGCAAAAAACTAATTTTTGTTATCATGTTCTAAAAATCTGATGTGGAAGTATCGCAGAAAAAAATTAATTTAATATTAAGGTTCTTTTTTAAAGTTACTCCTGCCGTCTACCCGCGCTTTTTTTAATTTCTTCACTTTGACATTCAGAGCTCTAAGTGGGCATCACGTGGTTTAGCATTCAAAAATTACATAAAATCGATCTTTGAAGAATTAAAGTCCAAAAAAATGAAAAAGGTTTTTTGTTTTGTTTACATGTCCTGTTGTTAGGCTAATTAAATTAAAAAACGTTGAATGATAATAATATTTTATTTCTCTCTGACGTTCATTATTTGATGCTCAAAAGTCATAATGATTGATAGCCTATAGGCCTGTATATATATTTTTAAATGAAAATTGAAAAAAAAAACAATACAGTACCGTAGGTCATGAATAACTGTATATGAACTTTAAAGTGAAAGGATTGATTTCTTTTCTAGCGTCTAAGTATTACCGTCTACGTATAGTCTATTGTCTACCTCATTTACTTTATAAATCGGAAATCAACAGCCTATACACTACAGCTTATCGTTAAAAAGTTTATTTATTTGCTCATTTTGTTTTATTAATTTATCTTTTTTTTGCAGAAAATTTGAAGATTATTTTTACACAGTGAATAATATTAGTTGTCCACTGCGCAAGCATCTTTTTGACTTAATCTATATCGATATAACTGGATTGGAAATGTTGAAAAAAGTATCCAACAGTTACTTTAGTAAGTTATTCTATATACGTATCCGACGTGCGTACCGACGTACACCTGACCCACGCTGCAGCCGACGGCAATGTCTGTTTCCGGTTGTCTACTCCACTTATGACTTAAATTTGGTACATTACTCGAAATCGATCACTGGGTAGAGGCAATTATCGTAAAGTTTCTTGCCCAGAGAAACAGCAAGTGCGGGTGGCTGGAGTCGAACACACAGGCTCTCGACTGCGAGCCCAACGCGCTAACCACTCGGCCACTGCTGTCGACTTGCGAGTTTACTGTTTCATTACCTGTGAGACCTTTATGATGTGAAATTCGTGTAAGGTTATTGCTGTACAATATCTATCACAATTACAATAGATGTTGCACTGTTCTTTCTTTGTTTGTTTTCAATGATACACATCTCAATGAGTTCCATTTGTTGAAACTTTGCATATTTGAAGTCAAGTCCAAGCGGTTACGTTAGCTTAAACTTATGAAAAGCAGGTTTTCTGCCACCTAGTGGCTAGAATCTTTAAAACTAGCAGCAAAAATGAACTCACCACCCTTGAAAATGGGGGGTTAGACAGCAGTTTTGCTTCAATTGGATGAACATTTAAGGAGATAATTGTTGTTATGTTTTGGCCACTAGAGGCAGTATTGCGCTAAGGAAGAGTACAAAACTGCCCATATTTCTGCTTCCCATTGGCCAATTCAGATTTTTTTTTTAAGTTATTCAGAATGAAAAGGGGTATGTTTCCAAAGTAAATATGCAGTTGCATCTTGTAAGTAGCTCCATCTAGTGGCGATAATGTGAAGAAAATGCGTTAGTCCTCTTAGAAAATGGCCGGGTGGGGGGGTTAAACTTTGTCCAATCAAAATGAAACTTTTCAAAAGTTGTTTTCTAAGATAACCTCACAAGCAAAAAAAAGTTCAGGCTTTTTGCTAAAGGTCGGGGGGCAAATGGTGCACCCTAACGGATATAGCGATATTGACAGGTATCATCTCGGAAAATGCTTAATATAACAAAAACGGTCAGGCTAGTGCAAGAGGTTTAGTTTTGAAATCTACACAAAATTTCAGTCTAGAAACACGTGTCAAACCTTACTGACCCAGACAGTCAAATAAATCGACCTGGCTCCCGGTCTATATTGTCTGCATGCAGCTTGCACTATCAAAAACGTTCAGATGTCTGCGGTCAGATAAACCAATCCAAACAAAATTACAAAAGCTACGCAAAAAAAAAGCAGCATAGGCTATGTTTTCACATTTAATATATTTATTTATACTTAGACCTCAAATAATTGATTATTATTAGTCTGGTTGATTGTCTGCAATAAACCACTACATGACCAAAATCGGCTACCGAGTCCAGATTTTTTAACATCGTTATTCTAAACTTTTTAAACATCTAAAATTGGGTCAAAGAAAGCAAATAACTCTTTGGAATTCACAAAACAAAATTGTGAACAAAGTTGAATCTTTTTTTTTGTCATAGCCTACGTCAACATAAAGTATACACGAAAGTTGACTTATTTATTATGACCAACTCAGAAAACTTTTTAAATTTTGAAATCGCAACAATGACCAAACTGTTGAAAATTTAAATCGGCTTTTCTTAAACACATATCATATTAACAGTGGCTTAATGTTAGAAATTCTCACTCATTACTTTGTAGGCTACAGTACGAATTGTAACAAAATTCCTCTATCTTGTAAGTAAACTCCAATATTAAAGTGATCTTGGTCTTATTATTCTTCAAAATCAAGGTCACACGTTCAAGATCAAGATTACCAAAATAAAAGTGATCTTCAAGATAAATCATGCCCATCTCTGCACTCCGCAATCGACGGCATGTCTTTAAGTGTCTTGCCAAAAACACAGCCACTTGCTCTTGAGCAGTGTTGAGGCGACACCCTATTGAACGTTGAACCACGGCTCTAACTACTCGGCTATGCAGCCGGCATACCACCGTAAGCTGGTTTAAAACCAGCAAATGATGTAAAAACTATTTTTGAAAGACTCATAGTTTTGCTGGAACAAGCAATTTAAAAAATAATGTAAACGGAAGCATCCTCATTCTCTTTACGAGGAGAATTTGGCTTATATTGATTGTGTCTTTTAGCCTTGAATGAAGTTTTTTGGAAAACGTGTAGACGTAAGACTTGTAAATTCAATTTTCATCGTGAAATTTTCACTCGCAATTGTTACAACGTCCTTCTTTTTTTTTTTATCAGATTTGAACTCGTTCTTTCACAGATCTATTTTCTTCCTCTCTTTCTCTTGATTATAGGTGAATTGTTCGTAAACAGTTGTTCGTAAAATTAATTCTTCGTAAAACAATTCTTCGTAAATCATTTCTTCTTATACATCAATTGTTCGTATGGTGAATTGTTCGTAAACAGGTGATAGGTCAATTGTTTGTGAGCAATTTTTCAGTTGTTACTCAGGGGCGCCGGAAGCGGGAGGCAGGGTGAGCATTATGGAGGGACAGGGGGCAACGGTGCCCTTTTAAAGTTATGTAAGCTAATGCACATTTTGCAATATAACAATTTCTGCTATTCGCTTTTAGCCTAATTATAATACAGGCCAACAAAAAATTTTTAGCACAAATAAAGGTGAGAGTCATTTTAAAGTATTTCAAGACCCCTGATTCCGAAACTGCACTTAGTTTTTTCGAATTGGCTCTAGTTTTCGAGATATTCGACAATGAAAATATTTTTGAAATCGTTAATCAAAAGCTTTCAATCAAAAGCTCAAAATAATATTCACAGCACAAGTTTTGCAACACAATAGGTCACATCATTATAACATAGCATGCTGTCCTTCTTTGTATACCGGACACTTGTATTATTACTCGATAGTGAGCTGATAGATGAGCATTATCGCTATATCTTATCTTAGAAGTTTTACAAAAGTTGGCTTTTCAGCAACAAAAGTGCCCTTTTTCATAATCCTGCCCGCCCCCCAGTCAAAAATTGTTTCGACGCCCCTGTTGTTACTCGTGCAAGACATTTCCTTTGAAAATGCTCAAATTTCCAATAAGTAGTTTCTTGCCCTTGTGCGTTAAGTGCACTATAATCTTTGTAATAAAGCTGGCCACCATACAAAAGTTTTGGCTTTCCTTTTTCGCTGCCATTCTGAATCAGGGACTCTACAGTCTACACTCTGTCTGCTCGTCTACAGCACGTCACATCTAGCACATCTCTAGCATATACGCTACCCTAATTAATTGTTCGTAAAGAATTGTAACTGTTTTACGAACAATTAGTATTACGGTCAATTGTACGCACGAAGAAATGCTTTACGAAGAATTGTGTCACGAAAAATTAACTTTACGAAGAATTGTTTACGAACAATTGTTTTACGAACAACTGTTTACGAAAAAACGTCGGACATCCTTTCTCTTGCAGTATTTTTGGTGTGTAAGCTAATCAATCATTTTTTCACTCGCATGATTTATGAGTCTTTATGACGTGCCATGGCCACCTGGATGTGCTAATCTAAGTTACTACCACTTTTGGGTTTTGATCAGGGCCGGATTAAGGGTGTATGGGCCCCTGGGCTGAGCTGAAAGTGGGGGCCCTTATCAAGTGACATTTTTCGCTAAAAATGAATGGTGGAGTGGGGCTACGATACGGGCCCAGTTGCATGTATCTGTGGCACCGAGCCCCAAACAGCGGACCAGTGGCGTAGCCAGAAAAATTTTTAGGGGAAGCCAAATATTTGATGAATTGAAGAGAACAACAAAGTGTTTGATTTAAAGCCATCGCCACTTGATGTGCAGTGGTGTATCCTGGTGGGTTGAAGCAATAAAAGTGGTAGGGGGATTAGAGCGTGCCGAAGGCACGCGTATTCTAGGGGGGTCCGGGGGCATGCTCCCCCGGAAAAATTTTGAAAAATTACACTCAAATAATGGATTATAGCGCTTTCTGAAAACACTTTTAGAGTAATATTTGTATGAAATTTGTTAGCAGATAAACAGCTATTAACTTATTACAGATAACTCTTACACACAAACGGGCAAAAACTGCGGCTAAAATTAGAGAACACTAAAAACTCAGCTACACAAAAACTCAATAACTACACAAAAACCCAACAGAGTAAGCCATTCTGAAATTGCTTCCATAAATTAGTTCAAAGAAACGTAAATCGCGTAAATTTTGCGCGATTTACGATTTGCAAAATTTATTGGTGTCTTTCTAAAACAAGTCCTTGGGGGTGTTAATAGCCAGATGTCTTGGAAAACGATATAAATTTCTACAAACTTTATTAAATTTTCAACAAAGGGCTCAACTTTGGAATCCAAACTTGGAAAATTTGGGGGGAGGGGCATGGCCCCTTTCGCCCTCCCTGGCTACGCCTATGCAGCGGATCACCTTCTTGTTTGCCCTCGGCTTGCAACACGGTGCAGTAGGTGGGACCTGTCAGTGTATAACTCCGTTGCGGAAGAATGTGTCAATCTGTGGTGTATCAACGAACTTTATAAGACTCGATAGAAGAAGAACTGCATCATATCTAACTGACCATCTTGTATCAGATAATGTCTTCAAAACAGGCAAACCATCTAGGAATTTTCGATGGACTTGCCAACGATGAGTAGACGAGACGAGCCATGAATAAAGGCTTTGCAACAATTCAAAAAGCTCAGCGGCAGAACGGCATGTTTCTACAAGACATTTAGGCTGGCGATTAAATTAAGTGAATGTGCTGTGCAAGGGACATAATGAGCTACACTACATTTCTCGCGCAGAAGAGCTTGAAGACCGTTATACCTGCCACTCATATTGGCAGCATTATCATAACTTTGACCCGTAATCCGTACCATTTTCGGATATGAAAGTATCAAATAAATATGTTTTTTGTTAACAAAACGAAGAAAAATTGAATAACTGGGGCTGGGCAGGGGTGCTGCAGCACCGCAGCACATTTGGGTGAGCCACCCTTGCTTGTTTGAGATACGAATTAAAGCAGTAATCTCTAGCTGTGCAACTAAAAAATTAGTAGATTTTTTTCTTGAGGTGGGGGCCCCCAAAAGTGGGGGCCCTGGGCTTCAGCCCAGTCCGCCCCCCCCCCCCTTAATCCGGCACTGGTTTTGATTGTCTTGAATGTAAGCTGAACGGCGTCAAACCACGAAAAAACTAGGCTTACCTAATGTCCAATGATAAGTATTTGGACCTAAAAATGAGTATTTAATTGATGAATAATTTCTCTGTCTCCTGATAGCTCACACTCCAGACAACACTTTTCTTGGGTTTGTGACTGATGTAATATCTAACGACTCGTCAAACCCTGCTGAAAAACAACACATGGCTCTCGTTTATGGAAAACAGGGGGAGTTTTGGAAGGTACAGTAAGTTATTAGTAAAATGCTATTTTAAGTATTAGGCATTGTCATGTGATGTGGGTAATTCCTTTGCCAAGTTTAGTTCACTCTTCTGCATTTCGTATTTCGCTTAATGTGTAATAATTCAGTTATTCAGATGCTTAATAAGAGCTAACATGTTGTTTAGCTGAAAACGCTTAGAATTTTTAATTCAATTTCGTAGATTATGTTAAATGACGTATCGTTACTTGGTTTTATCTGCTTATGATTAAAAAAATTACCTCTTTACCAAAATTGTAAAACAGTGTTCTTTAAAATGTGCTCTGTGGAACCCTATTGTTCCGAAAAACATGTTGTGGGATTACGTGAGTTTTAAATATTTTGAATATAGCCCAATTGTAAAATCTGTGCATTAGTCTACATACTGTAAAATGTGGCAGTAAAGGCCAATCTGCCAGAGTTTTAAAAAAGTGTGTGAGGAAATAGATTCTGATGATGTCACCCTTCTGTTACGCACAGAGGTGCGTTGGCTATTTTGTGTCAACATTTTGGCTCGTGTGTCCAAATTAACCCTTTGCTTTTCAACGTTTTTTTGGAAGTTAACTGCTCAAGGGGGGGCCGTTTTTGGATCAAATTCAATCAGCTGTTACGTGTTATCCGCTGATGCTATTTGAACAGAAGTTGCACTGGTGTGAAAGCAAATCATTTGTATATAAGTTTGAAAAGTCATTATTTTAAAATTTTATATGTTAAACTTGATATTTCAATTTTTGCAAAGGTACCCAAAAACGACAATTTTGATTTAACTTGCCGCTATTTAATTACCGTGCTAATCCGATTTCATGCAAACTTCTGAATAACAAAGAGCTCGATCGAACGCACGAAGTGTGTGTGCGGTGTGCCGAATCATTGCATTGATTAGAATTTACGACTTGCGAGCAAATCTTATTGTAAGCTACTCACTGATTCTAAAATAGTTACAATCAAAGTAACATTGTTACACGAATTTGAAAAAAAAACAAAACTGCGTTTGTTGTCTTACATTTTTATCCTAAACTAATGCATTCCCAAACTCATGGCTAGCTTCTAGTTTTATGGAACCAAATTTCTCATAAGTAACACCTTAGCCTGCTTGAATAGCTGTTTACATCTTCGTTTGTGTATTTAGGTCTACAATTGAGTTTGTAGTATGAATATTTTTAGTAGAGAGAAGACAGTTGAACAAGTTGTTGAAATTATCTGAAATTTCTAAGTTCAAATTAGGTGCTTTTGAAATTGTGGATTTGTGTCAAGTCGCATCACAAATATCATGCAGGCCACATCATAAGTCATTTCGCTTACGGGTGTTTATAAACATGACTCATAAATTACATCCACAAAAAATACAGCATTTATATCAACAAAGCTAAGTTCGAAGCTCACTTTTTATTGAAGATTGTGTCAATCAATTCGAAATAATGCAACAGCGAATTGCCGCCAGCGTCGAAATAATGCAACAGCGAATTGAGGAACGTGCGTAAACAAAGGAAATGTGAAATAACCCACAGTCAGCAAATCTACATAAATTTAACGTTTACAAATGTTGAATCAATGTAAAAGGACTGGATTGCTGACTGGGTCCTTATTGTTTGAAGCACTAAAAATACGCGTAATATCGACAACATCAGCAAGGCAGTGATTATGTTTCTGGCCAAAAAAAAAATAATAACTTTTGACTTCAAAGATAAAAATGATTATAACGAAGCTTCAAAGTTTGTCGTAAAACATTTTACAGAGATACAATAAACATAATCATTTTGTGCCAGATTGTGAGAAGACTTCCTAGATTCTTTCCAACCATTTGCATGATTGCAAATTATTTTCTATAACTCTATATTGCTAAAAAATGGCTTCTTTGTTGAAACAACGTGGCTACAATTCTATAAGAAATTCTTAGGCCTACTACATTGAAGTAATGAAATTTTTTTTGTGATTTTGCTGATGACGTTTTACAATATCCGAGAAGTAAAAAATAATAATGATGAATTATTTTATAAAACCGTGGTTTGCAAGTGCTTCACAAAAAATTGTTGAGGGAAAATTTACTATTAGACGTAAAACGTTTGTAAAAGAAAATTGTCGGTTTACGTATTTATAATGTTTATTGCGCTGTTATCGAATTATAAACTGCCTGTATTGTCTACCTTTGTGGTTGCCGGCCAGCTTAGAGCAGCATGCAAACCATGCGTTTTTGGTATTTGCATCGTGTTATGATTCTCGAAAATCTCCCACAAGGTCTTTATTTTTATCGTGATATTTTTGTGCCTTGTCTGTCCTGAACTTGAAGTCATTGTGCAGCACAATCCACATCGGTTTTTAGACTCAGTCTTCATTGAAAATCTTTTGTGTGGTGCATCATTTCAAGTAGTGTCTTCCCCTAAACTGTTACACAAATCGCCCAGAACCAGAACCATCGTGTTATCTTACAGCAGTTGAGAGCCCGTTATTGTATGTGTGGAATTATTACTGTAGATGTCTGACTAAATTCATGCCAAAGTTGAGCAAATTCTGCTTTCGGGATCCTTGCCGTTATTTACGGTATTTTTTGTTGATAAGTTTGGGCAGCATTTTTCCAAGATAAATGAAGACATCGGTATTGTTCGTCACTTAGATTTAGTTTTCTCAGCATTGTTTATTCATTCTTTGATCCACTAGTTTGTCCCACTTTTGGTATAATCGGATCGTTTATAGCCTAAATGGCGGGTCTTCACAATAGCCGGCCTCTTATACATTGGCGCAACGTATTCAGATGTTGAATCAATGATGAAGAAAGCTGATTTGTTGTTTGTCTTATGTGACGCCTAACTTTATGCCTCGTCTACAGTACAAAATATTTTGTAATGTACATTGTGTACATTGTACATTTTGTTTGTAGGCCTACATTACAAAATATTTTGTAATGTAGATGAAGCATTATCATCTTTATTTTGCGCTCTTTGGAACAAAACACAGTGCACTGTGAAACAAAAATACAGGACATAACAACAAGTAGGCGACATAAATCAGTGAAGGGACGCCATCGAGTTAGCTGCTACGTGTAAATGAAGCCTATCTCATAATTTTGAGTATCTCACAATTACTGTTTGCAAAAACGCTATTTCTCCGGCTTCTCCCAAAAGCATTTGCAGTGATACATTTCCTCAATTGCAAGTTTTGTCAATGAGAGCATTTCCATAGAACGTTTATTTCGAAACCAAGTTTTCGTGTCTTTATCCAAGAGAAGATTTCTTATTGTAACGTTTTTTATTCGTCAATGAATATTATCTGCTTGAAACAACTGTTTTGAATAGTTTGTGGCCTCCATAGTCTACTATTTTGATCGTGGATTGCTATTCTTCTTTGTAGAGCTGATAACGCAAAAAACGTTTGCTATTATTGTTTCTAATTAACAGCTTTGCGATCACTGGCTTTTCTTTGTAGCATAAGAAATAACGCGCTTTGTATTATTGAGGTCAAACCAAACAAAAGAAAGCAAGAGAATGCTTCTCTCTGCTCGCGCATATCGATGCACGAAGCAATTATGAGCTTATGGCTTGTCATCGCAATGTAATCCATTTCACGCTTTGCTGGAAGTTAGCTAGAAATAGCAAAAATTCACCAAAATCTTGAATTTACAAGAAAACTACACAACTTTTAGCATCAAATTTAATATCATCAGATCCGCCTGGCAATTTTAGGAAAAGTCAAGAAAAACCAAGTGCATGGCGTTACTGTGCTTCAAATAATTAAAGGAAATATGAGGGGGGGGCCAAATCCGGCCTCCCTTTGAGGAGCAAAGTGTTAAGACGAGAAATATCAATTTTTCTCGCAGAGAAAAATCAAAATATGCAACAAATTTTCTTGGCCATAAAAAGGTTTTCAATTGCCATATCTGACTTCACTGTGTTATGCGTTGGAGATGGGGTTCCACAACTACAAAAACGTTAAAAAACACTGAACTAAAGTCTTCAAACATCTTGTACATCGGGTTACATTGTGTAAAAGCGTCGCTTTATTTTACCTAAATTAAGCTGATTTTTAAAGTTCGATTTTGTCGAGATTGGACATGGCTTAAATTCAACATTGCATTATTCGGTACTTTTGATTTTGTGAAGAGAATGTGATAGATCTGGCAGCTATCATAAGTGTTGTGATTGCCGTGGTACCTAGGACAACCAACGACAGCTATTTTAGTTGAATTGTATTTTTGACTAAAAACATTTCATTTAATTTGGCATATTTTCACCATAAGATTTCCAAATGGTCAGCACTCTAGGACAGGGGTCACCAACCTTTTTTGCATGCGGACCACTTTGGCACTTAGGAGAGCTGTGGCGGGCCGCATTAATAAAATTTTAGGTATGTTGACTCTTATGCTAGAAAAGAACGCATTTCGTAACCAGTATCCAGCGTTACATGTTATAAATATTTATCTTAGAATACCGCGCAACAAAATTAGTCGAACAACGCTACTGCCAGGCCAAGCTTCTTTAACAACACTTTGGACTTCTTTAACGTTGCATAAAAAACGAGGCCACTTGTTTTTCGCACTCATAGCGAGGCGAGCAGTTTCATCAGAATATTAATCGCCAAGCAAGAGTGGTGTTGTCACTTCGCTTCACAAAAGATATCTTGCAATTAACAGTTTCAGTAAACAAGGAAATGTTTTATGTTTGACACATCGCAATACAGGCAACAATAATGATCAGCTATGCTGCTAACATATCAGCGAAAAATAGGCTCTAATAACAGGGAGAAAGAAACCAGGCACCATGAAACAAACGCTTGTGGAAACCACCGAAAAAACGTTTCTATCGTAACTCATGAACAGTGTTGTTCCAGACAATTGTTCACCTAATCAAACGTCATATAAAAACCGTTCAGGTCTACTGAATCTTAGCGTATTACGTCATGGAATTTTTCCTAAAAATGAGCCAAAATTGCACCATCGTTCGTAAGACTTGTGTCAAACCTGTTTAAACATGAAACATTGGATCACCACCTTTGAACACCTGTTTGAATTGCGTGACAATGTCTTTCACTATTACGTCACAGTACTGCGTACGTGAGTTTGAGATATTGATATCTATTCTGGTCATTCGTGAAATGGTTGCTTGAGAGTTAGTCGCACATTTAACTGTTTTGCTTAGTGCTTGTCAGCTGGACGAAAATTTCCGTCTTTTATCCAAGTAATCTGTTCTGTAGTGACAAGTTTTAGTGGTGTACGGCGTTGCATCTCATTTTCGACAGCCAGGTGGCTAATTTTACAGAAATACAATTTTGAATAGACGTTTCGAAGGAGTGTTTCTTTTTCGGTCATTACATGCAGACGAACGGATTCGGGAATCTTATGTTACAATTTTCCCACGAAGAGATTATGGTTTACCGCTGTGACCATAAAAAATAAAAGACGTGACTTGTTAGCTGGTAGGCCAAGAAGCACTAGAAGCACACAAAAAATAAAAAACGTGACTTGTTAGCTGGTAGGCCAAGAAGCACTAGAAGCACATAAAAAAATAAAAGACGTAACTTGTTAGCTGGTAGGCCAAGAAGCACTAGAAGCACATAAAGAATAAAAGACGTTACTCTGTCTAGTGTTTGGTACAGAAGCAAAGAAATAATAAAAGAAGATCTTATTGGTTGGTAGTCTACAGAAGCACAAGAAAATTAAAGACTTTTCTTCTCAGTTGGTACTGAAGAACCAAGCTAAAAATTAAAGGCGTTTCTTTGTTGGTTCTGAAGAAAAAACAACATTGACATTCATTGGCAAGAAAAAAGATTAAAGACAATCGATCTGTGCTTGAAGATTCAAGTGTACGAATCCCAAGCAAGTTTTGTGGAACTTTAGGACTTCATATACCCGTACAACTACGGTATTGTGCATTTAAATTCTTTTTGTATTTTTACGGTCTTTGCAGTTAAGTTTTTTATAACTACTGTAGCATAATAATTTTGTGTGTTTGTGTAACTTAATTTTTTAATTGTTAAATTTAGCCCTAACATTTAATATGTCTACACTCGGTGGCGACAAGGACTCGGCCGCCGTCGACTCGACTGAGTTTAAGCCTGATGATGTTCTTTGCGGTCGGGCAGGCCATTCTGGGGAGGGACCCATTAACGATGAGGCTAAGTCAGTTCGAGAGGCCCGGCATCTTAGACGGGATATTTTGACTCAAATTGGGGAACTTTCTGTGGCCCTAGAGTGATAAACAGGAACTGTTAATTTTTAGATCTAAGTTATCTTCTTTAGAAGAGGAATTACGGCATTTCCATGCTCTTTTGAGTAAAATTTGTAACTCTGCAATTCTGGCAGAACTTCGTGATAGGGTAGATCCCGAATTTAACTCGTTAAAAAATAACTTCGAACAAAAAGTAAGTGAGTTGTCAGATAGGTTGGATGCTGACATACATCCTGAGGATAGCGCCTCAAATGTAAGCACTAGGATGTCTGAGAGCTCGTCACGGATAGTTGCACAAATTAACCTGCAGCTAAGACGAGAGGAGCTCCAGATACAAGCTGACGCCGAAGCGAGAGCTGCTGAGGCCGCCACGAGAGCTGAGGCCATACGAGTTGAGGCTGCCGCGAGAGCTGAAGCAAGAGCTGCTGAGGCCGCCGCGAGAGCTGAGGCCATACGAGTTGAGGCTGCCGCGAGAGCTGAAGCGAGAGCTGCTGAGTTCGCACTCAAAGACGCACAGTTGAGGGCTGAACAACGTAAAGAGGTAGCTTTGGCTGAATATCGATCAGATGTGGGCTCCCGGCGTAGTTCTAAGAAGGGCTCTTCTAGGCATTCCAGAAGTGAACATCAATCTCAGTTTAATTTACATAACCTTTTCCAGGCGCCTGTTCAATCCGTGAGTGGACCTGGGCAATCCACACGTTTTCAAACTGTTTCAGGAGGTCTCGAGGCCGCAGCTCAGGACCTTCCGAAGGATCTAAAGCCAAGGCCTGCGAATTACAACAGAACTCTTCCCCCAGATCGTACAAGCAGTAATGCTTTGCCCTCTTCACAGTTTTCTGCGCCGCTAAGTTTTACTCGCCCAGCTACACGTAATTTGGGTGGTTGTGAGAGGCGTGTCGCGTCTACTGATTTTAACGTTTGTGAGGATATTGATCGTGCTGTGCACGTGACTGAGCCCCTTCAGCCCCTTAAGGGATATAGCTTGTCTTCTCCCGCTAAATCGAGTTCTCAACAACAGGATTGCTTTTTTGAATACCAAAATAGTAGGACGTTTTTCGATAAGGCGGCCTTGATTGGTTACGATGGTACTAATATGCCATTTATCTTCTTTAAAAATCGTGTTACGGCCTTAATGGCAGCTTCGCCCTTTAAAGGAACTCGTTTGGCTTTGTTACAAGCAGCTTGTGTTAGGACAGCTGCTCAAACGATTGCTAATTTGGTTTCCGACACTCCTGGCTTGTCAGAGGAAGACAGGATAGAAATGTCGTTAGATCGCTTGTCCCAGCGTTTTGGAGTTCGTGGAGGTCTTTTCGCCGAACCGGAAATTAGAAAGTATCGCTATGGTAGCAAATTGACTTCGATCTTTTCCAGTGATTTGAAAGAGTTTAAAGATGAATTGTCGCAGTGTCTGTGTTAGATGTTCAACAGGTCTTTGAAAAGCCTGCCTTTCGTTTTACTGCATTACTCCCATTGATTTGTGTATTCGCCACCTAGCGTCGTTTCCCCTTCATTGTTATCGCTGATTTGCAAATGGCAACACTCACCACGAGATTGTCTATGGAACTTTCGAGACGTTTTCGTTTTTGCTGCTAGTTTGCCAGCTAGCCGAACTTGTTAGTTACTGTAGTTTGTGACTGAACGTTGATTGATTGATGTTTATGCTTTGTTAGCTGCTTCTCTGCTATGTATTTCTATTTGAATAAGGACTTAAGTTTGACAACTGCTATGGTAATACTTATTTGCGTGTAGGCTGAATTCCATATTTGCAGCTTGCTATCTCTCAAAGTTCAACTTACTGAGTCAATCACTATAGAATCCTTCGCGTACAAGTGCATCATTTGGCATTACTGATCCGGTCATACTACCGTGCGTCATTGGCCAACCTGTGGAACTTGTGTGCCGTAGCCTACAGTGGATTGAAAACTGTTTGTCAACAAATTTGAAAAACCGTATAAACTTCATTGCTGCGAAGCAGTCATTGGAAACCGAGTGATTTCTTCAAGTTGGCGTGCTTTAACAGTTGCTCAGTCCTGCCGGGTGGATTAGGAAAATCGTGACGTCACCGGCGCAATTAACTACCGCACCTGTTGTGTTCGCGTCGCACACAACAGTCTGCTTTACGCGCAAGCTTATGGTCAGCGTGACAAATTGGAAGGACGTTTTGTTTTGGATTTGGCTAAGCGACTCCCGTTTGACGCTAAGCAGCGTTATCTTGACTTTTTAGGTGATCAGTATGGTGGTACTGATGAGCCTACTTTTCAGAGTTTGTTTGATTTTGTAGTACGGGAGGAAACACGCAAATCGACTGATTTTAGCATTATGCTAATGGGCGATTCTGGTGAGTCGCAGCATTTTAAAAAGTTTGGCAAAGGAAAATTGCCTTCTTGTCCGGTTAGGCAGACGTCGGTAAAACCCCATCATAATGTGATTTCAGGGAGTTCGCAGTACTCGACTGCTGTTGGCTCACCGCGCGGTGGTGTGGCCAGACGTAGTGACATACCGGCGTGTTTTTATTGTTCGTCACGTGGTCAAGTTGAATATCATTTTTTGTATAATTGTAAAGAATTTTTGCGCTTGACACCTAAAGATCGGAGAGATGTTATTGTGAAAGCTGGCAAATGCTTGAATTGTTTGCGCCAGCATATGGTTAGGGATTGCGTTCATGCAAACAACTGTCGTAAGTGTGGCCCTAACAACGATAGGAAACACTATTTTCTTCTGCATGATTTTTATGTGACGTCACGTGATTCTCTGGATTCGATCGGCAAAGGTGATGCTGGTGCCAGAGTTCCTGTGCGTAATGTTAAGATTGGAAATGTTAAAGCAGCCTTTAACCGCGTTACTGCTGCTCGTGTTTTGAATCCAATGACTGGCAAATCGAAGTTGGTGTATTGTCAGCATGATCCTGGTTCGCAGTTGACGTTTGTTTCGAGTGATTTGGTGTGCAAACTTGGCCTTAAACCGTATGATAAAGCGTCGTTTAAAATGGATACTCTGGCTGGTCAGAAACCTACTTGTGCTAACCTTGTTAAACTCAACATCCAGTCGTTAGAGACAGATGAACTGTTTTGTGATATAACTTCGGTGGTTAACCCAGCTTGGGCTGACGATGTTAAAACTTTACCGCATAAACAGGATTTAAGTGGTTTCTGTCATTTTCATGACGTGAATATGTTTCATTTGAATGATTGTAGTACTGTAGATGTACTAATTGGCAACGACAACGCTTATTTGATGTGGGCAAAAGAAGAACGTGTTGGTGAAAATCGTAGTGAACCGCATGCTTTACTCACTCCTCTCGGTTGGTTGGCTTGTGGTGGTAAGTCACCCTTAGATGAAAGCGTTGCAAATGTGTGCAGAGTGCAGACGTCTTCAGAGTCGGATGTCATCTCTGGCTTTCAGCGTAAAATTGAGTCTCGTGATATGGAAATAGCAGACCTGAATAAAGTCATTCAGGATTTGACCTTGCAAAATGAAACCTGTGAATTGTCTCGCAATGATAAGTTGGCTAGAGAACTTGTCGAACCGAATATTGAGTTGAAAGATGGTCGATTTGAGATACCTGTTCCGTTGAAGGAAGATATTGATCTACCTAACAATTTTGTGTTGGCGTCAGATAGAGCTGCTGCTTTAAGGAAGAAGGCTTTAAAACAACCTGAACTTTGTGATTTCCTTACTGACACCATGAAGGATCTTAAACCTAATGGCTATATTGAGCGTGCTGGTGAAGCAGAAAATGTAAAGGGATTTGAATGGTATTTCCCATACTTTGTGACGTCACAATTAAAAAAGCGTATTGTTTACGATGGCAAGTCTGAATTTCGAGGAACTTGTGTTAATGATGTAATGTTTTCGGGTCCTGACTTGTTAAACCCTCTGGTAGATGTCTTGGCTAGATTTCGGCTTGGTAGATTTGGTCTCATGGCTGATGTGACTAAATGCTTCTTTCAAATAAAGTTACCTGAGTCGCAAAGGGATTTGTTTCGTATATTGTGGTTTGAAGATGATGACCTTGAAAATGGTAGGATGGTACCATTTCGTTTTTGTGTACACCCTTGGGGAATAAAGAGTAGCCCATATATCGCTTGCTTGGCTATAAAGAAAATGATCGAGCAGAATCCCAGCGGTGCTGGTGAACTAACTCTCTGCAATATTGCAAATAATATGTACATGGATGATTTAAATCAAATGTAGTTATTACTATCTGAAGCCTTTACAAATTGTTTCACCTAACGGATCATCAGAAGGTCTGCAAAAAACATGTAAACAGTAAAGAATCGATAATTCTGAAAAGATATTAAATATTACAACTGTAAATTAATCTGCCAAAAAAAACTCTAAACCTGTACTTCCTGAGAAGATATTAAATATTACAGCTGTAATTTAATCTGCAAAAAAAACCTCTAAACCTGCATTCCTGAAAAGATATTAAATATTATAACCGTAATCCAATCTGCAGAAAAAAAACTCCAGAATTACTAAGGACAGCCTTCATCCGCCACGATAAAGTATCAATCAATTTGTCCCAATGGAAACCAAGCAACAATGATGGCAACATCTATGACATCACAAAGAAGCAAAATGCTTGTTATGATCGGCTCAACCTGTAGTAATCTGCACAGAATGAATAAAAATTGTTTTTAAACCTGTAAAAATTAAATGAGATTTATAACCTGTAAAAATCAAATGAAATTTAATTTTTTTCAAAATTATAACCTGTAAAAATCCCAAGGAATTGTGATGATGTAACCTGTAGTGTCCTGAACAAATGAAATAAAATCCGTTTATAAATCTGTAAAAATTAAATGAGATTTATAGCCTGTAAAAATCAAATGAAATTTTAAAAAACCTGTGAAAATCAAAAGGAATTTATTTTATTTTGAAGTACTTGAGTTTAAATTTGTTTCTATGACGACATTTGCCGACCAGTTCCGAACGCTTGTTCAAAAGGTGGCCACTATCAGCCTTCAGAATGGCCAGATTTTCAGCCAAACATAGGCCACAATTGTTACGACCACCACCACTATAAGGCCGAGCACAGCTGTGGATGGACCAAGTTATTTTAGGGTCAACACCCTTGTCCTTAAGGTCCCAAACTGCCTTAGATAGCTCGGTGTTGTTTCGTTTAGACCTATCCATGAAAGTACATTTATGGTTGGAAAAACGTTTTTTAAAAGTAGTTTCGCAACAACCAATGTAATTAAGAACCTTCGGGCTGTTATCAATGGTAGCTTTGTAAACAATGGCCTTCTGCAAGCATTGCCCATTCAAAGGACAATCTGGCCTCACCCTACAATTGCAACCAGGCTGCGATGGTATATTATCAGCCTGCAATATTGCTTTATTGTGGGAGGATATGACGCTTGCAACATTCGGAGTACAACTGTAGCTCAGCTTAATAGTATTACGGTTGAATATTTTGTGCAATCTATGATGGGGTGGAAAGTGTGTGGAAACAAGTTTGAAAAATTCCTTACCAATATTGCTATCAACCTGCAAGCTGAAAGGAGGGTTAAACCATAAAATTTTCCGGCTCCTTTTCCTAGATGTTCGTAAGTTATTAGCAGGGTTGTAGCAAACTCTCTCCGCAAAACCACTTTTCAAAAGGGCATCGTTATAAACAGATGCGGTCTTATCAAATTCATTTTGGCCAAATGATGTGGCGGACAATCGCTTTGAAATCATAGTCGGGATTTGTCTCTTAATGTTGGGTGGGTGATTGGACTGGGCATGAATGTAAATTGGATCATTATACGGACAGTTTCACAATAGGTCGTTCTCGTACACCCTTTTGTGTAAGTACAGAACAGCTACGAACGACGCCATGTTTATCATGATTAACACTAATTACTCTACCCAGAGGCCAATCACACCTAGCGGAATCCTCACTAGCAATTAAAACATCTATTAAGATGGTTTGTTTGACGTTAAAAGATGGTTAAAAGATGGTTTGTTTGACATTACTTTTTATTTAATATGTATTATTATATTATATTATATTATTATATATATAATATATATATATAATAATAATAATAATATAATATAATATAAATAATATAAATAATATAAATAATATAAATAATATAAATAATATAAATAATATAAATAATATAAATAATATAAATAATATAAATAATATAAATAATATAAATAATATAAATAATATAATATTAATATAAATATAATAATATATAATATATTAAATATTTAATATGTATTTTTATTATTAATTTTTATTTATTTTTATATTAAATTTTACATTACATTTTTCATCAATTCTTTCTTCAATTAAGGCTAAGAAAGATGGTTTGTTTGACGTTACAATGGGCTCATTTGATGGTGCTGAGATTTGTGAGTTGGTCGGCTTGTCGTAGCTTTGTGAAGCCAAAACTGGACGCGTCTTATCTTAATAATGCTTTGGAGTTGACTGTGAAGTTTGTTCAGAAGAGCGTGTATGGCGATGTGGTACATTTAATGACCAAACGATCGCCGGATGCCCTTGAGGAAGTGATAAAGCGGGTAGTGTTGGCGCTTCGCAACGTGAGAAGGAACGCTTGAAAGAATTGCGTTCACTTAAAAAGTACAGACCTTGTGTAGATGATGCTGGTGTAATCCGCATTGAAGGGCGCTTAAGTAATCCTCCTGAGATCTCTCTTGAAGCAAAGCATCCGATTGTTTTGCCTTCGAAACACTCCTTCACTAGGCTTGTTGTACTGTCGCATCATAATCGAAATGCGCACTGTGGAGTACAGCACACTTTGTTGTCTACGCGACAGAAGTTTTGGATCGCTAATGGTAATGCCTCCGTGAAAAGGTATCTTAATGATTGTGGTGTATGTGCGATTGAGAAAGCACGGCCTATAAGGCAGCTCATGTCTGATTTAGCTTTGTCTCGCACAACTGCGCACAGGAAACCCTTTTTTGATTGCGGCTTAGACTATCTTGGACCTTTAACCTTTGTTGAAGGTAGGAGCCACAAAAAAGCTTGGGGACTCTTGTTCACATGTATGGCATCTCGCGCTATTCATGTTGAGCTGGTTACGTCATTGTCGCTGAGTGATTTTTTACTTGCCTTTACTAGGTTTACAGATTTACGTGGGCAGGTTAATGCTATCCTATCTATTCCGATAATGGAAGCACCTTTCAGGCAGCATCTAAGAAGTTACCCGAGTTGATAGAATCAGCTGAATTTCACAACGCCCTGAGACAGATGGAGATAAACTGGGAATTTATACCTCCGTATGCTCCGGCGCAAGGTGGCGCCTGGAAGGCAATGGTAAAACAATTTAAAATTGCATTTTTTTCACATTTTGGACTCTTCAATTCGTAAGCCCAATTTTATTGAACTGCTTACGTACACAGGCAGTGCCGTTCGGATCGTGAACGAACGCCCTTTGGTACCTTTGAGTGACGACCCTAGGGATTTTACTGTCATCACCCCTGCCTCACTTTTGACCCCATACTTAGACCCATACTGTGCTGTTGGCAAACCACATGATCGTGACCAATTAAGAAGGGATTATCGGTTCAATTTGTCACTTTCTCAGCAGTTTTGGAGTAAATGGATCGATTTTTACTTGCCAGGTCTTCAGGGCCGGAAAAAATGGCTAAAAATGGCCGAGAATTTGGAGCCTGGTCAACTTGTAGTGGTGGGTTCTCTCCAAGACATTGGTAAACGTGGGAAGTATCAACTTGGGAGGGTGCATGAGGTAGTTCCACAAATTAGGAAAGGGAAGCCTGTGGTTCGTAGAGCCAAAGTTGCCGTCTGCAACTATGATGAGAGTACGGGGAAAGTGAAAGTAGACTACGTGTTGAGAGATATTTCGTGCCTCGCCCCCGTAAAGAACACCTAAGTGTTAGGGTTTGAGCCTGGTTTTGTCTGCGGTGGCCGACACTTGTCTGAGCCCGGAACAGTCGGTTATTATCGCAACCATTGTACATAGCATCATTTTAGCGTGTACCTATGGTACCAATTTCATGTATCGTTGTGTATTATTCGTATTACTGTTCATTCTTTGCATGCCCTTTGTATTTGCGTATTAACTTAAACGTGAGTGACTCAAACAATTTGTGTATCATGTGTTTTTATTCATTGGCTCACAATTGTCGTCAATTCTTTTTTAGTTATGCCATGTCAGACTGTCATAACTAGGGGCCGCTATGTTCCAGACAATTGTTCACCTAATCAAACGTCATATAAAAACCGTTCAGGTCTACTGAATCTTAGCGTATTACGTCATGGAATTTTTCCTAAAAATGAGCCAAAATTGCACCATTGTTTGTAAGACTTGTGTCAAACCTGTTTAAACATGAAACATTGGATCACCACCTTTGAACACCTGTTTGAATTGCGTGACAATGTCTTTCACTATTACGTCACAGTACTGCGTACGTGAGTTTGAGATATTGATATCTATTCTGGTCATTCGTGAAATGGTTGCTTGAGAGTTAGTCGCACATTTAACTGTTTTGCTTAGTGCTTGTCAGCTGGACGAAAATTTCCGTCTTTTATCCAAGTAATCTGTTCTGTAGTGACAAGTTTTAGTGGTGTACGGCGTTGCATCCCATTTTCGACAGCCAGGTGGCTAATTTTACAGAAATACAATTTTGAATAGACGTTTCAAAGGAGTGTTTCTTTTTCGGTCATTACATGCAGACGAACGGATTCGGGAATCTTATGTTACAATTTTCCCACGAAGAGATTATGGTTTACCGCGTTGACCAAGTGTTCCCTCTAAAAATGCAATGAGTTGGGTTTTCATCCTTTTTGTGAGAGTCTATAAAACCGTCTTTCTTTGATTTTAGACAACTGTCACTTGCGGTGCTTATCAGCATGGCAAGAATTGTTGATTAACAACATTTTCCAGTACTAAGCTAAATATTTTCATACCAGAAAAAGTCTTTAAATTTATATATAATATTTTTCCAATTTATTATAAATTGAGTTGGCACACCGACCTATTTTGCCAACAAAAACTTGCATAAAGGAACACTGCTCGTGAAACACAATAACGGTGAAATGCACACTAGTGTTTACAGGACATTTACAATTTTAAAACTTAAAGCAACCCTATGCTCACAGACATTTTAGAAATTCGAAAATAGACGTTTTAATGAACCACTGGGACAGTGTGGCTGGACATCACATTGGAATAACTTTAAATGACCCTTACCTAGAACTACAATCTGATTGGTCGGTCGGTGGAATCGTATGCAAAGCGAAAATATGCTTCCCGGAAAGTATTTTTTGCCTTCATGCTGTTAAACTCCTCAAGAAAAGTATTTTTGGTTATACTTGTGCGCTGATACCTTCCGCGGGCCGCACATAACGGCGTGGCGGGCCGCATGCGGCCCGCGGGCCGCCAGTTGGTGACCCCTGCTCTAGGAGTTATACATTCCAAAAAGAAGCTTAGCTGACCAACTGCAGGCATAGGCTACGATTATCATAAGCTATAGAACGAATGTGAACTATTATTGGTCTATATCAGAGGTCACCAAACTACGGCCCGGGGGCCGGAACCGGCCCGTGAACTGATTTCATTCGGCCCGCCACTGCTGTGGAAATAACAGCTGCAGTACAACTGTTAAGGAAAAAAGTTAAAAAGTTTTTTGTTAAAATTGTTCGTTCTTATAGCTCGGGGTTGTATGTTGAATTTGTACATTTTTTCATGAGGCAGCCTACATGTTGGTGTTCTGTTTTTTCAAGAGCACGATGCCCTGTAGTGTATCACCAGCAGGGGATAATTTTTCCAGTAACCTTTCGACTTTCATCACAACTTTGCTATTCCACCGCTGACTTTGTTCGTGCTCAATTCAAATCAATGGAGATCATTGACGATCGGTGAGGGAAAGCAAGGAAAGCAGTGCTTACCTTAGCAAAAACTATGCAAAATATAATGACTGAATTCTAGGTTTAACTTCTTATTATTTTTATCACGTCTATTTTAACTTGAAAATTACTGTATTCGTGACTAGAATTACTCGTAACGCTTGTGAGTAGTCTAAGTCCTCACCAAACCGCATGTCTTGCCTATAAATGCCAATTAACGCAAACGCTTCTGTCAGAAACAATCACTGAGGCTCCAGGTAAGCAACTATCAAACTTGCTTTCCCAGATTCAAAAATGTCAAAAAACGCCTTCGTTTTAACCAATCCTCACTCGTTTTGCAAAACGTCACCAGCTGCTTAGCCAATCAGATGTGTTATGGTTATGGTAGGTTAGTTGTGCTTTTCCAGTGACGTCAATGCGTACATTCGCTAGAGCAGGGCTTCCCAAAGTGGGGGTCGCGACCCCTTGAGGGGTCGCGTAATGAACTTCGGGGGTCGCAGAAAATATACAAATTTTCCACAAAGCACTGTATATTAACACATGTGCAAGATGCTGTGAAAGTTATTAACTTTATTAAGAGTCGTACACTTAGGCTACATGTATTTTGTAAGTTTATATAGTGAAATATGGAATAAGAGTTTAAAACCCTCTTTGCTGCATTGTAAACTTGGATTTCAAAATTAAAGCCAATGCTTTAAAAAGTAATTAGTGTTAAAAAATCAATTCGTAAAAAAAATTTAGACTTTGTCCGCTGTTTTTGTAAAGACGTTTTTGAACGTTGTTATCTGTTTTTGGAAAGGCTTTTCAAATTATGCTATTTGTCAGGTTTGCTTGAAAAAATGGTAAGTTACGAATTTAATTTGTCCTTCCAAGGAGAAAACATCTATGTTTTTACATTGAAATCTAAAGTTGGAGCGTTCATCAAAAAATTAAACATCTAGAAACAAAAGATTGAAAATGATTCATTTGAAATATTCTCATTTAGGCTTACTGAAAAGTTTTTGGCTAACAATGGCGTGGAATCAAGCGTTATATTAAGCCTCTGGTTATCGACACTTTGTCAAGACTGTTGAAAGAGTTTAAAAAGTAGTTTCTTCTAGAATTGGACAATACCTATTTAGATTGGATCCAAAATCAATTTGCAATGCAACAACAAAGTACCGAGCACCTCTCTTTCATATCTCAGGAAAAATTTACAAATCTATCTTTTGACTATAAGTTGTGGCTTGAATTTTCTGGAAAAATTTCACACTTTATGGCTTAACCGTACGTTAGAGAGGAATATTCACCATTATATGGCTTAGCAGTAACCGCACTCCTGCCGTAAATCTCCACGTATCCTATGTGGGTGTCTGTGTTTTCAACGTTGATAAATACCGTTCTAGCGTAAGTAACATTGAAACCGCCTATTGACAAACATCGAGCGACGGCTATACCTGCTTTGTAGCAGAGAGCAGTCGCACCCATCACACTGAATAAAGATGTTTTCTTTTTGGTTTTGTTTCCAACAGGCTACAAGCGGTAAAGTAGTAGGCTTCGAGTACGGATAGTTTGTTTTTAGTTTTCGTTTAAATTAAACCTTTCAATAAATATCACAAACGTATATTTCGTATTGTTTATCCTTTTAACCGTAAACGGTCGCGGAAAATTTTAGGAGAATAAAAGGGGTCGCGAGCAAAAAAGTTTGGGAAGCCCTGCGCTAGAGCGACTAGACTAACTCGTCAGAATGGTATCTCGTCACGGTAAACGCACAGCATCATAATGCCAAAAAGCTTGTTGCTGTTTTTTGATGTCCCCTCGCCATGTACTTTAGCCTACTGTACTAGCTTTCATAGTCATGCCTTTGCCCTTTTTACAGCGTTGATATAACGTTACTTCGCCAATGAACGTTCAGGTGCGGATGCAATATTTAGATTGTTAAGCTTCTATACGCAGGAGGCAAACTTATCCAGCTTTTTGTACAAATTGCTTGCGGTTGTAATGTTTAGGCCTAAGTGTTAGTTTTTGTAGTGTAGGCTTAACTGAATATCTGAGAATGAACATTCATGACGAATTAAACATTTAGACAACTATTATTCCATGTCTAACACAGGATTTTGGTCCTGCAACGTTAAAATTAAGATTGTTCATGACTTCTAAACATTAAATGGATGTATGATCACGACATAGGCGAAGCACAATTTGAGAGATTTTTATTTTTGATTTGTTTTGGAAATGCTCTCCGAGCGCACCAAATTGGAAGTGTTTTTCAAAAATTTCTGGGGAGGCCCCCCAGACCCCTCGCTGGAAGTGTTGCCTTCGGCAACACGCCTTCGGGCTTCACCCGACGGTTACGCCCTTCGTGCCTACTACCTTGCTGCAGCATATTTCCAAGTTGCTTTCCCAACGGTTTAAGCCACCGAACGTCACTGATGGAGATTCTAAATAGTTGTAGGCCTATATCTTTTCGCAATTTGCATCCGGCCCACAGCTGTTAATCTCGCAGCAATCCGGCCCTCAGAGAAAAAAGTTTGGTGACCCCTGGTCTATATCAACATTTTTAGGGAAACGAAAAATATTTGAAAACTATTCAAGAATTAATTCCTCTGCATGCAACAACCCACACTGATGAATCTGTTAAATTCGTACCAACATATGTTGTTCACCACGGGGTTCTTGCAGAAGAAAAATTTCATTCTCTTCTTCGTTCGGCGAAGGTAACTATGTTAATTCCAGACAGCAAAATCCATCATTTTTGCATTGATTCAACGTCTGCAAACGTTTTAAGGTAAAGGTGAGTCCCATACTTGATCCAAGCATCGGGGGATGAGAAGATAAGGTTCTCATTAACTAAGCCTTCGGCACCAACGAGAGTAGAGTGGCCACAGTTCCTTTCTCTCGCCACCTTTCCTTCACCAATTACGCCCACCCAAATTACTACACCCTGGGTAGAGGTGAGCGGTGTTTTTCAACAACCAGTTTAAGCCTAGAGTCGAACCAGGATTGCATGATTGGAAAGCGAGCGCCTTATCCGCTGTACCATCCCACCATCTGCAGACGTTGAATCAATGTAAAACTGATGGATTTTGTTGTCTGTGATGTAGATAAAATCAAGCATGGTAGCCTCACACGCTAACATTTCTTTTTTAGCTTGTTTCCTTGTCGATCTTGATCACTAAATTAATCCGGTAAAAACTGAGTTCTCACGAGGTAAATGATTTTTGCTTTGTTATTTTATTTTGGTTGATTTTTTTTGTTGGAAATTGGTTCTTGACAACCTTTCAAATGTTTGACGTATTTTTTGCAGATTTTTGTCGGAATGGGTTTCCCATATGAAGGTCCAGCTCCATTAGAGGCCATTGCAAGCGGGGCTGTTTTTTTGAATGTTAAATTTAATAAAAATTCTTCTTATGCAAATAACGTTGAAAATTTTTATATGGTAAGCTTGAGCTATTAATTACATCACTAACGTAAGTAACGCAATAGACTTACTTCTATTTTCTTTGCATATTTTAGCGTTTCCACTTATTAAGAAACTGACGAAAGCAAATTGCTTGATTCATAGCCTGCGTTACGTTTTTGCAAAACTTTGTGGTAGGTGCTTATTTCATTTCTGATTGAATAATTTATTTGTTGAATCAATTTATTGATTTAATTATTTGAATAAGTTCATTTCTCATTGATGTTTAGTAGGCTAGATTATGGAATGTAGTTTGTCATAGGTTTTAAACCCATCAATTATAGCCGAGACATTTTTTTTAGTTTGATAACGTGTGTGCCACCAACATGAAATTAATATCTTAAATTACTAAATATTATTATTTTAAATCAAATATGTTTGAAGAGACTCATGTTGATGCAAGTCCGGCACTATACTTACCGTAATTCTAAATAAATGCTTTGCAAATATTTAAACTAGAGTATAGCCTACGTAGGCTATACAGGAATTAGATATAACCCTAAACATATTCAAAATCTAAATTCCAAGCTTTGTTCTCACTCTCTTTAAAAGAATTAACTGTTTTAAACAGGATAAGCCAACCAGTAGAAGACCCACGTCACAACATCCGTATGCTGGGCACTTTATTGGTAAGCTTAAGTCTGGTCTTTTGGCCACATCACTCCCATGGCCTAGACTCAGATTACTTTCATTTTGTAACTTGGGAAATTTTGCAAAGAAGAAATTGACATGGTAGCGCATACATGATATAGAAAAAGTAATATATCAAGTGGCTCATGTTTGCTTTAGGCTCTATAATGAAAAAAAAATCACACATTTATCCTTGTTTTTTTTTCATCTAACAAGAGGTGGAAGGCCACATAGAGCGCTTGGCTTACAAGAAATGTTTTTGTTTATCTGTAGGTTGTGCATTATGAACTTTTAAATATTGTTATATATACTTTATAAAATCATAAATTTCTACTTTGTCATTTTTACAGGCTCTTCTTTAGTAAAATCTGTTGATACGGAAAATCTTGAAGAAGTTGAGTCAATTGTTAAAGATATTTTAGAATCGCCGTTGGTGAGACATTTTGCTGCGTATACTTGTAAAAGTTTCGTCAATGTAACTCATTGACGAAATTTTTTTAATTAATAATAATTGATCCCCCTTTTAGGGTAAAACAGGCTGTAGAGGTTTTAGAAAGTAATAACTATATTTGATGTAACATTATTATTACGTGCGAAATTGGCTGCGTTGCCGTTGATGGTAATTTTTGAAATTGTTGTATTATAGGGTGAAGTTGTGTGAACTAATATAATAGACGAGTATATGTAACACTGGTGTTAAGAGCAAGCAATACTTTTCTGAGTTATTTTTTCAATTTTGTTAATCTTGAATTCTGCTCTATGTTAAACATAAATTTTTAATATTATACGATGGCTTTTTTATTTAGACTAACAAATACTTGCCCTACGAGTTTACAGCAATAGGCATGCTGGAAAGACTCGCTTTGCTTGTGGAAAAACAAAATTTTTGTTTCAAAAAGAATTTGTGGCCGCCTCTCTCGTCTTTGGAAGTAAGAAGAAATATATTATATAGGCTAAAGCTATATTGGGTCGCCATTTTTTCACAGGTTAGATTATTATCAGTGAAGATAGAATAAACAACACAAAAAAATGAGATGACGGACAACCCTTGTCATAAGCCTTTTCAGGTTTATGACAAGGGTTTGTAAATTCCTTCACCTAAACGAACACAAGTTAAAACGTTAGACCTACCACAGTTTCATTCCACTACGCAGCCTGTCCATTGCTTAGTTTATTTAAACTATTTTAAATTTAAAAAGACTTTATTTTCAACAGTTTTCCTGTAACAACCGTTTTGTAATAAACAGGTGATTGTATCGGATGAACTACTGACTTGTGCAGAAGCTTGCTCCAATGCAGAATTAATTTGTGAACCTGGTTTCTTTCCTTATATTAATCAACGTTCTACCTTCAAGCGCCTCGGAATAACATGCGAAACATTTGTACAACCTTCCGGCGATTTCGAAGAGCTGGACTATCCTTCATATCAAGACAAAAGGTAGGCTAGAGTTTTGCAACAAAACTGATGCGTGATCTAACTGAGTGTATGACTACGCGCGTCTTTACTAAGGTAACGCCTAGAACATCACACAACTAAGGCGAAAGAGAAAATTGAATTGAGTTCTGTCTTTGTCATGAGTTACCAAGGGGGGTGGGGGGAACTTGTATACCTGGGGCTGGTATATAAGTCCCCCCGCACCCCCCTTGGTAACTCATGACAAAGACAGGACTCAATTCAATTTTCTCTTTCGCCTTAGTTGTGTGATGTTCTAGGTTTTTCCCTTTACTAAAGGTCTATGTGTCTCTACGTTTGTCTTTGGACGTGTTATTCAGATTTAGCTTTCTCCGGCTGATTGTTGAGAAACCATAGCCTACACTGTCGGCACCACCTTGAAATCACCAGCCAAACTTCTTACCCCTTAAAATTGGCTGGAAAGGAATTATCGCATACAATCCAGAATATTTTTTGAAGCCCGATAAACAAAGATAACTTCTTACGTCATGTTATAACTAACTCTAACGATTCAACCTCCCCGCACCACCTCAAAATAGGTCTCACATCCTTTAGTGGTGCGTGCGCCCCTGGTTAGGAACCCCTGTCTTACAGTATGCCAACCATGGTAATGTTATGCATTATCGTAATAAACCAATTCAATTGACTTAATATCCATTAGAATGTTCGCAAGACAAGAGACTTTTATTAGCCATTGGCTCAAACCGGTCATTGAATCTGAAAGTACAAAGCTTTCACTTGTTGTTAAAGTAGCCTATCTCTGGAGTATTGTTCCCTTGAATTGTTCGCATATTATTTTGTAGGCCACACCAAACACAGCTGAACTTAAAAGTGTCCTTGAAGCAGGCATGATGTGATTGCAATGCAATCAATTATAGCCTATAATTCCTTTTGCTTATTCTGGAATCACGATTTAAATTACTAAAAGTTTGAAAGGAATATATTACGATTATACTTTCTCACTTTACGATTGGTCACAGCGGTAAACCATAATCTCTTCTTGGGAAAATTTTAACATAAAGTTCCCGAATCCGTTCGTCTGTATATAATGACCGAAGAAACACACACTTGAACTTCTTTTCAAACAGTGTATTCCTGTAAAATTAGCCCGAGGCTACCGAAAACGAGGGGGTGCAACGCCTACATCACTTAAACTGTCACTACACAACAGATTACTTGGATAAAAGACGGAACCTTTGTCCAGCTAGCAAGCACTAAGCCAACAGTTAAATGTGCGGCCAACTTTCAAACAATCATTTTACGAATGACCAGAATAGATAGCAATATCTCAAATTCACGTATGCAGTACTGTGACGCAATAATGAAAGACAATTATGAAGTCATTCCAACAGGTGTTTAAAGCTGATGTAATATTTCCTGTTTAAACAGGCCCAAACAGGCCCAAACAGGTTTGACACAATTCTTATGAACGCTGGTGCAATTTTGGCACATTTTCTAGCAACTTCCATGACGTAATATTCAGTAGACTTGAACGGTTTTTATATGACGTTTGATTAGGTGAACCATTGTCTGGAACATAGCGGCCCCTAGTTATGACAGTCTGACATGGCATAACTAAAAAAGAATTGACGACAATTGTGAGCCAATGAATAAAAACACATGATACACAAATTGTTTGAATCACTCACGTTTAAGTTAATACACAAATACAAAGGGCATGCAAAGAATGAACAGCAATAAGAATAAACACGACGATACATGAAATTGGTACCATAGGTACACGCTAAATGACGCTATATACAATAGTTGCGATAATAACCGACTGTTCCGGGCTCAGACAAGTATCGGCCACCGCAGACAAAACCAGGCTCAAACCCTAACACTTAGGTGTTCTTTACGGGGGCGAGGCACGAAATATCCCTCAACACGTAGTCTACTTTCACTTTCCCCGTACTCTCATCATAGTTGCAGACGGCAACTTTGGCTCTACGAACCACAGGCTTCCCTTTCCTAATTTGTGGAACTACCTCATGCACCCTCCCAAGTTGATACTTCCCACGTTTACCAATGTCTTGGAGAGAACCTACCACTACAAGTTGACCAGGCTCCAAATTCTCGGCCATTTTTAGCCATTTTTTCCGGCCCTGAAGACCTGGCAAGTAAAAATCGATCCATTTACTCCAAAACTGCTGAGAAAGTGACAAATTGAACCGATAATCCCTTCTTAATTGGTCACGATCATGTGGTTGCCCAACAGCACAGTATGGGTCTAAGTATGGGGTCAAAAGTGAGGCAGGGGTGATGACAGTAAAATCCCTAGGGTCGTCACTCAAAGATACCAAAGGGCGTTCGTTCACGATCCGAACGGCACTGCCTGTGTACGTAAGCAGTTCAATAAAATTGGGCTTACGAATTGAAGAGTCCAAAATGTGAAAAAAGTACTTGGTCATATCGGCCACGAAACCAAGTCTACTCAGCCGAAATCTAGCCAAGAGATCTGCCAGAGGGTTTAACAAGTCAGGACCCGAAAACATTACATCATTAACACAAGTTCCTCGAAATTCAGACTTGCCATCGTAAACAATGCGCTTTTTTAATTGTGACGTCACAAAGTATGGTAAATACCATTCAAATCCCTTGACATTTCCTGCTTCACCCGCACGCTCAATATAGCCATTAGATTTAAGATCTTTCATGGTGTCAGTAAGGAAATCACAAAGTTCAGGTTGTTTTAAAGCCTTCTTCCTTAAAGCAGCAGCTCTATCTGACGCCAACACAAAATTGTTAGGTAAATCAATATCTTCCTTCAACGGTACAGGTATCTCAAATCGACCACCTTTCAACTCAATATTCGGTTCAACAAGTTCTCTAGCCAAATTATCATTGCAAGACAATTCACAGGTTTCATTTTGCAACGTCAAATCCTGAATGACTTTATTCAGGTCTGCTATTTCCATATCACGAGACTCAATTTTACGCTGAAAGCCAGAGATGACATCCGACTCTGAAGACGTCTGCACTCTGCACACTTTAGCAACGCTTTCAACTAAGGGTGACTTACCACCACAAGCCAACCAACCGAGAGGAGTGAGCAAAGCATGCGGTTCACTACGATTGTCACCAACACGCTCTTCTTTTGCACACATCAAATAAGCGTTGTCGTTGCCAATCAGTACATCTACGGTACTACAATCATTCAAATGAAACATATTCACGTCATGAAAATGACGGAAACCACTTAAATCTTGTTTATGGGGTAAAGTTTTAACATCGTCAGCCCAAGCTGGGTTAACCACCGAGGTTATATCACAAAACAGTTCATCAGTCTCTAACGACTGGATGTTGAGTTTAACAAGGTCAGCACAAGTAGGTTTCTGACCAGCCAGAGTATCCATTTTAAACGACGCTTTATCATACGGTTTAAGACCAAGTTCGCACACCAAGTCACTCGAAACAAAGGTCAACTGCGAACCAGGATCATGCTGACAATACACCAACTTCGATTTGCCAGTCATTGGATTCAAAACACGAGCAGCAGTAACGCGGTTAAAGGCTGCTTTAACATTTCCAATCTTAACATTACGCACAGGAACTCTGGCACCAGCCTCATCTTTACCGATCGAATCCAGAGAATCACGGGACGTCACATAAAAATCATGCAGAAGAAAATAGTGTTTCCTATCGTTGGTAGGTCCACACTTACGACAGTTATTTGCATGATTACAGTCTCTAACCATATGCTGGCGCAAACAATTCAAGCATTTGCCAGCTTTCACAATGACATCTCTCCGATCTTTAGGTGTCAAGCGCAAAAATTCTTTACAATTAGACAAAAAATGATATTCAACTTGACCACGTGACGAACAACAAAAACACGCCGGTATGTCACTACGTCTGGCCACACCGCCGCGCGGTGTGCCAACAGCAGTCGAGTACTGCGAACTCCCTGAAATCACATTATCATGGGGTTTTACCGACGTCTGCCTAACCGGACATGAAGGCAATTTTCCTTTGCCAAACTTTTTAAAATGCTGCGACTCATCAGAATCGCCCATTAGCATAATGCTAAAATCAGTCGACTTGCGCGTTTCCTCCCGTACTACAAAATCAAACAAACTCTGAAAAGTAGGTTCCTCAGTGCTACCATACTGATCACCTAAAAAGTCAAGATAACGCTGCTTAGCGTCAAACGGGAGTCGTTTAGCCAAATCCAAAACAAAACGTCCTTCTAATTTATCACGCTGACCATAAGCTTTCGCGTAAAGCAAACACTGCGACAATTCATCTTTAAACTCTTTCAAATCACTGGAAGAGATAGAAGTCAATTTGCTACCATAGCGATACTTTCTAATTTCCGGTTCTGCGAAAAGACCTCCACGAACTCCAAAACGTTGGGACAAGCGAGATAACGACATTTCTATCCTGTCTTCCTCTGACAAGCCAGGAGTGTCGGAAACCAAATTAGCAATCGTTTGTGCAGCTGTTCTAACACAAGCTGCTTGCAACAAAGTCAAACGAGTTCCCTTAAAGGGCGAAGCTGCCATCAAGGCCATAACACGATTTTTAAAGAAGACAAATGGCATATTATTACCATCGTAACCAATCAAGGCCGCATTATCGAAAAACGTCCTACTATTTTGGTATTCAAAAAAGCAATCCTGCTGTTGAGAACTCGATTTAGCGGGAGAAGACAAGCTATATCCCTTAAGGGGCTGAGTGGGCTCAGTCACATGCACAGCCTGATCACGATCCTCAAACACGTTAAAATCAGGAGACACGATACGCCTCTCACAACCACCTAAATTACGTGTAGCTGGGCGATCAAAAACTAGCGGCGCAGAAAACTTTGAAGGGGGCAAAGCATTACTGCTAATGGCGGCCCCGTGACCTGTACGCTCTGGGGGAGGAGTTCGGTTGTAATTTGCAGACCTTGGCTCTACAGCCTTCGGAAGACCCTTAGCCGCGGCCCCGAGACCTCCTGAAACAGCTGGAAAACATGTGGATTGTACAGGTCCACTTACAGATTGAACAGGCGTCTGGAAAAGGTTAGGTAAATTAAACTGCGATTGATGTTCACTTCTGGAATGCCTAGAAGAGCCCTTCCTAGAGCTACGCCGGGAGCCCAACTCAGAACGATATTCAGCTAAAGCTACCTCCTTACGTTGTTCAGCCCTCAACTGTGCGTCTTTGAGTGCGAACTCAGCAGCTCTCGCTTCGGCTTTCGCGGCAGCCTCAGCTCGTACGGCCTCAGCTCTCGCGGCGGCCTCAGCAGCTCTCGCTTCGGCCTCAACTCGTATGGTCTCAGCTCTCGCGGCGGCCTCAGCAGCTCTCGCTTCGGCCTCAACTCGTATGGTCTCAGCTCTCGCTATGGCCTCGGCTTGGATCTGGAGCTCCTCTCGTCTTAGCTGTAGGTTAATTTGTGCAACTATCCGTGACGAGCTCTCAGACATCCTAGTGCTTACATTTGAGGCGCTATCCTCAGGATGTATGTCAGCATCCAACCTATCTGACAACTCACTTTCTTTTTGTTCGAAGTTATTTTTTAACGAGTTAAATTCGGGATCTACCCTATCACGAAGTTCTGCTAAGATTGCAGAGTTAAAAATTTTACTCAAGAGAGCATGGAAATGCCGTAATTCCTCTTCTAAAGTAGATAAGTTAGATCGAAAAATTAACAGTTCCTGCTTATCACTCAAAGAACCTAGGGCCACAGAAAGTTTCCCAATTTGAGTCAAAATATCCCGTCTAAGATGCCGGGCCTCTCGAACTGACTTAGCCTCATCGTTAATGGGTCCCTCCCCAGAATGGCCTGCCCGACCGCAAAGAACATCATCAGGCTTAAACTCAGTCGAGTCGACGGCGGTCGAGTCCCTGTCACCACCGAGTGTAGACATATTAAATGTTAGGGCTAAATTTAACAATTAAAAAATTAAGTTACACAAACACACAAATTACAGTAGTTATAAAAAACTTAACTGCAAAGACCGTAAAAATACAAAAAAGAATTTAAATGCACGATACCGTAGCTGTACGAGTATGAAGTCCTTAAGTCCACAAAACTTGCTTGGATTCTTCCACTTGAATCTACAAGCACAGATGGATTGCCTTTAATCTTCTTTCTTGCCAATGAATGTCAAAGTTATTTTTCTTCTGTACCAAACTGAGAAGAAATGTCTTTACTTTTTCTTTGCTTCTGTAGACTACCAACCAACAAGATCTTCTTTTATTATTTCTTTGCTTTTGTAGCCTACCAACCAACAACTTCGTCTTTTATTTTTTTTGCTTCTAAGTGCTTCTGTGCCAAACACTAGACAGAGAATCGTCTTTTATTTTTTTCTTTGCTTCTAAGTGCTTCTTAGCCTACCAACTACAAACTTCGTCTTTTATTTTTTATGGTCACAGCGGTAAACCATAATCTCTTCTTGGGAAAATTTTAACATAAAGTTCCCGAATCCGTTCGTCTGTATATAATGACCGAAGAAACACACACTTGAACTTCTTTTCAAACAGTGTATTCCTGTAAAATTAGCCCGAGGCTACCGAAAACGAGGGGGTGCAACGCCTACACCACTTAAACTGTCACTACACAACAGATTACTTGGATAAAAGACGGAACCTTTGTCCAGCTAGCAAGCACTAAGCCAACAGTTAAATGTGCGGCCAACTTTCAAACAATCATTTTACGAATGACCAGAATAGATAGCAATATCTCAAATTCACGTATGCAGTACTGTGACGCAATAATGAAAGACAATTATGAAGTCATTCCAACAGGTGTTTAAAGCTGATGTAATATTTCCTGTTTAAACAGGCCCAAACAGGCCCAAACAGGTTTGACACAATTCTTATGAACGCTGGTGCAATTTTGGCACATTTTCTAGCAACTTCCATGACGTAATATTCAGTAGACTTGAACGGTTTTTATATGACGTTTGATTAGGTGAACCATTGTCTGGAACAACGATTAGCCTACAGTTAGGCTACGGTACTTAAAGTTTCAAACTGATCAAAATCTGTTTCAAAAATCTGATAAAATAAAGCAAAGAAATTTGTTTTTGGAGTAAGAAGTCTTGGCTTCTGTTAGAAAAAGTGAACTAATAGCTGTTCGAACACCACCAATGCCAGTTGCAACCACAAAAAAAGCTCTCTGGTGTTTAAAATAAAGCAAGGATATTTATTTCCGGAGAAAGAAGACTTAGCTTCAGTTAGCAAGAGTGATCTAATAGCTGTTCTAACACCACCAATGCCAGTTGCAACCACAGAAAAGCTCTCTGGTGTTTTGAAGTTTGAAACTGACTTGTTATGTTATGGTCTTTAGCTGCGTATATTTCCTTTCATTCTTATTTGTAGATGCATTCCAGAAAAAAAAATTATCTGCTTCTTAATTGCATTGGCTCATGCCGCTTGTTTTTCTTCTTTCATAAAAGGCTCCAAACCATTGGTCCCCAAACCTTGAACCAATGATCCCCATGGCTAGGCACCAAGGATTCACTTTAGTAACATTTTTTGCATGTAAAATTAACAACCTTTTTGTTGTAATCTTATGATTTTAATGCTATGGTATGTTCGAAGATAGATTACAGTTCATATGAAGACTTTTACTTTCAATTTTCAAGTGAAATAAAATCACCAGAAGCAAAAATGTCAAAAGTGATCCACTGGTCCCACATCTCTCCTAAACCTATGGTAGCCTAACCTAATCACTTTTTACCAAACTTATACTATCGAGAAGTCATGTAGGCTACAGGCTCAGCCTGTCATAATCTATTGACTATTCGGTTCTTATCAACATATTGTGTTTGTGTTTCAGTGTTTGTCAGTTCGAGAAAAAGCAAACAAGTAAAGTAGGCTATAGCTACAGCCTACAACCTACAATAACTTTGCAAAAGCGGTTCCAAAAGTACCTCCGGTCAAGCCTATTGGTTTTACCATCGCCACATGAAGCGGAAAATTTAACAGACTCCAGTGCTATAACTCTCTTGTTACACTTTTAAGGACAGAAAAATCTTGTGAGAAAAATGCTTCAATTTTTCTGTTTTACGGTCATCATCATTGTAGGACACTAATATTTTTTAATTTGTTTTTATAGATGCTACATACAAGGCGAACACAAGCTATTCAGCTGCACTGGCCGGTATACAAAAGCACGCCGAATTTGTCCATGCAGAGATTATAAAAAGGGTCAAATTGCTTTGTGCAAGTCTTGCGGTCTAAGCAACAAGTAAATGACACTGATTAATTATTGAAGAAACGAAGCCAATCTACAACATTCGTTTTATGCACTACACACTCTGGGAAGTAACTCAATTGAAGTTTCTGTCTTTCATAAAGTCACATAGCCGTGACACACGAATTTTAAATCTGGATCTATGTCGATTTTAGTCAACTAAACTACCGTAGGCCTACACAAAATCGTGTGGGTTACCATTCGTTTCAAAATGAGCGAACCTTAAACGAATAGTAGATCTTCCGGTAAAAAAATTAAAATCAAACTTCGTCGGTAATAAAAACTTCGACCTTTCAAATTTCCTTCAACTGACCGGCCAAAATGATGTTTTCTAAACCTAGTCCTGACCTAGTCTAAATCCTTTTTGTGAAATAGGCTACTTAGATAGCTATAGACAGATAAAACCAAGCAACCACACGGCACTTAATATCATACAAGTAGAGTGAACATAAAACTATAAACTACGAACGTTTTCGGCCATACTCAAGTTAGCCCTTCTCAATTAATAAAAATAACTGATTTTACAATGACATCTACATTGAAAATAACTGATCTACACATCGAATTGAAAAACGAAATGCAGAAGAATGAAACTGCAAAGCAGAGGAGAAAGGCACATTACATGGCGGTTAATAACGCGAGGCAAAAAACCGCATCACACAACAAATTAAGAAAAAAACGTTTAGGAGATAGGAAGCACCTGCGGCAAGCAACTGCGTATTGAGGCGAGGATTGCAAGATTTTATGAGCAAAGCCTCGTGGATTGGATTTTCGTATCAAATTCGGTGGAACATTTGCGCACAATTCTAAAAGACTTCAAGGATGGTCAGGCCCGGATTTAAGGGGGGTAGAGGGTGCAGGTGTCCCGGGCCTCACCACTTTTGAAGAGCCCCCCCTACGTGGAAAAATGTGATTGTATTATTATTATTGTTTTCTTTCAGCCTTTGAAGTTTCTGCAAAATCCTGTGCAGTGGTGAATTAATGCTACTGTAGAGGTGTTTTTTTGCACGGGGAGCCCCCCGATCTAAAAATGCCCCGGGCCCCCATCAGATAAATCCGGCCCTGAGGATGGTTTGTTGTTTGAACATGTTTGACAATCGAATATATGGTCTTTAGTTGCAATTTTTCTGTTCAAATTAGTTAAATCTAAGTTCTCCCTCACTCTCGTGGCCAAATGCCGCGTGAACATGCCAATGTAGACTATGTACAGTTCGCGTCATGCGAAAAAGTGAACTTGTTTTGCCTCGCGTAATTAATCGCCATGTGATGTGCCTTTCTCCTCTGCTTTGCAGTTTCATTCTTGTGCATTTTGTTTTTCAATTCATTGTGTAGATAATTTATTTTCAATGTAGCCTAGATGTTATTGTAAAATTAGTTATTTTTTTTAATTGAGAAGGGCTAACTTGAGTATGGCCGAAAACGTTTGTAGTTTATAGTTTTATGCTCACTCTAATTGTATTTGTGTGATGTTAAATGTCATGTGATTGCTTGGTTTTATTCGTCTATTTTCTATGGTTAAAGAAACTCACCTCTCTACCTAAATTGTATTAGATAGGTATAGCCTACTATTTAGGCTACAAACAGCCTATACAAAAACCAGCCACCAAAAGACGTTCATTAACTTTTCTGAACCTTTCCAGACAGCAAAATCGGTCATTTTTGCATTGGTTCAACATTTGCAAACGTGAAATCAATGTAAAAATGACGGCTTTTCCTGTCTGGGTCTAAACAACCGAATGGTAGTTTATTATAAACTATTCTTCCACTTCTTGTTGCTCGATCAGCCCTGTTTGAATGGCTACTTACCAACAATAACAGTACCGGTACTTTGAGCAGAGATAGGCCTATTCGATGAGGTCACGTGACATTGTATCCCAAGCTTACTATATCCCAACCTTCTACGTAGGCTATAGCCTAACATTCATACCTTCATTATCCCCTGTCATGAAAAGAAAAGTATATTTTCAAATGAAAAATTACTGATAGGAAAATGAAACCACAAAAAGTAGCCTACATAAAATAAAAACTACGCCAAGCAGGCTACAGCGTAGTCCTAAATATTTGTATGTTAAAAATATCAACTGAAAAAAATCAGACTCCAGCTCCTGTATTTGACAAAAATTCTGATCGGGCTCTTTTCTGGTGCTCTGTGGCCATAAGAGATGAGAAAGAACACAAGTTTTGGCGATATGTGATCATATTCATATGTAGCCTAGGCCTAATTAAGTCATCAAGTCAATTTATTTTGTTTTAACAGCGCCATATATTAACAAACAAGCAGAGTAAATGTAGCCTACGGTCAGTGTTGGGCGCGATAACTCATTTTTCAGTTAAGCGATAACGATAATCGATAAACGAAAAATGCCTAAAGCGATAACGATAAACGATAAATCAAAAAAAATTAAGCAATAACGATAAACGATAAATTATCGCCGATAATGTCCGATAACGATAATTTTATTTTTTTGATTAGCGCTGCCCCATCCCATGCAGCAAGAACTGTTTTCATCAACATGACGAAAAATCGAACATAATATACTGTAAAGGGACAAAACTTTTTGTAAGTTATGCATGAATAGAATCGCAACAGCGGCAGTAGGTATCGAATCTTCAACCTCTTGATCCAGAATCAAACCACTGAGGTAACCGCCGTGCTTATAATTATACCTTCAGATACCAGTTGGATGCTTTTATTAATTGAGTTACTTTGCCGCTTACGTGCAGTAGGCAAAAAAATTAAATCAAATAAAAATACCATAAAAAATTCCAAACTTTGTATTTTGCTTTCTGCTTCAAGGGCTGTTTACAGCAAAGCCAGCAATAATTGAAAAAATTCCAAAAAACGCCAAATGCTTGAAAATTTATCAGTAATCTTAAGCGTTAAGCTATTGGTAGTAAAAATGTGCATACACTGTGAAATCCATCAAGCTTGTGAAATTTGATAACGGATTTGCCTAGCGTCTTATATATAGGACGGCTTTTTTCTCAAAAAGTACAAACACAGTTAGGATAAAAATAATTGTGATATGTTTTTTAGGTCATAATTATGCAATATTTAAATTTTCCGAAATTTTTTTTAAGTAGCCTACCTTCACTTTCGGCACAAATGGGTTAACTTTTTAAGTTAAATGGCACTTACGCATTTGGTTATTGTTTTTGGATTAAAGTTATATCGCCAAGCTAGAAAAAAATCGATCTTACAGTCTATAACCGATCTTGTGTTGTTATTGTGTGTGAATTTTGTCTTTTAAACTGAGTTTGTGACGTAACCGCACGTCTCAAGGCAAGTTCTTGCAATTTTAGTTAATCTACTCATCTAAAGATTTAATGCACTTAAAACAGTAAGTTTCATGTTGTGACGAGAGAAATTTTATTTTTTTACGACAATTACTAAAAACTAACACTTCCAACGAAAAAAGAAAACACAAGAATAAAATAGTTGATCGTGAGGTGGCGCGAAAGACCATGTTTCCAATGTAAAAGCGGCCTCGTATTGCGACACTTTCACAAACCACTTGCCAATTTCTGTCGCTTCGCTTCAAAGGAATCTGTACCACCTGTGCGCTTACATTTTAATTGTAAAATTCACTCGCGATTGCCGATTGCAGCAAAACAACAAGAGACTTGTTGCATGCATTTCATTGCATTGCAACTTGCAACTCTAAAAATTATTGTGTTGCCAGGGCCGTCGCTGCAGGGGGGCGTGCCCCCTCCCCTGACAACGACCTGTGCATACACACTTCAGGCACTGAAGAAGAACTGGTTTTAATTTTAGTTTCATTAACTAAGTGGCTGGTAAAAATATTACTTTTCATAGTCTTTCCACTTGTGCGTTGATCCGAAGTAAAATTTATCGGCGATTAATTATCGGCGATAATCAAATATTGCCTTTGGCGATAACGATAAACGATAACTGAAAAAATAATTGAGCGATAACGATAAGCGATAAAAATTTATCGCCGATAATTATCGCCGATAAATTATCGCCGATAATGCCCATCACTGCCTACGGTAATTGTCAAAATAATGCTTTGTACAACTGTTGGTTAGATTATGGCGCAATCAGGATGGTAGCGAAAGACCATGAGCAGTCATCTAGTCAGCCACCACCCCATAACAGTAAATCTAACTACATAGGGGAGAGTGGGGTTAGTTGGAAGGCGGGGTTAGTTGAAAAATGATCATTTTTTTAACTCTCGATAACTTTTTTAAATATTTACTGCCAACATGTGAAGTAGTTTATAAAAACACATAATCCATGTTAGTTACGATCAGGGATATCTAAAAAAGGGGATATAAAGGCTTTTATCACGTCTGACAATAGAAGGGCTTCTATTTATCTGAAATAATCTTTGTTAATGGTAATATGACAATTGACACAGTCATATAGTAATTTAATAAACTTTGTTATGACAACCTGCATTGCACTATTAGGCTACAACCAGGCATGGATATTCAATGAATGCTCATAATCACTTGTTAATTTAACTACAGTACCTGTATACTTGCTTTACACATAGCCAAATGCAAAGGTTTTGTCAAATAAACAGCTAACTGGTAACCTTTCAACTGTCTTTTCAAACAAGTATTCTTTAAATATCTTCTATATAACACTTGCTAACTGTCTCGTGTAGCTGAGTGTACCAGCTTCACTACAAAACTTTCTGCAATTTTAAAAAGAACCGCATGTTTAACGCGGTACCAACTACCGCCCTTCTAGTGTCATGACAATCAGCAATCGCTCTGAGCCTTCGTATCCCCTTCTTTAGATATCCCTGGTTACGATTTTTTGAGTCAAGGTATACCTGTTTGGCTGATAATTTTATATTTTCTTACTTTCGAAGTAAAATTTTTGGCGTATTAAAAAAACATCTTATGCGTCGATATCGTTAAAGATAGGCAGAAGTTTTTTGGTGTGTGTCAGCTGTAGGTGTTCTACAACACTAAGACATAAACAAATTTTAGTCCAATGCACCATGCTTGAATATTTTAGGAAAATAGTTTGTCATGTGCTAATGGGGCTAGTTGGAAAATAGTGGGTGGGGTTAGTTGGAAAATGGTTTAATAACAGTATGAATATGTAGTATGCTGTATGATACGAGTATATCGTCGTGGTATGATAATAAGTAGCCTAGTAGGCTATAAGCTCCAATGTACTTGTTTTAAGCAGACATACATTGTAAAATTTTAATTTGAATAACTTGGAAAGTGTTATATTTGATTTTAAAGCAGGTAAACATATTTGCTTACAACCCCATGTAAATGTTTGTTGGTTGAAAAAAGAGTATCCAGTTCATTAGTGGGCATTAAACTGACGTTTTTCAACTAACCCCAGGTATGGGGTTAGTTGAAAAATCAATTGTATGTTTGTTTATTTTAAATTTTTATTGAAAGCTGAATTAACTCAATAGGCTACTTATTTTTGGTTGTATGATAGAGGACACCATAGACGCTAATTTAGGACGCTTCAGATAGTCAGGTTATGCACCAATTGTTTTAAATTTCACTTAAAAAAAAACTTTCCGACTAGCCCCACTCTCCCCTATTCATACACACTAGTGTGCGGAGGCAGGCACACTACTTCAATGAATAAAAAGAGTAGGCCTACACCGGGGATATAGTGAGCTCACTATGTCCCCGGCCTACACTCAGAAACTTCGTGTTTAAAAAAAACAGTTTGATATTTAATATTATTTCGTAATATTATTAGTATTAGTGTAGGCTATTATTTCGTTGTTTTGTTTTGGATATGGACAGCTTTGTCTGACGCAAATAAATATTAATAATAGGTTTGATATAAAATAGCTTGTATCAAAATTTGTCAAGAAAGCAGTGGCTGATCTAGGAGGAGGCGATTGCTCTATTACTCCCTAAAACCGCCTAAAACTCAGAAAATTAAATGTATGTAGGCTACGGTGAATTTGCAAAGTACGATAACCAAAGTTGGATTAAGGTAGATCTACACATCATTGTGTTTGTTGAAATTTGGAAAAAAGACAAAACGTAATAGTAGAAAAAATTGGAAAAAAGACAAAGCGTAGTAAAGACAAAGCGTAATCTTGAAGATCGAGATCAGAACACTAAAAAAACGTGATCTTAAAAATTAAGATCGTGATCTTGAATCAATCAATCAATCAATCAATCAATGTTTTATTTGTCAGTAACAGGAACATAGGTACATGTTTGAAATATGCAATATACACAGTACAAAAGTTACACAAGTTCCCATACCGACAGGGAGACAACGAGACGACCATACGGTCTACTAGTCAATTGCCACCCTACGGAAATTACGATTTTGCCATTTAAAATAAGCTTACAAGAGAAAAATAATAATTGAAACGTTCCCGCGCTTCAACAACAGCATACGCACAAAAAAAAACATATTGATGATAACGTAGGCCAAAACACAAAATTCCATGAAGCAAGCAGAGAATAATAAAGTTTCCGAAGCAACTGACAAGTTGGTTTCCATAACATATCACTTACGATGCACTGTAGCTTTGTAAAATTAACGTTTTGATCTCTTTTTTGAAACAATGAAATGATAAGTTTTTTAGCCTACTTGGAACCTCTGACCAGAGCATTGGTCCCAATACCTGCATGGACTTCTTGCCAAATTCTGTGTTTGATCTGTTTATAAAATAATTGTTGCCTGTTTGATATCTTGTGTTATGCTGATGAATAGATGAAGCATTTGTAAATAAATCACAATACGTAGACGGATACTCATTCATATGAACTTTGTACATATGTTTTTTTATTTCAATGTTATGTATGTCTTTTAGTTTCAAGATGTTCATTTTGAAAAATAAAAAATTAGTGTGAGCATAGTAATTTTGTTTCGTAATTATTCTTATAACCTTTTTTTGTAATTTTATTAATGGATCCAGTGCACTGTCACAGGCCTTTCCCCAGCTTGAAATACAATATTGCAAATGACAGTAAATCAAAGCGTGATACACATCTTTTAAAGTGTCTGTGTTGACATAATTTCTGAGTTTAAGCAACGCCCATGAACCTTTTGCTACTTTTCCGCAAATTTTATCTATGTGATATTTCCATGTTAATTTGTTATCTATGTAAACGCCAAGGTATTTTATTTGATCTTTTTGTTGAATGCTTGTGTTACCAATGTTAATGTTAAAATTTTTTATGTGTTTTTTATTTGTTATTAGCATGTATTCAGTTTTTGAGAAATTTAATGATAATCTATTAAGCTTCAACCAGTTGTAAACTTTTTGCATTTCGGCATTCACATTGTTCTGCAAATTTATTTCACATTTGTCGCTCATCGTAAGATTGGTGTCGTCAGCAAATAGTTTAACATTCATGTTTGTTGAATTTGGTAAGTCATTTATATAGAGTAAGAAAAGAAGGGGCCCCAATGTCGATCCTTGGGGCACACCGCAGGTAACCTGTCTTGAGTTTGAAGAGATTCCATTGACGACCGTGTGCTGTAGACGATTGCTGATATAGCTTTTTAACAATTGTAATGGAAGGCCCCGAAAACCGTATGTTTGCAGTTTCTGTATGAGAATAGTGTGATCAACTGTGTCGAAGGCTTTAGCTAAATCAAGAAATACAGAGCAAGTTGTATCTTTATTATCTAGGTTAGTTAAGATGTTATCACAAACGTTTGACACAGCTAACGAAGTGGAATATTGTGGTCTAAATCCATACTGATGTGGTGTGATCAGGTCTTTTTTTGTTAGATAATTGTACATTTGTTCATACAGGCATTTTTCGAATATTTTGGTGAAGGGGGACAGTAGTGATATGGGCCTATAGTTGGAACAATTTTTTCCTGGAGCCACTTTTGAAGATTGGGGTAACTTGAGCGACCTTTAGTACATCAGGATATACACCTTTATCGATACACTCATTGAATAAGTTGGTGAGGAAAAGGGGCGATTATTGGTGAGGATAGTTTGACAAATCTCATAGGTATTCCATCATGTCCTGTGCTTTTAGAGACAGAAAGATTATTAAGATGTTTTAATACTTCTTCTTGATTGACAGGTTTTAGGAAAAAGGAGAATGGGACACTTTGCAATTTCAATAATGAGCCAGGAGACGGTAGAGGGATTTTAGATGCCATAGAAGGACCAATTTCTGTGAAATAATCATTAAAACAGTTACTTATTTGTGCAGGGTCAGATATTTTTTCATTGTCAGTGCTAATTATTTCTTCTGGTATGTGAGCTGTGTGCTTATGTTTGTACTTGATGATGTCATTTATGGTTTTCCATATTTTTCCAGTGTTGTGCTTGCTTTGCGTAATAAGAAAACTGTAATGCATTTGTTTTGCTTGCTCTTTGGTATGAGTAAGTACATTTCTGTACTTTTTGTATGTTGCTTGTGCAGAAGTGTTTGTTGGGTCTTTTATTTTTAAGTGATATAGTCTGTTTTTAGTTTTGATGGAGTTCAAAATTCCTTTTGTTAGCCATGGTTTGGTCTTGATTTTTCTTTCTCTTCGAGACAACAATCGTAAAGGTGCATGCTTGTTTAAAGATTATGTTTAAAGATGCATGCTTGTTTGACAATTAAGATGATCGCTTTCTGTGTAGCCTAATTAAACAAACAAAGTTTTTGATCAGAAAAAAGCAAATTTAGTTTTTTGATTTTTCATCTGGCAAACCTATTATTTCTGTCACTCATCAATCATCATGTTCGTTTACGAATCATAAAGGAAGGGATAAATTTGGTAAAGCAGTTAAAATAGCAAAAAGTAAATTGTGCAGTGTTGTGTGAACAGTTGGAAATGTAGGCTACGTAGTTTTCACCATTTTATGCAAGCAAGCCAAGCATTTAAGTTAACTGAAGTTTTTAGGGTAAGATATAGGGATATACTGTAGTGTAGGATCCACATCAATATTGGAACTGGCAAATTCAATCCACTACACTTTTCGGTGCTGGTTAAGCATCGGCCGTTTTGGTCAGTGACGTCATGAAAATGTGTGACGTCATGCAAAAAAACGCAACTACTTTTAGGAAGGTTGCAAAAACGCGGAATAGAAGAAAAAGCGGAATGGCTATTGAAGCGGAATGACAATTTTCCTATCGTTGGAAAGCATGGTGCCTCATCTACCCGAATGGATTAATTGCCAGTCTAAAGTAGGCATTACATTTATGTAGCGCTAACTTAAACTTTACTATTTTGTACCAATTCTTAGCAATTCAATTTTTAAAATAAAAATACCAAACCAACACAAATTAAAAGAGTAGGCTATGTCTTGCTTTATCAACCTAACAACTTTCACGTTTATATGTTATCTACAAAACGAGAAATCGTTGTTCAAACGTAACCGCTCGACGAAGCTTTTTACCAAAAAAATGCAAACACAAAGCGATCAATTTCGAGTGTTCATTATACGCCGCCTACCAGTGGCGTAGCCAAGGGGGGGGTTTTGGGGGTTACAACCCCCCCCTTTGGCACGCGTGTGACGTCACGATATTGAGAATGATGCTTTCAGTCTAAAAAAAATTGCCTAGTTTTAAACAAAATTGCATTAAAAGAGCGAGTTTTGCCAATACCAAACATCTCAGCCAGGAATTAGCAACAAGAAAACACAGAGACTTAGCTTTATTTTCGAAAAATGCCGAAGAAAACATGATCTTATCCTTTTGCTATGCTACCAGACAGCACCATTTTACAGGAATATTCGTACCCACATTTTTGTTGAAAATGCTCTCAGAATGCACCAAATTCAAAGTAATTTTTCAAAATTTTGTGGGGGAGGCCCCCCAGACCCCCCGCCGCTGGGTGGTCGAAACCCCCCCCTTTCAAAATTCCTGGCTACGCTACTGCCGCCCACAGTTTGATGTGATCGGTGAATACTGCCTCCAACATGTATGCTGTAGCTTTCTCATTTTTGCGCGGATTCTAACAATTTTACTATCGTTGGATGGCATTATGCTTCATCTACCCGAATGGATTAATTGCCAATCAAAAGTATGTGACTTTGGCCACTTTTGTATGATGTTAATCCACTTTTTATCGTTTATTGCAGGATATTAGTTGTGTTAGTGATCCATTTTCTTCAATTTTGGCTTGATGGAGTGCAGATTAATATTTCAAAAATTGACATGCCTATAGGAAATACAAACGGAAACCAGGTGCCAGACCATATATTAGTGGTACATTTTCGTTCGATTAACTTGATATTTGATACATATAATCACGAGTGCTGATTGTTGAAAGTATTTCAAAAACTCTAAAAGGGGCCAGTGACACCCGTTTTTGGGGTTGGCAATGAGCATGTCTTGAAAAAAGATTACTGCTTATAGTTTTTTTTAAAACACTGGAGTGAAAACCACTTATAGTTTGTTTTTTTTTTGATACTCTACGCATGGACCAAATGACTTCAAACTTGGTAATATGTAAGGGCTCTTGATAGCCCTCAATATCGGTCATAATTAAAGTTTTCTCCCAGAACCATTGTAAAATTAAAGTAAGCGGTGTCTCATAATTGGACCAAAGTCACCCCATTTTACTTCTCGTATTAAAATAGGCGATGTTAAACTGCTTCAAGACGTAAAATTTGATGCTGTTAAGACTACTGATTTCTGCATCATTAAAGGGTTTTCTTTGTTTCATCTTGAAAACTGGTGTTGCTGCGTTTGGCTAAATGTGTAGCCTACTATTTTTGCTTGACCAACTGAATCTTGACTTCAAAAACTGCGTAGGCCAAGCACATTGATCCAACATGTCTGGAATAATTAAAAATGTTCAAGCAAGATTCAATTAAAGGGAATTAGTAAACACTTTTTGCCTATTGTCTGCTTATGGATATCATTGCTTAAGTCTGTTTGGAGTTCATGGTGTTGTCCCAATGTCATATCACTTTCGGAGTAATTGATGTTATAAGCACATAAATATACTATATACCTTGGACATGTAACCAATTGATTCGGGTAGATGCAGTATCGTGCTTTCCAACGTCAGTAAAATTGTCAAAAAAGCTTCATCGAGCGGTTACGTTTGAACAACGATTGCTCGTTTTGTGGATTAGATATAAACGTGAAAGTTAACAGATGAATAAAAGAAGACATTTGTGTTGGTTTGGTATTTTTATTGTAAAAAATGAATTGCTGAGAATTGGTACAAAATAGTAAAGTTTAACTTAGCGCTACATAAATATAATGCATACTTTAGATTGGCAATTAATCCATTCGGGTAGATGAAACATAATGCTTTCCAACTATAGTAAAATTGTTAGAATCCGAGCAGAAATGAGAAAGCTACAGCATATTTGGTGGAGGCAGTATTCATCGATCACAGCAAACTGTGGGCGGCTTATACTGAACCACGATCGAATCGCCTTGAAAAATGCATTGGAAAAAAAGCTTCGTCGAGCGGTTACGTTTGAACAACGATTGTTCGTTTTGTGTATTAGATATAAATGTAAAAGTTAACATATGAATAAACCATGACATACTCTTTTAATTTGTGTTGGTTTGATATTTTTATTGTAAAAAATGAATTGCTGAGAATTGGTACAAAATAGTAAAGTTTAAGTTAACGCTGCATAAATATAATGCATACTTTAGATTGGCAATTAATCCATTCGGGTAGGTGAGGCATCATGCTTTCCAACGATAGGAATATTGTTAAAATCCGAGCAGAAATTAGAAAGCTACAGCATACTTGGTGGAGGCAGTATTCACCGATCACAGCAAACTGTGGGCGGCTTATACAGAACCACGATCGAATCGCCTTGAAAAATGCATTGGAAAAAAGCTTCGTCGAGCGGTTACGTTTGAACAACGATTGTTGGTTTTGTGGATTAGATATAAATGTGAAAGTTGTTAGGTAAATTAACCAAGACATACTCGTTTAATTTGTGTTGGTTTGATATTTTTATTGTAAAAAATAAATTGCTGAGAATTGGTACAAAATAGTAAAGTTTAAGTTAGCGCTGCATAAATATAATGCATACTTTAGACTGGCAATAAATCCATTCGGGTAGGTGAGGCATCATGCTTTCCAACGATAGGAATATTGTTAAAATCCGAGCAGAAATGAGAAAGCTACAGCATATTTGGTGGAGGCAGTATTCATCGATGACATGAAACTGTGGGCGGCTTATACTGAACCACGATCGAATCGTATTGAAAAATGCATTGGAAAAAAGCTTCGTCGAGCGGTTACGTTTGAACAACGATTGTTCGTTTTGTGTATTAGATATAAATGTAAAAGTTAATATATGAATAAACCAAGACATACTCTTTTAATTTGTGTTGGTTTGGTATTTTTATTGTAAAAAATGAATTGCTGAGAATTGGTACAAAATAGTAAAGTTTAAGTTAACGCTGCATAAATATAATGCATACTTTAGATTGGCAATTAATCCATTCGGGTAGATGAAGCATAATGTCATCCAACGATAGTAAAATTGTTAGAATCCGAGCAGAAATGAGAAAGCTACAGCATACTTGGTGGAGGCAGTATTCACCGATCACAGCAAACTGTGGGCGGCTCATACAGAACCACGATCGAATCGCCTTGAAAAATGTATTGGAAAAAAGCTTCGTCGAGCGGTAACGTTTGAACAACGATTTCTCGTTTTGTAGATAACATATAAACGTGAAAGTTGTTAGGTGAATAAAGCAAGACATACTCTTTTAATTTGTGTTGATTTAGTATTTTTATTGTAAAAAATGAATTGCTGAGAATTGGTACAAAATAGTAAAGTTTAAGTTAGCGCTGCATAAATATAATGCATACTTTAGATTGGCAATTAATCCATTCGGGTAGGTGAGGCATCATGCTTTCCAACGATAGGAATATTGTTAAAATCCGAGCAGAAATGAGAAAGCTACAGCATACTTGGTGGAGGCAGTATTAATCGATCACATGAAACTGTGGGCGGCTTATACTGAACCACGATCGAATCGCCTTGAAAAATGCATTGGAAAAAAACTTCGTCGAGCGGTTACGTTTGAACAACGATTGCTCGTTTTGTGGATTAGATATAAATGTAAAAGTTAACATATGAATAAACCAAGACATACTCTTTTAATTTGTGTTGGTTTGGTATTTTTATTGTAAAAGCGAATTGCTGAGAATTGGTACAAAATAGTAAAGTTTAAGTTAACGCTGCATAAATATAATGCATACTTTAGATTGGCAATTAATCCATTCGGGTAGACGAAGCATAATGCCATCCAACGATAGTAAAATTGTTAGAATCCGAGCAGAAATGAGAAAGCTACAGCATACTTGGTGGAGGCAGTATTCACCGATCACAGCAAACTGTGGGCGGCTTATACTGAACCACGATCGAATCGCCTTGAAAAATGCATTGGAAAAAAGCTTCGTCGAGCGGTTACGTTTGAACAACGATTGTTCGTTTTGTGGATTAGATATAAATGTAAAAGTTAACATATGAATAAACCAAGACATACTCTTTTAATTTGTGTTGGTTTGATATTTTTATTGTAAAAAATGAATTGCTGAGAATTGGTACAAAATAGTAAAGTTTAAGTTAACGCTACATAAATATAATGCCTACTTTAGATTGGCAATTAATCCATTCGGGTAGATGAAGCATAATGCCATCCAACGATAGTAAAATTGTTAGAATCCGAGCAGAAATGAGAAAGCTACAGCATACTTGGTGGAGGCAGTATTCACCGATCACAGCAAACCGTGGGCGGCTTAGGGCTTATACTGAACCACGATCGAATCGCCTTGAAAAATGCATTGGAAAAAAGCTTCGTCGAGCGGTTAGGTTTGAACAACGATTTCTCGTTTTGTAGATAACATGTAAATGTGAAAGTTGTTAGGTGAATAAAGCAAGACATACTCTTTTAATTTGTGTTGGTTTGGTATTTTTATTGCAAAAATTGAATTGCTGAGAATTGGTACAAAATAGTAAAGTTTAAATTAGCGCTAGATCAATATAATGCATACTTTAAACTTGCAACCAATGAATTCGATTAGATGCAGTATCGTGCTTTCCAACGATGGTAACATTTCTCATATCCGAGCAGAAATGAGAAAGCTACAACATATTTGGTGGAGGCAGTATTCACTGATCACATCAAACTGTGGGCGGCGTATAATGAACACTCGAAATTGATCGCTTTGTGTTTGCATTGTTTTGGTAAAAAGCTTCGTCGAGCGGTTACGTTTGGACAACGATTTCTCGTTTTGTAGATAACATATAAACGTGAAAGTTGTTAGGTTAATAACGGAAGACATACTCTTTTAATTTGTGTTGGTTTGGTATTTTTATTTTAAAAATTGAATTGCTAAGATTTGGTACAAAATAGTAAAGTTTAAGTTAACGCTACATAAATATAATGCCTACTTTAGACTGGCAATTAATCCATTCGGGTAGATGAGGCATCATGCTTTCCAACGATAGGAAAATTGTTAAAATCCGAGCAGAAATGAGAAAGCTACAGCATATTTGGTGGAGGCACTATTCACCGATCACAGCAAACGGGTGGCGGCTTATGATGAACAATGATCGAATCGCCTTGGCAATTAATTCATTCGGGTAGATGAAGCATCGTGCTTTCCAACGATCTAAGCAGAAATGAGAAAGCTGGAGGCACTATAAGCAGAAATGAGAAAGCTGGAGGCACTATTCCCTACAAATATTTAAAAATCAATGGCCATTCCGCTTTTTCTTCTATTCCGCGTTTTTGCACCCTTCCTAAAAGTTGGTGCGTTTTTTTTGCATGACGTCACACATTTTCATGACGTCACAGACCAAGGCGGCCGATGCTTAACCAGCACCCATGATGAACTGTTATCTGCCATCGAGAAACTTGGCTTTTTTTGTGCTTTATCTCCGTTCCAGTCACGCTTCAGTGGTCCTAACTGACTTCCCTCGAGGGAAGTCAGTTAAGCACACCCACTTACAATAGCAGTAACTTTTGGACTGCTTCTGCGGCGTTGCAGTCTGGAAGTTACTGTCAGTCCAAAAGTTACCAGCGCTGCCCGGCGTTTTCACAATCGATAGAAAAGCGAAAATTGTTTCAACTAAGTGTAATGAATTCATTGCTCTCAAACTAATGCAAGCTTTTCAGTTAACATTACAAAATACTTATAATTATTAATCTGACCTTTTGAGAGGTTAAAAATTCAATTATTTTTCAAAACAAAATTAAATAAAATTTAAATGAAATATTTGGCAACTCTTGTAACTTTTGGCATGCAGTAACTCTTGGACCCATAGACATCTTATTATAACTAGACCGCGCATCGTCACTTCTCTCGTTTACGATTTTTGAAGAAAGCAGGTTCAGACGTCAGCCATTATTAGTGTACCTATTCCGCGCGTTTGCCAATGCTTTTGTAGGGACCCGTAATGAATTTTCATTGTTTTGAATTCAATTCAATTCATTTTTCCTTGTCAGAATGAAAAAGAAATGATATTGTGAAAAAGAAATACAGGAACAAAACCAACAAAAGGAAAAGGTGGCAAAACTATAATGGTTTGTTTAAGACGTGCATGAAAGGATCTAATATTGCGGTATATGAATCGATAAATAGGCCTATACAGTAGTTAAGCACGGCCACCAAACCTGATACTTTAAAACAAGTAGAAGTAGATGAATTAATTAGTTAAGAATCAGTCGCCTCCTCGTTCCTGAAACAACTGGAGCGCCAATTCTTAAAGCAATGAGAACACGACTGAACACAACTTAACTTTCTACAAAATGTAATTCTCCTATAATATTTGCGTTTCTTAAAAAACTCAGTTGTTGTGAACAAATAATTGACAAAACAAATAGTTTTCTATGCAACAACACAACCGCAGCTTTTACCAGGATTCTGTTCAATAGAGATTGATGGCTTTCGATTTTCTCCGTTGTAGCAAAACGTTGCATTATGACGTAAATTCGTGTGATTTCATCAACAATAACTTTTAAAGAAATAGCTTCAGTTTCAAGTTGCTGTGAAATAACAACTAATAAATATCTCCGCAATTCACCTAGTATGACGAAATCTTTATATGATTTCACCTTTGCTGTTCTATAATCGCAAACATATTGTTGGAATTTGTTAATTTTAAATTACGTAATTGCTTCCTTTTTTTTTGTTTTGAAAGTGCTTTATATACCTCCGCACAAACAAGTTTTACATATAATATAGTAGGCCGTTTTGTCAGTTTACAAAAAAGCTGCAATTTCGTACATTGCTGGTTATGCTGCCAAAATGTGCGCAAAGATAACGTTATGTGCAAGGTGCCGCTTTGAACTGAGTTCACACACTTTACCTGTTCAACCCAGCTTCTTATCGTTTAAAGATAGAAGTGGACTTTTTAAACCTTCTTTCAGTGTTGTATATATTTGTGAGGAAACTGAATTATGCATTAAACGGTTACTAACTACCACAGCTGGGAGATTACCTCTTCGTCCAGGCATTGTGGAAGCTATTGCGGTAGCTGTGCTTGGAAATATAAATCATTCCAAGATATTTACTAATCTCACGGATCATGTGTTTGAATGCACCGTTACCGATAATCACATTTTTACGCTAGTCGAAACTGTGTCCAAATGTTATTTAAAAATTAGGTTTTACCACATTGGTAAGGAAACCTGCAAGCAAATACAAGGCAAATTGGTTCGTAAAACGCTTAACAAAACAGTGGTTTTCAAACACCAATAAACCACTTCCTTTCGACATCACATCAGTATTGGTGAATATTTAATTTGTTTTGATTTTGTTGAGCTATAGGCCTACGTTATAGCCGCTATAATATAGCGTATCATTCGCTTAGGTTTGATGTAATAAACTGTTTGTTGCTATTTTTACAATAGGCTAATCATCAGCTCAGCTGTAACGCCAAATTGAATACGGTAAGAGTTCTGCTGAACTGCTGCATTCAGTGTATCGTATACGTGCTCTCGCATCGCAGTGTTTATGCTTTATATTATAGACTGTATGTATAATTCTGTGCAATTTAACACATGCTTTTATTCATTTCATAGATGAATAAAACCTCTATTACACCAAAGTTCTAAATTATAGTTAACAAGTTAGTTTTCTGCAGAAGCGCAACCAGCTCAGAAATGTTATCGTTAACAGCGCAGCTTTCACGCGAGTTTGAGACACTAACAATGGCCGCCGCCTTTTTTCAATTTCTTCAATCGAAATACGAGAAGCGCAGTCTAGTTATAATAAGATGTCTGTGCTTGGACCGCTACACCGGCAGCATATTTAAGGCAGTGGCTATTTGACCGGCGCCGGTCTTTGAATCTGAAACACTATTTGACCGGTCATGACGTCACTATACAGTCACTTTTTTCTTTTTCTCTTTCAAAGCAAAAGACGAGAACCGCATATAAGTTCTAAATCCAACCATCTCACTCAACTCGTAACGTGGCGCATGCGATACGTCGCCACCTCCGACTCTAGAGGGACTGAGTTCGATACTACCCGAAAGCGTTCTTTTTTTTTATTTATTTTTTTTTAACTAAATTTTGACACGAAGTGCATTTTTCAGTCAGTTTTTAATTATTTTTTATGTCTTTTCAAATGTGAGTAATAAAGTTAGAGTTTTTTTAATTTGCTGGAATTTGAGAATTTCTCTGGGTAATTTTCCGTTTGTGGCCGTGCTAACTACTGATACGGTATATAGCCTACATAATTTTTCAATTCAGGCACGTTTTAAACTTTTCAAGGTTTTGCCACGTCTTCCCGTTCATTAACGTGCTGGGAGGTCTATATGTATCGATTTTTGTAGTTAGTATCTTTTTCGTCCCGGACGCGTTAATGACGAAAAATAAAATGATTAATTGATGTGACCGTGTTTGCCGAACGAAGCAATACATTTTTGCTCTCAACAAAATGCACTTTGGGTCAAAATTTAGTTTAAAAAAAAAAGAACACTTCTGGGTAGTATCGAACTCAGTCCCTCTAGAATAGGAAGCGGCGACGTACCACACGCGCCACATAACGAGTTGAATAAAATGGTTGGATTCAGAACTTATATGCGCGCTTCTCATCTTTTGCTTTGAAAGAGAAAAAGAAAAAAAGTGACTGGACAATGACGTAATGACGGTCAAATAGTGTTTCAGATTCAAAGACCGGCGCCGGTCAAATAGCCACTGCCCATATTAAAAAGAACTCTATTGCAGAAAATTAGCGGTTGGTTTGATGGAATGATGCTTGTGTACGGTAATTGAGATGTCCAGTGAGACCTTATCTCATATTATTATTGTTATTATCATATTATAGACCTAGCTTACAGTTGCATTATAAGCATTTCAGCAAGGTAGGTTAGGTAGGCCCAGATCAAGTTACTTTACTTAGTGGTATAACATTCTGTCATTCCATGGCTCCAAGTTTCTGTTCTGTTCCTGGATGTTCTACCAGGTATAAAAAGGAACACTATGTTTACATTAAGCAAGTGAAAAGTTTAAAGTTTTTGAAGAAAGACACTGATGAATATCAACATCAAGAATTGCTTAATTATTTGGTATTATCATATCGAAATCTAAATGCAAAAGAAGATAACATAAACTCTCAAATTCATCGTGGGCAATGTGGAATTTGCGAGAAGCATTTCAAAACTTGTGATTTCATTTTGAGTAAGTTCTGTTGAATTTGATCATTGATTGCTGGTATCAGTTGAAAAATCGGTACGTTTACAGACAGTAGGCCTATCGGTATGTTAAATATTCATATTGCGTTAGGTGACTCAGGTGACGTTAGGTGCGTTAGGTGACAAGGCGAATATCTCAAGACAGCCTCGAAGCCTACTTTGGTCACCAAAGAGCGTTGGGGAGAAGGCACCAAAATCCCAATATTCATGAGTTTGGATACCGAAACAACACCATTGTGTTAAAGCGCGAATTACATCACGGTTGTGCAGTTGGTCAACCTTTAAAGAAACGCCGGATAGAGTAGTGGTCCATTTTTTAATTTGCTTGTGACTGCCTAGTGTTTTATGATAATGTTAATATTGAGTTTCTGCGAATGAATTATTATTGATTGATATTCTTTTTGGAAAAAAAAAAACAACAAATAACTGGAAATACTTGTATTCAATAAGCGAAAAGAAAGCAATTCGTCCTCTACTCTAGTGTAAGGTCATAAGCAGGCCTGGATTAACCATTGTGCTAGGGTGTGCTAAAGCACAGGGGCCCCGCAGACAGAGGGCCTCACTTTTCCTAAAAATGAAATAAACAAAATAAAATAACAAATTTTTCCTGAAAAAAATTTCCAAGAAAAAAAAAATTAAGAAAAGTGGGGCCCCTCTGTCTGAAAAAAGTAACACATTTATCAATATATCTTTCCCTTCACGTGAAATAAAAATATGGTTCTTGTATTTTTTCTTTGGCAACAAAGACTTTGCAGCAAAGAAAGCCAGAAAAAAGTCGTTCGACTGAATTTCATGTTAGTTTTCTAAATCCTATTGGTAGTTAGTAGTGAATGCAAGAGTAGTTTAAAATTGAAATTCAGAATAACCTTTCATTGCAATTTGCAGTGTAGTGTGCAGTACTAACAGTGGTCCCTTGCTACAATGTTTTCCCTTGCACGGTTTCGTTGATTTAATGTGTGTGATTTTGCATCCATTATAACGTAAATATTGTTGACTTAATTTGCACATGCTTATTTAATTATCGATCACGTGCTATTTCAAAGTTACCTAACTTACCTAAGCAAGGCTCGGTTTCCACTACAAGCGAAACCAGCTCACTTCCATTACGCTCCACGTAAGCTGGTAAGGGCCCCCATAAAATTCATTAGCACAGGGGCCCCATTTGACCTTAATCCGGGCCTGGTCATAAGAGAAATAACACATGACTTAAAAAGGCAAGCCGAATAACAGATAAAATACAACAATCACAGCCAACAAATAAGAATACGGCACAGAACACAAATAGAAAAAACGAATCACTTACGGTACAGAGTTCAATAGCAAGTTACAGCTTTTTCAAAGAGTTGCGAAGAGACTTACTGTTCTTTGCTGTGGCATTTTCTGCTAATGACTTAGCAAAACGATGGCCCCTAATTTTAAAAAATAAGCGAGCAATTCTGTGGACGCACGAGACGCATGGCCTGGTATCTTCAAGATCCATATGTACACACATTTGTTGTATATGTGCTTGGACATGTGGCGATGCCAGACACTCGTTCATAATAGGCCTATTTAAATCGATACCAGCAAACGACTTGCTCTTTCGAAAGGCTTTTTCCAAAGCAATCAATATGCGAAGAAGGAGGTCCGTTATTTCGAGCAGTGAAGAATCCGAACTTTTTTTAACGCACCTTTGCAAAAAAGATTTTTTTGTTTCCTTGTTCCAAGATTTGCGTAGCAGATTTTTTATTATATAACCTCCAATATATTTCACTGTTTTTTTATCCTCGTCACTGATAACAATGTCTGAAGATTGCTGGCAGCAGCTTCATTCTTCCGTTCGCAAAAAATTATTGGAATCACATCTAAACATTTTAGGAGCTCGCCTATCGAAAGACCAATTTCGCAGGACAACCGCTTAGCGTCTTGAGAAAATAGCCGTAGCCTATCAATCGCCCTTCATCACGACTTTTCAAAAACTCTGAAAAAGAAAGCACAACCATCTCAATGTTAGCTACTGTATATCTGTAAAACAGGAATACATTTTACTTTATCAAAAATCAGCCGACCAAAAGCCTTACTCTTACCGCTCTTACAAAAAGTAACAATATTTCTTTTATCATGTACATTGCACACTCTCTAAGGGGGCTGAACTGAATTAAAATCTCGGTAGTAGGACTATTTGACAAGATCAAACTTCAAATGAAATCGGAAACTTGAATGTGGAAACTCCCAAGCAGGTCTGGATCAAATGGTCCTATGCATAACGCCTCCGCCGTTTTCCCGTAAATGGAGGATAAAGATGAAGAATTAAAAAAAGCATGCAACATTCTTCACTAGTTGGTTGTTCTTAAATCGATTGTTGTCATAAAATTAGCCTACAACTTACCGTCGTAAATGGAAGTCATGACTTCAATAGCTTTTGGAGTAATGTCGGAAGACTTCTTTGCCAATTCTGCTGCAACTGCTAGGCACGATCCACGTTGAATTACAGTATTTCCGATAAAGCATTCGAGTGGTAGGCCTATCTGGTTGGTGTATAGCCTACCGATGTATCAAGACTTAAACTTAAAGCTTTGTAATCAAAGTCACAAAAAACTATCTCAAAACTTTTAAAACATGAAGCTTACGGGCGGAAGTCGGTATGAGCGGCAAAAGTCTGGGTCACAGACCTTTACGCAGCTCCAAACAATCCCTGGCTCCAAAATAGGCAGTTGTAAAGAGAACCACAACAAACAGTCTCTGTTGAAGTAGATTAACATGTTAAACCATAGATTTTAGACAGACTATATCAACGATAGAGTTGAAGTATTACTAGTAAAAGTTCCGCTGAAATATTTTACTGTCCAAAGCACGGTCTCCATTCACAGTCTTTATATTACTATATTATATTATTAATATAGAAACTGTGCTCCATTATTACCTCCACGTGTATTTCCCAATCTTCATCAGAAAGGAATAGGTTTTCACCAGACACTGCCATTGCTATTCCTGTATAAGCAATAAGCATGAAGCTTCCGCTTCCAGAAGTTTGAAATTGTAAGAAAGTGTCATTTTCTGTTTTGCCAATGGAAAGCCAGTTAGATCCAGTCATGCGTGGCAAGGCAGACGCATGATTTTAACGCGGCTTTGGTTTGTTGCATTAAAATCGCCTTTTTCTTTTTTCGCAGTTTCTCGTCTACGTATGTAAAGTCTATGCTGCCATGAAACAAAGTAAATTCACATGGTTAATTATTCTGGATTTAAGTCAGGGATATCTAAAGAAAAGGATACAAATGCTTTTATTACGTCTGACAATACAAGGACTTTGTTTATCGTAAATAATCTCTGTTTGACTCAAAATGGCAATTGACACCGATGGTAATGTAATAAACCTTGTTATAATCTGCATTGCGCTATTACCATCAGGCATAGATATTCACTGAATGCTCATAATTAGTTGTTAATTCAACTACTCGTATACTTGCTTTACACTTAGCCTACTGCAAAGGCTTTGTTACAAAAAACAGCTTACTGGTAATCTTTCAACTGTTTTTCTAAACAAGTATTTTCTAACTGTCTTCCCGTAACTGACTGTATCAGCTGCACTACAAAACTTTCTGCAATTTAAAAAAAGCAGCATGTTTAAACGTGATGCCAATTACCGCCCTTCTTGTGTTGTGAGAGTAACCAATCGCTGTGAGCCTTCGCATCCCCTTCTTTAGATATCCCTGGTTTAAGTAAGCTATAAAGTGGTGTACTGTAAGTGAAGTGTTAGCGTAGGTAACCTAACACAAATTTTCAATTTAATCATATTTTACTCTTTTATATTATCACACAAATTTCAATTACCTATATTTGTGTTGTAAACACAGAGCTCTGCTTCTATATTATATATACTGCAGATATACTATATAGGCCTACATATTTCCGATGCCTATTGCCTATACTGTATAGTGTATAATATAAGTGTATAGCCTATTACATAAAGATGTAAAATATCTTCTAACTGAAACCTATTTTAAATATTTGAACGATGCTTAATTGCTTATATTAATTTATTTCAGACCTTATGAATATAGAATTTTACATTGCAATGCTTAACATTTGGGATTAGTACGAAAATAAATTGACCTATTTGTGTATTTACTGTATTGCATATAGTCATTATTAAAATGGCTAACATGGCTACTGGAATTGAAAGAAAGTTGCTGGCTCGTATTACTCAGAAATACCCACAGCCACTTCATCAAATGTTGTATAAACCAGTGTATTACCCTACAGAAGCTATGGAACATCGTGAAAAAACAGAAAAGAGACTCATTCAAGTACTGTCACAAATCCCTCACTGGGGTATTGGAAGAGTAGTGACCTCAGTTGAGTGGAAAGATCATTTACCGACATTTTGGCGTATAACTAGAGTGCATGTTGATCATTTAACTCCAAACTTTGAGTATGGTATTGCATGGGGTGTTTTTACTGAAAAGGGCAGAAGCAGAGGCTATGAAGAAGAAATACAAGACACAAATGAGTTTTTATGGAGATTAGTATCGAAGTATGAAGAACACAATTACACCGATTTTAAACCACAATCCAAAGAAGTAAAGGAAGTTCCGTTATACAGCCAAATACCTCCTTTATTGTCACAAATGATAAAAGCTCAAAGAGCTAAAGAAGGGAAAAGTGACTGCAATCAAGAACCTTTGGTTCGTGTTTTAATTGAAAGAGGCCCAAACAGCATATTAAGGCAAAAGCTTAACGATGGCACTCTTGTTTAATATCATAAGTAATCACGTTTGAGTACTTGGATCAATGTACATTTGTTTTTGTGTACAGTATAATATGTTTTCTCAATATGTCAAATGGGATAACATTGAAAGCTTTTTTTAATGTTTTGCCTTGAAAATTATGGTCCACATCACACTGTCATTGATGTAATCAATGTAAGATGGGCTTCGTGTTCAACTGTTTTTTTTTGCATCAACAACGCACGGGTACAAAAGATTGACACGGCGAGAAGAGCACAACAAACATAGCCATGTCGGAGACATCAATTCTTGGTTTGTTTTACTGAATCTTTTTTTTCTTGAATATTAAATATTATTTTGATTATTTTACTCATAAAAAAGAAACAAGACATTATTAAAACCAATTAGTAGCTTTGTGGTAACAAATCGTTTGCAATTAAATCATAATTTTGTAGCATTGCAATATATCAAGGCTGTTAAAACCGTCGCATTTTAAAGATAATCATCATTTGAGAGCAGTTTGCTCTGTCTTGGAAATTGAGTTCTGTGTAAGCCTGACAGTGACAATTTCGTCTTTATATTTATTTCGAAAACTCAGAGAAAGAAAGTCATCATGTTCAGCTAAGTTGCAAATAGCCACTGTTTGCTATTGCAGTCAAATTTTACCACCTTGATACCTCTAGACTAGAGCAGTGGTTTTCAACCTTTTTGGTGGAACGGAACCAATGAAACATTTCACAAGCTCGAGGAACCCCTGTTCCATGATTTAATTGCCTTATGCAAAAACATTGTTCAATTAATAAAATAAAATTAAAATACTCATGTTCAGATTTATTTATGTATAATAAAAATACAAACTGTAAAACATTACAGTTATTCTCATAAAAAATTCAATGAGAAACTTGAGCCTGGTGTTTCTTGCACAAGTCTTTAATATTGGGTCGTGTGTTTAACAGACACACACGAAGTTCATCTACCACAAACAGCAATTGTGCTCGTCTCTTGTGCTTGATGGTTGTCAGAGCTGAAAATCTAAACTCACACAAGTAGGAGGTTGAAAACAGCATAAGAAGTCGCAGCGCTTTCTGAGCAATTGTAGGATATTCTTTTTCAACCAACAAGCAGAATGCATCCATATAATAATAAAATAGATTCTCGGATTTGAATGTAAACTTGCGGAACCCTTAGACTTACTGGCGGAACCTTAGGGTTCCGCAAAACCCTGGTTGAAAACCACTGCTCTAGAGTGTCAATCAAATTATAATTATATACTTTTATTCTTACATTCATGCTTCTGTTCCATGTATGTGCTTGAAAGGGTTAAACGTGTTCTCCATTCAACATTGCTGTTCATATTTTGGTTGCTCATCAGCCATCTAAATATCTTAGGTTTAGGTTCTTCTATTAACTGCAGACTTAGCCATCACAATGTGTTAAAAATAAAAATAAGTATGTGGTGTTTACTGTTTACATGAAAGATACAGACTAATTACTATTACCTGGGCTTTTTTGGGTTCGAATAGTTGGGATTCAAATTGATTTGGTAGTGTGAAATGTCATCTCTATAACAAATACATTTTCTGATAATGAAAAATATGTAAAATTTATTACCAAAATCAATGTTTATTTTTAGCAAGTAGTATTCAAAAACTATTTAATATTTTCTGTTTGCTGATTTGTTGTTGCTTTAAACATCATAAAACAACATAGCCTAGTGTTTACACTAGTTTGATGCTGTAGCAATTGCGGAATGGCCCGTTTCGGTGAGTCCGATTCAGTGAGTCTGATTCGGTGAGTCCGATCCCTTAACGGGAATTTTTTCAATTTTTTTTTTAAATTATTGGGTACCGTAGCCTAATTATCATTGCCGTTTTAGGGTTAGAGGTTAGGAACTCACCGAATCGGACTCACCGAATAGTAGCAGACCCTAGCAATTGACCATCTGAAGTTGTCTTTCTGTTATTGTTATTACAACCCTTTTGACCATTTTTGTTACTTTGGCTTGAAAGTTTGCTGTCAAAACAAGTAAAGTTCGGTTTAGTTTGTGATTTATGATAATGTTTATATTATTCGTAATTTCATGAGCAAAACACAAAGAGGGCTTCTCTTTATCATTTGAGTGGAAAACCTTTTTTGAATTTTTGTTTAGGTTGTGCGGATACAACGTTTAGTGTTGATGGTTAGTTAGTTGCTTGTTTGTACTTTTATGGCACAGTTAATATCATTGCCTGTGAGACAGAGCAAAATAGCTTTGCAATTTTATTTCAATACAAGATTTTTGTCCAGGAAAGGTATGTCTGAAGAAAATGAATTGTCACAATGTGATAACATACAGGTTAGCTGTTTAATTTTATACGGGAGCAAGTCTTTTAGGCGCAGACAGTTAGGCGCCGGTCAAATAGGCGTGCACACTGTGGCGTCTGGATATTTAGGTGCGGAGCACTGTGGCGCCGTTCATTTAGGTGCTATTCCTAGTAAAGTCTGCAGATTGTATCAGCCTGGCAGGTAGGGCAATGCTTTCCACACAAAATGTTATATTGAACAGAAAAATAAGTCATGCTTCCGTTAGTGAAGCTGCTTAAACCGGCAATGCTTTTCACACAAAATGTTATATTGAACAGAAAAATATATTGTATTGTAATGCTCGACTGCGCGTGTTCGGCATTTATTTGTTGTTAGTCCAGGTTTATCAATAAATTATTCAAGTTTCTGAACATGACCGAGATCACTTGTAGTGAGTCAAATAATAACTACACTAAACATCAGTAAAAATTATACCGTAGCCCAGGGGTGTGCAACCTTTGTTACAGGAGGGCCAGATATAAATAATAAGGTGAAACCGCGGGCCGCACGTTTATTTAACATATGATTTCTAGTAGTTGCAGGCACAAAAGAGTAGTTTTTCTTGTTATTCTTATATTAGGGGTTATCTCCTTCCAGAAATAATAAGTTAGGACGCATAAATTTCTGAAGAAAACTGCTATTCAAATTTATTGTCACACTGTCTTTAAACGAGCTCAGTGAGAAGTTTGCAGTTGGCTTCTTTTTCTGACGGCTTTTTCCAAATTTACTTTAATGGAAGTGATCGCAATTCGAAGTCCATTTTCCAAGTGTTGGTCTGTCAGAACCGATCAATAGGGAGACTTCATGACGCCCGTTTTAGAAAAAAATGCTCGCACAAATACATTGAGCCAAAAAGTGCCATTTTTGAAGCCATGGATTTTTGAAATGTGGAAAGTCATCTTAGTTGAAATGTTTTCGGTAAAAATCGCCAAGATTCATTTTTAAATACTTTGCTTTCCAGACCTTTTTCTCTTGAAGATCAATCAGTTCAAGTTGGATATCAGCTGGTGCTTTGTCAATGTCCGATTGTCCGTGTTGAATGGCGTGTTGAATGGCGAAGAGAATATATCAAACAAATGTTCATGAGATTTGAAGTCCTTGAAACGAGCCAAAAATTCATACAACAATTTTTCAAATTTAGTTTTCTTCTCAAGATGCATTTCATAGTCTCTCAAAGTTGGAAAGTGGAAAAGATGTCCTGTCTGTATGTGAGCTTTCCAAAGTCGTACTTTGTTCATAATGCCTTTTATGTGACCATACATTTTTAGAAATAATTGATTAAACTACCATTCAACGTTTTATAGGCAGAGAAAACTTTTTCTCGAACCGTAGAAAATTTCATGATCAGATCACCGCTTCAATGCGTGATGGAAAGCTACAGATAAATCTGCATCTGGCATTACAGAGTGCAAAAAACAGTGTTGCAGAACGCGTTTTCGAATATTAAATTCTCATCAGTGCAACTACGTTTATGAACGCAATAACAACGGTTAACTTTAAACTCAATACATTACAAACATTATAAGGACATATTCTCAGTGTTCAATTGAATATTAATAAATCCAGAGACATCAGAATAGAAAATTAAATACAATGGATTGGCGGTGGCCGGTGGGAGACTTCTAAAATGGTTAACAGAAGGTGCGAAATCTACAATATTCCACTCCACAATGAATTGTTCAAACGTACCAGACTAAACTAAATTACCGTATAAACATGTTTCGCGGGCCGCACACAATTCAAAATTGGCACATCTTTGCGGGCCACATTTGGCCCGCGGGCCGCACGTTGCACACCCCTGCCGTAGCCTATATTCAAGCGAGTGGTAGGCTTGGGTGAAGAGGAACTTAGTTTTCCGTCAAAACCCAGACTAGGTTTAATAACGAGCAAAGTCGCACCATTATGCTTGCAACGTGTAGCCAGGGTTCATATTGCAAATAGAAATGTATTTATGTAGTAGAGCGTTGTCTCATACAAACTCGCCACACGACCAACCCATCCTGAGTAGAAGTAATTGCGAAAGATAACAGATTAAGTAAAGTTCCATCTGGCTGCAACCTGTGTTCAGGATGCATAGCAAATGTCCTGTGGAGATGTGCTAATATCAAGAGTAGTAGAGCATTGTCTCGCACCTCATCTCCACATGCGCATTAATAAAACAACATATTTTTCTGTTCAATATAACATTTTGAAAAGCATTGCCCTACCTGCCAAGCTGATACAATCTGCAAACTTAACTAGGAATAGCACCTAAATGAACGGGCGCCACAGTGCTCCGCACCTAAATATCCAGACGCCACAGTGTGCGCGCCTATCTCACCGGCGCCTAACTGTCTGCACCTAAAAGACGTGGACCCTTTTATACCATAGCTTTTAAACAAATCATTGGTCTAGTTCTGTTTAGTTTCTTGTTTGTTTTTTTATGTATAAATTAGCATATCTTGAATAAATGTTTAAAATGAATTGTGGTCATCTTGGATGCACACAATTAAATTCTTTCCTGTTATGTTTGAAAACTTTTCTGCACTAGGTTAAGCTCATGAACCAAGAATGCATAGCTGTAGATGATCACGATCGAGTCATTGGTTCAAAGTCAAAACTGAAATGCCATTTGCAAAGTGATGGTCTTCAGTTGCATAGAGCATTTAGTCTATTTGTATTCAATTCCAAAAATGAGCTTTTGATGCAAAGAAGATCTGATGCTAAGATTACATTTCCAGGTAATGTTAATCTCAGTGTTTGGTGTTTGCTTTTCTGTTTCAAGTTATTTGTTTATAATTTGCCTTTACACTAACACACTTGTTTGTTTTATTGAGAAAATTTTTGAAAAATTATATTTTGGTTGTCTAATGCACTTAATGCTACTGTTTACTAGTGTTTGTTAATGCATTGCTAGATTGTATATCAATGCTTGTTTATCAGGACAGTACACAAATTCTTGCTGCAGTCACCCGTTGCATTGCATTAATGAGCTTGAGGAGAATGGCAACATTGGCGTAAAACGAGCTGCGCAAAGAAGGTTGCATGAAGAGCTTGGTGTTCCTACTAGCCAGGTAACAGCACTCTCCCTGATTAATTATTTTTTATAGTTGTTTGAACAATTTGCGTTTTACAAGGTTTTCCAGTATACTCCATAGTTTATATTTTTGACTCCATAGGAATGATTTATTGCTGGGCCCAAAGATTGTAATTTTAGGAAGCAACAAAAAATATCACACTTTTGTTGCAATAGTTGCCATTGGAGTCAATAAAGTTTCTGAGCAGAGTTCACTACAAAGCAAAATCTGATGACAAATGGGGTGAACATGAGATCGACTATGTTTTGTTTGCACATCGAGATGTTGACCTGAATATAAACCCCAATGAAGTTTCTGAGGTGAGTATCACTTTATTTCGTTCCTAATTTCATACTTTTCGTTCCATATTTACTCAGTTGGACTTTGTGTCCAATGCGTATTAAGTTTTGTTGCAGGCCAATCAAATTGAGAACATCTGTTGCAAATTTATATGCAGTCAGTCTTTCTTGAAGGCTCTTTGATTTCGTTCAAAGGCTAAGTTCACATAGAATTTGAAACTAGCAAAATTAGAACTAAATTTTTATTTTTCAATTCCTAATAATAACAATGTTTTTGGGTCATGTGCAGTTATCAATTAGTCAGTTACAGTTATCAGCTATATAATTTATAGGATCTATTGTAATTGCTAACTTTATTTCAGGTTAAGTATATTTCAATGAAAAAGTTTGATGACTTCAATGATGAATGCAAGAAGAGAGGTATATCTTTGACACCGTGGTTCAAGCTTATTGCTGAAACACAATTATTTCAGTGGTGGGAAAATTTGGACAACTTAGAAAAGTTTACTGACCAACAACAAATTTTACGTCTCACTTAATAGAGCAGTTTTTAGTCGATTTAATATTCTAATTGAATTCTTGTTTCATTGCCAATATTCAGCAATGAGCTGGTTTGTTTCAATTTTATCTGGATATGTTGATGCTTTACTTGCATTTTGAAAATCAGTTTGCATGAAGTATAGAGATAGCAAGCATTGTGGCCTTATCATAGGGCCTTTTCATTATGTTTTTTTGACGTTGCAGTAGCGCCTGCGTAAATGGGTATTGTCTGAAAATGGTTTTAAACTGAAATAGGCTGTTAATTTTTGTGACTGTGGTTTCAATTTTTTTTCTGGCACATTTGGAAACAAAGCATGGCGATCTATACTACTGGCCATCCCAACTTGGCAACAGCCAAATAATGTGGGGGCCTATACGAAATTTCAATTTACCGACTGAGATAAGTGTTACAACATGAAATCAGCAATTTTCATTGCTCAAGTAATGTTTTTTAGCCTAAAAATTGTAAATACAGTGCCAAAACGTAATTAAGATGTAATATTATTAAATAAGTGGCAAGAAAGCAGGACAATAGCTACATGTTAAGAATACCATGAGAATCAACATATCAACAGAATCAAGGTACACGGAATCAAGAGTGACCCAACTTTCAAAACACTCAGTATGTTAAAAAATTCGTTTTCTAATCCAGAAGTATTTGTTTTTAGTAATAATTCATGCAAAAACGCCTTTTTTACGCCTAATACCTGTTAGTTGCCAAAACCTAATAGGCCCCCACATTGTTTGGCTGTTGCCACGTTGGGAAGGCCAGTAGTATAGATCGCCATGAAACAAAGCTGTTTAAAAAGCATCTAGCATTTTACCCAAAGTTGTTCTTACATTGATAACACTTTTGCGGTATTTTATAAGGAAACCTCATGTGAAGCCTTTTTAAAATTGCTGAACTCTCAACAGTCAACATAATGACTTGCTGTAATTATGCTCTTTTTAATTTTGAAACAGAGAAATTAAAACAAATGTTCTATAATATGTAATAATGATTATCCAAAATTGTACTTTAAGAAAATATTGAATCGCTTTATTTCCGCGAATTCCAACCAAAAAGAATAGGCTAAAAATGAGTTAAACATGAAGCATTGCTTGTCTATTCCATTTGTGGGAAAAGAATCTGAAACGTTTGCTTGTAAAATCGGACAGTTTATGAAAAGTAATTTGATGTGGACGTTTTTCCTATTTATAATACAAAACATTCAAAGTTAGTTCGTATTTTCAACTAAAGTCCCAGACGCTTTCGTCTCTCTGCTCAAATGTCGTATACAGTTTTACATCTTCGTGTGATTTGGCATTGACGTACATTGGTATGTCCACCAGACATTTGACCACGAGAGTACGGGAGCATCTGAACTTTAGGGACTTCAAGAGAAGTGCCACCAAAGACCATGTCATGGAGTGTTCGTTTCGCACAGATCGAAAATTCTCCACTGACTCATTTAAAATTTTACGCGAAGTCAAATCCCAATTTGACACAAAAATTCAGGAAGCGTTGTTAATCAAACGCTACAACTCAAATTTAAACAAACAATTATTTGGGGGAGGCGCGTCCATTCTTCTCAACACTTACTTGATGCATCACGTTCCCTGTGGTGCAAATTCTTTTGTAGTTACGTAGTTGCCTTTTCCCAATGTAATTTGTTTTCCATCTGTCTGTTTTCCACACTTTTGCTTTTAACCACTTCGTATTTCTTGATGCTTATAGTCAGTTAGCTAGTTACCTTCAAGAAGTTGAAATTTATCGCATTTTTATAAATATTTTCAGATTCCTGATGAGGGCTTAAGTTGAGCCGAAAACGTTCGACTGTTAAAACTATTTGCAAATATGCAAATATAATGCGCAACCCTGTTGTATTGTTGTGTCTTGCCTGCCCTTGATACAAGAAAGCAACTCTCTCCCGAAACTATATTTTCAAAAATTCTTCAACACTTCTTTTTTTTTAACAAAACATTTTACAAAGCATATTTGCATTTATGGAGCACCGAAATTTCTTTCATCTATATTTAAGAATGTTTAATATTTTACTTCCAATGTTTGTTAGCACTCGTATTAGCAAGTGTTACATTGTAAATCACAGCAAAGAACACTGTGAAAGGCTGTGATGTGTAAGTTTCCTCTGCTGTAATAAAGTTTATCAAATCTTATCTGAATTTGCGAAACTGCAACCCACATTTTCTTTTCAAACGAAATTCTAATCGATATCACATTTTTTATTCAGTTTCGGCAGAATTTTGTGTACAATTTGTCATCTTTTTCATCCTTTTCCTTAGTTTGAGTTTTTATAATTCGTCAGTAGCCTACGCATACTTTGTTTTATTTTATTCTGATTCTTTTGTTATGTTTTCTCGGCGAGTGTAGTAAGAATTGATAGCGATATTATTATTATTATTATTTTTTTTTTTTTATAGCGATAGACACGTGTTTTGCATCGTTTTTTTTCGCATCGGTATCATACCACTAATTCATGCCACAGAGTTCTCAACCGCTGCTTTGTCACTTAATTGAATCCTTATTCCTTACCTTTGTGGAAAGAAAACAACTAAACTAACTGTCGCTCTGTTGAGAAGGAGCGATCTTCCTGGTGTCAGCACAACCTGACTACTTGGTCACAGCGGTAAACCATAATCTCTTCGTGGGAAAATTGTAACATAAGATTCCCGGATCCGTTCGTCTGCATGTAATGACCGAAAAAGAAACACTCTTCTGAAACGTCTATTCAAAAAGTGTATTTCTGTAAAATTAGCCCGCGGCTATCGAAAATGGGGTGCAACGCGATACACCACTAAAAACCTGTCACTACAATCCAAACTACTTAGATAAAGACGGAATTTTCGTCCAGCTGACAAGCACTAAGCAAACAGTTAAATATGCTACCAACTTTCAAGCAACCATTTTACGAATGACCAGAATACATTGCAATATCTCAAACCCACGTACGCAGTTACTGTGACATCATAGTGAAACATTGTGAAGTAATTCTCAACAGGTGTGATACAAGTCTTACGAACGATGGTGCAATCTTGGCTCATTTTTAGGAAAAATTCCATGACGTAATACGCTAAAATTCAGTAGACCTGAACGGTTTTATATGACGTTTGATTTGGTGAACCATTGTCGGGATCGGGAACACTACTCACTATAGAAGAGCGAGCATCGTATTTCTTTTATGGTGAGGAATTCTGCTGTGCCTCATTGTAATGTCAAAAAATTGTGCAGATTGTTTATGTGTGTTTATTGTTTAGTTTATCGCTGACAATCGATCAGCTGCTATTGTCGTTTGTACGCTACATTTATCATTTAATGCATATTTTTCATGTGACTTGAATACACCCTGAAGCGAAGCTTTACTAATCAATTGGATGTGTGTTGCTGTATCTTATATGAAGAGACTTTTACAGACCAACGGCAGGTTTTGATAAGCTGGCTTTGTTTCTTCAAGAAAAGTAAGATTTCCATTAATTTTAGTCACACCTGCAATTTCCATTAATTTTAGTAGCCTATCTATAAAAACAAAACAATCATTTTACAAATGACTTCAAAGCACAGTTTTTCTCAGTGTTTTATGGGCTCTTTGTAAGGTCCGTAGTGTGGCCTAATGATGCAAAGTTGCCTTCAGAAGGCTAGGCCAGTAGTTGAAGAGGTTAATGGAAGTAATTAGCTTAATTACTGCAGCATGCCACGCATTATTGAACTGTGTTAAATGTTGGTGACAGTTTAGAAGTAGGGAAAGGGCGAGTGAGTTGATACGGAAGGTCAGTTGATACTACACCTTCACGATAAAATATAACTTTTCGGAAGAAAGTATTGCCAGCTAGCGATAATTCAAAAAAAGCCACTGTGAAAACACACTTAAATGGATTTTTCCGAAAGATTATGGTATAGTTTGAAAAAAACAAAATGTTTAGTCTGAGTAAATTTAATAAGTATTTGTTAACTTATTGAGAGTAGGCCAAAGCAAGCTCAGTGGCCGAGTCGTTATCACCTTACTGGTAGATCAGATTCCAGGTAGCGTCACACCTAGTCCCTACGTCACACCGAACACTTTAAAAATAATGTGGTGACATCGTAATTCTGATATAAAATTAAGCATAAATCCTGTCCCTGTCGCCATCTTTCGGTGAAGCGGTGGCCATGTGCTCCAACCAGTTGTTTTTTATATCAATATCTTGGACTGGATCGTCATGCTATTGTCTGATTATTTATCTATTTTTCTAACATGCCAAATTGGATTTCTTTATCACTTTTGTTATGGTTTAACGTGTAAAACATATACACGGTAACCCAAATTTATCATATTACTGTGACATGCCACTACTACTTCCCAGCTAGCGATGCCTGTCGTTTTTGCATTAATTCAACGTTTGCTAACGTTGGATCAGTGTGGAAGTGACGAGTTTAGCTGACTGGGGTTTAAAATTATCGCTTTATCAACGCAAGTTTTATCAAAGCACGCTTGATATCTTCAAGACATAACTTCCCTGGGTATAAATAATTTCCGAAAGATGATGATGTTGTTTTGCTAGTTTGTTTTATTTGTTTCGTCATTGTTTTCAGTGTCGTCAAGTTATAGCCTATCTATTTTGTGAGTCGTGCAAGGCCTATGGTGCGTTGCGCTTGAAATGGCTTTGCCCGTGGTAGGATTTCTTTGTGGGGTTTTCTTTGCCTGCCTTGCTCTTCTTGTTATGAGCTAAACGCATCAAGACGTGTTCCCCTTAAGACCATCAGCACTCTTGATAACGCACCATGGCCGATCTTCATAGCAACTGTCCATACAAATCTTAAATATATCAGCTAAAGCTATGTGGGCTAATAAAGCTATAGCCTAAATTTATTTGTTTTTTTTTGTTTATTAACATTTTCTTTTTTTTATTTTCTTATATCTTAAATTTTTCTGAAGGTGTTGCGACCGTGCCAAATTTTTTTTTCAACTCAATAACTTACTTCGGTCACAAGCACGTTTTTAACGTTCGCGTTTTGTCGCTTCTACCTTTTTCTCGACCTTTGCTATGTTGACGTGTATTGTTTTGATATGATGGTCAGAAATAAAAACAACTGAACTGAACTGAACTGATCTTAGCAATTATAGTGCGACAATGAATGAACCCTTACATTATTAGGCTATTAATGTTAGCAATGTGCAAAGCATCAACTTAGTTGATTCTACTGAACGTAGCCTACAACATGCTTAATAAGCTGTTCCAGTTATTTTACGTTCAGTGCTTGTGATAAGCATAGGCTAATGTTCATCCACAACCCAGGCTAACACAATCAAAAGAAAAAAAATTACTGCCCTCAAAAGCCATTATTGATTAATCGAAAAAGAAGCATTCTCCTTGTAGTGAACTAGCTCAGTAGCGCCCGACTTTCTACACGAAGAAACCTCAAGATTTAGCAGCGGTGGTTTGGCTCTCGGGGTGTGCGCTTGAGCAGCCTAACGCATTTCAGGACTGGTCTTCATTCAGCGGTAGGCTATACGTAGTGGTTGGAATAACTCACAAACAACAATAAAATGAAACTTCACTCCGACAATCTTGGTAACCAGCCTAACGTCAGGAGTTCAAAGCTTCTACAAGTATGCAAAATTTCCTGGAATAATGTATAAAAGATTAAAATCACCAACAACTTCGGCTAATTATAAAATTTCTTGTTTCTAGCATTAGGGTATTTGCAACATTCATTTGACGGCTCCCCTGAAATTTCTCGCTGGAGAGAAATTTTATCACGTTTGGAAACTACGGTTTTATAACATTCTTGTGGAATGACTGACCGTTCCTAATACATTTTAATTTTTGTTGCTTACAAATGACATTCTTTTTTATTGTTGAATAAATTTTAATAGCACTTTGCCTGGTGATTTTTTGAAACGTTTTTACCAATGCATATTTTGAACTGTAGGCCTATTGATTTTTCGATCTTTTAGTTTTGTTGGTACGGTAGGCTACTTAATTCGTGGTTTTTCTATTTTACTCTTTGCATGTTTGCGCCAGCAATCAAAAATACATTAAATTGAGTGCACCGAACAAGATGTATGGACAGTAGGGTCGCCTATGTGGAAAAGCTCCCCAAAACTATCAATGGTTTATTACCTCAAACTATCACCTTACACGAATCTAATTGTTTTTTTTTACCAAAAAAAAAGAACAACGCACAATTTAAAAACGTTCGCTTGTCTTTGCAACGGTTGTTCCACCAAACGCTGCATTTCTTTCTTGTGTTTGCACAAGGTAGGCTATGTGATCAAATTTTCAGAAAATTGATCACTAGGTTGCGTGCTGCTGTTTTCAATTATTATCAGTGAAAGTGCCGCAATCCGCATTTCTGCAACTGTGGTAAGCAGGGGGGTGTACCTTGGTCCTTAGCTTATGTAAAGTAGTTGACTCTATGAGTACGTTTACGCTAGTATACCATTTTGTGTTGTTCTATATGGTAATTGTGTTGTTACCGTTGACGAGTTCTATCAAAACCACCAAATTTGCAATCAGCAGTTGGTAAGTGGCAATTCTATTCAAAGTCAAACGTTTTTGCTTTGTTTTAAAAGGGTCACTTTGTTTGCATCTTCAGTGACAACAAGGTAAGATATAATAATGCAATAGTAGATGAGCATCACAATTTAATCATGAAAAAAATCCCATGTCAGCCTATATCGTCTTTAAATAAGCTGCTTTTCTAAGAATATGAATTTGAAATGCTTTTATGTCAAATGTTAGATTTTAGGAATGTACCGGTAGCCTTGACCCAAGGGTATCTGTGAAAGCATGCTTAGCAAGGCCTGTATTTCACTCATCCACAACCATAACACTAGATATCAATCAAACAATGCACTAATACAGAATTTGGCAAAAAATCCATACAAGTATTTGGACCAGTGGTGTGGTCAGAGGTTCCAAGCAATCTCAAAAAGTTATCTTTTTATGATTTCAAAAAACATAGCAAAGCATCAGCTTTGCAAAGTTATGATACTTGATAAGTGGGTCTTCATTTGGCCTTTGAAGCTCTTACATTCAACAATGTCTATTGTCATGGTGTCCAGTGTCCACTGATTTTCATGATTACTATTTGTTGGAAATTCTTGCATACAATTTTATGAAGCTCACAATTAATTGTAAGCTACTAATCGAAGTATTAGTCTTGTTTGTGCTTTCTTTTTTAATTGTAACCAATTTGGTTAAATTGTTGATTAGTTTCATAACTCAAATTATTCTTTCCAGGGTGGCAACTGACTAGTTGACCGTATGGTCGTTTCGTTGTCTCCCTATCAATAACAAAACCTAAACATTGTATTATATGTATTATTGTTTTATGTCACTTTTGTGTTTTGTTTTTTGATAAATAAACGATTGATTGATTGGTTTAGTGAATACCAGTGAAAAATAGAACAACCATTTTTTTGTAAATTTGTTGCAACCATGCCAAATTTTATTCAAATTTATATCATGTCTGTTTTGAGCACCACCAATAGCCTAGATGTCTTAATGTTATGCATTCTCTTTTATTGTTTTGCCAGACTCTTGAAATGCTATGGCATGTTTTGTTTTTTATTGTGACCATCAAAAATCAAACAAATTGAACTAAACGTCGTGCATTATCATGATTTGTGAAATAACCATACTATCAGATGCTATATTTTTGACTAAATCACATGTCAATTTGCTCATGATACAATGGCAAAGACTGCTTAACAGTATGTATTTCATCAAAGTAAACATTACCTTCATATAAATCTAAACCTTGTTTTCAAATTTCCATTATGTTGAATTTGGACTAAACAAGATTAAAAATCACATTTATTTGAGTAAATGTTTTGCCTTTTGATGGTGTTTTTTGGGCAACAGTGCAACTAAATTTTTATAATTAAAGGTGATTTAAAACTGTTTACTGATATGCAAACTGTTTCTAGTTCACTGTATAAACGAAATAGGTTGCACCTGAGCTAGTCTAATAACATAAACTGTGCAGTGTTTTAAGACTGCCGTAATTGTTCCAATAACTCCATCCTAAATGATGTACATCACTGATGGCTATTCTGTGTTATGATATATTGAATTGGTGACATATATAACATGCCTTTCAACATTGGTCCCTTGTTAGGGATGAGCAATTTGTAATTCTGAATTGATTCCAATCTTATGTAGGATTCAGTTTATGGCTTTCATCTTGATGTCACCCTCACATTGTTTAGCAATGATACACTTTGCATTGTGCGTAACAAATATGGTGTGCAAGTGTAAATGTGCTGATTAGTCTTGTCATTTTCAGAGTTTTCCCTTGTGGAATCGGTTAGTTTTGTTTCAGAATTATAAACATACGCATTTATATACTGGGAGATTATTGACATACTTTCACAAGCAGCTATTGCATTACCTTGGTGTAATTTTGCAAATTTTGGTTTAATTCTCTTGAGATGAACATGTGACAACAATGGTTGACAATTTTAAAACCTACCTGTGAAAGTGCAGTCTTTCACTTTTTTTCGATCGGATATTATTGTTTTATTTAAAGCAAACAGTGCGTAACGTCACTCCACATCTTTAAAGTTAGTATTTAATATTTTATAAACGAAATTTTGCAAATTAAAACTGCAATCAAAAGAGTATTACTCATGTATATATTTCCTCTAAAACTGAAATTTTTTCTCAAAAGTTATTGTACCAGGATGGGTTTTCAAATAAAGCCTGTAAGACAGAGTCAGTGTCACAGTTTTGGAACAGTAGGGGGCTAGGGGCATTTAAAACATTTATTTGTCACAGGCTGTAAAGTTCTTCATTGAAAAAGGCAGTTTGACAAGGACAGGTTGAAAAGTGTATTTGACATATTGGTAGACAGATTGAAAAATGGTTTTGGCACCATCAAAACAAATAAATTGACGTGACTTTTGTAAAAAAAAAAAATTTTGCCTCAAACATATATGTATACTATAGTAAAATTTTTACAAAATGACTTGTGTCAAATCCTGTACCTTTGTATAGACCTACAAAATCTAACCTCATTTTCTGAAATTGATATGTTTTGAGCAGTCGTCGTCGTCTGAGCTTCTGGGGCCGAGGGTCTATCCTTTTACCACCCCAGATTTACGATGTTCCCGGACTACACTGGAAGGCTGCTAGAGAGCAGCCAGTCTTTAGTTTCATCATCCATGACGTGCAGACCTTCCACTCCGTTAGGTGGCTTGAAGATGGTACAGTCATTGATGATGTGGTCTGCGGTCTGTTCCTCGGCAGTCGGCACCACATTCACAGGAGGAGGAAGAAGCCATTCCCCATTAGTGCATGGTTGAACGGAAAAGCCTGACGCCCGTACGGAGACGGTTGAGGCGCACCCATGCCTGTCTCTGTAGTGTCAGGCCGATGGGGCGTGTGTCGGCGTCGGGGATGAACAAATGGAGTGATCAAATAAACTGATCAGCTTTTACTAGATTTTAAGAATGCAGAAATATTTTCGATTTGTTTGGATGAAAGAGATATACATTTCTTAGTTCTTGTTTAGCTATTATCACAAGATTTCCAACGGGAAATATAATGAAGGAAGAACTCATTAAATCAATGATCTTATCAGAGAACAAAAGGTCAATATGTGATGGTGATGGCTGATTAAAAGAAAGCATTTGCTGAGCTTGATATGAATATGGAAAATATTGTATTTCTAACCACTGATGGAATGCCCAACATGATTGAGAAACATGTTCAAGCATGGTTCAATTACTAAAACATCACTTAAAGTACAGCTTCGTTAAATCTCACTGCATAATCCATCAGGAAGCCCTTGGTACAAAATTAATTAAATCACTTCATAAAAATATAAATGCGGTAACAAAAACATTATGCATCTCATGTTTTGTATTTTGCAATTTTACTGAACACTTGTGACAGTAAATTGAATGGCTTATTTAGGTGCAACAGTTTTAGATGGTCGAGTTGAGATAATGTTCCACAGCAATTTGTTGCATTGTGGTAAGAAGCACAGATTTTTTTAGCTGTAAAAACTTCAAAATATCCAGAGTTGTACCTGGATGAATGAATTACATGTTTTCATTGATTTCACAATCTCTCCATGTTACATTTCTACTATGCATTACAATAATCCAAATACTACGTTGCAATGCAAGGTTATAGAAATATTGTATTATCCATGTTTGGGCATGTTACAGCATTTGAGAAAAACCTCATTGTCTTTGCAGACCTTCGTATATAACAGAAGGTTTCTCAGCATTAAGATGTAGGACATCTTTGAACTCTTGTCTTGACAGATTCACGTTTTCTTCAACAGATTGATTATGCTTGATCAGTGATCACTGATCAGCTGTGTTTTCTTATGACTCCCTCCATTTTGTCATTTCATTTGTTTTTATTTAATAATTCTGCCAATCCATGCTTTTCAGTCCTGTAATTTGCTTGATATTGTCAAAATATTTCATTTTGTGTCGTCCTTTAGCTCGTTTGCTTTGTACCATTCCAGTCAATATCACATTTTCCACTGAGTTACTTTTTGCAATATGTCCTAAATTTCGTTGTTTTCTGAGGTTGAAGTTGTTGGTTAGATTCAACGCATCGTCTATTTGTTGGGTAACAATTGATTTGTTTTTCCTTCTGTTTTACTCAGCAGGTAATAAACCAACCGAATGATTCTGTTCTCCTTATGTTCTGTTGCTTTGATCTAGCAGTTGTGGAGTGAAAGAAGGCGTGGTAACGCTAAGGTGTGCGTAAAAATCTAATCTTAAAGATTGTCATTTAAAAGACTTAAGTCAGTGGACGAATGAAAAGCTGTTTTACATATAAAGCTAGAAAAACCTTTGTCCTTTATGCTCAATTGCTCAGTGGAACTAATATCTTTTAAAGAGCACAACGCTTTCATACGAGCGATTTCGGGGCGTGTTCTTTCCGGTGAAGAAATTTTAATTAAACCTAGGCTAATTTCAGTGACGGTGTGTTTTATTGATTGGCTAGTTGCGATGGCACAGAGTATTTATTAAACTTAAACGTATAGCCTAAGGAAGCAAAGTCCCATTAAAAATTGAAATGTTAAAAGGAAGTTCAAGGAGTATTCCAGAATCGAAATTTACCAAGTTTATTTTTATCCAAAAAAATTGTAATTAAAACTTAGTAAAGACAGTAAATGACATGTGAATGCTTCATGTGGAAATTGTCGGTAGCTTTGTAGATGAAGTCGCTGTTATTTACCCGGTACCGCTACCTCACGCAATCGAGTATTCATTTGTTTGTCGTCCTTGGGTTTTTAAAACGCATGCCCAATATAAATTATTAAAGTAGTTACACTGATGAAGTAATTTGTGACAGCTGACGGGTTGCGGTACTAAACCTCAAAGTTTAGACTTATTCAAGGGGAACGTATACTTTTCTGTCATAAATACATTACCGTACGTTCATTGAGTGAACTCTCTGTTCATTTAAATTGTGCCCAAACTGAGCAGACTTTAGATTTTAAAACTGTATATATTTCACTTACTTTGAATGCATTAAACCAATGGTTTTAATGATAATGAAATTCATGTAAACCCCATGCTGCTTGAATTTTGCTCAGGTGGATTAGACTACAATTCAGTGTGCTGCATCACTTTTACCTAAACATTTCCAAAGTGCGTCTATGTGCTTTACTTTACAGCAATCTTACCTTAAGTTATGTCGGTAACCGTACTGGGTATGGTCATTCAGGCCTATATCTGTATTGTGTATCGAGGTCGCTTTGCTTGGTGAAGAACGCTATTTGCAGGACAAATTGGCCTTGTGGTTATCAACCAAAAATGCATGGATTTGTGAGATTGATCATGGAACGTGCACCTAAAATACCGGAATGGCCCGATTCGGTGAGTCCGATTCGGTGAGTCCGATCCCTTAACGGGGGATTTTTTCAATATTTTTTTTAAATTATCGGGTACCGTGGCCTAATTATCATTGCCGTTTTAGGGTTAGGGGTTAGAGGTTAGGAACTCACCGAATCAGACTCACCGAATCGGACTCACCGAATAGTAGCAGACCCTAAAATACAATGTCTCTTTTTACTTCCTGATAAACTTTGTTTCGACATTAATCAATGTTTGAAAGTGGTGACTTAACTGAGAAACGTTCCGACTTGTCCGTTACGATTCAGTTCAACCGTTCTACTTATTTTTTTTTAATTTCTATTACTTCATGCTCAATAGCTCGCTAAGAGATGGTTTAACATTTGAACTAGATTAAACTTGCTATCGTAGGAAAGGTGAATTGCGTTTTATCGATTTTCTTGCATTTTTACTAATGAAGATGATGAAAGTCCGCGGTCTAAGCGTAAATTGGCTTAAAACATACGTAGAAGAATACGGATTGAAAGCTAACGCGTTTGTAGTTGATAAAAATGAGGTAAAAAAACTTGGACTGACAGAACAAGTAGATCTTATTCAACGGTTGTTTTTTAACTGCTAAAGTGCAATTGCACACACCAGGCAGTAGTGAATAAGAAAAAATGAAACTTCCGAAACGAGAACATAGCAAAATTGCTCGAAGCATTTGCCTGAGTACCACAATAAATTAAAAAGAAGTTTAGACCGATCACGAAGCAGTCATCATTTTTTTAAACTTTGTATAAAACGACACTCCGCAAGTGATGCACTATTCAGAATTATAAAATTTAGTTTTTTCATCTAACCGTCCATCCCTCGCCATGCGGAACAGCAGACGTTATATGGTGAAGTGAATGAGTGAGTTTGAAGATTTGTATTCAATGTAAATAAAAGCCTAATTCAAACAAGATTTTAAAATTAGAAAGTTTATTAGAGCAAATCGCAACTTAGTCAAGCACGTGCCGAAAACCGCTCTCCCGTTGGCTTTCCTGTTTGAACAGTGAAGAAGTATTTGTTTTGTCCAACTTAAATTGCCGGCTTAGCTCATATTTTGGCGACAATTCGTTGAAGAATCACTGCATTATGCAAGCGAATTAACATCCCGTCATTTCATTCTCTTGTTTTCGCAGCAAGCAAATAGCAAGTGTGTTCAACTGTTGGTACGGCTCCTTATTCTTTTCGCTGTAAACGGTACAATACATTACTACTCAGAACGTCACGGTTAGATTTTAAGTTTTGCGCATTTATTGCACCGCAAACTTCCACATGCAAAATTTCGTTCAAAAGCAACAGTAACCGCAACGTTTTTTCCAGGGAAAATTATGGATTTTAGATGAATTGAATGAAACATTAAATAAATAATAGAAAGAACATAATCGATGCGTAGGACCCGATTACATGATGTGTAACGTTAACTACTGTACATATATATTACTGCTATGTCAAACAAGACGTACTTAGGTGGTACCACCTCAGGCAACAAAATCCGTCATTTGCAGACGTTGAATCAATGTAAAATGACTGGCTTTGTTATCTGGGGCACGATAGTATGACAAGAAGCATGATCATGGCGTTAAGGATTCTCCTCAAATGCGCTTTTACGATACTCACGAATATGCTGCTGTCATCAAAAGCGAAAAGACAAAGTCGAGGTTTATCTAGAATTCTAGATGTTAGCTCAGGGATTGAGATTCCGATTGCTATGTAAGTTTGAAACATCCAGGAGACTTGAGCGAGGCGAAAAAGACGTTATCATGCTTTCACTTTCGCCAAGTCGCTGCTTGGATCGTAGCATCGGCCTCATATAATTGTGACGTCATCTTCACCGGGTGATTAAAGTCGCTTCACATGAGCTGGATAGTTCGTGTATTTTTATTTATTTTTTTTGCAACGATCAATCGGCCCTAAAGCGTTTACTCAAAATCTCGACGTTATAACGATGCAATATTATTGTATTTTGTGTCAGGGCTTCTGATGGATAAATGAGGGTGTGGCTTTGTAAAAGCATATTTGACTAAGACGTATACTAAACACTGACCGACGCTAATTGACGGAATCGGAATGCTGTAGTCTGAGCGGATGTGATTATCCAGAGTTATAAAATCAAAAAGTGACTTGTGTTAATCGATAGAAAGGAAAATTACCAGAAACGACTGCCACCCGAAGCTATATCAGTGACATCACATGAAGTGAATGCCCTAAACTTGGCTGTTTTTGTATTAAGTCATTAACATGGTACATTTTACCCGCCTTGTTAACTTCAATCAAAGTTAAATGGCCTCCCGTACTGCAGCAGTAATGCAGCATTACTACAGCTGCATTACTGAAGCATGGCAAGGCGACAACTCACTTTGGCTGTTAGATGCATTTGTCAACAAGAAATGCGTCCCAAAGTGTGAAAGTAGTCAGCTAGCAAATTCATTCTTTTTTAGAGTGATTAAACTTTTGCCGACGTTCCTTTAATGCAAAAAGGGCTGATTTCGCTGGTTGAGTAGGGATACGGATTGTTGAAGTCGCATATGGCTGCTGTTGACTGAATGCTAACAACATGCTCATCATTTCTGTAAAGTAGCCAATTGAAGCAGCTTGAGTGGGATAGACTCAGATTCATTGCAGGAACTACGTTTTGCTATAGATTCTAGAGCTCTGTATCATTGCATAAGCTTACTTGAGTTATCAATTACCAAATTGCAATCATTGCTGAGGTGAGAATCAATCGCTTTGAGCTGACGTTGCCTTCGGATTACTTTTTGGTATCATAGATGGTTTCATTGAATAGTTTCCTTGCCAGCGCTGCTTTGACGTTTCACAAACTGTTCTTTAAAGTGGTGCACAAGGCCAACATCTTCATATTGATCTCAGGCTCTTTTAAATTTTCATCGATTTTTGCTGCTTGTCAAAAAGGTTTATTGGAATATCTGAACCTTAAAATATTGATCTGAGAGCTTTTTTGTCTGTGTCTGTTGCTTTCTTTGCTGCAACTTCCACAGCAGTTGCTCGAAATAGTCGTAAGTTTCATCAAATGCTTTATTCATTTTTTATGACCAAGTGCTGTACAGACAAGTAGAACACGTTTGCAAGTAAAACTTTTATCCGTATATGGGATTAGTTTAAATAACATGATGCGTTCTACTGGTGCAAATCAAACTGAACTATCACAAAATGTATAAAGTGACAATCTGCTTTTATTCCGACGTTTCGTCAATCAGACACGACTGACTTCTTCAGGGGCTAGACCAGGTAGTGCCCAGCTGTGTAGCATGGCCGATTAGCTGCATAATCGGTTTTAGGATGTGTAGTCACTAGAATCATGTAATCACGTCATTCAAACGTCTTTATTATGGGTCACACGAAAACAACTTTTTTATGAAAATTACCAAAATTCTTTGCAATAGTAATTTTTTCAAAGATTTGTTTGTCTTCTTTACTGGCTGGTGTGTATCCTTTTTTACTTCACAACTACTCCAAAGAAAGGACGCCATATGATGAAGGCAAGAAGAAAATGTGTTACTTTAGATTAGAATGATAGCCTATTGAGTAAAACACGGAAGGTATTGTTGCATCATGAGGTACTGCCACATTGTTAAAATTGTTATTTTTACATTTATTCGAACCTAAAGTATGCAGATCGAACGTGAACAGATAGGTTTTTTTTTTCATATTATACAATCAATAACTTTTTACGAAGGCTCAAAACTATTCTCTGACGTGGTGTTTTCGTTACAGGTTTTTGTTTAGCATAAATGTTTAAGTAGGGAAAGTGCAAATTTAGGAAGTGTTCAGTGGAAGCCGACTTTGCAGTTGGTCATGGCTCCTTCTGGTAACAGAGGCCAGAAGAACAACGTTCAAGGGTCGAGCGCCGCAGCAGCTGAGCATGGATTCAGCATCGAAGTAACTGAACTGAAGCAGTTGATGGAATGCAGAGGACATGAGGGACTGGAAAGGATACTAGCAAAATATGGAAGCGTGGAAGGACTTTGTCGAAAACTACTCACTGATCCAAATAATGGTATCTTTAACTTTGCTCAGCGATTTTAGAAACTGTTTTTTTATTTTTTATTTAAGTCTCTTTTCTTCAATGCTCAGTGGACCCAAGTATTGTATTTTTTTCCCGTCCGTACTCACAGCACTGTCAAACATATTACATTTCTTATTATGTTTGAATAATTAATCAGTTACTGTCGAAGTTGTACTTACATGACGAAAGTTTCAATAGAATTTATTCTAACTTCAGGGTGCGTTTCATTTGCTTCATTCCTTATCCATCGAAAACGTATATTTCAATTGGTGAGAAAAAGTAGTGCAAAGTTTAATACAGTATCTTAAGTTTTTATTCCATCATAGTATTGCCTATTTTTTTTTTTAAATTGAATATCATATGGCTTTATTGTTTAATCAATTTTTTAAAGGTTTAAAAGGCTCCTCTGGGGATCTTGAAAATAGAAGAATCGTTTATGGAGTAAACCTAATACCTCCCAAAAAGCCCAAAACCTTCTTGCAGTTGGTTTGGGAAGCTTTGCAAGATGTCACCTTAATAATATTGGAAGTTGCTGCTCTTGTTTCGTTAGCTTTATCTTTTTATCAACCACCACATGGCAGTTCACGTGAGTGCTACAAGTTCATTGTGTTGTCACTTGTGCATTGTGTTAAGCTTTGATCACGCATAATCTTAAAGTCTATGGAACCTTGTCCATTTCGGATGTTTTGATGTCGGTTTAAGATTGATCCATTGATTTCTATGTGAGAGATAAAAGACTATTTATTCTTTCTGGCACTCCCCTCCTCGTAAAAAACTAAATAATTCCTTCAGAATCTGAAATAAAAATTTTCACATTCAACATTTGAACAAGTGAGGATCGGGATGCTTTACAAGTTTGCATTCCAAGGTTTGACGATAAGATTTTTGTCAGGCATGCGTGCTTCACTGCTTATGCTTGAATCAAACATGTTTTTGTTGCATTGAAGTGGTGCTTGTGTGTCATAGTCGCTGGAAAAAAAAAACGTAACGACTTCTTCTTTCGTTGTTGTTGCTTTGATATTGATATCTTTGTACAGAGGACTGCCTACCATTGCACCTTCAGGCTGCTGGCGGGGAGGGCGGTGAAGGGGCGACAGGATGGATTGAGAGTTCTGCTATCCTGATATCGGTTGTAGTTGTTGTGCTTGTTACTGCCGGCAATGATTACACGAAAGAAAAGCAGTTTAGAGGCCTCCAGAACAGGATAGAACAAGAACAAAAGTTTGCCACTGTTCGTGACGGCCATATTGTTGAAATACCTGTGGCTGAAATTGTTGTAGGCGACGTCTGTCAAGTGAGATACGGTAAGTCAACCATAGCAAAAATACTGCCATGCTGCGGTTGCTGCCGGTCGTGCATTTGTTTTGCCAAAAATGCGTTGAATCGATTTAAACACGCCACGTGGATGGCAAAATTGGTATTCCTTTCAGATACTTTTGCTAACACGTTTCATAAGGTGGTGCTACGAAAGCACTTTGGAAAAAAATTCTTGTTCCAAATGACACTGTTGATTGTATTTTGGCTACGAAATAATGCTCACAAAGTCTGAGATTGACAGCTGCAGTTTCAAAACTACCATATGAGTTTTGTAATCATAGTTATCAATCACAGTTTTTATGCTGAATGAATGCATGTACGGTCACATGTGAACAAACTTTCAAGAAGCAAATCGCAGTACCGCAGTTTTGCAACGTTTTTCTTATTCAGCTCTTGCCTCTATTAACTTTTTGCAACCGGACTGAAGTTAAGCGATATCCATTTCCACTTCAGAAGCAGTTTCGAAAAACTCGTTTATTGAAATCTTTTAATTACTGAAACGCTATTGAGGCAAAGTGATCCCACATTTCAATGGCGGAATGTTTTTTAAACAAAGATCTTCCACAGGCGATCTTCTACCAACAGATGGAATCGTTATCCAGAGTAACGATTTGAAAATAGATGAAAGCTCATTGACTGGAGAGTCGGATCAAGTCAAGAAAGGCGTTGACACTGATCCGATAATGCTGGCTGGTGGGTGTATGTCTTTTCCATCGCCTAGCGACATGGAAAGGATGTAAAAACGGTAGCTTTGCTGTCTGAGTAGACTCTAATTATTTACATTCGAAATGTGCAATGCTGGTTTAGACAACAATTAAAGCAACTTAAACATGTGAGGTAAAATTTTAACAACGTTTGCAATCTATTTGACATGCTGCACAAGATTAGATCGTTCAATAACAAAAATTAGTACTTTAATAAATATAACTAGCCCAAACTATTAAAACTTTACTTTTGTGCGTCTAGTTGAAGCCACTAGAAGTTCGAAATTTAAATTTTCAAATAATACATTTTGTTTTTCATTTTCTTTTTCGTCGTGTGTCACACGGCCGTCGCCCAGAGCTTCACGCAAGCTCTTGCTCCATATTGCCCGGGTGCCAACTCCTCTTTCCACAGTGGCGGCGACCTCATCTTGACCCAGTGAGACAACTGAAGCAGGGAAACTGTTTCTTGACTTCAATCGTCTGCGTGCTAGAGTTTGGCCATATAGTGGGTGTCTCTGCTCAAATCCATGTCCTGATAAGATCTTTATTTTCTTCTGGTCACGCTTCTTCTGATGCTGGGAAGAGCTATTCCAGACAGAATGTGTAGCTACGTGATGTTGGTTGGTTTGAGACAGCCTGTAATCAAACGGCAGCTTAGGTTCAACTTTTTTTAATTTTGGTAAACTACACTGAAAATGTGAGAACATTGATATTATCTTTTTCTACCTATCTCTGTTGGGGGCAACTATACAAGAAAGAAAAAGACTAACTTGTCATTTATTGCAACAAAACGATCATGAAAACAATGAAGGCCGTTTTAGTTTCTCCCACTTGGCAATGGAAAGGCAGAACGTCTTTGTATTTTCGAAAAGTAATTGCAGTGTTCTGTTACATTAGTAGTTTGTGCAAGCCTAAACCATTTTCAGTATGGGAGCACTACTGGTCAAGTTGAACAGACAACGATTGAGCTTCAGGGTCAAATTTATGGTCACAATTCTCAGTGCTTCTTAAAGTGCAACTGCACGATGACTTTGACAGCACTTTATCTGAAAGAGCATGTTTCAATCTATAAATACCAACCTCGCCCTTACTTTTTAAGGCTATATTTATCTCAATAAAAATTATCAAAACTATGGTTTTCCACGCGCTTGTATTTTTGGCCACGTTTCTGTAAAGGCGGATTGCATTGCGCAACACGCGGATTATGACGTCAGTTGGAGTCAGACAGAAGCGACAATCGCTTTTGCAAGTCCTTTAGTTGTGTTTGTTCCACACTGCAGTGGTCGGCAACCTTTTTTAACAAAAGAGCGATTCTGTTACATATTTTGGCAGATATGACCAGCTGAGAGCCACAAAACGTAATATATGTATTTCAAGTAGATCAGACCACAGTTTCTTTGCTACCGCACAATTCTTTTTTATGCCGTCATCTCTATCTGTGTACGGCTTTCCTCGCTTAACCATCTATTGAGCTGCCACAAAACTAGCAGCATTGGTGTGGCATGGGGCTGTTATCCATTTATTGAAAGCTTCCTTACTCTGCTCCGATGTTTGCATAAGTTCCAATACTGCCTACTTTAACTAATCTCCAAAATGAGATAATGTGCAGCAAAATTAATGCTCTATGGCTGTTGTGACAGTGCCTTTTGAAGTCATTTATTTTGGGATTTTTTCCCACATAGGCCATTAAGCATGCGGATATGCCAACATCATTTGCATTGAATGCAAAGTTCATGTTTATGTCCAATTGTCTATGCTGAGTAACATCTCTGTTTTCGCCTAAAACTTTTCTCTTTTTTAGTTGTGCATGGCTACTGATAAAAAAAAGTCTATTATTTTCTGACAGAGTATCACTCGATCAGAGTTGGCTCATTGCTGCATCATCTTGCACAACTAGTAAACAACGTTTTGATGACGTTTTTTTTTTTTTTTTTTTTTCATTATCACAGTCGAACGCATAGGCTATACCAAATCATGTCAAATCTGGAGGGAGCCGCTTCAGAGGAGCTAAAGAGCCGCAGGTTGCCGACCACTGTCTAGACTCTAGACTAGAGGAAGGAGTTTTTTTTTTTGCTGCTTCGATCTTGTTGCACGTGCTTTTTATGCGAAGGCAGGTAGTATAGGCTCTTTGCAATCTCAAGTTTGAAAAAAATAAGCCAGGTCTGTTGACTTATCCATTGAAATTGTTGGTTAAGGGACAAACCAAAGCTGTCATAGGCCCAGGCGAGGTAAGGTACGGTACGTCTTAACCAATGTTATGTGACAATCGAATCACGAAATCGAGCATTGTGTAAGGGTGCTTAACGGCATGGCGGAGAGCACCTCTTGCATCACTGTGTTGGACGACTTCCATGCAATGGTCAATCCAGCAGTCCTACAAACCTTCTTCAGGGTTGATAGGAAGAATTGGGAAAAAGATGGCAAGCCCAGAGGACGCGATGGAATACTTCTACCACCCCTAGGCGTAATGCGATTTGTCATCAGTATTGTATGTTAGTGTATTTTTTAGTTTATTTCTGCTTCAATTTGGTTTATTCTGGTCTTTTTTTTAGCTTCATCTAGATTACTTTTAAAAAACCCAGATGTCAACACTGCCGAAGACAGTCCCAATGAATGCTAAGCGTTATCGCATGATAGTCGACTGTAGGCTACTATATGTCCTATAATACAATACAAAATGTTTTTGATATAAGCAAGTTTGGCTGTTGTAATCTACGAAACTAGCCTTCGGCGATGGGCTTCGCAAACCACTCCTGGCACACAGGCATGAACAACTAAATTTGTATAATGCTGGCTGAAAGATGCGTCTTCATTATAGATGCCCATGCCTTATAAATTTGCGCATTCACTAGCAACTAAGCCTATCTCGGCTAGTTTGGTCTCCACTAAGCTCGACTCCAACTGACATCATATCACTAGGTGGCGTTGACGAGTTTGCCACTTCCAGGTAGCGTGAGAGAGAAGCGCTAGAGAACGTGGGAAAAGGGTCGGTTTCTCTGCTTTGGGTTTCAATTGTAAGGAAGTGAGGTTTTCAACAGGTACCGGATGTCTTGGCAATGGATTCTAGCCAACGTTAAACGATCGTGCAGTTGCACTTTAACTGGACCGTCGTTGTGCAATGTGCATGGATCATATATTTTTTTTATTGGTGTTTCGTGTACTATTTATGCAATAATACCAATTAATGCCTTTCTCTCTCTCTCTCTCCCTCTCTCCAAGAAGCAAAATGGAAAGAGGAAGGGCCAAAAGTAAACTCATTTGAAACTTGAAAGTAAATAAATCGAACGTGTTTTGAAGTATGTTATAACTTATAGACCTACTAAAGAACTCAATGGTCTTTGAATTATCATTTCTGGTTGTGTTTATGATGTTCTGATGTTTGCTCTACATATCCTCTGTGACCTTAAAACGTTCGATTTAGTTTTCCTGTTAACTTAAATACGTTTAAACCTTACAGAGTTTGTGGTTTAATATGTTTATTGTCGGAATGGCCCGTTTCGGTGAGTCCGATTCGGTGAGTCCGATCCCTTAACGGGGGATTTTTTCAATTTTTTTTTTAAATTATCGGGTACCGTAGCCTAATTATCATTGCCGTTTTAGGGTTAGGGGTTAGAGGTTAGGAACTCACCGAATCGGACTCACCGAATAGTAGCAGACCCGTTTATTGTACGGTGTAACAAAAACAATTTTTGTGCAAAAAAGCCAAATGCAACACGCATAAAAACTTTATGATGTTCTGATACAAACGTTTACGGAGCTGGAAATAAAGCAATGGTATTTTATAGCAAAACGAGATTATTGCTTAAAATAAAAACACTCTGTTCTTTAGCTTTTCTCCTCAGCTTGGTGGCATCTTTACCAAAGAGTTGAAACTAATTTTGATATGTAATATTTTTTTCAAATTGTGCTCAGGAACTCATGTGATGGAAGGAAGTGGGAAGATCGTCGTCACGGCGGTGGGAGTTAACTCACAAACCGGCATCATATTCTCCCTTCTCGGAGCTTCGGGCGAGCATGAAGATGATTTAGGTGAGTTTTTTCCTTTCACTGTCTGGGTAGCACCAGTGGCATTATTAACAACTAACTAACTAATTCCTAGCAAAAAACTTTGAATTTTAATGATACACCAAGTCATCCGATTTGTGCTTATCAAAGAGTCACCACGACGGCACTGAGTTCTCATATATTGCTTTGGTTTTGCCATGTACGTGTACTGCTACTTTATTTCAATATTGTAGCCTAACAGCTGACCATACGATCGTTTGCGAAATATGCTGGTACTTGGTTTGGCCTCTTGTTTCGGAAACAACTGAGAGCAGCGGTCGAACTCTGTGGCATGAAGTAGTGTTGCGATACTGACAATCCCAGCCTCGTGGGCGAAACACCGGTGTCTATCGCTGTCAATTCTTGCAACACTCGACTGTCGAGAAACTTAATCGTGTGTTTCCACGACCTTTCTATTTATAAAAATTTCTGAATTCACTAAGTTGTGCCATCAAAAAATCCATTTTATCTATGATTAGTCATGCATAAAAAAATTCTATCAAAGAGGTGGGTCTATATTATTTCTTTATCTGTATCGAGTCAAAATGTGGCGGTGTAGTGAAACTTGATTGGATAGTCAACTTTCGAACAGATCTTGAACAATGGTATATATTTATGATAATCAGCTGCTAAGAGAAAGTCAGATGCAACAGAAAAGCAAAATAACGTTTCCGGATCTACTGTTTCAACTGTCAATTGTAAAGGTGAAATTGAATGATGGCGTCTTTGTCCTGAACTACTCTGCATGTTGTGCATTGCCGTATCTTGCGTTGAGACATTTGCATGTTTGTTCCTTGTCGTAACTGCTCTGTACCAACTGAATTTTTCGGCCTCAAATTTTCGTTTTCACTACTCAGTTGATATTTGGCTTCCGTCATTGATCTTGGGCATGGCTTGCGTGTAGATAGCTAGTTGGTCAGCGTGGAATCCTTTGTGAGGTGAATGAAAGAAAAATTGTGACACGACATGAAGAAGACCGAGAATGAACTGAATTGATGCCATAGTGGCCTGTTTGGTTTATGGAATATTGTATTTGATTGGATCGACTGACTTGAACGGAAACTGCCAACCATTGGCTTCAGTGAGACACAAAAATTGAGTAGACAGCTTTTGCCTTTGAAGAGCAAAACTGCCTGAAGAACGCAAGCAAGTTTGCGATGCTGCGAATACTTTGCTAAGACAGGGCAACGCGTCAAATCAGTTGACTGCGGATTTAAACCATAAAGACTATGGCCGACATGGTCACAAGAAAGATTCCCCAAAGTTATAGAGTTATATTCTACGGTCACATAGCTATGAGACATTGAGACATGCCAAGTGACTGGTTCGACCGCTGACTATCGCCGAAGTTGATTGCTCAAAGAGGTGAGGCAAATTTTGGCTGCGGTCGAAGTTTTCCACTCGTCTTAGAGTCTTCATCTACTTACAAACAAGTCTTTAAAGATCACACACTTTTGTGAGCTTGATATGGTTGCGCATTCATGGATTGCGTTGTTTTGATGCAATGTGAGGCCTTCTTTCTGAAACAAACTTTCAAATCAAAAATACCATCAATGCAAAACAAAACAGTCTAGCTTTGTTGCATTTACTGTGATTGTGGTTGAATATTCGTGGTGTATTGTCACTTATCTTATTTTCGAATGTGATTGTGGGCATTGTTTGTTACGTGATTCGTTTTCTGTTGTGTTTGCATGGAACGTAAAGCCATACGCGCCGACTTCCGGGGGGCGGCGCCCCCCGTAAATTTATGATTGAGGGGCAACAAAAATGGTGATTACAAGTGGTGTTTTAAAGATAAAACACTTCGCGAAAGAGATTTAGATAATTTAAACGGACTTAAAGAATGCCGAAAGCAAGAAAAGCCTACGTTGCTCTTGCCCGCAAAACAGCAGCTGATCGCAAGGCTTTCTCATACGGTATGGAAATTTCAAAGTAGACGGTAGAGTAACTTACGCTGCTGGAATAGTCACGTAACTATTCACGGCAATATTCAGTAAACCAGCTAAATTAGACGCGCTATTTTCAACGAGGTCTTCCTGCTATGAGACAATTATGATTCTACGGAACGCATTGTTTTCTTCGCAATGTGTGAGAATTAAATCGAAAACCGATAAAAGAAAAGGTGTTTAATGGTCTTGGTCGCAGATATTGCCTGCATTAACGACGTCTCACGTCTCTTATTATCACCTAGCTAACCTGACATCATTGTTTTATGCGGCCGCTAAGGTTTGACATCGACTTTAACGATCATGGAATGTTACGTAATAATAAGAACGATTATATCCTACACGCAAAAATAAAAAAATGATCTCTTAAAACAGCTCATTTTGTTTTGTCTCGTGAGCTTTGCATATTGCTCAACAAGTGCATAAAGTTTAGAATTGACAAGAAATCATTGAATTTGAAAATTAAGTTTGAATCACTGCAAATAAGCGTATTAAAAACTTTTACTTAGGCCGACGCGATTTCACACTCCGTAATCTACGTCGACAATGATTTTTAGTGCGTTCATTTTGAAAACTGCCGAGCTGGAGACAACAGCATGTCCACGTGTTAGTTGAACTTGCCTTTTTGAAGTGAAAATCACTTGCGAACATCTCGACCTTTACTCGAGTATATAGCCTGCTGTATTCAATAAAAGACTACAAAGACTTTCGATAAAAACAGAGGAGAAAACACTTCGCCGTTTTCAACGCTTTGAAAGTAAGTAATTAGCGAAACGAGGTTAATAAAACTGATAGCGGGTTTTCACTATGCTTAAGATCATGATTTTTTGCGTTTTATTTCGATAACTTCACTGTCTTGATCGTTGTTATTCACTCGTACGAAACGGAAACGAATCGTCTTGTTTTCCAACTGTTCCAATTACGAGCTAACAATATTAAAATTTTTACGACTAGGCGTACTGCATGCGTAAAACTAATCGTTTCAAGCAGCGGTTCTAATGAATTCGGTTTGTGACCTATTTGTCAATATAAACAAGACACTAAGCTTAATCAAAGACTATTTTAATTGAGTAAAATAGCGTTACGGTTATGACGTCATCACCTTTCTCGCCCCCCAAGGTTTTTTGAAAAGTCGACGCCTATGCGTAAAGCAAAAACGCTTACAAGCGTTAGCCTATCTATTCTTTTTTTAGCGTTTAGTTTATTTACATATCTCATACACAATGACGCGCTCATCACGCAAGGTCTTGTAATGGAATTGCAATCCCACTTGAAACGATAATCGTCAATTATTGTAACAAGCTGAGATGGTGCTTAGCTGTGAAGCTTAAGGGTTACGACAGTGAGTCTATCTCTCGTTTTTTTTTCATCATCTATTACGGTTTTGTACCCCGATTCTTTGTTTTAAATTTGGATGGTGCTTCCTTTCCAGACAGCAAATTTCTACATTGATTTAACGTCTGCAGACGATTTGCTTCTGATGCGAAGCACATAACCTAGGTAAGAACTGATCAACCATAGGAACTGTTAAAATAATATATTATTCATCTTTGAAGTGGTCCCAGAAAACGACAACCGAGCCGACCGTAACGTCAATCACGACCACACGAACCAAGAGAGCATCCCTCTCACCGTCCGTTCCGATGGAGAAGTTGTCGCGCAAGTCGACGGAGAGCTTGATCCCAACGACGATGGAGAACAATCCAAAAAGAAGAAAGCATCAAGAAGGAAAGAGCAATCTGTGCTCCAAGCTAAACTCACCAAACTGGCAATGCAAATCGGATACGCAGGTGGGATAAGATGTCAGTGTGTTGTACTGTTTTGTTGTATATTTCACATTGTGTTAGGAGCAAAATGGTTGGAACGCTTGGTTAATCTTATTATCTTATTTAATAAAAATTATAGCACTGACGAAGACAGTGTAGTTTTCGAAACGTTTGCTGAACATGAGTTTAGTTAGTAATTAGTATGTATATTTTGGGCTCTTTATTTTTTGTTCAGTATTGTGTTATTTTTTTTTTTTTGAATTAGGCGTCATATTGCGAATTGCAACCATTCCTTTACATCGAATTTACACTGTACGCTTGTTCAGGCTTTGCTGTGTCACTGATTACTGTCCTGATTCTGATTGTCGCGTTTTGCATTGAACTATTCGGCATCCTCGGCTTTGAATGGAAGAGCCAGTGCACATCTGTCTACGTCCAGTACTTTGTGAAGTTCTTCATCACTGGAGTCACGGTGTTAGTGGTGGCCGTTCCGGAAGGTTTGCCTCTAGCTGTCACCATCTCTCTTGCGTTTTCTGTCAAGGTACGCACTGAGTCATGCCATTTGGATTTTATCACTTTAGTTTAGTTGCTGCAGTTACAGTGCAGCAAAATTTCTCCATGGAGATATTAAAAGTAAGTTTGCTACAAGCATTCCAATGAAATAAAATCAATAGTGCGGTTGCAGTTGTTGAAAACATAAGTCACTTCGGCTCATTTCACGTGATGAAATGTCCAATTTAAAACTGCAATGTAACAACATACATTACCGACATAAATGTACATAAGTTATATAGTGGAGAATGAGTATATTCTTCTCACGTGGATAAAAAATGACCAAGACATATTTATTTGAAAAGATGTTTGGAAGGTCATTGATATAGATTCTGAACAACATTGGGACGAGAACTGATCCCTGTGTAACTCCATTTCTTAGACGCTTTTGTGAGTTTATTAATTTCCCTTTTAGAAAATGATGAAAGATAACAACCTGGTCCGCCATCTTGACGCTTGTGAGACAATGGGAAATGCTACAGCCATTTGCTCGGACAAAACAGGCATATTTCATTGATTACTTTCGACTTATCTCGTATGATTTCTAAAGTACCTTTTTCTAGTTTTACGCCTGCGATTTTCGCTTTTAATAGCAATGATCAGCAAAAAGCCTTTTCACAAATTCATTTTTCATTTGTTGTTTGTGATTGTTCTCAATTAACTCAACAGTGATATTTAGATTATGCATACTTGAGATTTCGGCACGTTAAATTTTCGAGCTTTTTTATTGTTTAGAATTTAGACGGACATAATCTTGCTTAGCCTTGCACAACAGTGGTAAATAGCGTTGTTATTTTTACAACATTGTTTCAACGTAAAGATATTCAATAAGTGGTCTGATTACCCTTCCGAAATGATGCATTGATTTTCTTTTCAATCAAAATTGCAATTTTTGTTTTCGATCAATAAAAATATGACGTTCGTTTTCGTGCGTCGCTAAACCGCTGCTGCGGCCACGCAATTATCTTGCTCTATCACAGGAACACTTACCACAAACAGAATGACAGTCGTACAGTGCTACCTGGCCGGTCGCCACTACCGCGACGCATTGCCGCCAGCAGATGCACTGCCTCCTCAACTCACGCAACCATTGATCACAGGCATCTCAGTGAATAGCGCTTACACTTCTAAAATTTTAGTAAGTTGCATTTCAAGTTTTTTGGTTGAAACCTGTCGAACATTGAAATCTCACATGTTTTTGCTTCAGAACATAATTTAATATCGATTTTACGCTGTATCGAAAGACATAAGCGTTGTTTGATGGTGCTTTTATGGTGTACAGCTATAAGTCTATTACATCAACTTGACATCCTCCGGTGGTGACGTTAGGATACATTGTTGTATAAACAGTGGACAGCCAACATTTCAGCCCAGTATGCTGAAATCGGCTTGGCTCTTTAGTGAGAGAAATTCTCGCTTCAAGTCCTGTTTTTAGACACAGGCATAAAAGCCAACTCACAATTTGGCTCCCTGGCTGGTCTGCTAATGTGGTACGGAGAAACAAGCTGCTGGCCATGCCATCCTAATCGAATGTGTTGTGTAGCGCTCTGGTGACTCAAAGCTATCTGTCAACCTAACTAGAAAGTTTTTCAATTTGTGTTGTTTCAACGTCACCGGACGTTGTAAAAAATAGCAATTTTTGCTCGATGGGAAATTTAGTTGATTTCTCCTCTCTCAAAAACTAACTTGACTTATTTGCAGCCTTCTGAGAAGGAAGGCGGACAACCGCAACAGGTTGGAAATAAAACCGAATGTGCTTTGCTCGGCTTTGTACTTGAGATGGGGCGGCAGTATGAAGGCGTTCGCAAGGAAATCACTGAAGAAAAATTACTCAAGGTATCTTGGATTTACTTTTGTTTCCGAGACGAAACTTACTATTTCGTATTGTGTAATATCCAAGACAGAAATTCGATTTTGAATTTTCAAACTACTGTACATCAAGTGCTTTAACCCTTTCGTGCCCAGCGTTTTTTCTCAGTTTGATTGAAAAAAAACAGGCAGTTCTGCCGGGCTTCCTTGCATGACTCGATTTCTGATGCAAATTCTTACTACGTGAAAAATTTTCAACTTCTGAATTTTTGTCCCCATCGACCTTGACATTTTCCAACTGACAAAACACGTATTTCAAAAAGGTTTAATGAATTGACAGATTGTTTTCTATAAAACAAAGTCTTGTGTCACGTATTAACGAGTACCATTTTTAAATGATGCTGGGCGAGGAAGAGTTCACTTAGTTAAATACTTTATTAGTTAGGCTATACTTCTTTACGCTGATCTAATTGAGTTGTCCCGTTTCAAAGGATGGCGACCCACACCCTAGAGGTACATGCAGCTCTCATCCTTTTGCTTTAACTCTATTTAGAGAATGAATAAATCATTAAAAGCCTGTTATTTTAAAATATATAAGTTTATTATCGGACTGTATAATAATGGGGTAATGTTTTCAAGTCTTATACCACCTGGTTTCAATTTAATAAAGTGTTAAAAAAGATCTTATTGTTTATTTACCGACCTTTTTCCTTATTTCATCTTTTCAGTGTCAGGAGACTGAAAATAAGTCAACACGTTTTACCTTGATGACTCAAAATAAAACTTTCAAGGCTATATTTTAGGTGTATTACAACGTTTGTTTAATGTGTTGAAACCTCTTCGGCGGAAGATCGAAAATATTTTTCTCATTCTATGTCAGGTCTATACTTTCAATTCTGTGAGAAAATCCATGAGCACCGTTATTCAAAACGATGATAAAAGCTTTCGCCTTTACACAAAAGGAGCATCTGAAATAGTTTTAAAAAAGTAGGTTGTTAGCTTTAATGCGGTTTTTAATTGGTTCGATATGTTAGGGTTTTAATCTGTATGCAGATGTGTGCAGATCTTCAGTTTATATGGAATAGACAGATGTGCATGTAATGTATATTGTAGTTGTCTGCTTAATTGAAGACACGAACTGTGTTGAACTGAAAATTATTCCAACTGGCTTCATGCAGTGAGTGTTAACACTACTAACCACATACCTTTGAAAGGAAACACATTTTACCGATTACGGATATACTGTATATCATTAATTTAAACTTTAAATCACATTCTTTGAGCCCGTATTCTAAATCCAATATATCATTTCTGCATCTGCTCAGATGCACAAGCATCTTGGACGAGAATGGAGAAACAATGAATTTCTCGGTCGGCGACAGGAACCAGATCATACGTGACGTCATCGAAGACATGGCGGGCAACGGCTTGCGGACCATCGCTCTCGCCTACAAGGATTTTCCCGCTGGTTCACCTCCGGACTGGGACGAGGAAAACAGCGTCATCTCCAATCTCACTTGCATTGGTATCACTGGCATCGAAGATCCAGTCAGACCGGAGGTAATTTTTTGTTTTTGTGATCTGTAGAATTGTTTTGATTTGTGAGACCACAATAATGTGTTTCTTGTCCGGAAAATTGCATTGATTTCTCGTTTGCAGACGTAGTTTTTTCAAACGCCTGTTACAATTGCAAGCAAATGAGCAAATTCTCAGGCGAGTTTCGCTACAATCTAGTCCTTCTCTATCCAGGTGCCTGACGCTATTAAAAAGTGTCAGCGAGCTGGCATCACTGTGCGCATGGTGACAGGGGACAACGTAAACACGGCCCGTTCTATCGCCACCAAGTGTGGCATTATATCACCGAACCAAGACATGCTAGTGCTGGATGGCAAGGAGTTCAATAGACGGATTAGAAACGCCAGGGGGGAGGTACATAGTCTTACCGATCGATTTTTTTGGTGGATTCTTCCCAGCAAGCAAAAACTGTCACTTTTGCATCGTTTCAACGTAACCAGATGAATAGGCGAAAGACAGCTTTTGTTGACTGGATTCGGCTTACAATTGATCTTTGAGTGGCTTTCCATTACAAATCGATCATTTATTAAGGTTCGTTTGTGAAAATCTTCTGCATGTTTATAAACGTTTCCTGATATTGCGTTTCAGTACAAAAACCGCACCTGTCAAAGCAGGGAAGAGTGTCGCAATTTTATCACTATATCTTTCTCTTAAACATAATCCTTTTCCTTTACGTTGTAAGCGATTGAAACCACGAAACTATTTCTTAAAGAACCATAAAGTTTGGAACAGATTTCTCAAGACATAGCCAGAGTGCATTCACTGTCATATTTAGACTCACAAAAATCAATACATAAAGCTTTTCTATGAAAGCAAGTTAGTTTCATGCTTGGAAATCTACAAACTGGATGGTTTGGTGATCTCTCAGCGAATGTAATAATGCTTGTAATATAGTAGGTATCAAAAATACTATAAATCATTCTTCACGCAACAGCCGTATGTCTTAATTTCTTTATGTTCTTACGTGATAATTTTTTTAGTTGGGGCCACGAGAGAGCCACCATAACTTACTGATTGAAGTTTCTGTTCTAATGGTTGAAATATTTTTACATTGTGCCCTCATATCTTCTCTACTGTAGGTTATACAATATATAGTATAGTTAGACAGTCTTATGATTAGATTAGGATTTACAAAATCTGTAGTTTTGTAAAAATTGTAAAACTTTCATGGTACAAAGAGGTCTAGTTTTCAACTTACGCTTGCTGCTCCATTCCAATAGATCAAATTATTGATTTGTTTCATTCATAAACCACCAACGGGCAGTTTTTAAACGGCCCATAACTATAAACGGCCAACAACAAACAATTAAATTTTCAAATGATCAACATGCAATATCTAAAAGTGTGATAGTTCTTAAAGGAAATCTGGAAAATTTCAGATTGATCAAGCTAAGTTGGATGTTGTCTGGCCCAAGTTGCGCGTGCTGGCCCGGTCTTCTCCGACTGACAAGCACACTCTGGTCAAAGGCATCATTGACAGCACTGTTAGCACACACAGAGAGGTGGTAGCCGTTACTGGAGATGGGACAAACGATGGGCCAGCGTTGAAGAAAGCAGACGTCGGCTTTGCTATGGTATCTTAGATCATATTGCTTTTGCTCTTCAAAACATAAACTCATTGCACAATATTCTGTCTCATATTATACATCACACTGTATAAATGTATATTATTAAGCCAGTTAAATAATTTTACATTGTGAAAGGTTCTGTAGTAGTGGTGGTCCAAAACAGTGGTGCGCAGAGTGTTCAGAGTTACTTCAGTGATAGCTTTTTCATTGCAATAACTTGAGCAGTTTCAACTTAGAGACGAGTCGTGTGCAATACGCTCTTACCATGTTTTGTTCCTCAACGTTCGATCATACATAAATGAGCCCCGACAACAAAATCCATCAATTTTACATTGATTCAACGTTTGCAGACGTTGAATCAATCTAAAATTGATGGAATTTGCTATCTGGGAAAGAGCAAAACCACAAAAGTTGTGAAAACTGTTTTAATGGAGTTCAAGATGGAAGTTAGAGTTTTATTTAGCATCCAATAGCATTTCACTTTTAAACTTAGCATTTTTTTGTTTTTTTCCATGATCAGGGCATTGCTGGCACTGATGTTGCTAAAGAAGCATCGGACATCATTTTAACAGACGACAACTTCACTTCCATCGTGAAGGCAGTCAAGTGGGGTCGCAATGTTTACGACAGCATCTCCAAGTTTCTGCAGTTCCAACTGACTGTCAATGTCGTGGCTGTGGTGGTGGCATTTGTTGGTGCTTGTGCGATCAGGGTACGTTCGATATTTGGGAAATTTCACTTTTTTGTGGTTTAGTATTGTCTTACATTGAAACAAAGACACGATTTTTTTATAGCCTAATACAAAAATCGGAACGCTTTTATTGTAAATTAATCCCATTGACAATCCCTGCAACGCTCTCAGACCTTATGCAATGCCACTCGAGCATGACCTCTTCAAAGTCGCTAAATCTACCGATTCTAAAACACTTCACTTGAGGTGCGAAGAAGTGAAATGAGTTGAATCCCTGACAGTAAAATCTGTCATTTTTACATTAATTAAACGTCTAAAGACGTTAAATTAATGTAACAATGGGGATCTTGCTGCCCGGGGAATGGCGTTGACATTGCTAAGCGATATGGATCCAGTCTGCCATAGTTTTCTGTCATCACTTGGACAAATGATTAACACTTTCATTAGTTTATGACCTTAACAAATATCTGTGGACTGACCTATACGCTTCACTTGTTGAAATAAGGTTTTGTTAAACTGTATTTGTGGTTGAAATATCTAAAACAAAGTTAACTTTGACAGACTTAACGCCCAAGCGGCGAAAATCGGATACGTTTAAGAGCTTTCGCTTTAATGTTATCATACGTTGAAACGATGTAGGAACCGAAAAACACTTTCATAACTGGATAAAGATTGCATAAATGCTCCTAATTCCTTCAGGACTCTTTCTTGTCGCCAGCTGTGACATTGACTCATTTCCCAAACTATGCTTCCTTACGGCTTTGCTTGGCAACGCATTTTGGAATAGATTTCCATTTGGTCGATGAAAACAAATTTCTAACCTTTGCTGTCAGGCTGTCGAGTGAAGGCTCATTTCAATTAATGTCATTAAATCAGCCAACTACTTATTGCCCGAGTATAAAAATGGGCAGTTGTATCCATTACGTCATTTGGCATGATCTGAATACGGGCGATGACCGTGCGTGATGGCGCAAGCACCCCATCAATATTGCATTAGGTCATTTTACTATTGCTGTTCGATCAGTACTAAAGCAAACAACACCGGCACAAATTGATTGCTTAGTCGAATTGCGACTCGCAATTTGTGTAGAAAAATACGATGTCTCACGTGAACATGACGAAGAATACTTGTGCAGGCAGAAAATGTCGTTTTTTACATTGACTCAACGCCCGCAGATGTTGAACCATGTAAAAACGACTGATCTGCTGTCTGGGTAAGCATCTTTCTTATCAAAATTTTCCTTGCAGGACAGTCCATTGAAGGCTGTTCAAATGCTTTGGGTCAATCTCATTATGGATACTCTTGCTTCACTGGCGTTAGCAACAGAACAGCCGACCGATTCTCTGCTGCTTCGTAAGCCGTACGGTCGAAACAAAGCTCTCATATCTAAAACCATGATGAAGAATATACTTGGTCACGCCGTGTATCAACTTATCGTCATTATGGTTCTATTATTTGCAGGTATGAACCATGTTTGAGATCTTAGTTGCTTTAGCTAGATCGTAACACTGGTTTACAGGTACACGATTTTTGCGGCATGAACTTTGAAATCAGATTTTGCCTATCACGTCAGGTTTGTGAGATGTGATAAGAACAAATTGTTACTTTTGTCAAAAGTGGAAAACTTGACGTTGCGTTTATCACACATACACATTGTTTTAATGTTATATCCAGAAATCCAGGCCATGTTGTGCATAAGTAGCTGAAATACACCCACAAACTACAATTTTGATACTAATTTGTTTTCTAAGCAACATTATTAACCATGCGGTAATAACAAGCTAAAAGGGAAGCTAAAAGTATAACTGATACCCCCCACCCCCGTCAATGTTTTGCATGAAACCACAAAGCTTTAAGCAGGCTTATGGCAATGCTTGTCCAGTAGCCTTATTTAAGCTATTTTGGCCAGTCTAACACTAACCTTTCGCTATAGCACTGCATATATGTGGTGATAAACAGAACGCCATATCTTCCACTTTTGGCAAAAATAAAGTATTTTTGTTATCATATCTCAAAAATTTGATGTGGTAGTAAAGATATGAGTTCAGATTTGGATTCAGCACCCCAAAATTACCTGAAATCAGTGTCCAAACCTGAAGTCAATGTCCAAAACCGCAGAAAAAAAATTCTTTTTTTGTAGACCAGTGATAATTTAAATAAAAAAGTAAAAACATACTTTGCCTTTTTTGTGCTGTCAACATCGGCATTGATGGTCAAAGTGAGCCAGTACTTCTGCAATATTTATGGTTAGATTTTGCTTAATGAACTGACTTTAAATTAAACGAAATTACGCTATTTCTTACTCAAGGAACTAAGCGATCAACGTGTGTAGAGCGTTGGATCGCACTGTTGCGTCACAAATTGCGTAAAAACAAATGGGAGGATCAGAGCTGGGTAACTCACTACAGCACGTGGTTCGCATCAACAGCAGTGAAGCAAGCAACTCCATGTTGATTACATTATTCATCCGTGTACAATTCATTATTAAGTTCTCCTCAATCCATATTGCTGAAGTTTTTCCAGTGAATGTAAAACTCCGTCCGTATCTTTCTAAGTTAAAGCCCTTTTGGTTTTAAAAGTCAAAATATACGTCACATAATCACGTGATCTCAGGAGAGAAGATTTTCGATATCGACAACGGTCGTCAGCTGACACTCCACTCCGCACCCACCCAGCACTTCACGATCCTCTTCAATACGTTCGTGCTGATGCAGATCTTCAACGAAATCAACGCCAGGAAGATCCATGGAGAGAGGGACGTGTTTCGTGGGATTTTCACCAATCCCATTTTCTGCACCATTTTAATCGTAACCTTTGTCATGCAGGTTTGTATTGTACAGTGAGAATTTCATGTCATGTTCAGGTTATGTCCCGTTGTTGAAGATTTAGATTGAGCCTGGCCAAGGCAAGGAAACTGATGTTTGTGACTACCTTTAGCATGTCTAAAGGTGTCAAACTAATATTCTTTCGAGCGTCGTACAAGCGTTCTGACCATTCGGTCATCAGCTGACTACAGCGTGCGATGCTATCTCTATATAAAATTCCAAGAAGTCATCAGAAAAAGCGAAGAAATTAAATTATTTTTAGGAGTAAAGCAAAGATGATTGTGCAACTTAGCTGAGATTTTTAGACCAAAAGCTTAAATAGCACAATAAGTATAGAGATTTCCGTTCGATAACAGTAAATCTTAATATGCCAACTGTTTTAATGGTGCCTCTGATTATTATCTCTGTTTAGACACCTTGGTACGTTTTCTGTTTTCCAGGTTTTGATTATTGAATTTGGAGGGATTGCGTTCACAACCGCGCCCCTCACAATAGATCAGTGGCTGTGGTGTGTGTTCCTGGGCTTGTTCGAACTTGTTTGGGGCCAGGTCGTCTCCTTAATCCCTAACAAGCAGCTTCCAAAATGCTTGGCAGTAAGCGCAGTTGTTCTTTTGCATGACTTCACCACCACGATCATTTTGATAAAAAAACGTCATTGTCTAGGTGCTTCACTGACCCTCTCGGTTGTTCTTAAGGGGACACTCCTGATGGAAATAATTTTTTATCAAAAGTTTTTTTTGAGACTAATTAAATTTTTACCGGTGGTAAAAATTTTTTAAAAATGGAAAAACTTTTGCATTTCTTTGACATTTTTTTTCACAGAAACGTTTTTCATCTATTTAAGTGCCATATTTTGATTGTGATTTTCTTACTCTTTCCAAGAACATATAATATGTAGGGTTTTCCACAAGTTAAGCACATTTTCCGACCAATTTAGTAATGGCGGTGCTGAAATTGATATTCAGGACAGTCCCCTTAAAAGATTTTTCCATTAACCGTTTTTCATTGAACCGATTAACCGTTTTTCAGTCAACAATTTATTTGCTAAAAATCACCCGGTGTTCGAAACATCAACTTTTCAGATTGGATCTTCAGCTGAGGCATCAGTGGAAGTTGTTGGAGCATCCGATGATGAAATTCCTGATCTTGGAGATCAAAATGTGCGTCGTGGCCAGATCTTATGGTTCCGCGGCTTGAATAGGATCCAACAACAGGTAATTAAGATGAATGATGAGCCTCAAATGAAGACTCTGTGGTCGAACTTTAAGAAGTTTTTTCCCTGACAAAATTTTTAGAGCAATGCCATGAGCTTAGGTTGTTGTGCAAAATACCAGCATTTAGAGCAAAAGTAATCAATACAGATCTTTAGCACTATTTGGTTTTTAGAAGTAAGTATAAAGCTTTTGCAATTGCTTTAGTCGATTTTTATGACTCTTAGTGATCTTGTTCATTTTTGGTTAACTTTTGTGTAAAGAGCAGTTCAAGGTTTTAGTGAATTTACCAGACTTGAATTAGCGAAGTAATGCAAGGGCCTAGTTAGCTTTAAACACGTGTGAAACCAAACCAGTTAAACAGTTTCCAGACAGTGCTGCAGCTTCTATAGAATAGATTTTCACAGACACAGTAATTGCTGCAGATTCAGTCAAAAGAAGAGCAGGACGTTCATTACCGTTCCTTGATGGATATGAACGACGCAAAGCGCTCCATGGTCTCCGCCCGGCTGCGTAGCTCCCACCATCGCAGTCCTGTGCCCTCGGCAGCTGTAAAACCTATCACTGTCAAGAAAAGTCTTGTTGTTTAGATTTAGTCGTCCTGTTCACCAGTTCCTTGTTTGTTCAGGTATGAACGGCCAAAGGTTGAACAGAAAGTTTGAGTTTTGTGTTGACGATAGGATTTTGTCTTGGTGGTAACATGGAGGTTTAAAGTAAGACAAGTCATTTTGGTGCATGCATTGGCAGTTGTTGTAAACCAGAAAACGTTGAAGGAGGTGGCTGCGGTGGTTGTGCATAGTGCTGGTAATAGGCGAGAACCTCACGCAAATGTAACACGCGTTATAACACTTGCTGCTACCATCTCTTGTTTAAACATATAATCATCTGCGGTATGTTTTATTTCTTGCGTTCACTTTTTGGTCGGTCGCTATAACCAGCTCCGTACTAGGGCTTAATGGCCAACCGTATCAAATCCGTATGCAACTTAGCCTTGTTACCTCTATTGTGTGAAAAGAGCCTCATACTGTGAGTGGTCTTTTTAATGTGACTTTGAAGATTGTTTAAGAAATATTTCAAGTCAAGCTAAGCTTGAAACAAAAATTCAAATTTTCTTTAATGCAGTGAGCCTATGCATGTATTGTACAACTCTTGATTGTTGCAGAAAGTTTAGCTGACACAGTTTTGAAGGTATGCAAGAACTAGAGTTTATGGACCAGTTACTGACCCTAAAACGCCGGAGAGTATCAGCAGTATATTGTTTCTTCCACTGAATTGCTAAATTAGCCAGTTGATATTGCCTTGCAGTGCGAAGATAATAAATTCAGCTATAAAAGTTTTACCGAAAAAAAATCTTTCATTGTTCAACTTTGATAGCACCTGTGCTTGTCTAAATGTAATAGTTACACTCACTCCCACGATGAACTTTCAACCATCAGTCCTGCTAAAGTAATTCGTTGACCTTTCTTTCCTTCTTTCTCTCATGCTTTTCCCTCCGAAATCTTCCCACGTTGGGATACAGATGAATGTGGTGGAATCTTTCAAAGAACAATCTTCGCGTCATCAATCGTCATCGTTCGCTTTCGACTCTGACGTAATGGGTGTGCTTGTTCGCTTTTTGTGTGTTTTTTTTGCATAGTTTTAGCTGCTTTACCAGCCTGTACCAGTGTACCTGCCTGCATTTCATAGGTTTCTTTGTGCTCATTCGTGGGTATGTCAATTACATATTGGTTACGTTATTCTTGTAAGCTTGCCTGTTGTTTGATCTTGATTGCCGTTCATTCATGCTGTGGACATAAGTTTCTTCTTTTGCCTTGTAACTTTATCAGATATCAAGACTTGCAGCGATGGCAAGTGCATCATACGTCATGAAAATCATTGAATGCATTTACTGGTTTACGAAAATGCAAAACTTCTACCCCCTACTGAAAGGTGGGGTGGTTTCATGTCAAATTGTGTCATTTCAGTAGGCTATAAACCTTTCAATCACATCCATGCCTTTCTGTGTCGTACTTTACTATCTTTGCTTTCCTCATTCTTCCTCTACTTCCCAGCAATTCAGCGATCAGCAAGTCCCGTCCATTTGTGGCCGGCAGCTCGGCTTACCAACAAAAAACTTTGATTCCTATCTTGTTTCCGTACCTAGTGCAGATAGCACCCGCCCAAACTCTTCGGTCGCAAGCCAAGAAGAGATGCCAGTCATAGGTAAAATGTGCATTTCCTTGTCACTATGGTACTTTGTTGTACGGGTTTGTGTTCGTTCTTTATTGTAAAGTCTCTTCGTCGTTCTGCTCTTCTTTTGACTGCTTGTGCATTTAGGTCAACTATCATCTTAAATTGCCGCCTATGTAACGTATGGCGTCATGCATGATGTTGGTGTTGTTGGACACCTACTCAAGAAGTCGTAGCTTTGAAAAGGTTAAGAATTGGAAAATGACTTTTTTTGATCAAGATTTATTATTGCAAGAAGCTACTTGCCGGTGAACGTCACTGATCCGTCAAACTAAGATAAAAATATCCTTTAGCTGTTTCAAATGAGAATGTTCCTTGCAAGGGTGACCCGTGCGTTAGTCACTGACTGTTTTATTACACTTTCAAATAGTTTCGTATTTAAGCAATGCCTTGTGTGTAGAAAAACTGGAATAAAGAATAGAGACCCATGTCTGACATATTTGCTGAAATATTTGAAACAAAATGGAATGTGGCTTCGTGCTTATTCTTAGACGTCTACGTTTCAGTAGACAACGAAAAATAAGAGACAAAATAAAGTCACTGGTTTGTTTGTGTTGTTTTTACCAACTTACATCATTGTCATTGTTTTAGATTCGCGTGGTCAACGCTTTCCGCAGCTCACTGTACGAGACACGTCACTATAAACAAAGCATGAACTCTCTTACCTCCTTCCACGACTTCATGCCTTTCCATCTTCCCTACGACGAGGATGAGGAAGAAGAGCTATCTCAGCATCACCGTCTCCTGAATGCCGCCACCAATTCGTTTCCTCCTCTAAAAGAAGAGATATCAACATCAGATGCTCCTCCTGCTGACCTCCATGAACCGTCGCGTAACTAAGCTTTGGATTTAGACAAAATTGCAAGAGTGTTTGATTTGGTTCGTCGGAAGTGCGAAATCGTGGCATCATGGTTGACATTGATAAACCAATTTCGGTTGAATCGAGTTTGTTCTGGTTTGCTTCGGTTTCGGTGACTCGTCGTTGACGTTAGCTCGAAGGAATTTCGCCTGTTTGCAAAATTGCGTTATTTTAAGAAAATTCTGTTTTGTTTGGTCCAAGCAAAGTGACAACTTGGACTCTGCAAGACCCTTGAAAGACATTCGAAGTTCCAACGATCTTCCGATGTATTTCTTCACTGCGGTTGATTGGTTTCAGTTCGAGTCCGCATATCATCAAAAGTTTTTATCAACAGATGCACATTTTTTTGGAGTTCAATGAAAACGTTAACCAAACAAATATTGAGTTGTATCCGTTGTTAATTAGTATTTTGCCTGAGCAACCACATCTCTGATTTTCTTAAAACTTTTCATAAATTATGGAAGCGTTCCTTAAAAATGACAGATTCTGGCAACTCAGTTTGTGTCACCAAACTCCTAAATGAACGGGATTTAACGAAACGAAAACATACGGCTAGGAGATGCATTTTTCTGAAACCAACTTATAAAGTGACATCTCGCAAAAGCCAGACAATTCAAAAACAGGCAACAAAATCGTCCTTTTTTACACTGAATCAGCGTAAGAAAGAACGAATGTTGCTACCCTCATACAAGCTACGACTAGTTTAAATTTTTTAAATGACGCAATTTTCAAACTGTCTTGTGTTATCGAATTATTTGTTCCTTTGAGTATCGCTGCAGTTTTGAAGACTTTATGTATGTATACAACACGTTATAGCAAATGCCCAGGTAGCTAATTCGTATTTTCTGTCTGTAAAATGTCTATGTGCGCAGTATTGTTTGAAAAATAACCTCACATTGTCTAGCCTGAGTAATGTTGAATGTTTTATTCCAAGGTGCTATAAGTTACTTGACACCTTCGTATGCGAAGATACAACCTGACTGTGTAATGTGGTCTGCTAAGCTAATCTGCAAGCAGTCTCCCAGTTAGAAAATCAGTCCTTTTTTACATTGATTCAACGTCTGCAGACGATTGAGTTTTGATTGGGCTGTCTAACTTTACAAAACCTTTTCCGCTCGGTTACGCGAACAGCAAATTCTAAAAAACTTGTAGTATAAGTTACGCATTTTTAATGTAGAATACATGTTGAGTGGTCGATTAACTGTCGTTTTTGTTCTGTCAGAAGTTGGCTTATTTTGTAATCCAACTTTTGTTAACCATCCCGTGAAATCTCGACATCTCTTATCATGCTTGTGAGATTTCTTTACAGCAGTGCTCACGCGCGCCACTTTGTGAGCGTTATCTAACATCATAATGTGGCGTGTTTGTATTAGCTTAATTTCGGCGCTCAGTGAATTACTTTGCACTTTTTCTGCAAAAGTTTAAAACTAGGTGTTAAATTTTAGTATAAAAATTATTGTAAACTATCACCAGAAAACCTACTGTTGATATGTGGTGCTTAATGCAGTGCTTAGGTAACATAATGTTTGTTTATGTTGAATTAGCTTCGTATGTATAAGTAACCATTGAAGACTACCATCCTCGTTTCTGGTTATCATTGTGATATTTGCTTATTGCAGCAGTAACGAGTTCTTTGATCAAAGCATTTTCTGGCACTTTCCACTTACCGATGGCATGTTCACGCAGATTGCCCCCGACAGCAAAATTCGTCATTTTTATGTTGGTTCAACATCTGCAGAATAACTTCTGCATAGATTCAACGTCTGCATAAATAACGGATTTTGCTGTCTGGGGTAGTGTTCAGTTTCACTCTTTCAATGTTTCGTATTGTCGTAAGTCGCTAAGTCTCATTTCTTGTTTGAAGTTGTCACCAAACGAGGTGGTCTTGTGAATTACAGCACGAAACTTGGTGCTTCATCGATTATTCTGTTGGTGTAGATTTTCGCCAACATGTCGAAACTGTCATTGTGCATTTGTAAAGTGTTTTGAAATCATCAAACACAACCACAATTTTAATAGCCTGGTAAGATTTTTATTTATTTAAATTAAAATGGTGCTAGCTAAAAGGCTGAAAAACAGTCAAACGCTTTTCTCGGAACCCTTAAGCCTGCAATCTTTCACCACTGTTTTTTTTAAGCATCATCCGAACGAGTGCTGTTTAGTGCTTATTATGTGTGGTCGCTATTAAAGCTTTCAAAATTGTTGCAAAAACTCGCCGCTTCATATAAGTTTGTTTTAATGATAGTTGTGTATTATGCCCTGTACCAAGCCAAGAGCTTGTTCTGCACAAAATGTATCATTAGTTTTGCAGTATTTTAACGTTGTAGGGAATGCAGAAGAACACTGCTGCTGTCATCCCAGCGAGCAAAAGATGTCTATTTACGTTACTTCAATGCAGCATCGTTCTAATCTCAGTCAACGTTGAAACAACGCAAAAATGGATCTTTGCAGCTGCGATAGCTGGGTCAGAAAGTTTTTTTTTTATTATTCCATTTATTGATGTTTGCTTTCTTAAGTAAACAAATGAAAAGTAATAAACATGAGCCGTGTCTGGGTTTGAGCTGTCTTCAGCGAATGACGTTGTCACTTGGGATCGGTGTTTAACTGTTTATTTGTGTCGTTTCTTCTAGCTTTCGTTTTTGCGTTGACATTTGTTCACTTGTTGCATATTGTGCTTTGTGTATGTACCCTTTTAGGGAACGTTCAAATATTACGTAACGCCTTCGAGGGGGAGGGGGGGGGGTTATGCAAAGCGTTACGTTAGCGTCACATCGGGGGGGAGGGGGTTCAAGCAAAACGTTACGTAACGCTTTCGAGTACGAAATGGTAGCTTTTTGTGCTGAATTCGTAGTGAAAAAGCGTTACATGGGGGAGGGGGGGATTGAAAAAAGCGTTACGTTGGCGTTACATGGGGGAGGGGGGGGGGGTCAAAAATTCGGAAAAAAAAGCGTTACGTAATATTTGAACGTTCCCTTAACGAAAATATAATCTATATACCTAAGAAATGTCTAGTGCAAAAGTTCTGAAATCGAATGTGTAAATTGTTTACACATGCTTTGACTAGGTTGTAAAGAGTTGTCGACTTGTGTGCAGTTTTCTCTTGAAGACGGTGAGAGTTCCTGTCCTGATCCTCAGTTCAGTTGTTTTTATTTTTGACCATCATATCAAAAACAATACACGTCAACATAGCAAAGGTCGAAAAAAGGGTAGAAGCGAAAAAACGCGAACTTTAAAACGTGCTTGTGACCGAAGTAAGTCATTGAGTTGAAAAAAATTTGGCACGGTCGCAACACCTTCTTTCATTCCCTGCAGACAGTGGCGTGTATCCTCTCCTTGTAGGACTAATTTAGCTTGCAGTAGTTAGTCCACTGTCAAAACAAGTCAAATTTACTCTCTCCCATTACAAAATCCTGCCTACACTACAGATAACATTGTTGGTGACAGAAACCCCACTAAGGTTTGATAGCCACACTCTGCGAAAAACAGCTAGATTAATTGGAACAAGTGCTGCAGTAGTTTTGCAGCAAAGGAAACGCCAAGCCGTCACGAAAACTTACGTCATGACATGAGCATTGAGCAACAATATGCTTTGCGAACTGAGAAACCTATCTTACTGGTGATGGCTTACTCATTTGTATTTGAGCAGAGAGAAAGTTAAGCAACACCCGTTTGCAAGAAATGCTAAATTCCACTTAGTGAAGACTTGAGCTAGGCTATAGAAAAAAACAACAGATTATTTGACTTTCTAAAAACCAAGCTCAGCATACCTACTGCAAGAATAAGCCAGTTCTAAAGTAGGCTATCTTACTGCCAGCAGGAAAATGAAGAAATAGATAAGAAAACTATGGTAGTATGGGCCAGTTGTTAATAGGCTCCATTCTCGTTTAGCGTATTTGAAAAGGGCTTGTGCTCACGGTTCCTGAACAACTTGAAAGAGCACTAATTTTGTTTGCATGAATGCAGCAGCGTGGTGATTGGGTTTTGGTAGGAGTTGTTATACTTTTTGCTTGAAAGAAAATAAGTTGCAGTGTTGGAGCTAGTGCGCGTAGAAAAGTGATTGAAAGCTTAAAACATTTATAGAACATCTGAGCATAGCCTAATGCAGCTCAAAGCTTTGAAGTGATTTGATGAAAAAATTAGAAAAGGCAGTGCTGTTGTTTAATACGGGCTGCGTGGTTTTGTGTAGTTATGTAGGCTAATAGCTATGGGCTAGTGGCCCATACTACACTTTAGGCAGTGAGACTATATTTATAGCAAAGTTTAATAGAAGATAGAAATATACAGACCAGGACCAAAAGTGGGCACGTGAGGCTTATGGTAACTCAGAAAAAGTTATATTTCTGACACAATGGCCCATAGGCTAACTATTTTTTGTTAATTGTGTAGCTATCAGCTTTTATACTGCGTGATGTGTTTTTGGTTTGTTGTTTTGATTAAAACCTTTCAATTAGGCCAACTAAATTAATTTTATATAGCCTATATAAGAACTAGATAGTTAATTGAATCAACATTTGACAAGGAACAGTTGATTTTCTTCTAACAAATTCGGTGGCTCATATTACACAGAGGGTAGCCCCAATTACAAAACAGCTGTGTAGTAATATGGGCCACCACCAGATCAAAATTTAATCGCAGTTTGTGCCGGAAGTGAATTTTGATCTGTGAAGTTTTCAGTCTTGGTTTTCTGACTACTTTTTCGATGCTGGAGTCTTTATCAACAGCTGGAATTCGTGAAAAAATAAGTTAATAAGTGAGAGCTATCGTAATTTCTGCTTAGGTGGCCTGCATTTAGCCTACCTCATTCCCTCTATAGTATACCAAAACAAGTTTACTTCCTCGTTGGAATTTTTTTTTTCAATGTGAATATCTTATTAGCAGTCCAAAGATTATTAGAATTTTTTTTTTTTATTCAGATCAAAATTTAGCTGACGTCATGTTGCTTTGGGTAACACAGAAATAATCACTAGCTATGTCCCCTGAGTAGGCTAACGTTTATTGCTTGTTTTGTTGCCATACTGCCTTACGTTTGTCTTAAATTCTTTTTCTGCTTTCATTCTTGTTATGGTTTACGAAACCCAGTTAGAAACCCTGCTCGTCTGCACGAGTAGAGATTAATATTCATCGGGGTTATAACCTATGGCTTTATTGTACCGTCTGATTGAATACAAATGAAACAAAGACTGGTCATTTTTATTAGGCTACAGTTTCCGAACTGAGAAAGCTTATCGCCCCTTCATTTATTTTGTTGTAAGAAGACTACAAATTGGCGACGAGGTTCCATATGATGTGTGAAATCGTTTTGCATCATCATTGTTATTTCATGTGTAGCCTACCTCCTCAAACGTATGAGTTACAACTATGATTCATGTACTTTCATCTTTTACGTGAGAGGTGATGGTGTTTACGAAACCCAAATAGAAACCCAGCTCGTCTGCACAGGGGCGCCGGAACGATTTTTGACTGGGGGGGCAAGATTACGAAAAAAGGCACTTTTGTTTACTGAAAGGGCAATTTTTTTTCAAGTTTTAAGATAAGATATAGCGATAATGCTAATGTATCAGCTCACTATGTATTGAGTAATGATAGCCTACAAGCGTCCGGTATACAAAGAAGGGCATCATGCTATGTTATAATGATGTAACCTATTGTCAAGCCTTAAAGCAACCTGCGGCCATGGCCGCTAAGTAGTGCTTGAATGACCGCCGGTGCTACCTCCTCAATCGGCCAAGTTTGGCCGCCGGTCTCTTCTTAGCCAATTATTTAATTTCGCAATAGAATGATCGTGGATTAACTGTCGAAAATATGTAGTATGAAAGAGTGACGCAAAATTAGGTCAGCGCGTCATAACCTCCACTGTTGCATTGTGCGGGAATGTTTGTTATTGATGGAATATATCCATCTGCGATCACCAGCGCTGTAAGTCTTGCTTGTAATTTCCGACGTTTATTTTAACAAAGTCTTAATCCGAAGTGCTAATTTACATCGGCTGGCATTATTGTCGTTTTTATGTCGATTCGATGTTGTCGGACATTGAATCGTTGTTAAAAAGGAGAACTAGGTTAGGCTGGTTAGTTTGACATCGGAGGGGAAAACATTTTTTGATCATTGCAAATGCTTCTTTTAGTAATATAGTTTCGGGAGAGAGTTTGCTTTTTTATACCAAAGACAGGCAAGACACAACAATACCACAGGGTTGAGCATTACAACAGTATATATTTTACATATTTACAAAATAGTTTAACATTCAAACGTTTTCGGCTTAACCTAAGCCCTCATCAGGAATCTGAAAATATTAATAAAATGCAATAAATTTCAACTTCTTGAAGGTAACTAGCTAACTAATTGTAAGCATCAAGAAATACGCAGCGGTTAAAAGCAATAGTGTAGAAAACAAACAGACGGACGGAAAACAAAATTACATTAGAAAAAGGCAACTACATGACTACAAACGAATTAGCACCACAGGGAACGTGATCCATCTAACTTAGTAAATGTTTAGTAGAAAGGACGCGCCACCAGCAAATAATTGTTTGTTTAAATTTGGGTTGTAGCGTTTGATTAATAGCGCTTCCTGAGTTTTTGTGTCAAATTGGGATTTGCCTTTGCTAAAATTTTAAATGAGTCAGCAGAGAATTTTCGATTTGTGCAAAAGGAACACTCCATAATATGGTCTTTGATGGCACTTTTCTTTAAGTCTCTAAAGTTCAAATGCTCCCGTACTCTCGTGGTTAAATGTCTGGTGGACATACCGATGTATGTCAATGCCGAATCACACGGACATGTAAAACTGTATACGACATTTGAACAGAGAGGCGAAGGCGTCTGGGACTTTAGTTGAAAATACGAACTGATTTTGAATGTTTTATAAACAGGAAAAACGTCCACATCAAATTTACTTTTCATAAACTGTCCGATTTTGCGAGCAAACGTTTTAGAATCTTTTCCCACAAACGGAATGGACAAACAATGCTTCATATTTAACTCGTCATCGTCAACACAAGTCGAACGTTGTTTTTCGTTGCTAAAAAGAATTCTAGTGGAGTGGCGAACTTCTTTAAAATCAGCTACATTGGAGACACTCGTGCGAGTGTCGTTAGATGGTCCCGCAGTACTGGATTACAATCCCGATAAAGCAGTTATTGCGTGGTGCAACGATTCTATAATTGTAGGACGTCGCCCAGGCCCAGACTTCAACAACGCTAAGTGATTTTAGCATTGTTGCAAGTTTAATTCTATTTAAGCTTACTTGTGCTATCGTTATTTTTATTTTGTATTTTGGCCTCCAAGCACGCAGATTTGGCCGCCGAGAAGGAGCTCCCGGTAAGCCACGATGGCTGCCGAAAAAAAAACGAGGTTTAAGGCCTGTACTGTGTTGCAAAATTTTGTGCAGTAAATATTATTTTGAGGCAAAAATGAAAGATTATAATTAGGCTAAAAGCGAAAAGCAGAAATTGTTATATTGCAAAATGTGCAGTAGCTTACATGACTTTAAAAGGGCACCATTGCCCCTCCTGCCCCTCCATCTGCAGAAAAATTGAGGGCAGGGAGTGCATTCGCCCCCCCTGCGTCTGCAGGAGTAGAGGTTAATATTCATCGGCGTTATTGCTTTATTTTACGGTAGACACCTAACCATAAAATATTTTGGTAAGACAAATGAATCATTGGACCGATCAGAAGTCACAGGGACAACGTTTCAACCAATCAGAACGTTACAGGTAAAGCAGAGAAAAAAACGCAAACATTTCTGATGGAAAGTAAAATCAGTGAACGTTCTGCCGTAGCCAGCGTGATCTAGACACAGTGGGTTAAGGCTAGCCGCTAGGGAATACATTTCGATAACGTGGGTTCGGTTTCCAGCCCTGTCATAACTCTTTTTTTCTTCTGTATATACCAAACAAAGTTTAAAGTAAGATCAGCTCTCTGGCTGAATGCTAGAGGAGTGACAATTGGACGATAGTCACTTAAACATATGTTCTAATTGGTTGAGGGTGTCTTACAGGGAATTGTCATGTTTAAGTGGCTACCTTATTGTACTGTCTGATTGAATACAAATGAAATAAAGCCTGGTCATTCTTATCACAGTTTCCGAACTGAGAAAGCTTTATTTATTTTGTTGTAAAAACACAACAACTCTGTCATTCATTTCGGTTTTATTTGGTTTGCAGCGTAGCTGCGTTTTAGAAGAATCAATTTCGAATTGAGGATTTGTCTTTTATAGTTTCACTGCATTAACTACAGTGATTTCCTAAACGTTTATTTATTTTCATATGATTAGTAAGCAATCCTACTGCTTAACCTGACATATGACCTGAAAATTAAAAATGGTTTAAATTGTTTCATTTCCAACAAGGCAAAAAAACGCAATGGATTTTAGGCTCAGTGATTGCAGGTAGCCTAAGCCTATAAGTTACTGCTTGATAGGCTATATAAGTAGATGACAAAATTGACATGGTAGCCTATATAGTAGGCTGGCGCAAAATCTCGAAAAAAAATTTTTTTTCTTTTAAACTTTTTGTCAGTTTGGAATATTGTTCCTTTTGGTAAATGTATCTCCTACACCAAATTTCACAAAAAAATATTAACGTTTGACCCTGGTTCACCTGGTTTGAATTTTTTAAAAATATCGAATTTTTGCTTATCCCCGAAACTGCTCACCAGCTATCTTCTAATGCACTCTAGCATCTTAATGGACACAATAAGAGGCAGTAACACAAACTTGTAGCAAGCAAAGTGGTTTAATTAGCAATTCCATGAACACTGACAATGATTTTCTTTGTGCACCCTTCACCGTAGTAGGCTAAATATATACTGCTTTCAGTTTCTTGAATCATTTGACGATGTTTATCGATTTTCACAGGCCAACAAAACTTTTTTTTATATAAAGGCAGTCATTTTAAGGTATTTCGAGGCCCCTTATTCTGAAAATGCACTAAGTTTTCTCGAATTGGCTCTAGTTTTTGAGTTACAGCAAAAATATTTTTTCGTAATTTTGAGGCCCTATAGATTTAACGTCGTGTCGTTTATTACATAGACAAAACTGGAAGTAATCCCAGGCACATTTCTGAGTTGTATAAACGCTATTTGGAACCAATCACGTTGATTACAACCCAAACAAACAGCTATTTAACGTTTACTGGCCTAGTAACAATCAAAATATGATGTGAAGTAAGCCTGAGGATACAAGATGTAGAATATATAACTTTCGTTTTGCATTAATATATTTGTTGACATCAACAGTATCAGACTTACTAAGTATAAGCTACTTAGTACAAACAAAATGCATACATTGTTTTGCTAACGAACTAGACAAATAAGCAAAACAACGCTATCGATGAACAAACGCAACTCTTTATTATGATTGGCCTACTGAGCAGTGAGCAACACCCGTCAAGGTATGAAGGCCATTTATATAATTACAGAATACAAAGTTATGTTATTCAGTAAAGTAGCTGCTTAGAATTTTATCCTTGCTGCGGAAGAACGTAATCTTGGCCTTGGAGTCAAGAATGCCATGTTGATCGAGATGAGGAGCCAAGATTCCAGCTACCACTTTTGATAACTAAATCTTTAACTACTACAGTAGGTGGTAGAAATGGTTTTGAGAAAAAAACTTGACCTTGCTCCAAAACACTACTGAAGGTATTGAGGTTACTCTCAGTCATGCCCGTTTTCCTATTGTTTCAAGCAAATCACCACTTGAAACTAGAGAGGGCAAACAAAAAACAGAAATAGCAACGTCCATGCAATGACTGCCTTGCACAGTGCACACTCCATGTAAACATAATGTTCCAACTTCTTTCGAACATCCTCACCGTGCAGAAGTATCAATTTTCATGGTGATGCCACGGCTTTCTTCTGAACTTCTTAGCCTTGAGCCCAGAAACGGGTTTGCGTGCAATGTTTGCATACTTTATAGGAGAAACCCAGGACTTATCTTGATCACCCAGCTTCATGTCAAAGTAATAATAATGCTTGTTTTTATATAGCGCTGTATCTATCGCAGAATGCGTTGCTCCTCTGCGTTGCCTCATGCAGCAAAATATATCTGGGTTGTTTGTACAGCATCCTACTTGTCAAAGGCATATTTTATTAGCCTATATGCCATTTATTTAGCCTATAGACCAGAAAAAAACTTCTTGCAGCAAAGACTTGGCCTTAGCAAACGCTTTAGAATAAAATTTCATTTGTACAGTATCCATTTCAGTAGGCCTACCTATTCAATATAAAGCTGCATTCATAAACACATGACTTTCGGGATATTTTTCTTGTGATGTAGGCCTACTGATTCACAACTGTTTTCATTGAATATTTATGTCTCCCTTACGTTAAACACAGTTCATTTCAACCTTTGCTTGCGTTTTGTACTTTCCAGCAAGGATGCCAGCGACAAATTTCCAATAAACTTAGATTGTGTGCTAAAAAAAACCCAGATGAGGCAAAAAAAACCCAGGTCCAGAAAATATGTAGTAAAGCGGTTAAAAAAACCTGCGTGCGCTTTCAGCACCATTTTTAAATCATTACACAGAAGCCTCAGAAAGCTACAAATAGTAACACGTAGCCTATATATAATTATACAATATATATACATGCTTATGTTGGTATGGTAGTTAATATATATGTAATATAACTATATACAAAAACAAGAGCTTGGTAGGCCTATATGGGCTCACAGCAAAGATTTTGGTTCAAAATTACCTTTATGGTAAAGCGTCTAGCTAGCAAGGTTCAGTGCGTGTTTAACCAAAATTTCTAAAACTGACTAGACAAAACCAATAAGGTTAGTTTTGACTTTTGAACTAAACTTTTTGCTGTGTGAGTTGTAGACTGCGGCTGAGGAGAATCATCATGCCTGCTTACTGCTTGGTGTACAACTACGATAACTTGGTTCTTAGCAATAAACCCTGCTTAGCCTTTTTCATTTGAACATAATGTTGAAAAGAATAACTCAAATTCACAATAAGTAAATGTTCAGTAACACAAATAGTTGTACTACTCCAATTTTTAGTCATCCACATTTTCATAAAGTTGGATCATTTCTTTAGCATCCTGTACCTCACTGACTGCAGTAGCTGATGCAAAAAAACATTACCAGTAGGCTACCTTATCATTTTTGTGTTGCAGTGTGGACCATTTATCGAAGATCCCAGTGCCTTAGTACCGTGCAAGCTCTGTACAAAGTTAAAAACCAAAAAAACCTAGATTTACCTAAATTTGAAATAAAAAAACTTAAAACCCAGATGTGGTCAAAAAAACCCAGATCTAGGTGGAAAAACCAAGGTCTGGCATCCTTGCTTTCCAGCAATATGAACCAATTGAACTAGACAAGTGGAACTATGACATCATAATGGTAAACAGGGCTGAAAATAAGTGATTTGCTAATTGAGAGCTTTTGAGAAACGATTTCAAAAATATTTTCATTGTCGAATATCTCGAAAACTAGAGCCAATTCGAAAAAACTAAGTGCATTTTCGGAATCAGGTGCCCTGAAATACTCTATAATGACTCTCATCTTTTGTGCCAAATTTTTTTTGTTGGTCTGTGTTATAAATTCACTGACTGCGAAAAGGCTGTAAAATCAACTAAAATGACACTAAAAGCATGCACTATTAGTGACTCTCAGACTTGGAGTAGGGTGAAGATGTTCCATGTGGAACTTAACAGAGGAAGTGACGTAAAAATCACGTGGTCAAATTTTGAGAAATCCCCTCTTCAGATATTGCTAAACCACTTCGAAATTTACTAATTTTTCAGAAAAATTCAGAATTTCTCCTTGGGTGAACCAGGGTCAAAGGTCAAAACCCAACAAATTTTTTTGGTTTACAAATATCAGTGAGCAAAATGGAACATTATTCCAAACTGACAAAAAATTTAAAGAACATCAAGGAAAATGAGCCACCCTACTATATAGCCTAGCCAGGGGCGCCGGAACGGTTTTTGATTGAGGGGGCAGGATTATGAAAAAGGGCACTTGTGTTGCTGAAAGGAAATTTTTTTTTAAGTTTTAAGATAAGATACAGCGACAATGTTGATCCATCAACTCATCATCGAGTAATGATACAAGTGTCTGGTAAGGGCATCATGCTATGTTATAATGATGTAGGCTAACCTACTGTGATACAGAATTTTGTGTCGTGAATATTATTTCGAGGCAGCAATGAAAGATTATGATTAGGCTAAAAGTGAATAGCTGAAATTGTTATACCGTATTGCAAAATGTACAGTAGCTTATATGACCTTAAAAGGGCAGCATTGCCTCCCCTGCCCCCCCCCCCCCATCCACAGAAAAATTGAGGGCAGGTGGGGCATCCGCCCCTCCCTGCCCCCCGCTTCCGGCGCCCCTGAGCCTAGCTTATGCAATTTCAAATTGTTAGGTTAGCCTATACATTGAAGTGAATACAAAAAGTTAGGCCAATGAAATGGAGTTATTGCTTTTTATCATCGGAATCATAACTCTGGTTTACTTGTGCTACTGGTATCGTCGACCAAGCAATATGCCTCCTGGTCCGAGAGGACTTCCAGTAGTCGGGTTTATACCGTTTTTGGGAAGTCGTCCAGAATGCACTGCGTTTGAGCAAAGCAAAAAGTATGGACCTGTGATATCCATAAGGGTGGGAGGAGAAGAATGGGTGTTCTTAAATGATCACTCTTCTATCCAACAGGTGAAAAGTAACTTAATATAACTATAATTTTTAAATTCTTAGTAGGCCTATGCTTGAACTGCACACCGATGCTAGGCCTAGTGCATTTGAATGCCTGTTAAACTTGATAGGCTACTACTAATGCGGAAACAAACTACTATAGGCTTTTGAATGGTGTTGTAGGCTACACTGAACCAAAATGAAACACAAAATTTGTAATCAGAGGTTTGCTTGGCAGTGGCACCTGGCCTGTAGCCTACCTGACAATGGCCCCTAAGACAGTAGAAGCCAAGTTCACTGATGTGCCCAATTCATTTCTTAAGTCGCACAATTCTATCCAACTTCTTATTGAGCTAATCGAAAGTATGTAGATAATATAACTCTAATTTTCTCAATATCACCCAGGAGTTAGAGTACCGTATTTCATAACTTAATCTACTGGGATAATATAAAAACACCAATAAACATGATCTCAGTTGGTTAAGGGCCAAGTTTATAAAGAAAGAAATCACAAAATCAAGCGGTGCTGGTACGGTGTGTTCTTCAAGGACATGTTTGGTTGGTTAGCTTTGAATCTTTATCCTCGGACTGCAAAGCTTTTGATTAGTTATTCCTGGTAGTTTCGTATAAGCTTACTTGTAGAAACTTTTGACGCAAGGCAGGTTACCGAGATTGACAGAGTGAAGTTTCCAATTGTTGAAATGTTGTTTCTGGGGAATCACTCCATTTACTAGGTTCCGCTTAAGGGAAAGGAGTCCTGAAAGCTGAAATGCGTTGCTCAAGCGCACACCCAGAGAATCGAACCAGCGCTGTGTGATTTGTGAATGGAATAACTCACAAATAGCCTACGCGTCATCGGCAATCGGAAACTTCATTGTGAAAATCTCGGTGACCAGGTCGTTCCTGATTCAAAGCCTCTACAAGTATACGAAACTACGACATTAAGCTTGCAAAGAAGCTTTCTTAGTTCGAGGATAAAGTTCCCACTATCAATCAAACAAAACGTTCTGTGTTTATATTATGTCCATTGTCCACATGGTGAATCAAAACTTGTTGTAACTATTTAACCGCTTAAATTCTATTGAATGCAGGCGCTTGCTAAACAAGAAAGAATGTTTTCTGGAAGGCCTTCCTTTCCCTTTTTTAATTCTATATCAAGAGCCAAAGGGATTTCATTTGTCGACTACGGCAATGGATGGAACTCCCAGCGAAAATTTGGAATGACTACTCTGCGTAGGTGAGTGAACTTCTACCACTCTTTGAATTTTTAGATGCAATGCATTGCACATAACCTATAATAATAATCAATGCATATAAATTATATGCACAACTGCACATTTAAGTAGGCTAGGTTTGTCTTCAGTTTAAAGTACATTAGGCATCAATTGTTTTGTATTGTTTTTCCAGACTTGGAGCTGGAGGAAAGAGCACAGAACATAAGTGCGTGGAAGAGTTGTCTTACTTAAATGATGCTATTCGTAGCCAAAATGGAAAACCATTTGATATTTCTGTAAGTTAAATATGTAAAGGGTAAGTTATTCCATGGATGTGTTTTATATACATAGGCTACCTGTAATTAACCTTAATTAAAGTTACACAATTTTGAATGGCTACAGCAGTGGGCTACAAAGGCAACTGTGCTATCTTACTGTGTAAGAAATGCAAGTTGAAGTAATATAAATTAATTGTTTTCAACCGATAGGCTATTACAAATAGATTGGGGCCTATACTTACTTACAAGATATTCACTCACAATGAGACGTTTCAGATCGCTTTACACAAGGCCGTTGCTAACAATGTCTGCAACATCCTGCTTGGGAAACGATTCGAGTACGACGATCCAGAATATATCGAGATTCTACGCATTGTGGTCCACACGTACGCTTACTTGAGGCGTTTCTGATAATTGATTGAAGGTTCTAGTTACAGTTGGTAACCAACAAGGCTTGATTATTGTTTTATGTCTGTTTTTATCAACAAAACCACGGGAATAGGCCTGCCTAAATTGTCTGTGAGTTGTCTCATTTCACTTTCGGTGTTGGTTGCGTTTGTATAATTTTCTATTCTAAAGTTTTACATTTATTAAGTAAGTGCTGATATAGAATAGTTTTAATTTTACGATTCTAAACAGTAATTTTGTATTTAATGAATAATCTCACTCGCAAGATGTCAAACTCAACCTTTTGTTACACACTTATGAAGTTATTTTTGCAAAAAGATTCGATGACCCTGTCTTCACTGCTGTGAGTAGGTTACTACTCTTGTTGCCACAATTTATTCCTCTTCCGCCCTTCTCTTTTGTTCATAAAAAGTTTATGAAAGACGCAGACTTTGTGTTTGGTAAGTTAATAATTTATTGCCAGTCTTTCAACTACGGTATGCAATTGAAAAAAAAATGTAATTTTTTTAGAATACACCAGTAGGCTTCAATACCCTTCGTTTGTTGTCTAGCCTTTTTTACAAAACCACAGCATAAAAAGCCGTTCATTTATGAACTTTCCTGTTAGAAACATTTGCTTGAGTTTTATGTGTTGTGATTTCATAAAAAAGACAAAAATAAACTATAGCTTAGTTATGTCAATTAGATCTTCATCATTATTTTTCAGCTTGTTAGGCTTCATCAGAAACATTTTTATTTGGCCGATATTCTTTAAGGTAGGCTATTGTTTTAAGTCTATTTCTCCTTTAAAGATTGGCTAATTGGAATCATAGACGAACACGAAAAAACGTTTGACGCAAGAAATTTGAGAGACTTCATGGATTACTTCATATTGGAAATGAGAAAAGATAAAGATTCCCTATTTACGGTAACAAGCAATTTGATGTTAATACCACTACCACTAAAATTCTGGTAGCACCGTAACATTACCAAAGTAGGCTAAACAATAGTGTTGATAAGGGTGTTCTGGGGTACTTTTTGGCTTTGGCCCGGTATAATTTTAGAGGCCCTTAACTTTTCCAAGGGATTCGGAAAATTAAAGAAACCATCGGGTATTTTTAGATATAGTGCTTTTTTTAGAAATGCCTTGATTTGGGTCCCAAGGGTCTCATTAGTACCAGGCCTAAATTATTCTCTTAACGGCCCTAAGGCTGAATATTGCTAAGCAAATAGGCGATACCAAAGAGTTATAGCAAAAGAGCGTAGGTTATACTTAGGAGACTGGAAACATGCACTTCAAACTATTTCACAAGTATTTCTTTATTTTCTGATTTGCACATATTCTGACCTCAAACAATCAATGCTTTGTTTGAAGACATTGACCTACTGTAGATTGTAGGTAGGCCTACATTTTATAGACTGTTGTATAGGGTTGGCAAGGCCGTGGAGAAGATATTTTGGGTCAGGTACCAACCAATGAGATCCTGATATAGGCCCCTAATCAAAGCGTAGCCTACAGTACATAAGAAAAATGCACTAACTTATTCAAAGAATACGCTTTGGTTTCTTCATGCTGACGGGCCCTTTGAAGAGGTGTTGGGTCTCTAATATTATCCCGGATCCGAGTCCAAAAGTTCTCAAACTGTGTTTTCATTGTAGGACTGATTGTAGTCTACTTTATGCTACTTATCACGATTAACGGACTAGCCTAACGACGACAGAGGCTTTGCAATTCAAAAGGATAAAAATAAGTAGCCTAATTACCGCACTAATTTACAGAAGCTACAACTTGCTGAATACATTCGTGACGCTTTTGCTGCCGGCTCGGGTACAACTGCAGGTGTTCTTTATTGGGCTTTACTGTGCTTTCTTCATTATCCAGATTCACAGAACAAAATTCGAAAGGAAATAGTTGAAAACATTGGTAAAAGTTCTTAACTGTCAATACTGAGAAAATGTATAAGCTACTGAGTCTTTTGCGACGATAAATAGCGTATGTTGATGTTGAGCACAGCCTATGCTAGCTTTACTATTGCAACCACGACTGTGAAGTCGAAGAGATTGTGGCATGTCCGGAGTCGGAGTCGGCCAGTTACAAACCGAGGAGCCGGGTTGTATATTTTTGCCCGATCCAAAGCCTTGATTACAACAGTCGGTTAATGCCGTCTTTGTGTGCGAAGAAACGGCAAAATCAAACACTATAGTCCAGGGGTCACCAAATGGCGGCCCGCGGGCCGCATGCGGCCCGCCACGGTGTATCGCTGCGGCCCGCGGAAGATATCAGCGTACAAGTATAACCAAAAATACTTTTCTTGAGGAGTGAAAGAGCACGAAGGCAAAAAATACTTTCCAAGAAGCATATTTTCGCTTTGCATACGATTCCACCGACCGACCAATCAGATTATAGTTCTAAGTGGGGGTTGCTTAAAGTTATTCCAATGCGATGTCCAGCCACACTGTCCCAGTGGTTGATCAAAACGTATGTTTTCGAATTTCGAAATTGTCTGTGAGCATAGGGTTGTTTATTTTAAGTTTGCAAATGTCATGTAAACACTAGTGTGCGTTTCACCATTATTGTGCTTCACGAGCAGTATTCCCTTTATGCAAGTTTTTGTTGGCAAAGTAGGTCGGTGTGCCAACTCAATTTATAATAAATTGGCAAAATATTATATATAAATTTAGAGAATTTTTCTGATTGTATTATGAAAATATTTAGCTTAGTACTGCAAAATGTTTTTTTTTAAGAAATATGGAACGCTTCACGGTTTTGGCTGTCATACTTGCGTGCTAATCTTCTCTGTATCGTTCCAATTTTAGTATATGTTCTGCCAAAGAAAGTACTTCCAAATGGTGTTAATCAACAATTCTTGCCATGCTGATAAGCACCGCAAGAGTTGTCAATAATAAAAGAAAGACGGTTTTATAGACTCTCACAAAAAGGATGAAAAACCAACTCATTGCTTTTTTAGAGGGAAGACTGTTCATGAATTACGATTTTTCGGTGAGTTCCACAAGCGTTCGTTTCATGGTACCTGGTTTCTTTTTCCCTGTTATTGGAGCCTATTTTTCGCTGATATGTTTGCAGGTCACTACTGTTGCCTGTATTGCGATGTGTCAAACATTTCCCTGTTTACTGAAACTGTTAATTGCAATATATCTTTTGCGAAGCGAAGTAACAACACCACTCTTGCTTGGCGATGAATATTCTGATGAAACCGCTCGCCTCGCTATAAGTGCACAAAAGAAGTGGCCTCGTTTATTGGGCATTATTAAAAAAGTCAAAAGTGTTGTAAAAGGAGCTTGGCCTGGCAGTAGCGTTGTTCGATTAATTTTGTTGCTGCGGTATTCTAACATAAATGTGAACAACATGTAACGCTGGATACTGGGTACGAAATGCGTTCTTTTCTAGCATAAGAATCAACCTACCTAACATTTTATTAGTGCGGCCCGCCACAGCTCTCCTTAGTGCCAAAGTGGCCCGCATGCAAAAAAGGTTGGTGACCCCTGCTATAGTCTATAGTTCTCTTCTCGTGACTTGAGCTTAACCTGTTTAAGTGCGTAGGTCACAACTATTGTCGTTCGACCCAGCCGCTCTCATTGTGCGCAACACGACTAAAATCGTTTTTACTGTCGTAGCCTTTCATGAAACATTTAATTTTGCGTCATGCTCTTCGCTTTTGTCTGGACGGCGCTATGAAGAAACAGAGGAACGGTCTAATCGACACTATGTCGTAGTAATGAGATTAGGCTACATCAAAAAGCAATAGTCCAACAGTGACTTTTCCGGAATAGTCAAGACGAAAAATTGAAGCAAAAGCTACCAAACAAAATTAAAGAAAAGTTTACTGCGTTGCGGACTGAGGAATGAGGACTTCCTAACATTCTAAAAAGTAGTAGCCTATGGGTCGAATGAGATCCAAGTCTCCAAATTAAATACGCACAGTAGGCTAACGCAATTAGCGAGAGATTAATCCGCACTTGATGGGCTAAATAGCGCAATTCAAAGACAGCCTTGCTTTCAGCGTTACATAGAAAATGAAATAACTTACAGACAACAACATTTCAACAAACGGAAACTTCCATCTGTCATTTTCGGTGACTGAGTCTGAATAAACAATTCAAAGGCTCTGGTACAAGCATACGAAACTACAAGCAGTAAGCTTTTAATGAGGCTTTCTCAGTTCTAAGAGAAAAATTCCCACAATCAACAAGACTAAAGAAATTTTTTGCTATTCTATTTAGTTTTAATGAAAAAATTGTCCTTCTGTGGTCTGATTTATATCCAATATCACAGTGTAAATCGCCTTACAAACGACTCATTGCTAATTTCTGCTTTGATCCCACAATCAGTGAAACAAGTGACTTTCACTTTTTTGCTCAGGATTGTCTGGGACACTTACCATAGAAAAAATTGCAAGAATGTCTTACACCAATGCCTTTATTCAAGAGTTGTACCGATATCGCACAACGTCGCCTTTGGCAGTGGTTCATAAAGCCACAGAAAAGACTCAATTAAACGGATATTCGATTCCAAAGGGAACAAAAGTAAGTTGCATTTGTACAATGCATAGGCTAAAGTATTAACCTTTTCATTCATGAATTTTTTTAAGCGAGGGATATATATTTTTCTTGCCGAAATGTTAGACTTACTGCATAAAAAATAATCTTTCGTCACGATGACGTCATAATGTATTTACAAAATGTTGTTCATGAACATTGAACAACTTCATGAAGAAAGATTGAACAAACTGAAGAAAGATTGAACATGAAGAAAGATTGAAGAAAGATTGAACAAACATGATTGAACAAAAGATTGAACAAACATGAAGAAAGATTGAACAAACATTGAACAACTTCATTGAACAACTTCATGAAATACTTGCTTTACACTTAACAACTGCAAAGGTTTTGTCAAAAAAACAGCTAACTGGTAACCTTTCAACTGTCTTTTCAAACAAGTATTCTTTAAACATGTTCTACATAACACTTGCAAACTGTCTGGTGTAGCTGAGTGTACCAGCTGCACTACAAAACATTCTGCAATTTTAAAAAGAACCGCATGTTTAACGCGGTACCAACTACCGCCCTTCTAGTGTCATAAAAATCAGCAATCGCTCTGAGCCTTCGTAATCGTATCCTCTTCTTTAGATATTCCTGATATGTATCTGTTTGTTTATGTTGATGTAAATATATATGTTATTGATTAATTTATGACCCCAGTCGTGGGTGCCAATGCAGCTTGTAGCCTACAGATGTTTTATTTTATTTGTAATCGACTGACCACATTACTGTATTATCGTAATTTTCTTCCTTGGGTAGTCATAGCTAAATGAGAAAAGGTTACAAAGGCTAGTTTCCTTTAATGCTGTAACTTACTAAACAAAAACGTGATTGACATAAGTTATGACCACTGAACCGTAACATGGTAGTGCCACAGACTCTATCAATGGGCGTGGATATTAATATAAAAATGTCACAATGCATCATTTTAATGTTTGTTCTTCGATAAAATTTAAATGCCCCCCCCCCCCCCCCAGAAAATAATTGCTGGTTGCGGGCCTGTCTGTTAGCATTCACTCTCCAGTCAGTTAACCAAGCGAAAGGCCCGCGTCTTGAGATGATGACACCAAAAACTGGCTGCTCTCTATTAGCGTTCCAGGAAAGTTCGGGAACATCGTGAACATGGAATGGTATAAGGATAAACATTCAACATCCAGAACCTCTAAGCAGGGATATCTAGAGAAGGGGATATGAAGGCTCGCAGCGATTGCCTTATTCTCATGACACTACCAGGGCGGTAGTTTGTAGTGCTTTAAACATGTGTTTTTTTTTTAAATCGTAGAAAGTTTTGTAGTGCAGCTGGTACAATGAGCTACAGAAGACAGTTAGCAAATGTTACGTAGAGCATATTTAAAGAATAGGCTAGGCTACTTGTTTACAAAGACAGTTGAAAAGTTACCTGTCAGCTGTTTTTTTTAACAGAGCCTTTGCAGTAGGCTAGATGTAAAGCAAGTATATGGGTAGTTGAATTAACAAGCAACCATGAGCATGCTGTGAATATCCAGGCCTGATGCTAATAACGCAATGCAAGTTATCATAACAAGATTTATTAAACTACTATCGGTGCCAATTGTCATTTTAAGATAAACACAGATTATTTACGATAAACAAAAGCCCTTCTATTGTCAGACGTAATAAAAGCCTTCGTATCCCCTTCTTTAGATAACCCTGCCTCTAAGTCTAACAATTGTCGGCAGCAGTGGCCGAGTCGGCAGCAGTGGCCGAGTGGTTAGCGCGTTGGGCTCGCAGTCGAGAGCCTGCATGTTCGACTCCAGCCACCCGCACTTGCTGTTGTTTCTCTGGGCAAGAAACTTTACGATAATTGCCTCTACCCAGTGATCGATTTCAAGTAATGGGTAGTACCAAATTTAAGTCACAAATAGAGTCACAAACAACCGGAAACAGACATTGCAGTCGGCTGCAGCGTGGGTCAGGTGTACGTCGGAAGGCGTAGACCGATGCATAGCGCTCAAGTCCGCTTTCCCACAATGCAGGATAAAGATAATAAAACAAAACAAACAAACAAAAAGATAGATTACTGTTTGAATAGTTTCTACCTTCTTATTTTTTCTACAACTGCCAGAATTTGCTATCAGATTTTGGATGCTTCAGATAAAGAATGAGCAGTGCCGTTCTTAGGGTATTTCGGGCCCTGTGCGGAATATGCTTTGCCGGCCCCAATGACAATGATCCAATTCAATAGCGTAGCTAGGTATTTTGAAAAGGGAGGGGGGTGGTTTGACGGTCGGCGGGCGTTGCCTGATGGTGTGTTCGCCGAAAGCGACACCCAGCGGCGGGGTATCTGGGGGGACTTCCCCCAGAAAATTTTGAACAATTACTTTGAATTTGGGGCATTCTGAGAGCATGTTCAACAAAAATTTGGGTATGAACACTACTGTAAAATGGTGCTGTCCGCTGTCAACAAAATCGATATTCAACCTATTTCGTCCCCTGAAAAGATCAAGAGAAATTTTGAACTGTTTGCGGCAACTCCGATCAGCGACTTCGGCTCTGTTGTTTTTTTCTCTCGATCTTTTCAGGGTATGAAATGTTCAGGGGACGAAATAGGTTGTGTCTCTATGTTTTCTTGTTGCTAATTCTTTTGTTGAATTTTTCCATTGGAAATGACAAAAATTACTGCATTTTCTGAGTACATTGCGAGCCCACTAATTTGCGGGCCCTGTGCGATCGCACGGTTTGCACACCCCAAAGACCGGCACTGAAATGAGGTTGAAGTAATCACTAATCATCCAAAGAAACCTCATAACCGATTTATTTTGGAAATCTAAAAATCAGACTAAATACTTAACTTCCTCTTGCTCTCAAATTGGATGATACGTGGGGAGGTTGATTTTATTTTGAAATCGTACAAAATCCACTGACATCACATTTAGCTGTAACTTTGAGTCATTAATGCAGTGACAATTTTTCAATCTTTCCACTCAATCCATTAAAAATTGCTTGGTTCTAGGTTTTAAAACCGAATATCTGTTGATTTGTTTGACAAGTAGACCAACTTCTCTAACGGATATCATAAACTTGTTTACCAAGTAGAAGTGAACGCTGATAAAAATAACCTTGGTTGCTGCATCTGCTATGTTCACCAAAAACAAAAGAACACTTTCTTCTGGAACATAACTGATGTTTATAACTTTGTCATCTTCCATCCTCTTCCTAGTCTGATCCACTCCACACTCCAGTATACAGTATACATTGCTGTACTTAACTCTGTAATATTTGGAGATCCTCTATACCTCACCAGTCACCACTGAGTAATATGCGTGGAGAATTTTAGTTCATCGCTTTTTCTGATGTTTAAATGTGAATGTTATGATTTCTAGTATTCATCCTTACATTCACCATTCTCTATTTCTCGCAATGTTCATCATTTACTTGGGCTATCTAAACAAGCTGACTGATTCAGAAAATATGCATCACAAAAATGTAAACTACGTAGACCAAGCTTTTTGTACCAACCGGAAGTGAATAAATTAGGGATGGGAAGAAATATGTAACTTATAAGTTATTACAGTGAGTATTTATTAAGGATCAAATCCATAAAGATGTTAGACAAAGAAAATGATAAATAATCAAATTCAAAAGGACATTCTTAGCGTCAAAATTCGAGGAATGCTTTTATAAGTCAAACAAACTCTATCAACAACCAACGGAAAATGAAATGGCCTAGTTAGCCTACAGCTCACAATAAAAGCAAAATGCATTGGCTCTATTTGATAAAATCAGAAATTTTGTTATCTCTTTGTTCATGATGTTATTCCTGAACAACGCAACAAAACTGAAGGTGGGATTTAATTGGAAGTCACTAAATAAAATAAATTATTACAGTTTCTTTCAATTGTGCTTTTAGGTCTATTACTTGTGTAGGCTACATTTTTTCCAAATTCTAATTTTTTTTTGCCTAAATAACAACGTCTCAAAGTTTCGTAGTTGCGTAATTTTTACGTCATTTTACTTTCTGTTGTTCTAAACAACATAATGTAGCAAAGAGTTAAGTAAATATCACTTAATCTGAAAGTCCCACAGAATGCAAATAATAAACTTCTAACGTTATAAACTTATAACCTATTGGCTTCCTTCCAGGGCATCAGTGTCGGCTACAATTTTATTGTTTGTTTTTTTTTCAAAAAATTTAGGTATTTCCAAACTTATGGGCAGTTCACAACGAGAATGGATTTTGGAAAGATCCTCATCTTTTCTTTCCTGAACGTTTTTTAGACGAAGCTGGAAATTTTCTTCCATCTAATCACGTGATTCCATTTTCAATGGGATTACGTAACTGTTTGGGAGAGCAACTGGCCAGAATGGAAATCTCTATAACTTTAATCGGAATGCTACAAAAGTTTGAATTTGTTCCTGACTCAGCAAATGACAAGTTACCAGATATAGAAAGAGGTTTTAGTAATGGCATAGCATTTGTTCCAACCAAATATAAATTAGTTGCACAAGAGGTTTAGTCAAATGTCTTAAGATGCCATTTTTAACCCTTTTAAACCCCTGGTGGGTTATTGTACAATGTAGGCATACATCTACTTTGCCTATTAGCGGCGTTAAGTAAAGAATTGTGCCAAATAGTCTACTCTACAGTGAACATAGGCTACAGCTACAACTGTCCAAATGACCTCATCTGTGTTGTAAATTGTGTTGCTTTGACTGAAGTTATTGATAAAGAATTCGACACTAAAATCCACGAGGCTTTGCTAATAAAATCATAGGCTACAATCCTCGCCTCAATACACAGTTGTTTGCCTCAGGCCCTTCTTATTTACTCAACGTCTTTTCTTGATGCGTCATATGATGCGTCTTTGCCTCGCGTAATTTAAGCGCCATGTGATGTGCCTTTCTCCTATGCTCTGCCGTTTCATTTTGCATTTCGTTTTTGAATTCAGTGTTTAGATCAGTTATTCATTTTCATTGTACAGTAGATATGATAAGGAGTTATTTTTTTGTTACTTCATAAGGGCTAACGTGTGTATGGCCGAAAACGTTTGTAGCTTATAGTTTATGTTCAATTTTAATGGATTATGTTAAATGCCCTGTGTTTGCTTGGTTGTAGGTATGTCTGTGGTTGAAGAAAGTGACCTCTTTACCAAAATTGTATTATTAATAAAGAACAAAACACCACTTGTTTTGTGAACGTAGGCCTACACCAGCTTGTCATGGGTTGATTTTCTTTTTTTGTTCTCTTTGATTTGCCGTTGCAGAAGCTGCACCTAGCTTTAAATCTTTCCCTAGCCTCAGCAACTTAAAGTTAAGTATCCTAAGCCCTCTTATAGGGAACAAAGAGTAGGTCTACAACTTTTCTTTCAGAATGAGCAAAAAAAACCTACTAGGCCTACTTGCCTTTACCTTTTATTTTTATGTGACCTTAATTATTTGATAGCCAATTCAGGTGTTGATTAATTTTCAACGGAGTTCTATCTGACTGATCATTTCGTTGACTGGAAGTTAAAATTTTGGATTTAAAAGTTAGCACAACTCTTCCAGCTGTTTTAAAAAATTGGTGGCTTAATGTAGTTGAGTGAGCGATATTTTACTTCTAAGTATCGCCTTATTTAAAATACCCAAAGTTATTAAATTCCTTACCTAACCATAAATGTAGGCTAACTGCTGAATTGTAACACAGGGTCTATTCTTTTTTTACCCAAGGTTTACGATGTTCTCGAACAACACTATAGAAGGCTATGAAAGAGTAGCCAATAGCCTATTTTGTTTCACCACCCAGCAGTGGCGTACCGTGACCACTTTGACAGGGTGTTCAGTGACGTCAAAGCAACAGCGGGGGGTCTGGGGGGCCTCCCCCAGAAAATTTTTAAAATTACCACTGAATTTGGTGCGTTCTGAGAGCATTTTCAGCACAAATTCTGAACATGAACAGAACTGACAAAAATAATGTTGTCGGAATGGAGAAGAATACAAAATAGATATTTATTTGACAGCGCATTGAATGAAAGACTTAATAATATCAAACATTAAGTTGCATTTCTAAAGTCACATACTTCAGTTCACTTTTTATTTCCGACCATCAAAACGAACAATATTACTTGCCATAACACAGCAGGAGTCTGAAAAAACGCGAAAGTTAAAGCGTGCTCGATCGAGATGGAAATGATTTACTTCATGCAAGGATTAGGCACGGTCGCAACACCTTGAGAAATGTACAAGCGAATTAAAAACAAACAGGTGAAAGTTAAAACAAAAAACAATAGCAAAACAACTCGATAATACACAAGAAAAGAAAGTCGATTGCTATGTTGGTCGGCTGTACAAGGTGTGCAGATCAGCGAGTGCACAGCCTGGCTGACCTAAAACCATTGCTGTTTTCGCTGCCTTGTGACGTCATTTTTCTTAATTGTTTATTTTAAATAGCACTCGCAAAGGTGTCAGTGCACACCCAGCTTAAAGGTAATGACCGAAAAAAATTAAAGGCAATGACCTCAAACGTTGGAGTATTAAAATTAAAAGGAGAAGAGTTTTGCAATTGAAAAGAAAGCAATCAGCATGCAGCAAGATGTTAGAATATCATGAAAGTAAAGAACATCGACAACCGATGGAAATTTTCTTTTTTTCTGGATTTCTTGGGGTGTGCAGTGCACACCTTGAACACCCTGAATATACGCCACTGCCATCCAGTGCCGGCCTTAAGGTATTTCGGGCCCTGTGCGGAATATGCTTTGCGGGCCCCAATGACAATGATCCAATTCAGTAGCGTTAGCTAGGTATTTTGAAAGGAGAGGGGGAGTTCGACGGCGGCGGGCGTTGCCTGACAGCGTGTTCGCCGAAAGCGACACCCAGCGGCGGTGTCTGGGGGGCCTCCCCCAGAAAATTTTGAAAAATTACTTTGAATTTGGTGCATTCTCATAGCATGTTCAACAAAAATACCGGTACTTGCTTATGAATCGAATTGAATTTTTTCCATTGGAAATGACAAAAATGACTGCATTTTCTGATAGGAACAGTAGGCTACACTACAATCGCTAATTATCTGAGTAAATTGCGATCCCCCTAATTTGCGGACCCTGTGCAATCGCACGAATTGCACACCCCAAAGACCGGCACTTCACCACCCAACCACGCAGACCTTCCACTTGGTTAGGTGGCCTGAAGGGAGTGCAATCGTTGATGATTTGGTCTCGGTCTAGTTTTCAGCACCACATTTATAAGAAGAGGAAGGTGCCATCCCGTTGATGCATGATTGATCTAGAATTCTATGTTAATGTAACAAGATTGAGTAAGCTCAGCTAACGAGGAAATTTTGCAAATACTAAGAAAACTGCATGTTATTCCCCTTTTTTGGAGAAGTGGCCTAGGTTAACTTAAAGGTCCGTTCGTGGAACAGACTACATAAAGTAGCCTACTGTTCTACTGGTTAGAACATCGTTTATGACGTCCGTACAAAGTTAGAAGACTTAGCTACACGGAGTCTTGGAAAATCACGAACCTGCTTTATCAATCGTGGGGAAATAGGTGGAGACCAGGCCTAGATCGAACCTATACAACCTTATTTTGCAACACTCTATGTCGTGGCCGAGTGGTAGACTACTGTAGGCTACTGTGTAACTTAGATAGTTGCTCTTGCACGACGCTTCTAAAGTAGGCTAGTCCGTTTTGCAACTATCGAGAGCATGCGACTGTATTATAGGCAATGTCAATTAAAAACATTCTAAAAGGTTGTTACAAAGATTAACCTTTTTTACCTTTGGCCAAGTTCACACCAACATCAAACAACAGCGCATAGCTTACTAGTGGCATTTTAAAGTTCATTCTAGGAATGCAATTTAGTAGCCTAACCCAGTTGTTGGTAAAAAAAAATTAAAAGAAAATTATGGAATTTTGTTTTTAGAGGCAATGGAATATCGGGACCACCCACTTTAGGCTACTGATTTTTCTTGCGATATGTAGGCTACAGCTGGATGGCCACTGCAAAATTTAAAATTGGAAGAATTGCTAATGGTTTTCTGTGCTTTTACGTAAATTCATCCTTATCAAAATAATGATAGGCTATGCTATATTTTGCTTAAATTCAGGTAGACCTACTAAAACATTGGCAAAATCTTATTGCAGCAGTGTAAGGTTACTTATTGTTACGAGTGGAAGGTGAAATCTACCGATGCATTATCATGACTTGAATAGTATAAAATAAATGTGATTGGTTATCACGTTGGTTGGTTAGTTGGTTTTGCATCTTTATCCTCGGACTGAAAAAGCCTTTAATAGGTTATTTCTGGTAACTTCGCATACTTGTGGAGGCTCTTGACGCAGGGCCGGTTATCGAGATGGACAGAGTGATGTTTCCGATTGTTGAATTGTTGCTGCCGGGGAATTATTTCCAGAGCAGTCCTTAAAATGCGTTGCTCAAGCGCACTCCCCGAAAGCCGAACCAGCGCCGCTTGATTTTGAAGCTTCTTTGGTCACAAAGTCACGCGCTTCCGCTAACTAACAGAGCTATCGGGGCGGTGACTGAGCTATCACGTTTTTCCATACATTTAGTTTGGAAATACACACTTTGTAAACACGTGGACAGGTCACACCTACGCTGAAATTGGGTAGCCTATACGACTTATACAGCGGTCGACCTCATGTTATCGTAAAACCAAATTTTGTCATAACACTATGACCGTCCAGCTGTCCTCTTTCTTTTTAAGTAAGCAATCCCCTACTTCTACCATCCCTAATTTTTATATGCAGCAAAGGTTACAGCTATCTATGTTTGCTGTGAACTTGGTTTTATTCTCTCAATCAATCATCAATTAAGCCTTTAAATAGCAGGAGCATGCTTCGATAAACTATAAAGAAAAAACGCCTCATAAAAAGCTTATTTTAATTGGAATCAGACAGAGTTTTATACACATTTATAAAAATAAAAAAATTAAAAACAAAGGCATATATCCCCCGTATACAGACATTTTAAATGCATAAAAATCATCAAATGCAGTGCTATTTGCTCAACACAACTTTTTGTTACATTGCATTTAAAACTTTCTTTTTAAATGACTTATTTTTAAAATCTTGACAATATGGAAAAACTTTTGATTCAAACACAATTTTCACCTTAATTTTAAAGAAAAAAAAGGCAAGTGTTTCAATCGTTGTGAAATTATTTTATAATGTGTGGATCAAAAAGCAAGACTTTCTTTTCCATACAGCAAAGTTTTGGTTGTGGTTACAAGATTGTGAAAGGTAATGTTTTTGCAAATGCAGGGTTATGCAAACTTGTGAGGAAAAAATCGGAAACTGATTAGCATGTCTATATATAATGATTTTTGTTTGACAAAATTCAAATCATTACAGCAAATCAAAGCACTGATGTTTTTAATAGTTAGCCTATTGTGATATCCATTTGCTGACTACATTAAGACCTATGGTGTTGCCAGGCTCTTTTCCAAGAATTGTCCATAAGTCAGACAGAATTACACATACCAGTACTGTAAGAGGGCTGAATTACCTGTAAGTTATGTCAATTTACCTATAAGCATGGTTGAATTACTAGGTAATTTGACATAATTTATACGGTAGGTGGCCTATTTATGAATAATTTGATGCTACTTGTGAGCAATTTAACATAACTCATTAACATAAACTTACCCCACTTCATGATTCACACCCTCAGGTCGCGCTGAGTTGTTGCCCAAACTAGCATGGGCCATGGACTAGGCCACCATTTTAAAACTGCTCTTCTTTTATCCAAAATTTGTTGCACCTAAACCGGGTGCAACCTAATTCTTACCATAAGTTCGTACCTTGAAAAGATCAAAAGAAAAAATTTAAAAAAGCCGTAGTCGCTGATCGCAGTTTCCGCAAACATTTTAAAAGGGCTAGGGTACGGTATCTGAGTATCGGTATCCGCAAACAAACAAACTGAAAAAATCAAGAGAAAAAAATTGAACATCGCTGATCGCAGTTTCCGCAAACATTTTAAAATTTCTGGTATTGATCCTAAAAGTTTGCCAAAGTCGCTGATTGCAGTTTCTGCAAACATTTTAAAAAGGTTAGGGTTGATCAGAGTTTCCGCAAAGGGCAACACTAAAAGGCGGAAATGCGGAAGCGCAGAAATAAGCCGGTCGTGAAATGGCGTATTGTCCGCAGACGTAGCGATTTAATGCCGATGTAAAAAATGCGGAAATATGATCTTGGCGTCCAGTGGCTATTTGACCGGCGCCGGTTTTTGAATCTGAAACACTATTTGACCGGTCATGACGTCACTATACAGTCACTTTTTTTCTTTTTCTTTTTTAAAGCAAAAGACGAGAAGCGCGCATATATATAAGGCAGTGGCTATTTGACCGGCTCCGGTCTTTGAATCTGAAACACTATTTGACCGGTCATGACGTCACTACATAAGCACTTTTTTCTCTTTCAAAGCAAAAGACGAGAAGCGCCGACATAAGTTTTAAATTCAACACGTTGTTTTCAACTGAATCCGTGGCGCATACGTAACGTCTCGGACTGCCATTCTAGAGGGAATGAGTTCGGTTCTATCCGGAAGCGTTTTTTTTTTTTTTAACTAAATTTTTGAAAGTGGAAAGTTGTCTTGAAGGGTTGGTTGAGATGATGATTTGAAACTTGACTGATTGTTGTGCGACAATGAGACTGGATTTAATTTTTAACTTCGGACTTCAGCGAAACGTAATCTTACAGCCTATTAGAAGGTGTGATTTTTTCAGAGAAATTGTGCTAAGAAATGAAAGGAATTGGTTAAAAATAAAGACTAGAAAAAACTTTTTTAATTCGTTTTGAAACTTTTTTATTCACTTGTTGATTCATTCATATCAGTTTGTATCCTTTTGTAGTTAAAAAAAAAAAAAAAAAAAGAACGCTTCCGGATAGTATCGAACTCATTCCCTCTAAAATGGCAGCCCGAGAGGTTACGTATGCGCCACGGACTCAGTTGAAGAAAACTTGTTGCATTTAAAACTTAACGCGCTTATCGTCTTTTGCTTTGAAAGAGAAAAAGTGCTTATGTAGTGACGTCATGACCGGTCAAATAGTGTTTCAGATTCAAAGACCGGAGCCGGTCAAATAGCCACTGCCTATATATAAGTTCTAAATCCAACCATCTCATTCAACTCATTACGTGGCGCGTGCGATACGTCGCTGGCTCCGACTCTAGAGGGACTGAGTTCGATACTACCCGGAAGCGATCCTTTTTTTATTTATTTTTTTTTTAACTAAATTTTGACACGAAGTGCATTTTTGTACTCAGCTTTTAATTATTTTTTATGTCTTTTCAAATGTGAGTAATAAAGTTAGAGTTTTTTTAATTTGCTGGAATTTGAGAATTTCTCTGGGTAATTTTCCAATTGTGGCCATGCTAACTACTGATACGGTATATAGCCTACTACATAATTTTTCAATTCAGGCACGTTTTAAACCTTTCAAGGTTTTGCCACCTTTTCCCGTTCATTAACGTGCTGGTAGGTCTATATCGATTTTTGTAGTTAGTACCTTTTTCATCCCGGACGCGTTAATGACGAAAAATAAAATGTTTGATTGATGTGACCATGTTTGCCGAACGAAGCATTACATTTTTGCTCTCAACAAGTTAGTTATATACAATGCTTCTTTTAAAAAAATGGTAATGGTATGTAAATGTAATGCAACTCAAATTAAAAATTGACTACAAAAATGCACTTCGGGTCAAAATTTAGTTAAAAAAAAGAAGAAAGAACGCTTCCGGGTAGTATCGAACTCAGTCCCTCTAGAATAGGAGCCGGCGACGTATCCCACGCGCCACGTAATGAGTTGAATGAAACGGTTGGATTTAGAACTTATATGCACGCTTCTCGTCTTTTGCTTTGGAAGAGAAAAAGAAAAAAGTGACTGTATAATGACGTAATGACGGTCAAATAGTGTTTCAGATTCAAAGACCGGCGCCGGTCGAATAGCCACTGCCTATTGTTTAACATAGCGATAACTTCATCATGAAAGAATGAAATGTTGCAACATGGGTAAAAGGCGGAAATGCGATTTTTAACAACAACTCACCACTGAACCTACTTTTATGTTGAAATATCATTGAAAGATATTGTTTAGAAGCAATTGTGAGGTCATTAAATACTTTGACTGTTTTAATTCCACAGTTATTGTAGAGTAAATTTCGAAAATTGAAAGGAATTTATTTAAAGGCAGTGGCTATTTGACCGGCTCCGGTCTTTGAATCTGAAACACTATTTGACCGGTCATGACGTCACTGCATAAGCGCTTTTTTCTTTTTCTCTTTCAAAGCAAAAGACGAGAAGCGCCGACATAAGTTCTAAATTCAACACGTATTCTTCAACTCAGTCCGTGGCGCGTAGGGTTCGTCTCCGGCTGCCAATCTAGAGGGGATGAGTTTGATACTATCCGGAAGCATTCTTTTTTTCATTTTTTTTTTATCTAAATTTTGACCCGAAGCGCATTTATGTGGTCAATTTTTAATTTGAGTAGCCTACAGTCCAAGTTAGTTAATAGTTCTCAAGTATAGTTCTCAAGTTAATTATATACAATACTTCTTTTAAAAGAAACGATAATGGTAAAACCATTTTTTAAAGAAGTATTGTATATAACTAACTTGAGAGAAAAATGTAGGGTCGTTCGGCAACACACGTTCACTTATGACGATCGGAAAATTACCAAGAGAAATTCTCAAATTCCAGCAAATTAAAAAAACTCTAACATTATTACTCACATTTGAAAAGACATAAAAAATGGGCTGTAGGCTACTCAAATTAAAAATTGACCACATAAATGCGCTTCGGGTCAAAATTTAGTTAAAAAAAATATAAAAAAAAGAATGCTTCCGGATAGTATCGAACTCATCTCCTCTAGATTGGCAGCCGGAGACGTATCGCACGCGCCACGGACTGAGTTGAAGAATACGTGTTGAAGTTAGAACTTATATCGGCGCTTCTCGTCTGTTGCTTTGAAAGAGAAAAAGAAAAAAGCGCTTATGTAGTGACGTCATGACCGGTCAAATAGTGTTTCAGATTCAAAGACCGGAGCCGGTCAAATAGCCACCGCCTTATTTAAACAGGAAAAAGGCGGAAATGCGATTTTTAACAACAACTCACCACCAAACATTCTTTTATGTTGAAATATCATTGAAAGATATTGTTTAGAAGCAATTGTGAGGTCGTTAAATACTTTGACTGTTTTAATTCCACAGTTATTGGAGTAAATTTCGAAATTTAATGGAATTTATTGAAATAGGAAAAAGGTGGAAATGCGATTTTTAGCCACAACTCAATACCGAACATTTTCTTATGTTGAAATATCATTGAAAGATATTATTTAGAAGCAATTGTGAGATCATTAAATACTATGACTGTTTTAATTCTAAAGTTATTTCGGCTTTTTCGCATTTCCGCCTTTTAGTGTTGCCCTTCCGCAAACATTTAAAAGGGTTAAGGTTTAGGGCCAGAGTGTTTCCGCAAACAAACAAACTGAAAAGATCGAGAGAAAAAAGTAGAACAAAATCGAAGTCGCTGATTGCAGTTTCCGCAAACATTTTAAAATTTCTGGTAATGATCCTAAGAGGTTGCCGAAGTTGCTGATGCAGTTTCCGCAAACATTTTAAAAGGGTTAGGGTCGATCGGAGTTTCCGCAAACATTTTAAAATTTCTTTAAATGATCCTAAGAGTTTTTGTTTGTTTGCGAAAAATTTTAAAATGTTTGCGGAAACTGTGATCAGCAACTTTGCCTTTTTTAATTCTTTCTCTCGATCTTTTTAAGGTACGAACTGACGGTATGAACTGACGGTACGAATTGTTCATGGTACGAATTACGTTGCATCCACCTAAACCAATGCAGTTACAAATGCAACAGACAGTCAGAAGCAGCAAAAGACTTGCCATGATTAGCAACTGCTCTCATTATCAAGTCTTTTTCTAAAAAATGGCACCTTTCTTATTGCTGGTAACTAACCAATGTCCTTTTAAACATTGTGCAGACTTGCTTCTTATAAGAAAGATATCAAAACCATTGCAAATATATTGCATAAAATTTTCCAATTGTTAAATCAATATTCTTTTGTTCCAGATAACAGTAAATCATGGCAAAGTCCAAAAATCACACCAATCACAATCAAAGTAAGTTGTTTCAAATTGTTTTCATTTCTGCATAGACTGTTTTCTATTACTAGTTTTCGAAAAATAAATTGAAACAAACTTTGTGTTGTAATGCCTAGTTGTTGTTTGTGACCATTTTTTCAATGACATCTAAAAATTGTATATGTTAACTTGGTACTCTATTTTTTACTACAAAAATATTTTCATACTCTTAAGTGTGTAATAATTTGGTGATATTGTGCGTATTACAAGACTTAGAAAATTACAATAGTGCATTTTGTGGTTGCTGTTTTAATTCCGAAATGCATCCAAACACCAGTCATTTTGGTAGAATAATTCTGTGCAATTCCCTAAATAATCCATAAAAAATGCATGGTAGATAATCCGACAAAACGCATACCCTGATAAAAGCATTTCTTGTTGCGTATGCAATTATTTTTTATGTTTTGTATAAAAAATGGAGTTTTTCTAAAAATGTAATTTGAAAACCAAAAAACAAGTGCAGTATTGTTCCAGTTGATTGAAACTGGGATGTTTTTGCTATGTTTCCTGATACACCTAACAATCCTAGCATCTAATTCAAACAAAATGTTCTGGGGAAGTTTTAGCCACAGTGGTTTTGGATCACTGTTTTCAGTGGAAGGAATGATGAATTCTGAACGATATATCGATGTTATCACAAAAATAGTGGGAGCAAGTCTTTTAGGCGCCGGTCAAATAGGCGCGCACACTGTGGCATCTGGATATTTAGGTGCAGAGCACTGTGGCGCCCGTTCATGTAGATGCTATTCGTAGTAAAGTCTGCAGATTGTATAAGCTTGGCAGGTAGGGCAATGCTTTTCACACAAAATGTTATTACGCGTGCATTTATATGTTAGAGCTTCCGTTTATTTGTTGTTAGTTATGGTTTCAGTGAGTGAAGCTGCTTTATCTGGCAATGCTTTTCACACAAAATGTTGTATTGAACAGAAAAATATGTCATGGCTTTGGTGAGTGAAGCTGCTTAAACCAGCAATGCTTTTCACACAAAATGTTGTATTGAACAGAAAAATATGTCATGGCTTTGGTGAGTGAAGCTGCTTAAACTGGCAATGCTTTTCACACAAAATCTTATATTGAACAGAAAAATATATTGTTTTTTTAATGGGCAAATTCGGCATTTGTTTGTTGTTAGTCTAGGTTTGCATTGGCGAAAGCTTTATCAATAAATTATTCAAGTTTCCGAACATGACTGAGTGCACTTTTAGTTATATAAGTCAAATAATAACTACACTAAACATCAGTAAAAAATATAGCGTAGCCTATATTCAAGCGGGTGGTAGGCTTGAGTGAAGAGTAACTTAGTTTTCCATTAAAACCCCGACTAGGTTTTGTCAAAGCTGAGCTGATACAATCTGCAAACTTTACTAGGAATAGCACCTAAATGAACGGGCGCCACAGTGCTCCGCACCTAAATATCCAGACGCCACAGTGTGTGCGCCTATTTGACCAGCGCCTAATAGGCGTGGATCCAAAATAGTTATCCCAGACCTGCAAAGAGCATTTCCAGAAGGTGGAAGCATTTTTCAGCAGGACCTTGCACCATGCCATTCTTCTAAAAAATACACTAACTTTTTGAAGAAAAACAAGATTACCATGTTAGATTAGCCCGACAATTCTCTGGATTTAAATCCTATCGAAAATTTGTGGGGCATAATTAAAGCCCAATTACGCAAGAAGGACTGCACCACCAGGAAGCTCATGAAGGCCATCATTCAGATGTGTTTTCCGGACCCAAAAGATGCAGAAAACTGCAAAAACTAATCGAATCCATGAAAACAGTGTTCGTGCAATATTGAAAGAAGGTGGAGGCCACATTAGGTATTAAACTATACACATCTGTTAAATTAACGCAATAAAACAATTACAGTAGAATTTGCCAATAACGGCTTCGTTTATAACGTCAATTCGCCTATAACGCCACATTTCGCTCGGTCCCGGTAGAATAAATGTCTTCTCTTTATTTTGCTACGTCGTTCGCAGCAGGGACTTTAATTAACTGAATTAACTTTTTTCCCGCGTGAAAAACTATCACGTGCCAAAAGCAGCTCCACAGCTGACCTTTAAACAACTCAAAGCAACAGTTGTACGTGCAGTACTGTATAATATAAACTAGCAGCCGCAGTGTTACACAGTACAGTTGTCGAAAGAGATCTCGTTATATACTACTGTATATAACGAGCCGTATTGCGCAAATTACCTGTACCTTTCGCTGTAGGTTTTTTTTTTAAACAATTTCTTTGTTTACTGTATTTTCTGCGTGACTTTTGTCAGTTTGGTGGTACACAGTAAACCTGACTGGATTATACACCTCTTTCTTTAATCAAAAGACAGTTTTGGAATAGTTTGCGGTAGTTCGTCTATAACGTCAATTTGGCTATAACATCAGTTTTTGCAATCCCCTACAGGTGCCGTTATAGGCGAATTCTACTGTATATACAAAATTTCAGCCTGTTTTTTTTTTTTTGACAGTTTCAATTAATTCGAACAATACTACAACATAGTTATTAGTTAACATAATTGTTTATAATTGCACAATATCTACAAATTTGTAAAGTACAGTAGACTCAATTGCGTCAATGATTGTAAATACGTACATGGAGGCTGTAAGAAACTTTGTAAAAAATGTTTTTATTTAATGAAAAGAGTCTAGCTGTGTTATTTCCTTTCAATTACACACAAGATTAAACTTTAACACTATGTCTGCATGCCTGAGCTTTGTCACAAATGGTTTTACATTACGAATGAACATTTGTTGTGCACCAATGACATGATATGCTCTTCTGGTGTACACTAACCTAAACTATCACAAGGAGTATCAGACTTGGCTGACATCTTACTGGAGCTAGATCAGACAATTACTACCTGTATAGCTTGGCCGAATACAAACCATGTTGCTGTAAAATGCCTGTATAACATGCAGACCCCGTGTGGCTCATAAAATCTTTTTATGAGGCCATAAGATTATTCAAGTTCATTTTCAATTTAAATGCTTAACAATTTTTGGCTTATTCAATTTTATATACGGTAAGTACGAATTAACTTTTTAAATACAATGAGATAGTGTGGTATATTCCTTGAGCGATTACTTTTATTGCAATTAGTTTTAATTTTTTCCTTTCCAAATGATGTCTGATATTCACTTCATAGAAACGTTTATATGCCTCATGCAAAATATGTTTGTTTTTCTTGTTGCTACCCTTGCACTATTTTGAGTTGCAGGGCAGCTGTAAAACAACCAAACATGCAAAATTTTATTTTGAAACTAGAAATAGGAATTTAAATGTCATCAATCAACAAGACACTTAAATAAGGGCAGAGAGGAAGATTAACCATTATGAGTTATGAAGAGTCAAATTCTACACACACCACTGCACTGTTTACCATCAACATCAAACCATTTCAAACACACTAAACAAGGACTTGATAATAGTTGTTAGAAAGAAAAGATATTTTTTGACTGTGTAATTGTGTATAACACTCTGATGTTGCTGTTGCAAGTGTGACGATGCTATAGGCCAGGCGTCGGCAACCACCGGTGAAGTGATGATTGTTACCAGGCCACGCAAAACCAAGGCAAAATTGCAAAAAATTTTATCAACCTGACTGGTGATACAATATAAATTTTATTTTTAATAGTTAGTAAACGTCTGCTGCGAAAAAAATCAAACTGCAAAAACAAGAATTTGATAAAGTTTCCTTCAAATACAGCAAAACTACGGAGTAGCCTACAAGGCAAAATTACAAAATAGGTTGGGCATAACAAACACACTGCAGGGTTATTTAGTCAACTACCAAAATCCCAAGATGAGAGCAGCATATTGCTGCAAAACAAGCCCAAGACTGTCAGCGTTACGTTTACTGAATGAGTGGTAATATGTGTGCATGCACTAAACATGTGTTTTATTGATGGCCTGTCTGCAAAATAATGCCTGCCTCGAACCGGGCCGTAGTGCGAAAAAGGTTGCCGACCACTGCTATAGGCTACTAGTGTTGTGTGGTTTTCAACTCAACAGATGTGCTGTTTCTATCTGGCTGAGGCGATTTTGTACAGGCTTAGTTTTCATGATTGCACCATCCTGACGTTTTTTCAGTGTTGTGCTATCGAAGAGCAGAAATAGGCATCTAGCGGTTATAAACTTAAAAGCAAAACTACCTTTTGTTTTTCATTAATTGAAACTATTTTTTAAAATAAATAATAGCCTACCTGGCTAATTCAATTAAGTTGTTGCAAAATAGTTCTACCCTCGTAAAAAGGCATAAATAATGTCTGGGGATTTCTGTATCAAGAAAGGTTTGAAATATGGCTTTGTATTCAATTCATAATGTATTGTAATAGTCGACCTTGATGTTTCGGGATGAAGATCAGGCTTCTTTGAAACAAAACGGAGAATGTATCAGTAGCTTAAACTTTGTTCTGATATCACCCATAACTATTACCTCACTTATGACGTAATATTTGCACTGACCACAATTTTGAATTTTTTTGTTTTACAGATCGCAAATATCACCGAAATGGCATCAAGAAGCCTAGAAAGCAACGTTTTCCGTCTTTAAAGGGGGTATGTATTCGTGTCTGAATTCCATTGAATGCAAAAACTGGCACTCTGCACTTAGCCTATTTGTGCTGCAGTTACACCAACATTCTGACCAGGTCATTTCAACAATATGCTTCCCTGGTACAACTTTTTAAATCACTCTACCGAGATATCGCTTGTTCATACTACGGTTACGTCGACTTGGTTTTGAATTGTACAGAGTTTTCCAAATCATTTACTCAAAAAAATATTTTCCAAAGTTTCATGAATTTGAGAAAGAATCGGCAAAAACAAACGTACCGGTAACGACAATCGGCAGCCGACAATCGGCAGCCGTGGCCGAGTGGTTAGCGCGTTGGGCTCGCAGTCGAGAGCCTGCATGTTCGACTCCAGCCACCCGCACTTGCTGTTGTTTCTCTGGGCAAGAAACTTAACGATAATTGCCTCTACCTAGTGATCGATTTCGAGTAATGGGTAGTACCAAATTTAAGTCATAAGTAAAGTAGACAACCGGAAAACAGACATTGCCGTCGGCTGCAGCGTGGGTCAGGTGTATGTCGGAAGGCGTACACCGATGCATAGCGCTCAAGTCCGCTTTCCCGCAATGCAGGATAAAGATAAACAAACAAACAATAGATGTGAAGTTTGCTTATTCACAAACACAGCAAATGTGGCATAAAGTGTTTATCAATATTACATTAAGAATAAAGACTTTTTTGCGTTACGTGTTAGATATTTTTATTGAGTTAAAGAGTTTGTTCTGCATTCGTTTTAGTTTACTAGAGTGTACTGTAAAAATATCTGTCTTTTTGCTAAAGTTTTTTTTATATGTTCAGGTGGATATGAAGTTTCTGAGAAACATGCGTTTTGCAAAGAAGCACAACAAAAAGCGACAAAATCCCCCCAAGAAGACAATTGCAGATCGAGTGGCAAAGAAATAAAATGTTGATCTAAAGTGTGGATTTGTTTTTACTTTGTCGATGACTAGGCTACCTACGTTGCAAGGCAGTGAGACGGCGGTTCCCTTTTACCTTGTTGGCACCGTCTTAAAATCACCAACCAGTTCTCGCACCCTCTCCTAAAATGGCTGAAGATTAACAGTTGCCTACAATTCCGAAAGTAGATTAAAAAGCCCGATAAACAAACATGGCCCTTAACGTCATTTGTAACTAACCCAAACGCTTCAGTATTCACTCATTTTGTGGTGCGTGCATCTCTGCAATAAAAGACACATGTAGCAGAAAAAAATCGCAGGAGGCACCAGATTTGCAACAAAACAAAAAATGCTTATAGTCCTGTAGAATTTCGTCTAAAAATGGGTCAACCTAGAAAAAATTCTTATAAAGACGAATTATATATCGTTGGAAAGATAATTTTATCAGCTTTTCAATGATGGGTTTTGTCATTTTTTTTACTTTGGGGAAAAAAAGTTACGACCAAAAACGTGCCGGAGGGGTAAAAATTGAAATTAGGAAAAAAATTAACATAAGAATATTTATTTTCTTAATATTCCTGTAATGGGTGAACAAAAGGTTAGAAACTTATGAATTATCAACAGTAAAGCAGAATATAGATGCAAAAGGTATAAATGAAAATAGAAATATATATCTGTTTCAGGGGGTAAGAGTGAGCAAGACGGGGGGAGGGGGCACCAGTAAAGCTGTCGTTGTTTATTATAACTTTATTATGTTATAGTTTACTTACTACGGTTAGTGTGACACATTGCAGATGGATTCAAGTCAAGAAGAAACAGCAATTTGTGTTAAGTGTCTATCGGACTGGTGATTCACTGTGTCATGCTGGAGCTTATTTCTGCGAGAGTGATAGTAGCCTACCACACACCCTTTGGACACTATATTTGGTCATGCTTTGAAAATGGATTGTGAAACGTTGGTTGCAATGGAGAAAAATAGAGAAAATAACAATATTACATACATCATGCCGTAATTTCTTGAGAAACCATGCGAGATCCAAGAAACGTCCAGCCTCAAGCAATGAACAATCCAGTAGCAAGACCGTATCGACCAGGTCAGATCAACAGTCGTTCGACTTTAAAAAGCAGTGTTTTTACTGTGGATATACAGGAGTTGTATTTTTGATGAACGGCACCCTGATCGAAATAAATTTGAAGAGGTGCAGACAAAATCGTCAGGAATATATTACGTAACACTTGCTTTATGCCAAAGTAGAGACGATGAACTTGCTAAAACTGTTCAGAAACGACTGCTTAGTGCACACGACCTGGTGTTTGCTGAAGCCAGATACCATGTACCATGCAGAACAAGGTTTAAAAATGCTGCTCAGTATTCAACACCTGGTCGTCCAACATCCACTGAAAAAATGACATTGTTTAATACTGTATGTAAAAAAAAAGGAACATGATAGGCTATGGACTTGTAGGCTACACCGTTGTCAGTATAGGATTGGAATCATGATATGATTACAGAATGCCACCCAAACCGTATTGTTTTTCATATTTACTTTCAGGAAGACCTTCACAATCGCTTTATTGATCTTCTCTGGAGCGCATCTTACATCTTCAAGAAGTCACCCCCCAGTTGGTCTGGATACATGAGTGCGAAAACAACATCGCAATCTAAGCCAAAGTCTGTTGTAACCATGTTACCGGTGATCGACTTACATGCCACAGATTTAACAACTTAACAGTTAACACTCGTTTCTATCGTTTGTGGTTGAACAGTGCCAAAAACTGAATGTCCGAATGGCATGTGTAACCTTCAACCAACAGCTTCATATAAATGCATACGACATAAAATCATCAAATAACATGAGCGTATTTGTTCGATTGGGCGGCTTTCACCAGCTTATGAGTTTTCTGGGATCAATTGGTTCTTTTATGGAAGGAAGTGGCTTAAGAAGAGCTCTTGAGACAGCATAGCCTACGCTCCTGTAACTGTAGGTAGGGCACATGTTTAGTGAGAAGGCAGTTCCCCGCGCTGTTCGAGGTCATCTGTTATGCGCAACAGCTATTCTGTCGCTTATGTTGGAAGAATTTTGGAGTGAGTTGACGCCCGGAGAGCAGAGTGCTTTGGAGAAATTTTGTGACTCAGACAGTCCTTCTGATCATAATAATGATAACATTGGGCATAAGATGATGGCATTTTTCACCGATAACAAGGAGCAGTTCACACGAGAATCACGTACATCAGCTCTGTGTTTGATCTATGTTAATTACGTTTCAGTTGTGCTGGAGTTTATTCCAGCAGAGAGAACAAGCAACTGGTTACTACACAATACACATTTCTGCGTCAAAAAGCATGCTGAAGCTATTTGCTGCCACAGGTCACAACAATTGTGCAAAAACATGTCGCCTGTATCTTTAAACAATTGCAGAATTGGAAACAAGTCCCCCAGATGTCTACCAGCAATTTATGTGCGGAAATCACATCGTCAGGCGTTCTAACAAACAATTGTATGTGCAGAATTCTGAACTGATTCTCATGAACTCTTTAAAAGGAAAAGGCGGCACCGATAATGTATTAAGGGTGTGGAATAAAAAAACATGCATAATGTATTAAGGGTGTGGAATAAACGATGCACAGGTGTGCAGAAGTGATAGATGCACTCAGTACAGTCTCATCATTGTCAAATTCTGATGATAAACACAAAGAGGCATTTGCTGGAAGAATCAAACGCGATAATGATGATTTAAAAAAAGTACAAACCTGGTTTTGTTCACATAATCGGTTGGAGTTCAGCTTATGGCTCTAGACTCAGCGTTGGTTGACAACAACGGTGTGACCTGTGACCGATCTAAAGGAGATAGGGGCGTTTATCCAAATTGAACTTGATGATAAAACCTTTACTAATTGTTCCTTCAAGAGGAAGAAGCAAATAAATGCTATACAGACAGAGCCTTTATGCCAGTCTAAAAATTGGTCATGATACTATTGTCATTGATCCATTAACACACTTTTTGAGATTGGTTGTTGTCATAGAGAGAAAGCCAGAAAACGAAATTGCAGACTACCGGTACTTCTTCTACGAGTTATCACCGTACCCAATATCACTGTTTAAAGATGGAGTTTTACGAACTGCGCAAAAATCAAAACTGAAGTCATACATCTTGCACAAAGTTGAAATGACAAAAGAACCTGACTCCATTAAAATTATTGATGGCGGTGCCTTGTTGTGGTGTTGTGACAAAGAAGAATGAGAAGTTCCATGAGTTCTTCAAAGAGTACATCAGTTTTCTTCAGCACTTGTGCGACTGATAGTTTCGCATACCTGTAGAGGCTTTTGACGCAGATAAAGATTCGAAATTGCAGACTACCTAGAGGCTTCAATCTCAGTGGCGAACTCTTTTTATTCAATGAAGTAGTGTGCCTGCCTCTGCACACTAGTGTGTATGAATGTGTAGTTAGATTTACTGTGATGGGGTGGTGGCTGACTAGATGACTGCTTATGGTCTTTCGCTACCATCCTGATTGCGCCATAATCTAACCAACAGTTGTACAATGCATTGTTTTGACAATTACATTTTACTCTGATTATTTGTTAATATATGGCGCTGTTAAAACAAAATAAATTGACTTGACTTGACTTGACTTGACTTTTGACGCAGGGCCGGTTACCGAGATTGACAGAGTGAAGTTTCCGATTGTTGAAGTGTTATTGCCGGGAAATTATTCCATCCATTAGGTCCCGCTGAATGGAAAGCAGTCCTTAGAATGCGTGGCTCAAGCGCACCCACCGAGCTTCGAACCAGCGCAGCTTGATGAAGCTTCTTCGTTCACGAAGTCACGGGCTAACCAATTAAGCTATCGGGGTAGACTCACATGGGAAACGACCACAGAAGTACAAGGAAATGGTCATGTCTAATCGTTCACCTGTTGATCCGGCTCTTCTTCCACCATCACCACGAGCTGCATACTATCACGGCCTCAGAGTATATCACCAGCTGAAAGTTTGGAGAACTTTAAGCAACTCAGATTTGAAACCATTGTCATTGGGTTGGCAGAAGAAAGATGACATGTTTTCTCCAGTCATGACGGATGTAGCTGCTGCACCAAAAAATGTCTTGAAAATCTTTCGATGTAGCTGCAAGGGATCATGTGACAGACGCTGCTCTTGTCGGAAAGCGGGCTTAACAGGCACATCGTCAAGCAAAGAATGACACGGTGTCAACCAAAGATTCCACCCATCAAAAACGCTCTGGTACGACGTCTCAAACTGTTGAATTGAATGATCAAAATTCTTGCCAAACTGAAAGGAACATCTTTTTCTCAAACTATACAAACAAAGATTTGTGGTGGCTTTAACGAAACAACTGGAGTTGAATGGTTTTAAAGTTCATTTGTGCCCTAGTGTTGCAGATACAACAATCGTTCAAGTTGCTTTGATTCGGTAGGTAGGACACCTGTAACTGTGTACTCCGACGATACTGATGTCCTTTTCTTACTAGTGCATCCGTGACTATTCTAATATCTTCTTGCCAAACATTACAAGAGGGAAAAACTACCAGCAAAGACAGTGCTACAGAGTTAGAGATGTTATTGCGAAGGTAGATGTTCTTGTTTTGGAGTGGCTGTGATACAACTTCAGCAGTTCATAAATTCGGCAAGATGTCTATTTGAGAAGTTGTAATCAAGCAAGTTTGCGAAATGTTGCCGATGTTTTCTACGAAGACGACATGTCTCCACACCAAGTTGGCAGGGCTTGGATACGGTTCTTCGAACTTTTAAACTTGTCTACATATAGGCCTACTTTACCACAAATCACTAAACAGAAGTACGAAGAAATGGTCATGTCTAATCGTTCTCACATTGATCCGGCTCTCCTTCCACAATCACCACGAGCTGCATAACACCACGGTCTCAGAGTATAGCCTATCATCAGACATGCACAAATATTACAGTCGTGTTTGATGACAAATTGGGAGAAGAGAGAAATTTTATGGATGCGTTTGCATCACTTTGAGTGAAATGCGTTTACATTTTATTAGAACTTAAAACTGTAAATGTCGTTTTTACATATTCACAGCTGGTTTAACCCTAGCAAGACCGGGCTTTTCTGGCACTCCAGGACTTGGGGGACACAGTGTTTTTGTAACAAAACACCCTATGAAATAGCATTTTAACTTAAACCTTCTTCACTACGTCCTAGATAGCTTTTATGTGTTGCTTACAGTTACATACCCTTGCTTCTAAAAGAAAAACCTTTTATTTCGGTGAAATCTATCCTGTTATCTCCGCCTCGGTTAACTTTTACTCCCTTACACGTGTGATATATACCTCCTAATTAGGTTATGTTTTATATTTTTGCTTTCCGATTGTTAGTTTGCTTTGTTGATAGTAATATTCCAATTTATGGTGTTGTATTCTGTTACAAAGGTAACGTATTTTAGCTTATAATTGTATTATAATATTGAGCAAATTAGTGTTTTACCCCCCCGGCACGTTTTTTACCGCAACTTTTTTTCCCCAAGGTAAAAAAAATGACAAAACCCATCATTGAAAAGCTGATAAAATTATCTTTCCAACGATATATAATTCGTCTTTATAAGAATTTTTTCTAGGTTGACCGAAAATTCTACAGGACTATTAAGAGAATGACGTAAAAGCGTTATGCATAAAACTCGCAAGAACAACATCGGGTATTAAGTGATGTTACTATCGCAGACAGCAAAATCCGTCATTGTTACGTCTGTAAACGGTAAAAGCATTCCTGAAATTCCACGGCATTTGAAAAATTGGCGTGCCGTTTGGTCAACATGTGAATCCCTGGGCTATTGAAACAAGGTCGCAAAAGCGGTTGGCACAAAAAAATTTTATAGTGCGAGTGGAGTGTGTGTTCTGGTGGTATTCTTTTCTTCCCAGATAAAAATGATATTTTTTCGTAATTTGCTATTCTGTTTTAAGTTAAGGTTTCTGACAGTAGGCTACTTTGCTTTATGCAGAATAAATAAGCAGCGATCACGCCATGGCAAAAAAGCAAGGTTATTTGGATTTCTGCGTCAAATTTGTCAGCATCGTTTACAAAGGCATTGAAAAACCTGTTAGTATTTTGAAAGTTCCGTCAGCAACAGTCTTACGCATTGACAAGTTTGTTGCAACACCAACCATCTCCGTGAAAGTGATTTCAATAAATTCGTAACTGTAGCCTACAACATTTCTATAAATTCAACCGGTGAAAATGCCGAAATGCAACTTTTATTTATTATTTTGTCTCCCGAAATCTAGCCAAGCTCGATAGGAAATGGAAATAGTCGGAAGAAATGTAGCCTACTGTAATAAAAGTAGTAGCATAATAATAAAATCGCCAAATTTTGTATTAAATATTTTATGGGGGTGCCGCTCCCGAGAACTATTACGATACATTGATTGCTTGTGGAAGTAGGCTCAGTGTGCACAACGTAAAAGCAAGCTTAAATGATAAAAATTTTAACTTGGTCATAAATTTAACAAAAAAACTTGGGCGGAAGAAAAAATTAATGTGGTTTATACAAAGACGAAAGAATAAAAAGATTTCTTAAATTTAGTCTTTTTATTTTTTGTTTTCGTAATCCACACTTTTTTCTCACCGTTTATGCTTCTACCAAACCATTCGGATATTTATTTGTGCAAATGAACAAGTTTCTGTGTCATCAATGAAGCGCTGGATAGACCAAAAATGAAACAGTTTTTCAATAATAACACAGTATCAGAAAGAATCCGCATTTTAGAAAATTTCTGGATTACCTGGCAACTCTACTTAGCCTACTGCTTAGGAAATATCTGGGATCAGGGTTGCCAACTGGTATATTTATATACCAAATTCCAGAAATCTGGTATATTTCAAACCTGTTTGGTATGCGATTTTTTAGTTTGGTATATTTTGGAAAACTGGTATATTCTTGGTATATTTTTGAAATTAAAAAAATTGTTTCTGAATTTCTACCAGAAATTTACTTTACAATCTGGCAATCCTTTACAGTAACAGTAGAGTATAGGAAATTCAAAATTGATTAATAATGGCATCAAAGAAATGGAAACCACGTTATGATGGTCAACGAAAATTTCGTTCAGAATGGTCTGATGAATTTCCTTGGATCTCTAAATCTAGTGATGGAGGAGATGCACCTTATTGCAAACTTTGCAGAAAAGTGCTTGCAGTACGAAAAGCAGCCATCATCCAGCATCACAAAACAGACGAACACAAGAAAAGAGAAAATGCAACTAACAATTCAAGAAAAATAACATTTCAAAGCGTGTCACCTTCACTGGAAGTTAAAAAAGTGGAAATGGAGCTTGCTGCTTCGGTATGTTGTCATTGTTCTGTGTCAACTGTGGATCATTTAAGTGAGATAGTAAAAAAGCATGGCACAGGCAGTGCTTTAGCCAATATTTGCTTGCACAGAACGAAGTGCTCCAAAATAATTCACAACGTTTTGTCCAAATCATTATTTGAAGAATTCATGGAAGATATAAAAAACAAGCCCTTTTCTTTGATTTGTGATAAATCTACTGACATTTCCTCTGACAAACATATGTGTGCTCTTGTGATTTACTTCAATGAAAGGCTTGAAAAGATTGATGTTGGGTTACTTGGATTAGTTCCCGTCACCAGAGCTACAGGAGAAGCTTTGTTTTGTTTGCTGGAACAAACTCTTGCAGATGCTGGTATGGATTTTAAGAACTGCATCGGATTTGGAAGTGATGGAGCAGCAAACATGGTGGGAGAGCAAAACTCATTGTTTTCAAGGATTTTGAAGGAATCGCCCAACTGTGTTTTGTTTAAGTGCATTTGCCACAGTCTTGCTCTGTGTGTAGAGAAAGGCTTTGAAAAGCTTCCTTCAGCTTTAGGCTTTCTTTTGGCTGAAATTCCATCTTGGTTTAGTAAGAGTGCACTTAGGAGAGACGAGTACAAGACTTTATTTAAGGCCTTGGATACTGCTGAGGAGAGCAGTTCAGCTTCTCTTCCTTTCCAAAAAATGAGTGCAACAATGTGGTTGGTACGCGGAAAGTTGATTACCAATCTATTGGAAAATTGGAAAGTTTTAAAAGAATACTTTGCAGCAGCAGAGCTAATTGGAACTCAAGCTGTCAGATACAAGGCTGCAACTCTACGTAATATCTTGTGTGATGACATAACTTACTTGTATTTAATTATGGTTGCTCCAGTGATCCAAGAATTTGAAAAGGTTAATGCATTCTTTCAAGCCTCTAAGGCTGACCCAGAGAAAATGGTTAGTGAGTTGAATGTGCATCACAAAACCCTGAAGCAAAGACTCTATGACACTCGGGGATATCAAAAACCAATTTCACTTATTGATTTTGGTTCAAGATTTCAGTCTGAATTGTTACGCTGCAAACGAGAAAATGCTGGAAACCCACAATTTGTAGTTTCGGTGGAGCTTCTACTTGAGCGATGCATGCAGTTTTTAATGGAATTGTTGATTCAAGTTGAGAAACGGCTCCCTTCATCTCAGCAAATTTTTCAAGGTCTCAGTGGCCTTCATCCAAATGTAGTTCTTTCACAGATGTCACGTTTACCGTTTTCGCAACTTCCATTTCAGCACCTTCTATCACGTAACCCAGATCTTGAAAGCCAGTACAGAAAGTTAATTTGTCACATATGGGAAGAAGAAAAGTCTGCTTTTCCTGACGGATTACCAAAAGAAACTGTTCCATTTTGGCTTGGTATCCGAAACTTTGAAACTGTTGATAGTTGTAAACCCTACAAAGAGTTAGCACATTATGCTCTTGCTTGTTTGGCTACTCCAGTCAGTAACGCTATTGTTGAGAGAATGTTTAGCCACGTCACTTGTGTAAAAACTAAATTCCGAAATAGGCTTAAACTTCCAATGCTAGAAGCAATTCTGAGGGTAAGGCATTGTTTAATTATGAAAGGAGAATGCTGTAAGAAATTTAATGTTACCCAACGAATGTTCGCAAACTTTAATTCACATAATACGTATGATCTAGAAAATGAGAATGGAAATGAGTTTGAATTGCTTGACTAAACTTTTCCATTCATATTATCAATGCATTGTCAAACATTTATTTTTCAAGGTTCTTGATGAAAAATGGCCTTTAAGTTTTGTTAACATGTATTGTTTGTATATGTGCTTCTAATTGCTCATAGTTTGTTTGTTTTTTTCAGGTAAAAATAGGTTTGGTATATATTTGGTAGATTTTAATTCAAAGTTTGGTACATTGTTGCCTTTACAATCTGGCAACCCTGTCTGGGATTAGGATAGCGTAAATTCCGTAAAATTGTTGTCTTGTTGGTGCGTGTAATGAAGTAAAGTTTTGCAATATGTCAGCTGGAAATTTTGAACAAGAACTTGACTGTCATGATGCTCGAACAGACTTTGAAAATCTACTTCAAGGTATATTGGCTAAAGCCAATGCTGAGCAACGGTAAGTTTATAACTGTACTTTGTTCATGCATAGATCTGTATATTTGGTGTATCTTAGTCTGTTAAATGGTCAAATAATAAAGACGCTTGATGGATGCTCGGCAATTTGACTCTCATCAAAAACAATTTAGTTTGTCCGGGCAACACATTTAATGGAAAGCTAAAAGAGGAGCAGTTTACGGTAAGTGCATAAAATTAGTTTTCCAGGTTTCCTTTACACTGTACCTGGAAAATTATTTCATGATCTTTACTTTCAGACATTTAAATGAGTAGTTGCTTAATTCACCCACTCAAATTTATCACCTGCAAATGCAGCATCCAAGTTACTGAAGCTCACTGGATTTAGTTGTTTAACTTGACTCAGAGGTAGAGCTTAAATATCAAAGTTGCATTCAGCCTGTTTTTTTTTTTTGGACAATCACGAAAAATTTATGTGAGAAAGCCAGCTATTACTATCAGACTCCATGTCATTACATTTACAGACAATTAAAAAGACGGCTGCAAAAAGCTCTGGCTTAATAAACTTCAGCTTCACTAAAGTTTGGCTTTTTGATGACTTACAGTATATTTCAAGACACCCTTCATTGGCTCATTGAAGGTGAAGTTTTGGATGCTAAGGCTTTGTGATAAATAGCCTACTAGCATTAAATGGATTTTATTATGTTTCACATAACACAAGCCAGATTGCAGAGTAAGCGCAACAAAAGTTTCGTTTGCATATAACCCTACCAGTGATTCCCAGTTTTCTAAAAAAAAAAATAGCATACTAGGTGGTCAAAGTAACTTGAATTGCAGTTAGAAAATTAACCATTTTAGTTGTTGCTCTAACCAACACAAAACTTTAAATGTACTGGTGTCTGGTACAATAAACTCAATTTAATTTGGTAGTTATATAATATCATTAGCTACACTATGGATTATACATTTTTTCTTAAAAAAATATTTTTAAATGTTTATTGATGCAACATGTCTACTCATATTTACATACCTGATTGAATCTACTTTTTCTTGCATGCAGAACCATTGATGAACATTCAAGTAATAAAGATGACAAAGACAGCTCGACTGAAGAGCCCTCAAAAAGGTATTGATATTTTTTAATTCTTTCTGTCAACCTTCTCTCCACAATAAATCATGGAATGTTGCCTTCTGTTTTGTAATACCAGTCTGCACAGTGCACAGCTTTGATTGTGTTGGTGTATATGTAGGCGACTAGGCGTGTATGGTATTTTTGGTATGATTATTTTTGTTATGTTTTTGTTTACTTTGCATAAACACATGGCTATCATAGACCTAGCCCATAGTGAGAGTGCAAAAATTGAACTGATTTCATGGGGTCTATCATAAGTTTCTTATGGTCTTAGTTGGTTTTAAGATTTCTCCCATAGTCCTATCATTTGAAGATCAACTCGGTAGTGTGGTTGTTGCTTCTGTAAATCTGGTCAGCTTAGGTTTGTTTAGTAGAAGCGATCTTCCTGGCTCAAACTCGAGGCTGGCAACTCATTAAAGAACAGCAACTGTCAATTCTGGCTACACTTGACTACCGAAAAACAGCTTTAGGTTTAATGATCAGAATCTTTCGAAACCGAGGACATACCACAGCACTCTTTGTTTTTTTTTCTGTACAATATTTATTGCAATGTTATTTAACTATCATAAATAAGTATAACTAAAATTGATGGTACTCATAAACAAAACTGTAACCTCATTTTCTGCAGTACGACAATATGTATTATGTTTTTATTATGTTTATGTTTGTGTATTAATTATGTTTATGTATTATGTTTATGTTTGCATGCAAATATTTATTTTATATTTTTTATGCAGCCAGAAATCTATACCAGACAGTCCTCAAAAGTAAGTTTCAGAATGTTTTGTGATTTGTTGTGTAGTGTAAAGTATTAAGTAAAAACTTTTCCATTTTTCTGCTTTCTGTTCTTAAAATTTGTTATCATGAGGAGTAAAAATTTATAAAGATCTGATACATTCCTTTTTTATTCCATGTAGAATTGTTCCAGTTTTGATTGGTTATGCAGAAAAAATGCTTTACTGAATAAGACTCTTTAATTCGAATTCATAAATATTCACATATTTAAAAAAATTTCACTGCTTCAAGCGGAGATGGCGGCTGATAATAATGATAGTTGAAAATGGCAGACTGGTTAGATATTGCGTTTGTCATTGCAGAGCTGCTGCTTCAACACCAAAACCAGCTAAAAAAAGACGAAAAAGAGATGAATTAAAAGAAGAAAACCGGAAATCGAGTATGTTTCGCAAAGTTTACCCAACTAGCAAATTTGCTCCTTCTGACAAACGTCTGGCAGACGTTGAATCTATGTAAAAATAACCGATTTTTCTAGATGAATAATTCTCAGCAAGTTTTGTTTTTGCTTCGCAACAGCAGTGATCCTCTTCCAGTTAGTCTCCCATGCCCGTGTATTACCATTTTCTTCAGATGCCTTAGTGATGAAGTTGTTCGATCGCAGCGTCGACCTTGCCTCATTCCACGACAGCACACCGCTCTACCCGATATGTCGGGCCTGGATGGAGAATGATCCATCTGGAAGGAACCAACTTGAAACGACCAACGGAGCAAACTCGCACAAAGTGACAGCTGACGATGACTCTGCCAGCAACGTATGCACTGAATTCCCTATTAGCGATATTAGTAACATTTTCATAGCGATTCAACGTGTACAGATATTATTTCATTGTAAAAAAAAATTCTATGCGTCTGTCTGATGTCCGTCTTGTTAGAAAAACGTACTTTTCACTTACTAAATGATTCGGATACACAAACAGAACATACTCCCAAATGCATCACACACGCATTTGCACAACAAAATTATTCACACCGGACAGTTTGCAATCTTTTCTGTTACTAAACGAGTCAATATCTCTTATGTAAGGAAGTAAGGTAAGGATATTGCAGTGCCAATAAGTTGTGAATCATGTGTTGCAACAGTTGATAAGTTTAAAATGTTGTTGAATGGCTGCTTTTGTTTTGTTTTTAAGGTGTAATTTTGTGACTCAAATTTTTAAAATCTCTTAACAGGATGATGCCACTAATATTGCTATCGTGTGTAAAAGGGACATATTTTTTTCATCTTCAGGCGTTATCTCTCCTGCCTATGTGGACATCAGATATTAGGCCAATCTAGTCTTATTCTATGAGTAGGATTTTACTCACACCTCCAGCTTACATGTTGTACATACAATTAAAATAAACAATAAAAATATGATTTGTTTTTGACTTGTCTAATGTAATATCAACATCAATTTAATACCTCTATCTAGACCTCCCCAATCCCCAGACTTTCTTTTGTTTTCATCTATATTGTGACTTTTCTGCATGGGTTTTCAAAAGATTCGACTTAATTTATTGGGAAGATGACATCAGAAGATGACGAGCAGGGTAAATTAAGTCCTGAGGTAGATGGCTGAGAATCTGCATTTATCTGTAAAAAACGTCTTGTTTTATGCATCCGTATCAAAAATTAATAGGTATGTTACTTTAAAAATCATTAGGCTGTTAAGCATACTGGGAACAAACATACATCATACTTTATTACCTTTATTCGATTCTTCAATGCATAATTCTTGAAGCGTTTCAAGCTCTTTCTATCAAGGGGTCCAAGAGATGCTGGTTGGTTTGTTTCAAGTAATTTAAGAAACTGTATGTGTATACCTTCTGCCTTATCTCCTGATAACAATGTTTTGTTTTTGTTAATAAGATTTTCGGCATTCTTAGCAGATATCATAAATCGTGTTGTCAATGTTTCTTGAAATTTAATTAAGGCAGCAGATTCCTTTTTGGCATGTTTGTATTTCTTGTATTCATCAACCAAACGAATAATTTTGTTTTGGATATTTTGTTTTGTCATCAGTGGAATGCAAGCAGGCTGCCATACTTTTGCTACACATACTGCTGTATCCCAAGCTGCGAGCTTCCCACTCTGGTGGTTACGAGGATTTAATTGAAGATGATGTATGTATTTCTGAAGAACATCTCCAGTAGTTGGTCTACTCTAAATTGTCCTTCCTTAAAATGTTTTAAAGGCTGCAAATTACCAAGCAAACCACCATTGTTCATTTTACTCTTCCTCAGATCCATGATGGATACATGAATACACACGGAATATTAGACAGTAGAAGTGTATACAATACGTTATATAATCATACAAGATACAAGTAGAAAATGCTAACTGATCAATAGTGAAACCTGAAATGCATTACAGAAGGTTATCGTTAAGTTCAGCTGACTTGATCCATTTTTGCCACATGATTTAGATACATAGACTACATTATGCTGGGTGACAGATGCTATTGAAATTGTGGCGGACCGTGACCATCTTGCACTTGATCAGAGCTCTTTCCGAGCAATGAAGCGTGTATTCTAACATCAAGTGCAATGGGTACCCAGATGTTAGCTTCATTGAGATGATCGGTTCCACGTTATACTGTATATGACTCCAGGCATTTAACGTTGGTGGTGCCTAAGGAATACATCTCGTTGTAGGAATGAAGCGACTGCGACAAAATCATTCATGCATGACTGTTCGTATCACTGTTTTAATAACTTTTTTTCTGTTGCTCTGAGACACTTTTTAATAATATTTTTTGAACTCCTTACCCTCAAAAACCCCTTAACAGCAACTTTCACCATTTTTCTAGTATCATTTGGCAATAAATTAACAAAAATCAGTCATGCGTGACTGCGTAATCTGGGTACTTAAACGGTCATAACTCTGGTACCGATTGTCCAATTTTAATATTTTTTTTTTTTAATTCTTCAGCAGAGGAAATGCTTTCAAATAATCTAGATATCAGCATACTAGGTTAAAAGTAAAGTGGTTTTAAAGGGAATTTTTGTAATTTTTATGAAAAGTTGTTGCTAAGCAACAGTGAATAACTTCCCAGACGTTGATCCAAATAATTTTTTATGCATATTTTTGAAATTAGCATTGAAAACCCATGCAGAAAAGTCACAATATAGATGAAAACAAAAGAAAGTCTGGGGATTGGGGAGGTCTACTCTATACGAATTATCGTCTCTCATTCCCCGTATTGCGAGGTTTTGACGCAATAAGAATGATCATTAATACGCTTTAAAAAATAGACTAGATCTTGCTTTTTATTATTTACCTCCCGAGCCGAGTCCTTCCGCTAATTAACCATACAAACTTGTTTTAGTCAGAGGATGAGGAGACATCATCTGGGAAGATTGCAAGGATTCCTCCTCCTAATATTCCTTGGAGTAACATCAACAGTGATGGAAAGTATGTCAGTCCTCGAATTCCAAAGCCTCTTTCTCAACCAAATGACAGGTTAGAATTTGCAAGTTTCAAATAAGAGAGTAAAATTCAATTTAAGCTTTCCAAATTATTTTGTAGAACTTGTGCTTTGGCTCCATATAGTGTTGTTTCCAGAACTATTCTATTCCCCACGAGAAGTCGTAAGAGTGCAGGCTTCCGTTAGTATTTGCTTTCACAAGCCGGTGCAATGAAGCACTGGTATTTTAACATTGAAACAACAGTTACTTGCAGATTTTTTGTCTGAAGCCCCACTTTACTCAGTATTAGAGATGTACCGATACCAATATTTTGGCCGATACCGATCCCGATACCGATATCACTTTTTTAGGCCGATACCGATACTGATACCGATATTTTGGCCGATACTTTGGTGTGACAAAAAGAAGCAATTTTGGTATTTGCAAGGAATTATATCAAATGCTAAGTTTTACATTATTTGCATAAAACTATTAAAAAAAGCTTTTAATTGGCATAATTTAATAAAGATTCAAGAATCCAATCTCAACCGCATTGTTGTGTCATAATAGTAGGTTTTAGTAATGAAAGGCCACCATAGGCTAATTGAGGACTGGGGTATAAGGGAAGAAACATTACATCATACTTGGGGTTTCTGAAAAATTAAATAAAGTGTTTGCGCAAACTTTCCAAACAGGCCATCATAATTGATAATAAGATGTAAAATGTAAACCAAGTGATTTGTGTAGTCGTACAAAAACTATTTGACAAGTAATGTGCAACCTAAGGACGCTTGTCGTTTGGTTGAAAAGCTTTTGCCAGGCCAAGACCACCCAGGCAGCAAAAATGCGCAATCCCGCATCGCCCCCACGCTGCTAAAGGTCCAAAAAACCCTTGCAACCCGGCTGCCCCCAGCAAGCCGGCTCTACCAGTCCGCCACCCAACCTCCACCCCTCGCTGCAACAAACCAACCAAGCTCAAACAATGCCACGGCAGAACAAGCAGGCCCAAAACGAAAGCAATGCGACCACGAATCCTCACCAAACCGATTAAAACGGTCCTGCCGCGCCCAATACGACAACCCCACCGCAAAGAAAGAAGCGCTCCTCCGGGCCACCAGCACAAGGCCGAGCACCCACCAGCATAGCGAGCAGCCGCGACCCGCCAACCACAACGGTGCAGCTTCCACACTAGCCATTTCAATTCTTGTCGATGTCAATTCTTGCTACAAAACGGCTGCCGAGAAACATATACCTAGTTGATTGGATGGTCTAAATGGCTAGCGTGGAAGCCACACCGCTATGGCCAGCGAACCGCAACAGCCCGGCGCGCCGACAGCCGGAAAGAACGCTCCCCCCACAACGAGGCCGCCATCCCAGGCGCAACAAGACCACTTATTGACCAGCCCAGCGAGGACCCGCAGTCCCACCGCTCCCACCCTGAACCCACCCACTCCGCCACGACATTGCCCAAGCTTGGCGAGTCCACCACAACGAAAGGTGGAAACCAAATCACAAACCGACAGAACCAGACCACCAAAAACAATCAAGTTACACGGGTCCCCCAAACGTCCAGCAACGCAAAAACGATGCAAAATTACACATTTCCGCCACCTGGGCAATCCTGGCCTGGTTTTATCCTCTGTTAAGAGTAAAAGAGAAACAGAAATGATAAATATTAGAGAAATGGAGTCTCCTTCACAAGTTAACAATCGAACAACGCAAAACTGCTGAAACAAAACGTTTTGTTTTAGTGAAAGAATCACTGTAAGCAAACAATGCCAAAAGGTGCGCGCATGAAGTCATGGGAGTTTGAGGTATCAAAAATTTGAACAGGTTTTCATTTTTCTACATCAATGTGACGTTAGTTGCAACTTTAAAAAATCTATATCTTTGCTTCTGCAGAAAATCCGCAGCAAACGCCTTTTTTTACATGTTTAGTATCGGCCACAGTATCGGCCAAATTTTGCCGATACCGATACCGATACCCAAAAAATGGCCGATATCACCGATACCGATATATCGGGACATCTCTACTCAGTATCGTTTATATTACTTTTACGTAACTTTAACATGACATTCCTCCGAAAAAATCCGACTTTCCCAACTTAGGGCCGTGAAGGCCTGTCCAAAATTATCTTGTGTGATTATAAAATTTATTGTTTAATATAATTATAACATATCTCTTGTAACTGTGGCTACCGGCAGGGAATTTACCTCTCTTTCGTATCAATTGACATATTTCAACAATGTGAAAACAATTTTAATAAAACGTTTGAGTACTTGATCGTGATGGAATGTATCAATATGTTAATGGGTGTATGAAATTATGAATACAAAAGTGTCCGATTGCTCACGCAGCATGCATCCTAAGTAGTGTTATATCGCATTTGCACGGCGTGATCTGCTGGTGTCCTAAGCGTCTGTTCCAATGGAATACAACAATCAGTTACGTGAAGTCCCATGAGAGGTCACGTGATAGTTCAGTATAAGAAAACAACCTTTGCCCGCCACAACTTCATCCATGTGTCAGGTAGTGCGATCTATCCATGCTGTGTTTCAGACTGGACAAGTACGTGCTGCGGCAAACAGCTGAACCCGCGCCAGAAGCTTTGCTGGTCGATCATCTTCGCCACTGGAAGCGGGTCAGAGAAACGTACGTCTGCATCAATCTTCTAACTTTGGAAATTATTTACATAGGTTTTTAAGGAGATTGGTGGTCGATAGGACATCTTCGTGTACCACGCCTGTTTTAGGTTTAGGCGTGCATGCATTGTTCTTTCCATTTCTCCCTATGTATTAAAAATCTCGGACTGTATTAAAAATCGTTCTGGTTGTAAATGTAACACGAAGGTGATCCTTGTATGAGGTTATTTAAGAAAGTGAGACGCTGTTTTTCACAAGCTCGTTTTCCTTTGATCTTTCCACAAAAAGCAGTGTTCTAACTTTTCCCTTCCTCGAAATAGCCAAAAAAGTTTGTCTGTCTCTTGATGATGTTTGATTGGTTTGGTATTATAAGTTTATTTTTCGTGTGGCTGAGGTATGATATTTGTTGCATTATTTGAATAAACCACATTGGACATCAGGAAGGCTAAAACTGGCCCAGTGTGACATATCGCAGCAAATAAACTTACATTAGTAATTTACTTTATTGATCTTACATGCATTAAAGACTCGTTCAAAGCTAAGTAAATCATAAAGTCAGATCTGACACTTCCAGTTGGTAACATCACGGATTTTTGTTTTCAGCTGGAAAGCCAAATCGCTTGAAAACGACGCACGGTACCAAGACGGTATGGAATTGCTGAGAGATATTTTTCAGCGCAATCTTTATAATAATAATTCTACCGGGTAATGGAATCTATGACGTCATCACTAGAGGATGTGTGGCCACGGCTTTCGCTCCTGCCAATCCAAGTCAAGGTGTTTGCGTGGGAAAAATCGTTTCTCTCTGACAAAACTTTGCACAACAACGACTGTTGTTGAAATGTGATGACCCGTTCGGACGAAAAATGGAGTTCGAAAAGCTGGTATCGCTTCGGAATTTTCGGAATCTTTATACCAGTTTAAGAGGCAAGTTTTCTGATGAGCCACCAAAAGTAAGAATAAACTCTTGGAATTCAAGAGAATGTCACAAGTTGGAACCTTATTCCAAAATTTCCACTGTGCCAGTTCTACAGCTTTGCATTGGCCGATTTTATTGTTGATAATTTTTTTTCAGTTTGCAAAGCATTTCGGGAAGAACACATGTCGCTTTATAATTCTCATACCTTTTCAAGGTTCTGCAACTGTCTCATTTTTTCCTAGTTTATGCTTTTAATACAGTTACAACAATTCGTTACGATTACTAAGTCAAACTCATTTAATAAAAACTCGAAAGTGTTAAAACTAGTTTGCTTGTGCCATGGCCACCTGGAGATGCGGCCTGATTTGTCACATTTTGCAGATTTTGATTACAGCTACTGCTAGTGCTTGACTGACATTTGTTGAGATGTTTTTACTTTTTGCGGTTTCCTAATGACATAAAAATTTTTTGTTGCCTTGGGGAAGCAGTAGCAAATGAGAAAAAGTAAGTTGAAAAACGCTAAATCAGACTGTTATTGAAAAATTAACAGTCTGACTAAAATCTTCGAAACCAAATTTTTTTTGTTTTTCATCATGTGAATGTGAGTATGTTAAAACCTATTGTGTCATCTAGGGAAAACAGTAAAGAAAGCGTAAAAATGTAATTTTTAGAAAAAAATATTTAAACGTTCGCCAAAAGTTAGAAAAACCTGGAAATTTCTGCAAAATGTGACAAATCAGGCCGTATCTTTAGGTGGCCATGCTTGTGCCTAATCTCTGCTCATGTTAGTTTGTTTTAACGTAATGTGTGTTGTAACCAGTGTTGTACGCGTCACTGAAATAATTTGACGGCGTCAGCGCGAATTGCCTAAAAACATTACGGCGTAAAGGAATGCGTAAGCTTTTAAAGAAATTGACAGCGTCAGCGCTAATTTCTAGCGCTATTTTTTGCCAGCGTCTCATAAAACGGAAATATTTCAACCAAGTTCAGGCTAACAATAACTATAATTAAAGAGCAGGTAGGCTATTATGTTTTTTAAGACTGTATTGTAATTAGCTGCTCAGCCTATATATAATTAGTTATTTCCTTGCAGAAAAACAAGCATTTCAAAACGTTTGTCTGACAATCTGCTGCGTTTGGGACGCATATTCAGGGGCGCCGGAGCGATTTTTGAATGGAGGGACAGGAGTATGAAAAAAGGGCACTTTTGCTGCTGAAAGGCCAATTTGTTTTTAAGTTTTAAGATAAGATATACGGTAGCGATAATGCTTATCTATTCGAGCTCATTATCGAGTAATGATACAAGTGTCCGCTATACAAAGAACAATGGCACGGAAGGACATCATGGTATTTTATAATGATGTAATATAACTTACTGTGATGGAGAATTTTGTGTCGTGAATATTATTTTGAGGCAAAAATATAACATTATAATTAGGCTAAAAGCGAATAGCATAAATTGTTATATTGCAAAGTGTGCAGTAGCTTACATGACCTTAAAAGGGCACCATTGCCCCCTCTTCCCTCCCCATCCACAGAAATTTGAGGGCAGGGGGCATCCGCTCCCCTGCTCCCCTCCCCCGCTTCTGGCGCCCCTGCGCATATTGTCCTTTCCAAGTGAAAACAAGCGTTCCACAGCAGCGCTGGTTGGTACTGGTGTGTTGTATTTCAAAAACAAGTTGAAAACGTTTAGTCGAAAAGGTATCACTGTTCCAAGCGTGCTGTGATAGTTTAGCATGTATAAATCTTTTAACGAGGTCCACTGCACCAACATCGCTCTTTTCAGGGGCATAGAGATCTTGAAATAAAGTATATTCAACGTCCGCGATGCCATTCATTGATTTTTCGCTTTCGGTCTCTGATCCCTCGTTCTCAATACATGGGTGATCACATTGGCGTAGCCAGAAACAAAATTTGGCGGGGGGGGGCCAAATATTTGAAGAATTGAAGAGAACGACAAAGTGTTTGATTTGAGCCATCGCCACCTGATGTGCAGTGGCGTATCCTGGTGGGTTGAGCAAGGGAAGCAATAAAGCTGGTGGGGAGTTAGAGCGTGCCGAAGGCACGCGTATTCTAGGGGGGTGCGGGGGCATGCCCCCCTTGAAAAATTTTGAAAAATTACACTCAAATAATGGATTATAACGCTTTCTGGAAACACTTTTAAGTTAGGCTAATATTTGTATGAAATTTATTAGCAGATAAACAGCTATTAACTTATTAAAGGTAGCTTATACACACGAACGGGCAAAAACTACGGTTAAAATTAGAGAACACCAAAAACTCAGCTACACAAAAACTCAATAACTACACAAAAACCCAACAGAGTAAGCCATTCTGGAATTGCTCCCACAAATTAGTTAAAAGAAACGTAAATCGCGTAAATTTTGCGCGATTTACGATTACGATTGAAAATTTGGGGGAGAGCCATGGCCCCTTTCGCTCCCCTGGCTACACTTATGGGTGATCACCATTTGGAGAACTTCTTCCGCATGTATTCCAGGGAGCCATTCCAACCAACGCAAAAACTGGTAATTCGCATGAGTCGCGCTGGCAAGAATACATTGTGAAACGAGATTTTCCATGAAAACAAAAATTGACGCTTAGCGCTTGACGCTTAAAATCGACAAAATAGTTGACGGCGCTATCACTTCCGTCAACTGAAAAATAAATTGACGGCGCTAGCCTCAGCGTCAACGTACAACACTGGTTGTAACCTTAAGGAACCAAGGAAAAGAAACAGACGTTGTTATCAAGCACGAATCACATGAACGCGTTATGTTTTTAAAATAGTTCTTTTTTTATTTTTGCATCCAAACCAATTGTAGCTCCGTATATCAACTCAAAATCCATTCGAAAATCATGATCAGCCTAACGTTTCCCATCTCTGAAGGGACATTGGGTTGCGAGGTTTTTTATTGATTGCTATACTTGGTCAATATCTCAGTGAAAACTTATCCGTCTGGTTTCACTTCATCGGCCTCTTGATGGGTTTGCTGTGCCTGAACCTCACTCAGTTGGTGATTCCAAGTGGTGCATTTCTTAATGATGCTCGAATCTCTGGAGTTAGGGTTCCTCATTTGATGTTTATAATTCGAATCCATCTTCTAAAGATGATACATCTTCAATGCAGATACATGTCAATTGAAAGAAGAAGAATTGATTGTTTTGTAAACTAGTTTTGAATTCGTTAATCAAATGCAGAAGCCAAGACTAGTGTATGTCCTTGACTTTAGTAGGTTTCCTTCTTCACTTCATGCCTTTCATTTGTACGATCTTCTTGCCTGTAAAGCATTGGCTAAACAAAGTATGCTGCAATCACACTTCATTCAATCAAAAATCAATTCAGAATCTCCCGAAACAAATAAGGGTTAGTCCATGTACTTCTAGACTACCTGTACTGGACACAGGTTTTTATTGAATACGCTAGTGGCCCCATGCGACGAAAACCGTAATTACCGAACAAACAACACCGCAGTACTGTTTTAGGTGTGAGTTATGTGGAATATAGCAAAGAGTTAGCTGCAAATGTTTGTTTATTAATTCTAGTACATTAAGCAGCACAGAAAGTTGTAATGCAACGTGAATTTAAGGAGAGGTGTGACATTGATGCAACACAAACAACAAGGTAGGCTACGCGGAACAATGTCCAAGAAAGTTATCACTGAATTATTTTCATCGCATTCTTGGCTGAAACTTTGTGCTGGTAGGCTATAGCTTTAATTAATTTCTCAATGTTTGAGGTACGATTCCACTGACGACGACGCCAAAATATCGGTTGTCCATTAATTATTATTATTTATTTGCGTCAGACAAAGCTGTCCATATCCAAAATAACGAGATAATACACACACTGCAAAGGTCACAGAGAGCCACTTTGGATGTCGTCAGTTTAAGAGTTCACTAAATATCTACTATTACAAATTTACATAGGCTACAATGAGCGTTGGAAGAGTTGAAAGTATTCAGAACGATAAAAACAATCAGATGACATCAGGTCTGATATAAAGCGATTTGAGGAGTGTATGCAACGGTTGATAAACGAAAACATGTTTTTCCTCAATAAAGCATCAAACGTTGTTATATTATTCATTACTTGATATTCACGGACACTGACATAACGAGGCAAATTGTGCAATATTCTGAAAGAATCATTGTAAGCAACACGTAATCGTTTTATTCTAGAAGATCTAAACTTGTTCCACAACTGGGATGCGTAAAACGACATACAGTAAGAGCGAAATAAATTGTTTTTTAGGTGGGTGAGCATTTAGCAAAATAAAATTTTGCATTGTTTGCAGCACAGTCCTGAGAGCGTACTTGCCTTGAAATATCATTTTCATCTGAGAGAGAACTCTCAATAAATACACCCAGATATTTTACAGAGTCTGAACACAATTTCAGATTTACCTAGATATAGCAGAGGAGCACGTGAAAGATAATAGACATAGACTACCAATATTGAACCAATTCAATAGCACATTTGTAAGCAGTTAAGCGAAAATATAAAGTCACATCTCCGGTTATTAGTATCCACCACGCAACTTCGTAATTTTACGGCACGACGTTGATCTACCGCTTTGTGATAGATCACGAACATAATTGGACATAAAACAATTAAAAAACTTGCAGATCATATTGTTGATGATATCATGGCCCATGGTGCACTTTGAAATATCTTTATAATTTTGCCAAAGATCAGTCAATGAAACTGTGACAAGTCCCACAAAAAAATGTTTTTTTTCTTCAATTGCTAAGAATTTTTGCTCCAGGAAAGGTTCAGAGCGAATTGAATTGAAGATACAGTAGCAATGTTGACACAAAGAAAACGATATATCATTACGTGGAATAAATCCACCTCGATTAATTTCATTCGTATCATCAAGAACATCATCAAAGCTAGTTGTGTGACAAGACGGTAATTGACATTTTAGGTCAGCAAGCAGGTTTGTAACTTCACTGAAACGAGTTATTGTGCGATTTGCAATATTAACATTGTTCTTTCTTTTTTTACTACTCAAAAAGGACTCGTATGACAAATCAACAAAAATCTGCAACCCCATGCTTAAAGATGGAATTTCAGCAGTCATGTCAACAATACAAAGAAATAAAATGTCATCTTTCAACAACGCAGTAATTTCAGATGGCATGGCTTGTTCTGTCTGTATTCGCTCATATATGTCTTCAATTGATCTCACCTGGTCTTTTTCTAAAAATAATTTGCTCATTTTCTCTACATTTTCAGTATCTTGTTTGTGTCTGGCACTGGCAAAAGTAGTTTTGGATCGTTTGGGTGGTGGCTCACTGGACATGTAAGTTGGGCAGTTGGGAAATAGTGTTGGCAATGCATCATTCCTTAGTTTTCTGTAAAAGTGACAATACAAAAGCTATGCATCTCTTTTAAGATTAGAGTTTCATGATAAACAACACATACCGGTACTCTACGAGTCAAAACATTCAATGGAAGGTCTCAATTTCATAATCAATAAGCCTAGGGCTGCATATAATTGGTAGGCCCAACATGATTAACACTACTTTTAACAGCCTACTAGGCCTATATGGAGGAAATAAGATATGAAGTAGCACAGCAACATAAATCTTAAAAGACAATTAACTAGAATTTATTTATTTGTTCGAATTTATTTGTGTTTTGAATAATTATGTTTTGTTTTTTTTCCTCTCTCTCATCAACAAAACCAATAAACAGAACTGAACTAAGCTTTGGGTCTTGTGTACTTTAAGCCGTCCATGTTCAATACAGACATCTCAAAGTACAAAAAGACCATTAGCTTTTTTCTGTATCCATACAATCTGAGGCTCACTTTCTTTTGAGATCCGAAGTTCCTTTCTTCTTAATTCGACTTGCATTAGAATCTTCCGATAAACTCACAAAGCAATCATCAGTAAAATGCAAAGAACACACCTTAGAACTTTTGCTTGAAACAAAATCTTTTCGAGAAAGTTTGCAGATCCATTTTTCTAACAGTTCATCATTTTGAAAAGGAAAACTGTGCATTGACACACCTTTTGGTGTTTTATGCCTGGCTATCATAGCCACTTTTACAGCCATAAGCAGAGCAACGTCCCATACTTCGAAATTTTTACTAAGCTACACAACCTGCAACAATTCATCAGGTGTCTTTATTTGTAAATTGAATGACTAAATTAGTCTAACATGTAACTGCTGTGATAAGAGAGATGAATTGGAAACATCACTTTCTAACTGATTTCAACTCTGTATGCTTTAGTTTTACGGAAATTACAAAATACCATAGCTAACTGCTTACAGCAGCCTACTACTATTATGTAGCCTAGGCTATTTCCAAAACTTGACTTCTTGCATACGGTACCTTAGTGCTGTGCTGTTAGGCTATCAATGTTACTCAATGCAAGCCTTCTTGTATTCACTGTCAACAATCAAAAACGTGCTATTTCTTGATAATGTTTTATGCTTTGTAAAGTTGTACTTAGGCTACTTTTGTACTGAGCAGTAGCCAACCATAGGTTCCATTCTCACTGTAAGCTTTTCCATATCTACTGCTGTGCTAACATCACATTCAGGCACACCAAACATTAAAAAAAGGTACCGTAGCCTACCATTCTGCAAAGCACACAATTTCCTTCAAAGTTTAAAACTGAACTATATATTTTTTTCATAAGAAATCTTAAACGAACTGAATTCTCTGTCTTCGTTCTGTCTGGCTTTTGAAAAACTGATTTGAAAAAGCGCAATTCGTTTGGGTCCACTGTGGTATGGTCACGTGATGAATACGTCACCTGTGTCCAGTACAGGTAGTATAGAAGTACATGGTTAGTCGTACGATTAATTTTCATTCGATGATCAATCAATCAATCAATGTTTTATTTGTCAGTAACAGGAACATAGGTACATGTTTGAAATATGCAATATACACAATACAAAAGTTACACAAGTTCCCATACCGACAGGGAGACAACGAAACGACCATACGGTCTACTAGTCAATTGCCACCCTACGGAAATTACGATTTTGCCATTTAAAATAAGCTTACAAGAGAAAAATAATAATTGATAATTTGATGAACAGTCGTTTCGATAAACAGTCGTTTCGATTAACCGTCGTTTGATAAACTGTCGTTCGGTCAATAGTCGTTCGATAAACTGTCGTAGTACTAATATAATGAGTATGAAGGTGTGTTTCTAAAATGGGAAAGCAGTCTTGTTCAAAGCGCATACCTTTTTGTCGTCAATGAAAATGACAAAGCGTCATTTTCTAAAAACGACATTGTTATGAAGCTTCCTGCCCCTTGTCAAGTCGGTGGTACATCTCGAAGGACAGAAAAATTTACATTTTCATGTGACTTTTCAAGATAAGATTTTTTCTCATCAATTTATCAAGCATCCGGTTTTGAAAGTTTTTGTTGACAATTTTTTGGCTGTTTGCAACCCTCGCATCGAACTTACGATTTTGAGTTTGCCAGTCCAAAGTGCTAACCACTACGCCACACTTCGACTTCCTAGTGTGATTTTCTCTTGAACAATATGGGTATGGCAGTAAGAAGCCCGGTGGTTTTTAGTCATCTTCGTGTATGATCTGTAGGCCGATAGCTTTGATGTTAATTTTTTCCATATTTCAGCCAATCAGTTCTCTTCATTCTTTCGTATTTCAAGTTTGCGTATTTTGCTGAGATACAGATTGGCGCAAAATATAACGTTTTGCGTGAACGTGTATGTGTTTCATCTACAGCAAATTTTACTGTTTCTACAGCAAATGTTCACTGTTTCTGTTTCACCCTAAAAGGGGTATCATCAGAAGGTTCTTATTCAAATAGAAAACAAGTTTGTGTTGATGAACAGGGGCGTAGTCGGAGGGAATTGCCCCCCCCCCTGAATAATCATTAGAAGGTCCACGAAGGTCCTTAATTAACTAGAAGGCCTTCTCATGATCCCCGTTTTAGGGTGAAACAGGCTGGAGAGGTTTTAGAAAATAATAACTATATTTATGTGATTCGTTATGTTTTTGATTGAGTAGGCGTCAGGCGAACAGTTCTGTCAAGTTTGAAGGGCCTCGTGTGAATCTTTACTTACCGGTAGCATTGGTCAAAGAAACACTGATGTCTGTGCGAGTTCGAAATAGAAAATTTCTTGTACTGTAGGCTATTTCATTTGGTAATCTGTTTTGTTCAGTTGCATTTTTCGAAAATGTATTGGGCCGCAGGATTATGCAAAGTCCAGTCCAAAGTGTACTTAAAGGAGGATTAGAAGTCAAAAATATGACATTTTTATCAAACGTAGCCTAACTAATGATTTGTCTCCTGGTACCAATAGGGATCTAAAAACATTTGGAACCCAACACGTTGGTCCAACTAGGCTAAGCATGGTAAGATAAAGCAAAAACGACAAAAACCCAAGCTTCTAAATTAGCCTGAGGGTCTAGACATGCCTTCTACTGTGAAAGGTTTAACTTTTGTTTTATTATCTTCATCCTGCATTGCTGGAAAGCGGAATTGAGCGCTATGCATCGGTGTACGCCTTCCGACGTACACCTGACCCACGCTGCAGCCGACGGCAATGTCTGTTTCCGGTTGTCTACTCTACTTATGACTTAAATTTGGTACTACCCATTAAATCGATCACTGGGTAGAGGCAATTATCATAAAGTTTCTTGCCCAGAGAAACAACAGCAAGTGCGGGTGGCTGGAGTCGAACATGCAGGCTCTCAACTGCGAGCCCAACGCGCTAACCACTCGGCCACTCGACTCACCTTACTTTACATCTTACCAAGTTTACTCTTAGAAGCGCAAGGCCTATACTACGTATCGCAAATCTCTTAAGCAACTTAATACAGGAGCCAGTTATAACAGAAAAACCTTTCTATATGAAGTTAATGCTGAAAAGTTTTTCAAGATTTAAGACAAATCCACGATTGAAAATGAAGGCTTCTAATTTTATTTGAATAACCTCTTTTTTGTTACTTTTATTATAGATCACCGTAGATTTGTTACAATTATTAGACTGCCGTATGAAAAACACAGTAAAGGTTTTTTTTATCATGACAAGTTTAGCTTAAATTGAAGTGAAGTCTGCAGGCTGCTTGATGATTTGTTATGCCCAACACAAGCCCCAAAAAACTCTGCAATGCACACGTTGCTATTGCAATAGGTTAGTGTTAACATAAAACGACACAAAATGAAATTGATGAGTTACATAATATAGTATATCAAGCGATGGCAAAATATTACGTAAACAGGCCGTAATTGACACGCAATAGAAATACCGTAGTCTCGTTCTTTGTTGGAACTGTTTGGATTCAAATGCAATAGGTAGCCTATGCAACTGCATTAGAACTGCAGTAGCTATTAGCGACGAAGGCGAATTAAAATGCAAATACTAGGTTATCGTTTACCCAATTTAAATGTTCGTCAATGCTAAAATCACTGCCACTTTTGCTGGAAGGCGATCCTACAGAATCGTTTCTTAAATTAATGTCCTGAAGGTTGAAAACACTGGTATTGCCTTTGCCTTCATCCCCACTTGGTGTAAAAATTTCGCTTAAATTAGTTTCGAGAAAGTTTTGCGGATTTTCTGAAGTTGCAGCATTGAAATTGAAGTCGTGGCATTCGTGTGACGACGTTTGCCTAGTCAATTCCATAGAGGTCTTTCTTGGACGATTAGTTGGAACAGACGGAAAAGAACAGGAGCTTCCGTTGTAGGAGGATAAAGAAATATCTTCGTTTGGTTGTCTCGTGTGGCGTTGACTTTCTTTCAAACTACCAACTGTGCGTTCAGGTTTAACTTGAATCGGCATAACCAACCGTTGATCATTCTGTAAAAGAGTTTCGTTGCTTATTGCGTTGTGACTTGGTTCTGGGGCCGTATAGAAGTCTTTTCTTTGACACTCTGTTGTTGATCCAAGCATTGCCCCTATGGAAGGAAGAAAATGCGTCATCGAGCTCTTTGGTGAGTTATCGTAGGTTACAGCTTGAGCGTTTTGATCAAAGGAGGTCTGGGATGTACGGGTTGTAGTCCTTTGAGGGTTGTTGTAGCTGGTCGTGTCGACATGATAATGTAGAGGACTTTTAAAATGATCTTCATTCGGACTTTGTTGTATTTTTGGATAAGTTTGTATTGGTTTAAAACTTTTAAAAGGACTATACTCTTTTTGCTCAGTCGGTGAATTTTCAAGCTTCTGTGCAGAGTGTCGCAGAGTGATGAAAGGTTTTTGACAAACAGGCTTTGAGTTACTTTCCTTTTGCATGGATATTGTTGGATTTTCAAATGACACGGCAGTTGCAGCAGTGGCCATGACTTCTTTGTTGGCTTGTGGTTTCAGTGGAAGCCCATACTCGGTTTGTTGTTGATGATGTTGTTGATTGGAATTTACCGCACGATTGTTTTGCTGCATAAAGTCTTTAATAGACATTCCTTGTCTCTTGTGGCAAATTGTGTCAGTTTTTGAAATACCGCGCTTTCGTTTATAAGCTTGACAAATCATTTCACTGTTTGACCTAATCATGTAGCCTTCTTGATTTAGAAAAGGTTGAGCTATTTGTAGCAAATCTTTGTCATTATCGAGTGACATTCCTCCAAGTATGCATTTCCTAATCATAAGTTCAAGTTTTCGATGCAAATAATCATTTTCTTCTTCCAATCTTCTGCTACATTCTTGAAGTTCAACTACTTGCTTTTCCAACTCGAGCATTCTGGCCTTTTTGCGTTCCCTGGCTGCAAGGGCGGATTGCCGATTGCGTAACTTTTTTCTTAGTTCTTTGTCTTCAATGGCGCTAAGTGGAATACTTTCAGATATTCCGCCTTCTTTGATGTGATTCGGTTTCGGAAGAACTGGCATAACAGTTTTACTGCAGGTGAACGGCATTCCTTTGCTATATCATCAACTCAATACAGAATTATTTCAATCAAGTTCTGAAATCCTAAACAAATATTTGACAACGTATTAATAAAGATCAGTACTTTAAAATAACAAAAACACCTCAAAGACTTTCGCATGTATTATTTTGCAAAATATTGATTACCGCTACAATTGCAGCAGTTTTCTTGCAACGCATTTTGAAGTACGTCCTGGGCTGCCAAACAACTAACACGAACAGTTCAACTGAAATACAAGTATTCTCACCAATGTCCCGCTTATAAAAGAACTTCAAGAAAAAAGAAAAGCTGCTCTATTTTTCTTAAATTCCAGGCTACTTGTCAAACTGGATCGGCAAGCTTCCTTTTTTTCAGGACTTTATCTTCAAAATTTAATAAATGCCAAAGAAAAACATAAAAACAAAGTTTCGAACTTGCATGAATTTGAATTCAGCAGACAATATGATGATAGTCATCTGTACTTTCGCTTTCCGCTTCAAGATTGCACACAAAGTGATTTGTGCAGCAGCCAGCTATTCAATTTGAAGGGCCGCCTTTTTTCATTTTGCTATTGTAGTGCCATTCGGATAGAAACGTACAGAATATGGACAAACCGGAAAACACCATAATGTTATCAATTATTTCAGCAAATCATTTTAGAATAAGGGATTTATTTCTGATGATGCAGTAAGCAATCTGTTTAAAATAATATTAACATTTCCCTTGGTCTGATTCTTATCATTATTTTCAAAGAAAATGTTTAGATGATTTTTGATTTGTTACCCAGTCCCAGCGCATTTCTTGCAACACACTTACATCATGAATTACATCAGAACAAACAATAACTATAATGCAAATCTAAAGTTGTTTTTGAACCCTAAACTTTTAAAAGTAACTTTTTGACAAGAACAATTAATGAAATCATTATGTGCTCATGAAAACGATGATGATTTGAAACTTAACTTTAATTTTAAATAAACTACGTTTAAATTCAACAGATATTTAGTTTGTGCGCCCAAATCTCAAGGACATTAGTGGGTAACAAAATCGCAACCAAAATTAGGTAAAATTTACCACCAATTTTTGAAGCCATGCCTCCACAGTCCACACCCCTGATAAAAATTTTCATTATCAGACCTTAACTTTTTACTGTGCATTTCTCTTAAAGTTTTTTAGTTTACAGAGTTTTGATCCCCCCAAATTTTTATATAAATTTACCACTGTATTTGTGTTTCGTGGAAAATAATTGTATTACGAAATAAGGATTTTACCTGAAGTTAGGAGTGCGCTTCGAGCGAGCCAAGCAAAACTTAAAATCTTAAAAGACTTGGCCTGCTAGTTTGATAAAATTCGATTGGCATTGCTTTAACCTTAGGATTCGGTTGCTTTTAATTTATCTGACATCCCAGACCCCTGTACAACATGCTTGCTACCGCTATAAGCCCATGCGATAAAATAATATTTTATTTGCATCAGACAAAGCTGACCATATCCAAAACAACGAAATACTACACAAACTGCAAATGCACAAATAACGAACAACAACAACGAAATAACAACGTAAAACAACGAAATAATACACAAACTGCAAATGCACAAAATCTCACTAAATAGGCTATCTACTGATACAAGTTTACAGACAATGGTACGGTAATGTTACAAGTTAGAAGAACTGAAAGTATATCAGAACGATAAAAACAATCAGATGACATGGCAGCCATCAAAACTAGATAACAGCATACATAGAATTATTATAATGAATACGGTAATTTGATATACGATGACAATCAGACCTCATCAGGGAGGCAACTATAGAGTTAGACGATACTTTGCATCTTCCAACAAAAGAAAAAACATATTTACGAAGTAATGCATCAAATGTTATGATGTTGCACAAGACTTGATGTTCACGTAAAATAAATAACAATGCCAAAAAAAGTCAGTTTTCAATTCAATTTATTTTTTCTTTGCTGGCGCGAACATGTAGAAAACTTCAAAGTAAACACACGAATTTGGCACCAACAAAAGGGAAAGATGGCAAAACCAAAAGGTTTAAAGTATGCATAAAACAGCGCTTGAAAATCACTGTCTTTAATTTTCGCAGTCACCAAACCTAAAAAAGAGATTGAAATTTTTTTTGTGGTAAAAACAAGCCTACAATTACAATTAACACTTGCAAGTAAGTTACAATAACTCAAGTAGGCTACAACAAGTAAGATTGCTGCGAACTCTCGTTTTCCCAATTGCCACATATGGATGTGAAATTTGGACATACAAAAAACGTGACATTAAAAAGTTAAAAAGTTTTGAAATGTGGTGTCACAGAAGACTATTACGCATCACCTGGATGGAAAGAAAAACAGATCAATTTGCTTCCCAACAAATAGACGATAAATGGAGTCTGATTAACAATATCAACCTCAGAAAATTCAGATATTTCGGACCCATAGCAAGATGCAACCCGTTGGAAAACTTAATGTTGACTGGTATGGTGCAAGGCAAAAGGACAACAAAAAATGAAACATTTTGACAATATCAAGCAAATTACAGAAATAAAAAGCATACCAGAAGCATTAGTAAAAACAAAAGACAGAACAAAATGGAGGCAGTTCTGGCATTGCTTTAACCTTAGGAGTTGGTTTCTTTTAATTTATCTGATATCCCAGTACAACATGCTTGCTACCGCTATAAGCCCATACAATAAAACAAATAACAATGTCAAAAAATGTCAGTTTACAATTTAATTCTTCAATTTATTTTTCTTTGCTGGCGCGAACATGTAGAAAACTTCAAAGTAAACACACGAATTTGGCACCAACAAAAGGAAAAGATGGCAAAACCAAAAGGTTTAAAATATGCATAAAACAACGCTTGAAAATCAATATAGGCCTATCTTTAATTTGCACAGTCACCAAACCTAGAAAAGAGATAAAAAAACTTTTTTTTTGTGAAAACAAGCCTACAATTACAATTAACACTTGCATGTACAACAAGGGCGAGATAAATTGTACTACACACAAAAGAAATTCAAAAAGTGACTTGAACACTGTGAACACTTTTCGTACATTATACCCAAACCATTATTGTTATTAATCTATTCAAACTTTTGTACACATAATTGCGATGCGTGCTTGCAGTGTCAGCTGCTTTTGAAGAAATGTCGCATATTGCAGAAGGCTGCACTGCGCCGTCTATACATCCGAAAATAATTGTTGTTTATCAAGTTTGTGAGTTAAGGTAAAAAATACAAGCTTCAATATACAGTATAGATCCATCTTCATAAGCTACACTATATTTTTTATTTAGCCTACAGTATGTGTTAGCTGATATCACTGTCGCAATAAGAATGTTTTACAAGTAAAAATTACTCACCTTTTGACCTCGTAAAAACGTTTAACGGTTTACTGCAAATTTGCAACCGACAAAATTGCAGTTTTAAAAAATTAAAAAGTTATCTTTTCAATAAAATCTTAAGGACAATATTTGATTTACTTGCACTAGAATAATCTCAGTGCTAACTTCAACCTTGCATCAATCACAACCGTACGGGACTAAAATATTTTGGAGGGCAGAACAAAATTTGCCCAAATCTGCGTGATTTTTATTGAAATTGCCCTAATAGACATATTGAAATAGCTATCTGTATTGAACTTGAGAAAATGAGTGCCTTAATGAACATGTTGATTTGGACAGTTTCACAGAAAAATAATCAGATTCAGGCAATTCTATACTTTTTTGGTGCCAAAGTTTAACATGTTGATGACAATGTCATAGAAAATGTCATAGAAAAATAATCAGATTCAGGTAATTTCACATTTTGTTGGTGCCCAAATTAACAACTTGAACCGTTTCATAGATGGATTTGTCAGATTCAGATAAGTTCATATTCTGTACGTGCCCAAATTAACATGTTGATTTGAACAGGTTCATAGAATTTAGCCAATGTCGCAAACAAAAAAAATTTCAATTTTACCTAAAATAGGCTACATTAGCCTACTAAAATTATATTTAATACAGAAAACTTTACTATTTTTAAAAATTGTATCCAAATTTATTTTGGGTATTGCTTCGGTGGATTACATCAGGAAATTTCGAAGCTAGCCAAACCTACACGTTAACGTCAATACATTCACGCTAGAAGAAAAAGGCTGCGTACGTTAGGTGTAGCCCATCTGATCAGCGTGTATTTTTAAGCAATCGCACGCGACAGTGCAAAACCGGCAATTTGTCAGGTTTCAAATATAGGCGTGTGCCCAAAAGAGAGGTTAAGTTTAAAAGCACCACTGATTAAACATCATCAAGGTTAAAGGTTACTTAGAGGATGTTGGTTAAAAACACGGTTTGCTCTCGTGTGACACCTGAAAGAGAAAACGTAATTATTCAATTAAACCAATCTTGTATGAGTAAAATGATAATTAAAAAACACTTTGGAAATCAGCATGTATAGCCAAGACAGAGCAAAACCGAAAAAGGCGTCAACTAGATATATCAAGGCTGGTAAAATTACCCCCTTGTGCAATGAAACGGTCCAATCATTCTAGCAATTTTGATAAAACAACCGTTGATAATTCCTATTGCATGATAGTGATTGTTTATCAAAATTAAGCAAAAAATAAACTGTTATTTTTTGCAGTCATTTGTACCAAATCAGACAAAATTGATTCTGGTCTAAAAATAAATAAAAAGTTTTTTTTAAGAAACACATTTTAGAAATACTTTTTTATCGCTACTTTAAAATATCTTAAGACTCAACTTAAAATAGTAAAGTCAAGAAGCATACACTGATTACAAAGCAACTAATAGTAATAGTTTTGCACGCTGCACGACACACAGTTCCTTGCCTTTTCAAACAGTTCTCGCAAGGACAGCCACGCTATCTCAATATCAAAATAGCGACGGCAGGTAATTTCCTCATACCTGCAAGGCAAACCTCGGTTTTAGATCAAAAAAAATTACGTCTTGTACGTTGCGTGTAATTACCGCCTTGCAGAAGCAATACCGTGCTACAATTTATAAAAAGTCTATGAATCACAAGTGCTACTTAATTGACGCTTTCGTTCCCACGTACAGACTCTAAAGCAAGTACAGAAGTGACTTTGGTAGGTAGGAAATGATTGAACATGATAAAATTCTGTACAGGTCGTGCGGACATCACAACTGAAAGGACAAGTATTGGAAACTACTAATTCAGCAGACATTTTGTGGTGACGCGCTGGCCAGTATTTTTAACGTTCTATAAAAGTGAAAATATTTTTAGTGAGTTTGGAAATACCAACATAGTGCTGTACAGTATAAACAATTCTTTACTGTAGTTGATAATCATGTAGCAACAAAGAATACTGTACCATTGTTGATGCAGACCACATTTAAAACAACTTCCGTACATATGAAGAAAATGCAATTTTTATTAAATTAAAATATTGATTTTTTTTTGGCTTTGAAATCACTTTTCTTGTGGTGTTTTAGGCTATTAGTTTCAAGTTAATGCAACAGCCTTTTTAATTTTTTTAAAACAAAAGTATATTAGAGTTTTATAAAAATGTCATAAGTTATTCTGCTATCATCCAATTTTACGATGAAATTTGTAGCCTACTTTTCACTAGTTTTTATAAATCAAATGTTTAATCTTCAAAAGTTGATATGTTAACACTTGAACAGAGATTCAATTCAAAGAAAACCTTTTAAAAATAAAAAAAAGCTTTGGAACCAACTGGTAACTTAATCATTTTTTGTTCGGTCAATGTTTTTACGTTCCACAGAGCCTGAGCTTCTTTCAAAGAAATTCAAACCTTCACAAGGTTTTTCTTGTTTCAAAATAAAATGTGAAGTTTGAGATTCAAAGCGTTTTACAACTTGCCTAGTTTGCTCGGAGTTCAATCAGTTAGTTACACTGTAAAGTTTAACAATCACCCGGCCAGTAAACAAGCGCCAATTTCCGCTTAATTTACATCATAAATGTAAATGGAAGCTCAAAAAGTTATTTAGTTTAATATTCGCAATGCGTAGGCTACGCTTAGCAGTATTTTGTCACAAAAAAGCGAAAACGAATTCTATTGTTGCTTTGTTTTAGGTAGACTACATCAGCTCCATTGCACAGCGTTTGCTAATACAACATGCAACGGTAACGCTTGATTATACACAACCATTAACGTTTGAATGATATCACTTCACAACAAAAACAATATACCCTACTAATCTGTTCTACGAACGCCAGTGTTTTATATCGATACTTTGACATTTACGATACAACAATCTCCTTGGTAAAACAATGATAAACAAAAGAAGTATTTCATAAGCAACGAAGAAAGTATTTCATATTTTCTCAAAATTAGCACGGAAAAATTTAATTTAACCCCATCTGAGGTAATTTACCCCGGTTTGCTGGCCGCCGTCTTAGATTTGATCTGCGCTGTACCGATATCGCACTACTCAACATCGCGAGACGCAATTGCCCGATGCGACCAATGTCAGCGCAATAGCTCATGCACGCGCGACTCATCAGTGCAATATCAACAAGTGAAAAATGTTACACGATTGGAAATAAGAAAGCATAATAATTTTGATGCAAAAACTGGCTACAAAAAGATATAAATTTGAACAACAGAATATCACAAACTGCTTCAATTGTCTTGTCTTGCAATAAATACTCACGATATCTCGTAAACTTTTCCGCAGTGAAAGAGGATCTTGAAAGCAGCAACTTGGTTAATCCGTTTTTGTTGTTTCACACGGAGAAGAATAAATTAATCGTTAATATCTTCTGGTTCTTTTCTAAACTTTGAAGTCTCGGAAGGTGTTTACTGCTTATGCAGGTCAAGTAATCCAACAAAGTAGGCTACAATTTCTGATTTTGTTTTCCATTACAAATCGGTGTTCGATCAGTAGGCTAGGCTGCAATATTATCCATATTATGATATCCACCGCTTCAACTTCATACGCTCTTTACAGTTCGTTCATTCATTCATTATTGTCAAAATGCTTTGCTAATTTCTATAAAAAGTTGTATTCATTTTGCTAAACAAATCTTTTTCTGAAAAGCAAAAGTAAATCAAGTCAAACTACTTTAGTATAACTATCATTAATTTAGTATAGCCTACAACTTTAACGAAATAAAATTATTAATTCTTCAGTGTTTCAAAATGCGTCTGAACTTAGTCTACGAATTTTGTATGGAACAAATTTGACAGGCCATAGGTTTACAGCTATCAGAATGCCGCTGTGCATAACAGTTACCCAACAACATGACAGTTTTCTATACCAAGCAGAATCTTCACTCTGTCAATCTCGGTGACCGGGCATGCGTCAGTGGTTCAAAGCCTCTGCAAGTAGCCTATGCGAAACCACCAGAACCAAGCTTTCAATGAAACTTTCTCAGTCCGAGGATAAAGATCAAATCAATCAATCAATTCTGTCACTGGTCCATCCTGAAAAAGTAAATAATTACCTTTTATAACGTTTGAGGCAGATATTCGATATTTTGAATGTGCAGACAATATTTAGTCACATGCACTTAGTTTTTACTTTTGCTTTACTTTTCTCTCAAGCTTTGATGATGGATGGGTGGAAAAATCACCTAAACCGTAATGCAGAAAGGTTGTGGCCCCTGATCGAGTTTAGACTAGGTATATGAACTGTGGTTACATAATTCGAAATTCGTCTTTTGTGTTTATTGTGCCCGAATTTTTATCCTGAGTAATGATTTCTGATTTGAATGTGCGGAATAGTTAGGTTCAAACCTATGCAAAATAGAAGATATATTGTTTTTACTAACAAAACGTCAATGCAGCAAAGGATTACAGAGCATTACGCCAATATTATCTGCTACAGCAATTAAGGAGAAGGTTAGAAACAGGTGTAAGAAGTTATATCATAAGGATAAGCTATACCACATTGCGACCTATGCTATTGCTATACCGCCAATATACGTGCAGCTGTAATTCACACCAAAGCCGAAATCAAAAGTTATGGAATTATTTTTTCTAACGTTAATTTTCTTTGCAGTAAACAATCTAAATATATGCAAGATCTTCGAAATCAAGAACATGAAGATGGTGTCAACCATCAGCTTGGCTCGAAACACAAACCAGCGCGAGGACACATGCATGTACTTCATAAATAGACAGTGTGATATGGTTAATAAACATGACAGTTTGTTTACATTCGTATTTTCATAAAGTCCTTGAGCGGTCAGTTTAACAATCCCACAGGCTGTGCAATATTGTAATTCACCAAGTAATCTACTTTCGCTGGTTCAAAGGCTTGTACTGCAAGAATCAAGTTATGAATCATACTTATACGAGCGATGGCGTAAACTTACACAGGAGAGAGGTTTAAACCATATCATTGAGCTTGGGTTTTTCGAACTAAGAAAAAGGATTTACTTTCTTGTCGTTTTTTTGTATACAAATCCTTTTCGGTTTTTCTTTGTCAAAGTAGGCTATTTACGTTTTTGTAGAAGGCGTATTTGGTGATATGCAGTGGTTAAGAAGCCGTTTGCAACGCATCAAAAAGAAGGTGTAAGACGCTACCACCAAAAAGGACAGCTTGGTGTCATGATTTATGATAATGCCGGCTGTAGCAGACCCACATTATTTTCATCGTGAGCTTGCGTTAATTCTTCCACTGTGTAAACACAATTATTATACTGCAACAAACACAAAATTAAAAAAATATTTATCTCACTGTAACGATATGAAATCTAATTCCACCCATCAGCGGATCTAAAAAGGGGTGATTGAGACGATTACCCCCTCCCCCCAAAAACACAAAAATGTAACTTTATTTAGTATTTGCAAGGTTTGATTAATGAAGACCAACAAATCAAGACCAACAAATCATTGTGTTTAGTTGAAATCCCCCTAAGGCTACTTACTTGATCCGCCCCTGATTCTACCTCAGGAAGCTTTTTTGCTCGGATGTCTTTGAACTTCTAGGATGTTTGATGCTCACCGCAATTTTAATCATAGCAAGTTAATAAACCTCTTAAAATGGATTTGGTATTGTGGTACACATAACTACCCATTTGTTCGTGTTGATATGTTGAAAATATTGATTTTAATTGGAATGAATTTATGTTACATGAGATTTTGGACTTATGCTACAACCGCCCACTTTGCAAGAAGAAGAATAATATAAAACGTCTTTGAAGTAGACAAGAATAAAGCAAAATAGTTTTATTGCTTAAAACAAAACTTTTTTTTTAAATTAAAATTGAAAAAGTTCATTGACAAAGCTCTGTTCAGAACACCTTAACTAAGCAAGATTGATGCTGCAGTAATCCCTAACTTGGTGAAGTTACTGAACACCACTTATGACCATCAACCTTTGATTTCGGCATTTCGCCAATAAACTCTCCAAACATCGACACAAACGTTTGGCGTTGTGTTCTTTTGTCATTTATTATACGGAGACCACACAAAGAAATCGCCGAAGGTGCAACTTTGTGCAGGGCTGAACGGAATGACTTGATGAATCCCCTTACGACCCAGGGGCGCCGGAACGATTTTTGACTGGGGGGGGCAAGATTACGAAAAAAGGGCACTTTTGTTTAATAAAAGGCCAAATTTTTTTTCAAGTTTTAAGATAAGATGTAGCGACAAAGCTAATCTATCAGCTCACTATGTATTGAGTAATGATAGCGTACAAGTGTCCGGTATAAAAAAGAAGGGCATCATGCTATGTTATAATGATCAATCAATCATTTTATTTTTTGTCATTAACGCGTCCGGGACGAAAAAGATACTAACTACAAAAATCGATATAAACCTACCAGCACGTTAACGAACGGGAAAAGGTGGTAAAACCTTGAAAGGTTTAAAACGTGCCTGAATGAAAAATTATGTAGTAGGCTATATATTAGTAGTTAGCACGGCCACAAAACCCAAAAAAAACAAATAGCAAAAAATAAAACAAAAACAGATAGAAGCACACATGTAGTAATGAATGACAGCCTAATGAAAGTGAAAAGTGTAACCTTCCTGTCAAGCCTTAAAGCAGCCTGCGGCCATGGCCGCTAAGTAGTGCTTGAATGACCGCCGGTGTTACCTCCTCAATCGGCCAAGTTTGGCCGCCGGTCTCTTCTAGCCAATTATTTAATTTTGCAATAGAATGATCGTGGATTAACTGTCGAAAATATGTACGGTAGTATCAAAGAGTGACGCAGAATTAGGTCAGCGCGTCATAATCGCCACTGTTGCATTGTGCAGGAATATTTGTTATTGATGGAATATATCCATCTGCGATCACCAGCGCTGGAAGTCTTGTTTGTAATTCCCGACGTTTATTTTAAAAAAGTCTCAATCCGAAGTGCTAATTTACATCGGCTGGCAATATTGTCTTTTTTATGTCGATTCGATGTTGTCAGACATTAAAAAGGAGAAGTAGGTTAGTTAGGAAGGAGAACTAGGTTAGTTGACATCCGAGGAGAAAACATTTTTTGATCACATTTTGCAAAAATTATGCTTCTTTTAGTAGCCTAATGTCCTTCACATCATTGAAATACTTATTTTATTACCTTGCCATCACCGTCAACACATGTCGAACGTTATTTTTCGTTGCAAAAGAGAATTCTAGGGGAGTGGCGAACTTCTTTAAAATCAGCCACATTGGAGACACTCGTGCGAGTGTCGTTAGATGGTCCCTCAGTACTGGATTACAATCCCGATAAAGCAGTTATTGCGTGGTGCAACGATTCTATTGGACGTCACTGGACGTCACCATTGGACTTGACAAGGACGTCACCCAGGCCCAGACTTCAACAACGCTAAGTGATCATTTTTGCATTGTTTCAAGTTTAATTCTATTTACTTGTGCTATCGTTATTTTTATTTTGGCCTCCAAGCACGCAGATTTGGCCGCCGAGAAGGAGCTCCCGGTAGGCCACGATGGCTGCCGAAAAAAAAAAAGAGTTTTAAGGCCTGTAGGTTACTGTGTTGCAAAATTTTGTGCCGTAGGCTGTATATTATTTTGAGGCAAAAATGAATGATTATAATTAGGCTAAAAGCGAATAGCAGAAATTGTTATATTGCAAAATGTGCAGTAGCTTACATGAATTTAAAAGGGCACCATTGCCCCCCTGCCCCTCCATCTGCAGAAAAATTGAGGGCAGGGGGGGCGGCCGCCCCCCTTGCTCCCCGCTTCCGGCGCCCCTGTTACGACCATCAGCACTTTTGATAGCGCACCATGGCCGATCTTCATAGCAACTGTCCATACAAATCTTCAATATATCAGCTAAAGTTATGTAGGCTAATAAAGTTATAGCCTATATATGTTTATTTGTTTTGTAACATTTTTTATTTTCCCTTTATATCTTAAATTTTTCTGAAGGTGTTGCGACCGTGCCAAATTTTTTTCAACTCAATAACTTACTTCGATCACAAGCACGTTTTAACGTTCGCGTTTTGTCGCTTCTACCTTTTTCTTGACCTTTGCTATGTTGATGTGTATTGTTTTGATATGATGGTCAGAAATAAAAAAAACAACTGAACTGAACTGATGCCTGCACAGAAGGCGTAATCAGAATTTTTTCTTGGCAAAGACATTCTGGTGGAAGGAATGTCGCCAACGAAAGTAGACTACTCAATTAATGCAGGAGATTAATAGTTTGTTTACAGCAAAACAAAAAATAAAGTTATTCTTTCATAAGTATAACTTGTCAAATCACCACAAATATTTGACATTTCTCAGCGCAAATGGACAAAAGAGGCAACGCCCTTTCAAAACGTATTCAGAGCTTTAGGCAAATCCAAAAGACCGCTTTGAATAGCCCAAAATAAAAGTTTGAAAACTTTGGAATAGCTAACTGTTGAAAACATAACTTAGGCTACAATTATTTTTAGCTCTTGTTTTCAGAATTTCAAAATGTCTGATCGCATGTCGATAACTCGACAATTAAGTTCTTTTACCAAATTTTTGTTCTGTTAAATTTGAAATAATCGTGTAAAATCAATGAACTCAAAGAGATCTTTCTCTCCTCATACAACTCGAATTACAAAGGGACGTAACGTGCAATTACAGCAAACGTCCAAGAAAATTCTCAGATTTTAAAGATTTGAAAACTCACTTGATTTCTTGATCGTGTATGCAAGTTATAGGAAAACTGCGTAAACCAATACACCTTAACTGGTTAGACTTGTGTAAAGTGAAGCAAGCAACCCAAACAATCAAATTTTCAAATAATTGATGATTTTTAAGCTAAAAAAAAAACGTTTAATTTTAGTTTAAAAAAGTTAAAAAAAACACACTTAAAACAGTCTATATCAACGCCAGTAAACTTGTCGCCATTTTGTATCCTATAGACTTTTCTGATTTTGTGTTAAAAATATATACCTACCTCAGCAAAAGAGTCAAATCCGCCATTTTTCAGAAGGTCAACTTGCAATTGCAAAGTTAAAAACAACACCGTTAAATGAAGAAGTCCTTGCTGGTAATGTTATATCATCCTGTTCTTTCTTCAGTAATATTCCAAGTCCAATTATTGCGGCTCAAATTCCTTTTGATGGCTGCTGTCAATTTTTATCAAAAGTAACTTTTCTGAACCAGTCGAAAGCTTTTTCAGAGCATGCAAGTAATTTGATTCATTTTAAATAACGAGATTTTGTCAGCGGAAGCAGGTTTACTTCCTGTACAAAGGTGGAGCCGGTATAGTAATTCATAATTAAACACTTTTTCTCTGTTAGAGTGGTACGGCAACATTTTCAGGCTATTGGTAAAATACCTATCATCATATAAAATGGCGTAGCCTTTTCTTACACGGGCTTTAGAAACCGGCAACTAGAACCAAATTAGTTAGGGCTAAGTTAGAAAAAACTTATAATCGTTAAACTATCTGTTACATTCAAAAAGTTGAAATGAAATAACGATCTTCACTTCCAAATGTAAAATATTTTTACGTTAGGTTTAGGTTATAAGGCAAATTTCTCAAAGGATTATAAGTTAACTTACTGTAGACTGCATGTCTTACTGCGAAGCAGAAGATTAGCCTATGCATTACCTTTTATTTCAGCTAACCTTCTCATAATGACTATTGCTGGTATTTATTTGAAAAAAATAAAGCAAGGTAAAAATAGCCTTCCAATTTTTTCGTGTATGAAGTGCCCTACTTGTTCAAAACTCTCGATGTTTTTCCGTTGACTTCACATTCCTGTATCAAAAGCAAGTCTAAGAACATAACTTTGGTTTTTCTTCAAAAGTTTTTCAACTTAGATTGTAGCCTACAAGGTTTTGCTTTGAGTCGTAACATCACTTAAAGTCTTAAGCGGTCCAAGCAAAGCAATTTTTATCTGAATACATCTGAAGGCAACTTGCCATTTAACACCATCACTTAGCAACAGTATCGTTGACAGGGAGTAGCCTACTTTTCCTACTTTTAGACCCGGGGCGGAGTGTTTTTAGGAGCCCGCAACCTTTCTAAGAGGCCCAGAAACGACGAAACCACTGAGTATGCTTTGGATATAGTGCATTTTTTTTAAATGTCTTCATTTAGAGTTCTCAACGGCCCTGCTAGTTAAGGCAAGATTCTTGAAAATTTTCTCCAACAAAACACCTTGTTCCCGTAATGCAATTATTTCATCCAGGACTACATCTACATTGCTGAAATAAAAGCACGCAATGGTGGCGTAGTATTGTGGCAATGTTGAACAAAAGAGCACATTGATTATATCTTCTCAACTGTTCTCAGCTTCAATATAATCCACTACTCACGATCTTTTTCAACTACTGTACAACATTGCTGAAGAACAACTGACTTTTGGAAAGATTGCTCAGAGGAAAACATACGATTGTCGTCTTAGTGCTTGAAAGGCTCTTCTTCTTACTTGAATGAACCTGAAACTATAGTGTATACCTTTTAGTTGATCATAGAATTTTGTGACTAAAAGTTTAGCTTACATTAGCAAAACATTTTTTAATACCCAACAATATTGAGAGTTATTGCAAAGTGGAGAAACTAATAGTGTAGTTTATTGCTGATGTATGCTAACTCTTCATGTTTTAGCCTACTCATACATTTATAAATCGCTTAACTTGTTCAGTTGTAGCCAAAAACGTTTCAATAATTCATTACTGTTTAAAGGCATAAGATTTATTTTCTACATTGTATTTGAAACTTAAAAGCATCGTTCACTCTTTAAAGTCAAGATTATCATTTTCAGTTTCTAATTCTTTGCATTGCGTTTGATCAGAGAATCAATTGCGAACATTCCTCAAAACAGTAATTAAATTTTTTCTTCAAAACGTTTGAATTCATTTCATATTGGTAAGTCGCGCACATGATAACTTATCCGTAATGTTATTAAGGCTAAGCCACCATTTGGGGTTCAAAAGGGACTTCTAAATTTCAACCTAATCTTAATCAAATACAACTCTATAATAGGGCCTACTTGTTTTTGATAAAATCAAACTGTATAAAATCATCGATTAACATGAATATTGAAACAATTAATTTTTGTAATTGAATTATATAATTAATTGCATTTGATTTGATAATGTAATTGAACTAAACAATCTGTAATTTATTCAACTCTGGTTGAAATCACCAACCAGTTCTTGCCCCCTTCCCTCCCCTTCCATAACTGAAAAGTAGTAGTCATACACAATTTAGAATTTTGGTTGTAAGACTAATAAACAAGCATAGGTTCTTACATCGTTTTATAACTAATCCTAGTGAATAAGCAACAACGCACCTCCTGAAATCAGGTCTCGCACCCCTTAGTGGTACGTGCACCGCTGGTTAAGAACCCCTGCTCTAGAGAAACCCAAGTGATTAAAAAAAGGACAGCAAGTGTTCAAATCATAACTTTAGCTGTTCTGTTGAAGCTTAATTCTTTCAATGTAAGAGAGCCTCAGAAATGCTGTAGGCCTAAGCAGGATTACAGTTTGCAGACGAGAATAGCAACGTTAAATATGAGTTTGTCACGTCAACGACAGTGGACGTCTGTCCACAAAACTTGTACTTTTTGCCTCAAGTGTGCTTGAATTAGCCTACCACAATTCATTCCGCCAGTTGCCATTCTCATTCAAATACTTTAAAATAGTTAAAATCATAATGACTTTCACTCAGGATATTGGATGGAATGGAAAACGTTTTTTCTGTCTTCCATCTTGAGATTTTCTTTCATTCCATCATAGAAATGTTTTATTCCATTTCAAAATGTTCTTCTATCTTTCATCTGCAAACTTTTGAATTTTGTGACATGTTGACTTCTCGTTCTCAAACAACCGGTCTGGGCACCATTCCGGTTGGTTGAATACGACTCGAAAATGGAATTATTTTAGTTTCAGAAACGTTATCAAACGGAAATCCTTACTTAAGTTAATTTACAAACTTTGCATATCTTGATACGGCATTCAAAGTAAGTTCCTGTTGGAAATGGTATGTAATGATGAAGGACCATTCCATCCCATCATCCAGGTTTTTTTCTGTCATCATTCCATCTTCCATTTTTGTTCTTAGCCTAAATCACATCATGTGTGTTATTGAGCCTTAAATTAGATTGCAGATGACGTGCCCTTGTGCAGACGGCTTTTAAATGATATTGCATCAATATCCATACCAACGTTTGTGGCAGACCTGAAAAGTTGATTGATTGATTTTATTATGAGCATCTTCATCCTCTGTGAAAATTCTTTTTGAAAGCTTAATCCTGGCAGTTGCATACTTGTGGGCTTGAACCACTAATGCAGGTTCAGTCACTGGGATTAACAGAATGTAGTTTTCATTGTTGGTTGTTGTTTCAGCATTGAAGTGTTGTGTCCTTAAAATGCGTTGAATTAGCGCACTCTCCGAGACCTTAACCAGCGTGGCTTGATCTTGTGGTTTCTTCTTGTGCAAAGTCGGATGCTTATGCAACTTAGCTAAGGGACGGGTGGTTATTGTCCCTGGTCTGTTTGCCATTGCTTTCTGTGTTTACAATAGACTTGCTGTATGATCGGAAAAGTATCTGACTTTCACAAACAAGCGTGCTTCCAAGTGCTGAGTGCGTTTTCAATGCAAAATCTTTTAGTTTTTGAAAACCTCTTTTAACTGACAAGTGTCCTAAAGCTCTTTTTGGGATCAATTTGTCTTGCAAAGCATGCATAGATCGCACTGAAGCTTTCAAAGCTCAAATTTAAACTCTGGCAGCTGTGTGTCCACATTAACCTTCACAGGGTTGCTATAGCCTACAAATTGAGGATAGGATAAGCTTTTCTATAATAATCTTTGAATCTATTCTCAAACTTATAATACGACGACTTCGGACTGTAAGCCCGAGTTCCAGTAGGCATAATCTTGTTCATGACTGAGAAATGTGTTGTTGAAAAGAAAAAGGATGGGAAACTTTTTCATTGCAGAAAAAGAAATTACTGTGCAAAGTGTGCATAGGCCACTATGGCTTCTTAAAAGTGTAGTCTCAACGAAACGATATTAAGATTACTTTAACAGAAAACAAAAGTTTGTTTCAACGCATCCTTTGGTTACAAACTTAGTTATGGCAGTTCGAGTACCGTAATAAAATATATTTATATTTAGTCATCAGCACTGAATGACTGGAAACTGACAGGCTAAATAGTAGACCTAGTGCAGCCATCTGCTTTGCTGGTGTAGCCTAAATGTTTTGCAAAGCCAAGGATGCAATTGTAGAAATCCATGTAAGTTACAAAGGAATGATGGATTATGGCAGGCTTTGCTAGCCTACTTGTATAAGCTCCAATGCGTTTTTGTAAAATTCTCACTGAATTAACTGCCATCCTCTGCTTAGTAGCCTACTGGCAAATAAAGCTACCGTACTTTCCCTTTTGCCTTCGTCCGTGCAGTCTTGCTCACAGTAAAATTGATTAAATCGGCTTACACCGAACACTAAATGCCTCTATGCATTCATGAAATCGGCCAAGCAGTAGGTTAAAGGTGATTGTATAACAAACAGAGAGGTCGGACATGTAAAAGTTCGCTTCAACGGGACGACTCATTTCATTTTGCAGTCACTGCAAGCTTTGGGCGATGTAATCCAGCTTTGAAACGACATTTAAAAATGTGAAATGAATTTAAGATTGTATGGGCTACGATTAAAGAAAGTTTCCATTCTGCGGCTTATATCGTCCAATCTTCTATATCAGTGATTTTTAACCTGGGTTTGATCGGAAGGGTTCGACGGCCTGCACAGTATTTAAGGGTGACAAAAGCCTTTTAAATTAAAAAAAACAGCAAAGTTTGACCAAACTATACGTAGTAGGCCTACCTTTTGATGCGGAAGTGGCAAGACGCTTTTAAATGTTTAGATGCTTGACCGTGTGTTAGCCCATGTAGCGTAGATTTTTTGGAGAGAGCATGGACTATGGCAAAGTAACATTCGTTAAAAAAACAACAACTTTCAATTAGCTCTTCATAGCCCAATGTTGCAAGTATGCAACACGTCGCACTGTTCTGCGTTGGTTGGACCAAGCTTTCCTCATATCAAAGTCTTAAAATTTGATTTTTATTGTTGGGCGCAACGGGGTTTGAAGTTGTAGGCTACCCACATTCGATGGTAGCCTATCACTACACTTTTGTCATGCAACACTGCACAAACTCAATATCTTCCGACCTAGGTTGACCAAGAGTTAGGTTTATGTTGTGTTATTCAGCCTAACTTGATTAATACTTTGCTCAGCCTGTGATGATTTGTAAAAAAGATGCACAACTGTTGCTCAGTATTGCGCGTAAACTGCAAGGGAACAGGCTCGCCTCAAAAACGTAGGCTATAAGGGCTGCCCTTTCTTAATCAAAAGCCAGAATCACTCACATGATTGGCACAAAATAAGAACAGAAGACATAAATTATATTGACCTAACGTGCCATTATTAAAGTTAAACTGTTTTGTGTTGGTTGATCAACTGTAGCCTACGTTTTGATTGTTGGTTGAACTCATTTATTACATTTCCGTTATTTTATAAACAGAATTGCTTATCAAAACGGGGTGGTGTATGAAGTTTTTGTCTTCCATTTCAATAGCTTACATCGTAGGCTATGGTCTGTTCAAATTAACAAAAAAAAAGATCCTAAAAGTCAAAAGAAAAAATCGGAGCTCACCAAAACAAATCACAATTTTATTTGTTTGTGTGCTTTCTAAGTTACTTAATTTGAGTAGAAGCCAACAAAACAAGATTTAACTTTTTTGTTTGTGTGCTTTCATCTTGATTTGCACGCTTTTCAAAAGCATCTGTGGAAAATAGCTCTTACCAAAACCTTTGCGCGTGGATACAAATCGTGTTGCCTACCTTCTTAATCCAAGTCATAAACAGTTGCTGTCATCCGAAAACCTCCCAATGTAAAAAACAGTTCGGAATAAGCCAAGAGCCTGGAAAGTCACCTTGCCAGAGATGAAGCGAATAAGTCATCAGAGGAATAGTCACTTTGAAAATAAACTCAGTGAAATAATTTCTGCCAAATGTTTCAATGTAACCTACACGGTAGCCTATTTCAACTGTTTTAAAGCGCTATTCCATCTCTTTATTTTCCAAGAAAAAAACTCAACTTAAATCTTTTAGAAAATTCTTTTCTGAGCATGGGCCTACAACAGACTGGTCAGATCCTTTCTAAACAGAGTTTTTAAAAACATCTGCTTGTTATATACAGTATTCACAATGGTAGCCTACTTGCGCTGTTGTGATGTAACGAAAATAAACTAGACATAAACGAGTGAATCATTTTCATACCTGTTAATAAATTAATTCCATCTTGAAGCTTGGAAGATGCATTTTTTCGAGTGAAAAGTATATTTGCTACGTGCTTTGAACATCAATAGCTTACGTATATTGTCTTCATCACCAAAACAGTAATCACCACAAAACCAGCTGTGTGTACTGTCGCATGATCAAAACAAGTGCTTTTGGGTAAGGATTTAAAGTTTACACCCTCTTTCACAAACAAGTGCATCAACAAAAGCGTGTTTGTCGGTTTCAAAAATCTATAATGAAAAATAAAACGTCATTAAAGCGCTTGCAAGTAACAGTAGGCTATAACAAGTTTACAAAGGTTCTACAAAAGTACAAAAAAGGCATTTGTTGACAGAGCGAAAGTAAGCGTTTCAAAATGGCGGTAGGCTACTCTGCAAGCCGTAAGACCATTAGTCATGCTACTGAGTTGTGACGTAATCTGGTAAGTTGTTTTTCTAGATATTGAATCTTGATATTGTTTATTCTTAGTCAAGATGGTCATAGTCTACAATCCGCTTGCTGTCGGATTGTAGACTTTTCGTCATTAAAAAAAAATTTGAGGATACTGTTCTCGTAAGAAATTCTAAACACATCTAAAAGTTGTTGAGCCAAGATGCAAAGAATCCATCTGATTTTAAAATAATAAGAACACCTTCTTGCATGCAACGCAAAGTCAAGGCATATTAAGACGCAAATACTTCGGGCGTTTATTTGAAAACGTTTTGTCTAAAAATGAACCGGGAGTTTGAAAAATATGAACTATTATTAGTTAAAAATCTTAATGTAGTTTATCAGCATGTCTCAAAGATTTATAAAGAAAATTTTAAACACAAAGGCTGACAAAATATTAGTTTCAAATTAATAGAACGAGTAGTTTCAATTGATTTGCACAGGAAACCAAATCCACCTGCTATTCTTTAGCCTTAAAAAATAGCATTTAAACCAACCTTTTACATTCTCGGTTTGTGTATTGTCATTCCATTTGTCTTGATATTGAATCTAGACAACTTTGATGCAAATAACAATGTAACAGGCTGCCGTATGTAATAAAGAGCGGTGGTATTATTCAGAAATATACATTTTATCAATCCGACTCGTGCATTGCTACTGTAGATAGTTCATTTTATTTCATTTGTTTTATGCACATTTTTTAACAAACGCTTGTTATCATATAGCCTAATCATCATATCTAGAGTTTTTTGAAGAGTTGAAGACTTAGACTAAGTGTAGCTTACATAAAGTCAAGAATTCCAAGCTTTTGGGCCACTTTCAAATATGCCATTGAGCGTCTTGCTAAGACGCAGCTGCGTGCACTTCATGGGTGTGTGGTGCTCTTTGGAGACCGTACGAGACCAAATCCATAGCCTAGAGACCAAAATATTTTTTGAGGTTGGGACAATAAAACAAATACCCAAATTGGGTTGCATTGTTGAAACTTTCCAAATATACTTTAAAATAGCTATCGACTAAGCAGCTTGAGAACACAACAACCGCAAACAAGACCAATGTAAAACTGGCTAGCCTACCGTGCCCCGTTCAATAGAAATTCTTGCACTTTACGCTGAAATTGTATTTTAAGCCGTGCCATGACCTTTGTTAGTCTACTTTCAGATGCAAAAAATAATTCCAGTAATTTTAAAGAAGTATTTTTATGTTACTTTCCTGAAATGTCAATTACAGAAATGATATCGATTTTCTTTAAAAAAAGGTTTTCAACATTTATTATGGCTAAAATTTCTTACTTCGTAAAGGAGTGGATGTAGATTTTCAATCTTTTTCCGAACATGAAGTAGCAGAAATTGTGGCCAGTGTTTTTACAACTTTTTTGCTACTAGGCTACTAGCCTACTTTGATTAGATACTTAAAGCTTCGCAAATAATTTTATATCTGTGATCGCAGATATTTCTGTACTACAGTATTATCAAGTTGTAGCCTACAAAAAATAAATGAATATACAGTATGTTAAAGTTTGTATCCTATTTTTTGGAAACTTCTATAGACTATATAGGCTAGGCCTATTTCATTAAACTATCAAGCTATGTTCATTTAGTAGATGCCCAAATGGCACAATACAGCATAGAGTCTGTATTGCATAATGTGTGATAAAATTGGAAACAGCATCATGTCACTTTAGGCCAGGGGTTCTTAACTGGGGGTAAATTTCACCTACCGAGGGGGTAAATTTACTGAATCATAAATTAAAGCAAACTTCATTTTTTCAGTTATTAAAAAACTGATAGTGTTGCACTCGATTTTGATTCAAATTTATGCTTAATGTAAATTCCGTTTTTTTTTTTTTTATCTCCACGCAAGTAGATTACCGTACCAGTTTCATTTCAGCAGCGTAGGCTTATGTATGCTACATTTTTTGGAAAAATTGGACACTGGAAAAAATGGTTAATTTTTTTCAACAAAATAATATATCCTGGAATCATGTGGGTTCACTTTGCACAGACGGTGCCCCTTCTATGCTAGGTGCGAAGTCTGGCTTTACAACTCTGGTGAAAAAACTCGCACCGTACATCATTTCTACTCACTGTGCCCTTCATTAACATGCACTGGCAAGTAAAACCAGGGATATCTATCCCTGAGTAAAACCCTTCCAGAATATTTGAAAGCAGTATTGAAGCATGTAGTTGAATGTGTGAATTTTATCAGGGCACGTGCTCTTAATCATCATCTTTTCAAAGTGGTTTGTGATCAGATGGGATCAGAACACTCCGTTCTCCTTTTTCACACCGAAGTTCGGTGGCTCTCTATAAAGGTTTTGTTTTGTCTCGAGTTTTCGAACTAGGCATGGTGAAATCGAGATGTTTCTTCGAGAACACAAATCCCCGTTGAGTAAGCACTTTAGCGACAACAAATTTATTGGTGCATTGGCTTACTTGACAGACATTTTTTCAAGTTTGAACCAGCTCAATATGCAGATGCAAAGAAAAAGTGTTACCATTATAGATGTACATGATAAAATTCAGGGCTTTCAGACAAAATTAGATCTGCTGAGTAGAAGAGTTCAAAAAGGAATTTACGCAAATTTTTCCAACATTTGATGATTGGAAAGTCAGTAGAAGTCGCAACGAGATTTCTGACCTCAAAGTCGAAATATGCCAGCACCTTGCCGCCTTAAAAAAAACTTTGACGGTTACATCGAAGGTGAAAGTTTTAACAGCACTGCTCTTTGGATAACTCATCCCTTCAAAGCCAAGTTAGAAAGTATTGCTGACGATGATCTTTGCAAAGATGAATTGATTGATCTTCAATGTTCAACAACGCTTTGTTCCAAATTCTTATCGTGCAATGGTGACTTTTCCAAGTTTTAGCATGGCTAACTGGACACGATGACATCACAAGGGGCCACCAAAACGGTGGGGGTAAATTTTACTTTTTTCATTCGGCAAGGGGTAAACAAGACAAAAAAGGTTAAGAACCCCTGCTTTAGGCAGTGGCATAAAAGACTTAACTAGGTTCAAATAATTTGATACTTTTTGTGAGTGCTAAAATAAGCGTGACACAGTTATGTAAGTGAACAAAATTAGGGATTGGAAGCAACTGCATCATATTGATATGGTCGTTTTCATAAAAGGTTTGCTCAGATGCAAAATAATTTCATATTTTATGACTTCTCAAATTAACATGATGCATTTTTTGACATACAAAAAATAATACGATTTTGTGATTTTTGTCTGTATAGGCCTACATAAAATATTACATTTAAATATGCCAAATAAAAATTCTACAGTGGGCCACATATTTTGTGTAACTTGTAATTTTTATTATTGATGTAATTATAGTGCTTTTTTTCATAACTTTTTCCCAAACAATCGTAGATTTTGTCCAAATTTGCGGACTTTTTGAAAACAGGAGGGTAGTTGTCGTTCTGTCCTTTGGCTCGTGCGCCCATGTGTTCTCTCAACAAAAATCAATCAATTTTTGAGAAGTTTAAATCGAGTCGAGATTAACGATAATATGTTCATTTATCTAAGAAGTTTGTTTGCCTCCGGCCAGTTTTCCGCGGAAGAATTATACGCAACAGAAGAAAGCTTTGATAACTTTGACAAAAATGACTCAAATCACAATAGCAAATATTTTAGTGTAAATATACTAGACACTCCACTTTAATTAGTTTTTTGCAAGCGGAAAAGTTTAATTTGCAATGGTGGATGCACACCACGCTTAATTTTGTGGCTATGCACTTTACTATTGCTTTATAGAGTGCATGGAGTGGAATTCAACTGCAGTATTTAAAAACAAGTTGTGTTTTCTTGAACTGATGTTGTTGGCTTAAATCTTCAAATAAATTTTTAAAAAACCCAACTTCTGCCAATAGGTACTTCTGCCAATTGTTAATAGTTCTTGTAAAATTATGCAAATGTTTGCTATCATGTTTTGATATGAGATTCATACACTATTCTTGAAACAAACAACTTTGAAAACTCCAGCTGACTTCACATGACACTCAAAACCAAGAAAAATTCATTCTCAAATCGAAGCGCTGAACAAGAGCCTAAGATGTCAACAGACCCTATATCTATACTTTTCCAAAATGTGATTGAGGAATCCATGCATCTTATATATAAAAGTGACCAACGAGTTGCGTACGTGTGCTGTTACCATATATGTTTAAAACGAATGTGTGACCTATGAGCTAAAAGTTAAAAAAAATTAAGCAAATCATTTCTGACAAATGTCGTTGTGCAAAGGTAGAGACCCGCACAGCACCGGAATCTATGATTCAACAGTTAGTTGTCTTGCGATATGATCTTCCAATGCACATTTGCTGATGACGATATTTCGTGTTGGGCACAGCTATTCGCGCTTTGCACCGGGTGGCTAATGACAACGCATAAAAAAACAAGTTTAAAGTTAAAAAGTGAAAAAAAAACGGGGAGTTACAACCTAAATATGAACAGTGAAGTCCCCGAGTCTATATTAGCATTAGCCTGCGTTGTAACGTCATTGAAACTCAATATAAGGTCTGGTGTCTGTCGCTCGCCTTCATCGGCAACGTAAACATGCCGGTGCCACAGTGACAAAATTAACAGAATTTAAATAAGTTATACGTTGAAAACATACCGACTTAATCTTTTTGTTTTCAGTGGTCGCAATTTCCTTTTAATCAAATCGAAAGTTTCGAAACCTAATTAAAACAATCTGTCTCGTTAACACGTTCCAGGCCGTCACCGCACCAGCATTGATGATTTCATGTTCATGTCTCGGTGTCAGGTTGGGTTGTTCCGCGGCGTGACGTTGTCAAAGCTGCAGCAGTGTTGTGAAGGTGGAAGAAAAGCCGGCATTGAGAGATAAGAAAATACGTGTTTATCTTTATACTTTTTGCAGGTTTTAGTGATTTAGAGAAAACGTTAAGTTTATGTAATAAAAGAATAATCTCTCATTCTCTCTATTTAATAGCCGATGTGGGTAAACTAATTTTCTCCGCAATATATGAGTGAGCAGTTTTTATAAATTTTTTATTGTTTTTAATAATTTTTAACATCACTTTCTCGTGAATAAGTATCTATCAGACGTAATGACTTCTTCACCTGTGTATATCATCGCCAACTTAATTGATTTGTTAGTAAGTTTAATCGGATATGGGTGTGTAGGCTACAAACATAACAACACTGCAAAAACACGCACAAACTCTTTTGAATTTACATACTGCCAATACAGTATGTAGCTACTGTATATTAAAAACACACTTATACAACTGAACCAAACCAGACATTCTCAACGTAGGCAATACTTACATAATCACAAAAAGACTTTTCAATTGGAGGAGGAAGGATCTAGGAATGTTCGTAGTAGAATCTTAACTGAAGTAGGAATTGGTAGAAAAGAACGACAATGGTTTTGAATCTTGCTTCTCATGAAACGTGAAACAATACCCCTTCGAGTATTATCTTATTTATTTTTGTAAATTGTGCTTAATTTCTTTCACGTAAATTATGCCTTTGGTCAGTTATGCAAACTAACACAGGGGGAGAGAGCGTGAGGTTTTGCCCCTCTTTAAAAACGTTCTTAAACGACTACATTTTAAACAAACAACTCAACAATCTTACCAGACACGTTTTGCACTCTAAAATTATAACGTTGTAACTTCAACACATTTGTTCCAAACCAGTGCTGCGTGATCTTGTGGCTTCTTCATGCACAAAGTCGGCGTTTAACCAACTGGGTAGCCTAAACCGGACAACGGTTGCATGCTGTCAAGCAATAAATGTTGAAATAACTTTCGTTCTGTTTCAAGTGACACGGAATGTTCGAAGACATCTACTTTCAGATAATTAAGTGCTGCGTTTAACCGAAAATATATTTACAATGCTAAACAATAAATAACTTAGGCCTACTATTAATAGGCTACTACAAAAAGTGCTCAATGCCAAGCAAAAAGCCAATCAGAACGAATTCATTAGGCTACTTTTTTCTCTTCTCAACTTAAATTGTAACTTATGACATTGTGTTACATTTTTCTCTTGGAAAAATCATTTATATTGTATTGATTGATTGAATCTTTTTATTGCTCGGACCGAGAAAGTTTCTTCGAGAGCTTAATCTTGGGAGTTTTGCATAAGCCTACTTGTGGAGGCTTTGAACCATTGATGCAGGCCCAGTCGCCAAGTTTGACAAAATAAATTTTCCGACTGTTGAAGTGTTGTTGTTGTAAATTATTTTAGTCACTATAGGTTCCACTATATCGAAAGCAGTCCTTAAACTACGTTGCTCTAAAGCGCACAAGTCGAGAATCGAAGCAGCACCACTTGATTTTGAACTTTGAAACTGGATGATGTTCGAAAACGTTTCAAAATAACTAATAATCTAATGAACACAGACCCGGATTTAGGGGGGCAGAGGGTGTAGGTGCCCCGGGCCCCCGACTTTTGAAGGTCCCCCTACGTGGAAAAAACGTGATTTAGTGCTTTTTTTTTCTTTCAGCCTTTGTAGTTTCTGCAAAATACTGTGCAGTGCTGGATTAATGCTACTGTAGACGTAGATGTGGTTTTTGCACGGGGGCCCCCCGATCTAAAAGTACCCCGGCTCCCCATCAGCTAAATCCGGCCCTGAATGAACACGTAACTTATTTTGCTGTAGGCCTATTTTAGGCTTATTTTGCTATTGGAATAAACATCAATGTCAGATCTGTAGTGCAATATCAAGAAAAATATGTCAATAATAATATCAATAACTTGAAAATACATTTTTTGTAATATAATGGTTAATTTTTAACAAAAACTGTGATTAAAAAAAATCTAGCAACCCATGTGTGCAGCTTATCTACACTATATAGGCAGTGTTGTACGCGTCATTCTTCTTCGTTGTATGAGCTGTTCTTCTGGACTACTCGTATATGTTTGGGCATGATGTCATCAGCCACTCGACAGTCTCGTCATCCAGGGCCTTCAGTCCAGGCGCTCCATGTGGTGGTTGATGGATTGGGCAGTCATGGACGACATGATCTACTGTCTGGTCTGTGGCGCCACACTCGCATCCCGGTGAGGGAGCCAGGCCCCATTTACACATGTCTGAACGAAAGCGACCGACGCCGGTTCGTAGGCGGTTAAGCCGGACCCACGCAAGTCTTGCGAGGAACATTCCCGGAGGATGGGGATCGACGTCGGGTAGGAAATCACGGAGTCGGGAAGTGTTGTTTTGCCACTCCATGTTCCATGTGTAGTTCGTCGAGTGTGCCGCACTTATTCCAAGATCTTCAACGTTGTTCAGAAGCTGTCGTGCGGCGGGCACAAATGGGCGTCTTGATTTCAGTCGCTGCTGTCCTCCAGGTAGGCGCTGGAATGTACTGTGGAGGAGGTGGTCGGGGTCCAGTGCGCGACGAGCAAGGGAAATCATGGCTCCTTTACGGCGAAGCTCAGCAGGTTGGATGCCTGCAAGGATGGGAAGGCAATCCGTTGGAGTGGGACGCAGGCATCCAGTCACAGTGCGTAGTGCGTCATTGATGGCGGTGTCAATGTGGCGGGTGTGAGAGCTGCGGCACCACACTGGTGCGCAGTACTCAGCGGTAGAATGGACAAGGGCCAAGGTAGCTGTGCGAAGGGTTTTCGCATCAGCTCCCCAGCCGGAACCCGCCAGCCGCCTCAAAAGTGCAACGCGCGCAGATAGTTTTTGCGCAGTGACTCCAGGTGTCGTCGGTACGTGAGTGACCTGTCCAGGGTTACGCCGAGGTAGGTGGGTTCGGCGCAGTAGGGTAGGTGTTCATCATCGGTGGTAATGTTGATCTCACGTTTTGCTTCCTTGTTGTTTAGGTGGAAGGCCGCCGACACTGTCTTTGCCTTGCTGAGCTGTAGCTTCCATTTCTGGAGATATGTTGATATAGTTGACATGTCCTGGCTTAGGTTCCTCTCCATTGACTGCCAATCTCCGGCTGGATGCAGAAGAGCCAGATCGTCTGCATAAGCATACTTCCTGGAGATGGTGTCAGGCAGGTCATAGATGTAAGTGTTAAAGAGGAGGGGAGCCAGGACGGGCAGGGGCAGCTGCCCCTGCAATGTTTTGGGCATCATCTTTTTAATTTTTTTTTTTATTAATACATATTAATTTTTTTTTTAATATTTGGATCCCAACCTCAAGTAAGTCAACTCAAGTTGCAAGGGGGAGGGGGGATAAAAAAAAGTATGGAAAACTTTGGTGACTAAATTGTACAGTAGATAGAAAGATTTTCTACAGAAGCAAAGATATAGACTTTTTAAAGTTTTAACTAACGTCACATTGATGTAGAAAAATAACAACCTGTTAAATTTTTGATACCTCACACTCCCATGACTTCTTCCGCGCGCATTTTGGCATTGGTTGCTTGCAGTGATTTTTTCACTTAAACAAAACGTTTTGTTTCAGCAGTTTTGAGTTGTTCGATACTTAAGTTGTAAAGGAGACTCAATTTCTCCAATATTTATCATTTATGTTTCTTCTTTAATCTCAGCAGAGTATAAAACTTGTAAAAGTTTTTCGTCCATACGACGTCATGAATGAAATTATATCTCAAATCGGCGTAATGACGTGACATCATCTAAACATTTTACCGAATAATAAATTAACAAATTTGATCGTCAAAAGTGGTTTGGTGGTGGTATATATTACGTAATGAAAAAAATGTGATAAGGTTGGAAGACATTATGTCATGTTTTTTCGGTACCCGGACATTTTGCCGAATGGACATTTTGCCGAAACTCATTTTGTCGATTGGACAAATTGCCGAAATTATACAAATGTATTATATGTATTATCGTAACCTAATAACACATAAATATCATTCACGGCAATTAGTCCTTTCGGCAATTTGTCCATTCTGCAAAATGAGTTTCGGCAAAATGTCCATTCCGCAAAATGTCTTTCGGCAAAATGGGTTTCGGCAAAATGTCTTTCGGCAAAATGTCCGCGCACGGTTTTTTCAATACAAATTGAAGTTTAAAATTTATTCTTTTGTTCATAGTCGTAATCCACCTTCAAAGCGGTACTACAAAGAACAATTTTCGATAAGGGGGGCATCAAGAATAAGTCGACATGACTTTTAACACTTTGAAGGTTGTGGTCCTGGAGTCTTGCTCAGTTTGGGGGGGGGGGGGCTGTCGATTCTTCTTATGCTTTAGGAGTGATATCTCTGTTATTTTGGCACGGTTTCAAAATCTGGGATTCACTTTGTAAAATTATGCTGAGCATATCCCAAAATTAAAACTATGTAAATTTTAGAACTGCTCATATACGTTGAAATGTTGAAGTCACTTATGAGTGTAATTTGTAGCGTGAGTTTACACATTATTTTTTGGTAGAGTAATGAAGAACGTGCATTGTAATGTTGTGATTAATTTTTGTTTACATTATTTTACAGACAGCCAATGCCCTTCACGCTGTGAAACAGTTAGGATGGGCCAAATTAATTACTTTCATCCAGCTGGTGGGAAAATGTTTCACAATAGAATATGAAATATTTCAGCGGATGTGCTGAGAAATGCCTGATATCTTTCAATTTATAATCTTTATTCGCTCAAAATTTCAGCTCAATAGAGGTGATTAAAAGTTAGGAAAAGTCAATAAATCTTGTAGTCGCAGCCTCAGTGGTTTTAAAGATAAAACTGTTGATACAAAAAAGTTGAATTGACAGCCCCCCCCCCCAACCTTCAAATGGTTTGCATTGAGTCAACAGATCTATGCCTTAAGGTTTACGTCAGCTCCGGAGATCAGTAAAATATAAGGTTGTCATCTTCGGTGCAACAAGACCATTGATTGATTGGTTTAGTGAGGATTCGTAGTCCCATTGCTTTCATTTTGAGTGATCACACTGATTTTCAATTTATTCCTACAAGACGTTACGTAATGAAAAAATATATAACTAAGGTTGGAAGAAATTACGTCATGTCTTTTCAATTCAAAATAAAGTTTAAAATTTATTCTTTTGTTTATAGTCGTAATCCTCCTTCAAAGCGGTATTACAAAGAACAATTTTCGATAAGGGGGGGCATCAAGAATATGTCGACATGACTTTTAAGGTTTACGTCAGCTCTGGAGATCAGTAAAATATAAGGTTCTCATTCTCGTGATTGTAAATGACTATAATTGATAAGTTTGATAATTGAATACATTGTTTACAAGAAAAGCTTTAGCCTATGATGTAATTTCTCGTCAAACTGTGCAAGGATGCAAGCCATCTGCAACTGCTGAGATCGCTTGTTCGATCTAGAATCTAGATTATAACATCTAAACAGCTATTCGTTATACAAAACTTGAATATATCAGAAATAGCCTAAAGTAACTTCATTGTCTCAAAGCTTTTTGTTTGACACTCATCAAGATGTATGACCTCTATGACGTTACATTTTCTAAACTTTGGGTTGACTTCAGAGCATAAAAGTTAGTGCCTTGCCGGAATAAGATCGCTTTTTGAATCAACCAAGGAGAAAATTGATAAATAGTAAAACTGTAATAATCTCGCAAAAAAAAGCAATCAACCTATGTGTCTAAAACAAAGTTTGGCTAATTTTAAACAAAACTGCATTAAAAGAGCGAGTTTTGCCAATACCAAAGCATTCAAATATCTCAGTCTGGAATTAGCAACAAGAAAACATAGAGACTTACCTTTATTTTCGAAAAATGCCGAAGAAAACATGATCTTATTCTTTTGCTATGCCACCGGACAGCACCATTTTACAGAAATATTCATACCCACAATTTTGTTGAAAATGCTCTCAGAATGCACCAAACTGAAAGTAATTTTTCAAAATTTTCTGAGGGAGGCCCCCCAAACCCCCCGCCGCTAAGTGTCGCCTTCGGCGAACACGCCATCGGGCTTCGCCCGCCGGCTGTCAACAACCCCCCTTTCAAAATTTTTGACTACGCTACTGTCTTGCACTGTCAATATTTGGCCCCCCATTGTTGAAGGTCTGGCGGCGCCACTGAACAAACCCATATTCAGAATCAGCGCCCCTTAATTTATGGTAAGCACTTTAACGGCAAAATTTCATTACATGCCTGTAAAACCTCGAGCCAATCAGAAGCTACGTTGTCTGTGACGTAAGAACGTAAAATTCAGGTAAGGTTTGTTTCAGTTGAGTCAGGCTTATATTTGATTTAGATCTTGAGAGTATATATTTTAACAAAAAGCGGTGATGTAGCCTTTGGTATTCAATAATCTAGCCTACTTGTTTTGTCAGCTACATGGCGTGTAGTTGCACTGTGTTTAGCCTAGGCTACTTGTCAGCGCTTACAATTATTGTAGTGGTTTACTTCTGTGGAAGATGGCATGAAGTGTATGCAGAGAAAACAGCAACAAAACCTCTTGTTGCAAAGAAACGAGCATATAGCCTATGCCTTCCCGTTCACTTAATCTAAATCTTCAACCACCGGATGTAAGCCTGGATACGACAAAAAAACTGCTCTTCATCTTCGGTAGGGCCTAGTATAAATCCCAATAACTTTGTGAGATTTCTTTAATCAAACATATTTCTAGATGAAAAATATAAGTCTGCACCCTGCAACATTTAAAAGCTTTGCTCAATTAGGTCCAACTGCCTTTGTCTAAATGAAATTTTAAAATGTTTGCGGAAAAAAGAAAACTCCGATCAGCAACTTCGGCTTTGTGGTAATTTTTCTCTTGATCTTTTAAGGGGGAAAATTTTTAAAATGTTTGCGGAAACTGTGATCAGCGGCTTCAGCTTTTTTATTTTTTCTCTCGATCTTTTCAGGGTATGAACTGTTCAGGGTACGAACTAGGTTGCACCCAAAATTTCTACTGTCAAAAAAGGTAAACCTCTACAGTTCAGTAGGCCTATGAATTTTGTAGGATGTTATGTAGCAAACAACATTCACACCATATGCTCGTTTCTGTACAACAATAAGTTTTGTTGCTGTTTTCTCTGCATACTCTTCAATGAACTTCATGCCATCTTCCACAGAAGTGAAGCACTACAACAACAATAATAATAATTGTATGCGCTGGCAAATAAACACAGTGCAACCACATGCGCCATGTAGCTGACAACTGTTGAACTTCAAATATCACTACTTTTGTTAAAATATATAGCCTACTCAGTACTCATACTGTAAGATCTAAATCAAATATAAGCACTTTTTGTAGTATTAATAGTTTACCATGAAGAATATATCTGACTTAACTGCAACAAACCTTACCTGAGTTTCAGGATGATCATTCATGATGTGGACTACTTGCGTTTTCCTGCACTACGCTGACTGCTATGAAGATAATAATGCAAATGTCAGCTAATGCAAATGTCGTCCTTTTGGGTTTTCGCGCGTTTTTTATGATTCACGTCACAGAGAACGTAGCTTCTGATTGGCTCGAGGTTTTACAAGCATCTAATGAAATTTTGCCGTTAAAGTGCTTACCTAAATTTATAGTGCAATGCTACTAATTCTTGCATTTTTAAAGTTGGAAATTTGTTGCACAGTGCTATGCCTATCAATCACTATTAACATCAAAGAAAGCTACCGTACTTTGAGCTGCTGTAAAGAAAACGATTTATCAACAAACGGCGAACTCCGTTCACAAACAGGCAAACTTCAGAACACAAATATTATGGAGAAAATATCTTATCAAAAGTTGTGAATAACAATAGTTTATCCGAAGCCTCTACAAACCATTGTCATACGAAGCCGAGCAACGTGATCAAGTTCAACATATTCAAGTTTATTACATTTACAGAAACACAAAACTACGCAACAAATTCAATATCGTTTATTCGAAGAAGAGTAGGCCTGATATAGTTTGAATCTTCAGGCAATGCCGGTTTTAGGGTATTTCGGCCCTGTGCGGAATATACTTTGCGGGCCCTAATGACAATGATCCAATTCAGTAGCGAAGCTAGATATTTTGAAAAAGGGGGGGGGGTGGTCTTACGGTCGGCGGGCGAACGACACCCTGTGGTGGGGGTCTGGGGGTCCTTCCCCAGAAATTTTTGAAAAATTACTTTGAATTTGGGGCATTCTGAGAGCATGTTCAACAAAAATTTGGGTACCGGTATGAATATTACTGTAAAATGGTGCTGTCCGGTGGCATAGCAAAAGGATAAGATCATGCTTTCCTCAGCATTTTTCGGAAATATAAAGCTATGTCTCTATGTTGATTTAGATGCAACCTATTTCGTTCCCTAAAAAATTCTTACCCCGATTCCGTACCCTGAAATCGGAGTAACAAAATCAAAATTCGATCTAATTCGTCCCCTGAAAAGATCGAGAGAAATTTTGAAATGTTTGCAGCAACTCCGATCAGCGACTTCGGCTCTGTTGTTTTTTTTCTCGACCTTTTCAGGGTACGAAATGTTCAGGGGACAAAATAGGTTGCACCGGTTGAGTCTCCATGTTTTCTTGTTGCTAATTCCTTTGTTGAATTCACTTTGTTGAATTTTTCTATTGGAAATAACAAAATTACTGCATTTTCTGAGTAAATTGCGGGCCCTGTGCGATCGCAGGGTTTGCACACCCTAAAGACCGGCACTGCTTCAGGTTTGGTGGCCGTGCTTAGGCCTAACTATATTTATCGATGCATATACCGCAATATTAGATCTTTTCATGCACGTCTTAAACCAGGGGTGTGCAACCTTTTTTACAGGAGGGCCAGATATAAACAACTGGGTGAAACCGCGGGCCGCATGTTTATTTGACACATGATTTCTAGTAGTTGCAGGCACAAAAAAGTAGTTTTTTGTTATTCATATGGTATTATTAGGGAATCTCCTTGCAGAAATAATAAGTTCAGATGTATAAATTTCTGAAGAAAACTGCTATTTAAATCTATTGTCACTCAGTCTTTAAACGAGTTCAGTGAGAAGTTTGCAGCTGGCTTCTTTTCCCCACGGATTTTTCCAAATTTACTTCAATGGAAGTGCTAGCAATAAAGCGAATTATTCGAAGTCCATTTTCCAAGTGTTCGTCTGTCAGAACCGATCGATAGGGAGATTTTATGACGCCCATTATAGAAAAAATTGTCCGCACAAATACGTTGAGCTAAAAAGAGCCATTTTTGAAGCCATGAACTTTTTCAAATGTGGAAAGTCATCTTGGTTGAGATGTTTTCGGTAAAAATCGCCAAGATTCATTTCTAAATATTTTGCTTTCAAATCCGTTTTCTCTTGAAGATCAATCAGTTCAAGTTCAATTCTGTTCAAGTCAGTTCAAGTCTGTTGTAGATTCTAGTTATGGTGCTATTTTATTTGCATTGTCTATATTTTGTACCGTATACTTTTCTCGCAACAGACAAAATAAAAGGTTTCTCTCTCTCTCTCTCTCTCTCTCTCTCTCACCTGGTGCTTTGTCAATGTCTGTGTTGAATGCCGAAGAGAATATACCAAACAAATGTTCATGAGATTTAAAGTCCTTGAAACGAGCCAAAAATTCATAGGCCTACAACAATTTTTCAAGTTGGTCTGCAAATTCAGTTTTCTTCTCAGGATGCATTCCATGGTCTCTCAAAGTTGGAAAGTGGAAAAGATTTCCTGTCTGTCTGTGGCTTTCCAAAGTCGTAATTTGTTCATAAAGCCTTTTATGTGACCATACATCTCATTCGCATACTGTTTTTTTGCTACAGTCTTGCATTGAGTTCATTCAATTGTTTTGTTTTGCCCTTTTCAATTTCCACTTTTTCAATTTTTTTTTCTTCCAATGCCTCTACTTTTTTACTTCTAACTTTAACAAATTTTCTATTTTGACTGGTTCAAAAAATTTGGCAAGGAATGGGCCGCTAGGCTGAAGTTGTTCTGATCCAACTGCTTGTAGGCCTATAGGCTAGGCCTACATTAGGCAACTGCTAAATTTGACGCAAGCCGGCTCTACAAAAGGTCTAAAGCAAGAGATTAAATAAAAAGGCGACAAAGCCAGAGACAACAGCAGGGCTCCACCTCTGATCTTCTGACGTTCCAAATAATTAAATACAACGGATTAGCGGTGGCCGGTGGGAAATTTCTAAAATGGTTAACAGAAGGTGCGAAATTACAATAATCCACTCCACATTGAATTGTTCACATGTACCAGACTAAACTAAATTATAAACACGTTTCGCGGGCCGCACACAATTCAAAATTGATACATCTTCGCGGGCCGCACAATTATTCTTTGCGGGCCACATTTGGCCCGCGGGCCGCACGTTGCACACCCCTGTCTTAAACCATTAAGGTTTTGCCACCTTTTCCTTTTGTTGGTTTTGTTATTGTGTGTCTTTTTCACAATATCATTTCTTTTGCATTCCGACAAAGAAAAATAAATTGAGTTGAATTGTCCTGAATCTGAATTGTCCATTCAGTTCAGTTCAGTTCAGTTGTTTTTATTTCTGACCATCATATCAAAACAATACACGTCAACATAGCAAAGGTCGAGAAAAAGGTAGAAGCGACAAAACGCGAACGTTAAAACGTGCTTGAGACTGAAGTAAGTTATTGATTTGAAAGAAATTTGGCACGGTCGCAACACCTTCAGAAAAATTTAAGATATAAAGAGAAAATAAAAAAAGAAAATGTTACAAAAAAACAAAAAACAAATAAACAACATATATTTATGCTATAGCTTTATTAGCCCACATAGCTTTAGCTGATATATTTAAGACTTGTATGCACAGTTGCTATGAAGATCGGCCATGGTGCGTTATCAAGAGTGCTGATGGTCGTAAGGGGAACACGTCTTGATGCGTTTAGCTCATAGCAAAGAAGAGCAAGGCAGGCAAAGAAAACCCCACAAAGAAATCCTACCACGGGCAAAGCCAACAACGCACCATAGGCCTTGCACGACTCACAAAATAGATAGGCTATAACTTGACGACAGGAAAACAATGACAAAAACAAATAAAACAAACTAGCAAAAACAACATCATCATCTTGCGGAAATTCAATTAGTAAACTAGGAAATTTAATTAGTAATATCCAGGGAAGTTATATCTTGAAGATATCAAGCGTGCTTTGATAAAACTTGCGTTGATAAAGCGATAATTTTAGACCTCAGTCAGCTAAACTCGTCACCTCCACACTGATCCAACGTTAGCAAACGTTGAATTAATGTAAAAACGACAGGCATCGCCAGCTGGGATGTAGTAATGGCATGTCACAGTAATATGATAAATTTGGGTTAGGCTACCGTATGTTTTACACGAACAAAAGTGAAAGAAAAAAAATCCAATTCGGCATGTTAGAAAAATTGATAAACAATCAGACAATAGCATGACGATCCAGTCCAAGATATTGATATAAAACAACTGGTTGGAGCTGTAGCGCACCCAGCATGGGGCTAAAGGGGCTCAAGCCCCCCCCCCAAATTCGCCACTAAAATGAAGTGTCTGTATGCTCCTCATTTATACATTTTGGTTACAGGTTAGGTATGAATAAGACACAACAATACAACAAGGCTGAGCATTCTTCTTCTTCAATTGCCTTGCCTGAACCAGGCATCGACGGCCTCAGATGAATAATTAGACCAAATGTTCCCATTATATGTTGCATGGATGATTGTTTCTATTTTGTCGTTAAATTGTTCCAGATGTGTTTGTCTTTGTCTGCCAGTTGCCCGCTTTCCAAAAAATTTACCAGTTAAAGAGAGATGCTCCACTCCAGTTTTTGCTTTCTTATTACATGGCCGAGAAATTTATATTGTCTGGTTTTCAGACTTTTTAACAGAGTTCTGGTTTGGTTCACTTGATGTAGAAATTCTTTATTTGTTTTCTTTGCTAGCCATGAAATGCGTTGCATTCTACGGAAGCACCACATTTCAAAAGCATTAATCTTTTCTGCCATTTTTGTTGAAATATTCCAGGTTTCATAGTTGTAATGAAAAACAGGATAAATATAGCACTTTAAAACTCTAGATCTTGTTTTAAAGGAGATATTTTTATTGCAAAGAATTGGTTTCATTTGTTAGAAGCTTGCTTTTGCTTGGGCTGTTCTTATGTTGAGCTCTGTTTCGTCTCTTGCATCCCAATTCACCATAGCATTATAACAATATATTTTACTTATTTAACTTACAAATAGTTTTAACAGTTGAACGTTTTCGGTTTAACTAAAGCCCTCATCAGGAATCTGAAAATATTTATAAAATGCAATAAATTTCAACTTCCTGAAGGTAAAATTACATTAGGAAAAGGCAACTACATAAATAACTACGAAAAAATTTGCTTCACAGGGAAGGTGATAACTTACCTCAAGTAAATGTTGAAGAGAATAGACACGCCTCCAGCAAATAATTGTTTATTTAAATTTGAGTTATAGCGTTTGATTAACAGTGCTTCCTAAATTTTGGTGTCAATTTGGGATTTGTCTTTGCATAAAATTTTAAATGAGTCGGCAGAGAATTTTCGATCAGAGCATAAAGAACACTTCATGAAATGGTCTTTAATGGCATTTTTCTTTAACTCCCTAAAGTTCAGATGCTCCTGTACTCTCGTGGTCAAATGTCTGGTGGACATACGTACCGATGTATCGTACATCAATGCCGAATCACACAGACATGTAAAACTGTATACGACGTTTGAGCAGAGAGACGAAGGTGTCTGGGACTTTAGTTGAAAATACGAACTAAATTTGAATGTTTTGTAAGTAGAAGAAACGTCCACATCAAATTTATTATTTGCAAAATTATGGTTATGTTTCAAACTGTTTTCGTGCTAGTTGTTGATTTGATTTCGTACTTATTTGTGTTGACAAATGGATAGCTAATTCTATTTTGTCATACATGACGAAAACGTGGAGATCTATAGAAGATTCCAAGAGTGGACGTAGGGATGAGGAAGCTGATGTTGCTAGTAGCATGGGGTTCACTAGGCCAACTTCTAATCTGATTGAGAGAACGAATCCTGATGTATCGGCAACCGGTGGGTTGGGGCTGTGAGCAGTGGCGTAGCCAAAGAAGGGGGTTGGGGGTTTCAACACCCCCTCTCCCCTTTGGCACGCGTGTTACGTCACGATATTGAGAATGATGCAAAACAAAGTTTGCCTAATTTTAAGCGAAACTGCATTAAAAGAGCGAGTTTTGCCAATACCAAACATTCAAATATCTCAGCCAGGAATTAGCAACAAGAAAACATAAAGACTTAGCTTTATTTCTGAAAAATGCCGAAGAAAACATGATCTTATCGTTTTGCTATGCCACCAGACAGCACCATTTTACAGGAATATTCATACCCACATTTGTGTTGAAACTGCTCTCAGAATGCACTAAATTCAAAGTAATTTTTCAAAATTTTCTGCGGGAGGCCCCCCAGACCCCCCCACTGCTGGGTGTCGTCTTAGGCGAACACACCGTCGGGCTTCGCCCGCCGGCCGTCAACCCCCTCTCCCTTTTCGAAGTTCCTGGCTACGCCACTGGCTGTGACTGCCTTTCAATATTAATCAAAGTGATTGGCATTGGCCTATTATCACTGTCACAATTGTCGCAAATCACTCGGCCGACATTTCTGAATTAGCTCCCCCCAAACTTTTTTTCTGGGTGCGCTACTGAGTTGGAGCACATGGCCACCGCTTCATCGAAAGATGGTGATTGGTCGAAGAGGATGGAAAAACTTCTGCAGACTCTGTAGAACTTCTGTGGACAAAAAAACACAAGAACCAGAAGGCTAGTTTTTTAATCACATCTTCAATATTCGATAATTAATTGGGGTAGAGCCAACAAAACGTTAGTAGGCTACACAAGGTGGAAGTAATTCAGAACAAATTTATTAGAGCGTGCTTGATTGGTGACAGGAAAACCTCGACGACCTTCATGTACAGCAAATTTCAAGTAAGTTTTATTAAAAGTGAGTGATCTTGCAAAGCTGGCATATGCACATAGAGCACAGTTCATGTTCAAGTACGAAAATATTATTTTGCCAGCATGTTTCTCTGGCTACTTTGTTAAACTAGACGACATACATCAATATGGTAGCCTACATGACATAAGGCTAAAGCCAGATTTTTTCTCCCAGGTTTGAAACAAACTTTGGCAAAAAAAAACACTCCATTTCTTGTGTGTGCAAGTGTGGAGTGACATTTCACTCGACATAAAACATTTACTGTTCCATCACTTTAAAAAAATGTCAAAAACCAACTGTTTCATGAATATACATGCGTAGCCTACCTTAAGTGCTCAATACAAAGGATAACTTTCCTTTACAGTATATCGTATCGTACTTTTTAATCTTTGTTCTCTACAGCATCGTAGTATCAAATTGTCCTGTTTTTGTAGGCCTATGATTTACATAATAATTGTTGCAATTCGGTAGTGGCAGCCTATTCACATTTCCCCCCGTTATTTCAGGAACACTTTCGCTAGGGACAACTTTCGCAAGTGCTGTAGGCTCTGTAGCCCATTCTAGCACACAATCACATATTGGTCGTTGGTTAATTCTTGGTCGCTGGTTTGAGTCTTCATCTTCGGCTTTCTCAGTCTGAGAATGGAGATTCAAACCAACAGCAGTTGTTTTTCAATCTCAGTGGCGAACCCTTTTTATTCATTGAAGTAGTGTGCCTGCCTCTGCACACTAGTGTGTATGAATGTGTAGTTAAACTTACTGTGGTGGGGTGGTGGCTGACTAGAAGATGGGAAAAACCTGAAACATCACACAACTCAGGCGAAAGAGAAATTGAAAAAAGAAAACTAATGGGGAAAAAATGATGGTTTGCGAAAATGAGAGAATTGAAAGTAGTTACTTCTATACTTGTGAGAAAGAAAAAGTCAGATGTTTAATTTTGCATCTAGTTTTCTTTTTTCAATTTTCTCTTTCGCCTTAGTTTGTGTGATGTTCTAGGGCTAGGCGTTACCGATTAGATCAGGGGTCACCAAATGGCGGCCCGCGGGCCGCATGCGGCCCGCCACGCTGTATCGCTGCGGCCCGCGGAAGGTATCAGCGTACAAGTATAACCAAAAATACTTTTCTTGAGGAGTTAAAGAGCACGAAGGCAAAAAATACTTTCCTGGAAGCATATTTTCGCATTGCATACGATTCCACCAACCGACCAATCAGATTATAGTTCTAGGTGGGGGTTGCTTAAAGTTATTCCAATGCGATGTCCAGCCACACTGTCCCAGTGGTTGATTAAAAAGTCTGTTTTCGAATTTTGAAATTGTCTGTGAGCATAGGGTTGCTTATTTTAATTTTGCAAACGTCATGTAAACACTAGTGCGAGTTTCACCGTTATTGTGTTTCACGAGCAGTGTTCTCTTTATGCAAGTTTTTGTTGGCAAAATGGGTCGGTGTGCCAATTCAATTTATAATAAATTGGCAATATATTACATATAAATTTAGAGACTTTTTCTGATTGTATTATGAAAATATTTAGCTTAGTAGGCCTACTGCAAAACGTTTTTTTTTAAGAAATATGGAACGCTTCAAGATTTTGCGTGTCATCCTTGCGCAGGAGCCATGCTAATCTGTATCGTTCCAATTATAGTATATGTACTGCCGAAGCAAGTACTGCAAAATGTTGTTAATCAACAAATTCTTGCCACGCTGATGAGCACCGCAAGTGACAGTTGTCTATAATAAAAGAAAGACGGTTTTATAGATTCTCACAAAAAGGATGAAAAACCAACTCATTGCTTTTTTAGAGGGAAGACTGTTCATAAATTACGATTTTTCGGTGATTTCCACAAGCGTTTGTTTCATGGTACCTGGTGTGATGATGTCTAGTTTAGCGTTGCTGGTGCCTTCAACATTTAGTTGCAGAATGGTCACTCCTTGACCTAAAACAGCTGGTGCTGTTCGCCCTGACAAGGGCGCTGTGCTTGGTCTGGGGGTGCCATTCTGATGATTGTTCTTCCGCATAACTTTATAGCGACAGTTGTAGCAAGTTTAGTTTCCCAAAGTCGGTATTTGCGGGGGCGGCCACGTGGAGGTACTTGCTTTCGTCGGCAGAGAGTGCTGCTTGTGAGTGTGGTGAAATGCAGATGGCAGCACACATTATCAAGGATTGCCGGCTATACAGACCTCCTCATGGTATGGAAGGCCTAGTTTCCATCGATGACGACACCAGGCAGTGGTTAACCAACGGATGCCCTGACATATAGCGACAACACGAGAGAAGATGGTACCTGGTTTCTTTTTCCCTGTTATTGGAGCCTATTTTTCGCTGATATGTTTGCAGGTCACTATTGTTGCCTGTATTGCGATGTGTCAAACATTTCCTTGTTTACTGAAACTGTTAATTGCAAGATATCTTTTGCGAAGCGAAGTAACAACACCACTCTTGCTTGGCGATGAATATTCTGATGAAACCGCTCGCCTCGCTATAAGTGCACAAAACAAGTGGCGTCTATTTATTAGGCATTGTTAAAAAAGTCAAAAGTGTTGTAAAAGGAGCTTGGCCTGGCAGTAGCGTTGTTCGATTAATTTTGTTGCTACGGTATTCTAACATAAATATGAACAACATGTAACGCTGGATACTGGGTACAAAATGCGTTCTTTTCTAGCATAAGAGTCAACCTACCTAACATTTTATTAGTGCGGCCCGCCACAACTCTCCTTAGTGCCAAAGTGGCCCGCATGCAAAAAAGGTTGGTGACCCCTGGATTAGATGATTGCTTATGGTCTTTCGCTACCATCCTGATTGCGCCATAATCTAACCAATAGTTGTACAATGCATTGTTTTGACAATTACATTTACTCTGCTTGTTTGTTAATATATGGCGCTGTTAAAACATAATAAATTGACTTGAATCATATTTTTCCGCAAAAATCAAGATCCGATGCTGATTTTCAATGATTCTTTTTACTGTAATCCGTGAGCGTGAACAAACTGGTAGGCACTTTAACATGCAGATATCCAATCCACCACGAACCAATCAGATGTTACGTTGTCTGTCCAATGTGACCATTCCAGCATTCAGCCAGAGACTTGATTATTACTTTGAACTTTGTTCGGTAATTACAGAAGAAAAAAGAGCTATAGCAGCGGTGAGAATCAAACCCACGTCAATGAAATGACTAGCCTACCACCACCCTAACCCTCTGCGCCAAGCCAACCGATGGCAAAGCGATGTCTTAATTCAGCTAGAAATTGCGTTTTTCCTTTGTTCTTTCTAAACGCAACCTTGATGACGTCATGAACAGCGTAGCTTCTGATTGGTTCGTGCTGGATTGGATATCTGCATGTTAAAGTGCCTACCGAACAAACTGAACATCCCTGGCAAAGTTGCCATTTCCGCAGTTTTCCCGCGGAATTCAATCAATCAATGTTTTATTTGTCTGTAACAGGAACATAGGTACATGTTTGAAATATGCAATTAATATACACAATGCAAAAGTTACACAAGTTCCCATACCGACAGGGAGACAACGAGACGACCATCAATCAATCAATCATCAATCATTTTATTTTTTGTCATTAACGCGTCCGGGACGAAAAAGATACTAACTACAAAAATTGATATAAACCTACCAGCACGTTAACGAACGGGAAAAGATGGCAAAACCTTGATAGGTTTAAAACGTGCCTGAATGAAAAGTTATTTAGTAGGCTATATATCAGTAGTTAGCACGGCCACAAAACCCAAAAAAACAAATAGCAAAAAATAAAACAAAAACAGAGAAGCACACATTCTCTGTTTTTGTTAGTAGACCGTATGGTCACTAGTAGACCATAGGGTCTACTAGTCAATTGCCACCCAATTTATTTGCATCAGACTCAAGATGGTCTATATTACAATCAAACATAAAAAGTAGAAACAAAGCAGATACTCAACTCCGAAGAGCTGAGTTGTAATGTACCAAATACAAAGATTGATAGTAACAGTCTGTTTGCATTAGTTCATAAATCAATTCAATTCAATTCAATTTATTTTTCTTTGTCAGAATGCAAAAGAAATGATATTGAGAAAAAGAAATACAGTAACAAAACTAACAAAAGGAAAAGGTGGCAAAACCTTAATGGTTTAAGACGTGCGTGAAAGGATCTAATATTGCGGTATATGCATCAATAAATATAGTCAAGCACGGCCACCAAACCTGATACTTTAAAATAAGTTGATGAATTAGTTAAGAATCAGTCGCCTCCTCGTTCCTGGAACAACTGGAGCGCCAATTCTTAAAGCAATGAGAACACGACTGAACCCAACATCACAAAAACAAACTAATATACACAGTTACACACACATATTGAAATTACATAACGGACTATCAAAACAAGGACTATTTACAGATTTCATACAGAAATAAAGTGTTCGCAGCAACGATATTAAGTAGCCTATATATTGTAGAACAAATACATAATATGGCAGCTCATTATCAAGATAAAATAGTTAAAAAAGCTTTGTTTTTTAAATTAATTTCCTGCGCATGTAAGAGCATAACAAGCATGATGATATAGCAGCGTGTTTTTGGTATTTCTAATAAGAGTTGAATCATCTTTGATAGCGTCAGTGAGGGATGGAGTGTTTTTGGTATCGCTAATGAGAGGTGGAGACTCTTTGGTAGCGCCGATGAAGGATGTAGTGTCTGAGTTGTTTCATGCATCTTTTCCAAACCAACCTAAATAATAATCTTACGAAAAGTCAAGCGATCCTCTGAACGAACATAATAGCTTATAATAATCAGGGGAGTAGTTAGATGCAAGCTGGTAGTAACTTAGTGATATATTCTTATCTGGCAAATATTAAATTATGCAATACGGTATAGTAGCTTATTCATGGAAGAGTAAAGATAGTAATCATCATCCTTATCCGGTCGGGTGTAATATATAAGATATATATACGTATAGTAAGATATGTTAATGTATAATATAGTAATATATGATATGTAGGATAAATTTACAAAAGTGGCATTTGGAAAGGCATGCTATACCAGGATATGGTGCAACAATCAATAATACAGTCAGATAATTAAAGAGTTACAGCATAGGTTGTTAGAGGTTAATTTTCAAAACGCAAGTGCTTTTTCAGGTTACTGCAAAATATTGAAAAGTTTTCAATTTCAGTTTCAAATCCATGTTTTGGAGTCGCGGAAACATTTTAGCATTCGATTTTTTTTGTTTATTTTTGTTCCATTTTTGCCAAAATTTTTGTGATTATAAATATATTTAATTAAACTACCATTCAACGTTTTATAAGCAGAGAAAACTTTTTCTCAAACCGTAGAAAATATATTTTGCGCGAATTAGTCACATTTTGAACTACCTGTGGCCTAGCTTTATCATTTGTTGGCTACTTTTGCGCTTTTTTTCAGTAGCAATTAAGCTGAAAATTGAAATAAATCTGGCAACTTTGATCTCTGGTATTATTTTTTTAGACCAGTTCAAGACGATCTCTATAATCGCCTTGGTCCAGTTCAACAATCCACAAAGTTTGATTTTATAACTAAATTAAGCAATCTAACTCCCATTGGACTAACAGAGTCTGAATCGGAGTAGAAAGCATAAACTGTATCGTGGTTTATCGAACTAAGTCCACCAGCACAAAAGTAAGGACACAGTTGTTCCTATTTCATGTGGGGAGTACTGGCCCTGCTGGGTATTTGTTTTTATAGGCTACAAATGCACTCAGTCTTAAGTAGAAAATAATATTGCGAATTTGAAGAAGAGTTTATTAAAACTTGTGATTAGGTCACTGTTGTTTGTTGTGCCAAACTAAAATGCTGGGCAAAGGGGATGCAACCTAGTTCGTACCCTGAAAAGATTGAAAGAAAAAATTAAAAAAGCCGAAGTCGCTGATCGCAGTTTTCGCAAGGTTGCACCCGGGCAAAGGTGACAATGAAAACAGAAGACATTTACTTCCATACATCACATGATGCCATTTTCTTGTCTTTCTAATGATCACCTCTCAAGACTCATATAATTGAACAGATCAAAACGTAGCTTGTTAATTTGTAACAGAAATGTAGTAATTGGTCTATGTTTTATTTATAAGTGATTAGCTTGTACTGGCAGGATGTTAGTTGAAGAATAGATAATGTCTGAATGCTTTGTTCAATGCTATTGGTATGGCAGGTATCGTAATCAATGTTATAATATGAAACATGTAAGTTTATAGTGTTAACAAGTCATTATTTTTAAATAAGCAAAGTCAGCAAGGTTTGGCTAAACTAGTTTTTGATAACTTTTATTTTGAATACTGCTATTTACATGACAAACCAATCTCATCATCAGAACTTCGATAGTTGAGATATCTTGCTATGTAGCAAAGATTTGGAAATATAAACATATTTCTGTATTTTACCCCTTTTGTTTTTATTCTAATAGGCTAACCTTAGATAATATTGAGCAGAACAAGTGCGGTCTATGTCAAATTACCGTATTAAGTTTGACTAGTTCTCTGCTCAAAATTGCATACATACAGTGTGCCTCTGCTATTTTGTTTTGTATGTTTCGTGAAAACCAATGAAAAATTGTTTTTTATAGCTGCTATGTGGCTGCCTGTTTTTTGGTGATGTACAACATCAAAAAGCCAAAAACAAATTGAGATAAGAGAGTTGTGATGAAATAATTGCTACATACTGATGTATATATAAATTAGGCTAGTTTGTATTTGTTTATAGTTTTATACTCACTTTGCAGAAAATAACTATAAAAAGTAACAGTTTTCTTTATTGCAAATTTTACAATGGCTGAAGCATCTGATAAATCTGATCAAGCAAAACAAAGCCCAAGCAAACCAATTCTTATGAGACCTCGCTTGTCACATGGTGATGGAGATGCCGCTTATGTGACTCCAACTCACTCCCCCAATTCTGAACATCGCTTTTTAGTGCCAAGTCCTATGGTAACTCGCCGTACAAGGACATTCTCAGCGAGTCGTCATGCCACTGAAGGTCCTATGCATATTGGAGAATGCAAGTTTTTTTCTCGTTCCAAAGGTCATGGATTTATTCAGCCGAAAGATGGAAGTTCCGATGAACTCATTTTTATGCATGTGTCGGACATTGAAAGTGAATATGTGCCTCTGCCTGGAGATACTGTGTCGTACAAACTCACTCGAATCCCACCCAAAAATGAGAAGTTTCAGGCGGTTGAGGTTCAAATTACTAGTCTCTGCATGGATGATGCTCAGAAAAAACATATTCGCTGGGACGGCACTCAAAGTCATACATAGATATCATTTCAGACATAACATTTGTCTTATCAAGTTTTAAATGAAAATAGGAAACCCAATCTGGTGGCATTTTGTAGCCTACTGCTTTTGGTTTGCTACGTATTTTGATTGATAGTCATTTGATTCTTTTTGATTTCTTGGTCAAGTTTAATTGAAATGTGTTTCTTTCCAATGTTTTTCAACTCTAATTTTGGTATACAGCGTATTTGTTTGGTGAAGCATCATGCTATGTGTGAAGACAGGTCACTGTATAAAAATGACATTTACGACAATATAACATCACTTTTTTGCCATTTGGTTTGATAAATTTTTTATAGTTTAAAATGCATATAGTTGGTTTTATCATATTGTATGTAGTCTAGCTGCAATTGCCTCAAACAGTAATCAGTTATTTACCTGCAATTAATCTGATAAGCCTATGTTGTTTAAACTTAAGGCTTGTCAAAGCTCAAGACTTACATTTTAATTTATTCTTTTGTCTGCTGCGGACCAATCCAACATATTGCAATGAAAATGTGCAGGTCTTATTTGTTAAAACAATATTTTATTTGATTCTGTATAACTTAGTGAAGGTGCAATAGCAATTCGCATTTACCCAAGCAGTTCTAAAATTACGGTGCACAAACTTATAGTTTCTAGCCTATCTCACTGCTACTGTTTTTGTACATTTAAAGCATTGTTTGCTCCACAAAGATACCACAATTTGTTTGACATCCCTATTGCTTTGCTTAATAGTGGTTTAGGAAAAACGTGCGAAGCTAAATTTCAGCCAAATTTTTGCAGCAACCTGTGAGTTGTGATTTGCGAAAATTTGTATTTTCTTGAAACTCTCTGTACTTAGGGTTCCAAACCCAAGATCCAAAGACATTTACAGGTTCTCGAATGCGTTGATTCAAGTATTTTCTATATGTATTTAAAGTAATGTTGCAAAAAAAGTTCACTCTTAAAAGTTTTGAAGATTTTTGAAATATGGACCCGTGATTACAAAAAGTTTGGGAACCACTGTTCTACTCAAACGCGTGTGCACTATAGTCGACCCGCGCATGTGCATCACTCTGCCATATTCTCTTGCATTGCTGGATACATTTTGATTGACATATTGTCTTCATCGAGTTGTAGTCGACCCACAACAGCTTTTTTACGAGTATACAAAATGATAACCCGCCATGATCTTAATTATTTATCACATTGTGTTTATAGTGCAAAATATTGATTTTAGATTTGGATCGCCATCGGGTGAAATATCGCACGACTTAACTAACGTGGGTCTATTTGGACGTAAGAATTAGTGAAAAGCGAATTAAATTTGTTTTAACTGCAATTGTACATAAAACTTTTATAAGCTTGATTACACTTGTTTTGTTAATTCAATCGCCATGTGGGTGTGTTTTTGCGTTGAAAGGCAGGTAGCACTAAGACTAGATTCTGAGTCAGATATTGTGTTGTATCTTACCGTACCGTAGTTTGGACACATGAAATGTAGTGATCGAATAAACCCCGGTTTCGATCAGACACCGGTCTTTTTTTCAACTACGACTCTGGGCTAAAGGCAATGGTGGCTTCAGATGTGTGTGCGGAAGTTGACTCTATAAACAAATCACGTTCACTTGTGAAATGAACATATTTCAAGTGTCAGTAAACTGATATGTAATTCAAACGTTTCCAGATTTACCTGACGTCAAAATTAAACCCCAACCGAAACTCCACGCCAACACCACTAGATTTAGCATGCTTGTTTGTCGTATCCAGGCTTACACCCGGTTACTACTACAAGCCAATCTTACTACTACTGCTTACTACAAGCCAATACTACTGCTTACTACAAGCCAATCTTCGTGTCCACCTTCAGGCATGCCTTTAAGTGTCCTGCCAGAGACACAGCCGCATGCTCTTGAGCGGTGTCGAACCGGCGCCCTTTCGATTGCCGTTCCAGGGCTCTCACCACTCGGCTATGCAGCCTACTATTTAGCATGATACGGCAGAAAACTAAAAAACACAAACGTGTTCTGCTACAATCTACCTCTAGCTCAAGGACTGGCAACTTTTTCAGTCGGCGGGCCGGATATGGAAAAATAAAGTACTTGGCGGGCCGGATTACTGAATCGATACATCAATCGCATATTTATCCACCTATGCAAGGCATGAATGGTATTTAATGTAAACTTTAAGTTTAAAGCATAGAGACCATAGACATCTTATTATAACTAGACCGCGCATCGTCACTTCTCTCGTTTACGATTTTTGAAGAAAGCAGGTTCAGACGTCAGCCATTATTAGTGTACCTATTCCGCGCGTTTGCCAATGCTTTTGTAGGGACCCGTAATGAATTTTCATTGTTTTGAATTCAATTCAATTCATTTTTCCTTGTCAGAATGAAAAAGAAATGATATTGTGAAAAAGAAATACAGGAACAAAACCAACAAAAGGAAAAGGTGGCAAAACTATAATGGTTTGTTTAAGACGTGCATGAAAGGATCTAATATTGCGGTATATGAATCGATAAATAGGCCTATACAGTAGTTAAGCACGGCCACCAAACCTGATACTTTAAAACAAGTAGAAGTAGATGAATTAATTAGTTAAGAATCAGTCGCCTCCTCGTTCCTGAAACAACTGGAGCGCCAATTCTTAAAGCAATGAGAACACGACTGAACACAACTTAACTTTCTACAAAATGTAATTCTCCTATAATATTTGCGTTTCTTAAAAAACTCAGTTGTTGTGAACAAATAATTGACAAAACAAATAGTTTTCTATGCAACAACACAACCGCAGCTTTTACCAGGATTCTGTTCAATAGAGATTGATGGCTTTCGATTTTCTCCGTTGTAGCAAAACGTTGCATTATGACGTAAATTCGTGTGATTTCATCAACAATAACTTTTAAAGAAATAGCTTCAGTTTCAAGTTGCTGTGAAATAACAACTAATAAATATCTCCGCAATTCACCTAGTATGACGAAATCTTTATATGATTTCACCTTTGCTGTTCTATAATCGCAAACATATTGTTGGAATTTGTTAATTTTAAATTACGTAATTGCTTCCTTTTTTTTTGTTTTGAAAGTGCTTTATATACCTCCGCACAAACAAGTTTTACATATAATATAGTAGGCCGTTTTGTCAGTTTACAAAAAAGCTGCAATTTCGTACATTGCTGGTTATGCTGCCAAAATGTGCGCAAAGATAACGTTATGTGCAAGGTGCCGCTTTGAACTGAGTTCACACACTTTACCTGTTCAACCCAGCTTCTTATCGTTTAAAGATAGAAGTGGACTTTTTAAACCTTCTTTCAGTGTTGTATATATTTGTGAGGAAACTGAATTATGCATTAAACGGTTACTAACTACCACAGCTGGGAGATTACCTCTTCGTCCAGGCATTGTGGAAGCTATTGCGGTAGCTGTGCTTGGAAATATAAATCATTCCAAGATATTTACTAATCTCACGGATCATGTGTATGAATGCACCGTTACCGATAATCACATTTTTACGCTAGTCAAAACTGTGTCCAAATGTTATTTAAAAATTAGGTTTTACCACATTGGTAAGGAAACCTGCAAGCAAATACAAGGCAAATTGGTTCGTAAAACGCTTAACAAAACAGTGGTTTTCAAACACCAATAAACCACTTCCTTTCGACATCACATCAGTATTGGTGAATATTTAATTTGTTTTGATTTTGTTGAGCTATAGGCCTACGTTATAGCCGCTATAATATAGCGTATCATTCGCTTAGGTTTGATGTAATAAACTGTTTGTTGCTATTTTTACAATAGGCTAATCATCAGCTCAGCTGTAACGCCAAATTGAATACGGTAAGAGTTCTGCTGAACTGCTGCATTCAGTGTATCGTATACGTGCTCTCGCATCGCAGTGTTTATGCTTTATATTATAGACTGTATGTATAATTCTGTGCAATTTAACACATGCTTTTATTCATTTCATAGATGAATAAAACCTCTATTACACCAAAGTTCTAAATTATAGTTAACAAGTTAGTTTTCTGCAGAAGCGCAACCAGCTCAGAAATGTTATCGTTAACAGCGCAGCTTTCACGCGAGTTTGAGACACTAACAATGGCCGCCGCCTTTTTTCAATTTCTTCAATCGAAATACGAGAAGCGCAGTCTAGTTATAGATAGAGACCAAAAGCAGTACTTAGCAGTAGAGATGTACCGATATATCGGTGATATCGGCCATTTTTTGAGTGTCGGTATCGGCAAAATTTGGCCGAAACTAAACATGTAAAAAAAAGCGTTTGCTGCGGATTTTCTGCTAAAGCAAAGATATAGATTTTTTAAAGTAATACGGTAAGTAACGTTACATTGATGTAGAAACATAACCTGTTTAAATTTTTGATACCTCACACTCCCATGACTTCATGCGCGCACCTTTTGCCATTGTTTGCTTACAGTGATTCTTTCACTCAAACAAAACGTTTTGTTTCAGCAGTTTTGCGTTGTTCGATTCTTAAGTTGTGAAGGAGACTCAATTTCTCCAATATTTATCATTTGTGTTTCTTTTTTACTCTCAGCAGAGAATAAAACCAGGCCAAGACTACCCAGGTAGCAAAAATGTATAACTTTGCATCGTTTTTACGTTGCTAAACGTTTAAAAAAACCATGTAACTTGATTGTTTTTAGTAAGCTGGTTCTATCAGTTTGTGATTTAATTTCCACCTTTATTTGAAATAAACTCACCAAGCTTAAACAATGTTATGGCAGAGTAAGTAGGCTCAAAATGAAAGCAATGGGACTATGAATCCCCCCGTCCCGGGAATCACCACTAAACTAATCAATAAATGGTCTTGTTGCGCCTGAGATGACAAACTCATTGTGAAGAAAGGAGCGTTCTTCCCGTCTATCAGCACAAGGCTGAGCACTCACTACTAGTACAGCGAGCAGTTGCGATTCGCTAACCACAACGGTGTAGCTTTCACGCTAGCCATTTAGACCATCCAATCAACTATATGTTTCTCGGCAGCCGTTTTGTAGCAAAAATTGACATCGACAAGAATTGAAATGGCTAGCCTACTTTTTAACAAGACTTTCGTTGCACTGAAACATACTGCTTTCTTGCCGACCTGTGAGAAAAAGTACTTGGGCAATGGGCATCCAATCTTTGTTAAATTCGCGACACTGCTTATCAACTTTATGTTTCTTGGCAAAATCCATGGGTAAAAAAATTATTGTACCTAAATTCCAAATCTAATTTTAACCGAAAACAAAAAGTCTAAAAACACAAAGAACTAAAGAATAACTAACAATCACTATTATTTGTGTCCGTTCCGCCTGTAACGATTACATTAATCAGCCAAATGCCACTTTGATGCATTTTTCCGGTTTGCGCTTGAGGCAAGGCTTGAGACTGAAGAAGATTCAAACAAGAGACAAAGAAAAAGATGAAAAGGTCTATGGCGGGACATGACATGCTTGTCACAAAAAACTAAAGAACAACTAACAGCCACTAGTATTTGACGTAATAAGCAAGTTGTGGGGGATTGTGGCCACGGGCCACATTATCACGTAAGACCGGAAACTGTATGCATGCCGCTCAAAATCTCGTTGCGGGCCGGGTCCGGCCCTTCGGCCGTATGTTGCCCGTCCCTGCTCTAGCTGCTTGTTGAGCACTGGTTAATAAAATTTATGTTCAATTCGAAAGGCATTTGCTAAAATTCTCTTGAAAATTCGAAAGAAGGTTTACTGTTTAAACACGCCTGACATTTCAGTAAGCCAATGTGATTTCTAACGGCGCTTTTTTGTTAAAGTAGTAAAACCTAAGTGCTCACTCTCGTGGCCAATTGTCGCGTAGACATACCCAGGCTAGGTGGAGACCTCACATCGCGTGAACAAGTGAAGTTATTGGCTTCGGTAGGTTACATGATATTCGAACGCAAGTGAGGTGATTTGAAACAAAAACAAAGAATTTTGCGTGGAGACAAAATAATTTAGTTTCAAACGCAATACACGTAAGGTCTATACGTCTTGAAAGGTCCATATCAGTCGTTCATGCTTTTATCACAGAGAAATTGTAATAACTTATATGCTTTTAGTTCTTCGAACAAAACGCATTGTTGCTTTAAAGTCGGCTACAGTAAACAATGAACAAGATCTTCAATACACCAAAAATATAGAATGATTAATTTTTCTTTCGCGTTTGCATATAGTGGCGTAACTTAAAGTTTGTGCTAGGGCGTTAGCCGTTACGTACCTGAACGGAGATACCAACCAAACGTTTAAAGTAAATACCGTACGCAAGACTGATGCAAAATTAAATAAACGAGGGCGCAGGTTTTACGGAGGAAGTTTATCTGTCAGTTACGTCCGGCAACTGCAGTTAATGTCGTTAGACATTGAAACAATGTAAAGAGTGAAACTTTACCGGTTGGTTGGAGAAGAACAATGTTTGAGAGAAGTACCGACCAAAAACGTCTGTTTAATTTGACTGGCTTAGAAAGGAAAATAATAGTGGCCGCACCAGAAGCCATGGTTTTCTTAAGAATACGCTTGGAGAAGTATGAAGACGTCTTCAAATGTATTGATCACCATGTGCACAAAATGCAATAGCTTACTAATAGAATATGTACAGTAATATAAATAAATCTCCAATCAAACGGAAAAACAACAAAAGGCTACCGTGTGCATTACTACTAAATAAAAATAGATAAGGGCTGTTCGAACACAGCTCATTCAGGGGGGATAGAAGCGTCATTTGGGGGAAGGGAAAGAAATGGTATCATTGGTAGGCAAACCTGCTTTAATATAACTAAAAATTGTTAATGCATACGATAAATCATTACAATTTGAAAGGAGGGATCATGATTAACAACAGTACAAGAAAATATACCATTTAGCAAGAGATTAAGGACATAAAATAGTGCATTCAAACAAATAGGCAGCCATTGTGTAAAGGTGCATCATGGAAAATGTCAGTGCGCATAGTATCTGGGCATCGAAGAAAAAAAGAAGAACTATTTGATCGTTCTAGGGACAAACGCCATATAAACAACAACTAAGCCTCTTACACCGCGTAGAAATGCGCAGGGTAACACATTAAAGCATTGTTCTTGTCACAAGCAATACACACCACACAAGTATAAAGATGATTATATGAACAAATGTGTTATTTGTACCAAACGATACTGCAATGTGTGGAAGTTTTCAACGAGCAAACATATGCAACGGACTGTTTCAATATCATATGACGCTCCAAGGGGGAACTGTCGAAGTTATCATATGGGTGTGAAAAAAAACAAAAATGTTGTCACATGTTATCTCAACGGCCCATTCCGTGTTCACAATGCAATTTCAAAAGGTGGGGAGGGATTTAATACTTCGCCACAGTTGGCAGAACATGATGAAGTTGTCGATTAAAAAACTTGCGCTGTCTATATCTCCCAAACATGCACTCGGAAACAAACACACCCTGCTGTGATGCACAAAGTTCTCACCGTGACGTCACGTGGGAAAAGGAAGTACCTGAGTTGTCCAGTGTCCACGCTGGTGGAACTATTGTCGAAGTTTGTAAGTCGAACTGCGACAAAAATTTTACAAATGAAAGGTAAAATTTCACAACAGTCTTTTTAAATAGCCGTATGGTTTGCATGAATGCCACATACAAACATACCTGAAACATAAAAGTTATGGGCAAACCTAATTAATGAGAGGTCAAAGCTGAATAACGTATCTGGAATGACGTTGCTAGAAATTGCCACAAACCGTTAATTCAACTTTGCTGTATGATAGGTGAGAAAGAGCAAGGGGAGCATGTAGGGATTGTAGAGTGCTAAGACAAATGGGTCACGATGACGTAGTAACACCAGACGGAAATTATAAAAAAACAAACAATGAAGCATCTCTTCAACATTTCTTGACCAAAATTAAAACAGTTTTTGAGTCAATTATATATATAATAAGTTGAACCTATTTGGTAACAAAAAATACAAGTATTCAAGTATTCTCACGATTGCCGTATTTTACTAAATATTCAACACTATTCACATTTCTAATAGTCTGCATACAACTAGTGGCGTATGCAAGGGGGGCATTGGGCCATTCCGCTCCTTTTTTTCAAAATTGTTCTTAGACAATTAAAACTTAAAGAAACGCGATTTGGTTGGTTTTTGGGTAGCAGCAGTCAAAACGACTCCAAAATTTTATCCAGAAACGAATAAAAACCTAAACCATGACCCAGTATCCCCTAATTCATCCATAATAAACCCAAAGTAGCCCACATGTTACCAATTTGAACATTGGTTTCGTTAACACATGTTAAGTAAAACTATCATGTTTTTAAAAAAAGGCATGCCCCCAAGAAAAAAATCTTCCGTACGCCACCGCGTACAGTATAATTGCATGCAAACGCAGTGCACATACACGACAACGCCAACAAACACGACAACGCCAACAATGATACAGTTGCCAGTAAAGAAACAATAAACATTTCATATACTATATAGTTGATTTCAATACACCTATATCGTCTATTGCAAGCACACACTAAACGTTTGATAGCAAATTTACAACATCAATAACTTTCTTTTCTCACGGTAGCTGCAACGTTCACCTGATCAAGGTGAAAGTTTCGCAGGTGAACGTTGCAACTGCTGTCAGAAAAGGTAACAATCCTGATGAACACGCAAACTTTTCAGTTTTCACCATGAAATTATGATTTTGTTACAATCAAAGTTTTTGTTTTTTTTGACAGACGATGTACCATTGTACCACCAGTGATGGCAGTTGTGGCAAAATCATAACATACGCTCAAAAGGAAAATTTATCTCTTGATGCAAAAAAATGTCACAAATGATAGATTGCACAACAAATGATAGTTATAGGTAGTATTATAGGGTAAGCGCTAGGGCTATCATATGAAAGGAAACACAAGAAAAATAAGGCTGATTTGCACTTAGTATGTCATAAAAAACACGTTGAATAATTGAGAATTGATCCAGTTTAAGACACAATTGATTTCAAATGAAATAAAAAGTTCATTATTCAGACAAATCCGTTTCTACGTTGCAATAATTTTGCTAAACGTTGTATCCCACAAACGTAATGTCTTACTCAACCTTAGAAGCAATGGCCTCATCTATCGAAGGAGCTACTAGTAATAGCTTCTGCAGCATGACTGTAAAGCTTCCCACCCCAGACATGGAAAAGAAACCGGATTTCATCAACCAGTACAACATTGTGAAGACGGTTATAAGCCCAAAGGTCAGAGCATACAGGGCTTGTGGCTTGAATATTAAAGGGACCATCACCAGGTAAGAGCACACGATCACTGCTAGAACAGCTGTCAATCTGTAAACCTACAAAAAATGAAATTCACTTTGAACAATGATTACTTTGCATGGTTGGATTCGTAAACTGCTTGTTTTTTTTTAACTCCGACAAACACAACCAACATAAATGTCATGGGTTTCTGTCTCAGCTTTTAGTAAAAAATATTTTTTTATGGCGTGGTGTAATACCAAGACAAACAATTAACGCGTAATGAGAAGCATGCAAAGTGGTGGAGCTAATATGAAAGTAAAACTTTTTAAACTCAACCTTGGAATAACTGTTATTCGGAAACTGAAACGCTTGTATGACGCGGCGAGAGCTTCGGCTACATGTCAGTGGGTCAGACAACCAATCATACAATCTTTAAACGGCCTCATTTCTTCTCCGAACAACTGAATAATTAAATTGGTCTTCGCAAGTTCTTTTTTGGGATTCCTTAATTCTTGTAAAAAAATTTGATTGGAAACGTATAGCTTCATCCCGATCTGTTCATCGAATGACAACGAGACTTCGGATAAGCCTCATAAAGACGCTCAAATTTTAATCATGTAGATTGTAGAACTAAAAAAGTAAGAAATCCTATCACGCCTCATTGTGTGAAATGTATGGTGGGCAACAGTGAAATTTTGAAGCTATTGCACGTTTAAATCTAATCGGTTTTTAAGTGGATTCTGCTACTGAAATCAGAAAAAAAACTCTTTTATCTTCAAATCAGCCCATACCTTGTAAGGTCGTGCGACGTGTTTCAGTTTCCGTCGAAGAATTAGGACGCCAGCAGCACAAAAAGCTCGACTAGCCCATATTGTGAAAATAGCAGCTTTGAGAAGCATGTCGATGTTACTGGGAAGAATCATGATGGCAGCCAGACCCGTCAGAAAGACAAGGGCAGGTACTGGTGAGAAATGTTGCACATGGACCATGGACAGAACCTGACAGAATCATTTGCATAAAAATAAATGACCGTTCAAAACTTAGTCAAATGGAAGTAAATAACACTGGGTTTGTGGAATATAGCAACTTGAGCAACAAACCACGGATGGTCTGCTCAGTCAAGGACGAAACAAGCCATGTCGTGTAAGCTCGCTGAGAAGGGGTTAAACTTTTACTCTTCGTCAATAAAGTTTGCCTAGGGACCTAGATTTTGTCAAGGCAAATTGCGTAGTTGATCTATATTATATCCTGCATTCAACGTTTACCCTTTCTAAATGTGCTACGGGCGCAGCTTTTAAAACGAAAAAAGATAAAAATGTTACGTCTCAATTTAGCGCAGAACATGTTGACTAAATGTAAACTAGGCTTAAATTTTACAAGCGCAACCAAATGCAATAAACAACGCAACAAATCCGACACACCTCTGGCATGAAACCCATTCTTCCAGCTACAAAAGGCATGCGTCCAGCGGCTAGAAACGTAACATTGATGGAACCAATCAAAGAAAGACAAACCCCCAGTGTGACCACATAGGTTAACCACGGGTGCACCTTTGCGGCAAAACTGACAGCAACTGCGTCCGTGTCCAACATTTCCTTTTCCGTTAAAACTAAAAATGAAGGAAACAGTTCTATTTGTACATCCAATAGCAAGAAGTACGAAAACGAGCAACGGTAGTGGGTGTTGGGTTGGGCTAAAAACGTGAAAGAATTGAAAACCCAAAAGCACAGATTAACTGCTTTGTATCTTGTGGTAAATAAAATTGTTAATCACAGTGGGACACTTGCTTAATTGTATACGGAATGGCCCGTTTCGGTGAGTCCGATTCGGTGAGTTCCCTATTCGGTGAGAGCCTTTTTCAGTGAGAGCCCTATTTGGTGATTTTTTTTTTAAATTATCGGGTACCGTAGCCTAATTATCATTGCTGTTTTAGGGTTAGGGGTTACGGTTAGGGTCTTATTTCAACGTTTAGCGACGTTAAAACGATGTAAAAGTGGCAATTATAATTAGGCTACGGTACCCGATAATTTTCAAAAAAAAACTCAAAAAATCACCGAATAGGGAACTCTACGAAAAAGGCTCTCACCGAAAAGGCTCTCACCGAATCGGCCTCACCGAATCAGACTCACCGAATAGTAGCAGACCCATTGTATAGGCTACTTTATTTATTTGTGCTGCGTGACAGAACGGGAGATTGTGAAGGAGTGGTGACTGGTGATCGCGTCTGGTTGAAGATTTCTGGCTTGACACTCATTAAGACTAAGTTGATTATTTGCCTCGGCAAGACATCAAATGGCGTACTGGATGAATGTATATTCCATCACTGCTTCCAGCCGCCTGTTGTGATGCATTTGTTACTATGTAATTACGCTATGCTGTAATAATGCAATCGTAATGTACATTGTCACAACGGACACAAAAATTAATATCTTACACTTACAATACAAAACAATAAATCAACAAGTTACGTAACACAATACAGCTTTTAGCTTATAGAATATATTTAGGCTTACCCACCTGCAAAATAAGAAAAATTGACTATGAGGTACAGAGCCATAACTGAAAATAGGGACACAATGATGATTAGCGGCAGTGTTTTCTTTGGGTTTTTGACTTCTTCAGTAATGCAAGTAATGTTATCAAATCCATCATAGGCCCATAAAGCTTGGAATATTGCAAGACTCAAGCCTTCTATGCCTGGTGATGCGCGAACAGATGCAAAAAATCTGCAAATAGTTGTACCTATATATTGTAGGCCTACTAATCATTACACAATTTCACCATTACTATAAAGAGCGATACTGTATAGGTTTTCTCGATAAAGCTTAGACGCTCATTACTGAGTAGTGAGTACATGGTTCTAGGACAATTGCCCCCCGGACAACTGCCTCCCCCGGACAATAGTCTTCTACAATGGTTACAATGCGAGCTGAACAGTCTTGATAGCGTTTTTTGGGCGGTGGTGCAGGAAATCCTACAACTATTTGGTTAATTGTTACCGTTGCTGAAGCCTGCTCGCTCTTTATTGCGTCCATAAAGTCCCAAACGTTTGGATGACATGCAGTAATGTTAGCTTGAAGGTGGATATGCCATCCTTCCAACGAATTGTTTGTGCGGGGAAGATCTTCCACTACACGATCATGCATGCTCCACATGCTGATCGGAAAACGGGGTGATCGTCTGTTGATGTGTAGCCTTCTTCCGATGAAGACATCTTTAAAGTAATCTACGATCGAGTCAGCTTCTATTGGCATAGTGTCCTGAAGTGTTTCAAACGCACTAACTACGTCATTTGGTCGAACGAAAGCCAGAGCTGGAAGCATACAAATTTTCAGAGCAGTCAGCATCTGCCTGTCTTGCAATCCTTCCGCCTGCCTTTGTTCGGTGTAACGAGTAACGATGTTGCCACTAAACGTCTTCGCGCTATGAATAAACTTCACCAAGTCATGCTTAAATTTTATTATTAAGAAAATGAATTATCTTCTGACAGGTGTCAAACCCATAGGACGTGTAGGATAATATTATCTACTTTTACATCTTGCAATTTTAGTCACTAAAAAAAATTTTTTTGTGCAGGAAGTTGTCAGGTTACCACTTGGATATCGTTTGATGTAGTTAATTCTGTAGATGTAGTTCTAGGTAATTTGATGTAGTTAATTCGTTTCATCATTATCGGTTTGAGCACAGACTTTATACCTTTTGTCATTTTAATCAATATTTTTCGTATTGTTGATGTGTTTCTGGTTAGGCTTGTGATGGTACAATTCTATACCATACTCTTTCATGCCATTTTCCTTTTATTTCGCCTTTGATTGTTAGTTTTCCATCAATTCTTTGACGAAGCTAGAGTAAAACGTTTTTTCATTCCTTTGCACTTTCATCATTTCATTTTTGTCCTGTTTGCTTTCAGCTTAACTGAAGATGATCTAACTTCTAGCTGATCGAAATCGATTTTTAGCTATATATATATGATTGAACTGACTCGTGTGAAAATAAACTTCTTTGCATTAAATTTTAATATTCTCTTGGTATTCATTGTCCGGGGGGCAATTGTCTGGGGGGCAATTGTCCGGGGGGGGGGGCAGTTGTCTGGATACCATGGCACATATTCTCATAAAATTGGACAGCAGAAATTGAAAACAAATTTAACGTATCACAGATTTCAAATGAAACAAACAGTCAAACAGTGATGCTATAATTGAAACATTTTCAACTTCACTGGGTTGTGAGCTGATACAGAGTCCGGTATTATAAAAACTAGGAATTGTATGAAAGTAACTAACCGCATGACTGAAGTATTGGTACTACACTTTAAAATGTTGGTACCAGTGCAACAATGCGACCTCAAATGCAACGTCTGCAACTATTACACTGCAAGAAAGTAGACCTTTCTATCCTCGCAGCAACATAATTGCCCAAATGCCAATGTTATAAGAATAGAGTAATTAAACAAACGATGTTGCAACAGTAAGGTTAGACACCAAAGATATTATACAACAGGATGACCAACTTTTAATTCTAAACATATCTCAAAATCTCTCCGATTTTACATGCTGAGTGACAATGTAGCCTATGGAAAACAGTGGTTATGTTGATAGGCTACTATTTCTTGACTTATCACAACAATTAGAGATGTACTGTGAACACATGTGACACCGGAATAAAACTGGACTACTACTACTACAAGAAAAATGACACCTACAACAAAACACGTTTTAAATTTAATTAACTTCTTACAGCCAGTAACAAACTGTAGTTGTGAAATTACTACTTATGCCATCAAATGCAGTGACATAAATATTGTAACCAATGTTATGTTTCTTTTTCTTCTCAATGAAAACAAAACCTTACACGTCTTTTACAGATGAGTTGAATGAAGAGGCCAATGCTGTTTCTTCCTCATTCATTTGACTGTACCTAAAGTTTTCCAATAAAGTCGAGCTGTCTGATGCTGCAACCATGATACCAACAAATGCTATAACAAGAAGAGCACAGACCTTTCCAATGGTACAGAATAGCTAAACATAAAATAATACATGAGGCATGACAAGTTTAAAAACCATTAAAATCATACCAAAAATGTGTAGCTTTCTACTAGCAAAGCCTCTCCTGAAGATGTGTAACCTACTGGCAGCTATATAAAATGGCATAGAGTCTGAAGCACCACAACGGACAGTCCAATGCAAATGTAAGAAATCTTCAAACACCTGCACCGTTTCAACAACAACAGGCTTAGTCATGTGTGCTACTGTGCTAGGGCTACTTATCTGCATATAAGTTAAACTGTTGTTTCTTGACTTTTTCATGTCTTTGTTTGCAGATGTATGTTTGTTGATAGGTAAATTCGACAAAAAAAGGTTCTGGTAACTTAAAGTACTGGTAAGTTGGTAGCTGCTATACTAAGTACCTACTCCATTACCACTAAAAAGTGCTACTTTGCTTCAGTAAGTAACATACAAAATGAGCAATGCATCAATCTCTTGTTCATCATAAACTTACCTGTAACTTCACAGCTAATCTCACATTTGTCATGTTGCATGCTAAAATAAGGAATGTAAAACCAAACCCAATGAACTTGGACATTGAAGAAGGAAGATCTTCAGCACAAAGCCCCAAACCAACAGCTATAGCTTCAGAAATGTAGTCACTAAAAATACAAATAATCAAACAGATATCCAAAAATTATAACATAACTTTCTGAAATGATGTATCTGTTTCTTGTATGGTACATGGTAATTTTTAAAATATACAGGGTCCCAGAGCTAAATTGGAACTTTTTCATTTTCGAATAAGTTTCTATTTTATTTCTCTAATCAAGATGAAACTTTCAGAAGATAATCTTATCAAGGTATTCTAAAAGGTAGTATAGTAATATTTAAACAAACTTCTTTAAACATGACAGAATTGACAAAATGAATAACCATATGCGAATTGAGATGTGCTGGGAACACTCCTTCGGATATTATGAAGAGCACGGCTAGCCGGGCCAGGCTCTTCATACAAAACTTTTCTGGCGGGGCTGAAAAGGTTGATAAAGGAAAACCCAAAATGGTCAATGATAAAACTGGCCTAAAGACACCATGTCAGTCACAGAACCATCAGAAGAGCAGTCAATGAAGACCTTGATATGAAGTCTTAAAGTGAAAACATGTTGCAACCTCCTCACTGCTCGCTCAAGATCAATCAAATCAGTTGAAAGATGTCCAAAACTTAAAGGACATATTTGCATTTTTGTCCATGAGAAAAAGTAGATGGGGGTGCAAATCGTCAGAACACCCCAGTTATTGCCTGTGACCATTCAGACGTTCCTCATCTGATGCAAAGCAAAAATCCTGCTTCTGTGATGGTTTTGCAGCCGTGGCAAGATGATAATGTCTCTTCGTTTCAAAGCTGGACTCAGAATCAACACAACGGAGTATCTGGATTCTGAATGATATATTGCTGCCCTGGATTTGTAGAATGTAGAAAGTGCGATGCTACCAAAGTCATGCTTGTTCAAGACTCTGTGCTAGTGGATGGAGCAACAAAAGTCCAGACTTATCTGCGCTTATCTGAAGGAGAATCTTCCCATGTTTGTCCGGAAAGACATTTGGCCTAGTAGCTATCCAGATCTGAACATTTGCGACTAACGGCTATTCAGCATGATTAATGGACAGTCTACAGCAGTGGTTCCCAACGGGGGCGGTACCACCCCCCCGGGGGGGGGGTTTGATTTTGCAAGGGGGGCGGTATGATTACCTCGGCTTAAGGGGGGGGGGCGTTTTGATTATTAGGGGCATGGCTGCCTAAAGATAAGGCCAGATTTGTCACATTTTGAAGAAATTTCCAAATTTTGCCAACTTTGGACGACTACTTTAAAAATGAAATTTTTTTTAAATTATATTTTTTCTCCTTCTTTACTGTTTTCTCCAGATGACACAATAGGTTTTAACATCATCAGATGTTGGAAAACAAAAACAATTTGATTTCGAAGATTTTAGTCAGACTGTTAATTTTTTAATAACAGTCTGATTGAGCGTTTTTCACCTTATTTTTTCTCATTTGCTGCTGCTTCCCCAAGGCAACAAAGAGCTTTTATATCATTAAGAGACAGCAAAAAGTAAAAACATTTAAAAAAATGTCAGTCAAACACTAGCATTAGCGGTAATCAAAATCTGCAAAATGTGACAAATCAGGCCGCATCTCCAGGTGGCCATGTTAGGGGCCATTCTGGTTTAAGCCATCTACCGACCAGCGTAACGATTTCATCGCATCATTGTCTGGGTAATCTACTCTACATGCTCGCATAATAGCCAAACAATTTCTCTTACATCATCATCATATTTGATTGACCAATCGTTTTGTTTGCAAACGCTGTCTATTTAAAATTTAAATTCAGTAATTTTTCAGTAATCACAAAATCTGGTGAGTTCCATTATGACGTAACCACTACTACCAGTATACTGTTTTCATGCTCGCAAATATATATCAGTTTTTCGTAATTAATCGTTTTTGTTGGGGGGCGGTAAAATTTTGCCAGTTTATAAAGGGGGCGTTGAGTAGGGTGCATCATCTCCCCCTTATTTTTTAAATCAAAGTTGTGCCATTGACAAATGGTGTCCATTTTAGGTCAGACTCAGCCAAAAAAATTATGGGGGTTGTGGGACCCCCCCTACCACCACCTCCGCAACCCCCCAAATCCGCTTCACTAAAATCGCAATAACTCAAAAACCAAACAAGATAGACAAATGGTGTTTGGTATCAACATCATTGCAACTACTTGATTTAATTCAAATCTGCCAAAAAATTTGCAATTTTATGTGAATTTTAATTTTCGATTTTGCGACAGGGTTTGTATGTTCATGTGTAATACGAAAAATATGAAAATCAATCTTCATGTTGACTTTTCCAGTCGCTTGTAGATTTCTGGCTGGTTAAGTTTAAGACTGCTCAAAAGTATTCTAGTCATTCTCAATAAATTCATAACATTTGAACTATTGAACTTATTCTATTACAGGGATAAGTACCTGTACCGGTACTGTAATTAAGCACGGCTATCAATCTTGTTAATTTCTAGAGCACGCTTCTTGTTTATTTTGTTGCAAGTTGTGCTTTCATGACTTCAAATAGAGCATTATATGATGATAACAACAAGCTTGGTGGCAAGATATCATTTGAGGATGCAGTTTTGAAAGGAGCTAAACTAATTCAGGTGTTCCCCAGCTCTAGTCGATAAATGTCTTGTTGATTGTTGATCGACATACATCGGTATGTCAACAAGACATTTATCGACTAGAGCTGGGGAACACCTGAATTTGAATTCTGTACAGAAAAGTGCAATTAAAGATCACATTTTCTCATGTACAGAATGCCAAAATAACGTTTCTATCAAGCAATTTGAGATCATGTCCAGAGGCAGGTCTGAGTATCAAACTAAGATCTTGGAAGCCTTGTACATAAAACGTCACAATCCACTTATGAACAGACAATTGTATGCTTGCGGCTCGTCTTTCTTGCTCTCTGTATTTTTAAAATTAGTTTTTTCACACCTTGCCTTTCTACCATATCATGTGATCTGTTTAACACCTTTTGATGCAGTTACCTTTGATTCTCGTGGAGCCTATCGTTGAGTTTGAGCTAGTCAGAAGTAATGTGTAGTTTTTTTGTCTTTTCCTGTTTATAGATTTAGTTTAACCATTGTATTTTATTCAGATGTAGTTAAGTTGTATGTATATTATTCCTGAAGAGGACATCTTGTGATGTCGAAAACGTTCGATACTTAATTTGTTGCGTAGTTTTGTGTTTCTATATGTAATAAACTTGAAGATGTTAAACTTGATCACGTTACTCGGCTTCGTATGCCTATATTTCCTAAATAAACAAAGAAAAGATGCTACAGACCTTGCTACTCAACTGCTGACAAAAAATGATAGCAGTGATATCCCTAGGGCGGACTATGAAGAGCTTTTACAACTACTTCTTTTTAGTTTTCAAACACCCCTCCCACACAAGCCATTCAAATTCAAAAAACCAGGTGCAAATTATAAAGCTCGATGGATGGCTAAAGTGATTTATGCAATAAAGCTTTCATTGCTATCTATGGAGGCGGAAAAAGTGATGGATCCAAATAATGCCAGAAAATGCTTGATTTTACAACCCAAGGACACCAAAAAGCTGAACAGATATGCATTATGCAATGTTTCTTTTGTATGTGTACATTCCTTGGTGGTTTCGTTGTGGTTCTGCAATATCTGCTCCACAGGCTGACCTAGCAATGATAAAAACATTGCATCAATACAAACAGATTGATGCAATAGCAGCGTCAAGTGCTTTAAAAAAGCTCCATTTACATATGTGGTACTTGACTAAAGAGATGGTCCCACTTTCCCTGTTTGATGACCACGTTAAGGATGAAGAGAAATGGGAAATTGCTCAAGCTCTGTTAAAAGTAAAGGAATCAGTCCCTCAAAAGAGACAAGGTAATGGAAAGCCAACATTTCCAATGCTGGTTGATGAAAAATCTTCCCTGGCAGACTTGATAGGAGAAGATTCATGGTACTTTTTTAAACTGTTAAAGTTGGAAACAGATTTTTTAAAAAGAGATGTTAAAGAGTGGCCAAAAGATGAACAATATTTAACTGGAAGAAAAAAATCAGCATCAATTACTGTTGTTAATGACTGCTCAGAGAGAGGAGTTAAGTTGGCCACAGACTTCCAACCATCAGCTAAAATACCAAAACACTTTGAGAATACACTTCAAGTGGTGGAGAAAAGCAGATCCAATAGGCCAAACTTAAGGAAAAAGCCGGCCATGGCCGCCTGAACTTTCATTAATGGCCGCCAATACCAACCTGTCAGGCAGCCACAGATGGCTGCCTGTAAAATTCGTACTAAAGATTATATTTATCTGAGATTTTTTTCTTGTTTCAGTGCCGCCAAAAACAAGACATCAAACAGCGTTAAGACTACTACCTTAATTACATGTCGTGCTACGTCTTATATGCTACGCAGGGTCTGCTACTATTCGGTGAGTCCGATTCGGTGAGTTCCTAACCTCTAACCCTAAAACGGCAATGATAATTAGGCTACGGTACCCAATAATTAAAAAAAAAAATAGAAAAAATCCCCCGTTAAGGGATCGGACTCACCGAAACGGGCCATTCCGTGCTACGCAACGGGAGGGCAAATGTTGTGCAAATTTTATGGCAAAATTGATGGCAAATGTTTTTCATAAAAAATAAATATGTTGGAATAAATTCTTGTACTTCAGTTGGCTGTGCAAATGGTTCATCGTTCTACCAAGCATTTTTTGGTTCATCAGAAACTTATTTTTAGAATTTGAATTTTCTCAATAATTAAAATAACCAACTGATTGAAATATCAAAAATAAACAGAGAAATTGAATATTTTTTGTTCCAAATCCAGCATTTAGGTTATTGTTGATCAAAACAAAATAATAGTTGAACATCATTACTAAACATGGAGGGTAATATTTTTAATTCAATGGAAAAACAACTTTATTCATACACTAAAAGGGTTTTGTCCAGTAATAGGTGGTCAAAACTGCCCGTGCCCGGTTAAAACCTGGTTTAAACCGGGCAGTCTTGACCACCTATTAAACCGCCCCGGTTTAAACCGATCAACCCTGACAGTCTAACCCAATTCCACACCATAACCTTAACTCTCTTAAGTCTTAAAGCAGCCATTCCAAGAGCATTCTGGAATCTCAATACCGATGAAGTGAAAAGAAGTTGTTCATGGTTTCGCCATTATAAAAACAATGAAATGATCTGCTTACCCCAAAGCAATAATTTGTATTGCACATGCCTGTGGTACAGCGGTTAACAAGAAAATCCACAAAAAGACAAAGCACGCTCCATTTCCATATATTGTCTTGATATAAGGTGCCATCCCTCCTGATTCAGGAATCAATGTTGACAGTTCACAAAAGCACAGTGCAACTAAAGTTGCAACAAAACCACCAAGTACCCATATTATCATGCTTAAGCTCATATCACCATTGCAATGTTTCAAAACTCCAGTGGGAACAATAAAAATTCCTGAACCGATCATGGAGCCAACTACAACACTTACTCCACTACAAATTCCTACATTTCGTTTCAGGGTAACAGTTTTTAATAAAGATTTTTCTTGATTGTCATTTAAAAATGAAATTTTTTCTTCGACCTTTGAGTCATTGATAAAACTTGATGAGATCTCATCATCATTTGAAGAAATTTCGTCCAACAGATAATTATTTTTCAATTTTTTATAACGACCACCATTGTGCATCATGCTACTATGATACCTGTATTGGTGATAAAATAAAACATTTTAAATCTAGCATTCACAATATTAACTCAAAAGCATGCACTATTGAAGGGTCTTATTGTTTCTATGTTGACTGTCATAGTTGCTAGGTCTTGGTGCACCTATTTCATCATCTGAACACTTTGTACCTCGATTCCACAAAGATCAAGACAAAAATAGAATAGAGTTGCTGATCGAAGTTGCCGCAAACATTTCAAAATTTCTGTCAATCTTTTTAGAGGACGAAATAGGTTGCATCCTTATTGAGGGTTAGGGTTAAAAATGTTTCTATTTTGAACCCAGGGTTGGGAATTAGGTTAGGGTTAGAAATGTTTCTATTTCTAACCCTAAATAAGGATTCAACCTATTGGTTAGGGTTATGGTTAGGATTAGAAATTTCTATTTCTAACCCTTAATAAGGATTCAACCTATTGGCTAGGGTTAAGGTTAGGATTAGAAATTTCTATTTCTAACCCTAACCCTTAATAAGGATTCAACCTATTTCGTCCCCTAATCCGGGAGACGAAGTGTTTAGGGGACGAAGTAGGTATCATGCATGTTATAACAACCACGTTTTGTCCCTTCTACCTTTTTCTGGACCTTTGCTATGTTTGGCATATATTGTTTTTCGTTGTGATGGTCAGAAATAAAAACAAACTAAACTAGCATTGCAGTTATCTGAAACATCACTATGCTACACAACCAAGAATCACTCTTTTAATTAGTCACATGTATATTTTTGCCACTAACCTATAATATCAATCAATCAAGTTTATTTTCGGCATAGCTCCACATTCATTTTCAAAGTTACACATCAGGAGATATAACAAATAGCTTTTTTTTATATGGAAACTACACCATGGAGGCACCGAAAAAACCACGCGGTTATCTAAGTCAAGGTGCCCCCACATGGGATGTTTTACTGGATACAATATATAATTGGATTAATAGTACAGAAAAAACAAACAAACACAAAGAAAAACAACAACAAAAAAAAAGGAAAAAAAAAAAAAGTTATCAACAACAGTAGCCTAAAGCAACAATATAATCACAAAATGACACTTAAATGGGTCAGTAACTAGTAGCCTAGGACAGTTTATCAATGCCAATAATGTAAATAATGCCAAAATCAGCTTTAGTAATTTGAAATGAGTTGTTTTTTATATTCCTTTTTGAAAGAAGAAAACGCCTACCCTAAAGCCTTTAGCCATCCTGATCGCCTGCAAAAAATAATGAAAGCTTTGCCTTTGAATGGAATAATGTTGCTGAAAACTGAAACCTTTCACCGAACAGTACGTAACACTTGCAAGTTGCAAACCTTGACTTGCATAGAAATAGCAGCGTTGCCAGTTGAGACAACAATGTTTGAAAAATGGTGTTGCCAAATGAACACTAACGATTTTTAAAACAACGTTTTTTACAGTTGTGTTCATTTATTTTCTCAGATTTTTCTGCGCGGCGCCGATGTTTAAAAAACTACAGGGAATTAATCAGCAAACCCACACTCGTTTCGGCTCCGTATGGTAGCTAACGACGTTTTACGTTTGCAGAGATACTCAGCATACCACCTCTATACTTCAAACTCCCAGTCCTGATTAAGCTGAAAGTTCTAAGCAAAGATTCAATCAATGAATTACTAGAAAGGATTAGCCGAGTCACTGAGCATACACCATTGTTTGGTTGAGGTATGAAATGTACGGTAACGGTAGTAGTCCGCAAAGTAGTAATTAATTCATTGATAACTAAAAGTGTTGAGTTGAGCAGTAGTGACCAAACTTTTTGAGATAGGGCCAGGTCATGCTATATTGGAGTGGCTTTGATTTTTATTTCTCTGTATGCAACAGTTGGCATGTTCGATTGTCACAGGCGAAGAGTTGTAAAGGAAAGCTCATTATTTTGTCCATACCAAAGTCTCATGTCCTTCATCTTCCAAAAACGGCTATTTTCAAAAAGTTTTATTGAAAATAAGAACAGGAAACAGCAAATTATATACTTAAACACTGCACACAGTGTTAACTTTTGATAGGATTATTATTTGGTTTATGTGTCACTTCTTTCCACTGATCGATGGGTGGAACTGGTCTGCTGGATGTAGTTTGGTCACATCTAGTTTAGATTGATGTAGTTGTAGGGATGTTCACTGTTCAGACTTCTGTACCTTTACTGTCAGTCATTTGTTTTTAGCCTAATAAAAAGAATATCCTTTCAGTTGTCAAGATACAGTACATCTTCAGGCTTAGGGAACGTTCAAATATTACGTAACGCCTTCGAGGGGGAGGGGGGGGTTTATGCAAAGCGTTACGTTAGCGTCACATCGGGGAGGGGAGGGGGTTCAAGCAAAACGTTACGTAACGCTTTCGAGTACGGAATGGAAGTTTTTTGTGATGAATTCGTAGTGAAAAAGCGTTACATGTTGGAGGGGGGGATTGAAAAAAGCGTTACGTTGGCGTTACATGGGGGAGGGGGGGGTCAAAAATTCGGAAAACAGGCGTTACATAATATTTGAACGTTCCCTTATTGATCAGAAATCTTGCAAAAGTTGCCCAACAATATTTGGGCCATATAAAATTTAATTTTTTGAAAATTATCCTAGATCAGGAATGTCACTTAGGAAAGCGTGTTTCTTGATATGCAAGTAAACTAACAAAAGCCAATTTGTTCTCACAAAACATTTCCAACTTCATGTGACTATGGGTGGAGCAAATCTGGAGTTTTTTCGTGTAAGTGAATTAAATGAGCATAATTATGTCTATATTATATATTTGTAGAAAGGTTGCATATGTTTGATTTGAGCTTGAAAAGTTTGCTATTTACTAAGTTGATTTTCAGATAGTTTGCAATTAACTTTTGCCCTACACTATCAAATTTTATCTTTTTATAAGTAAAACTAAGTAGGCCTAGTATACATTACGGTAGTTTCTATTTGCTGTCATAAATTTGTCTCAAACATATCATAAAAAACAGCATGTTTTGTCATCACATTTCATAAAAGCAACTGCTGCATTTTGACTGTTGAGCTACCGGTACTCCAAAGCACACTTGGTTTTCACTACTGTACTGTGCTTTGATAAGTTTTTGTCATGTCTATCTTATGCTAAGCACCAGGTAAATTGGCATTCTTGTTTAAAACATGTACAATTCCAAAGAATATCCAGTAACCTAGTTTACATATTTCAAAAGTAATGTAAAATATAAACATCTGCTGCCATAACTAAATTGGTAATGGCATGCCAATAGAAAAGAAATACTACCACAGCACCACTATTTCTGCTTACCATTTTCTCTCTTCTATATTATATATCTTTTTCTATTAAGACTATTTAAAAAAAAAACTGTTTCTGCAGTCAACCTATTTCAATTGTAATTTAATTCATATTTGCATCTTTCACCAAAAATGTTTCACATGTTTTGTTACTTTTGAGAAAAAAAAGAATACAGAGGCCATACTGCAAAAATTAAGCTCATGTTTTGAATATTCTATTATTGTCATCTTCAGTGCTATAAATGATATCAATTTCATGTTTGTCATTTTAATATCCGCTTATATTTCACCTGTTTTTTAGTCATAAATATGACTGAAAGAGCACCTTCACCTGTTTTTATGTATAAGCTTAGTTGTTATATTCTGTGTTTAACTAAAAGCATAGAAACATGAAAACATTTAGCATCAACTATCATAGGCTCTGTGGTAATTTGTAAGGTGTTTGTATGCATTTGAGTTAAAAGCGCATATCAATTCCACAAGTTTTCTTAATGACACTGTCATAAATAGATATTAAAAAAAATTTAATCACGGTTTACACCCTATTCCAGATGTGCCTATATGTCACTTTTCCAATGTTGATGTTCTACATTGCAAACACGCCATCAATTTTTCAGAAAGCACGACTTCCAATTCAAGATCAAGTTGTTGAGACTTCAATTAATGTATGTGCAATTTTTATTGAAAAACAAAGAATAGTTTCCTTTCTTGTATTTAATTTATACTTTGAAAATAGTTGTATGTCATTTTTTCCAGCCTTTTGCTTAAACCAGTTACTGTTTTAACATATGCAAACAATCTACTCAATCATCCTATGCATAATCATACCTTTTTTGACTGCTTCTATATTTATTTTTGCTTGGATTTTCCTGTTTAATAGATTCCCACATTCAGTTAGACCAATTCGGTATGGTTTTGATCTGGATGGGTGTTATTAGCAGTATCTACACCTAATTTTAGATTGCCCTCATAATTATGCACTGTATGCACTGCATAAAAAGTCCTTGTTTTTCTTTAGTATAATGGTATTGTTTCTGTTTACAGAAAGAACAGTTTGAAGCAAATCTGAAGTTATTAAAAGAATTGAAAGCTGTCAAGTCAGATAAATCTGAATAAGCACTGAACTTCATTTTATGCATCGAGTTTCTTGTAGCGTGACTATGTGTGAAAATATTACAAAGATCTATTCAGATCCCATTGAATTGCTAATCAAACTAAACAAACTGTGGGAAACGAAGAACATGAGAGAAGTGGACAGCTTACTTTCTAATTTTTTAAAGAACGCAAAATGCCAACCTGCCATATCAGCTTGCTTGGAGCTAATACAACACTCAAGGAATAAAAAGAAACCAAATTCTCTTGGAAATCACATCATGGATCATTTTGAAATTTTTCTGGCAACCAATGATATTTCAAGGGGGTCTGTTTCCGAGGAACTAAAAAAAGATGCGCTTGAAGTTGCCATAACCTGTCATCAAAAGTTAGCTTCAAAATTGATTAAATGCTTTTCAATTGATGTGCCTTCATTAGAGTTAATTCAAGAACGCATAAAAGAGATGTTTACCTTGAAAGGAAACTTAAATGAAGCGATTTCTCTCACGACAGCATTACATATGCAAGATGCTTTCAGCATTTTTGACATGGCTGTCCCGGCATATCTTCAGAACAAAATAAATTTGCTTGAGTCGTACATGCAAGGAAGTGAAATGGTCGTCATGGAGATGTTGAAACTAGTAGACAGTTGGCTTGTTGATTTTGACATTGCAACGTTTTGTGCTGATCATGGCATTCGCAATGTTAAAGGAGATGCTTTGCGCCCTCAGTTTCATGATAAATCTCTTGGAAGGTGGCTGAAGATGTTTGACAAGGAAAGTTCTGCACTTGAGCTTTGCCCTAATCTATGCAAGAGGCGGGCAGTTGGAGCTTTGAAGTATCTTCTGTATCGACACTATGTAGAGAAATCTGCTACTCTTGAAAATACCTTGGACCTTCTTAAGAAAACAGTTGGTGACAATGAAGCTTTACAAGAAGAACTTCTTTATCTGCTCAGAAACTCTTACTGTGACTACAAAACTTTGGATATTGTGGAAGGTTGGTTCCAAACAACTTCACCTTTACCTGCTGGTACAGCTCAAGATGAAGAAGATTGGGGAGAAATTGCTGATAGCGACGCCAAAACAACTCCTCTTCCTTGTTCTAAAACAAAGGAAAATATGACTTCACATTCTCCACTCATGAGACAAGCTCTTTCCAATGATGTTGCCAGTTTAAAAGTCCAGGAAACTTTTCATTCTTTGAAGTTGTCTGATAACTGTATAACAATCGTCGATGATTACAAGTCATTAAATTACTGTAGTAAAGTGCTTTGTGAAAATATTTCCAAAGTAGGTGTTGATGCCGAGTGGTGCATTTCAACTGGGAAGTTCCATCAGAAACAAAATGTTGCTCTTCTTCAACTTGCCACCACTCGACGCATATTTCTCTTGGATTTATATGTATTGGGACAAAGCAATTTTATACAGCTCATGTCGAAATTTTTGATAAAGCTTTTTGGGTCAAATAGTATCATGAAAATCGGGTTTGGCTTGGGAGAGGATTTGAAAAAGCTTTCTCTTACTGTGCCTGGTCTGGAAAGACTTCCGCAGACATCCTGTCGAATCATTGATCTTCATACACTTTCAACTAAATTGAAGAGAGTGTGTCCACAAGCAGTAAATCCAAACTCAGAAACTTACCCGTCCTCTGTCACCGGTAAAGACCTTACGGGGCTTAGCAAACTTGCCATGCAAACACTGGGTTTTCCTTTGGACAAAAGTGAACAAATATCCGATTGGGAAAGGCGTCCTCTGCGCCCTGCTCAAATAAAATACGCAGCTCTTGATTCTTACTGTCTGTTGGAAATTTATGAAGTTCTGTCTTCAAGAATTTTACAAGCCGGATTAACAACAACTCTGGAAGATATTCTTCACAACAAGAAACAGAAGAATACTCCTCAGTGCTCTTCTGGACTGGGCAGAGGAGCTTTGCTGAAAAAGTATGCCTCTGTTGCCGAGAAAGCTAAAGAAGCACCTCCCCTCCCTGCTGATAAATTCCGGGTTGTCTGTGATAACATGCTTCAAGGTCTGGGTCGACGTCTAAGAGGATGTGGGATTGACACTTGCATCTTGTCCAACCTGGAAGATCATGATGTGGCTGGAAAGATTGCCCAAAAAGATGATCGCATCATTTTAACATCCGGGGCTCCGTATCAAACTCTTTCCTCACAAGTTGCAGTTGGTCGCTGTTTTGATGTGCCCAACGATGCGAGAGTAAACCAGCAGGTTGCTGCTGTGATTGAACATTTCAATGTGAAACTCAGCATCTCAGATATTTTTAGTCGGTGCCAACTCTGCAACAGCGGGAAATACTTTGTCGTGTCCCCAGATGACATGTTTAAGTTAATACAGCAAAAAATTGCTTCTCCTGAAACTAAACCTACTTCACCCATCCCTTGGGAGCAGTTCAGGAGTTCGGAGCCTTCACAAAAAACAGATTTCTCAGTCGTATTGGAAGAAGATCTTTATTCTGATGATGACGATCCATACGTGTACGACGATTGTGATGCCCACAGTGCTAGAGATCATGAAAATGCTCACGAAGCATCTCCCAAGCCTTGCATTGTAGAACCAGAAGTTCAAAGTGTTGAAAAGGCGATTTTTGCTTCTGATCCTGTAGTCCCGGATCGAAAATTGTTTACCAGACCATCCTATCTAATCAAATCGTCGTCATTGTCGAACTCATCAAAGTTAGATTTTAAAAACATTGCTATAGTGACAGAGCAACCAGACACTGGCCAGATAATATCAATTCCCATCCTATCCAAGCAAGTCCCCACTGGAGTTTGTAAACAAGTGACAGAATTTTACTGCTGCATTGGATGCGGAAAGGTCTACTGGGAAGGCGCACATTTTGGAAACGCCATAAAAAATTACAGTGATATCATTTCTTCTTAACACAGTAAAAGGTGCATAAAATGTTCATTTTGCTGAAAGGTTGCATTTGTTTTGCTTGAAACTCAAGCATTTAGTTTTTTTGTACAACTTTATTGAAACTTGAAATTGGTGGTCACTGGTCAGACACCCAGTTTTGCAACAAAAAAGCACCAAATCATTCAATGATAATCAACTTTTTGTGTACTTGGTCAGCGCACTTAGGACAGCTCTCCTTTCAGCAGCAACTTGTGAATGGAATAATTTATCGACACCCGATCACAAGAAGATTGCTCTGTTGGTCTCGGTGACGGCCTCCGTCAGTAATTTACTTTGATGTATCTGCAATTTACATTCATGTACATTGTACATTCTACAAAGATGCGAAACTACCAGGATTAAATTTCCAAATAGGCTTTCAACTCAGAGGATAATGATGATTCCCACCATCCAATCACGTGCTTCCATAACTTTGCGTATATTTAGCCCCGCCCCGATAGCTCAATTGGTTAGCGCGTCACTTCTGGAACGAAGAAACTTCAAGATCAAGCGGCGCTGGTTCGACTCTCGGGGTGTGCGCTTGAGCAACGCACGTTAAGGACTGCTCTCCATTCAGCGGCATCTAATGGATGGAATAGTTCCCCGGCAACAAGACTTCAACAATCGGAAAATTCACTAGCTGTCAATCTCGGTGACCGGGCCTGCGTCAGTGATTCAAAGCCTCTACAAGTATGCGAAACTGCCAGGATTAAGCTCTGCAAGAAGCTTTCCCAGTCCGAGGATAAAGATTCAATCAATCAACCACTTGAGGCACACACGTGTCTCATTTTGCATGATCTTGCTTGCTTATGCGTTTCCCTCATGTTTTATAGTTTTTCTCTTTGCATGAACTTTCAGCAGTGGAGGTTGCACCCCCGTTTGTGCTTTTACACTTGTTTCATTGATCGCATAGGATTTTGATCTAAGAATCTAAAATGTTTTCTGGTGTTTGTGTTGATCATTCGAATTGCTCTCATCTGATTAAACGTTTTCCCAGTTACTTTTTCTTATGAGAAGTTTTGCTACTTTTTCGTTTATTAAGATCTGAACTTTTTTTTTATCGAATTCAGCAATGAAAATTTCATTTCTACATAAAATTATTTGGAGGTGTTTTTGAATCATAGGCTTCATTGACCTCTCAATCTTCGATTACACCATCAGCATATTCAAGTCAGATGAGTAGAGATTTGCAACGATCAGTGTTACAATTACAACTTGTACATTTTACACTTCGTCTATTTTTGACAATAAGATCGGTGTTCAATGCTCTGTCAACGATTAGCATTTCATGAACAGATATTTGAAAGAGTGATTCCAAAACTTTCTGGTCATGTTTGTCGTGTTTTAATGAAATATTTTCAAAAGTTTGTGTTAAAGGTCATTAACATATTTTTCAATCGCTTCTGAATTTGGTAATTTGTCTGGTGGTGTTTGTCCTGTGGAAACAGGCTAGGTCTGTATTGAGGGGTTTAAAACAGTTTTGTGTCATCGCAAAATTCCTTCATGCTTTTACTTCAAGTTAAGTTTCATACCGGGACGAGTTTCATAGTAGCCTAAATAATTTCTTGAAGCATAGAAATCCTGCAATGAGTGAGAGTGCAAGGTTAGCTGCAGAAACGTTTTTTTTTTTTTTTTTTACAACAACATTGTTTTTGTTTTATTATCTTTATCCTGCATTTGCGGGAAAGCGGACTTGAGCGCTATGCATCGGTGTACGCCTTCCGACGTACACCTGACCCACGCTGCAGCCGACGGCAATGTCTGTTTCCGGTTTACTCTACTTATGACTTAAATTTGGTACTACCCATTACTCGAAATCGAGCCCAAGTCTCGAAATCGAGAAGCGGCCCAAATGTTAAATTACGATACAACATTTTCGAAGCTCGTTTATGTGAGATCTGCAGAAGCCATCGAACCGTTTAAGTTAATTCTTAAATGTCACTTCATTCAAGCAAAATGTCAAATGCTTTGACTTAACGTAGAAATGTTAACTTCAAATTTTCGATTGAAATAGGTAGGCCTAGGCTATTTTGTTTTTAGCGGAATGGCATAATTTAACAAAAAACTTATTGTTCAAAACCCTTTGATATATTATGCAAATAAATGTAAGAAAAATTTCCATCGTTAATGCATGCCATCATCAAAACACTTTGCCCGATCATCGTCGCTTTCCAAGAACTCAGTTTTAAAAAAAAATGAGACGAAGAAACATATTTAGCGCGAATAGAAAAAGCAGGATTAGCTGGTTGCAGTCTAGTTTTAATCCGGTGACGTTACCGAGGGTGGCCGGATTCACCTCCATGTGGTTTCCAAATTTTCTTGGGTCTTAGTTCCTACGACCATTCACTCGCAACTCCTGCACTCTCCTCAAAACATGCCCATACCACCTCCTCCATTTGCCTTAGCCAACTTCAATGGTCTAGCTATGTTCCAAGAGTTATGGGCAACAGACGAGTCAAAATGGAAGCCACTTTAACAAGTCGAAATTCTGCCACTGCGAATGACTACAATGCAACCGCCAACCAATCATAACATGTTATAAGAGGCTACCGTCCAATTGTGACCCTTCTAGCACTCATCCAGAGAATTAATGCTTGTTTTGGACTTTATTTGGTAATTACAGAAGAAAAAGAGCAATAGCAGTGGTGGGAATCGAACCCGCGTCAATGAAATGACTACTTTCTAGCCCTAACCCCTATGGGAACGTTCAAATATTACGTAACGCTTTTTTTCCGAATTTTTGACCCCCCCCCCTCCCCCATGTAACGCCAACGTAACGCTTTTTTCAATCCCCCCCTCCCCCATGTAACGCTTTTTCACTACGAATTCAGCACAAAAAACTACCATTTCGTACTCGAAAGCGTTACGTAACGTTTTGCTTGAACCCCCTCCCCCCCGATGTGACGCTAACGTAACGCTTTGCATAAACCCCCCCTCGAAGGCGTTACGTAATATTTGAACGTTCCCTAAGCCAACCAGCTGACAAAAAAACCATCTCTTAATTTGCTTTCTATTAGCCTATCTTCTTTTCGCCATTTTTTACGTCACTTAAACCGTAGCTTATGATTGGTTGGCGGTTTCATTCTAGTCAAGTTTAGAGGCAGAATTTCGACTTGTTAAAGTGGCTACCAGTCAAAATGATCACGAAGTGGACAATAAATACTTGTGGAAACAAATAGAAGTTGGGAGAGTGATGATGAAAGAATATGGGTTGCCTATCAACTAGATATGAGCAGTAAAATATAGAATGCTGTAAAGCATAATGTGAACATAATCTGTGAGGCAGGTCGCTTGTCAGGATTTGCCTGGTGCTGTTCGTGAAACTTTTTCTCTCATCAAGAACAGACCATAAGTTTTTAGTTGACAAATAAGTATTTTCTAATTGCGCACGTCCCCTCATTGTCATCATCGAATGTTATTTTTAATCAAACATCAATGTGCTGTTGGATCTTTCTGTGTGTGCCACAAACAGCATAATTAATTTTGCCTGAATCTTGTCGTTCTTCAGTCCTGTGCGCAGATTAAAATTCCATTCTTGGCTTTCTTACAGCATCCCTCATAAAATGTTTTAAGTTCGTCTTATCGAATTTATGGGGCATATAGGCCTACTAGTCACTGTATTTTGTGCGGAGATGCGTGAAGAGTGAATTCATGCTGAAAACTTCTTTCTCCTAATTCCTAGACTAGATATTGTAGATAATAATGCCGGCAAACTTTCTTAATGCCGCAAGAAAATCTGCACCACATTTAAAAATTTTGTTAAGCAACGCCAGTTTACCAAGAGCAATCCACGAATAGGCTATTGCACTTGACGTTACGACGCAGTCAACTTAACGCAGTAAAATCTCAATTTGAAATGTTAGCTGACAACTGAGAGAATTTTGAGAAAATAACTGAATCAGCCAGAGTAAAATTGTAACGTTTACTCACCAAAAAAAAAACAACTGTAGGCATACACGTTGAAAAGCGCGTTTATACGACTTTAAAAGTTCCTCCCTTCCAAACGTTATTTCAAGCTGATAAGGTCTCAGACGAGCACCAGAAAAAAATTTGATTAATTTGCTTTTATTGAAACCCAACATGTTCTCAGAAAATATCGGAATTAACAAAGCAAATCTTGCCAAATATCTTGCGAGGTGGACAAGTACCCAAACAACAAATCAACCGTTTTTTCACATTGACTCAACGTAAAAGCAGTTGATTTGATGTCTGGGTATCTGACAGCAGATCAGCCTGAAGGCTGGTTTGCTTGCTGGGATCGATTAAAAGTCAGCATTGTACCAGGTAAAAATAACTTTCTGAAACGTCAACCCAACATTGTTCAACATTAGATATACGAACAGAAAAAGCATTTGTTGGACCTCTCGCAGGTTTGCGTGATCATTGCAGCACGGACAGACACAAAAGGGAAACAGGCACTTGTCACCGGATAACAAAAATTGCTTTTTCACGTTATTTTAACGTTTGGTGACGGTAAAAAACACGCAAAATAACAACTAAGGTCAATTGGTTCATACAGGACACGAAGACAAAGCATAATAGCGACCATCAAAACTGCAGTCAACACAAAAGACGCACATTCGAAAAGACAAACACGGATGTTTCGATTGATCGGAGATTGACACATTACATCAACATGGACAGTCGCTGTTGCAGTGCCGCGCATGTTTCCATCTAGTTGCATTTAATGAATAGATCATAAAAAAATAGTAACTACTGCTAAACAGCAAAGCAGTTGTGAGACAGTTGTTATCAATAGAGCTTTATTGAACTTCGGTTCAAAACTAAAGGCACAGAGCGCTGATACACCATGCAATGCTTGCTTAAAAATCTTTGCACACATCACAAGTGACCAAGAAGAGATAACACAGTGTACAATTTGTTCCCACGATCTAGCAATAAAGCCCCGGACAGCAAAATCCGTCGTTTTTGCATTGCAGACGTCTGGAGACGTTGAATCAATGTAAAAACGACGGATTTTGTTGTCTGGGTCGGAAGTCGATTATTTCTTACGTAAGTTGCCAGCTTGAATCAAAATGGGAAAGAAGTTCTCATGACGTTCTTAACCGAAGTGACAGTATGTTTCGTGCTGGTTTAAGTCTTACGACGGATAGTTTACGTCAAAATAATGATACAACGTTAACACACCAGCGTTTGTATACTTTCCACAACAGGGCGATACAAAACGATGACAATGTTACTGTGGCCCCTTGCCCAACAAGAACCTTACCAGTCAGCAAAACCTTTTTTGAAAGGTTGGAGAGACTTGGTAATGGTATTCACAAGACTCCGGGATGATCGCTCCTTAAGCGAAGTCTGTCCAGATGTGACATGGGACCTTTCAAGATTGAGCAGAAAATAGGAACAGCAAAAAAACTAACTGAACAAATGTCAACAAGGCAACACAGCAACGAATAAACAAAATGGCCGATGAAAATCCAAAAAGCGAATGCACTGGACGTGTTTACATGAAGCGGGTAATGATCGTCGTCAGCACAGTGACGAGGAGAACCTCAATTTCAGGTCCAATTACGTTCAAGACTTGGATGTCCTCGGTCAAAAAAAGATTCCGGGGATGGGGAAAGGAAAATTTTTGTAAGCCGAGGAAGGTTGTTAGCACATGCGACAGAAAGATTTAAAAAAAAAAAACAAGTGCAAGAAAAATAGCAATTCATAAATCGTACTCTAATTTCGAACGCACTTTTCTGGATAATTGATAACCAACGTGTTCAAATTTTGCTTTTTTTTGCATGGTTCTACGCCGTGCAGTGTACTGATGATGCAAAAACATACAAAAATTTGACAACTTGGTGCGAATTCTGGTTATACACAGTGACTGCAGTGCTGGTAAACAGTTGTCAAGTTTTGCACAAACACAAAAGCAATGTGTTGCTGCAAATGTTTTCCATCGATTTTAACCAACCAACAGGAAAAATACAACTTTACCAGCTGAATAAACCAGTTTCCAGCACCGCACAGGCTTATAGCCGAAGGTTGATGGCGAAACGAAATACACCTTGACGGAAAAAACCGAGCAAACGTTTTACAAAAAATCTTTACAAAAAACGGGATGTTTCAAGAAGTTTAACGGATAGTAGCACCTTAACCGGTGTTGTCGTTTGTAGAAACGTCCCTGAATTCCCGCTGCCAAGGCAGCAAAATCCGCCATTTTTACATTGATTCAATGTCTGTAGACGTTAAATCAATGTAAAAATGAAGGATTTTGCTGTTTCGGTGGTTACCAAACACCTCGGCAACAAGTGTTGCGTAAATTTCAATTAAGTGTTGAACTATGATAAAAAGGTATATCGAAAACAATCCATTTCGATGTGACTAACATAGTGTAACCAATGCAGGAAGTATACCGGAAAATACTGGTTTTATCTTGTTTAACCGGGTCAATACATCAGACGGTTATGCCGGTGCAAAACAAGAAACCTCGATAGCAAATCCAAAAAGTAGCAGCGTTCAAATATACAAAATGGCTCAATGGTCTGCACAATTCGTGCAAATGAAACAAGAATATCAATCCAATCCGATTCTCGGTAAATGTATGTACAATTTTAAAGCAAGTCTAAATCTGACCGGAAAATCTACCCTTCTTTACATTGATCTAATGTTTACGTTGGACCAATACAAAAGGACTGATTTTGCTTGGTAAGACAGACCACAGCGGGTATAAAATTCTATTTCGAGACAATATTTTGTGAAAAATCCGATTGAAAGAAAAGTTTACAAACTACGGCGAGAGGCAAACTGACAAATTTTGTACAATTTGAAAGAAAAACTGACGTCGCTTCAAAGCTAGGAAATCAGCTTTTTTACATTCCGCTTTAGAAATATCTACAGTTTTATGTACATGAAAAATAAACCGAACTCACACATAACCTAAATCCTTTTACATTAAAGCATTAATTAAATGCTTTCATAAAATTAACTGATACATGCCGCAAATACTTCTTGAAACGTGGAAGTATTGTTTGGAAAACGAAGTTAAAACGTGTTCAAAATAGAAAAAAATGATTTGCAAGTTTTGGCCATTAGAGAAAGGATAGTAGTAGAGCAAGTAATATGGTGTCGAGAATAAGCCAGACATATTGCAAGCATTTGTAACTGCTCTACGAGCTCTGGAGTCCAAATCCAAGCGTGGCTTTAGCAGCTCCGTGAACACCGGTAACCAATCTGGCCATAGTCCCGCATGTCGAAGGGGAGCTTTGCGCTTGACTGCAAGTTTCAGAGTTATTGGCTTTGATTTTCACACCCAAAATATCAGGGTCAATGGCCCCGACTACGTTCGTTCTGCGTTGCGCCAAGGCCGACTTTTCAGGCGTCGCAAGTCTCATGTTCGTGAGACCCTGTAAAAAGACCACCATTAATTTAGGCATTAGTGGCGAAGGATAACCAGGCAAGAGCTTGAGCTCTATGAAACTGTAAACAATAACAAAGCTCTACTTTTCAGGGTGAGCCGGAAGATAAATATTTAATATTAAAGATAAATATAATATCTAACGCGATAAATATTCTAAGCCTCGTTACAATCTTGCATTTTAGCCATTCAATCATGCGTTGCAGTGTTTGATTGGAATAATCTTTATTCTTGGACTGAGGAAGCTTTTTTGATCTTAATCCTGGCAGTTTCGCATACTAGTAGAGGCTTTGAACTATAGACGCACGTCCACTCACCGAGATTGACAGAATGCCGTTTAAGATTGTTGCTGGAAGTGTTGTCTGTAACTTATTGGCGAGAAAAAGTGTTTTTATAGCTCGAAAACCTTAAACTGCTTTATAACTTCACTACTCCTATATAGCCGATAAAAACTACAATGCTTTGAAATTTAGAAATATGACCCATGTAGGGTGGCGGATAAACTAAAAACGGATGTAGTCTCTCGAACCTAAAATCCTAATAGAAACCTGCCTTAACGATTGTGTTGTCGTTGCAAGCTAGATTGCGGTTGTACGCGATTGCGTTTGCGGCAAATTGCGTCAGATCGTGCGTGGAAGAATCACGACGGCACAAAAGGTGGGGAGCCGACAACGCAGATTCGCAAGAGGTCTGAAAAGATAAACGTGAAATAAACTTTGTTTCTTTTTAATTACAAAATAACACACGTCAGGAAAACGAATATTTGAAAACTACATTGACTTCTCATGTCAACTTACTCGCTGAACCCATGGATGAGCCAGAACTTGGTGAGCATTGTACCGAAGTGACCTGTCGCGCACTAGCAAGTGGGAAATGAGATCTTTGGCGTCGTTTGACACACCGCCCCACTGTTCCTCGGGAAAGCTGTACTCACCACTTTTAATGCTGCAAAAATAAAGTACCAGTCACACTCATTGCTTGCAATTAAAAACAAACAAGACGTCAAACGCAAATAATCGCTTACTTTGTTACTCCCACAAACCTCAACAACATTCAACACGAAACTCAATTTGAAGGAAAAACTGCAAGTTGTTGAAAAAGTAAACATGTTTACCTCGCAAAGAGCATGTCCTGACATGCTTGGCAGGCCTCGCCGTTGTCCCAGCCGCAATCTTTGCCACAAGCACCAACAAATGGTGGAAGGCCGGATAGCATGATGTAACTGAAACAGAAGCTACTCTGTAAGAATTTGGGTCTGTTCCGTTGGCGCAGTAGAATAATCGACAAACGTTTTTGTAGTCAACGTACAAACGGAAAAATCGCCGAGCTTTGACAGAACATAAATAACTTTTCATGCGATGAATGCTGCTCAAATGTTATTACTGCGACTTCCCTATTTATCTCTTTGTTTATACTTTAGGCTCCAGCAAACAGATAACTTACGTTATGACGCCAAGGCTCCAAATGTCGCATCGCTTATCATAGGAAAGAGATTCCTCAAAAACGAAGGTATCGACCACTTCAGGGGCCATGTACTCAGCACTACCGACAGGAGATGAAAGTTCAGGGGTTTTAGTCGGTTCTAAAAAGCTACGGCAGCCAGACGCCAAATCAAAATCACAGATCTTCACAGGAGAGACCTGGAGACAAACGAACGTCAATTTTCTATAATAAGACAGCAAAAAATGAACTATCTCAACCCAGTCGTTGCGTCACAATGTAAACATGGCAACTTCTGCTGACCGAGTTGGAACTTTAAATAGAAAGAGCACTCAAAACGCAAACAACTATAGCGTGATCACTGATCAGTGTATCATCTTCAAATAATCGAAAAAGCTAGTGAGCACACGTACCTTTTCGGCAGTTTCACATAATATATTTGCTGGCTTAAGGTCACGATGAGCAATGCCTTTGTCGTGTAAAAAAGCCAGAGCAGTCGCTATATCTTTAACCACGCGCGCGGCTTCGCATTCGTTGAAGTGTTCGCTTTGTTCAATTCGATGCAACAGTGTTCCTGAATAATAGAACATGACAAAATAAATTGGCTGTTGTAAAATGAAATGTAAAATGCCACGACAGCAGTCGCAAAGACTTTAACATTCTTTCTGTAGTCACCATTCCGATCAGCAAATCAGCTCCTTTCGCATTGATGATCAATATAAAAATTGGGACTCGTAAAACTACAGGTTTGAAAACTCATTCAAAAACTTTGTCATAATAAAACGGAATTTTGTGGCTGGGTTACTCTTTTGTCCAATCAATCAAGAAGATAAAAGATGTTTTCTCAACGAAACTATAATGAGCCTTCTAGACGTTTCCTCCGTATCATATTCCGCTGTGTTTACAGCAGTTAGCATGACGCAATGAGGAGCTGATTTGAGACTAAAATAAGCGAGAGAACGAAGCTGTAAACAAGTCAGTGCGATTCACATCAGCGCACAGCAATGGTGCAATATTGGGCCACGTATCGATAAACGAGAAGTAAAAAGAAAAAAGCGAAAGAAAATGCGAATCCTCGCAATGTTTCGAGAATGTTGCAACAGCTCAAAACTTACATCAAAAGCCAAAAATATCAAGTCATCACGATGAACATGAAATTTACACCGATACCTGCAATGTCCATTTTGTTGATTTTAATAACATGATCTGATAAGTTTGTCTTTGTTTGAAGACCTGATAAAGGACACCAAAGCCAATGACCAAGTCCCTTGAATATTGCACCATTTAAAAATTCGATCGCATTCCATTTGGTCTGCTATGCTAATTTTGTTAACACGCATGTTTGATCATAAAACAGGAAAATAGGATATTTGATCAATATCAACAAGGCAAATCAAAGAATTTCACAATTTGTAATACAAGAATCGGATTTTTTTTAAAGTGTGTTTTGGAAGAAACAAAAATGCGAGCATGAAGACCAAGCGCATTATGCTTTGAAATATTACATCACACTGGAAACAGGAAAGAAGAAAGGTCTTCGCAACAACTGAAAATATTGCTCAACTGCTGGCAGGCAAACTGATGCAACCGCTCGTCAGCTTGCGCCGTCGAACGTTCTCGAAATCAGTCTCGCTGAGAAGGCTTTTAATTCAGCTATGATTACGCGCACGTACCAAAATTAAACTTGAAATTTCATCTGAAACCGCAGTTTTTCGTTCGAAATTTTACTTTAAAACAATCATCATGATACAAAGTAAATTTGAACGAAAAACAATTTGAAATAAGTAGCCTTCAAAAAGCTTCAAGCTAATAAAGCAACTACATGCAAAATTGCAAATTAATGCCACTACAACTATTTCGGACAATAAAGTTTAAAATAAAAAAAATCACAAAAACCATGACAAACTAAACATACCGTATACGTATTTTTTCAAACTATAGCAACAGCTGTATTAAAACATGATAAAAAGTTTAAACCAAAACATTTTCTCTTTTTCGATGTAAGAGGACTCAGCGTTGAGTGGGCAGGCTGACAACTCTTCGCGGTCGAGCTGAAGTTTAATTTTAAACCTTTTTCTGCTAAACAGTTTCACTAACAAAGGATAACTACCACTTTTTATCAAGTACTTAGAAATTAAGTTGAATACTGTGCATTCTAGAACAAAGAGTGACTTCTAACATATCAGCTGTTGCCAGCCTTTCGGTAACCAAGCCAATAAAGCAGTCCTTTTTACATCGATTCATTACATTTAAAGGGGACTGATTTGTGAGTAGTCTAAGACAAAACCCTGCATGGAGAGGAACTCCACCAAACATAACAAACCACAAAAACAAGTGATTTACCTCCATACATCTTTTCAAAAACGAGGTAAAACTTTTCGTTGTCTTCAAAATATTCAATTAATTGAAGGATGTTAGAACGACCAGCACACTGATGCAAAAGTTCAACTTCCTTGAACACCTTCATGCGACTATGGCCGGCAATATGCTTCTCGATTACCTGAAAGAAGAAAGCTTGTAAGATTTTAAAGTCGATGACAGTACTAATTATTATACTTGACAAAACGGCAATCTTACCGATGTAGATATTTGAAAAATATAGAAAGAACTTTAAACCTATTAGAGTACTTAGTAAAGTGTACAATAAACCACTTAGTATCACTTACTTTCACAGCATACTCCTTGTTGGTATATTTATTGACACAAGTCCACACAGTGGCATAAGCACCTTCACCAAGCAGCTCTCCATTAATGTAATACAAATCATCAAAGGTACCATTACAAAAGCTATCAGCAGCTCTAGTACGCCTCTTCTTTCGCCTTCGTTGTCTTGCAGCTTGAGCTGCAACCTTCAAAAACACAACATAAAATTACTAATAAGCAAAGCAATCTTGCATCATAAGAAAGTAAAAGTTTGTCAGGTACATATTCAGGCAAGTTAGTCATAGTGCATTCATACGGCAAACATACATACCTGCATACGTTTGTTTTGATTAATTTGAATGGGATCACTAATAGTGGATGTTGATGATACAACTGAGGCTTCTGCAAAATTAATAATAAAAAATTATCAAACCAAACTAGAGTATACGGTATATATATCCTGTGAAAATTACCATGTTTGAATAGAAACTGCAACAAAATCAACCATGTACAAATATAATACCTGTTGCTGAAACTGGTGGTTTTAACTTTGCTGTGATTATCATTTCACTTGAATTGTCCTTCATTGGGCAGTCATCGCTGCTCAATTCACTTGGGCTTGTTGGTTGAGAAGATGAATTGCTTCCGACTTGGATTTTCATGTTGTTTTAGAGGTATCGGTGAAACAATATTAAAGTTGTGATAAAACTCGCAACTAAGATGGTATGATTGATTTTTCTTTGAAGAAGTAGTCCCAGGCAGGAATAACCAGGACAGTATCTTGTTATTCGTCTCTTGTATGAATGCTGATGCACTCAAGTGTTCTTTGTTATTCAACCAAATTCTTCACATATACAAATTCGTATTATGAGGTAGGTATTGCACTGTTGAAAAAATAAATACAAATTACTGCACACTATTAAAGTACATGATTAAAAATGCAACACAATGCACCTTGTTCGTCTTTGCTCAGCCATTTTAAACTAAAGCATATATTGTAAGCTAATTACTTGTTATCTGACTTTCAACAGACACTGAACATAGAATTCATGACATTGCCACAAACTGTATGCACCTAAAAAGTTGAACTCAAAGTACACAACATAAAACTTTGTTACGTAATTGTTTTAAATAATAGTGATTCATAGCTTTCAAGCTACCATACTCAAGACTCCTCAGTCCTCATATTGTGCTGCAACTTTTTCTAAAATGTAATTTAGCTTTTGAATTAGTGAAGTTAATACCATAAAGCAGTTAATACCACAAAGATATGAAGCCACACAATCATCATTTCATCTATTTGATACCATCTATGGTGATAACTGATTCAAATATTCACAATAATCACAGCATTCTAGTGGGAGCTGAAGAATATGAGAGAAATATTCCTTATCCACAACATAGTTACATACAATATTATACAAATCACCAAAGACAGCATAGGCTTTAAAACTCATGAGTGATATAAATTCAACTAACCTTTCCACAGTGAATGTTTTCTGTGACCCTATGAAAGATAGGAAAATTCAATTATCGATTAATTTATTTGCCGGCTTCGCTTTCTTGTGAACTTAGCTCTCCTCTTTTTGCAAGATTTCAATTCTTCTTGATGTTTCTTCACCCTTTCGCAGACAAATCTTCCAACACAAAGGCACACAACCTTCTATCAAACCAGCTTCTGTTGTCTATTCTTTTAGTCTGGCACAACAAGTCGAATTTAACAGAAGTGCTTGGAAAAAAGACTGACTCAAGCGCAGCCTTTTTCTCTTTAAAAAAAAACTCAAACGAGAATGGTATCTTTATTATCTTAACGCTCACTGGCTGAGTTTCTCACTAAAATCATCCGATACAGACAAAAGAGCATTGTTTAGTTTCTCTTACGAATGCTCTCTCTTTTTCAATTTGAAAACAAATTCTCTTTCTCTATAGGGTCCTTTAAAAAAGTTCGTGTTCTTTTCCACGTATCTGACGTCAGACATGCACACGTTACAGATATGATGCTTCTACTTCAAGTTATATTTTTGAAAATGCCATTCGAGAAAATGGCTGTTTGATATTGCAGTCAAGACAGTAGGTCTCTTGCAAAGCCATTGTAAATCAAAAAAACTATTACAGAAAAAAGTATATTAAAGTCATAAAACATTTATCCCGAACAACACCTCAAACTATTCAACAATTTACGGAGATTTAACAGTTAAGTACATGGACTTGTCGTTGTAGAGAAAATGCAAGTTTTCTCTTTAATTTCACGCATAGCACCAGTAGGAAACACAAGCTATCCACCGCAACCAAATCAAGAGAACTTCAAATTAACAGCTAATAGTTTAAATTTTAGTACAACGTTTGAAATAACAAAATCTTAGCTAAAAAGATTCATTCAAACTCTTCAAGCAAACAACCTTTACAAGTGCAGTTATCTAGACAAATCGCATTCGTACAGCAGGTCTAACTTCCTGCCACTAAGGTTGCTGACATAACCGCTCCATATCAAATCAACCGTGTCCTACACTGACAAATCTCAGATATATTCTGCATTTAATGGGAAGAGTAAACTATTACAGCGCACGACGCATACCTTCTGAGTTAACCGTGAATCAATTTTTTAGACAGCGTCCCTTGAAAGCTTGCGATGCCCACAAATCATCGCAAGTGTGCGTTCAGCAACTGTATACGTCAAACAGTACATTTACAATGAAACACAGCGAAAAAACAAATACATACGTTGCAAAGCGCATGACGAAATACATTTGTAATAGGCGAAATGTATACGTAATCGTTAAAGCGCGTGTGACTTAAGCCAACGATTATGAATAACGCAATCATGGTCAATGCGTAACAAAACGCATTTTAGTGGAATCCGTTGAAATAACACATCATACGCACGTACAATTAAACTACCACTTATGCATCAGAACATGGCCAACTTCATCTAAATCTCATTAAACTATGACTTAAGGCGTGTTGTTCCAGTTACAGGAAATGCCAAAATATCCCGGAAATGAAATTCTTGAAAGCAATTTCCGCAGCCAGTGTTGTCTATAAAATAGCCCGGGTGAAGATGAGGCAGACCACAACTTGTGAACCATGACGAATTCTAATTTTACTGTCCATTGATTAATGGACATCATACAGAACTGAATACGTGATGTCTACCTCATGTGTCTACAAGTAATTTATCGCGCGTCAACTAATGTGAATGCCCATGACAAATAAGGAAGACTTGCACATGAGGTATGAAAACAAAGGTGAAAATTATTTTCTTTATTAAATTATCACTTTATGTGACACTTTTTCCAGGTGTCAAGTTTTGCACAATGGACGCTGTGATTTAGAACTGAAAATGGTTAGAAGTGTGAAAGGTGAGAGAACTTATTGTGTTTTCATTGTGACAAAATGCCAGGCACGGCTTTTTTCTGTTGTTTTTGCACCTATATCCCAAAATTGTGACTCGAAGTCACCACTGCTTTCAAACCATACAACAAAAAAGCAAGCTCCAAAGTAAATCAATGGGCCATCTTGTCGCCATTAGAATTGCCACTTACGAAATTTCAAAAACCTTACACGCGCTTGCAAGAGTTTGTGACACTGCATATAATTATAGTTAATATTAACATCACAAATACAATTTCCACTTTTGCAAATTTTACAAGCCAGTGCCTCATAGAAAGTTGTCTCCTGGTCTTCAAACAAATAACTCCATATAAGCATAAAAGACTATTTGTTAGCAAATGTCAACCCAACAACCATAAAATAGATTAATTGCCAGAACCAGAAAGAAAGTTTAATTGTTGTTTATTGGTCTTTATAGTCTGTTTAGGGTTAGCTTATGTTGCTTTGATGTGTACTGCAGCAGCAGAAATTGCTGACTTGGGTTTTTCAAGCTTTCCTTGGACTTGCACGTTTCCCATCCAGCAAAATTGGCCCAGTTTGCGATAAACTTCTCATTACCAAACTAAACCGCTTATCAGAGGAGTCCTTTCAATAAACAAATCACTTAAAGTTCCTGTGATGGTATATAACATCGAATTAATGAAAAATACTGGTTGGTTTAACTAAACAGCAACCATGCCCAGATACGAAATCTGCATTATCCAACCCAATCGCCTTATCAATCAATAACAATGCAGGGGATTGTTTTGAACAAGTTTGAAAAATGCTTATTTCAACCAGCAAGACCTATCTTTTTGCGACGTTGCAACGTACCAAGACAGATATGAAAAATTCTTTTTTCGTCGCTTTAACGTTTCCAAACAGTGATTAATGACAAGTTTATGTTAGCTGAATATTCTTCTGTAGTGTTTATCATGGCTGCAAGTAATTGAGAGGTCAGGCAGCCAATGATTAGAAAGTTTTCAAAATCTGCTATGCACAGTAGGACAGTGGAAGCAGTCAACGCACGGTGAGTAACTAACAAGCAACTCCATGGCTGATAAAAGCCCCGTTGTTATGAGATAATGGCGTGATGGCACTTTAATTTCGATGCATCGAAACTAACAACAGTTCCATTATAAATGACTAAACAACACGAGCTTCAGCAGTGTATTTCCAAGCGCAATGGCTTTATAAGTCAGCAAACATCACCAGATTTGTGTTAGTGTAACGTTGTTTCAACATTAACTTTCGCAGAACAAAAGGTTCTAATCGCAACATCCAAATGTCGACTGCGTCGGCATTGATTGCTGCGAGGAATAACGGTTTGGTTTTTGCACAAGTACGTTTGTTGCTGTCGCTTTAGTTGCGTTTGATTACCCAAACAACAAAATCCGTTATTTTTACATTACTTCAACGTATGCAGACGCTAAATTAATGTAAAAATGACGAGTTCTGCTGTCTGGGTATAATATAGTGTAATGCCTATGAAATCACTCGAAAGCCACAAGCAACAATGACAAAAATTTAACGGGTGCAACCCACCCTGAATAACAACAGAAGCACTGTGGTCCACAATCTACATGTGTGATATTTCGATTCGCAAATGCTACCTTGACTGGCCTACAACCACAGAAGTGACAGAACAAGAACGACTCTTCGCACACAGTCACAGGAACGTTGAAAGCCTCTTTGAAAACCGATAATGTGAAGTACAGAAAACAAAGTTGTGTGACTGGGTAGTTGATGTGAACTTGTCAATGTATTGATGCAAACTATACAAAGCCGAGGTTTTCATAAAGCTTCTTCTTTCGTACGAGAGGTTGTTTTTTTGGACTACATTTCATAAAGCTGCTACTGTATAACACATGAATACTAACTTTTACATGATTTGCTTAGTTAATTATGACCCCTCAATAAAAAGTAATTTTCTTTATCTTTGCCACTTTCGATACTCAAGGCTGAAACAGTCGATCAGAAGGTAAGCGAAAAATTGCACAATCTGCGATGAGATATATCAAGAAGACAACATTGCAACATCAACATGTAACAAGTCGATGAACGACGACTGTTCTACAGGTAGATGAAAGCAAAATCTTTTCTGGTCGATCCATCCTTGCTGCCGCAGAAACGCAATCACAGTTTGAGATAGCCATGTTTTTAGCACACTGGTAAGATCATCCTTCAAACATTGAGGCTGTATGAAAGATACGATCACAAACGAGGCATCAACTGTTATTTGCACCCTGCCTCTAGGTACAACTTTATCACACCCAGAAAACGATGCCGCAGTTGGATGACAACAGTCATTCCTTGAACAAAATTAATTCAACACCTAAAGTTTTCAAAATCATCGGAAACGCAGTCCTATTAAATGTGGACTCACGGTAAAAATTGCAAAAACCCGTCGTCATCATTAACCAAACTCGGTGATGATGATGACGTCAATCCGTAAAAAAACAGTATTGTCATTGGCGGTTTTTGCAGCTATGAACACAGGGTTATATTCCGTCAAGCGCTGTTGCAAATATTTACACGGGCTTAAATTCGTGGATCATCGCTGATTGAATGTGTGAATTTCCAAGCGTTCAATCAGGCTATAAGAACTAACAGTGCGTTTGACATTCGAATACACAGTATTCAATTGATGAAGTGACTTTCTTGTAACAATCCATCTAAAGATTGTCAAATGATTGCAGACAAACGCATTGCTGGCACATCAACAACATTTTAATCCGAATACAAGGGTCTGCTACTATTCGGTGAGTCCGATTCGGTTAGTCCGATTCGGTGAGTTCCTAACCTCTAACCCTAACCCCTAACCCTAAAACGGCAATGATAACTTAGGCTACGGTACCCAATTATTTTAAAAAAAAAAATTAAAAAAATCACCGAATAGGGATCGGGCTCACCGAATCGGACTCATCGAATCGGACTCACCGAAATACAATGTACCCAACTGTAAGCGTCTAGTTATTGAGCAGTAGTCTACTGTGTGGATGCGAAATGTAGATGATACAATCCGTTGTTTTCGTTGTGGTGTGACACTACAAGTGTAAAATATTAAATTCGCAAAGTTTTGCGTAGGTAGGAAGCAAGTCATTGGACTAATCAGTAGCTTCTTTGGAACACATTCGCACAATAGGCTGATGAAAAATACAGTTGATTGGGGATGGGTCACACAGCATATGAAACATCCCAGTCAGCAAATCGGTCCTTTTTTTATTGATTCAACCCCTGCAGACGTTAAATCAACGTAGAAATTACCAGATTTGCTGGCTGGGATTTCAGACGGGAACGTTAAGAGAAACATACTGCGACATGAATGGCCTACATTAGTTCCCAGTGTAACTAAATCTATCAAACTTTGTCACACAAAAACCTTTTCTATAAAAAGAAGCAGGTTTACATGTTTTTGTCGATCTGATGTAATACAACGCTGTATTATGATATGAATCATGTATTTTCAATTAGCTTTCACAGATTCATTGGTGAGACTTTGTGACGTGAGTCCCATTATTGGAGAAAATGATAACAAACTGGGCGATCGATTTCAGAGATTGCAGACGCAGCCACAAGCAACTCAACGTCAAACAAAATATCTTTTTGCACTGATTCAACGTCTCCGCAACAAGAAAATGGCTGATCGGAGACTGGTCAGCAATGCAAAACATAGTCATGATTTCTACACAGTCGCTTTTACATCGTATCAACATCACCAAAATGGCAAACTTTTCAGGTTAGAAAGTTTCTGCAAACCAAGATGGGTGATGAAGCAATACCTTCTCGAGTAAGAAGGCCCTTTCATGAAAAAGGCAAAACTTGTGACGTCATCACGAGTAGTTCAGATTGTCAGCGAAGCGCGTATGGTGAATAGAGTTCTGCAATGGCTTTTAAGCTTGCTTCACTGTGTTTTATTGTAGTAAACCAGCAATCTGTGTCTTAATGTCACACGAATGTAAGAAATCATTGTGACCCCTGTGTCTGTAAGCAACTGTAGGTACCACAAATCAACACTTTTTTTTATTTTAAATATTCATGACCATAGTTCCACGCACGCAAACAAATACACTAGATCAAGTGATAGCATACACAATGCTATTGTATTGAAACATGAATCACAATTACAAATGAAAGTCAGATCTCATTTAAAATTTAATGATTAATCAACATGCTGTCAAAAATCATGCAAAAATAAACAAATAATTGTTGTATTCAAACACCAAATGCCACAATACTGTAATAAAAATTGATACGCACAATTGATAAACATTACAATTTTCTTATAAACTATTATTTGAGAAAAGAGCATTATCACACATTAAATGTTGTACTTATATACAATTCTATCACAGTTGGCGATCAACATCATGCACATGATTAGTGCTATTGTAAGTGATTTTGAAATTCAAATAACAACATAAAATATTTAACCTATTCAAAGGCAGCATTGTAAACAGACCAGAGTAGGCCTACATAAATTGCACAATCACTAAATGCCATATAAATGACAGCAGATTACGAATTAACAGTTTGCAGTTCACGTTTCTTTGCCAGTCTTTGTTGAACAATTACATCATTTTCCTTGCGACAAAAATTATTGAGTAAAGAATTTGTGAATGCCCAGCAAGTCATGTTTGTTATTGTTGACACGCTGTGACCATTTTCACAAGTGTTTGTTGACAAGTAATCAACATCGCAATCCAAAATAGCACATAACGTTGTTTGTAAAACCACCTGCTGTTGGTTCTTTGAGAATAGAAATTATTTAGTTGCAGATAGTTGCTCCACAATAAGATAATTTATTTGAACAATCTTTATAATCTTATCATCAAGGTATAATAATCCTCCTCTAGTGATTGCACTAATACTTGTACCATTTACATTCGACATTGCACAAGTCATGCGTTCTTTGCATTCCTCATATTTCATTTTTTACTAGCGGTATCACAACAATATCCAGCAAGGTAGGTAATGACAGGCAACACAGTTTCACATTTCACACAAATAAGGACAAAATATTAAAAAGTCTGGTGGACAAACCGGTAGCTTTTGTGTCATTAAAATTAGCTGTTGACAATTAAACCAAATAGCATTTTCATAATATAAACAACCTTTAATAGACATTAAAATACTAATAACAAGCTTGCACTTTAATGCAAAATCACTTTTACTTGGTAAGGTACAATTTTCAGAAGACAATAACAACAATTGTAATACACTCTCCAATGTGGATATGGAATTTACATGCAATGATAAAACGTAATCACTAATGTTTAGGCAAATTTACTGAGCTTCTGTATACGGTCATGCTCAATTGTTCATCTAAAACCGCTGCACTGGTAACAACAGGCACAGCTATAACATGGCTCTTTATTTCACAAATCAATATTTTATCACGTTCGTCCACAATCTGCCATGAAGAATTGAATTTGAACTTTTTCCTCACAGATCTTTAATTGAAGTCAAACTGTCTTTTTCCAGAGCAATGGTAAACTCTTCTTTGCTGTTTGCAATTGCTTGAGAGAGCTGAACGTTATCTATTGTCTCAAGTTTGTCATCATGATTTGCTCTTTTGGATGTGGAAGGTTTGCTCAAATATGATGCGCGATTTGGTAATTGAGATGGTATGGCGCCAGGTACTAATGTCGAAACTTTCAAATCATAGGACAGCTGTTTTCCTGTTCTTACCAAATGCAGAAACAGCCTTTTTGATGTCATGTTTGTAAAAGAAGTTCACATACCTAAAAATTAAAAATATTTTTAAACAAAACCGAAATTGCATTCAGACTCATTAATTTGCGTTTACTTGCTTTTGTACATATTCCTCATTTTGCAGCTCAGCCATTTCCCAGACTGCAAATCAGACGTTTTTTCATTGATTCAACGTCCACAGACGTTAAATCGAAGTAAAGAAACGAGTGATTTGCTGTCTGGGTTGTGAAAGCTGTAATCTAGCTAACAGCTCAGCAGTCTGCTAAGAGCAAGCAGCTAGCAAGCATCTAACAATGTAAAAATGCTGTTAAAAGGAAACATTTGCTGGCTCAAAAAGGCATCACACTGTTTCGAACAATTAATCTATATCTAAACAAGCAGAACAACGCTATTCAAGCGTAAACTTAAAGTGGTTGTTTCTTTTGCCAAGTTGCCCGCTTGAAAAGCTATTTCTGTGTTGGCCTACAGAGAACATTACAATACATCGAAAACACGTTAGAGTCTAGAGAGGATTACTAGAAAATTTCGTGAGAGCAGAGAAATCAGAGCAGAGAAAGCAATGCCATTATTTATGAATAGGATTTATTTGAAACAGTCAAACTAAACTAAATGGTTCAGCAGTCAGACATTACTTCCCAGACAGAAAATCGATCGTTTTTTCACATTGATTCACCGTCTGCAGACAATTCAAAAAAGGACTGATTTTCTGTTATGATTGAAACAATTAAGTTGACAAAATAAGTTGAGAGTACATACTCGACTTGACTTTGTTGGAACAAAATCCTTTTTGATAACATAGAGCCACTTCTTTTTTAATTCCTCATCTTTTGGAAAGCTGAAAACTTGCACTTTTAATCCACCATGATAATTTCCATTGCAGTTGGGAACACAACTTTTTGTTGTTTTCTCACCAGAGTTACAGAGTTTATTTAAAGATACATTCTAGCAACTAAAACACACCAAAAAACCAGAGCAAAAACTAATTAACCAGCAAAATTTAGAAAATTTCTACAAATTTTAATTTTTCAACACAAAGATAGTTTGGTCATCCATCGCTGCCTTTCCTTTTAGTTTGCATTTATAACTAAGTTATCCAGCATTCACAATACCTTGCAATAAGGTAACAAAAAGAGCCTGAATAAATGTGTGAAATAACCTACTCTAATTATTTAGTTTTCAGAATTATTAACCTGCTAAGTAAATACTGCTATAATTTCAGATTTCTGTTAGATATTAACTTCTCAAATCTCATCCACTGATCAACAGTCAACACATTACACTGCATTGCGCCTTGCGGGTCTTGCGAATTGCGATGCGGTTAGGAAAAGAAAGCTTACTTAGTGAGGCGTAACGATCTACCAGTGATGACGTCAATACGCAATGAAACGGCCTTCTACCTCTAGGTGGCGTTGGATGAAGTCGGCAATGATTCTTGCACGAACTGAAGTCTGTTCGAGAGAACATCCTTGAGTGTCGTGTTCATTAACTTTTCTCTTGAAAAGCAATTCACATAAAAACACGGCTCAGCATAGCTGTCATTGATGGGAATTCTTTTATCAGCTCCATTTTGAAAAAGCTAATACACAAAAAGCACAGCGAAGTAATTAAGCTGGATTGTATCTCTGCATCAAATATACATATTGAAAAAGTTTTCATTGTTTTACATATTGAAAATAAATGCGGCTTTGATCAACAAGAGAACGTCATAACATAGGCTGACGAAACAGGGAAATTCCCAAAGTAAATCTGTCCATGATCTAATTTCTGTTTCTTCCTATCCAGTGTCCATATTACATTTGAATTAATTCAATGGGAGTGGAAAAAGCATTACGCCTCGTATCAATATTTCGTTTATAATTATCACTTGCGTCACAATCTTGGTGAGGTAATTCTGAGTGTTTGCATCATAAATTATTCCAGAGCTACTTTTGAGCCAAAAATATATAACCACAAAAACTGGAGACAAATCCACCAGGCAACAATAGCGGCTTTGAAATTAGCGGTCCAATCATGATTTGTTGCACAACATACACTGCATCAAGATTTCAAAAGCAACATTAAAATTGCAGGACAGGTCACATTTCCACAGTTTTGGCCTTAAATGAGGGTTAGAAACAAATCAGCTTTTTAACGTATACTTTCATTAGTTATAAAAAAGGTACTTCAAGGAAATTTAGACTAAGCATTTTGTGAAAGTGTTATGCCATTAAACTACTAATTTCAACATGAACTGTACTGTAATTATTTCCTTCAAAATAGCTTACTCTATTGATAAAATCAACGTTAAAAGGTTTTGTAACAAAATTACAAAATATGACAAATGAGTGAATCGCCTTTACTGTACTTATGAGATTTACAACGCTACATTGAACCAAACCGTTTTGGAATCAATCCAATTTGCGTAAAATCATGAAAAAAAACCTTGATAAATTTTTCGAGATCATAAAGCAAGCAGGATTGCAGGGAGGAAACTACAAATTTATTTTATTTATTTCATCGTTTGTCCAATCCAGCAAAAGGCATATTTGCGCTTGGCAAGCAACTGAAAAGGCCAGGTTGGTGGAATATTTCAGGGACTTATAAACGCGAAAATTCCCCTCCGTTTCTCAAACAAAAATTTCCCGCAGCAACATTTCCCACAACACATAGCCTGCCCTACAGGATGGAGTGTCAAAATGTTTAGTGAACCAGACTGAAAGTTCAATAAGATCGGGCGAGATCTGCTGCAGGTGTCTGACGTTGAAACAAAACAAAGCTGTAGGATTTTTGAAAATCACTCTTTCTGGCAAAAATTCACTTATTTTTACTCAATGTAATTACAACAATTCAGAGGGGCAGCAAAATGCTAGGTACGCCAATTTCATTACACACAGTGGATTGATTCCCAGGCTGCTTGCGATGTTCTGCATTTACGAACGCCCTTACTACAACGTTGCGCGGTTAAAGACATCGTCGCTATTGGCATATTTATTTAGCAGCCCGCAAATTTGACTTGTTTATTTCAAACAATAGTCACTGAAAAGTTTACCACAAAGCGATTGAAACAACATGGCGTTTGAAACTGAAGAGGTTGATGTTAGCAATTCGAGCTATCCAAGCACAGCAGCCGTGTGTTCATCGAGCGTTGTTATGTCTATGTAACATGTAAAAGTCTACATGTCTATTACCTTGGGTCGGTATACAGGACATTGATAATGTGGTAAGCAGTCTGAAAATCTGAACCACATGCACGAAATAGCGAGTCGGCGAGGCCTCATAGAAACATGTTACTATTGAAACGACCCATCCCAGTTCGCAAGCGACTGAGCTTCACCCATACCTTCAGAGGCCGTTCTACTCCAGGTGGTGTATTGGTATTGGGAAGCAAAGAAGATTTAAACCCACACATGCAAGGCAGCAACGTATTACTTGATTGAAAATGGTGCTGTATGCTACGGCACAAAGAACCTTAGTTAAAGAAATAATTATAGACACTAAAACGCACTCTTTAGTAAGTTCTACTGTTTTCAATCTGTTGAGTTACCAAACGTAGCAGGGCGAAAACAGATGCTTTGATTCACAACACAGGACTTCCCTAGGAAATACGTAAGAGTTTATTTTAGATGTATTCGTGTTAAACAAACACAAGATGTGATTTAAATAACAACCAGTTTAACGCCGCCAAAAGACACAACAGATCAACTACACTTACAGTACCGTATATTAAAATAGTGTCTCATCAGGCACATATTTTGCTGGTTTATTTATAAAAACATATAATTGAAATGAATGCTAAGTATTTTCTGTGGAGAAACTTTTCCAGAGCAAACAAAATTTGCAAACTAGAGTATTCGCTGATAACGGTAGGCAAAAGCAGAACAGCAGAAGACATTGGTCACAGATGAAGTCCTGCGAAGCATCAAAATTATACTAACATGCAGTAGAAATGTTAGCAAAAGACGTCAGTTGCCATTGGCATCAACACAGAATGAGATATCACCATTCGCCAAATGACTAAAAATTGTATCGTCCAGCAGGAAAAAAGTTGTCTTCGGAAAGCCAGGCGCATGTATTATGTTCACCTGGACTGAAGAGTGAAGAGAAAAACAAAAACCATACTTGAGATGGGTGGTTGTTGCCTTTGCGTAGCAAGCGTGTTTGAAGTGGATTGCTGTTTACTTTCATAATCACCAGAGAAAATGCTAATCAAATAAAGTCTAAAAACCTGCGAGCATAGTTGGTTCTGGACTTTGCAATAAGGGTTTTGCAACCACTGCATTAAGAACGATTTTGTGAAAAACTTTTATACTTAAGTAAAAATCCAATTTCATGGGTATAAGCTACAGTCCAAATGTTATTCAACCTATGCAGAATTTTGCAACCACAGCAGGTGGAAAACAGGCGTACGATTTATGACTAAAACTTAATAAAGTCCTTACACTAAGCGAAAAGCCAATCTATCAAAAGCGAAGATGATTGCATTAGGTACGTTGGACTAATTGCACAGCCACAGACGCTGTTGAGCTGCTACACCAGCTACTTGGAAGCACTTCATACCAAATTTGCGCTTCATTATGCAAAGACAACACCTTCATGCCATGCCAACAATCAGTTGTCTCAAATGCGTACATTGTTATCGAGAATGCTGGAATATACTGCTTCATGTGTCACTTCACTGAAGCTGACGAGCCAATATTAGACCCCTCCTTTGTCAGAAGAAGTCTGTATTGCAGCATTGAAGTTGCGTATTACTTTATTAGTCGCTTTCTTACAAAAAAATGTTGACGTTGTGAAAATCTTTCAAATCTAATCGCTGCACAAGAATTGCAACACAAATACTACGAACACAAACAAGACCTTGATAAAATAGCTGAATCTTGTAGTGCTGCGGTAGAAGTTGCTGATTCAACAACTTCGCGATGCAGACGAAGCACTACTTATCCATGTGTGCGCACTGCCCTGTCTGATTGCTACGTTTTCCTTCCGCACGTAGACCTTTGAAGAGTGGGTGTGTGTAGAGGGTGTGTCAATTTAGCAGCAATTTCATGCGAACAAGTCATACCAATGTGTTTGTTGATACCTGTGATTGGCCCAACAAACGCAATATATAACTAAAAGTTGAAGTTGACTTACGTTGAATCAATGTAAAAAACGGTTGATTTGCTGTCTGGGTAGTAAAGGCAGCCCCATACTTAACAACAACCACCGAAAAGAATGAGAAAATAAGGAAAAAGCCATTGGTATTTGGGTGGAGTGGCCAGTTTCTTTCTTTCGGGCGCCTTTGTTTCAACAACTACGTCCAAATAATCTGTACACCCCAGACAGAGACGAGGATTGCATTTTTTAACAACCAGCTTAAGTCAAGAGTCAAACTAAGATCGCATGACTGGACAGCCAGCGCGTTATCAAATGCGCAATTTCACCTTTTATGCTTGGATGAAATATTACAATTGTGTGATGTGAACGAATATTACAAGATGTGAACAAATATTACAATTCGTTGGCCCTCGCTTCAAATGCAAATATGACTAGATGAGTATTAACGTATGCCCTTCGACTTTTCTGAATTTTATTTTTATAAACTCTTAAAAGAAACCTTCTGGATGTGAAACTCACAACGAAAACGTACGGAAGTGCTATTCAAGATGGACGTAATAGGTCAGAACGTTTCAGAAAGGAAAACGACACTTCAGTCATATAGCTTGCACAGATCATTAGCTTGGCTCGGACCGAAAAAATCTGCTGAAACGTTTGCAAGATAAGGTGATATCAGATAACCAAAACGTTTTCAATTTGTTTTTTTGTTGCAATTTTTTTTCTATTTTCAGACGGAAAACCTTTTTTGAAGATCCACCGTAAAACAGTGAAAAAAGTGTAAGGTTACAGCCTTGTCAGCACTCAGTACCCATTTAATAGCAACAAACAGAGCGTTTTTTTTTTGGTTGTGCTTGAATAAATGTTTACCAAAAAGCATTTGTTGGTTTTTCCAAGAGTTGGGGTCACGAAAGACTGATATTTTTGTCATGGACGGTTCTTATCTTTTCTTTCTCTCTCGCTTCGCTCAATCATGAACCATAGTCATAGTTTGAACGATTTCTTTCAACAAACTCTTCAGTATACACCCACAGCAATGAATCCTGCTATCAGATATTTCTACGTTAATTTAACGCCTGAGAACACACTTCAATCGTTTTCGTAAAACAGCGGTCGTTATTGTTGGAGGGATGCAAAAAAAACATCACATGATAACATAAACTAAAGATAAGCCGCTGACCCATGCAAGACACGCAGTAGAAATTTTTTTCAGAAAACGTGAATAAAAAACTTATCATCGATCAAAAAAAGGTAAATCGTGACATTGAAAAGACCTTAGGAAATGAAAAAAGAACGTGTTTATCGCCAAGGAGAATCTAAACATCAGTTAGTTATTTCTGGTAAGAATTTGTCCACAGATGACGTTTAAAAAATTTCATGTTTTAATAAAAGGAGAAAAGCAACGAATGTGTGGCGTGAATTGTCACGGTACTCCGCTTTTAGTCCTCTCTAGGTCTTAGAAGTTAGAACACAACAAAAGACCAACAACATTGCGGCCGCAATGCATCCAGCGTTGCCAACATGCAATTAAAACGAGAAAAGAAGTGATCTCTCTTGCTACGTTTCACTCAGGACGTTGAATAAATGTAAAAATGATGTTTTTTGTTGTCTAGGCTGTTCCAACGCACCATAGTGGTGTGATTTTTCCAAGTTCTATTGTTGCTGGATATCCGTACAAAATAATATTGTAATACCAAGCAATCGACGTTGTTACTCATCTTGGTAAGGTATCAATCACGTGCATTGCGATGCCATGTGAAGCTTATACCAACCACATTTCTTATCACCATTCTTGCCCTCTGACGCAAATTTAAAGCAAAATTAAAATTACAGCAAAAAAGCCTTATGCTCACGCATCAAATGCTGTATAGTTTCAGTAACCACCTCAATGTGAGACGTGCTTCTAAAATTTAAATGTGGCTAACTATCCCATCTTTTATGTCAACTGGTAGGTTTGTTGTTGCAGATGTCAACCAGGTTGGTGCAGATGTCAAAAGAGAAAAGTTGAGAAAGCTTTGCCCAAAGCTGTTGGAATGTGCATGGTGCATCGTCATATTTTTTATTCTGAAAAACGTTTCAGCACGAAGCATTTCATTAAGCATAGGCAGAGTAAAACTAAAGGTAGTCCCATACTCAGTTATTGAACTTGGGGAAATGAGAAAATAAGATTCGCATCACACAGTAGCGCAGATTAACAACCACACGAAACAAGTTTAGAAACTTTTTTATGCAGTCGATAAACTAATTTTTCTCTTTACTGCAGTATGAAAGCTGTCGCTTTCCAGCTTCAAAAAAAAAAAAAAAAACGATAAAAATTCAAAAAGTTGATCTCCACACTAGAATTTCACTTTCATGTTCAATTCAACACCTGTATGACAATTTGGTTCCCAACAACAACAAATTAATAATTAGACGCGTATAAAACGTGCTTATGCGTCTTTGCTAAACACACAGATATTGACTCCGAAAATGAATTGAAGGTAAAAGCAAGTTGGCAACTTGTTTTCTTGGTTTTAGCAATCTATTGAGATATTTACTCTGCATGTACCGCCCATAGCTGGAAACAATTCAAAAGATTCGAAACGCAATCACATTCAGAAAAAAACAAAATTCGTTGAGTAAGGGCTTGAGACAATACGTTGTCTGAACATTACAAAACAACGAACTGATGTATACCATGTAAAGAAACGGAGTGCTTCATAATACCTGAACAAACAATCGGCCAATTGTTTGAGGTCTGCTGACTTTTAACCAGTTGAACAACACAAGGTTTAGACGTAGTTTCAACGTAAAAAGCTGTTTAACCGACACAGCATGAGCTGTAGAAAAACTGTAAATCATGACGTTTGTTGGAAAAATAACCCAACCGTTAAAATACATATTTCTGAGTGCTTCCATTGGTCAATTGGTCTAAACATGACAAGGAAAGACAGACAACAACTTGTTTTGTCGTCGAGGCCTCACAACCCTGTAAACAACTTGCAGAAAGAGTAAAGCAATTGTTCGGGTAACTGTCATCAACTACCCTAGCCAACCGCAGTGGTCCCATTCATATTGATTCAACGTCTGCAGACGTCGAATCAATGCAAAAAACAATAACTTTGCTGTCTGGGTCTGCGTTCCAAAGGTTTAGATATAGTAGGTTACTTTATGCGAGCGAACGATATTTTGAAGGCAATAAATTATGCGTTCTGGTAAACGCGAGATTATTTTGTAATTTGAAGGCTTGTCTTACATCGAAATTATGACTAATGCCGTAATCGGGGAGCTAGGTTGAAGAGATAAATATTGTTGTGAGTTTTGTTTAACACATGCATCACGTGATCTCAAAGTTACGAAGTGTCTGAACCCAGATAGGGAAATCTGTTATTTTTACATTGATTCAACCTCTGTCGTCCGATCTTGTACTGTTTGGGTTGGTTTAGAAAAGTTGGTATGAAAATTGATAATTGAAATTTCAGTCACGATCCATCAAATTAGACAATAATAACTATGCTGTTGCTTGGTGAGTCAGTGAAAGAAAATAAAAGGAATAACACAATTTGTTGGTAACAAAATAACTTTCTGACATTATCTATTCAACAACCATCATGAACAGCAAAATAGAAATATAAAATGTTGCGAAATATTTCATTTTCCACAGTAATTCCAAGCAGATGGGAATAGCTCAAACAAGTCCATTTGGTAAATGGACTAGCTAAGTCACGCACATCAAAACTTCCACATTTGCCAGACTGAAAGTGGCCATACCTTATTAGTCAAAAACAGATGAAAGATTTTCACCGAAAATATCGACGGCTAATGGCATAAAACACTACGTGACAAATATCGGTTTGCCCGTTGCGCACAAACGCGTCATTTGATCTGTGTAAACTGAACCGTCACTCGAGAGCGCAATAACAACGTGTTCTAGCGACGATTTGACGAACAATAATAAGTCAGAAGAACGATTCAAGCAATACCTAGCAAATAAACTTCCAAAACAAAGAAATGGATGAAGACACGAAAAAATGCAAGTGATATAATTTCTGAAAAATTTAACTTTCCACCGTTCGTAATACAAGGGCGCTTGCTAAGACAACGATTGTTGCCGGTTTTATGACATAAATAGATCTGAAAAACCAAAACAGGACTTTTTCGCTGAAAACCTAACCGACTGACCAATAAATGAGTCATAAAAACACCACAAAACCTGCATAAACTGACCACAATAAACAAGATTAAGTTCGTCATCGCTGCAGTTCCAGTTGTCATTGCTTCAAAACATAAACTGTAAGTACGTTTTGGTAAACATATTCAAACTTTCAGTGGAACAAACGTTTACAAACGAAATTTTAAGTATGTTACCAACTTTTGCGGCAGAATATCTGTTTACTGGGTGATCTTTGTTGCCATAACACACGCAAAGGGCGAAAAACGACACAAATATCTGTGCACTTAATCATTTGTTCTAATCTACTGGTGATAATATGGTAGTTGAATCACAGTGATGTTATGAAGTAACAAAAATGGATTTTTTAGCTTAATGTTGGCCACATAATTCAGTTCTGTGCTCAAAATGAAGCAGACAAGCAAGAAAATTGTTGCCTCTGGGCATCTCAGCTAATCATTCGTTAAATGAACCCAAAAGTGCAGTTTAGATTAGAAGAAAAAAAAAATTTGTGAGATTGTTGTAGTCCAAAATAATCGTCGCAACGTCTAAACCAAGTAACAAAAAATAAGCGACATGCTTTTAAATACGATTTAGCTAAGAGCAAAATTACGCCAAGGGTGGATACCGCCTTTTGAAACGTCACAACTTGGGGCAGTAATTATTGGCTCACCAATCGTCAGTGTGTGCAATAAAAAACTGATGAATTGACCTCAAGTCATTGGCAACCGGTTTTCCTATGAAACAGGTGAAATGTGCTCAAGCAGTTCATACAATTACGTCAATGCAATATAAATGAACTGTTTGAACAATCAAAGAGTCGTCAACTGAAGACGTGAGAGGAAAAGCAATGTTTCAAATTCTTCCGTCATTTCTCGGCTCATGCCATTCAGTGACGTGTTGGAATTGTTTGTACAGATTAAGAGGAATTGAACATACAGTATCCTGTTCACTCACTACTAACATTTCTTTTACGCTATCTTCTCATATAAGCTACGTTTATTAAACGTCAAATGAAGATAAAGATTATTATATTTATTATATTAACAGAGAACCCAATTCATAATGCACCAGCATTTGTTTTCCAGTAGCAGAAGATAACATACTTCACCACTCAACTGTCACTCATTGGAAACAGCGTCTGTGCAACACTACATTCTAATATCTCACATTCAGTTATAGATAATACAAGACAATTTTGATTCGGTAATATTAAATAATAAATATATTACTTCTGTGCGGTGAAGAGCTGTTTAGCAAAGGCACTTATTAGGAAATTGCTAGGTGATTATTCACATAAAATTTAACTACCCATGATTAGGGGTTAGCCTAAACCTTAATCAATATGTTTGGCACATGTTCTTCCAATTTTATATGAGGTTTATACGATAACATGCTTTGTTTTAAAGCTTGGATGTAGTTTCTGTTCAGTAGAGACATTTACCAAGTCTTGTTACAGATGGAATATCTCTAAATTTGAAATCATGTCACCAACTGCATTTACGCTTAATTCTTTCATCAACATGGTTTCTTGTGATGAGAATGTGAAATCGATATCAACCATGTCTGAGATACTCATATGAAATAGCCTACTCACAATAGCGCAATAATTATGACATATCCATTAGACACATTTAGTACCGGTAATAAGAATGAGTTAAACAGTAATTCTTATTCCAAAACAAAATATTTGAGACAGGCAATTAATACAATTTTTTTCTAAAAATTGGCTTACACATAGCAAAAAGGTGTATCCTCAAAACAGTAACTTGTCGGAACTCGAAAGTTATCGCAATGAAATGTAAGAAAGCATAAGACGCAATTCTTTAGTTACATCTAGATAAACTTTATCTAATAACTTAGTCTTAAAGCATATAACTAATTCTCTAACTTCATCTTACATATTAAAGCAGTGGTTCCCAACCTGGGGTTCGCGGACCCTTGGGGGTCCGTGAGAAAGCATTTGGGGGTCCGTGATTACCTTGGTGAATTTAGGGAAAAAAAAACTTTGTTCTATATGCACGGGTGGAGCACCAGCTATGCTCGAGAACAAATCCGGGTTTGCTGCTTTAGTAAAAAACGAAGCTCCTTGCGTGGTTGTTACCCATTGCTTCTTGCACAGGTACGCCTTAGCAGCAAAAACTTTACTAGCAAGTCTCAAAGAAATTCTGACGAATAGAGTAAACTGAAAGTCGTTAATTTCATCAAAAGCAGAGCTGTAAACCACCGTACTTTTAAAGCGCTCTGTCAAGAAGTAGGGTCAGATTACGAAGTACTTTTGTATCATTCTGAGGTACGTTGGTTATCTAGAGAAGTTTTAAAACGACTGCAGCAGCTAAAAAATGAAGTATCAACACTTTTGAAAGGAAAAGGAAGTCCCCTATCAAAATCGTTCGAGAGTACAAGTTTTCTATACGGCATGACCTACTTAGCCGATATTTTCGGTCATATTAACAATGTTAATCGTGGCATTCAAGGACCAGGTGTGACAATAATTGATGCAGCTGAAAAACTGAAAGCGTTTTTAGCCAAGTTACCGGTTGGAAACGCAAATTGGAAGCAGGTAATTACGCTAACTTTCCAATAGTTCTTTATCAGAACTGACGATGCACTAGCAAGTGCGAAATATATTTTCTGTTACATCTACTGACTACTGATCCCTGTTACCTTAGCAATTGAGGTTTTAGCTAACTTCCAATGTTAGAAGATCTTATCTTGATGGATGAAACTCAAAGAGAATGTACTCTTTTGATCTCTATGAGAGAAATATTTTGCGCACACTTGAAACCCTGCAAATTTCATTTCAACATTATTTTAATTCAGAACACCTGCTAAACGAAGTTGAAACATGGATTCGAAATCCTATTCTTTTTGTCTTGAACAACATTAGCGATGACGATCTCAGTAAAGATGACCTAATTGATTTGAGATCAGAAGAGTTATTACGCATTGAGTTTCATTCAAAAATTGTGGAAAAATTTTGGTGCTCACAACTGCAAACCTACCATTCTTGGCAAAGCAAGCAATTATTGTTTTGTTACCATTCATAACCACTTAACCTTTGCGAGGCAGGATTCTCAGCTCTTGTTACAATAAAAACAACAGCGAAATCGCCTGGACAGTGGACGTTGAAGATGACGTGCGTGTTGCATTGTCAAAAACTCAACCGCAGTTCAGTCGTTTAGTTCAGGAAAGGCAACAATAACCCTCTCATTAAATTTGCTTACTTTGAAAAAGTTTTGGCATGGCACTTTGGGTCACCTTAATATTCAAATACTGTTGACATTTCTTGAACAATCCATTCATTTTCTTATTTGAGCAACTGTTTAACCTGATATTTGCCGCAGGATTCACAGCGGCAATGCAATATGACACCGTACAGTAGTGGAGTAGCATAATCATTACAATAGTCATAGTACTGTGATTGAACTGACTCGTGTGAAAATAAATTTCTTTGCAATAGTCAATAGTATGTTAATTGAGTTTCAGGCAAAATTTAGGTAGGGGTCCACAGAATTAATAGTTTGTCAAAAGGGGTCCGTGACAACAAAAAGGTTGGGAACCACTGCATTAAAGGGATAGCTTCACAATAAAATTGTCATATAAATTTGATATAAACCACACACCTGTAGTCAAGCAGTAATTATAAGAAGGCAACGAGGCAAAAGACTGTCAACCTTTTAAATTTGTGCTGATGATATGGCTAGGAAGTGTTTCCAAATTTAGTAAAAGTTCTTGGTTTAATAAGATCAATTGACATCAAATTGTGTGTTGAAACTTTTAGAGTAATGACACCCTCTCTACAGTATGCTATTCTTTAATGATAACTTAATCGGTCAATGAAAAGAAGGAAAAAATTCCTCAAGTCAGCCGCTACGGTACCTTTGAACTGAAAGAAATAAAGACAGGAAAGTATTATTGAAAATTAACCCTTTGAAGAACATGTTATCCTGAAATTTTTTCACACTTGTGATAAAATAAATTTGGGTTGAAAAATCTTTCAAGCAATGATTGGTAGTAAGTGGCAGGATGTGGTACAATTACGGATGCAACACAATGAACACAAGAAAGTGGCAAATAAATACTATGTATAATTGTATATAGTTATTGATTGAGCTGTTCCCATTTGGGCATGCCATCAAATGTCTTGCCGTTTGTCAAAAGCACATGGGGTGTCACCACTTAACAATGTGCGCTTGGAAGGATATAAATTATGTCTCCAAAATATTAACTTCAGATGTACGCACATCAACAATGCAGCATCTTTGATGCCATACTTTTGAAATGTCCTTGATGCCAGTATGTATATATTAACAAGTCATACACCATTATGCAACTAATGCAGCAAAAGCATTTTCACAATCAACATTCAAGCTGCCAGTCTAATAAGACCCGCTGCTTATGTCAACTTAAGATGCTACAACACTTGGAATGCCATTTTGGTGGCAGTGTGACAAATATCACATCATTTGTGAATGGCACCATATGCCAAACTAACTGAACTTAAAAGTGTAAAGGTCAAACACAAAAATGTGAACCACTGCAAAAGATGTTTGCGTTAAATATCAGCTTCAACATAAATTGAACAGCAAAGTTCATGTAATTCACAAGTTTGCCTGTAGCCATATAGTACAGCTTTAGAAATACCTATGCAATCAAACAGTAACTAGAAATATATGGTATATATATATATACCTAATGAATATTTGTAATTCATACAGAACATACTTGATAAAAGTAAAAACATTTCAAACTGATCTATTCATTGCAAAGGATATATGTGAAACTGTAAGGTTTAGTGTTTGTACAACAGGTACTTTGCAAAAATTTTATTGATGCAACTGCAACACTATAATATGATTTATCTTGTACTCATGTTGGGATTTAAACAACAACCCAGCCTTCGTGTAAACAAAAAATTTAGTACATACAAACGACAAACTACACAAATCAAGACAAAAATTGTTTAAAACGTTAATGGTTGTGCAGGGGCGGATCTACCGGGTGGGCCTGATTGGTACAGGCCCACTCAGATTGACATTGGGCCCACCCAAAATCAGATTCATGAAAAAAAAACATATTAATGTTTAACACTATAGAACAACCAAGTGCATAAGATAAGATATTGCAGTTGCTTGATGTATTACTGGAGGCTCTGCTGGCTAGCTTTTCCGAAACCAGTGGACAACGAACATAGAAGCAGAGCAGCTCCTGCAGCAGATGCAAACGAAAAAGTTTGTTTTCATACTTGTGACTTTTTGCAAACAGTTTAAAAACAGCGATTTTGCCACCAAGGGCCTGCAGATCTCAGCAATTTGTGTGACAGACTGTATGCAGCCAGCAGAGCCTATCACTCACTGATTGAAACACTGAAAGCTACATATGCAACTTTCCGCGAGGATTCGAAGGGTGACTTTGGTGATGCGCTTAAACTGACAGAAGAGCTGATATTAAAACATGAGATAACTAACTGGGATGTGGTTGCTACTCGTGAACGCAAGCTGTCTTCGAAGTTTTACAAGTCTGTTGTCACCACAACACTGGGCTGTCAAGAGCAATGAGGTTTTAAGGGCGCTGTGGAACTGTATACTTGACAGGCAGATAACGGAGTTAAACTGCCGCTTTATGGACGACACGTATGGATTAATGAGAGCAGCGGCCTCTTTCGCACCTGGATCTGCCACTTTTGGCAAAAAAAAACAACATTTTAAATGGTCCATGCGCACTGTACGGCATTGAGATCGCAGATGCTGAACATGCTGTATTCATTTAACACATCAGACCGAAAATGGATCTGGAAAAGTTTTCTACATTAATGGAAGTACTGGACAGCTGCCCTGCTGACATTTTCCCGAACATGAACAGTGTTTTAAGGACCATCGTAACACTGCCTTCCACTTCCTGCAGCGTTAAGAGACTTTTATTCGCAACAAACAGGATCCAAATGCGCTTGAGATCATCCATGCTGACTGGACGTGTTAACAACTCGACACTTTTGTCTTTTGAAAAACAACTCATTGACAGTTCGGATTATGATAACATGATAAACTTTTTTAACTCGAAACCTAGGAGACTCCGCCTTGTGTAGAAGCTCCAGTAACACTAAGTATTTGTATGCTGGCCCGCCGTGGCATTATTGGTGAAGGCCCACCAAGATATTTCCTAGGCCCACTCATAAATTACGTTCTGAATCCGCCACTGTGGTTGTGATGTGTTGTCATAGTTTAATAATTATATAGTATACACTTTATATTTTGTATAACATAATAAAACAGGGTAGCCTAGGCTACTTCAAACTGTGAACACAACCTTCCATATCTAATAATAACACCCTACATCACAATACATAGAGCAACTTTACTATCCCTTCTGATTCTCAGTGCATGAACATGGCAAGATTAAACAAAGCAGGTTTAACTTTTCGGGTGTGCATTTGAACTACCGATATGTACTTTGAGGACACTCTCTGACAGCAGCACCACAGGTAATAGGTAATTTACAGACAGTAGCTACTTCAATATGATACTATTTTATCACTATTATCGTTAAAGGTGAATCCAGGGGGTCAATCACTCCACCCCCCTAAAACATAGAAGAGTAACTTTATTCATGGTGTATTTGTAAGGCCAGATTAATGTAAATCCACACATCACTGTCTTTTGTTGAAATCCCCTTCTGCTAAGGCTATTTGCTGGATCTGCCTGATTGTCAGTGCCAAGGTGCATACGTGTGACCCAGTGATATCTAGAGAAGGGGATATGAAGGCTCGCAGCAATTGCCTTATTCTCATGACACTACCAGGGCGGTAGTTTGTAGTGCTTTAAACATGTGGTTATGTTTAAAATCGTAGAAAGTTTTGTAGTGCAGCTGGTACAATGAGCTACAGAAGACAGTTAGGAAATGTCATGTAGAGCACAGTTAAAGAATACTTGTTTACAAAGACAGTTGGAAAGTTACCTGTAAGCTGTTTTTTTAACAAAGCCTTTGCAGTAGGCTAGATGAAAAGCAAGTATATGGGTAGTTGAACTAACAAGCAACCATGAGCATGCTGTGAATATCCAGGCCTGATGCTAATAACGCAATGCAAGTTATCATAACAAGATTTATTAAACTACTATCGGTCCGGCGCCAATTGTCATTTTATGATAAACACAGATTATTTACGATAAACAAAAGCCCTTCTATTATCAGACATAATAAAAGCCTTCGTATCCCCTTCTTTAGATATCTCTGGTGTGACCCCACAATAACCCAATCGATAGTGATAAAAAATGATTATAGTATTGTTATTGCATGCAGTAGCCAATTTACACAAATACACAACATATTGAAAGTACTTTGTCACCAACTTTCAAACTGAAGCTATATCAAACACTTGTTCTTCCCGTTTTTACTAATGCCTGTGAAACATGAAAACCAACCTTAAAACTTCAAAATACCATTACCACATTGCACAAACAATTGTTAAGAAGAGTTTTCAAAACTTTATGGACTGAACATTTTTACAATGATTATTATATGGTGCTGTAAGAAAAACTCTCCTGCTTCAATAAGTCAGCAAATGTCAACTTCTCTGGTCGGGACATAAATACAACATTCAATGAACTCAGTTTACATACAATGAAACTCTCCTATTATCAAAACTGACCAACGACAAACAAAATCAAGATAGACCAGCAAAAACATTCATGCGAAGGGTTCGATCTCTTGCAAAGCACAGAACTGCAACAGTGTGTTGAAAATCACCAATTATGGAGACTTTTCATTGACGCTATTTTGCACCCAACTGGTGTGAAATAAACTATTATTACTGATCCAATTACTGTGATATCATACACATGTCAGAGCAAAGAGAGGGGGGATGAAAATTTTAGTTTACAAACACTGGTAAAGCTGTTTTTCACAATGACTTACTTGATACCGTAGATTATTGAATTGACAAAAATGAGCAGTCGTATTGATATGATTGTTCTGGATAATACAGTAACTTTAAACTACGTTTGGAAAAATTTCTGGTTAGAAATGGAGCTGCAGTGCATATGTTGACCACAGTGGGCAAAAAAAGTAGAAACCAGTCAAGACAAATTTATGTTCAATCGTTTTCTGTGTTGAAAAGAAAGTAAAGCTTGAAACACTTTGCTGATGCGCCAGATTACTCACAAAGAAATCTTTAACCAACACATTCAACATTGAATTGACATTTGTTTTTGTAAGAATTTCTCCCAGTAGGCATAGCACGAATTTTCTGGAATTAGCCCATTTGTTAATAAAGTGACGCAACAGAGCGAAGTCACACGCTTCGTTGAACCCAAGCAGTTCAAGCTTGAAACTCAATCAAGCGTCACAGAAGAAGACTGTTCTATTTCAACCTCGCTTTCCTGTTCTCACACCAAATGTACATGACAAAAAGGATATTCAATTTATTTTGCACCTTTTTACGACTACATAGTAGGCTACACTGTGATTCCAGATGCAAAACTACAAAAAGCAGCAAAGACACAACGAGTCAGCTGCCTTCTTTATTTAGTTAGCCTAGCCTCCTTAGTTAGCTGCCTCCTTAGTCCGCCCCGATAGCTCAATTGATTAGCGCGTCACTTCTGGAACGAAGAAACTTCAAGATCAGTAGCGGCGCTGGTTCGACTCTCGGGGTGTGTGCTTGAGCAACGCACGTTAAGGACTGCTCTCCATTCAGCGGCATCTAATGGGTGGAATAATTCTCCGGCAACAAGACTTCAACAATCGGAAACTTCACTCTTTCAATCTCGGTGACCTGGCCTGCGTCAGTGATTCAAATTTCAAAGCCTCTACAAGTACGGTATGCAAAACTGCCAGGATTAAGCTTTGCAAGAAGCTTTCCCAGTCCGAGGATAAAGATTCAATCAATCAATCAACCTCTCTCCCACTATGCTCCGATGCGTTTTCACAACTTTTCAAAGAAATACTTGTCATTCGTTTGGTTTTAAATCATTATCCTCGGACTGCTAAAGCCTTGATAGGTCATTTCTGATAGTTTCATTTACTTGTTGAGGCTTAATAAGAGGTAGGGCCGGTTACAGATGAGATTAACAGAGTGAAGTTTTCCGATTGTTGAAATGTTCTTGGCAGCTGGCAGGAATTACTTCGAATTATTGCTACCCATCAAGTTACAACTGCCTCCAATGAACGATGTTTCAGTTCACAAAAGTACCGTACATGAAAAATTGTTACCGCACGACCATGACCGAGCCACGTTTAGATGGTCTAGCTCAGATGTATTTAAACAAGGATATTGCACTCGAGTATGATGCAGTCATTGATATATTTGCCAAGAGCAGCCATTGCTTTAAACTGTAAATTTTCATCGCGAATCGCCGAGAATGTTTAAAAGGTAGGCTATTCGAGGTCGGAAGGACTAACTTATTGTTTATGTTCTGAAGTATTGAATATCTTTTGTTGGTTCAATGATTGGAACAGTACCGTAACTTACTTCTGCGAATTCGCTCTTGATTTTGGACCCCTCTCCCTATCTAACGGTTTCAGCTAACCCCCTACCCCCGTTTTGACGCATCATATGAAATTTTTTTTACCCCCATATTTAAAGGGTCAAACAAGTCGAATTTTAATCCAAGTAGAAACAATTTGAACCAATTAACAGCCATTTTCACCAAATTTGAGCCTGATTTGAGCTTTCTGTTTACTACCATTGAGATTACCCCGTGTGTACTAACACCAGACCCCCATTGGCTTCCAGCCGCTGAGTCAGCCGCTACGCGACTGACTGACACAAATACAATATGTCTTGCCCCCCCTAACAAACTTTCTAAATACGTCACTGTTCATATGGTTCTGTGGTTCAAGCGCACACCCCGAGATTCGAACCAGCGCTGATTCATCTCGTATAGTTCCTTTGTTCATGAAGTCAGGCGCTTAACCAACTGAGCTCTCGGGGCGGAAATCGAAGTTATCGTGACGGAATTTAGATGTCGCATAGGCTAAAGTTTGGTGTCTACACAAGAAAATTATAAAATAGAATTGATATTTAGCATGTTATATTTTTGATTGTAGACCTACTTCTTTGTTTCAACTTTAAAGTAACTAAATTTCTATAAATCTTTAACCGGACCCTTGAGAGATAATTGAGGCCTGGTACCAATGAGATTCTCTGGCCCTAAATCAAGACACTTTGTAGAAAAAGACACTGTATCCAATGAACACGAAGTGGTTTCATCAAATTCCCTAGCCCTTGGAAAGGATATGGGCCCCTAAATTCATCCCGGACCCGGGTCCAAACGTACCTCTTGGACCCCCTGTCAATGTTACTGCTTTTCACTCTTAAGGACAAATTTTACATGGACACATCAATGTGTCCATGTAACTATCAAGCCACCCACCCTTAAATATTCGAAAAAACAACATAGAACAAGTTGCCTCAATAAAGTTTCTGGGAATAATTGTAAACGAGCATTTATCATGGAAATCTCATATGGAAATCTTGCTTCAAAAAACAAGATCAACACTCTGCGTGACAAAAAAAATTAAGCCTTTCCTAAACAAACAAGCACTTCTCTCCATTTACCATTCTCTAGTTGAGAGTCAGATATTATATTGTATCTCAACATGGTGTCATGAAAACAAAACTACATTGCAAAAGCTACAACGTACATGCAATAACTTTCTTCGTACTGTATTTAACGGTAGCCACTTTAACAAGTCGAAATTCTGCCACTGAAATTGATTAGAATGAAACCGCCAACCAATCATAAGCTACGGTTTAAGTGACGTAAACAATCAAGTAGCCTAACAACAAGAAGTAATTCTCCTTATATTCCGATATATTGTAGAATTAACACTTGCAAACAATCAATACGGTACATGGGGCCAACAGTTTGGAACAAGCTTCCCCCTACTAGCCTACAAGAAATGAATGCAAAACTGTAAAAGGCTTTAAATTAAAAATGAACAAGCTAAATCTTTCTTAAAATGATCCTATCTAAGTATAGCCTATTACATGCACCAAACATGCTAATATTATTATTTTTGCCCAGAAATGATAGGCCAATGTGTGTAGATTCATTAGCAAAATAGTAAGGTTGTAAGTACTCCTATACTGGCCTTCTGGTTCTTGTGTTTTTTGTCCACAGAAGTTCTACAGAGTCTTCAGAAGTTTCTCCATCCTCTTCGACCAATCGCCATCTTTTGGTGAAGCGGTGGCCATGTGCTCCAACCAGTTGTTTTTTATATCAATATCTTGGACTGGATTCGTCATGCTATTGTCTGATTACACTGGTCTACAAATTTCAACTTTTTTTTTCAGGTTTGGGTTTTGACAACTGATTTTGGCTAATTTTGGGGCGCTGAATCCAAAAATGAACTCAGATTTTCTCTATCACATCAAGTTTTCTTTCTATCGGTGCCATTATTTTATAAAATTGACCAATTTTACCCTTTTTAGTGCAGTAAAATGTCAAATATAATTATTTTCTGACAGCTATAAACTTTCAAACATAGAGATATTTTTACACTAAATTCATAAATTGGATCAGATTTCCTCTAAAATAAAAAAAATTCCTGTTATGATAATCGTAATAGGACATAGTGGAGATTGGTAGCGTTGAGTTTTTCCATGCTGGCTTGAACTCCCTGTCTTGGCTTCTCTGGCGTTATCTGTGGGTCAGCTGCTATCTCTGTGCAGATGGAATATCGTAGGAAGACAGCTGGTGGGAGTAGATTTGACTTAGTAATAAATTCTTGCTTAGTAAGGAAGATTTATTTAGAAGTTTCATAAAGCACATGTACGTACATTGTACAGACCAACATCAGAGTTCAAGCTGAAAAGTGGTCTGTAGAAGGAAAAGGTATTTTCATACTTTATAAGTTTGAGTTCAAGTCGGTTAGAGTTTTTGGTATAGTGGTGTTTCTGTGGAAAAACTTGCTCTTAGAAAACTACTAACAAAGAAAGGTTGTATTTGATTTTAAGCTATGTCTGCTTTCAGCAAAAGAAGAAAATGTTGTGATGATCCGGATATATTTTGTTACATTTGGGGATGCTTCATGTTGAAGTCTCAACAATGCAATATTACCACGTTTGTAAAAAGGGCATATCTTGCTTACTTTAAAGTCAATTTGGGGGACCAGGACAAAAGCTGGGCTCCTCATAAAGTGTACAAGACCTTCGTTGAATGGCTGAGAAGTTGGTCGCAAGAAAAAGATTCACAAATGAAATTTGGAATACCCATGATTTGGCGAGAGGAACGAAATCATGTTGACGATTGTTATTTTTGCCTTGTTAGTGTGAAAGGGTATAACAAAAAGAGTAAACATCGTTTGAAATATCCAAATCTGGATTCGGCATTGCGGCCAGTTCCTCACAGTGATGAAAAGCCACTGCCAGTATTTACATCACTTCCAGAACTACACGAAGAGACTATTTCTTCTTCAGAAGCATCGTTTAGTGAAGGAGAAAGTGAAATTTTTCAGCCAGCACCCGAGGATCTGTCAGACAAGCCTTCTCAGTTTAATCAGATGGAACTAAATGATTTAGTGAGAGATTTGTATTTGCCTAAGCAATCTGCGGAGTTATTGGCATCAAGGCTACAGGAAAGGAAACTTCTCAAAGCTGGTACAAGCGTGACATTTTATCGCAAACGAGAAGAAGAACTGCTTTCATATTTTGCTTCCCACAATGATTTCGTTTATTGCAACAATATAGAAGGGCTTCTTCTAGAAATGGGATTACCACAGTATCATGCAGACGAATGGAGACTTTTCATTGATAGCTCCAAACGAAGTTTGAAGTGTGTTCTACTTCACAATGGTAACGTGTACGGTTCTATTCCGATAGGACATTCGGTGACAATGAAAGAAGTGTATCAGAACATCAAAACCGTTCTTGAAAAGTTAAAGTACCATGAGCATGGTTGGCTCATCTGTGTAGATTTCAAAATGGTGAACTTTTTGCTGGGGCAACAAAGTGGCTACACCAAATACCCATGTTTCCTATGCTACTGGGACAGCAGGGCCAAATATCAGCACTGGAACAAAGAAGAGTGGCCTCCAAGGCTCACCTTGACACAAAAATATCATACGTGATCAGTTAGTTGATATCAAAAAGATCCTCTTGCCTCCTCTTCACATCAAACTTGGTCTCATGAAACAATATGTAAAAGCTTTAGATCATGAAGGAGAGTGTTTTAAGTATATATACATGTTATGCTTTTTCTGGTCTCAGTGAAGAGAAAAAAAGAGCTGGGATTTTCAATGGACCACAAATCAGGCAATTGTTAAAGGATGAAAATTTTGTAAAATCAATGTTGCCATTCGAAGCTAGAGCTTGGAATGCTTTCGGTGCTGTTGTGAGAATTTTTTTTGGGAAAAAGAAAAGCAGAAAATTATAAAGATCTCTTAAGGGAGCTACTGCTTAGTTTTGAAGGTTTGGGATGCAGGATGAGCATCAAAGTTCACTATTTGAAGAGCCATGCGGATGAGTTTCCAGAAAACCTTGGGAAAGTTAGTGAAGAACAAGGTGAACGTTTCCACCAGGATATTAAAATTATGGAGGAACGTTATCAAGGTCGGTGGGATTGTCATATGATGGCCGACTATTGCTGGAGTTTTAAAAGAGAAATTCCAGATGCTGCTCATAAAATAAAGTCCCTCAAAAGAGCATTTTTAAGCTTATATATATATAAGTGAAGAGTTCATATTTTATGAAAGCTCTTTTTTTGACTGTTTCTGAACTCGCCCTGCCCAAGTCCCTTTGAGTCAATCTTTATTTTGGCACTTTGCTATTTCTATGTGTGTCTTCAGAATTTCTGCACTCCATTGGAATGGTATATATGTGCATATTGTGTGAACTGTAGGCTATAATTCAGATAATACCTTGTCACTGTCCTATCGACATATTCGTCAGCATAATGTAGCGTTTGATGTTATTATGGTTGCTCTTTTGCATGCCTATTTTTTATTCCAAGGCATGAAATTTTAATAAAGACAACGCAAATTTGTGTGAATATAATATAGAATGCTTGTTTCCTAATTAAAGCTAGATTATTGCAGGTAAAACAGTGTTTATTGCATCAGAATTTCTTGTTTTGACAACAGAGGGGGGGCAAAATTGATTTTTTTCGAAAATTAGGGATATTTCATATCTCAAAAACGTGATGTGATAGAGAAAATCTGAGTTCATTTTCGGATTCAGCGCCCCAAAATTAGCTAAAATGAGTTGTCAAAACCCAAACCTGAAATTTTGTGTAGACCAGTGTTATTTATCTATTTTTCTAACATGCCAAATTGGATTTCTTTATCACTTTTGTTATGGTTTAACGTGTAAAACATATACACGGTAACCCAAATTTATCATATTACTGTGACATGCCACTACTACTCCCAGCTAGCGATGCCTGTCGTTTTTGCATTAATCCAACGTTTGCTAACGTTGGATCAGTGTGGAAGTGACGAGTTTAGCTGACTGGGTTTTAAAATTATCGCTTTATCAACGCAACTTTTATCAAAGCACGCTTGATATCTTTAAGACATAACTTCCCTGGGTATAATTGAATTTCCGAAAGATGATGATGTTGTTTTTGCTAGTTTGTTTTATTTGTTTTCGTCATTGTTTTTAGTGTCGTCAAGTTATAGCCTATCTACTGTATTTTGTGAGTCGTGCAAGGCCTATGGTGCGTTGCGCTTGAAATGGCTTTGCCCGTGGTAGGATTTCTTTGTGGGGTTTTCTTTGCCTGCCTTGCTCTTCTTGCTATGAGCTAAACGCATCAAGACGTGTTCCCCTTAAGACCATCAGCACTCTTGATAACGCACCATGGCCGATCTTCATAGCAACTGTCCATACAAATCTTAAATATATCAGCTAAAGCTATGTGGGCTAATAAAGCTATAGCCTAAATTTATTTGTTTTGTTTTTTGTTTATTAACATTTTCTTTTTTTTTATTTTCTTATATCTTAAATTTTTCTGAAGGTGTTGCGACCGTGCCAAATTTTTTTTCAACTCAATAACTTACTTCGGTCACAAGCACGTTTTTAACGTTCGCGTTTTGTCGCTTCTACCTTTTTCTCGACCTTTGCTATGTTGACGTGTATTGTTTTGATATGATGGTCAGAAATAAAAACAACTGAACTGAACTGTGTAGAGCTCGCATTGTGTGAAAACAAGTTAACTTGAAGGCAGGCGCGGATTTATGGGGGGGGGGCCCAGGGGGCCCGGGCTCCCCCCGAAATTTTGTGAAAAATTGTAGAAATTGTATGTTTTTGCATCATATGGTTTGATATGCTTCTAAACAGCTGATATTAGTCCCTCGGCATCACAATTGATGAAAATGGTCGTTTTAATGTCTATTTTATAGCGTATCGTATATGTCGTAGTATCATTGTTCATATCTGTGTAGCTTTTTCTTTCTTTTTAATTGATTTTCAAATTTTCTGGCCCCCCCCGAAAAAAACTCTTAGACTCGCGCCTGCTTGAAGGATACATCAAATTTATTTAAACGCCCATATCAATAAGTTTTGCATAACATATCGCCCATATCACGCCCCATATTTCAACGCAATAATTATAAAGTAGACTGTAGGGATAACTTCGTCCTGAAATGAATATTTCTGCAAGTTTCAATAAGTATATACGAGATGTGTATAGTAGCTCTGGTGATATGGACCATGTTGAGTCTGATCCAAAATACAAATAAATAATTAAGCCGCTTGTTGATTGTTGGATCCCAATGTCCAAAATTAGAGGGTGTTTCGTTCCATCTATCACCAGAGGCACTATATACATAATCTGGAAAGTCATGTTTTGAGGTTGTTGTTTACAGCGCCACCTAGGAAAGGTATGGTTAAATCACAGAATCTGCTTGGAAGGTATGCAAATGCAGGTACATTGTCTACTATCAACGGTGAAATTGTGCATGATATTGTGGTTGCAGACTTGTTTTTAACTAAGGTAGAATGTTAGTTGCAGTATCTATCTAGTAAAATTCGTTTGTTTTACTTTTCTTAGGCTTAGGTTAGCATGAATATAAGTAGTTAAAAGATGATGTGAGTTTTCAAAGTAGTTTCACCGTTGATAGTAGACAATATGTCTGTATTTGCATACCTTCCAAGCAGATTCTGTGATTTAACCATAGCTTTCCTAGGTGGCGCTGTAAACAACAACCTCTGGCAGATTTGCCATTGACTTTCCAGACTATGTATATAGTGGGCAGTGGCTCTGCTCTCACGGCCACTAAGACAAGCTAGCAAATAAATTCGAAAGATTGCAGAAGAGCAACCTCAAATTTTGCCAATATAAAAATCAAGCTACAAAACAAAGTAGGCTACCGAAAAAAAGTTCCAATTGTTCCAAAATAAAGTTTTTCAATTTCATTTTCAGTACCGGTAGTTTAACATTTATTTACCACCAGTTCGGTACCACTGGTATTTATATTCAAAAGTTATTTTACAATTGTTACAACAAATCGCAACAGAAGTAAAGCCGACTTGCAAAAATACAAATTTTCCTTTTTTATTTTTAAGAAACAGTGCACGAGTATGCGTGAGAATTCTTTTCCCAAGATTTATGTTTTCACGTTTCAGCCCTTTTTTCATCACAGCTTAAAAGATGGATCGTGGAACTGCTTTACCAGTAAAGTTGGCTAAGGTAAATCACTGATTGTTTATTTCCTTACTTTTTAATCATTAAAACACAACTTTAATGGTGTTCAATCAACAGTAGTTTTAATGCTATGTCATAACTGAACTGTATTTATTGGGAGGTGTCTAAACAAACTTGAATCCGGATGTCTACTTTAATAGACCTACCGGTATTAATCTGCCAGATACTATTATTTGTGCTTTTACTCATTCCAGGTCACAAAGGTTGTCGGTCGTACTGGCTCACAAGGTCAATGTACACAGGTAACATTTGTTAATATGTGACTTACTCATTTAAACTGATTTGTTTTTGTTACTACTAGGCTATGATTACTTTAGCTTCTAAACTTACTTCTTAAACATACTTGGTACCACATAGAACTTAGCTTCTAAACGGTGTAAGCCAATTAGCATGATGTCACACACTCAAGCATATCTTTTTCGTGAAACATAAGATTGCACATGTTCAATCAACACATGAACTATGCCAAGTAAAAGAATAAACGCAGTCACATATTGTAAATATAGCCTGAGTAATTCTATTATTATTTAACTGGGTGCAGCCTATTTGGTCCCCTAAACACTTTGTCTCCCAATTTTGTACCCTGAAAGGATCGCGAGAAAAAACAGAAGCACTGAAGTCGCTGATTTGCCAGAGTAATATCGATTCAATGTTGTCGGATATTGAATCGTTGTTAAAAAGGAGAACTAGGTTAGTTGACATCCGTGGGTAAAACACGTGTCTTCATAGTTGAGAACGCTGTGGGTTAGTGACTTCACACCCTCAATGGTAACATCATAACGGAATAAATGGTCAGGTTTTATGAAAGGCGGTATGCAGTTGAAACAATTTACTGAGCTGCGAGCAGTTAAAACAATTTAGGGTCGTTAGATGATCCCACAATACCGGATTACAATCCTGATAAAGCATTTAATGCGTGGTACAACGATTCTATTGCAGGACGTCGCCCACTCGCCCAGACTTCAACAACGCTAAGTGATCATTTTAACATTGTTGCAAGTTTAATGCTATTTACTTGTGCTATCGTTATTGTATTTTGGCCTCCAAGCATGCAGATTTGGCCGCCGAGAAGGAGCTCTCGGTAGGCCACGATGGCTGCCGGAAAAAAACACGAGTTTTAAGGCCAGTGAAACAGTTGACCACACTAAGTATTTTGAAATAATAGGTGATAAACCGAACCTCGCTTTTGGGTTAGGGTGAACTTATTTTGATAAACTGAACCTCACTTGTGGGTTAGGGCTATTAAATTAAGATTGTAGCTCCATTACAAATGATCATGAGCTGCCACACTGGAATGATTTATTCACTTCTAACTAATATTTCTAGACAAATACAAAGAAAAAATCAGCACTTATTAATAGTTTGCATCCATTCAACTAATGGGCAACATCCTTTTTATCGTTGGATATTTTAATGGTACAACAAAACGATTAGGAATGCATTTTCATTTTTTTCTTCTATTGTTTGATTTTCAAGTAATCGCATATTGTAAGTTTGCATTTTTCCCCACTAATAGCGCCATTGCGCACTTTTGGCTTCAAATTTTCTGAACAAAATGTCTAATTATGTTTTTGAGGCAAGGATTTAAAAAATGGAGTCAAAAACACCAAAAAATAGTCTCTACTTTTCTGTGTAAGTGGTCTTGAACATAACTTAGGCCACCCAACTTTAAATGCCTCCAATTTGCTCATGATTTAACAATTTTTTGTCTGGCAAATTGTAATAAGCTTATAAATGCCTGGTCACTGGGAGTAAAATATCTTTTAAGGATGTGATTTTACATAACAAGGAAGTTCATGTTTAAGATTGGTCTTATTTATCGTAATTATTGAGTTCAACAAAGCATAATTCATGTACAAAATATTTCGATAACACTTTTTTTTAAACTAAAAACAGCTTATGAATAGTTGGTTAATCAATTGTAAAAGTTTGATGCAGTGTATTGCAAATAAAACCATTGATCAAGAAAAGGTCAGCCAAGAGGAAAGAAGGTTTAGAAAGGGCATTTTTATCAAGATGCACCAGAAATTTGTGATCTGATTCTGAAGCAACAATTCTGGAAACTTGTTAAATAAATCAGACATGAATCAAATCTGGGTTGTTTTTTTTTCGGTCATTGACCGATTTTTGAGCAAAATGTCCGAAAAAAATATAGTCAATTCGGTCAAAATGTCCGAAAAATATATAGTCAATTCGGGTGTTGCAAGGTTGAGTTTCGCTGATGAACGTTGAAGAAAGTTTTCTCAGATAAACACGACAACGTTTCTCAGCGAAACTTAATGTTGTAGCTCATAGGCGCCTAACTATTTTTTGGCCGTGGGGGCGAAAGCGTGTTTCATCAGCAGCAACGTAAATTCAGCAAAATGTCACGCAGATACATGACATAATTATGTCGTCACACTAGGATTGCTTTTATTACCACACTCGGAGTTATCACTATGTTCGACCTACCGTTAATTATTATAAACAAAACTCGACCACTTCGGTTAAACAAACACATGCCGTGCGTCTGCGTAAACTAGCGGTTGATGGACTGCGACTCTTTAAGCTAAGCACAACATAAAGTTTAGCAACGAATTAGATTTATTACCATGAAACAAGAGACGAAAAGGTTTACTAAAAAGTAAAAGGTATACTGTAAATGGAATGACAATGTCTTGAAAATGGAATGCAAATACTAACTTGATTATACGCTTGAAAATGTACCTGTTGAAAGTAAAATCATTCACGTTTACATCAATTCAACAGCACGTCACCTTGAATAAATTTAGAAGCTGCTGACATCCGTAAACAGCTCTTGAAAAATAGTTACGGAGAGACGTGTGATTATAGCTCCCTTTTCACTACAATATCGCAACTTATGACTGACCTGCTTTCAACTTTATGACTGACCTGTTTTCGTGTTGCAGATGAAACAAAAGATGCGCATATTCCCGGCTTTGATCAGGTTTCTATGGCAACGGTCGTGTGTGCGCCATGCAGTTTGCGCGAGTCCGTTGTTGCGTTGATTATTCTGCATGTGCGCAATGCGGTTTGTACCAGCCCTTGTTGCGTTGGTTAGTGGTTACCTCGGGCCGAGACTTCAAGTTCGTTTTCACAGCGAGCGGTTCACTACCGCGACAATTCACTGCAGAGGTTTCGACTTTCGAAAGCAACATCGAGTCTGTTTGCAAGCGCATAAAGCTAAACGCACGCTCTGTCTACGTAGCAAATTATGTTGTTTTTGGGTGCATTCAACATCTGATGACATTGAATCGACACAAAATGGTAGATTTTTGCTATGTCGCAGGCAGCAAAATCAGTCATTTTTACAGTGATTTATGTAAAAATGACAGATTTTGTCTGGTGTGGGATTGTAGCATCGCTACTCGTTCTAGTGATCATTTATCGCGAAGCTGTTGCGGTTTGCATTCAAAAAATGTTATCCTGCTGCCGATCGCTAGTTCATCTAGTGTTTTATGTATCAATACAGCATAAAAAGTTGGCGCCTATGTTGTAGCTAGTCAGGAAGTGCAAATTTTGGTTTGTATCAGCTACTTAAAAGGAAATATTTTCCTCAGAAAAAATGACCGAAATAAATAAAAAATGACCGAATTTTTTTACCGAAAAGTGTCAAAAGAAAAAACCCAGAATCAAATGCTAATGGAATTAAAACAAAAGTTTTTAGAAACTAATTTCTATAAAAAAATTCAATTGCTCACTTTGAAGACCCGATCATCGACAATATAAAAACTGTCAAATATTTTGAAACAACAATGTACTTGGTTAAAACAGTTGTTAGTTTGATGCAGATTGAAGACATATTTTTTCATAACCTTGATTCAAATTCAAAGCGACTCAATTGATGATAGTGCTTTTTTACTGCTTTCAGTTGTTTTTTATGAATATTCCAACTCAATAATTTTCCTTTTTTTCTTCTGAATTTTAAGGTTCGAGTCGAGTTCCTTGATGACACGAGTCGTTCAATTGTTCGAAATGTGAAAGGACCTGTTCGCGAAGGAGACATCCTGACCTTGTTGGAATCCGAGCGAGAAGCCAGAAGGCTTCGATAAAGTATTAGTTAGGTAAGTTTGTCTTTTGATATGTAGCACAACTACACTAAACACAATTGCACTGTTTCTCTGTACCTTTAGTTCAGGGACCAAGTTCTACATTTTGATTTTTAGTTGCTTGTCATTTAGGATATCAAAACATGCCAGAGAAAAAGGCCACTAATTCTAGCTACCAAGGCTAGGTGCAATAACCAGTGGCGTAACCAGATCGATTTTACAGGGGGGGCAAGAAATGGACAAGACTTTTTTCAGGAGGGGCAACATTTTCAGTGACGTTATAAGCTAATGCGATTTAAATTCCTTTAAAATTGAGGTTAAAGTTAAATATTTATTGACGATGAAAGCTCCGAAAACTGTCAAATAATGCGGTAACAGAGGATGAAAAGTTTATTTAAGTTACATAAAACCGAAACAGCAGTAAGAATAAATAGACTGGATTAGTCCTATAGATGGTTAGTCGGCTTCGGTGTGTCAATAAATGCCTTTTGTACAATTTGATAGAAATACATCTTTTTTAACAAACTTTTCTAAAGTTTTTCAATAGCTTACAAGTTTGTTGGTCAATTGCAGATACAAAAATATTTCAGGGGGGAATGTCTATTACACCTATGACTAACTGACTATGCCCCTGGTTATGTGTTTAACCTAGTCTGGGTAAATTAGACGATCTAATGTAGCCTACTGCACTATGAAATACGGAATTCAAATCAACCGTCTCATCAACTACGCCTGTGGCATCACAACGTTGTAAAACAGGCCAACAGAAGTTGTTTTTACCAATTTATTAACCTCTTGTTTTTCAGGTTCAGCGTTCAGTTCTCCGCTTCATCATCTTTGTACAAACATTTCCAGACTTCTGATCTCATGAAACACCCAACTGAGCTTGATAATGAGCACCGTACCACACGCGTGCTCGCTTGTGTGGATACATGGATTAGCGTTGATGTGCATATGAAATAAAAGAGAGCTAACGAAACGCCTGCTGTGTTCGTGTATTCGGAATTAGCTCACTGCCGTGCGACTAGCAACAGAATAGAGACTTTACCATGTAGTAGTGTTGAGCGGAGTGTGATCTTTGAGACTACTTCAATCCGACTCCAAAAATTTTAGACTGCAAATCCACTCAAATCTAATACTAATTACTTAATTAGTCATTGCGATAACATAAAATAGCTCAGGGATGCAAAATAGTCAACTTTAGTTACACGGGAATTGAATGTATTCAGTGGCAGGCATTCTGCCCTTGGTCAAAAATCGTTGGAATATTTATTTGTTCTTCTGCTGAACCAGATTCGGAATCCACTCCACAACTTCCGTGAAAAATGAAATTTCAATCCACTTTCTGAAAATCGGGCAAACTCCACAATTTAGTACCGTACCCTTCGTAACTCAAGCAAAGCGACAAGCTTGGGTTTAAATCAGTTAAGCATAATTAAAAACAGCGTTTTCTTTCTTTGAACCATTTTGCAGTCGAGTATATTTCTGTATTCAAGACGCTTTTAGAAAATATAGTTCAACACGGTAGTATAAAAAATACAGTAGCCTAGTATATATCATAGGGTGTTTCATTTTTTCACCATTTTTGAAATTCAAAATGCCTGGGGTCCCATCTGGTGGTATTTGGGGTAAAAAGTTTATACCCCAAATTTTTTTTTCAATTATGACGTCATATTGAGGTGGTCCACGAGGTTTGAAATTTTTGGGCCTCAAAATCTCGAAATTTGGCCGTATCTCCGGAACCGCTCATCATAGATCGACAAAATTAGTATCAAAATGCGCAGAAGGGTCTGTTTCCTATACCTGATGTAAAGAATATTAAAGTCTATCCGCTTCAAAAAAAAATTTATTTCAAAAAATCTGATTTTCGGTCTATTTTCTCCTGATGAACAGAAATCAGGTGATCAAGATAAAAGTTTTTCTGTATTTTTCCATCTTGGAAGCTGTTATTGCGTAATAATAGTCCTTGTTTGTTTTGAAAGAGATGAAATGGTAATTTAAAGGTATTACTATTATAATATTAATGTAACCGTTGAGGAAGAGGTATGCTGCTCACCTGCTTTAGATTAAGTGTCATTACGGCATTAAGGTCAGGTATTTGTAAGTCGATACAAAACTTCAAGGAATTGGAGTGAAATGTACTTCCCCTGAATTCAGACATAGTCAGTCACTATTTTTACTTGAGGAAGAAAGTAGCCGAAACTAATCCTAAGTTGAACCATAGAGAAATAAAACATAGTAACTTTAGCGGGTTTAGCATACTTTATTTCACACAAAATATAACATAATTAAAATAAAATAAACTCAAACGTTTTCGACACGTACATGTGTCCTCATCAGGAATTAAATCTGCAATACATAAAATGAAAATCGTAAGATAAATTTGACTATGCACTGTAACTGTAACGACACTCTGGACTGAAAGCACAAACTGAACAAATGATACGAGAATGATTGCGAGTAAATTATGCGGTGGGAAACAGATCACCATTTGTTCAGTTTGTGCTTTCAGTCGAGAGTGTCGTAACAGTTACAATGCATAGTCAAATTTATCTTACGATTTTCATTTTATGTATTGCAGATTTAATTCCTGATGAGGACACATGTACGTGTCGAAAACGTTTGAGTTTATTTTATTTTAATTATGTTATATTTTGTGTGAAATAAAGTATGCTAAACCCGCTAAAGTTACTATGTTTTATTTCTCTATGGTTCAACAAAGCAAACTCTCTACCAAAGCTTTATTAATTCTAACTTTTTAAAAAAAATACCCCATTTCAAAGATTTAAAAGATGAACTGCTGAAAGATGTAGTTGGCATATGGAACAAAGCTGGTCTTCCAGTGCTTAGCAAACAGAGAAACCTAGCACTTCTGGCATACAATCTGCCAAAGCATCGGCACTACTATGTTTGAAACAGAGAAAAAGAAATGAAGTAGTTAGATGTCTACACAGAAGAAAGCGATAAGCGACTCTGATGGTGACATGAATTGGGAAGATGATAAGGAATACGAGCCTCTGAAACCAGCTGTTTGAGGAAAAGTGTACAAGAAAGTACCGTACATTCTTTTTCCATAAATGATAGAAGTTGTGTACTTGCTGATCGTAGGATGACTTCGGTACGCCAGCAGTCAGATCTTATGAGGTCGGTTCTTGGAAAAGATCAAGTAGCTGCAATGCTGCATCACCTTCGACAGTATACCGCCAACGACAAAAAACGAAAGAAAAATCTCTGATGGAAAGTGAGAACCTTCTCAACTCAGCTTCTGCCATGCAGTTATATTATGATGGACGTGTTGTCGATAAAGTAGGTCGATACGTTTTCTTTGGCCAACTTGTTGATGATAATGGCATGAAGCACGAAAGTGTGCAAGTGTGCTTGCTGTTAAATGTTTTCCCAAAAGTGTGCCGGTCACCGCAGTACTGATTTTTGGCACCATCATCCAGTAGGCTTGCAGAGTTCACCTATCCCAAGTATATTCAGTCATGGCTGATACGACTGCTCTCAACACAGGAAAAAGTCCGGAGTCAATACTCGACTGGTCAATTATTTTACTGATGAAGTTGGTCATGATATTCATACCCTTCAATGCATGTTCCACATAAACGAAATATATCTTTCCCATGTCATTTCTTTTGTGGACGGCGCCAAGAAGAGTCCCGGAGCACTGCAAGATGGGGCTTTGCTTAACCAGATAGCAAGACCGGACAAGCCCAGTACTGAAACCTTAACACAAACTATTATTACGCAATAACAGCTTCCAAGATGGAAAAATACAGAAAAACTTTTATCTTGATCACCTGATCTCTGTTCATCAGGAGAAAATAGACCGAAAATCAGATTTTTTGAAATAACTTTTTTTCTGAAGCCGATAGACCTTAATATTGTCTACATCAGGTATAGGAAACCGACCCTTTTGCGCATTTTGATACTAATTTTGTCAATCTATGATGAGCGGTTCCGGAGATACGGCCAAATTTCGAGATTTTGAGGCCCAAAAATTTCAAACCTCGTGGACCACCTCAATATGACGTCATAATTGAAAAAAATTTGGGGAGTAAACTTTTTTCCCCAAATACCACCAGATGGGACCCCAGGCATTTTGAATTTCGAAAATGGTGAAAAAATGAAACACCCTATTATATCATCTTCGAATGCAAAAATACGGTGCATGAATGGCATTAGCCTGCTGAAACTACTTGTATTGCTTCAAAGACTGTAGCCGTAACGAATACTTAATTTGCGTTGCATTTTTGGCCACAACCATTGATGTCGGTTGATACAAACTTCTCAACCCATAAGCTAAGGGTGTCCAAAGTTCAGCTCGCGATGCGTTTAAACTAACACAATGCAGTATAGAGCTATCACAATATCACATCAATACGACCGGTTTTGACAATCCACCAAGGATACGATTGCATAGCCCATTTATGCAATGACACTAAAATACTTTTTGACAAAAAAGAGCGTCAGCGCATGGGTTTTTCCTTCCGCTTTAGGCATTTCCTTTGACAAAGAAAATACTTTCAAACATGCTGGCGTTCTTCAGAGCAAAGTTTGTTTGTCAACTCAAGGGGTACTTCGGTGGCAAACGAAGTTTCTGACGTTGCTTATTAATCGCTTGTCTTGCTTCTTCAATCGATGCATACTGGTAATCTGCTACCAACGAATCAGCAGCAGCTTCATGCAATCTCTCCGATCGTGCTACAAAGTCCCTGTCGAAAATAACATCCATGACTTAGTGGATTCATGATTGAAGCGCCGACTTACGTTCGCTGTAGCGAGTTGCCTACTTATTAGCCTGGATAGGCCAACTCGACGTTTAGGTAATTCATTGCTGCAACGACATTCAAAATAACTTCATGTTATCTAACCGAACAAGTTGTACAATTGTACAAGCTGATTACTTTAACATGCATGCATCCTTTGAAGCAGGGGTCACCAAATTTTTTTTCTCTGAGGGCCGGATTGCTACGAGATTAACAGCTACGGGCCGGATGTTAATCTACAACTATTTAGAATCTCCATTGACTTGAATTGAGCACAATAAATAGCAGTCAGCGGTGGAATAGCAAAGTCTTGATGAAAATCGAAAGATTTGTGGAAAAGTTATCCCCTGCTGTGATCACCACAGGGCATCGTGCTCTTGAAAAAACATTACATCTTTCCAAATTTGGCCTAGGCTGTCCCCATTTGTGGTGGCGTAGTGATAAACAGCAACGTCAGTCCTTTACAAAAAGCTTGGTAACTTTTTTCCTTAACAGTTGTAGCGCAGCTCTCATTTCCGCAGCACGTGGCGGGCCGGATGAAATCAGTTCGCGGGCCGTAGTTTGGTGACCCCTGCTTTGAAGGAACAGTCACTCACCGTGTAAATGTCAACTGTTGCTTTAGCATTTCTTGCACAGCCAACACACCGGGTGAATATGTTGATAAAATGGCCAATGCTTCATTGTTGACGATTTGAGAAGGTTTGTAAAAGGTCTTCTCGGAGTCGGTGAACTCTGTCACAACCAAAACATGGGTTATTTATTTCACAATAATCACTGTGTTGTTTCCGACTGATGTTTCAGCCTCTTTTGCATCCATGGGTGGTTTTACAGGGGCTCGGAAAAACTAAACCGTTGAACAAAGCAACTACTAGTAGCCCAGTTGAATTGCTACTTTATAAAAATATTGATAGCCAGGGTTGAGAAAATATATTGGGTCTGTGACCTATTGGGCCTTCGAAATAAAAGGGACCTTTAAAGAAGAAAAGTTTTTCCCAGGGTAAATTCTTTTCTCATAACGACACCCCGCTTAAGGACTCTAGGAATAACACAAATGTAGCACTTCATTACATCCCAAGCACCAAGCACACTTCATGGAAGACACTTGGAATGCAGCATGGTGCGCCACCGACACCAAACTACATGGTTTTATGCCCCACCCGGTGGCGCGCCCCCCTGGTATGGACCTTCCTCGGCCGACTTGGGTCAAGCTCAACAGAATCCGAACCGGAGTCGGTCGCTTCCATTCCAACATGCACAAGTGGAGTCTAGCTCCCTCATCGGCCTGCGAATGCGGCGCGGAGGAACAAACTGCTGACCATGTCGTTCTCGAATGTCCCATCTACAAGGCACCAAATGGAACGCATGGTATAGCAACGCTGGACGAAGCTACACTCACCTGGCTCTCCACCACCTGCCCTGAAATTTGATCTAGTCTCAAACGAAAGAAGAAGACATCCCAAGCGCTTAGAAAGATGGGTCCAACATGAGTGTGTGGGTCCACAGCACATAGTTTCTAAGTGACACAATAGAACAATATTTCTCCGCGCTGTTCAGTGTCATCTTGCGAAACAAACGTCACGATTTCTTTGCACCACGTGTTCTAAGCGAGTCCAGCGAAGATACATAGGCCTATTGAACCTTACTGTATGCGGTAACCGGAAATCAGTTGATAGATGACGTTGATAGTGTGAAACTTCTGAATAAAAAAGCGCTTGGCAGTTGCACAGTATTGCATACTTGCAATGGCTTTACATCACCGAGATAGAAGTTGATACTCAAACTCACACAGTTTGATAAAGTCAAGTTTCAAGTCATAGGCTTTGCCAATGAACAACGAGATACAACATTTCAGCGATACTGTTTAGAATGAGCTTACTTCGTTTCGTATACGGAGCCGACAGGACATCAAGAGGATCAGTTTGGACGGAGACTTCATTTCGAGTCGTCGGACGCTTAGTGTACTTCTCAGACTCAGGCGTGCTGGAACGTGTGCGTGTTTCATCCGACTCGAACGAGTCTGTGTACGACTCCGAATAGCTGTGTTTTGTTTGCGACGAGATCGTTTCCGTTGCAATCGATTCCGTCGCAATTGATTCCGTCACAATCGATTCCGTTTTGATTTCTAAAAATTGTTGAACAAAACCAGTTTAAACAGAAACTTTGGTGACAAGGAGCAGTTTGACAAAACTGGAAGAAACAGGTTAAAACACACGTGATCAACAACCTTAACATAACATTCTTTCACCAAGCTTTGACACAAATACAGGACGCGCCAATACCGTCAATTTGTATGTCTTTCTTACAAAACAACTACCGGTATATCTAACCTTCTGTGATGTCTTGAGTTATGCTTTCAGTATCTTTCAATGTATCGTCGCTGTCTGAGTTAAAATCCTCAGAATAACCATCAACATCTTCTTCAGCTGAAACACAACCAAGTTTTTATTAAAGCAAAAGGGTCGACGGTGCAGAAGCTAAATTATTATCAAGCCCAGACAAACTCATCCGCGCGATGGGAAAGATGATGCTCTGCCGATCGGTGACCAGAAAGAAATGTTTTATTCAAAGTCGAGTAGAACACAAATTAACTAAGTTGTAACTTTTGATTAGGAGTTTTTTGTTTGACGTTAAAGAGAATTCTCTTATACAGTTTAAGCGATAAGCGTACCTTTTTCTTGGGCTGGCAAAGGTACTTCTTCCGTACTTTTTCTTTCGTCATCCACTGGTTTGTGATTAGGAAGCTGTAGTGGTGAAGGTTCTGGAACAAGATCTTCAATGGAGTGGATGTTGAACATGTTGCTGTCGGAATCAACTGTGGAGTAAGATTCGTCTCTGAAAAATCAACAACGGCATTATAGGGGTTAGTTTTCTTGTACTTGACTTGTGACCATCTTCAAAAACTGTGTTATATCTGCGACCTATATCTAATGTCAACATTATGCAGAGCTACTGCTAAGTGTTAATACTTATTTATACAGATAATAAAACTATGCTCAACTACCCATCAGCTCACCAGTGAAAAAGCACAGCATAGTATTTTTGATAGCAGCACATCAAAGTGGCTACGCTCCAAGTATCTTTTTTAAGACAACGGTGTACCAAGATTCGTTTGTAATTTGTATCGCCTTATGGCCGACTGGGTTACCAGTAGCCTATCAACCTTGAAAAAATCGTGCTTATTGTAACCAAGTTATCTACTGCGATATCCCATGAAATTTGTCATCACCTGTCCTTTTCGCTTGGCACTTCAGATGCTGGCAGTAATTCGTCTACAGAATACAAACCCATCATGTCTGTATTGGCGTTGTACTGAAAACGTAAATTAAATAGTCAGTGGGGTGACCTCAGCGCGGGTGTGGCGTAAAGCTGCTTCGTTCGTGGGCGTAAGTTAAACTTTATGTATTAACCAAAATATCTTTAAAATGTTACAAATATTTGTTATTATAAACATTGCTTCACATTACTTGGACTGGACCGGCTTACTTTTTGCTGATAAACAAAATTATGATCACACTGATGATGCTCAGTTAACGGTGTGTTGCTATAATCGTTTTTAGTTTATACCAAAAAAGATTTTAAAAGCCCAAAAGTGGTTCCAAAACCGCTGTTCAGATTAACCAGCTGCAAAATGTTTGATATTGTGATAATCGACATGCATTAGAAACTAGTTTTGATTGTGCTGAGGGAACAGTGTATCAAAAACTGTGTTTTATCAAGGCTTCGTCAGTTCGAGGATAAAGATCAAAACGTATCTTTCTACCTCAGCTGGTTGAAGATCATCCAAGGACATGACGCCATGGAGATTGGATACAGGAAGAACATCGTCCAAACTAACTTCATCAGAGCTGTATTGCTCCGGGAGAAACTCGTCAAGAGACACACTGGACTCACTTTGCTGGCTGACGACCAACTTGGATGCAAATGACTGTGTAGATAAAAAACAACATCGAATTACGCAGTACGCACGTATTTGGTTTATAAGGAAAACAATGGGAATTAACTGGATGGATAAGATTACCAATGAAGAAGTGTGGAGATCACCAATGAAGAAGTGTGGAGATCACCAATGAAGAAGTGTGGAGATCACCAATGAAGAAGTGTGAAGATCACCAATGAAGAAGTGTGGAGATCACCAATGAAGAAGTGTGGAGACGCTCTGAGTGTACCTATGGCGTCCTCATTAGAACTGTTATAAAAAGGCAAATGACATTAATCGGGCACGATCATCGTAAGCGCGGAGTTGAGCACTCGGTAATGATAGGGCGGCTTCCTGGTCAGAGGCACCCGGGGACGTCCACGTTTGGAAACTTTAAAAATCTTTTAACATGAACAAACCAGTGTTACGCTTGTAGGTAAACGTAAAGGAATTGAAAAGAGGTCTCAACACGAGTAGAGCTAGAATGAACTAAGGGAAAATCGTTGTGTAGCTACCAAGAAGTCCTGCCGCCGTGATTACAAACTACTCACAGCCACAGGGCGGCACGACGTAATCAAATGCACGTGACTCGGTGCAATGCACTAGGCAATGACCATAACGCAAAATAAACGTTACTAACTGTATCAACCAGGATTTTGTAAATTTAATAAGAACAATGGACGATCGATCGTTGTTGAAAATCACGGCAGCCGACGCCTTACTCAGGCATGGCCGATGATGATAACGTCTAGCACTAGTCATGCTTAGCAAAAGTAAAAATATATAAGTAAAGTCATTACGTTGTTCTGTGTTCCAAAAGCTAGTGCCATTCGCTATTACCACAGCGAACTCGCAGCATCAGGCTAAAGCTGGTCGTTGATATCTACATTGTGATGTAAAGTCATTACCGGTATGTTGCTCTTGGTTGAGGAAGTCTATCATTTAAGTCAGAAAAGTGTAAAATACAATTGAGGATAGAGTTACTATCACTTCCGCTGATGCAGCGTTGTAGAACATATGGTGAAGAGTTAAAGATTGTTTAAATGTCTAGAATGCCTCAACATTTAATATAACAAACCACGGATTTCTTCCTGGCATCATTTCTTTTGGCGTCAGATTTCGATTCATCTGCAGTTGGGGCATCATATGTATCCTGAAAGTTAACATCCAAAAAATCATGAAAGGGATACCATAGTTTTAGTTTGGAAATTGCAATCACTGGGATGAACGGATACAGGTTATAAATCCATTACATGAAATACTGTATATTTTGTTGTCAAAAACTCAAAATCTAAAATCAACTATTCTTCGCCCACTTAAAATACAAAAATGACGGCACTAGGAAAATTGCCCGTCGGATAATTTCCCGCCGGAAAATTGCCCGTGTGGGAACATTGCCGTCGAGAAAATTGCCCGTCTTTGAGTAAGAAATAGCTGCGAAAAAAATCCAGCTGTGAGTCTTTATTAAACCATTGTTCCTCTATCTAATAGTTTAATCTTAACACCCAGCTGTGATAAAAGGCGTGATAAATTTTAAGCTGCAAATGCCAAACTAAATGAAAAAATGCTCCTGGAGAATATAAATATCAACTCTCTATCTCATACCGACAAAAGTATACGGTACAGCTTAACATTGAGTTCTGAGGACAGTCTTCTTTCAGATTCCGCTATTGTCTCAAAGTTTGTCACCCAAAATGGCGACCGTCATAAAAAGTGAGCGCGGAAAAGACATTCTTGTAGATGAATTGCATTGATGTTGTTTTTTTAACTATGAAGTGGAAACTTGCTGATCTGCCATGCACAACGCACATGACACGAACTGTTATGTTGCCACCCTTCTTAATTGTTTTACACTTTGTATATTATCATGGAATCGTCCGGGTGTTTTAATGGATGTATTCTCATTATTTGCAGTCTGTATGATCACTCTGGTTAACACATGAGCAACAATAGTAATCATGTAAATTTCTGATATCAATTAAACCTTCTCCATACTTGTCATTCCCGCATGAAAGTTGTTGCTACTAAATGATAAATTTATGATGTGACGTGCCTTTATTACTGCGAATTACCTAATGTACATTTTCAAGTTTGCTACAGATTAAAGTAGGCTACTTCATGAATTTCGCTTAATACATGACAAAGATCAGTGTCATAACGTGATAATTAAATCTTGTCGCACCAATCTGGTTGCAAGGGTGCTAAGTTTAGATTATTTGAGGAACAATGGTTCAATACAAACTCACAGCTGGATTTTTTTCGCAGCTATTTCTTACTCAAAGACGGGCAATTTTTCGGGTGGCAATTTTCTCGATGGCAATTTTCCCACACAGGCAAGCTTTCGGCGGGCAATATTCCAACACCGGCAATTTTCCGACGGGCAATATTCCTGTCACAAAAAATGACACAGTTTTACCGGGAATTAGCAACTAGTCTTGATATAGATTTATAAATAGTAAATTTAAAAAAAATCACCTTCAATATTTCAGGACGAATATGCTTGGATTCAGTAAATCCTTGTTGCCTTTTCCTAACCAAATATATAACGATCAATATAACAACCAACAATATCACCTTCATATCACATAAAGTGGAATCAAAAAGCTTTCTAACCAACTGAATGACTTACTTTATATTTTGGATCTCCCGTCTAATTTCGGAGTCAGAACTTATATCCAGATCCATGTCGGAGGAGGACATGACTGTCTGTAGAAGGATCTGACTTATTTTACCAAAAAAACACAATAAAATCACAAAGTTGACCATCGAAGTGATAAATGGTGTGGTTCTAACTTAATGACCATTCTGATGCTAAACTTTGGCAGTTTAAAATTTAATGGTTTAAATCTCGATGTAGGACACTTAAAACAACTGTTGAGTATCAAGGTTCACATACTAAATAGTAAATATATACTATAGTCATAAAATGTTTTTATGAAGCAATTTCAACAAATATGTCCTGACAAAATAATATTTATAAAATCATAAAGTATTATATAGATATTAAGAAAAGAGAGAAAATATTATTCAATTAAATAAATTTTAGATTTTATAATCTTAGTTTAAGACGATTGGTTGACTTTTTGATTGTTCTTCACCAACTTTTAATTGAACCACTCAATCCACGATACCAAGTTGCAAGAATATAAAAGTGGCCATTATTGCATAAGTTTGCATCAAATATTTGCACATGTGTCTCTTACTGGAATATTTTGTCTTGACAAAATCTGCTTTTCCAAGTTTGAAAACCTTGCAAGGGCGTTTTCACCTCTTGATGAGTGGGAGATGACAGAGGTCTTCTTTTCTGGAGCACCATGCGATGTTTTTGGTCGATCGAGATCAACAAGGCCTCTAACAGCAAAAAATATCACCGGTTTGGCGAGGAATATCGATACAGGTGAAATATTATCATTCTGCAATTTGCACATCATACAAATTGAAAAGTGTTTTACTTTTTCTTGGTTTCAAAAGAATCATCATCTTCTTTTCTATTCGATGTTCTGATAAATTGTGAAGCTGAGAATGATTCGTCGCTTGAACTGTCATTCAAGAAAGCATATTTCTGACTGGTTTTGTTGGATTCTAAAAAAAAGCAAACAGACTTGCTCAATCTCATGCAATCAGCACCTCACTTCTTAGTAATATTAAACAACGCAGTAGCCTACTGTAATTTGAAGAATAAATTTAGTTGGATGAAGAACGATGGGCTCAACATTTTTAAAAGTATCATCTTGATGATGATGATCTTAAGCAATTTTACAAGTGTGAAAAACTTCATTTTGTTTTCATATACTGTATCTTTTGGGAAAAGAATCTTATACAGTTAAAAAGTGAGATAACAATTCAGTTTCTAAGAAAAAGAGTTTTGATCAACTCAAAGCCAATCTAAAAAAACAAAACAAATACACTTCCAACTTCCATAGATGTTAAGTAACGTCTGGTTGACTTTTAAAGAGACATAATTTTAATACTAAGAAATACTCAAATCATCTACATCATTAGTATACCATTACTCAAAGCATCTTTCTTTCGTGACTGCAACCATTCTCCAGCACTGATTCCACTTTGAGGAGAAGCTGAACTTGATTGACGTGATTTAAACATTGCCATTACATAAAATTTTCAAATCGTCTTTTTCAGTATTTCCAGTGGATAAGAAATTAATTCATGGTCTCAAGAAAGATGCTAAAAAAATATTCAAAAGATGTAATTGTACCCTGACTGTATCAAAAACAAAATAATTTAACATATTTCAAACAGAAAGTTAACTTTTTTTTGTTTTTGATAACTTCTTTGATATTGTTGAAATTGACCAATTCAGGCCAACTATGTATTGTATATATGTATATGTGCAAATTAGTATTAGTACTAATGGAATCATTGTCAGATTTTTGTTTGCGTCAGAAGTCAGAATTGACCTGAAATCAGGTTTATCAACATATAAAAACAGTTTTAATAAGATTAGAAGCTAAATGGATATTTAAAATATGTTACAAAAAGCAACATTGTGATGACTTTTCATAAACAATAAACTTTAAGTATTTATATAATGAAATGGACGCTAATGTCTTTCAACCTTTGCTCTTGTTCCTACATGTTATTGACGTTAACAAGTAATACAAGGAAATTTCATTTAAGATGCAACTGAACAATTAAACACAATAAGTAAACAAAATCAGTCAGGTTTGCAAACTTGTACAGTTTATTGATAAAATATACAATAAATTATACAATTCGATAAAATATATGATAAATTATACAAGTTAATAAAATAAATAATAAATTATACAAGTTTCCGAACCTGACTGATTTTATTGATTGATTGATTGAATCTTTATTCAAATTATTCGCAATTCATCAATACTGTTTGTTTTATCATGAAACATATTTTTTTCTGGCCCACATGAAACAGAAATAAATTTCCACCTTGTAAATCTGTTGTGTGGTTTGATAGGTGAATTGTGAAACTATTTTCGACATGCAATAGAATAATGATGTATTACCTTTTATCTACGAAGCATTTGTGAACTGTCTCATAAATGTGGTACAGGTTTAGTGTTGTGATGAATTGCTTCATTTTAACAAATTGAATTTGATAATTATTAGAGTAGGGTATAACCAGGGCCGGATTAAGGGTTTATGGGGCCCTGGGCTGAGCTGAAAGTGGGGGCCCTTATCAAATAACATTTTTCGCTAAAAATTAATGGTGGAGTGGAGCTACGACACGGGCCCAGTTGCATGTATCTGTGGCACCGAGCCCCAAACAGCGGACCAGTAGCGTAGCCAGAAAAAAATTGTGGGGGGGCCAAATATTTGATGAATTGAAGAGAACAACAAAGTGTTTGATTTAAAGCCATCGCCAGTTGATGTGCAGTGGCGTATCCTGGTGGGTTGAAGCAATAAAAGTGGTAGGGGGGTTAGAGTGTGCCGAAGGCACGCGTATTCTAGGGGGGTCCGGGGCATGCCCCCCGGGAAAATTTTTGAAAAATTACACTCAAATAATGGATTATAGCGCTTTCTGAAAACAATTTTAGGGTAATATTTGTATGAAATTTATTAGCAGATAAACAGCTATTAACTTATTAAAGATAGCTCTTACACACGAACGGGCAAAAACTGCGGCTAAAATTAGAGAACACTAAAAACTCAGCTACACAAAAACTCAATAACTACACAAAAACCCAACAGAGTAAGCCATTCTGAAATTGCTTCCACAAATTACAATAGTTCAAAGAAACGTAAATCACGTAAATTTTGCGCGATTTACGATTTGCAAAATTTATTGGTGTCTTTCTGTGTGTCTAAAACAAGTCCTTGAGGGTGTTAATAGCCAGATGTCTTGGAAAACGATATAAATTTCTACAAACTTTATTATATTTTCAACAAAGGGCTCAACTTTGGAATCCAAACTTGGAAAATTTGGGGAGCATGGCCCCTTTTGCCCCCCCCCCTGGCTACGCCTATGCAGCGGACCACCTTCTTGTTTGCCCTCGGCTTGCCACCCGGTGCAGTAGGTGGGACCTGTCAGTGTATAACTCCGTTGCGGAAGAATGTGTCAATCTGTGGTGTACGGTATCAACGAACTTTAGAAGACTCGATAGAAGAAGAAGAACTGCATCATATCTAACTGACCATCTTGTATCAGATAATGTCTTCAAAACAGGCAAACGATCTAGGAATTTTCGATGGACTTGCCAACGATGAGTAGACGAGACGAGCCATGAATAAAGGCTTTGCAACAATTCAAAAAGCTCAGCGGCAGAACGGCATGTTTCTACAGGACATTTAGGCTACTGATTAAATTAAGTGAATGTGCTGTGCAAGGGACATATTGAGCTACACTACATTTCTCGCGCAGAAGAGCTTGAAGACCGTTATACTTGCCACTCATATTGGCAGCATTATCATAACTTTGACCCGCAATCCGTACCATTTTCGGATATGAAAGTATCAAATAAATATGTTTTTTGTTAAAAAAACGAAGAAAAATTGAATAACTGGGATTGGGCAGGGGTGCTGCAGCACCGCAGCACATATGGGTGAGCCGCCCTTGCTTGTTTGAGATACGAATTAAAGCAGTAGGCCTAATCTCCAGCTGTGCAACTAAAAAAATTAGATTTTTTTCTTTGAAGTGGAGGCCCCCAAAAGTGGGGGCCCTGGGCTTCAGCCCAGTCCGCCCCCCCCCCCCCCTTAATCCGGCACTGGGTATAACTGTTCACAAGATTAGGTACTAACTGTTCACAAGATTATTTCATCCAAAAAATCATAAAGTTTTTTTGTTGGCAGTGGCTATTTGACCGGCTCCGGTCTTTGAATCTGAAACACTATTTGACCGGTCATGACGTCACTTCATAAGCACTTTTTTCTTTTTCTCTTTCAAAGCAAAAGACGATAAGCGCCTTAAGTTTTAAATTCAACACGTTTTTTTCAACTGAATCCGTGGCGCATACGTAACGTCTCGGGGTGCCATTCTAGAGGGAATGAGTTCGATTCTATTCGGAAGCGTTTTTTTTTTTTTTTAACTAAATTTTTAAAAGTGGAAAGTTGTCTTGAAGGGTTGGTTGAGATGATGATTTGAAACTTGACTGATTGTTGTGCGACAATGAGACTGGATTTAATTTTTAACTTCGGACTTCAGCGAAACGTAATCTTACAGCCTATTAGAAGGTGTGATTTTTTCAGAGAATTTGTGCTAAGAAATGAAAGGAATTTGTTAAAAATAAAAACTAGAAAAAACTTTTTTAATTCGTTTTGAAGCTTTTTTATTCACTTGTTGATTTATTCATATCAGTTTGTATCCTTTTGTAGTTAAAAAAAAAGAAAAAAAAAAGAACGCTTCCGGATAGTATCGAACTCATTCCCTCTAAAATGGCAGCCCGAGACGTTACGTGTGCGCCACGGACTCAGTTGAAGAAAACGTGTTGAATTTAAATTTTAAAACTTAACGCGCTTATCGTCTTTTGCTTTGAAAGAAAAAAGTGCTTATGTAGTGACGTCATGACCGGTCAAATAGTGTTTCAGATTCAAAGACCGGAGCCGGTCAAATAGCCACTGCCTTTTTTGTTGGATGGGTTTGAATCTTTATCCTCAAACTGGCAAAGCCTTGATAGGTTATTCCTGGTAGTTTCGCATACTTGTTGAGGCTCTTGACGCAGGGCCAGTTACTGATATTGACAGAGTGAAGTTTTCCGATTGTTGAAGTGTTGTTGCCAGGGAATTACTCCATTCACTAGGTACCGCTGAATGGAGAGCAGTCCTGAAATGAGTTGCTCAAACGCACACCCCGAGACCGAGAGTCAAACCAGCGCCACGTAATTTTGAGCCGAGCGCGTAACCACTGAACTAATGAGGCGATAATTTTGTAATTATGAGAAATACCGTAGTCCACAAGAGTGTCATTAATAGCCTTGCGGTTTACTTTTTTGTATGTTACGCAATGATAGAATTTTTGACAGTGAATCTGAATTTACTTTCAGTTTATTTTACTCTGAAATTGTAAGAAATGATATGGTAAAGATGCATTGGTCTGCTTTAAACAAGATAAATTATTGGTTTTGGGCTCATGTACAATTGATTGATTGATTGATTGAATCTTTATCCTCGGACTGGGAAAGCTTCTTCGAGAGCTTAATCCTGGCAGTTTCGCATACTTGTAGAGGCTTTGAATCACTGACGCAGGCCCGGTCACCGAGATTGACATAGTAAAGTTTCCGATTGTTGAAGGCTTGTTGTCGGGGAATTATTCCATCCATTAGATGCCGCTGAATGGAGAGCAGCCCTTAACGTGCGTTGCTCAAGCGCACACCTCGAGAGTCGAACCAGCGCCGCTATTGATCTTGAAGTTTCTTTGTTCCAGAAGTGATTTAATTGAACCACTCTAATTTAGAAGTATGACAACGTTTCAGTACCAGAAACAATTACACAGAAAATTGTGGTCAATTTTTTTCGAATAAGCAAATACATGCAATCACCCACCTGTGCTACTTCAAGTGTGAATTTGATTTATGGTTAATGGTAACCAAAAATCAAAGCTTTATTTTTCTCTCAAATCCACAGCAACTGTATGGTTAATGAACCGTAGCAAACCTCATTGAAGCTTATCTTTCGGTAATTCAAAGGATTTGGAAATGAAGTACTGTACTTACAGTGGAATTTCTGATTGGTGGCCAAAAATAGTAAACATTTGTGACTTATAAAACAAGTATGTGTGATTTGGAAAATAACTTCACGACATGCAACACTGGCTACTGAAGCAATTGTACATAATCGCTTGAAATTTTCTACATCCCACACAAATTTTAAAATTTATTGCAGTTTAAAATTTGGCGAGTTCAAAGCAGTGCTTGAATAAACAAAACTTTTTGCATGTGTATGTTCCAGTCGTTCTCTTTTTCGTTTGGTGTGATTATTCTGATTTAAAAAACTTGCATAAGTTAAAAATTTTTTTATACCAATTAATCAATAACTGGCTTTATGTTTTTGTTGCTTTTTGTTTGTTGATTTCATCACCGAATCATTTTTTATTTCGTGAATACCATCAGAGTTTTTTTTGTATATTTAAAAGGGCAACTCTGAAAAAAGAAATTTTTATGTTTTTTGACTCGAAACTTCAGGGAAGGATATAAGGTACGGCACGGTAGTTCTAACTAGTAACTACAGTTATATGTTGAGCTTGAGCTTTGTTTAATGAATACTCAAAGATTTCAAAACTTTTTTGGTTTATTTTCATTACTTGTTGCTAATTGTAAAGTGCTAGCAGTCATGTTGTTGATGGTAGACCATAGATAAATAATCGTCGGCAGTAGTGGCCGAGTGGTTAGCGCGTTGGGCTCGCACTCGAGAGCCTGCATGTTCGACTCCAGCTACCCGCACTTGCTGTTGTTTCTCTGGGCAAGAAACTTTACGATAATTGCTTCTACCCAGTGATCGATTTCGAGTAATGGGTAGTACCAAATTTAAGTCATAAGTAGAGTAGACAACCGGAAACAGACATTGCAGTCGGCTGCAGCGTGGGTCAGGTGTACGTCGGAAGGCGTACACCGATGCATAGCGCTCAAGTCCGCTTTCCCGCAATGCAGGATAAAGATAATAAAACAAACAAACAAAAAAAAATCAAGTGATTGTTTAGGGGTGCAACCTAATTCGTACCATGAACAATTCGTACCGTCAGTTCGTACCTTAAAAAGATCGTGAGAAAAAATTAAAAAAGCCGAAGTCGCTGATTGCAGTTTCCGCAAACATTTCAAAAGGGTTAGGGTATCGGAGTATCGGTTAGGTAAGATCAAAAAAAAAAAATAGAAACCGAAAGTACGGTAACAAACGGCAGATGAAAGTGATAAAACCGCACAGTTGAAATTATCTTATGCAGAATCTAAACTTACAACAGTAAAAAATAAAAACTAATCAACTTGAGAATACAGGATAGAGCAACAGTACTTGCACTGATAATGAAAACAGTTTAATTTTCAAAGCTTTATTTGACGGGCCGTATACGGCCCGCGGGCAGCAGGTTTGTCACCTCTGGTCTACATGATATGGTACCATACCATGTGATATGTATTGCTTGCATACATAAATTATCTGGCTAATTTTTCATGGATTAAGTTTGAAAAACACACTGCACATATAAATAAGTGCTTATGACTTATGGTGATGATTATTCGAGATGCAACTGACTGACTGTTGTCTGTGTAACTTAACCTCGATGGCTGAGTTGGTTAGCGCATGACTTCGTAAACAAAGAAGCTTCAAGATTAAGTGGCACTAGTTCGACTCTCGGGTGTGCGCTTGAGCAACGCACGTTAAGTCATTAAGGACTGCTCTCCATTCAGCGGTATCTAAAGAATAGAATAATTTCCTGGCAACAACACTTCAATAATCAAAAACTTTACTCTGTCAATCTTGATGACCGGGCCTGCATCAGTTGTTCAAAGCCTCTACATCTACAAGTAGGCAAAACTGCCAAAATTAAGCTCTCAAAAAAGCTTTTCCAGTCTAAGCATAGCCTAAAGATTCAATAAAGCACTGCTTAAAAAAAATGAATAGGCAACACAATAGGCGCCGACTTTTCAAAAAACCTTGAGGGGCGAGAAAGGTGATGACGTCATAACCAGGGGCGCAACTAGGGGGGTCGTCTAGTCGGCATGACAACCCCCTTTAAGATTTGCAACTTCAAGAAGGCGGACGACTAACTAGACTAAGACTTACCTACTACTTAACGTGTGTCAGTTCAAGCTGCGTTCTATGCATACCAAACTTGTTTCACGCTCAAGTCGCGTAAACCGCAATACAAAATATTAATAGACCGTCATTTATTCACGCAATATGATGTCATAAAAACAAAATGGCTGACTTTCCAGGATAGTAAAACTTTTAGTGCGGGAAACCGGCTCAGCTTTACGCTTACAACGGCATGAAGAAGAAGCTTTACAAAGCCATCATTTTAACAAGTTCTTATTCTCAAGTTCAATTGTTTTCTTCTGCCTTTGTTCTCTCAAAACAACACACGCGCGCGCACACACGTAAGGGACCTCTGTTAATCACATGCAGAAACGGATTGGCATGCACGACGCACGTGACTTGTAGGCGTTTTGCGGATGGCGGAGCATTTTTTCAAAACATTTTTTTTTTTTTTTTATAATTTTGAGAGTGAGTAGCAAGCGCAGACAGAGCGAAAAAGGTTGCTTCGCGCGTCACAGAATTGGATCATTGCGCTGTCAATTTACACTAGGCTAATATTCTAACAATCTAACTGTGATATATCCACTTCTACAAATAATTGTTAGTTTTCTCTCTCGTTGCCAACCCCCTTTGATTTTTTCTACTTGCGCCGCTGGTCATAACCATGACGCTATTTTACTCAATTAAAATAGTCTTTGATTAAGCTTACTGTCTTGTTTATATTGACACCTAGGTTGCAAACCAAATTTATTAGAACCGCTGCTTGAAACGATTAGTTTTACGCATGCGTAGTACGCGTAGTCGTAAAAATTTTGATATTGTTAGCAGATTCATTTCCTTTTCGTGCGAGTGAACAACAACGATCAAGACAGTGAAGTTATCAAAATAAAACGCAAAAAATCATAATCTCAAGCAGAGTGGAAACCCGCCATCAGTTCTATTGGGTCTGCTACTATTCGGTTAGTCCGATTCGGTGAGTTCCTAACCCCAAGCCCCTAACCCTAAAACGGCAATGATAATTAGGCTACGGTACCCGATAATTTAAAAAAAAAAATTGAAAAAATCCCCCGTTAAGGGATCGGACTCACCGAAACGGGCCATTCCGAGTTTTCTTCACCTCGTTTTGCTAATTACTTACCTTCAAAGCATTAACAATGGCGAAGTGTTTTCTCTTCTGTTTTTTATCGAAAGTATTTACAGTCTTTTGTCGAATACCATATAGGTAGTATAGGTCGAGATGTTCGCAAGTGATTTTTACCTCAAAAAGACAGGTTCAACTTATACACGGGACAAGCTGTTGTCTCCTGCCCGGCAGTTTTCAAAATGAACGCATTTTTGCTGCGGCAAAATCATTGCCGACGACGTAGATTACGGAGTGTGAAATGGCGTTGTCCGAAGTAAACGTTTTGAATACTTTATTTAAAGTGATTCAAACTTAATTTTCAAATTTAACGATTTCTTGCCAATTCTAAACTTTATGCACTTGTTGAACAACAGGCAAAGCTCACGAGACAAAACAGCAGAAAGAGCTGTTTTAAGAGATCAATTTTTATATTTTTGCGTAAAAGATGTAATCGTTCTTATTACGTAACAGTCCATGATCGTTGAAGTCGATGTCAAACCTTAGCGGCTGCATAAAACAATGATGTCAGGTTGGCCAGGTGATAATAGCGGTAAGAGACGTCGTTAATGCAGGCAATATCTGCGACCAAGACCATTTAAACACCTTTTCTTTTATCGGTTTTCGATTTAATTCTCACACATTGTGAACAAGACAATGCGTTCTGTTGAATCATGATCTCACAGCGGGAAGACCTTGTTGAAAATAGCGCGTCTAATTTAGCTGGTTTACTTAATATTGCCGTAAATAGTTACATGACTATTCCAGCAGCGTAAGTTCCTCTACGATCTACTTTAAAATTTCTATAACGTATGTCAAGTTCAGTTTATCATATCAATGTCAATACTTAGATGAACCATCAAATGGTAGTGTCGGGAATAAGCTATTCGACTTATACACGGGAGAAGAAAATATCACGGATTTTCAGCTCGAAAGTAGGGGTTCAACTTATAGGCTACACGAGATCGCGTATATATACTTGAGTACATAGGCGCCGACTTTTATTTTTGCACGGGGTGGCGAATAGCACAATATGGCAACCTAAAAACTTTCAAACTGCATGTTTTTGTTTGTTTTTACTACGCGTGTTTCGTAGATGCAATTGTCTTTTCACACCTGATTTGTAGCTCGATAATTTACAAAGCAACTTTAAAACAAAGCACAGGAGGTATGTCGTGAATTTTATGGTTACGTTGCTGCTCTGACACTTAACATTTTGCAAAAGTATTTTTGCGAACAGCAGCTCTGTCAATCCAACTGTTAATCAACTGGTCAAGTTGTAACCATGAAGCTTCAGCTTGATAAACATTTAAAATTAGCACGTGGTTCAATCGCTGTTGCGTCATGGTAGATCGCAAGTAGGTTAAAAAAATTTAAAAAAGATTTCTGAGGGAGGCAATGGAAAGATCGTATATTATTGATTAATAAATCCCATTATAAACCTAACAAATGTAACAATGACTAATGACAAGTAACAAATAAAATGATCGCAACAACAACAAGGAAAAAACTCGTAGCCACGCCACGTGTTGCGTAATCTTCACGTAGCTTGCTTGATGTTACGCGAGTATCATGCTTGTGACAAAAACAATCACTTTCTTCGTAATACTGTATTGGTTCACCTCTTGCTTTACGTTGACTTGAAGCGAAAACCAATGATCAAAAAAAGATTTAAACGTCCGTTCAAATTACATTTATTTGCAGTAAGTAATGTAACCTAAACGGGGTGGCTGCCACCCTGCCACAGCGGTTACGGGGTGGCGTGGCCACCCCGTAACCCCGTAAGTCGGCGCCAGTGCTTGAGTATATACGGTAGTGTAGGAGTGTATATTGATGAGTGTATGAGATACGGTATACATTAGGGTGTTTCATTTGCTCCCTTTATTTGAATTTTGATCTGTCCCTAAGTTAATTCTGTTCCATTTTGGAAAAAAATAACCTGGAAATAATTTTTAATTTCATGGCCCCCCGTTTACCCCCACCACCGCGACTCCGAAATTTCTGCCTACTTCAATCGCCATAACTCAAAAACCACTTTAGATAGACATGGGTTGTTGGGTATCAAAGTTATTGCCATACCTCACTTTAATTCAAAAATGCTGCCAAAATAATAATCTGAGCAAAAAAAAATTTTTTTTTTTTTTTTGCACAACATAAGAAAAGCAGTTGGCATGAATATTGAATAGCCAAACATACGATGTGAACAACCAAACATAAGTGGCAACTGACACAACACCAAAATTAATCACATGACACAATATTATTAAAAACCATCTATGAAGTAATAGAACATCACAATAAGTAATAGCACAGCAGGGGCTCACACAATCTCCATTAAGCAGGCAGCAACGTGGTGTGTTGTGCTTAGCACATTCGTCTTCGCACCAAAGAGTGGTTACATTAATTTCAGCTGCTGAAATCCAGTAATGGGTAGTTAAAATAAATTCCAGTCACACTAATGTAAGTCACTGGAAACAGTGTATTGCAGGCAACTCCAAAGCGAGTGCTGCAAAAATTGCCTACTATGTGCTGTGCTTCAATGATGTTTTTCCGTCCTGGAGAATAAAAATTCAATGACGACAATACAAGTGGGACATGAATCATGAATAGTAACACAGCAACAGCTAATGCTGATTAAGTAGGACATGGATAGGATACTAAGGCCTGTATTCTAAGATCCAACTTGAGTTCAAACTGAAACTCAAGTTTGGCTTGGTCCATGTATTTGGTATACCATAACCGAAGTCCAACTTTCTGATGTATTCAGCAGCATGTATCAAGATAGTCTGCAGCGTCCCTTGTAGTCTGCCTGTAGACACCATCGTATAGAAGAAGTCACTCTGTCTCGAATTTTTAATAATCTAAAATTTGAAATTACCAAGTCTCCTGATGTTACGCTGTACTGCTCAGCATAGTTTCCAGAGGGGTGATTAATTAGAGTTCATTGAACTCTGTCGTATTTTCCTGGAAAATTCACTGCAAAATCCAATAACCTTCAAAAACCCAGGAGCTTTGCATAAAGCCAGATGGACAGCAAAGCTGATTTACTCCATTAAGATATATCTTCTGGGAAAGTACATTGGAGAGCTTCCACTTGGCACTGTTACTACCACTCAACAAACCTCAAAGATAAGAGGCTTTGTCAACTTCGTCATTCATGTCATGTGTATTCTCAGTGGTGGTTGACATGTTCATCGCCCACTGATGCTCCATGGAATGATCTAAAGTTTTACAAGATGCTGTTCACTTACAGCAACATCAATAACTGTATTGCTCTGAAGGCATTAAAGAGACACCTTTGGTACTTGACAGAGGAAATGATTTCTCTTTCTCTATTCAGAGAACACACCCCTGTTGAAGAAACTTGGTTTATTGCTGATCGAATGCTACAATGCATTGATACACACTCAGCCATCCCAAAACAGCGACATGGATCTGGGTTTGAAAAACCAAAATTTCCACAACACTTTGGGCCATCAACAAGGCTTGGTGATTTAGTTGGACAAGAATCGTGCTATTTTATCAACTTGTTAAACCTGAACCATAAAGTTTTGCACCGGCCTGTTAATGAATGGCATGATAACAGCATCTTAAAAGAAAACCTGGCAAATCCCCTAGGAAGCAATGTAATTAATGACTGTGCTGAATGGTATATAAAATTAAGCTCAGACTTCTTGGGATCTGCTCACAGCGAAGACCATTACCAAGACACCCTGCAAGTGGCAGAAAAACAAAGAAAGTGTCAACCATTCCTTTGCAAAAGAAGCACCCACTGTTGAGTGTTGATGATGCCCAACTGCCTCTTTGACGATTATATGCATGCATCATCAATCATGATAATATGTCAACCAACTGGCTTGGATACTAATCGTACTTGCAGTTTTTGAAAAAATGTAACTATTTGCAGGATTATAGATAACTTAAGCCCGTATTCTAAAATCCAACTTAAGTTCAAGCTGAAACTCAAGTTTGACTTGGTCCATGCATTTGGTCGGAATGGCCCGTTTCGGTGAGTCCGATCCCTTAACGGGGGATTTTTTCAATTTTTTTTTTAAATTATTGAGGAGTACCGTAGCCTAATTATCATTGCCGTTTTAGGGTTCGGGGTTAGGGGGTAGGATTAGGGGTTAGAGGTTAGGAACTCACCACCGAATAGTAGCAGACCCGCATTTGGTATACCATAACCCAAGTCCAACTTGTGTTCCCGCTTGAACTCAAGTTGGATCTTAGAATACGGGCCTTAGTATCCTATCCATGTCCTACTTAATCAGCATTAGCTGTTGCTGTGTTACTATTCATGATTCATGTCCCACTTGTGTTGTCGTCATTGAATTTTTATCCTCCAGGACGGAAAAACATCATTGAAGCACAGCACATAGTAGGCAATTTTTGCAGCACTCGCTTTGGAGTTGCCTGCAATACACTGTTTCCAGTGACTTACATTAGTATGACTGGAATTTATTTTAACTACCCATTACTGGATGTAGGCAATCATTTTGACCTTTCTTGCACAAGAAAACAGCAACACAGTGGTTTCAGCAGCTGAAATTAATGTAAACACTCTTTGGTGCGAAGACGAATGCGCTAAGCACAACACACCATGTTGCTGCCTGCTAATGGAGGTTGTGTGAGCCCCTGCTGTGCTATTACTTATTGTGATGTCCTATTACTTCATAGATGGTTTTTGATAATATTGTGTCATGTGATTAATTTTGGTGTTGTATCAGTTGCCACTTATGTTTGGTTGTTCACATCGTATGTTTGGCTATTCAATATTCATGCCAACTGCTTTTCTTATGTTGTGCAAAAAAAAAAAAAATTTTTTTTGCTCAGATTATTATTTTGGCAGCATTTTTGAATTAAAGTGGTGTATGGCAATAACTTTGATACCCAACAACCCATGTCTATCTAAAGTGGTTTTTGAGTTATGGCGATTGGAGTAAGCAGAAATTTCGGAGTTGCGGTGGTGGGGGTAAACGGGGGGCCATGAAATTAAAAATTATTTCCAGGTTATTTTTTGTCCAAATGGAACAGAATGAACTTAGGGACAGATCAAAATTCAAATAAAGGGAGCAAATGAAACACCCTAGTATACATCAATACAGTGCTTATTGAAGCAAAGCACGGATGACAGTTTTGAAAAATGCATTTTTTCTTTAAACTGTATTCACGTAATTGTTTGTTGTGTCGTAGTTTCAACTCGATAAAGTTTGCTAAAATCAATTTCATGTTTGAAGTCACAAAAATCTAACAGACGTTTGGATAACTCGTGAATTGAGAATAAACATTCAACCTCGCATTCGCTTTTTCGCTGCCACGCGTTTTGACTTTGAAGTTGCACCTCACGCGTGGGAAGATTAGCAGTGTGTGACTGTGAGCGTGCGTGCGTGCCGCGCGCATCTCAGTAGTAATTCATGTTCTAGACTCTAGAGAAAGCCATGCGATCAGCTGATGTTTTGCGGGCAAGAGCAACGTAGGCTGTTTTTCGCTTTCGGCATTCTTTAAGTTTGTTTAAATGATCTAAATCTTTTTGCGAAGTATTTTATCTTTGAAACACCACTTGTAATAGCCATTTTTGTTGCCCCTCAACCATAAATTTACGGGGGGCGCCGCCCCTCGGTCCCCCCGGAAGTCGGCGCGTATGGGCAACACAGTTGTGTGTGAGCGGGTTGCTACTCGTTGCGCCGCTCCCTCTGACAAACCCTGAAAATCTTTGACAATGCCTGACCTCTTTAAACGTTTGATGATGCTCGTTGTGAAACCACACAGTTGTTAAGCCCAATGCAACCGAGTCGGCACACGCACATTCCCAATAATAATGCCTGATCACAATAAACCTCTTTCAATTGGTTAAACGTATCAATTGGATAATTGTATCAAAACGTCTGACATGGCTGATACGATTAACCAATTTCGTCTGCATCATACATATTGATTGAGCTTCGGTAGAAAGTTTGTCTTGTTTAACCATAGGAATACGAAGCCGAGTAACGTGATCAAGTTTAACATCTTCAAGTTTATTACATAGAAACACAAAACTATGCAACAAATTAAGTATCGAACGATTTCGACATCACAAGATGTCCTCTTCAGGAATAATATCGCCGCTTTAATTCAAGACTGACTTAAGTCCACTTTTCATGATTTTGACTTTTTTGCATTTTTTCCTAATTGGACATAAACCCATATTATGAGCAAATCTGCTAAGCTGTACCTGCCTTAAAAACAGAAATACCATAGGCTTATGTCCACATATTTTTTCAAGTTTCAATTCCATATAGACTTATGTCCATGCATGGACAGAAGATAAATTTTTTTATAAAAAATTTGGACTTAAGATATTTTTTTGGACTTATGTCCAATGACTATCCATGTAATTTTAGTTGTAAGTCCATGTCCAACTCCTGGCAAGTAGTGAAGTTTGCATTGTATCAACATCATAATAATAACAATCACTTTGCCTTGCAACAAAGCTATAGCAGTTGTCCTAGCAGGGAAACGCACTTTCATGACAGTACACGAAAGAATCAGTCATTTGTTTGCCACATCTTTAACATTTTTTGAACAATCATTTCCACTTATTGCAGAGATGCACAGAATGTATATATATTGAATGGTGCAGTGAACGTAAGTTTCAACCAGATAATTATTCCACATATTACCAAGTATTAACCCAACAATTCCATCTGAAATTTCACAAACCAAAGAAGGATCAATGCGATAGCTGTTGTGTTGCTTTTGATAATACTGCAGAACATCTTGTTACCAATCAAATGAAGGCTGATTAACAAAACAACTTGCAAGAGAGCATAAAGAAAAAATGAAGAAGGAAGCTTCCAATAATGCATCTGTTCTTACTGCAGGATTCGATTTCCAGAAAAGATTGCATTCACCTCATGGAAAACCATCTTCATTTTATTACCGTTTAAGGTTGAAAAATTACAACTTTACTGTGACTAATTTGAACTCTATGCAAACTGCTTGCTTTTTGTGGAACGAATGTCATGCAAGAAAAGGTTCTTGTAAAGTAGCATCATGTCTTCTTAGTTTTTTATCAAAAGCAAACACCTATGGTGTAAAGAAAATTCACTTGTTTTGTGATCGATGCTGTGGCCAGAACAGTAACTGTATGATTTATATCATGCTGGCTATTGCTCTCGAGATTTATGGCTTTGATGAAATCACCTTGAACTTTTTGGTATCTGAGCAATGAGCATAGCCAAAACTAAAATGACACAGCCCATTCAATCATAGAACGTGCTGCAAGCAAAATTACCATTTACACTACTGCACAATGGGAAAGTTTGATTATGACTGCCTTCAAAAGGCATCAACCAATTGATGAATGCATGCAACATAGTGATGTGATTGATTTCAAAAGTTCAGTTTCCGAAAATGATGAAAGCCAATGTCAATGATTCTATGGAGAAAGAATCTACTTGTCCACAATCATGTAACTAAAAATCACCAAAGCCGAGCCAATAACATTTTTTTTATAAAATACAGCTAACAGTGAAAGCACATTCAGAAAACTAGATCTAATTTTCGAAAATACAGGAAGACGAAGCTGAGCACTACCACTATGCCAAGGTTATATAAATCATTTCCTGGCACTTCAATGGATAAGAAGCATGATTTGAAAAAACTCTGCCTCAAAGGCTTGATTCCAATTCAACATCATGACTTCTTTCGAAATCTTCCAGTCACTCCCAACAAAGACAGTATTGAAGTATAATTTCATAAACTAGGCTCAGAATTAAGTGACAGCGCTTCTTTGCAGACACTTTTCATTTGAAGTTATACATATTGATGATAACAACATCAAGTCAGCAATGATAACGCATCATTCTGTTATGTCCAGTGAACTCGTCAAAGCCATTACGCATCATGGTGGTATATATAAGTTGTTCCAGTTCCAGTAGTGAAGTGAATGAAAGTGCATTGAATTTAGAAAATATGATAGTAATGGAGTAAATTTAATAAGAGGATTGTGCTGGTGAATTTTAATCGAGTTGGCAATAGTGGTAATTAATGAAGTGCATTGGATTTGAGAAACAAATTAAGTGCAGTAGTGACTATGTGCTATAGCCTACAGTAGTTGAGTTAGCAGTGGTAGTTGTTTAAGTACATCATCATCATAATCCATCGTCGGTTTGTTCCCCAATAGTGAGGGTGGCCGATCTGGGGGTGGCCGATCATACATTAAATTTAATTAGTGACTGAAGGTTCAATTGCACTAACTGTATGAAACGGCAACATGTTAATTGAACAGAAAAAGATAATTCAGCACAACTACACAGCAGTTTTACTCTCTTTTGGGAAAAAGTTGCAAATTCACAGTTTAGAGTTTGTTAAGAAAAAGAGTTTGTGTCGGTGTGATTTAATAATTAAATTTGTGATAAAGAAATTTTGAACATCAAAGTTTGAGTAAAAATTACGTTACTTTGCTGTATGCTGTGATACTTTACCTCTTAAAGTGATTCATCAAATGAATGATACTGCACTGGTGTTAAACAATTCATTCGTGTTTTTCAGCACGTACGTACCTTAACCTTCAGGATAAATTAGACTTATGTCCATTTACATAAAAATGAATCAAAAATATTTCGGAGCAAGAAAGACTTAAGTCCAACAACATACAAAAAAACTGCACAGTACTTCTGACTAGCTCAAACTCAACGATAGGCTCCACGATAATCAAAGGTAACTGCATCAAAAGGTGTTAAACAGATCACATGATATGGTACAATGGCAAGGTGCGAAAAACTAATTTTAAAATGCAGAGAGCAAGAAACACGAGCCGCAAGCATACAATTGTCTGTTCAAAAGTGGATTGTGACGTTTCAAGGTTTCCAAGATCTTAGTTTGATACTCAGACCTGCCTCTGGACATGATCTCAAATTGCTTAATAGAAACGCTATTTTGGCATTCTGTACATGAGAAAATGTGATCTTTAATTGCGCTTTTCTGTACAGAATTCAAATTGAGATGTGCCCCAGCTCTAGTCGATAAATGTCTTGTTGACATACCGATGTATGTCAGGCTTGCATCACGCAAACAACTGAATTTATAAACGACATTAGAACATAGAGCAAAGGGCGTAGGCGACTTCAGCTGGAAATATCTGCCTACTTTGAACATTCTATATAGGAGGGTAAATGTCACAATCAAATTTCTTTTTGACAATTTTAGCTAGATTGTTTGAATATCTTACCTAATCTTTTCCCAAGAATGGTACATAAAAAAAGTTGCTAAAATTGTCTTTTTCGGGTTTATCTTTCGGTTTTGTATCCAAACATACATATCCAAACATCATATCCAAACGTATCCAAACATCATACATATTATATAGAAAACTTATAATACTGTCATGACGTTTTTCATTTGAAAACATAAATATCTTTGAATATCACAACTTTGTGAATGGATCTACTTGAGAATGAATGTCTTCCAAGATTTGTTCAATAATATTCTTTAGTTCAATGATATTTTTTTAGTTTCAATAATATATATCTTATATTCTATTGTGGAATAAAATACAAAATTCTCTAAATAAACAGAAGGCGTCGTTGGATTTGGGATTTTGTAATAGTTGAGGATTCGAATATATTCTAAGTTTGCATACAGACGGCGGCGCAGGATACATGTCAATTTTATGTGAGCAAACATTTTAATTTAATAATTCAAAAATAAATTTAATCCAATTTTTATTTTTCACTAAATTTCTATTCAATTTATTTTTTGTTGTCGGAATGCAAAAGAAACAATATTGTGAAATAAAATACAAAATTCTCCAAATAAACAGAAGGTGTCGTTGGATTTTCAAAAAATCTCCAAATAGGGAACTCTCCGAAAAAGGCTGTCTCCGAATAAGGGACTCTTCGAATCGGATTTGCCGAAACGGGCCATTCCGTCATTTAACAATGTATATTTGCTATATCATCATTTTCTAGTTGGTTCTCTACCAGATCAGGACATTCTGGCAAGACTGGCATGAGACATTTCATTTCAGCCGACTTGTTGCATTGAAAGAACATTTTGCGCAAGTTCTGTTTCATCCATTGAGCATTTCCTGACTTGTGTCTTTATTTTTGTTCACAAGTGTTGAATTTATGTCCATTTAAGGAATTCACATAGCCTATTCTCCAAAGTTTATTTGGCACGAGGACGCGGTTGTGTCTCAGAAAAACACTTCTTAGCAAGCCATGTAATGGACTACATAATAGATTAACTACGGTACTTATCATTCATGTGATTGAATTCTTTTTGTAGGAAAAGAATGGCTGTAAACATTTGTACCACTACCATAACATTGTACAGACACTGTCAGACAGATCAAATGGTAACTTGTAAATTTTAAACACCTGTTTTAGGTGGTCAAACAGCATTATGCATATACAGTTACTGTATGTAAAATTAAAAAAAAAGGAATTGTGTTTGTTAAACTTCTTTGCAATGCCCTTAAACTTTGCTTGTCAAAGCTACATTTTTTCTCCAGTTTGCATTTAGTAGCTGAGAAATAATATCTGTCTTCAAATTCCATCCAGTCTTTTTTTAAATAAAAGTTACCAGCAAATATAATCCTCCATTTATGTTTCAGGCCACGATTTTGTTTGAAGGATGTCATAGCTGAAACATTTTGCAATGTAGTCCTAACCTAGTGTAGAATCGGCCCCTTGTTTCTGATGTAGTGGGATTATGTACATGTAGAACAAGTACATTTATTCGAAACGATGAATTTCAATGATCTTCCACCGTTAATTCCAAGTGATGCTGATCCTGTTATACTTGGAACAAAGAAGGATCACCCTCAAAGGCCAAACCCAATTTTTCAAGAAATCCAACCTCTTTATTCTCCGATCTCAACTCCTGACAGTGACTACAATGAACTTGAAAGTAAGAAATTTATTTAGCAAGCCTTATTTTTTACTGCAATGCTTCACAGTGGTTTGGAAATGAATACTTTACAATGAGAAGATTTCTCATATTTAATTGTTTTCTGGTTTTACTTCACAGTTACTTACTCTGGTAGCTTAAATGTTAGTTATTTATATTGCTGCTGTTTTTCAAATAAAGTCCCTGTTTTTGCATACGATTATGCATTTTTAAGCTGACTGAAATGGTTACATAAGTCATAATTGTATATAGCAACTGCAGCAAAACTATGAAAGACAAATTTGAAATTACATATTTGTACCAGTTTGTTGTTATAGTAGTGTGTTATGTCATCTCTAGAAATGATTTGTTGATTTACTCTATAAAAGGTACCTGCCTTTTTGCTATAAGTGTCTAAAGGGCCTGCTGTTGGTTATGCTACTGTTGGCTATTTCTTTGTTAAAAAGTTTCTCCAAGTGTAGAAGGTTCAATGTTTGCTTTAGTAATTCTTTCTTTTCATTGTCTAGCTTTTTTCCTCAATTGTGAAAAATTTAGCTAAGCACCTCTACAGTATATATATATACAGTATTAGACTAGTTGATATTTAAATTGGCTTTTTCATCGGTCTGCTCTGTTGGGTTTTCTACCAATATGAATTTGAGAGCTATATATTTTATGCAGTGCTTGAGATTAATAACATGTGTGATTGTGTGTACTGTGTAACTATGCTTTATGAATAGTTGTGATTATCTATTGTTAGAAGTTTGACAACAATAGCATGATATCTTTTGTATGAGCTTTGGCTTCACAAGGCAAACAATATTTGTTTTTATGGTTTCTTTTGCCACAACCTTCATCGGGCAAATAAAGTCACAATAGTGAGCTTTTTTTATCCATTTGCAGATCACTATAACAGCACCAGATGTACTAATGGAGATGATTCGAAACGGCCTTCATTGAAGCTTAGTTCTCGTAACCAACACCATTATGAAGACGACTATTTAGCAGAAGAAATGTTGAGTCAATTTTCTGAAGATTTTGAAATTAAGAAAGTCCGTTCATGTTATGCTGTAGTAAGAAAAGATCATGAAACCCCTCACAGCAACATTTTTCAGTTTGGGAGTCGCAGCACATTGCCAGGAGTTGTTGGTGTGGATGAGCTTGGCAGTGACATTTTGCACAGAAGTAAAACGCATCCAAAGCATCAAGTTGACCGGTTTTGGAACGCTAAGCTACAACTTGAGTCGAACAAACAGAATGAAAAGTTCTTGGAATACAGCCGCCATTTTTTATTGCAAATACGAAAGTTTATAAGCAAGCTCAACCAAGCAATCGCAGCAGAGCATAACTATGTTAAAATTTTGGATGTTACAAAGTTAAAGTACATCTCTTTAATCAAAAACTCAAAAAGAAACTTTGGATCAAGCGATTCAATGTATGACAGCAGTGCAAGTGGGATTTTTATCCCTGAAGATAATGAAAACCACCTAAATGAAGAAATGTTGATTAGGCCACCAAAGTTGGGAAAAGTTTACTCAGAACTTCAGATACATTTTAAGGCATGGGATGATATCATGAGGAAATGGCAAGGATACAGGTAAAACAACTATTTTCTATATTGGTATTATTAAACAATGCAGGGCTGCCTCTCTCTATTAGTACATTAAATTACTAAACCAAAAGTAATGCAATATATTTTTACCACCATTTTCTTAATCTCATGTTTAATGAATTTTGTAATTTTAAACTGGGTCTCATCAAAAATTCTTACAATGTTTCGAACAGTTTTAATTTTTTAACAAAATAATATTTTGCTACAACAAACGTGCTTTCCCTCTAAACAGCAAAGGGTCCTGTTTTCAGTTTGAGATACTGTAATAGTTAGGCAGCAGGCTAGATATTAGTTGTTTTAGAGTACTAATGTAACCAGTTGTGCGCATTCCAGACAAGATATGGATTCTGAAATGCTCTGTCACTTGGTTGCGTTCCAAAAGCGAATAAAAACTCATCAATTGCAAATGCTATCGTTGACACAAAAACTGATCCAGGCACGGCTGCGTAGTTTCGCTTGTTGTGTCACAGTTCGGTCAAAAAACGATGAAGCGGAAAGAGAATGGGATTACGTTTTTGGAGCTGGCTCCCTCAAGCGGCTATGTAAATTAATTGATGTCTACAACAAATTGTTAAGGTAATTGTCTTGCTCATTTTGTGTTTGTTATAACAGAAGCTAGTTTTATCTTAACTCCTGCTTTGGGCACTTGGCTATTTTGTTGTGACTGGGGAAATAAAAAAAAAAATCAAAGTACAGTGCGGTGCCTCAAACATCACAACAGAGTAGAAAGATTATAGTATAAGTTAGCTTTGGACTCAATAGATTTATATTTTATGTGTTGTGTGTAATTTTAATCAAATGTGGAACTCAAACTTTACTGATCACTGCTACAGAAACAAGCCATTTTTCTCATAGACTGTAATTTCTTTGCTGTTTAATCGACCAACCATTTTATTTTGTATCAATATGTAGAAAGCATGTGGTAGGCATTATTGCTCGTGCAACCATCCAAGTTGTATAAAAACAAGCATTTAAGTTACGCAAGGGGAAAGTCTTCAGACTAATTTATTCAAGTTGACAGAAAATGTTATCAAACTTTTTTTTAGAAATCGGACTGAACAGGAAAGATCTTCAACAAACGTAAGCCATTCCCAACACCGCCCCTATTGTGTGTTTGACACATTATCTTCCTCAAAGGAAAATCCGCAAAAACATTCATTATTTTTGAAAGGTATGTTTTTACTGTTGTACCTCTCAGGTAGCTCTGTGGTTATTTTTGAACTCAAGTCAGTGTTTGCTGAATTTTTTGTATCAGCATTGAACAATCATATTCTTTGTTATTTATAATGTTGAAGAAGGAATCTCACCCAGCGAGTGCTCTTTCCTTGCTCATGCATGAAACAGGGTTTCACTCATCGTGATTCCGTTTTTACGCAACGCGGAAGACTTCTCATTTAATTTATCTTTCATTTGCAGACACCTCGTCATTACAATTCTTCACGGTGGCGAGGATATTAAACATTCTTGCCGGCCCCGCCAAAGACGATCTTGCTTCTACTCTTTTGAATGTTCTCTCGGTCATTCAGCGCAATAAGCCTGACCCGTTTGAAGGTTTTGATGAAGAATTAAACGGGAAGAAAGATCCTAATGTCGCCAAAGTGGATTGGGGGAAAGCAGACGAAGACGTCGATATTGGTATGAGTTTTGATTGGCACCAGTTAAATTGTTACATTATTGATAGGGACTTCAATCGTCAATAGATTAGATTTTTTTTTTATTTTTGTATAAACTGTCCGTTGCGTTTGCGGCACTGCATCTTCAGCGACAGAAAAGTCTGATTCGTTTTCTTCTAGTTGTTTTTGAACTACTTTCATTTCTTACCTAAATTGTATCTTTTTTCTGATTTGATGCGAGTTCAATTGAGTCCACTTCACTGCTTTCTTTGTTTAAATTATTTGTTTTTTTCGCTGTAGCACGAGAGATGTTTTTTCGATCTGTCAAGCAAACAGAAATTATTGCAAAATTACTTCAAATTCTTCATGCTTTTATTTTGAGACGTTGACACAGCCCTGCAGACCAGTTTGCTAAAACTCTATTTTCAGACTCAAATTCGTTTTTGGTTTCTTTTTTGTTAGTTTACCGTCTTACAATATTATACCGACGCAACAAAACTTTTTTTGCAGACGAAGATCAAGTCATCACACACATCGCTGGCCACAAAGTTCCCAATATATCCAACACTGCGCTTTCGAATGGTAAGTTAGATAATTGCAATTTTCGGCCTTGTTGGAGCTATCAAAATGTATCAAACGTCTGCAAAGGATGAATGAAACTCGCCGTGTGTACATTCATTTGAAGTGCCGCTTCAATATGGCCGAAATACTGGGGCCTTTCTTAACAATGCAACATAAATTTACTGCAAAAAAAGTGAAATTCAACTTGAAGACTCTTCCAAAGTATTTCTTTTTTATTTATTTATCCCGATCTTTCCTAAATAGGCAACTTTGTAGCTTAAATATTACTATCCTGTGTAAAGCTATTGTGATTTGACTTTAAAGAAGCTGTGACTTGACTTTACAAGATATCGGTTTATAAGCTGAAGTTTTGTAAGAAATAAAGATAACTTTCGATGTGTTTGTAGAATCTCTCTCTACCATCAAACAACTCTTATACGCTCAAGGAAGCTTCATTGTGTCTTTTATGAACTCTCTTGCCGCTAGCACTTCCCTGTTGCGTGGAACATCAGCCACCAAACCCCCCCGTTCAATGACGTCACCGCAGGTAGCGCAAAGTTTATGCTTCTGTTTTGTAATAGTTGAGATTTACATAGCACTCGATCTAAACTCTTTATTTTTTAGCTTAAAGATTTTTATCCGAGACGTTTAGTTTATTTATATTCTCTGCCCTGCTTTAAAATAGTGAATATTTGTAGTTAGTTTTGCAAACCTGTATGGATGGATACCAATGCCCTTTCTAAGGTTTAATGGAATAGTGTTCGACGACATTGCATCGGATTGTTTTTAAATTTTACTTCCACAAATCAAGGTTATCCGACTTATTCCAATCCTCGTCCATTGTAGCCACCTGGTCGGAGGAGCAATATTTTTTTGCAACTCACCACAATACCAAAAAGTGAAACTTTTACCCTTTACTTCAAAAGTAATGTGCCTTTTCAAAAAAAAAATACTTCAACGATATCTTACGAACGTTTTATAGGTTTTAGCGTCTTAATTTACTGTGTTAACCAATAGACTATCAACTACAGGTAAAATTCGGCTACAGTGGCATTTGCTACACTAACAGTGACTCTTCTTCGAAGGTCTCTTCCTTCAGGCTTCACTATTGGCGAGTTCTACTGAACTTAGCATTGCTTTCATCTTCGTGAAAGCTGCGCCGTACCACAAATCTCACGACGCTCATGTGAATCTTGTAGGTTTTGCGCGATGACGTTTCAGCCGTGAGTTCTGACGATGAAGCGAGCAGCGTTGCATCGTCATCGTTCTTCAGCCAGTTGAGCGCAGCGGGAACTTTCACAACCCGAAAAAGGAAAACAGTTCTTTGGAGGGACTCTTGGGACCAGGAAGCGGTCAATTCCTATTCCAAATCATACATGGCTTGTCTAGTGACTAAGGGACCAGCAGAAACCCTTCAATTTCACGCCGAAAAATCCGATTCTTCGGTGATGGTTACTACCAGCTGCCGGGATGATGACAGTGGTGTCAACGATCAAGTTTCGTCCCATCTGTTCGCCTCTCAGCACCCAGCAAAGAGCTTTCGTCCTCGTTTTTGGTCAGACGCTAACACTTTGACGTTAGACGCTTCAATATCGAACATGATCACTTTGGAAATTCTACCACCGGACGTATTGGAAAGTGTGCTGGAATCCACGCAGGCTTTCATCGTGGAGAAAGGTAAGCTGATGGTGCAGAATGTGATACTACTTTGTAGCGGTGTTTGGAATGTTACTTGCACGAAACGAAAGTTTTTATACGTCATAAAAGTTGGTTTGAAACGAAACCATTCATTAAAACAGAGTTCGAAACGGAATTTTGTCATTTTAAAACGATCTTATTACTGTGTTTCGAACACTTGTTGCTTGCGTAATTATTCATATGACAATACGTGATCAATTGATTCAGATGTAACCAGCTGATTAATTCAAGGACATTTGATGAAATTACTTTCAAATTTCGCGTTGCGCTCGAAAGTGTTTCGTATCTTGTATCGTACCTGTGCTTAACTTACACAAGTCTTACAGAAGAAGGACTTTCGAGACTCGATATTGGAAACATATGGAGCTATGATCAGATGATATTAATGTGTGTTTTTACATAGAGCTGTATCCGCCACAATTATGCGTTGCTTTCAACGCTTTACAAAACAGACATCGTCAGTATAGCCGTGTAGAAGCGCAGCCCGGTACATTATTGCCCTGAGTTTATTCCTTTGCTAAACCCCAAGCTGGAATTTACATCCAGTACCCAATAAAATTGATGTGAGCTTTACATGGTATCGAACCCATGCCTACCGATTCAGAGACAGTCACTTTAACTGCTGAGCCACCAAGGCGAGGCTTTTTCATGCTTTCATGTTAACAAAACCAATGGAATGCTGGAATATTTCATTAACTTTACCAGCATCGGAATGCGCTGTCAGTGTGCTGAGTTCAAACAATTCACTTTTCTGTTTATGGTTTGTTTTTCTGTTACCCATGTGGTTGGCTTGATATCAGGGTAATCCTATCCAAGAAACACCATCTGTTGATAAGTAACCTTAATCCTTACCGTTTGTTTTAATATCAAATCATCACACACAGTAGCAAATGAATTCCTTGTTACATTGATTCAACGTTTACAGGCGTTGAATTAATCTAAAACAGGAATGAGATTTGCTGATCGTGTGACAATCCGAAACCGTCAATTGACATCACACTAACGAATCAAAAGTGACTTCATCACAAAAAATGTTTTTTTTAGCGCTGGAAAAGTGGGACAGCAACATGTGTATGGCCTTGGGGGTGGGCACGAAGGACAAGTGTGGAAGTTTACCCATTGAAGGAAAAGCCTCTCTGAGTAAGACTGCCTGGACCTATACCAAAGCCATTCACTCCCTCATGTTCATTATGGCAAGGTATTTATATTTATTGGTACCGCTATCATTCCACTCACCTTTAAATCTTGTTTGTAAAACTTTTATTGCTCAGTTTTATTACAGGGACTATTTGCTTTCAAATTTTATTGCGTTCATTGTCCTTATATTATTTGTACGGGATTGTTCTTCGTTGCATGTTGACATTCGTTGTTGTACTTATGCATCGGAACTTCGGAAGCGTTCCATTTCGGGTCACTACAGGCTCACACCTTTATAAGCTGTAAACATGTTTTAATGGCAAAGCAGTATCAAAATTAAACACTGCATTTTTCTACTTGATTGCTTTTGTGACGAAATCTTAATAGTGAAATCAGTTGGTCTGATGTACCGCTTCGCGACAAAAGTCGACTCTTCAGCTCGCTTTCAAGGTTAGAACGAAAATTTCGTATGCGAAAAGAATACCGTACATATTTTTCAGTATTTAAACAACAAATACTAATAATACTACAAAAAGTGAATGTCAAGCAAAAGGCCAAGCAGAGCGAATTACATCAAATATAGTACTATTTTCTAAAACCTCTACAACCTCCCCCCAAAAGGGGGATCATCAAAAGGTCCTTAAATAAGGACCTTCTGATGATCCCCCTTTTAGGGTGAAACAGGCTGTAGAGGTTTTAGAGAATGCTAACAATATTTTTCAGTATTTAGATGCTTGAACTGCTCGAATAGCCTACAGAAAATTCTCAAAAGTCTTTAACCAATTTTTGCACTTGTCATTAGTTGCAAAAGTGTGTGTCAAGATTGTAAAAGCAAAATTTCTTTATGGAAAGATTAAGTTTGGCTTAGGATGTTTCATACCATACAGCTACAGGCCCTGTCAGCTTGCGAATCTATAATGTTGACTAGAGGCTGATGTAATTTTGATATTAAATTCTAGGCTAACTGTGGTTTGTATCTCTAAAAAATGATAGTTTTGAGAAACCAAACTTCCAAAGTGTGATCGTTTATTCTCAAATCCCTGCAAAACTCTTAGTTTCACGTTAAAATAGTTACAAAGTTTTCCTTGTTGCCAGAAGTTTTTTTTCCGATTTCTAACACAAGTGCCAAAATCCAGTCCGTTGTATCATGGTAGCAATAGCACAAAGGCAACTCTATTTATCAACTAGTATCAATATACTTGGGATTTTGACTGCTATCGAGAGTAGCAGATGGGCCTCCAGTCAAACTTCAAGCTTGCTCGTTGGCATGGCCTGTGTAGCCTATACAGATTGCCATGTTTCATACTTTTATCTCCCCGAAAGTATACGAAAAAAATAGATTTATTACTTTTGTGTTGCGTGCTTTGTTGATCCAAATGTGTTTAAAAGTATCGTGTGTCGCAAGTCTTGTGAGTTTTATTTTAATTAGTTCTTTGTAGTGACATTCGGCGGTATTTATGCATGGAACGATTGCCTTAATTTCAAGCCTATTCGGTTTGTTTAACGGACATTCAAACAGGTTTTGCCACCATGTTCAGGCACGCTGCTTTGCCTCGGCTGTAAATCTAACTTTATAGTTCATTGACACAGTTGATTATGTTTGCTGGTGATGATGCGCGCGATTTATCGATTGTTTTCTTGACAGTCTTTCGCTAATTCTCAGAACGTTACATTGAACATATTTTTGCCTTTTAATAAGTTTAACAACCGTCAAGACATACCGATGCCCAGGAATGCGAGAAGAATTCTGAAACGATGTGTGATTTCGAATTGTGCTGAAGAAGCTACTGAACCCTACTCATACAGCAGCTTACAACTTGTGATTTTTGATTGGCTGTTGTGACGCAACACGTGATTGTTGGGACGCAGAAGTCATTTATATTTTGAATTTAACTGAACTGCTGCTTAGTGCTGCATCCAAGTTACGCAAGCTTTAAATATATTCCAACTCTCCCTGAAAACAGGTCTTGTTGTGTCCACTTGTACTCACTCTACTTCATTAAAGCCACCGTCGTGTGCAGATTTACTGCGAAAACTGTGTGCAAATCGTCTCGCTTAATGTTTGACCGGTGAATTGAAGTGCAATCTTTAAGTAAATGTTGATTTGCCGCAAAGTTGTAGAAATGCTGATAGTTATGTCGAATGTTGGTTTCCAAACATTTTTATAAAGTGACCTCTAGTATTAAAAAATAAAATTGTCTTTTATTGGCCGTCATCAAGAAAAACTTTTGGTGTTTGGTGGATCTCTTTGTATTTTTTTTTACGTTAACGTAATATCCAACCATCTGGTATGACGTAGTTTTATATCTTTGTGATTGTAAAACAATAGGCCGTGCTCAAAAATATAATCCAACTTAGCTTTGTGAGCAATGATCCACACCTGCAGTCGTGTGCTATGTAACGAAGATGCTTTTACACTCTCAAGCTTCACGTGTCTGTGCTTGCAGATATCACAAGCGTGATGTCGCCGCTAAACAAGCTCTACTGCGACTGGAGGCAACGTTGAACTCATTTTTTAGATGGTCTCATGGAAAAATTCAGCAATTTACCGCATCCTGGTCATTAAGACAGCTCTTGCAGGTGGCTAACTCTTATTGCAAGCTCTTATTGAGCCTTTGGCTTAAAAAGCCTTCGTTTTTTTCATTGGGAGTTAGTGTAGTTTGTGTACTTCTGCATTCGAGATTTTTTGTTTCAAAACAACGTTTTTTGTTTACTGTCATAATATAATCGCTGATTTTAGAGCAATACATCATGATGATTTAAGTGTCTTGTTCGCGCACCTTACAAGCGCTAGTGTTCCCAGGTTTACTTAGGTGACCTGACCCAGCTGACGACCTTGGGCTTAGACTGCTTGCCATTGGTTGAAAAGTGCCACAACCTCATCGAAAGCCATCGTATGGAGGACCCAGCTGCTCTGCAATTGGCTACCAAGCACTTGCGAAACATAGACGCCACCATCACCGACATGCAGGTGATATGTTGGCTCAATATGCTAAATTGCAATAAACAAATTGTTTTATATTGTTTGCTGGTATCGGCTCTATAAATTATACGGCAGCAACAGTGAAGCTGTTCGAGCAAAGATCTCGTTATATCGTTGTTTTGCTGCTGTCGTAAATTATGTGTCAAGCATAATACACAAAACTTTTGCACTGAAAGGCGAATGATTAACGTACCATCCAATTGCACAGCAATGGTTTCAAAATGTAGCTTTTTGGATTTATTGCCTTGCAATAAATCATTCATATGTCCAAATTTTTAAGTGTTCACACTTTTCAGCCAAATGAATGGCCCGTTTCGGAGACGCTGATTCGGAGATATCCCAATTCGGAGACAGCCTTTTTTGGAGATTCCTGACCAATGACCGAAATGTCTTAGCAAAGAAAAAATAGCGTTTGTGACATCAACGATTTATAGGTTCGGTCAATTGCTTAACCTATAAAAGAATCGTTGCTAGATATAGGCTAACCGCAAGATCAGATAATTTACATCTACCCCATTGTGAAACAATTACAACATAAACCGCTTCGTTTCCATGGGTATGGGAAGATAAACACAAAAACCGCCTACGGTACATAAATGATCCCTACAAATTCTCTGAATAAACAGAAGCCGTCGCTAGATTTTCAAGAATTCACTGAATCGATCGTCTTCGAAAAAGACTGTCTCCTAATTGGGATATTTCTGAATCGGAGTTCGGAATAGTCCCAGACCGGTCAATTTTTGCATTGATTCAATGTCTGCAGACTTTCAAAATGTAAAAAAAGACTTTAAATTCTGCTTGGGTTACCCTTCACTAATCGTGAACGGTACGATATTTGATTGGCTGATCACTTGTAATGTTGATCGTTAATTTTTCAGTTGCTAAGCGCCGATTGTATGAGAATGTACATCAAGAAATGCGCCTTTCTATGCAAGAAAACCATAGAATCAACTTTTCCCTCTCACAAGTTTTGGAGACAGAACACTCTCACGGGTAAGCAACACGTTGCTTTGTTTCAATGATAAGATTACTAAAACTAACGTAAATTGTGCTCTAAATTTGATGGCGTTATGCAACGTCCATCTCATTGAAATATTATTTGATGCGAAACATAACCGTCAGTCTAACATGCACCAAATTTATCACTGGATTTCACACGCACTTCCAACAAAAAAGCCAAAGGATTTATTAAAGTATCCACGTTCTGCTCTAAGTATTTCGCTTGTGCAAGATAGCAGCGAATTAATGTGGATCGGTGTGATATTTCAGATACTTTTCACTTTGTATCTCAGGAGCTGTAGCCCCTCACAGCCAGACTCCGCAATTCACGTCTTGTCCATGTTGAATAGTTTTGATTTAAATACCTCTATCGAAAGGGCCTAGCGTTTAAGCTGTTTGGCACCTAAGTAGTCATGCGGGAACGATGTTGGAAACACATAAAATAGAAAGTTACGATTACTTTAACGGTTACTGTGACTGTAGCGTTTATTGTTGAAGTACAGGTCAATGCTACAGGCTACAACCATATCTATGCCATAAACGATTTTCTTTTTTTTCCACTCGCTTAATTGTAGATCACAGTTCGGCTAGTAGCTACATGGAAACGTCAGTCAAGGCTGTGATCAAACCGATCTGTTCCGCCGTGACTGTGCTGGATGCCAGAAGCCAACTAGCCGCCGTACCTCCAGCCATGACTACGATGTTAGAAGCAGTGGTACGGCACATACTGGAAAAGAATATCCGTTTCAGGTATTTCAAATAAAATTTGACTTTTTGTTGAGCAGTTTGTTTTGTTTGGCATTAGGTCTACTCGGCAGCAATGCAGAACACTGCATTGATTTTGATGATTGGTCTTAATTTATAATGACGTATAAAAAATTGTGACACTTTCGGAAAATTGTGGCCGTATGACGTATCGTTGGCGCGGATGAATATTTGCGTTCTTCTGACTTTAGGTGTACTTTACAACATCATTCACACTACAGTACTCGCATTTTAGCTCCGGTAATGCGCAATTTAACTCTTTGATAGGCAGAGGCGCGTTTTCCTTGAATAAATGTGACGTAGGATGCGACTCTAACTGACAATACGTCAGCATTGTCATCCTCGACGAGCGGCTTAAAAAACTTAAATCAAGGGTGTGCAGTGCACTGTGCAAACTTGCAGCACTGCTGGGCCAAATACACATAACCAGCTTGGTCCGCGGGCCACAACTAAAAATATCAGTTGTTCACTATATTATGACGAATGTGCACGCAATGCATGACCAGTTGACCACGCAGCTACCTCACGCCTAGCTAGCCTAAAGGCGTCTTCAAACAGATCGCGGTAACCGCAGCGGGATGAGCGTTGTTCACACAGTACGCCGGTAGGCTATTCAACCGCAAAGCAGCAGCGGGATTTTTGTCTAAGTTTTCGGTGTGCGGGCGACTTTAAATTCGTTGAAGTTTTGCGCTGCGTACGAGCGAATAGAATTAAACTACCGCAGACAAAACGGAACTACAAGGGATGTACAGTAGGTACAGACTTGTTTGCTTGATTTCATACTGGTTGAACTTGGGTTGTCAAACATAATATAATGTTTACTAAACATTGCAAATTAAGACATAAATGAAAATCGTGTAGCGGGCCACACATTATTTGTAATCCAGACCCTTCCGCGGGCCAAAAAATTTAAGCTTGCGAACATTATTTGGCCCGCGGGCCATGGTTTGCACACCCCTGACTTAAACCATATTTTTGGGCATTTCTTTGCTAGCTGTTTGAATCAATGTAAAAAAGAATTGATTTGCTGGCTAAGGTGTTTTTAATACCTTTAAATTCCTTCAGTGTCCAAGGAGCCATCCAGTTGCAACGAGATTTTGAATACGTGGTGGAGTTCGTTTGCTCTGAGGAGGCAGGTATGTGCGCAGACGTAAGAACAGCCGCCCCCTTTCTCAAATCCGTCAACAGAGCGATATGTGCCGCCAAAACGCTACAGAGAACCGACATGATGACGACAACCAAGTCTGTAAAGACTGGCTATGAAAAATCTCAACGCCGAAATAATGGTAAGGATCCGGATGCAAAATTTATCACATATGGTCACTTCCGTGTTGGATGACAACTACTTTCACACGATTCTTGTGTCTAGGTTTATCTTCGTTTTTTTGTTGTTAACTTTGTCCGTTTTTTACACACTTGTTGCCCATTTCATCTCTATCTTTCTCGCATCATGTCCACTTCTAACCCACGGACAAGATTTGTTTTTTACTTTGGTTCACTGTCTGCAAACGCTGAATCAACATAAACCGGTCCGACTTCTTGGCCATAATTGCGATTGTTGTACCTGAACAGTGAACACTTGATAAAAGACAAGTCATAAAGTGAGAAAAACAAAACATTTTATTGAAGCAAAGAAAATTAGCCAGATTCTATAGCTTCTGGTTCTTTATCAAGTTGGTAATCTCAAATCATGGGTTTCTGGACCACGACGTGAGGTGTCACGATTGATTTCCTGGTTGAGCATTTGTGCGACTTCAATCTGTTAATGTTCTCATCGCATCTAACTCTTGATCATGTTGTTTCGCAGCGGTTCGAAGCTTATCTCCCACCAATGAGGAGTTTGTAGAAGGATTCGACGACGATGATTGGCCAGCACGAGAGAAGAAGCTCCTCTCACTCCGCATAAGCGACAAGGAGGCGAAACAAAAAAACAAAAAGTGGTTTTCCTTGCCTTGCTCGGACGTTGTTCTAGATTAGAAAAATTTTCTTCCCAGTTAGCCAAGTCCTTTTTTCCGTTGATTCAACGACTGGTGTTTGCAAGCCGGCTATTGCGTCATTGGCTAATGTCATGCGTCACATTGCAGTAGTATTGTTTCCTTGAGTTTCGAATCTTGTTTGTTTTGTGTTCATTCTACGTTAAAACAATATTTCCTTTCAACTTACAGACGCGTGCATCTTAATAAACCTCCAGACACATTCAAAGACATTTGAAACAGCTACTGCAAGGTATTCTGTTGTGAAATGGTCTAGGATGGTCGAAAATACGCTTTGTTACATTGATTTTGCGTTATGTGCATTAATCAATTTATGTTTCCGTCCGACTTGTGCCTCTTAACAAATTACCTAATCTTTTTTTACCTTTGCCGTATCATTGCATTGTTTGGTGGTTATTGAATTCATTTAATAAATCTGTTTTTACGTTGAAATTAAGATTAAAGCTTTACGAGACAATGTCAGTATTTTGTTTGTTGTGTTGAGTTCAAACACTGTATTATGTTTTTCTTCAGAGTCTTTCTAAATGCGACTTCTTCTGTTGCATTCCTTGAACCTGAAGGACAGTTGCTCGTTTTTAAATCTACACATAATTTAGTTCGGCAGCATATTCTTGCTTTATTCCGATTCAGCTCTATTAAAATTGATTCTACGTCTGTAGAAGTTGTGAAAAAAATTCCATGCTGGCTGGGTATTCAACAGCACTGCTTCGGTTCCCTTTGAATTAAGCAAACTGACAGTAAACAAACTGCCAAAGCAGTCTTCTCAGTTAGCCCAAATAATGCATGATATTGGGTCTAAAACTTTGAGTTTTTGTAATCATTTTACCCACAATGCACTGCTGCTCAGTCGTCGGCAGGTTTTGCTTTTGCACGCTATGAGTGCTTTTCGTATGTACGTGTATGCATCGTGGTGCAAGGCTTAAATAGCAAAGTGTAGCTCACAATATCGGTGCCAGTTATTCGCCTTGAAGTTAACACGAAAAAATGACTTTAAATATTGTCAATCCTGCTTTGACTATCCAATCCATAAATGTGTATTTTTTTTAGTCTAACTTCACAAATTTTGCTTCTAAAGGTTTAATTTAGGACATCTCTCTTTCACTTCAATTTGTGCTGGCATGCAGATGAATGTTCCATTCACCGCCCTGATGCAATGGTCCCCGCTTATTAGTCCCACCTCGGAACCGGACAATTTTGGACCCATTACCGTAGGCTTAACAATCTGAGACTATTGTATTAGCGCACGCTAAGCAAGACATTCTGCCACTTACAAAAGTCTTCTAAACTTTCTCACATTTCGCGTTACGTTGGAAAGTCTCAGACTGTAAAAAATGAATGAGTCTCAGACTCTTGAAAGCAATGTCAATATGACATTAATCTGATTGTTGCCAGCACACTTTTCAATGTCCAAACGTTCACCCTCGACAAGTTTCGTAGTAATATCCATATCACTCTCAAGAAAAGCTTATTTTTATTTGGCTTTGCGGGTCCTCACTCATTACCAGTTTGAAATAGTTGCCATTTTGCTATGTGTAAAAACGACGCTAAGTGGATATCTTGTGCTGTCTGGTACATTTCCTTATGTTGGTAAATTGCAAGGATCAAAATTATTGCAACATTTTCAGACACTGTGTATTTTTTGTTCTTTTCTGTTTCTTACAGAAAATTTCGTTTTAATGTTACCACGACCTACTAGAACACGGCTATTTGAGAAAATTTCTAAGAGTCTGAATTGTTACAATCATAGCTATGATAAACCTGTCATCTTCTCATTACCAGAAGTAAGTAAAATAAGCAATATTTGCACCTAGTCCTAGACATATGTTTGGCTTTTTTAACCGGAGATTAGGTATGGACGTTGAGCAGTTAAGCACAGTTTACACAATAATAATGTAATATGTAAGACTTTTCAACTGCATCCTGGAGGTAGTATCGTTTGGTGTAATTGCATGTTCCATTTAAAATATCAAGGATTTTTTGTGGATTCTATGTTGTAAACTGTTCATTTGATGTGTCAATTTAAATCTTAATTGGTTTGTTTTTCGCCAAGTTTAGTTTTGCAAGTAAAAAATATCGCTATTGGCGAAAGTTCCTGCTTTACAAAAAAACCTAACGACTGTATGATGACACTACCTCCCGGATGCAGTTGGAAAGTCTTACATATTTTGTGCTTAACATACATTGTGCTTAACATGTGCTTAACATTGTGCTTAACATACATATCTAATCTCTGGCAAAACAAGCCAAAAATATGTCTAGATGCAAATGTTGCTTGTTTTACATACTTGTGTAAGTGGAAAAATGACAGGGGTATCATGGCTATGATTGTAACAATTCAGACTCTTAGAAATTTTCCCAAATAGCAACATATTTGGCCGTGATGTTACTTTAATGACATGTTATCTCAGATAGCAAACCAACATATTTTTACATTGATTCAACATCGGTTGGTTTGCTGTCTGGGACGTTCTCATACCGAAGCTTGTCAATGGGAAGAACAGCCTTAGGAGTTGAAAACATTCTTTCTTGGTGAAATTTCTTTTATACTGTATTTAAAATGTTATGATTTCAACTTTGCAAGAATAAACTTTTGTCAATCTGCAATGTAGTGCGAACGTGACGTGATTGGTAGGTCAAAGTTGACTTGGAAAGGGCTAACATCGAAAGACCGACAAGAGTGGAATTTGTTTGGATTCGACCCTTGTGACCGCGAGAAGTGGAGATCTAGTGTAAAATCTGTGAAGCGTGCACCTTACCCGTCATTTGGAGCGGAGCCTATGAGAAATGCCCTATAAACCCTGCTTGTTGAAAAACTCGATGGTGACACTTGGGTGGTGTCAATTGCGATATTTAGGTTGAAAAGTTTGAGATATCATAGGCTATTTAAATCTTTATGAATCGAATATCTGAAGTGACCATGGTCTTTAATTTCTGTCGTAGTGATGTTAATAGAACGAATACGATCATCCCTGTGTTATTACCAGGTTAATGTTTATGTGAGGTAACGACTTCCAAACACGATCATCAGAAGGATCTTCCTCAAAAAGTTGTTCTCTGCAAAAAATGAGATACGTGGCTCGCAACACTTTGCACGCTAGTCCTGGTCCTCTGGCCCATCTGGGACGGTGAGTGCTGCGCCTGCAATAACCTCCGCGGTTTCATGTGGGATTCTAGCGAACGTGGATCTAGATGAGCAGATCGTCAACAAATGGGAGCTTTCTTCCGGTATGTGCAAAACAGAGTTTGTTTCTTCAGCTGCTGCGAATGCGACGCTGGGGAATGCAATTTTGATGCAGCCTCTATTGAATGATGTTCTAACCTAGCTTGCCACAACAGTCTGACAAGACATTTTCTTAAAAAAAGATATCTGTTAAACTCATAACGAAGAACTATTTTGAAACATTTATTACAAAATAAAGTTTTGTCATAAAAATGCAAAACACTTCTACAAAAAGTATCTAGACCGCTAATAGATTTTGTACCGTAAACATCCTGTGTTTCACCAATACTGGTAACTTAATTAGAACAATCAAATTATAGACATAGAGTTCAACTTCATTGCAAGTTCAAAATACAAATTGAGCGAATTCGATTTCCATCAAATCCTTACTAAATATTTTTCGTTCACGCAAAAACGAAAAAATTGAAAATTAGGATTACAAAAAAGAACATTATACATTATGAAAAAATATACATTTGTCTTCACTCAGCGTTAAATGCGTCTTGGTTTCTGATGAAAGTTCCATAGATAAAAAAAAAAGCTGTGATGTATTTTAAAATTAATACGATGTTTAACTCTGTGAAGTTTTTCAGTAGCGAAATTTTTTGGTGCGACAAAATAAACGTGAAATCAATATCGCTGCCAACGAAACATTTCCATAGGGCAGAAAACCTGCCAGACGATCAATGAAAATCAAAGTCTTGATATCAATGAGCTAAAAACGTTGCATGAACGTTGTGTAATCTTCAGATCTCTTACTGCTTTGGTATATGCAGTACACCAAGAGGGTAAAGTACATGAGGTCAAAGAATGAATGAAATATTTCACACAAATTGTTTTAATTTTTTTCACAATGCGTCCTTTTTACTTTCATTAAACCGCAGCAAATAGAAATACTACAAGGAAAAATATGAGTTCGTGTAAACGCAGATAGTTTGTTTTTGCTTAACTTTGTCTCTCGCGATGCAACATGTTCTGTTTGAGCTACGATTAACGTGTTATGAAACTATTGTACATAAAAAGCTTGCGGAAAGAAATTTGGTACAAAAGCACCACAAGTATACAGTGAGTTATACAAAAAAGACATGTTAGAAAAATTTAAAAAAAATAAACAAATAATAGTACAGCTGAATTATCCACCATTCACCACTAATTATGTTAAATGATTATTATTTATATTGAAGAAATGCATCGTCATTGGTAGACACCTCTCAATAAGTTCCATTTGTCAGGAGTGTCATTTATGTTGTTCCGCATTTTATAATTTTTTCATAACTTTTACCGCTTACCTTAATTTGTTAAATGTTCGATTTATGTGAAGCGACGTTGTACAGTGAAAAATTGCATAATTTTCTGCACGGTTGCAGTTTTTTTATGAGTACTTGCGACACACTGGATAAAAATCTACACTCTACAAACACGTGTGACCTGTGTTCTCTTCAGTGTTGTTTGAGCTTCGGTTGTTCTATCACAGTGTTAAAGAGCTGGCCGCTAAAGACGACTATGTTGATTTTCTCAAACACCCACAAAAACAATAGGAGTATGGTGACGTACTGCACCCAACCCCACTTGATTTGTTCCCAAAACCCTGGGTTGTAGATGATGTTCTCCGTTGGGTACGATATGACGACATTTATCGTGAAAGGCTGAGTTGCTCCTCTGCCAGATTTCCATATCGGGAAGTTATTTGAAAAAACAGTCGACACATTTCTTTCTGAGTAGGTTTTCAGTATGTTGGTTAGGTCATAAGCAGAAGCGAATTCGCTCGTTGAGTCAATGATGGAAGAATTGAACCTTGTGTCTACTCCCCTGTGTCTCAGCGGGGTTTTCTGCTCCAGCTTTAAGTCGCCGTAGCTGGTGAAAGAAGAACCAGCAGAGACCGATGAGTGAGTCGTGTATCCCAGGGTTTCCATTTGAAAGGTTGACATTCTGAATAATTTATAATCGAAAACGAGAAGGAGCTGGAATGCGGTCACACTTTCGGAATTGGAAAGCGGAACGCTCGCGGTGAAATTCAACTGGTCGAATTTGCCATCGCCATTTGTATCCGTTTCAACAGAAGAGATCACTGGAATACGTAAATTGCTTTGCAACAGGTTATTCAGATTTGTATAGGTGCTCCATGCGAGGAAATTCCCGGGCTCAGGATTCTCCAGGATCAATAAAACTTGTTTCTTGAATGTCACTTGAGGCTGTTCCCTATACGTGTTTGTCATGATCCAAAAACCTTGACTCCGATATGCTATTAGAAGTGGTGGGATGAATGTTAGTGCCAGGGTCACCAGGATGTAAAAAGTTGCTTTGGTGCAGATGCTGGCTTTGTAGCGGTAGAAAGCGGGATGAGAGTAGATCTCAAAACGAGTCATTTTGTGTACATATGATTTAACAAAACCTGTTGAAAACAAAAATATGTTGACAGTATGTGCAATAACTTACACTATTAACACAATTTATATCTAAAAACATTTGGCTAATTTTTTGATCGACCTTATTGTCACTTTAACAAAAATTTTAAGAAAAAGCAAAATATCAAAAACAAAACTGTTATTTAATATAAGTGGCAGCGACAAATAGAGTACAGCGGCTTCATTAAGTACATATAGTAGTTGTAAGCTTTAACATTCAACATTTCTATCCTGAGCACACTTTAACCCAACAAACTTTTTTATCATTAAATGCATTGATCAGAATATGTCTCAAATTTTCAGATCAGAAAAAAACTTCTTAAAAATTAAACTTCAAAAACATTAGTGTGGGTGCTTTATCAACATTGTTTCAGTGTACGAACCGCCGTCTATACAACACAAGAAAGTGATTACAGAAAATTGTAGTTCAACTTCAAACTTGCAGTAATCGCATCCAAATCTGACAACTCAGAGTGGTAGCAAGAAAAATTGTAATTCCTGAGTTACTTTGGTGTCAATCAACCTGACCATAAGCTACATTTGGTTACGGCGACCAACATATTTTACTCTATCGCATTGCATGAATGGTCATATTTACTACAAAGCAACTTGATTTGAGGATAACTTTTTACTGAAATCATTTTCATGAATGAACGATTGAACATATGCACTGCAGATATGCACAAGACCAGTTTCACAATCAGTGGTAAATATTTTTCAGCCATGAAGCATGCAACAATTGCAACATACCAAGCCTAGTACATTTACATTTAAGATGTAGCTTATCAATGCACATTCCGTTTGTGTGGGTTGGCAAAGTATTATAATAAAATAAGTATTTCCTTTCCATTTTATGTAAATAATGGCATCAAGTGTTGTTTAGCAAGGACATTTGTTTTCACATAAATAAGAGTAACAAACAAAACAAAAATTGAGTGAAAACAGCAGATACTAGAAAAGTCTGATCAATGACACACTTATGAGATATTTAATTCTAACAAAATGTGCTTTCTGGAACTGTCTATGATACTGTATTTCCATTTTAGACTTGATTTGGAAAACAAGTTTGAACATTCTTTGTTGTTTTCAAATCAAAATCCATGCAGCTTAGATAAATATTACAAAATAAGCACAATCAATAAAAAAAACAAAATACCATCTATCGCATTTTGCCAAATTGTTTGCGATCATACATGGAGATCTTGGTGCCAATGCCTTGCATGTTTTTTTCAACAAGTTCGCGAAACGTGAAAAAGTTTTCATTTTCATCTTCAATACGCTTTTCTTCATCATACATGGCCTGCAGCATGGCTTTATCAACAGCAATAGCCGGGACAGGCAGAAGCATTGCAATGTTTTTGAGTGTCGGGTAAACTTCAACAAATTCTGCTTTGCCTGCCAACTCAACTATTACTTGTCTGCTCTTTACTGGAGTCACATAATGATCAATCGATCCTTTTCCGCCTCCCATGACAGCTTGGATGGGGTGCCTTGTTACAGGATGGTATGGAGCCGGTATGCGCCATTCAGCAAAAAGTGGCCGTTTTTTGATAAATTTATTAATTCTCAATAAAATAACATTGAAATGACCACTTTTGAACAATCCACCTTTCAAAGCAATGATACCATATTGTCCATGTTTCAACTGTGCATCTTCTCCCATGCACGGGCCACGAATCTGGGCTGCATTACGCCTACGATCAACAGGAGCATGCAGAGGTTGTTTTGGCATTTGCTTCAAGGTACGTTCAGTTTCCGGTACTTTGATACCATCATAAAGTGATGGCGATTCACAATCTTCAGGCTTCCATCGCATTCCAGCAGTGCTTGACACAATTATGTTTGGCACAGATACCACCTGTGGCGAAACTATTACGCCTTGTAAAGGTTTTACTAAAATACTTACAGCGCGTATTGATAACATTTTCTACACAAAGAAATTAATGCACTAAAAATTGAGAATTTCATAGAATATTTAAAGTAGGCAATAGGCATGTTAGTCATATAATGATAGGTTGACTAACTACCTAGAGCTTGACCGATATATCGGTCAGCCGATATTTTATCGGCCGATATATTGTATCGGCTAATTTTCTGCCAGTCACACACGCCTTTAGAAGAAACACAAATTGCTCAAACGCTCATTTAAACTCTCTCGTATTAACTACGTGCAAGTGCAAGCGGCTGCACACAATCCGTTTTTGCACACAGCACTTGGGTATGCTTTTGAATGTCTTTATTTGTGCACGTCACGTGGAAGGGCGCTCTTCTAGCTGCCTATTTAATTGGTGCTGTCTGGTTGTGCTTCTATTTATCGAGCTAGTGGCAGTGGCACCAGTCTTTGTGCGAATCCTAGCAGAAACTCCTGTCGTGTTGGACTGATTTACGATGACAAAAGATGTTCTCTTCTTGGCATGAATGATGAAAAACTATGTATTTTTAGTACAATTTGAAACTGTTGAACTTTGAGTACCGTATAGAATTAAACACAAAACAGTATTGCATTTGGTTGTTTCTTTTTTGTTTGGTGTTTTTTTTTTGTGATTAGTGATTAAGAATGATTTTTCCATTACAGCAACCAATGCATAAACTTTCTTGGACTGGTTTGTTGCTTAATAACTTTGTTGGTAACAAATTTTTTGTAGCTGATATATATCAGTATCGACCTAAAAATTTCATAAATATCGGTATCGGCCTGAAAAAGTGATATCGGTCGAGCTCTACAACTACCATATTTCATATTTGAACGCATACATATGCACATGTCTAGTTTGAGTCAATAGGCTGATAAACATAATAAAAATTAATTCTTGGACAGTAAAATTTGCTTAATTTGTTTGCACAAGATAAAAAAAGCGACAAATTAAGTAAACTAAATGAAAAACAACTAATTCGTTCTCTGAAATAATTGAGATAAAAACAAAGAAAAGCCAAAGTTGTTGAATGGAGTTTCCATGACACCTTCGGCAGCTTGGACACTGGACAGTACCAAAGTCACTTACAGTTACTGGTGTCGGAATTATTAAATTTATAAGTTAATAATTAGCCATTTGTGATGTTAAAAATAATAAGCTTTATGTGATGAATTGAAATGGTGGCATTTCATTTCCTGCTATTTAGTAAGAAAATTGTAGATTCTGGTAAGCTTGACAGATTTAAATGGGTTTCATGCTGATTGCAAACTGTGCAGTGGTGGGATGCAACCTAGTTCGTACCCTGAAAAAATCAAGAGAAAAAATTAAAACAAGTTAAAGTCGCTGATTGCAGTTTCCGCAAACATTTTAAAATTTTCCCTCTGAAACGATCGAGAGAAAACATAGCACAAAGCCGAAGTCGCTGATTGCAGTTTCTGCAAACAAACAAAAACTCTCAGGAACATTATCTGCAATTTGAAAAAGTTTGCGGAAACTCCGATCTCAACCCTAACTCTTTTAAATGTTTGCGGAAACTGCGATAAGCGACTTCGGCAAACTCTTAGGATTATTACCGGAAATTTTAAAATGTTTGCGGAAACAGCGAAAAAACGGAAACTGCAATCAGCAATGTTCTATTTTTTCTCTCGATCTTTTCAGTTTGTTTGTTTGCGGAAACTACGATCAACGACTTCAGCTTTTTTTAATTTTTTCTCTCGATTTTTTCCTAACCCTAAATCCTAACCCTTTTAAAATGTTTGCAGAAACTGCGACCAGCATCTTCGGCTTTTTTTAATTTTTTTTTCTTGATCTTTTCCTAACCCTTTCAAAATGTTTGCGGAAACTACGACCAGCGACTTCGGCTTTTTTTAATTTTTTTCTCGATCTTTTCATAACAATAAACCCTAACCCTTTTAAAATGTTTGCGGAAACTGCGATCAGCGACTTTGGCAAACTCTTAAGATCATTACCGGAAATTTTAAAATGTTTGCGAAAACTGCAGAAAAACGGAAACTGCGATCAGCGAGTTCGGCTTTTTTGAATTTTTTCTCTCGATCTTTTCAGGGTACAAACTAGGTTGCACCCGCAGTGGTGTATACAGCACAGCATTTTTTGGATGCAACCTAGTTCGTGCCCTGAAAAGATCAAGACAAAAAATGAAAAAAGCGGAAGTCGCTGATCGCAGTTTCCGCAAACATTTTAAAATTTTCCCCCTGAAAAGATCGAGAGAAAGACAGCATAAAGCCGAAGTCGCTGATCGCAGTTTCCGCTAACCCTTGCTGATCGCAGTTTCTGCAAACATGTTTCTGCACTTTCCGCCCGGCTTTCCGCTAACCCTAACCAATTAACCATAGACTAGTCTATGCTCTAGCCCAGTGCTCTTCAACAGGGGTTCCACGGAACCCTAGGGTTCCGCGGAACATGCAGTGGGGTTCCGTGAGTTTTAAGGGTTCCTCGTTTTATTTAGGGAAATTGATTTCTTGCTTCAGCATTTTGATGCGTCATTCCGATTTTTTACATCACTGCACCGCATTCACACTTCAAGTAGGCCAGTTTGTTAAACGAGGGGTTGACTACAGTCACCAACCGAATAAAACATTGCTATAATTGTTGCGTCACTGGTTGTTCATTGTTATTCTATTAACAATAACGTTATTGTTGCATCACAGTCATAGGATGTAGCCGGTGTACAGATCACAGAAGTACAAGCAGACTGAGTAGAGACTTGAGCTGCTGTTGATCCTTTGTGAGAATAAAGTAAAAACCGTTTTTAACCAAATTTTTATTGTTTAGTCAAGCCAGATGAAACAAAATAGCATATTTTCTTATATGAAGCCAAAGAATAGCAACAGCGAAGGTGTGGGCGGAAATGAGCCTTGTAGTTCAGTTGTAACAGAGACACCTCCGCCGAAGCGGACCAAATGTAATTCAATTGTCAAGGTTAGAAAATGGGACGACGCATATTTGAGATACGGGTTCTTTTTGCAGGATGACCAACTTTTGAATGTAGCTCCTCAGCCCGAATGTTTGATTTGCTGTAACAGACTTTCTAATTCAGCCATGGTCCCGGCTAAATTACAAAGACACTTACAAACAAATCATTCTGCGTACGGCACGCGACAAAGACTATCTCATTTTTTAAACATATGAAAAGAAGCGTGCACAAGCAAAAAGAGTCATTCTTAGGAGCAGTGAAAACCAATCCAGATATCTTGTTGACTTCATATCGACTGTCACATCATATTCTTAAAACAAAGAAACCATTTACTTTAGCCGAGAAAGTTATTAAACCAGCGTTGCAAATAGTAGCAGAGGAGCTCCTTGACAAGGAAACTGAACGCAAGTTACAAAGCATACCTCTGTCTGATACCACTGTAAGCAGAAGGGGATTTCATATGGCTGAAGATTTGTTGGAACAACTTTTATATAAAATCAAAAATGTTCCATGTTATGGGCTGCAACTGGATGAATCAACTGATATTGGGAGTAGAGCACAACTGCTTGTGTATATAAGAATTCCTGATATTGATTCATACAGCATTGTTGACGAATATTTGTGTTGCCTAGACTTGGATGTGAGCACAACTGCTGAACAAGTATTTAGTAAGCTCAACAAATTCTTGAAAGAAAAAGAAATACCATGGGAAAAGTGTTGTTCTCTAACTACAGACGGGGCAGCTGTGATGACTGGACGCTTTTCAGGAGTTGGTGTTCGTGTCAAGGCAGTTGCTACTAACTGTGTATTAAAACATTGTATTATTCATCGTGAAGCTCTGGCTGTAAAACCGCTTAGTTCTGACAAGCACAGAAAAACGGAACTAGAAATGGTTTTGGATATAATTGTGAAAACAGTGAATTACATAAAATGTGGTGGTAAAGGCAAATCTGCAAGAGTTTTTCAAAAAGTATGTGAAGAAATGGAGTCAGATAATGTCACTGTTTTGCTGCATACAGAGGTGCGTTGGCTATCTCGTGGCAAAGTTTTGGCTCGGGTGTTCAAATTAAGACAGGAAATATCAGTTTTTCTTGCAGAAAAAAATCATGAATATGCTACCAATTTTCTTGATCATGAATGGGTTTGCAAACTGGCATATCTGGCTTCAATATTCGATGTGTTGTCCACACTCAACACCAGCCTTCAAGGGAAAAGATCAGATATATTTTCCCAAGTTGGCCAAATTGATGGCTTTAAAAGAAAAATTGACTGCTGGGCCAATAAAGTTTCAAAAAATGATTATTCTCCTTTTCGGTTTTTGAATGAATTTCTAAGTGAGGACTCCGAAGTTGAAGATACAGCTGTAATAAAGGAATTAGTGTTGGAGCATTTGAAGCTATTGAGGAAAAATTTCAACCGCTACTTTCCTGAAGAAGAATCTGAGATATTCCGTTTGCGAAAGTGGGTGGTTAATCCTTTCGTTTTCCCTTGCCAACAACATGAAGAACTCCTGGATATCTGCAATGATATTCATTTGGAGGAAATCTTTGAAAAAAACGGAAAGGAATATTTTTGGATTTTTCTGTACAAAGAAGGGACAGAAATTTCAAAGGAAGCATTGAAACTATTGTGTCAATTTCCAAATACCTATTTGTGTGAAACAGCATTTTCTGCTTTAACAACAATTAAGAACAAAAACAGAAGTTGCTTGAAGGGTGTCGATATGTGTATGAGAATTGCATTAAGCAACGTTGAACCACGATTTAAGAAGATTATAAAAGATAAGCAACAACAACAGAGTCATTAAGTGTCTGACTTTATAACTTTTGTAATAACTGTCTATGTTTTGAAATGTCTAATTATTTTTTGAAATGTAACAGTGTAATAACGAAATATTTAATTTTCTGACCAAGCAATTCGTAATTTGTAAATTTTTTTTAGTGGGGTTCCGTGACAAACGCGAAAGTACATGAGGGGTTCCGTGTTGACAAAAAGGTTGAAGAGCACTGCTCTAGCCCTAACCCTCGCTGATTGCAGTTTTCGCAAACACTTTTCCGTAGTTTCCGCTAACCGGAGTTTCCGCTAACTCTTACCCTTAGAGTAATCTATGCTCTAACCCTAACCCTCGCTGATCGCAGTTTCCGCAAACATTTTTCCGCTAACCCTTACCCTAACCATAGAATAATCTATGCTCTAACCCTAACCCTCGCTGATCGCAGTTTCCGCAAACATTTTTCCGCAGTTTCCGCTTACCCTAACTCTAACCATCGAGTAATCTATGCTCTCTAACCCTAACCCTCGCTGATCGCAGTTTCCGCAAATGTTTTTCCGCAGTTTCCGCTAACCCTAACCCTCGAGTTGTTTGCGGAAACTCCGATCAGCGACTTCGGCTTTGTGCTATTAAACTGCGATCAGCGACTTCGGCTTTTTTATTTTTTCTCTCGATCTTTTCAGGGTACGAACTGAGGGTACAAACTGTTCAGTGTACGAACTAGGTTGCACCTGCATTTTTTTACTTATATATATAATACTGCTTACTCTTCACCCAGGGTTGGTTGATTTAAATCAAATGATTTAAATCATTGATTTAAATCAAACAATAAAAATCAAAAAAATCAAGTAAAAAAATCAAATGATTTTTTATTTGCTAAAATAAAAATAAATACATCAACAAACGTTTCACTGCTTCTCTGTAATACAAAAGTTATATTTAACTACTTAAGGCTATAGGCTATGCATGCTTTGAAAGGCAACTAGTTCACTTGGCAGTTCACAAACAGTGTTGTTCACTAAACATAGTTTTTGAGCGAGTTGTTTCCACTTTTGGTCTGGTTCAATCAGAAGTTCGAAATCGATTGGGCACTGCAAAAGCTGGCGAGCTTGTATTTATGTACAAACTTCTCAATGCAAAATAAACTGCAATTTTGTGTCATCTGAACTTTTATTGTTTTGGTATGGTACGTCGGTAACATAATTATATTACACAGTTAAACTTTCTTTGCAAAAAGTCTGGTTGTAGGCTATGCATCAGTTGAGCAAAAAAGCAAAGTGATGTGTACTCAAACGTAAGGAAAGATCTTAGTGTAGTGAGATGACTGTCTGAGACGTACCTCAATCTTGATATGCACATTATGATTTAGTATAAAGCAACATATCACAACTACTTAAAAATATGTGCAATAGACAGGCTAGCCTACAATATGATGATAGAAATGATTAAACACTTGCAAAGCAAAGCCTTTCAATCAATCAAGGGGATAAAAATAATTCTGCTACCTTACTAAAATGATCTCTTCCCCCAAGTAAACTTGACGCTTTTTTATATAAAAAAAATCAAAAAAATCTGATTTAAATCAAAAAAATCCGATTTAAATCAAAAAAATCCGATTTTTTTGATTTTTTAAAAAATATTATGATTTTTTCCAACCCTGTCTTCACCTTGCTGATAGATACCATAAGGTTTAAATTCCTTTTTCTAGTTTCAAAATTTGAATCAAAAACTTTGTTTCGAAATTGACTTTCATTTAGTATGTTTTGTTGTTCTACTGCAACAATCAACATGGTGGCGATATGCCATGTTTAGTTGGTTGGTTTTGAATCTTTATCCTCAGATTGACAAAACCTTGATAAGTTATTCCTGTTAGTTTTGCATATATGTAGAGTAGAGGCTCGACGCAGGGCCGATTACCGAGATTGGCAGAGTGAAGTTTTCCGATTGTTGAAGTGTTGTGGCCGGGAATTATTTCATTCACTAGGTGCTGCTGAATGGAAAGCAGTCCTAAAATGCGTTGCTCAAGCGCACAGCTGCACACCCCTATGTTTTAAGCTGATAATCTTGTTTTGATATCAAGCACCTTATAAGATTCGCGTTTTGTCGCTTCTACCTTTTTTTAGACCTCTGTTATGTTTGCTGTTTTGCATATACTGTTTTTTGTTGTGATGGTCAGAAGTAAAACTAACTGAACTGGTTCTGTACTCTGCCATGCGAATAGTTACCTAAATTAGCTACCGGTACCAAACTGTTCAAACGTCGAAAAAATGCGAATTACGATTGTGACCTGAAACACCTTGTGATGGTGTAACTCATTTTCCGTACCATGTTACTGAATTAAATCCTGGTGAACAGACTCCCTCGACTTTTAGCAAAGTGCCGTACCCTTCAAAATTAACAAATGTGCATTGGGCAACGGTCCATTACATTTCATTGTAACAGAGTTGCCGTTAAAATAACAAATATTTGAAAATGAATGTTCAGTTCAGTTTATTTTTTGTTTTGTTAGCGAAAAAGAAAGACACAAAAAGCAAAACACAATAAACACAAATAATTCGCACAACAAGGAATGTTTGTTAAAAATTGTCACCAAAAATTCAATAATATTTATTCTATTTAGCCTACTCTCTAAAACCTAAATACTTTTAAGAAAAGACGATCTAAGAATATGCCATGTTGTTTACCAAGTTTTAACCATGGATTAACCACAGTCTCTACTGTGGATTAACAGAGTAAATTTTTCCGATTGTTGCAGATTTGTTGTCGGAAATTATTCCATCCGTTAGGTGCCGCTAAATAGAGAGCAGTCCTTAAAATGCGTTGCGCAGGCGCACACCCCGAGAGTCGAACCAACGCTGTATGGGAAAGAAAATTGAGATTTGAAGTACTTTGCTGTTCAGTTCAGGAAAAGGTTAGATTGAGATCTCATTTGTAAATGAGATTTAATACATCTAAATGACAGAGATTTCTTGAATATACCTTTTTGGAAAAAGTTGCCATCTTCAGCAAATAAAAATCTTTTTTAGATTTCATTTTACGGTAATATGATGAGCATGTTTTTCAACCAAAAAAGTCAATGAAGAGACTTCTTTTTATTGGAGGTTTTTATATTTTTAATAAAAAACAACAAACTTAGTTTTGTTGAGATTGGAAAAAATTCCATAAAATCTGAAGATGTGTTGGGAAATTCACTGATAGGTTTATGGCAACACTGTTACAGAAAATGGTTTGTGGTTTCAAAGATGTGATTATTGAATCTATAATAATAATATAATAATAATAATGGTGTTGCAAGCACAGCAGTCAGTGCTTTTTCACCTTCATAACTTACATAGCAATATTCAACAAATAAAAAAACGAAATAGAATACCAACAAGGAAATAATAAACAAGAGACAAAATACCAAGAAAAACGAGTCAATAGCCTAGGCTACTCAGTCTTCGAAATTAGCATATTTTTACTTCGGCAAAAACGTTGCCGAGGCCAAACAGCAAAAGTTGAAATTGCCTCGGCAATTGCTGTGAACGTTTATTACGAAAAAATTGTAGGCTACCACAACATGTAAATCGAGAAGCGAAAAATATAATAGAGTAGGCTAGTCTGTCAAGACCGCATTGTTTGATTTGTTGTGATGTAATAATACCAAAAGTAGCAATAAAGCGAGCAACGCGATACGCACGCTGTTATGATAATTCATGTTAAATAACTCACGGGGGGGGAAGTATGTTAATTTTGGATTGATTCAACGTTCGAGTCAGCACAAATCGATTTAATTTTCCCGACCGGTTGTATTGCGTAACAACAATGCCCAATAAGAAATTTACATTTGTTTTACATTAATTCGACATCTAGCAACGTTGAATTATCATAAAATAGCGTTAATTGCTCAACCAGGTACAGGTAACAAATTAATAGCTCCCTGCGAGAAGATTGCCTCGATTTACGTTTACACTAACATAATTTCGGCACAATTGAACTACTGCGAGCAACACAAATACTGTTAAAGAACTAGTCAGAATCGGAATCATCAGATGCTGCATCGGAGGATGAGGTTGTCTCGTCATCACTGAAATCAGACACATTTTCAGACGCTTGGCTGTAAATCTACACTGTCTTCGTCGTTCGCAATGAAGCGTCCACGTTTTGCGGCTTTTGTGCTTTGATACCCATCAACATGCCTCTTTCTCTTTCGCAAAACTCCATTAGGGTGTCGACTAAGGAACAAATCTATGGCTGTAGCATATCGACTGGGAGGAATGTCTCTTCGTACACACCGCACTCGCATTAGTGCTCTTTGGCTATCATTGTTGCGACGCATTCTAGAGAAAAGAATAACACAGTTTCAACAACACAGCCTAACTATTTTTTATACATTTATCCTTGATTTAGTACAGTGTAAACCAAAAAGTACGCAATAAATTACATTTCATTGGTAAATCTTTATACATATAGATTATTAATTTATCATACGTAATTTTATTACTCCATATATACTGCTGAGCATTCTTGCAAATGAAGAAAACACACGCTCAACTTCCGCATTGGAAAGAGGCAAAACGACGCATATCTCAATTAATTGCAGAACGTTGTGGAGTCGCAGCTTGTCTCGTAGCATAAACAGTTGCTTCCATATTTTCATTGGCTCGGAAGAAGGGAAGAAACGTCGCACGTGCGAGACAGCCAGATTGACTTCAATTCCTAAAGAAAATACAACTTGATAAATGCCTTTTGTAGTGAACTTATCTGCCAATATTTTTCGTCGATTTAACATCGTCAGACATGGAATCTACAAAAGTGTGATATTTCGATCAGGAACAACCATTCTATTTCGCTACAATCTTGCCAGAGACGACCCACAGGCAAAATCCCCACGCAGGCAAAAATCGGTTATTTTTACGTTGATTCAATGTCTCACTACGTTGAATTGAATCAACATAAAAATGTCATAAAAGTAACCAGCTACTTAAAAAAAATTACCAATTTGTTAAAAAAACAAATAAAACATCAACCGAATGTTGTTCATCTTTTTATCTCTAGTAAACCAATACTGATGAAAATAGACTCACCTATGCGGCTTTGGTTGAAGACGTTTATGAAAATTGTTTCATGATTCGGTTTGCAGCATTTCGGATATTTTCAATCTCTTGACTGACGTAAGACTTGGTGTCCAGGAGGGTAGCCGCTGCAGTAAAAAATGAGTCTTCCGTGATTTGCTTCATCTGCTCTTGCAACGAAACTTGCAATGTATCCAGCACGTCCATCATTTCAATGCGAACCCGAGCTTCCCCTTCGTCAAGATTACCATTGCGCATCGCGTATGAACAGAAAATTACAGAACCCTGGCTCTGAGTGGTAGATTGGCGTGAGCGCGCAGCTTGTTCGGCTGGGGCGGGATTCAAACTAGTGGCGATACAGGGAATATGAGCATTGTCAGCGTATAAAATTGCACCTATTGTTGTTACGCAACCAGACATCTATCACAAACCGCAATTAACAAAGCTCACTCTAAAGGTTAACGCGTTAACCTATTACTTACATGTATTGGACGTATGTTGATGTTGCGTGGTTCGTTGTGAAAGCGGCGCGATTGTTTCTGATACAGCTGGACGAGATAACGGAAGGCGAAGCGCGATAAGGAGTAAATGCTTACAATAATTTGACGTCTACTGGCGTTGAATCAATGCAAATAGGGTGATATTTCAATAAAAGATTCAGTTCTCCCAGCTGGGCATGTGTCTAAGCGCCGGCGAAATAGAAAGTAACCCAAATAAAAACATCAAGCAATAGTAAGATTAAATCAACCTCCTAGTCTGGTGTGGTCTAAGAAAATTAGGGTTATTTTTGTAATCTTGTGGTCCTTGCAAGCGCTCGTGTGGCCTTGGCATTTTTATTGCTGAGGCTAATGTGCCATTCATGCATCTGCCTCGGCAATTGCCAATTGCCGAGGCTAATTTCGAAGACTGAATACTACCTAGAGCATACACATCTTATAAAGGCACAGCATAACACTAAAAATCAAAGAAAAAACACCTGGGGCTGGAGACGCCATATAAGATAGAATATAACTGTCAGTAGAGATAGGTATACAATACATCATACAATAGTGGGCTACATACGTTATATACTGTACAAGTTACAAGATGTAGTGAATGTCAACGTTAATGGAGGCGGCCAGTACTTGCAAAATATGACTACCCAAGTGGGTCAAATTTGACTTCTCTATTTCGCCAGTGGTGATCCAGTCTTGCTTTGAAGCTGTTTAAAGTGCCCCTGACAGGTTGGACCTAAGTATAGTAACTTTTCTAAGCATTTTCTAGCACAAAATTATGCTTAGCGAACTTTTTAATCTTAACCTCGAAGCTCGACTGGTTAGGGCGAAATTTATACAAAACGACAGTTCCGCAGCGCCACCACAGGCGAAACTCCATATTTCACTGCTCTGGGACGACTTTGGTGGTATTACGTCATCGTGGGTGGGCGTTGTTAGCGACGGATGAAACAAATGCTTTCTAGATGTAATTGGTGGATCACAGTTTGGTCGGAGTTGGTACAAGCGGTTGCTTTTTTCAAAGATTTATTGTATTTGCAGTTTAATAAAACTGTACTGGATACATTCCTACAAAACCTAAAATATACTTGAAGTGAAAAATGAAGAAATCGTACGAATCATCATTCATATTTAATTCATCATCATTCATCACTATTCATAAATAAATAAAAGTTCTCTCTCTCTCCCTCATAATATGCCTTCAGTTGGCCATTGAAATCCGGTGTAACGGCCATCTGGACTTGAAAATTGTTTCGGATTTGCCAAACAATGCATGACGGCAGCACAATCCGATTGTTGCTTCCGAGAGCACCACCTTGTAGTATCCACTCCAATACATGCCTGTAAGCGACTAATTACCGATACTGCCTGCAAGGAAATAAAATCACTTCGTTTAGTGTGCATTCTTTAGCGTTTAGGGTATTTTTAGCCTAATGTAACATCCTTACTCTTTTGATAGGTCTCCGTTTTCTCCTTTCGGTTTATTGTTTTTTTCTCGAGTTCTTCCGGCTCCTCATAAAAAAAAGTACCCAGAACTGCGGGATTTAAGTGTGCCTCAAAATCGGTCATATTGATAACACAGCTAGATGCGTCTTTCTTCAAAAGTTCTTTCGTCTATGGCACTTCATGGCAACATACACATTTATTGGGCTGGGACATAGACTCGCACTTGTGGCAAACGCACCACCTACAGTTCCCAGCACGCCACTCATTGCTGAGAAGATCCAAATCGGGTTGGTGGTGTTAACAAAATCATCTCCAGTGAAGTGAAGAGAACATATACGACTAGTTTTGTATGGTCCATCCCACTTTCGAACACTTGAAGAAAACTTTGACTATTTTCTTCTCAGCACCTTGTTTTGTTTGAAAGCATGAAAATATAGCATACGTCTTTGTCACTGACTCTGTCACATAAACAGCAATTTCCAGGCATTAGGCCTACCACCATAAATTAAGTGTACTGTCTGTGAGATACTGCTGTTACACTGCAAATGGCTATAGCCAGATTAGGGCAAATAAAAAATTATCCAAATTGTAGCCCTACAAGAGTTTAGAAAAACTGCAATTTCAATTGAATTGATATGCTGTTTGATAAAAATAAAGTCAATCTATTTGATCTAAACCTGATGGCTGATAGTACGGTAATAATATGTTGACTTTTTCCTTTCGGTAATTCTCATTTTGCACATGCTTTAGACCAATAGAGCCCCACACATTGACGTTTTGGAGCAGTCGTACCATACCTTACCAACTCACCACAGAGAAACAATGTATCCTTCCCACCCACGGTGACGTCACAGCGAGGTTGCCGTTTTTATTTTCGCAATTGAATGAGTGCCAGATTCGCCGAAAGTGAACGAAAGTTTGCAAGCGTGTAACTTATTAGCCTGTTGATATTTTTTACTATTTGCTGGTCAGGGAAGTTTGTTAGTGTCATCTCTTTGGTATCGTAGGTAAATTTAGCAAATTTATTTTCCTGTCAGAGGCACTTTAAACTAGGTGCTGTGACAATTTTCTCGGGTAACTTATTCCATTCATTAACGATCCGATTCAGAAAAAAGTTTCTTCGCTTCAATGTTGTTTTGAAGGTACTGATTTTTAATTTAAATTTGTGACTTCGAGTGTTGTGGACACCTCCATGTAAGGAAAAAAGTTCTTTGCCGTTAACATCATAAAAATTTCGAAGATACTTGTAAGTTTGAATCATGCCATTTCGGAGTCTTCTAAATGTTAGTGTAGGTCTTGACATGGGACAAGTTTTGTTGCTCGCCCTGCACACTTTCTAAAGATACAATGTTGTATTTGAGGTATGGGTGCCAAATGGTGTTGTTGTATTCAAGTTTGGGTCGTATTAATGTTTTAAACAGGATAAGAAATATTTTTATATTGAGAAATGCAAATGATCTCTTGATTAATCCATAATCCAACAAGCCTGTTTGCACCAGATTCTACCGATTAAATGTGGGTGTTGAAGGTTAAATTGTTGTCAAAAATTACTCCAAGGTCTTTTTCATTCTTAATGCATTTGAGGACTGTACAGGCCTTAAAACTCGTGTTTTTTTCCGGCAGCCATTGTGGCCTACCGAGAGCTCCTTCTCGGCGGCCATATCTGCGTGCTTGGAGGCCAAAATACAATAACGATAGCACAAGTAAATAGCATTAAACTTGCAACAATGTTAAAATGATCACTTAGCGTTGTTGAAGTCTGGGCGACGTCCTGCAATAGAATCGTTGTACCACGCATTAAATGCTTTATCGGGATTGTAATCCGGCATTGCGGGACCATCTAACGACCCTAAATTGTTTTAACTGCTCGCAGCTCAGTAAATTGTTTCAACTGCATACCGCCTTTCATAAAACCTTAGTACCTTACCATTTATTCCGTTATGATGTTACCATTGAGGATGTGAAGTCACTAACCCACAGCGTTCTCAACTATGAAGACACGTGTTTTACCCACGGATGTCAACTAACCTAGTTCTCCTTTTTAACAACAATTCAATGTCCGACAACATTGAATCGATATAAAAACGACAATATTGCCAGCCGATGTAAATTAGCAGTTGGGATTAACACTTGGTTAAAATATACATCGGGAATTGCAAACAAGACTTACAGCGCTGGTGATCGCAGCTGGATATATTCAATACAACAGTAGTGACTATGACAGTAGTGACAGTAGTGACATTGGCCATCTTCGGAAACGAAGGGCGAACATCATCATCAGTGACTATGATGCGCTGACCTAATTCTGCGTCACTCTTTAATACTACATATTTTCGACATTTAATCCACGATCATTCTATTGCAAAATTAAATAATTGGCTAGAAGAAACCGGCGGCCAAACTTGGCCGACAGAGGAGATAGCACAGGCGGTCATTCAAGCACTGCTTAGCGGCCATGGCCACGATGGCCGCCGGCTGCTTTAAGGCTTGCTGTAGATGTTCCACTGGTATTTTTAAATTTATAATCAAAGCTGGGTGTGTGCTTCCCAATAGACATTGTGGTGCACTTTTTTGGGTGAAATTTCAATTTTCATTTTTTTCCCCATGCAACAAGTTTATCTAAATCGCATTGCAAGGACAGGCAGTCATTTATGGACTTAACGTTTTTATAGATTTTTGTGTCATCTGCAAACATCTTCACAGTGGTTTTCATGTCATTTGGCAGGTCATTAATATAGCACAGAAATAAAATGCCATCTTCAGCAGAACTCGGTTAATCCGGATCTTTGCCTAATCCGGATAAAACTGGAAGTACAAATGATTTGTAATCTTTTTCTTGAGAAACATCTTTGGATTATCCGGATTATTTAATCTGGATCTTCGCCTACTTCGGACAAAAGTTGCGCTTTATCCGGATTTGCCCAATTTTTTGTAAGTTTTCCTTAGAAACTTGTCTTCGGTAACTGTTTTCAAAAGTTTTGAGTGATTACAGATTATTCCGACACGCATGTCTGAAAATATAACTTTTGCCAGTGTGTTCTTGCGTTAGACGCAGAGTCTACAAATACATTCATTTTACATGCATATTGCATTTCAAAAGAACTCTATCACCGGGTCGCTAATGTGGTAATCGCGCGTCTCGGAATTGGCAGATTACCACACTAATGTGTTCAATTTCGGTGATTTTTACCGATACCCTCCTATCTAGGTAACGTCAGGCTTGATAGAACCGTCATCGGTTACTCCGGACCTTCGCCTAATCTGGATGGAATTGCCGGTCAAATCAAATCCGGATTAACCGAGTTCTACTGTAGCCTACTTTATCTTTGGATTGGGAAAGCTTTTTTGACTTTTGAGAGAGAGCTTTATCCTGGCAGTTTCGCATACTTGCAGAGTCTTTGACTCACTGACGCAGGCCAGGTCACCGAGATTGACAGAGTGAAGTTTCCGATTGTTAAGTGCTGTAACTGGGGATTTTTCCATCCATTAGCGGCTGCTGAATGGAAAGCTGTTGTTAACGTGTGTTACTCAAGCGCACATGCTGAGACCTACACCGGCGCCATGTGATCTTGAAGCTTCTATGTTCACCAAGTCACACGCTAACCAGCTGAGCAATCAAGGCAGAAAATTGATTATTGCGGAATCTTTATCGGAGAGAAAATAATTTTGAGAAAACTTTTTTGAGAGCTCTATCCTGGCAGTTTTGCATACTTGTGGAGGCTTTGAACCACTGATGCATACCTGGTCACTTTATTTGACAGAGTGAAGTTTCTTGTTGTTGTCTGTCAATTTTTCCATCCACTCAGTACCGCTTGAAAATGCATTGCTTAACACTAAAAGCCCTGAAATATTTCCCTATCTATAAAGACAATTGCGGTCATTTTTGACCGGTTGTATAAAATGCGTTTTTTTACCGTTTTTTCTTTATTTTAGTTCAAACATTGATATGAAACAACCAGGCAATCATTTTTTTGTGTTTTCTAGACGGACAAATACAAAGAAAACGCTATAATAAAACACTAGAAGCCCTGAAATATTTCCCTACCTATAAGGACGATTGTGGTCATTTTTGACCGGTTATATGAAACGTGTTTTTTTACCATTTTTTCTTTATTTTAGTTCAAACATTGATATTCGTGCAAAGATATACAAAGATGTACCGAAGTAGTACCGATACAAGATATACAAACAAACATTGTTCAAACATTAGAAATCTTCTTATCACGCACCGGTCATTTTTGACCGGTTGGGGCTTATAGGTAGATGCGTGAAATGTTCTGTTTGCAAAAGTTCTAGTGAAAAATTATTACAGCTACTAAAACTTCATCAAAAGTAGGGAAAACTTAAGGAGTATGACCAAGAAAATCGCAAGAATGCCCAAAATATGAAGCATCAAAACTCAAAACCGGTCAAAAACGACCGGTCAGGGTTTCTAGTGTTAATTGCACACCCCGAGAGTCGAACTAGCACAGCTTGATCTTGCACTTTCTGTGCTTGTATAGTCAGGTTCTTAACCAACTGAGCAACCAGGGCGTGTGAATTGTGTTCTTGTGTACTGTAGGTTTGTTATTTCTTAATTATGTTGCATTTTTTGCAAACAGCGGTAGCCTAGGCTATGGATTGTGGATATTACAGTAAAAATTAGCAGAAGTTTTAATTTGCACTTGCACAGCAGGTTTGTCAGTTAACAAGGTGTAAGTGTGTTGCAGACCTAAACATGTTACTCACCATTGAAGTAGATCATTCATATTCAAAGCATTGGTCAGAAAGCTATCTGACCAATACAAGTAATGTGCTTTCCTTAAAACGGCTTTTAGAGGTAGATGAACATAACGAATCTAAAGCAGGGAATCTTCCGTACACAAGGTACGAGCTAGTTTACCATAGATTATTTTTGTTGTTTGTAATAGTCAAAAATGAAAACAAAACTTAAATTTCTACTCTGTCTGTATAACTGTACATGATGCAATGTGATTGTGAATAATATTATGACATCTTACAGGCTATAATAAGCTATTTTTACACAATTAGCGTTGTCAGTACTTACCTATCCTACTTTTAGTTTGGCTGAAACAGAACACGGCCATCTCATTAACAGTAGTTAGTGTGTTCTCTAGTTGTTAATTGATGAATCTGGCATATTCTTTGATGTTACAAATGGCTAATGTAACATTTTCTGTTTTATGAATTGTTCTTATTTCATTCATGTATTGTTGAGACCAGTGGCACACGGTGGCCATTTTTTGGATGTGCCCCTTTTTTCAGCAGGATTCAAACATACACTAGGTTTGCAGTAAATAGTTTTTCAGATCATATCAAAATTAACTGGTGTGATATGATATAAGAGTCAACTGTGCAAATCAAGCATGTGTTTAAAGCTTTCTGAAAAATGTAAACACCCAAAAAAATGGTCACTGTACGGCGTACGCCACCAGTTGAAGCACAAATAACACCACTTATATAACAGATAGGCTGAGCAATATACCATACAACAAGTCAGCACAAAGATTAAATCAAATAGTCTACAAAATAGAAAAAGATGAAATCGCTAAAACAGTTTCAACAATTGTTGTGTGATAATAAACACAACATGTAGGTTATTGTGAAGAAAGGGGCGTTCTTCCCGGCTATCAGCACAAGGCTGAGCACTCACTAGTTCAGCGAGCAGCTGCGATTCGCCAACCATAACGGTGTAGCTTCCACGCTAAGCCATTCAGACCATCCAATCAACAATATGTTTCTTGGCAGCCGATTTGTAGCAAGAATTGACAGCGATAGACACGTGTTTCGCCCATGAGGCTGGGCTCATCAGTATCGCACCGTATTCTGCCACAAATTTATTCGACCACCGCTTTACCAGTCAGTTTAACTCTTATCTTTGTGGAAACAAAGAAAGAGCCAACAAAACCAGCAGGCGCCAGGGCAGAGGACATTGTGAAGAAAGGGGCGTTCTTCCCGGCTATCAGCACAAGGCTGAGCACTCACTAGTTCAGCGAGCAGCTGCGATTCGCCAACCATAACGGTGTAGCTTCCACGCTAAGCCATTCAGACCATCCAATCAACAATATGTTTCTCGGCAGCCGATTTGTAGCAAGAATTGACAGCGATAGACACGTGTTTCGCCCATGAGGCTGGTTTTTTTTTTTTTTTTTTTTTTTTTTTTTTTTTATTATTGAAAAGTAAAAACAGTTGTACAGTAAACAATACAAAAGAAGCAATTGGTGAATGCAATCATATCACTGATACCAATCTGTTGCACAGTATAAGTTATACCTGTAATAAGAGATCAAAGGCATGCGATAGATTTGGAAATTCATTGTAGCTATGATATCACTTTTATGTTTGAGGCTAGTGTTTTATCTCCACAATAACGGTCATCTAACAAGTACGTTCATACAATAGTAGCCCAAAAGATATTCTTATCATGCATATGCCAAAAGGCGTTGTTGTGTTCGACATTAAATCAGATGCATTGCGCAGGCAGGTAGGTAACACGTTACCAGTCACAATAAAAGTGTCTATGTTACTGTGCGTCCCACAACGCTCATTTGTAGCCAAAAATAAACAAATCAATAAGTAGGAATATAATGTAATGCATGCAATTGCATAAACGAAGAAAGATCTGCATGTTGCCTCATTGCTCTCTTGTAGTGCAATGATGCTACATGCAGATGGTATGTGTGAATAAGTATCATTTACTATGGCGCATTTCATAAAATTCACAAGTCAGGTACATACACTGCAAATGATAACAATTAATAGCAGAATTCTTTCGAGAACAGTGGGTTCTTGGTTGTCATGTTCGACTTATGCTACAGTGTGGGGAGTTTGTAAGGGGCGTCGGTATTACAGAGGTGTCACTTTGAAGATATTCTTTAATTTTTGTTTTAATAACCCAGAGGGTTGTTTTGGTAAATTTTTTGTTGTCCCACATATATTTATCTCCAATGTCTAGTGAAATTTTCTTTTTAATTATGGTACTCTTAACTGTATTTAGGATCAGCAGAATCAGTAGGTTGTCTGTCTGTCTGCTTGGAAAATGGTTGTATAGGATTATATCAGTTGTAAGCTTAATCTTTTGTTTTGTTATTGAATGATATAGCTTTTCTATTTTTTTCCAAATTGATTTCGTGAAGGTACATTCAGTTAACAGGTGTTTTATATTGTCGACAGCCATTTTGCAAAATTTGCACTGAGTAATTTTGTTCTGGCTGCAACGCCATGAGTTAGATTGTTTGTAAAAATCGCCCCATTTAAAAGCTGAATGTGCTATTCGATAGCAGATCGATATGTCAGAGTTTGAAAAGTATGGTTTGATATTTTTCTTCATAAGGAGCGTTTCTGACCAGCTTATTGGTTCATTGTTTTGGCTCTTAATTTCAGTTTTAGTTTCTTTTTGTGTTTTTAGGGTTGTGTATATTGTATTATATGATATATCAGTCCAGTCAAGATTGTGTTTTCGGAGTTGGAGAAAAGTGCGGAAAATATCAGAATAAAACGAATTTGGGCAATCAGAGTGTGGTTCACTTAGGTTATATAATTTTTGGTTGATGTGCCTTATTTTATAGTTTAGATTGTACTTTGCCCACTCATGCCATAGTTCTGTAGCTTTATTGAGTGTGGACAGGTGTCTAATTCTGTCAGCTCTACTGGTTTGAAATTTTGTTTCTATGTCAATCATTCTTAATCCTCCGTTTTTAACTTCTGCAATGATTTTTGTTCTGCTTAATTGCTCAATTGGAGATGGATACCATAGAAAATTGTATAAGATTTTGTTTAAGGATTGGATATGCTTTTTTTGTGGGTAAAGAACCCTTCCCATGTGAAGAGATATAGGCACGAGGAGAGTATTTATTATGGTGATTTTTCCTAGAAGGGAAAGTGGTCGAAATTTATGAATGTTGGCAGTCGTTTCAGTTTGTTTTATCACTTTTTCCCAGTTAAGAGTGTCTAGTTTTTTGTTGTTGTTTCCTAGCCAGATTCCAAGGATTTTTATTTCATTTTGAATTTGAATATGTGGGTAATGTTGCTGTACTTCACTTTGTAACTCAGGTTGTGATACAAGCATTTGTGTTTTGTTTTCGTTAATTTTTTGTCCTGACATTTGTTGGTAAAGTTTTAATTCTTTAAGTATTTCAGTAATAGAATTAAGGTTATTTGTGATAAACGTTGTGTCGTCTGCGTATTGTTCGATTTTTACTGCTTTTTTATTTATGGAGAAGCCTTTTATTGATGCATTGCTCTCTATGCGGCGTGTGAGTACATCGGCGCATATTATAAAAAAGAGCATGCTCAGAGGGCATCCTTGTCGGATGCCTCGCCTAATGTCGATTTTTTTTGTTAGTGCTCCATTCATTTCAACTCGACTAGAGATGTTTGAGTATATAAGAGTTAAGTATGAAATCATCACTGGCTAAATCCAATTTTTTGCAGTATTTTGTACAGAAAAGAATGTTCCACTCTGTCAAACGCTTTTTCAAAGTCTGTTACCATTATATATAATTTTCTGTTTTTTAGTTTTGCTGCTTCGATGGCTGCTTGAATATTCATTGTAGCGTGTTCAATTCGTCTGTTCGGTAGACCACATTTTTGGTTGGGTTGAATCAGTGTTTTCATTAAGGGGGTGATTCTATTGGCTAGGATTTTGCTTAAAATTTTGTAATCCGTGTTCAATAATGAGATTGGTCTCCAATTTTTCAGCGATGATTTATCTCCTTTTTTGTGAAAAAGTTTAACTATGGCTTCTCTCATCGTTACTGTCATAGTGTTTTTTAGAAAACAGTTAGTATACATTTCAAGCAAATCATATTTCAAAATGTGCCAACATTTTTGATAAAAGATTGCGCTGAGGCCATCCGAGCCGGGGGCTGAATTTTTATTTAATGTATCAATTGCGATCTTAATTTCATCTTTTGTTATTAGTCTTTCATTTTCTTGTGCTTCATCTGCATGTATTGTGGTGTGGTTCAAAATGTTTAGATATTCATCTTGTTCAGTTGGATCAATTTTTCCATCAATTCCCCATAACTTATGGTAAAAATTGTGTGTTTCTGTTAAGATGTCATTTTTGTTGGTTACAACTTTATTGTCCTCTGTATGTAGTTCGGTGATAGTATTGTTTTTACCTCTTTTCCTTTCAAGATGAAAGAATCCTTTGCTTGTTTTCTCTGAATCGTTTTGAGGTATTTTACAGCGAATTTGTGCTCCTCTTTGCGTGTTATTGTGAAATTGTTCAATAACATCGGTAAATTTTGCTCGATCAGATACCGGTACTAGGTTTGGATGAAATTCGTCTTCAATCTTAGAGTTTAAGATCTGGAGTTGTTGGTTTGCTGTGTCATATGCTTCTCGTTGCATCGTTGCAAGTTGCTGTGAGAGCTCTATCAGCTTATTTTTAAGTATTTCTTTTCCTTTATCCCACCATTCAAGAGTATTTTGAAAGTTTGGTTTTCTTATTGTCCAATTGGTCCATGTTGTTTCTATTTCGGATATTACATGTTGATGTTGAAAGATGGAGTTATTTACTTTATATGTGTGTTGATCCCATTTTATGTGTGTGTGATAGCTTAATGATAAGGTTGGTGCATTATTATGGTCTGAGTACAAATTTGTGTGATGTGTAATGTTTTCAAAGTGCTTCAAGGTATTGTTGTTTATATATATTCTATCTATTCTTGTTTTTGCTTTTGGGTGTGAATATGTATAGATTGCTTTGTGTGGATGTTTGTATCGAAATATGTCTATTAGTTGAAAATTATTTACTAGTGTTTTAAATGTCTTTTTGTCGTAGGTGTTTGAGAAGGATTGAGGGTTTGCAGTATCTAGAGGGTCTGTGATCAGGTTAAAGTCACCAAGTAGTATTATTTTGTCATCATTCCATTTTTGTAAGTTTGTGGATAGTATTTCTGATAGTGATGTTTTGTCTTTATGATTTTGTGGAAAGTATGCATTGATAATATGCATATTTTCACCATTAATATTGATATGTAGTTGGTGAAGGTGGTTGTTCTTTAAAATAGTATGTCTGGGTTGACCCTTTTGATATATTTCATTTTTTAGTATTATCATAGTTCCTGCACGAAAGCTTGGAGAATCAGGGAATATGTTTGAGAAAAGTTTTATGTTATAAAATTTTTCCCAATTTTCTAATTGTTTAGGTGAAAGTCGATGAGTTTCCTGAATAGCTAAGGCAGAGAGTCTATGAAGCTTAAAGAATTTTATAATGTTGGTAAATTTTTTGGAAATTCCATTTATATTGATTGAGCAAATTTTAAGCTTTTTAACTTGCATGTGACAAGTTTGACTCTCTGCCTCAGAAAGCATTTCACTAGGTGTCAAAAGTATGATGCACAATCACATTAGGCTATATTATAGGCTATTTAACACTATGATTATTATTACCTTTTGTTTTTTTCGGTTTTTAGGCGATAAAAGTATTCAATAAAAATTCGTTTTAAATATTATAGTTAGTAAGTATTTTCGTTGTCTCTTGGCAGCTCTTCTTCTTTGTTTGGTTCAAGGGTAGATTTTTCATCGTTTTCTGATGGCGTGAGAGGGTTTTCATCTGTCTGATTCTGGGATGATGTGTCAATCATCAGAGGCATTATGCTTTGTTCTGAATCGGAGGATGAGTTTTTTGAGTAGTTTGGATCTATTTTTTGGGTCTTGTTTTCTAAGGGCGGACTATCTTCAAGAGGTCGCTTATTAGGTCTGATGTAGGTGGATGTTGGTGAATGGTGACTTTCAGGTGCATTTCTTGTTTTAGATATCGGATGTCTTGGTTGATTGTGTGTTGTTTTCTTTTTCTTTTTCTTCCTTCGTGTGCTTTTCTTTTCCCATGGGTTTGATGCTATGTCAGTGGACTCTCTATCTGAGGATAGTCCTTCTGTGTTAGGGCTTGTAGTACCACTTTCTGTTTCGGCGTTTCTTTGTTGAGTTAGGAGGGCACGTTTTGGGCATTCCGTACCTTGATGTCCTCGGTGTTGGCAATATCCACACAATATTCTCATGGGACATGTTGCATCGAGGTGGCCCAGTCCTTTGCAGAAGCGACAAAGATGACGTTGGGGTGTATTGTTCATTTTTTGTGTCGTTCGGCATTGTTGGGTTGTGTGCCCCTTCTTTTTGCATATATCGCACTGGGCGCAATCTGCTGCCCAATGACCTCGCTTTTTACATATTCTACACAGGGGGAGATGCTCCTCTCCTGGCTTTGTTATATATATCCATATACCGTGTACTTTGATTTTGTCTGGGATGTTTTCCAGGTTTATATCCCTCAGGTGGATATGAACATATTCGTTTTTTATGTTTGGGAACTTTTTAAATCTCCCAAAGAAGATTTTTTCGGGTTTTCCCCACTTACAGTCGTTCGCAATGTCTCTTGAAAGTTCTACCGGCCACTCTACTGGAACTGGATACAGTGTGATAATGTCACAGGGTGGTTTTGGCTTCCACGCTGTGATTGTTATTGTAGTTCCTTGGAATTGGTAAGCAGTGGGAGTTTGGTGGTCTTTTGCTAGTTGTTCCAGGTTTTCTTTTTCCTCTTTAGTGTGTGTAATCACAAATTGATGTTCTTTTAGGTTCAACGTGCGCACTCCTTCAAGTCCTTTAGAATATTTTCTTAGAAAGCCATCTTCCATGAAGAAGCTAATAAAATTGTCTATGCTCAGCCAACCTTGGCATTCAGCTTTCACTATCAGTCTTCTTTGGAAGTTGTATGGCTCGCTTGGTATCATTGTTTCGAGCTACTATAGCCTACTGCTTTAATTCTCAGATCACAATTGTGTGTACGAGTATTTGTTAAAATTTTTAAAGCAAAAGTTAAACAGTTTGTAGTATTATAAACTAGCACTTGCAGGTTTTGCCACGTTGGCAGTGAGAACGCTGCTGGCGCTCTAATTAGTTACACAAAAACTGCCAACCTTTTCGAAAGAAACCGCTTAAGGCGTTTCTTTCCTTTTCACAACAACAAAATAAAAGTTTTTCCTTTTTGAAGAAATCAGCAGAAAGCCTCAGGGAAAAGAAGCCAGCTGATTGCCTCAAAAAGGAAAAAAAAGCAAAATACAAGTAAACACTCCAGATCAGCGGAGCCCAAGGCAGAGTCCACCGATCCAGCTGACGCAGGCCACTCTCCTCACCTCCACATATCCACTATCCCAGGCCAAACCAGACAAAACACAAAGATCACACACACATATCTCCCTTTACCACACTAACCCTACTTTAATCACGAGCCTCTCCCATGAGGCTGGGCTCATCAGTATCGCACCGTATTCTGCCACAAATTTATTCGACCACCGCTTTACCAGTCAGTTTAACTCTTATCTTTGTGGAAACAAAGAAAGAGCCAACAAAACCAGCAGGCGCCAGGGCAGAGGACATTGTGAAGAAAGGGGCGTTCTTCCCGGCTATCAGCACAAGGCTGAGCACTCACTAGTTCAGCGAGCAGCTGCGATTCGCCAACCATAACGGTGTAGCTTCCACGCTAAGCCATTCAGACCATCCAATCAACAATATGTTTCTCGGCAGCCGATTTGTAGCAAGAATTGACAGCGATAGACACGTGTTTTGCCCATCCGCTGAACTAGTGAGTGCTCAGCCTTGTGCTGATAGCCGGGAAGAACGCCCCTTTCTTCACAATGTCCTCTGCCCTGGCGCCTGCTGGTTTTGTTGGCTCTTTATTTGTTTCCACAAAGATAAGAGTTAAACTGACTGGTAAAGCGGTGGTCGAATAAATTTGTGGCAGAATACGGTGCGATACTGATGAGCCCAGCCTCATGGGCGAAACACGTGTCTATCGCTGTCAATTCTTGCTACAAATCGGCTGCCGAGAAACATGTAGGTTATTGCTAGCATAGGCGCCGACTTTTATTTTTGCACGGGGTGGCGGATAGCACAATATTGCAACCTAAAAACTTTCAAACTGCATGTTTTTGTTTGATTTTTACTACAGTAAGCGTGTTTCGTAGATGCAATTGTCTTTTTACACCTGATTTGTAGCTCGATAATTTACAAAGCAACTTTAAAACAAAGCACAGGAGGTATATCGTAAATTTTATTGTTACGTTGCTGCTCTGACACTTAACATTTGGCAAAAGTATTTTTGCAAACAGCAGCTCTGTCTATCCAACTGTTGATCAACTGGTCAAGTCGTAACCGTGAAGCTTCAGCTTGATAAACATTTAAAATTAGGACGTGGTTCAATCGCTGTTGCGTCATGGTAGATCGCAAGTAGGTTTTTATGCGCCTAAGTGCACTAATCGATCGCTCCGCCTTGCAGGTGGTGGAAGGCAAAAATAAGTATATTTTCAAAAATTTCTTTTCAAAAGTATAGCTTTCCTCGATTAGAATCATGTAAACGTGTAAATTTGCAAAACGTTAAAACTGCTACTTTACTAAGTGCACTTTTTAAATAAAACTCAAAAAGTTTCGAAAATGGCATTTTTTTAATGAAATTTGAAAATAGATATTCATTTATTCATTTAGGGACGGAACTATCAATCATCGAGATAATTTTATTTCCAAGTATTTTATAGCTGTCATAATTTATAGCGATATTATGAGCAGTTTAAAATTTTTCAAAAAAGATTTTTGAGGGAGGCAATGGAAAGATCGTATTTTATTGATTAATAAATCCCATTGTAAACCTAACAAATGTAACAATGACTTATGACAAGTGACAAATAAAACGATCGCAACAACAAGGAAAAACTCGTAGCCACGTGTTGCGTAATCTTCACATAGCTTGCTTGATGTTACGCGAGTATCATGCTTGTGACAAAAACAATCATTTTCTTCGCAATACTGTATTGGTTCAACTCTTGCTTTATGTTGACTTGAAGCGAAAACCAATGATTAAAAAAAGATTTAAACGTCCGCTCAAATTACATTTATTTGCAGTGAGTAATGTAACCTAAACGAGGTGGCTGCCACAGCGGTTACCGGGTGGCGTGGCCACCCCGTAACCCCGTAAGTCGGCGCCAGTGATTGCTAGTACACTGAAGTATTTAAAACTTTATTTTGCTTAATATGTTCAGCATGTACAAACATGCTGCACAACTGCACATTCTCAACATGTCGTACTGTATTTGGAATATCATAATTTTGCATTGAAATTTAAAGATTGTCAATAACTTTTTTTTAGTTCATGGGAGAGAAAATATCGATCAGGGAGTGGAAGTCTAAGTGGTTCAGATGAAGAGGTATGGTACTTATTGTGTTCCATAGCGTATGATTACCGGGCTGCGATTTTTTCTTTTTGTTTGTCGAATAGTAATATGACGTCATAAGAGTCAGATTATATGCGTATTACCACACAAGTTGTGTGGTATCAGAGTCACTTACTTAAGTTTTTAATCGCACGCTGGTTGAGTGATTGCAAAGGAGTATCAAGCGCTAAGTTATGTACCTACCGGACATGTATATTATTTGTTTTGCTCCATGGAGAACTGTTGTAAACGCGAAACTGAGGATCGCAAAAGAAAAAATCCCTTAGGCCAGGGGTGTGCAACGTGCGGCCCGCGGGCCAAATGTGGCCCGCGAAGAAAAATTATGTGGCCCGCGAAGATGTGCCAATTTTGAATTGTGTGCGGCCCGCGAAACATGTTTATACGGTAATTTAGTTTAGTCTGGTACGTTTGAACAATTCATTGTGGAGTGGAATATTGTAGATTTCGCACCTTCTGTTAACCATTTTAGAAGTCTCCCACCGGCCACCGCCAATCCATTGTATTTAATTTTCTATTCTGATGTCTCTGGATTTATTAATATTCAATTGAACACTGAGAATATGTCCTTATAATGTTTGTAATGTATTGTATTGAGTTTAAAGTTAACCGTTGTTATTGCGTTCATAAACGTAGTTGCACTGATGAGAATTTAATATTCGAAAACGCGTTCTGCAACACTGTTTTTACACTCTGTAATGCCAGATGCAGATTTATCTGTAGCTTTCCATCACGCATTGAAGCGGTGATCTGATCATGAAATTTTCTACGGTTCGAGAAAAAGTTTTCTCTGCCTATAAAACGTTGAATGGTAGTTTAATCAATTATTTTTAAAAATGTATGGTCACATAAAAGGCATTATGAACAAAGTACGACTTTGGAAAGCTCACATACAGACAGGACATCTTTTCCACTTTCCAACTTTGAGAGACTATGGAATGCATCCGGAGAAGAAAACTAAATTTGAAAAATTGTTGTATGAATTTTTGGCTCGTTTCAAGGACTTCAAATCTCATGAACATTTGTTTGGTATATTCTCTTCGCCATTCAACACGGACATTGACAAAGCACCAGCTGATATCCAACTTGAACTGATTGATCTTCAAGAGAAAAAGGATTTGAAAGCAAAGTATTTAAAAAAGAATCTTGGCGATTTTTACCGAAAACATTTCAACCAAGATGACTTTCCACATTTCAAAAATCCATGGCTTCAAAAATGGCACTTTTTGGCTCAACGTATTTGTGTGAACATTTTTTTCTAAAACAGGCGTCATGAAATCTCCCTATTGATCGGTTCTGACAGACCAACACTTGGAAAATGGACTTCGAATTGCGATCACTTCCATTAAAGTAAATTTGGAAAAGCCGTCAGGAAAAGAAGCCAGCTGCAAACTTCTCACTGAGCACGTTTAAAGACAGTGTGACAATAAATTTGAATAGCAGTTTTCTTCAGAAATTTATGCGTCCTAACTTATCATTTCTGGAAGGAGATAACCCCCAATATAAGAATAACATGAATAGCAAGAAAAACTACTCTTTTGTGCCTGCAACTACTAGAAATCATATGTTAAATAAACGTGCGGCCCGCGGTTTCACCCAATTATTTATATCTGGCCCTCCTGTAACAAAGGTTGCACACCCCTGCCTTAGGCTATACACCTAGCGTAGCCTACTGTGAGAATTTTTCCTTTGGCATCTCTTTAGTCTCGCTTGGTACGTAAATGGTTAGGCACGTACCCGCACGCAAACACAGTTAGGAGCGAAATATGCAAGTTACCAAGAAACACAGCGAAGATATAGCGAAAAATGAACTGCAGATAAAAGAAAAGCAACAATACTACAATAATACAAAACAATGGCGTAATGTTACAGCGTTTAAGGTGTGCCGAGATGGCAAACAAGCCCCTTCGTAGTCGTACAACATTGCAACTTTAGACCGAAACCCAGATCTTTCGATTGTTGGTGGTACTTCAACATGAGAGGTTGTTTCAACTTCCTGATGAGCTTAAACATCTAGTGAAGCCGTGCTATCGCCAGGGCCTGACCTTGTATTTGCAGATGGTAGCTCACCGACCGAACTGCTTGTGCAAACTCAGAAACGTCATCACTGTCTCGTCGAGAAAAGAATGTAGGCTATCGATGCGTTGTTTCTTGTGCACTTGAACGGGTTTATCTATAAAATTTTATTGTTGAAAAGTGAAAATGTAATAGGCGCATTTTACTAAGCATGCTTTTGCTTACCACTATTAAATTAAACATGTTCAAAATTGAGAATGCTTTGCTACTAAACGCTATTAGCCGGAAGTTTACCTGAATGATAAGTTCCAAAGTGACGTGGCAATGCTTCTCTCGATAGCTCCTTCTAACAGATCCCATACTTCACTCGCTGTTTGCTGAACCTTAACCGCTTCTCGGTAAGACCGACCGAAGCTTTTGCCATCCGTGTTGTCGGAGGATTCTTTCGTTTTTTAGTCATTATATAGGATACTGACTAACTGAAGGCTATCCTATCTGTAGTTGGGCAAAGCTATGCTGTTCTTACAACTTGCCTATTACCTTGCCTTGTCCACTCCCAGTGACTACCTACTATTCTTCTAGAAGCGAACTCTTAATATAGCGACCTTTCTTATCTGTGTTTCTGATTCTGAACATCTGGTCGGAAACTAGGCTATTTTCTTGATGTAAAAAACTTGCGTAATTAGTAGGCTTTATTGTGTTTTTTTATTGTGTGCTTCTGCGATTATTTTCTCCTGTATCAATCACCTGCTTTAAGTTATATAACGGAAAGGAAATCTTAAATTTGTTTTCATCATCATGCACTGGCTACATAAATCCATCATTGTTTTAATCTTTCAAAGGATGGCATCTCGCCTGGTGCGAGACAAATTTCCTGCAGATGTCCAGACTTCCCATCCAGCAAACTTGTTTATACATGTCATGCATTGTGACTCAACGTCTGCAGACGTTGAATCAATGTAAAAACGACGGGTTTGGTAGCTGGGTTGTGTGCTTTTGTGAATGTGCAAAATTGCCTAAAATTACGTAATCACAGAAACTCTTTTAGTGGAAGGAAGTCGAGTTGCAACCGTGTTTATCTGTCTACTATTCTTTATTCACATTGCAAAACATTTCTGCAATCTTGGAACAACAAGTGCATGAGTCAGACATAAATACAAACACGTTGACAACTAAAAGTAGCCTACTTCGGTTATTTTATCTATAAAAGAAACCGGTTGTGTCGAATAGCACGAAACGTGTGTGGCGAAATGTTTGATGGCAGGCGTTAGAACCAGGGAGTCGAACCGTTTGATTTTTCCGGTTCGGGTCCGGTTCTGGTTCAAAGATTGTTTCAAAATTGGGTTCAGTTCCGGTTCAGGTTCGAAGAAACTTAAAACCGGTTTTATAAGTTCCGGTTCGGGTCCGATAAAATTAGGCCTAGGCCTACTATTGCCCAACTACTAACTAGCCAAATTGGGCGTGAAAACCGCAAGGTTGGCAACACTGATCTCAACACTGCTTTGCTCAATTAACTTGCCTTTGTTGTTTGTTGCACAAGTTACAATCAAACTATATTGTCTATGATGTCACAGAACAGAAGTTGTTTACCTCAAAAAATTCCTCTCCAAAGCATCGATGATAGTGGATCGTGTGTTACGGAATAGGCTATAATTCATCAGTACAATGTGGCCTCCAAGATAACAACATGCTACGTACAACTTCACTTACCACAATGCGAACAATGACGTAATGCTGGAGTGAACCGCTTTTTTCAACCGGTTCGGGTTCGGTTAGGGTTTAAGCTAACTCAAATTTTCGGTTCAGTTCCGGTTAAGGTTCAGACAAAATCGCACCAAAACCGGTTTACAAAAATCCGGTTCGGGTTCGGTTCGACTCCCTGGTTAGAACTTCGATCAAAGCATTTTCCCGCAGTGCTCAAAATGTTCTGGAAGAGAACTCCTTTCCATAAAAATAGCGGCTTTTTTCATCTGTATTTCTGAACATCTGGTCGGAAACTAGGCTGTTTTCTACATGTGAAAAACTTTCATAGCAAGTATCCAACAGTCATTTTACCGGTTATAGGTGAATTGTTCGTAAACAGTTTTTCCGAAAACAATTGTTCGTAAAAGCAATTCTTCGTAAAGCAATTCTTCGTATAGGTGAATTGTTCGTAAACAGGTGATAGGTCAATTGTTCGTGAACAATTTTTCGCAACAGCAAGGTTTGTCTTGCAATTTCCGATGAAGGTGCATGATGCAAATTTTCCTGAATAACCAAGTTACGAGACATAAACAAATAAGCACAATGAAAAAGCGCATTTTTTGTTATTTATTGGAATACAACAATTGTCTGTGTTTAGCAATTCTTTGCTTACACTACCAATACTACTTTAAGTAACTTCGTACAAATTGTCCACAAGCCAAGTTTAGTATGAAGTATTGTGTGCAATTCCACGCAAGTAGGCTAATCACAAATTTCATCATCTTGAAAGTCTTGACGCCAGGTTCGGACGACTCTAGTTAGTCTTTCTGCACTGTCCTTGTACTTCTTCTTTGGAGGGGGTCCTGCCTGGCCACTGACATACTGTTCAATGCGAACCTCATTTAGGTTTTGCTCTCGCTTGATTGCAGATATGAACTTCCAAATATCTGGATGATTTGCAGATACCTGGAACATGAACCCTCTGTGCCATCCTTCAATGCTATTATTAGTTTTGGGAAGGCCACTGAGGACGCCATCATAGCAGTTCCACATTTGAATTGCAAACATTAGAGGACGGCGCCCTTGACGACGATCTGGGCGCCCAACCCAAGTGTCTTCAAAGTAGTCAATTACTGGCTGAGCAACATCTGGTAATACATTCCCATCGTTTTTCTCCAAATGCACTGGCACAAATGGAAGAACCAGCCACGGTGAGTTGAAAGTGGGTACTCTCTGCTTACTGCATTGACCATGGCCATCTCAAAGTCAGTCATGATTGTCTCTGGAACAGCAACAGCAGGTAACAACTCCATGAATGTATGTCCCTCTCCTTTTGTCCCCCAGCAGGGCATACACCAGAGGCACTGAAGTGTTTTCCGTCAGTCCGTGTATTGTGTAAAGCTGTTCAAACAGTGAAGGCACTGTCTTGAAGGTGCCGTCAGCATACCAGTGCTTTGAACGGGCAAGGAGCTGCAGATTTTTTTCAGTGGCACAATTATGTGTTTAAGCACAATTAGCACATCTCTAGCATATAGGCTACCCTAATTGATTGTTCGTAAACAATTGTAACTGTTTTTTAAAAAAAAAGCTGTAGCCTAACTTTTATGAACATTTGTTTACGAACAATTAGTATTACGGTCAATTGCATGCCCGAAGAATTGCTTTACGAAGAATTGCTTTACGAAAAATTGCTTTACGAAGAATTGCTTTTACGAAGAATTGCTTACGAACAATTGTTTTACGAAAAACTGTTTACGAAGAAAACGTCGGACACCCATTTTACCAGAGCAATATTATTAATTGGCTCAAACGGCGAAATACAAACTGGCATAGACGTTGACAACTTAACGTAGCCTAGGTTATTTCATCTATAAAAGAAACCCGTTGTGTCGAATAGCACGAAAAGTGTGTTGCGAAATGTTTGATGCCAGGCGTTGGAACTTCGATCAAAGCATTCTCCTGCAGTGTTCAAAATGGCAGCGCTGACGCCTTGGGAGTTTCTCGTGTGAAGCGTCGCTTTTAGACCTTGCTTTGAAGTACCTGGCGCAAGAAAGTTTACGCAAGTCAGCACTTTTATGATTGCATCACGTGATGCCCCCCCCCCCCCCCCGATTGTTCCTCGACCTGACGACGTTTAGTCCTCTCTCAGTTTTTTTTCCTTTTTGTTTTCCAATTTTTTTCGTTTTTTTTTTTCCGTAAGGCACGGCGTTTGTCGAATAGTGATGGCGCGTGTCGAGTGACCTCGTCACCGAAAAAGGCAAAAATCGCAGCCCTGCGTATGAATTACAATTCTCTAATGTTTCTCTTGAAATTTCATTGCCAGCATTGCCCGCAACATAATTTGAATGTTTTTTTGAAAATTAACCTGGATAAGTTTATACGTCTTGTAGAGAAAACATCTATGAAATCTGTCCTCATTTTGAAGGAATAAATAGCCTAGGCCCTAGGTACATTGTTAAAATTAAACAACAATGTTAGCATTGTGGATAATTTTCTCTTTAAATTTTTCCTACTTTTTTCCAAACCCCTTAAGACAAAGTCATTCTTATGCATTAGAGATGTACCGATATATCGGTATTGCTGATATTGGCCATTTTTTGAGTATCGGTATTAGCAAAATTTGGCCGATACTGTGGCCGATACTAAACATGCAAAAAAGGCGTTTGCTGCGGATTTTCTACAGAAGTAAAGATATAGATTTTTTAAAGTAGTAACTAACGTCACGTGTGACATTGATGTAGAAAAATAACAACCTGTTCAAATTTTTGATACCTCACACTCCCATAACTTCATGTGTGCACCTTTTGGCATTGTTTGCTTACAGTGATTCTTTCACTCAAACAAAACGTTTTGTTTCAGCAGTGTTGCGTTGTTCGATTCTTAAGTTGTGAAGGAGACTCAATTTTTCTAATATTTATCATTTGTGTTTCTTTTTTACTTTCAGCAGAGGATAAAACCAGGCCAAGACTACCCAGGTAGCAAAAAAATATAATTTTGCATCGTTTTTACGTTGCTAAACGTTAAAAAAATCCACGTAACTTGGTTGTTTTTAGTAAGCTGGTTTTATCAGTTTGTGATTTTGATTTGTGAGGAGAGTTTGCACAAACACGTAATAATTTTTCAGAAACTCCAATTATGATGTAATGTTTCTTCCCTTATACCCCAGTCCTCAATTACGGTGGACTTTCATGACTAAATCCTACTATTATGACACAACAATGCAGTTGAGATTGGATTTTTGAATCTTTAATAAATTATGCCAATTGAAAGCCTTTTTTGATAGTTTTATGCAAATAAGGTAAAACTTAGCATTTGATATAATTCCTTGCAAATATCAAAATTAGTTCTTTTTGTAACACCAAAGTATCGGCCAAAACATCGGTATCAGTATCGGTATCGGCCTAAAAAAATGATATCGGGATCGGTATCGGCCAAAATATTGGTATCGGTTCGTACATCTCTATTATGCATGTTTAACTTTCGTTTTTCTAGGTTAATAATAATCATCTACTATTTTAGTGATCTTCTCTGGTTTCAGATTGATGTTTGTGAAGTGGAAGAGGTCGACACTCGTATTGGATCGTCATCATGGCACTGTGTAGAACAGAAGGCCAGGAGTCAAATGAATGAATGTGAAAGACAAGTAACTGGCACAAGCAAGCACGCAGGGAGTCACTTCAGACAAGATTGTGAATCGTATTGGGAAGACAACATTGACAAGTTAGAATAATGCACTATTTAAAAAAAAATACTATATACACACCTATTTGATTAGGCAATTCAGTTGTTTGGTTCTGAACAATAAAACCTCTACTTTCAGTTTCATCTATAAATTATAGATGCATTATGTGGGAGATGCTATATGCTTTGAGCACTATTTGAGTGAGGAATGCATCGTGTCTTTTTCCCAAGAACCTAATGAGCAATGTTAGACATGGGCTCGGATGTGAAGAATATGCCTTTCAATCTGGAGGGCACTGCGCCAGTGGATAGATATAAATAGTTGTTGGTAATCACATTAACCTTCTATTTTGCAAAAAGTTTTTTGTATGCTGATACTTCACCGTTTTTGACGAGTATTGTGCACCGCTTAAAGAACTTTCTTCAAAAAGTGTTGATCTCAGTTTTTAACGAACAAACGATGATGTTGAAGTTGTTTTTAAATTTTTTACATTGTCTTGCTTTGTGTAATAGGTCACATTGGAATGCAGCAGAAGCAAAACTATTCAACAAGGTCATTAAAATTTTAAATGGCGAAAAATTGGCTAGATTGGCTTACAAAGGGGTTAGTAAAAGATTATTGCCATACGTTACGTTACTCGTTGTTTTCTTAACATCATGTTTTTGGAACTTATGTAAGAAATAGTTTCACTCCAAAAGCATAGTGACAAACTTTGTCATAAAAACCAAGAAATGACTGGACAAAGTAAGTGACATCGCATTTGAACATGTTTTGTTGGGAATTCTTCATCCAATCCAGTGGATGCAACAGTTGATTGGCTACAATACTTCAAGTGCAAATTTCAAATTTTTAAAGCTCATTCACCTGGTCAATGTCGGTTTTGTGAACGTATATTTAAATCATTTTTGCAGAATAGTCAAGATATTGTGCTTCGGAGATTGTCGGTCGATCGATCTTCTGCACGTCTACGTAGCGCGCTGGTGGATGTGGGCTGGAAAGTGAAGTTAACACAGTGGCTCCATGGGTTGCTCATGGAAAAGCTTCCTCCATCTTTGTTATCCTGTTATCTTGACGTCATGCAAACGCTCCGCTCAAAGGTATGACAGAATGACAATGGATAACCCTTGGATGAGTTTTGGTTGTGTATGTGTAGTTCTTTTTCTATTGTGGTTTTTCTGTGAGAATATAATATATCACTTCATAATTCGGGTCTGCTACTATTCGGTGAGTCCGATTCGGTGAGTTCCCTATTCGGTGAAAGCCTTTTTCGGAGAGTTCCCTATTCGGTGATTTTTTGAAATTTTTTTTTGAAAATTATCGGGTACCGTAGCCTAAATATCATTGCCGCTTTTACATCGTTTTAACGTCGCTAAACGTTGAAATAAGACCCTAACAACCCTAACCCGAAAACGGCAATGATAATTAGGCTACGGTACTCGATAATTTAAAAAAAAAATCAAAACATCTCCGAATAAGGAACTCTCCGAAAAAGGCTCTCACCGAATAGGGAACTCACCAAATCGGACTCACCGAAACGGGCCATTCCGTCATAATTCTTGCAACTGCTCTGGTTTTGCCAAACAAATTTAGTTTTTAATGATCATTATGTCACAGAATCACAAAGTAAAACACAACAGACCTTCTTCATCTAACTCGAATCCTATGTTTAAGCGTCTAATCATCTCTTATGCAGGTGCCGACCCTGATTGAACGGATGATCATGCCATCCCGTGATGCTGGTGGTGCATCCTCCGAAAGACTTGGAATGCTCCTCAAGCGTCCTTGGGATCCTGCAGTCACTTCCGTCGTGTCTGATATGAAGCAGGTGATAATAATTGTTTACTTTATAGACTGTGTATACATATAGCTTCCGTGGATGGCTGCTCTGTTTCGTACTTAAAATATTTAACCCAATATACTAAGTATGTGTAATAGCGGATAAGGCGCTCGCTTTCCGACCATACAATCCTGGTTCGACTCTCTGCTTATGCTGATTGTTGATAAACATCGTCCACGTCTACCCAAGGTATAATAAAGGGGAAATTGCTGAAGATAAGACGGGCGAGAGAATGAAAATAGCCACCCAACTCTCGTTACTGATGAGTTAACATAGTAAGAATCTTTTCTTCTTATTCCCCAATGCTTGGAATCAAGCATGGGAACACCTGTGTACTTAATATCCTTTCAGTACGTCAACAAACTAACTTTAAACCAGGGGTTCTTAACCGGGAGTGCTCGCATCCCTCTGGTGTGCGAGAGCTGTTCCTAGGAGGTGCAGGAATAATAAATCGTTTGGGTTAGTTATAAAGGACTAGTTCGAGAATCTTACAGATACACTCTTTGAACATTCATACACTCAAATACACTCTTTGAACAATTGAACATCCATACGTACTCAGCTACACTCTTTTAACATTCATACACTCAGATACACTCTTTGAACAATTGAACATCCATACGTACTCAGCTACACTCTTTGAACATTCATACACTCGGATACACTCTTTAAACAATTGAACATCCATACGTACTCAGCTACACTCTTTGAACATTTATACACTCAGATACACTCTTTGAACAATTGAACATCCATACGTACTCAGCTACACTCTTTGAACATTCATACACTCGGATACACTCTTTGTTTCAAAAATTGCACAACATCTACAATTACTGCTTACTTCAATGGATAGATATTTCTCTTGTAGAAAGATACAAACTTGTGATACACGGATTCGGCATCCTTTCAGGATGAATCTAGAAGATATTGATGATCACAGCGACATTACGGGAAGTCTCGTCGATGTGCTAAATAACTGTGGATTCCAAATCGATTTTTTATAATAGCAGCCTGGAGCACTATCAGGGTCTTAAACGGGAAACGCATCCTGTACTGGCAAAAATGGTTCTCGCTGTGTTGCTTTCTTTTGTGACAACCTACCTATGCAAAACAGGATTTTCCTGCTGCTTCACATCAAAATAAAAAGCAAAAATTTATTAAATCCCTAAAATGCGAGTAGCACTCAGCACACACACAACACGATTTGCTGCCATCATCAACAGAAAGCTAAGAAAAAATCGACGCCTATGGTCACCAAGATAGCAGAAGGCAGGCACCACATTCTGCATCACAAATTGTCGGCAGTTGGCTCAAAAACTACCTTTATTTTGTTAGTTAGGCCTACGTGAAAAATGCAAAAAAAATCCTCAATGGTGATTAGCCTAAGCAACAAGCTCAGTGACACACAATGGTTTCCTTATTTACACATGAAAACAACATTACTTTTGAGTCATTCTAAATGGGGATGCGAGAACTGGTCAGTAATTCTAAAGTGTTGCCAACAAGGAAAAGGTTAAGAACCACTGCTTTAGACAATACGTTGAAGTATGACACATGGTTTTGGCCATTTAAGAAAAGCTCTCGTGCAGTACATTAAGTTATGCCCTTTTATAATAACAATAACATTGATTTTTCTTTCAGAACGATGTATATTTTTACCGTTTGCCGTAAATTTAGCAGTGGTAAAAATAACACTTTAAATGTTCACAGAAACCGGCCCATTCGGTCTTGTTCATCGTCGTCCAATGCGCTGCCTCGCAATCTTCCATCCCGGTTACGTCTTGGAGATTGAGATTCTGGAATACTTTGCTAAGTCAAGTGGGAAAGGTTAGAGATATAATAAAAGTTGTTTTCGTAATTCAGTACGAAATCCATTCAGTTGCGTGCACTAAATGGTACGGAACCTGTGGAAAACCTTGTGTGAATTATCAAGGTTTTTATGAAACATATCACGCTTCAATCAAAATCAACAGGACTTTCATTTAAACGAGATCATAGTTACGGGTAATTGATAAAAAGTAATTGATCAACAATAAAGTTCTACTGTGCATCGATAAAATACATAGGTTGTGCAATTTGTAACGTCGCTTTTACAGAGGTAACGTTTTTTGTTTCATTTGTTCGACTTTACAATTGATTCATTTACATTGAATCAACGTAATTTCTACTGAAATCAACGCACCAGGTCGTCCAAGTGACCGCTCCATCAGACGATAGCGACGAGCCAGCAGAAGACAGAGCTTCACAGACGGTGGCTGATCTTGCACGCCGTTCCTTCAAAACCGTCTGTAGGAAAGTGAAAGACATCAGCAGTCGTCATCCTCACAGAAAGGTGGTTCTGATTGGTTGGCACGCATCCAGTATTTTGAATTGTCATGTGAGTGGACAACTGTTGACGTACAAACAATATATCGTTGACTTAACGTTATAAAACATTGTGCTTTCCTAAAAGAACCATCTACTGACATTCCAGGTCTTGCGGAGAGTTATGTTAGTTGCGTTTGAAAATGTGAACGTAATTTAGGCTACTTCTCTCCTGTTTTCAAGACCCTTTCTTAGCCGTACTGAGTTAGATCAATGTATTTAATCTTAGTGTCTATCTCCTGGCTTCAATGTTACTGAGGTGACACATTGCATCGGTTACTTGTCGTAATCTTTATTGTGGTTTATATACAGGTTGCCCTGAAGGAAGAAGTGTCCGCCATTGTTTGTCTTGGGTTTCCTATGTTCACCATGTTCGGAAAGAGAGGGGTTCGTGTTTTTACATGCTAAACTTGCATTCAGTAACAGTGAAAATTGAATGAGTGTGCTCACACCAGGCATCTAATTTCAAAACATAACCAGACAGCAAAATACATCATTTTTACATTGATTTAACGTTTGCAGACGGTAAAAATTACGAATTTTGCTGTCAGAGTAGTACACTGTTGAATGGCGATTTGTCTCATTGACGAAACTGTGTAATTAATACGAATGGTCATTTGCAACACCTTCTGATAATTTAGCTTATTTTGAAGCAGATTTTACTACGTTTTTAATTTCATATCAGTGATAGCGATTTTTATAACTTGATATGTCAAGCTGGCACAATTTCTTTCCGCATTTTTTTCTACTCTAGGACTTAGGTTCACATGACAAAACTCTTTCTCTTTGAAGGCGATCGACGACGTTCTATGTGACTTAACCACGCCCACTTTATTCGTCACTGGAGATCGCGCCTCTTTTTGTGACGTCAACGACCTGGAAGATGCCCGAGAACTGACGTTCACCGACGCGGTTACGTCCGCGGTTGTGGTGAGCGGCGCTGATGATTGGCTCAGGGTTTCCGAAAACAGAAAAAGAAAGTTATTTCAAACCCAGTGCATGATTGACAGGTGAGACATCTACACTTTCATTTATCGCATTTTTATGCTTGCTAATTTCACAGAAGAGGTAGCCGAAATCGCTGCAATGACTTTGCTATTCTTATAATTGTTGAATTTTAATTTTCTACTGCAGAGGCCACCGAACTTAGCCAGGTGACTGTTACAAAAGATGCTTGTGGGCTAAATGACCGTTTTGTTGAACCCTATGCAACCTGTGGAGTGATTTATTACGTTGCAGGCGAATGAGTTTTGGAGAAAAAAACTCATTATTTTATTTCAAATTCCCAAAACCGCACACACTTCATCTTTCAAAAATAACTTATTTAAAAGTTTTGATAGAACATACGCACTGATTCGGCAAATTAAATGCTTAACAGTATAACACTTTATACCACAGCGTTAACTATTGATGGGATTTTTACTTAGTTTATATGTCACATTTTTTGCCCAGTTGGCGGGCTCGGTAGACGAACTTTGCCAGCCGGATCTGGCCGAGTGCCGTAGTTTGGTGACCCCTTGTTCTAATCTAGAGAGTTCTCTGTTATTGGACTGTAAAAATTGCGAAAAACACAAGAAATTAACTTGCACGAGAACATGTGAAAAAGTCTCAGAGAACTGTAGGCTATATTTATAACAAAGTTTGAATTGCTGTATTTTTCTCGTCATTTAAGAAAAATCTTGGAAGAAATATGCGACTTCCTGCACACAATATTTCAACCTGCCTGCGAACGAAAAGAATCCTTCTGGTCTTCTGCCGACTGTGAAGTAAGCTGACAACTATTGACATCGTAAAGGAATTGTTGCCCGCAATTTCATCTGCCCTCTATTATTTTATACGAGAACACTCCAAAGAGGTTTCCATCTCAAGATCACCGTTGCGTGTCTTTATTGTTTTAAAAATGAAAAGGGACTGCATTCCAACCTTCAACACGAAAAGTCTCGCGCCAAGCTCTCTTATTTAATCGCTAGTGCTGTCATCAGTGAATGCCCGCTAGCCACCGAAACTACTGCTGATGTCCAAGACTTTGTGTTTCAATAGTTCTGAATTATAACTCCCACAATGTACAACTGAGCATCTCTAAGATTTTCAAATATGAAGTAGGCTATGTCTTTATGTTACTGATTTTTTTTTTAGATTCATGGCTGGTTAAACAATTGAACCCAATTCAGATTTTTCTGCTTTATTTTAGAACGTTATCTAAACATCTAAAATCTTTACTAATGTTTTGCAGAGCGCGTTATCGAGAAAGCGACCATCCAGCACCGGGGACATACACGGAGCGAATAGCGGTACGAGAGCTGAGTGTCATTGTGATGGCAATAATTACACAAGAGACTTTTTCTCACAATGCTAGTTATTTTTTGTTGTTTCTCACGTTTCCGGCAGCATATCACCATGTCATGTCTTCATGGTTGAAGCGAAACCTCACCACACTGATGCAGTTTCACAAGGCGGTCATGTCACTGCTGGCAGATGGTCCCGAAATATGTTTCCACGCCACTCTATATTTCGCTGTTTTCGATTCAAGTCATGTGGATTTTTTTTTTCAACCCCATCTTGTTGGTCTTCCTCTAGTATTCTTTGATCGGTGTGTTGATATTTTCATTCCTGATCTTGTTCTTTTTGCTAACATTGCTTCTCTTTATGTTTCTTTGGCCACCTGTCAGTTTTCTTGATTGTCTCTGTATAGGTTAATGAGAGTAATGTTACTTTGTCCAAATTTTTTCGTTTCAAACTGATTGCAATCATTTTTTTCTTCAAGAAAATATGACAACTTATAGCCAGTATAGTTTCAGCTTTCCTAAAAACATGAACAGAGCCTGTTTCATTGGGATCCTCAGAAAAAGTAGCAACCACCTTTGCTGTAGAGAGAGAGAGAAGAGAGAGAAGTTCTTTTATTTGCATCAACAGCACATGTGGAAAAAACAATACAAGATTACAATGTGAACTAGGTTGTTTTAATGTTTGCTGACGATGATGGGAGTGGCAGAAGGACCGAACTGGTCATCAAGTCTGCCACACCCGTGTGGTGTCATAGCTTATTTGACATGGAACGGTGTCGGAGTTGAACGCAAATATATATTGTATACATTACAAAATAAAAAACAATACACACACGAAATTTAACAGTACAATATAAAACAGGAATACAAGAAGCGATGCAGAGATACAAAATGGCATAGGCTATACATACAACACAGCATAGGCTACTGGTAAGGAAAAAGCGAATATACAGTAATTAGCGAGATACGGTGAGAATAAGTAAAAACAGTTTGATGGCACTATATCAGTTACTTAATTTATACCCAGACATTAAGTGCAGTTTTAATTTTTTAGAAAACATACTAATTGTTTGAATTTTTCTTAGCTGTTCCGGTAATTTGTTCCAAGTGTTTGTTCCAAGAAATTTAATTGAGCGTTGACCAAGCTTTGTATGCATTCTTGGTTTAAAAAGTATATCTTTCTTAGCACCTCTGGTATTATAGTTATGAGTTTCATTACAAGGACGAAAGTACTCAGAAAAAATTGCTGGTAGATGTCCTTTATTGCTTTTATAAACAAACTTACATACTTCTATTAAAAACATGTCTTCGACTTGTAGCAAGTTGCTTTTATTGAACAGAGATTTGGTGGGAATTCTGTCCTTAATCTTGGTGAAGTTTAAACAGCGAATTATGCGATTGTGTATCAGATTTAAAGGATACAGTTCCGTTTTAGAAGCACGACCCCAACGTATGATACCATACATTAGGTGGGAGTGAACTAGAGCATAGTAAACTGCTTTTAATGTCTGGGAATTTACGCACTTTCTTAATCGATATAGAGCACCACAGCTTTGAGAAAGTTTTGTTGAGATTATATTGATGTGCTGTTTCCATGATAACGACTCATCAAATGTTATTCCTAAGTATTTGTAGGTGTTTGTGCGTTGCAAACTGGTATTTTGAAAAGTTATTTCTAGATTTGAATTTTCTCGAACAAACTTTGACCCAAACAACATGTATTTGGTTTTGCTTACATTAATTGTTAACTTGTTTGTATGCATCCAGTTTTGAATCATTAGGAGGTTAGAATTCACTTTTTCTTGCAATCTAGTAATCCGCTTTACTTTGACATTAAGCACTCTTTGTATAGTGTTGGTAAGATTCATTGCATAGTGCAACTTACTTGCAACCAATTTTGTATCAAACTCTGTGCAGTGAAACGACAACGATCTTCGTCCCCACTGGTCACGTCTCAACGCCACTCGACTAACTCCGCCCAAATCAATCAACTTTTATCCAATCAGAAAAGAGCTACAGAGCAAGGTATTCTTCTACTACTTGACTCGTGTTTGTTGCATGACTTTCGACTATATTACCCAGTCAACAAAAATTCCCATTTTACGTCGTTTCAACGTCCCCGTACATTGACAACTTTTGTCAGCTGGCTTTGTCATTACAAAAAATATGCAACCGTCTCGAAATATTTGTTGCCAAACACCACTTGTGTTATTTATCTCCAAACCACTGGCCGGCGTGTCAATACAATTGCCTGGTTTATGATTTTATTTACACGCCTTTAGAACTTTTGGCTTGTTTGGTACTTTGTTATACCTGTACTCGGAACTTATGACCGTAAAAGTAACTTATACTTTATCACATTCTATGGTGCTTCACTACATTGATTCAACGTCTGCAGACGGTTGAGCGGTGAATCAATGTAAAAAAACGACTCATTTGCCTTCTCGGGTGTGACAGTGAGTATTGTGGATCTCTCACCGGAGCGTAGAGTATCGAAGTTAGGTGTAATTTTAGTCATTTTGGGTTGGAGTTCTTGCAGTTTTAATCTTCTCTATTTTAGATGGAAGTTCATCAAAGCTGCAAGGTATATCGTTCGATCTTCAAACTGGTTCCGTCAGTGGATTATCTTCCGTTCCTACATCCAGCTCCGAGATCAATCGGAGCTTTTCCACCGGAGCTCTATCACTGCATCAGCAATCTTCAGCTCCCAAGTGGAAGAATAAAGTTGAGCCCCAATCTTCTTTGTCTAGAAGCATCACCATTGACCTAACAAAGGTATACCGCTTATAACTGGTTTTCACCATCATTTGCCTTGTAAATTTAAGTTGTTCGAGCTGTCTGAAGAGAATCTGTTCTTTAAAATCATGCGAAGCTATATTTATTTTAGTTCAGTCATGTTTTTACGGCGTTCATATTGATATTAACAATAGGAAGTCGTGTGGTTTGAATTTTAAACCTGAAACTCATACGGTTTTGGCAGCTGACTAATATGTCAAAACGAGGCGAAATATTTTACCTTCATTTTTCTGTTGAACTAACACCTTAACCTGCTTTTCTACTGTAGAGTAGGCTGAAAGTTTCAATTCAGGCAGATTTTTGCAACTACTGATACCAGAAACTAAGCAAAATGGTTTGTAGCCTAGTATACTGTACACAGAATTGTTATTTCTCAGTAAGTACAACTTTTAATATCGTGCGTCTCTGCATGAAAAACTTTACTCTTTAAATAACTAAAGCTGAAACAATATATTTTCACTTACTTCTGCTGAATTTGTGTTGATAATAAGCTTCAGCTTCGCTGCAAAATTTTTCCAATTTCAAAATCTTATCAATAATAATCTTCTGGCTCTTCCAGGACCCAAATGCCCAGTTATCATCAGCGATGTCGAAGCGCAAATCTCAGCTCCTCCACCCGACAGAGAGCCAGACAGAGGCTGCTGTCGCTGCCATACTCGGAGGAGAGACTGAGAGCAACACACCGCAAGAATCTAACTCTGCCAACGACAAAATTGTCACCTCAACCGGTAAACTGTCTTACCACGAATTGGTTGTGTTTCTATTGTGCGAGTGCAAAAAAATTCTTGGACTTCTTGGAGCATGTGCACAAACTTCCTACTTACCAAGCGCTTGATGGCACGTTTGCACTTGTTTGTTTATTACACAGAGCTAGACTATGTCGTATTTTTGCGAGGTTTTTAAATGCTTTAGTTGCTTTTGTTTTAAATCTTTTCAATAGGCAGTCTTCTTTTTGTGTCAGAAAATGAGTTCTAAAACTTACAACGTGTTAATTCGTGATGTGTTTATTGTTGAGGGAATATTGCGCTGTATTCTTTTTCTTGCTATGATGCCACCCGTTAGATAGATGAAATAACGTAACTGCTGAAACCTCATACCCAAAAAGACCCCGTTGAAAAAGAAAAAGTAATCTTTTTTTTCTTTCTAAATTCTAAACCTTAAAATCATTTGGCAAGGTTGTCACCCAACACAGTATCTCAATACAGTTTATTTTTATTTCATTGAAATTCTGTAGTGAGTGATAGCTTAGCGAAATGATTTTAAGTTTTAGACTTTAGAAAAAAAACTATAGATTTGTTTTCTTAGTGGTTGTTTTTGATTATTAGGTAGATTGCCCATTTGAGGAATTTTCATAGTATCAGACCGCTTTTTTGTTAGCTTTTCCCACTTTTGGCCGTTGACAATTGTGTATGAACCCGTTTGCAAAACATTTGCAAAGTAAACTTAGACATCGCTAATCCGACCTACCTTGCTTCGTTCATTGCTGTCGCTTTAGCGAGGTTGCCAGATTGTTAGAATTGATAGAAATTCTGATGTTGAATTAATGTAAAAAGAACCGATTTTGCTAGTCGGCTGCTGACGTCATAATAACATATAAAATGCAATTGCTCATTTCTTGTTTTAGCTTCATCAGCAAAGCTGACGCCATCGCAAACTGCCATCATGTCTCCGTCTGCAAGTCTGGGAAGGTAAGCGGGCAGCTTGCGTCGTTACAACGTTGATAAAATGTAGAACGATCATTTCATGCAACTGTAGACAAAAAGCAATTCTGTAGAAGAAAGTGTATGTATCGTATCAACACTGGCGAGACCTGCAAAGCCGAAGTAGTAGAAATGAAGTCGTTTGCCGTTTTTATCTTGCACATGTTTTTCTGGCTGAGCTCGAAAGTCTCGTCATATGCCCAGCCCGATTCATAACCGCCGCTGATTTCAGTTGATCGTATTCAGGCTTTCGAAGGCAAGGAAGCCAATCTTAGTGTTCACCTTCAGGCGTACTTTTTAGTGGCCTGCCAATGACACAGCCGCATGCTCTTGAGTGGTGACATCATCAAGGGCTCTCACCACTCGGCTATGTATCCGGCACCGATTTCAGTGATGAGGCCGAGCTGACTGCTACTAATTTTCTTCTGCACTTCACTGCAGATGGATGCGTTTATTTAATGTTTTATGATATTATTTTACGTGTAGGGCGTGTTTCAGATTATTTATCTAATCACAACCTTGCTATATTTTTAGATACGCATCCACCAACAGTGTCCGTACCACCTCTTCAAGTTCTGTGGGCAAATCAATTGCCGCTGCAACTGAAAAAAGGTTTTCACTGACGTTAGGTAACCTTGCAAAAGCAGTAGATCATAGCATTGACTTTTGCAATGCTTTGGAGTTTCATTTTCTCTGCAAGATAATGGGCAATATACCGGATATAATTTTGCACCGAAACAAAACGACATTTTGTTTAAACGAAGGAAACATTTTTGCATGCGTCAGCAAATCCTAATTCCATTGAGAACATGGCGCAAAGTTACTTGCGACGCATCCTCGGCTTCTAGGTTTTTGTGCGTTTCGAGTTCACAATAATTCCAAAGCACAAAGAACTTTCCGTCAGATTGAAATATTTCAACATACATTTGCTTTCAACAGCCTTGCGTCTCCAGCCAGTTGCTTTCTTTTTTTTTACTTTCTCGATTGCTTTCTTTCAACATACAGCCTTAGCTAGTTTTTTCCTTATAGGTGTTCATTCTTGTGAATCGCTTTGGAATACAATGGTTTGTGTTTCGGTTTTAAAATGCGGTGATGCATTTCTCTTTTAATTGGTTAAAGATCGAACTATAACTTCCAAAACTACGTTGCTTCAGGTGCCGGTATCGGAAACATTTCTTCTAAGTCTGTGACAAGTTCTGGCATGTCTGGTCTCAGAACAGGTTAGGTCTGGTTTAATCTTGCTTCTAGGAGGTTCCCTTAAAGCAGTAGTGTGTTAACTCTACATGTTTTTACTTCTGACAAAACTAAAGAATTTGTGCGACGATGACCACTCCTTTACAGGCTTCAAACCGGTACGGGGCGGTTTGGGCAGGTTTAACAGCGTCGATCAGGCGTCCGTGATCGCTTCCCGCAGTCGAAAAGACGACAGAGAGACACAGCAGGCGACCGCCATCTTGGAGCAACTAACCAGCAGTCTTGACGCTGGCATGGACCCAAAGAGTCGTTCTAACTCTCCGGAGAGTTTTGGAAGCGAATTCAAGACTCGAGCCGGCCGTCCACCACGAAGTAAGAATGTTTTTCCTGCCGGAACGAGTTATGTAATTTTTTTTTAATACGATTGTTTTCTCACTAACGGAGAGTTAAAAACAATTTTATCTTGATGTAAAAACTATAAAAATCACGACAATTTTTATCGAATCACAATGAAGATACAATTGACTATATGACTAAGATACATTGTACATATGACTAAGATACAATGAAGATACAACAGTAGTCTAGTTTACGATTTAGCTTTTCATCATCTTGATATCTTTAAAACACAATTTCAAAAGCATGTACTCATTCATCAAGAACCTAGCACTTTTTCCTTAAAAGCAACATCACTCACCGCCCCGTGGCGAGCGCGGTCTACAGATTGTAAACGCCTGGCTTAAGACTTTTATGTTGGATAAAATGTAATCCCTGCCTGTTTTATTGCTGTTGTTGGGAGATAAATGGCAAATTCGTTACCACTTTAGTGTATTTCTTTCAGGAGGCGGTATATCGTCACGCAGAGGCGATAGGCATTCTTTTGATTCTTCAGCGCCTCCGCGTGGTTCCAAAACAGTGTCAACTAGTACACGCACTCCCGCCGGCAGAGTGCGCACGAGAGGCAGTCGCAGAGGATCCCAACCTGTCAATCAACCAACCCGATCAACCACCCCAGCAACCAATCAACCGAACACTCCGACCGATTCGCTGTCGGCATCTAAGCCCATTGTCAGGTGGAAAATTACATTTTGAATAATTATTAGCGTCTTTATCCTCGGACTGAGAAAGCCTCTTTGGAAGCTTAATTCTGAAAGTTTCGCACACGTACTTACAAAGGCTTTCGATCTCTGACGCAGGCTCGGTCGACGAGATTGACAGAGTGAAGTTTCCTCTTCTGGAAGTGTTGTTGTCATTTAGTTGTTTCATTCACAAAGTATCACTGGCTTGACATACCCCGAGAGTCGAACCAGCGTTGCTTGATCGTGACTTTTCTTTCCAGACAGCTAAACCCGTCAACAAAATTACAGCAAAATTTATTCAACGTCGTTGGATTAATGTAAAAATGACGGGTTTTGCTATCCGGGTTGTTTCAAATGATGCAGTCGTAACGTTTCGCGTTGAAAGCGTAATTACAAACAAAGTGGACCTGCAGCGATGATTGGTTTCACGTTCAGGTTGCTTCATATTGAAACTAACGCTCGAACGTGTTGACCAGGAATTGCACAAATTGGTTCACACTGTTTTGCATTGTTGTAACATCGCTTTGAAAACCGGTTCAAACACAAAGTGCAATAATTGCGATAGCAACGGGCATAAGGCAACTTATTTCCGCATCTTTAGCAGCGTACTTCGTACGAAAAGGCAAAAGGTCGTATACGACTCGCTTGGTCCAGTATGGACTTTGTATCGTTCATTGGCGGTTGCCATATGTCACGTACGCGTTGGATAGTTCATTACAGTCTGTCATCCAATCCCATACTTTTTAATTAAACAATGCGTCTGAACTCAGCAAGCTACGACCTAGGCAGCAAATGAGTTCTTTTTCTACATTGATTCATGCAGTCTGCCCATGTCTGCAGACGTTGAATCAATGTAGAAACAAAACTGATTTTCCCCTTGGTAAGCCTTCTACTTGTTCGTTGAATCAGTGTAAAAATGGCGGATTTCGCTGTTGTTAACACTCCAGTGAACTTGCTTGCGGAATTATCATTTATCACTTACAATCATTGGCGAACGAAATTAAATGGCGATTTTATGTTTTATTTCATCACGTCGGCTGCGTTGCCGAGTGGTTTGAGCCTTCATTCGACCCTCGAAAGGGTGCGGGTTCGACTCCAAACGAAAGCATGCGCTCTATCAACGACAAGCTTAAAAAAGTGGACATGAAGATTTAATTTAAATCGTCCACTCAATACTGTACAATAAAAACCTTAACTATTATGATAATGATCTTATGGACTTTTAATTATGTTTAATCAATGGTAGACTTTGTAGCCATTAAATTGTAAAAACAAACCTTATTTCAAGCAAAAGGAAATGCTTCTACCATAATTTTATGCCTTGTTAAACTTTTGTTTATTACTATGTTTATGAGGTCTGTGATTATCTCTCCCCAGTGTTGGAGTTCGTGATGCTCACATATAAATTTTATAAAACTCTCTTGAAAAATACTTGTAATGCATCACGATTATTGCATAACCATTGAATAGCGTGCCCGTGGTTCTGGGTTAACAAAAGTTTACATTCATCTTTTCTTTGAATAATTGATCGAGTTATGACAAAGCATGCACCACGATCAAAGAAACCGTCTTGCTATTTTTGTTTCTTGCTAATGAGCATGGATGGCTCCAAGGAAGTTTTCTTTCTATCACACTATGAAATCACGTTATTTCACCTTATATAGATGTCCAATTGACCATTTTCTTTTTATTTATACTTTCTGTTCAAAACTAACGATTATCTCTCACAAGCTTAATATGTCCCATACAAGTATCGTTGTATTTTCCTTACACATCGAAACTACGTCTTTATGAAGGATATTGAGTATAGCTGTATGTCAGCGTAATATCTTAACCGAAATTTGAAATTTTACTTAAGTTTCGAAACAAGGCTGCATTTTATCTTCCATCTATTGCATACGGATTGCGGGTACTCTGCGACGTAGAATTACAGTTTAATTGATGATGATCTTTGATAATAATGATTTGTTTTGTGATGATCTTAGCCTTGACCTTATAGGTCAGCCAAACTTAATCGATTTGAGTTGAAACTGCATGTCATTGTGTTGGCTCTTGGTCACACACTTATTGGCTGGGAGTTTGCCCACGAAAAAATGATGTTGTGAAGTTTTGCACTTAAAAGGCTTCTTAGAAGACATTCACTCTTGGCTGGCCTGGTCAGTCTATTTTTATGTTATTTTTGCTCGTTCACAAGTTTTTATTTTCTCATCAGATCAGGGTCGAATTCAGGTCAGAAAATTTAATTTGTTTTCAAATTTCGGATGAAAATACATACAAACACCAACATAATTTCTACGTCAGATGATGCCGCACACACAATGAATGCGTGATGTCAAAAAAAAAACACATCAAGCCACGAAAAACAATCACAAACTGCCTTTAATGGGAAAGTTTCTTTCATAATCAGCCCTAGGCCGATCGTAGGTCTTCCCCTGGAAGTTCATCTATAGGTCGTGAATAGATTTCCTTTAATTAAGATCATGTTGTGGTCATCAAAGTATACTTACAGACATAAGTTTAATATCATTTTTAGTATCAACTCATCGAGAAAAAGTAGCTGTTTTTACATCGTTTAAACGTCGGCAGACGATGTGAGAACTGCTGCTTTGTCTTGCTGAGGAACGACGCCCCACCAATTGCCTTCGATAGTATCGCTTTAAAGTTCGTGACCTTGAATCGTGACATCACTCCTGGCAGCTTCCTGAGTTTGACAACTTGGACGGAAGATTTTTCTTGATTGCGACTTCAATGTTGCATCGGTTTTTGTCTTGCGCCTATGTAGAAAATAAACTTTGTTGCTGCTTATGCCTTTTACTGTATCGGGGCTATGGAGTCGGGCGAAAAATATACGACTCCGACTCCTCGGTTTACAACTGGCTGGCTTAAGCGTTGCTAGAATTTTCTGAATTTTGTCCTTTTTCTTTTCTTTTTTTAAAATTAATTTCACTAAATTTATAATCAAAATTGAAACGACGACTTTCACAAAATTGACAAGAACCAACTATTCTATTTTATGGTAAAGGTTTGAAGGACAATACGGATAACAAGAAACAATATTTAGAAAAAAATGTATTGCAAACAAAAATTTCATTGTTCATCGTGTTTTATCAGTCGGAGTCGGCCGTTTTTTTGACGACTTCGTCCCGGACAAGCCAAAATCTCTTCGACTCCACAGCCTTGTATTGTCCCGATATTTTTGCGTTAATTCAACATTTACGAGACGCAAATCAACGTCTTGGGAACACAAAAAGAACAAAATAATTTTCAACTGTTTTTCAGTATTTTGCAATCGTCCGCAAATAAGATTCGTCATCTAACGTCACTATGACGTCGTTTCAGATATTTACTGACGTCATCGGGGTTGAAAGGAGTCACCTCTGATGGGAGAGACGTGAGGAGCTCCCGTCAAGTTGCCTTGATGCCGGAGCGCAGAGCAATTCCGGAATCCTCCTTATCACCAGCTCCGCCTATGATCTCAGCAAAAACGACTCCCCGCATCTTTACTCCCACCTCAAGAAAAGTGAGTGATTACCGCAGAGGCAGTGAGAACGTTTGGAGTTTATTTATTTCATTGTATAAACCTGACAAATATGTCATTAAGTAAAGTCTGTCTCATATTTCATAAAGGTTATGCAAAAAATTGGCTTGATCAACGGTGTTTTGTGACTGGAAGGCCAACACCTTTGCTTTTGCTCAAAAACAGATACTCATTCAACAAAGTGGTAGATTACCGATATGGAAGTCGAACCCCGGTTTGTAGCATACAAACAAGCAAGCCGTTGACTACACCATCTTGTCACCGAATGCGCCATAATACAATATGCATATGTCTCTACATGCGTCCGCTACTCTAACTTGTACAAGACATGTGCGGCATTTAGCAAGGGAGTAAAATGACTGGCTTTATTGATGTACTTGTGAGCTGTTAATCCTTCAAATGCGAAAAGGGCACGTCCTCTGCTTCTTGCATGATCACTAATCACATGGTTATTTGCAACAAGGGAAGATTTTATAGCGGATAGAATCCTGGTTTCACTTTTTACGTTTTAATTTTCTACGACGTTAATCTTTTTTGATTAATTTGCTGTTTTGACTAACCACCTGCAATTTCTTTTACCAATCAGCATACCTCTCTTCTCTCTGAGGCTCCTCGCCAGCAGAGACAGTCGCCACTCAATGAATTGATGCTGCATTCCGTGTCTTCATCCTCGCAAACGAAGCCTCTTCAAAAGACCCCCGGAGTAAGATCCTAACTAAGCTGAATCCGTTGTCAAGTAGGATAAGCAGCTGATTTAGTTGAACAAACCCACCTTTTAAACTCAGTTCAATCATACCTTTTAACGAACTGAACGTCTTGCTTCGCTGGATTTTGTCTGATAGTGCCTTTGTTAAAGGCACACTTGTTTTTGTTTCCAATCGATGGCACGCTAACAGCTCATTGTCGTCAACGTCGTTTGGTTACAATGAAAGCAGAATTGTTAACTGCTAAGTTGCCGCACAAGCGAGCAGTCGAACTGTGTTCTTCTGCACGTAGAACATTTGAATATTGATACGTAATCTGTGACGTAATCACTTAGAAAATGATGTACGACTTTTTCCAAAATAACTAATTCGACTTGAAAATTTTCCAAAAAAAACTTCTAGTCTCGAAATCAAAAAATTGGTTTCCGTCATTTTTACCACTGCGTAACCATAGCAACAAGTGCTATTTAACTTTTCCAGCAATGATTGCATCTGATGAATGCGAAAGTGAAAGCAGAAACATAGGAGTTGTTTTAATGCTGCACTGACGTTTCGCGCATTATGGCAACGCGAATCCTCTGAGCGAATAACGTTCAACATAAAATTTTCAAACTTAGATACGGCAATGCGGTTGAAGGTTAGAGAAAAAAGTTAAACATGCACGTCTGCAGACGTTGAATCAATGCAAAAAACGACTGATTTGCTGTATGGGTTACAATCTACATGTCAACCGTTAACAAGACAAGTCACAAGCGACGCATATGCCTTTTCACGTTAGATTACATTGAATTGAGGGGTACTTGTAAATTTTCAACTGGGTGACTGTGATTATATCATACAGTAATTGCCCAGACAGCAAACCAATCATTTTTTACATTGACTTACCGCCTGAAGACGTTGAATCAATGTAAAAATAGTTGGTGTGCTGTCTGGATAGCTTCACGTGCCCTTAACGCTTTACTCTCTCTTTATTTTTAAAACTTTCTTGATACAATGATTAATATGAGCGTAACGTCTTTGAACAATACCGATGCAAAGACCAGGGAACATCTTTCAAGTAACTACCAGACTTTCCCGTACAATATGCTGATTAAATTTTCTATCGGCTATGACGTCATGTCCATATGTCGGTTGTTTTGCCACGAAGAACGTAAAATGTTCAATGTGATTAACTGTCGATGATCGCGAAGTCATGAATTCGATTTTTATAAAAATGTTACTTTCACCGTTTCACATTACGCATTTAATGCATGAAAATCTATTTCAAAGTGCTGTGTAATCAGTTACGTAAAGCAGCACGGATATCTACATTTTGACAATTTATGTCGTTTTTATTTTTAGAAACTCCCTTCGACGACTGTCTCAACCGTCACAAAGTCTTTTGCCGGCAAAGTCCATTCCAAACCTCAACTAAACGCATCGGGTATTTCCCTCGCCGGGTCGCAACAACTCAAACTCATCAACAACCCCTCTGTGATCTACCCCCGCAGAAAAGTTCACCCTGTGGCTCCCAGCGTCCAACGACTTCCAACGATCGTGAAGCAACAGACTTTGCTCGCAAGCAGCAGCAACAAAGCGGTCGGGACTTTAGTTACGAGAAAGAACGGCGACCGGGCGTTGCTGAGCATCACACGACCGAGGGCTACGTCAGCAACCACAGTGCATGCCGCCAAGGTCCTGTCGGTAACGAGATCCACATCAGACGCCACCTCCGAGAAGTCGAAGACGGCTTCAGTTGGAATGCCTTCGCTTGTTTTAACAAAGATATCAAAGGGATCAACTGCTGACCAAAGGCAAAACTGTAACGACAAGTCCACCCTGTAAAGTGGCTGACAGCTGTTTGTCATCATAATCTGAAGTTTACAAATGGAGAAAAACTACAAAAAGGCATCCTCACTCAGAAAATTGATTCTTGTTTACATTGATGTAACGTAGATGTCAGGTCCGTAGTTGCTGAATCAATATAGAAAAGGATTGATTTACCAGTTAGGTTATTTCCATGTGAACTTCGCCCAATACCAACAGTCTGGACTGGACAAAGCTCTCTCTCTGTAGGTATCATGGCTGATACAGCCCTCGATGTACAATGATGTTCCAGTTTGATCGATCTCGTGCGTCTTGCCATATTTTAGTAGGGTTTTTGATATGTAGTTGAAAATTGTGCAAAAGTGTGAATCAAAGGACAAAGCTATTTGCTTATGACCCATTGTTTAATAAATGTCTTTTCACAGACAAAAGTTTTGTTTTTATTAAAACCAGCTTTATTAAATGCACTGCCACGAGACGAAAGCGTTAATTAAACACGTTTCTCTTGCTTTTGACCTGCTGACGTGTGGTGAACACAGATAACGGCTCTGTCGTGAAGTGCTAGATTCTTCGATTCGTCATAAACATCAGCCAATTAACATCTTCCCACACTACCAGACTGTGCAGTTTTTGATCACGTTTTAGTAATTGCCTGGATTTTCGTTAAATACCTCACGACCTTTTCAATACCCCTTTCTTGGGTCACAAACATTACCAGCCCCCAGTGACATGAAAAACACTCTGTCTTTTTTAAATATTGACCTTCGACATACTTAAATGTGGTCTGGAATTTGGAGCCAAAACGATTTTACAACATGTTGGCATTTCGTACGGTTCCGGAGTTCTCGTTAATAGAAACAACAATTTCACCTCAACGGTTCAGTCAAGATATGTCACGACTAACACTACGAGAAAACACAATTTCAAACAAACTAATCGCCAAGGCGTTCACATTCCAACAATTTTTTTGTGGTGATTCTTTGCCGGTTGTCCTTGAAAAATGTCGTATTTTTTTGTTTAAATGAAAGCTTGTGTTGTGTTTAAGGTACAAAATAGCTCCACTGACTGGGCGGAGCATGCTCTCATTGGATCACCGAAAAAAAAGCATGTAACTTTGAATTGTGATATAAATCTTGATGACAAAATTTGGCTTCTTTTCAGTCAAGGGATCAATAAGGAGAACATTAGTTGTCGACCCATCCAATTTGTAGAAACTCATAGCTCACCTTTCACCTATGTCCTAAGGAGCGCTTAGGCCTATTACCTAACTTTTGTGCAATTGAGGTTAAGCAGGCTGCTAAATAGCAGTCATTCGGAAAAAGGTCAGTGCGAGACTGAGTAGGCTACTTCGACACCATTTGTAGGCTAATATTATAATTTCTTCACACGATCCTCTTCAAATTAAATCATGAACGTGACACTTTGAGCGGCTTTATGGTAGGCCTAGGCCCTTCAACATAAAAAGTTTGGAAGAGAAATAAATCCTTGGACCAAACAGAAGTTACAAGAACAGCGTTTCAAGCAATCAGATGTTGCAAGGAAAACAGATAAAACGTTTCTGATATGAAGTAAGTTAAGTCAATGATTCGTCGTCCACAGCTTGACGTAGAGGGTTAAGGCAGTGGTAGTCATTTCGATTACGCGTGTTCGATTCTCACTCAAACCATAACTTTTTTTTTCTGTGATTTCCAAACAAAGTATGATCGACTATTTGGCTGAATGCTGGAAGGGTCACAATTGGACGGTGGTCACTTAAACATGTTTTGATTGGTTGGCGGTGTCATCTGGTCTTACAGGGAATTGTCATGTTTAAGTGGATACCCTAGTTTATGGGTAGTGTTGCCCGAGGAAACATTTGCGTTCTACTATTCTTATTAATGCAGGGGTTCTACGGAAAATAACAACTATGTCAGCTGTGTTAGTAAAGTCTGTTTAACGCGAAAGCCGCCATCATGACTTTAAATATGTAAAGTAGGTCAACTACAGCATTGAGAGGAAGTGCAAAATGTCACTTTACCGTGTCCGTATGGTGAATTTATGAAAAAACACGCCATGGCCTGGTATCCTTTGCGATGAGACTCCAAACGTTTGAAGGAACATGGAAGCGTGGCTTCAGTGTTTTTTTTTTTTTTTTCTTTTGTCGGCCTAATAAAGCTTTTGGGTGTGTTTTCGTTATGTTGAAGCACGCAATTACAATGCGTGGTTTGAAAAAAATATCAATTTTTGGCATAGACCGAGTCAGTTGGAGCAGCTTTTTCAGTAGGTGAAATTTTAAAGCTTTTGTAAATGCTTAATCAGTCTTATGACTAAAATTTTAAAGTTGCTGCCAGTTCAGTTACTTTTTTATTTCTGCCATCAAAGGCTACTTTCCGTAACATAACAGAAGCGCCTGAAGACGATGTTTGTAGCGTGTTCCGGGATCTGAATGATATACCAGGTAGAAAAGATTTTATTTTGGTGGCCTATCTCGGAAACGAATACGTAGGTAGGCCTATCTAGGCAGTGCTGTGTTAAGGGGAGGGCCAAGGGGGGCGCGGGCCCACCATCTCAGGGGGCCCACAAATAACAGACATTTGCGTTTCAGTGAATTTTTTTTGTTATTTTCTAAAGTTTACTGCGTGTACTTGTCCATTATAAAGATGGTTTAGGTCTTATTATACTAAAACATCTCAAATTTGGGCCCTTACTACACTGAAACATTTCTAAAAACACTATTACTATCTTAAAAGAAAGTTGAAATGCGACAACGTTAGTTCTGGTAACATGATCTGCCGAAATATATTTAACATATATATAACAGGTGGGATGCAATTGAATATTGAATTCAAGAAGGGCCCAATTGCCACAAAGTGTTTTTGCACAACCGTTTTAATTATTTTGGTCATTTACTTTTGTGGTGAAACTTCGATAATGATTTTATGCTTACTGGTAAGAAGCATCATACCTAATAAGTTCACTCGGTGAAGATTCTGTGGAGAAACTATTTAGAAGTTGAAGTGTACTTGATGTAGTTGGGCCCATTTCAAAATCAATGGAAATATTGATAGGGTATTTTTTATGTGTTTACCGATAGCCTATGTTTGAAAAATTTGGCTGTTTTTTAGTATAATTTACAAGACATTGAAACATGGACTTCTAAATAGTAGCATCTGGACTGGAAACGCAGTGACCAACAAAAGGCCAAACAGTTGGTACAACAGTTGGCCAACAGTGAGCCAACAGCCAAGTATCTAACCCTGTTGGCCAACTGTTGTACCAACTGTTTGGCCTTTTGTTGGTCACTGCGTTTCCAGTCCAGATGCTACTATTTAGAAGTCCATGCATTGAAAGAACTTGGAAAGCACAAATAGTGAAATGAAAAAAAATACTAGAGGGCCTTTTCTGAATTCACGTACCGGTATTCAATTTCTTTTGATTGAAAGAAATCGGAAAGCACAAAAAGTGAAATGAAAAAAAAATGGAGTTGGACCCTTTGTGAATTCACATACCTATAGCCTATATTCAATTTATTTTATGATTTATCATTTCATTTTTAACATTTACAATACCATAATTATAAATATGTTGACTAGTGATGTCACAAGCAGAAAAAACCTGTCCGCTGCCGCACTGCACGTGTCTTCCCGTACACTACAACAAGGATGCCAGAGCTTGGTTTTTCCACCTAGATCTGGGTTTTTTTGACCACATCTGGGTTTTAAGTTTTTTTATTTCAAATTTAGGTAAATCTAGGTTTTTTTGGTTTTTAACTTTGTACAGAGCTTGCGCGGTATTAAGGCACTGGGATCTTCGATAAATGGTCCACACTGCAACACAAAAATGATAAGGTACCGGTAATGTTTTTTGCATCAGCTACTGCAGTCAGTGAGGTACAGGATGCTGAAGAAATGATCCAACTTTATGAAAATGTGGATGACTAAAAATTGGAGTAGTACAACTATTTGTGTCACTGAACATTTATTTATTGTGAATTTGAGTTATTCTTTTCAACATTATGTTCAAATTAAAAAGGCTAAGCAGGGTTTATTGCTAAGAACCAAGTTATCGTAGTTGTACACCAAACTGTAAGCACTAAGCAGGCATGATGATTCTCCTCAGCCGCAGTCTACAACTCACACAGCCAAAAGTTTAGTTCAAAAGTCAAAACTAACCTTAATGGCTAGCCTATACACTCATACATCTAGTCAGTTTTAGAAATTTTGGTTAAACACACACTGAACCTTGCTCGGAATGGCCCGTTTCGGTGAGTCCGATCCCTATTTCCTGATTTTTTCAATTTTTTTTTTTAAATTATTGGGTACCGTAGCCTAATATAAGCATGTATATTGTATAATTATATATACGTGTTACTATTTGTAGCTTTCTGAGGCTTATGTGTAATGATTTAAAATGGTGCTGAAAGCACACGCAGGTTTTTTTTTACCGCTTTGCTACATATTTTCTGGACCTGGGTTTTTTTCGCCTCATCTGGGTTTTTTTTAGCATAAAATCTAAGTTTATTGGAAATTTGTCGCTGGCATCCCTGCACTACAACGCAAAACATCTCGAATTGTCATACTGCCTCTGCAGTCTGCACCATGAAGAATAAGAGTGCACTTGTGCAAGTGCACATCAAATGCAAAGAAATCTATTAAACAAAAGCAAATTTTGGAAAAAAATTAGGGCCTATTTAGGCAATTGAGGAACTTGCACCACTTGTTATCCACCTTTTATAGCTCATCTGAGTTGCTTTTTATTGAATGATGGATACTTTTAGCTGAAACTTTCTTCTGTATTTACTTTTTTCTGAATATATGCACATGAAATTTCTCTTATCTTCAAATACTTTATAGGCCTGGCATATCACATGTTGTATGGTAGCCCACTGAAATTGCTTTGATCCAAAATAAAAATCATTCTTTCACAAGTGACCTCAGTTCAGTTCAGTTCAGTTGTTTTTTTATTTCTGACCATCATATCAAAACAATACACATCAACATAGCAAAGGTCAAGAAAAAGGTAGAAGCGACAAAACGCGAACGTTAAAACGTGCTTGTGATCTGTTTAAGTGTTTAAGTGTTTTGTTTAAGTGTTTATTCTGTTTAAGTGTTTATTCTTGATACTAACCAAGGCTACCATAGCCTACCCTAAAAACTTTAATTAACTTGAATGCCTGCATAAAATAATGAAAGCTTTGCCTTGGAATGAAATAATGTTAAATAAAAATAATTAAACACCTGATTCTCAAAACTCTTGACACTGCTTTTGTTTACAGATTAAAATTTACAATCACAATGTTTTTACCTTGGTTGACTGAACAAGTAGTGTTGCCAGATAAACCATAAAAATGGTGAAAACAATAATGTTACCAGACTAGATGACCAAATCTGAATGAAAATTAATAATTTCTTCAGTTTTGGTTTTTTCCTCAGATTTCATCGCGTACCGCAACGCAAAGTTCAAACAGTCAAAATTCTGCGCGGTACGGTGGTATTACCGCGTCGTCTATGGAAACTGAAGCGCAGCGAAAGTAAAACTGTGACGGCAGCCTTCCATCTCAACAACCGGGAGGCTAAACGTGATCTGAAAGTGACCGTTAACGGCAAAATTCTGCCGCCCTGCCCAGAACCAACATACCTTGGGGTCACACTTGACAAGTCACTCACATACCGTCACCATTTACAATCACTACGCAAAAAGCTGACATCTCGCGTCGCCCTGCTGAGACGTTTGGCAGGCACAACTTGGGGTGCAGGTGCTGACACCTTGCGCACTGCAACCCTGGCTTTGGTTCACTCCACTGCTGAATACTGCGCCCCTACTTGGTGCCGCAGTGCCCACATCCCGCCTCATCGACAGCCCAATCAACGACGCATTGCGAACTGTGACTGGATGCCTGCGCTCAACTCCAACAGAGTATTTACCAATCCTTGCAGGCATCCAACCTGCTGAGCTCCGCCGAAAGGGAGCCATTATACACCTGGCTCGCCGGGCGGGGGATCCTAACCACTTGCTTCATGCAAAACTCAACATCCCACCTCAGGAATCTCCCCGGCAATTAAAGTCTAGACACCTCTTTGTGCCAGCTGCTGCTGAATTACTGCATCCATTCAGCAATCACGCCATCAACGCAGCACACTTCGTGGAAGACACTTGGAATGCAGCGTGGTGCGCCACCGACACCAAACTACATGGTTTTATACCTCACCCGGTGGCGTGCCCCCCTGGTATGGACCTGCCTCGACCGAATTGGGTCAAGCTCAACAGAATCCGAACCGGAGTAGGTCGCTTCCATTCCAACATGCACAAGTGGGGCCTGGCTCCCTCATCGGCCTGCGAATGCGGCGCGGAGGAACAAACTGCTGACCATGTCGTTCTCGAATGTCCCATCTACAAGGAACCAAACGGAACGCAGGGTATAGCAACGCTGGACGAAGCTACACTCACCTGGCTCTCCATCATCTGCCCTGAAATTTGATTTAGTGTCAAACGAAAGACGAAGAAGAAAGAAGAAGACCGCGTCGTGACTATACTCCATTGCCAGTATTTTTTTTATTAGAAATTGTTAACACTTTTGGCTTTCATTCCGAGCAAAGGTGCAGCTAAGAAATGATAGACCTGTGTTTGCGGTTACTTACACTTGTGTTGTTTTCTAAACTGGTGAGAAAGTCTATTGAAGTGAACCACATTTCCATATCAGTGCAGTGAAAGTATACACAATACTATAGGTCTGCTTGACGATGGAGGGCCTAAAATTATTCTGGCCCCGGGGCCCACAAAGGGTTTAACACAGCACTGTATCTAGGTCAGGGATTTCTTTCTTAGTACTCTAGAAAAAGATTTTTATATATAGCTAGCTAGGCTATGCCCGCCAAAACATTCCGGTGGGGTACGTAGAAAATAGGATAAGACGAGCCATTCCACACGGGCATGACAGTTGTTTTTCATTGTCAGCAGAGCTTGACATCGGTTTTGGAGATTTGTGTCAGCTTTAAACACAAAACTCAGACTTGGTAAATAGGCTGCTTACCACACCTTCGTCTTGAAGTTACTGTAGGCTCGTAGATCTACGGTCTATGTAAATATCAAGTTGAAGCGCAGATACGGATATAACACAATATCAGATTCCCAGACAGCCAGGGCCGGATTTAGCCTAAGTGCTGCCCTAGGCAGATAAGAAAAGTGCTGCCCCCCAAACATTTTTTTTGATGGTGATTTTCGATACAACACAGGCACTTGAGACAGCAAACCAATTTTACGTTGGTTCAATGTCTGCAGATTAACTTTGATGCAAAACGAGGACAAGCTGGGTTCAGCAAAAGTTTAAGCTCGTTGATCTTGCCACCGCACACTTCCTCGGAGAAATCTCTGTCAATGTTTCAGCAATCATCTGCCATCATTTTTTCATCCCATTTGCCTTGATGATAATCTTCCAGGAACAGGAAATCCTGGTAGAATGACTCACATTGTTCATAACTAAAATCCCGGATGTTGTTTGGAACTTCATGAAAGTGACTATTACAGAAATCAAACTTGATACCAGTAGCCTACTCATATTGCACTCGTGTCGTGAGAAGTCTACAGCGTGAAAAAGATATCAGCATTGCAGTACCCAGAACTTTGTGTTACCAACAAAGCTTCGTAAAGCTTTTCAGAAAAGATAGACAACTTCTTTTTCCTTGTTATCAATTTTTTAATTGGATCTCATCGTGCAGCCTACAAGAGCACGAATTTGATGTCCATCAAATACACCTCCAGGGATGAACCACGTGGGCCTCGTGGGCCTGGGCCTACCTACTTTATTTTCTGGGTGGGCCTGGCCCACCCACTTTTGAAAGCCAAATTTCTTTGAAAAGGTAGCGAAAGCGGCAAATCAGAGAGGGAGTTCCAAAAAAAGGTCTTCACTTGTTTAATACACAGTAGTTTGATTATCTTTGATAGCTCAATGATGAAATCCAATCGTTAAACTTTTCTGTTGAGTCCATTATTGATGTGCAGCACGTGTGGGTGTGGTTGCGTGTGACTGGTGGAGCAATCTATCAATCAATATAATTATTCTCTATGCTCTCATGGTTAAAACAGTGATATCATTACATATGCACGTCCTGTATAATGCTGCATATTATTACTCCCAGGTGGCATTATAACTGTGTGTGTATTGTTGCCTTTTTATTTGTGTGTAGGCTACATCGCCACATGTTGTACAGCGCTATAGAGCAATGCAACAATTTTGTAAATTTTTTTAATCAAATCCGGCCCAAAATGGAAAATTTTGCCGTTGTCACGAAAGGCAATTACGAAAACGCAATGTGTAAACCAGGGGTCGACAACCTTTTTCTAACAGCGAGCCAAAGCCAAACTTTACATGGTCTTGGCGGGCCGTAGCCTATTAATACCAGTTTTGATAGATTCAGAGGCATGATTTCAAGGCGTTGACGTAGCCTAATGCTTTCAAATATCGGCTAGTAATATCCTTGACGGGAATCAGCTGAACAAATTCTTAAACATCAAACTTTTTGTTTACTGCACGCACAAATACTGCCAGCTCAGCTGTAGGCTTCTCTGTCGTGTCTGTGCTTTCATCTATTGTCATTGCGAAGAACTGTAGAGTGTAAATATACAATAACTTTTTGCTAGATGTTACGTTCTCCGATATCTCTTCTTTTCGTCGAGGCACGGTTTTTGTTGAAAAACTTAGGCCTATATCTGAAAAGTAGTTTTTTTTTCTCTGGACATATGTTTTCAATAACATCCATCTTACACCTTTTCCTAAATTCTCCATCACTATATGATTTCTTGTCTTTTGCTATTGATTGTGCTACCTTGTAGCTAGCAAAAGAATTTTCTGATTCATTGGTTTTCCTTTCCTTTGTAACAGAGAAATTTGCTGTTTTAAGGCTATTTTGAGTAGATTAATTTTGCCGTTCCTTGTTTGACCCATTAACTTGCAAAAAATAATATGTTTTGTATCATAATGGCGCTTTATGTTGAGTTCTTTGTTTATACAAACAGAAACGCTGCAATCAAAGACGTGGGCCCACTAAAATGATTAACGAAAAGTACTTGTTCTTCCATTCGATTATACCCTAATAAACCACTGGCCTGGCCACATATTATTATAATTTGGGAGAGGCGAGCCGGATGATTTTTCTTGGCGCGCCGCAGGTTACCGACTCCTGGCGTAAACGATTTCAAATATTAGGAATGCAACAAAGTTATGGGGGGTCGCCTCTGGGCCTACTTACTTTTAAAATGGTTCCTCCATCCCTGCACCTGCCTCGATTTTATCAAACAAAAAGTTGAAAAAAAAAGCAGAAAAAAAATGCTGAAAATATTCACTATCGTTCCTTGGTGATGTTACAAACTATTTTGAAAAGCGAAGTTTTATGTGGAATCGATTGTTGTTGTTGTCGTATCTAAGCTTACGCCCGTGATTGAAGATGTAGATTAAGTGAACAGGAAGGCAAGGAAGCCAATCTTCGTCTCCACCTTCAGGGATGCCTTTAAGTGTTTTGCCAAAGACACAGCCACGTGCTCTTGAGCGGTGTCGAACAGGCGACGTTTCGAACGCCGACCCAGTGCTCTCACCTCTCAACTACGCAGCCGACCATCTTCGGAGTCGGTGAAAACCATCTTCTCAAAACTTACAAACAAATTATTATTACAAACTCTTACATCTTATATTACAAACAAGTAAAGGAGTTGCACATGTTTTCCATTTCTATCACTAATGTTTTAAGGCTGAGCCACTTCTTTGGGTGTTGATCTCGGCTGTCCCACATAGAAAGATAGCAAGGTTTGTAAAGAGAAGTGAGTTTGTTACTGTAGAATAGATGGAGCGCACCAAGGTAAGGTTAATTAGGTCTAGCAATACTATAGTCATGCACAAATCCGTTTCAAAAAAAGATTAAAAACTACTGAAAAACTAGAGCAGGTAAACAAAAACCGACTCCATGTAAGAAATCAAAGCAGAAAACCTTTTAAAAATGAGTTAAAAAGTGTCATGCAACAAAAATAAAAGTGTTTATCTGTAAGCCATATGGTGGTTTTGACAGCATGTCAGTAGTTTTGCTTGTGTAGTAAACAGAGAAACACATATTAAATATATTTTGTGGTAAGGGTTTGACTTTCATAAAAGCATTTGAAGGGCCAGTCAACTCCCTAAATCTTCAAAAAATTAAATAGGAGCCATGAGAATTCCTACTGCCGATTGACAAAGCAACTGGCATCGTCACGCCTTCTCAATCGCTGGCAATAAATTTTAAAATCTGTTGACGTGTGATCGTCACCTGCCCCAGCAAAGATCTTTTCAAGTGAGTCTTCAGATGTCTGTCTTGTCTCTCAGCTGCTTCAACACTATTTATTGCCTTTCGTGAAGTTTTTCGCTGAGATTTTTTCAGAGTACGGTATGTCAGCTTATTAAACAGGAAGGTGCTGCAGGCTTGCAACGAGCTACAAATTGTACTGTAGGGTAAGTAAACTTTTTTTAGAATGACTTTAAACTTATCATTTAGTGTTTGCAAACTATACAGGGTGGGTGTGAATGAATTGCAATTTAAACAGAGATTGAATACTCTTTTGAACAATGAGCAACTTTAGTGAGCAAAGAATTAAGTTGTTCGCTACAAAAAAATAAGAAAACAAATTAGCACAGTAAATGCTTCTTTTGTTATCTGACAGGAAAGAACTGGGTTCGGCATAGGCTACAGCAAATAAACTAAAAACTTTTTGTCAGCAATTTAGGTCTATTCGATTGAATTCAATTTCAAATAATCAACACAAATAGAAACAGAACTGGCCACTGGACCCACCTCCGTACAAATCGTCATTACCAACCTGTGGTAGCCCACTGCAAGGCAAAACCTTCTCCTTTGCTTGCCAATCCACCCGATTGTGTATTTTGTTATTTCTCTTGGTTGTTGCACATTCTTTGCACGCTGTATCAATACTAACTTACTAAGTCGAAAACTACAAACAAGAAATTTCTTTCGGTTTGACTACTTTCAGTGATTAAATAGCTTGAATTGGCATCCCGTAGTTTTAGCACTTTTCCGGATAAGACCGACATGAGGGCTCTAGACAGGGCTTCTCAAACTATGGGTCGCGACCCCAAATGGGGTCGCGTAATGAAATTTTGGGGTCGTAATGAAATTCTAGTGCCGGTGGGTTGTAGTCTTGCCATGATGTCAATTGAGCGCAACCGTCGGTGCGAACTGTCAAACGATAAAATATAATCAATCGTAACAATTGATGCATTGTTACGCTATCATTGCTGTAACGTGCTGACCAAAAGTAACCTTAACGCTCGCATTATGATTTCAGAGTAGCTTATCAACTAGTTTCTGAAGGAACCAGTTACAAGATTAATTGACTATGGATCAGTGGTTAGGTTTCGTAGATTCATGCGGTAACAATTGCAAGCACAAAGAAAACAATTGATAAGTCAGAAAGAAAAAGAAAATATAATGATCAAAATGATCCGTTTTAATGTCATTAACGTGGATGTCCCCATAATGCAACAAAACTTTAATTGCAACAAAACTGTTGGTGTTTTATTTAAATCCAAGATGTTGAAACTTGACTTTAATCCGATCATATATTTAAATGAAAAACGTATCTGCTTTGAGACCTAGTGAAATATTTAGGAGTAATAATTAACGACTTGCTATCCGATGATGAAGACACGAAACGACAATTACGGTCGTTGTATTGTGCTGGAAACATGTTAAAAGCAAGGTTTTCCAAATGTTCGATTGCTGTTAAAAATGTGTTGTTTCGTTCCTATTGTATGCCTTTATATGCCTGTCAACTATGGTGCAACTACCTTTCATCCAGTAGTAATCGCTTACGTGTTGGATACAATAATTGTTGCAGAATGTTGTTTAATCTGCGGAGACGACGCAGCATCACCTCTGCATTCGTTGATAACAATACCACAACTTTTCAAGCTCTCATTCGTAAAAATTATACCAGTTTGTAACACGATGTAACTTGTTTTCCAATCAATGAATTAATGAAATAATGCCAACAGACTGTTACTATCAATCTTTGTATGTGGTACAATGCAACTCAGCTCTTCGGAGTTGAGTATCTGCTTTGTTTCTACATTTTATGTTTGATTGTAAAATGGACCATGTTGAGTCTGATGTAAATAAATAAATAAATAAATAAATGGGGTCGCATAGAAATATATTTTTCAAAATGGGGTCGCAGAGCAAAAAAGTTTGAGAAGCCCTGCTCTAGGAAAACAATAACTGTTTTAGAAAGCTAATGGAAGTGGATTATTCATTCAGCGTCCGGCGTCTAGAGGCGGATGAGGGAGTAGTACTCACAGCTGACAAAAACTTAATGCCTTTTCGAGTGGGATTACAGCACAAATTTCTCACGATTATTATTCGTTCCTGCTGAGCAATTACAACATCTCACTGCGCACTTTTATAAGAACAATATTTCAGTTTGTGTGTTGGTTTTTGTGGAATAGTTGTTGCTTGTTCAAGCAATTTTTTGCGGTTGATAAAATATCCCTTACGTGGTTGTTATTGTTTTACATGTTCAGGATATGTTCTGCTTCATCTTTTTGTTGTCAGGAGTTGTCCGTGTTAATGTTCAGGACTACTGAAGCAGTAGACTTACGAAAGTTTAGTTAGCTTTCTTTTTTACGGTAGAGTTTAGATGAGTAGTTTGCTTTCAGGGATTTAAATTAAACGATGAATTTGAAAACAAAAAAAAATCTTTCGCTAATTTGTGTCTTTATAGTTTTAAGTTTGCAGGTTGGTTGCACTGACGCAAACACATTTATTTTAAACGCGTCTTGTTTGCGTGTAGTTTGATTTGGTTAGTAATTTTCTATTTAATGCTAATTGTTTAACATTGTAAAAGCACATTTACAAAATGAAGACCAGTTTTGTAACTTACAATACATAAATGTGTGTGATTTGGCCCTTTGGTTAATAGCTAGTTTGACTTTAACCTGTGATATTAACTTTGACCTACTGTATTAGCTTGAGATCTGTTTGGAATTTATGACCTGTGGATCTGTGTTCACTTTTTAACACCATACTGGTTTTAACTGTTATTCTTCTGCAAATAATACCATCACTAGAACTTCGGATCTTTTTTTCTAAGATTCTTTTAAATACAGAAAAAACAACGAGTCACAGTGCATTAGTATTTTATTTAACTCACACAGTGATGAATCTATTACATTGAATGCGATATATGACATGCTTTCAAAACTTATAAGTTTTATACTGGTTCAAACTTCCAATGCCTGTGATACAAATTACACACAGCATGCACACACACACAGCTTGCACACAGCATTACACAGAGCATGTGCAATTTGTACCACATTACCCAAGATTGAATAAACAAACTTTAATTGTTTTAATTGTATTTTCAAAAAAAATTTGCCTGTATGTTTGCTCTGTTATATTCGCATAAATAACAAATCTTTGGACATGTCGCTTTGAATTTTTGTCCTGAAGGGGTTAAAATTGCACAGGTTTTTCCTATGTTGAAACTTCCATTTAACAATCAGGTTGGCATTCAAGATTTTCTTCATCGCTTGTTAACTAGCAAACTTCAATTCAAGTTCATTTTTTCATATTTCACTAAAGTGCACGACTGAAAATGTGATTTAAAGTCACGTTGAACAGTTGTCCCTATGTTGTTCGTAACTGCGTTTTTCCCTCCACAGCGACTTTTAAATACAGTTGAGGAGCATTGACGCAGGCTGTTGGTATGAATGCCGAGGGTATGTTCACCCATATTGACGTATATGGGTTTGAATGGCTTATGTGAAAGCAGATAAGATTGCAAATGCTGTCGGTCGGTGATGAAAACGTATTACCCGAATGTATTTTATCTGTTCTTTCAAAATGGCGTATGATTATTTTACTCTTTGAGATACAGCATAATTGCAATATTAGCTATATTAGCCTACTTGTCTCTTCCCAGACAGCAAATCAGTCATATTTTACATTGAATCAACGTCTGCAAACGTTGAATCAATGTAAAAAATGACTGATTTGCTTTCTGAGTTAAAGGAAAACCTGCGTTGTATTCTTAGTTTTCGATTAATCATAATCTATATTTTGGTATTGTGCTACCATATGAATAAAATAAATAAGCATTGACTTTTGAAAAAGTTTAGATGATGATACAAAAATTATTACAATGATACAATAAAACGCTGAATATGACTGCAAACTTGTTATTGTGTAATCATTTGTGGCGGTAATGCTTTTTGTCTCTGCATAAATCTGTGTAAGAGCACAAGTTAGCATATAGAAATAACACAGTGTTGTAATGGAAGAAGTTAAGTTATTATTGCATTTTAATGGCTTCTTTCAATGGTTATGCATAAGATATACAAATACAATTTTACTGAAGGTTAAATAAATATAGGTAGACCTACTGAAATTGAATATTCCGTCATTTTGCTATCATATAAGTGTAGCGATTTAATGATTTGACATTTGTATAGTATGTTGTTTACGTTTCTTCTGTTACTCTGTGTTTGTGTATTCAGCGATCATGCACCATATCCTTGTATGGAAATTTAATCATAATACGACATTTCACAGCATGGTTATTTTGGCTCGTGACACACAGAGTCAAATAGTTTTTGTTTTATTCTGCATTTAACAAATGATCTATGTCAAATATTATAAATTTATGTAATTTAATTAAACTCTGAAGGCATGATGTTAACCTATCGTTGCAGAAGGCATTAAAATTACAGTTTCAAGCCAAGTGATCGATTTAATGCTTTGAAACTTTGTTTTACTAAAGATAGGTCTATTAGTCTATGCTGAAAGCTATTTTTGTAGTCATTTTTTAGTTATAGAACTTAAAATTAATCAAAATTTACGGAAACAAGATTATCCTTGTTCACTCCTTTTGCTCTAAATATCATGAAAATATATTTTTAACTCTGCTAAGTGGCAATTTAAAATTTTTATCAAATTCTTTCAAAAAAGTGTCAATGGTATCTTGTTCCACAATTTCCCAACATTTCAGTTATTTTCATAAATTCTTTCACGTTTTCTGTCCATTTTAAAAGCCAGCAAAAGTCGAACGAGGTTGAAGTCGAATGGTTCAACTCTTTTTCATCATAATTGTTCCTAACAATTCCATAAGACTGTTAACACTAAGACACTATAAAAAGCCCAGCCACTTCTCGCATATTTTGTTTGGTAATGCTCTAATGAAAGAAACAAGAGAAGTATTTTGCTTGCACTTCGGCTTCGAAACGATCCCAGACAGCACAATCCATCATTTTTACATTGATACAACGTCTGCATACGTTGAATCAATGTAAAAGTGACGAATTTTGCTGTCAGGAAAATTTTGTGTCAATGGCAAATATTCTGGCCTTTCTACGCCAATTTGACTTTCTAAAAGTAAAGAAACCGTTTGAAACGGTGAAAATCAAAACAAGTAATTTTCTCTTTTTAACGTCAATCACAAGAAGTAATTCTGTTTATTGTGGTAGGCAACTTGCTCAGAAGTTACTTCTGTTCATATATTTTAAAGTTATTTTTTAGAAATTTTGTATGTATTAGAATATACTTTATGATAGTTGTACAGTTGTACACTGTACAGTTTTTTTCGGCAAAATAATTTTTTTGACAGAAGTTCTTGATTGTAGCTTATATTTCTGACCTGAAGATTGCAAATAATTTTTATTTGGTAATGACCTCATACAATAACTCTTAAAGAAAATGGGTTAAGGTAAAAATTATGACTAGGTTGAAATAACAAGCTTCTGATTTTTTGCATTACATTTTGTGTCAAAACAGGGCATGAAGGTTATAATAGGCCGTCGAAGCCTGCACCTGTTCGTAATTGCTATTCTTATGAAAATCAAATATTGCATAAAATTTGAAACTGTTGTGACCTGTGATATTAACTGTCGCCTCATCATCACGCCAGCTGCGCTGTAAATATTGGGTTACCAAAATACGGCTTTTTGATACCGTCTTTCAGCAGTTACTGTTACCTTTGCAGAACGAACGTTCCAGATTTCAAGGTGAAAAGATTTCTACTTCAAAATTAGTTTTGAATTGTGTGTGATAAGCTACACCGCTACAGCTGTGAATGAAACAAGAAAAAAGATAAAGTGAATGAAAAAGGTTACGTTCATTGTGACAAGCGAAAATTTTATTAAAATTGGATGGTTGTATTGGCTTGTTATCCGTTGTAGCAAAATCGCAAAAATTATACCTGGAAAAACTACAGGGGTCATTTCCATTTTTCAAAGTGATTTTATATCAACACTACAAGATGTACTGTAAAACATCTTAAAATTGCGAGGTACGCAAGTATAGCTTGGTAAACTCATTTTTCTAACTTACTCTTGCAATACAAACTGTGGTAGATACGTTTAGCTCAGATGCATATTGATCGTTGCATAAAAACCGAAATTGAAATGAGTAAAGTTGGTTAACTGTCAAGTATCATTTAACTAAAACGTTTGGTTGATACTATTTTTGTACTTACAAATTTCAGCCACCAATTTTCTGATGTCAACGCTTAACAGATGCATTAGGTTGGTGGTTCGCTATGGTGCAGGAATAACGCTACTTTGTTTTGTGTCACAAGATCCAGATCTCATGAAACTGCTATTTCTATATCCCATGGCCAAGTTTTTCTACAAAGAGCGGTTTGCAGAATTTTCCCCTCTTTTTAACGATCTCTCTCTCTTTTTAAAGTTTTTCAAATTTTGTTCAGATTTTGAAGATTTTTACTTCATTTCAACGAGAATATAAAATACTGGAGAACTAACATTAGCAATCTAAAGTCTTTTGCGCTTAATGCTGAATTTGTAATAGTTTTACGACAATTCTTCCAGTTCATAGAGTCTAATCTAAACTATTGTACGATATAGACTTCAAACTTTGAGCCCAATCGGTAATTTTCAGAGAGAGGATATCCTGTAATCAGAAATACAATTGCACGTAAAGTCTCCTTTAGATCATTGAAGTTTAGCCTTGGCCAATTATTCGAAACGAATCTAATTTCAATGGATTTCAAATTGTCAGCTACAGCTCACTTCCTGTGTTGCGATCGTGATTTAATTGTTAACTGAAATTTATTTTCACTTTGAAAAGATGCAGATGATTAGGTGAAGATTAGACGAGCTTCTAAGACTTTGCAAAACTTCAAGTCTTGTTGAACACAATGTTAAAATTGATGAAAAACTGCGGAATACGAATTTGAATGCGGTCATAAATCAATTGATAGTAAAGAACACGTTTTTGTAAATAGTTTGTGAACTTTAGTGCACTTGGATTAAATTGATAGTGCTTGTGGTCATATATCATTGATTTTGTGTTGAGTTTTGATCGCAGCACGTAAACTTTTTACCTACTTTATTGCTCATTATACTTCCTTACCGTGCAATAATGGAGTTGCGATTGTAAGTAAAGGTTGATAACCTGGTCAAGGTAATTTCGCTAACCATTTTTAGAGTTAAAGTTGATTTTTGTGGTGTGATAAATTGTTTAAAATTAAACTATAAAGCTTAACAGTAGCTACTGCGGTCGAATAATAGTATCATTGACCATTGAGTAAACGATTCAACAGTAAAATGTGTATGTCTCAAGAATGTCAGGATGCCATAGAATTACGCTTTCCAAAGATACGCAACCATGTTCCATCTCTGTCAAATGTACAACAGCACAATAGGGGAAAGGGGTTAATTCTAATTTCAACTTTAGCCCTGATTTTAAAATACAACAGTTCATTCTCAAACCTCGAAAAAAAATTTTTTTTTAAATTTACATCAAAAAAAACCTACTCTGAAAATTCTTTCCACGTAAAATTGTCTTGTCTTGCATTGACGTCTCTTTTTGTTTATGACATTTGAACTTCAAATATTATTTACTGCTTTACCAAGACACGTTAATAATGTTGCAAAACAGTCGCAAACAGTTTTCCTGCTCTTGGTTCATCGTAAAACACAGGAAATGGTCATTTCGATTTGTGTGCATGACTACGCGCATGCGTAAAAGCGCACCGAAAATACAAATATTTTGTATTGAAGAAATAGAGATTTGGCTACCACATTAATTGATTCAAGTGTAGTGTACAGCTCTTGCCACACAAGTATGCCTTCTTAAGTAGCCTACACTTATCATTCTTACAAAAGTAGAACTTTAAACCTTCTTTGATAAATGATAGATATGTACTGACGAAGCCATATTTGTGTGACGAAAGCTTCACACTACACTTAAATTTGCAAATTTGTGCGAAAGCCTACTTTAGTATTGATGGCAATACGCATCCATTTGGATCATTTATAAAGTCAAAAAAAAAGATTAATAAGTTCATTCACGAAGTTTTGTTTGTATTGAGCTGGCCAAATTAACAAATAAAATAAATATAACCATATCCACTTAAAATCCGTTTCAAAACTTTCACAGACGTTTTGCTCTTTTGTATAGCGCATAAATATTTCAGTAGGCTTATATTATGTTTGTGCGAATGGGCTACATGTAAAAATTTACTCCAGATTAAAGTTCCTGACGGTAACAAGTTTATCATAGGCCTGACCATGCAACCTTTTCTCCCACAGTAGAAATAGCCTACTTTGGGGCAGTAATAATTTTTCGTACAACAACGTCGGGTTTTCTATAGAAATAATTACCTGGAAATTTTTTTAAAAACTACAGCCGTTTTAATCATTTGCATGTTGTATCATAAAATTACTTTTTAGACACTGTGAAAAGTTTAGTGACAAGATTCATTTTAGCCTAGGTCATGTCCAGGAGTAGGCCTAATGTATATTATGTAAATTAGTGATGGTTGCTATAGCCTACTATTGCCATAACAGATGGTGATGGCAATCGCCTACTTGTCACTATGAAACTAGTCGAATGTACACCTATGAATAATATAGGGTCAAGGTAGTCAATATCCAAGGCTGGCTGAGCTATAGATATAGTGCCAAGTGGCTGGGCTTTCACCGGTGTACAGGTTAACCAAAAACCGTGGTGCCAAAGCTCTCCATGTTTGGTTTTTGGGTCAAAAAACAATCGGGAAAACACGGTAAGTTTCAAGAAACAGTTCATTTATTAATGTTGCCTTTTCTTGCCTGGAGTGCAATGCTGTTCATTGTGAGGGAATTTAAGGAAAGACCTTCTGAAAGTTCACTTCACAGGGTTAGCGCATTGTGTAGTGTCCTTTTGATGAGCTTTCTCAACAACCACGTCGCATCGACAAACATTTATTACAACAACTTGCTTTTGAGAATCATCTTGAGCAGCAGTTGTCAGCCAGAAGTTTTCAATTGGTTGTTGCAGCAGATGCATACCAAAGGAAAATCAATCTACGCGACTGAAATCAGCAGGTAAAATAAACAAGTAGATAGACAGGAATTGAGCGGAGAATCTCAGAATGAAAGCTTTAATCAAAAATGCAAAGTAAGTGTTTGCAGACAGAAGTCAAAGACGTTTTATCAGTTATCATAACTAAACAAACTAAAAGCGGCTATATTTTTTGAAAAGTAGTTTTTGGAGATAGGTTTTGGTCAATTTATGGCGGCTCAACTACAACCAGTTTCATACAAGTTGTTTGCTTTAATGTCACGCTATTGCGCATGCGCGTAGTCATGCGCACAAATCGAAATGACCACTTTTCCGTGTTTACAATGAAACCAAGACCAGAAAATGTTTACGGCATTCTTGCAACATATTTAGTGTGTTTAAGTACTGCAGTAGCAAATAATATTTGAACTTTAAATACCATAAACAAAAAGAAAACAAACTAAACAAAAATCAGAAAAAAAAGTGACGTCCATACAATTTTAGGTAATTAAATGCGAAAAGTAACTTTCAAGGTGGGGTTTGGATGGAAATTTCAAAACAAAATTTTCAGAGGTCTTAGAATGTACTGTTGTAGGCCTATATTAAAACTTTGGCTGAAGTTGGATTTGGAAAAAAAGCCGACTCACTCCCTCCCCCTTATTACAATAGCAATAGCATCTGTGGAGCTTAATTGTTTGCTTGCGTCACCGACATGCCGTAATTCAGCAACAACTACAGATGAAGAACAGGTAGCATTCGAGAATTTCATCAATTTTTGTCTGCTTGTGAGGTTTGTCACGTCCCCTTCATGGATTGCGAAATCTAGTCTTCGGCTGCAGTCCATTTTTGTACGCGGTGAAGTAATATCTTGGTAGATGGATGTTTTGAGATATCAAATTCTGTAAATAAACCAGCTTCAATCACAGACAGACCAAAAGATGTTTGTAATTTGTTTTTAAATGTCAACAACCCTCATCTCAATTCAAAAGAATCCGTCTGACATCCATAAATAGCGGGGTGATCCAGACGAAAAGTGATATGTTATCGGTTGGGTTGTTAGTGATAACCTTCTTGTAACATCGAGTTAAAATGAAAAAAGTCTTTTATATGTAAAAGCAACCTTTATATTGGGTCTTCGTAAGAAGAAACCGTACCAACTAGTCTAATGTGTCTTAGCCATGACAACTGCACGTAATTAAGTAAATTAGGCTAACTTCAATTTGGTACTTGAAAACCAAAGACAAAATTACACTATACCGTAGAAAAATCGTGTCCTGCAATGCCGACATACAAAATAATATTAAGACGAGGGTGACGCATTAATGACAGTGCAAGTAACATCATATCCTTCATTTTATGCGTATAATTGTTTTTTACTTGATAAAAGACAATTAAATTACACTGAGGCTGTACGACGGAACGACATTGGTCAAGACAAAAAGTGAATAAAACCGTCTTGAAACGTGTGTAAATTGGCATTTCAATCACATGATTAAAATTTCAGATCATGTAGAAAATTGTTAGGTCAAATAAAGTTAAAGGCCTGGTGTACCTGTTTTAAGACGAAGGCATTTTCAAATATTAACAACTTTTACTTTCCAGATAGCATATAGCTGAATATCTGTATTTTAACTAAACGATATAAAAATAAAATGCGATTAGAAATATTGCTTTCCATGATCACATTAGACTTTAAAACGATAGTAACCAATGTTTAGTCAAGCAATCAACCATAAAATTTTCCGAACCACCATTTTAACTATACTCTTTTTTGTCAAAAATAAGGGTCACAAGACAATTTTGGAAATTAAAAAGGGAAATGGGTCGATAGCCTTGGTTAGCAGCAATAGCAGGTGAAACAGCTAGTTTATTTCTTTCGATTTTTACAGATATATACTGTTGCAAAACATTTAAGGATTTTAAACTGCTAATTCTGGTAGGCTAAACATTATCCCTGAAACAAGACCAATTTTTTTCTGTTTTGAAAAAGCCGAGGAACGTAGCTAGACAACAGTGGTTAAGCTCTTACACCAAAATACTTTATTGTTTTGAAATTTTTATTAGAAGTTTGACAGAGTTTAAAATTTTTCAACAAAAGTTCAACCTTCTGAAGTTCTATATTTTGGAATTTGTTTATTTAGAAAAAGGTGAGATGCTAAAAAAATGTCTCACATCCTTCTTTTCCGAAAGGTAATCTGTCTTGTGGCCCTGAAAGCAACGACGTCAATTGAGTGTGTTTGATACGTTTCGATGACTTCCGCATTGAACAGACACCAATTCAACCGTCAGCTACCCAGACAGCAAAATCTGTCATTTTTACATTTATTTAATGTCTGCAGACGTTGAATCAATATAAAAATGATGGATTTTGCTGTCTGGGTAATTTTCCCATGAGCAGTAACCAAACCACATACAGCTTGTCAGTTTCATCAACAAAACTTTGTTTAAAGTAGGGGTTCTTAACTAAGGGGTGAGAGACCTGTTCCCAAGGAGTAAGTGGATGATAAATCTTTTGGGTTTGTTATGAAAAGATGCAAGAAGCTATGTTTGTTTACAGGAAGTTTTAACCAACATTCTGAGTTACAGGCAACTATTATTTTTCAGCCATTCTAAAAGGGATGTGAGAACTGGTTAGGGGTTTCAAAGTGGTGCCAACAAGGAAAAAGTTGAAGAATCACTGGGATAGAGTGGGCCACCGAGACGTTCAAACGATGCAAAGTCGCAACACTTTCCTGTTGGGCTTTTTCATTAGTTCTACACGTATAATTACGTGGCCATATACAAAATAACAAATCACTCTTTTAAGAACCGCCTGTGGTTAATGACTATACATAGCTCACAGTCTAAAACAATTCAATGGACAACATTAGCTTGATAAATCTTAGAGCGACTCATAGTTTTTTTCCTACTTCAAATATACCTATTCACATTTTTCTTAATCTGTTTTCTATTTTTGTACCATGACAGGCTTATAGCCTTAGCATGACCTTTAGTCAGTGATACATTGTAGTGAAATGCTACAGACAGCCTGTGAAGAAATGCTACCAATTCCAAAACTCCGCCTCTTATGCGGTTGCTTCAAAAGTCCCTTCTTCACACGTGGCTTCCGTTTGTTGTGGGTGTGAGTTTATCGGATATGCGTCAGCCGAATAGCCGTCACACGTTTGTTGTCTGCGTTCCAACCAAATCGTAGGTTATCTTCAAATGACTCAATTGGAGATTAAACAACAAGGTTTACCTTTGAGATACCACGAGAAAGTTCGCATTGCAATGAAAATCATTCCTCCGGCGTAAAGAATTGTATCTCAAAACAAACTGGTGTCAAAAATTGATGTGCAATAGCCATCTAGTATGAAAAACACTAAATTAGCAAGAAAAGTGGAAGGCTTTCACTTGACAGTTGGCTACCCGAGGCTAGAAATGATGATGAGAATTTTGGAACATGCAATGGATCTGTTGCATCATTTTAGGTTAATGGTTATTATCCTTGCTGCTGTTTTGTAACATATTTTGTAAACAGAAAATTCGGTTTAGTTCTAGCTAGATTGATTTACTACCTTTTGTTTTTGATGGCAAAACTTCAATATTTTTTATTACAATATTACGCAACAGCAATTACCATTACATGCTGTCTCAATTACCATTACATGAAAAAGTGTAATTAACTACTCTACGTTCAATTACATTGCAATTACATTGTAATTGATCCAATTTGTTGCCAGTTCCTTCTTTTGGCCACCTTTTCTTCAGCAATTACGTCTTCCCAATTTATTAGCCTGGGTAGAGGTGAGCGGCATTCCTTCAATAACCAATTAAAAACGGAAGTCGAACCAGGATCGCATGATTGAAAAGCTAGCTTCTCATCCGCTGCGCTATCCTCCCGTTGAATGCCGCGACAGGGTGCTGTAAAAAAAGGCTAATGCTGTTTGCCTAGCCGTGATTGTGTGAGGTGACAAACAAACATTGTCTCTAAACTGATGTGAAATTTACATAAACGCTTTCGAATTTTGTCATAATGATTGGTTTTCAACTACGACGTTATTGTGCCTTTCTGTTGGAGTGTAGGCTAAGTTGTTGCAAAACAACAGAATAAATCTATAGGACCAGAGTAGTTGATAAGCTTGATAATCAATCTGAATAAAAAGTACACAACTCAACATGTTTAAACCACATTCATGGTTCAGTAATAGTTTTGAAGCTGCACTAAGCTGTTAACAACTGTAGTGTTAATATTAAATAGATGAAGAAGAAAATATTTTTGTTTTGGGGATCACTGTTAAATCATGAATTTACTTTTTATACTGCAAGAGGCTACAGTGCATATTGAGTTTTGTATTTGTTTAGCTGTCAAAAGTTTGAAAAATATTTCATAACAAGTTTTATGCCTTTACAATTTCTTTTGTCAGGATTTGTAACAGAATAATCATAAATGTACAGTTACTGATTTATTTCTTGCTAAAGTTGGCCCAACAACGATTCAAGTTGAAATCATGTGTGCATTGCCTCACGAAGAAACAATACAAAAAAGTCCAAGAACTTTTAAAGCAAATTCTCCATTCTTCAATTTCCAGGTAAGTTTGCTGTGTCTTCTTATTGAAAATATAGTTTTAGATTTGTGGCTACAAATTTGAAACTTTATGGCTAACCATCGGTGTCAATAGAACCGCAATAGGCTACATAGGACAATTCTGATGTTAAAATTGGTGTTGTAGGTTAAAAGATTTTTTTTTATCATGTTTGAAGCACCAAAAGTAAACTACAGCAGTAACACAGTATTTAAAAAAGTAAAGGAGGATGTTGCTTTTTTCATGTTTTATAGTTGAATCAAATATTACAAAGGAAAGGATGTCTGTCGAAAATACAATTGTTTCAGCTTCGGCACAATATTTATCAAAAATTCGGATAACTATACAACAGCTCATTTTAGATTATTTTTATCACAAACTTACGTATGCCATCAGGACTTCCACAGGATGTTTTCCACAACGAAAAGTTACGGAAAATTTGAATAAAAACTACTTAAATAAAATCATCATTTAGTTGGGGAAGCTTACAGAAGCTTATGGCAACATTGATACCGGCAGACTTTTTTTAATTTGCTCTATTTGGAAAAATTTATCGTAGTTTGCTGATGTCCGTTGTTAAGCCAAAATAGTATTTGAATAAGTGTAGAATTACCAGAAATAGTAACACCCGTATCATATAGTGGTCAACTTGGAAAAAAAACTGGTCGTGTTCTGCAGTAAATGTTGTTATGTTTTGTAAATCGTCTTTGAAAAAAGGTGAGGAAAAACGTATTTAAACTTTTATTTAAAATAAAACCTGTATTATTTTGCAGTTGAAAGTAGAGGCTGGCCTACAACGACCTACTCCAACGTATTTGAATGCTCTACGTCAGAGTACTAATAGTCACTTTATGAATATTATGATCACTATGTTTTGATTAGACTGGTTTTCAAATAACTTAGTTCACTTGTTGACGTAAAATTAAACTTTTTTTTGGCCGAGCTGGAACAAGCCCAGGTTAGACCAGGAACTTTTTCATTTGTGTCCGGAACTTCTGTGTGTAGCCTATACTATTTGTACCTTGTAATTGCTGCGATTATTGCTATTGTTTCGGAGTTTTTAAGTCATAAGGGTTATTTAGCTTAATTTTATTATTAATAAAAAAAAATACGCCTGGTGGATCACTGGCTTTGTTCTGGAATTTCTGCTGTTGAAAATTAAGCACTAAATTCGGTTTAGTTGATTTTTCTCCCTCACAACAACCATTCGATCTGTTCATCTTACCTTGTCTTTGTCGCTAGAATGACCAGTGACGTCACTGGCGCTTTACAAGAATCTTTTAATGAATGACATATACAAAACTGGTAGTGCTTTATTGGAGTTTGAGTGATGTTTCAATAACGAAAGGTAATAAATGGCATTGGAGCTTCTCTGGGAACATTTTGATATGAGCATATCACTTGGTTTCCTAAACGAAGGGTTGTGATATATTCATGTCATTATGATGTATATGGAAGTAATTTCGACAAATGCTCTGATTTCAAACCAATCTGAGAAAGAGCAAGCTAAAAGGCTGGTTCAAGGGGCGGTACATATGCCGGGCGGAACAAAAGCGGTTTATTCAACACAGGCTTAATCGTACTTGACCCTTGGTTAAACCAACGAAACGCCTGGGATAGATGGCCACTCAGACATACGGACTATTTTGTCATCATTACTCACTGCCACTTTATAGCTGTCAATCAAAAGCTGTCCTAAAAGCTGAAAATTCCTTGAAATTTTCTGGAAAGCTTTCACTGAAAGCACGAACAGTTTTTTAATGACGTCACGTAATCTGTTGTCAATGAGACTAAAAACTCAGCCAATTGCTAATTTTTGTGTGTTCAGAAGTCACTGCTAGGTATTTCAATAATGTGATTTTAATTGTAAAAATGTTAGATCAGCGGCACTTTGTTACATGGAAGAATTTAAACCACGCTTGCTAAGTAGGTGAGACAGTTGTTGGAAGAATAAATCGATTCTCTCTATTGTCAATTCTTAAAGTTTCTACAGAGTCAATATACTAGGCTATGTTTTGAACGTTTAGAAAGTGATGGCAACATGGTTGAGTATATTTAGAACTTACAGTTGTATATTTCGGTGCAGTTACCTACCGCGTATTGGCTCTCGCTTTGTGATTTCATAACTTTTAAAAAGACTATTTGCACACTTTGAGAGTTAAAGACAAAGTTTGAGTTAGGGTTAAGATTTAAGGTAGAGTTTGGTTTACAGGTAATATAATCTTAACCCAACGAAAAGGTGGGTTAATATCACAATTATCACATGAGATTATTGCACACGAATGTAATTTTTATGGAACAATACTTATCTAGTACTATAAATTGAGTTTTGAGTTGGATTTTGGGTTGAAAGGGGGAAACCCTTAACCATACAAACTCAAATTCTAATCCAAATGGATTAAAAAAAGTTAGCATTTGGCAAGTCAGCTTAATTTCGAAATTAATGAAAGACTGCTGCTCTGCTATCATGATTGGTCCCACAGATGTATATAACCTTGGTAGACCAAGCGAAAAGGTCGGGTTAGAGAGGCTAGCACTCATCAATACTTCAACGTGGCCTGTGCTTTCTGAGGTTAAGCTGTCAAGGTGTCAAGTTTTTTACTTCGAAAATCGATGTGATTAAAAGTTCAAAAATCGATAGCCACGTTTTTCCGGTTTTATTTGCAAGAATTTTTCTGCCTAAAATTCTGCAGCTAAAGTTTTCAAAGTCTAAAGAATTTGGTATGAGCTTCCCTTTCATTGCCATATTTTATTAGGGCTTAAGACCAACTTCTCTTTTTGAGACTTGTTTGACATCACGATAATTGGATCGATGCTAATGGTATTATCGGTGTAATTATCGTGACGTCACACAAATGATATTATGGAGGATTGGGATTTACATTCGCCCCTTGACCCACCTCACTGCTTAGAAAGAAATAAAAATAGTACAACCTACAATTAGGCCCAGGCCAAATAGCTGCTGGTAGCACAGCCATGAAATTTATGAAAAACAATGCAACGGTTATGTATGTAATTTCACCAGATGTTTAATGAAATGTATTTCTTTGAAGTATGAAGTGTATTTTTTTACGAAGACTTTATTTTTATGTGATATTGGTTTCAAAAAGTGCTGACAAGAATATTAAGAGTTCATGATATATGATTCGATAAGTTGTTGTTCTTTTTAAGACGAAAATACCGACCGGTTTTAATCAGATTCGATTTTTTGTGAATAGTCATTAAAAACACTATTGAGTTTAATTTAACAAAATGCAATGCATTGCTCAGTTTTAAAATTTTGACAACTTATTTCATGCTGCTGATCGGTTTAACTGAGTGCGGTAGAAAGCAAAAAAAAAAATCGATTTTTTTTGGATGGAAACCTTCAGTCATCACTTCGAAACATATGCGCCGATGTCATCAGGTCACTGGCTACTCGCGACCCTAATTGAGTGAGACGAGGCGCCAAATCTACAGGGTGTTGCCTGAAGAATTGATGTTAAAATAACTTAATCTAGTCAAAAGGTTGCCAAAAAGTAACGGTTTAAAACCTTTTCAAAAGACCTGTTGACAGAAAATCCATTGTAATTGCTTCTGCTTTCAAATGTAACTATGCGTAACTTTTCCTTTGCAGCCATTTCAAATGCAGTTACAATCCGAATCGAACTACTTTATCATCAGCTATTAGACGTCGTGGTTGGCACGTCTGTGGACGTCATATGGTCGCCAAAAGACCACCCTGATTCTATCGGACTTTTATCTAAAGTTCGAGTGTCGCTATTCAAAGACCGTCTATTTTTTTCATGCTGTTCTGATATTTGATATTACTACATTTTCAACTTGCTGGGTAACGTTACTTCAATGCAATCAGACCTCGATCACATGTCGACTGTGAATTGCAGCAAAGCCAATTCACTTAAAAACTTTTTCTAACAAAGCTTTTTATGAGTTTTACCTTCGGCATTTTGTAAAGCACGGTAGCTTTGAGGAGTGGCAATTACTTATTTCCCCCTTTACAAAACCTGCTTGTGGTCAAATGAAGAAGATAAATGAGGGTTGCACTTTTGACAGGTGATTTCAAACCTAACCATCTCTGAATAATTCAATTTGGAATTTTGGTTGTAACCTGAAACCAACAGTTTAGAAATGCTTGACCAGAATTTGATTGACGTATTTGCTATTTTCTTTGCTTAAGGTTGCTTGAGTTGTCGATCTTTTTTTATTCTTTTGACATATTTGAAGAAGACGGATAGCTTTCCTGATGAACTAATTGTTTTTATAAACGGCATACCGGTGCCTGCGATATGCAAACAGCGCTGTACACTTGTAACAATTGAAACTTGTAACATTTCAATTGGCATTTAATTACAGTATACGTAATGGATTTGATTGCGCGCGAATTTTACCGTCTTTGCTTGACCGATCGTATCTCGGCCAGCAGACCTGCAGACGAAAATGCTCGCCATTTTGAGTTGACTTGGAACATTAGTTATCAGTTGATTTCAAAATAGCATCTTATAAATCAAAAGCGGTTATTTCCTGTGAACGTGAGCTTGTTGCTGTGTTGGCCTAAACCTTGTTTTCACTTTGTGGGCGACGTATTTGCCCAGGTTAAGGCTTTGTCGAACGTGTTATTAAAGTTTAAAGATTCATGTCACAAAATATGACTTCCAGTTAATAAAGAGTTTAGCAGAAAAAGTTAGCCTTTTGCCTACAGTGGAATTCAAACGACATGTTGGTAGCTTTTACAACCAAATCAACAAAGTTTTCATCCATTGGTCCACGAAAATTCATCTGGAAACACCTGAAGTTGTAGAATTAATTAAGAGTTGTGTGTAACTCAACTGTGATTAAATATGTGAGAAGACGTTCAAAACGTAGTTTAATCCTTTAAAATTTTGAAAACGCCTTTGTCTGCTTTTTTTTTTTTTTTTATGTGATAAATAGAGCTTTTAATATTCAAGTCTTTTAAACTCCAAGTAAACGCTCTTTGCAAAATGACTTTCACAAAAGCAAGAAATTCTTGTATTTCAATTGTTCTAGTCGGCAGCGAAAATTCCTTGCATTTACTTAGTTTTTATTGCAATATTCGCTGTGTTTACACAACGCAACATCGGCTTATGTTGCTCTTTTTGGCACAATAGCTACACGGCTCACGGTAAACGTGAGAGGAATTTCCTCGTATCACTTTTGAAACTCTTTTCACACTTCCTGGCAGTAAAGCTTGTTAGCAGAGAAAGCAGAATCACCTAGTTTCGTGTGTGGTCCTAAGATCCAGTTACCTTTTGTTAATTTACGATTGCCACTGTCACCAAGTTGAATCCGGAAACATTTTTGACTGCTTCTGTTACATTTGTTTGAAATTTTTTCGTGAGTTTTTTCTAGTTCAGGTGTTTAGCCGGTTTTCGTCGGTTTTGTCCTTTTTAACGTCAAACCTATGAAAGAAATTTATGGTTTTCAAACGTCACAAGTAGCCTACGAGGCGCCAATTAGAATGAGCATCACAACATACGCAATTTGGTTCTGGAAAATGTGTTTATGTTTTGGCCTGCAATAACGCAAACAAAGTCCAAATTATCGCTAGCAATGCAAGCTTTTAGATTCTATGCTTCAAAATCTTTTTTTCAATCGGCGAAATTTAAACTCTAAACTACAGTACATGACGAATCCGCGTGAAAATTTAAATTTATTTGCCGCCCCTACCCCAGCAGCCCTCGTGCCAACATTAGCAGACTTCGAGGCCTTTACCAAAAGAATGCGATTAAACACCTGGTTTACTCTACAATGAGAACCTATTACCTTTTTCATACAAATTTTCATACGCCATCTCCAGATCTTTTCCTGCGATTCGATTCAACACACTCCGTCGTGCCAGCTGAGCTTCGTCTGATAGAGTCATCTAGCGTTTGCTGTACCAGCATATCACACTTAAACATGCTGGCACATGAAACACGTAATGGTTTACCACTGACCAAAGATTGGAGCTTCTTGAAACACTCTAAATAAGACTGTACTCAATAGCATTGACAGTGGTTTCATATGGTACTTTTAGGTTCCGGTCTGGGATAATTGTAAGGGCCTGGAACTTTTCTAAGAGCCTCGGAAACTTGAAGAAAACTCCGCGTGTACTTTTACAGGAGCTTTATTATGTTGTTATAGGAATCCAAACGTTTAAGTGGTACCGTGACTAAAATATTTTCAAAACCCCCCTGACTATGCCTGCTCCGTTCCATGTGGGTCAAGTTAAATTCACTACAAGTATGAGTTAGCATCCACTGGGACGCGCACAAATGTGGTTTAACTATTGGGCGGTCTGCAAACGCACCGTTGAGAGCAAGCTGTTGATCACGTCATCATTATTTGAGTACCCATCAAGGAACCGACAAACAACCAACTTGAAAGCAGGGGAAGAGAGTGCTTGATGGAGCTATCCTGACTAGACGGAGCGAATGTTAGACGATATTAACCCTCTTCTTTTAACCTTTAGCCTACCCCAAGCACAAAAGTTACCTCAATTAGTAAGGTAATCTATTCTTTCGACGTCATCTGGCTTGTGTCGTCTTTGTGTTTTCACTTGTGAATTTTTCTGCTTTGATAGCAAAGACAATCCAACAGGACAGGTTTGAACACAATTTGTGTTGTAATATTAGCCGTCGCGAGGTCATAGAGCAGTTACATGGGATTTTTAGTGTTGACAGTTTGGCCACACCGTGTGAGCAGTGGGCTATACAAAAAGGAATTGCGTTTTCAGGATTTGGTGTTTTTCTTTGGGTGCAATGAATTACACTTTGGTAATAAAACTTTTCAAAATTACAAAGAAAGAAAAATATAGTAAAGACATTGTGGCATTTGCATATAGTTCTGCTGTTCCATGTCTGCATAGAAGATCTGCTGTTGTGTTGAAGCCTTTCAAAGTAAAACATTACTTCCGATAAAACAATAATATGTTTTATTTCTGTATCAAAAAGAAACAACCTTCTACGTCGGTATTATACAAGTAGTTTGTCTTGTGATAATTATTCTTATGACATGATATTAATTCCTGCGTACAAGCTTACAATATTGTTTGTTCAATATCTTTCAACACTGATTGCGCATAAGTTTAGATGAAAATAGAACTGAGCAAAAGCGACCTTTTACAAACCACTTAATTCTCTGAAACATGTTTCATGCTAACCACTATAGCCATCACATAATTTTGCTTATAACATACACGCAAATAAAAACATCACCACATTGTAATTCTTGTTCTATATTCCCAACACGTCTCAATAAAAAATAACATGACAACTAATTGATAAGCAATACTAAATTGTCAGATCTAAACGTTATGATGATTTACGCATCAGAATTGCGGTTGCCTTTGTAATGAATTATAATTATTCCGCAAACTGCTTTATAACATTAAAATATACGACTCAGACAGCAAAATCTGTTCTTTTTACATTGATTCAACGTCTGCAGAAATTGAATCAATGTAAATATGACGGATTTCGCTGTCTAGGGAGCTGCAGTTCTGGTAATGTTTTCTCTGCAATATCCGGTCTACAAACTGAGATTCTTGTAAGTCAATAAAAGGTTGACCGAGGCTTGTTTTCCCTTTGTCTTGATCAGTTTTGTAGTTTTAACCAATCAATTTACACAAAGATTCATAGCAGAAGGTGTGTTCACCGAAGCAAGAAAAGGTTATTTGTCGATTCATCATACTCTGACGTTCGGTTTATGCTGAAATAATGAAACTATTTGGAAATGTAAATATGATTAAAATTATGCACAGTTTGTATAAGAAAAACAACGGTTTATTCTTAGCAAAACGGAAACTTCTTGTGGGTTTTGAGGCTTCAGATGAACACAAATTTAGTTCACTGAATTTTTGTAATATTATTGTTTTGTCATTGAGTGCGTACGTTTGAGTTGCTTACATTTTTTTTTAATCATCAAAATGCTCCATAACTTCAACATAACTTTCACAAAATATGGCTTGATCAATGATCAAGCTTGGGTAAAGTTTGAGTTATTTAACAGGATACAAGAAAATAAACGAAGATGTAGACTTGGAGGGGTCCACTATCTTGTACAAAACGTTTTATTTTTTAAATTTTTCACTGTTTTATTTTCTTCTTTGTTGATACGTCATGCTGTCATATTTAGCTTGCTGCCCTTCAAATTACAATAAAAAGTTTTGAAAATTTTATCATGTAAATTGCCTACAACCAGCCTATTTAAAAGCAATTAATAAGCAGGTTTTGTCGTTTTCGACCTGATGACCCGAGCAATCGTGACAGACCATTTACGACAGAGCCAATTTACTAACCAGTGTCAGCCAAAGCGCCTGAAATTACGCTACGCTTTTTTCACTTGCATTTCAGAAATAGATTAATTTCAGCTTAAGCGTACAGAAATTCCACAGCTTTTGGTTCTAGCTCTCAGATTCCCACTGCTCAGTTGTGGAAAGATATTTGGTCAGGGCAGATGGTGACTGCTTAGCGGTACGTCATAGTGACGTCGATATGACGTACAAGACGCCGTCAGCATGTCATGTGGGAAATAAAATGCAAATGAGAATTTTATACATACTTTGATTGTAGTTGTCGCATTGGTTGCTGACTTGCTGTTTGACATCAATGTAATTTTAAAGAAAGAAAAGCTCGTTTGCCTTGGAACAGATTTTGCTTTTGGCGGCAAAGAGTCGCCAGCGTCTTTCGGTTTGAAAGAACCAAAGAAACGATCCATCATAATCTCATCAATTGTACACACCGCTAAGCAGGCGAAAATGCAAAGCAAAGGGTCTGTGTAAAGAGAGCATCGCTCTGATTGTATTGACACTAAGCATCCACAATTATGAACTCTGCTTGTGTTTTATCAATCGGTTGTCGTAGTGCCTATTATTTGAAGTGGTGGTTTCAAAGCACTTCGAGAAGGTAGAATACAGATTCGTCAGATTGGTTGCTTTAGCCCAAATGAGCTAGCTTTTTGGCAGTTGTTGTAGGCTACTTGCTTGTAGAATGAGTGCTGTTGTTGCGGTGATTCGCATGCGAATCGCAGAAGGGCATAGATTGCAAATTAAGTCAGTTTTTTATTTGAAATTTTAACACTTTGATTGAAAAGAGATTCTCTTAGTCCTCAACATATTTTTTGTATTAATAGAACATTTGAAAGGTATGCTTGCTTTTTAAACCTGTGGTTTTTCTGGGCGAGGTTAAAAGGTGGTATTATAGTGAAGGAGATGGCATTTTGTGTGAGTAGTGAAGGGAATCAGTGTTTGCAATGAAGAGTCGGGACAAAAAAAGTTCAAACCTTTTTAGGTATTTGAGTTTTGTAAATATTTTTAGAGTTCAGAAGGTAAAGTTGGGTTTTCATTTTTTCAAGGCTCAAGAAAAAAATCAAGTTCGCACGCTTTGAAATCATGGTTGGTTGGAGATACTGCTAAAAGCTCAGGTTATTTAAAGGCGTTTTCATGTCATACACGTTTTAACAGTTGGTCTGGTATGTTGGACTTCTTATGGCCTCACTCAAAAATTCAATATTTTGTCGCTTCTTGAGACTCAACCTCACCCTGACCCACAGGTGAACTTTTCATTCACGCTGTTCAGAAGTGCGTGGCCAAGTGCTTGCGTTACAGCTGGTGTAACTAATTTTCTTTTCATTGACTCAACGTCTATGAACATTCAAAAACGTACAAAAGACACTTTACTGGCTGGGTTCAAGTTGACTGCGCAACCGATTTGAGGATGTCGGCTGGTGTAAAAACTAGCGTTTATAAGTGCCCTCAACAAAGTACATTCCGCGGGCAGTCGTTTTGTAGATGTCAACAGATGCTTCCACATTATTCTAATATCAGCAAGTCTCGAAGGAAAAACACTTGTATATTTCAGAAGCTCTCGCGGGTTTACGCACGTGTAACAAACGGAAACATATTGTGCATTTTGTTTGCTTTTTACTTCACGAAATGTAAGCTTAAGTTTATGTTGTATTGATTGCATAGTTGGTGCTCTCCAAAAACCCTAACACCCTCATTGGAATACTCAGAAGGTTCTTGTTCCTGATAAGGATGAGACAGACGCTAAGGTTTTTAAGAGATTAGAAACTTTATTGCTTTCATTCGCTTGGTTTGGCTTTTTGCTTGGCATTGAGCATTCTTTTTGTAGTGTTTATTGTACAATACTGTAGTGATTTTGTACGAGCAATTAGCGTAATGTGCAAAGTTCAAGGGTTGATAGTTCAGACCAACATGTAACTTTATTCCACTCGCTTTTCTAATTTAAGCGAGCCTATTGGAACTGCAGGAAATAGCATGTTAAAAAAACAAGCGTGGTCATTTGCTCGTTATGTGTGGTCGTGAATCAGCAAAAAATGTCTGAACTTTCGAACTTTACCGAACGACCGGGTCATCAAAGCACTTAAAAATCGTAATTAAATTTTTGCAAAAAAAGAAATATATATCAGCTGTATCTAAAATTGTGATTAGTTTAACTCTAACTGAGCTGTAGACAAGTCACCATCTCAAGTAGTTTGACAATATATTTTTTCAGAAATGTTTATGATTTTTTTTAAGTGAAAAGGAAGGTTACTTTAATGCTGAATTTATTTGGTTGGTTTTCTGAACTCGATCTTACTATAATTCTCGATTGCACATGGAAATCAACTCACTCTGAAGACTTTTTCCTTTCACTGGGCATCGAATAATTTCAACAAGTGAAGGTAAAGAATTAGATATAAACTGCTGTTTTGACGTCAAAGCGATGCTGCGCAGTGCGCACAGATTTGCAACGTCAAAGTAGAATTCCATTTTATTGAACAGCTATACTGTAATTACGCAGGAAAACTTAGTCTTTATAAAATTGCGACTGAAGTTCTGTCCAAAACTTTTAGCTTTAATGGATTCTCGGTTATTTTTACGGCATTTCTGATTATTTTTTGTTGGTTTGTTTTCCGAAACCATGAAAAATGTGCGGTGGTGTTTAAACTGCTCGTGTCACTAGCTTTGTTCCATCCGCATATCAAAATCAATTTTAATCTTGAGGTCATCTCCAGTCAGGTTTTCATAAAGACAGTGGTTATTATTAGATGAAATATGACTTTTGGGGCCAGAATCGATTTTCATTAATAAATTTGACCCGACATAGTTTTTAGTATGGGAAGTACAAAAATCTGCCAATAGCTGTCAATGGCCGTTCAGTAGCAAAAAATAAATAAATTGAAGCAACTGTTATTTTCGTGTAAGTATTTTCTTTGCTTGAGATATTGGATCTTGTAGTTTGTTAAGGTGTCCTTTTGAGTCTGAAGCTCTTGTCTAGGCTTGGAAGCCGTGAATTTTATGCAGACTGAGCTACTTTTGAAAAGTTTATGCCCGCTTTTACAAACTGTTTGTGCTGAGAACAACGATAGCCTTCATGCCACTAAACGCTTGGTTTGGCTGGCCAGCCACTGGCTACAAAGCAAAACCTGATCATTAATTTTTGAAAGTATCTGTCACCACTGCGGCAAGCCTCTGCGTAAACCACACAAATGTATTACAACATTGCAGCACAGAACATGCGTTGCTTATGCCACATGTTGAAGATTCTTTTTGGCTTTGACGCTGGAAAACGAAATTATGCTTGCCAATGTTCTTACGTGTTCTAACGTTGTTCTGACGCGTATCAAAGAATGTACGATTTAAAGTGCCAGCAACCTTTGTACACTGTTTGAAAACGAATCCAACTGCTGAAAGATCCAGGAATAACATTGAGAAACTAAATATTTTGAGGCATAGGGTATTTTTATAATTGCTTATGCGCTGACTAAAGATTGGTGGTCTGTTTTGAAACTTTATAGGCCCACATGAATGCTGCATGGCGCCAGATAGATTAACAATCGATTAAAAAAAAGCATACACTAACTGAACCATTGATGCTCTTACGTTGCTTTTAATTGTGTTAATGAAATCGTGAAAGTAGTATCAGTTTCATCACTCTTGGAAACCAGTGATGAACAACCATTTCCAATTGGTGAAAGATATGGCTGATATCGAATGTCTGATACTGATAGCCTGTTTTATATTAGCTTCAACATGAAATGGCAACGAACAAATTTCCTCACTGTCCCAGCTAGCATTAATTCAACGTCTGCAGACGTTTATTGTAGTAAAAAAGACTAATTTTGCTAGCTGGGATGTGTTTTAGATTAGTTTTGGCTGTGGTGTCACCACTTTTGCTGAAGCTTCAAAATGTATTTTTTAGAATTGCGAATCGAATTTATGGTAGCATTAAAAATTGTACAAATTAAAGGCAACAAGACGAAACATTTGAACTATAGTAATATTGCTGAATTAAACTGCATCGCATTTGCTTCACAGCAATTCAAACATGAATTCCTCTATTTACATTAACTGCTGAGTGATGACATGATAGTAACGAAAACCTGCAAGAGCAATTTGTGACTGTCATTTTTTACAGTGTTGCCAATCAAAAAAATTAAAACTGGTTTAAGGGATCAAATTGTCTTTAAAAAAAACGTGACTGATATTTAATTTTATTTTTTAATTTTGTTCGTTTGAAATGTCCAACAGATTGAGGTAGCTGGCTCCAAAGCACGAGCAATATTTAAAGTCAGGAAATTTTTTGCTAAAAGTTAAAAAAATTGCTTTTTTCAAAAGTTTTGAACCCGGCTGGCATGTGAGGTCGATCCAACTCAGTTAAGTGTAAAATTAGTTTTGAGCAAGTTAATTTCAATTGTGCCAAGAATTGCTTCATGCTACAGCACAGAAGAAGCACAGAAGAATTGCTTCATGCTACAGACTACAAACATTTCGCAGACTGCATGGTTCCCGTTATTCATTCTTTGGATATTATCAGTATCTGAAAAATCGTATACCGGTAACAACTTTTCTACTAGTTGTTCAAGTTAAACCATAGGCATACGAAGCCGAGCAACGTGATCAAGTTTAACATCTTCAAGTTTATTACATTTACATAAACATAAAACTACGCAACAAATTAAGTATAGAACTTTTTCGACATCACAAGATGTCCTCTTCAGGAATAATATACATACAACTTAACTACATCTGAAAAAATACAATGGTACCATTGTATACCATTGTATTTTTTCAGATGTAGTTAAGTTGTATGTATATTATTCCTGAAGAGGACATCTTGTGATGTCGAAAACGTTCGATACTTAATTTGTTGCGTAGTTTTATGTTTATGTAAATGTAATAAACTTAAAGATGTTAAACTTGATCACGTTGCTCGGCTTCGTATGCCTATGGTTCAACAAGACAAACTCATTACCGAAGCTCTATGTTCAAGTTAACCTTACGAAAAGCCATTTTGTTTCGTTGCTACAGTCTAGCCCATACCTCAGACAACAAATAGATCGTTTTTACATAGATTCAACGTCTGCAGACGTTGAATTAATGTAAAAGACGACTGATTTGCTGTCTGGGATGATGTTCTTTGGTGTGACGACCATTTTCAGACAACTTCTATGATACGTGTTATAGTTTTGACTTTTGTGTGTTGTTTTGTTGTTGCTGCTGCAATTAATGTGAAAAAGCGTTTTGTTATAAATGAAAAATTGAGCACGATTAAAGTGGCAAGAGCGCGACACGGAATCCCAAGGACTCGTTATGTTAAGCGACCTATCACATTTTTTCCAGAGCACTTACTTGTGTTAGAAACATGAACAGGAAAGCTTTAATTATTTATTTTCAGCAAAGCAGATGCTCATCCGCATGCTGAACCACATTTCGTTCAAAGACTGAGATCGTTTTATTTACATTGCTATTTCATTTCATATGCATATAAGAACGTGTTGTGTTAATTTAAAAATAAGTGACCTTTAAAGTTGATATTTTTCATAATTAAATTAAGAGCTTTATTTCAGTCATAGACGAGTGTTTAGGCTGTTGATTAAAAACTTTGCCTGTTATTAAACCTTAAAAGTTTTTACGTAAAACTGTAGACACTTGTCTTGTGCAAGCAGTTGAAGCCATTTAAGCTGCTGTTAGTTTGAGCTTGCTCTAAATTAGCTTACGTTTAAAATTCAAGTAATACCGAAAAATTGCACCAAAAATGCATTTTGAATCAATGGCAAACTGCCTGATTAAAGGTGAACCACTTCAAGCGAAATAGTCGCTTCCAGAAGTTGATGTTTTTTTGGCCTAAGACACAAATGCTTTTACACTCAATTTTTGTCTCTTTATTGTTTGAGTATTTAGCTGAATTTTATTTTTCTCTTTTAAATTTCACTGCAATATGGCATTGAAAATAATTTTTATTCCTTTAGTTGTAAAACAAATGGCTTGCTTTCAAAGAAATATATCTGCGTATTCAGCCGTTAAACGCATTATTCAATGGAAAAAAAGTATTTTATCCTTTCACGTTGTTGTTTTGTTAATATTTTCAAAATGAAATAAAATCCGTTTCATATTTCGCCTGTTTAGAGTAAAACTGTACAAGCAAATTTTGATTTGAAATTGAAAGAAATCCATGGATTAAAGGTTTTTGTTGGGTTTCTTTGATGAATCAAAGTTATTAAAAGTAACTGTTGTGAATGGACGACGACCGATGCTACATTACGTCAGCGTGCGTGAGCCTTTTTCTTGCGCGCCCGCGCCATCATACGGATTAAAACTTTCTTGTCTAGCTAAATGTTTTCATTTCTCTGATCGTGCGCTGACTGGGTTCAAGACGGAACCAGTTGGAAACGAAATATTTTACATAACATTGATTCAAGATAAATTAAGCTACACGTTTTTAGATCGTGATGATTATTAATTTGCATATTGCCTGCTTGATTGCTGTTCAATCTTGTACCCAAACATTCGATCCCCTCAATTTTTTGATCATGAAAGGGCAAAACCCGATGTTATTATTAACAAGCCTCCGCATCCGATCCTTAGTTTCTTGCTGTGGATACTCAGAATTCTGAAACAAACCACTTGAAAAAATGTGACGGGGCCAACTAAATTAAGCATTCTTTCCAAGTAGGCCTATCTATATTCTTTTTCATTCTTTGAAGATTTTCGTCGAAAAATAGGCTACAACAAAGAAAAACCCAAAGTTGTGCATTGGTTTGCCTGGTCGGGAAACAACAAATAGGCTAACAAGACTAGGGGGAAAATACTGAAGTGCTCGGGCAGCCTACTAAGAAAAATAATACGTAGCTCCTGATGTTGATATTAAATTCATATTTTGTAAAATGTTTGAAAACTGTGCTGCTCTCATCTTCAGTGAAACAGTAGGCTGCAGTTTTTGAAACTATTGTTGAATATGAGATTAGTTTTGGCATTTGAAGCTCTAATTTTTTTTACTCGGAAATAACAAGATTAAATTATTAACTTTTAACATATTCTTTGGATCTGTTAGGACTATTTAGTTTTGAAAAATTGCTTTTGGCTGAAGATCATGTAGCCTATTATAAATACCCATCAAGCTACAGTACATTCTTCGAAAAAAATTCTCTTTCACGTGAAAGTTAACTTTTATAATTATGTCCGCAACATGTCTTCAAAACTTGATTTTTCAATCTTGTATACTCTTATCGATGGAAAATTTTTGTCGAAAATAAAAAAATAGATTTTCTTTGAGTGCTGCCATATTAAATAAGCATTAGGAAAACCCCATTCGATACTTTGTTGTTGAAAACAAATTAAATGCTATCGTTTTGCACATTTTTGGATCTTTGTTGCCAATTTAAGTAATAATTCTTCCAGTGTGAACTCATGAACTATCTTTGCCATCCAGGTCGTTGTTTATATAACATCTGACAATTATTCAACTCTGTCACTCTGCAATTCCGGTGCATTGCAAAGCGTGAACACACCGACATCGCTTGTTATGGGTTGCCCAAAGTTCTCCTGTCATCATGACTTCCTTGCTTTTGGATGACAAATATCTGATCGCAGTGGTCTTGATTAGTCATGGTTAGTTCGATCTGATGTAGTTACGTTTTCTAGCGCAAAAAGCTATCTTAAAGTCAGACAACCTCAAAAGTTATATTTCAAAGGCTTCAGTTCTTTGTTGAGTATTCATGTCCTTTTCAAAAAAAAAAAATCAGGTTGTACTTGCATTGCACGTAGCCTAATTATAAATTGATTATAGCCTAACTGTAATTCTGTCAAATCTCCATCTTGCTTCACACAATTATATTTTTGTAAAACATCTTTGGAAAGAGTTTTCTTTGTTCTGTCTTTTTGTCGCAGAGTCGGAAAAGTCTTTTTCCTAAAGTTTTATTCAACTGGTGTGATTGTGGTTTCAATCATTTTATAAACTACGTCATTTCCTACGTCACTCAATGCGTCATTCGCAATCGGCAAAACAGAAACTCTGAAGAAGTCTTTGATAACGATTAGAAAAAAATGATAAAAGCGTATAACTTAAATTATATTGCATCGATTGCAAATTGGAGCACGCAACTGTTAAACCTGATGCATTTGCGATAATTTTGAACGGCGTTGGCGTCTGAGACAAACAAATAATAATTTTATGAATATGTGTTGTCATAGCAACGTAATCGTTGATGAGTGAGATTGCACTTTAAGACTTTTGGTATGACTATGTTCGCAATGCGTAGTTTTAGCTTCCTGGATGACAAATATACTTGTGCCGGAACGCATATGCCACTTATGACTTAAGCTTTTTAAAAGGTTTCTGTTGTAGGTGAAGTGAGTTTGGTGCTAAACAGAATGCTTGAAAATACAACAGATGTGTCACATAGTGCCACAGCACTGCAAAGCACCAAATACGACTTTGTTTTACGGTACGGCGTTATATGCAAAAGGAAAAGATGGTAGTTATTCTGTGAAATAAGGTTGCTTAAACTGTTTTGACAAGACAATTGGGTTCAACACGTACAGTAAATTAAACCGGATTAGACTGTTCATATTTGTCGCTAGTTACTTGAAAAGGTCGCACGTGATCTTATGGGACTACGATACTTTTGTGTTTTGTTTTCGCTCTAGTTACTCATAAAACTCTGAAGGTAATGTTGCAGGAATGATTTGACGAGTTTCTCTTTTTTTCCTGTATTGATTGGAAGTCTAATAAAAAAACAAGAGTCCAAATGTTGATACGAAACTCACGTTTAGCAAGCTTCAAAAACTATGCTGTCTTCATCTTTAGCATTATAAATGATGTGATTTTTTTTATTAGATGAACCAGGCGTTCCAATTATTTTGCTCCTAAGAACTGAAGTCATTTTTCAAGTTTTAACATGTTCCTTACAAAGCTGCAATTGTTTGATATATTTTGTAACTGTTACATCCTTCTACATCATTTTGTAACGTATCCTACATCAAATGTGTAAAACGTAGTTCCAGTTAACTTGATACCATTCGAATAGAAACATGAACAAACTCACCTTGCGGTGGAAAGAATTTTCATAAAAAAGGTTTACATTTGGTTTAGCTTTAGCATGCAACATGAGTTTGTATTTATCGTGCATTTGACTTTCTCTTGTAGCAAATTAAAAGGATTCATAGATTAACTTTCAATGAACAATTGATATTGATAGAAACGCATTGCTTAAAATCTAATAAAAAAACTTTGAAGCATTGATTTTAAGAGTGTTTAAGAGAAGTGTTACATAAACCACCACACAGAACCCGTCTGGGCTATCTTTTACGAGGAAGCTGGAACTGTTTGGCCATTTTTTAAAAAGAAATGCTCCAGTCTCACCTAAGTTACATAAGAGTCAACAGTACACATGTGAATTATATGCGTGCATAAATGTCAAGCGAATCTTCATACAAAGAAACATCGTATATCAGCTGTTTAATCGACGTAATTTTGCAATTGTTATGGCTGAGTTGTAACAGTGATCAATCGAATTGACCTGTAAACCTGAAAATAAAACCCGTCCATGTACGTTGCAAACCTGTTGATGCCCTAAGCCAGATAGGCAAACCCATCCAGTTTATCTTGATTTAACGTTTAATAATCATTGAATCAATGTAGAAGGCAAATTTTTGTTGGGTAGATAGGGATAGGCTATGTGGCCCGTTTTTTATCTGGTCACATACGCGGATTTCTACGAAAGAAAGCGACTAACCTGTTAAACAATAAGTCTGTCGTAAGAATCACGGTGCATACGTGCGTCACGGAATGACGTAGAAGTCAAAATTGCTCAGCACATTCTTCAAATGTTTATGTAAACGTACCACAAGTGGTGTAAAAAAAAGATTTTGTGTAATCTGTAGTCTAAACTTTTAAACCGTACACTTTTCAGCTTTTTTAAACCGTACACTTTTCAGCTTTGAGTTCTTTTGTTAAATGACGAGACTGTAAATGACGATATTTATCATCTTCGTGAAGCGATAAAAACTTAATTTAATTGATAGTAGTGTCCAGTTAAAAAAAATTAGGTTCACGAAGTGTGAAATGATATGTCATCGAACACGCTCCTTTGATATGTGCAATTTTCATCTACAGCAGTTTAATATCTCTGCTTTGTCATGAAAAGTCCGGACAGAGTCTTGCAAGTGTAAACGCTTAACAGCGGCATGCTTGATTTACTAGCCTTTCGAAGATGTGGTGTTTCTCTTTGAGTCGTTTTATAAAAAAATTTTCGTTAATTTAAAAAAAAATATTGATGGCCTTATTATGGTTGTATTGAAACAGTTACGCTTACTTCAACAGCAAATTTTGAATTAAGTATTTGGGTCGGTGTAAGCATAATTCTGGAGAGCGTTCTACTGTTTCTGTAAGTGGTTAAATTTATTAAGTGTTTGATGAAAGTTTTGTGCTATTTGAATGTTTTTCTTTTAAATATTCACAATCTTAAATTTTGAATTCGTTTTGAAAGTAAAGTTTTTTTTAACTTATAAATCTTGAAGAATATTTTACTTGTATTTTTGTTTTGGAGTCAATTGCTATGAACAGTGGCGGCTCGTGACTTTTGGCCATGGGGGTGCTGTAAATGGTGATGTTAAATATGACGTCATAAAGTGACAGCAACGGACAAGCGCCGCAGGCGCGAGCCTCCTAGGGGGGTCTGGGGGCATGCTATACTTGCACATGGTATACTTGCACACAGTAATACTTGCACATAATCTTGCCTGAAAGCAGATAATCAAAACCATGATTGATTTGAAGGTAGGTGGAAAGTTCAACTACTGCTCCCATGGACTGAATGCAAGCTGTGAATGTCTCGTTCGAAAGCCCAGCCATTCCACAAACACGACATTCTTCAAAATGTTTGTTTCTTCCTTCATAAAAAGGCAACCCGACATGATTTTTCATGGCTGATGCTCACCATCAATGTATGAGCTGATCTTTCCAGGCTAGATTGGTGGGCAGGAAATCACCAGCCACTCAACAGTCTCGTCGTCCAGGACATGGCTGATGCTTAATAGCATGAACACTGTGATCTCTTTCTTTCTCTCCTGAAAAAATTACCAAAATTTAATATATCTGCACTATACTGCTTGTGTCTTTGACCTCCACAGACTGTACATACCTTTAAAGCAAGTTGTAAAAGACATTACTTTCCAAACGTTGGTGATAAAATTGATGTATCGAGCAGTTTCTGAAAATGCTGAACAAGCTGTGCTGTGATGTTCCAAGCCGATTCATTAAAAACACCTGCATCTGCATGCCAAAAAATAACTGGTCAGTGGTCACATAAAAATACTAGTAAAGCTATGACAGCAACAGGCAAAAATTTGTCTTCTGTAACTGCAATATCAGATCAAGAAAAACAATAATAAAAAAGCAAAAATCGTAATTCAGTCCAGGGATCCCTGATTCAGTCTCTATTAATCGACAAATTTTAAACATGTACTGTAGAATAGCCTACTTGTAATGCATTTTTCAAACTTCAAGTTTGATGTTTCCACTACGTTTAATGCATTTCATTAAAAGGTATTTTCCCCATGAAAAGATGTATAAAAAATTATGCATGGGCTATATAGTGCTGTTTGTGTTTTCAAGATAATGGTAAAAGTAGCAACAATAACTATGGACTTATCAAACAAAATAGGAGAGTTTTGGAGCGGAAAACCCAGAAAGGCATAACGCAGCCGTATCAATGGGGTCTGGTCGTGAAAATTCAGACCATCAGCGTTTGGGTACAGATATACTCTCCCACTCAGCTCGGTATGATGTCAAACTTTTATGATCGCGTAAGTGCCACTGCCAACTCCATTAAATCTTTGACGTAACCTTTGGAAAAAAATAACCGTTATAACAATCCCATAGTGCAAAGACGTACGTTGAATGAAACAAAATATTATCGGTAATAATATTGAAATGCAGGTAGGGCACCCGGAATGCTCAGAGCCAAGTTTTTCATTTGGGAAATCAGAAATATTTTGAAGGCTTATTTGCTGTATACCACTCCGTACTTTAGGCTACTATTTCAAAGTAAATGAAATTCAATTTCACGCAACAATATCTTATTGAAGGTCCGGATACTTGAATCCAACATAAACTTACCTCGAAAACTTCTCCTCACTTTGTTGATCACATATGCTGGCACAGGTACACGAATTGAACGACCAAGGTGACCCTGACCCCACACCCACCGCACAAACTGCCGATAAGCTGCGTGCCTATAACACCTGCATACATGAACGTTGTTACTATTTGAATTACATCAACAATCGTGAAGATTTTACAGTGAGCAACCGTAACATGGTATAGCAACTCAGCATGCTGATTTTTGACCATGGCGTTAACAAAAGTAATCAAATTCAGTTACATACTTTTGTTGCTGTCCATGCTCTGCTACCGTTCTGTTGTAATGCTGCATATATGCCAAGTAAATAATCACCTCTTTTGTAATAAAAATACTATAAATATAGTTGTGGTTATCCACGACGTGCAAATTGCACATATATATATATAATTTTTCGTTTTCGCCTAATTTCGGCAAGGGAAGGTTTCGGTGTTCCCTCTAAGGTTTTAACTCTTCAGATGTAGTCTGCAGAGCTTAAAATTCCAATAAGCACGTGTCTCAACATATTTACATATTAATGTTGTAGATTTTGTACTACCGTTTGGTAGAAATACGCTGTTTCACAATAATTCTATTTCACAAACCAACGAATGTGCACTTTATAAACTTTTTGTACAAAAAATTAGTGTTAAACATTCCTTACTGTTTGAAGCTTTTTTTGGGCTTAATTGTAGCTCGGCATCCTTTTGACAGTGAAACACTAAAATCCGATGTGTCATATTGTGTTGCTACATCACAAGTCACTTTGGCTGCACAAGTCACTTTGGTTTGATCTGGCATTATGGATTTGATGTTTCATATGGTATGCAGTTTAAAGATTCATAGCCTATTCACTGTTGGCATATACCGGTAGTTCAGTTTATTTTTCATCATTAACAGGTCTGGAATGAAAATGGTTGTGAAAGCTACAATATAGACCTAACATCAATACGGTATACGAACATGCCAATAAACAGGAAAAGCTAACCAGTTAATGCTATGCATACCGTAGGTCTATCTATAGCCTACTGAGAAATGTTAAAGAAAATAAATGTAGCCTATGCTGTAAGCATCTGTTCTTAGTCCAACATCATAATTGTCTAAAACACTGACGTCTAGGTCTAACTCTACAAAAATACTTAATTTACATTAGTCTAACTCTAAACAGCTCAAAAAGCAACTGCAAGTTAGTGAGGAAGAACACACATTTAGCTCAGGGTTGCCAGATTGATAAAACAAAAAAGGCCAAATGCATCCCCAAAAAAGGCCAAATTATAGAAAAAAAGGCCAAACCTGAGGTTTTGTTCTCTTTGTTGAAATCAGTGGTGTTTTTGCACTTACTTTCAACAACAAATTAGATAATATTTACCCAGTTTCTATTGTTGTACATGTTATCTGTTAAAGAAGAATCGCTTAGTAAAATTCCTGAAAAAATACAATCCATAAAATACAAACAGATAGGTATGGAAACAATTACAATACAACTGAAATATGCATACAACATTAGGCTAAGCGTCATCCTGTAGACTAAAAAGCCATTAACGTCCACCAGTGAGACCCAGGTGACTAGTGAGAAGGAGTTAATATTGGCATATCACTTAATGCAATATGAAATAGTATATATCTACAATATTTATACCCAATATAATTACTTGTAGGCTACATTAAACACCCAACACTGCAAAATCAGAGAAATCAATTGCATTTATGTCCAACATCTTTCCACAATGAACAGTTGAACACTCCTTATTATAGGAAAGCTAGCGCCTCTGCCATTTCGTTACTGCTAGTTTCACCATAAACAATATCAGATGTAAAACGTCTTATCATTATGGCACTGCCATCAAAGTTTGTGCAACATTTTCCATTCAGCAGCCTGTCCGTTTGTATTCGCAAAATCGTTTCCAAAAGCTCAGTCTGCATTTTGTTTCGTGTTTATTTTCACTGCAGTAAGCAATGAAAAAATCCTCTCTACTACTGCATTACTGACAGGGATGCAGAGACATGTTAAAGCATAGCTAGCAAGGTCTTTGAAATGGCCATGATGTAAAACGCTTCACCAAAACTTTTCACTGTTGCTAGGGATAACCAAAAGAACTATGAAAACCAAAAGAAAGAAAGGCCAAACAAATGCCAATCGTGAAACTAAAAAAGGCCAAAAAAAGGCCAAGCGGCCAAACAAAAATTGTCCAGCCAAACACTTTTTAAAAAGGCCAAATTTCTGACATTTGGCCGTAAAAAGGCCAATCTGGCAACCCTGATTTAGCTGCCTGACTAGCTTCGACCGACAGGGTTGCCAATAGTAATACCACTGGCTTACAGTCCAGCAGTTTCTGTCGTAAGAGAAATTTCAAGACTACAACATGGCAACTCTGGTACTGCAAAAAACGCAGTCCCTCTCCCAGCCAAAATCGTTGCTTGTGAGAAATTCGCGCATGCGCAATACCGCACAAACTAGCCGAAACTGGGACTGCAGCACTAGAGTTTCCGTACCAGAATTTGTTTAATGCGGTGATTTGTGCTATTGTTTTCTAGATATGACGATAGGTTTGAGAAGATTTTCAAGAAATACACATACATTAGGTTCTTCAATAAAGGTTAGGTTATACATTAAGTTATACTTGTAACAAGTGAAATTACGCTAGGGGGTGCTGCAGTACCGCAGCACCTTCTGACGAGCCGCCACTGGCTATGAATTTCTTGAAAACAGGTTTTCAATAGTACTGGAATTTCTCCATGGAAGCATACCTTGTCTTTTAGGTTAGGCTTTATTTTATAAATAAGTGCTCATTTGAAAAGCCAGAAAAGCATCGCCTGGTTAATCGAGTATTGCAAAGTGCAAAAGTTCATGCAAAAGTTTTTGTTTACATAAACTTTTGACAGAAATCTTTTTTTTATGATAAGCAATGCATGTTTCTGTCATTTTCCCTTTTTTTAACGTATTAAATTGACAAAAATATACAAACTGTCATAAACCAGCAATATCTTGTTCGCCAAGCCCAGTCACGACCTTGTTGTGAGCATTTTTTAAAGTTTTGTTTTAGTTCTGCAATGATAAGTGTCACAGTTCATCAGCAAGTGACTTTTGTTGACGTTTGCAATGTTTTCTGATGTCAAAGGTCAAGACTTTCTGGTTTACACGGCTGAGCTCGACTTTCTGTTAGATGTAATGCGAGAATTTTCATCAAGCAAAATCAATCTGGCCTTTTTACATTGATTCAACGTCTGCAGACGAGGACGTCTTTGCTGGTTAGGTTGTTTTTTTCTTTGTGCAAACATTCCTCTAAGAAGCTGAAGTGCAATGAGCTTTTCTTTAAATTTTGAAGTTTCTGACATGAAACATGTTGAAAATAAATTTCCAGTCGTGGGTTTTGTTTATCTTCAAAGTCATTAAAAAAAAACACCACTATCTTATGAAAATGGGAAACGCCATGCTCGAGTTTTATCCTAATTGCTTGCCACGTGCAAACTGGACAAAAAGTTGAGAAGTTTGCTCTGGCAATCCCAATTCCGGTGAACGTTAAACATACTTAACTTCTATAACCGTTCCAAAACGTGACAAAATTTTTTGTGACCTCGAATGCAACCAGCTTAACCGTGTTCGGATCTGTTTATTAAGGCAAACTTCATTCTGTAATTTAAAAAATTTGCATAATCTTTAGGTTATCTGGCGACTTCTGTTGCCTACGCTTTATGTTTTCCGCAAATTGCCGTAAATAAGTTGTAATTTTGGCAACGGACGCCAAGTACCAATAGTAACGAGCTGCTACGGAATTTGCTTGACCTGGCATTTTGTTTTGATCAAGTTTTTCTTTTGATTAGATCAGGAAAGGAGTTTCATTAAGCTACATACATGAGCTTGGTGATTTGGGCGCAGTGACCAGTTTAGAACAGCGGCCATAAACAATCTACCGGTACTCTCATAGATTTATCGATAAATTATTAAAATCACCGGATTCTGAAAGAGAACGACGGTAGGCTCAACTATTCACTTGTTCAATGCAGGTTTGCTTGGTTTTGAACTTGAAAAAAGCTAAAACATCAGAAAAAAAGGTTAAAAAAAACAACAATAAAAAAACTGTAATATAAAGCCATCAAAGCAGGTTCTATTTTTAAAACTTTGACAGAGACTTTTTTCTGTTATATTACAGACATACAAAACTTAGTAACATCAACAGGTACTGAGCGTAGAACATCTAAAATGTAGAAGAATAAAATGTTAAAACCATTGATACTACTAAGTTTTGTATGTCTGAGGTTTTATTTTTGCGTCACGCAGTTCAGAAACACTTCAATGATAGTTCTTTGTTATGGGGATACGTAGTGCATAGACGAGTGTACAAGCAGCAATATTGCAATTAAGTGAAAAACTTCAAACTTTTCATCTCAGTGACCGAACCCGCTTCGGTGGTTTCTATTCTTTGTAAATGTACGCAACAGGATAAGGCGTCGGAATAAGATTTCGCAATCAAAGGTAAATGTCTTCCTTGTTGCCACGCGTTGCTGCTTGGATTTCAGTCTCAAAAGTTTTTGCGTTGTTTTGTTAAAAAGATTTCGGGCATTTGTGATACTTGCTGAAATCTGCTTCGAAAAATATTGCGCGCTATTGATGAGCACTTGCCAAATGTTTATATTTGTTTAATAAAATGCGTGCGAGTGGACAAAATTGGTAGCACAGCAAAATTATAAAACGTCTCTCCACCACCATGTTGTGAAAAATTGGCTTTGAAAATATCTTTTCAAAAGAAGTTTGTGCTAAACATGAATTTAGTATTCATATTTTGAGCTCTTATTTTTGATTCCATTTTGATGAGGGTCATGGATGTTTGGAGAAACTATGTTGATGGTACCCGGGCTTGCCAGAATGGATGATGACGATGACATTTGAAAAACTTCGTCAAGTTCTTTTGAAATTGAGTATTATTCCACTTTAAAGTCGTACTTCTAACAAAACCGCTTAATACACGGAATATGTAAGACACTGTAAGTAGCTGTTTTCATACACATGTCAGATCTGAACGATCTAAAGAAATCACAAGGCTAATCAAATATGATCAACAAACAAAACCAATTTCCAAACTTTAAAAAATTCCCAATCATGATTCTTTGAAACAATTATATTTCTTTGCCCGCCAAATGAACCTTAAAATGCTTTTAATGAGTTGAAATTTATTTATATTTTCGCCCGATTTGAATCGAAGTTTTGTGACGCATAAGACGGCAGTGTTTCGGCTGCACCTCTTTTAAACATTATTTGACGTTAAGTATATGTACGTATTTGTTAAGAGGAGTATGACAAATAAGGTATGAAAACAAAATCATTTAAAGAAAATTTATTTCTTTTTACTTTCATTGTTTCATCTTTAAATACACAGTGTCTTTGAATGTTGCGCAGTTGTTGTCTGAAGCGTTTGGACGTAAAAGTTTTATCAAATCTGAACGTCATATAGAGAAATAATTGCACATTTGTGTTTGTTTGTTTGTACTTTAGGGCTGGTCTTTTTTGTGATGTTGAATTGGGTAAGTCGCATTTTCATACGTAACATTTTCAATAAACAATTTACTTTTTAAACTTTAATTTAGCGCAAGCCCTGTAGCTGTATTACTTTATTTTCTGTAGCCTATACTTACCCTATCTGTTTCTCAGCAATGCACCAGCCCAAGTACTTTCAACTTTTATTGAGCTTTACTGATATGTAGTTGTTTCTCTTTCTTTGAAATTTTTCAACGTTTTGATGCCAGTGTTTTAAAAATAATTTAAATGCTTTCCGTAAACACATTTTGAAGGATTTTACAGTTTGTCATTAGAAGATTCATCTTTGAGCCATGGATTTTTGTGATTAAAATTTGAAAAATTGGTTAGTTTAAACTGGAATATGTTGCTTTATCAGCTCCTTTGTTGACCAAACGAACGAACATGAATAAAAATACCCCAAATGAATTAGCCAATAACTTCCAAACATTTTACGCTGTCTCAAAATCGACTGTCAGGTAACACACTAACAACGCTTTTCGGACATTGACAATGCTTGATCTCAATCAATTTCAACAAGCACGCTAACACAAGATACTGGTTTGGAGATCTTGTTTGTCCTCTAATAAGGTACGGTACACCATGAGTTGAACCAGTACAAAAGTTCAAACAACGCTCTGCAGACGCGGAAGCACATTTCTTGATTGAACAAAACATGGCACATTCTTTTGCTCTATGGTGGCCGCATTTTACCGTCAAGATAAGACTTGCACGATGTTTGTGCGATTCCGAGTAAGTGAAAACTTTTTCAGTTTTCCCAGAAGATAGTTTTTTTTGACTAGCAAATTTCCACCGTCAAGTTGCAAGGGAAACACTGTAGTGGTCTGTTAGATCTATTTGCTCCTGAGTTTGAAGCTGATTAGAAGATATGCTTATTTTGTTTTAAAGCTATTGATTGTTTTTATTGAAAACTTCAACGACCTCAAAATCACATTAAGCTTTTGTTTTTAACAATTTGCTTACCAGCAGTTCGATTTGTGACGTGATTTCTAACTCCAGTACGCAGTAATCGCTTTTATTACAATAAACTTTAGACGACAAACACTTAGAAAACATGTGTTATTCAACCTTCTTCTTATGAATTGATAAATAATAAAATGCAGTGAACTCCTTTGAACTAAAGCAGGGAAAAAAACTGTGTTAGGCCTCAAACATCTCGTTCTCAAAAGTAAGTCTCAATTAATCAGACTTATGATGGAAATAAATTGGCAGAATGACATCAACTGTGATGGCATGCTGCTAGTGGCAAAATATTAGAATTGAAATTATGATAGGTTGGTTGTTTGAACTGGGTTGTCTGCTGGCTTGCTTACAACGGTCTTGGTGGCAGTTGTGAATAACTGCATGCAATTTCAAAGTTGCTACCGAAAACTATGCTTTGTAGGTGGAACTACTCGATGTCGACCAAGCCAAATTTTGTTTGAAACAAATTAGACTTTGATTAAAACACTTTAAGCACAGCTACATGCAAGTAAAAGTTTCAACTGTGCATGTCTGTTAAAGGCATGCAGATATAATTGTACATACAGTGTTGCCAAGTTATTATAATTAGACGTAATTCTGCAGTGGAGTTTATTTCTTTCCATATAAAAACTTCCTCCACAAAATTATTTTTTTTAATTTTACAAGAAACTTATTTTCACATAAAATATCTATGAAAGTTAGTTTTGTTTCTACTATTCGGTTAAGATAAGACTGTTCATAGTATTTGATAAAATTGAAAAACTTTTTCGTTTGTATTGAATTTGGTTGAGGCATGCAGTGCATACTTTGCATTCAAGGAGGATATGCTAGTGGTGCATGGTTTTGTCAGATGCAATCTGCAAACAGAATCGAGATACTTTTTATGCTGTTTGTATTTTCCGTTGCGTTTAGAGCCTTAGTTGGTAAGAGTCATGGGGTGAAACTGCTGCTTTGTGAACCCAATTCTAAAACTGGGTTCTTTGTGTGCAAACATTTCCGGTCAAACAATTGTATTTGCATTACAAATATGACCTGTGAGACCATATAAACTGTACGCTCGTTCTCCTTTTGCAAGCTACAAACCATTAGTTACGTACACCAATGATTTTCCAACAGTTATTGACTGCTAGTTTTGTCTTTTTAAAGTTAAAATATTATTTTCTTGCGGAGAGAGAAACAATCTTCCATGTCAGCAATAATGTCAACAATTGACGCTTTGTAGTTTACAACCAATATTTTTAAAATTACAAGAAGAAATGTAAGTGTTTAATCCTGAATTTACATTTTACTCGAAACTCTTGAACTTCTCATGAAATGTTGTTACTTGACGCAAGCAAAAAGTTCTCAATGAAATTAATAAGTCAGATGACTGCCTCGTGGATTTGATAGAATCTCAATCGCGTTGTCCTTTTGACCCCATTGTTGACCAAGCACTCTTTCAAACTTTTGTGGAGCACATTATTCACTTTTAGATGCGACATTGAACAGACTTATAGGCATTCCTTCTAGCCAGTAAAGTGGTTGTTTTGCATCGTTTCATCATCCTTAAATGTTAAAGAATGCAATAAAAACCTACTTTGGCAGTCCAGTGGGTAGCCTATGACGTTTCTCAAGCGTGTGTTGGATTAAGTTGAATTGTTGATGACGTCAAATTGAGTAATGATTGGTAACAATCCATGGCTGGTGAAGTAGACTTTTCTTTGTGCTCTTCTGTCCAGGTGTTCTGCAATTTAAAGACGAAACAATCAACTAAAATACGTCTTATCTGGTAATAAAACCTCTTCAACACCTAGTCCACTTTTATCTGATAGGCTATTACTCTGTGCAGCATGTACTTTGTCAATTTGGGATTAATAGTCCTTATAGTGTCGCTGCAATAATAAATTAATTAATCACCGTCGCTGTGCAATGTGTTGTTGTTTTGTTATTGGACAGTAAATCTGTGATGGATAGTTTCTAGCTTTTCTTCTGAAGTGAACGCTTATGGGGATATTTACCTGTATAGAACATGTGTCCTCCAATTCACCTGAGATTGCTCATTTGTAGCTTTCCGGGCAGAAAGCAACCGTTTTTCACATCGACTTTCTGTCCTGGTTGTTGTAAACATTCGGCGAATCGGCGCACTGGCCTACTCTGAGGCTGTAGTTCTTGAACTGAATAGAGTTTGTTCTCAGAGGTCATGGGGTTCTCAACTTTTTTATTCTCGTTTACCTCTTGCAGAAGATCACGGATAAGTTTACTCCACCTGGCAATTTGGTATTATCGGATCAGAATTTGTGTATTGATTATACTGTTTATCTTCTTTGAAAAAGTACATTTAGTGATGTGATTGATGAAATTACCCCTGAGCAGGAAATCTATACACGGTTGAAAACGCGTCTTCTCAATCATTTAGAACTTTAAACAGAGTTGATAAAGTTTTATCAGTTTAGGTTTGATTCAATAAGATTCAACCTGTTTGTTATTTTCAATAAGAAAAACTTGGTTTCTATTCAGATTTCGAGAGTCAAAAGCCCTCACACAATTTCTAACACTGTTTTGTTGAAATTATTTCAGAATAGCATCACATGTGCTAAAAAATTATTTTTTTTAAAAGTTGAGAGACTCTGCTTTTAAAAAATGTTAAGCGGATCCTACACCAAATTGCCCCTCAAATTCCTACTACAAAAATAAATCGTCATTTACTTATAACGCAGCATTGTTGTGGATATTTCTAAAATTCTTCCACGCATTCTCAATAGTCTTAATTATTTCATTTCATGATTACGGTATTGTTCTTTTCTATTGTCAAGACATTTAGATAGTTAAAATGATTTGCTAAAAGTTTGAAACCTTACAACCGCTATCTCAGTGAATGAAAATTAACGGTGGTCTAAATAGGGATCTGTGCTGGTAGAAAGGCGAGCCTCATTGAAGGAAGAGAAAGCACTGACTTTAAAATAACAAGTTTCATGCCATATTGTAAAAAATAAACGGAGAGCAAAAAACATAAACAAAAAGAGATTCCGGTTTCAGATTTAGTTTATGAGGAAGGTTAATTTACACCCTTATCATCCAGTATCACACAACAAAGGATTTATAAAATTTGAAATTTTTGTTTGGGTTAGTGTAGAGGGCTACATCTAACATCTAACCCAATCTCAAAACTAGCAAGCTACTCTTTTTTTGTATTCTAAACAAATTTAGTTTAGTTTATCACATTGTAAAGCAATATATGCCCCGAGCTCGTTTGTTGAAGCTTACACGGTGTGAATGCGCAATACCGCTGATTCAGATTACTGGAAATGTTTTTCGAGATTGCGGAGCTGTCTCCAAAATCAAGGCGGAAGAAAAATATTCCTCTTATTGCGCAACAATATTTTATTGTTTTGTAAATTAACGTTGTTTCATCGTCTGCAGGTGATTAGATTTGAAAAAAAACACATCCAACTTTTGTTCAGAGTATTTCGTTTCTTTTACGAGTAGTTTTCACAATGCAGGCTAAGTTAAGAAATCGTACTAGCCTACAATTTTTAGGTGTTAGCACTTGTAAGGTGGGTCGTTTCTGCTTAGGCATGAAACAAAACTCTGAGGTCAGTAAAAAGCTACTTTCAAATTATTCAAATTTTTTTGCAAAAAACTCAACCGCAGTTCAATTCCATTGACAACAACCTATTTTGAATATTATTGTTTACTGTGGGTCATGCTGAGGTTAATCGGCTGTTGCATAAATAACAAGCCGAGAACAAAAGCTTGTCAGCTGGGCATTAACGCTCAAAGCGGCCGATGTTTTGTGATGAAGCGGAGTTGTTTGCAAGCCATGTTAAAAAAGCACGTTTTTAAGAAACTCTGAGACACTTCACTCACAAGACAATCCAGTTCCTGTTGTAAGCTTACACAGTTGTGTATTCAATTTTTCTGGTTGCTATTTGTGTGTTTGTTCTGATTTTGGTTATTGCATGTGAATTGACGATGTTATACATTCGTCAGTTGACGATCAGGTTGAGCGATTTCAAACACTTTTTAAAAAAATTAGTTTTGTCGAAGTTGAGAGACTCTGCTTTCGAAAAAGTATTAATGTATTGGCGCAGTGGCGTAGCCAAGGGGGGGGGGGGGGGGTTTTGGGGGTTACGACCCCCCCCTTGGCACGCGTGTGACGTCACGATATTGAGAATGATGCTTTCAATCTAAAAAAAAATTCCAAAACAAAGCTTCGTTCCTAAACTTTTCATCAAATTTTCCTATAATTCAACTGATGATCCACTGGGATGCACGGTGTGACAAAACATTTTAAATAAAGTAAACAATATCACACCAAATCAGAAGAATCGGTTTATTTAAATACAGAGCTTTCGCCACACAAGTGTGGCTTCATCAGTATAAACTGCAACAATAATAAAGAATGATATACTATTAAGATGGTTATAAAATTTAATGAAAGTGTTAAAAAAGTAGATAATATAGTAAAGAAATAGAAAAGATCAAATATTATACATAACTATAAGACTTTAGGTCAATACACTAGATAATAAGATGATAATTAACATGTAAAAATTCAAATCTATTAAAATTGTAATTGGAGAGAACTTTTAACTATAAAACTAGTTTCTACGTATTGTAGCTCCTATCATTTGTCATTTGACAAATGATAGGAGCTACAATACGTAGAAACTAGTTTTATAGTTAAAAGTTCTCTCCAATTACAATTTTAATAGATTTGAATTTTTACATGTTAATTATCATCTTATTATCTAGTGTATTGACCTAAAGTCTTATAGTTATGTATAATATTTGATCTTTTCTATTTCTTTACTATATTATCTACTTTTTTAACACTTTCATTAAACTTTATAACCATCTTAATAGTATATCATTCTTTATTATTGTTGCAGTTTATACTGATGAAGCCACACTTGTGTGGCGAAAGCTCTGTATTTAAATAAACCGATTCTTCTGATTTGGTGTGATATTGTTTACTTTATTTAAAAAAAAATTGCCTAATTTTAAACAAAATTGCATTAAAAGAGGGAGTTTTGCCAATACCAAACATTCAAACATCTCAGCCAGGAATTAGCAACAAGAAAACATAGAGACTTAGCTTTATTTCCGAAAAATGCCGAAGAAAACATGATCTTATCCTTTTGCTATGCTACCGGACAGCACCATTTTACAGAAATATTCGTACCCACATTTTTGTTGAAAATGCTCTCAGAATGCACCAAATTCAAAGTAATTTTTCAAAATTTTCTGGGGGAGGCCCCCCAGACCCCCCGCCGCTGGGTGGCTAACCCCCCCCCCTTTCAAAATTCCTGGCTACGCTACTGTATTGGCGAGTTGTAGACTACGTGGCGGAGTGATATGAGCTGCGCGGCGTATGAATCAAGAACATAGGCTACATACGCCTGAGTCTTGGCATCAAGAACCCTTGAAGGTAGACACGAATATTGATGTTATTGTCTTTCGCACAATTAATTCAAATTTCTTTTCAAATCAGTCAGAATTCTATTTTCTTTAGTCTTACAATCTTCTAGAGTCAAGGCAAAACTTCTTTGACGATGAATTGTCAAACCTTACAGCCTGCAATCTCCACCAAGACACCATTGAATGTCACATTTGCACTTCAAATACTCCAGTTTTTTCTCAGCATATCATATTGTATATTTAATGCATATTTTAAAAGCAGGAAAAAAATTATTGACAGAGGGATTGTAAAGTGTTTGGCTAAAAACAGAAGTGATTTTTAACCGTATTGTTTTATCAACAAAGCAAAAAATCAAAATTTTTTTCTGCATTTTAAGAAGAATAAACGTTTTCCTATTGTCCTGCAGGCGCTTCCCAGGATGAAAATATTTAACAAGACAGGTGCTTGCTTGCTGCTTGAGAAAGTCAAAAGTTCATTGGGATTAATTGTAATCCAACACACAATGCATAAGAAATTTCCTTGCAGCTTGCTTGGCTTGGTGCAAAGTCTAAACTAAAAAACGAGTTTAAGCTCTTCTGGGGTGAACTTTAAACGCATTCAGTAACACTTGACTATTTGGCCAGGTGCCTAAAATGCGCCCATTTAAATAATGATATTAGAAGGTGAATCCAGCAATACGATAAGCACCACCCTAACTGATCGAGCACCTACTGTATATAAGACGTGATTGAACTGTTGCTCAATGTTGGCGCTTGGCTTTTATCGTCGCTGCGAGCTTAATTGAGAATTGACTTGGAAAGAAATTGTTGTTAAGATAGCGTTGCCGTGTTTACGGCTAAACTTTATCGACCTTTCATTCACCTGATTCCATTGAAGCTAGGACTGAAGAAGATCGTTTTGCGGTTTGACGAAAGTGTTAGATTGCTAGAAATCTCAAAAAGTTTAACATCTTTGTGGTGATTACGTGACTTTTCGGAATGTGCAGATGGTGAAAAATCACCAATGCATTGAATGAGGAATGTTTTCAGAAAACCCATGTTTTTTAATTTCGACTTTCAAAAGCAGTGCATGAAAGATATCATAGAGTACAGACTACCTTTTGGAAATATAACCTAATATTATTAAGACACATGAAACCTGTGATCAACATTTGGCGGTGGCTGTTTTCCTTTAAAAGCGTATCCCCAGGCTATGTTTATCAATTAAGTTTTATAGCACAGCACATTCTCCAGATCTCTATCTACACCCTTAATTTTCAAACAGTTTGCTATAAAAAGTACATGCAAATTAGGATCTAAATCATTGCGTAAAAACTCAAAAGTGGTTGTGTGAGATTTTTCTTGAAAACAAGGTTGTTTTTCTTTATAAGTCTTTTTCAGAGGAAAAGGGGAGTATTTTCGTCATCGCGTGGAAGATTGTCTTGCTTTGAAGATTTCCTATTGACTTGAGTAATGCCTAAACACTAATTTAGACGTATTACTAGTTTTCTTAAAAAATTGCAAAATAATGTGGTTATACAGGGACGAGTTCTGCCATGCTTGTATGTAAATGTTCAAGCGTGAAGAGGTTGTTAATGTAGAACTCACAGCAAGCCCATGACTAGTCTGATGAACTCAGAAGAAACCTTACAATTTTCACAGTTCAAATCGATGAAGTGCAGCTTTGGCATGAAACTTGATCATATTAAACAGTTTGGTGCAATTTTCTGGCCATTTCTCAAAGTTCAGTTGAAGTTTTAGTCAAAAATGTTGCTGAATGCACTCTTTTGACGTTCTTTTTTAAAATTAACTACGCTAAAGTTTGAACAACGTGATGACTTGCAACATTTGAAAAAACGTTATTTTTTTGGTTGGAAGGTTTTGTGCGTGTGTACGTATTTTTTTCTTTTTACGCAGGCGGCGTTGATTGAAAACGCTACGTGTGCCAGCGTCACTATATAAATACAAACCTTCTCGCAGCCAACTCATTGCATGATATTTTGTTCTGGTGGTAACTTGTCTTGATTGACACTGAGCGTTGCGCAAAAAAAAAATGGTAACTTGTCTTGATTGACAGTATTGTACTAGATAGCCGCACTGAAAATAATTTAATGTCGTTGACTTGACAGTGTAAGAAGATTGTATTGATTATCATTAAATATATGAAATCTTTTTTATTTCTGCAGTGACTTTATTGTGATAAAGCTTTGGTAGAGAGTTTGCTTTGTTGATTTTATTGTAGTTTACAAGTGCGTTCTTTCGCATCTTTGGCTAACGGGAAAATAGTTTTGTCTGGCTATGACCCATATCTATCCTACAGAAACGTCAAATCTCGATAGAGAACAGTTAAAGTGGTCCAGTAAACCTTTAATGATGGTATGTTAAATAGATTCTTAATTTGTGTCAGTACAACTAGACTTTTTTAATCTGTACAGTTAAGAGCTTTCGCGATGGATTCTGGCACAGGTTCTGTCGCTGTAGTAGCGTTTTTTTGACCTTTTTTGCTATGTTTTGTATTTCTTTATAAGCTGAAACAATTGCAATTTGGCGTCATTTGTTCGATTGCTGCTCTTGTGAGAACAAGAATTTGAAAATTTGAGTTTGTGCTGCCAGTTCGTAGTGTCAAAGAAGCAAGTTATGATAAAATGTCAAAAGAAATAATAAAACAAAATTTTATTTCAACTAGAAATGCTACTTGATTAATTAAGGTAAGGATAGTATCAAAAACAAAGCCATTATATGACCAATCTAAGAATATCTTTGACTGGGTCATGCATTGAAAAGACTTTTGCACTATGGACTTTATTGCAGCCAAGCTTTTACGTTTCTTAGCTTTTACTCGAGGTGGAAGGAAAATAGATGTTAAGCATTTTTAGATATTTGTTTCACTGTTATTCAGCGGCAGGATAATATATAAATAGAAGCATGAAGTTTTTAAAAGAACTAATTAAATTAATTGTCACCTTATTTTGATCACAACTATTAGTGAAAATACTGGCTTAAAATCCTTCTGTTTACGCACGTGACTTTTCCGCTTTGTTTACGGCGTTAAATAGTTCAGGGCCAGCCATACATTTGCTCGAGAATAAAATACCGGTAAGAGTGAACTATTTGACTGTCCACTTGCTAACAAATTATCTTAGGTAGAAAAACCTAGAAATAACTATCCATAACATCCAAACTAAAATCTCTTTAAGTTAATTAAATCATTTAAATGTCGCATCAAATTGATCGGATACATTGAATTAAAGTAAAAAGATTGGTTTCAGTTTGATTGCCATTTACTTGCTAGTGACCGAATAAATTGCTGGGCTGATCACTTTTTGTCTCTCTGTTTTTCTAGTGATCGATTTAGAATTTGTTGTCATGAAGTACTTCATAACGCGAGTTAATGTTATTTAAACTTGCAAGAGAGCGTTTTTTCTTACTTTTACAGACAAAGTTTGTGGTTTTTCTCATCAGCAAAATTTTTATGCTAATCGATTGACTTTGGAGGTTGAATGAAAGGTGGCATTAGAATTTGAAAATCATATACAAACCTATGGTTTTCCGTTTGTTTATGTCTAATGCACTGTGAGTTTTGCTTTGTTATTTCGCCTGAAGATAGATTTTTGCTCAGGGTAATATTTATTGTTTTTGTTTATTTTAGAATCAGAACGAGACGCAAGATTGGAGTAGAGTTACGTTATCCTACTTCGAGGACTCCGTACAAGTTCCGTCATTAACTTTTCCTGTCGGAGCAGATAAAGACGCATTTTTGTCCTCAACTAATCTTGCTGGTGAATCTCATTTTGAAGATACCTCCAACGTTACGTTCTCCCATAATGCAACATTAAAAGACATTTTGGCAAACTCCACTAATTTTTTTATCACCTCATCTTCGGCATCGAATTTACCTATTCCTCCATCAATGCTGATAATATTGCTTTTCACCGTGCCGCTGATCTTTTTCCTTTGGATTTCTCTACGATCGTGGTGGAAAAACATGAATATTCGTTCTGCGAAAGATCCTTCCTCCGACATCTCGCATCTTCCACTTCCTCCAGGAGATTTTGGACTTCCCCTTATCGGAGAAACATTTTCCTGGTTGACTCAGGTTAGAATTTAAAATATCTTGCTTCAACTAGTAGCTCTAAACGAACTGTCATCAATTGAAACATTCACAGTACAGTAGGCTACTGTATATTGCTGTTACGGAATTTAAATCGTCCCAGAAGAAAAAGTCATTCAATTCAAAATCAAATTCGTTTACGAACTAAACTTTAACACGCGAAATGCTTTGACCATTGCACAAACACACTTTTGACATCACCTCAAAATTGTGACTTGATGCTTTTTAAACCCGCAACTTCAATTGTCAATACAATGAAGTTATGACATGTCGCATTGTCCGTATGTGACTTGCAATGTTATGGCTTACGGCTTTGATGATCTGGTTCAGTTAACCTACTTTACGAATTGACGCTTATTGATCAAAAATTGAGCGCAGCATTACACAAACATGCTTTCCATTTGGAAAAATGGCTAAAACAATACAGTTTTTAACTTCTAATGCTTGTAGCTTTTCATTTCTGGGTGGCGCTATTACCTCAGTAAACAGTTTAACTTTATATCTTTCAAAGTTATGTAATATACTTTCATAAACATTCCCCAGGCCTTATAAGGTTTTTTTGGTGGGCACGAAACCATTTCGAATGAGCCGAAACGCGCCTAAATTTTGTCAGCGTTTTGCTGAATCACTGTGAAAATAAATCATTTCTGTAACTATCATTACAACCTTTAACTGAACCCGCGGCAGTAAGTAAAGGTTCCGAAACTTGCCAGCTTCACACAGCACGTGTGGTTTTGTTTGCAATGCGGATATGTGATTTTTTGGTCTTAAAGTGAACCCTCTGTTTTTTCTGACGAGTTGCCTTTGGGATTTGAATGCTTTGTGCTTTTACTATTTCTTTTAAAACTTTTCGTATTTATTAACTTATTGAGCGAGTTGTAACAGTTAAGTTCGAAAAATGAAACTTAGTAGTTATGGTCAGCAGGCCAAGTTTTAATGTTTAGTTAGAAATTCCACGGTTTGCGATTAATTTTTTTTTGCTCTTTGATGCAAGCACCTGTACGATTTATGTTAAAGATGTTAACAATATCAAAAAAACACCTTGTTTTTGACGTACGAAGTCGTGCAATTACAGTTCAGAATCTAAGAAACCGAGCGAAACAAAAGTGCGTTTCAAATACCGATACAACTGCTAATTAAGAAGTAGTCGAAAGCTGACGTGAACTTTGCGTAGGTTGGCGGAATATTTGATTAGGTTTCCATGTTCGCTGAAGATCGAGTTCAAGCAGAGGACAACTTCTTGTAACTTCTATCATTTTAATCGCTTTAAATCACATTTAAAACTCGGCGAACGGAAAGTCTTGATTAATTTTGTGCAATTTTTTAAGGCTAGGTGACGAATCGATAATAACTATCTTTGAACTGTGATAAAGCCAGTCGATTTTGAAACTTTTGTGTTCGTGTTTCCTGTTTAGACAGCGGCAAAGTATTTTGGTCCAACTCCGCTCACAAATTTGTTAACTTTATTTTTACCAACCATGTTACCATCAGCCAGCACAACACAATCAAGTAGACTTCTCAATTAAAAATATTGAAAACGGAATGAGACTGCTTAATGCTTATCGTGCATTAAATTTAGAATCTTGAACTTTATGAGCTAAATTATCACAACGCATTAAAGTGACAGCATACTATACATTGTAATAACTGACTACAATTTGAACTGCAATATCATTTACAACATCTTGTGGTTAACTTAGCTAGTACAGTATACAATAAAAACAGAAGAGCCTATTTGTTTTAAATCAATGCTAAATAGTTGAAAAGTTGAGGATGGATTAAATCTGAACGGCCACTATAGATTCGTCTATTTCAAACTTTAGCAGTATTCCGTTTTCTTTTAAATGTTCTATCGGATCCCAGTGTTTATTTACATAGTTTAATCCTACGTGGCAAATAGCTGCATTTTTTAGTACGATGATTTATTTTCATTTGATTAATCTCTCTCGGACTTGGGTGATATAAAAACAACAATAAAAGCTGATCTGTTGCGAGTAAGTTGTTTAACGTTAATCGTATAAAATACTATAAATAATACATTAGAAGCTCAATAAGTAAGTTAGTTGTTAGCAAAAATCGAGTTTACTTCTTGTCCATTAGTCTTCTATGACATACAGCTCAATAGTTGTCATTGTAAAAGTAAATTTGGGATTACTAAGTCAGCGTTTCCGTTTTTTCGTCATCCAAATCCGCTTTTCCTTTTGATCATTTGATTGCTGGGATTGATCAGCTGCATTCCCGCGGAAGTTAAAAAACTCTTCGAGGTTCGGACAAACTCGTGACTCGCCATTTTTACAACCGATTTTACATAAAACTTGTTTGTTTTTCCAAAATGTTTTAAAATTTTGACCTTTAACCCTTAGGTTCTTTCGGCTTTTTTGTAAAGAACTACAGAAAGCAGGGCTTCTGAACTTCTCCTCTTTCAGTAGCAGGATAAAGAATTTTTATTAAGACCCGGATGTTTACGGAAACACAATGACTAACACACAGTCATCATATTGAAAAGTTTTATGTCAGAAGTTTCTATTTGCGGACAACTATTTTCAAATATTGTTGCTTGAGAACAGCTTTTAGGTTCGTTTCTATGCTTTGTAGTGCAGATTAGTCAGATATTTGAAGGAATTATGATGTCAGCAGATCACGTATCTCCTTCTCACGTTGTTATTGTTCATTTTCCCGAAATGCTTCACGGTTTTTGATTTATTCTATTATGGTTTTGTCCCCGTAGCGTAGTCGGACTTTATTTGAACGCAACCGGCTCTGTTGACTTCAATTAATGAGCATTAATGGCAGGTTAACAATTTATAACTTGATTTATTTATTTCCACTTTAAAATGCTGTCAACCACTTTTTACGCTCTTTTAACGTTCGTAGAGATTAAAACGATTGCAGAAATTACCTGGGTGTCTAAAATAAACAAAAACCAGCGACACCAAGTCTTCGTAACACTCTGACCCCATTTAAACTCTTAGTGACCTCCGTCGATGATAGGCGATCTTTTTGTAAAAACATTCACTCTTTTTTCAGTTGCAATGATTTGATAAGAGCTAATTGATTTTCTCCTATTTGTTCCCTTGAAAAAGCGTGTTGTTCTCCAGAAAGTGCTTTGTAATAGTCAGAGGAAAGATTCAAAACATGGCTATCACGGTTTGATTTTCAAAATTGATACAATTAGCCAATTTTTGTTTGGGTTCACTTCAAGGAAAAGCCTGTTACTACCCAGACAACTAATCTACCGTCTTTTTCATTGATTCAACGTCTGTAAAACGATGCTTCTTCAGACGTTGAATCAATGTAAAAAACGGTTGATTTATTGTCTGAGTGAATTGTCTCTGGTCGTACCTCTTTCTAAAGTTTTCAAATCATGCTTCCACATAAAAAAATGAATTTTTATTCTTAAACTTTTCGTAATGTGGTACGGAAAGCATGTCACACAGTTACCAAAATCACTACCTTTAACACTGACTCAACGTATGCAGACGTTAATTCAATGTAAAAAAAAACATGTTTTGCTGTACTGTAACATGGAGCATTGAATTTATCTGCCTCAATTCAAGAGCAGTGTGCAGTTTTTATCAAATGATGCTAACAACCTGAAATGCTTTTCATTCGTCACCTTTCCTGTTTGGGTGTGGTTGTCTTCGCTCTCTTGTTACGTCATAAGTAGTTGATTGACAATGAAATACGATGCGAGAATCCAAAAGTCATTCAAAGTTCATATCGGAGCAAGTTGGCAAAACCACTTTCTGTTGAGAATTTAGTTAAGACATAGGTAACAGTAGATGGAACGTGTAGCTTCTTTTGAGATGTAAAACTTTCAAATCCCCCATTTTGCGTTTATTTTGCTTCATATACGAATTATGTTAACGAGTTATGTTACGCCAACTGACAGTGACATTTAATGCTAAACATAGTTGAAAAAAAATCGTCCAATATTTTATATTCTAATCTGTGATTTATTATTTCAGGGAGCAAACTTTAACTCCAGCAGGCGAAAAAAATATGGCAACGTGTTCAAAACCAACACGATAGGATCCCCTATGGTCAGAGTTAGTGGCCATGAATTCGTGGGAGAGGTAATTCCTTGAACTACCTTTAAACATATTCATCATTATTTGATACAATTATTGCATTTTTTTAATGAGTATATTGGAATCGTTTTCCTGTTTTGATTTAACGTTGTTCTTCGTTCTCATTTGATGTATTTTCATTACTTTGTCACACTTTCCTTTTGGTGTGAAAGAAGCAACTTTTTCAGCAACTCTTGTCTCTTCGTTGCAATGTATCGTTCTCGTGATAAATTTTACTCTAATCAGCCACACCGTTTCTTTATGCCCATAAAGTGATCTGAAAACAATCTTAATTTCTTGTTTCAGATCGAGGAGATAGTTTAATTTTTATTTTGCTTGTAGGGTTGCTGGTAATATTGTAAAGTAAACGAAGTGTTACTGGGTATTCATCCAATCTAAACAATGTTGCCAAGCGCTAACAAAGTTTTTTGACGTAATTGCAGGTATTGAAGGGAGAGCATGACAAAGTGACGACGATCTGGCCCATAAATGTGCGGAAGATTTTGGGAGAAAACGTTTTGGTGAACTCCCTTGGTGCTGTCCACCGACTGAAGCGAAAAATCACCAGCAAGGCCTTCACGAGATCTGCACTTAATGGGTATATCCCCTCCTTGCATAGGAACGCAAAAAGAAATGTGAGCGATGTTTATTTTAAATATAACACGGTATCAAAATCTGTTTTAAATAAACTTCGATGCTTTTGAGACGATTTGACAGTGGACTCTTTTTGCGTTTGGAGATTAATTTTAATAAAAAAAAAGAATTATTTGATAGATTGTTACGAAAAAATATTTTTGAAGTTATAAAAATAGCTTTGTTTAAAAGAAGCCATCCATTGGTGTGTATGACAAACGCGAATTCGCGTTTGGCAAGTCGTTCAGAAAAAATAGCGTTTTTGCATTAATCTTTCTTTTTTTGTTGAGTGCGACCAAACTTAGAAACAACGTATATTTAGAATTTGGTTTTTAGGTTAATAATAATCTTTTTTCAATTTATAGATTTTAATGTCTAAAAGCGTAAAGTTATTAATTGTTTGCGTAACACCAAAGTTCACGCTTACTTTCTTGATAAACATGAGGATCGGATTTTAAGTTGTTCTTTAATGACTTCACCACGACTTTACCACAGAAATCTTTATCGCTGTCATCCAATATGAAACATATCCACAGCACACCGTTCAATAAACTCTTGGCAAATCCTTAATCTTGACATGGTGCATTTGTTTGGCATTTTCGAAACAGCAAAATCTTTTTGCAAGAGGTTACGTTTAATTCTGCTTTTATTCGTTGCTGAGTTTAAAACAGTTTCAACAGTCGACATGCATTCAACACGCAGTAGAGTAAACTTTGCGAAATCAATCTAATCTCTATATGCAAACCAGGACTCAGTGATCGATATATTTTAAGGTCATGTAAACAATAAGTTCAAAAAGATTGCTCAAATTGCAAAAAGTGTGATCTAATCCACCACGTGAGAGCAAACCATAAAAAGTATTTTTTTTTCTTTTGAAACATCTTGGAGAGAAATGCATTTTCGGTTGTTTTGTGCAGCAATACGAGGGACCACAAATAAAGCTTTTGTTTGTTTGTTTTGAGGAAACTAGTTTTGACCTGACATTATGCCATGTAATCAGCAGCACGATTTCTCTTTAATCAAATACTTGGCGGTTTGCAACGAACCCATGCGTATGAATACTTGCGGTGATTTTAAACCATCGAATTCAAGAACTTGAATAAGGCATTAATCATTTTTCTATTGAATTACATTTCCAGGAAGCTTATCTCAGACCATGGTCTGTGACCCATTTTTAACCTTTTCATTCTGAGATGTGTTTGTTGCCATGCGTGGCTGGTGCCTCACTTCCACGGTACCAACATTGGCCTGAGAGGCAAACAGACGATTCAATGACCACACAAACGCATCACTTTTCTCTTTTTTGGCGGCCCATAAGATATTTTTATGTTCCTTTGGGTACAAATTTACCTAAATTGTTACAAAAAAAGTAACTTCCGGATGCAATTATTTTATTAAGTTTAAATTTCTTTTGTTTTCGCGCAGATTCAAGAAATGGCTAAATGCGAACGCCCTCTGGTGTACAATAAAATGCTTCGCCTGACCTTTGATCTTGCCGCATCTACTCTCTTGGGACTCGATACGATGCAGGCTGGATGCAACACGATTGTGGACGCTTTTTATGATCTTGTCAGCAATATCTTCTGTATCCCGCTGAAGATACCTGGGCTGGGGTTTTGTAAGGTTGGTCATTTTTTGCTAAAAACGCCTCCTTTAAACGTTTCCGTTGAACTTCAGTTTAAAAATAAGGTAAAAAAAGCGGTAAATGCGATTTTTCTGAAACATAGCTCAAGTAACGCAGAGATCAAGGAAGAGTTAATCATGATGTCATTATGTAATCTTTTCTCTATAAATTCTATCAAGCTGTCGTTCCAGCACTAACCAGTGTAGACAGTTCACTGCCTTCGTATATACCGTAATACTCAATGTCATTGTGATTTTTTTCAGTTTTTGTTATTGTTTTACTTCTACACGCGAAGAATTGTGAAGCAAGGTTTAAAGAAAATACTTAAAAATGGCAGTCAAGTTTAATGCAAATACAAACACCCTTGACTGAAAAATAAATAATTTCTTGTCTAGTTTTCATGGACTTTCGCAACTAAATAATTTATATTTTTCAGGCAATGAATGCAAGAGAACAGCTACTAAATTTACTTCAAGATCACATTCGACATAAAAAAGCAGCCTTGATAAAAGAATTTGAAGACGACGCTGTATCAACGGATTCAGAAGAAAATGTTGCTTTTGATATTATCATACGAGAGTTGCTCTATGAAAAATTGAAGTGAGTTATATATGTCTTTGAAAAGTATTTTTTATGGCTTGTTAAATTTTATGCTGCATAAAAAACTAAATAGATAACTGGACAATATATTTAAGGATAAAAAGAATCCTAAAATTTTAATAAGGTAATGTAGAAACTATCAGACCGATGGAAAAAGTTAGCACACCGTAATGTTCGTTATTTGCAGTGAGATTTATATCCTTTACACAGGATTAACCTCCTTATATGAGAAATACACGTAAATTGGCAGTTATAAAAAAATTGAAACGATTAAAAAATAAACGACATGATTTCATTTCTACTTCCAGAAACAAAAAAGAAAATGGCGACAACACTCTCAACAACAACATCTCTCCGAAGGCCAATGAAGACGATGCTGAGCCCATCAGCGATTTTGCTCTGAAGGAAATGGCCATGGAGCTGATGTTTGCAGGTTATTTCACTTCTGGGAGCGCTCTCACATCCATGATTTTGGAGCTTGCAAGAAGTCCTCATGTCTTCAAAAAAGTTGAAGACGAACTTCTTCAGCATGGATTGTTAGCAGAGAACAATTCCTCCGACAAAAAGGAAGTTGACATGAATTTAAATTTAATCCATAATTTACCTTACCTGGAACAAGTTCTAAAGGAAACTCTTAGAATTCGACCGCCTGTCCTTGGGGGATACAGAAAAGCAAGGAGAACTTTTCAAATCGGGGTGAGTGTCCTTTTAAAATTGCAATAATATTTTGGTTTTCAAATTATACACTGGGAAGGGACGAATAACAATCTTCTGTGTTTACTGTAAACATCGCTTGAAAATTGAGGGAAAAGCGCGTGAGACTGCGCGAGATCGTACTGTATGTAAATGAGTCTAATCAATGAACTCGATTCGACCATTTGCAATCTGTTAATACTTAAACCACAGATCAGTTAAAGTATTTGTTTCAATGTGATCCAAGACACGATGTGGGAATTTTTCATCAGCTTGACGCCGCTGGCTTTTAATTCTTAATAATAACTACAGCACAATATGTGAGCAAACTCAAAGGTAATCTAACCTCAAACAGCTATTGTCTACTTTCAAGAAACATACGCACTGCTTCTGGCTCGTAGTCAAGCCGCAATTTTAGCAGAAAATATTACTAGGAAAAGAAAATTTAATTGTAGCCTTCCACACGCAGAGAATAAAATTAGTTTTTAGTTTTATGATTTTGCATTGTTTAAGCGTCGCCTGTGTTTTTAATCGAGAAACACATTCCTTTGTCATAAATAAAAACAGTAGCTTACAGTGCAGCTATAATAAAAGATATTATTAAAAATTAAGCTTGATTGCAAGTTTTCAGCTTTTGTTAATTTGCCTTAACATCAGCAAATACTGTAAGATGAAAAAAATTATGTCAAACGAAAAATAAATATTATTCATATAGACTGTTACAACTCTGATAAAAATTGAAATTAAAAAAATTCGAAAAAATCTAAAAAATTTACCAAATCTTATTTGCCCATTGCCATTTGTGGTAAAAAAAAAACGTTTCGCCCCATCTCTTTTTTTTTATAAAATAACATACAGACGATAATAAATAAAGGAGCGCAAAGCCTTGCTTATTCAGTCTAAAACGGAATACAAGTGTAGTTACTGAGAAGGTACCACACCTTGTAGTCTCCATCAAATAATGGTCTAGTTTTGGGCATAGGTTTTTTGAATATCTGTATTTGCGCAGGCGAGATCATTTCAATAAATCATGCTTTCGTTTCAGAATTATCGGGTCCCGAAAGGTTGGACTGTTATTTACAATATTCGAGACACGCATGAGTTTGAATTCGAAGACATGGACACATTTGATCCTGAAAGGTTTTCTCCAGAAAATGAAGATCTAAATAAGTTTAAGTAAGTAGGCCTACCAAAAAAATAACATCATTTATTTTTGTTAATCTTTGGAGTTTTGTTGCTTTGTTTTGTTTAAACAGAAAGCAAATGATTTCTCCACCTGATTGATTTTTGTACAGAAGAAACCACGCATATAGAACATGAAGATGTTTTGCTGGTTATTGTGCTAAAAGTGTTGCCATTTTGACTTGTATGCTACAATAAGTGTATGAATGTTTAACGTTGCTGTAACGTGGCTAACATTCTGTTTCTTTAGATTTGTTCCATTTGGTGGAGGCCCAAGAACTTGCGTCGGCCGAGAATTTGCGAGACTTATTATTAAACTTTCGATCATCGAGATGTTTCGGACCTTTCAAGGTTGGGAACTTGCAAACAAAAAACTTCCCAAAATGAAAGCCATTCCCACTTTGCACCCCGCCGACGGTCTACCATGCGTATTCCACCCCCGAGAAGCGTATGGTATTGTCTCCCGATGAACACATTTGACTTGTGTCTATTTTTGACGATCGAAAACAGACAGAACACGAAAAGAGTATGGCTTTCGGTGCTACTGAAATGTTACTGCTCTCTATCGCCTACTGACGATTATTTTAAACTGTGAATCTCACTTTCAACAACCTGGAATTTACCTTGAAACACAAGCACGTTTGTGAGAACGCAAAACGCCTATCTTGCCCCTTTTTCGGGTTCGAGTCGAAAGATGAGAAACGTTGCTCCAGGCGATCTCTACTACCGATCTAGGGGGTGTAATTCCCTGGTGATTGCAACCTACCGTTACTTCTAACATTTGCGATATTTCTTCACTATTTTATAAATTGTTGATTGACTCTTCTATGTCGCAGCATGTTTTACGACTAAGATGTTTTGTGGTTATAAGGTGCAGTATTATGCCATTTGCTTTATGTCGTTGTTCTCACTTTTAAGAGCGTTTCTTAGAACAAAATTTTTCACTATCATGCAGTTTATCAAAGACGTTTGAACCTGTTGCACTTCGATGGTTTAAAAACGCAAACCAGGCATGTTACCTTATCACAAATCTACACTCAACATAAATGACTTTGTCTTCATAGTTTAATGAAATCGACATTTTCCTGCTCAGTTTTCATCAGAGACACAAATGTTATTGTTGAAATAACGACGTGAAATTTTTTGACTTGCATTCTTGATGCTAATTCATCCACTTGTCTTGCCGCCACTTTTCCTATTGCTTCAATTTGCTCGTGAAGCAATTAAAGAGTAATTTATGAAGGCAGATATTTATTGATCAGTTTACGTGTGTGCACATTAACAAACAAGCTTTTTATTTTGTCGCTTTCTTGTGGATGAGCTTAAAAAGCGGAACAAAACATTAAAATTTTTTCTTTAATTTTTCCGAGATTTGCGGGCATGACTAATCAGCTCACAAAACAAGTTAAAAGAAATATCTCGTTTCATCGCAGTAAAAAATGCACAAAACGGTTGATTGGAGCCGATACTTTTAACGCACAGTGATACAAATAGTTTGTTTGCATGAGTAGCCATTTTGATTTTGCAATTCTTTCAAATTTCCCACCCGAAGTGAGCAAGGTTGTATCTTTCAACTAGGCTACATCACATTAGCCTGCTTCTCTGCCAACAAACCAGGCGTCTGCTGATGTTGAATTAACGTAAAAAGACCTAATTTGGTGGCTGGGTAAGCAAAGCTGCTGACGCGTAACTCTTGACATATCTTGCAAATCCATTGCGATACCTGCTCATCAACTTCGTATTTTTTATCATAAACTTGTTTAAATGTGGGACATAGGCCTATTCGTGCATGGAAACTTAAACAAGTTTAAATCAATGTAAAAAAACCGTTTTTGAAAAGAATTTCTCGCAAATTTATGCTCGTTACTTTGTATTGCATTTAAAACTAATAAATTTTTTATTATTTAAACTTTTTAACTGTGGTAGCACATTGTAATGATTGAGATTTATGTCGACATAAGCCTACTGTAAATGAGCGTAGGGTAGGCTAACCTAGCACAAATCGCTGAATGTCGAAGCATAAGGACCGAAAGTTAATTTTGATTAAAAAGTTGTTGCACAGTTGAAAACAAGCATTATTCAGGCCATTTCAGAATGGCTTCATAAAAATGTCAATCTAAACACGGTTGCGTTTATCAAACTCATACAGAAAAATGACCTTTATTACTAAATAGCATGATTACTCGATGGAGCCAGAGCCGAAGGACGAGTGGCATGCCGCTACAGAGCAGCGTGCGGCGACCTCTGTCAGAAGGGAAAACCGTTTACTACTGGCATCTCTTAGATTATTCTTTCCATCTATTGGAACCTAAATTCCCAAACAAGTGTGTGTTAAATTTATTTCGCAGTTCCATCATCTTCCAATGGAATATTGCATAAGGACGTCCACGCACAACGAAACCGATACCATTGATTGGACATACAATACCCAATTAGTATCCACACTCAAAAGGTCATGAAAAGTGAAGTCTCATTTTATATGGATCACGTGACCCGACAATTCATCGAAACGACAGTTCAAATGACATTCTGCTGAGAGATAAACACGTTTTAGTTCGCCTATTGTGAAAATAGAGAAAAAATTCATCGACTTAGCCTATGTATTGCAGTTACAGTTTATCGCAACTGAAATATTCTTTGAGTAAACCCCCCCCCCCCAAGGTAGTTTTACTAACCCAATCCCGAGAGAAAGTCACAAAACGATTTCTGTAAATGTAAATTATTGTGGAAGGAAAGAGGTGCAGGGGAAGAAGAACTTGGGGAGATAATGTGAAACAGTGAGCTGCTGACTTGTCAAGCGTCAGAGATGTAAAATGAGTAGCAAAAGAACGTGACGTGTGAAAGAAATTGACAGCAAACCTTCTGCTCGGAGACGGCACACAATGATAATAATAAATCCCGGGGGATTTGCACTGGAGACATATTTACCGGGGATATAGATCTAGCTTCAAAAATTCGATGAACTGTCATTGCGATAAATTGTCTTGATAAACCGTTGCTCAATGCACTGCTGTAGAAGTAAAACTTATTTTACATGAAAGCCGGACTAATGCAATTTACAGTAGACTACATTTTATATAGCAATATTGTTAACACAAAACTAACGTTACTGAACGGTATCAAATATGAAGAACAATGAAGCTGGTGTAGAAAGCATAAAGCGGCAAAACGTTTAATTACAAAATTACATAAAAAAACGCGCGATTAATGTTTTGGTGTTTGATGTCAGTGAAGCAGCCGCAAGTTAACAAAATTTTAACATTGCAAAAGTATCTTCAGGCTTTGAAATATTGTAAGAAATAAACTTTTACAGCATTCTTGCCAAAGTTGAAACCATAAACCTTACCCAACAACAAGTCAATCCTTTTTTACATTGATTCAACGTCTGCAGACATTGAATCAATGTAAAAAAGGATTGACTTGTTGACTGGGATATACACTAGGGTGGCTCGTTTTTGAACTTTTTTTTAAAATTCTCTCGGGGTAGTGGGGGAATGGTGCCAATGAGTGAGAAAACGCTCATGACAAAATTTGAGATTCGTAACAAATTGTCTTCAGCCTCCTCATGGGGCCCAAATATCGAAAATTGGGGTCAAAAACGCATTTTTTTTCAATAATATTTTTAGTTTGGGTAGATACAATATTGTTTAGATATAGGCTATCTAATTAGCCTAAGAAAAAAAATTGGAGTCATTTGAACTATTTATTTAGCTTCCTCACAGCTTCTGCAAATTTCCATTTTGCTGAAAATTTCGCATTTTTGTGGGTGGTTTCATGATACATAATTGCGTTAGACATTTTGCCAGCTATAAAACGTCATTGTATTTCTCTTTATAGACCTGCCCTGAGCTGTTGCGTCATTTTTTAATGAAATTGGGTTAATTTGGTAGGAAAAAGTGACGTCTTTTATTTGAATTTACGTCACTGACGAAGTTTGTAGTTATGTAACCACAAACAAAAATGCAAAATTTTCAGCAAAATGAAAATTTGCCGAAGCTGTGAGGAATCTGAAGGAATAGTTTAAATGACTTCAAATTTTTTTTTAGGTTATTTAGATATATCTAAACAGTATTGTATCTACCCAAACTAAAAATACTTTTGAAAAAAATTTCGTTTTTGACCCCATTTTTCGATTTTTGGGCCCCATGAGGAGGCTGAAGACAATTTGTTACGAATCTCAGATTTTGTCATGATTGTTTTCTCACTCATTGGCACCATTTCCCCACTACCCCGAGAGAATTAAAAAAAAAAGGTTCTAAAACGAGCCACCCTAATATACACTGGTCTAATCACTCGCAACTCTGCAATATTCAAACATAAATGTTCCAAGTTTACAAGCAAACTGTGTAATTATTGCATTCACGTGTACAGTTTAAAGTATTCTAATAGTAATTCACATGCGTAGGTGTAAGATATATAGTTCAGGCAAAGCAACGAAACACTATGTAATATGTATATTGTATAGCATGGTTTTATCAACGTAATGAAACTCAAAAACTGCACATACGTAACTATAGACAGACATATTATGTAGCCTCAGGTTCATACTTTTTGGTAGCGGAAAAGTTAATACTTTCCTTCAACAAACAGTTAAGTGTTTGGAAGAGTAGCCGGCGCCGGCTGGAATTTCATGCGGATTTGGAACCTCACTTCACAAATTTAATAAATATTTAGCCTATATTGAAAAACTAGCTTTGAGTTATTTAGATTTAACTTTGTTGCAAGAATAATGTTTCCATTTTAGAGCACGTTTGGGCTCATAATCTTGGGTTTGAGGGTACAAGATAGCGGCCACACATTACACAACAAATAAAAGTGCTATTTTCCCACATAGCGCATCGATAACACTCGGTAACATTTAAAAACTAAGGCAAGTACACTGAAGATCAAGCACTCTGTCAAATTTCACACTTCAAAAGAAAATCGATTCAAAAGATTTAGACTTTAGATAATCACGCAATGACTACACATTCCTCGAGAATAGGTTGTTTTTTCTGATCATGCACAAAGAAAAAAATTTCAAGATAACAAACACAATTGCAAGAATCTACGCGAGCAAATATATTTTTACTAATTCATACAGTATCTGTTTCGATGGACGGCTGGAGTAACAAAATTCTATAAAATCAAAACTGAATACGTCAGCACCCCTTCCAGTAAAAGGACTGAATGAAAGTATTTCCCAGAGCTGGTGACAGTGGTCTGGGTATGTTTTGAAAAATGAGAAAGATAATAAAACTGATATCTGGAAGTGTTCAGGTGCAGGCGGCATGGTCGGCTAACAAAAAGAAGGCAAAACTATGTCGACACTCGACATGGCGATTGGTATGACCATTGACCAACCAACCAGCCAAAGACCGAAAGGGATAGTCGAAAGTATGGTCGAAAGTTGTCACAGCCAGGGCTATGGAGTCTGGCAAAAATTAGACGACTCCGACTCCCCGGTTTATAACGGTAAACATGATCATAGAATTGACAAAGAAGAATAAGCATGAGCTGTATGAAACACAAGTGTAGGTTTCCAAAAAAGGAAATTAAAATTTATTTTACGTATTATAATTTTATGATCATGCTCTAGAATGTAGAGCTTACTGTTTAACTGGCCAACTCCGGCTTTAGTGTTGCCAGATTATTTGATCCTTTTTTATTAAAAAAAAATTAATTTCACAGAAGTTGTGATCGAAATTGAAGCAAAGACTTTCACAAAAACTGACAAAAACAAACAGTTCTATTTTCGGGTAAAGTTTTAGAGCGTAATACGGAGAACAAAAGTGCAATATTTTGAAAAAAGATTGTAAACTGAAATTTTAGTGTTTATCGTTTCGTACCAAGCTGGAATCGGCTTTTTTAGCGATTCCAGACACGCCAAAATTCATCCGACTCCACAGCCCTGGCCACAGCGATCCTGAGAGGGTTAAGCTGGTACGGTAAAAAAAATCGGTATCAATTTGGGTTGCTAACGGTTATTTTAAAGGAAGAGCTAGTAAAGTGATTGCTACCACGCACCAACGCATTGTGAATATCTCTTAAGAGTTTTAAAATCCAAGGTTTCTGAGCAAGAAGTAACGGTCTAACAATGCACAATCAAAATTTGTCTTTAAGGAGTAGGATAGGTTACGTTGTTCTAAGATTTGTCAGCAGTTTTTTTGGGAAATAATTTGCCGCAACAAAAACTGTTAACTTTTATGGGTCAATTGATAAATTTGCTCAACCAAAAGCTGGATGCAGTACTAAAGAGTGGTGACATCAATGAATAGGTTACAGTAGATATAACTTTACAAAGCTGTTGGATGATTTAAAAGCAAATGGTTGGATCGCTTCGTCTATTTAAATTGAACAAAGCCCAAACGAAGAAATTAAACTCATACACAGCTGACTGGCAACACTTTGCTTTTCGAAGCGCTTTGAATTATAAGCTTAAGTTCGCATTTTGGGACAATATTTTGAAACAAGCAACTATGCATAAAAAGAAGACAGTGAAGGTGATCCAAAAAGCAATTTACAGAATTTCAAATAAATATGAAACCACGTTTTACTGCACCATTAAAAGTTACAAAAAAATCATAAGAAATCTGTTTGAAACTGTTATTATCTATTGAAGGCGCGTTTGGAAAGAGGGTTGTCAGAATCGCCATATTGCACAAGGTGAGGAAAAACGCCATTCGGGGATTTTTGTCGTATTCAGGCTTACGTCTGGTGGTTGAAGATTTAGATTGAGTGGACAAAAAGGAAGCCAATCTTCATGTCCAACTTCAGGCATGCCTTTAAGTGTCCTGCCAAAGACGCAGCGCATGCTCCTGAGCGGTGTTGATCCGACGCTCTTTCGAATGTCAAACCAGGGCTCTCACCACTCGGCTGTGTAGCCGGCTAAGACAAGCAACATGGGCATGGAGTCGAAGGATATTTGACTAACCTCTGATATATTTTAAAAACTTTTACAAGGTTGGAAATGTAACACAGGCATGATAAATTTCACGAAGATTTGAAAAAACTGTAGTTCTATAGGTCAAATGATAGGTTAAAACGGACATCTTTAATCGTTACTCTTTCTCTGAAATAGGAAAGCTACTGTGTTGGTGTACGCTATTAGCGTTGACTGAATCAGTAAAGCATCTTTTCATGCAGTCCAGAGTGGACAAAACAAAAATGGCGATGGTTTGCACGAGTTTTTGGTCCAATTGCGTGGTCACCAATCCGTAGTTAGGATCCGGTTCAAACAGGAAATGACGATGTCGTAAAGCAGCAGGGACGAAATGTTCATCCGCAAGCTTCATCGTCCGTACATCTTTAGCTTACTCAGTTTGTTCTCGGACAGCTTGTGGTGAGGAACGCACATGATTGCCCAGTCTGTGCAACATCGATACAGTTGTTTAAGGTAAAAAAGTGACATTGTTTATACATATCACAATGTAGAATAAGCTATCTTGAATTTTTTTTCCGAGGCTATGCAATAGTGAAGCTGGATGCATGTGGCTATCTTTAAGCCATTAAGGAAAATGTAATTCGAAATTCAATTCAATTTATTTTATTTTTCTTTGTCGGAAAACAACAGCAATGATAAAGTTACAAATAATGAACGGGAACAAAACCAACAAAAGGAAAAGGTGGCAAAACCACAAAGTTTAAAACGTGCATGCGATGCAAATTTAAAGGTTACGTACACGAACTTCACTTCCAAACCAAATCGTCAGTGAAACGACAAGAGTTAGATACGACAGCTAATCAGCCGTTTTTTGCATTGATTCAACGTCTGCAGACGTCTTGAATCAAAGCAAAAAACGGCTGATTTGCTGTCTGGGAAAGTACTTAAACTTTTTTTCACCACCAGAAGGTCGTTTTCTAAAATGTAAAACTACTACAGACCGTCTGTAGCTAATCCGGCTGAAAAAGTCTTATGAATTTAAGTCCTTGACGTCAATACAAACAATTGCTATCTCATTTTACTTTCGATTCAATATCAACTAGAAACAAATTTTATCACTTAGCACGAATTGATTGGGTAGGCTTAATAAAGATGTCTTTTAGAGTTGAAAATTCTAACTGTAGAATATCAAATGCACTATCCCGGTTAAAAAACATTCATTTTAACACAGACTTGACTAAAAATATGAAACGCAGGTACTTCACAGTTACTTGCTTTCCGTTTAATGAACCACTTAACAATAGTGGTATAGGCTGCTTCAAAAACCATGCTGGCACATAGCAATGCTGAAAAATTTAACTGTGTTGTCAAAGCAAAAAGTTATCACTCGTTATATAGCCGTGGTGACGTAAAATGCGTCAAATAGTTTTCAAAGTAGAAAAAAAAGAAAAAAGAAGTGAAACTCTAGTTTGTTACGTCATCAACAAGAACTGGGAGATTTATTCAGTGCCAAAGGCAATTGATTTTTCACACTTTGAAATAAAAGATAAAAATTTGTGTTGAATGTTGCACGACCGTTCACAAGCTTGTGCGTTCCTGCTGGCAACCGTAATTTATACCTCATCTGACGAGCGCAGACCCAAACAGCCACCACTGAGTGTATATAATATGTTTCCACATTTATTCATGTTAGGAACGCATTAATAAAACAATGAATAAATGATATATTTCTAACGGCAGACGACTTGGCCTAATAAAAACGCAACACTTTTATGTGGGTTAGTCGTTACTGAACGTAATATGAACACAAATAAACCTCAGGGTACTAAAAACGCAAGATTAGTGAAGTTATAAGATTACTTTGCAGGAACAAGGCTTTGGATGCGTATCCATATTTTCTTTTAAATTCAAACGCTGTGGTTTAATTAACCCATATAACCATTTTTGTACGAGCACTGTGTTTTCCCTCTGTAGACTTGGAGGATTTATAAAATTAGCAACGGAATCACTGAAAGAGTGTGTTTATTGTCGAGATATGGTTGTAGTCGAGACTGTAGAATATGGTTTGACCGTTTGATACACATGCATTGGTGAATTCTACAGTACAGAAAGCGTGAAAAAACAATGCAGAAAACAATAATTAATCAAGAAAAGTAGGCTAAATTAGCAAATATCCGACTGTACATTGTAGGATAGGCAATAAGCGTATGTTTGCAATCTAGGTCTAACACTAGGCCACAAAGCTAACCCAGAGTTCAAGGTGAGAAATGAAAAAAACAAGGTCGACATCAGACATCACGGAATTTTATTTGCTGGATCTGATTAAAACTTAAAATGAAACTTTGTCGCTCCGTTCCATCTGACATATGTCAATTTACAAGATCGATGCAAAAAAATATTTTTCGATACAAGACGTTATATTTTGGATGCAGAGATTATCAAATTTGTAAACAGGAAAGCACCAACTAGATATAATCACCAGTTAGCAAAATAAACTACTTTCAAATGAACACTTCGTGACATTAATTCGAAAACAAAGTCATGTTTCAATGGAAGAAGTACGTTATTTTCAATTGTGATAGCTGGCTTAAACAAAGTTCTAACCAAGGCCCAGTGATCGGAATCCCAGAAAAGCTGAGTCACAACATCTGGGAATACCAGCGGCAGCAATCTTATTCTTTTCATGATTTTTAGCCAGATATAAAGTTTAAATAGATTGAGTTTCGCTTTTAGCAGCATGATCGTTGCTTACTTCACAAATGTAGATGCAAATGACCCGTTTTAGCCTGATGCTGCGAGTTCGTTGTGGTAGTAGCGGTTTGCAAACCGTTGAATTGATAAGATCAAGATCATTTCAAAGCAGAATGAAAGAAGTTAGTTTTCAACTGCAGTTGATATTTGTACTAAGTGGATGGTTGATATCGCTTTTCAATTTAACAACATTGAATTAACGCAGAATACGCTGTGTGCGCATAAAAAAGTTAATGCTCCTTGCAGAAAAACTGCTTCAAACATAAAAACTTTTACCCTCAATTGATTGTTGAGTGAAGCGATAAATACTGTTTCCCACAAATATTATAGCTTTGCATATTCGGTGGACCAGTCGGCAAAACATAAAAATTCAGACAAAAAAAAAACACAAAGTGGCATCACTGCACCTCATTTACAGCCCAGCTAGCAAAAGCTGTCCTTTTTACATTGATTCAGCGTCTGAAGACATTGAATTAATGTTAAAAAAACAGCTTTTGCAAGCCGGACGTTTATAATGTGATGCGACTACATCAGGTTTCTTCAAAAATCAAATGACGCAAGAACAACAGAAGCGATGATGAAGAAGCTTCGAGAAAAGCTTCGGTCATTTCTTCTTGAAGCTTTTCAGCCGTGGGCGTTTGCGTCGGACGCGAACTTCTCCATCTGGTGAGATATCAAACAAACAAGGTTTTAAAAATGCATTTTTACATCACTCAGATAAAATACAATGTTGTTTTGATGCAAAATTTGTTATAAGGGTTTCAAAATTGTGATGTGTAATATGTATGAATGTTAAAAAAGAAAAACAGTACACAGTGTCATTTAAATGAATCGAGGTGTGAAAGCTAAAAGTAACGAGTATCGAAGATTTTTAATAACATTTTTAAAACTACAAAAATGCAATCTATTGAAGCAGGTGAAAATAATTCTTTGAAACATTTAAATCGATGAAAACAAACTCTGCGAAGAGCCAATAGAAAGTCTGTGAGTGTTGATGGAAACCCCATAAATTATCTTTGAAAAGCTAAAAATGTATGTATGTGCAGAGATGATTTTAAATCAACGGTTCTGCTACTGATTCAAAGATTACTATATTCAATTTCTACTACTTATACCACGCAAAGTAAAACAAAATGTAAGTGGCGATGAATAAACATAAAAAAGCTTTAAATAAAACTGATTTCAATGCGTTAAGTAAATCGTCATGAACAGAAAATTTCGGCATCAGCAAAAACCAAATGTGCAAGGTGCATTGCTTTAAAATGGAAACAAAACTCCGGTTCAAGCTTTATAAGATTCATGTTACAGTATTAAAAATATGATAAAAACAAATATAATGAAAATTTAAATAAAGAAAAATTAACGAAAAATCAAACCGTACTTTGGAGCCAGGCAGCCAACGGTCGAGGCATCAAGCAGCTGCATAAGATGTAGGAGCTCAGGTTAGTTGGTAAATCAACGTGAATAGACCAATCACAGGGACATGTTAATGTTCGAACAAGCTCTGCACTTGCGCACATTATGCTCGATGGCTGCATTCACACTTTGGTGTTGCTGAATCATGTTTTAGAAATGCTGAGTCAACCCGGACAGCAGATGGAACATTCTCGAAGCAAGAAACCCAATTTTAAAGGTTTTCGTTGAGAAACTCACATCTTTGTATGATTTGCAGAAAAACAAAGCATTTGCAAATGAAAATATGAGAAAAAACGCTTGCTTTGCGTGTTAATTGCGTCATATTTCAGACAACTGTTCTTGGAACTGAAGCAACGCAATGAGCACAGCAAACGATCGGGCAACATTTAACACAAAACTTTCGCTAGCTACAGAAGCGACGTATGATGATAACTAATATGATGGCTGTTTAATAAAGAAGCTTTAGGCTATTTTCCATAACACTAATTGTAATCACGGTTAATGTTATGCGGTAGTTTGTTAGTTTAAAAATGGAATGCTCGATTAAAATGGAAAATTTCTTGGCGGTCATGTAGAAAAGTCAAATGTAGTACGCACGTGGCGGCTACCATGCTAACATGTTGCTACGATCAATGAACACCGGTTCGATTTCACGTATGGAGAGCATGTAGCATTTTCCACTTTCTCATTTATATAAGGTAAGCAATAAGATAGACGCTTATAAAACCGATGTCCGATGGGTTCAAACGACAAGATTTTGATTGATTTCGAACTTGCGCTTTGACAAATCAAGAACCTAACTTTGCTGGTTAAATCTAAAGTCCAATGATTTCATTACGGCCTTAAAAAGCACTTACCCAGATAGCAAAATCCATCTTTTTTACATTGATTCAACGTCTGCAGACGTAAAAATGGCGGATTTTGCTGTCTGGGTGCATGCTGAAGAAAATCTAAGGGCACCGCTTTCCGCTGAAATTAAACCACCAGCACGATGGTAATCGTCATGCACACGTAGACTTGCATGACGTCATATGAAATGACACACTCAATGTATGACGTCATATGAAATGTGGTTTCGCCAACTTTGGGACAAAAACGTTTTACAGAAAAACTAACATCTAATTGAAGCGCTGCATGATGGATTTCAATTAAACCCGAAGTGCTAAAATCCACACAGTTGGACCTCGATGACCAGACAAACTCGGAGGTCTTTTTAGTGGGATGTTTGAGTCAGTACTTTTGCCTTTGACAAAACATTGATAAAATTTGGTACTCTATCTAAAAGTAAACAGATATAACCCAGCAACAACACTACATTTAACATTTGTTAAATGTAGTCTTGTTGCTGGGTTATGTCTGTTTATGGTTTAAAAAAGTTACCTCTCTACTCAAATTGTGCTATTAAAAAGTGGTACATGTTCGAAATTTCACAATGACCAGAGATCTAGACTAGAGTAGTTGGCGTTGTTGCAACGAGAAGTAAAGCTGCTTCGTCGCTTAACTCCTTCAAAAACTACTGCCGTCACACACACGAGTTAACTTTTTACTGGAAATATAAGGGACCAAGCAGTGACGTACCATTCACGATCCCTTTGAGTTGCCGGATGACGGTCTCGAGGAGTTTCTTCTTCTCCCTCTCCTGTCTGCTCAGTGACGTAAATATATTCCTGTGGCCTCTGTCTTCCTTTATCCTGGAGGAAATGTTGTTCATCACATAAACGTATTCAAGAAACCAGTTTCGTAAGGAAACGACAATAAATCAAGTAGGTATAGCAGTAAGTACTGGTATGTACTGTGAAAGGTTGACAAAAACCACAAAACCATAGTGTGTGTGATCAAGTTGAAAACTTAATTGGATGCTGATTGTGAGAAATAAGTATTGTTTGTTGTGAGGTTGGAAGTCACGTTTTCTATATTAAGGGGACAGTCCTGACAGAATATCAATTTCAGCACGCGCTTAATAAATTGGTCGGAAAATGTGCTTAACTTGTAGAAAACCCTACATATTATATAGCTTTGGAAAGAATATGAAAATTACAATCAAATTATGGAACTTAAATAGGTGACAAACGTTTCCGTGAAAAAATATGTCAAAGAAATGCAAAAGTTTTTCCTTTTTTTTTTTAAATTTTACCACCAGTAAAAAATTTAATAAGTCTCAAGGGAGAACTTATACCATTCCTAACTTTTTGCTAGCATTGTCGCCATCCCTTATCCATATAATGATGAGATTTTCTTCCACGGATGTATATTTAAAAAATAAATGAATTTTGAATTTATGTACTAGACAAACTTGATATATTTGAAATTGTTTTTTAATTTGAATTGAAACTTCACAGAAATAGCAAAAATCCTCTCATAAATCACTTCTCAAGAATATATTGATAATGCTTGCAAAATTTCATGCCATTCTGACAAGAAATAAATGAGTAGTTGAAAATTGAATAGTTGAAATTATCAAAAAATGACTTTCAAAGAAAACAGCATTTGAAAAACACCCATTAAAGCACAAGCTACATTACTCACATTTAGCACCGTAAGTTTTGACACAAAGACAATGAATAGAGTCAAAATTTTACCATATTTAGAATTCTGATGAAATTTACTGCTTTTTAGATAATAAAACAACCTCCATCATGCGTGTCCCCTTAAAGCTACAAAACTAGGGCTTTGTATTTTGGCGTCAATTTGAAATAACTATTATAGTAACGTTTAGGAAAACTAAAAACTTAACTTTATGCACCTTGGGTCGTCCAAGATATCACCTAAAGCATGACGTACTCTTACACATTACTATAAAAATTTGTTCCACAGCTCTTATTTTTTTTGGCACGTTTAAAAAAACACTTTGTTCAGAGCGGGTAAAAACCACGTGATCTTACTTCCGAGTCTTCAGAGCTCACAGCGAACTCACTATAGTTAATAATTTTGAAGCAATTCAGATCACAAAAGACTGTCGGGAGCAAAAAAACCTTGAACATTGAATTTTTTTGCTCATTTTCAAGGTTGGTTTCATTGGATTTTCAAGCTTGCCCAAAGTATTATTACAGTTCTTAAATGTAAATGACTTCTAAACACATGAACCTATGGCACAAAGTGCTTCGGCAGCAAACACCATACACACTTTTCTAAAAGATTAAGAGCGGTTCCAGGGTTGACCCGAAGATACTTGCTGTTTCCACTTCCATAATCCGCAAGATAGGCGGACCAATCCCAGGAGAGGAAGAGATCAAGGAGCTGACGGAGCTCCACAAAACTCATCTGCAAAGCACCATCTTGGAATCCAGGAACTGGTTCGGAATTGGAAAAAGCTGGAAAAAATACATTGGAAAGTTTTCCGTGAAAATTTAACGCGAAAAGTTTTATGAATTACAGTACCAGTATAATGACTACAATTGTACAACAAAAACACATCATCATCCATTTGTCCCTTCTTTAATGGATGGGACCTGGCGATTGTCCCCGCTAGTACCGTAAGGATCCACTAGCTTTTGTCAGCTAAACGCACAATTGTTTGAAAGAAAACTGTTTTATATCTACCTAGTACCTACAGCAACTAATGATCATCTCTTAACTTAAAGTAATACATACCAGCTATTTTAGGCTGGAATTTGGAAAATTAACTCGTGAAATATAGAGTTATGATAGACCGTGACTCTTCACGCAATCAGAAAAAAAAGTTATGAATAGGCATGAAACAAAGAATAAAAACATTTTAAAATTAACAATGCATCAGAGACTTACATTCACATTGTATCACGTCGAGATTAAACTGTTGCAAAGCCGCCATCGTGATGACCTTGACGCTTGGATCCATAATAAGTTCCATTAAACTTGCGCTAATGTGTTGGCATGCTGACATGCAGGCGGTCTGAGCAACGTTGGGCTGCAAAGAAATGTAGGTTGGTAGGAACAAAATTAAAGTCAAATTTGTGTGTATTTATTTCCCAGAATAAGTATCTTCAGTTTGATTTGGCAATTTTGGTGCCACAGTGCGAAAGCTTGGATGCGACAAATAAAAGCAATGCCACGATTTAAATAGTTCTGGTCACCCACCGGTAAGTTAGTGAACACTTCAAAGTTGTGTTGTAGGAAAGCAATCAGATCTCGGAGGTAACGACTGGCCATCCCTTGCGGTTCCTTGAGTTGCCAAACGTACTCAGCGAGCTCAAAAAACTCATCGATTTTGCTGTTCAACTTGCTATAAATCTGAAAAAGTGCCAAAACTAATTAAATACTCGACATGACAAGTTTTTTGATCACGAAAACTTTGCATCTCATTAGAGGTTACTTTTTGTATTTCAAGGAATGTCAAACCAAAAGGTTCATTGTTTCTACCCAAATAGCAAAATTCGCTATTTTTACATTGATTCATCGTCTGCAGACGTTGAATCAATGTAAAAATGGCGGATTTTGCTGTCTAAGCAACTACTAAAGCCGAAAAAAGACTTTGAAATGAAAGATCATTTCTCGACGTCTTGAGCCCCCTAATTGCGTTGCATTGAATTGAACCAAAATATATATACGAACGTAACACTGTAAAATTCACAGGGATTTCATTTACAAAATTTTCCACGTGTGGATGTTTGGCCCTACTGTTTGTTCAAAGTATCTTGACTACATCCCCAATAGCTTGACACATGCAAGTTCAAAAAGTTTGTGTCATCTATCTATTGGAAACAAGCAATCATCATACCATTTTCAGTCAAATTTAAAGATTAAAGAAAAAGCTTGGTTTTTGAATTTGCGTGAACTCGTTTTTAAACCGGAAATAACCTGAGTTTCAGCTTGATTTCTGGCGTCCTTGAAAGTTGACACGCCGACGAGTTTGGCTGTATGCGCGCTTCCCACTCTCACGCCAGTGATAGAATGGACAAACTCTTCCACGTGCCGACAGGAATTTTCCAAATGTGTGGTGTTGACAATAATTTGGACAAGCTGAGTACAAAAACAAGGTTATTCTAATGTATTTCGTACGGTAGGATGGCGCAGCAGATAAGGCGCTCGTTTTCCAATCATGCGATTCTGGTTCGACTCTCAGCTAAAAACATTTGTTGAAAAACACCGCTCACGCATACCCAAAGTGGAATAAATTGGGCTAGTGTAGTTACTGAAGGAAAGGCGGCGGAGAGAAAAAAAACGGTAATCCTACTCTTATTAGTGCCGACGACAGCATAATGAGAACCTTATCCTCTCTTCCTCCGGATGCTTGTGTCAAGCATAAGAATACTTTTGCCTTTTTCCTGTAGCTTAAAAAAAATTCTTTAACAACGAAATCATACCAGTTACCGCAAACAACGCGTTATCTTTATTGTTGTGAATAACCGCAAGCACACCTTCCTTTGAAACACTTCCAACGTACAGTTGTACACCACATGCTACATCGATTACCATCTCAAAAATCAATCCTTCCTCATTTAAAGGTGTGATAAGTCAACCGGTCGCTTGTGGTTGACAAAACAAAATTTTCAAACGGTTTAAAAACAGCTCTGAACTTAAATGCGGAACTGCACTTGATACTTTGAACGGGAGTGACACTTTTGGACTATGACGTAGTTTCCGAGTCAGTTTATAAAACCGTTGATGTTATTCTTACAAACATTACGCGATTTCTGCGCGTGAACGCATCAATTATGGAATAAAACTTGATGCATTGATCATATTCTGTGGGATGATGGTGTTGAGTAGTAGCAGTAGTAGTCCAGTTTTAATCCGGTGATGTCCCCGTTACCGAGGGTGACCGGATTCGCCAAGTGCCGCAATCGCCTTAACATCCTGCCTCCACATCGATCTGTCTAACGCGTCCTCTCTTGTCAAGCCCACCTTGCTGCTTTCCTCCTCAACTTGCCTTTTCCACGTTTTCTTTGGTCTTCCTTGTTTTCTACGACCCTCCACTCGCAACTCCAGCGCTCTTCTCAAAACTGTTGAAATAACTGAAACCTCGTATCTTACGCAAACGTAACATCAGAAACACTGCCCGATAAATTTAATGACACTCACCTCTGTGAAACCCAGGTTTGGCTTCTGCACCAGAGCATGTAAGCCCGAGGCGAGTGTTCTTGTCAGCAACAAGTTAGTCGACTTTCTGATCATGTCATCCACCTCAGTGGAACTAAGATGTAAAAACATTAGTGTCATTAAAAGTAGACAAACACAAAGATGACCCAACTGTCCGCACGCAAGGCTCATCCCACACAGCAAACTCCATCATTTTTACATTGATTCAACGTCTGCAGACGTTGAATCAATGTAAAAATAGTGGATTTTGCTGTCTGGGATCTGGCCCACAAACTGCTCATTATAACCAAATGTTAAAATGATGAAAAAATATCGCTTTCTCAGCTCAAGAAAGATCTCGAGGCTAAAAAAAGCCATCTTTAATATGCATTTTAATGTGATTTTATCGTTTTCACAGCGACACAACACTCCTGCATTAAAATAAACCAATGCTATTATTCCTCACACTTTTCTTTTTCAGGAAATGGGGAATTGAAGGAAGTTACACCAATACTTCCGAAAGCAGTATGACAAGCATCTTTCCGCTTTCTAAGTCATGGCTGTGTGGAGTCAATGAAGCATACAGGAAACGTTATGGTTGCGTGCACTCAACACATTTCTGCTTGCTTGCATTCCTGCTTATAATGGCTTATGCTGATGAGCTAGCGAGCTTAACACTTGTACATTTCAAAACCATGCTTCAATATGCATCGACATTATTTAAACGCAAAAACAAACAATTGTATGTTGTGTTAATACACAGCATAAGATACTTCTGATATTAACCAGCTACCGAACATTGTCAATTTTGCCTCACCTCAAATGCAAATCTTCGCAGTACTTCAAGCAAGCGCGTATAAAGTTTTTGATTTCATTGTAAATTCGAGGAACAAAACGGGAGAAGGGTAATTTTCTTGGGTAGAGAGACAATTCGTAATTGGGATCTAAAGAGAAATCATTATTGTATTGTGTATCTGTTTGGTTTTGATGAAGACATACCCAGATAGCAAATCAACCGTTTTTTTACATTATTTAATTCAACGTCTGCAAATGGTTGATTTTTGCAGTCTGGGTACCGAGCCCTCCGTACAAGGAACACCGTTGTGTTATTGTTATTGCATACAAAGTAGCTTTAGCATGTTTTATACAATGACTTTAGTCATCAGTCCTCTGTCATCTTTCTAGTGGTCACTGGTTGGTATAGATAGCACATCGTATATATCATGTTTACACTTCAGCGAGAACAAAATGCTGTCTTACGAAGAAACAAATTCTACAAGTGACTGTAACCACATTGAGAAAAAAATAGTTTGACGGCTGTTAATGCGTCTACAGAGCCATTGGTAATGTTGCCTTGACAAATACAGTAGAATAAAAAAACAAAATGTTCATGCACGAGATGAAGATATTGCCCAACCTTCGTATGGAAAAGAAGTTAAAAGTGCTTGTGACTCCATGTCGCTTTCAATCAGCATCGGCGTGTAATTGTCTTCGTCAAAAATATCCCTAAACTTTTGCGCCCAACGCTTCAACAGTATCTCGCCGTATTGATTCCTCATCTCCATGAGAAGATTAAATAAGCGACTGACTGAGAATCCGTAAGCCTGGAGAGATCACCATAAGTTGATGTTATTGATAAGTTATAGACATTATAGGGTGGATTGGGTTGGTTAAATTCCAAGTTAAGCAATTGAAATATGGACGGTTAGCGTTATTTGTATTTTGTAGGTCGTTGCAGCAAATGGAGTGCTTTGACCGGTAGACGCTTTAACATGCAACAATTTTCCCTATAAACCAGCTGACTGCAAGCATTGTGACCCTTTTAGCACTCAGCCAGAGCTTTAATTCTTGCTTTGGACTTTGTTTGGTAACTACGGGAAAAAGAGTAATGGTAATGACTGCGATCAGCTGATTTAAATCTTACCTTCTGATTGGTTAATAAACTTCATCTGCTGCAGCGACCTGCAGATTACAAATACGCAACCCGGACTTGGGACGTGAATGAAAGTAAAAAAACGTACTTATCTTCACGTCTAAATATATAATCTAAATCTTCAACCACCAAAAATCAGCTTAGTTGCAACAAAACACTAAAATCGCGAAGCTTCAGTTAGTTTCAATGCTGTTTGAATAGCTGTGAAAGGCTACATCTTGACAACGTGAAATGCATTCCTAATGGTTACAACTGCTACTGTGTATTCATTGAACGCTAGCATTTGCACAACAATCTAACCTCTTATAATTTATTTACTACAGTAGGCCTAGTAAAACTTTTTTTTCAAAATCAAAAGTAATAATAAAAATACGTAAAACAAACAATAAAAGCATACTCAAATGGTTAGGCCTACATAACTTTCAAACCAAAAGCTGCAAGACTAAATCTTAACCTGATGTTCTGCCATGATTTCTGAACAATGCACTGGTACAAGTTCATCCATCAAGTAAATCTCAACAGTTCGTTACAATAAGTTTGCATTGATACAACATCAAAATGAATAACGTGTTAAAGAAGATCTACACTACGTGGGTCAAAGGTTGCTGATGAGTGATGACATGGGAAAGGAGTAACGAAAACGGACTAAGTGGTTGGTGGAATCAATTTCTGTATGTTCATTGTGGCTTTGATTTTATGCAGCCATTTATCTCCAGCGATGTCTACATATTGCTTGCTGGTTTGTTCAGTGAACGTAACGACAATACAGTCCGCCAGGACTAGTTTGTTTTTCAGTTCAATGTTGTGGAATTTTGCACGTGTCAATAATGCTGCTTTGTTACCGGATTTATTGGAGTAGATATAGCTGTTTCAAATAGATCTATGTGTGGCCGAACGTGTGGAAAATTTTGTCGTAGTTTGTCCTTATAGCGTTTTGAAACTGACAGTTTTGTCCAGCTTACATTTAATAGAGGTGCATTCTTTAGTCATAGGCTTATACATTCACATGGTTACCACAAGTTACAATACAGAAACAAAGCAAGCATACCTTCAAAGTATCGGCAAATATGACGATTAGATTCTTGACCTTCATCATTACAGCAGCATCACTGGAATAACCCTGACAACGACAATGTATAGGCATTCAAAGATCTGGTAAACAGTTTCAACAGTAACTAGTACTACATAAATGTTAACTTCAATTTTACTCACAACGTGTAGAGAACAATGCCTTTGTAATTATGAAATCTAACTTGAATTGATTATGTCAGCATGCACTCACAGAATCGGTCCTCAGCACGGCGATGAGCTTCGATATCGTCATTTCCCATAAGTCGTCCATGAACTGTCGGCTGATGAGGTTTTGAGCGGTGTGCAAGATGTGGTCTTCAACCACGAAAAACCTACAGAAAACGACAATTTCACGCGTTTGGTCATTGGGTACATGACATCACAAAATGTTGCATTTCCAGAATCACAAAAAGCATTGTTTTGCAATGAACAGTAAACTGAACTCTAAGCACAAATAAAGGAAGAACAACTCACTCAGCAAAGCTGTATCTTAAGAATTGACAGCGATACACACATGTTTCGATCAAATTACCCATCTCTTCAAGTATAGAAGTAATAGAAAGTTGTGTGAATATGCAAGTCCGCAAAAAAGGTTAGGCTGACAAACTAGTATCAAACAACGTGACATTACTTCCGCTTCATGTCGTTGTATGCAGCTTAACAGGTGCAACATAAAAGCATTGCGTAAATATGCCATGTGCAAAAAACGAATATTGCAATAAATTACTCATCATCATCATAATCCATCGTCGGTTTGTTCCCCACTAGTGGGGGTGGCCGATTAAATAATATTTTGGAGCATAGATTTTCCAGCCGGATGCCCTTCCTGACGCTAACCACAGTTATTGGCGGTGGGCCTAGCCTTTACTTAAAAAAGTATTTCCTGCAAGGCAGCAGGATTTCTAACAAGTTTTAGCCAACCAGTCGAGGTTGTTGCCCATGAGGTGGGACGTGAAATTACTATGGCAAATAAAAAGAAAATATATTACAACCAAGAACGGTGATTGCAAGACACCCTTCTCTTCTAACAATATCCAGTTGATTTTCAAGTCATACGATCGTTCTCGTTTGAATGTTAAAATGTAAAAAAAAAGTAGTGAACTGAAAGTCTTCATACCAGATTTGGACAACTAGATAATTCTAGTTGTCTAATTCCAAGAATTAGAGCAAAATGTTGGTAATTCTAATTTAGTTTGTTAAAAACTAGTTTACTTTTATTCTAGTTCTAATCAAATCTCCGGCTTTGCTAAAAATTCTAGTTTGTCCAACAGTGTTTTTCATCAAATAAAAGGAAACTGTGCTCTTATCAACCTCATGCAAAGAAAATGCAATATAACGATCAAGAACAAAGTGTCATTCCATCGTTTTAAGCATTAAAGTCATTAAAAACTGTGTTAACTTATCAATTCACCAACATTACAATGTCTATTATGATGTAATTGGTTTTGGAGCTGTGATGGTGGAATGACGCTTTGATCCAGAGTTGCCATATAGGCGTTTTTATTCAAATAGAAAAAGATATGGGACAACTGCGTCAAATTAATTCTAATCTAGTTTAAATTCTACTCTAATTTATGAAAACTTAAGTAGCTCTAATTCTAGTCTAATTTGTAAAAACTTAAATAGCTCTAATTATAATTCCAACCAAATTTCAAAAAACTAAAAACTTCTAGTTAAGTCCAAGTCTGCTTCATACCCGACAATCTCATGAAAGAAGTGAGCATACAACTCCGGGTTTTCTTGCATGGAAGCTGGCGGTTCTAGTGCCAAACGAGCTTGGTTGCGGCGTTGTGTGCGATAGTAGGTTTCAAATTGGGTACGGCAGCCCACCAAACCAAATATATGAAGGCATTTGTAGACAGGGGAAAAATCAACCAAATCTGAAGTCGACAAATCCTGTGAATTTTACAGGGGATGTTAGAGAATTTTTTAACAAGCTTTGCGCAAAACAGTATTTAGGGGATGCAATCGATGCCTACTTTTGCGAATAGATCAAATTTAGTCAACTTTAAAACAGTTTAAACCATCGCATGGACAATAAGGGCATCGCTTTGAATCAATCACAAAAGAAAGTTTTTAAAATCTACTTTCAGATGGTATTACGTCTGTTGTTGTGAAAGAACTTTTACTAAACAATACGTTTTGCAGTAAAAATCACTGCTTGAATTAAGCGTCAAAATAGTGAAAAATCAAAATAAGAATTTCATTGAATCAACGTAATGGATGAATCTGAAGTTGTCATCTTCACCAGCACTGTCTTGCTATAGATTTTCGATTAATTATGAATTAATAATTTGACGTTTTGGTTAAATCAAAATTAAGTCAAATTAAGCATCTTTTTTTTATCAAAAACTATTTTATCCGGCATACAATGGTTTCATCCACAATCTCTATACTTTTAAACAAACATTTAAAAATCAAGAATCTCTCGATTGCAATTGTTTTATTTTATATTGACATTTAAAAGTTTGATCATCAGAAATTGTAGCAAGTGGTTCGTTCACCGCATCATTGCTTTACATTTAAGGCAATGAAGCAATGTTGTGTGTCGTTTACACTTTACCAAACAAACCAAACAATAATTAGGAGTGTTTATGGTCTTGTAGGTATCCACCAAAAACACTATGTGCCAGTCCACCTTTAAACGCTCCAACAACACACCGCTGCTGAACCAACATTTTAATCATGTTGAACCGTTTTAGTTTCGCTAATCAGACTAAATTAAAGCTGTTTGAAATTTTCTCATTGCTTTAGTTGTATCCGTAATGAATTTAGTTTCAAATCATAGAATCATTTCTAATTTTGTAGCAGGATTGGAAAATTTGATTACTGAAAACTTGTTGCCTACAACGAATATGACAGGCATTATCCGCCAGTGCCGCTGCTTCATCCAAGGTCGTTTTTCATGCTCTTCAGGTGTGTTTCTTATTTCCTCATTGTGATACGTGCCCATGCCCAATGCAAAAGATGGAAATCGAGCAGTTGTGTGATGAAGCACAACTTCTGACTTTTTACTCTTCTGTTCCAATGACTCTTTCACAACACATTGAGCAGTTTTAGCATCTTCAGCCGGGATTTTATTATTATTAGTTGAAGAAAATTGCTCTTGAGTCATGTTTTGCTTGGAGATCAGCTCTTTTGGTGGAAGATCCACAACACATTGATCAGTATTAGTATCTTCGAGCAGGTTTTTATTATCGTTAGTTGAAGAAGTTTGTTCCTGAGTCACACTTTGCTTGGAGATTGGCTCATTTGGTGGAAGATTGTTGTTTGATGTAAGAGTAGTCAAATCAACACTTTGAATACATGAATTTTCAGAATCAATATTAGCCGTTTGTGGAATCGGCGGCACAGGTTTCGTAGCATTTTTCTTCTTCTTCCTTCTTGGAGGAGGCTTGACGAGCAATTCTACTGCCTCCTCATTCTTTCTCTCATCAGTAACCCCACTAGCGCTAAGCAGGTCAGCACCAGGTTCAACGGAGCTTGATGGAACACTCTCAATAGTTGTCGTAGTATCGCAAGCTTCTACTGCAACTTTGTTAATATTAACAGGATGATGAGAACTGAATGTATCTGCCTCTTTATAATCATTTTTTGATTCAAATCCAGTCGCCAATGCATCAAGACTATTGCATGTTTGTGATCCATTGTCTTCCTCTGGTGGCAAATTGTCACTGTATGGGTTAGCATTGTGATTAATCGATGTAACTGAATGTTCTTGTGCCGTTGAAACATCTTCTAAAAGGACAACACTTTCAATCTTATCATTTGATTCCTGATGAAAAAACGAAATAAGGTTTGCACTGGGAGTGACTGTAAATAGCTTGAAAATACCTTTGAAGAAAATTATAGCAATTTGTTTAAGGATATTCGATGCGTGATATTCAATATCACATCATTGATGACGCACATTGAGGCTTTCTATACAAACTTTAACGTGTTTTGGCTTGGACTTTAGGAGCCTTTTCAAATGTTTTAACCAAATGTTAAGTATATATTGTATTGTTTTATACCCAGAAAGTTTGTTGGAAGTTTTGCTTTGGAAGTACAAACTGGTTTAAGTTAAATGGAGTAATCTAAATGGTCTGGTGACTTAGTTGGGTCTGCTACTATTCGGTGAGTCCGATTCGGTGAGTTCTTAACCTCTATCTCTAACCCCGAACCCTAAAACGGCAATGATAACTAGGCTACGATACCCAATGATTAAAAAAAAAAATTGAAAAAATTACCGAATAGGGATCGGACTCACCGAATCGGACTCACCGAACCGGGCCATTCTGGACTTAGTTGATACAGCTTGGGTTCAATACCCTAATGGTGTTGGGTCACACCAAAAACCTTGAAAATTTGCACTGAAATTCGTTATTTATTACATAACATTCAGGTAATGGATTTAAATTAGCAGTCTACTATTTGGCCGCATTTAAAAAGTCTATATGGCTTTGTAAAGCACTAAGACGCTGAGGGAAATGTATAGCTACGTAGGGTTCAGTGCTATATATACACGTCTTTCTATATTATAATATTGTTATAAACGAATTACAAGTGTTGCGCATTCTGAAAGAAATAAACACATTGCATGTGCTCCTAAGTCCTCATAACAGCATAATATAATATAACTAGTGTATAAGTATAATGTGTTTTCTCGCTGCAATTGATACCAGTACAATCCTAAATGAAACACATGACGTCATAGGCTGCCCAGTCACACGTACCTCATAATTTTCATCTTTAGATTGAGTGGATGACGGATTTCGAGCATGCTGTCCATTTGTATGCAAAAACGGATTAACATCGTGAGCAGTGATTTGGTTTTTTTCTTTTTCATCGGCAAAAGGATTGAGTTCATTTTTCATAGTGCTTTCTGTGCCATTGGTTTCGTTGAGGAACGGATTTGGGTCATCGAAAGGATTTCTGGTGTCAACTGGGGAATCTTCTTCATCTGTGACGTCATCGAATGGGTTGATACGTGGTTGATGTTGTGGGGAAACAGTTGCAGGAACGTTTGGAGCTTTTTTCTTCACTTTAGTCTGATTGGAGAGTTTTTGTTGCTTTCTTACAAAAGCTTCAGCTTCTGACGGACTTTCTTCTTCAGATGTGACTTTGAATCCATTGACTTTGGCAGAATCTTCAACCCCTTGTTCAAGATCACGTTCTTTTTCAACCTGTGAGAGAGAATTGGGTACTGAAAAGCGTTGATGTTCATTAAGAGAAGTTTATTTTGTAGTGGCAGTTGCAGTGTTTACTCAATCAAAAGGAAAAATAAATAAATTGTTCTACAGCCTCATAATCTAGGACAGTGGTTCTTAACCGCCGGTCCTCGGACCGGTGCCGATCCGTGTAATTTTTTTGCTGGTCCGCAAAAGATCTTACTTTCTGCAAAGCTTATTTTAATGTGGAGTCATTAGCATATTGTAAACTTGTGATCGCACTGTGAAACATGCCCAGCTGGAAAACTGACATATCTCCACATAAAATTGTTTGAAAATAAAGGTGAACTTTTTGATGACCTAATTCTGTGCCGTTGATAATGTTTTTGTGACAAATTGCATAATCGTTTTCAAAAAATTTTGATAAATTTTAAAGTCGTTGGAAACGAAAATTTGGAATTAGATAAGTTTGAAGTTCCGGGATAAAGTCAGGCCTGCAATGGAAATTTGCCAGAACCGGAGTTTGAGAAAGCAAAGATCTTGTTTTTCAAAGAATGGAATGAAGACAAGCCGATTTGCTGTGGAAAATGCTGGTGAAATGGAGTGGTGAAAAAAGTAAAAAGAGGTGCTGAGCGTTGTGAGTCAACAATTGAAAGAGTTGGCTAACAATTTTAACGATTCATTTCGCGTAACATGAAGATCCTCGACATAGAAACTTTTGGATAAACAATCCATGCATCGATGATGTCAACACATGCGACCTTAATCTTCATGAAAAAGAAAGTCTGATTGAATTACAATATGTTACACTTCACAAACAATAAGTCACACTTCTGGTTATCTCTTGCCAACGAATTCGTGCCTAACTTTCAAAACAATCGATTTGATGGTAATTGTTTCAACCAGCTATTTAGAAACGACAGTTCTCTTAGAAACGACAAACAGAGCTACGTGTTTTAGAAACTTCTTTTATATCTCGTTTTCCTCACATAGGCTACTGGCAGCGTAACAGTAGCAAATTTCCCACTGACATTGATTTTGTATGGAAATGGATTGACATTTTTCTGTTTGAGTTGATTTGATTGCCGTTTTATTCTAATTTTCGTCCTGAATACAAATCATATGCTAAAACCTTGCAGTATGGTGCGCAACGACAACTCTAGTTAACAAAACGTTACAAATATTTATTCTATTCACTACGATCTTTGGTTGCCGGTCCGCGAACATTTTTTAAAAATTATGCCGGTTCCCCACTGTTAAAAGGTTAAGAACCCCTGATCTAGGAGATATCCTGAGAGACAGTGACAGTACAAGATTGTAGCCTTTTCAATTTATCCTTGTTATCAACTTCCTTTATCAGAGCTTGCACAATTATCATACAAGTCTACTTTTCCTGCTTCAGTAAATTTATTCTCTTGTTGTAAGTATAATATAAACTATAGTACATAGCGAACATAGTATTTTGTCTCACTAAATATTGAATTGATGACATCAAAACATATAGCATCTCAGAGAAAGCAGTCAAAAATTAAAACTAAGGTTCCATCTTACCTGTTTCATAGCAACCATACCAATTTTAGCAGAATTTTTTCTCACATTTTCTAAAAAGTCCTTTAACTTGGACATTGACGCTTCTTTAATCTGCTCACGAATTTTTGGAATATTATCAAGCATGATTTCACAAAATCTATATGAATATATATGAGGGAGGTAAGTATGTTCAAGTTGCTCCAGAGTCTTTAGGGCAGAATAATACCTAAAAATAAAGACAAGTAATCACAAATGCATGGAATAAAAAGGTCCAATCTTTTATATATATATATTGTTTTTGCTGACACATACCTCTCTTTATTCTTTAAAATTCTCGTAAACTTTATTGTAAGCAGCCTGGTTTATCACAAGTCTGTTTTTTAGAGAGAAATCGATATCAAGTATAATATATTAGAAATAGCTTTACAGATCAAAATGTAGTGTTAGGCATTGATTGAAAACTATGAAATAGTTTATAAAAAGTCATGTTATAGATATTTTTGCATTCAGCTTTATAACTTCATCTTCAAGAATCAAGATCCATTATTACCTCCCCGTCTTCATCTGCTCGCACATTTTAGCGTACATTTGCAAGACAGGTAAACACACGGAGAGTTTTTCAATGGCAGAGGCGACATTGCATTGCTGCAGTTGGCACTGAATCAAATCATCGCTTTTACGAGCAACTTCTTTACCCGATTCTTGAAGTTCTTTGTTAATCAGTAAGGTCTGCATCTGAAGTTTATTTAAAGTAATATATTACCAACTATTACCAAACAAGCATGAAGCCATGCTATCACATCACTGACATTTATCAAGCATCTTTGTCTTTTTACCACTGCTGTTCGTAAAAAAAATTTAAAAGAAAATACTTCTCTTGAATAAAAGCTACTAATTTGCATTCCATGTAATAAAGTAGCAATATTAACATTTCCCATTCAGAAACAAAATTTAACCATAAAATCTAAACTTGATGAATGATTTATTGTTTAAAATAATTAGCCACAAAATAAATTAAAGAATGTACTTTTAACTTTTCAGCACGACTTCGAACATTTATAAGTTCGGTGATTGATTCAATAAATCCTTGATAGTGAAAGTTGCACATTTTCTCAATATCTCGATCATGTTGTTTGATTCGACAATCCAATCTCTCAAGAAATTTTTCATGATCATTTCCTTCATACACAGCTCTGTAAATTGATAAAATAACTTACAAATAGAGAGTGCCGTAAATTTATTTAAACAAACTAATTATATGTGTAAAATGCAACACCTGGTATTATAAGATGCCACATTTTAAAAGCCGATAGTTTAAAAATAGAGAACAGCTACTAAAAATTAGGAAAACGGAACAGTATATATGTATTTACATTACCATAAAATGCCTCATGGAGCAGGGTTGGTTGATTTAAATCAAATGATTTAAATCATTGATTTACAGGCCTCGAAATTCACGGCGGACACGGCGGTCATGTCCGCCGTCACAGCATGTGATGTCCGCGGGAAGTACCATCTAGATCGGTCATATTTGTCCGCCGAGAAATAGAGATACAAATCGTCATTGCATAGCACGAACAATTGTTGCGACTTGCGAATATTTCCCGCGGATGCTAGCGCGCATCTAGAAAATGTGAATACTGTATCCCTTAGCTTCCATTCAAGCAGGAAAAGTTTCGATTTTTACGTTGCTTTAACGATTGGTGACATTGAATCAACGTAACAAAGGTGAATTCTTCGCTAAGAACCGATGGGAGTTACCGGTACTTTTACACTAATCACGCGCAACTTAATTCAAGTCTTACGTCACAATGTCTGGATTTGATCTCCGAGTAATATTGATAAGGCAAGGTTGGTTACGAAATTAGATTAAAATACGAGTAGGCTATTACAGCAAGATCCAACAAAATTTGTTAAGTTTAATAGTAGCTTTAGTGTAGAAGTTTTCCGACTCGTGCCCAGAGCATTGTGACGCAAGAAGCCACACGACCTCGTTCGGTGGAAGTTAATCAGTTATGCGGCGTAAGCTACACGGCGCTTCGGCTCTTCAAGCGCACGTCGTTGGTCTAATGAAAGCTTTTCAGAGTCAGTGACTTTGCTGAAATTTTAAAAAGCCTTCTAAACCGTAGCTATAGTTCTCAAATGGCGAAGAATTATCAAGATAAGGTGATTAAGCATGACGATCGACGCTAAAACTGGTGTGTCCGCCGTGAGACTTAATTTGTCCGCCGAGATAGCTGCTCAGACCGGACACGTTTGTCCGCCGTCAACAAAAACGAATTTCGAGGCCTGGATTTAAATCATGATTTAAATCAAACAATAAAAATCAAAAAAATCAATTAAAAAAATCAAATGATTTTTTATTTGCTAAAATAAAAATAAATACATCAACAAACGTTTCACTGCTTCTCTGTAATACAAAAGTTATATTTTAATACGTAACGCTATAGGCTATGCATGTTTTGAAAGGCAACTTAGTTTACTTGGCAGTTCATAAACAGTGTTGTTCACTAAACATAGTTTTTGAGCGAGTTTTTTCCACTTTTGGTCTGGTTCAATCAGAAGTTTGAAATCGATTGGGCACTGCAAAAGCTGGCGAGCTTGTATTTATGTACAAACTTCTCAATGCAAAATAAACGGCAATTTTTGTGTCATCTGAACTTTTATTGTTTTGATATGGTACGTCGGTAACATAATTATATTACACAGTTAAACTTTCTTGGCAAAAAGTCTGGTTGTAGGCTATGCATCAGTTGAGCAAAAAAGCAAAGTGATGTGTGCTCAAACGTAAAGAAAGATCTTAGTGTAGTGAGATGATAGTCTGAGACGTACCTCAATCTCGATAATTTTATGCACATTATGATTTAGTATAAAGCAACATATCACACCTACTTAAAAATATGTGCAATAGACAGGCTAGCCTACAATATGATAATAAAAATGATTAAACACTTGCAAAGCAAAGCCTTTCAATCAATCAAGGGGTTAAAAATAATTCTGCTATCTTACTAAAATGATCTCTTCCCCCAAGTAGACTCGACGCTTTTTTTATATAAAAAAAATCAAAAAAATCTGATTTAAATCAAAAAAATCCGATTTAAATCAAAAAAATCTGATTTTTTTGATTTTTTTAAAAAAATCATGATTTTTTCCAACCCTGTCATGGAGACTGTACTATCTTACACTAACTAAATAGACCACAAAGTCTCTATTTCCTATAAGATTAAAGCATGGCTGCTGTTCAGTAGCCTTGTAGTGCCAGGAAGATTGAAAGTCTGGGGAACATGGGGTGGTAAAAGGATAGACCTAAACCCTCAAACGCATACCGGTACACGATTATTGGCGTCGATTTATTACTAAAGTAAGCCAATTCCGGGGGGGGGGGGGGGGAATTTCCAGCTAATTCTGAAAGCATTTTCTAAAAGTTGCTTATTTTCAGCCTAAATGATTATAATGCACATTTGTGAACCGCATGTCAGTCTGTCGCGATTGCCGTGCAAAAGTCTGCATATTATTTAATTTGATTGTAATTGCGTGACGTTGACCAAATGCTCCAGAAGATACACAGCCTTCTAATTTGGCGCAAGGCAATTGCCGAGTTAATAGGTAAATGCTGAAGTAGCCTAATCGTACAAAATATGAATTGCGTCGGCAAGAAAAGTGCCAATGCAAATTTCAAACATGTTAATTACGAAAACCGAGTTAGCAAATCAACTCTTTTTACATTGATTCAACGAATCAACGTCTGTAAACGTTGAATCAATGTACTCATAATGTGTGAGAATTCAATCAAAAATCATAAAAGAAAACATGTTCAATGGTCTTGATTACAAATATAAATATTGCGGTACTGACGTTCTCAACATTTGCTTCTTCAATTTTAGTGCCAAAATTGTCGCACAATTAATAAATACTTACACATGCAAGTTAGGCTACTGTTAAACGATGAAGATTGAATATTACCGCTGTTCATGGGCGGAATGGCCCGTTTCGGTGAGTCCGATCCCTTAACGGGGGATTTTTTCAATTTTTTTTTTAAATTATCGGGTACCGTAGCCTAATTATCATTGCCGTTTTAGGGTTAGGGATTTGGGGTTAGGGGTTAGAGGTTAAGAACTCATTGAATCGGACTCACCGAATAGTAGCAGACCCGTTCATGGGCGTGGTACCGCTTTAAACTTTTCAAGCGTTTTTACTTTTTTTACATTTTCTTGTGTGTTTTTGTAAATTGTTGTGTGTGATCAGTTGTCTGCATTAACGACGACAATTGCCACTATTATTACCCAGCCAACCTTATACCATTGTTTCATGTGGCCGCTAAGGTTTTAAACCAAGGGGCCTGACATATTTTGTACCCTGTGTCTCAAACCAAAGGGGGCGCCACCCCCTACATAATCGACGCCTATGTGAACAATAGCCTATGACAAATAAGCAACAAAGTTTACTCGTACAAGTTTTTTAAATTATGATACAGCATAGGCTATCACTTAATCTGACACAAGTGTATTTACTACGTCATAGGGTATAATATTGAACATAACGTTCAATGAACAGCAATAATGCTCAAGTACAATCTTAAATTTGAAGTTACAGCGTGCAAGATGTGATAAACATTGGTCTGTATGGAGTTTGGTAAACTGTTTTTACAGATTATAGTGACATTAACTCTAGGCCTATACTATAAATTCATGACCATTCAGCAATCAGCATACCTTAAAGAAGCACCAATAAAGGCAGTGTCGGTTGTTTCTATTTCATTTAAAATACGGTCATGCTCACGATCAGTTTTTGTCTCTTGCTCAGTCAGAGATTCAGATACTTTTCTATTGTTAATATCAAGGTCCATACTCAATTATATTGCTAGATTTGAATCAGTGATCATAAAGCTTGTTACGATATCAATCGGTTTTCAATTAGTACAGCAGTATTTGATGAAGATTAAGTCATCGTGACTGAACAAAACCACTAGAATGATTCCAATACCAAGTTTCAGAAAGCATTAGATTTTGCATGAATGCCTAAACATGCCTCCCTTGAAATAATGTAATTGCAGTTTTATGTACCATCAACAATATGGAATATATAAACCATCTACTAAGATCATATTACTCCAAGCTTCATTACCAAGATCCATTCATTCTTCTAAAAGTGCAACTCAAAGCATGTCTACTTTTGGATAAGTTTAATTGAATGTATTATAGCCTATAAATATTTAATGTTTACACTTGATAGCTTCTACTATGCTTGGTTGGAAAAATATCTTAAAATATGCACAATCAAACTGTCTTATCAACTTTACAGACATGTGAAAATTTTTTTAAAGGCAACTTTTATCTGATTTTACAGAAAGTACGGAATAATAATACTGTCTGTAGTCTGTGTATTCTATCATAACTACTTTGAAATAAATTTGTTCTATTGGATGCAACCTAGTTCGTACCTTGAACAGTTCGTACCCTCGGTTCGTACCCTGAAAAGATCAAGAGAAAAAATTTAAAAAAGCTGAAGTCGCTGATTGCAGTTTCCGCAAACATTTTAAAATTTCCCCCTGAAAAGCTCGAGAAAAAGATAGCACAAAGCCAAAGTCGCTGATCGCAGTTTTCGCTAACCCTAACGCTAACCCTCGCTGATCGCAGTTTTCGCAAACATTTTTCTGCACTTTCTGCTAACTCCAACTCTAACCATAGACTAATCTATGATCTAACCCTAACCCTTGCTGATCGCAGTTTCCGCAAACATTTTTCCGTAGTTTCCGCTACCCCTCACCCTAACCTTAGAGTAATCTATGCTCTAACCCTAACCCTCGCTGATCGCAGTTTCCACAAACATTTTCCGCAGTTTCCGCTAACCTTTACCCTAACTCTAACCATAGAGTAATCTATGCTTTAACCCTAACCCTCGTTGATCGCAGTTTCACTAAACATTTTTCCGCAGTTTCCACTAACCGCAGTTTCCGTTTACTCTAACCATCGAGTACCTACAGTATGCTCTCTAACCCTAACCCTCGTTGATCGCAGTTTTCGCAAATATTTTTCCACAGTTTCCGCCAACCCTAACCCTCGAGTTATTTGCAAAAACTCCAATCAGCGACTTTGGCTTTTTTAATTTTTTCTCTTTTTAGGGTACGAACTGAGGGTTCAAACTGTTCAGGGTACGAACTAGGTTGCACCCGCTCTATTCCTCGTACTGTAGACTAACTTACTTAAATATGGAAAGGTATTTTCACTTAACCAGCATTTTAAACTTCTGAAATTTATTGTTATGTGTAGCCTACGATAGCTCATATTTTGATGAAAAATAACTTTATTTTTTTACCACCAACTACTACTACCGGTATTATACGATACGGTACCGTACTGAGATGACATACTGCTTATTGAATCTGTCTTATTGTCAACCAGAAATGTAACGTTTAGGCTATTCGAAAATTGACTGATTGTAACCTAAAACTAGACTGCAATCTAACTAAATTTAGGAAAAGAGTGTAACAAAAGTAAACACAAGGGCAGGGCTAATCTAAACAAAACACAGAGTTGCCAACCTGTCATCACCAAAAAAAGCCAGACCTAGTCACAAAAAGTCAGAAGAAGATACCTGAAAAAGCCATAAAAAAGCCAAGTAGTATTCATTAAACATAGGTACACATATAAAAAGTGCACAACCATATAGTGTCCCACCGAACTTTAACTTCAGCGACAACGGAGAAAGATAGTTAATGAAAAGACAAGCAACTAGAGATTGACGCTGACTGAATTTTTTTTTTAATAAAAATCGAAAAAGAAAAAATTAAGCCAAAAAAAGCCAAAATTATGTTGGATTTTTATTAATTTGACAAATTAAAAATTGATGAAACATGAAAAAAGTCAGAGAAAGCCTTTTTTTGTGGCTTTTTTTTTATTTAAAAGAAAATAAGCCTAGGGAGTTGAAAAACAGCCAGATTCTCAAAATCTGGCTTCAAAAAAGCCAAATTGGCAACTCTGACAGAATAACCAAAATATTGGTAGCCACTTTAACAAGTCGAAATTCTGCCACTGAAATTGACTAGAATGAAACCGCCAACCAATCATAAGCCACGGTTTAAGTGACGTGAAAATGGCGAAAAGAAGATGATAGAAAGCAAATTAAATGATGGATTTTTTGTCAGCTGGTTGGCTTAGGGGTTAGGGTTAAGGCTAGAAAGTAGTCATTTCATTGACGCGGGTTCGATTCTCACCACTGCTATTGCTCTTTTTCTTCTGTAATTACCAAATAAAGTTCAAAACAAGCATTAACTCTCTGGATGAGTGCTAGAAGGGTCACAATTGGACGGTAGCCTCTTATAACATGTTCTGATTGGTTGGCGGTTGCATTGTAGTCATTCGCGGTGGCAGAATTTCGACTTGTTAAAGTGGCTACCCAAAATATTATCGGACAAATTTCTAGTTATGACTCGAGTTTGACGCTTTACATTCTGACAGATGAAGGCTATTTCATGTAACTTCATAACTCACGCTCCGACCGGCTTTGCTGTCTGGAAAAATAAGCTAATTTTAGCAAAGACTAGTAGCAACATTACAACTAACTAAAAAAACAAATAAAAAAGTCAATCCTGCAAAACGGATTTGCCTGCGCATTTGCACTCATCTGGAATAATCAACTCCTTTCTTTTTCTTTAAAAATTATGCACTGTTGGTGGTGTTCATAATCCTTCACTTATAGCAAGTTAACAACGTCGCGTAATGTGGTAGCCTACAAGCCAGCTCTTTTTCGCATTGCTATGAAGTTATAAACAACAGTGACGTGCATACTTTTATAGACTTCTCACACAATTTCTCGCTTTCTCTAGACTTCGAGCAATAACTGTGTCCAATCTTTAGCCTACAATGTTTTCGGCACAAAAGACTTCATTGCATCAAAAATTATTGAATTGAACCTATTAATCAATGGTTTATTTGTCTTAACAAGAACATAGTACTTGTTTGAAATATGCAAGTAATATACACATCACACAATGCAAAAGCGAACGAGGCGACCATAGGCTATACGGTCTAGGCCTACTAGTCAATTGCCACCCTACAGAAATGAAGAGTTTGCCATTATAAAAAACCAATGTTACACAAAGACACAACGTTTCCGCGTTTCAAAATACACGAAAATATGTTTAGGATAAGAATATAACGTATAGGCTACCGGTAGGCTACACAAAATTCCAAGAAACAAGCAGAGATTACTCAAGTTTCAGACTAAACCTTTTCACTTGCATATGAAACTGACAAGTTAATTTCCATGTCATAGGGGATCATTCACAATGCGCTATAGCTTTGTAACGCCAACGTTTTGATCTCTTTTTTTTAAACAGTTAAATGATAGTTTTTTCAAACTGCTTGGAACTTTTGACCAGACCGTTGGTCCCAATAGCCTACCTAGGCTACATGGATTTTTTGCCAAATTCTGTGTTTGATCTATTTATAAAATAGTTAGGCCTACTGCTTGTTCGATATCTTGTGTTATGCTGAAGAATGGATAAAGCATTTTTGAATAAATCACAATACGTGGAGGGATACTGATTCATATTAACTTTGTAGGCAACATATGTTTTTATTTCAATGTCAAAATGTTTGTTTTGTAAAATGAAGAATTTGTGTAAACCGTAATAATTTTGTTTTGTGATTATTCTTATAACTTTTTGTAATTTTATTAATAGATCCAATACACTGTCACAAGCACAGCCCGTTCCCCAACTTGATATACAATATTGCAAGTGGCAGTAAAACAAAGCGTGATACGCATTTTTTAAAGTGTTTCTTAATTTCTTAGCAACGCCCATGAACCTTTTGCTATGTTTTTGCAAATTTTATCTATGTGATATTTCCATGTTAATTTATTACCTATGTAAACACCAAGATATTTTACTCTATCTACGGCATGAACACTGAACAGTGCTTAAAAAGGCAATAAACAACCAAAGTCTGATCAGGGTTGTAGCACAGAGAGGCACTTACAGGCTTAGACTGTGTCAAAATTAGTCAAAATTTATCAGTTTTCAGCGCTTTTTTAAAACAGAAAAGCGGAATAAGCTACATCAAAAACCAATGCCAATCTGGTAATACAAATGCCACTTTGCCATTTTACATACCGGTACAAATGCCATTTTAGGGTTCAGCGACCTCAATTTCGTTTAAACTCTCGGCACCAAAATGTGTGTTGATCAGAGTTGTTTTTAATTTTTTGGATGTAGGCCTAGGTAGGGACGGTACATTACGGGACGCGCAACTCCGTTGTTTCTTCAACATTAGAAGGGTCAATTGCCAATTTGACATTTTTTTTACACTTTACGGCTGGTTTGCTTTCAACTAAAAACCTTAAATTACTTTAAAACCAACTTCACTCTTCTTATAGGCTATAACCCATAAAAAGGAAAATATTTTGTAAATTACAAAAAAACGTAACCCTTCTCGTGTTGCGTGTTGGATAAGCCAAAAGCGGATGAAGTTTCGCATCCCTATGATCTACAATCCCTAGCCTAGGTGAGCTGATTCTTATAACTTTAAAAAAGCCTGTAAGAAAAAAACTATTCAAAAGATTAGCCTATGTAATAGTTCATGAGTTTACCTCAACACAGGCCCTAAAAAGAATCCGCTTTCGATTTCTTGGATTATCATGTCGTGAATGTATTCTTTGGTATCAATGTCAGCTTTGCCAAATTCAATTGCCAAATTCAGACGAGGCACATGTTCAATCTGGTGAATTTGGTAATTGTTTCGAATTTCTTTCACTATTTCTGCATCACAAAGAAAGTTTCCTTCGGTGTGTAGTCCGCTTACAGAGCCCGTATTATTTAGATCATAACCTACTCAGTAGGCTACTCATAGATAGCCTAACAAGTAAACCTGAGCATTGCAAAACCCTTTAAAAGTTCTAAGTAGGATAGGTCTACTGAAGTGAATAGTTAGATATATTATATTATAACCTAGGCTACTTTTGAACACTTATTCCAAAACAGAGCAGTAAGTTTTATTTTGCTACTTTCAGCTATGGATTGATTTGATTTGTATCCTCGGACTGGGAAAGCTTTTTTGAGAACTTAATCCTGACAGTATCCGACCGGCAAATTTTTTTTCCCACAAACTTTTTGCTACTTCGCATAGAGTTTGTATTTATACCGTGTGAATGCAAAAATTTTTTGTTGGCGCGTTTGGTTCAGTGATTTCGTCTTTTGCTTTATAATCATGAGGACATCGGTTAGACGCCCATCGAAGTCTTTTTTTTTCTTTAGGCCTACATTAACTTTTGCGGTGCACAAAAGCTTTTCAAAAAAAGTACGGTTAGGGCTAATAGGTTAGGGTTAATTCTTAATCAATTCGGAAAATCTTAATGTTAGACTAGTGACCAAAATCAATTTCATTTCTCAACTTTTTTAAATTTGATTAGACTAGGTGTGTCTCCAGGCTACGTATTTTTTCAAGTTCAATGTTTAGATTTGAACCTGGAGGGCGAAAATCGGCTGCAGTGAGGGCGAAAATCGGTAAAAACAGTTTCGCGCGCCGTGCGGTAACCAATAGGCTAATTGCTACACTTACAAAAATATGCAAATGAGACAGAAAGTTCGTGGGAAAAATAATTCTGCGGCCGGTCACCGAGATTGACATGGTAGAACTTGCGATAGTTGTTGAAGTGTTGTTTCTGGGGAATGATTATTCTTTAGATTTTGGTGAGGATTTTAGGTTGCCAAGATACAGTGACGATCGTTGAGGGAAAGCAAGGAAAGCAGTGCTTACCTGAGCGAAAACTATGCAAAATATAATGACTGAATTCTAGGTTTAACTTCTTATTATTTTTATTACATCTATTTTAACTTGAAAATTACTGTATTCGTGACTAGAATTACTCGTAACGCTTGTGAGTAGTCTAAGTCCTCACCAAACCGCATGTCTTGCCTATGAATGCCAATTAACGCAAACGGTTCTGTCAGAAACAATCACTGAGGCTCCAGGGAAGCAACTATCAAACTTGCTTTCCCCAGATTCAAAAATGTCAAAAAACGCCTTCGTTTTATCCAATCCTCACTCGTTTTGCAAAACGTCACCGGCTGCTTAGCCAATCAGATGTGTTATGGTGAGACTTGCTTTCCCAGTGACGTCAATGCGAACATTCGCTAGAGCGGCTAGACGAACTCGTCAGAATGGTCTCTCGTCACGGTACACAGCACAGCATCATAATGCCGAAATAATTGTTGCTGTTTTTTTATGTCTCCTCGCCATGTACTTTAGCCTACTAGCTTTCATAGTCATGCCTTTGCCCTTTTTACAGCGTTGATATAAAGTTACTTCGCCAATGAACGTTCAGGTGCGGATGCAATATTTAGTTCGTTAAGCTTCTATACGCAGGAGGCAAACTTATCCAGCTTTTTGTACAAATTGCTTGCGGTTGTAATGTTTAGGCCTAAGTGTTAGTTTTTGTAGTGTAGGCCTAACTGAATATCTGAGAATGAACATTCATGACGAATTAAATATTTAGACAACTATTATTCCATGTCTAACACTGGATTTTGGTCCTGCAACGTTAAAATCAAGATTGTTCATGACTTCTAAACATTAAATGGATGTATGATCACGACATAGGCGAAGCACAATTTGACAGATTTTTATTTTTGATTTGTTTTGGAAATGCTCTCAGAGCGCACCAAATTGGAAGTGTTTTTCAAAAATTTCTGGGGGAGGCCCCCCAGACCCCCCGCTGGAAGTGTTGCCTTCGGCAACACACCTTCGGGCTTCGCCCGACGGTTACGCCCTTCGTGCCTACTACCTTGCTGCAGCATATTTCCAAGTTGCTTTCCCAACGGTTTAAGCCACCGAACGTCACTGCCAAGATAATACTCTTGCCCTCAATTGGAAATTGATATAAACAAATTGCATTGAAATTAACCACCAGTAAATGATTCTACTGTAAGTTATAGTAGGATATTTCCTAAAATTTCAAATTACTGTAATAAAATATGCTTATAAAAACATGTTGGGACTAAGCTAGCATCGAATGAAAATGAATGGGCATGCTTTCTTTAAGGCTGAATAGTGTCATACCTGAGTAGTTCAGTTCGTCAGTTTCTTCCTTGGGCATTTCCACAGGAGAAGAAAGGGTAGGAACTATTTCAGTGTGTTGAGGGTTTACCCGTTTAGATTTTTTTCTGTCGTTTGACGTTTTCTTTAGATTAGGAGTGCTGATCCCACGCGGTAAAAATTTGGAACGCTTAGACGGAGAGTATGTCAATGATTGTTTATCAGACGACATCTCATCAGCAATGACTTTTTTCTCCAAAGTGGGGGTCTAAATTATTATACAACATTTTTTGTCTAAACGTACAGCAAAATATGATAACTTTCCAGACAGAAAAATCCAGTTCGACGTTGAATCAATGTAGAAATGATGGATTTTTCTGTCTAGATATAATGTATAAAATATAAAACTTAGGCCTATAGCCTACTGCTATTTATCATTCTATTGGAGTAGGCTAGATAAGTCATTTATTTATTTATTGCTAGCCAATTTTTTTTTCACGATTTAAAAAATACAAATAGTCTTTAATTTTGTAGCAGTAACCTCTTCCCGAATCAGAATCAATGATCAGAAATGTTGATTGCTTATCGAAACTTTCGATTCGACTGTTACCACAAGGGTTGTGGTCGTTCTGCAACTTTTATGCCATTCTACGACTAGGCTATGTTTCATAAGTGTCACCTTGCTTTTTCCAAAGAATAACTTTTCTTTTACGCCATCAACTTCAACTGAAGATGCTGTAGTTTCTGTAATTAGTTTTAATTATTTCTTCGCTCTGTAGGTTATCGCACATTTCACAGAGATATTGTCACAAAGCATTACAACTAGTTGTGTAAGAAGCTTAATAATCAACAAAAAGTTCATAGTTTGCTGGTACGAACTTGCGAAAAAGGTTTCTTTCCAGAACCTTCAATTCAACTCGTATTATAGGACTAACACACACAGTCAAAACAAAGTGCAGTATGGTCTAGCTACGTTAAAGTAGGTGTTTTCTGGATTATAACTTGTAAAAATCATGGTGTTGCTGCACCAGCAGCTATCATTGGACGCTAACAAACCAACCGTTTGTCTAAGTCAGATAATAGGCTTAGCCTATGCTTAATGCTTTTACTCTTTTTGGATATCGCAACAAAACACGAAAAAAAAAGTTAGCCAGAGTGTACAATGAGGAAAAGTAGGCTAAATAAGTTTTACCTGTAGACAGGGATGCAGAGTTTGTCTTATCTATGCCGAGAGTTTTGGGTTTAAGAAGAGCAGTGGTGGATACACCTCGACGCATTACACCTTTGATTGAACGTCTCTTTGTTACTTTTGGTAGTTGTCCTTCATTTTTGTCATTGCCACTGGCGCCAGTTTTGGAAGATTTTTTGCTTGACCCTCTCTTTGGCACAACAGGTTGCTCTTTTGGTAAATCTTCTATGGAGTTACCATCATTGTCAAATGGGTTTGTTCCGTTCTCTTCCTTGATTGGATTCATATTTACGGATCAGCAGTGTGCAAGTCACATTGACAGAAATGATTATTATTTGAATTGTCTTAAACCATTTTTAATCGACACCAACGGCAGCTTTCTCCTTTTAGCCTACAGTTTGATTTGTTCCAGCATAATAAATCTGATTGAAAGTAATTTTGTTTTCAACAATGACTTTAAACTGTCGCCAGAGGCGTAGTCAAGGGGGCAAAGGGGACAACTGCCATCTGCCCCCGAGAAACATTTTGAATAAACATTTCACACTCTGTTACAGCATGATTTGACAAAGTTTTATTACGGTATTGATTTAGGCTGAAAGTACCCTCAGAATGCGCAATTTTAGGTATTTTGTAAAAAAATTCTGGGTGAGGCACCTCAGACCCCCATTGCCGGGCTCACTCACATGTGTGTGTAAAAATACTTCTTTGCCCCCTCCCCGAAATATCGTTCTGGCTACGCCACAGACTGTCGCCTATGTTTGACTTCAAAAAAATTGTTTGCACCAATGGCTCTCCACCTTTCGTGTCAAAGATCAAAATGCAGAAATTGTTATCAACAGGGCTATTGAGACGATATTTCGGGCCCGGTATCAATGGGATCTACGGGCCCTAAATCAAAATCCTTCTAAGAAAAACGCACAATAGCTAAAGAATACGCGGTGGTTTGTTCAAATTTTCGGGCCCCCTAGAAGGGCTTTAAGCTGCTAAAACTATCTCGGGCCCGAGTCTATGTATACTTAGGCTCGAGCCCGAGATAGTATACCTCTTGGACCTCCCTGCCAACGCTACTGGTTATCAAGTTTTTGAACTTTTGTCAGAAATTTACCTAGACTTAATTAAAGATGAAATTTAAGATAATTTTGTGACTTTGTAATTGTACACTACATCAAAGGCTATTATGAGCACATTTAATAAAAAAAAAAACACAAAAAGTTCATTTAGTATTGAAAGAATTATAGCAAATGTGATCAAGGCATTCATGAAACCTTTCAATTCAATCCAAACAAAGGCCATGGGCAATCCCAGCTTTGCAATGGTGTCATGGGAGATCTGTACATAGCCTAGGTAGGTGAAACACTACGTAGGTTACATTTGTTATACGAATTAAGATTTTTCGGAGAAAAATAGCGCCCAGGTTTTACAGTTTTGGAAAGAAGTTCATGTCAGATACGTCTATGCAAGTTTGGAGCCATTGGTTTACACAGTCTCACAATATTTTTGCTAGTTTGACAGACCAAGAGCTTCACGTGACCCCCACAATAATTACTAATTTGTATGCTATGGTTTGAAGATCACGGCGTGATAAGCTTAGCTGTACCTCCTGGTGAACAGACTACACTTCCGACTTCCGAGACAAATACTGGATTACAATAAGCCACAAGTCATCATTTTCGCATTTATATTGCTTACACTATGATAGTCACCGAGATTGACAATGTAGCCGACTGTAAGTTATTTGACCCACTAGGTGCAGCCAAGGGTAGATTTGTTCTTGAAGTACTCAAGTAACCCCGAGATTTAAACCATCGTGTTGATTTTTCTTGCAGAGCTGAGTGTTTGTTTACTTAACTTCAGGATTCTACTTTGTGTAAAAACCTTGCTCAAAATATGTTTTATGTTAAATGGTAGCCAAAAAATTGTTGACTTTCATTAACTTCAATGATATAAACTCTGACGTATTTTTTGGTTATTATCATATTGTTGTGCAACTAATCCCCACTAAAGTTGCATCTTCAATACTCCGCTTGGGTGAAACTCATAGCTTCCAAACCGTTATTTTGAAGGATATTGTAGTATTAAGTCTTCAAGAATCGGTATTACTCAGTGCCGGATTAACCATTAGGCAAAGTAGGCACGTGCCTACAGGCCAGTCAAAAATCCAGGCCACTTTAAAATCAGTAGAAATTTAGTCATGTTTTCAAAATAATTATTTTCTAAACTAATAAGTATTTATCTTAATAGCTCTGTTTTTCCAGATGCATTCAATCGCAAAAACGCGCAAAGTTGTTATTTAGTTAGGCATATGACCAAGTTTTGCACGGTAGGCTACCCTGTGTTATAGTTGCAATAACGATTTTTGTGACAATGATTTGGCAACACTGATAATTCTAATTTTTTTTTAGTTGGCAACCCTGATTTTCGGGCCACTTATAAAATGTGCCTACAGGCCAGCAGACCCTTAATCCGGCACTGGTATTACTGTCCTGATTTATAATAATATTCCTATTTTTTACATTTCTCCTTATTTCCAGCTTACCACTTGTAGCGGTTTTTAATTCTTTTGCATTTCCTTGTAAACTTGAGCCGTAATTTCATCTTTATGGACTTCCGTACTAGCCAATCGAATTGGACTTTCTTTACATTTGCAGCATTTGGCATCTCTCGCTACTTACGTAATTTACTGCTTTTTATAACACTAGGAAGTTGATCACCTTTTCCACAAGAGCAATCTCATATAATAATATAAAGATTAAATATTGTCTGCTTCACCTCTCGCGTAAAAATGAAAAGCAAGTCCTGCTCTTGCCTACCAGACTTGGACAACTAGATAAGTCTAGTCTAATTTCATAAATTAGAGCGAAATGTCGGTAATTCTAATCTAATTCGGTAAAAACTTGTTTGCTCTGATTGTAGTTCTTATCCAATGCCCAGTCTTGCTAAAAATTTTAGTTTGTCCAACAGTATTTTTTGGCAAATGGAAGGATACTGCGCCCTTATCAACGTTATACAAAGAAAATCCGATAAAACGATCAAGATCAAAGTGTCATTCCACCACTTGAGCAGCAAAGTCATGAAAAATTTGATTAATTCATCAATTCACTGACGTTACATCGTATAGGCTATTATGATGTGAGAGGTTTTGGAGCTGTGATGGTGGAATGACACTTTGATCCCGAGTTGCCACATTGGCGTTTTTATCCAACTAAAAAAAGATATGTGACAACTGCGTTCAACAAATTTTAATGTAGTTTAAATTCTACTCTAATTGGTGAAAACTTGGGTAGCTCTAATTCTAATCTTAGTCTAATTTGTAAAAGCTTAAATTACTCTAATTATAATTCTAATCTAATTTCGAAAGAGTACAAAACTTCTAGTTGTCCAAGTCTGCTGCCTACACCTTTAAAAATGCTTTTGTTCTGCATGCATTTGAAACAAAGTGCCTTTTGAGCTGAAGATTAGGCTATTATCAATTCAAAATCCAGTATGCATGAACTCTATGCTTGAATAATGAAGGCAACAATAATAGTGTTAAAGTTTATTTTAATCAATTTATCAATTATGTCCAACTGTGACATATTCTTTTTTATCCTTGGGACTTTTTATCTCATTTTGTACCATACTGAGCTGTAAGCAATATGGTTTGTAGTAGGCTAATAGCAATAAACAGGTAGGCTTAAACAAGTCAATACGTTTGTTTTCAGTCAGCATGCTTACAATTTGTCTGGCTTCAACAAGTGAGGCAGGAAGCCTGTTTTAGGTTTATTTACAGCATATCAACTCACGAATTTTCGATTTTGTTGAGAACTAGTGGCAGTGCCATTTCAAATGCGAACAGTGATTCGAGATTACGTCATTGTATCTGCTTTAGCTGAGGCAAAATCTTTAGTCGCGTCGAAAAAACATTAATTGATGTTCAACACACACAGAAAGCGAAAATGCGTGCTGAATGAAATTGTTTGCTCTTCAGGTTTGTATGAACAAAAGGGTTTTTTAAATGGCGGTTGGCACTGCAAGTTCTGCTGAACTGTTACTTATTAAGCTTTTGAGGAATATGCGGTTTCTCAGTAATTTTATTGCTGTCACTCATGGACGTGTTACAACGTTGGTGTTTCATCGGCTGAATTGATCAGTTTGCTCAATGTCGGCGCTAATTGAGTTAATTAATTATCAAGAGTTGCAAAGATCAGAGCTTTAATATTCAGTACAATACCACTGTCGAGATAAGCGCTGCGCTGACAGGTATAGCAAACTGAACCCTTACCAAGGTATATGTATGTGTGTATGAATAAATATAATAACTGTGAGCCTTGAGTTTACTTCCTGACACGTGATTCCAGTTAAATCACCGGCTACAAGACAATGTGAATCAAAAAATCTGAACTAGCCGAATTCAATTTTTGTTTCGAACAGAGTTAATGACATGAATTTTACAAACTTTTTAAGTGTGATGTAAAATGTTACCTGAACTCAGGGTGTTCCAGCACAAAATTTCGCGGGAGGGGCAAAAAAGCATTTATTGCACAATGCACATGTTAGTGAACCTGTCAACAAGTTGACGAAAGCGAAGTACTTAAGTTATTTTTTGGGCCTAGTAACAATAGGTTGCCTTTATACGATCCCTTCAAAGTCCATTAGAGTGCTCACCTAATACCAACCAGCTCCGGCCCGCCACGTGCTGCGGAAATAACAGCTGCACTACAACTGTTCAGGAAAAAAGTTACCAAACTTCTTGTAAAGGACTAGCGTTGCTGTTTATCATTAGGCCACCACAAATGGAGACAGCCTAGGCCAAATATGGAATGTTGTAATGTTTTTTCAAGAGCACGATGCCCTGTAGGCTAGTGTATCACAGCAGGGGATAACTTTTCCAGCAACCTTTCGATTTTCATCACAACTTTGCTATTCCACCGCTGACTTTGTTATTTATTGTGCTCAATTCAAGTCAATGCAGATTCTAAATAGTTGTATATCTTTCGCATTTTGCATCCGGCCCGCAGCTGTTAATCTCGCAGCAATCCGGCCCCCAGAGAAAAAACTTTGGTGACTCCTGTGTTAAACGAAACACAGTGAAAGGAACATGTTTTCAACAACAACAACAATGCTTCAGAAAAAGCCTCAGTACTTCGCATTGCTAGATTCAACGACCGAAACCTTTGGCTAAACCTACAAGGTGCACAAGATACACAAACTAATATATTTTGAGGATGTGTAAGCTCAAAATGAAATTTTATCTTCATATTTTGCGTCAAAGCTATGCCAAGAGCAAAACCACTTTAAAAGTTTTGGGGTGCTGAGACTATTTTCCAAGATTGTTTTCACTTCCAATATGAAAACAAAAGTGAGCGTGAGCAGAAAGATAATTTCTAGAAAATCCCTATTGAAAACGTGCTAGGGGAACGTTCAAATATTACGTAACGCTTTTTTTTCCGAATTTTTGATCTCCCCCTCCCCCATGTAACGCCAACGTAACGCTTTTTTCAATCCCCTCCTCCCCCATGTAACGCTTTTTCACTACAAATTCAGCACAAAAAACTACCATTCCGTACTTTAAAGCGTTACGTAACGTTTTGCTTGAACCCCCTCCCCCCCGATGTGACGCTAACGTAACGCTTTGCATAAACCCCCCCTCCCTCTCGAAGGCGTTACGTAATATTTGAACGTTCCCTAGCGTATTAGTCGGCCCTCAATTACTTTGACAAATTTTATTGTTAAAAGCTAATAATTTTACGACTTTCCCAATCCGAGGACAAAATTCAATCAATCAATCATAGCCTTTAATCAGAATCAAGTTATTTTTTGGGCCTGATGACAATAGGTTGTTTTTATACGATCTCCTCAATATCCATTAGGATGCTCATTGCTCACCCAATACCAACCAGCTCACTGATCGACAAGATCAAACGGCGATAGTTGGACCCCCGGTTCGGAGCGTGCAGTTTAACAAGGCATTTTAGCGTTAGCTCTCCATTCTGCGGGAGCTAGCTGATTGCATGTGAAAATTTCAAGTTGTTAACATAGGTGACAGGGCATACAATTGTTATTTCAAGGCTTTTATCGACTACAAGCATGCGGAATTGCCACGATTATTTTTCAAAAGAAGTTTTCTCGGTCCGAGGATATAACATTCTTTCAATTCATCAGTTGTAATGATCAAGTCCGAATTCTCTGCAAGGATTTTTTTATTGCGTTTTATATTTATCTCATTTGAAACTGGCGGTAACTTAAGTTTGAAACTATTGTATATGATAATAATTAAAGACAATATACTTATTGTAGGTATAAAAACATTAAAAGCAAAAGCAGTTACTCTTGCATCATTATAACGTCTACAGTTTAAAAAAAAGGTATCTTTTGTTACTTGTATAATTTGCAAAGCATCTTTATATGGGAATTTCATTGCTTTTACTGCTCGTGCTCTAGATGTCAACTGCAGTAGGCTACAAAAATGCGATTCAATACAACTGTGCTATGATTTACTTCTCATTTGTTACCAAGTGATATCGAATTAGTTGTAGAACTACTGCAGAACCAACTTTTCTTCATAAATTAGCTTCTGTTTACTTAATTCAAGGATGTGTGCTAAACAGCGGCACATTACTTCTGCCTGGCTTGCGATATTTTTTCTGAAAAGCGATAGCTAGAGTTGCCATTTTAAAAGTGAAAGCCAACACAAAAAAAAGTTCTAAAAAGAAGCTTTTCGATAAAACGTTTTCACCATTATCTTTTGAAAACATGTTAGGCTACATTGTAACAAAACTATAATAACCAAGAACTTTACACCTTGTGTTGCAAGAGAACGAGTGAATGATGACGATTAATTATCGTTTGGGCTACTACAAATAAACCAAACGTATTTGTTATAACCCAGGGTTTTAAATTAAGTACAAGCCATAGTGATCTTCTACAAGTCGCCATGGTACAAACATTAGAAATGAAATGGGTCTGGCAACTCTGGCCATGTCACAACATGTTAAACTGTGGTCTGCTGACACCTGTTATTTTTCAAGAAGTTTGGAGCATATTATGCTTAATTACTATGTCTACACTTATAATATTCGCTGCTTTAATTACTGGTGTTTCGAGCACTTGATTCACACATGAGTTTGTTACATAAAACGTTTTCAAGCGGTATAACAACTTAAAATTATGTTACATTACCATTCCGTTATCACCAGAACAAACCTTAACTTCCGTTAAAATATACGCCCACCTTTTATCTATTTCACTAGCCTAGTGGCCAGTAGACAGACCATCTATAATGCCTGTACATTGTAAATGTTTCTATTCTTTCTATCTAGAGTTCTAGACCGTTGCTATATGTACACGTGTTGTGGTGATTAGAAATAAAAATTACTGAACTGAATCGACAACCCTAGCGTACTCATCATTGTAACGAGCAGAAAAAACAGCGACGTGACCTTCTGAACTAAATGTCAATCTGTAAAATGAAGTTAAGACATTGTCTTAAAGACAACATGGTAACCTACAAAAGTCGCCAGCTTAATAGGAAAGCAAAATATCAGGCCTATTCTAGGTGAAAAAAGTTGTCCTGTTTACATTGATTCAACGTCTGCAGACATAAAAACATGAGTGTTGCTGACAATGTTAAATGACTTGATTTAATGCATACATTGTCAACATAAAAAAATGTGTTTGTCACTTCGCTTCTACATTTGAGTAAACTTATCTTTCTCTTTGCAAGTTGAACTCAAAAGATGTCGCAACTTGTTATGTTCAAAATTTTTAATTTTGTTTAAAGAGACTCTGGGCAAAGTTTGAAATTACTTCATTTGAAGACAGCGCCGCTATGTTTAGATGCTGGATCACGATTTTCTGAAACTTCTCTTGACAAGTCGATATTTATTGACTGAATATCTTGACCTGAAATTAAGCCACAAGCTGAAAACTGCTCCAGGGAAATCAAAAATTATTATCCTTCTCGTTCTTTCACTAATCTACGTAAAACTTGTGTACTGGCTCAGTGGCCGAGTAATTATTGCTTTCGGCTCTGGTAGATCTGAGATCGATTCCAGATCGGGTCAAACAAAACACTTTAAAAACGGTACCGTACCGATTGTATTCTTTCTTGCATAACGCAACGAGAATAAGTCGGGTAATGTTGTGATGACATCGTAAGCTTGATATAAAATTAAAAATGACGATGAGTAGCCTACTGCCGCTAACAGACCCAAGCAGTTGTAGAGCGACAATAAATGAAACCTAAAACTTGCTACCTGTTTTCGTCATCATTGACCTTCGGCTCAAAACTTCTGTAACCTGCGTAAACTCTGAGTGACGCCCAAAGTAAAGACTGCAGCGCTGTGTGTACAAACACAATTAGGCTTCCTCAGATATTTTAAGCTCAAGGATGCTTCAGGTCAGACTAGTGTGAAACGTTCAACTGCACATCGTAGGCTACTAATTAAAGTCTGACAGGTGTAATGGTTCAGAACGTACCAGGGTTGCCAAACAATTTAGGCTACTTAAAGGGATACTAAAAGAAAAACCTGACTTGGCGATTGTACACGTTCTTTGTGTTTAACATGCTACCATAAAACGAATTTTGCCCCATTGGGGTCTGATCAGCATGTGCGCGTGATTTTGTCAGAGCTTTCAAAGCGGGAATGGGCGTGAGCAGCGAAGCATGCGACTGTACAGTCTACGTCACTATAGACTTGCAATCAGCTGATCGACCAATAGTTGTTACTGCGGGTGATTTAACTGTAGGCTATGTATGTATGTATGTATGTATGTACATCAAAACATCAGACAGTTTGCTCAAAACATCAGATCTGATGTTAAAACATCAGATGTAGTAAAGTGGCTTTTGTTATTGCTGTCGATAGTGACGTATTCTCGAGCAGTGTTTCCACTTTTTGGTCATTTTGAAAAAAATTAAAAATAAATGAAACATTGGACTTTGGGCCTTGCCAGTGCCATTGAAAACAATTTTTTTTCGGTAATTCTTTTGAAATGTGTTCTTGAATGTTCAGTTTACGTATTTTAATGCTTAATTCCCGTTTGAAAATTTTATTTAGTAGGCCTATGCCTTTAATCATTTCCAGATGTGCTTTTGTCCATCAAACGATAAAATCAAGATTTATAAACTAACTATCGCTGTAATATAGGACATCTGGAAAATAGTAAAATTTAGATGAAAGTCTACAAAATGCAAAAATATGAAACATTGTGGGCATTAGTTAATTTTATTATTGCACAGACTTGATCCAATTTCATTGCAAAATTAATTTTGAGACATTTTACAGCAAGGTTTGCAATACAGAAAAAATAATACGCAGACCTATTTTTACATCATATTTGACGATAACCTAGAAAATACTTCTGGCAGTGAGTCTTCCGCGGAGGCAGTATATACTTGTTTTGGAGAGATACATCACTGTCTGGCTTTTGAAACATGCTATTTATTACTGCTGGCAGTAGCTTATAAACTTGTTGCTGAAAAAATATTTTCTCAAGCCTTTAGATTGCTATTTATAATTGCTGGTAGTAAAAACGCCAAACTCTCGGTTTAGGACACGGCTTCCTGTGGAGAAGCTGGGGACATGGCTTTCTGTGGAGCATCTGGGGACATGGCTTTCAGTGGAGCATCTAGGGACACAGCTTCCTGCGATGAAATCTCTAAAACAGCGTCTTTTTCCGAAAAAACGTCCAACATAGCTTTCTCGGAAAAAGCATCCAAAACAGCTTCTTTTTGCGGAGAAGAGTTCGAAACAGCGGTTTTCAATGAAGAAGAGCGTTTAAATCCTCCACCAGCAAACCTGGGACGTTTATTTTTTTTAGGTTGGATGGTAGGGACTCCGATATGGTGCATTACTTTTTCTCTTTCTCTGAAAAAAAAACGAAATAAAATTGTAACAATTTTCAAATCACCTATTTATAGTTCAGTTTAGTTTGTTTCTAGTTCTAACCATCACTGCAAAACTATACATGCTAACACGGCAGAGGTGTAAAAAAGGTCAAAGCGGAAAAACGCGAGTGTTAAGTCGTACTTGAAACCGAAATAAGTTAGCAAATTAAATAATTCGACACTCTCGCAGCATCTTTAGAATTATTGGAGATTAGATAAAAAAAAAATCGAAAAAAACATAAACTATGGAAATCCATGGCCACCTTTAGGTGGCCATGGGAAATCTAAAACAAAATTTTATAGGCCTATTCAAAATTTGTAAAAAATAAGATGAACAGACAATTGCTATGAAGATTGCCCAAAGTGCGTTACCAATGTTGTAAGGGGAACACACCCTGAAGCGCTTCACTCATCAAGAAGAAGAGCAAGGTAGGCCAAAAATAAACCCACATAAAAAAAATCAAATTGAGTTACTGCGTAGAAACAACGTTTCGTGATGTAACAGGAACTTTGATTAAAAAGTATTAAAAGTGCACGATAACAGAGTGATCACACAGAATAGGTCGCATGGCAACAATGAGAGAAATGGTGATACTGTAACAAAATAAAACGGCTTTTTTGACAAAACAAACTGTACAAGAAAAGAGATAGAAGTAGTTGAATAACATGATACGTTCTTCTGGTACAAACTACACAAGATGTGTAAGATGATAATCTGCGTTTATTCCGACGTTTCGTCGATCAGACACGACTGCCTTAAATTGAATCAAAAGGGACTTTTCCGAAAGTGGACAGGCTATCTGCAAGATTTTGTGATCTGGCTGATTACAATGGAATTATGACCCGAGTAATAATTTTCCTCTAATTTGTAGCTAATTCTCACACAGATATCAGTGATGCGCTGCATAGGTTAACTGCTTCAATGCTCTTGAGGTTAACGTACTTGATTTGTTGTTCTTTTTTCTTTTGCCCGAAATATTTCTTTTTGATTCCCTTTAATTCTTCTGCTAGTTTCTCGATCTCATATTTGTATTCAGAAGACTGCGACTCATACATGTTCAGTTCTGACGCCAGTCGCTGTAATATATCACACATCACAGCTTAACATTATCAGTAGCCTACCGTATATGGTAGATAAATGGTAAAAGAAACAAAGGCAAACCAAGAATGATTTGGACATCAAATAACATCATTAAATGGACAAAATTAAGTTATGAAAAAGCAGTACGAGCAGCTCATGGTCGAGAACAATGGCGCATTGTATCCAACCCTCAATACGAGGAAAGAACATAATGATGATGACCGTATATGATATTATCTCAAAATCTAATCCTGCATAAACTGGACGCTGTTCTAGCAGTGGAGGGAAATTCGATAGAACAAGTAGGCCTATAGCATTGTAGAAGAAACTCACAAAAGCGATTGCAACCAGAATCAAACAAATGCGGATAAAATTGTGTTTCACAAGATTATATAAGTGCAATAGTCCATCCTGTGCTTGTGTATGCATATTTTTATATCTTTTCATTTAGGCTACAGTATTTAATTTTTTCATTCCCCATTTGAATGCGTATCATGTAGTATGTATTTCTGAAGCAAACATACAAGTACTGTAGCAAACTGTAGGCGAGAGAATAAAGTTAACTTCAAACCTAGATCTTGCAGGAAGGAAATTTAAAGAACTGATTTTCCGGAATCTTTTCCGTAAAGCATACTGGTAAAGTCACAGCTTTCTCATAGAAATGGAAATAGGATTTTTAAATAGTATTATAAACAAATACTTCACCTTCATTTGCTTGGTTTTCGAGCGTAGATTTTCTTGGTAAAGTCGCAATTGTTCAGCTGCCTCTGCTCCGGGCCGTCTGGCCAATACATGCCTCAAGTTGATATAGAGTTTATCCTTTTCCTGAATTAAAAGCTCTTTGTCTACGCTTTCAGCGGTTTTATGAATCAACCGTTTTTGCAATGCCTGTAAAAAAAAAAAAAGATATGTTTTAGATGTGATCGAATTAACAACGCAGAGTACCGGTATAAAAAAGATAGCCACTTTAACATAAATGAATTCTGCCACAGCCACTGAAACCTCGAACCAATCAAAAGCTACGTTGTCCGTGACGTGAAAGTGGCTACCGTTAGCAAATTTGTAATCTGCAGGTCGCTGATGGTCGTTAATGTGACCCTTTTAACACTTGGCCAAAAAGTTAATTCCTGCTTTGAACTTTGTTTGGTAATTACAGAAGAAAACAGAGTAATGGCAGGAGTGGATTCGAACTCTCGCCATCGAAATAACTATCCCTAGCCCTAACCCTCTAAGCCACGCTGGCGAAGGCAAAACGTTCAATTAATTTACTTTATAACAGTGCATGAGTCGTATGACTGCAATCAGCTGATTTAACTCTTGTCTTCTGATTGGTTAATAAACTTCATCTGCTGCAGCGATCTGCAACTTACAAATACGCCTAACCTCATTGTAACCCTTCTAGCACTCAGCAAGAGAGTTGATTCTTGCTTTGAACTTTGTTCGGTAATTACAGAAGAAAAAAGAGTTATGACAGGTTGACAGGGCTGAGAATCGAACCTATGTCATCGAAAAACTACTTCCTTAACCCCAACCCGTTACGCCAAGATATTGACGGCAAAACCTTCACTTTACTTACTTTTGGTTTTCGCTTTTTTTCACGTCTCAGAAGACGTAGCTTACGATTGGATTGATTGGATGAAAGTTGTTGTGGCTGTGCCAGAATTTTTTCATGTTAGTGGCTACTATAAAAAAGAAGATGTAGGCTAGTGAGCTGTGATAGTGCCAGGGTTTATCAACTAGTCAGCTTCGCTAATTCTGAACTCATAGTTTACTATTTGTGTGAGCTGAGCTTGCAGTTAAACATAAAGTCTACAAGACGCCCCATAAAATATTTCCATTCGGTTTCGACAGAGTGTGTGAAGAATTTTGGCAGAAAATAATATAAAGCACTAACACAATTGTTTATTAATCATTTAGTTTAATCGTTTTAAATCTTATTAGAATGTTGACAGTCATTGTGCACAAGCGCTGGCAATATTAGAATCTCAACAAACCTGGCGTTGTAACATCTGAAGAAACTTTTGCTTTGATGCGATCAACAAATATGAGGGAGTAACTTTGCTATCCATTGTTAATCCAAATATCACACAATTGCGTGAGAAAAAGAGTTTTTTCATTTGATTTTCAATGAGAAGTCAATAGAAAAGAGTGCAAGCAAGAAGAAGTGATAATAAAAAAGCGAGACAGCAACAAGCTGCAGTCGGTTAATTTTTTTTAAAAGTTTAATTTGATTTACCTGAACCTTCTTGATCAGTTCGTACGCTGAAGGATCAGTTCCTTCTAACTTTCTCCACCGGTGGACGTTTAACGGATTTTCAATTTCCTCCTGCAGAGCCTTACACCGATTCTTCTCCTGCAGCAGTTCTCGTTGAGTATGGTGCACCAAACGCCTGTAAGAAAACTCACCACATTGTTTAATCCAGTGATTTTTAAACCGGTGTTCCGCGTAACACTGGTGTTCCATGAATGATTGTTAGATGTTCCGCAAGGATTTTATTAATGTGATCCATGGAACACCGGTCGAAAATCAAAATCACAAAGCCTTCGCGATTGTCTTTCTGCAATTCTTGCCTGAATATCAAATTTGTGCTCATTCAAACAGACCAAAATTCGCACTGAAAAACATTGAAAATGAACAAATTGTTGTTCTATTGTTTATTTTACTGCATTATTATAAAATTTTGTTTCGTTTCTCGCAAAATCACTTTAATGCATAAAGTGTTTCGTGGCTTAAGTTGAAAAAGATTGTAAAACACTGGTTTAAGCTATGTGTGTCTGTATTATTTTTGTTTTTCAGTTTAAAATGGCACAGCATACAGGTTTGTCACTGAAACATCAAGTGAGTTATTACCTACTAGGTTTTAAAAAGAATTGACAAAAGAATAAAATGTTGTTACCACTTTATTGTCCTTTAACAGGAAAAGATCAAAGCTGTGATTATTTGATGCGATGATAAACCATAATAAAAAAATGGTAGAAAAGCGACCTCGAACCAGTAAACGTTGTTCGTTACTGTAGTAGGCCAGTAATAGGCTATAACTATAAATAGAGGAAGGTCATAATTGACTTAAAATATTGGGGACAAATATTGTGTTTCCTTCACAAATGACGAGACACATACATTTTCTACTAATAATTTGGACATAAAAAGCAAAAACTGGCAAATTTTAAGTCAGTAAAAACTTTTTAATGGATCACTGCAGTAAGCATGCAGTGAAATTTCTGATTTCAAATGACAATACAAAATTACGACAGTTCCTTTCTTAAAGACTTAACTTTTTTCAACAGTTTTACTCACTTTAGATCTTCGATATTAGCTGCAGAGATCTTCAAGCCAGCTCCCTCTCTCCTCAACTTCTTTATTTCCAGCTTTAAAACACGAATATCCTCCAGCCTCTGTCGGTACTGAGCCTCTCCCTTGTTCAAGGTGGATTGCTGAATCTTCACTTTTTCATAAAGAAGAGCAAGTTCGTCATTTCGTCGCACGAGTTGACTTCCGAGAATATCTCTCTCGTTTATTACCTGCAGAGACGCACGAGGATCAAAGGAGGAGATTTTATCACGTGCTCCTAAAACTAAGAAAACATAATCGGCTACCCGATTGAAAGCGCTTTTACGAGGCTCGGAATGACGTTGGTTCGACGTTAGTTCGACATAGAGGATGCAGTTATGTCCTATAAGACACTTAGCTGTAGGTTAAAATGGGCGCGGCTGAGTGACTGCGTAATTTTTGTTTCTTCCAGTTGTCTGTTGAGTTGCATCTCTATTTGTTAAATCTTAATGTATGTAATCGCACTGTTTATTTCCATGGACACAAAATAGAATACTTGATATTACTAGAAAAAACGAAATTATTTGAAACAAACTAAGACAGAATTGTCAACATTTATTGGGGCGCGACCCAATATAAACCTTTAATCTTTTGGGAACCTTTTTGCCCCTCAACCATTTTCATCGTTAATTTAAACCAAGTTGTTGTTCCCCAAAAACATTGTCAATATATTTCTTGGTGCTTACCAATATTTCAAAACGGTTTCACCACCATGAGGTTAACCAGTCAAGATATACTTTTCGCTACTATTTCCTGTTGCTTGAACCTGTTATAGTTCTGCGTAACGTTATGCTACCTGGTTCCAATACCAGCCCGTTAGCTCAGTGGTTACGCGATCGACTTAAGATCACGCGGCGCTTGTTCGGCTATCGAGGAATGTGCTTGAGTAACGCATTTTAAAGGCTGCTCTCCATTCAGCGGCATATAGTAGATGGAATAATTCCCTGGCAAACAACACTTCAACAATCGGAAAACTTCACTCTGCCAATCTCGTTAACCGGCCCTGTCCAAAGCCTCTACAAGTATGCAAAACTATCAAGAATAACCTATCAAGACCTTGTCAGTCCGAAGATAAAGATTCAAACCAAAACCAGCCAAAGTTTAATTTTAAAATGTATTACCGTCTTGCGTGCGTTTTGCAATGATCGATTAACATTCTGTGCCACAATTATCAATTCCCATTTCTGTATTTTACTTTTGCAACGCGACACAGCCTATGAGACTGTGTTCCAATTCTGCAAGACGTTGTGCTTACTACTCTGTGTGGGCTGTAAAAGTAAACTTTTTCAAAACGAAAGTCTTTAACTTTTGTTATTATACGCAGCTGGGCGCTATGGAGCTAATGCCAAAGGTATTGCCTTTACATTTACAACGACTGAAACACACAAAATTGTTTTCCTAAGGAAGTCAAAGAATTCATATTTTGCAGCCTTGACTAAAAAATAACCAGAAACTACAGCGGTGTTTTAAATCAAAAAAAGTTGTAAAGATAAAACTGCAAGAAAATTGAAATTGAAGAAAAAGGATCGACTGGTATAGGATACCTGATCAAGATCCTTTGTTTGCCGTTTGCGTTCTGAGTCTGTTTCTCTGACGATTTGTTGAAGTTTAGAGACCTCTTTCTCCATCAATTCTAAATGTCGTTTGCTATCTATATTGTGTTGTTTCCTTCTGTGAAGTTCATCCTACAACAAAAATATATTGCAATGCGGTTTAACATCAGTGTTCTAGGCTGAGGCGAAGGCTACCCTTCTACTATTACTGGAAAGGAAAATGCCCTCACAGCATTGCCATGACAGTATTACAAAATATTGCAGATGTTTAAGGGTGTTTTTAATTGAAGCCACATTTAGAATTTCAAACACCTGCAAAGGAAGATACCTCAATTGCATAAACATATAGTTATATCTAGGCTATGGTATTTACTATTCATACGTTGGTGACACAGGTAGCTTTACATCAATTTCCTAGCTAGATTATATTGCTACAATCAAACTTACGTAAATTCGACACTTTATGCAGGAAATTGACTAAAACTACAGTACTTCCAATTGCCTTTTATTGATACTGGCCAAAGTATAAACTGTTAAGCGTCTGTTTTACTCTGTATGTTTTATAATATGATAAAACTTTTGATTCTAAAATTTCTAATATGATAAATAAATTTGTTTCTATGTAGTTTTGACTTCTGTAAATACTATTGTAATAAACTTAAATAATTTAAATTTGATTTTGCTGCTGGGCTCTTGTGCCTATGATTCAAGAATATAATACAATTACAGAATGTTAAAACTATACTATATTTGCAAGACATGTTTTCAAAACCCCTACATTTGCAGATCCTTTCTCTTTCTCTAGTCTTGTTTGTTCAAGGTTGGCTTTCTTAAGAGCAGTTTCCTTTGCTGTTATTTCTTCCTTTAGCTGATCGATTTGGTGATGCATAATTTTCAACTTTCTTTTCATGTCTGACATGGCGTCCTGTAAGCAAGCATAGCATTCGCAACTGAACTAAAATGCTAAATCTTTTATTGTGTGTAGGCCTATTAGTGTTTCCAATTTGGGATAAAGTTTCAAAACCAGGGTTTCGGGTACGGGTAAACCCGGGTTCGAAACGCTAGTGTGTGAGAAATGGATAAAACTATCGTAATTTTTTAGGAGCTTCACTGCGGATGCAAATATCTGTAGCCTAACTCTGTCTCTAAGTCAAATAAACAAAAAAAGAATATAAAAACGGAACAAGTCTATTTGAATGTACATGCCTGGGCTTCAATCAGGTTTTTACTATACAAGTTTCGGTCGGCTCGAACCGCTTCATACATGCTTTGCTGCTGCTTCAACCTTGTCTCTGCCTCGGCAAATTGCTTCTTGCAATCAAATATTTGCATTTCGCGAAACTTGAGGTCTTCCATGTTTTGCAAAATCTAAACAGAAAGTGAAGATGCTTATTCCGGGCATAGTTTCACAACTTAGTGAAGAGTCAAACTGTGAATAGGTAGGCTACTTGTTTACTTTGATTTTAATTATCTTCTTCAATCGTATTGGATTTCGGATCAAATAGATGGAGATTTCAATAAGTAGCGTTTATGAAGTCAAAAGTTTTCTGCTACATGGAGTTTATTAGAGGATAGTTTTCCGTCAATTTAATAAGTAGCAAACACTACATTATAATTGTTTAACATTAAGATGGTAAAAGCCAATTGCTTTTGCGCTACAGGCTACATATTACTTAAAAACAGGGTTGCCAGCCAGAACATAACTTATCAAACCCCACTGAAGCGAAGCGATAAGCTTAATTGAACTCTGAACAGAAGATATTTGGTGTTGGAATCCGTATTGCAGATAGCTGTGTTTTCTTGAGCGAAGACTAGGGTTTGATTCATTGAACTATAGAGGGTTTCTACGGTTATATACAGTTTGTTAACGGACTGCGCACAAATTGGACCAGCTTGCATTGTTATTGCAAGAGATATTTGATGATATGTGGTTTGCTCTGAAACCGCAAGTTGCCCTTCGGCATGGCTCAGTGTGTCTAAACAAAGTCGAAGTCAACGCTGTCCCATTCTTAGTGAAGGTTTTAACGATGATGATGGCAATAGGTTGCGCTTACTAAGAATAAGATCCATTCAAGAAGACGATGTAGGCTAAGCAGTGCCGGTCTTAGGGTTTTTCGGGCCCTGTGCGGAATATGCTTTTGCGGGCCCCAATGACAATAATCCAATTCAGTGGCGTAGCTAGGTACTTTGAAAGGGGAGGGGCGGCGGTGGCGGCGTGATCGCCAAAGATGACAACCAGCGGCGGGGGGTCTGGGGGGCCTCCCCCAGAAAATTTTGAAAAATTACTTTGAATTTGGGACATTCTAAGAGCATGTTCAACAAAAATTTAGGTATGAATATTACTGTGAAATGGTGCTGTCCGGTGGCATAGCAAAAGGATAAGATCATGCTTTCTTTGGCATTTTTCGGAAATAAAGCTATGTCTCTACAGTATGTTGAGTCTGGATGCAACCTATTTCGTCCCCTGAAATCGTGTAACAAAATTAAATTTCGACTTAATTCGTCCCCTGAAAAGATCGAGAAATTTTGAAATGTTTGCGGCAACTCCGATCAGCGATTTCGGCTATGTCGTTTTTTTTTCTCGATCTTTTCAGGGTACGAAATATTCAGGCGACGAAATAGGTTGAATTCGTTGAGTCTCTATGTTTTCTTGTTGCGAATTCCTTTGCTGAATTCACTTGTTGAATTTTTCCTTTGAAAATGACAAAATTACTGCATTTTCTGAGTAAATTGCGGGCCCTGTGCGATCGCACGGTTTGCACATCCCAAAGACCGGCACTGAGGCTAAGTGTCGCTTTTTGACTTGTTACTTGAAACGAAAATTAAGCATCTTGCTTTAGAAGACGAAAAAAACAATGATGCAAACAATGGTCCTACGACAATTGTAAACTATACAGTGGACTAAGATAGAACTATAAGTGGATTATATAGACACAATAGTCGTTGAAACGTCACAGTGTCCATGTAAAAAAGGCAAGCCTACCTTATGTGTGGTCTCAGTGGCTTCGTTGATATAGAGATCTCTGTCCTTCTCTAGCTGAGCGATGATATTCCTCTGCTTTACGGCTTCATTTTTATAGCTTTGAATTTCTTGTTCCAAATGGTTCATAGTTTGCATATGCAGTTTCACAATATGTGTTTGTTTTTGCGTTGCAGTTTGTGCCTAAAAAATAAATTTGTTTTTAAGACCAAACACCGCAAATTTTTATCGACTGCCCAGTCGAGTGAAGAGAGCCCTGATTCGACGTTCAACTAGGGCGCCGGTTACACACGTTCAAAAGCATGTGGCTGTGTCTTGTTACCTGGTTAATCCTGCCAGTAGTCATATGCTTGTCTCAAAGGTTAAGCCATGCAAGTTTGGCAAGGCACTTGAAGGCACGCCGTCAATTGCGGAGTGGTTCCCCTTCGACTATACAGTAGCCCTTGATTTCTCTCATGGTTATGAACAGTACGCTGCTCCAAAGAGAAATGCCTACGGGACGGCCCATCTTAGGGTATGGCTTGCACAACAACAATTGCAGATTTGATGGATAGTGAAACTGCAGCAGTTGAAGCAAAATCTTCTATCGCATCTTGCTAAGTTCTTAAAAAGCATTTTTCCATAAAAATACCGGGAATCATTACAAGGGTAATAAGGATATCATTTCGAAGTATAAGTTAGGCTATTCTTCAGCATATTTTATGTTTTACATTTATAAATGAAAGACTTGCTCCCAGGCAAAGTAAATGGTTTGAATATTTTTAACTGCGAGACTGATAACTTGTCATTGACACTTTTGCATGTCCTCCGAGTCACAAGTGAAAGGCCAGTTCAAAATGTGGCCTATACTCAGCGTTACATCACTTAGAGTCAATGCTCAATTGCTCATACTAAGCTGTGCCCAATCGTATTTCCCTCGCGGACCGGTTTTAAATTGAAAAAAGCCTTACGGACCGGCGATAGGAAAAACGAAGCTTGACATCTAGAGCTACTGATGGGTCTAATTTTTTTTTATTGCTGTTTAAACACATTTTGAGCAAGATTGGTAAAATAAAATAGACAATGTAAAAATTGAGGTCAAAAAACGAAACTAGTTTAGCATGGGGTCGAGAATTGCTATCCCCAGAAAGTTTTGACTAATTTAACGTTGCTTTGATTGCTCTTTGTGCACTTTAAGCCTTAATTATGATTTTTTTTTATCAAAACGCACACCTTGTATTTGACTTATATCATAAAATTAAAACTAGATTTTTTTGGAAGTTTTTTTGGAAGAAAAAAAAAAACTTTTTTCACGACTAACAGCAAGATTTCAATAATTTAAATGTTTGAAGGTTTGTTTAATATTGTGTGGGCTTTCAGTAAATATTTAAAATCCATCTGAGGCTTTCCCAACTTTTGTGTATATCGCTTATACAAGGCATTTTTCATTTTATTATAGCCTACCTCCCTCTACTAACACTGAAATAGCTCAAATTAATTGTTAGGTAGCCTAATTAGAAGGCACTGGGCAAGGTGTTTACTTCAGAATATTTCATTAGTATCTTGGTTTTTGAAGGCCCTTGCAACTTTACCGATACCATAGTTTAATGCTGAAAGCATGCATTCTCAATTAATGCCACCTGTTTGGTTAATGACATGGGATTGGGCGATCAAAACGGGTGAGAAAATTTTGCAAAAATGTTAAAAAATGAATGCCTTTTTTCGATTTCGGACGGGGGTACGTGACTAAGTATCCCCTCCTTGCATCCGTTACGGTTCTGATGGGTATTGCCACAGGTTGCAGGTGATTCATTTGTACGCATTTTTTCTATGTTTTTTGTACGCATTTACTACGTTTTTTCTACGTCATTTGCACTTTTTCAATGTGATCAATTTATTTCATGGCTAAGGACATACTTTCAGCTAGCTCATCCTCTTGGCGACCATTTTGGGCGTGTGTTCTCGCGACCCGACATCAGCTTTTTTCGCGAACCGGTATTGGATCGCGATAGGGTGGTTGGGGACCCCTGTACTGGATGACAGAGGTTTGAGTGTGCGGAAAGAGCATTGACCAACCAATTTACTGATAAAATGTTTCTAGCGAAATGCACTAACTAAACCTTCTGATAGTTCTTGTTGAGAATATCTTTCTCCCTGGCTAACTCCTCAGCCACTTTCTTATCCACCTCAGCTTGCTTCTTGAACGCAGCAATATCTAAGACATGGAATATACAAAGCTAAGAGAGACCTTGATTATCAAAAAGTAAAGTTATAATTACGGAGGGGAGAGGAATTGGCTTTTTCAAATCCAAATTTAGCCGTGATTTTAAGGTACAACAGTATGTTCTAAGATCTCTGGTAAATTGAAACTCCTTTCCAAAAAAACCCTTACTATGAAAATTACTTTTTGCGTAAAATTGCCTTGTATTGACATCACTTTTGTTTGTGGCATTTAAAGGTCAGCTATTAATTATTTGTTATTGTTCTAAAACACGTTAAAATGTTACAAGACAGCCGTAAACATTACCCTGGTCTAGATTTTGCGGTAAAATACGATAAACTTGTCTTAGTTAACGGTCAACGCAAATAGTTTGTATGGAGCTGGTTATATTTAAGTCGCCGTAAATTCACCAAAACTTATCTCCAAAACTATGTTTCAAATAGTAAAGACGCATTTCGTTATGATAACTGATTTAACTGATAATAATGAGCCTTTGACTTCGGTCTGCAAAAAGTTACTTTATATTTTTGATTTAAGCCCTCATTCTGAGATTCTTCGCTCAATTTCTTTTCATCTAGCTGTCTATTTCATCTGCTGGTTTAAGTTTAATCACGTAGATTGACTTGCCTTTGAAATATTTCTGATGCAACAACCAATTGAAAACCTTAGGCTGATAACTGCTGATGAAGATGGTGAAGTTGTTGCAACGGATGGTGGTCGACGCGAGGTGGTTGTTGAGAAAGCTCTATCAAAAGGACACTAGACAATGTGCCAGTACTGTGAAGTGATCTTTCAGGTCTTTCCTTATATACTTTTACAATGCACGGCATTACACTCCAGGCAAGAAAAGGCAACATTAGTGAATGAACTGTTTCTTCTCGAAACGTACCATATTTCCCCAATTGTTTTTGGCCCACAAGCCAAGTATGTAGACTGTGTAGAGCCTTGGCTCCACGCATTCAGTTAACCTGTGCACCTGTAGAAGACCAGCCAGATATGTATATTGACTAGCTTGACCCTATATATCTATAGATGCACATTTGACTTGTTTTATAATTACAAGTAGGCGAAATAATTGCAACCATCGCTAATTTACATACATTAGGCCTACCGTACTCCTGGGCATGAGCTTCAATGGATCTTGTCACTAAAGTTTCTACTGTGTCTCTAAAAAGTAATTTTATGTATCAACATATAAGCTAACATGATTAAATAACTGTAGTTTTTAAGAAATCTTCCACCCTAAACATTTCCATGGAAAATCCGACGTTGCTGTGCAGAAACGGCTCAAAAGTAGGCTATTTCTATTGTGGGAGAAAGCGCTGCATGCGCTAGGCCGATTATAAACATGTTACCGTCAGGGAGTTTGACCTGGAACAGATTTTTACATATATCCGCACAAAAATAGTTACATAAGTATTCACGCACTTCGCTACACCAAAGAACGACAAGCCTATAAAAGTTTCCAAATGGATCTTAAGTGGATATTTATTTTGTCGATTAAATTTAGCCAGCTCAATACAAAATTCGAAAAAAAAATTGGTGAATGAACTTTTCATATTTTTGTTTTACCAGCCTGGGTCTTAGAATATACTGTTGTATCCTAAAATCAGAACTAAAGCTACAAGTAAAATTGCCCCCTCCCGTTATCATAATCTTGTCTTCCTAAACATTCGCTATTTTTTGTTGGTTCATATGTTTAAATAGCGATTGCAGGCGTAGCAAAACTATAAAAGACTTCTAAAGATATTTATATGAAGACTATTTTTGCCATTGTGATTGATGTGATTACCGAATGTGTAAGAGAAGATTCATTGATAGAGATAGCCTACTGTACGCGGAATGATTTGGTTTTGTTGAGTTACACAATGGAAGATCTAAGAGAGAAATTTGAGAAGTGGAAGGAGTCGCTTCAACATAAAGGTATGCGTGTCAATACCAAAAAGACAAAGGTTGTAATAAGTGGAACGGAAGGGGAAATCACATTGAGTAAAATTCACCCATGTGGTGTATGTGGAAGAAGAGTGATGGCAAATTCTGTTATGTGTACGAAATGCAGAAAGTGGGTGCATGGAACTGGAAGATGTGCAAAGATGAAGAGAGTGGCATGAAGATCCGGAGACGGTTTTGACTGTGAAAGATGCAAGAAGATTGAAGAAGGAATGGTTGGTCCTGTTGAAAAGCTGAATGACGAAGTTGAATCAGTGAATGCCTTTTGCAATCTAGGAGCTAGATTGAATGCCAGTAGTGCTGGTTGTAAAGCGGCAGTGACTGCAAGAGTAAGGTTTAGTTGGTGAAAATCAGAGAGTGTCGAGAGTTGTTATCTGGTAGAAGATTTCCGTTGAAAATGAGAGGAAGAATTTATAGCAGTTGTGTGAGATCTGCAATGCTGTACGGAAGTGAGACATGGTGCTTACGGGAAAACGAATTGGCGATTTTAAGAAGAACTGAGAGAGCAATGGTGAGAGTAATATGTGGTGTGAAGCTGATGGACAAAAGAAATACTGAAGAATTTATGAACTTTCTTGGGTTGAATGAGAATTTTGATAAGTTGGCGAAAGCGAATGAAGTAAGGTGGTATGGGCATGTTTTGAGAAGGGATGAAGATGATGTTTTGAGAAGAGTGCTAGAGTTGCAAGTGGAGGGTCGTAGAAAACAGGGAAGACCCAAGAAAACGTGGAAAAGGCAAGTTGAGGAGGAAATCAGTAAGGTGGGCTTGTCAAGAGAGGACGCGTTAGACAGATCGATGTGGAGGCAGGGTGTGAAGGCGGTTGCAACACTTGGAGGTGAATCCGGCCACCTTCGGTAACGGGGACATCACCGGATTAAAACTGGACTACTGCTACTAGCCTACTACTACTAGTAACATTGTATGTTAAATAATTTCCTACCTCTTGGGAAAATTGCTTAAGTCTTTATGTTAACTTTAGCTGCTTAAAAACTTGCCCGAGTTACCACTTACAATGTAACCTTTTTGTCAATGCTGCAAGCATGCAAAGGTACTGCATTAAAGAGCCAAAGATTTAAAACAAGTAAAACCATAAACTGAGCAGTTACTGTACCTCTGTCTAGTCCAGTGATTTGCACACGCAAAGCATCTCTTTGGCCCTCAACCTCCATTTTATCGTCTTCTGTATCCTGCAGTCGTTTTTGGATCAATTGTTGTAGTTTATTCTGTTTCGAAGTTTCGTGCCGTATCTGATGTAATTCTTCCATCAGGGTCTAGAAAATAAAACGCGCTGCTGATGAGCCGAAAATAGAATGGTGGCTGGCGTGTGCAATCTATACGATGAGTCAACTAGTAAATCTTTTTTTCATTGACTTAACGTCTGCAAATGTAGAGTGGATGTAAAAACGAATTGATTCTCTGGATAGGGGTTAAAAAGTTAGAAAAATGCTTGAGAAACAGTCTGTCATGCGTTGTGTCTGCACTGCGCTTCATGTAGCTTGGAATTCATCCAGCAGCCATGCTGCAGCTATCTGCAACTCCAACTTCCACATGTCCGTAGTTTGGAATAGTTTGAAAAAAAATCGTGTAAGAACAAATATGTAGCAAAACAGTTGAAGTATGAAGAAATATGAAAATAAGCTGGGATCTGGGGGCCTGCCAATAGAAGAAATTGACAATTTTTTACCTTATTTTGGTCGTATTTCGACTCTGATAAAGCTTTTTGTTTAAGACGCACACTTTTATTCATTCCAAGTCTTCATTCCAGAGTAGAATATTTTCATTAAAGTGAATAACGAAAATATGCTTTGGATGCTCAGTGATTTTCTCAAAAAAAGAAACAAAAAAAACGATTCACCAACAAAGAAGAGTGTAACTCAAAACTCAACAAAACACTTCAAAGAATCTTCACTATAAGCCAACGGTGTGTGTGCGGGTGTCATGAAACTTTAAAACATACCAGACTCAGGAAATTACGCTGTCAATAAGTTTACCTAAACATGACAATACAAAAGCCATTTCACATCAAATTCGTCACCAATTAGTATTAGAAGCGCAGCCATACACAAAATACACAGAAAATTTTAACTATACGGTGCTAGATAAAACTATAAAACAAACTAGCCTAACAAATTATCCTACAAAAAATCGTGATTCAACCATGGTTATCTGGGATTCAGCAGCCATGCCATGCTGCAGCTATCTGCAACTTCAACTTCCACATTTGCGAAGTTTGGAACAGTGAATGGAAAGAAGTCGCGAGACCAGCTCAATTCACGGTCCTTCCCAATAACAATGCTCCACTAGGAGCAGAACTAACTCGGAAGGGATGGGTGAAGCTCAATCGCTTGGGAACTGAGTTGGGCCGTTTTAATAGCAACATGTTCCAATGAGGCCTCGCCGACTCACCATCTTGTTGCACGTGGCTCAGATTTTTAGACTGCATACCACATTCTCTATCAATGTCCTGTATACCAACCCAAAGATAAACATGTGGACGTAACAACGCTCGATGAACACACCATCCATTGGCTGCTGCGCCTGGATATAACAACGTACCTACAGCGACCTCAAATGCAAGAAGAAGCATGAAAATGTAAAATCCAACACATATCAAATTCATGGCTAATTAAACGAGAAACGTTTAATTAGCCGTTTAAACGTTTAATTAGCCAAATCAGAAACGCAGCATTGCACCTTAAGGTCCGCAGTTTTGCACTTGTTTTCAGCCGCGAGGGAGTTTGCGGCTTCGACTTGCGTCTGATAGTCTTGTTGAAGTTTGGTCAAACGATTGTTGAGAAGACTCACATCTTTAGTTGCCTTGTCACAATGTATCTGAAAAAAAAAATGGACGCAAAGTGACATGAGAGGAAGCAGGAATTCTGTTATAATACTTTGCTTACTTGTTTGTTATGGTGGCAATGCAGATACTGGTAGTCATAGTTTAATGTCAAAAACAATAAAAAAAAAATGCACATAATACGCAACAAAATTGCTTGAATTTCGTTTGAGTTATGTGCTCGAAACCAAATGCAATAGGCCTACACAAAAATTGCAGAATGAATACGTCTGCAAGCAGTGGTTGGTCTAGAAAGTGTCCAATTCTTCTATAACTGAAAGCTAAGTATATTGATTAACACTGCAGTTTGCTAGTGAGTAGTGAATTCAAGGACACTATAGCTATCACTAGAAGAAGACCACGGAAATGAAGATGACGTGGCTACACAGGAGGAAAATCTTCGAAAGGTAAAAAATTACAGTTGTTCGGGAGAGCCACCAATAGCTGATTTTGACAGAAAGCTGTAACAGCACCTGACAAGGGACGAGTGGACGCAAACGAAAGGGTTATCGATTGAAGCAGGAGTGGTTAACTGAGCTCAATTGTACAATGACGACAAAGCTAAGACGGAGTGCATCGGTTGTATCAGCAACTTTCACCACGTGTTCGTCTTTGTATAGCCGCTCGTAGCTTCTTGTTCCAAACTGGGCAAATTCAGGCTCACCAAAAGTGAAAAATGGGCATACATCAACCTACTGCGCATTCAGTCGCTAGAAACACCTCAAGAGGCTCCGTACCTATATTACTATCATTGAGACCAGTGTTCCTTCTAAAAAAAATCTTCAGTGCGCAAGAGCCTAATTTTTTTCAGTGAGCACTTTTATTTTAAAGCTGTGTTTGCAAAATTGCGAGTGAATAACAGACCTAGTGAATTGTTAAAAGTAATCTCAAAGAACACGAACAAATTTAAACTTGATTCAAATAGCTCTGTGTGCGTTCGCACTTTTCCAGTGATCGTACACTTTTCATTTCACTCTACTCGTCTAAAACTTATTTCTGATGCTTTAGTCAAGACAGATTCGATCGTCACTCAGCAGGGTATATAAAAATAAAAATTGGAGCACCGAGCTCAGTCCAAAAAAAACAAAACATGTAGCTTGGAATTCATCCAGCAGCCATGCTGCAGCTATCTGCAACTCCAACTTCCACATGTCCGTAGTTTGGAATAGTTTGAAAAAAAATCGTGTAAGAACAAATATGTAGCAAAAAAGTTGAAGTAAGAGAAAATATGAAAATAAGCTAGGATATGGGGGCTTGCCAATAGAAGAAGTTGACAAATGTTTACCTTATTTTGGTTGTATTTTGACTGTGATAAAGCTTTTTGTTTAAGACGCACACTTTAATTGTATTTAAGTACAGTGCAATTCAACAGATCACCGATATGTTTTGTAAAAATTAAACTTAGAAGCTTTGTTTTAAGTTTGAAACTTTGAAAATCACGCTACGCAAATGGTTTGGTGTTGCTGCACATTTGGGGTCTGCTACTATTCGGTGAGTCCGATTCGGTGAGTCCGTGGTATTGCTTCGTTCGCTTTAAATGGTTTATTTCCCTAGCCTACTGCTACAATAAAGTCACAGTTTGGCAAAAGGGTACAGGTGAGTGGTGACTCCCACACATGAATCCAAGCATCGGGGGATGAGAAGATGTTCCTTTTCCTATTATACTAATCCTTCGGCACTAATGAGAGTAAGGTGGCCAGTTCCTTTCTCTTGGCCACTTTAACTACGCCCACCCAATTTATTACACTCTGGGTAGAGGTGAGCGGTGTTTTCAATAATCAGCTTAAGCCTGGAGTCGAACCAGGATTGCATGGCGAGAGCCTTATTCATGGACTTCTAAATAGTAGCATCTGGACTGGAAACTCAGTGGGCAACATGAGGCCAAACAGTTGGTACAACAGTTGACCAACTGTGGGCCAACAGCCAAGTAACTAACCCTGTTGGCCCACAGTTGGCCAACTGTTGTACCAACTGTTTGGCCTCATGTTGCCCACTTAGTTTCCAGTCCAGATACTACTATTTAGAAGTCCATGCCTTATTCGCTGCGCTATCTTAAAGGCAAAAGTAAACAAGTTACAAGAACATGCGATACCCGTTGATCTTTTAGATGTGACTCCAGTTTGGCATTGTCGTCCTTGCATTTTTGCAATTGAACTTGAAGAGCTTTAATTTGTTCCACTTTTTCTTTGACCATGTTCTTTTCATGATCGTAGTCGTTCTCAAAGCGTTCTTTTCTTCTCAATTCTCTTTTAATTTCATTATGTTTCATCTGAATTTCTTGTTGAAGCTGTAAAGCAAATTTATAAAATTCCATCACTTGGTTGTTATGCTTCGTTAAGCCCTTGCCCAGCCAAGCGAATTGCAATAACAGCGCCACATTTTATTTTTATTTTACATCAATATAATTCATTTACATCGAATTGTGGCAACTGAATTCATTTTCAACTGTTTTCCCCCTTTGCACAAACCTATAGGCCAATCAGTAAGTAAAATGTTTGTTGCGGACCATGCTTCTCAATCACGAGATAACGTTCGCGTTTTGTCGCTTTTACCTTTTTCTACATGTTTATGTTATTTATACTGTATATGACTTCTGATATGTTTGGCATATTGTTTTTTGTTGTGATGGTCAGAAATAAAAAATAAAACTGCTTTGATGAAAATGCATAAGTTCAGAGCATTAGTCAGCCATCAAGACTGGTGTATCCTAGATTTAAGTTTCATTTGCCAAACTTGTAAGATTTTTCAATTAACGAAGAATTGCCATCGTTGACCCTGAGGTTCTAGAACAGTAGATTCCAACCTTTTCCTAGTCGCATACCCCTTTCAAAGAAATACCAAATATGCTGTTGATCCCCAGACACCAAGATAAATCTTTTAGAGTGGCCATGAGTGAAAATTTTGCAAAATAGTCTTCCATACCAAATAATTGACTTATTGGTTGTGCAAATCCTAATCCTTAAATAGAGAATCGGGAATGTCAAAGCACGTAGCCTACAAAGCTATTTCTTAAAATAACATATTTTTGATAAAGGATAATGTCTAAGAAAAATGTAGCCTACTTATAAAATTGACCATTCTATGGAATTGACCATTCTATGATAAGGAGGGAGGAAGGAAGTTTTCTTAGAAAGGCACTAGATCTAAAGGTGGATGGGAAGAGGAAACGCGGTCGTCCAAGAAGAACGTGGAAACAACAAGTGAAGGATGAATTTAAAAAAGTCGGACTGAAGGAGGAAGATGCAAGGGACAGGGTGAAATGGAGAATAGGGATTAAAACAATTGCTGCGCGGAAACAATCGGCCATCCCCATTAGTGGGGAACAAACTGACGATGGATTATGATGATGATGGTAGAACGCAGTTAAAAAGCAACTTTATAGGTGAAGAATTTTAAAGATACACCTAATCTCCAAGATTAACTCAGATTAACTCACTGGATCCATTTCAACTGGCTTAAAAAATTTTTTAAATTTGTTGCTGTGTAATCTATCAAGTGTTCAGCGCATAAATTACCTTGGAGTATGATAAAAAATTGTTTTTTGGCAAACATTAATGAGCATTGGAATTAACTTATCTCTTTGAAAACTTTCTGTGTGCATATGCAGACTGTTCATGAACACTACACACCTCAGCAACCACCAATTCTGTTTCTTCGAGCTTCGTTTGAGTTTGAAGTTGATCGTTTGAAGCTTCTGCTAATTTTTCTCTTAATGCGACAATTCTTTCCAAGAGCTTGTCTCGTTCGTTTGTCATTGCTTCTTTTGCTTTTAACGTTTGATCGATGCTGAAACCGAACGTCGATGATAATTTGAAGTTTTTCAAAGGTTCTCAAATACTTCTGAGTAAAGCAGTAGCAGAAACTATGAAGTTAAATTGATTAGTTCAATTTTCATTGCAAAGCTTTCGCTTCAAGTGTGTGGCTTTATTAGTACATTTTCTTATTCAAATAGAATTTAAAACATCGATTGGAGTGACATCTAGAATACCCAATTTCTATAGCCTACAAACAGCTCTCTAATTAGATTCCACTAATTCAACAAATGACATCAACAGGAGGTGACTGTGCCGTTTAGTTAGTGGCTAAGCTAGAGGTCTGTGCCAGCGCATGCAAACAACCCTGACAGCAAATCAGTCATTTTTAACATTGATTCAACGTCTGCAGACGTTGAATCATTGTAAAAAACGACTGATTTGTTGTATGGGAAGGTCAAATAGCGTCAGGGAAAAAATGTTTGTGGAAAAACGCCATTTTTGTAACGAATATATAAACAAATATGACCCCAGTTATTACATTTCAGTTAGGAGGTGTCTCCCCCTTATTTTCTAAGTTAATAAACTTTTGCGCAGCTAACAGTAGACGCATAGTATTGCTCGATGTGCATTATAACCTCATGAGGTAAAACTCTACCCGTAATCTATAAATCTTGGTAGTCGACCATATTTTTATGTAATCGTAATCTAAGCATGTACTCGTAAGCGCTGATCATATCAGACTACATAAAAAAATTACGTTTAATTCGTCTATTTAAACATACGAAAGCTGAAATTACATTACAACCGCATACATTTCCATTTTTGTCATCCGCATTGTTGGACGAGATCAAACTTTTTAGTTTTATAAAAACTTGCAAGATCAATGTCGACGTTCAAATATGATGCCACGCCATATGCTTGCCTTCCTTCAACCCCTTACATCCCTTACATAACGTTCAGTGTGATGCTTTTGGCCAACTCATGTAATGCAATAATATAAAGTTTTCTCAGAGCTATCCTGGGGTTGTAAGATGATAAACAGCTCCCTAAACAGCTCATAAAAAAACCAATGACAGGAAAAATTAGGTCCAGCGAAGTTGAAACAAAGTAAGAAAAAGCAACTTTTGTTGGATAGAATAACAGCTCAAGTCCAATGACATGGGACTCTCCGCCAGTGGAAACTAAGCTGAACTATCACAATGTCTTTCAGGTTACAATTTGCATTTATTTCGACGCCTTGTCAATCAACAAATGCAAATTATCACCTGAAACACCCTGATAGTTTACCTTAGTTTATATCAGAAGAGAGTCTCACGTAATTGACCTAAATGCCTGATGAACAGCCTCATTCAATTTTTAGCTGAAGTCCTGTTCAGAAACGAAATGCCTGATGAACAGCCTCATTCAATTTTTAGTTGAAGTCCTGTTCAGAAACGAAATACAAACGTCATATGAACATAGCTCATTATTACTTGGAGTCAGTTTCAGAAACTCCCCCTGCTCCTTCCTTAACGAGATTAGTTAAGTTAACAATTTCAAGCTTCAATGTTGCGATGATTTCTCGAGCATGCGATTCGCGTTCTGTCGCCGCATCGACCATCTTCCAAGCTCTTTCCAGTTCTAGCTTGAGCTGCTGAATCGTTGCCTGAAAAAAGATTTGTTCACGACTCTGAATGGCAACTCAGTGAAGTTAGTAAAACTAACAAAGAGTTTGAAAGAACTTGCAGTATTTTAAGGATACTTACTAGTGAATATAACTTTTGTAAACACCCTAAAGATTTTGTCATTGGAGACCTATCACAAATCCAAAATCACCACACGGGTGCATACAAATAGTAGGCTTTCTAAGCGACTAATGCTGCGTGTGTGGGCTACTGCTCCACAGATAAGACCTTAGCGTCAAAACGGTGTAGGGGAAGGTCGGGACCTATGATCACAGTGGGAGTCATGATCCGCTCTCTTTTTTCAAAAATTTTTGTTTGCGATTTTTGACGTCATTCTATATTTTATGCTTAGATAACTTTCCCTTAATCTCTGTTAAAAGTGTACTGAAAGTTAAAGAGTCATGAGGATTTGTTGAAACGGATTTTTTTGGACTAGGTGTGTTTCAAAATAATTGATTAGTTGCGCAAGAAATATTTGTGATGTTTTTTTGATGATTGGTAATGTATTCATGAAAAAATTAAACTGAAGTTTTTTTTGGATCACAGAGTTAGTTTTCTTCAGCAGTTGTTTCATTTTTAAAATATCAGGTCGGACCCTTGAGTCATCTTGTGGTGGGACCAGCAAGCCGTGATATATAGGTGTCAGCTGTCATTATACAAAATAGCTGCTGTAATCCTGTTGTTTCTTTACTTTCACTTAATTCAACATTTGGTATGATGGGTTTTATTTTACATTTTTAGGCTAGTTGGTGCTTTTAAATTTTTTTTTATATTTAACGCAAGTTACCATGATTCAGCGTCTGCAGACGTTGAGCCAATGTGAAAAGGCAAGATTTGCTGGTTTGTACTGTACCTGTAATAGGAGCTGTTCAAGTACCTTGTGACATAATTTTCTTGTATTTTTGATATTTCTATGTAGAAATACATTAGGCTACTTGTTCATTAAGTAACTGTGTCTTGTGGGTAATAGGGGCCCTACACGTGTCCTATCGCTTCCTGCATGTGGGGACCGATAAGCCACTTGGCGAGTGTTTATGTTGTTGGCGAGTGTTATGTTGTTGAGCATAACTTAAACAATTGCAGAAATAATAGCTTGTGCCTTTGTTGCAAAGTAGGTTACACCAAAAGGCATGACAAAACCAATTTTTAAAGAAAAATATTGAGAAACGTAGAAGATATGCATCAAAATAAAAAAAAAGTGGCTCGCAGGTTCCGACCTTCTCCCTACTGTACCTTTGTGTACGAATACTCAACTACAAATATTATTCATATTACAAAAAGAGTGGTGAATGCCAAACTTGAAACTAAGCAAAGCAAATTCAAGCAAACAAAATCACTACCGTATTGTTTAAACATCTTAACAGCCTCTTTCACCTCAGGCTTGAAAGTTTTATCCAAATCAATAAAAATCTGTAAATTTATTTAGGTTTTATTCAAAGAGGTCCTTATTAGGACAGTAGCAGACCTTCCCAAAACACATTTATTTTGCAAAACTTTCTCGTTTCACTCGCTCAATCATAGCCTACTTGGCTTGCATTGATCTAGCATGCGGCATAGGAAAAACTTGTTTTACATCAGTAGCAGATTTAAAGAGCAGAAATTTAGTCATGTCACCTTCAAGAACTGGAAAAAAAAATTAAATCTAATTTTTTTGAAAGAAAAATCACAGGCTACCAACCAATATGAGTTACCTGATCATCTTGTGAAAGTTTGAGTGCTTGTGAGACCTTTACGGAGTTTGACACAATTTCGGCATTCAAGTCACGACATTTGTTCATCAACCGCTTTTCGCTGTCGTGAGATTTTGTCAAAGCTTTGTGTATTTTTTCATACTCAAGTCGAAACCTGTAATAAAAAGAACATTCAAGGGGCATTGGGGCAATCAAAATATGGTGCAAGGAGCACCGCTGAGGTCGTTACAAAGGGTGTATCGTAAATGTAAGTATCGTAAGTAAGTAAATGTAAATGTAAGTATCGTAAATTCTAAGTAAGCTATGATGTAATATCGCATTGTCGAATAAAACTTGAACGATTTTTACCGCCAAAACTTTCGCACTTCCAATATCACTTTGGTCAAAAACGAAACCCTACAAGTTCAGTTCCGTAGGCCGCAGCCCTAAGGGGGGGCCGTAGGCATATCTCTCCAGAGTAGCTTTTCTCTCTCGATCGAGTCCATCTCCTCCAATTGAGAACATTATCCATCCACTCTGTTTTTCTTGTTCCAGGTTTACTTTTCCACAAACCTCTCCTTCGATAGTAGCCAAAACCAAAGTATCTCCCCTGTTTTTCAAATAATCATAATTAGCGAAGCTTCCCGGTTTCCAATATTGTTTCTAACCCATTCATTCGTGCGTCTGTCAGTTCAACTCGCTCTCAGTACTCGTCTCTATAACCACAGTTCAAAGGCATTGATCGTATCCTCTTCTGATTTTCTTAATGTCCATGTTTCGCATTCGTAGAGCGCAACGTCGCAAACCGGCATTTCCAGCGGTTGCAAGTTGAAGACGTGGTTTTAGCACACAGAAATCATTAAAGAATTGTTTACGTTTCACAACGACTTCAAACCGATTGAACAGACTATATGCATGTTGTGCATTAAATCAGACCTTGCAAAATCTTTATTATTTGATGCTGTGATCTGTAACTTTCCATTGCACAAAGTCAAGAATAGATTGAATGCTTTGTTGAGCTATTTTCATTGCTTGTATTGCGTGTATACAATTTTTCTGCTTCTATAGCTTTTGACGAAGCTAAAATTACCGGGTACAACAATTTCGATTCGCATCATAAATGGAACCAATAGGCCACTATACACACAAACTTGTCAAGGGAAGGAGACGTTATCACCCAACAATGGCTTTTCTAGGATTCCACAGAACAAACAGACAAGATTGCCTTGGGCAACAGCTAACAGGACCATTAGCAAACAAGCCCCCACTGCTCAAACACTACGTTGGCTAGATGGGGCACTTTTACCAGCCCCGAATGCCCACCACTGCGAATCCAGCATTAAGAACCTCGATCACCGGGTCAAGGATTGCCCAATGCCCAGAGGCCAAAATCATTGGCGAATATGGAACGGTACACGCATGTGAAATTTTTATACGCTGGTTGAAGTGCCAAAGGTACCGGTTATGAGATGTTGGTCACAGCGGTAAACCATAATCTCTTCGTTAGAAAATTGTAACATAAGATTCCCGGATCCGTTCGTCTGTATGTAATGATGATGGCGTATGAGCGATCTTTCCAGGCTAGATTGGAGGGCAGGAAATCTTCAGCCACTCAGCAGTCTCGTCGTCCAGGATTCTCAGACCATGCGCACCGTGTGGAGGCCGGTGGATTAGGCAGTGGTGGATGACATGGTCTGCGGTCTGTTCCGTGGCACCACACTCACATTCTGATGAAGGAGCCAGGCCCCACTTGTGCATGTCCGAACGAAAGCGGCTGACACCAGTTCGCAGGCGGTTAAGCCTGACCCACGCAAGCCTTGCGAGGGACATCCCTGGTGGACGGGGATCGGCGTCGGGTATGAAGTCACGAAGCGTGGAGGTGTGATTTTGCTACTCCGTGTTCCACATGTGGTTCGTCCAGTGTGCCGCACTTAAACTAAGTTCTTCTGCGTTCTTAAGGAGTTGTTGTGCGGCAGGCACAAAGGGGCGTCTTGATTTCAGCCGCTGCTTTATAGGTGGTGGTCGCTTGAATGTTGCATGGAGGAGAAGGTCCGGGTCCAAAGCGCGGCGAGCGAGAGAAATCGTGGCTCCTTTACGGCGTAGCTCAGCGGGTTGGATGCCTGCTAGGATGGGTAGGCAGTCCGTTGGAGTGGGACGCAGGCATCCAGTAACAGTACGCAGTGCGTCGTTGATGGCGGTATCAATCTAGTGGGTGTGAGAACTACGACACCAGACCGGCGCGCAGTACTCAGCGGTGGAATGAACAAGGGCTAGGGTAGCTGTACGAAGAGTTTTAGCACCAGCTCCCCAGCCGGAACCCGCCAATCGCCTCAAAAGTGCGACGCGTGTAGATAGTTTTTTGCGCAGTGACTTCAAGTGCCGGCGGTACGTGAGTGACCTGTCCAGGGTTATGCCGAGGTATGTAGGTTCGGCACAGTAGGGCAGGCGTTCCCCATCAATCTTGATGTTTATCTCACGCTGTGCCTCCCGGTTGTTAAGGTGGAAAGCCGCCGACACTGTCTTTGACTTGCTGAGCTGTAGCTTCCATTTCTGGAGGTATGCTGATAGTGTTTGCATGTCTTGGCTGAGGTTCCTCTCCACTGACTGCCAGTTTCCTGCTGAGTGCAGGAGTGCTAGGTCGTCTGCGTAAGCATATTTCCTGGAGATGGTGGGGGGCAAGTCGTAGGTGTATATGTTAACGGAATGGCCCGATTCGGTGAGTCCGATTCGGTGAGTCCGATTCGGTGAGTCCGATTCGGTGAGAGCCTTTTTCGGTGAGAGCCCTATTCGGTGAGTTTTTTTTTTTTAAATTATTGCGCGCCGTAGCCTAATTATCATTGCCGTTATAGGGTTAGGGGATAGGGGTTAGGGATTAGGGGTTAGGGGTTAGGGGATAGAGGTTAGGGGTTAGGGGGTTGGGGGTTTTTGGGGTTGGGGTTTGGGGGGTTGGGGGGTTTGGGGTTAGGGGTTTTAATTAGGCTACGGTACCCGATAATTTTTAAACAAACATTCAAAAAAAAAAACACAAAAACCCCCAACCCCAAAAACCCCCTAACCCCTATCCCCCAACCCCTAACCCCTATTCCCTAACCCTATAACGGCAATGATAATTAGGCTACGGCGCGCAATAATTTAAAAAAAAAACTCACCGAATAGGGCTCTCACCGAAAAAGGCTCTCACCGAATCGGACTCACCGAATCGGACTCACCGAATAGTAGCAGACCCATATGTTAAACAGGAGAGGAGCCAAGACTGAGCCCTGTGGGACGCCGTTTTTAAGTCGGCGTAGTCTGCTTCGACGACCGCTACCGGTTGTGAGGGTAAAACTGCGGTTTTGCACAAGTTCCATCATCATATGGACCATGTGTCTGTCAGGGAGCAGACGGAGTAACTTGCAGGTAGTATGTAACTTGCAGTCTGTATGTAATGACCGAAAGAAACACTCTTCTGGAAACGTCTATTCGAGAATTGTATTTCTGTAAAAATAGCCACTGACTGTCGAAATTGGGACGCAACACCGTACGCCACTAAAACTTGTCACTACAATGCAAATTACTTGGATAAAGACGGAAATTTTGTCCAGCTGGCAAGCACTAAGCAAAACAGTTAAATATGCGACCAACTCTCAAGTAACAATTTTAAGAATGACGAGAATACATTGCAATATCTCAAACGCACCAGGGTTGTCAGACAGCTTTTGAGAAAAAGAGCCAAACAATGTCGAAAAAAGGGCCAAACTGGGTAAAAAAGAGCCAAATTGTTCAATAATGTTAATAACGTTGCTAACAATACATAATAACGTTAACAACGTCAATAACGTTATTACAACATTACAATAACACAATCTACATTCTACAAGAACAATTCCAAATCTTCATCTTCTACAGTATTTCTATTCGAATCTTTGGCATTGGCATAAACATTGTCAGCATAAACAAAGCACTGTCTAAAAAATCGTAATAACACTTTTCAGTCTCAACTTCCGAAAGACATTTATTTGAATAGCTAGTTTAATAGTATGTGCCATCTGCTTCCAAAAAGAGCCAAATATTGAAAACAAAGGGCTAAGGGGCCAAACAATTTTTTTGGGGGCCAACTACCTCTAAAAAGGGCCAATCTGGCAAGCCTGAAACGCACGTAGGCAGCTACTGTGACGTAATAATGATAAGCAATGATAAGTTATTCAAGCACCTGCCCAAGTTTGGCTCACACCTGTTCAAGCCCGGCCCACACCTGTTCAAGTAATTAAAGATTTAGCGATGATGTAATGTTTCAACAGGTGTTCAAACGGTTGTGCAATTCAAGATTTAAGGATGATGTAATGTTTGCTTATTTCTAGCAACAGTCCATGACGTAAGATGTCAGGTTTAGTAGACAACGGTTCTATGTGACGTTTGATATGAAAATTGTCCGTAACAGTTCAGTTCAGTTGTTTTTTTTATTTCTGACCATCATATCAAAACAATACACGTCAACATAGCAAAGGTCAAGAAAAAGGTAGAAGCGACAAAACGCGAACGTTAAAACGTGCTTGTGATCGAAGTAAGTTATTGAGTTGAAAAAAATTTGGCACGGTCGCAACACCTTCAGAAAAATTTAAGATATAAAGGGAAAATAAAAAAATAAAAAATGTTACAAAACAAATAAACATATATAGGCTATAACTTTATTAGCCTACATAACTTTAGCTGATATATTGAAGATTTGTATGGACAGTTGCTATAAAGATCGGCCATGGTGCGTTATCAAGAGTGCTGATGGTCGTAAGGGGAACACGTCTTGATGCGTTTAGCTCATAGCAAAGAGCAAGGCAGGCAGAACCTAACAGTAACAGATGTGCATACCATAATAATAATAATAGTAGGCTACCTTTGGCCCAATGCGGTACCTTTGGTATCATACAACTTCACAACAATTTTTTTAGACATAGTGAGCAACAATGGCAATTTTGCTGCAAGTGGAGTCGAGTGATTTTTGTTGATTGTCCTCCGAAATATGAAAAGGCTTGATGTAAGGGGGGCTCGTTCAAGCTTCCATTTATCAAGTGTAGGCCTTCGCAGTAAAGAAAAAGCAAAGGAGATTGCAGTGTAACAGCCAAGCCAAATTTCAAACTTATAATTTTATTTCGGATTCAACCACGTTTTGTTGCTTCTACCTTTTTCTGTAGACTACTTCAAGTTATGTTTTGGCATGGATTGTTTTTCGATATGATGTTTAGAAATTAAAACAAACTGAACAGTGTTTCGTTTTAAAAAAGGTAAAGATTGTTGGCAAACCCGCACCGATTACTTATACATACTTTGTCTATAACAACACAGCTAGGTGTTAATAGAGCTACCCTCAAAATAAAATGCTAGCAATACACCTCTGGACTCGTAACCCTTTTGGGAAGCCCTGGATTCACCTGAAACTTTTCAGCGCTAAGTCAGACAATTCTATGGCTTAAAAACAAGTCAAAAATGTTTGAGTTTCAAGATTATAGTCGTCAATAGTTCATTTATTTTACCTCATGCTAGCCTATTTGTACTTAGTTAAAAACGACTATAATCTTGAAACTCAAACATTTTTGACTTGTTTTTAACTAAGTACAAATAGGCTAGCATGAGGTAAAATAAATGAACTGGTCTACCTTAGTAATGTTTTGTCTCCCATCAACTCAGAAATAACTTCATGAAAATCTTTTTCCAACAATTGAAAGGCATCATCTTCCAACGAAAGTTTGTCAGACATCCTTAAGGCTTGATTGGGAAGATGCGATGACACCAGATTGCACAGTGTTTTCTTCCTCGTGGGCTACCGTAGGCCACCCTACAGCTGTTCCGTATGACGATTAACACACCTAACAATTTGAATCTCTTTCATCAAATGGCTGCTTAGTTCTGTTACTCTTTAAGTGGGTGCTTGGTTTCTTGATCTTATTAACAGCGAGTACAACCTCTCACGGCTAAACTGTTTTTCAAAAAACTTGGGTTGTCACAATCTGCTGCAAAATATTAGCCTATAAAGTCAAGAGTTACCTACGATTGCGTAACCATAACGATTGCGCCGCATAGTGACAAAATATACTATTGAGGTCATTTAGGCTTCAATTGGCACGAACAAGCACAACTTAATTTGAGGAGAGGGATGTTCTAATAGAAGAAGGTGGGAAAAAACGAACATGCCAATTTCAAAGTGTTTACTTGAAGGAAAAAATAAGATGGTATAAAATTTATTGAGTAAGTAGAATTTATATATTATCTCACAGGCGGAAGCAAAGGAGGTTGGTTGGTTTAGAATCTTTATCCTCTGACTGACAATAGGTTATTCTTGACAGTTTCGCACACTGGTTGAGGTTTTAACCACTGACGCAGGGATTGATAGAGTATAGTTTCATAGATGTTGGAGTGTTGTTGTCGGGGAATTATTCCATGCACTAGGTGCCGCTGAATGGAGAACAGCCATGAAGTGCTTGTTCAAGAGAACACTTCGAGAGCTGAACCAGCGCCGTTTGATGTTGATTGGGCTGCTTAACCATTGAGATAAAGGGGCGGAGGTTTTAAAGTCAAACCGCATAGGGCCTATATAGCCTACTGGTAATTCCCCATTGCGCTTGGAATTTGAGTTTTTATTGTTTTGTTGCCTACTTCGCTACTTGTTATGGTTTTCTTAAAAGTGTTACCTTTAAAAAATATATGGCCTACCATTTCAAAACAAAAATTTTCAAATAGGAGGCTACTTTAATAGGCATTAAAAAATCAGTAGCAATTGCTTTTTAAAGGAAAGAGGTTACAGAGACCAGCAGCAGCAGTGGCCAAGTGGCAGCAGTGGCCGAGTGGTTAGCGCGTTGGGCTCGCAGTCGAGAGCCTGCATGTTCGACTCCAGCCACCCGCACTTGCTGTTGTTCTTGCAAGAAACTTTACGATAATTGCCTCTACTCAGTGATCGATTTCGAGTAATGGGTAGTACCAAATTTAAGTCATAAGTAGAGTAGGCTAGACAACCGGAAACAGACATTGCAGTCGGCTGCAGCGTGGGTCAGGTGTACGTCGGATGGCGTACACCGATGCATAGCGCTCAAGTCCGCTTTCCCGCAATGTAGGCAGTGGCGTAGCAGCCACTTGGCGGTTCTGGCTCTGCGCCAGGGGCGGCAGGCTGCAAGGAGGCGGCAAAATGAGGCTGCACAGTGCACACAACACGAGAAGTGAAGTACCGGTAATGCAAAAATAAATAAAAAGTAAAACAACAAAATGATTTACAAAGAGACAGCTAGCACACCTTAAAAAATTTAAAGATAGAACAACAGCTAAAAAGCTCGAGTTGCTTCTTGCGTGATGTTGGATAGCTGTAGCCTGTACTCCGTCTGTTGTTCAATTCTTAGTAACATTTATTACGTCATAAATTTGTTGTTATAATCACGATTCATTTTCTCTATCTTAGCAGTAGTTTCTGTAGTCAGACCTCTTGTGTAGAAAGAGACTACGTTCAAAAACTTGATTTTGAAGATATTATCGCTGATTTTGCTTCGGCGAAAGCTCGAAAAGTTCAATTTTGAGGCGGCTATTGATCTTTTATTTGCCTAATACATTTTTTTCTCTTTTATTTTTGGCCTTTAACGCTGAGACAGTGGGGCTTCTTTCTCAAGCAATATAGAACTTCTGAGACGTGGCACATTATTTGTAATTATTTTTATTGAAAAGATTACTTGAACATGAAACTATTTCAAAATTTGCTGCAGTCTACTTAGGGCTGCATTTTCAACGAAAGCCAGGGGTGGCAGCATATGCTCCTACGCCACTGAATGCAGGATAAACATATGAAAAACAAAACAAAAAAACAGAATAGAGCTTTATAGCAAAGCAAAAATGCCATTGCTTGCCATATTTTGTGGCAATGCCTGATGATTTCCAGTTCATCACAAAAATTTCTATCCTGCAAAGAGCTTCAGAATAAGACTAAACATTAGTAACCTACAATTTTTTCACTACGACAGCAAAATTGCACGAGGACATAAGAATATTGTTTGTAGGCTAGGATTCCAAGCTGTCAAGGGTTTTAGACGTAGAGACTAATAACTATATTTGATTTAATTCGCTCTGGTTGGCTTTTTGCTTGGCATCAGGGCCGGATTTAGTTGATTGGGGGCCCGGGGCACTTTTAGATCGGGGGGGGCCCCGTGCAAAAAATTTTTTGGCAAAAAAACACCTTTACGTATACAATAGCTCACATTTTTTCCACGTCGGGGCCCTTTAAAAGGGGGCCGGGTCACCTGAACCCTTTGCTCCCCCTAAATCCAGGTATGCTTGGCATTGAGCACTTTTTGTTTGTTTGTTATATCTTTATCCTGCGTTGCGGGAAAGCGGACTTGAGCGCTATGCATCGGTGTACGCCTTCCGACGTACACCTGACCTACGCTGCAGCCGACTGCAATGTCTGTTTCCGGTTGTCTACTCTACTTATGATTTAAATTTGGTACTACCATTACTCGAAATCGATCACTGGCTAGAGACAATTATCGTAAAGTTTCTTGCCCAGGGAAACAACAGCAAGTGCGGGTGGCTGGAGTCGAACATGCAGGCTCTCGACTGCGAGCCCAACGCGCTAACCACTCGGCCACTGCTGCCGACCGCTTGGAGTATTAATAGTATTTATTGCTTAATATTCACCATCATCATCATCATCATCATCAGCCGGTCATGCCACTGCTGGCAGATGGCCTCCACATATGTTTCCACACCATTCTGTCTTTTGCTGTTCTCATCCAGGTGATGCCAATCTTTTCTTCTATGTCATCTCGCCATCTTCTTTTTGGTCTCCCTCTAGTTCTTCTTGTATATCTTGGTGTCCATTCTGTGGTTATCTTGGCCCATCTGTTGTCTTTCATTCTTGCTACATGTCCCGCCCATTGCCACTTTAGGTTTGTTGCTGTTTCTATGACATCTTTGATACCAGTTTTGTTTCTGATGACTTCATTTCTAATCTTGTCTTTTCTATTTATGTTCAATATTATTCTTTCCATGTTCCTTTGTGCTGCTGCCAGTTTTCTTGTTTGTTGTTTTGTGAGTGACCATGTTTCTGCTCCGTATGTTAATGTTGGCAATATTACTGTGTCCATGATTTTTCGTTTTAAGCTAATTGGAATACTCTTGCTCTTTAAAAAAGTGTTATATTGACCAAATCTTCTCCAGCCTGTTGTTATCCTTTGGGTGATCTCAGTTTCCATGTCGTTTCCTGGTGTTATCATTTTCCCTAGATATTTGTATTGATCAACCTCCTCTATCTTTTCTCCATCTATCAAAATACCCGTCCTTGGTTGTTTCCCTGCTATCTCGTTACACATTATTTTTGTCTTTTTCTTGTTCATCTTCATTCCATCTCGTTTCCCTTCTCGATTCAGTTCCTCAAGCAATTGTTGCAGAGTACATTCTGACTGTGCAAAAAGGATGATGTCATCTGCAAATCTGAGATTGGTCAGCAGTTGTCCATTAATGACAAGTCCAGTCTCAGATTTCAGCCTCTTGAATATCTCTTCAACTGCAGCTGTAAACATAACAGGTGAAAGAGTGTCACCTTGGCGCACCCCTTTCTGAATCTTTATTTTATCACTTAATTTCTCGGTTCTGATTTGTGCAGTGCCATTTGTGTATGTATTTTTGATAATGCTTACTATTTTATCTGATATACCATGAATTTGAATTGCATTAAAAACAGAGGAGTGCTTGATGGAATCAAATGCCTTTTCATAATCAACAAATGCCATAAATATGGGTAGTTGGTATTCATTCATCTTCTCTAAGATCTGCCCAACTGCATGCAGGTGATCAATGCAAGAGAATCCTTGTCTGTAAGCTGCTTGTTCAGGGGGGTTGGTTTTCATTTAGACTGCTGCTTATTCTGTTCTTGATGATTTTCATAAATAGTTTGTAAATATGAGAAAGTAGGCTAATGGGGCGATAGTTTGCAAGGTCTTTCTTGTTTCCTTTTTTAAAGAGAAGAGTAATTATAGCATTTTTCCATTGTTCTGGCACTTTTTCGGTTTCGATCACGTTGTTAAATAAGTTACAAAACTTTTCGAGTAGAATATCCCCTCCTGCTTTTACCATCTCTATTACTATGTGGTCTTCTCCGGGTGCTTTTCCATTTTTCATCTGTTTGACTGCCTTTTCAACTTCGCTTTTCAGAATTGGAGGAATTTGTTCGACTGGATTTTTAGTGACAATGTTTTGTGTTTGATCATTATATAATGTTTGATAGAAATCAGCACATATTTCAATTATCTTTTCTCTGTTTGATGTTTCTGAGCCGTCTTCATTCTTCAGTGCCGGAATCAATGCTCTGTTTCCATCTTTTTCAGTGTTGCATTTTTTCAATCCCTTGCCTGTTTCAATCGCATTTTTCACCTGTAAGGTGTTGAATTTTCTTAGATCTTGTCTAATACTTTTTCGTATGTTCTTGCATAACTCTCAATATTCACTATTGCCTTTAGATGTTTCTCTCATCATTTCTCTGCGTTTCTTCAGCATCTTTTTAGTCTCTGGTTTGAGTTTATCTTCTCTTTGGCTCTTGACTATTCCGCCCACTTTCTTTGCGCTTTTTTGAATAATATTGTTCAATTGTTTTGTCTTTTCATCTAAATCTTTGACGTCGCTTTCAAGTATTTCAAAACGGTTTTGCAACTCTATTTGGAATTCATCTGCCTTTTGAATCAGTCTCTCGGTGTCAATCTTTGGGTTTGATATTCTCACCATTCTAGTTCTTTCCTGTTTTACATTTAATCGTATAGTGCTGCGAACCATCCTGTGATCACTTCCGATGCTAACCCTTTGAATGACTTCAGTGTTGAGAACAACTTCTCGTTTATTTGTTAAAATACAATCAATTTCATTTTTCACCTTTCCATTTGGACTTTTCCAAGTCCATTTTCTTCCATTTGACTTTTGAAAAAGAGTATTTGTGATGATCAGTTTCTCTGATGTTGCAAACTGGATCATCCTATCCCCCCGTGCATTCTCTTTCCAATGCCATATGCTCCAGTGGTATTTCCGTCACTCTGTTGGTGTTTTCCTATTTTGCATTAAAGTCTCCCATGATAACTTTGTAGTGACTTTTATTCTTTTCCATTTCTTCATTTATTTCTTCATACAAATCCTCTATTTCTTCATCATCATGGCTTGTGGTTGGTGCATGTATCTGTATTATTTGCATAGAATATTTATTGTTAATTTTTATTGTGAGGGAAGCCACTCTATCACTAATTCCTTTTATTTCTGTAATTTTGTGTTTTATGCTTTGATGGATTAAAAAACCGACCCCTTTGGTTGAAGTATCTCCCCCTCTGGTGTAGAGCATGTGTCCTCCTCCAATCTGTACCAGATGCTCTCCTTGTCTTCTTGTTTCTGCTAAACCAATTATTTGCCACTTCATCCTTGTTTCATTTAGCTCGTGTGTTAATTCTAAAAGCCTGTCTTCATCTTTTAAGCTTCTTACATTATACGTAGAGATGTAGATTTTGGGAACCCGGAGATTCTTTGCACCATCTGCCTTTCGGCTGCCGGGGACTAAGGGCCTTTTTGAAAGTGTGTTCATTTTTTCATTGTGGGTTTGAACCTTTACTCACCACGCTGGTTCAGTGCGGGTTGGTGAGTGCCTGCAACTTGATTAAGCAGCAGGGCTATGCAACAGGTGGTACAGGATTACCTTTTACCTGTAGCAGATCTACTAATGATCATGACCTGACGTTTGTTTGAACTGATAATATTGTTTGTATATTATTATCAGACAAACTAATACTGTAGGTGTAGGCTATATGTTTTTATACCACATCGCAAGCCTGGTAGACTTTTTGGCACATGTTAGGCCTACAGGGTGATAAAAGCTCCATCACTTTTCAACAAAAATTAAGCTGCCATCGTCTGCCTGCTGCAGTGGCAGATGAAAGAGGCATTTTAGTTAGCCTAATATCGATACCCGTATGTAGACTATCCTGCAAAACTGAGAAAAAATGTAACTTTAGTTCGTTTTTCAAATTTTTTGAGCTCGCTACGATCGCTCAATTAGCCTGCCTTTATTCAATAGCCTAGCGCAGGCGTGTTCTTCAGCAACGAATTCAAAGGGAAAAAAATTTAGTCATGTACCTCAAAAACTAAGAAAAAGACAATATTTTAATGAAATTGCTTCCTCTCTACTACAAAAAGTTACAAACAAATTTACCAAGCTGTTACGGCCAATCTCTGTACAAATCAAACGTCATATAAAACCGTTCAAGTCTACTGAATATTACGTCATGGAAGTTGCTAGAAAATGTGCCAAAATTGCACCATCGTTCATAGACTTGTGTCAAACTTGTTTGGACCTGTTTAAACAGGAAATATTACATCAGCTTTAAACACCTGTTGGAATGACTTCATAATTGTCTTTCATTTATTGCGTCACAGTTACTTTCTACGTGAATTTGAGATATTGATATCTATTCTGGTCATTCGTAAAATGATTGTTTGAAAGTTGGCCGCACATTTAACTGTTGGCTTAGTGCTTGCTAGCTGGACAAAGGTTCCGTCTTTTATCCAAGTAATCTGTTCTGTAGTGACAGTTTTCAGTGGTGTAGGCGTTGCACCCCCTCGTTTTCGGTAGCCTCGGGCTAATTTTACAGGAATACACTGTTTGAAAAGAAGTTCAAGTGTGTGTTTCTTCGGTCATTATATACAGACGAAAGGATCCGGGAACTTTAAGTTACAATTTTCCCATGAAGAAATTATGGTTTACCGCTGTGACCATAAAAAATAAAAGACGATTCTCTGTCTAGTGTTTGGCACAGAAGCACTTAGAAGCAAAAAAATAAAAGACGAAGTTAGTTAGTTGGTAGGCCAAGAAGCACTTAGAAGCAAAGAATAATAAAAGAAGATCTTATTGGTTAGTAGTCTAAAGAAGTAAAGAAAAGTAAAGACATTTCTTCTCAGTTTGGTACAGAAGAAAAAATAACTTTGACATTTATTGGCAAGAAAGAAGATTAAAGGCAATCCAGCTGTGCTTGAAGATTCAAGTGGAAGAATCCAAGCAAGTTTTGTGGACGTTTGGACTTCACATACTCGTACAGCTACGGTATCGTGCATTTAAATTCTTTTTTGTATTTTTACGGTCTTTGCAGTTAAGTTTTTTATAACTACTGTAATTTGTGTGTTTGTGTAACTTAATTTTTTAATTGTTAAATTTAGCCCTAACATTTGATATGTCTACATTCGGTGGTGACAGGGACTCGACCGCCGTCGACTCGACTGAGTTTAAGCCTGATGATGTTCTTTGCGGTCGGGCAGGCCATTCTGGGGAGAGACCCATTAACGATGAGGCTAAGTCAGTTCGAGAGGCCCGGCATCTTAGACGGGATATTTTGACTCAAATTGGGAAACTTTCTGTGGCCCTAGGTTCTTTGAGTGATAAGCAGGAACTGTTAATTTTTCGATCTAACTTATCTACTTTAGAAGAGGAATTACGGCATTTCCATGCTCTTTTGAGTAAAATTGTTAACTCTGCAATCTTGGCAGAACTTCGTGATAGGGTAGATCCCGAATTTAACTCGTTAAAAAATAACTTCGAACAAAAAGAAAGTGAGTTGTCAGATAGCCAGGATGCTGACATACATCCTGAGGATAGCGCCTCAAATGTAAGCACTAGGATGTCTGAGAGCTCGTCACGGATAGTTGCACAAATTAACCTACAGTTAAGACGAGAGGAGCTCCAGATCCAAGCTGAGGCCGAAGCGAGAGCTGCTGAGGCCGCCGCGAGAGCTGAGGCCGAAGCAAGAGCTGCTGAGGCCGCCGCGAGAGCTGAGGCCATACGAGCTGAGGCCATACGAGCTGAGGCCATCGCGAGAGCTGAGGCCGAAGCGAGAGCTGCTAAGTTCGCACTCAAAGACGCTCAGTTGAGGGCCGAACAACGTAAAGAGGTAGTTTTAGCTGAATATCGTTCTGAGTTGGGCTCCCGGCGTAGCTCTAGGAAGGGCTCTTCTAGGCATTCCAGAAGTGAACATCAATCACAGTTTAATTTACCTAACCTTTTCCACACGCCTGTTCAATCCGTAAGTGGACCTGTACAATCCACATGTTTTCCAGCTGTTTCAGGAGGTCTCGGGGCCACGGCTAAGGGTCTTCCGAAGGCTGTAAAGCCAAGGTCTGCAAATTACAACCGAACTCCTCCCCCAGAGCGTACAGGTCACGGGGCCGCCATTAGCAGTAATGCTTTGCCCCCTTCAAAGTTTTCTGCGCCGCTAGTTGCTGATCGCCCAGCTACACGTAATTTGGGTGGTTGTGAGAGGCGTATCGTGTCTCCTGATTTTAACGTGTTTGAGGATCGTGATCGGGCTGTGCATGTGACTGAGCCCACTCAGCCCCTTAAGGGATATAGCTTGTCTTCTCCCGCTAAATCGAGTTCTCAACAGCAGGATTGCTTTTTTGAATACCAAAATAGTAGGACGTTCTTCGATAAGGCGGCCTTGATTGGTTACGATGGTAATAATATGCCATTTGTCTTCTTTAAAAATCGTGTTATGGCCTTGATGGCAGCTTCGCCCTTTAAGGGAACTCGTTTGACTTTGTTGCAAGCAGCTTGTGTTAGAACAGCTGCACAAACGATTGCTAATTTGGTTTCTGACACTCCTGGCTTGTCAGAGGAAGACAGGATAGAAATGTCGTTAGCTCGCTTGTCCCAACGTTTTGGAGTTCGTGGAGGTCTTTTCGCAGAGCCAGAAATTAGAAAGTATCGCTATGGTAGCAAATTGACTTCTATCTCTTCCAGTGATTTGAAAGAGTTTAAAGATGAATTGTCGCAGTGTTTGCTTTACGCGAAAGCGTATGGTCAGCGTGATAAATTAGAAGGACGTTTTGTTTTGGATTTGGCTAAGCGACTCCCGTTTGACGCCAAGCAGCGTTATCTTGACTTTTTAGGTGATCAGTATGGTAGCACTGAGGAACCTACTTTTCAGAGTTTGTTTGATTTTGTAGTACGGGAGGAAACGCGCAAGTCGACTGATTTTAGCATCATGCTAATGGGCGATTCTGGTGAGTCGCAGCATTTTAAAAAGTTTGGCAAAGGAAAATTGCCTTCATGTCCGGTTAGGCAGACGTCGGTAAAACCCCATGATAATGTGATTTCAGGGAGTTCGCAGTACTCGACTGCTGTTGGCGCACCGCGCGGCGGTGTGGCCAGACGTAGTGACATACCGGCATGTTTTTGTTGTTCGTCACGTGGTCAAGTTGAATATCATTTTTTGTCTAATTGTAAAGAATTTTTGCGCTTGACACCTAAAGGTCGGAGAGATGTCATTGTGAAAGCTGGAAAATGCTTGAACTGTTTGCGCCAGCATATGGTTAAGGACTGTAATCATGCAAACAACTGTCGTCAGTGTGGGCCTAACAACGATAGGAAACACTATTTTCTTCTGCATGATTTTTATGTGACGTCACGTGATTCTCTGGATTCGGTCGGTAAAGATGATGCTGGTGCCAGAGTTCCTGTGCGTAATGTTAAGATTGGAAATGTTAAAGCAGCCTTTAACCGCGTTACTGCTGCTCGTGTTTTGAATCCAATGACTGGCAAATCGAAGTTGGTGTATTGTCAGCATGATCCTGGTTCGCAGTTGACCTTTGTTTCGAGTGACTTGGTGTGCGAACTTGGTCTTAAACCGTATGATAAAGCGTCGTTTAAAATGGATACTCTGGCTGGTCAGAAACCTACTTGTGCTGACCTTGTTAAACTCAACATCCAGTCGTTAGAGACTGATGAACTGTTTTGTGATATAACCTCGGTGGTTAACCCAGCTTGGGCTGACGATGTTAAAACTTTACCCCATAAACAAGATTTAAGTGGTTTCCGTCATTTTCATGACGTGAATATGTTTCATTTGAATGATTGTAGTACTGTAGATGTACTGATTGGCAACGACAACGCTTATTTGATGTGTGCAAAAGAAGAGCGTGTTGGTGACAATCGTAGTGAACCGCATGCTTTGCTCACTCCTCTCGGTTGGTTGGCTTGTGGTGGTAAGTCACCCTTAGTTGAAAGCGTTGCTAAAGTGTGCAGAGTGCAGACGTCTTCAGAGTCGGATGTCATCTCTGGCTTTCAGCGTAAAATTGAGTCTCGCGATATGGAAATAACAGACCTGAATAAAGTCATTCAGGATTTGACTTTGCAAAATGAAACCTGTGAATTGTCTCGCAATGATATTTTGGCTAGAGAACTTGTCGAACCGAATATTGAGTTGAAAGATGGTCGATTTGAGATACCTGTTCCGTTGAAGGAAGATATTGATCTACCTAACAATTTTGTGTTGGCGTCAGATAGAGCTGCTGCTTTAAGAAAGAAGGCTTTAAAACAACCTGAACTTCGTGATTTCCTTACTGACACCATGAAAGATCTTAAATCTAATGGCTATATTGAGCGTGCTGGTGAAGCAGGAAATGTCAAGGGATTTGAATGGTATTTACCATACTTTGTGACGTCACAATTAAAAAAGCGCATTGTTTACGATGGCAAGTCTGAATTTCGAGGAACTTGTGTTAATGATGTAATGTTTTCGCGTCCTGATTTGTTAAATCCTCTGGCAGATCTCTTGGCTGGATTTCGGCTGAGTAGATTTGGTTTCGTGGCCGATATGACCAAGTACTTTTTTCACGTTTTGGACTCTTCAATACGTAAGCCCAATTTTATTGAACTGCTTACGTACACCAGTAGTGCAGTTCGGATCGTGAACGAACGCCCTTTGGTACCTTTGAGTGACGACCCTAGGGATTTTACTGTCATCACCCCTGCCTCACTTTTGACCCCATACTTAGACCCATACTGTGCTGTTGGGCAACCACATGATCGTGACCAATTAAGAAGGGATTATCGGTTCAATTTGTCACTTTCTCAGCAGTTTTGGAATAAATGGATCGATTTTTACTTGCCAGGTCTTCAGGGCCGGAAAAAATGGCTAAAAATGGCCGAGAATTTGGAGCCTGGTCAACTTGTAGTGGTAGGTTCTCTCCAAGACATTGGTAAACGTGGGAAGTATCAACTTGGGAGGGTGCATGAGGTAGTTCCACAAATTAGGAAAGGGAAGCCTGTGGTTCGTAGAGCCAAAGTTGCCGTCTGCAACTATGATGAGAGTACTGGGAAAGTGAAAGTAGACTACGTGTTGAGGGATATTTCGTGCCTCGCCCCCGTAAAGAACACCTAAGTGTTAGGGTTTGAGCCTGGTTTTGTCTGCGGTGGCCGACCCTTGTCTGAGCCCGGAACAGTCGGTTATTATCGCAACTATTGTATATAGCGTCATTTTAGCGTGTACCTATGGTACCAATTTCATGTATCGTCGTGTTTATTCTTATTGCTGTTCATTCTTTGCATGCCCTTTGTATTTGCGTATTAACTTAAACGTGAGTGATTCAAAAAATTTGTGTATCGTGTGTTTTATTCATTGGCTCACGATTGTCCTTCAATTCTTTTTTAGTTATGCCATGTTAGACTGTCATAACTAGGGGCCGCTATGTTACGGCCAATCTCTGTACAAATCAAACGTCATATAAAACCGTTCAAGTCTACTGAATATTACGTCATGGAAGTTGCTAGAAAATGTGCCAAAATTGCACCATCGTTCATAGACTTGTGTCAAACTTGTTTGGACCTGTTTAAACAGGAAATATTACATCAGCTTTAAACACCTGTTGGAATGACTTCATAGTTGTCTTTCATTTATTGCGTCACAGTTACTTTCTACGTGAATTTGAGATATTGATATCTATTCTGGTCATTCGTAAAATGATTGTTTGAAAGTTGGCCGCACATTTAACTGTTGGCTTAGTGCTTGCTAGCTGGACAAAGGTTCCGTCTTTTATCCAAGTAATCTGTTCTGTAGTGACAGTTTTCAGTGGTGTAGGCGTTGCACCCCCTCGTTTTCGGTAGCCTCGGGCTAATTTTACAGGAATACACTGTTTGAAAAGAAGTTCAAGTGTGTGTTTCTTCGGTCATTATATACAGACGAAAGGATCCGGGAACTTTAAGTTACAATTTTCCCATGAAGAAATTATGGTTTACCGCTGTGACCACAAGCCTCAGTCCAATGATAGTTTAGGAACGAGGTGAAGTAGCCTGTCTTGTAACCGATAGTTTACAGAGCCCGAATTCATGCCGAGCCGAATGATCCAAACAAGCGACAGCTGACACCCATGTGAATGAAATTCAAGGCTTTCGATAAAAATTCGTGTTTGGGGCCCATTATTGTAGTGCTTCGACTAGTCCGAATTTCTCTCGGAGGCCCTGGGCGTCACTGACTACCAGTGGCGTATATTCAGGGTGTTCAAGGTGTGCACTGAACACCCCAAGAAATCCAGAAAAAAAGAAAATTTCCATCGGTTGTCGATGTTTTTTACTTTCATGATATTCTAACATCTTGCTGCATGCTGATTGCTTTCTTTTCAATTGCAAAACTCGTCCCCTTCTAATTTTAATACTCCAACGTTTGAGGTCATTGCCTTTAATTTTTTTCGGTCATTTTCTTTGAGCTGGGTGTGCACTGACAGCTTGGCGAGTGCTATTTAAAATAAACAATTAAGAAAAATGACGTCACAAGGCAGCGAAAACAGCAATGGTTTTAGTTCAGCCAGGCTGTGCACTCGCTGATCTGAACACCTTGGCGCGTCATTGGGGGAATCCCAGGCAATAGCAAGTTTTAGCTTGTTGGATTAGACTGCAGGGGTGGGGAACCTGCGGCCCGCGGGCCAAATGCGGCCCGCGTGACTGTTCCATGTGGCCCGCGTCAAAATTTCTTTACCCAAAATATATTGAAACAAAAGCTCAAAAAAATAGTAGGCTCTGCAATGTCCGTATATTGCGAATGGCCTTCTATGTTCTATGACTTTAGTGGTATGCCACTGTCTCATTCACCAAGAAAACTTGTGCGGGAAGTCAGTTCAGCTTAGTAATGTCATGCCAATAGTGATAAAATTCATCAATTTCATCAAAAGCAGAGGTTTGAACAGCCGCTTGTTTAAGCAACTACTGGAAGATCTGAATACTGATTTCCACGACCTTGTCTACCACTGTGCAGTGTGCAGTTCGTTGGCTGAGTCGTAGCGACATGCTTACACGCTTTTACTTGTTGCGAAACGAAGTCGATCAGTTCATGAATAATCGGGGAGACCATGTCGTTTTGAGTGATAGCCAATGATTGTGTGACCTAGCGTTTATGGTTGACATTAGCAAGCACGTCTCCGAGCTTAACCTCAAGTTGCAGGGCCCGAGCCAGCTTTTGAACTCCTTGTTTGCAAAAGTGAAATCATTTGAAACTAAACTACATCTGCGGAAAGTACAACTTGAAAACAATAACACCGCACATTTCCCTACCTTGCAAGATCAAAAGCCTTCTACAACAGCCAAATATGCCGATGTATGCGTCAATCTTATGGAGACATTTAGTGCAAGATTTTTGGACAAAAAGAGTAAAGAAATGGAGTTAGATATTTTTGCCTCTCCTTTCAATGTGGTTGCAACTGATGTTCCTAGTAATTTTCAACATGAAATAGTAGAGCTCCAGAGTGACCGGTAGCCTACGTTGAAAGCGATGTACCAAAACATTCCGCTGCTCAACTTTTATCAACGCTACATAAATGCTGATGATTTTTCAGTCATGCGGAAACATGCTTTGAAATATGTGTCTCTGTTTGGAAGCACCTAGCGTTGCGAACAGTTTTTTTCCAAATTGAATCTTACAAAAAGTCGGCTTCACTCCAGACTGACTGATAAAAACGTGGAGATGCAGTTAAGAGTTGCAACATTTTCCGTGTCAGCAGACTCACACGACTCACCAAAAAAAAAAACTTTCAGCCATCCTACTAGCTGTGAAAGTGAAATAAATCATTGTCTACTTCGCTGCATTTTTTATCTGTAAATAAAATTTCGAAATTTTTAGTGGCCCGCCTGTGTTATTTCTCATTTTATGTGGCCCGCAATACTAAAAAGGTTCCCCACCCCTGGATTAGAGTTTGAGGTGATTAGAGTTGGAAACAAGATAAGATAAAATGTTTTTTATGCACCAAGTATGAATATGTTCATCAAAACTCTTTAAGTTCTGGCTTCAACGAATTGTTTAACTTAACCAGCACTACAGCATCGGCAGAACGAAGCTTCTCAGCACTAAAGAGAATAGGCTACATAGGCCTACTATAGGCTACCTGCTTGCGTTCCACACAAGGACAAGAAAGACTGAGCTCGCTCACCTTGCTTTCAATAGAGAAGGAACTTTTGCTAGAACTGAAGCAAAAGCAAGCTTTCTACGATGATGTAATTCAAAAATTTATTGCACAAACAAGAAGAATCGAATTATGCTATAGATGAATTTTCCTTCTGTAGTCGAGGTGTTAAACATTTTCGTTTTTACTAAGTAGTACGGCGGATAAAAGTACAGCCGACCAAGATAGCAATCGACTTTCTTTTCTTGTTTATTATCGAGTTGCTTTGCTATTGTTTTTTGTTTTAACTTTCACCTGTTTGTTTTTAATTCGCTTGTACATTTCTCAAGGTGTTGCGACCGTGCCTAATCCTTGCATGAAGTAAATCATTTCCATCTCGAGCACGCTCTAACTTTCGCGTTTTTTCAGACTCCTGCTGTGTTAAGGCAAGTAATATTGTTCGTTTTGATGGTCGGAAATGAAAACTGAACTGAAGTATGTGACTTTAGAAATGCAATTTAATGTTTGATATTAAGTCTTTCATTCAATAGGCGTTGTCAAATACATATCTATTTTGTATTCTTCTCCATTCCGACAACATTATTTTTGTCAGTTCTGTTCATGTTCAGAATTTATGCTAAAAATGCTCTCAGAACGCACCAAATTCAATGTTAATTTTAAAAATTTTCTGGGGGAGGTCCCCCAGACCCCCCGCTGTTGCTTTGCCGTCACTGAACACCCTGTCAAAGTGGTCACGGTACGCCACTGCTGACTACTAGCGGTCCGGAAATCACAATATGAGCAATCGTAGGCTACTGTTGATTAGCTTATAATCCAATAGTTTGTTGTTGCCTACCATTTTCTATTGCTTTCCGGCAACACATTTTAAATTGCTATAAAATTTCTAATAATCGCAACGGTAGTCACGGTTTCCGTCACTTAAACCAGGGGTGTGCAAACTTGCGGCACTGCTGGGCCAAAAGCACATAACTAGCTTGGTCCGCGGGCCACAACTAGAAATACTTATGGTTTCTTATATTATGATGAAAGTGCACTCAAGACATGACCACGCAGCTACCTCACGTCTAGCTAGCCTGAAGGCGATTTCAAAATAAGGGATGAAGGTAAAGATTTGTGTGCTTGATTTCACAATGGTTGAACTTGTCGGGTTGCCAAACAAAAAATGACGTTTCTTAAACGTTGTAGGCTATACTTGAAACACAACTAAAAATCGTCTAGCAGGTTACACATTATTTCAACTCCGGATTTTTCCGTGGGCCAAATTTGGCCGGCGGACCATGGTTTGCACACCCCTGACTTAGGCTATACGTAGCCTACCGACTAATTAGTTTATCCATAGCAATTACGCTAGCTTAAACTTAAATAGCCTAGAGCCCTCGACCAGCGACCGAGCCAGAATGAAAAAAAGCGTGGACAGTCAGTTTTACCTTTAATGACTTTGGCATAGCTTCTCACGTCTGCTTTTTCAGGCGGAAGGTAATTATTTGTGATGCAGTTTCGGAACAACATAGCCTATGCTCGTTTCAACATGAGCATTGAGCAACGCACGTTAAGGACTGCAACGTGAACGTGCGCATGTTGCGAGGACTGCTCTCCATTCAGCAGCATCTAATGGATGGAATAATTTCCCTGCAACAAGACTTCAACAACCAGAAACTTCACTCTGTCAATTTCATTGACCGGGCTTGCGTCAGTGACTCAGGCCTGCATACTGGGAAACAGTACTATAGACTGACGATGTGAGGGCTGCGGCCTCTCATGAAATCGATTTCTAATATAATATTGAGACTGTTGACCGATCCTACTATAGACTGACGATGTGAGGGCTGCGGCCTCTCATGAAATCGATTTCTAATATATTATTGAGACTGTTGACCGATCCTTTGATACTTAGACAGTGCAGACAGACCAAGTAGTAATGGACAAAGGATCGTCGCAGCATAATAGCAGCTCAGATAGTCAGGCAGATCTCCTCCATCAGTTTACTACTAGAAAAGTTCAAAGACAATAACCTACTCTATTACAACAACATTTATGAATGCTTCCGAAAGCAGCTTATTTTTGTCTTTTTAGAATAATTATTTAGCCTATCGTATTGCCTTTGATTAATTCTACGTTTGTTTACAATGATTGTTTTTCTGTTTAGGTATCTAAATGACGTCTTTAAAAGATTGTCTTGCTGTCATCACTGCTGCGATAGAGACCTCTATTTTCGGTGGTTTGATTTATGGATGGGGTTCTTTAAGCTTCATATTTGTAAAAGAAGGTTACTACAATTCATCTTGCAATGCAACTGAGCAATACCTTGCAAACGAAACCGCAAAGCATGAGCTCTGTTCTTCGCAACAATACCATATGGATTTGATTTTTACTGCCGCTGGGACTATTTCCTTGGTCTTCACGCTATTGACAGGATGGATTTTGGACAGGTTTGGAACATGGGTAGTGGCAGCACTGTCAAATTTGTTGTATGCGGGAAGTTGTCTGGCAATTGCGTTTTCAACTTACAAAACGTCATGGGTTCTTTATCCCGGAATGATGTTGATTTCTGTGTTTGGAATCAGTATATTTCTTTTCAATACTCAAACTGCAAATTTGTTTCCAAATGCAAGAAGCGCCGTTGTCAATCTCTTGAGCGGTTGTTTAGCAGTTAGCGTAGCTACGGCTGCAATTATGAAAATGGCATTTGAGAATGGGATCGGTCTTCGTGGCTTATTTGTATCTTTAGCGATATTTCGCTTGCTGATGTTACCAAAAATATTTTTGTTATTGCCAAGAATGCATATTCCATACAATGTACCCCGACATTTTAAGTACGGAATTTCAGAAATAAACAGTGGACCAAAAAAAATTGAAGAGCAGGTTCTGATCCGGTCGAAAACAGAAAGCTTCGAGCGACCTCTTCAATCATATGTTTGCACTTTTTTATTTTGTCTAAACGTTTTCAACTTTACAATTCAAGGTTTTCGTGCCGATTTCCTTTGTGGAACTTTAGGTCCGTGGTTGACTGCTACATTTTCATCAAAATATGGCTCAAATCGAATTAGTTCCTACATCAATGCTTACAGTTTTATTCACATATCTGCTTTAGTATGTGCACCTTTAAATGGCTTTATTATGGACACTCTTCTTGCATATTACCAAAAGAAAGCAAATCTCTCAGTCCAACAAAGCAATTTAAGGGCGTTAACTGTTGTCACATTTATAGTTAGCTTTTTGAACTTAACATACTCAATATGCGTTTTGTTTCCAAATTTGTCTTTGCAATATCTATCTGCTCTTTTGCTCATGATTTCCAATGTCAACTTAGTTAGCAATTCATCAATGTTGTACGTCTTGTGTTTTCCAACAGTGCATTATGGAAAGCTTTCCGGCTTAACATTGGCCATGGGAAAAGTTTTTGGATTGTTACAATTTTTACTATTCTACATCGTATTCCATGTATATGACGGTGATTTTTTTGTGATCAATCTTATTTTTGTGGTGTTAGTGTTTTGTACATTTTCATATTCGATATATTTAGGTGTCCAATCGTTGTATAAATGATAAGTAACCCAGCTATGTTACTTTTAAGCTATGATGTCGGGCAGGGGCTCCGGACACTTCCTGAGAGTGGGGGGGTAATTTAAGCAGGGGCGGGAACGATGTTTTGGCATAGACAGGGGGCTTATTGCATCACGTATACTTCTGGGAGGTCGCTCCCAGACCTTCCTTTGTATTACTAGCGTCTTAGGCGGCATGTTTCGCGCCGAGGGCGCAAAATTTTTGCCTTTCAGTACAATTTAAAATCAAAAAAAAATTTCAACAAATTTAAAATCGCGAGCAAAAGCTCTTAACATTTGCCACATTTTTTGAGGTTTTTAGACAATTTTGACTGGAAGAGGGGACGTACGCGAAAATCCCTCTCTGTATTCTTTCTTGGTTCAAGTCCTCCAAATTTTGCACATGGTTAGATTTAAAAGATCAAAAGCGTTAACGTCAAAGCTTTCTATAACTTAATTTACAATTGCATGAATACAAAACGATAACCTGTGCCATAACATTCGCAATGGAAGAAAAAGTTTCAGCATCTAGGGTTTAGGCCAGACATGTGCAACCAGTGGCCTGCGGGCCGCCAGGTTGTTCCACTCGGCCCGCGTGGTGCTCAGTAAAATCTTAAAAGTTCATACTCGCCATCACTATTTGATGCAGTTTACATCAAAGCAATGCAAATTTTCGCACGCTGTGTACAAAAATATTGCGCTTTGTGATACAAGAATGCTGCGTCACATAATTTCGCAATGACATTGTATAGTACCGCAGTTGATACTTGATGGAGTTGTTGGTGCAATATAGATAGTCTACTGTTGAAAACGATTTGGTGAACTTTCATAAAAACTATGTTAAGGGGAAGCATCAGAATCTTGTCGACCATGCCTTAAAAACCATTTCGCTTTTTGGAAGCACATTGCTGCGAGCAATTTTTCTCTAAAATGAAATATTGCAAAGGAAAGCAAAGAGGCCCAATTATCGGACCAACAATTGAAAAGTCAACTTCGAGTTGCTTGTAGTTCTGTGAAAGCAAATATTCCAAAAGTTTATAAAGATCTGCAACAGCAAAAATCACATTAATCTGTGATTGAATACGCTTGACTGAATTTAGTTTCCTCATCTCCCATCGACAATTATTCACACTTTTTCAATAAATGTTTGCACAAGTGTGTCGTGGACTGCATTAAATCTATTTCTTAACTACATAAACTACTTTCATAGGAAAATAGTTTTATGATACTATTTTTTTCTGAAAAATCATGTGGCCCGCGTTATCATTCAAAATTTTGTATTTGGCCCTCCAGTGAAAAAGGTTGCACATGCCTGGTCTAGGCCTACATTCAATTAAGAAAAAAATAAAATAAAAGCTAAAATGCATTAACTTTTACAACAACCGAAAATATAAAGGCATTGAAACAGTGCAACTGTAGTGGGTTTCGTTCGTGAGTGGTAAAAGCGAAATTAAACAGTTTGTAGCAGTGAGAAACTATGACATCACACATAGCGCATTGTGATGCGTATATTTTTGACAGGATAGTTTGGCCATAGATGATTTGGCGTTGTCTTGCGATTTTCCAACCAAAAACCTCAAAAAGTTGTGCAACAAAATAAAAAACGGAACATGAAAATAAAGCACAAAAGTAAAAAATATATTAAAAATTAAATTTTTATCTCTACATTAATGGGGGGGTAATTTTGCATTAGTTACCCCCCACTCCGATTGGTGGGGAGGTAATCACCCCCGCGGCCCCCCTCTAACGGAGCCCATGATGTCGGGTTACCTACAAGCCTGCTCACCCTCGACAAAGAAAAGTTTCGGTTTTGCAAACCATACAAGTGGTACGGCGTCACCGAGATGATTTCACATTAAAGCCATCTTTGCCAATCAAGCGAGTATATTCAAAAAATCGACACAAATGGTAAAAATACCTTCATGATACAAAAGTATGCAAAATAATAAGCGATAGCAGGCAACTAATGTCTCCAGCAAACCAGTCAGACAAGGTGGATATAGAAATGACAATCTTAAATCTTCAGAGAAAGTTTAGATATTGAAAACTATTTTAATGCTTTTCTTCATTCCCGATATAACGCCAAATATACTATAACGTATGCCACCGACTTATATAACGCAATACGAGTTACGACACCTTCCTATCATGGCGGCACCCTTTTAGGGTGGCGTCATGATATTCAAACAGCCTCTCGAAAAAAACATTCTTATAAAAGAACAATGATCATTCAAATGTTACTTCGGACACTTCAAAGTGCATTATTAGGAAAAGATTAATTTTTTACTTACTTTGATCGATTAATTATTCTGATGGTCAAACGACACACTCTGTTTTTACTTGCTTCCTTACAAAAATATGTTTTAAAGCACCTTTAATGTTAAATCAAATAGGAACTTATTGTTAGCGATCGTGGGTTCAGCGCCACGTGGAGTAATACGAAAGATCGCGTTAACATATAGGCATGTATTTCTCTTTTGCACAATATTCAGGAAACGTAAATGGTAGGTGGTTACAAACTTGAGTACTCGATCGCACAGCAAACTAACTCATAGCTGCGGAAACTCATAAAAGACACACCACCATCATTCGGATCAATACTCCGACTGGCAACATGACCAGGCATGGATCTATATTATCCAATTATTTCGTAAACAACGCAAAGCAGGCCATAATAATAAAATATTGTCAGTCTAAATGTAAAACTTCATCGAATACGTAAGAACGTTTCTTTAACCTTATTAATTTTTAAATTAAAAATGTCTCACTCTGATAAATTAACGCTGAGGCAGCAGGAAGCGTTAAATCTTGCTTGTCTGTGCACTGTGCAGTGTGCAAGAGCAGCTTTCAAACCACGAACAATGAAGCTCCCAAGCGTAAGTAGCAAAAATCTTTCGTTATTTTCAAACTTAGCTTTAGGAAAATCAGTGCTTAAATCATTGTGAAACTGTGGATGTTGAAATACTTTTGGCTAGTAAAAAGCGAGCAAATGCATTAAACATTTGTTATCCTGGAGTCATAGGTATGAACGTTATACGTGGCTCAGTTTAACGCTAAATTCGCTGAGCGTGAATAAGAGTGGTAGCGGATGACATGACAGTGTTGTTTGGCTGCTGTATAGCCAAGAAACTGTTACAGAGGAGCTGGTGTAGTTCAATCTTTAATTTCGTTATCTCCGTTCTGAGCAGTTTTCCACTGCAGACAGTCTTTGATTTCTAAACCTATCGCTTTCGCCATTGGAGGGGGAACTGCATTGCCAATCTCCCGATGTTTGTCGAGCAGTGTTCCAAAAAAACGATAAGTGTCGGGAAATCCTTGTGACCGGGCGCACTCCCGTACGCTAACGACTCTATGCTGTTCCGGATGCAAGACTCTTCCTTGTTTTCCCATGGGCTCTGGATTCGTGACTGTTGTGCTGAAGAAGCCTTCCCAGTCGAGCCGGCCGTACAAGCCAGCCCAGTTGTTATGTCGGTTTCCGGTGTGTGGAAGACACCATGGAATGAGTGTGTTGAACTGCCTGTCCATTGGGTCACAGGCTTTGCCACTGGCACAAGAACAAACTCCACGCAGAGCCCCTGTGGAGCTTTTTCCTTGCTTCTTGTCATGATGCTCGTATCTTAATAACTTGGAAGCGCCATCTGGCAGCTTTACGACTATATTAGGAAGGTCTCTCCAATCTGAACCGGGTATACGTGGAATTCTGGCCATGCGATGTTCTATTAATGGACTCATATCTTTGCATATGTGATCTCTTAAAACAGCTTGGTATCCGGATCCCCGAATAAGGCGCTGAAAGTGACTCTGCGGCTCACCATGGTAAGAGATCTCTAGCTTGGAGTGGCCGTTTTTAATGGAAGGCAAGTCAGACATTGTGTCACGAACAGTAATGGTTCGAAAGGGAGCCGAAGAAAGCCGAGTTATATTACTTCTGTACTTTTGATCGCCGATTTGAGCCATTAAGCTACCGCTTTTCAATGAAAAAGTATGCAAGGGCTCAGGAAAGAGAGGCAGTTTTTCTCCAGGAGCAGCAGCTAATATGATAGCACGACGGCGAGTCTGAGCGACACCGTAGTGGCCAGCTTGAAGTACTCCAAACGTACATTGGTAACCCATGCGTACCAGCGAAGCGAGAGCAAGTTTAAGCACCAGGCAATTTTTGTACGAAACGAAGTTTCTGACGTTTTCTAAAAGAAAGAACCGCGGCCTGTAATAGTCGCAGTAAGAAAGATAAGACACAACAAGAGAGTTTTTAAACCTGGAATATTCTCTAGAGTTGAACCTATTCATGCCACTGAAGCCCTGACAAGGCGGCCCACCGCATAATAGCTGTATGTCACCTTTCTGTGGTAGTCGTTGACCACATTGGCTTTTCTCTTGACCAGACATCACCATCTCCAAGAGAACATTGCAATCCTCCGTGAAAACAGTCGCACCTGGATTGTTCAAGCGATATGCCTGGGCAGCAGGTTCCCATAGTTCAATGGCGTAGCAAGACTCAGCAATGCCAGCTTGATGAAAGCCTTCTGACAAACCACCGCAGCCAGAAAAGACGTCTAAAGAACGTAGTTTACCGAAAGGCTTATTATGGTCTACACCATTTTCTTCATATGCTTTTTTCATCACATCGAGTTTGGTCAATTTAGTAATTTTTGTTAGCTTCGTCTTGACTTGGTCGTAGTCTTGTACAAGTTTACGAATACCCGCTCTGCGAGATTTCAATGGGGGTTCCAGAAAAACCCTCTCGTTGCAATCATAGCCTTCACTGAAGTAGAACCGATCAGGGCCCTTTTTCGAATATTCAGCGGGTGTTTCAGTAAGATCTAACTCGCACTCCACTCGGCATTTTCCTTGTACTAATGAAAAGTCAAGAGTGACTTCTTCGTCTGACCAGTAAAGTAAGTTGAGATCATGATAATAGGTGGACTTCAAGGGTTTGTGGGTATTTTCGGGGCGATAAAACTTTGTGGCCTTAATTTTAACGCTGTTGCGGGCTTTTTTGCAGTAAATTGATACAATTCTGGCGATCCGGAACGGTTGCGAGACAGACTCGTTGCTTCCTTTTATGTGCTTTGTCTTCCGGTAATACTCGGGATACTCGTCTTCGTCGATTTCATCCAGTTGCCTAGCAGATGACTTCTTTTTAGGGCAAGCAGCTTTTGTGCTGAAATTAAACGCTTCAACGGGTAGGTACACGCAATCACCCACTTTATAATCAACGCCATTGAAACTGGCAACGCCGTATAAGGTCATTTCTCCTTCCTGACGTAGTTCTTTTCTCACTGTTGGAACTCTTTTTCTTTTGATTTCATAGAGGCGTTGACAAGAAGGACAATGATTGGGCTCTGTTGAAATGGTAGTATTTGGTTCGTCTTCAAATCGAGCATGGTCAGGGTCGTACCATTTTTGATAGAAAAACGTTGATATCCCATCACACTTCGGCAAAGATCTGTCTTCGTCAACACCGCCCATGAAACACCATTCTTTGTGAGGAGAGATATGATGGACCGTCACTCGGGCTTCTATGCAGTCTAGCTTTAAATCTTCACATTCATCAACGAGAAACAACTCTGCTGGATCACCGGTTTCTTGCAGAACGGTTTCAGAAGCACGTAAAAACCAGTCCAAATGCATCATCATGTCCTTTTTCTTTCCCTTTTCTGGATGGGATTGCCACATAGACATCAATTTACCGACGTAAGATGATTTGCCAGGCTCGTCAGGAAGAACTGATACGCAATCACCTATGCTGTATTCTTGACCACCAAGCCTGACGGAACTGTAATACGCTCTGTCAGTGATCTCAGTTTTTGCCGGAATCGACTCACCAACCCAACTAGCTGAACATTTGGAGCTGTGCTTTACTTTAGTACTTTTAGGCTGAAGAACACTTGCTTTCGTCTCGGAATTTTCTTCGACTTCCTCCTCAGTTTCAGCAGCATCGTCCAACTCCAGTCCCAGGTTTGGACATTTTCTTTCAACACAACTTTGTTTTGAACGTCCACTCCCGCCAAATTTTACCATATCTCTGCAAGCAGTACACTTTCCGCATTCAGGTCGTAAGCAAACCTCACAAACTCCGCACCTAAACATAAACAAATGTCATGCTTTTTTAAGATAAACTTGTCGCTACAGATTAAGCTTTGAAGTAATGAAATATGAAAAAACTATGTTATACACTACAGAAAGCATAAAATCTTAATTAAGTAGCCTAGGCCACGAAACGTACCTGCGCCGTCGTATTTTATTTCCAGTTGTTGAATCTACCGTATCTTTAAAAAATTGCTCCATAATTCCAGCAACAAGTCGAGTTGTTGTTGCTTTTGTTGAAGAAGCCTAAGAAAACAAGAAAAAAACATGGTATCTCTCACACAGCGACTTCCGTAGTGCTTAAGTAATTTGGTTATAAAATAATTTGTTTACTTACGTAAACAATAAAATTAATAAAATGTACGAAAATATAGAATAAAACAAAACAGCATTCTAGTAGTTCAATTAAAAAAACAACCGAACAATGGGAGAAACCTCACCTTGACATGTTTCTTTTCTTTCTTTATGACGAGTCTGCGAGCAGCTCTGCGCTTGCCCAACGTGACGCCAGCCAAGTGAATAAGATCTCGCATGCACGGGGTACCGAGCAATGCGTCCTCAAGATCGGTACGAGCGGAATCGTACGATTCAACCTTGTGACGTAAAAACAACGCGTCATTTACGGCAAAAACCATGTTGGTAGGTGACCACAAAAATAAAGCGTAGAAAGAAAATGTTTTTACCACTGGGTCTCATAAGAAAGGGTTACTGATTCACATCATCATTACATATACCAATGATCATCATTCATCATAAATCCACATTATTTTAATCTTGCTGAAGAACTGAACTGCAAAAATCAACAAAGTCAGGTACCTGCTCAACTACAAACTGAGCATGCCTCAACAGTGAATCTTCGGTGAACTTAGGTATCCCAAGAGAGGCAGGAGGGACGGCAGTTTGGATACGATTTACCAAATCTTCATAAACTGCATCATCATTGAGTGAAATGAATTCAATCACATTCTTGCTCATGTAAATTTTCTCTTGGACACTTATCCAATGCTTCAGATACAGAGGCGAAGGCTCCATTAAATAGTAATCCGCAAAACCAGTAGAAAACCCAACTAAGGCACGCTCTCCTCCATCAAAACCTGCATCACAGACATATATGTTGCTACTTGTCCATGTACCGTAACATGAGATATTTCAAAATCACAAGAGACTAACACACTGAAGCATAGAGAAGTGTCGTTTTTTTTTAAAAAACATGTTTTTTTGAAAACAAAAAAACGATTGTTTTTTTTTGTACTAACAATCCGTCCAAAATTTAAATGTTGCAACAAAGTCTGTATTTTTACTTCTCTAAAATATTTGTTCTGAAATAACCAAGACATCGATAAGTTACCAAAATAAAACTTTGTCATTAAACTTTTCATTAAAATATTTTTTTAATTTCACCAATGATCGATGAGGAGGCACAGTGTGATAAAACAATCAAAAAGAGTAGAGATACCACACAAGATTGGTAAATTCAAGTTTGTTAAATTTAAATGAAAAAACTTGAATTTGCCGACTAGACTGCAAATTCACCAATAAGTCTTTAAAGCACATCAATACTCCATATAATAGGCCATATCTAATAAAAAAATGACAGAAATGAAAGAAACTAACTAAAAAAAAAATTATTTAAAACAACTTGAACAACATACGACGACAAAAAACGTTTTTAACCAATTAACTCGGTGCAAGTCAGCCTGGAAAAAGCTTAGAGAACTTCTCCCTATCCTCACAAGCAAGCAACTTCCTGCTGCAACCAGAGGACAAGTTTACTCTCTCCAGTTGTGTGAGGAGTGTCATGCTCTATGGCTCTGAAACGTGGGCTACTTTAGCAAGCACCGTCAAGCGCCTACAACGTAATGACAGAGCAATGGTACGATGAACCTGCCTAGTCAAACCTGAAGACAACATCCAGTTCGAGACTCTGCTATCAAAGCTCAAATTAAAAGACATCAGTGAAGTCCTCCAATTAGGCAGACTGAGATGGCTTGGTCACGTTGAGCGCAGCTCAAGCTGGATCTCACAGGTCAGATGTGTCAACATCGCAGCACAGCGGGGTCAAGGTAGACCAAAACTTTCTTGGGAAGAACTTGTGAAACGTGACCTTGTAGCCCTAAACATGGACTCCGCCAACCCAATAAATCGCGAGGTGTGGAGGGGAAGACTTCGTTCTCGACAGACAGACAGGCCACACCCTCGACATGAGGATTAATTCATGGCCTGTATAATCAAAATTGGTTGATGATGATGATAACCAACCCGACTGAAGCAAGAAACGAGTTTACAAAAACGACGATCATCCGTAATAAAAAGATAGAAAATTTTGACTTCAATCATGGCCACCTAAAGATACGGCCTGATTTGTCATATTTTGCAGAAATTTCCAGGTTTTCCTAACTTTGGGCGAACGTTTAAATAATTTTTTCTAAAAATTAGATTTTTACGCTTTCTTTACTCTTTTCTCCAGATGACACAATAAGTTTTAACATCCTCACATGCTGAAAAACAAAGAAAATTTGATTTTGTAGATTTTAGTCAGACTGTTAATTTTCAATAACAGTCTGGTTTTGCGTTTTTCAACTTACTTTTTCTTATTTGCTACTGCTTCCCCAAGGCAACAAAAAAGTTTTTTGTCATTAGGAAACCGCAAAAAGTAAAAACATCTCAAAAAATGTCAGTCAAGCACTAGCAGTAGCTGTAATCAAAATCTGCAAATGTGACAAATCAGGCGGCAACTCCAGGAGGCCATGCTTCAATATACCTGCAGTCCACCATTCATTTATTGGACCTAATCGTTTCCCTTCAACTCCGCCTTCCGAGCTAGAATCTTCATCAAACACAGGCTTAATAATTCCACTGAAGTAGAGTTCTATGTTTTTCTCAATCAGACCAACATCAAATGAGCATAAATGAGTGTTTTTGTCATAAACACAGAAATCTGAAAATTCAAATAAATCAAATCACTTTTTTATAAGGGTGATACTGATACTGTCAGTATATTTGAAATAATTTACAATCCAATAAAGCAACGTGGCATTGAATACAATGCACTTAGAAGATAGACATTAGACATGGCAAGGAATAGATTAAAGATTGAAATATCAATTTAAGTGATGATACTGTACAAAGTAACATAAAATTTAGAGTATATACTTTAAAGCGTACTTTCATTTCAAATTTTAGTAAATCAGAAAATATTGATGTATCACAGCAAAATCTTTTCTTGTTGCTTATTAGTGGATATTACTGCTATAACAGCGGTGGGACGGCGCAACGGATAAGGCGTTGGCTTTCCAATTATGCACACCTGGTTTGACTCTCGGTTTCAGCTGGTTATTGAAAAACACCACTTACCTCTACCCAGGGTGTAATAAATTAGGTGGGCGTAGTTGCTGAAGTAAAGGCGACCGAGAGAAAGGAACTGGCCATGGCCACCCTACTCTCCTTAGTGCCGAAGCCTTACTCCTTAGTATAATGAGAACCTTCTCATTTCCCAAAGCTTAGTATCTAAGTATGGGACCTTTACCTTTACTGCTATATATATCCTACAGTTTGAGCTTAGGATAAAACATAGTTGACCCAGGTAACCAAATAAAACGTTTTCCAAACATTGCAGAAATAAGTTGCAAGTTGTTTTCACTATGCCATAAATTATGATGGGGTACTATGTTACAAAAAAGAGATCCTATCACTACACAATACACATATCATTGAATCATCTAAATTACTTGTAATTTTATGCTGTGGCCTTCCTGTCTCTTCGTTTCCAATAAAGAGAGAGAGTGATTCATCAGTTAAAGCGACAAATTCTTCTACCGCATCAGGAGAGTCCCCAGGAAACAACTCAACCTCTTCAATCAGTTGTTTACATTGGTGACACTTTGACGGCATTAACTTTGCTTTGGGCTCCTGTAGTTCAGAAAGTTTGGTTTGAAAATGCAGAAACAAAATTGGTTGGTTGCTGTTTGATTTCAACTTTCTAGGTAGTGAAGAGTTATAACTCCAACTAGTGTGCTTTGTTAAACAGTTATTTTTGTCTGACTTTGATGCTTCAGTCGGAAGCATTATTACTGCAAAAAGTATCATTGAATTTTTCAGAGTATATCGTTGAGGTAAAACCAAACCGGGTTATGTCCACTTTTAGTTTTTTTTGTTTTATTGCAGTTTCTCGGTTTTTGAACATAGCTCTTTTCAGCACTCCAGGTTTCAGCCTTGTACCGGTATGTAATCAAATTCAAGGTGAAGCTATGGACATACTCCCAAATATCTCACATACTTTGAAAGCAAAACTGGGCTATGTGCAATGGGCTATGGACATAGCCCTTTTCTAGCTTGATAGTATAAATAGGTCTATGTCTAATGCTACCATAAATTATGGACATAACCCCCTTATTATGGAATCGTGCCAAGGACCTATGTTCAATTTTCCATTCAGGTCATGATGCAAATTCAAAAAAAAATGCAAAAGATTCAGTCCTTTCTATAGAATTGTAACATATTTGAATTGCCAAACAACATTCGTGTGAAAATAACTTGTGCAGTGAACCTGAATTAATATGGTATGATAACTGGTGTATCATCGTGCATTCATGTTATTGTTAATCCTTCCTTTTCTGGTCAGGTGGTTAATGACCAGTCTGGTTGACAGTCACTATACTGATATTCCTGCGCTCATGGTTCGCTTCTTGCTCAAGTCACACTTGTGGTAGAGTGACAGAAAACCTACTGCTACATTAAGACCTTAGCTGATACAAAGCGACATTTAATATAACTTATCAAACAGTTTTTTCTTTGTCAATTGTGAAATGGTATTGACACTAAAAACTTTACTTGTCCCAGATGGCAAATTAGGTATTGTTACAAGCTGCGTTTCTCCTTGATAAGAAGCTAGTACAGCAAGGCAGTTGACACTTTTTTTTCGAAGTGTCTTACTGTCTATGAACAAGCGCCACTCTTGAGCTCTATATTGTGGTACTTCCATTTTCAGCAGAAGCCCTTTGATGTCTTTGCAGTAAACAAATTCATCTTGTTGGCAAAAATATGGAAGCAATTATTTTTCTCTAGCATGGTAAAATGTTATGGAAGCTCCGATTCCAAGACAGTTTTTGTCTTTTAAGTTGACATGCCAACATTTCTGCTGCTTCTTTGGATAGGCTAAGATCCCTGATGAGATCACTCAGCTCCTCCCTGTCTGAATGTCTCTGGAATAGCTGAACTACTTTCAAACACACTTACACCGCTGTTACTTGCAGAACTTTCTACCTCTTCATGAAACTCATTATACTCCATGGCCATGCACTTCCTCACAGTGAGGAACAGGTCATTGAGCAGATTCTAAATCTAGGTAATTCGAACTGTTTTTCTTGTGACGATTAAACCCCTGTATGTCTACCAAACAGAAGTAAGCTACCGTAGCAGTCATTGAAATGGCTTTTTGGTTCTCTCCGAACCATTGGTACACCAAAATTAAAATTTTTAAGTGTACCTTTAGTCCACTTTCTCAGGCTTTCTACAGTCTACACATGCTTTGCAGACGATATGAGGTGCCCATTAGGGTGTACCATTTTTCAAAAAGTTTTTAGAAATTATTGCGGCTATGTATTACGGGTTTCCACTTTTGTTAAAAAGTATTTTGGTAGAGTTTCAGAATTTTCCCGCCAAAACTGTGGTTCTGCCGCCATTTTGAAAAAATGGCGGCCAGATAAGATATTATGAAAATCTGCAGCCTTAAACTGGCGGAATGTGATCATATAATATGTCAATTACGGGGTTTTTGGGGTCACAGAACACGAATCTGAAGTCAAAAACGCTCTACGACAACAATTTTGCAAAGTGAAATTTCACCACTTGAAATTTATGGTGAAATTTTGCAGACATGGACACAACCTGACCAACAATACCTCACCCCAGAATGAGCATTTCTGAAATATTGTCAAACTGTTGAAATAACAACACGATTCATTTACAAATAAATTGAGTAAATCACTCTCAAACACGATCCATCACTGTTTCTTCTGCATGCTATTCCTTATGCTTCAGACCTGATTGATTTCAATTCCCAGTATTTCATCAACACAATAGCCTATTGGAGTTATGCAAACACTCAATTGACTGAATTTTTGACGAATTTCTTTAACAATTGAGTTTGGCTAAGCTAGCTTTTTTGTAATTTGAGAACTGTTCTCTGTGCCTTTGCACGACAGGCAAGAGAGCTTGCCGGTGGCTTTCGTCAGAACACCTGTCAATAAAATCAGTGATTAGCTTAATCCCGCGTTCCGCAATATCGTTGACCATCCTTACGTTCAAAACGAATTTGCTTAGTTTCTTATAATCACTGAAACTTTTCCATTCTGCTACTGGCATTTGTTGCCATTCTTGATCAGTATGTTCCAAATTGCTTTCCCATATTGTTGCCTCCAGCAATGCAGCCTACAAGTACCTTGCTACTTCCCTGAATTGACCGCAGTCGTATCAAATACCTACTATCAATGATACCTTTCTCTCTCCAGTCTTCCACCAATTTTATAACGGCGTGTTCCTGAGATGATCTGGTGCCGTCTGGTATCTCATGCACCCCCAGAAGCTTTTATTTCTTCCTTACCTTCATCATCAAAACTAACGCCAGATACATATACAGTATATGTGATATACACAGCACTGTTCTGATGAAACATATCCTCTCATTTTCAGAATCTTACCGGCCCAGTGAATTATTGCCAAATCAGGGGCCTGGAACTCATCTCTGATAATTAATTTGGGAGTGAGGGGACCTATAGTCTTATTAGCCAGTCTATGAGCTGTTGTGGCTGATATTAGTATCTTCGACTTGTATGCCGGACGCTTGAGCCACACAGCGAACATTGTTCTTTGCCGATAGCTCATCCAAGTCGATCAAATATTAAAGGTAGGCTATAGGCGACAAAATACCCATTTTCTTTTCCTTTCAGGAGTTTTCTAGTTGTCACTGTCACTTTCTGTTTCTTCATCTGTAGTTAAGTCTAACTTCACGGTTTTCAGATTGTCAGCAACATCCTCTTTCTGTTTCCTTTCACCAGCTGCACTGTGTCGTTTTTCTCTAGCTCAGGCCCGTCTCTTCTACAGAGCATCTCTGCCCAATGCGCAACCTACTTGATCTCTCTGGAGCTGATTTTTCAGATGTTCCAAATCTGTCTCCCAGTCAATAATATTGGAATGCATGAGAATTGATCGCGAAGTAGTCTTACATATATTCAGAGGATTCTTGAGCTTTTCTTCCATATCATGCAAAAGTTTTTTTAAATGACTCACTATTATTCCTCTCAAGCCTGGAATCAAGTTCTAGTTGATACCAAGTTTCATACAAATTCTTCAGATGCCGGTCTATATCCGCATTTTTAACAATAAGCTTTCACGATTACTTCTCTGTTCCAAATTGTTTCTCGTTTTCCTTACCCAATACCTAACCCACGCCAAAATGGTGTTCTCATACCTGGGGAATTTCCTCCCTTGCTATCACGATGGATTGGTTGATCGTTCTGTGACTTTCGTCTCTGAGGAACAACAGCCTAGCAAGAACGTCAGAGCTTTTGGGAAGCTTTGGAACACCTAGTCTTTCGCTAGTGTTCCCAATGAGGAAGAACTTTCTTTTTGGTTTTTGTGCCAGTGAGCGGTGTGCTTCACAGGTCGTCTCATTCAGTGGCATTACTGATCTGAATCTTGTAACTTGCGTACGATCACTAGCTTTGAGTCACTGAGTTAATGATGATCTTTGTCGTGTAGAAGTAAAGCATTTACCCAGTTGGGAGAGTTTACTTCGGCTTTTCGAACTTTTTGGTCTGCCGTGGGTTACTCTGTTGCCGTCCATTAGTTAATAAGCAGGTAGGTTAGTAACTAAGTACAAGCTATAGGCTATAACTTACTGTGGACTAGTTAGTAGACTTTCATCGGATGTGAAAGTACACGAGAAAGTACATGTTAATTTTTCCCTCATACTATTTGATATAATCACACCGACTAGAAAAGTTTATGTATAGCCTACATGCATTTCAAGGTTAAAATGACAATAAGATGCTCTTTTCATGTAAATCTGCAGTCCAAAACAGTGTGGTCACATCTATAGCCTATGTCAAAATTTACTTTGCAAAATTGTTGCCGTAGAGTGTTTTTAACTCCAAATTCGAGTTATGTGACCCCAAAAACCCCGTAATTGACATATTATATGATCACATTCCGCCAGTTTAAGGCTGTAGATTTTCATAATATCTTATCTGGCCAAACTCAATTGTTAAAGAAATTCGTCAAAAATTCAGTCAATTGAGTGTTTGCATAACTCCAATAGGCTATTGTGTTGATGAAATACTGGGAATTGAAATCAATCAGGTCTGAAGCATAAGGAATAGCATGCAGAAGAAACAGGGATGGATCGTGTTTGAGAGTGATTTACTCAATTTATTTGTAAATGAATCGTGTTGTTATTTCAACAGTTTGACAATATTTCAGAAATGCTCATTCTGGGGTGAGGTATTGTTGGTCAGTAGGGTGGAGTGAAAAAAATTTTTTTTTTCAAATCAAAAAATCAGATTAACCAAAAGTGGCGTATGGACCTAAAACCAACTTCTGAGAAGGTTTTGGGTTTGTGCCACCTACACCCAGGTGGCCCATAATTTTTAAAGGTCATCCGAGGGTCAAATTTCATGAAAATCCCATAACTTGGAAACCGGTTATGCTAGAATGTTGGTTTTTGGCTTAAAATTTCCAGAAGGTCCATGTTTATATATGCTCTAATGCAACTTTTGTCTCTATTTTAACTACATAAGCTGATAATAATAAAAAACGACGTTTTAGTTTGAAAGCTATATAACGTGAAGAAGTGAAAATGCTGTATTTGAACTATTTGCACCAATAGTTATGTGTTAAGGCATAATAGGTACAAACTGACTAAGTACTGCTTAAAATACTTTCTAAGTAGTTAGTACAAAGGATATGCAAGCAACAATCATGGATATGTGACAAAAAAACTCAATCCCAAAAATAAGTAGCAAAGACTCATGCAATAATGTTACTATGCTATTTGACATTCAGTTTCAAAATTTACATCTTTACTTTCCATGAAATTCATAAGAAACTACTTACAATCAGGGTCGCATTATAAAAATTATCATGCGGTGAAAAAATATTGAAAACCTTCAACCTGAAAACATCAGGACTATCAAAGTCAGAAAAAATATATTTCGACTCTGATCCATTGCAAATTTGGGCAAGGCTGACTGGGCTTTGGTAAAGACCCTTGCCAACCTTAATCCACCACTGTTTGCAGTCAGTGTTACAGAAACCATGACATCAACTCATTTGTAATTACATGTATCCAATAGCAACACACAGCCAGGGGCTCCGAAAGGGGGGAAGTCGGGCAACTTTCCCCCCTAGCATAACACTGTAAAGGAAAAACGAGTAGTTTTTTCGTTTTTTTCAAGTTTGAGGGGGGCCCATTTTTGCCACTAAAATGATAGTGTACCAACTTACAATACTTGGCAGTTCCAAGTATTTTTCGATCATAGTATATATAACTTCAAATGTATCTCATCAAGAACGAATCATTCTCGTATTAAGGTAAGCGATGTTAAACTGCTTCAAGACGTAAAATTTGATGCTGTTAAGCCAAAGTGTCATTTTCAAGTGTAACCAGGCCAGATAGGAAATTCAAAATAAAGCTGCCTCATTCAAAAAGCCTACTTGAGCAGTTTCAAATCCATGCTTCTCTGCATTTTGTGGATTACAATTCTACATTACAAGCTTCAGTAGATCAATTACTCCAAAAATGATATGACCCCCAGAGTCAAACCAGCGCTGCATGATCTTGAGCCGGGCGCGTAACCACTGAGCTAACAGGGCGGACTTATGCCTGGCTAACGCAGTTTTTGAAGTCAAGGTTCTGTTGTTCAAGCAAAAATAGTTAGTAGGCTACACGCTCAGCCAAACGCAGCAGAACCAGTTTTCAAGTTTAAACAATAGAAAATTGATGATGCAGAAATCAGTAGCCTTAACAGCATCAAATTTTACGTCTTGAAGCAATTTAACATTGCCTACCTTAATACGAGAATGATTCGTTCTTGATGCGATGCATTTGAAGTTACATATACTATGATCGAAAAATACTTGAAACTGCCTATTTCATTCAAAAATGTATTTTTTTTAAGTTGGTACACTATCATTTTAGTGGCAAAAATGGGCCCCCCTCAAACGTGGAAAAAAGGAAAAACTACTCGTTTTTCCTTTACAATGTTATGCTAGGGGGGAAGTTGCCCGACTTCCCCCCCTCTCGTAGCCCGTGGCTGTGTATTGCTATTGGATACATCATCATCATCATAATCCATCGTCGGTTTGTTCCCCACTAGTGGGGGTAGCCGATTAATACGTGTAATTATAAATGAGTTGATGTCATGGTTTCTGTAACACTGATTGCAAACAGTGGTGGATTAAGGTTGGCAAGGGTCTTTACCAAAGCCCAGTCAGCCTTGCCCAAATTTGCAATGGATCAGATCAGAGTCGAAATATATTTTTTCTGACTTTGATAGTCCTGATGTTTTCAAGTTGAAGGTTTTCAATATTTTTTCACCGCATGATAATTTTTATAATGCGACCCTGATTGTACGTAGTTTCTTATAAATTTCGTGAAAAGTAAAGATGTAAATTTTGAAACTGAATGTCAAATAGCATAGTAACATTATTGCATGAGTCTTTGCTACTTATTTTTGGGATTGAGTTTTTTTGTCACATATCCATGATTGTTGCTTGCATATCCTTTGTACTAACTACTTAGAAAGTATTTTAAGCAGTACTTAGTCAGTTTGTACCTATTATTAGGGGTGGGCAAATCCAGGTCGATTTTTCAGGACCCATTTTTTCTAATGCCATTTGGGCTGGTAAATATGAATCCGTTGATTTTTTTGCTCTATGACGTCATGATAGGTTGGTTCAGTGGCAATTTTCAAAATGGCGGCCAAAAATGGCTATTTTGCTCTCAGGACATACGAGTGAGACGAATATACCTGTGCAATATGTCTAAACATATGTTTTGAGGGTCAAAGATTACAATAAAAGCACTTTTATCTACCTGGTATGACACCTTCTTGTATTTTTCTGCAGAAAAGATCATTTTTAGGTTATTATTTGTGTATTTATTACGCCAATGATCTTTTGAGCTTCTTGTTATATGCATATTTACTGACCATAGGCTCCTTTGTCTACATCCAGGTTGACTAGTTGTTGCACTAAGTAATGTAATATAGTTAATCAAATATGAAAACTGAACGACGAGTAAGAAGTGAAAGCAGGAAAGAACTTTTTGGATTCAACTACACTGAAATACAGGAATATAAACCCACAGGAAAACTAGCTAATGGGACTGTTGTAATTGGACGAATGCTACAGCTATGCAAACGACAGAAGGGGAAGCAAGCCTTAAGCAGGACTGAAGCGAGTAAAGTTGTAGCTAGAGAAATGAGATGTGATTGGATACATACAAAAAATGTGTATCCTATGAAGAAAAAGTTTGTTGCTGCCAAAATTAAGGAAGATTATGAAAAATTCAATGAGTTGCGAAAGGCCGAGAAATGTACAAGCAAACCTAAAAGTGATGCTTGGTTCAAAAAAGCATCTGAATTCAATGACAGGCTTACTAATTATAGATATGACATCCGCTGCAGAAACATAGACTACCAGAAAAAGTTAGAAAATAACTATCAAGTAAAAATGACAGCAGAAGATCAGAAGTTCTATGAAGATAACTGTTTTGGCCCATACAGAGCTGTGTGTAGTAATACTGTGCCAAAAGATTGGCTTAGATCAAAAAAGAGGAAGGAAAATAGAGAAATTTCGCTGAAAAGGAAGCATCTTGCGATTGAGGAAAGGAAGAGAGAACAGCGAGAACTGGATAATCTAGAGAGCATAGAAGCAATGAATTGTGCAGTCGACACAGACAAGGATGTCAGCTACGAGGCTTCTGAACCATCGACATCCCAAATAACATATTCCAACAGAAAGCTTCGTTCGTCAAAAGAGTCAGCTGAGAAACAAACCGTAACGTCAGAAGAAATAAAGTTCCCGTCAGTGAAGGTGAGGACTGGCCGAAAATCTTTCAATGAGACAGTCATACGTTGCTTGGTCCAGTGTTTCTCAGAAACGGCCGCATCGCCCAATGAAATATGCAAACTAATCGTCAACGTAGCTAATATGATATTTGGTCAACAATGGCGAACCGAGAACGAGGAAAACTGCAATGCCGGGAACAAATATGATGATGGAATGAATAGCGATGACGATAATGATGATGAACCTGACCAAACAGTACGTGATCTGACTTACGTACTCCCAAGTCGACGTACGATATCGCGTTATCTGGAAGACGCATCGTATTTGAATCTCGAGTACGTCGCGCGACAGCTGCTGCATAAAGATGATAAAGTTATCACTACAGGCCTCGATGACACACAGAAAGCTGCCGGTCACCGTCATTACGATGTTAAAACAGATCACATTACAATCGTTGGAAATGCTGGTGATAAAAGGTCATTTACTACTGGTTACGTGGAAAATTTGAGTCATTCCGGTGAAGACGGAGCGAAAGCGTACAGTTTCAAATTGAAAACCTTAGCTGTTCTCGCGAACTGCACTTTGGAGGATATCAAGAGTCAAATTGACTTTTGGATGTCTGACCGGGCAGCTGATTGTAATGTTTTACTGGACAAACTGGACATAGACACCAACAAGCGATTAAAATGTTGTGCTCACATAATACTGTGTGTTGACCACGGCATAGATAAAGTGTACAAAAATGCTGAGCAGAAAATTGGATTGCAAAATCTCTTACCACTAACTGTTGGTGAGAAAGTTTTCGGCTCCCATGGCACATCAGTTCATACCTTAGGACTCATAGCACTCGCTAAGTTGTTTTCGCCAAGTCATGCGTCTCACAGTGTTTCACTTTACAATGACTATACACAGTGGATGGAAGATAATAAAATTGATCACCGAGGATTCAGAGGATTTGTATCTAACCGATTTGGGCGTATTGCAGATTTAGCGCGGTTGTATTTACAACATCGTGTGCACATAGATGTGTTCTTTAACCAAGTGGTAGACATCAACAGCAATAAGTTGGTGCTTGCAGTTGCCGCATACGTTCAGAATGAATGGTTCACTCGATGCTCAGAAATCTACACCAAAATGGGAAATGTAATCATATTCCCTCTGATGCAATTTTTGGGCATTGATGAGACTGACAACAAGGTGCGGCATGACGACAGAAATTGGAATGGAGTAAAGGTTTTTTTTTATCAAAAATTGAATGTGATGAAAGAAGTGATGGAGGCCAAGCGAGAAGGCGAACCAAGTGGTCTGGATAAGTTGGAAGCTGCAGTGATGGGGGAAGTTATTGATTCTGTGGAGAGGCAACTTTCGGCAGTCGAATTCCTGTGGCAAGATGTAAACGTGGGCGTAAATAGAGAAGCACTGAAGCAGGCACCACTGACAAATTTGGGCTGCGAGTCACAGTTTGCAAAATTTGACAATCGTATAAGAGTTACAGGTGGGAGTACGTCTGTTACTACACACTCGCGGAAAAATGTGGTTTTCACAAATGGCTTACTGGTGGACTCCAGCTTTGAACAAAAATCTGTATTAGAAAAGAAAGCACGCTGGAAATGGGCAAGATGCTCAGAAGAAGTTAACAGCGTGAAAAAACTGGAATCGGACTTTCTGGCTACTGTCGAGGCAACAAAAAAACTTTCACTGATTAAAAAAGCAGATCTAAAGAACAAGAAGACATAGAAGACCTTACGTCAGATCGACTTGTGCAAGTTGCATGGCGGTCCAGTTACAAGTACATCGCTTGATTTATTGGAATGTTTGAGTGGAAAACAACTTTTAGCCGAAGTTAGCCATCTTCGACTAACTATAGCACCCGAAATTCGACAAATGAGACGAGTTAAGGCGGCTGACGGACGATACCGGGTTGAAAAATTTGGTGCAGAAGAACTGAAGTCCTCCATTAAAAATGTACTAAAGCCAGTATCCAACATTACGACGACTGTGGACTCTCTTTTGAGTAGAATTATGTAAACTGGCATGTGTAATTATGCGAGAATGATTGTCAATGAGATATTCGTATGATTATTTTCTGTTAGATGGTGAAACACACTAAAAAATTTTAATTTTTCATGTAAAAAGCGTTTTTTTTTCGTACTTTCAGATGATATCGCCACAGCAATGCAGTGAATCGCAAAACTGAGTTAATTTTTAGAATCTACGCCCCAAACAACCTATATTTAGACATATTACATGACCCATATGATCAAATCTTCATCTGATTGATAGAAAATATCAATTTTTCAGCGGCCATTTTGAAAATGGCCACTGAACCAACCTAAAATGACGTCATAGACAAAAGAACTCATCGGATTCTTATTCAGAGAGAAAAATGGCCATAAAAAAATTGGGTCCTGGAAATACTATTATCAAAATGCCTTTATTTGCCCACCCCTACTATTATGCCTTAACACATAACTATTGGTGCAAATAGTTCAAATACAGCATTTTCACTTCTTCACGTTATATAGCTTTCAAACTAAAACGTCGTTTTTTATTATTATCAGCTTATGTAGTTAAAATAGAGACAAAAGTTGCATTAGAGCATATATAAACATGGACCTTCTGGAAATTTTAAGCCAAAAACCAACATTCTAGCATAACCGGTTTCCAAGTTATGGGATTTTCATGAAATTTGACCCTCGGATGACCTTTAAAAATTATGGGCCACCTGGGTGTAGGTGGCACAAACCCAAAACCTTCTCAGAAGTTGGTTTTAGGTCCATACGCCACTTTTGGTTAATCTGATTTTTTGATTTGAAAAAAAAATTTTTTTTCACTCCACCCTATTGGTCAGGTTGTGTCCATGTCTGCAAAATTTCACCATAAATTTTAAGTGGTGAAATTTCACTTTGCAAAATTGTTGTCGTAGAGCGTTTTTGACTTCAGATTCGTGTTCTGTGACCCCAAAAACCCCGTAATTGACATATTATATGATCACATTCCGCCAGTTTAAGGCTGCAGATTTTCATAATATCTTATCTGGCCGCCATTTTTTCAAAATGGCGGCAGAACCACAGTTTTGGCGGGAAAATTCTGAAACTCTACCAAAATACTTTTTAATCAAAGTGGAAAACCGTAATACATAGCCGCAATAATTTCTAAAAACTTTTTGAAAAATGGTACACCCTAGTGCCCATGGCCTATCTTGGTCACCAAGTTTCACTTTAAAACTTAGCAAACGTTAAACTTAGCTAATTTTCTCTAACCAAAATTTGAAAATATTGATATATATCTCAAAAACTGGAGCCAATTGAAAGAAACAGATGTTAATTTTAAATTCAGAGGCAAAATTGCCCAGAAACCGTTAAAATATCTTCGGCAATCGAAAAAAAAAATTGTGTTGGCCAGTGTAATGTAAACACTGTAAAAGTAATATCACTATATCATTTATCCAATGCAAAACAAAGCATATATAATTATTGCAATCTGCCGAGTTTTACACTTACGAAGTGATATGTTACCATACAATATATTTCTGTTTGAAGGCACCAGCTCTTCACCACAAACACAAATTGTTGAAATAGGCTACAAAACTCCATTTGCAGATGACTACATGATTGCAAACAATGCCATGCTCTTTCAAAAGCACCACATCAAATCCAATCCTGGCAGTGTAATGGGCTATGTCCAGTTTTTGTTTTACAACCGGTTGTTACTTTGAAAACCTCACTGGGCTATGTCTAAAAAAGGGGTGTAAAAAAAATGGTGGGTGGCACACAATTTTGAAAAACATCTAGTTGTGTGCAAACCAAGGAGAGCATGGTATGGTTGTAAGTATGTGGCACTGGTGTTTGATCCATTTGAGATATCAAAAATATTCAAAAAAATAAATGTTTTTTTGCGTTTATCTCAGTTTGATGATTTTGGACATAACATCATTTGGTTTTACGTCAACGATATACTTTCCGCTCACCTAGAACCGAACTATGTTATGTCCATTTTTCAAGTTTTGAGAAAAACAGGAAAATAGATTTTGAATTGGGTTTTTGTAAATTATCTCCCGATATATATGCAATATTTTATACCAGTGTGACTAGTAATATCTTGCTGGTTGTTGGGCATCATTTATGATACTTTTTAACCACTAGGGTGAGCAATATAGTGTTTTTTTTAAGTATCGGACGGACTTAACATTGTTTGGTTTTGAAAATTCTAACTGGTAATTTCATAAAATAACGGACATAGCATATTTATATAATCGATTGAAGTATTATAACCACTGTTTTTACATTGAAACAATTTTATATGGGGCTATAAATTGAGATGGAGCATCCAGGTAGCAGTTGTAAACTTTTTTACAGTGTAGAACCATGATTTCCTGTTTTGGTACTACACAATCTTTTCACTTGTGTGATATTATGTTCAATTGTTTCTTTGCCATACTCTTTCACATCTTCTGCAATAGTGCTATAAAATGTGCCAGGTCTTATTTGGACTTTTGGTACATGGCCTCCTCAAAAAACGTAGCTAGTAAACAGCTGAAAGGTTTATTGCTCAATGCTGCAATCACGTTTGTTAGATAGAACCATAACTGAGATTTCTGAATATCAAATTTAGCTGCCTAATCACCAACTTTCATCAGACTTTGAAATAATCTCCAACAGCTCAACTAAATTAACATCTGGACATTAAAAAACATCCCAATCATAACACTGTAAGTTATTAAACAATACTGTGTTTACTAAATTAGTTGATCTGACAACCTTAATCATTGTCACAAACCAGTGATGCATTCATGAAACTAGAATTCAAGGAATGGTTAAATAAAATCTCTATGCTAATTTCTAACAGTATCTACAGAACGAACAAACAACATAATGAAATTACAAGGAAAGATAATAACTCTGCAATCTAAATATCAGCAAAATTGATACTTAGTATCTCAGAATTTTCAAGTTCTTTTGAGTACTGTAGTCAAGATGAGTCCAGCTGAAACAAAAGCAAAACTAGCATTGGTGTTCACTGTTCAGCTACTTCTGGAATGTCTGCATAAAAGTGGTGGTGGTGTGGAGGAATGAGGTTTTTTTGCATAATTTCATCAAATCGGCTTTTTTGTCCTTTTTTACTGCCAGCTGTGATTTGTAACATTTGGGTAGTTCCATAACTATATAGGGGGGTATGTTAAAATACAAATTTTGAGTACAAACTTTGAGTACCCCCCAAAATTATGCCACTGAGAGTAAAAAAACATATTATGAAAAAAACTTTAGATTGCCCCTCCGGGAACTCCCAGCTACCGGGGGGTTTAATAAGCGATTGTCAAAATACATGGGATTTGATACCTAAAATTTGAACTGGTTGTCATAGAAGGCTGGGACTAGTCTCAAACGTTTCATTTTGAAAAGTTAAGATAGGAATGTAACAATTTCAGAAGTGTTAGGTGTATGGACACGCCCATTTTGGCCCAAAACGGCCTATTTGGCCTAGCGTGATTGTATGAAATTCAAAATTTTACCTTAATAAGTTTGTAACCGGGATAATTTTCTGTTTAAACCGTTATGATTCGAATTAGTACTTTCAAATGAATCATATACATGTCTAGTTGTAGAAAATTGATTGATTACGTGACGTCATTAATTACGTTTAAAATCAGAGACGTTTTGGGTAATCTCGTAAAAATTGAAATATAGGCATACAGCCAGTCATTATAAAGCATTTTCAATTTTCTTGCCCATGTTTGCTCTTTTGAAATATATATATATATATGTACGACGTTGTACGTGTCAGTTACCAATGCGACGTATTATATATATTCAGTATACTGTATATGCAACTGCTGCAATCAATTTCTGGATTATTCAGTATATTATACTGTATATATACTGATAAAATAAAAAGAACAGGATGCTATGTAATATTAAATGATAGTTTGTTTGTGCATTTGCAGTTAGTGTATTATTTCGTTGTTTTGTTTTGGATACGGACAGCTTTGTCTGATGCAAATAAATAATAATAATAGTTATTAATAATGTTTCAAAGGTCCAATGTTATAGAAGTACTGTATTGTGAAGTTCCAGATATCAAATTAGTTAGCCTAGTGTTTTTTTATCTTTTCATTACGAGCTTCATTCAATAGTTGAACTGTTTCATTTGAAACACAGCATTTGATTCGGGCAGATCTGATATACGACACAAGTCGACACATCCAAACTATTATGAATGATCTGATAAGTATCAGTAACAAGAAGTTCAGGATTTTCAGGGGAAATCCACATTTCTCTACTGTTGCCAACCTTCTTGAAGTATGTAAGTAGTAAGGCATCATCATTCACAACTTCAACAATGTTAGCAAGGTACCAGTGTTATTCGCTTCCTTCAATGCAGATGGCAGCTACGAACTCACCAACTTGATAGGCTGGTGCTGCAGAATCAGATTCCTGATCAGTGATCATTCGATGTGGAGCTTGAATTTGCCTGTAAGCAAATGCATAGCAGAAAGCACACTTTGGAGGTCTGACATTGTTATAGTTGCACATGAACGTGAACTATCTAACTAGCTGATAAGGTTGTTGGCATAGTCTTCAAATCTGGAATTTTTATAGTTATTTATTTAATATTCGTTTCAGTCGGAATATTGAAGTACTTGATTTTAGGGAAAGGCATGTCTTCTTTGCATAGCGATCTTCAGTGGAAAGTCTTTTGTTCTTTATGTGATCTGTTACAGCATCACCTTGAAGGTAAGCACTCACTTCCTCAGAAGTGGTAAAAGGCCTTGGTGGATTTTGCGCTTTCAGGAAATCTAAATGAGCAAGTTTACTTTGCTCTGCTCTGATATTAAGAGCTTCTTTTTCAGAGTAACCTTTTTCTTCATAACCTTTCATCTTTTCATTCCATTGCAGTCTAATTTCTTTGCTGTCTTGTGCTGGTTTTTCCCATTTCTATTTGTCAGTCTTCTGAATATTTTCAAGTAAATCTGTGCTTTTATTGAGAACTACACTTCTGGAGACTGTATCAAGATTTCTTTTACCATAAATATTTATCTTGTAGTTCACTAATCTGACACTACGTTCTTCACCCAGGTTGTGAACTAGCAGATTATCCAGTTTCTTTAGGACATCATCACTTGCCGATCCAATTTTCAACAGCGATCCTGTGTCCTCATTTGCGGCAGGACCAAAACCAAACAGAGACCCTTTTTGAGTTGCCAAGCCTTTTGCAAAAGATTGAAGGAATAGAGCAAGCAAGCTCTTAACTTCGTTACAGTGTTCTTGCAAGCAAACATCGATCGAGCTGAAATTGTTGGGTTAGGTAATGTCGATTTGAACATATCAATTGACGAAAAAGAAGTAACACACTCTGATGTTTGCAGGAAATGATGTGCCTGAAGCATAGTCAAGTCGGGCATATATGATTCATCCAAAAATATTGCAACCCTATCATAGCTTATTAATCAAAAATTTTAGGCCCATTTCCAACTCATTAAGGCCAATTATTGCCAAATTTTCGATTTTGTACCATCGCGGTAGGCTAAATGGGTCATTTTGAGCCAAAATGGGCTTGTACGGGCCAAACTATACACCTGACACTTCTGAAACTGTTACATTCCTTTCTTAACTTTTCAAGACGAAACTTTTGAGGCTAGTCCGAGCTTTCTATGACCACCGGTTCAAAAGTTAGGTGTCAAATCCCATGCATTTTGGAAATCGCTCGTTAGACCCCCCGGTAGCGGGGAGTTCCCGGAGCAACCCAAAAAATTTTTCATAATATATTTTTTTACACCCAGTGGCACAATTTTGGGGGGTACTGAGATTTTTTTAATTTTAACATACCCCCCTATAACTAACAGCAATGAAAATTCAGTTGCAAGTCGTCTGCTGCTCTGTCGACTTGATTTTATGAAGTCTATCTCACTGAAAGACGACTCTGAATATTTGTACTTGAAGTATAGCTTGACTGGATTTACCTAGCAAAACATTAATTGCATAATCTTGGTCCACAGTATTTTTTTACCGTCAGAATCAGTGAGCAAGTCTTTTAGGCGCAGGCAGTTAGGCGTTGGACCGTTGGTCAAATAGGCGGCAACACTGGCGTCAGGATATTTAGGTGCGGAGCACTGTGGCACCCGTTCATTTACATGCTATTCTTAGTAAAGTCTGCAGATTGTATCAGCTTGGCAGGTAGGGCAATGCTTTTCACACAAAATGTTATATTGAAAAGAAAAATATGTTGTTTTGTTATTGTTAATGCGCGTGCATTTATTTGTGGTTAGTCATGGCTTCAGTGAGTGAAGCTGCTGTATCTAGCAATGCTTTAGTAAAAAATATACCGTAGGCTATATTCAAGCGGGTGGTAGGCTTGAGTGAAGAATAACTTAGTTTTCCGTCAAAACTCCGACTAGGTTTTGCCAAACCTGCCAAGCTGATACAATCTGCAGACTTAACTAGGAATAGCACCTAAATGAATGGACGCCACAGTGCTGTACACCTAAATATCCTGATGCCACAGTGTGCGCACCTATTTGACCGGCGCTTAACTGTCTGCGCCTAAAAGACGTGGACCCCAGAATCAAAAGTTGAGCCTCGAATGATATGTGAGTATTGTGGTAAATCATTCACAAATTTTTTGAAGTCAACAACTTGGCTAAAATCAGTGATTGTCTCTATGGTAGGATTGGTTTTAAATGACCCATAGCAACCAGCCTTACACAGCCTGTGTCATCCCTGAGTGACACAATGTCAAAAATGTGCTGAGAATTTACCATCAATACATCAACCAGAAGATCACCTTTTCACAACATGTATTATGTCCGGCATTTTCAATCAGTCAAAAGTAGCAACTAGTTTAAGTCCAACATACTATGTTATGTCCAGACACAGTTAATAGGTTGACATTATGTTAAGTCCAGGGAAGGACATAGCACAGTTCTGTTTGAAAATTTTGAAATTTCTGCAGGACTTAACATACTTAACATAGGCTAAAAGCTAAAATAATTGACATAAAAGAAATCTGAGCATGCCATCAGATAGAGCTATGTCCAAAACCCAAGAAAAGTTGAAAAAGTGATTTTTGCAAAAATTGGACATAACATAGTTCGGTTCTAGGTGAGCGTTTCAGTAAAAACGATCCCAAACTAACTTAGGTAAAACAGTCAAAGTATTTCACAGTGTAGAAATTGTAGATACTAACGACCTGTTTAACGACCTTGCTGCGAGTTTGCTGTGGTAATATCGATTTGCATAAGCTTTCGGAACACAGTTACCTAGTCATAGTCAAGTGCTATGATGAATGACTGTGACTTTCATTATAGCACAGTTCCCTAGTGATTTACACAACTTTTGTCATTGCACATGACTAGGAAACTGTGTTCCGAAAGCTAGTGCAAATCGATATTACCAGCAGCAAACTCACAGCATCAGGCTAAAACAGATCGTTAGTATCTCCAGTACATTGTGAAGTAAGCAACAATCGTGCTGCTAAAAGCAAAACTCAATCTATTGTAGTCACGGTATGTTGTAAATAACAAGACTTCCAAGATGCATGAGGTTAAAATTAAAAAAAGCATTTCGTAACAAGTTCCAAACAATAAACGATGCATCTTAAAAAATTATACAAAGTTACTTTACTTGAAGTTTTGAAGTAGAAAATGGAGAGTCCGATTCCTTCTTAGAACTCTCATCCTTTGCATCATTACAAGGTTGAAGGTTTTCTTTTTCATGCCCATCTGATACTCGCGCCCGTTTATCATTTGGGACTGTACTGCACTCTCCTGACGATCTTGTCTCACTGTCATTGTCTTCAGCCAAAGTTGAAGCTTTTCTTTTTCCAAACATCTCTAATATGCTGGCCTAAAACAAGAGATATTAAAAGAAATCAGGAAATAAATAAATAAGACTTCCATTACTATAATAACAATATTACAGTGCTGACACTGTTGGGTCATTCCACATCAAATCACCCAAAAAAAATGACATTTTTAACACCACCATCTCCAATTTTCCTCAAATTTGGTTTGTGTGTGAGTTCTGGGTAAAAAAGCATAAAATTCAAATTTTATCAAAATCCGGCCAGTGGTTTTGGAGATATGGGCCTGTGAAATTTCGTATTTTGGGGGAAAATTGGGGTACCCGGCTTATTTCAAAATGCCATTTCTCAGCAACCACTGGGTGTATTTTAATGAAATTGGTGTCATTTTGCAGGAAATTGGTCAAGGATTTCATTTCTGTGGTTAATTTTCAAAAATAAGCATGTTTGGGGGTAATGACCTTTTGACCTTTGCTTTGACCTTGATTTTGACCCTGTGGATCACGTGATACAAAAAACTTGTCTACATGAAAAATATTCTTTGGCACCATCTCTATAACATATGAAAAAATGGGAGAGGTAATATTTCTATTTTAGCCATAGTTTTTACTCAAAGTTTGCATGTCTCATGATTTTTCAATAAATTTTCTTAAAATCACCTTCAAAAATAGTATATATGGTATGTACAAATGGAACGATATGCACATTGCATCATCAGAAAGAATGGGTCCAAAATGATGATGAGGGGTGTTTGTTTTTTTGTAAAATAAGCTTATAACATTGGCAAATGGGGGAGGGGGTAAAATATCTCAAATTCTGATGATGTAATACATAAACGCTCCCAATTAATACTGCATAAAAATGAGTTAAATGACACAGTTCAGTCAAGACACAACAGACAAAACGTTAGGTTCTGAAAGTTTTCCATAGACAGCAATCACTGAGCTGACCAGTTTTTACACAACCTGTGAAGTTTAATTGTATCGTTTTTGGAAATAGTGTAATGACATCTGCCAGATGCAATCATGGAAGGAGTTTCAATGATACAAACAATGTTATTAATATCGATCCAGCATTTATCAGCAGAGGTAGGCCAGTAGAAGATTCTGGCTGGACCATGAGGATGCATAAAGTTTACATGATAGTCTCCAAACTCATCAGAAATGTCTTTCACCAAACCTATCCACGGTTCATAATCATATATACAGCAGTCAGCACACATATGTCTGTTTTGCGATGTTGATAGGTTCATTCAATGCTTCAAGTGCAAGGTCTTCATCTCACTGACACTATTTTAGGCAGATTTTTTTGAGCATTGAGTTTGTACGCGAATAACTTTGTTTCAGAAATCGGAACAAATCTATGGAATTTTAGTGTTCCTTTTATTGTCTTTGCCAACGAGAATCTTTTTTTCAATTTTTCTTTGTAAGCTTCAAAATCCGGTCAGGCTTGACATTGAAAAATTGAATTCCTTGTATGTTGGGCCCTACTAGACCTACTAATTAAGCGATTAGTTTTTGTCAATTATTGCCATTGTTACATTCATGCAACGTCAAACAACGTTGATTCGCCGTTAAAGGAGCAAAAGTGTCCAGCCGCGCCGTTTGTCTCCACTCTGCTACTGGTAGCCCAGTGCTATAAATCAAATAAATTGCGCAAACCTGTGAGGAATTTCATTTGCGGCAAAAGTCTGACCGCAATTTCCACTGCTTTTACATCGTTTTAACATCGCCAGATGTTAAATCGGTGTAAAAACTGTAGCATTGTTCTTCAAAGGAGTAATTTTCTCCCAAACGACGTTATCAATTAACTCTGCTGCCAAAATGCTCTAAATTTGTCGTCTCAATCATCACAGTTGCGTTTGTTACGTCACTGATATTAAACTCGCAAGTTTCGTCCCGCAACCCGCACATACCAATCACAAAAAATATGCGGAACTGAATTACCAGGACCAGACGTTGTTGCGTACCAATTATATTTATTACTTGTTTCCAAATCGTGTTAGAGGAGACATAGACTTAAATGTAAAACTAGGCTAGCCCAACAACCTAGCAAAATCGCCCTTTTGTAAAACGCACAAAATAACCTTAATGACGTGACAGTATGTGTTCGCCCGCCCAGCTATTTTGAAAACTCGGCGCCTATGGATAACGATATACCTTATCAGACTGACCATGCTATAACAGTATGGCGAAATCAATTTCTCATATTAAAAATGAAGCTGGTGCACTGTTGTTGCAAGAGCAGCAAGAATTATTCTACAATATAAGGTTTAAGCTAACCGGATTTTATGAAAATTTCACAGATATCGTCCTCTTTGAATGAAAACTATGGCTAAACTAAAAATATTACCTCTCCCATTTTTTCATATGTTATAGAGATGGTATCAAGGAATATTTTTCATGTGAACAAGTTTTTTGTATCACGTGATCCACAGGGTCAAAATCAAGGTCAAAGCAAAGGTCAAAAGGTCATTACCCCTAAACATGCTTATTTTTGAAAATTAACCACAGAAATGAAATCCTTGACCAATTTCCTGCAAAATGACACCAATTTCATTAAAATACACCCAGTGGTTGCTGAGAAATGGCATTTTGAAATAAGCCGGGTACCCTAATTTTCCCCCAAAATACGAAATTTCACAGGCCCATATCTCCAAAACCACTGGCCGGATTTTAATAAAATTTAAAATTTATGCGTTTTTGCCCAAAACCTAACCACAAACCAAATTTGAGGAAAATCGGTGATGGTGGTGTTAACAGCACTGGGTGAATTGAGCTGGAATGACCCTGTTGAGCAAATGTAAATTCCATTATCTATTATTATATATAAATTATATCACTAACGCAGATGGCAAAGTAGTTTCTTGTGGCCACCACTTTCTCAGTTTCAGCTTAACTAGAAGAGAGCAGTTTTTTAACAAGCAATTCACTGTGTGTTGAAGCAGAACCGCTTTGTCTAAGATTGGATGCGTTATTGCGGTGTCTGCACTTTTCCACTTTTCAAATGTAGTAGCATGTACAATAGGGTGTTGCAGGCGCCCCGACCCTCTCGGATTTTGCTTACCTTTTTTGTGGTACTGTGTTTAGCTCAGTAGATCACAAATATGAAGTTTCATAAATTTTCATCGACGTTTACCTCCACCGCCGAGGCCATTTTGAGGCCCACTTTTTGAAATTTTTCATGTATTTTGCCACCAGAGAGCAGTGTATAAGTTTTGCAATATTGGGGGTACATTTAAAAGATGCTCTATGATGTTCTGAATTGTTTTAAAAAAAAATTGGAGAAATGGGATAAGTATATCCTAAAATATTCAAGTTTTGTCACTCATTTTTTGCACATTACTGCCCCTAGTGGTAAAAAGAAAATTAAAATATCTTGAAAACTACTCATCATATTGTTATGGAACTTGCATGCACCCCCCCATTTTCATGGGTAAGGACTTTGATTTCAGCAATATTTTTGAAAAATGTTACCACTAGAGGGCGGTAGTTCTAATTTTGAACTATTTTCCTGTGAAAAGGCGATATTGTTGCATTTCTTGAGCTGTGCTTCTGAAGAATACAATTTCATGGTTTATGCACAACAAAAGTTATTCAATTGTAAAGAAACTGCATGCATGCATGTACTATATCAATAAATCCAAACAGGCAATGTGAGTCTTAGTTAACACAATTTCCGCAAAGGCAGTTGTGCATCTTCATTCTTCATTGTGTTGATAAATGACGTTTTCTAAGATTTGGTATCTTTCTTAGATTCTCCTCCACCACTTGAATATAGTTTTGCAGATTTTTTTCTTGTTTTGCTAGATGAAGAAAGTCGGATACCACTTTTACCCTCTCTCTGCTGAATCATTACAGACTTTGAGTGCACTTATGATACCATTAGCAGAAGCATAGCCATCATCTATTTCCCACTTTTTTGGGTGTTTGACAAGAAAAGTTGTTGAAATGTGCAAAAGTTCAAATAACATTTTGCTGCTGGCATTTGCATAGGAGCACAATGACAGTGAGTTACCATTAACAATGTCTGGCAGCTCTGGCTTACCGTATCCATTACCAAACCTGTTTGTAACCTGGCCATGGAAACTTGCATTTAAACGCAGCAGAGTTCCAGCCAAAGCTTCCTTTTTATCAATAATGACTTGTTTGTCCCATAGAACTAAGGGGATCAGCTCCCCAGTTACATACCATGTGTGCCTACCTAAAGCTTTTAAAGCAGCAAGACTGATAATTTTGTCTACTGCATCATAGCTTTTGATGTCACTTACCAGTTGCAAATCTTCTCGGGGTGCTGATGCAGCAATTGGACAGTTGAACCACCATCCATTAAATACAAAACTGCAAAGGTCAACAAATCACTCTATGTTTTGTATTTGTGACTTGGAAATGATTCCTTGCGGTAGAAAGTCTTGCAGCATTACTATCTCATAGCAATAGAGCTGCTTTCCCATCCACCTTGCTCGATGGACAGCAGAGAGAAATGCATGCAGCAGAGAAATGGCCTTAAAAAAAAGAAAAATTTAAAACAACAACACCCAAAAACTTTTTTCAAGCCATCTCTCTGCTGCATGCATTTTTTTTCAAATAAAGCTAGACAAACCACTTCTCTGCCTAGCATGCAGAAAACATATTGGAGAAGTTATACTTTCTCATGTGTGGGAAGCCCTGTAAGTCGAAATGTCAAGATCTCCAGGCATTGAACTATTCGAAAGATTCCGGAACAAAGGATTCAATGCAACCCCACATGCTGCAGCTGTACTGCACACCAAAAATCCTCAAAAGAGTTGGGAGAATTTGTAACAACTCAAAGCAGAAAAGTGTAAGCACATAAAGTTTGAGAGAGATATGCAAAATTATCAGAGGGGTGATTACAAAGAACTTTTAGACCTGATGACAGTGTAGATTGGAATCAACAGTGGACAGTACAACTTCATGAAATGTGGTACAGTCCATCGAGCAAGGTGGATGGGAAAGCAGCTCTATTGCTATAAGATAGTTATGCTGCAAGACTTTCTACCGCAAGGAATCATTTTCAAGTCACAAATACAAAAATTAGAGTGATTTGTTGACCTTTGTGCTTTTGTATTAATTTAATGGATGGTGGTTCAACTGTCCAATTGCTGCATCAGCACCCTGAGAAGATTTGCAACTGGTAAGTAATATCAAAAGCAATGATGCAGTAGACAAAACTATCAGTATTGCTGCTTTAAAAGCTTTAGGTAGGCACACATGGTATGTAACTGGGGAGCTGATCCCATTAGCTCTATGGGACGAACATTCGAACAAGTCACTATTGATGAAAAGGAAGCTTTGGCTAGAACTCTGCTGCATTTAAATGCAAGTTTCCATGGCCAGGTTACAAACAGGTTTGGTAATGGATACGGTAAGCCAGAGCTGCTAGACATTGTTAATGATAACTCATTGTCATTGTGCTCCTATGCAAATGCCAGCAGCAAAATGTTTTTTGAACTTTTGCACATTTCAACAACTTTTCATGTCAAACACCTGAAAGAGTGGGAAATAGATGATGGCAATGCTTCTGCTAATGGTATCATAAGTGCACTCAGAGTCTGTAATGACACAGCAGAGAGGGTAAAACTGGTATCCGACTTTCTTCATGTAGCAAAACAAGAAAAAAATCCGCAAAACTATATTCAAGCAGTGGAGGAGGATTGAAGAAAGATACCAAATCTTAGAAAACGTCGTTTATCAACACAAAACTGCCTTTGCGGACATTGTGTTAACTAAGACTCACATTGCCTATTTGGATTTATTGATATAGTACAGGTATGCATGCAGTTTCTTTACAATTGAATAAATTTTGTTGTGCATAAGCCATGAAATTGTATTCTTCAGAAGCACAGCTCAAGAAATGCAACAATATCGCCTTTTCACAGGAAAATAGTTCAAAATTAGAACTACCGCCCTCTAGTGGTAATATTTTGCAAAAATATTGCTAAAATCAAATTCCTTACCCATGAAAATGGGGTGGTGCATGCAAGTTCCATAACAATATGATGAGTAGTTTTCAAGATATTTTAATTTTCTTTTCACCACTAGGGGCAGTAATGTGCAAAAAATGAGTGACAAAACTTGAATATTTTAGGATATACTTATCCCATTTCTCCAATTTTTTTTTTAAACAATTCAGAACATCATAGGACATCCTTTAAATATACCCCAATATTGCAAAACTTATACACTGCCCTCTAGTGGCAAAATACATGAAAAATTTCAAAAAGTGGGCCTCAAAATGGCCTCAGCGGTGGAGGTAAACGTCGATGAAAATTTATGAAACTTCATATTTGTGGTCTACTGATCTAAACACAGTACCACAAAAAAGGCAGTGGCTATTTGACCGGCTCCGGTCTTTGAATTTGAAACACTATTTGACCGGTCATGACGTCATTACATAAGTACTTTTTTCTTTTTCTCTTTCAAAGCAAAAGACGTGAAGCGCCGTTATAAAGTTCTAAATTCAACACGTTTACATCAACTCAGTCCGTGGCGCATACGTTGCGTCTCAGGTTGCCATTCTAGAGGGGATGAGTTCGATGCTATCCGGAAGCATTGACTTTTTTTTCATTTTTTTTTATCTAAACTTTGAACCGAAGCGCATTTTTGTGGTCAATTTTTTTAATTTGAGTAGCCTACAGCCCATTTTTTTATGTCTTTTCAAATGTGAGTAATAAAGTTAGAGTTTTTTTTAATTAGCTGGAATTTGAGAATTTCTCTGGGTAATTTTCCGATCGTCATAAGTGACCGTGTTTGCTGAACGACCCTACATTTTTGCTCTCAAGTTAGTTATATTTTTTAAAGAAGTATTGTATAGGCTATAACTAACTTGAGAGCAAAAATGTAATTTCCTTTAAAAAAAAATGGACGATTGGAAAATTGGACCACTTATCACGATCGGAAAATTACCAAGAGAAATTCTCAAATTCCAGCAAATTAAAAAAACTCTAGCTTTATTTCTCACATTTGAAAAGACATAAAAAAATGGGCTGTAGGCTACTCAAATTAAAAATTGATCACAAAAATGCGCTTCGGTTCAAAGTTTAAATAAAAAAAAAAAAAATGAAAAAAAAGTCAATGCTTCCGGATAGTATCGAACTCATCCCCTCTAGAATGGCAACCCGAGACGCAACGTATGCGCCACGGACTGAGTTGATGAGAACGTGTTGAATTTAGAACTTTATATCGGCGCTTCACGTCTTCTGCTTTGAAAGAGAAAAAGAAAAAAGTGCTTATGTAATGACGTCATGACCGGTCAAATAGTGTTTCAGATTCAAAGACCGGAGCCGGTCAAATAGCCACTGCCCACAAAAAAAGGTAAGCATGGTGAAACCAAGATTTAAATTTCATGGGGCGCCTGCAACACCCTAATGTACAATTGTACATTGTAGCAAGTACAACGGTACGGTACATGATTCACTTAAAAAACCGTGTCGAAAAAATCCTTTATAATAAAAATAGGTGGGTTAAATCCATGTTATTGAAACTATGCTTGTTTTCAGAAAGTTATATTTCAACTTTATGCTATCCCAAGTACTAAAAGATAACAGTTAGACACACACAAAACAAATAAAAAAAAAAAACATCATACTTGACATATCATAGCACAGATATAAAAAAAAGGTAATGCCGACAAATTATGTTAAAACATGCTTGAATCTATATAGAAAGGTTTAACATGGTCGTCACATTAGATAAAAAGTGAATGAAAAAGGTGAATTTTTTGGTTGTCTACACCAGGTTCTAATTTAGCTTTGAAACACTTTATGTAGATTTAGTGCTGTCCCGCATGCATTTAAAGTTTTCTCTTTTTTTGGATCTTTATCATAAAGCTTGGCACTTGGCAGCTTAAACCAACAAATTGTGAAAGGTAACAACAGTCACAGGTCTTATAGAAATTATTAACTTTTTGCATTGCTCTAAATTCAAACATCTATTTTCCTTGATATAATATAGTAGATATCGCCTATAGTAACCTGAAGGGACCTTTGAAAAACTGTCAGAGCAGGCTAAGTGAATGTCACTAACAGAAAGAATAAGGTAATAAAGCTACCGTACTGTACATACTAAACCAGAAGTTAACATTGTTGGCATTTTAATTGTAATATTGCAATGTCACATTTCGTGTTCATTATTTTATAAACTGTGACTTTATAGTGACTAAGCGAGTAGCATATCAAGAGTAGTTACCGTATGTTTTAACTTCATTTCTGTTAACAATTTCTAGTTGTAAGATTTTTTTGTTCTTTTAGATCTCTAGGCTAGTCAGTTGGGTTTATTGCAACAACTGGCCTACAGGTTAGTGCTACAGTGGTTACTTTACATTGATAAGTTGTCAGTTCAACGTTAGGTAAGGCAGTGGCGTAGCCAAGGGGGGGGGGTTTTGGGGGTTACAACCCCCCTTAGGCAGGCGTGTGACGTCACGATATTGAGAATGATGCTTTCAGTCTAAAAAAAAAATTGCCTAATTTTAAACAAAATTGCATTAAAACAGCGAGTTTTGCCAATACCAAACATTCAAACATCTCAGCCAGGAATTAGCAACAAGAAAACACAGAGACTTAGCTTTTTTTTCCGAAAAATGCCGAAGAAAACATGATCTTATCCTTTTGCTATGCTACCGGACAGCACCATTTTACAGGAATATTCGTACCCACATTTTTGTTGAAAATGCTCTCAGAATGCACCAAATTCAAAGTAATTTTTCAAAATTTTCTGGGGGAGGCCCCCCAGACCCCCCGCCGTTGGGTGGTCAAAACCCCCCCCCTTTCAAAATTCCTGGCTACGCTACTGAGGTAAGGTACCGGTAACAATGCAATTTGATAAATTATTTCCAGAACCAAAGGGGAAATTCTTGTGTCGTGAATCGTGATGCACTATTTGTGGATTCATCAACTAAACAAGCATTTTCAACATCCGACCACAGGAGTGCCTTTAAAAAAGGTACTCCTGTGGTTCATATATACATTACACACTACAGTATATCATTTTATTTTTCGTCATTAACATGTCTGGGACGAAAAATATAGGCTATTGATGTTTTAAGCCAGATACTTGTTTTCAAACCTACCTGTTTTTTAGTAGAACCACTTTTTTCTCTACTTTTACATGCGGACAAAGGCGATTTTGAAGTTTCACCCAGCATATCTTGTGAGTATACCTTTGTGCTTATGAGATGATACAAAAATAAGGAATAAGCAAAAATCAATTTAGCGTCGCGGGAAGACTCAAGAGAGGCTGTTTCCCGCCAAATCATTGCAGTATTTTTACTAGTGTTGCCATATACCGCAACAATTACAGTTTTAGGCCCGTAACTAGCTTGGAGCAGCAGGGGGGGCAAAAAGTATTTTAGAAGGGGCCCAACTTTTACTTTCCGTATCATGTACGAAAACAACGTTTGTACACAATGTGGGTATATTTACACAAGAACATTAATCGTAGGCCTAATCCAACGTTTACATTAGACTAGTTTATCATAGAACCAGTCAGTGGCGTAGCCAGGAATTTGGAAAGAGGGTGGGGGTTGACGGCCGACGGGCAAAGACCGACGGCGTCTTCGCCAAAGGCGATAACCAGCTGCGGGGGTCTGCGGGCCTCCCCCAGAAAATTTTGAAAAATTACTTTGAATTTGGTGCATTCTGAAAGCATTTTCAACAAACATGTGGGTATAAATATTCCTGTAAAATAGTGCTGTCCGGTGGCATAGCAAAAGGATAAGATCATGTTTTCTAGGGCATTTTTTGGTAATAAAGCTAAGTCTCTATGTTTTCTTGTTGCTAATTCCTGGCTGAGATATTTGAATGTTTGGTATTGGCAAAACTCGCTCTTTTAATGCAGTTTCGTTTAAAATTAGACAAACTTTGTTTTAGAGACAACATTCTACCACACCCTTAAACACACAATGTTTACAATTAAATAACACAAGAAAATTGAGTGTAAAACTGAAAAGTCAGCGAACAGAGCTAATTAACATAATTTTTTCCAGGGGGTGCCAACATTTTTGCAGGGGGGGCTTCGCCCTCCCTGCGCCCCCCCTAGTTACGGGCCTGGCAACAAGAGGTGTAGCCTACGGAGTCAGGTTTTCTGGACTCCTGCTCCGCTCCGACTCCGAAGTATGCGACTCCAAATTCACTCCCGCTCCAAATGTTTTTGAGAATATTGATTCCAAACTCCAATCCGACTCCAAGCACAAAACATAAATCACAATCCAGGTTTTTTTATAGCTTTCCGGCCCCTGCCCCTCCCCCCGCTTCTGGCGCCCCTGGTTCGCATCTTTGTAGAGGCTTTGAACCCGGTCCCGATTTAAACCATTGATGCATTCAGGGCCAGTTACCAAGACTGACAGAGTGAAGTTTCCGATGATTGTTGAAGTGTTGTTGCTGGGAAATTAATCCATCAACTGCTGCTGAATGGAGAGCAATCCTGAAACGCGTTGACAAGCGCACACTTCTTTAGCCAAACCAGCGCTTTGATCTTGAGTCGGCGGCTTAACCACTGAGCTGACGGGGCGGACGCCTTCAATGGGTCATATCAATTTCAATGTGATTGAGCAAGAGTAGCGACCGAGGAGATTGGGATCAGTACAAATGAGATCCTTGGGCCCCTTGAACACCTCTAAGATAATCGCACTGCATTCAAAGGCTATGATGTGGTTTCTTTAAATTCCTGCTTCCTTGGCCCACTGGTCCGCCTTGTTAGCTCAGTGGTTACGCGCTCGACGAAAAATCAAGCGGCGCTGGTTCTGCTCTCGGGATATGCGCTTGAGCAACGCATTTCAAGGACTGCTCTCCATTCAGCGGCACCTAGTGGATAGAATATTTCTCCGGCAACAACACTTCAACAATCGGAAAAACTTCACTCAGCCATGGCCACCTGGAGATGCGGCCTGATTTGTCACATTTTGCAGATTTTGATTACAGCTACTGCTAGTGCTTAACTGACATTTTTTGAGATGTTTTTACTTTTTGCGGTTTCCTAATGACAAAAAACTTTTTTGTTGCCTTGGGGAAGCAGTAGCAAATGAGAAAAAGTAAGTTGAAACTCGCAAAATCAGACTGTTATTGAAAATTAACAGTCTGACTAAAATCTACAAAATTAAATTTTCTTTGTTTTTCAACATGTGAGGCTATTAAAACCTATTGTGTCATCTGGGGAAAGCAGTAAAGAAAGCGTAAAAATCTAATTTTTAGAAAAATTTATTTAAACGTTCGCCCAAAGTTAGAAAAACCTGGAAATTTCTGCAAAATGTGACAAATCAGGCCGTATCTTTAGGTGGCCATGACTCAGCCAAGCAGGGTATCGGCCTGCTGGCTGCATCAAAAATCTCTACTAGTTTGTGACACTACACACTACCAGGGCCAGAATAACATAATTATCAAGGCTTTGTCACTCCGAGGATACAGATTCAAAATCAACCAACCAATTTATGGTCCACTAAAATCATCCCGGGTGGGTCCAAATGTACCCCTTGTCAACACTACTGGTTGCAGACCTATCAATCATTGCAATAACATAGCTTCTAAATATAGCTTCGTCTTCTTTTCAGGTAGGCTGAATCCTAAAAGTTAATATTTAAATGGTGTGTAAATAAGTTATGCAACTTTCTAAAATTAGGTTACTTGTTTAAACCATAAATAGACATAACTACGCAACAACACTACATTTAACATTATAAAAACAAAAAACAACAAGCGAACGTTTTCGGCTAGTCATATAGCCCTTTTCAAGCCTATAAGAAAAATACATTATTGAAAGAAATGCTAAAGAATCATAATTATAGTATCACAGCAAAAATATGGTCAAATCTAAACATTTGAGAAACTGCCTTGCTCACACAAAATGATAACTGAAAATTACACAGCGCAACGGGTCAAGTATTTCAGAGGTAAAAATAATTGATTGTTCAGACAAGGACTCAGGCAGATTACGCAAGAAAGACAGAAGCACAAGAGATAGTGGCACAAAACAAAGTAATGCGAAAAGCACAAGACGTGATAATTTAATCAAAAAACTGTTAAAAGGTAAGAAGCTCCGCAAGCAAATAATTGCCTGTTGAGCCCTGGGTTTAAAGATTTGATGATCAATGCCTCATGAATTTTGGTTTCGAATTCGGACAAACACTTACGTACAATTTTGAAAGACTGCAATGACGGTTTATTATTTGAGCACGATTGGCAGTTTCTAATATGGTCTTTAATTGCACTGTTTTTATTAAAATTAGCCAAATTCAAATGCTCTCCCACTCTCGTCACCAAATGTCGCGTGGTCATACCAATGTATGACGATCTCGCATCATGCGAGCAAGTGAACTTATACACGACGTTAGAACATAAGCGGAAAGGAGTTTTGGACTTTAACTGAAAATAATAACCAGCTTTAAATGTTTTATAAACGGAAAAAATCTTAACGTTAAACTTCAATGCAATAAATCTGGACAAACTTGTGGCAAAACGTTTGGATTCCTTGCCAACAAACGGGATTGTTAGAAAGTTTCTGAAATCAGGCTCCTCAACTGGAGACGTAGTGGAAACCGAATTCAAAAATCCTCTAAGAACCTTATTAAAAAACCAAGTCGGATAATGATTAGCACCAAAGTATGAGCGTAATTTATTAATTTCATTATTGAAACAGTCATTGTTCGAGCAAATGTCTCGAGCTCGCGAGATAAGGCACTTGATCAAAGCAGATTTGTAATTAGACGGGCAAACAGCGCTGAAATTAAGGAAAAGATTAGTGTTTGTCGGTTTACGCCAGACCCAAGTATCAAATCCATTACCATTTATTTTGATTTCTACATCCAAAAAAGGTATAGTCTCCGTGGCTTTTTCTACAGTAAAATTTATGTTTTGATGTTGCGTATTGAGTACTTCAAGAAACTGTGAACAAGAATTATCGTCATCAAATATGGCAAAAATGTCGTCAATATAACGTAAGTAAAGCTTGGGAAAGAATTGGGAAGTATTTTCAGAAAAAATGTTATTTTCAAGGTGGGCTAGAAAGAAATTGGCAAGAGTGGGACCCAGAGGCGAACCCATAGCCACTCCGTCAATTTGCTTGTACAATTTATCTTTGTATAGAAACATGCCCTCTGTGGCTAAATGCATCAATTTGATAAAAATGTCTTTTTTGATGAGCGGGTGGTTTGGCTGGTCTTCTGCATATATGTAATTCGCGATAATGTCGATCGTTTCTTTTAAAGGGACGTTAGTGAATAGCGATTGTACATCAAAACTGACCATTACTTGATTTGGAGCACATTGAAAATCTTTCAGCTTGTCCAGAAAATGGTTGGTTGAGTCGAGCATGTACTTTTTTGGCATGTAAGGTTTAATAATATTGTCTAAGAATTTAGCCAGAGCATATTCCGGAGTCGAAATCATTGACACAACTGGACGGGCTGGATTGTCCTTTTTATGTACTTTAATCAAACCATACAGCTTACCTGGGCTGCTGCCCGAGGGAATCAGTTTTTGAGTTGTTCCAATCCAACGATTTTCTGGACAAGCTGAAAGATTTTCAATGTGCTCCAAATCAAGTAATGGTCAGTTTTGATGTACAATCGCTATTCACTAACGTCCCTTTAAAAGAAACGATCGACATTATCGCGAATTACATATATGCAGAAGACCAGCCAAACCACCCGCTCATCAAAAAAGACATTTTTATCAAATTGATGCATTTAGCCACAGAGGGCATGTTTCTATACAAAGATAAATTGTACAAGCAAATTGACGGAGTGGCTATGGGTTCGCCTCTGGGTCCCACTCTTGCCAATTTCTTTCTAGCCCACCTTGAAAATAACATTTTTTCTGAAAATACTTCCCAATTCTTTCCCAAGCTTTACTTACGTTATATTGACGACATTTTTGCCATATTTGATGACGATAATTCTTGTTCACAGTTTCTTGAAGTACTCAATACGCAACATCAAAACATAAATTTTACTGTAGAAAAAGCCACGGAGACTATACCTTTTTTGGATGTAGAAATCAAAATAAATGGTAATGGATTTGATACTTGGGTCTGGCGTAAACCGACAAACACTAATCTTTTCCTTAATTTCAGCGCTGTTTGCCCGTCTAATTACAAATCTGCTTTGATCAAGTGCCTTATCTCGCGAGCTCGAGACATTTGCTCGAACAATGACTGTTTCAATAATGAAATTAATAAATTACGCTCATACTTTGGTGCTAATCATTATCCGACTTGGTTTTTTAATAAGGTTCTTAGAGGGTTTTTGAATTCGGTTTCCACTACGTCTCCAGTTGAGGAGCCTGATTTCAGAAACTTTCTAACAATCCCGTTTGTTGGCAAGGAATCCAAACGTTTTGCCACAAGTTTGTCCAGATTTATTGCATTGAAGTTTAACGTTAAGATTTTTTCCGTTTATAAAACATTTAAAGCTGGTTATTATTTTCAGTTAAAGTCCAAAACTCCTTTCCGCTTATGTTCTAACGTCGTGTATAAGTTCACTTGCTCGCATGATGCGAGATCGTCATACATTGGTATGACCACGCGACATTTGGTGACGAGAGTGGGAGAGCATTTGAATTTGGCTAATTTTAATAAAAACAGTGCAATTAAAGACCATATTAGAAACTGCCAATCGTGCTCAAATAATAAACCGTCATTGCAGTCTTTCAAAATTGTACGTAAGTGTTTGTCCGAATTCGAAACCAAAATTCATGAGGCATTGATCATCAAATCTTTAAACCCAGGGCTCAACAGGCAATTATTTGCTTGCGGAGCTTCTTACCTTTTAACAGTTTTTTGATTAAATTATCACGTCTTGTGCTTTTCGCATTACTTTGTTTTGTGCCACTATCTCTTGTGCTTCTGTCTTTCTTGCGTAATCTGCCTGAGTCCTTGTCTGAACAATCAATTATTTTTACCTCTGAAATACTTGACCCGTTGCGCTGTGTAATTTTCAGTTATCATTTTGTGTGAGCAAGGCAGTTTCTCAAATGTTTAGATTTGACCATATTTTTGCTGTGATACTATAATTATGATTCTTTAGCATTTCTTTCAATAATGTATTTTTCTTATAGGCTTGAAAAGGGCTATATGACTAGCCGAAAACGTTCGCTTGTTGTTTTTTGTTTTTATAATGTTAAATGTAGTGTTGTTGCTTAGTTATGTCTGTTTATGGTTTAAAAGAGTTACCTCTCTACCCAAATAGGTTACTTGTGTTGAAAACAGTTAAATTTGCTGATGCTCAAGGAAATGAACAAATCTGAAGATGATTTAAAAATCACTGGACAAGTTTATACAAGAATTTGGGCTTCGAAATGCGACTTCTTAGCTCACTCTTTTTATATGGAAACTGAAATACTGATTGTTCAGTCATTTTGTCACTGTTATTCAGCTGTTGTAGGCTAATAAATTGATTGAGGGAATCGCATTGCGAAGATATAATTGTGAAAATGTGGTAAAAAATGAGAGGACTATCACTAGTTCTTATTGCTCTACTGTAAGTTCTCCCAAAAGACAGCAAAGTGTTTCGCTTCTGGTGAAAAAAATTGCATGAAAAGTTTTAATGTTTTGGTGCTCCTATTGGTGTTGCTTAAAATGAAGCTCACTGCGGAATCCGGAGAAATAAAAGCAGGGATAAAAGCAACGTTTGTCAATAGAAGATGACTACCAATGCAACGTGCGATTGGGGCTTGGACATTAGACGATAAAACACATCCTTACCAACTATACCAATTGGCTCTTTCTGGGAGACAACTCAACATTACCAACAATAGTCTATTCTTATCCGACTGACACTGGCGTAACAAGCTATAAATGGATTGTCGTGCCCTAACTGGACAAACTAACTTCGCTATAGCACTCAAATTTTCAACAATGCGATTTTGTAGTTGTACAAAAACTTCACAATTTTTCGTTGTCAAAGCATCATAGACTTTATTTTGGTACATAAACTTTCCTGATGATGATACATCGCACATCGGTAATACGTTAAATTGAAATTACAACTAGTTATGCTGACATGAACTTTAATTTTTTTGATGTTGATAGCTTATTCTAGTTCTATCAGCGTAAGTATGAGTAAGTTATGCTGTAGATATTAAAATTACGAAGCAAACTAACAAAGCAAAGGCACGCAAAAAGACAAAAGCCACTGAATCATGTAAAATCATGTTTATTAGAAGAGATTTGACAACAAGTAAACAAAAGGCATTACAAAGGACTGCACGATTATAGCCTAGGCCTATTACTTATTTTTCAACAAAATTTATTTCAAAGCAACATTTGTCTTAATTGTAGCTTAGTAGACCTAACAATTTTTTTTTTTAACTTTTTTGCTTTTAGATATTAGATTTAAAAGAAAATGGCTAAATTAAATATGTGGGGTCACAGAATGTGTCTAGTTGTGTTTCGGCTTAATCAAAAAAAAAATGTTCCTAAAGTGGTTTTGAGAACTTTAAACATAACAAAACATCTTATCAAAACATAACTTATATTTATTTGTATATTCGACATAAAGTTACTTGAAACATATTTGTGTGTATTAGCCATTGCAAGCATTTAGATTTTCTTGTTTTAATTTCTTCAAAAATCCACAATTAGGCCTACTCATAAACGTAAACAATAAATAAAAAAGCATAGTTTTTAGAAGGCATTGATACAACTTTTTAAGAAAAATGTGAACACTATAATATAAACGACGACCTTTTAGAGTACATGCATAAAAGTGAGACAAAGTCCAATTTGAAATTCTTTTGTTGCATTTTTCCAGTTAGAAATTCTTCATAAGAATATTATAAGAATTTCATAAGAATTTTTAACTGGAAAAATGCAACAAAAGAATTTCAAATTGGACTTTGTCTCACTTTTATGCATGTACTCTAAAAGGTCGTCGTTTATATTATAGTGTTCACATTTTTCTTAAATTTTTGATGCTTTTGTATCTGCTTTACGCGGATCCCCGATTGACTTTACGTTGATACGGGTTTAAAGTAATCGCCCCCCTTTTTTTAAATAATTGATACAACTGCTTGTGAAATAAATAGGTAAATACACAGGTGTTCGCACGAAACAGCAACGCCGAATCTCGCTTCAGCTGTGAATTCGTGCTTGTTCTTAGTGGTATGAATCATTTCAGTTTGGTAAATTCTATCTTGACCGATTCATGAGGTTTGGTCATCGGAACAGCGGAAAATTTTAGTTTTCCGGCTAGTCGGATATCGGTTGTTCTGATCAACTCAAACAATAAAACCCTCAAGAAAAGCAAACCGTAATTTTTTCCTGCACACATCCGACTGCCTTTGCCGAACGGTACGTAACTGTAGTCTCCAGCTGTTTTACTGCATTTGTGACTCGTATCGATTTTGTTTGCTTCTTTTTCTTCAGCTATATCAGCAGTTTGCTCTTCTGTGTGTTGCTTCTTGTTGGATTCTTTGACTTCCTGAGCTTTGCATTTGCGGCAATTAAAGAAAGCGTCAGGGTCATAATTACAATGAGGTCCGTTTTGCAAGATCTTTCCAACAACGTCTTCATGAGTTAGTTTGATGCTGTATATCAATTGCCACCCTTTGGGTACCTGGTAGCCCTGCAAAATAAACTTGTATGAGACTGCAAATTTTCTCCATGTTTCTTTCGCTTCTTTGTCTATTTACAAAATTAAACAATTCTTTTAAATACATGGCCTAGTGGTGGTTCAAGCATTGCTTAAGAGAATACTTTAGACGCCAACGGTAAAACGAGATGAAACGTTCTAAAGCTCGTCAAAAAAGGATACATTTTTATTAAGGGAATTTGAACCGTGTTGATTTAAAAATAGCGTGGGCCAGATATGACTAGGTGAAGTGCATGACTTGGTTGGATCAATTACATAATTGCAGTTAATTACATTACAAACACAAAATCAAGACTTCCAGTTGCATTTGTGTGGAAATTTCTAAATCGCAATTACTTGCAAACATGTTAAGTTTATTTAATTACAAATTACGATTTCAAAATTATGTTTCAATGTTTTATGCTTTTGGTTGGTAATTGTTTACGTCTTATCAAAATTGATTAAATTGCGTTTCATGGACATCAGGTTGCGAAAAATATCTATAAGCTAACCAGTGCAAGCCACAACGGCCTACTCACCATTCAATCAATTAGTGTCCCGTACAGGGGCGTACACAAGGGTTGGGGGGTTGGGGTTAACTCGCCATTAAACTTGATATTAAACTTGTTTTATTGCTTATTGCGCAGAAGATTTGTAGAAGTTTTTATAATCATTACTGACCAGGGCTTTAGTCAGGTTGGGAAAAGGGAGCAATTACGGCGCATATACAAACCCAACATCGTGCTGGCAGCCTATCAAATCTAATTTCAATTTGGCCAAAACCTTTCTAAACTTAAATTGCCAATACAATTACACAACAACAAATGTCTTAATTACAGTACAACTAGAATTACAAATACATGAAAATGTGTAATTAATTACATTTATTGTATGTTAAATATGTTTGTAATTGACCAATTCTGATTCAGTGATAGCAGTTCCACTGTTCTGGAAACTACCCGACTGATTTTTGCCTTGCGGTTTAATTTGCAGTCATGATTAATTTACAGACGAGACACAGTCAATGCAAACACATGTACTGTATGATCAAAAGGCTTATAGGCGTGTTCTAATAGAATAGATCTGCTACCTTTACATTATTGTACGCTTACAAAGTTCACCACACAACTTACCCCTAATTCAAAAGTTTTTTTTGCTACCCGAACACCGCCTGGGATCGAAGGAGTTACCCTCATGGTCTCTTTAACAACGCAATCTCCAAACTTCAACGATTCGATCTCATTGAAAGTTACTTCATCCATAGGTTTGTCCCAGAGTCCATGTTCTCGAATTTCGTTTCGAAGCCGTTCAACAATCTGCATATGTGCAAACAACAAAAGTAAGTTGCATCACATGTAATGATAAAATACCCAGACACCAGCTTTGAACAATGAGTTTAGAAACTAACACTTGTTTTGAAATTTTGAAACAAACACAATTGTCAACATAGCTAGCACAAAGTTTGTCTTTTCCATTCTACTATTTCATTGAAATATTTAGTGGGCTGCTAGCTTGCATGCTTTACCTCTGGTCTCTGACTGAGGTGTACAATCATTGATGCTGATGCGCACTGAAGGCTTTGAGTACCAGCAAAAATAAATTCCAAGGACAAATTTTGCAAATTGATCAGTTTAACTTCGGTTCCTTCTTTTCTCGCTACTTTGATAACATTTAAAAGGATGCTTTCAAAGTCCTTTTCACGCTCATTAAACAATTCTTCGTCTGTGGAGTTGATCTTCGAAAGGAGATTTGCTTCTAATTTCTTGAAAACTATTTGCTGTGCTTGCAAACCCTAAGAAATGACAAGGAGAAAACATGTCAGTTTTCAACGTTATATTTGCAAGAGATTATTACCAAAAAGTTATGCAAGCTCACACGCAATCGGTAGCTAAACAAAACAGTTCAAAAATTAAATAAACAACAGAATAAAAAGACAAGCTAATTTTCTTTAATACTTTCTTTGTAACCTACCTTGTGAAACGCAAATCCAGGAACATTGAATGGTAAACTGAAAATGCTGTTAACTATGTCATCAGCAGCCCGAATGTAGAGTTGAATGTCAGGGTCATCAGGGGAAATTCCAAGCAGAACTGTCATCATAGTTTTCGACACCATCTGCTTGCAAGCTTCCAACACTGGAATTTCTCCTTGCCAATTCTAATTCAAACAGGAAACAGTTTACACATCTGAAAGCTATCCCTTATAAGTTATAACACAGTAACACAACATTTCACCGGTTATTGTCAAAGAATTGGAAACTATTGCTTCAAAGCTGTTGTCATTAATTTTCCAGGTTTGCACTGTTGTTGGTTGTCCTGCAAGGACGGAGCCGCATTCGGCTATCCAAAACATTTAACTTTGACCCCCAATTATCTTTTTTCTCACTGTAGTTCATATCTTTTTAAGCTACTTGCAACTTACTTTAACATGTTCGTGAATACCGGATTGGACGACTGGCGCGTACATTCCCATGTATTTGGGAGAGAAAGCCCGAAGCGCAAGCCTCTTGATGGTGGTATGTGTTTGCTTGTCTCCGTTTACAATTCCATTTTCTCCGAGAATTCGTCTTGTGGTGCTCGGCCAACTAGTCTCTACTATGTGTCCTATCAAAATTAAAACGCTGCTTTAGAAATTTATCACACAAGCTGGGCATTTATAGCTATCGACAAATACTGATAGCAACACAGTGACGTAACTATAAAAAGAAAATTTTAGGGAGGGCAAAAGCAAATTTTAGGAGGGAGATAAACGTTTTAATATGGAAATAAAGAATTTGTTTTAACATACAGCTACTAAAAGCAGCCAACATTAATGAAGCGTCATTCAACATGTAATACAATGTCAGTAAAACGTTGTAATACTAAAATCTCATTTTTGAGAGCAAGATAAACACAAGTTTTTGGGGGAAGAGGCGATTGCTTCCTTGAGACTCCCCGTGGCTGCGTCCTTGAAATAGCACTTTATATTTTCAACCATACTTGAATTTTATTTTTGTTTGCTGTGTTTTATCTGTTCAAATGAATGTTAAATTGTATGGACGTTTAATGGTGTCAGAATTTAGAGCTCGTTTTTGGCTGCAATAACAGCAATATACAATGCTAACCTTTTCAATAGCTCGAGCTCATAATATCATGTTCTTATTCTTTTGTTTTAGACAAACAAAACAAAGTAACCTTAGCGGGTTTAACATGCTGTATTACACAGAGATATAACATAATTAAAAATAAAAATCAACTTAAACGTTTTCGACTTTTTTTAAAATTATGTTCTATCTCTGTTTAATGCAGCATGACCAGCTAAGGTTACTTTGTTTTGTCTATGGTTGAACAAAGCAAACTCTCTACCAAAGCTTTATCCTTTGCATTAATTGCATGCAATTTGATACAATACTCTACAGCTCTACTATCCTGGTTTCAGACCTTACCTTCGCCCAGGAGAAGTCTTTTTATGTTGCTTTCTCCAATTGCCATGATGGTTGGCTTTCCAAACATATGAGTCCGGTAAACATTTCCAAACTCTCGTGCTCTGTCTCTTTGATACTTCGTTCCCTGAAAATGGCCAAAGTAATTCTTATAATCATTACGAAGATGATACGAACAGTTAAATATAATTTAGCATATAGGATAGTAGAAGTACATTGCTTACTGTATGTAACTAACCCAATCATAGTGTCCATTTCTCAATAAGTTATAATTTCCTTCCATCAAGTCAGAATTACTCAACTTTTCGTGATTTTTCTAAATAAACGTGCTTATTGCAACGCTAACGGAAGGAAAAACAAACAAACGGCGAGGAAGTGCAATGAGTAAATAACTTAGAACTTGATAGTCATGGTTTGTTATTGTTAGCTGGGTTATCCAATAAGCTCATCAGTCATGCTATAAGTTACACCGCACAATTTTAATTATTTTAACTTTATTCGCAAAAATTTTTGCTTATAGCATCATAATTCAAAGTGGCAAAGTTTCACAATTTTTGAACTCAGAAAAATTGTTTCTTTTACAATCGAAAACCTGAATTTAAAAAAGTCACTAAATCCCGAAACCACAAGGTACTTGCAGAAAAGAATAAATTTTAGCTTGCCGTGGATTCAACTTGCATCCAGCGGCTTAGATTTCAAGCTAATCCTAAAAGTTCAGCTTCAAGAAAAAAGACATTTTTTCCAAAAGGTGCTGGAAGTTCATTCTCACAAGTATTGGGTTCTTTTGACTCTGCTTCGATAGAATGTTGATTAATTGTTGGGAATATCAAATGCAGAAGCTTTAAAATTGACAAATGAACGAATTTTATCTTTTTAAAAGAAAAACGCTTTCACCAATGCATCGTACCTCTAACAACAAATTAATACGAAGGTTGAACCTTTGCAAAATACACAAGAGGAGACGTCTTGTTGGTCTTCGAAAAATCAAACAGGAATTTAAAATTCAGCAATAAAGCAACAAAATTAGTAAGATCCTCCAACTTTTTCTCTGTAGCACCTTAACACAAGTGGGTGTCCATTTTGTGTTTTGTTTGTTTATTCGGTAAAGATAACACGGATTGTTCCGTTTAAAACACAATGTGTTCGTTTTAAATAATCTTGAAAACGAGTTCCCAAAGCTTATTTACAAAATCAACAACTTAGACAGAAAATGTGTATAAATTAAAACAATATTGGCAGACCAAAACAAATTATAATTCACCAACCCAAACATGGTATTGGTACCCAAAATACGGATAAGTCAATTTTGCTGAGGATAACAAAATCGAAACAGGGTGTTACTGTTACGTATCTAGGCTTGTCGACAAGGCTAGGGATTAATTTTGAAGTTTAGCAAAAATGATCTCTCTATTACGTTCGTTTATCTCCAATGCAATGTTTCACTGATGTCTCAAAAATATCACCACCGACAGAACCCGTTGTTGTGTACAACGTATAGATAATAATTGTTTCTGAAAACAAACAAAAACCCAATCTGGTGATACCAGGCGTATTAATAACATAAATAAAAATTCTTGTAAAAGCACCCGATAAACGTTTTGTGGCTGTGCAAAGATAGGCCTATATGTCAACTTTGTATAACAAACATTCGTTACGAATAGTTTACGTTATCTCAAAAAATCCCTTTTCAATAAACAAAATAAGCTTACGTCATAAAAAACTTGTGTTTGCGTTGCAAAGGCAATTTTAGGTTTATGATAATGCGGATATGAAAACAATATTATACAACCTACAGTATTTTGATCTTTGTAAATTCTTAATAGATCCAGTTTTAAAAACTTCTGTTGAACAAAGAAGGTAAATCATTTTGCGAACCACTCGCAAACCATTGATAAAAAATTTCTAATATAATTTGTCAGGAGCGAGTCTGCGTCTGGAATGCTTTTAATGTAACTTAAGCACTACTGCAAATCTACATTGATTTCTGAATAAAATCGACCAAATGCAGCTTATAATGTCATAAAAGTTTTAGTTAAATGTCAGGTTGCTGTTGTGCTAGTACGATTGCCAGGGATTTAACATTCTCGAAGCAAAATTATTTTAGAATTTCAAAAGATTTCGTATCAAATCTTGACTTCGTTTTGTTTAAGTTTAGTTTCTCAATAAAAGAATTTAGTTCCGTCTCCCTTTAAAATAAAAATAATTTTGCTTCGTAATTAATTCGAAACGAAAATGAAAATGCTTCCTGAACCTTGACTGATAACGGTCAAACGTTTTTGTATTTTTGTAGCCCAGACGCCCAGAGCATATTTTCAATAGTTATCGAAGGTCCACTACGTTTGAAACTACAACGACAAACTGATAGGCTAATAGTTGACAAAAATCTCAATCACTCGAAAAACGCAATAGTTTGGTAGACGTATTAATATTTTGGTACTTATCATTCACTACGGTCTAGGCTACGATAAGCGTGTTTTGAACAGCAGTAACATGTCAAAAAGGAAAAAATACAATCATGACATAAAAATCAAAAGTTGTAATTGAAGTGTAGTTTAAGTAACAGAATAAAAGATAGCCCATAGCCACTAAAAATATTTTAAAGGAACACAATTGGGCCACGGCCTACAGCTTTCCGACCTCTGCTTTAAGGTGCGTCTACACGACGACTGTTTTCTTGCTTAAGCTAGCAGAACTTCTTGTTTGTTTAAGTTAATCGCACTTTGTGCCGCTTACTTTTAAGAAACTGAGCGAGTAAGCAAGTGCCCGAGAAAAAATACGCTCCAGAGCGAAAAACTGGGCGCTTAAATGAGTTCTCTTGCTTAGAAATCTTTTCGCGGCAAAACCTCAGGTCTACACTCAGTAGTCTGGCTACTAGTCAAGCAACTAGGAAGTTTGTAGTTGTTGTTTAGTATTTGATGCTTCCAGTGTTCTCTGGCCACACTTGTTTCTAACTTTTTAACTTCACTAAGTTGTCGGAACACTTCTTTCTGAAGTAAATTGCGCGTTTGCAACCTTATCTTTTTGCAGCATTTTTTACACAAGTTGAGTTCAGTTGCTTTTATTTCTGACCATGATCATCACAACAAAAATAACACACGTTAACATTTGAAATCCATTATTAAATCATTGAATGACTGCAACAACTCAAAGTGCCAGCTCACTGCGACTGCCGACTGCCGACTAGTTGTTAAAAAACAGTTGGTTTAGGGAACGTTCAAATATTACGTAACGCTTTTTTTCCGAATTTTTGACCCCCCCCTCCCCCATGTAACGCCAACGTAACGCTTTTTTCAATCCCCCCCTCCCCCATGTAACGCTTTTTCACTACAAATTCAGAACAAAAAACTACCATTCCGTACTCGAAAGCGTTACGTAACGTTTTGCTTGAACCCCCTCCCCCCCGATGTGACGCTAACGTAACGCATTGCATAAACCCCCCTCCCCCTCGAAGGCGTTACGTAATATTTGAACGTTCCCTTACTTCTTGCTTTGGCGCGAACTTTTTGAAACGTGACGTCATTGCGGTTGAAATACTCACGTGACCGCGTTCAAGCAAGCAAAATCTTTTTTTGAGATTGTGAGTGTAGACGAAACAAGCTTAAAAACTAGCTTAAGCAAGAATTTCTAAGCAAGAACACTTTCTCGTGTAGACGCACCTTTAAGCCGTGCATTTTTAATTACGATTTGTTAAGCTTAAATAATAAAAATTTTCGAAGTTTACAAAATGTTTTCGAAGACAATGAAAAAGTTACTTTTTGACGTTCCTTTGCCAGAGATTTCTCTTCTAATTATTTTTTTCGAGTCGTGTCAAAGTTCGTTTCATTCCGAACTGACTTATGCAAAGCATAATTTTATTTTGTGTCTTTCGACTATAAATTGTTTTGAGAAATCCCGGCTTTTTAATTAGCTACTTGGTCTACGAAAATAGAAGATTTTTTTTCCATTGACTTGGTGATAAAACAATGTTTGCAATAAGCCACTAAAAGTAAACATTACAGTCTCGCCAAAAGTGACACTTTTAAGAGTGAAACTTTCCGAGTTGCTAGTTAAATAAATGACTGAGCAAAGTTCTGAAATCGTTTTTCTAAGGACATTCTTGACTTCTGCGTTGGTAAACCCTTTGCAAACACGACCACCATTTGTTGAAGTATTAGGAACACAGTGTTTGACTGCATTATTTCATTATGATGACATTTAGCAAACAAGTTTAGCATGACTCAAAAAACACAAGGCAAAGACATTTGACAAATGTACTGTAACTTAAACCTCATGACTAAGCGTAAGTAGAACAAAGCCGGATAATTTTTGTAATTTGACCGCAAGCTAGGAAGGCTAGTGGTTTTTGAGAAAATGCAGTTTTAATGATTTTCGTTGAACAAGAATAACATTTATAACAATACACTTTGGATACGTTATCGGATTATTGACTAAATTTCAAAATATTGATACTTTAATGTATGTACTTACGATTAGGAAGAACTGTACCATTTCTCCAATAAACGGAAGACCCATTCTGCCACCAGGTAGAGGAAGGGGACAAGATTTATCTCGGAGCAAAAGGAAATGATATTCCCAAAGATAACATGAGAGACAGAAGAGAAAGCAAGGGACGGTAAAGTATTTCAATAAATACAGAAATGCAAATTTAAAACTTAAATGCCAATTGAAGAAATCTGAGCTTTCCAGGTGAGATTGATTTTTCCAAAAACCTTCCATGATAACAACGGTTGCTTCTATCGAGGATGCTCTCAAAGGTTGATCGATGCTTTCCGGTATTGTGTAATTGTCCAAGCTTCTATCAAGGTGTGAGAATTCCTCAGCTGTTTGAATGTCACTGCTGCTGCTATAATTCTGTATTAAAACAAAAAGCTTTTCAGAAATGGAAGTCGAGGAATTCATCAACGGAACAAAGCCATCAGCACTTTGTGAAATCATTTCCATGTCGTTGGCCTATTTCTTTCAAGCGACAAGAATTCTCTGAGCAACTTCGCTGTGGCAATGCCCTGCTTTGAAAATGTTTTTGTTTAGCCAGAGGAAGCTAGAATGACTTTCTACCTGAAGCGGCGAGGTTATAAAGAACGTGTTTGCCTTTTTTTCGCATAAACCACATACCGTTATTGCTTCAAAAAAAGCAAATAACTTTCTCAAACAAACTTAGTTGCTTGGCGTTTTTAATGCCAAATTCGAAAAATTTAGCGTTTTTTTAATGCGTTTGGCAAGCAATTTTTGGTTTGGCATGTTGGCTTTTTTTTTTACTTTTTTTCGAAATTATTTTTATCATTTTAAAGAGAAGTTTAAAAAACCTTGTTTTATCTGCTTGGAGTATTTCTAAAAAAATTCAAGTTTGAAACGGCAGTCCTCTCTTTCAAAATCCTATCAAGTTTGTCATGATACGACAGCACATTTCACAGATTGTTAAAAACTCTTCGTTTACTTCTGATTCGATTTGCAGTAAAATGCTAGTTCTACGCAAAATGCTAAGGAACAGCAGCAGGCAACTAAAATTGCAACTCCTATGCATGCTGACAGCACTGTCATCGTTAACGACAGTCTTCAGCAGTGTAACGCTTTTATGGGCTACGCAAGAATGTCCAAGTCTTTGCAAACTTTCTCACTTTTTACGAGGTAAAAATGTTAATTTGACGCCAAGTTAATTTACTTGAAATAAATTCAATTCGTTTGGATTTAAAGCCAACGTTAGAGTCCATAAAATCAGTAACTGTAGCCAAATTTTATCTACGCTTGAAAATTAAAAATTAAATAAGTCTGATTGTCCAACTCGGAAGTAACCAGGCCGCCTGCTTTCACTGGTCAAACCGTTTGACAAGCGCTATTGTATATAAAATGGACTATAAATTTTGCTCTTTTGTTACAGGCTACTAGCTTTTCCACAAAAAAATATCCCAGACATCAATGTAGCCTATTAAAGTTTAATGTTTTTGTTTATTCTCAAAGTCTCAGACTTGTTTTAAACGCTTGTCTAGTTTTTATATTGACATCATAAACTAAGAAAAATTTTGTAAGGGAGATGACTCAATAACTTCACAGCGAAAGACGTTTTTTATTAGTATGTGTCATTAAAATGGATAACTTTTTTCACAGCTTTTGACAGCTTCTAAAATACCTATTCCAAACCTCTATAGCAGGATACTTCCAACTTTGTACAGACACTTTACAATGCGATTTTTACAACGTTTATTTAAAGCGAATTATGGAACATTTTTTAAAATAATGCTCCTAATGAAAACGTGTATTACATTTCAAATCATATAGCTTATCATCATAGTCTGTAATGTTGACGGGAAGGGGGAAGTCCAAGAGGTACAACCCGGCGTGGCATGATTTTAGGGGCACGTAATCTTTCTAAGGGGCCTAAAAACATGAAAAAATCACCGCGTATTGTTTGGATATGGGGCGTCTTTCTTCAAAGTGACTTGATTTCAGCCCCGAGGATCTCAGTGGTACCGGGCCCTGATTATATTTTCAACGGCCCTGATCCTAAGTTTTTAGGCGAACGTTCGGAATGTTGGAAAAAGTGCTGTCTGAGATTTGGAATTATTCGTTATTACGTGTAAATCAAACAAGCTATTTTTTCATCTCTATGCATACCAAAAGATTATAAAATGATTTTGTTAAGTCATTTTAAAAACAATAGCCTATACTGCTAATTTGCATTCACCGAATACTGGCATTTTGCACAAAATCCGATCTCTTTGCACTATTTATTAAAGAATTGGTTTCCTTATAGCGTCTCCACCTTATTCAAATAGAAAAAAACTAATTTATTTTTCTAAGTTTTTATACCATGCCCACAAACAATAAAAACAATGCATAGTTTGAAAATTACTGAGTTAATTGGTTAAATTTTATATCCAATACAGTATTCTACTGTAAACGTTCAATTTTTAATAGACAGAGACTTTGCTTTTTGTTAGCGATTCGAACTTTATTTAATTTCATTAATAAACGAGGAAAAACTGTGCGTCAAATGACGAGTTACTGAGAATGTCTAGCTCTAGTGTGTGGCTTTGTGGGAACATACGAGTACATCTCATTTTTAAAATATGATGGAAATCTAAATGTCACGTTTGACATGCGGTCATCAGGTACCGATGATCAATGATTATGCTTAGGCAATTCGAGCGTGCAAGGAAATCACGATGCAAAAGTGCAAGTGGTGAATTTTCGCAAAATATCTTCGATGAAGATTAACAGCATTCAAAAATAGCACCACTTTCTAAGTAACGATTCAATTCACTTGAATGTTGAAAGGTGTTTAGTATGCTAATTCCTTTAAAAAAGATTGGAATACATTAGCATTAAAATATTTTGTATTTCATTGAAATTCTCTAATGTAACGGCATTATAATTAATTTCCATTACAATCAGGTCTTTGTTTTTTCTTCAACAACACCTTAATAATTGTTCGCTATTTTTTTTTTAGACCAGTGGTTCCCAAACAGGGTGCCGCGGCACCCTAGAGTGCCATTTACAATACTCTGGGGTGTCGCGAGCTATTTCACATATTTATTTTTTGTCTCTTCAAATGATTAGCCAGGATCATTGTTGCCAATGAAATTTTCACGCAGGCTTGTTTTTGTCGCATTGTTTCAGGTCATTTTTGTGTTATTCTTCTGCATGTGATGTTTCGTGATCACAAATGTGTGGTATCAATCTACTGTTGTGATTGTGATGTCACTGTCTGTACAAGTTGTGCTGATTGTCGATTGTAGTTCAGAAGAAAGGTAAATGTGAATGGCAAAGTTTTTGCCTATTTTGTCTGCAAATTGAACAGTATAAAGTTTCACACTGACTTCGAAATAAGTAAATTTTCCTTTTTTTTTTATTAAATCTCCATATAAAATTGGTTGGTTTGAATCTTTATCCTCGGGCAGGACTAACAAAACCTCTGATAGGTTATTTCTGGAGGGTTTGCATACTTGTAAAGGTTTTGCAGGGCTAGTACTTACCGAGATTAGCAGAGTGAAGTTTCCTCTTGTACTTGAAGTTTTGTTGTCTGCGAATTATTCCATCCACTAGGTACCGTTGAATGGAGAGCAGTCCCGAAATACGTTGCTCAGGTGCATACCCCAAGAGCCGAAGCAGCGCCTCTTGATCTTGAGGTTTCCTTGTGTACAAAGTCGTGCGCCCACTGAGTTAATGGGAGGACAAAGTGTTGAAGTGATATGTTGACTTCTGATGGTGTTATTTTTATTGTTTTTTCCAAGGTCACAACAAGTGAACTTGCCTAGTTATCCCCACACTGCATTTGAGTCAAGCAGAGCAGCTATTATGAATGCCATTTCTAAAGTTCATCTGATGAAAGTGAAAAGTAGCGAAAAAGTGAAAGTTACTTTCACTGACACCAGTGAAGCAATAAATCAACTAGTTTATTTTTGCTTTTACTTTCATCAGATAAACGTTGCAGTTCAGTATTCAAAGTATTCTATCACAAGTTATAAAAGTGAGACATTGAAATGCAGTAAACGCACCTTTGACTTGGCCAGTAGGTTACTTTGTCTATTGTTTTGTGAACACTTGGTCCGATTAGCTGTAGAATGTGTCTACACCAATTGAAAGCAGTCAATGTCGGTACTCCTTCTTCAAAATTTACATTCACGACCTGTTATTTGCAACATCAGGTGAGTAGAGCCAATATAGTTTGTTCATTAAAAACTCTACTATGCACTCATCAAAAATTCAAAATAATGCACTTTTCATTTTATTTTTTAGGTATTGAAATGACGTGGTTACATTTAATACTTAATTATTGGGATAATTTGAATGATGCAATTTTGCCTGATGTCATTTCTGATTATAATTTCCACCTGTGGGCAATGTTGCCATGGAAAACATACCGCAATTGGAATGTTGTAGATAGGCTACACGATACAGTTGAAAGTAAACTATTTAAATGACATTATAGTATCACATGTTAAGTAAGCGACATATGTCTATAGGCTACAATTCCTCTGTTGATGATTACTCTGCAAAAACTTTAAAACAACTTTTAATTTCGTAACAAAGTTTCCTCAGATCTTGACATTTTATAGCTTCTGACATTTCGATAGGAAAAAAATTGTTTCCTATAGATTTTAGTTATTCTTAATTTAATTTCGTTTCAAATTTAATGTTCCATGATGAAAAAATTATTGAAAAAGCATAATTAGGTTGTCTCTCTATTTTTTTTGTTGTTGCTTAATTTGCAAAAACAATGGACATTACTCACAAAAAAGAAAATATCAATTCTAAGCTTGTTGTTTCTTTTTAAAGGAATTTACCAATTACTGAAATTTTAGCCTACACCATTTCCCAACAGCGTTATGTATAGCAAAAACATTGCATAGCACAGCAAACACATACTCTAGCGTAGTAAAGAAACAATTTCAATTTGTAATCGTCTTCCCTTGAACCACCGGAACCGACGGAGCATCCTGTCACTTTATTGATTGTTTTCAGAATTCGACCGAAAAGCTATTAGAGAGCGGACAGATTTTTGTGACATGTTGGTTGATGATGTGGTTTGTCGTCTGTTGTTTGTCACATTCGCACAGTGGCCGATCCAAGGGAGGGAGTGTGATTGGGGCGTTCGTCCCCCTAAAAAAATGAAAAAGTAGCCTAACTTTATTCACAGTGTATTTGCAAGATTGGATTAATGTAGACTTGCACATCATTATGTTTTGTTGAAATTATCCCCCTCCCCCCAACGATCCTCGCTGGATCTGCCCCAGCACTCGCACAGGAAAAAATATGTCATTTCCCAATTCTCATGAGTGTATAGTTGAACGGGAAAGTTGAGACATACCCGTGCTCGTCTCAGCGAGGATAAGTCAATGAGAAGGAATGTCGGCATCGGGGATAAAGGAACGGAATCGGGTTGAGTTTAACCTTTCTGATTATGAAATCATCTGTGATCTTTTCCTCATCAATCTTGCAATCTTCGTATCCATAACCACTTCTTTTGCATTTTGTGATCTGAAGGCATTAGTTGGTAAGTGAATAGCCTACTTCGAAAATATCTTCGTAAATTGCATTTTTACTTAACTTTTCTATGCATGGTAAGCTATGTTAATCTATGTAACACTGATCCACAATTCATTGCCTCTGTCAGTTACGTAACGGCTACTTATATAACCCGCAGGAGACTGTTACATAACATCCAAAGCAAAGGCGATAAACGTATCACTTTCGTTTAAATGACAAAGGAATTTTGTCAGCAGCGAACCAAACCAAAGTCAACCATTTGAATATTTGGATTATTTCCTGACAGTTCGCGGTTGATGTTAAGAATTTTAAAAACGCAGTCATACTGTATGTAGGCTATGCGCTATGCAGGACTTAGGTTTTGCAAAGATAAAATGCAGCTGAAAAGCTGTGAGCTACAGAGCAACCACTAAAATAGAGATTACTATGACACAACTTTGAAATGATTGAAGCCTAACAGCGTAAAATCTGCAGTAGGCTAGATCTAATCAGATGGCAAAAGACGTAGTTTCAAGCAATTAGGCTACATTGTTCATAAAGCACCGTCAAAAGTATTGATGTGGTCAGTAAATCAAAAACAGGGATTTCCAGACATATGGCATCAGTGGCGTACGCAGGGGGGGGGGCATTTGCATTGCTCTGTCAAAGCAATTACTGTAACAATGTTGTTTTATAGACTAAACCAATACGAAATACATGGCCCAATCCACCTACCCCACCCCAGGTATGCCAATGTAGCATAGTGTTCTGTAAGCCTATTATAGTGATTAGTGAGAGAGAAATGGATAAAGTCTAAACTAAAACCATACTGGGATATCATGAAGACGTCTGGGATATCAATGGCCAGTGGCATAGCCAAAGGGGGGGGGAGGCGGTTGGGGCTTGGGGGTTACAACCCCACTTTGGCACGCGTGTGACGTCACGATATTGAGAATGATGCTTTCAGTCTCTTTATGCTTGGGAATGATGGTTTCAGTCTAAAAAAACTTGTCTAATTTTAAACAAAACTGCATTAAAAGAGCGAGTTTTGCCAACACCAAACATTCAAACATCTCAGCCAGGAATTAACAACAAGAAAACATAGAGACTTAGCTTTATTTCCGAAAAATGCCGAAGAAAACATGATCTTATTCTTTTGCTATGCCACCTGGCAGCCACCATTTTACAGGAATATTCATACCCACATTTTTGTTCAAAATGCTCTCAGAATGCACCAAATTCAAAGCAATTTTTCAAAATTTTCTGGGGGAGGCCCCCCGCCGCTGGGTGTCGTCTTAAGCGAAAACGCCGTCGGGCTTCGCCCGCCGGTCGTCAAAACCTCTCCTTTCAAAATTCCTGGCTACGCTACTCTCAATGGCCCCCCCCCCTTGAGAAAATCCTGCGTACGCCACTGTATGGGATGCTGAACTACCTTCTCAGACTAGGGTTCGATAAATAAAGAAGTTGACAAATGTTTTTTTAGCCAAATTAAATGCTCGGATGTAAACCATTGCTTGTTGGGTAAATCTATCCCAAAATTTGCAAAATCTAACTACTTTAATTTGTAAACTAATTAATGCAATAAAGTTTGAAAGTTTAAACTGTTCAAAGCAATTATAGACTAAAACCTGCAAAAAGTAACCTAAATAATAGTTCAAATTCAAATCATCAAATTGCCAAAGTCCGGCCCCGATACGTTTTTGTATGGCCCGCGCCGTTGTTGTAATGTGTGTTATTTTTGGGCCGCAGACACACATAGATCATACAAATTCAACTTGCATTTGTGTTTCAATTTGGTGGTTTAGTTTTGAATCTTTATCCTCAGAGTCAGACGGACAAAGCCTTGATAGGTCACTTCGCATATTTGTAGAGGCTTTTGCAGTGATGTACGCGCATACAAGAAATATTGACGCCGTCAGCGTAAACGCAAACGTTCGAAAAACCATACGCCGTATGCGTCAACATAACTTGCGGCGTCAGCGCATACACTAGCGTAAACTCATTTTGTTTGCTAGGTGCCAAACATTCATACGGTACACTGAGTTAATTTATTTTGAATTCAACAATTTATTTTGAATTTCCACGAAGAAACACAAGCATCTGAAAGTGTTTATCTGACATTTTGCTGTGTTTTGGTTTCAATATGTTTTTGCCCATTGAAAACATTCTTTCAACTGCAGCGCTGGAAGGTATCGGCGTGTTGTAGCGAAAAAAACATTTCGCAGTTTGATAAAAAAAAAAAAGCAAACAACAGCTAAGACATTAAAAAGTATGCGTTGACGCTATACGCTAAAAACCGCGAAAACTTTACGGCGTAGCCTCAAGCGACAACTATCCAAAAATGTGGCCGTAAGCGTTAACGTAAACAAAAAGTCTACGCCGCAAGTCTATGGCGTAGAATTTGCGGCGTATACGTACATCTCTGGGCTTTTGACGCAGGGCTGGTTACCGAGGTTGACAGAGTAGGCTAAAGTTTTCCGATTGTTGAAGTGTTGCTTTTGAAAAATTATTCCACCCATAAGCTGCCGCTGAATGGAGAGCAGTCCTGAAAAAGTCTCTAGAATGCGTGGTTGCTCAAGCGTACACCCCGAGAATCGAACCAGCGCTACTTTATCTTGAAGCTTCTTTATTCACGAAGCCATGCGCTAACGGCTAACCAACAGAACTATCGGGGTGGACAAAGGGCAGTAAAAGGTGTGGCGACCATGCCATATTTAAACCGGATTGTTCTGTTTTTGTATCAAACACGTTATAACGTCGCTTTTTGTCGCTTCTATCTTTTTCTAGACCTCTGCATGAATTGTTCAATAGGGAGATTGTTCAATGGTGTGGAACGCAGGAATCCGGTCACCTCGCCCAGAGCACTGCCGATGGAAGCGCCAATGGGCGCACAGCACTCCGCCGAAGAGCAGACAAGGGCCAGGGCCGCCACCAGCAAATGTTAGATTCAGCTCCCCAGTCGGGTACGTGGCGGTACGTGAGCGATCTGTATGATGTCACCCTAAAGTATTTTATCTCGGGGCAAACAAGGACAAAGATTTTCCATGATTATGGATATTCAGCTCACGATCAGCTTCCCGATTGTGTAGATGGACAGTTGCTGCCACAGTTTTGGTTTGGCTGAGTCTCAGTCGCCATTTCTGGAGATAAGCAGAGAGGGTTTTTGTGTCCTGGCTCAGGGTGTCCTCTAGGTTTTTCAACGACTTTGTGGAACGGAAAACCGTCAGGCCATCAGCATATGCGCATTTCGCTGAGACCGCGCCTGGCTGGTCGTGGGTGTAGATGTTAAAAAGAATAGGAGCCAGGACCGATCCTTGTAGGACGCCATTTTTCAGGCGTCTCAGTCCGCCCCGCCGTGAGCCGGTGGCGGCGAGTGCAAAGCCTCGACTTCTGACAAGCTCCATGATCATGCGGACCACATGTCGGTCTCAAAGCAGGCGAAGCAGCTCTCGAGCAAGGCCGCGGTGCCACACTGTGCCTCAGGCAGCCGTAAGATTTAAAAAGACAGCTCCGGCCTTCTTTTCTGCCCCAAATCAATCCTCGATGTCTTGGGTCAAGAGTGTGACGTGATCTGCAGTGGATTTTCCACGCGAAACCCAGCTCACTCCTTTGGGTAGAGCGGGTCGATGATTGCATTGACGCGGGCATATATCAGCCTTTCAAGGGTTTTGAAAGGAACACAAAGGAGGGATATTGGGCGGTAACTCCTTGGATCCCCTGGTGGCTTTTGAGGCTTAAAAATCGCAACACTAAAGCTCTTCTTCAGATTTTTGGGATAGTAAGATGGGGCAAGCAGGAAGAAAGGAATCTACGCAACCAGGACTTAAGGGCAGGGCCAGCATGGAGCACAAACTCAGAGCAGATTTTATCCTGCCGTGAAATCGTTTAATGAAAACACAGATGTTTTCAAAATCTGCATGTGCTGTATTTTGTCTTTATTGCTGTATTGTGACATCTATACATGCTCACTAATGTATGCTAGCGAATCGTTTACTTTTACTGCAATATAAAAGGTGTGACTGCTTTTATGTGCAGGTAGTGTTAATTCGGGCCTTGATATCAATTGGGATTGGTCTGATGATCAAGTGGATTTATGCAACTAATTCTCGATCTACTGTAACACGAAAGAAAAATTTTCCCACTAAATTAATTTGACAGTTTGCAGCATTGCGCTACGGCTGCAACATTTAAATCACCGCACTTTCACGACACACATGTGACCATCTTGTGGCACACCAGAGTGCCGCGGCACACACTTTGGAAAACCCTGGCCTACATAGTTGAGTAAAGTCATTTATGTCTGGCACATTGAAACTTTATTTCGAACAAGCTTACTTAGCTGGAACACAAAAAAAGCAGAACAAAAAAAATGAAACAGAAATGTTTGCGATTATGACATATGTATATATTTCCAGGCCTCCATGTCGAATTGTTTGTTTTTGGTTGCTTTTTTATTACGACTTTATAAAAAAGATTTCAAGAAAACTGGAGATGTTTTTCAGTCAACGTTTTTACAAACGTCCATCAAACAATGTATAAAAGTTATTTTCGTATTTCTGTATTTTTATCTTGGCTATACTCTTAATTAAATGGTAAAAAACAGTTTGCCCACACAAAAAACCTGGTTGAAGTGCATCTGCTGCATTTGACAACGCAAATTTGCACTTGCAGATATCAATCTGGTTGCAAAAGCGATTGTCATGGTCGCAGGTATGATTAAAGAAGTTCCTCTTCTAGATAGTATCAATTGTGACAACTGATGATTTGGTTTTAACTAAAAGCGACGAAAGGTATCTTTTATCTGATTTTGCCAACCTCCATCAGTGAAGTTCTGTCACCAGCTTTGCTGTCAGAAATGCTAATCTTACTTTTCATTTTCTTTTTTATTGCGATGTTCAACCTTCATCTCTGTCAATACATGCACCAGGATTAATAGGATGTTTTAGTTGGGAGAGCAAATACGGACATTCGTGCATACTGCAAAGAATCAGTGAGTTTTGATTTTGTGTTGCTGAACGATTGGCTCTCCAAAACCAGATTGAAGTCGGGATGGATTTAATTACTATTGATTGTTACGAAAAAGTCTAAACTTTGCTTTTTTCTCATTTGCAAGCTCAGAAAAGACAAATATTTTGTTACCGTACCTCTGTTTCCATAAAAAAGTCTTGGATGATATGCCATGATATACATGTTGTTGACCGTATCTGCAGAATTCAAAATAGTTCAAAGTCACATCAGAAAACGTTTTGCAAGCCACAACATGAAAACTACAGTAGGTTATATTTTGCAGGCCATACACCATCGTCGTTCACAGTAGCTTACACACTATAATTGTCTGAGTATATGACATCGTCTTCTACCTTTTTCCTGGCCCCTGCTATGTTCTGGCAAGTGATATTGTTTTCTTTTTGTCTTCTTCTTCTTGCTTATGAGGCAGCAATTCAGGCAACATCTCCCAATTGTTGCAACCAGAGTAATGTCTTCATATCAGGGTCTATGAGATCCACATGTTTTTTTTTTATTGATGGTCGGAAATTAAAAAGGCATGATGATGATGATGATCAACGTTGTGAAATCTAAAAAAAACAAAAGGAATTGCCAAAATGAGGTTAGCTACAAAGAAGGCATCAGTAGAAGTTAAATTGTCATCAAATATCTCGTTTTTGTTTAAGAATGAGTAGATGAAGTCATTGAAAAAGCACACTCTTGCTGCCTGTTTCAAGCCACTGCCAGCAACGACAACTCTACCTATGCAGCAGAAAGACATGCAAAAGAATTTTTGATTTCAAAATAAATAGACTTGTACTACAGCACCAACCTCTAAATTCAACACCACCAGCAACAGCTTGGTACTTCTTCACACGTCAACAAATTCACTGAATATTTCAGTTAATCGTTGCATAACTACAGCTTGAGTTCCAGGCTTATCATATCAGTATTCTAATAATATGCTGTCTAAGTTTTTCACAATGTTGTATACAATAGTATTATGGGACACCAACAAAATGGATGTTTTGAACGACAATTTGCAAATGGCCAAAATCATAGGTTGTTTAATGAAGATGAAACTTTTTAGACGAGGCGGTCGAAAGACAGACAACCCTTTTCTCCTGTTATGCTCCTTGCAATACCAAGATACAACAAATATGAAGCTATTTACGTTAACTACTAAAGTTGAATCCAACATCAAAATAAGTTGTAAAACAAGCTATTCATATGAAAACATTAAATAAATGGCATTGAAACACTAACATCCTATTGGATCTAGCGTCATTTTTAATGTGTTTTTCATTGCTCTTTCTTGATTAGAATTTCATTTTAACAAAGTGAAAACGGGGTCTTATAGCCAGACTGAGTGACTTTATCAAACTAATTGAAAGGTAGCCTACACTACGTGACTAAGTTCCGCGAAAAGAGTGGATATAATTTTCTGAGTTGGTTTGATTCTAGCGGAACCTTCTCTCAACCACTGCTGCAAAACAAAAAGTAATTTCGTACCAGTAACCGCCAAATCTAATAAATCTAATTTCTACGCTTTGAGATTTTTTTTTTCTTTTGTAAAGATTGTAAATCAAAATTTATCTTTGATTGCGCTCATTGCATGACGTAATATTGTTTCTCGGCCGCCTACGCACTCTTGCATTTTCGATAAATTTTCGCAAAATCTGTCAAACGTTTCTTGGTAGCCCAGTGTAGCAACAATTGATAGCGAGAGCCATCAGTATGCAGGGCCTTTAAGAAGATAATTTGGGTGCGCACCAATGTGGTTTTCAGGGTGGTTTCTTCGTTTTCCGGCTTTTTTTGAAAGGTCACGGGCTCCTAAAATCCTCTCCGGCCCTGATTCAAAAGTATCCTCTGGAGTCCCTGACAACGCTATTGCCAGTATATCGCTTATGAGTCTGGGCCTATCAATATTACACCGCGAATTCATGCCATAGATATTTTGATTACCACTGCTCAGTCAATTTATTCAAAAATGCTCAAAATATTTGAAGGTGATAAAATGAGTTTGTAAAGATAATTTACTATTTCCACCTTTGGCTGTGTTCGTCCTAGATTCTCTTTCAAATCTGTTTATTTGAAAATTTAAAAGTTGCTTTACTTCAGATTTTCCTGGCATAAAACATAAGGTAATGATAATGAGGAAGAGTTGGGAAATAATTGGATGGTAAAAGTGATTCAAGATTGAAGAAAAAGTAAATTTGTACAAAAGTTGTACATCGACAATACATAAATATTATTATTGCTGTCATTATTTACTTAGGTTTGGACAGTCCAAAAAATGCACATTCTTTTAGAAATGCTTAAGGTCACAAATAGCCTATTGAAATAGTGAAATCGGTTGGCAATTCTCGAAATTACTTGGACACCCACCAAACTTTTTATCTCAAATCACTGGTGATACAAGCCTATTTTACGTTGAAATTACGTTTGATGACACTCTCAAAGTGTGTGTGAGCAACAAAAAATCATTTTCATGTGTTTTGTATTGACTTCAGTTAAACATGCGTGGGAACCCATCAAAAACTTTTGATGAATTAGCTCTTAAACTACTTAAAGAATTCATTGTTGTTCAAGGTGTCGTAAAATCGAGTTGTAGGTATAATAGTTTCATGAATATCTTATTGTTTTTTACTGTTGGTAGCTTTGAAAAATACACTTAAAATAAAGAAACGTTTTCTAGACAAGTCCCGAGCTATCAAATTAGTATTTTTTACATTGATCCAAAGTCTTATAAACGTGATATTTAATGTAAATGCAAAAAAAGGGTCGTAAAAGACCAACTTTCCAGCTCGATGAGTCACTTGAAACAAAACAACAAATCTCATACTGCTTTAATCACAGAGCTTTAAAACAAACATAAAAACGCTTAACACAAAATACCTACCAACAACTTGACGATTAGCAGGCCCGTAGCCAGACATTTTCAAGGGGGGGTTCCCAAATCCAAAAATATGGACCTTTTGATAACACTTCCTTCTTTGCCTGTCCCCAAGCAAGCAATCAAAACATAGGAAGTGGCAGTACATAATATATAAACCAACAAACAAAACAAACTTCAAATTGTCAACATTACAAAAACAAAAAAAAATAGATAGACTACGAACAATTTTCACATTAACAATAGCACATCTACAGGGACGCCGGAAGCGGGGGCAGAGGGGACGGGTGCCATTTTAAGGTCATGTAAACTACTGCACATTTTGCAATATAACAATTTCTGCTATTCGCTTTTAGCCTAAATTGTCTACGATATGCGAGCTTCTAAACCAGGGAACCGCAAATAGTGGGTCGCGACCCACATTTGGATCGCGAGATTATCCACGGTGGGTCGCAAAAGGGTTTAACCTTACTATAAATATAACTTGTATGTCAAAAATAAATACAATCATATACTCTTTGACGCACTGAGTTTTGTCTTTCCACCTAAAACATCGGGAAGCTGATCGTGAGCTACATGCTCAGAACAATGGAAAACCTCTGTCCTTCTGCCCTGAACCAAAATATCTTAGGGTGACACTAGACAGATCGCTCACATACGACCACCATTTAGTGTCACTGCGCAAGAAACTGACATCCCGCACCGGGCTACTCAAGCGCCTGGCAGGCTCCAGCTGGGGGGCGAGGGCTGACACTTTTCAGCCTTTTTCCTTGTCTACTCTTCAGCAGAGTAGGCTACTGTGCACCTGTTTGGTGCCGCAGTGCTCACTGCCATAAACATCGCCACAGCCATAAACAGCGCCTTGCGCACAATGACCGGATGCCTGCGTCCCACGCCATTGGACAATCTCCCCATTCTAGCTGGCATCCAACCTGCTGAGCTTCGTCGTGAAGAAGCGACTCTGTCTCTCAGTCGACGGGCACCGAAGCCTAACCACCTTCTCCACCACAAGATCTCTGCTCTCCCAAACGAGCACCTCCGGCGACTGAAATCAAGACACTCATTCGTGCCAGCCGCTCAACTTCTGATTAACGAAGCTGATGAACAAAACATCTCTGCGGCTACTTAGGCAGACCATCTATTGAATTCTGAACGGAAGTCAAGTAGCCTATTACCAGACTTCATTCGTTCATTTCCTACGCCGACACATGCTCCATAGGCCTGACACTACAAAGACAGGCATGGGTGCGCCTTAACAGTCTTCGTACGGGCGTCGGGTTTTTCTGCTCAACCATGCACCAATGGTGAATGGCCTCTTCCTCCTCCTGTGAATGTGGTGCCGAGGAACAGACCGCAGACCACATCATCAATGACTGTAGAACGGAGTGGAAGGTCTGCGCGTCTTGAATGATGAAACCAAAGACTGGCTGCTCTCTAGCAGCCTTCCAGTGTAGTCCTGAAACATCGTGAATCTGGGGTGGTAAAAAGGTAGATCCTCGGTCCCAGAGGCTTACATGATGACGACCACAGTTAGGAGGTCCACTCGCTTATTAAGCCCAATTTGGTCCATTCCTGAATTATTGAAAGAATAGGAGTGGTAGAAAATCCCCCCCGCTCAATAAGCCCAAAATTGTCCTGTCCCGATGTGGGCTTAATAACCGGGGACGACCGTATTGAAATTGATATTATATTGCAAAAGATTTTGCGCAAAAATTATATGCATCTGAAACCTTTGGGCCGCGAAGATTTCGAACGATTGTCTTTTGGGTCGCACCAACAAGTATTTGCGGACCCTGTTCTAAACAAGCAACAATATATTAACATGTTTATTCAGAACTATCTGGAAGGTTTCAGCTGATCATAGGTAGCTGATCCTGTGATCGTATGTACACTACACCTTCTCCAAAATGTGGACCTTTTCGGCTCAAGGGGGGGGGGGGTTCCCGGGAACCCCGAGAACCCCCCCTGGCTACGGGCCTGCGATTAGCGATAAATCCGTCATTTTTACATTAATTCAACTTCTGCAGACGTAAATTTATTGTAAAAATAAGGGATTTTGTTTGGTTAACTCGCCAATCAGTTGTATCAAGCCCAATACACATTGAATCAAGTTCGGCAGAAAAAAAATCGGCTGATTTGCAGCCTGGAAGATCTTTCGTCTGCGGTAGAGGGCTGTGATAAGTGGAGTCTGCTTGCAATAAATGACACTAGCTTTAGTCATATCAAAATCATCTGTCATCGCCGACAGATGCACAAAAGGAACAAAGCGAAAACGAGATGCCTTTCTTGATAAAATAGAAACCCTTCGTGCCAAGCGATCAACTTTTTTCTCGATTTTGCAGTAGGCGGTACAAAAGGGCTCCTCAATTATGCTAAAGATAACTTATCCTGAAGTGATGAGCGCAAATTTACTTTCATTTATTATATTGTCATTTGGGCAATTTCTAGATTTTCTTTCATCCCCCAGGCATAGTTGTTTTTACTACATAACCTGATATGATCGATGACAAGAAATTGAAAATATGATTTCTTTTCGTCTGCTCATTTGTGTGTACAATCAATATGATATGCTTACGCAAGACTAACATTTTCCTAGAATAAGAAATCACGAATCGAAAAGGTAAAACTTTTTGATAGTTTTGAACAAAATCACTTGACAGATATCATTTGCAGTGCTCACACGCAGAAGGGCATTTGGTACATCACTTTCCAACCAAAAAGAGTTGTATTGTCTGATTTAAAAAAAAATGACTAGCACAACTTAACGAATCATGGCAATATTGAGATGAGTGTTTCTTAGGCCAGTAGATCTAGTAACACCAGTTGATATATGAGTGGGGTGGTGCAACATGTAAGGGTAAATTAAATAGGTTCTTTAAAAACTAACAAAAATTGCAAACTGATGTAAAAAGTATTTTTTCACTCAATCACATTGACATTGACATTCAATCAAAATTGACGTTGACATTGAAATACAAATTCAATCACATTGACATTAAATCACATTGAGTGCTTGTTAAATTTACCAATCACTGTGGCAATAAAAATAAAAAGGGAAGGAAACTTTATATCATAATTGCCTACTCAGATGTTCGCCAAGCGATGCGTCATTCGAATGTTTCTGTCGTCATTATTTTTATTGTATATCAGAAATAGCTATTCTAATATTCTATTTATAATAGAATCTTTAAAGAATGGATCTTAATTTACCAACTAGGATTATTATTATTCTCCTAAGCTCTAAGATGAGAAATAGAATAATGTAAGGACCCGGCAGTCCTGTGACTTTTCTTCGCTGTCAATTTTTCAAGTATCTTGCTTCTTGTCATCGTGGCCACCTGCTTGGTCTTGATGGATGAATTGTCAAAGCAATCTCATTTAGAGGCAGCTATCACCTCTCGGCTAGGAAATGTATGATTCAGTGAATCAACAATGAGATGTATTGTCTTTCGTAAGCAGCTTGCTACTGTTTCTATAATAAAGTAAAAAATAAATCACCATGATCTGTATTTACAGGCATAACTCTAATTCAATCAGATTAAAGCTTAAAACTTATCCAATAAAACCTTTTCTACGTACGCTACTGCTTTCGTCAAAAAGTAACCCTGCGTTTTGTGAATTTTGGCACCAAACGAAATGACTTTTTATTTTACAAGCGGATTATTTTTCGTCGACTGTGAAGTGCAAGGGCATCAACTCTGCTCATCACAACTTGGCTCTCGTCCACACCACCACAGCGTGCCTTGGCCGTGCCCCTGTCTGGTGTCACAGTTGCTATTACTTTCTCAACCAACCCATTAACGACGCCTTGCGTGTTGTATCGGGATGCTTGAAACATGCACCAACTGAGTTTTTACACACCTACTGACTTTTACACCTACACCTACATCCTCTTAGCGGAGCTTCGCCGCAGAGCTGCCATTCTCTTTTGCCCGCCGGCCACTCGAACCACTCCACACTTTCCATAGCTGCATCATCAGACCGGCGATAAAGAAACGCCTCAAAGTCAAAAACCCTTTTGTTTCTCAAGCACAATCCTTACTGGAACATAACACCAGTGCGTCATCCTCGATTAGTAACACCTGGAAAAAGAAGTGGACACACAACACCTCCAGACTCTACTTCATTGTCCCCAACGCTGGATCTATGTCGCAAGAAAAGTAGCTCAGTCGACCTGCGTGGGTAGGATTGAATCACCTCCGCGTAGGCATTAAACGCTTTAGATCCTTAATACACAAGTTGGGTCTATCAGCATCTACGGTATACCCAGGGCCGGATTTAGCTGATGGAGGGCCCGGGGCACTTTTAAATGGGGGGCCCCTGTGCAAAAAAACATTTTCCCGCCCAAGGCGCAAAAAACCACCTCTACGTCTACAGTAGCATTAATCCACCACTGCACTGCACAACATTTTGCAGAAACTTTAAAGGCTAAAAGAAAAAATAATAATAACACAAAATCACAATTTTTTACACGTTGGGGGGCCCTTCAAAAGTCGGGGGGCCCGAAGCACCTGCACCCTCTGCCCCCCTAAATCCGGGCCTGGTTATACCATTGTGGTATCGAAGAGCTAATCGAAGACCTGATACTCTACGACTGCCCGACTTTCACTCCAGCAGGGCAGTGGGTCCATCATCACTTCACTACTCAACCAGCAAGTGGCTGCTTGAGGAATGTCCGGACATGCGACTCTGATGAAACATGGTCAACAGAAAAATAAAATTTGCATATGAAAGAAGAACCAGGTTACGTGTCTGCTGGTAAAAACATTTCAACAGACATTTTTGGGCAAGTTAAGCTTGTAGTTAATGCACGAATGTAAGGTTTTACTATTTTATTGCAGAAGTGGCAATCGCGGCAATGCTTTCAAATTGCATTAAAACCCAAAGTCTGTCGTGTTATTTGCAATATGAGATCATAAAAGAGTGTGGGACCGCTTTTTCACTGTTCAATGTGTTGCTTTCTAGCAGCGTAGTCAGAAGGGTGTCGTAAACTACTATGCACCTCCCTTTGAGACGTGTGTGACGTCACGATAATTGAATCGGTAACAATAATATTAAAAATACTAAATAGAAATATTAATAAATTGGTACAACTGCGGGAAGTTACACGCGTCTCCAAGAAGAATTTTAGGAGTTCACAAACCCCACTTCAACTGTGCTGATGTACTAGGTCCTACCCATAGGTGGGCAAAGTTACTTTCAAAAGTAACTGAGTTACAGTTACAGTTACTTGGCCAAAACAGTAACTGAGTTACCGTTACAGTTACCGATTTTAAAAAGTAACTAGTTACCGTTACTAGTTACAGTTACTAGTTACTTTCAGTTACTCACAAATCTGAACATAAAATTCTGCACCTGGCCAGCTCTGCATGCAAGTCCAGTTTAACCGCAATGTTTGATATATAGTGTTAGAGCCATCCATGCTAACATAACAGCACAAGTACAAAACCAACAAGGTTTTATTTAAAAAAAAAATCAGTGGCTTTTAATATATGTTTATTTCCTTTGAGAAATACGAGCATTTCAAAGTGCTCGTCACTCAGGCCTGCCCTTTTGGGCTTTCCCAATCCTTGCCCAATCGTCGTCGTCGTGTGAGCCTCTGGGACGAGAGTCTATCCTTTTACCGCCCCAGATTCACGATGTTTCCGGACTACACTGGAAGGCTACTAGAGTTTCTTTTACTAGAGTTTTCTCTTGGTTTCATCATTCATGACACGCAGACCTTCCACTCCGTTAGGTGGCTTGAAGATGTTACAGTCATTGATGATGTCCGCCCCGATAGTTCAATTGGTTAGCGCGTCACTTCTGGAACGAAGAAGCTTCAAGATCAAGCGGCACTAGTTCGACTCTCAGGTTAGTTACTTGGCTGTTGGCCTACTGTTGGCCAACTGTTGTACCAACTGTTTGGCCTCCTGTTGTCCACTGAGTTTCGAGTCCAGATGCTACTATTTAGAAGTCCATGCTTTAGTCTACAAGTATGCGAAACTGCCAGAATTAAGTTCTGCAAGAAGCTTTCCCAGTCCGAGGATAAAGATTTAATCAATCAATGATGTGGTCTGCGGTCTGTTCCTCGGCACCACATTCACAGGAGGAGGAAGAGGCCATTTCCCATTGGTGCATGGTTGAGCGGAAAAGCCCGACGCCCGTACGGAGACGGTTGAGGCGTACCCATGCCTGTCTTGGTAGTGTCAGGTCTATGGAGTGTGTGTCGGCTTCGGGGATGAACGAATAGTCTGGTGATGAACAAGTGCTGCAATGAAAACAATATTTCTACCGCATCACTTGACGGAATGGGAGTGTTATGTTTTTAAAACAGTTTTTTTATCGGTCCAATTGTGAATCTGGATCCGCTTAACTTGTCCTCAGGGTCCGCTTCCAAATACTCTTGTAACAGATTCAATGCGCATTGCTTTCTTTTTTTGGTTTTTGCGTAAAGTGGTGCAAAAAGTCTTCCGTGGCTCTACCTACCACCATCCACTTCAGTGTCGCTGCTACTCCCCTCTTCAGCAGAGCAGTTTGCTTCAATTGCTTGAAGCATGTTCTGTTTTATTTTGGTCTTCAATTCAGCAGTGTCGCTTAATGATCAGGCATTAAACACAGATAAGTCTAAATTGTGGGTGGAATGCAGTCGCAAGCTGAAAGTCGCTGTCCTCGAACCAATGACCAAATCTGGTTTGTATTGCTTCCACAAGAACGTCTTCCAACGGCAAGCAAACAGCAATGTTGTTGCTGGTTTTAATGTCAGACAATCTTTTTAGAGGCATTGCAAGCGTTACACTAAATGCAATAAATTTCAACTTCTTAAAGGTAACTAACTAACTGACTATAAGCATCAACAAATTGCTTTTAATCGCTGCGTGTTTCTTGATGCTTATAGTCAGTTAGTTAGTTACCTTCAAGAAGTTGAAATTTACTGCATTTTCATAAATATTTTCAGGTTCCTGATGAGGGCTTAAGTTAAACCGAAAACGTTTGACTGTTAAACTCATTTGTAAATATGTAAAATATATTATTATAATGCTCAACCCTGTTGTATTGTTGTGTCTTGCCTGTCTTTGGTACATATTGATTAATCGCCAAAAACAATTAGCCTAATTTAGCCAAATCAGTTATCAAAAATCGCAAAAAAAAGCCAAATCATAAATATGAAGCTAAACGTCTTAAAAAAAATTGCCAGATTTCTGGACTTTGGCGATAAATTCGCCAATATGGCAACCCTTCTCCACCAGACAACAAAACAAAAGTAGAACCGCGCATGCGCAGTGCTGCGCCGATATATCTGCGAGAAAAATGCATTATTGCGCAAAACGCAGCAAACACGCACTAAGCAAGACACAAACACGTGCAGAGAAAGGAGCGGCAATTAAAAACTGAAATTTCAATACAAAAGTAACTTGTAACTGTTGAAAAAGTGCTAAAATAGGAACTAGTTACCGCGTTTCGTTACTTTTGGAAAATAGTAACGAAGTTACCGTTACAGTTACTCAAAAAGTAACTAGTTACAGTAACTAGTTACTTTTGTAACTAGTTACTGCCCACCTCTGGCTCCTACCACATTTTCGAAAATACGTCGAGTTTCAAGACAACCTGAAAAAAGTTGATTAATTAATCGATTTAAAACTGACTCATATAGTAACAGATTTGCAGGTGAAAGACATTGGTTCACATGTAGACATTAATTACAATCAGCTTTAGTTGCATCAATATCATGTTCAAAAATTTTTGAAATAGCTCAACCGATATTGATTGACATATTGTCAAACGCTTATGGAGCGAAGCGTCGGATATGATTAGATGACATTTAGCGTTAGTAGAAAATATTATCATCCCAAGCTGATCAAAATCTTCTTTGTGTTTTTATTTCAGATGAAAATTAATAAAAGTTAAACTGATTGCAAAATCTGATATTTTACTTTCTGGTCCGTAAACACCTGGAACGAGTTAAGATGCTTATAATCCTTCTGACAACAAACACAAGAAACTCAATTTTTATCAAAAACTTTGTAAAACCATTTAGTGTGCAATTAGATTATAGAGATTTTATAAGCTAATGTTTGGAAATACGCCCACCAGCAAATAATCCTGGGCTTTACTATTGTTTTGTATGCTCGAGATATCTCATATTAGTACAAGACACAGGTTTGGTCCCAAATAACCTACAAAGAAAATCAAAATTGGCATAGAGTGAGCTTTAGATGTAGCCTACGCGCAAGCTTTGTCTGTGGTTGATTTAGCTTTTTTTGCATTTGACGGAATAGTTGAACGCGAGTAATCCTAGGGCCAAGGCGTTTATCAGTGACAGAGTTTTGGCAAAAGAATAAAATGACAAGATCGTCAAATTAAATGTTATCTATGATACTCAAGTTTAAAAAACTGATGAAAAAGAAACGAAAATACCTGCAACACATTTAAGACTTATTTCAGAATTGTTTCCAACAAGCATAAAAAAAAACTGTTCTTTCTTTATTAAGAATTGTTCTTGCTTATATGAAATACAACTGATTGAAATGAGTTCCTTTGCGTTTAAAATGAAATTATTTTCGAAAATTTGAACTTGAAAAGAAGAAAAATGAAACCCAGACAAAATAATTTTGGGTGGGAAAAAAATCTTCCGAATTTTCGAAGAACGTGGCCTGCGTGCATAAATAAAATTGTTTGGGTGGTGAAGGATACGCTTGCAGTTAACACGGCCAACAAAAATAAAAATAAGCAACAACTGAAACAAAACAACAAACAAAACCTGTCCCATATAGCGTACAATGGAATAAACTTTTTGTAGAAAAGTTGACTGTTTTGAATCATAAGCAAACAAAACCGAACAACAACATCACGGCATTAATCTGTGACAGTAATGAGAACATGCTATAAGCTACACATTACTCAAACCTAGTTCTTGTAAGGTATTTTAAGTTTCGTATAAGCAGAACTTGGTAAGTTTATATCAAACTCGGAAAAGCGTTTATGAAAGCGGTTCTATCGAAAAAAGAAAAATAGAAGAGCTGAGGAGTTTCGGCATAGCAAAACTTCTAAGAGGAAATGGACAATGCAAACGGGATTCGAATCAATTGGTTTGATTAAGGGTCGGGAAAGTTTGCCACCAAATTTTTTTTAATAATTTTTTCTTGTTTTGGTCGCTTTTTTGTATATTTATGCCCAATAATTTGTTACTGTTCAAGAAGTACACTTTGTAGTCTATTTGAGTAAACTCAGGAAATTAAATTGGATACAGGCTATGTAGAAGTTTGAGCTGCACAGTTTAGTTAAAAATTGACGTTAAGTTTCAATTTATTTTCCAAGACCACAGAGGGATTTGAATAATTTTTTTGTTGAAGAAAGTTTACATAGTGTTGTTTGTAGCCTTTCTGGGACATTTGGAAAATTCGTGTGAGGTGTTCGCACTGTTCCCTATAGTAGCCTATACAGTACAAAACGCATTTCAGATCATACTTCTATTAACGCTGAAATAGTTTAATGTTATAAATTAACTGAGTGAGCATTGAGCAATGGGTTTACTTTGGGAATTTGAATTATTTTCTTAATGTTTGAGGGGTGAATAAAAACATTTCCATTTCTTAAATTCAGTGCTGATTAAGTTAATAAAATGGGATTAGGCGAGCGAAGCTAGAGAAACAAATTAAAAAAGAAACGGAGAAAAACTAATAATGTTTGTTTTTATATAGCGCTGTATCCATCGCAGAATGCGTTGCTCCTCAGCGCTTTACATAACAGACAGTGTCAATGCAGCCGTATAGAGGCGCAACTGAGGACATTGTTCCCCGAATCCATTCCATTGCTCAGTGCCAAGCAGGAATTAGATTCCACACCATTTTTAAAAAGTCTTTGGTATGACCCGACAGGGTATCCAACCCATGCCTACCGACACAGAGGCAGGTGCATTGGCCACTAAGCCACCGAACGACAACCGTGAATTCAAGTGGACTATGTCCTCACGCTGGTGGCCAAAGGTAGCGTGGACATAATATCAATGTTTGCAGAACACTATAAGTATAAGAGCACGCATGGTGTGAACCAGTGCATTTGTACGTTTCATCACTACAGCACATTATATGTGAATACAGTAGAAGAAAATTCTACATTTCAGCTCAAAATGCTGACAATGTGAGATGTTTTGGTTAGAATGTATTTGCCCAAAAAGATTGTTCCGTACTCCTAATGTTGGTGTGGGTGTGTAGTGTGCAGTAGCCGCTGTGAGGGGGAGATCTAAAGCCGGACGTTACAAAAGTCGTCATGCACAAGCACTTGTAATTGTGGACGACTAAAAGATGGTGGCGAACACTTTCCATGATCAGCAGCCAAATATCGTTGACGTTTGATTGATTCTTGTATCATTCTGTATCAGTTTTGACACAAAGTAAAATATTATCTCTCCCGAAATTTTACTCTGAAGTGAAAGAAAGCTAAGATAAAATATTTCACGTCGAAGTGACGCAAATTTTTTCAAATTTTAAAATATTGTACAAATCTACCGTAATTTGAACCTTTTGCAAAGTTGCCAACCTAAAAGAACATCAACTAACTAAAGCAAAAAACAAAAATCGCTTTTCTGCAACTTACTGTTCTGGTTCGATTCCAGGTCTGGTGATACTTTCTTGGGTAAGACAGAGAGGGTTAGCTTGGATAAGAGTCGGACCGCATCTTAAAAATGATAAAAATAACTGAAAAATGTAAAAAGTCCTACTTGTAGGCTGCAACAACAGTAGTTACATGAGCATAACAACTTTATGTTATTACTGTCCGAGGTTTTTATTTGTTTTGCACAATGAGAATCATGATTGAAAGCATTGTCATATCATCATTGTCACGACAAAACAGCACCAGATCGGTTTACTTAGCCTTGCATATAGCTTTAGAGTGAGTTTGTTAACTTTAAGGCTTCATTTGTAAATGTAAAGCGATCAATCAAAGAAGTGTTAAAATAAAGCTTGGCCTGGATTATTTGCGCTCTGTCAACGTTTCAAGAATCCATTAATCACGATTTTTTTGTCAAAAATCCAAAAGACAACTGCAGTTGTGACAAGCCAAATTTCACCATTTTCCAACTACGTTGACCTTTAATATCCTTTTCAAATAAACTTGAATACCACGATCTCTGCAGTTCATTTCAGGTGAATTTTTGACCAATAATTTCTCAGTGAAAATTTCTTTCAGTTTATGATGATTGAATAATATTGTTCTGACAGTTCAATAAGGGTTTGACATTTTTAAGCCAATAAAATCTTTCTCGGTCGGCATAATGTCAAACGAAATTAATTTGTTCTTTTGAGAGAAAAACGAGTGTCTATCTTGTGAGAATTCACTTGAAAAAAAGAAATGTTTACACTTGCAACACCCTTAAAATATTTAAGAAAGCCGGAAGCATTTCAAATCGGCATCGATCAAACACAAAGAGAACGTGGTATGATAGTATAGGCACGCACTTTCTCGTTAGGTACAAGTGGACAAAAATGTACAATTGTACTTTCATGCAAAAAGTCTTAAAAACTGCTCAACAAATACAACAATGGCACGCACAAAAATATCTCTAAATTGGAAATAGGTTGTTCATACTTTAGTGAAGCTTTGATGAAGAAACTTGAACAATTTAACGCTGTATAAATCAATAAAAAATAAAAGCCATCAAGAAACATGTGTATGATCAAGCATCGAAGATCGGTGATGAACAAGATAGGCAAAACACGCCAGGTGTTTCAGCAACGAAATGCGCTTACAAAACTAGTAGGTCTGCTTCGATAAGCCTACACATTAAAATTGTCGATACCCGATTGGACGGTAGAGAGAGGTGTATCCGTGTATTGTTTGAGTAAAGCATTTTTTTTAAATAACTTGGAGAGTTTTGACAAACGTTTATGTTAAAATTTTAGGCAGAAGTTTTACAATCAGTAAAAGGAAAGTAAAACGAATACACAAAGTAGTTTTGTTCAATTGTCTCATCATGTCATCATTTACAGTAGAGGACGAAGTTACAGGCTGTGTTAAAATGTAGAATGTGTTGTGATTAGTCATAGGCCATATGTGTTTATCGAATGGGCATTTAGCATAATAATCATCGATTGCTTAAACATTGTAATAAATTGAAATCGCAATCGCAGAATGTCAAAGTGATTGTCGAAAACAAATTGCATTTCTGCACCATTGCCTTATGCCTGCTATAAAATTTATAGCTTTCAGTTCAATTACATTACAATTACACCATCAAAATTTTTAATTACATTGCAATTACATTTTTTGTTGTTGGAATTTTAAAATTATAATTAAATGTAATTAATTACACGTTTCAATTACAAAAATTGAATATTTTTATATTTATGTTTATCAATGATTTTCGAGAGTTTGATTTTATTAAAAACAAGTAGAATTGCATTTGACAAAGATTAAGTTGCAAAAAGTCCCTTTTGAACCCCAACTAGCGGCTTGTAATTGTAATTTGAACCAATTTTTTTGTTATTACATTACACAACAAAAATTCTCTACTATAATTATAGTACAATTACATGAAAATTGATTAAATTGTAATTGATCTAACTCTGCTACATACTTACAACACACAAGTCTACAACATTGGTTACTTCATTAGCAGAGAAACCAGAACGTTTTTTATGCAGAGTTTCAAGACATAGAATCAGCAGTGCAGACTGTAAGCTACACAGCTCACAAAAATTCAAATTCAATTTATAAATAAACTAAATCAGTTAGGTTCCGAAACTTGTGTTGATAAAGCTTTCGTCACCGTAAAGGCGAATTCTTCAGTATCTTATTCAAATAGAATTACGGTGGCAAAAGCTTTATCAGTACAAGTTTCCAAGCCTGACTGATTTTGTTTACGTATGGTATTTAATTGCTCGGTTGCATCATAAATGAAGGATTCTTGTATAACCTTTTATCCGCAATAACATCGAGGAACCCGAACAAAGGTTGAGAGATCAGCTGCTATTTCTTCAAATAAACGTCGGTTTGTTAAAGTTTCCAATCCATGTCCGTCTCATGTTTCAAGCGTCCAAAAGTTTCATTGCAAGAAACGTAGCAACTGTTTTTTACGATATTAACCGTCGCTTCAAAAGCACTTTTAAACTTTTATATGTCATTTATGGTGTTCTGACATTTCGTGAATTTAAACGGACAATTGGATTTAAGCTCATCAAAGATGCGATTTATATTTGGATAGAAGCGTAAATTGATGTTATCTCTACATGAAGCAAACCACATCCAAGACAGAACTTAATAATTTGCTTTAAGTTACGTAAGCTGCAGCTAGCCGGGTCGAATCAATCTTTTCCACAAGAGCTATTTTATTTCGAGATTGAACTGATCCGAGAAACCAATCAAAACTGTGATAAAAATATTTGCCAGTGGTGTGCACAACTTTCACTTACAGTACAATGAACTTGGTTACCAGGAAAAGGTGATCTACAGAAGTTAGTTCGTTTCTCTTGAAAATTTAAACTTAATTCTATGTCCCAATACGAATACAATATTAAATACAAAATCTTATGTTGTGCAGTCTAATTACAGTATACTAGTGTAACATGTTCTTTATTAATTACAGTAACTTATTTGATATTAAGGAAAAAAAATTAAATCGGTTTAAATCATAGAAGCTGTAGCCTACATAAAACGATTTCTTTTATCAAAACAATTAAAAAAATGTTGATAGGTACAATAACCATAACTTTCCAAAATCGTAAGTTATATAAAGCAAGCCAATAAAAACAATAACTGCATAAGAAGCCTCAAGGACCAAGACCGAAGATCACTTAAAAAAAAGTAATAGCTCCAACAAAGTATGGCTTTCAGAGAATTTACTTCTCGTTGCGATCCCGTAAAAAGATTTGAGGGCCATGAAGTTGCCCTGGGTTCAAAAGCATTGCCTTCATTGGATCACCACCACCGACAACGCTACTGGCTCTCAACATCAAACAAATTATTTCACAAACAAGGCCTATTTTAACCACTATTGAAATAAATTCTGCGAGAAAATGAAAATTTGAAAGTATAGAATTATTTTTTATAAACTGTAATATAATAGCGTAGATCAACAGTACTAAAAATAAGGGTGTACGGTCGTTTGGTCGACAGACATTTGGTCGACAGGACGTTTGGTCGACAAGACATTTAGTCGACAGGACGTTAGGTCGACAGAACGATTCATTTTAGGGTTAGGGTTAGAGTTAGGTTAGGGTTAAGGTTAGTTAACTAACCCTAACCTTAAAATGAATCGTTCTGTCGACCTAACGTCCTGTCGACCAAACGTCCTGTCGACCAAATGTCTGTCGACGAAACGTCCTGTCGACCAAATGACCGGGTACCAAAAAGAAGTGGGCTTTCCTGAAAGGCGGTGCCTATTCGGCCGGAGAGTACGGGAGGTGGTTAACAGGGTCCTTCTCAATGACATGTCTGGCCAGGGATATTGAGGATTATATCCAGGCGCCTTGGTGCTATAAAGCAAACAACAAAACAACATTAGAAACTGAGGTGGCCCACGGCCTACATCACGATTGGAAACTGAGGTGGCCCACGACCTACTACAAGAATAAAAACTGAGGTGACCCACGACCTACTACAAGGTTAGAAACTGAGCTGGTCCACGGCCTACTGATTCCGTGGGTCACGGGTGGCCACTTATTTATGCTCAATAATCTTAGACATTGAAAAACAGTTGGGACTGTTTAAAATATTTTGTTTATTTGCAAATGTGTGGTAGTATGGTTTCTTATTATTATCAGTTACGTGTTTTCTTGTACGGTTTTGTTTCATAAATGGTAAACTTCGTGGAACCACTCTACAACCTTTAATCACCTAATTCGTTTTTCGGTTCTCTTAACAGCGTTGAAGCAGATGTCTGGCTCACAGCCGACATTTTCCTCGTGTGAAACAAACGTGCAGGTAACTACATCAGGAAAAATCGTCAGTAATGGTGATAGTGAAAAGTCGGATACAAAATTAGCTCATCTACCGCGTTTAACTGGAATTGCCAAGAAATTACAAATTAAACACAAATGTTTATATGCAAAGCGTTTAAAAAAGAAACCAGGTGCACTCTTTTAAACCATGGCGGTCGCAGAAACTAATAGCAAATCTAGCATTTGCCAGAAATTGTTTTTAATACAAGTTTAAGCTGTCAGACTAATCCATGATAATACACACAAATATACCTTGTGATTTGAAAATAAGTGTGATGATATTAATATTTATAAAAAAATTCAGGCAACTACTTATCATTTTTCGCAATATGTACATGTGTCGTGAACCGCTGAAGATATGTCAACGTCAAAATACTGCATATGCTTAACATCGATGACTAAACAAAAACTTAAATCGTGGTAACTCTTCATGTTTTTTTGTGTTTAACATTAAATCTTTTTAAAAGATGGCTTCAACCAGTCATCTTCAAACAGAGAATAAAGTTCAACATGAATAATATTCAAGCAGTGATTTTCATAAAGTAAAATGTGAGATCCGATGCACAATATTTGCATCACGTAGGCTGCGCCTTTTTTAGAATCGCAGCGTAACATAACCTTTATGACGTAACAAAATTGTTTTTTGTGAAAAGAGATAAAAGATTGAAAATTTTGTTTTAGATTGCGTCTGCATAAAATGGAAAATCCACCTCTTAATTTTGTGATGTCCAATACCAGGAGACAAAAGACATACGGTAGCAGTAGGAGATACAGGAGGGCAGTTGCTCTCTCACTACAAAAAAAAACATTGCGAATTTGGACAAAAAATTTGGAAATTGCGAAAGATCGTCAATTGCACGTTTTTAAAAATATGTTTGCAAAGGCAAAATGTGGGCAAATTTTGTTCGCACCGCCAAAATGTTGCATTTTACTACGGCAATGCCAGTAGAAGATCTGGAAAAAATGCTTTTGGGCACCAAAATTTTAACAGAGTAAACATTCTATGAGAAAATGAAGAATGTAAAAGTTGAGAGTCTTAGAAGCAAATAGGTAGGTGGGAGTCTGGGAGGCTTGTCCCCCACGAAAATTGGACAAATTTACCTTGTTTTGACTGCTCCTTACATATTTTGTGTCTAGTAAAAACAGAGAGAGACTGTTCACCAGGCATTTGATAATAAAAGTAATTTGCGTTCTTCTGGTGACTATTTACTAGGTTACCTCCTGATGTTACCTCTTGACTTAAGCTAGTTATCATCTTTAACATCAGGAGGTAACCTAGTAAATAGTCACCAGAAGAACGCAAATTACTTTTATTATTTTGTGTCTTATAGCCTAATATTATTTTTAGTTTTAGACGTAAAACATTTGGTACTGGGTCAAATTTTTCAAATTAAAACCGTATTTTAATAAAAGTTGGAGTTGCAAAGTTTAGTTTGGAATTGAAGAAAAATGTCAAATCATATTTTATAACCACAGAAGGTTTTACTAATTTTTGGTCAACGAAGTTTTGTGTAGTCTTGTGTAGTTTTGCATACTTTTTTTAGTGGAATGTCGAAAATTCATCTGAAACGTCACCAATTTACCACTGCAGTAGGCTATGTAAGGCCAAAACATTTTTTATCTCATACTTCTATTCGTATTGGAATAAGTTTATTTGGTCGTTAACTAATTGAAGAAAACAGTGTGTCGTGACCCACGGAATGTTGTAGTAGGCCGTGAGTGTGTTTATTTCGGAATATTGCATTTTCTCAGTTCTTGAGTGGAAAAGAAAATTTTTTTATGCACAATCCCGCCAGTTTATGAAAGGTAAATTAGCAAGCAAAGCGAGAAAGAAAATGTCCCCAAACCAAATAAATGTATATTGCACTTTTTTTCTTGTTTTTTTTTTTAGTTGGAGTCACATATCCAAGTGGCTCCTTGGATTCGCCACTGGCCATTAGAGAATTCAATTTTGATTTTTTGAAATTACTACCTGACAACGCTACAAAATCTTCGTGGAATTTTAAAATCGAAAGACAATATTCCACGAATCACTGGCAGCAATAATTTTGCGACAGGCCCTGAGGACATATACGATGATGATAAGGAACGTACACACAAGTTAATTTCTGTTATACATCGAAAAACGACGTTCGTCTGATGATAGAACATGCGTCTGCAAAAAGTACTAATCCTGGCTGCTAGCTGACAAAAAAGCAAATTTTTTCAATACGATAACTTTACCTACCAGTTAATAATAGAATAAAGTCGCTAAAAAGTGATACCACTGTGTCAAGTAGTAGGAGTTTACTTATCAAAATTAAAAATATTTAATAAATTATGTTTGCCAAATGAGGGTTCGTGTTTTTTAATGTCAGTGATTATAGTTTCATTTCTATCTTTTACACTTCAGGTCCATATATTTGAAATACATTAATCCAATAGCTGCGTAACTGGCTTACACGACGTAAAAAGTCATAAAAGAGTAAAAAGTCGGCTATATTTAAGCTCTGAGACCAGTAGCATTGACAAGGGGTCTAGAGGTGTAGACTAGAGATTTCATTGGTTCCGGGCACAAATTATCTTTTTAACAACCCTCTGTGAAACCATCTGAATTGTACTAGTGTAGGTTTTGGTTGGAAACTTAAGGAGACACGCAACACTCTTGTAGCAACACATTCTCCAACTTGATGGCTAGTGTGGAGGCTACACCGGTATGGTTAGCGAAACACAATGCTCGCTGTTCTATAGTGAGTAGTCAGGTACGGTAGTGCTGACGCCAGGAAGATCGCTCCTTCTCAACGGCTCAAGTATTCATGATACGTTTTTTGAAGAATTTGGATTATTTGCTCCTAAAAATTGAAAAAAGAAGCGGCTATGAGTTTATAAACCTGTCGGCCTGCATAGAATTTTCGAAGACGTGTATGGGGGATTCACCTCATTAGTGCCGCGGTGGTATAATCAGATAAAAAAAAACGAAAGCGTTTTCGATATATTTTTCGTCTTTTAATAGACGTACTGACGCAGTTAACAGCTTTTCTTCAAAAACCATTTGCATTTGAACGAGGGCTTATCTATTAACTATGTCATCAAGATACCATTATGTAGCGCTTACGGTGATAACAAAAAACAAATAATTCTACTCACACAAAGAGCTTAATGAACACGCACAAGATAATAGCTTTAAACGTAAACACTTTTGTCTAATTTTTGGCAGATTATTTTCTAATGACGTTTGTCGGTTTGTTTGGTTAGATTAGGATCTCAAGTGAAAAACAAAAGCATGATTTAGTAAAATAAACGTTGCTTGAATAGATAAACTACTTCTAAATGCTGATGATAATCTGATAAACTAAAAGCAATTGCGTTTCAACAAATTAAATTTTGAACACAGAAAAGCTTGTGTAAATTTTTTTACCTGACTGAAGATATTTTATGAGAGCTGACTTTGTGTTTGTTTTGTTTATTATTTAGTGTTTATTTTTGTCGTAAGCTTGTTAGAGTAGGCCATTTCTGAAAGAAGAAAATGTGTTTACGTCACTAATATAAATGTATTTCATGTAGGTTAGTAAAAAAGCTTCCGCTAAATCATTTGCATGCACGCCATAGCAATCACATTAGGCATTGAATGTAGACCTGCTCATAATATTAACAAACTCATTTACATGCTGCATAGCAAGTGAAATGTTCATGAGAGATTGAAATGTCAGCCAGTTGATCAAGATTCCGTTTCATGAATACAGGAATGTGTTGGAGAAGCATTATTCATTCTATTTTTTTTATTTAAACTATTTTACTGGTTTAACTTGTAAAAACGGCTTGACAACGGCAAGCTGCAACTACAAACTGAGAGGACCATTTCGACATGACAATTCTCCCCAACTTTGATATGTCTGGTAACCAACAGGAAAGATGTTTTTTCGATCTTCCATTTTTATATTTCCTTGAATTTTATTTCCATTCCACAGAAAAAACTTCCCACCCTAGCTTTCATCTTACACCTTAGTTGTTTATCGAGGTACGAAAATAAATTGTTCGACATCGAACTAAAACGAAAATTTACTTGACAGTTTTTGTATGCGATCACCAACAAATCTAAAAAAGTTGGGGTGGCAGTGACACGCAGCTCAGCCAAAACAAAATTTGAAAAAATGTCACAATTAGTACGGAATATATAAAGCATTAAAATCGGGTATAGGGACTTGCAGCATTAGGCTAAAACGTTAACAAATTTTACCATCCTATGTTTTGTTTGTTTTTTCAAGTACGACAGCTTATATCATTGAGCTCGAAAGATGCGTCTTGCACATTTTAATTGTTGACTATTTAACTGTAATAAGTTATAATCAACATAATGAAACATTGTTTTTGTAAAAGTTAGATTTAAAAGATTTGACATAAAATTGAATTAAAATCATTTCATTTAGAAACAAATGAAAGCCTATAATTTACAATGTTTTAGCTTTTTAAATCTTCGTTGATTGGAGAAAGCGGGGACAGTTCATGTGCAGGATTTATTATGGAAAGGGGGTCACGTTTTTTGAGTGCTTGGAGCTTCTGAAACATGTTAATGTGGCCTTGAGCAGCGAAAATGTCATTTCAAACATTCGCGAAACATCGAAATCAGAGCTAAAAGTTTAAGGTATGCAGCGCCACCTACCGTTCATTTTTTCTCCTCGTAATTTACAGTTTCCGATCTAAAATTCTTGATTGATTGTGAGAATCTTGATCTTCGGACAGGAAAAACGTCTTCGAAAGCTTAATCCTGGAAGTTTTGCATACTTGTAGAGGCTTTAAAACACTGACGCAAGCCAGGTCACCGAGATTAACAAACTGTAGTTTCCGCTTTTTGCCTAAGTTATGAATTATTTCACCCACCAAGTAGGATAGGCTAACCCTGAAAGGAGAACTATCCTTAAAGTGCCCCTGACAGGTTGGACCCAAGTATAGTAACTTTTCTAAGCATTTTCTAGCGCAGAATTATGCTTAACACTTTCACTGCCAACCTTTGGGTATCCAGAGACAAAATTCTAAAAAACACACACTGTTTGCAATCACCATAAATCTGGTCTTTGTTTGCCAAACTGCATGAGTCTGACTGTTTTAGAAACAGGAAGACTTGTATTGTCTAAAAGTTGAAAGAAATTACTAGGTTTGTATTTAGATTTTTACTGCAATTATCAATTATTTACAAAAAGTTGTCATTTTTTGTGCAAAGTGAAGTATATCCAGTTCTTTATTCGCAAAACGGGTCAATATCGCCGTGACAACCTTTGTGCGGCAAGCGTAGTACTTGCCTGACATCTACCGGTGAAGTTTATCGCAGTTTGAACATTTTTTTCAGATATCTAAACGGAAGCGAAAAAAAATCAAAAAAACACAGATTTTTTGTAGTTTGTCATAAATTTTAATCATTTAAGGCATTTTCAAAAGAAAATGCACAAAATTTGTAAACGTATTGTAAAAGACTGTTGAAAATGCAACAACTTTCATGTTTTGATTTGTTTTCTAGCAGTTACCGTTCTCAAAATACAGCAGTTCAAAATCAAAGCCTTTGCTCAAGCTAAATCCTGAAAATTTCATCAAAAAACGCGTGGCAGTGAAAGTGTTAACGAACTTTTTAATCTTAACCTCGAAGCTCGACTGGTAAGGGCGAAATTTATACAAAACGACAGTTCCACAGCGCCACCACAGGCGAAACTCCATATTTCACTGCTCTGCGACGACTTTGGTGGTATTATGTCATCGTGGGTGGGCGTCGTTAGCGACGAATAAAACAAATGCTTTCTAGATGTAATTGGTGGATCACAGTTTGGTCGGAGTTGGTACAAGCGGTTGCTTTTTTCGAATATTTATTCTTTTTTGCAGTTTAATAAAACTGTACTGGATACGTTCTTACAAAACCTAAAATATACTTGAGGTGAAAAATGAAGAAATCGTACGAATCATCATTCATATTTATTTCATCATCACTATTCATAAATAAATAAAAGTTCTCTTTCTCTCTCATAATGTGCCTTCAGTTGGCCATTGAAAACCGGTGTAATAGCCATCTGGACTTTAAAATTGTTTCGGATTTGCCAAACAATGCATGATGGCAGCACAATCCGATTGTTGCTTCCGAGAGTACCACCTTGTAGTATCCACTCCAATACATGCCTGTAAGCGACTAATTACCGATACTGCCTGCAAGGAAATAAAATCACTTTGTTTAGTGTGCATTCTTTAGCGTTTAGGGTATTTTTAGCCTAATGTAGCATCCTTACTCTTTCGATAGGTCTCCGTTTTCTCCTTTCGGTTTATTGCTTTTTCTCCAGTTCTTCCTGCTTCTCATAAAAAAAGTCCTCAGAACTGCAGGATGTAAGTGTGCCTCAAAATGGGTCAAATTGGTAACACAGCTAGATGGGTCTTTCTTCAAAAGTGCTTTCGTCTGTGGCACTTCATGGCAACATACACATTCATTGGGCTGGGACATAGACTCGCACTTGTGGCAAACGCACCACCTACAGTTCCCAGCACGCTACTCATTGCTGAGAAGATCCAAATCGGGTTTGTGGTGTTAACAAAATCATCTCCATTGAAGTAAAGAGAACATATACGACTAGTTTTGTATGGTCCATCCCACTTTCGAAGACTTGAAGAAAACTTTGACTATTTTCTTCTCAGCACCTTGTTTTGTTTGAAAGCATAAAAATATAGCACACGTCTTTGTCAGTGACTCTGTCACATAAACAGCAATTTCCAGGCATTACCTCAACCATAAATTAAGGGTACTGTCTGTGAGATACTGCTGTTACACTGCAAATGGCTATAGCCAGATTAGGACAAACAAAAAAATTATCCAAATTGTAGCCCTACAAGAGTTTAGAAAAACTGCAATTTCAATTGAATTGAGATGCTGTTTGATAAAAATAAACTCAATCTATTTGATCTAAACCTGATAGTAATAATAAGTTGACTTTTTCATTTCGGTAATTCTCATTTTGCACATGCTTTAGACCAATAGAGCCCCACACATTGACGTTTTGGAGCAGTCGTACCATACCTTACCAACTCACCACAGAGAAAGAATGTATCCTTCCCACTCACGGTGACGTCACAGCGGTGTTGCCGTTTTTATTTTCGTAATTGACTGATTGCCAGATTTGCCGAAAATGAACGAAAGTTTGCAAGCGTGTAACTTAGTAGCCTGTTGATATTTTTTACGATTTGCTGGTCAGGGAAGTTTGTTAGTGTCATCTCTTTGGTATCTTAGGTAAATTTAGCAAATTTATTTTCCTGTCAGAGGCACTTTAAAGTCAGTTGCTCAAGCGCCTAACCATCTCCTGCTTAGTGTTGCGTTTATTTTTGTGCACAAAGTCTGGCGCATAACCATCCGCTTTTTTTGAAGTTTGAATAACGTGAGAATAGGTCTATTTAAGTGGACTAGTAGGCTAGTTAAGAAATCAGGACACTTGTGATGGTGCACTTCAGCAGCGGAAGTACGACTAAAAATGTAGCGCTTGTCCGCTACATTGGAAAAAAGCAGTGGCTACTAAAAAAAGTAGCGCGCTATACATTTCTGTACATAGCCTCTTCTAAGTGAACAGATTGAAAAAAAAATTCGTTGTCCGAGAGAAAAGTGGTGGAAATAATTCAGCATCATGTCGCCTATAAGTATTGTTTGTTTTATATTTATCCTGCATTGCGGGAAAGCGGACTTGAGCGCTATGCATCGGTGTACGCCTTCCGACGTACACCTGACCCACGCTGCAGCCGACGGCAATGTCTGTTTCCGGTTGTCTACTTTATTTATGACTTATAATTTGGTACTACCCATTACTCGAAATCGATCACTGGGTAAAGGCAATTATCGTAAAGTTTCTTGCCCAGAGAAACAACAGCAAGTGCGGGTGGCTGGAGTCGAACATGCAGGCTCTCGACTGCGAGCCCAACGCGCTAACCACTCGGCCATTGCTGCCGACTGTAAATCGTATGTGTAGAAGAAATTAGTATGGTATGTGTAAAAGAAATTAAGGGTGATCCTGAAACTTTTTAAATATCATTACCCCTAACATGGTAGATTTTAATTATCCTCGTATCTAAAATAACAAATTATAGCTTGCATTCAAGTAGTAATAAAAAAAAGTAACATCAGGATTTAAAACCAAATGTCCATTAAAAATAAATTTAAAGACAAACGCTCTTTTTTAAAGAAAATTGAATAAAAAAAAGATATTGTCTATGCAAGAATGAAATAAACATCATGCTGAAATTTCAACGGTTTCCCCGTTAGATCAACTTTCAGACGAGAATTCACGCACAAGAATTTTCATAAAAGAAGCATGCAGATAAAACAAGGTTGTGTTGCAGCCAGCCCCTTTTTCTGCATTTTATTGTGTTTCAACGTGCACTCAACAAGCAGAGAAATAAAAAAAACTTCACTCCTTCTTGTGCCACATATTCAATTTTTCTTTCCTAGGAAAGTCAACCTCATTGGTTGGAAAGCATTCATTTGAACGATGCCAAAGAATTGCGAGACTTGTTGAAACGTCCGGATGGAGCCCAAAGATCGGGCTGAGCGATCAAACCAACCGGCAAAAGTTGTAGGCCTACTCTTACATAGTTTGAACGCCGCTAAAAGTAGTTGCTATCTAAAGATGGTTGACAGGAGCCATAATAAAAAGTCATTGGTCTAATTCCAGTAACCACTAAAAGCAAACATTGTTGACAGTAAAAAAATAAATTTTATTCTTTTGCATGCCATATAAGAAATTACAAAAAACTTCGGTTAGCCTAAAGCACAACGTTGCTTGATTTGATCTTTATCCTTGGACTGAAAACGCTTTATGGAGAGCTTAAACCTTGCAGTTTCGCAAGCTTTAAATCACTGACGCAAGCGCACACCCCGAGAGCCGAACCAGCGCCGCTTGACCTTGAGTCTGGCTCGTAACCACTTAGCTAACGGGCCGGACATTTCCTATGAAACAAAATGCTCTCAAAAACCACTACGGTAAATATATTTATGTCATTAAGTCGGTCAAGCGGTGCTGGACTGCTGGTCCTATTCAAAGGGTGTGCACTTGAACAATGCATTTCAAGGACCGCTCTTCAATCAGCGGCAGTGAGTAAATGAAATAATTTACAGACAACACTTCAGCAACAATCGGAAACTTCATTCTGTCAATCTCGGTGACCGGTCCTGTGTAAGTGGTCCAAACCCTTTACAAGCATGCGAAACTGTCAGGATTAAGCTCTTAAAAAAGCTTTGAAATGGAGACAAACAACATTCGTAGTAAAGTATACAAAATGGTGTAATATTTGAACAGGCCCAAATTGATCTATCACAATAATCTCACTGCAAAAAGGCAAGAAAACCGTACATGCAATATGGAATGCATGCGTAAATATGGTGCAAGACGCCACAACTTGGTACTCTGTGAACCAATGCTTGACACTGCAATTGCAATAATATTTTTTTCTTCAAAAAAAAGTACGCAGAAACCAAAGAGGTAAAGTATCATAAATTTTAAGAGTGTGCTTCTAAAAACAATATGAAGAAATGTGAGGCTGCAAGGCATAAAAATTGTGTAAACGGAACAAATTGAAACATTTAAGTGAACAATTTCAAACGTAGGCGAAACTTGCTTCTGGTTTTAGAAAAGCAGAACAATATGCAAACAACCTTCACCTGAAGAATATCACAATCTTTGAAGATACGCGCTCATATTGTCACTAATCAGTGATAATCTTGCACTGTACCTATAACTACAGGATTCAAAGCTCTGATGTGAGCAGAACTAGAGTTTATACATCAGCAGGATCATTAAGCTATTTCGAGGATTGATGACTTGAAATGGATCTACGGCAGGGATTAATGAAATTAAATGCTAAAAATCATAAAGATTAAGCAAAGGACTACGTCACGACAGTGATGCCAAATCCAAGTTTGCAATAAAACTAAACAGTCTTGCTATACTAAACTATACAACCCCACTTGCTTTGCTTAAGACAAACGCCCAATATCCCAAAAGTCCATAGCAATTCCTTTATAATCTGTTATTGCATGGGGCATTGCTTGCTCAATTTAGATACGAGTCTCCGAATGATGTGCATTGTTTTTCTACTAGTTCTTCAGCCAAGGGTTTGCTGTTCAATAGCTTCAGCTGATTTTTGGCTGAACAAATGACAAGAACAAGACATGACAAAACGTCAAAACTAGTGACGTATAAAGAAGTTTCTAATCGAGAGAGCTTTAAATCCCGTAGTTATAGATATTCTTTGTCTGAAGCACGCATGATAGTAGTCCATCTTAACCTGGGTAGTCAGCCAGTCACACGTTGTGCAGTTAAAAACCGGTTGAAGCCAGTTTCTATTTGTTGAAACCAGTCATGTACGTGCATTGTGCAACCGCACAAAGGTTGTTAGGACATCATCACAACATACACGACGTGTTCAAAGAAGTAACTGCGGCTGTTTTCGATGCAAATTTCCGAGGCTTCTATGCAAAACTCCCGGATGTAGAGTGAATTCAACAACAAAAATGCATAAAGTAAATAAAATTTCTTAACTGCACATTGCCAAAACAAAAGGAAACAAATCTCCAAAAAATTGAAACCAATCTCTTGACAAACCGTAAAGCCACAATGAAAGAAAAATAAAAAAAACTATGTCACAAAAAAAGCGTTAAATTGCTTTTATGCATCACCAACTTTGAGGTATGAAGATAAAAATCATCAGTTGAAACACACATACAAAATATGCACTTGGAGTAAAATCGTGTTGACTGCACTCTTCCACATGAGGCTTCCAAGAGTTGGTAAAAAAATATGTATTGCAAAATTAAAGACATTCGCACAGTTTATAAAGGTGAAATAACAGTGAGGCAATGTTCCGTAACACTTTGAAGATGCACCCAGCGTTACTGTTGCAATGCTGCTGACTGTTCGAACATGTTCCATCGCTAATGGCCCCCATGAGACATTCGACGTTTTATTTCTCTTTCGCTATTTTGATTTTTGATAATTCGCTTGCCCACTATGACCGTGAACCATTAAGCGGTAATAAGCAACTCGAAAGCACCAGAAAATTAAGCAACAAGCTGCAATACCTGGTGCCACCACTTGCTGAAATTTCTTACAAAGATTTAAATACTCGCTGCTTCCATAACAATGGTCTAACATTGCGAGTTCGTTACTCTAAAAGAGGCAAAAATGCTGGTTCAGAGCGTTGCACAAAAGATAAAAAACAGACCTCATGTGTCTATTGTCCGTGCTTCTTGAGGAAAAATAAACGAATTTCAACTATCGGATATAAGCTCTACAATCTACATCGTACAAAGAACATTTCGCTTCTACAAGATCACCAAACTCTTTCGGTTTGTCAGCATACAGATTATGAGTGGCTCCCTCAATTGAATAAACATCGACATTATGATTCGGTAGTTTTCGTTGAGTCTCGTAACCAGACTCAGCACCAATCCAAGACTTTGACCCGAAGATAAACGTCACGGGAATCTTGTTTTCTAGGTCACCTATTCTTGAAAGCATAGGCCAGTAACTATGACCAAGATTTCGGTTAAATTTTCGAAATGCCACCTCGCCAGAGGGATAACGCGCATTGCAATGATAGACATAGTTTAGAACGGCATTTTGATGGTTGGCATTTAAAGTCGGATAACGAAACTTGTAGTCTTTTCGAGAATATTCCAATAATCCCTGGCCCCAGGGACCTGCGGCCCGCACCAAGGCAAAAGGGTTGAAGGGACTTGTCAGACGTATCCCTTCCCTAATCCACGCCGGGCGCTCCCACGGGGCGGAGTCGAATTGAGAAGAAAGCGGGTTAAATGGGGTTAAAACCTTAAACAAACACCGGCACCAACTCAAGAACTTAAACGCTCTTTCGTCTTCAGATTTACAAGGGGAGAAACCCCATGGATCAACAAGAATTAGACTTTTTACTCGATCTGGGTATCTCAAGGCGTAACAGCTCACGAGATAACCACCGAAACTGTGACCAAGCAAATGCATTTTCTCAAGTTCTTCCTCTTTTCTCCACTCTTCGATAGAACTGACGTATTTTTCTTCAATTTCTTTCGGATCCTTTGGAAACTTACATCTTGAACTGCGCCCAAAACCCAGCAGGTCGAAAGCGTGAACAGACCGCTTCTTGCTTAAGTCATCGAAGTTTAATGACCACAAGCCAACTCCACCAGCAAAGCCATGAACCATTACCAACGGTGTGTTGTTCGAAGCATTTTTATTTGCTGCAACCGTCCATATCTTGACACTGCCAAAAATGTTAACGTAGTATTTCTCCAATCGACATTTCACAACAGAGAACATTTTCTCTTCTGCTTCTATCAGCAGTTTTAAAGAAGTCGGTTTCCATCGAAAATAACTGGTTTCATCGTCAGCATCGATCATTTCTGAAGAAGCCGACACTTAATCTGAAAAAAAAAATACGGTTATGAGATTAATCGATAGTTTTTCATATGACAAACCAGACATCAGGAAATAACAACTGAATCTATTCTGGACGTAACTGTTTGAGCGTGGAGTAATTTTGAAAAACCTACGTTTTATTGTGTCCTCCTTGGAAAGTATCTTTAGGATGAAGACTTACGATGAAGTTATAACCTTTCAGCAGCAGACCTTGCTCGAAGCAAACTTTTCAACATCTAAAATCCGTAGAAAAAATAAGACTAGTTTGAGCACTATCAGTTAAGATTTTAAGTCTTTGTGATTTAAACTTTTGTGAGAAGGTGTAATATATATTTGTCTTCTGATCTCTCAGAATTTATTAACGTCCAACCAGTGTCAGGTAATATGTATATTAAATAAAAGGTAAGTCGGCCGCACTTCACTGTGACATGACCCACTAGGGTGTGTCATACTTTTGCAAAAATTTATTTTTTATCGGCTATGCTAAAAAAGGTGATATTTTAATGACAATGGCAAGTCCTGATAATTTGAAAGAATTTGAAGAAGGTCTACCTACATCGATTTTCACTTGAAAATCTTCATTTTTGGCCAAAATTTGCATTTTTTAAAAAATTTCTTGATTTTATAATTTGATGCCCAACAATTTTTTCAGCTTTTTTGACTCCAGTATGGCTCAAAATAGTTACACTCTCCCTCCTAAATGTGGTTAAATGGCTCTACCCTCCAAAAACATTCTTGTAAATAATGTCAAAAAACCAGTGAATTTTGAAAAAAAAAGCCAAGAATAGTCTCCATTATTACTTTCTGATTTGAGGGCAATGAGGATCCTGACATGCTTGTGTTTTGCAGAATATTAAAGGATATGATTACATTCTAAAACAACATTAACAATAAAGTGATAAACAAAAGTTTACAAGATAAATATGTGATAAAGTGATTGAAACACCTTCTCCAAGTGTATCAAATCATTTGTGATGCAATAATGAACTCTGGTTGCTTGATAATGGTAGCTTGAAGGTTGCTGGTTTTCCAGTTTGTTTGGGAATGAAAAACCAAGGAAATAGTAGGCTTTCAAAGATAATTTAGCAATATCCAACACCAATGTATAGAATCAATGTGAATATTGCTGATTTAACAAAAGCCAGCTTTAGTTCAGATTGGTTTAACCTGTTCACTGGGTTCAGTGGTCAGTTAGTAGCCTAAGATTGTTAAATTTTGCAGTAGCCTATGTCTGCAATGTCATTCAAAGCTTATCCAGATCGCTTTTTGATTAGATTCATCAGGCATTGTTTTAACCAGATATACAGTGCTCGTACAATATAAGTTATAACTTAAGCTAAGCATTCAGCTAAGGTTTACCATGCAAAGTAACATACTAAGCACAAGCTATTACAGGTAGGCTACTGCAAAAAGTTTAGTCATTGTTTTGTTTTTGTTGTTTCCAGATCATTTTTACTGTTTAGTAAAACTTGACTGCAGTTTTAATGAAATAGTCAGTATGGCTACTAACACAAGAAGTGCTTCCAGCTGTCATTTAAGTAATATGATAGGATGTGGCAGCAAGATGCTGCCATCAGAACTTCCAACTGTCAGAGATGTGCTGAAGCTGGGTCTCTTTTTGCGAGAAACAAGTGAGACTAATCGCAGAAATTATACACAGAATGAGCTCATTACATATATCTACAACCACGTGTATGCTCAGTGGCAAAAAGCTAATGCCCTATTCAAATTCCCTGTCATTATTGCAGAAAAAAGCATTATGAACCGGTTAAAAAAACTGTGGAAAAGAGCAAATGAGATTGGAAGTGGTAAGGGAAAAACCGAAGTACGCCAAAAGTTTCTAGGAAGCATAGACTCATTGTTTGACATCCTTCATTGCAACTGTGTTATAAAAAAATGTGATGAATGCCAATGTGGTTCGGGTTGTGAAAAAGTGGTTCATATTTTCTGTACCTGCACCCGTGAACATAAGATTACAGTTATGGATTTAGAGTACATCAAGGGACAAAGGGAAAAAAATAGCAGCAAGGGGCCCCATCAAATGTCTCATAAGGATGTTCCTGAAACAAGAAAACAAATTGCAAGTGCTTTAAATCAAAAAAGAAAGATGGAAGCCAGCGAGAAAAGAAAATTTAGACTAGAAGAGAAGGATGAAATGTTCGAACCTCAAGAAGAAGAACAAGATGACTATCAAGCAAACGAAAGTCCACAAGATAATGAATTTGTTACAGAAGCTTCTGCTGGGCCTTCTACTATAAAGCGACGTAAGCGTAACACAGAAAAAATACCAAACATTGCATTAGCTAGTTTACGACACAACACAGGCTTACGAGAGGCAGCTGAAATAGCCAGTGCAGCTTGGATGGATGCTGGGATTATATCAAAGGATGACCTATCTAAGGTGATTGACCATAACAAGCTCAGAAGAGCACAAACAGAAGTGATGAAAAGCATCGAATCCAAGCTTGAAGAGCAGATCAAAACGGAAGGAATTTCCTGTGTGTTTTTTGATGGAAGGATAGACAATACTAATTCTTATTTCTATGTTGAAGGATCTAGCCAAAAGTACCCAGGAATGGTAAAGGAGGAACAGTACTCGATGTATAGTGAGCCAGGAGGAAAATTTTTATTTCATTTTACACCAGATACTGCAACTAAAGAAAAGAAACATGCTGAAATCATTGCTGAGAAGATAATTATTCGAATGGTTGGTCGAAAGAGGATTGGACAAAACTATCCTGGCGGTCGGCGGTGACTCAACTAACGTAAACACAGGTTGGAAAGGAGGAGTAATGCACTGTTTGGAAACTAAATTGAACAGAAAACTGGTTTGGATAGTTTGCGACTTGCACACTGGAGAGCTGCCTTTGAGGCATCTTATAATTGCTCTTGATGGAAAGACCGTAACTGATAGTAAGTGGCCTGGACCCCTAGGCAGGATGTTAGACGATGCGACGGAGATTCTGCCGAATTTGGATTTCCAAGCATAATTTAAAGGGAAAAAAGCTACAAAATCTTCAAAGCATTGTTCAATTTATCATGGGGGTCTATCTTCCTAACTGGTTTAATATTAAAGTGAAACATAAATGGACAGAAGGTCCCGCCAATTTGTTGTTCATGCTAGAACAGATAAGAAAGCAAAAGACCGAAGTGCAGCAGCTGGTCATTCCTGCAGTGCAAAGATCAGCTTGGAACGCCTTCAGCGAGACAATTTTGCAGGCAATGCTTTGTTCCCAGGATGAAAGTGAAAGGGTTTGAGCTGTTAACAAGATCATTGAACTGAGAGGAGAAGGAGAAAGCAAAGTCGGAAATGAAGCAGTGCGAGTGAGACGGGTGGAAGAGATTAATATCGATGCAACTAAGATTTCAGACATGATAAAGTGGGAAGTATCGGCTTATGAGCCACCTCTTACATGTTCTCTTACAAGCAGTGAACTGAGAAAGTTTTATGCTGTTCCTATGGACGTGCCCATGTGGTCTAGTCACTCACAAAGTGTTGAGAGGTGTGTAAAGATAGTGTCTGAAGCAGCAGCAACTGTTTTTACACAAGAACGAAGGGAAGGGTAGGCTACATCAAATCCCAGCAGGTTAGCCGTATGCTGATGTCCAGAAATCATTCCAAACAAGACATAGCAAAGTTGATCCAGTTTGGCAGTTTCGGAACAATTTAAATATCCATTTTGCCAACTCTTGTTGTGTTTTTGTAGTTGTGCAACAATTATCTACGTGTTTTACGATGTGTTGCTGTGTTTTAAATGTTTTTTCAATTTTTTTTAATTTTTAAAAAAATTGAAAAAACTTCAAATTTTCTCGAAATTTCGGATGCAAAATGATGTAGGTAAACAAACTTCAATATTGCTAAAACTTTTTTCCCCAGTACTAGGCATATATTTGCACCATTTGTTGGGGTAGCCGAGAGAATATTTATACAGATTCTAAAAATCAAAAAATATGACACACCCTAATGACCCACTCTTAAATTTTGCACTGAGCAAACAGAAAATACTTCTGTGGACTTTTGATAAAACTAAACTTAGCAGAAATTACCTGAAAAAAGAGGTGGAGTGCTTTGCAGTACTTCATTCAAGGATTGTGAAGGAAATTCAATGGTGTTATTTACATGTTAAGAATGTTTCATATTTTGGTTTTAGCTTACCAGTCATTGTACAATTTAAAGTCACATGGCAATATTTCTGCAATACATATAAGAAGCTTAGCTTTAATATAGTGTACGTCAACAAAGGGAATGACTGAATAGTCAATGTTCAGAAAAATACTGCAGCAAAAAAAAAGAATGCGCTGAAAGACTGAAGTTTTTCGACGGCTTTAACAAACTGTACGTACCGCATGCTACGGTACGTGTCACACACACTTAATAAATCAGTTGCATACGAAGAAAAGGACACTGTGAAATATGCAACGAGGCTACAGCAGACGTGATTTTAAAGCAATAGTTTCGTGACAAAATAATGCAAAAGCACAGGTTGCTAAGATATTAATGCAAGACAAACATATTGTCAACAAACTGATATGAAACGGTTTAACAGTAGTACCATACAAGAAAGTTTCGCATGAAAAACATGATGATTTTTTTCATGAATTTTAAACTTAATTATGTTAACAGTTGCACATTTAAAATGTTAGAGCGATGATTTCTGATGATTGAACGCCTGCTTGAGGCAAAACAAAATGAAAACGGAGAAAAGCATTATCGTACATTCTTGGCAAAGACAAACATGTGATTAATGACTTTAATATTAAATCGGTGATGAAGCAGATATCACAGACGACACGACATAATAAAAGGACAAGAAAATTTAAAAGTAACAGTGGTGGCCAAGTAAAGCCCTACTGTAGCCGAAGCCGACATAGCAAAATTGTGAAGACAATAGCCAAAACCGGTTTTAACCGGCTACAAACGCATATAGAGTATTGAAAAATAACTTTTGTTGCTTATATTTAACAACGATTGTCCGCATTGAAATGATAAAGGCAGAGACTGCAATGAATAGGTGAGTTGAAGTCAAATTAAGAATACGCTCAAAGTCATGGTTTTTAACGAACAAACACTCCCCTTTCAAAAACGTCAAAGACAAGGCAAACCTACTCAACAGATAAAGAGCGCATTAAATGTAAAAGGCAGTGGCGCAAAGCATCGACTAAGATTAGTGTTTTGTGTTCAGAGTTCCACAACACACCACAAACTAACCAGTCATGAAAATTTAAAATTATTTATGAAGCAAAGGTTTAAAAATATTTAACAATACATTCAAACCCAGCGCATTGCTGTTCACACACAGATTTATCGAATATTTCTCTGGTTTTAACAAACGTACCGATAAATAAGATTAAAATTCACAGATAGGTATTGTAGTCACAGACATACAATGTTAGAAAAATTCGCTCTTCCTACATTACGTGACCGTGTACGTACGTTCTAAATCGATTGGAAGAATTTACTAACTGCGCCTAAAACAAGCGCAAGTTTTGATCAATTAACAATTCAACAGATGGTATCAAAAACAATACTGGTTAGGTTTTCACCGCGATAAAAATAATAAAAAGTTGACAAAAATTGTTCAGTTTTGAGTATACACGCCTATGTTAAAACGGAAAAAGCTTTCAAAAAGCCAGAAACATCTGTTTCCAGTGGTCATTGGCTGGTAGCTTTCACATGTAGCTTGATGAACCGGTGTGATCGTGGTATTCAAACTTATTAGATTTTACCAGTAGCAAATAAAAAACTGTTTAGTACCTTCTCTGGCTGCTAGAATGTTTCATACAGCAGTTCGGTTTGAACGTTTTGGTCTAAACTCGAATTAGTTGATTTAAAAACCATCACTTTTACCTACAGCTCGAATTCGATTCCAGGCTGCGTTAGATTCTACTAAAAACTTAAGTAAATTGAGCAATGTGCTCTGTCTTCTAAACGTTATACAATGTTCTTCCAACGTAGCAGAAAAAGATCATTTCCCGTTGCTGTTAAAAGTTGTTTGAAATTGTTGTGAGTTACTGAAACAAGGGCTCACGTCATTTTCGTTCCATTGTATAAGAACGAAGCATCGTGATCGTTGAAGCTTTTATTCAACTTTGCGACGACAAAGTCCAAAACAGGAAAAAAATGGCTATTTGCATTTTTTTTTTTTGCAGACTCAGCTTGTTGGGTGGTTTGCTTTGTTATATGAACAAACCAAGGAAGAAAACTCATCAGGCCATAAACATTTGTCTGATGGAATGTACTTGCATAATGCAGCACATTACCTCTCATTGGTGCAATGTGGAGCATACCAGACTGAGTTTATAGCTCTAAGACAGAGGCGTGCAACATACGGCCCGCGGGCCAGAGCACGGCCCGCGGTACCCATTTACGTGGCCCGCACATTCTTCATTAAGTAGCCTATTATTTTTAAATACTTTTCACTGTTAGATCGGAAGATGTTGTTATTTGTAACGTCATCATTAGCATTATCGACTTTTAGCATTATTACATCATTAGCATTATTGTTGCGTCATTAGTAAGCGTTCTAGAAAACCGCCTTGTTCTTCTGGCAATGATTCAGTAACATAAATCTTACTTTATGGGTGCAGTGTGGTGAATATATTAATATTTATTCTACAAAAAGCTTAGCATAGTAAAAATGTCTAAAAGTAAGAAAAGGAAGGTTGATTATGAAAGGCGGAAGTTCAACAATGAGTGGTGTATAAATTACTTCGTTATTCAACACAATCAAGATGTTGTTTGCCTGATTTGTCAAAACACTATAGCAGTAATGAAAGAGTACAATATCAAGCGACACTACTGTGCAAAACACTCTGCTAATTATGATAGCATTGTGGGTCAATTACGGGTTGACAAAATGCAGCAGTTGAAAAAGTCTTTGAGCAAACAGCAAGAGGTATTTCACGGTTACAAGAAAGACATTGAGCTTGTTACAAAACTGATCTTCAAGATATCTGAAACTCAATGTGTAACTTGATTGTGTGTACTTTTCCATTAAATAAATTGTTCATATAAATTCATGTGTTATTCGATAGACTGGCCCTCAGCATCATTATAATTGTACGTTGTGGCCCATTGCGATAAACAGTTGCACGCCCCTGCTCTAAGATCTATATTCGAAGTCAAGATTATCAAAAAGCATTAGCCTACTTTTGGGACAGGAGAAATATTCTAATAATTCATTTTTGATTAAATTCGGAGTAGCCTTAATGTAAATTACAATATATCATGACATAATTCGACTCTTGGCTCTAATACCGAAAATTTAGACCATTTCAAAAATTGAAGTCCATCAGTTCTCTTCAGGTGTAATTAACCAAGTGCCACCCTTTCTACTGCTGAACTGCAAGCAGCAAGTTTAAATTGTCTCAGCCGATGGTTTGGGTCGTATACTTTTGCAAAAGTTTCAAACATTTGCTGACAACTATAGCAGGTATAAATGAAATACCTTTTAAACTAAAAAAATGTGTTAACTAAAACCATTTAAGAAAAATCGACAAAATTGTGCTTTTAGCCAAAACAGTAAGTTATTTCAGGTCCAGAATTAAAAAAAATCATATAAACTTATTGTAGTTCTTCACTGGCATCACTGCTACAAACGCAGCACCGCGTCCACGAAACGTTTGTTTTGTAGAAATAAGAAACTAATGATCCAATAAATGAAACGAGGGCATCACTGCACAGTGCACAATGCATGAAAAAGATAACTTTAGCAACAAAGTGTAGCACTAAACGCAAGACAATGCACATAAGCTGAACTATCACATGATGTTATCAGCAAAAACCAACATTTATTTGATGATGCTATTTAAAGTAGACCTATTTTCTTTAGCTTGTTCTAAAATTTAGAATGCCGTATTTTGTTCCGAGTTTTGTGATTTTCCTGGTTTACGTCATCATGGTTCTGCAGTTTGCCGAGGTACAAAAGTAATCGAGCTCTTCGCACAAGTCAGTATCTGATTGACAAAGCGTCAGAAAAAGAGTAGTTTGTCACTTACAACATGCTGTGATAGCTTAAACTTATTTAAACAAGAACGTATCATACTTTAAAGCCGACGCACGGTAAATACACTCTTATTAAATTGCAGCATAAACCAAATATGACGTTGACCGAGAACAGAATTGCACCCTGTGCACGAAGAAAGAAATCTAATACAAGCCGTTTATCGCCTATAAACTCGAATAAAAAAACACATTGCGACATGAAAAATCATACAAAAACTAGTGTGGGTAGACAATTACCTAGACGTACATACTTCAGAGCATTGTTAACAGAAGCTTTTCATATAAACGGAGAGCACTTTAACGCCGATATTTTGTTACATGGAAAAATAACGGTATGTCCAGCCTACAGTGGCGACAGCTGTTTAAGATATTTAATAGCACGGTTATACTCATCAAAAAATTGTCAACTACCAGTATACGCAGTGCACGCCTTTTGTATACAAAAAAAAAATCAAAGTACAGTAAAGCAACCTCTTATCGCAGCCAGCGAATCAGTCTTTCTTACAGCAAAAGTAATGCTGTAGGGTAGGGGAAGACATAGTAAAGGATGGTTGCAAAGGAATGGTTTCGTTTTGTTGTCAATGTTTAATGAAACCCTTGAACAGGCGAGTAATAAGCAATGACTATCAAGGCAAGAAGCAAACCTAAAGCAAAAAAATGCAAAAAAAAAACAAAATAAGAGAATAGTAATAATTGCCTAGCTGCCAGACATTTTTATGTTTAAGACAGCAAAAAAATAAAGAAATTAATAAATGCTGAAACAATTATGCATGTATTTGTATAGGTGCAAGTAATAAGATGAGAGGGAAGAACGAGGTGTAGGTGAGGGAGATGGTATAAATCAAAAGGCTAACTTGTCACATACCAGAGAAACTAAGCGAAAAGACTGATATATGTAGAAAGAATTGACAGCCAATCTTCGAACAGATGGCATTTGATGATGCACCAAATAGAAAATGTCGTCAAAACAAATTTGGAATTTCTTGACAATTAATTAAACAGATCACCATTATTAAAATAGAATCTCTTCAGAAAGTTCCTCACCAAACACTCTAACGACTCAATTTTAGCAATCAGGTCAATCTCGCACTCGACCATTCGGGCCAAACAACTTTTCATATCTAAACTTTTTCTCTTTGATGGGCTGCAGCAATCCGTCATCATCAACGAATGTTGAATACCGTTTAACAAATTCAAATTGTTTCTGCGCAAAATCATACAGTTCTTTCTCCATTCTATACGTCTTGGTTTTTTTCAGTAAACTGATAGTCTCTTTGGAAGGAAGTTCTTTATGGATTGTCTTTCGCAAATGAGACTTTTTACCTGAAGATATAGACGTTAAAAGCAACCAGTGCAAAAGCAACAACAAAGCTTGTGCATGTAAAATAATAAAAACTTGAAAAAAAACTGGAAACAGATCGCTTAATTAACACATGAACAATATTTATACAGTATATACAATTATACATGATAGTTTTGCAGTCTATGGTTTACCTGCTGTGGCATTGGCGTTATGCAGATAAATATAATACAATATTATTAAATAGTTTATAGTATATATAATATAGTTCATATTATACTTAATTTATTAGTATACATACATATAATAACCGGTATATATATATACTGTATAATATAATAACGAAGATAGTATTTAAGGGATTTTTAAGTTAACTGAATATTTAAGGGGCACCGACACCACCCAAAATGATATTTACGAATTATGGACACTAATGATAGCGATGCAGCAAGCTACACTTAAATAAAACAAAGCTTTTAACGTTGACCAGGAAAAAAATTTCCAAATTTTCAAAAAAATGTAACATATTAATTGTTATAAAGGTTATTAACATATATTTGGTTCACTTACGTTTCCTAACTCTAGCTGAACGGCGCAACAAACTTATTCACAATCATCCACTGACGTTGACGACTGATATATCGACTAGGCCTAGCTATGGTGACACTGCATGAACATATGTAGACATCATGGTGATCTTTATACAAAGGCCATGACAACGTGCAGCTTAAAGTTTGATTGAAGGCCGATCTGTTCGTAGCCAAAATCGCTAGTACAAGACGATAGTTTGAGTGTTAGTTAATAAATATAGTTTTTGTGTTTACTTTGTGTAATTTTGAGTTACTTTAGTGCTATTGTTACCATTCAAATAACGTACAAGGTTTTGGCATTTGTACTGAAAATCCGAAAAAGTCTGGTAGCACTTGTAACTGCAAAATATTTGTTATTTTTTCAACATAGAATTAAGAGTATTGCAGTGATTCAAAATTCAATGATCACTAAGGCCATTTTATTTTGACCTAAAAAAAATTTTTTTTGACTTTATTTTGACCTAACGAAATTGCTTGTTTGTAGAAGCCACAGTTCTTCCTTGAATATTGATACCAGTTATCCAAACATAATTTTTGTCGATTTCAGACCCAAACGTGTTCAATAAAAGGGGCTTGTTCAATAAAAGTGTGCATTGATTGCGATTAGGGGTGTTCAATTTCGATTATTTGAATATTCGAAATTCAATTTATTTTTCGATTTCCGAATTTCGATTTCGAATATCACAACTATTCACCACACTGCAAAATGTGATTTTATTGAAAGAAACGACATGAAAATTCGCTAGAAAACGCGAAAAAAAGCGATAAAAGATTGCAAAAAAAGAACACAAAATAACGTCTACAGCTCCAGGGCAGGCCCATGTTGGTGTTTATGAACACAAGCTGATCGACATGGTCACCCGTCAGTCGGGATCTCAGCTTCGTGACGGTCAGGCCAGCTTTTGAAAACGATCGCTCCGCTGGAGCCGAGGTCGCTGGGTTCCCAAACACTTCAAGTTCATTTTCACAGCTAGTGATTCACTGCCGCGACATTTCACTGCAGAGTGCAGAGGTTTCGACTCGAAAGCGACATCGAGTATGTTTGCAAGCGCATAAAGCTAAACGCACGCTCCGTCTACGTAGCAAATTATGCTGTTTTTGAGTGCATTCAACATCTGATGACATTGAATCGACACAAAATGGTAGATTTTTGCTATGTCCCAGGCAGCAAAATCAGTCATTTTTATATTGATTCAACGTCTGCAGACATTAAATCAATGTAAATATGACAGATTTTGTTGTCTGGTGTTGGATTGTAGCATCGCAACTCGTTCTAGTGATTATCGCGAAGCTGTTGCCGTGTTGCGGTTTGCATTCAAAAAGTGTTTTCCTGCAGCCGATCGCTAGTTCTTCTATTGTTTTATGTATAAATACAGCATAAAAAGTTGCCCCCACACAGAAATATGTGTGGGGGCCTGGCCCTCACGCAGGCCTATAGCCAGGGGGCCTCGCTTCCCTAAAAAAAAACTCGCCCCCCCCTTGGCAAAATCTCAGCATTCTCGAGCAACAGCTACAATTATAATGATTTTGCCGATTTAAATTTTTTTAGCCCCCCCCCTAAAAAAAGTTGCCCCCCTTGTTCTGCGGTCTGGCTACACCCTGCCCCCACGGCTTAGGCGCCTATGGATTCGGTAAAAAATGGATAAAACTGCGACAAAGCTCAGCCTACACTTTCTGCCATTGCACAACCTAGCTATCTTCATTCTTGAGAGAAATTTGGCATTAAAAATGCCAACCTGGCATCCCTGGTGCAGGACTGGCCGTTGGACCCGCGAGAGCGTGTGATAGTCACGTGATCGACGATGCGCATGCGTCAAAGTCTTTTTTCGCTTGCAAAATGCGACAAGACAGATTTTGCGCCACTCGCGTTACTTTCAACGCGTTCAGCCGAAAGGGCGGCTATAATTTCGAATATGTCCCATACGAAAAACGAATTTCGAATATCACCTTAATCGAAATCGAATCGAAAATCGAAATTGAACACCCCTAATTGCGATGCTTATCGCTGCAATCCAGCTTGATGGTGTTTACTTTTCCTGTGGCTTTCAACAAAATACTTTTTATCGCACTTCACTATAAACTCGCAAAAATTGCACCTTAAATTACCCCCGTGAATTGCATTAAATTCATCAGAAAAATCTCGGCAAATCTGTCTAACTTTTGCTGAAGACGATTTAGCTTGCTTAGGCATTTTTGGATTTCAAAATGTCAGTAAGCTATTTCTAAAATCCAAACTGTTGATTTTCGAAATGACCACGTTTGTAAAGAGGAAGTGTTTTATTAGAATTATTTAAATACGTAACAATGAATAAACAATGGACAATTTGCGATAAAAGTTATTGCTGATCCAAGTGGGCATTGTGACATATTTCTTGCTTTTATGGGTTAATGTGGAGTTCATGATTTACAATGTTTCCACGAAAATTTTGACAAAAATCATTCTCAAAAAACACATAAAGTTTATCAAAAGCCATAATTTAACAAATTTTGACTGTATTGAAAATTTTGGCTTTATAGTCAATTTTGACTTTATTTTGACTTATATATAAACTTCTTAGAAACAGCCCCTAGGTGCTGAAAACAACTTTATTCTTTGATTCGTGGACAGACGAGGCCCTTAAATTTTTTGACTGTATTGACTTTTGCGGGCCCTAGTGATCACACTTCGGAAATTTGGATTGTCAAAACTATCATTTCAAAGGGGTATAAAGTAAATTTAGCTTAGAATATAAAATCGAAAGCGCATTGGCCTTCAGCCAAGCCTCCAGTTCGCACGTTGTCAAGGCCTGTGTAGATAGATCGCCATGGTATACACGTAACACATACAATTACAAGTTAATGAAACCCCACAAAAGCAGATCACCATTATTAAAATAGAATCTCTTCAGAAGGTTCCTCATACAAAACTCTAAAGACTCAATTTTAGCCAACCAACAGGTTGTCCAAGTTACTTAAATAAATCAATGCTCAACACGCAGTGGTTCCATTCAGTTGGAATTTTCCAGCTTGGCATTGTGTTTAAAAGTCAGCACTTCGCTTGCCAATCATGGTATATACCATACACTGATATCTATTGTGCATAAACACACAAATACAGATCAACTAACCACTCCTAAACCTTTCCGTCAACCCGGTAAGCATATGTGGAAAAGTAGATTCCAGTACAACAATGAACTCTTCCATTTGCTCCATTAAACCAACAGTGACGTATTTTGTTAGTAGATTCGTTTTGGCTTGATCTAAAGCCCACTGACTGCCAACCTTCCTACAATCGAGGAAGTCTATGTTAATCGATTGATACAATGGTTTCTGAATATGGCCAGTTGGCCACCTTGTTCAGTGTTCACTATTCAAGGCTATAGGTCAAATTAGTTTAGTAATTAAAGAGCCAGGTTTCTAAAATACTTTTCTAGTAGTTAAAGTGCCCGATTGCTTTGCTACAGTTGATGATATAACTTCAATGACATGTGAAAGTTTACTATGCCACCTTTCACTTGATGTCATTGAGGTCTCATAAATTCTCGTGAAAAGCATTATCCAGCCTACCAAGCTGTAAAATAGAAAGTATAACAACAGTCAACAGTTTTAGAAATAATTATTCGGCCGGCCTGTTACGTGTGAGCCTTGCTTGCCCATCAATAAAATATCTCATGCAGTATGGGAACCAACCATCTACTCAAGAAAGTGCACTTTACTTGGAAGCATTATAGCAAGACAACAAAATAGACATGTGAAAAACTAAATCAACATTTAAATCGCTTGACAACAAAGTGCCAACCCTAATCTGGCAAACGCCTGACAAGATCAAACAGACGTGCTCGGATCTGCAGCTATGATGTTTTCGTTATAATTTAGAGTCAAGTTTTTGCAATTGATTGATTGATTGAATCTTTATCCTCGGACTGGTAAAGTTTCTTGCAGAGCTTAATCCTGGCAGTTTCGCATACTTGTAGAGGCTTTAAATCACTAACGCAGGCCCGGTCACCGAGATTGACAGAGTGAAGTTTCCGATTGTTGAAACCTTGTTGTCTGGAGCATTATTCCATCCATTAGATGCCGCTGAAAGTATAATAAACAACGAACCACCTCAATCAATGGAGCAACCGGGAAAAATGTAGTGCGTGCAGTTAAAAAGGTTAAGCAATGAAACATGGTAACACTAACCAGCATTCCGCAGTATGACCGCAAAGAAGGGGTATCTGTAGCCACAATTCACGGGCTTGGCAGTCACGCCCTTGTCGCGCAACACATTCGTCAAATGTCTGCAATAAAAGCATCACTGAATGAATATATACTTGCATACCTACCAACTACCAATCACCATACTCCTATATCGCTTGAGGCTTGACGAAAAAGCCCAAAGTCAGGTATAGTGCCACGTAACTAAACTGAGAAGGCAGTGTTATGCAAGATAAAACAAAATTCCGCATATTGTTATTAAACATCTTCTTCTCGTGATTTCAATTTCAACTGGGAGTTATCCAAGTGACTATGTCTCCAACTGATTAAATGTGGCAAGACACTGCATAAATATGAAGTTTAAGATCGCAATCGATGCGCATTTAAGCCAAGATCACCATGGCAGAAATTAGTTGGCATCAGTTAAATTAGATCCTCTTGCATGGTAATGTTAAGAATGCGCAAGCGCTTGATACAGTTTGTTTCGACATCAATGTCACTGATACTGATCTCATTTCAGCCAAGCTGACTTTGTAGTCACACATTTACTTGGGATTGGACGCAACAGCACTTAACAACTGATCTTTTAAGGGCCCGATTAGTTGATCAAAAATCACCTTGGCAAAAGTTAATCGCCACATCAGTAATCTGCGTTTCTAATCAGTGGATAACGGCTGGTGCACCAGAAAAAAGCGGTCCACGAAATAAAGTTACTTTATTAGCAGATTTGCTTGATTGATTCCACTGTTGGTACATCCTACCCATAATAGTATGGGCAACAAATCACCCTCAGCTCGCAGTACGGTAGCATACAGAATGGTAGTAAAGACCCACTTTAATTGCAATTTGTTATGGAGATACAAACGCTTCAAATGCAACATAAATATCAATAAAAACAATTCCTCACCGTCGTATCCCCCTGCTTTGGCCTTTTTAATCCCTTTCTGAAGTTGTCTCCATATCTCATGAAATAATAGTGAGAAATCAGTCTATCTAATGGCTCTCGAAGCATGTTGATGTAAAGTGCTTCGTCGGTTCCAAATTGTGTGAAGGGAATGAACGCAAAATGCCCATGGTAAAAAGCAGGTTTTCTATCCCAAGTTGTAACGTTTCTAACAAAGTTGAACTAAAAATCCAGTGATAGAATAGTATTAGTTGCCTGGTGTATGCGTGAGATATATCTGTTGATTGTGCGGGTCTGCTACTATTCGGCGAGTCCGATTCGGCGAGTTCCCTATTCGGCGAGAGCCTTTTTCGGCGAGTGCCCTATTCGGCGAGTTTTTGAAATTTTATTTTTGAAAGGGAATTATCGGGTACCGTAGCCTAATTATAATTGCCGTTTTTACATCGTTAAACGTTGAAATCGTGCAGAAAGGAATAAAAATAAAATGTTTGAACTATTAAATTAAAATTCGTTATGTCAGTTCAGTTGAGTTGTTTTTATTTCTGACTATCATATGAAAAACAATACACATCAACATAGCAAAAGTAGAAGCGACAAAACGCGAACGTTAAAACGTGCTTGAATTCGTCATGTCAGTTCAGTTGTTTTTATTTCTGATCATGATATCAAAAACAATATACGTCAACATAGCAAAGGTATAGAAAAAGGTAGAAGCGACAAAACACGAACGTTAAAACGGGCTTGTAACCGAAGTAAGTTATATTGAGTTGAAAGAAATTTGGCACGGTTGCAACACCTTCAGAAAAATTTAAGAAATGAAGGGAAAAAAAAAAAGAAAATGTTACAAAAAAAAATCATGTTTAATGTCTGTAAGTTAGTACTTTTGAATAGTTAAAATGATTAGTTTGGATCAACAAATATGTGGCCTACAGCTTGGATTGAAAGGAAATTATCGGGTACCGTAGCCTAGTTATCCTGACCAGCAGAAATTGCCGTTTTTACATCGTTTTAACGTCGCTAAACGTTGAAATCGTGTAGAAAAGAGAACTTTGCTGACTAGGATACGTTGAAACTGGGAAACATTCACAGAAGCTCTTCGATTTGTTCCAAGAACCCATTTAGCCTAACAGTTCATTTGTACATTGATTCAACGTCTGAATACATTATCTTAAAAATGCATAATCTTAAAAATGCAACGTATCGAAAGGCTTCTGTGAATGTTTCTCAGTTTCAACGTATCCTAGTCAGTAAAGTTCTCTTTTCTACACGATTTCAACGTTTAGCGACGTTAAAACGATAGGCCACGCATTTGATTAGCCTTTTCATTATGTTACTACAATGTAAAAATGAACTGTTAGGCTAACTGGGTTCTTGGAACAAATTTTTGCTGGTAGGGATAACTAGGCTACGGTACCCGATAATTCCCTTTCAATCCAAGCTGTAGGCCACACATTTGTTGGTCCAAACTAATCATTTTAACTATTCAAAAGTACTAACTTATAGATATAAACATGATTTTTTTTTGTAACATTTTCTTTTTTTTATTTTCCCTTCATTTCTTAAATTTCTCTGAAGGTGTTGCAACCGTGCCAAATTTCTTTCAACTCAATAACTTACTTCGGTCACAAGCATGTTTTAACGTTCGCGTTTTGTCGCTTCTACCTTAAAAACAACTGAACGGACATGACGAATGCAAGCACGTTTTAGCGTTCGCGTTTTGTCGCTTCTACCTTTGCTATGTTGACGTGTATTGTTTTTGATATGATGGTCAGAAATAAAAACAACTGAACTGACATGACAAATTTTTATTTAATAGTTCAAACATTTTATTTTTATTCCTTTCTGCACGCTCAGCGACGTTAAAACGATGTGAAAACAGTTAGGCTACGGTACCCGATAACTCCCTTTCAAAAATAAAATTTCAAAAACTCGCCGAATCGGATTAGCCGAATCGGACTCGCCGAAACGAGCCATTCCGTGATTTTTTCGCAGTTCACATCTACAACGTTAACAGTAACAATATTTTGAGCAATGTAAGTTACAAGGTCTTCCTGCTTACTCCTGCAAAGTAACGTAAGACAAGGAAGTGCCCAAAGTTTAGCGATTGCACGCAACTGCAGTCTGCAGATAAAGTATATCACACCCCATCAAACAGGTTGCTCATATGATGTAAGTTACATGGGTGGAGTAATCTATTCATAAGAGAAGGGGTTCCAATTATTGAATTCCATACGGAAAGTGGACGATAGCAATAAGCACAAGACAAGCCACCTCAGTTAGTAAAAAATTACTGCTATTTATCATCCTATGAAATTCTCCTGGGACTGTTAAAGAAATACAATTAACAATATTTTTTTACATGAAAATAAGGTAAAAGCACTGGATGAAATGTAAAGCAATGTTATGTCGGACCACGACATTATGACGTGATCCGAATGACTTCAACCCAAATGGTCGAACTTGGTTATTTGTTGAATAGGTAGCCCTGTTCAGAGATATAGCTTGCATTGCTAGTACAGCTTAAGCTAATCTCTTAATTCTTATTAAAGTTAATTGGTGGAAAATAGTGTGATATTTAGCAGTGAAATTAAAAATAAAATAACAATACCTGATCAGAAACAGACATTTTTAAGCTGTTTTTAGATGTGTTGACATGCAACGCATAGAACTTATTCTGTTTTGTTAAGTCATAAACTTGGTTAGCAAATGTGGTACTTCCAGTTTTTGGAATCCTGTTGTAGACGATGATTGTTTTCATTTCTTTTAATACATTGTCCAGAATCTAAAAAAAATATTGCAATGAAGCTGTATAATTACATTTCGGGATGCCACAGAAACGACATCTTTTTAGCACCAGCTAAAAAAGTAAATACAAAAAGCGAAAAAACTAGTAAAACATTAAAAATTTGATACAATTGTTACGTTTTTAATGACACGATTTAATAAAAACTGTTGAAATATATACAGGGTGTTTCAAAAAATTTGACATCTTTTGAGACTCAAATATCTCAAAAAGTATGTACTCCAAGCAAATGAAACTTGACAGGTACAAGGGTAAACATATTAAATTTCATGTCAAAATATCAAATCAAATTGTCATTTGCACGCTATCAATGGCACAACACATGTGTTATTGGTTTTCAAAAATGTTCTTCAATTTTCAGTGTGTGCTCCGCCAACAACGGCATACATCAAGTTTGTAATCGAGTACGTCTCAAACTCGTTGCAGCTTGGGGGTACGTACACTGAACCTTTCACATATCCCCAAAGAAAGAAATCCCAGGGAGTCAGGTCGGGTGAGAGCGAGGGTCATTTTAGCAGCACACTGTCATTATCGGCCGTCCAATCCAATCAACTAACTTCCTGGTAGATTCTCATTCAAGTAAGCTCATACCGAAAGCTTCCAGTGAGGTGGAGCACCGTCCTGATGGAAAATGAAGTCATCAGCTTCATTTGCAGTGAGTTCATCCATAAGCCAGGCATGCAGCAAGTGCTGGTAATCATCGCCATTCACACTAGCCTCGAAGAAAAACGGGCCATGAACAATTGAACATGTTTCTTGGAAATTGCACAAAAAACATTAGTTTTGGAGAATTCCTCAAATGCTCCACTGTGGCATGGGGGTTCTGATTTTCTTCACCCCAACCAAATTCGAACATTGTGTCTGTTCACTTTACCACTTGCGTGAAGAGTGGCCTTCACTGAAAACCAGTTTTTCATCAAACTGGTCTTCCAGTTTCTGTTGCATCTCAATACAGAACTGCATACGCTTTACCTTGTCATCTGCTTTTAACGCTTGGACCAGTTGCAGCTTGTAGGGTCTCATGTGCATTGTGCAATCGTTTCATTAGAAAACGCCAAACTGTTGTTGCAGGAATTTGAACTTTAAAACTCGCTTTTCTTATGGACTTTGCTGGACTGTTCACAAGTTTTCTGCAAACCTTCTCTACTGGCGTTGACTTTAGTCCAGATCCTTTTACTCTGCACAAGCAACCTTCTTGTTCTACGCCAGGGGTCACCAACCTTTTTTGCATGCGGGCCACTTTGGTACTAAGGAGAGCTGTGGCGGGCAGCACTAATAAAATTTTAGGTATATTGACTCTTATGCTAGAAAAGAACGAATTTCGTACCCAGTATCCAGCGTTACATGTTGTTAATATTTGTCTTAGAATACCGCAGCAACGCAATTAGTCGAACAACGCTACTGCCAGGCCAAGCTCCTTTAACAACACTTTTGACTTCTTTAACAATGTTTAATAAACGAGGCCACTTGTTTTGCGCACTTATAGCGAGGCGAGTGGTTTCATCAGAATATTCATCGCCAAGCAAGAGTGGTGTTGTCACTTCGCTTCACAAATGATATCTTGCAATTAACAATTTCAGCAAACAAGGAAATGTTTGACACAACGCAATACAGGCAACAATAGTGACCTGCAAACATATCAGCGAAAAATAGGCTCCAATAACAGGGAAAAAGACATCAGGCACCATGAGACAAACGTTTGTGGAAATCACCGAAAAAACGTAATTCTATTGTAATTCATGAACAGTCTTCCCTCTAAAACAGCAATGAGTTGATTTTTCATCCTTTTTGTGAGAGTCTATAAAACTGTCTTTCTTTTATTATATATACACAACTGTCACATGCGGTGCTTATTAGCGTGGCAAGAATTTGTTGATTAACAACATTTTGCAGTACTTGCTTTGGCAGTAGCTAGTAAAATTCTAACGATACAGAGAAGATTAGATGGTCCCTGCACAAGGATGACACGCAAAATTGTGAAGTGTTCCATATTTTGCCAATTTATTATAAATTGAGTTGGCACACCGACCTATTTTGTCAACAAAAACTTGCATAAAGAGAACACTGCTCATGAAACACAATAACGATGAAACGCACACTAGTGTTTACATGATATTTGCAAACTTAAAATAAGCAACCCTATGCCCACAGAAATTCGAAAACAGACGTTTTAATCAACCACAGGGACAATGTGGTTGGACATCGCATTGGAATAACTTTAAGCAACCTCCACCTAGAACTATAATCTGATTGGTCGGTCGGTGGAATCGTATGCAAAGCAAAAATATGCTTCCCGGAAAGTATTTTTTGCCTTTGTGCTCTCTAACTCCTCAAGAAAAGTATTTTTGGTTGTACTTGTACGCTGATACCTTCCGCGGGCCGCAGCGATGCGGCCCGCCAGTTGGTGACCCCTGTTCTACGCTATTGTATATATGGCATTTCTACACATAAAAAGAAAAACGCCTGAAAATTGAAGATAAAATTTTATGTTGTATCTGTACATACTGTTAAAAGTTGAGATCGTATAAACAATAGTTGACAAAGTTACAACATTGTATAATGATGTCAAATTTTTAGAAACACCCATGTATATAATCAGCAAATGATCTTCTGTTTTAGTAAATAACAGATAAATATTTCCAAACAAAAATTAAGATGAAAATAACCATTAGAGATCATGACACAAATCAAGCATACATACCAGTAAACTTACAAAGCATTCCCTGTGAAACTTACTGTAACATGGATTGCGCAAATGTGAAATGTCATTTTACGTACATGGCTTCAAAGGTATCTCTACCAAATTACACGGAATGGCCCGTTTTGGTGAGTCTGATTCGGTGAGTCCGATCCCTATTCGATGATTTTTTTCATTTTTTTTTTAAATTATTGGCTACCGTAGCCTAATTACCATTGCCGTTTTAGGGTTAAGGGTTAGCCTAGGGGTTAGAGGTTAGGAACTCACCAAATCGGACTCACCGAATAGTAGCAGACCCCAAATTACAACCCAATTCACAATACTTATTTTAATTTTTAAGCAGGAACATTGAGTCAATATTCAAGTTGCCACAGCATTAAGAAATATCTTTTAATCTAATTTCATGAATATTATGTACTATCAAAAACTTTTACAAACCTTTTGATCTAAAACCGGTTGAGACTCAAATGCACCGCGTTCAACATTGTGTGTTAGTATATGACTTTCTAGAAAAGTTTTAACAAATGCAACATAAATACTGCATAAAGTATGGAATGGCAAAAAAAATACAAACATGTTAAAAGTAAAATTCATTCTAATGGTATATATATGCAAATTGATTATGATGTTATTAAAAGTAAAAATATTCATGAACACAAATTTTGCATTAAAAGTACATTCAGAACTGCATCAATCACCAAAATAAATAGAATATAAAACAGGGGATTTGAAATTTTTATCCTTAGTTATTCGTCCACACAGAAATATCCTAAAGATAAATTCACTCCTCTGTCATCTATTTTCAATCTAGCAATTTTTTGCATAAGGTTATTTATCTTTCTAGCTTCAATAAATTTACCCCTGGCAGTAAACCTCAGACACAAAACAAATAGAAAATGATTGCTTAGGCTGCAAGGATGGCATAATATTTGTGTATCCACCTGGGTTTTTTTTTTCGCTGAGACTTTTCGGCAGAGGTGGGCAAAAAGTAGCGCCTCTCCCGCTACCGCTACTTTTTTGGTAAAAGTAGCGGTAGCGGCGCTACTTTTTAGTTGAAATAATGTCTGCAGTAGCGGCGCTACTTTTTTTCCAAAGTAGCGGTAGCGGGAGAAGCGCTACTTTTTGCCCACCTCTGCTTTTCGGTCATTTGTCCAAAATGACTTGAAAAAATTCGGTCATTTTTTATTTAATTCGGTCATTTTTTATGATGAAAATATTTCCTTTCAAGTAGCTGATACAAACCAAAATTTGCACTTCCTGACTAGCTACAATTAACATTAAGTTTCGCTGAGAAACGTTGTCATGTTTTATCTGAGAAAAGTTAGAGCAGACAAACGTTTCTTCAACGTTCATCAGCGAAACTCAACCTTGCAACACTCGGCCGCAAACATCTTTTATTGCACACTAACACACGTTCAAACATAACTCAAAACAGAAAGGAATAAAAACAAGAATGACCAAATAAAAAAAACACGTTACACTCTAATGGTTCGCAATTACAAAGTGATTTAACTCTTCAACAATTTCACCGCTCACGTTGTAGCGTGCTCGCTTCGCGTTACTGTGCCAGTGCGCGTATGCTGCATCATAATTGAATGTTTTGTATGATGCAGCATTTAAGCTCAAACGCATAAGTTTATCTGCAGTTGAACAACGCAAGCGATTTCTTGTTCGATGTGGAGTCAAACATTTGATCATGATCACCAGCTCAAAATTTAACAACATTATGCAACATGCTGGGATAATTTCCTGACTGACAGATCAATCTTTTCCACGGCTCGAAGGAAAGATTTGAAAACACAGTGGCATTTCTAGAAAGTTGAAGTCTTTGAGTGTGTTTCTTTCATGTTTGCGGAATTGTGTTTATCACAAGCAATGAGACATTGGATCAACGTACAAACGGATACTTCGTTGTTTATCAAGGTCTGATCAATAACATTTCGAAAGGGTTGGCCACCAGCTCAAAAATTGATAATACAGTATATGCAACATGCTGAGAAAATGTCCGGATTGATAAAACGGACCGATCAATCTCTACCAAACGGTTTGACCTTTCCAAGGCAACCCAACATTACGTCACACTTGAAAGCATCCGTCAGTCACGTTTGGGAAATGTTACTTCTGTATTTGCGTTATCACGTATAATAAGACATTGGATCAACGTTGAAACACTAAGTCTACGTCTTGTATTTCCGATTGACAAAAATCGTAGAGTGGCGCAAGGAGCTTCTTTGCAATCACTGAAATCGATTTGCGCACGTACATATTTTTTCTGACATTTTGACTGAATTGACTATATATTTTTTCAGACATTTTGACCGAATTAACTATATTTTTTTCGGACATTTTGCTAAAAAATCGGTCAATGACCGATAAATGACCGAAAAAAAAAACACAGGTATCCACTCGTTAATGTCAAATTAAAACCACATGAACATAAAAAGTCAATGACTGCAGACAGTGCACACCGTTTCAGCATTCCATCTCAGTGCAGTAGGTACACTGGTATGGCCATGGAGATATATACCTCCATGTGACGTTTTCCCATTTGTGGTACCTAAGTTCTAAAAGTGGTACTACTGCCTACCTTGCCGTCAATATTATGTCTTCAGATACAAACTATCTGTATATATGCACTTTCTGTTACAAAACTTTCTACATGAGCAAAACACAAAACAAAAACGTATTCTTGCAACAAAATAATAAATGTTATATAAAGGTTAATGAATTTTAATTTTGCATTTAAAACAATTTTTGTAGTCTAGGCAACCGGTGAGGCACTCATATTTTCAGGAACATTACACTCTGGGACAGTAAGCAACAAATTACTTCAGATCAGATCTGATTTTCAGATTAAGATCATAAAAGCCTTAAGAATCAAATATAACAATCCATCTCTCAACCGGCAGTTATTCGGCTGTGGCTCATCATTCCTTTTGTGTGTGTTCTAATTGTTTGTCCAATGCCTGTAGTTTACACCTCATGTGATCTGTTTCCCGCCGTATAATTTACTCGTAATCATTCTTGTATCATTTGTTCAGTTTGTGTTTTTCAGTCCGGAGTGTCGTTACAGTTATAGTGCAAAGTCAAATTAATCTTACGATTTTTCATTTTATGTATATTGCAGATTTAATTCCTGATGAGAACACACGTACGGGTCGTACGTGTAGAAACCGTTTGAGTTATTACGTTATATATGTATATATATATTTTGTTTTGTGTGTAATACATTATACATGTTAAACTCGCAAAGGTTACTTTGTTTTGCTTGTCTATGGTTCAAAAATGCAAACTCTCCATCAAAGCTTCATCACTCATTAAAGTAGACCATCGAGAAATAAACTAATAACCTTCCAAAACTTACCAATTTCTTTGTAAGAAGTTTTCAATTCATTAATTTGTAGTTCAAAAAGATAGATTGCTGCACAGAAGATTACAAAACATAATGCCACTATAAAACGCTTATTTAATATCATAATATGTCGGCTAATTTTCATTCTCTAAAAATAAAAAGTGTGAAAGGTTAAACAGGCCTCGAAATTCGTTTTTGTTGACGGCGGACAAACGTGTCCGGTCTGAGCAGCTATCTCGGCGGACAAATTAAGTCTCACGGCGGACACTCCAATTTTAGCGTCAATCGTCATGCTTAATCACTTTATCTTGATATTTCTTCGCCATTTGAGAACTATAGCTACGGTTTAGAAACCTTATTAAAATTTCAACAAAGTCACTTTGAAAGGCTTTCATCAGACCAACGACGTGCGCTTGAAGAGTCAAAGCGCCGTGTAGCTGCTTAATACGCCGCATAACTGATTAACTTCCATCGAACGAAGACATGTGGCTTCTTGCGTCACAATGCTCTGGGCACGAGTTGGAAAACTTCTACACTAACACCACTATTTTCTGCTGTGCAAAGTATCACTAGGCTTTTTTAGGTTTATTTTTGCGTGTCATGTGAGCGAAAGTGAATTTTCCCTGGGCTTTTTCTTAATGTAATACCAAAACTTAACAAATTTTGCTGCATCTTGCTGTAATAGCCTACTCGTATTTCTAGTTTTGTAACCAACCTTTCCTTATCAATATTACTTGGAGATCAAAGCCAGACATTGTGACATAAGACTTGAACTAAGTTGCGTGTGATTAGTGTAGAAGTAGGCCTACCGGTACTCCCATCGATTCTTAGCGAAGAATTCACCTTTGTTGCGATGATTCAATGTCATCAATCGTTGAAGCAACGTAAAAATCAAAAGTTTTCCTGCTTGAATGAAAGCTAAGGGAGACAGTATTAACATTTTTTAGATGCGCGCTAGAATGCGCGAGAAATTATATTATTGCAACAATGGTTTGTGCTATGCAATGACGATTTGTATCGCTAGTTCTTGTGTTATTTCTGGCGGACAAATATGACCGATCTAGAGGGTACTTCCCGCGGACATCACATGCTGTGACGGCGGACATGTCCGCCGTGAATTTCGAGACCTGGGTTAAACATCAATATGTGTTGTTGGCCTCTGCAAATCAAAATTAGCCTATTTTATCAAATCATGTAAATTTTATGAAGCCTGGCAATTAGATGACAAGATACCCTAGTTTAACTACAAGTTTATGTATACAATAGGCTACTATGGTGGTATCTACTTGGTGGAGCATGCTTGGGTTTTTTTTTCGGTCATTGACCGATATTTTAGCAAAATGTCTAAAATAAATATAGTCAATTTGATCAAAATGACCAAAAAAATGTATAGTCAATTGACTACATATGACCAAAAATAACCAAATTTTTTCAAGTCATTTCGGACAAATGACCTAAAAGTCTCAGCAAAAATAAAACCAGCTTGACTGTAACCTGGCCTTGTCTGGGAGCTGCTCTAGATTGGGAGCCCTGCGGGTAGCAAGATTGAAATCAAAATAAGGAAAATGTTGAGATCGAAAGTTCTGTGCCAACAGGCCCTATGCCATGCCTTTTCTATTGATTATCTCAATCAACCATCAGTTTATTTGTTATATATATAATAAAAAATATGCTATAAACCAGTGGTTCCCAAAGCGGGCGCAAACGCATTTGCGACCATGAAGGGGGAGCTGGCTATAAAGTGGGTGATTGGGGGGCGCTGAAAGTAAATCGGGGCAGTTAAAAAAAAAGAATTGCATTTGCAAAGCATTTTTTGTCATGTTTCGCTTCAAAGAAATACAAAAGAAGACGGTGACTATAAGAGCTCTGTGGCAGATATTGTGGCAATTAGGCCTATGTTGGCAACGTCGCTTCGCAGTGCTTTACAAGTTAATTGAGGTTGTAACGTAACTCATAACAATTTGAAGCACTGCGATTACGTAAATCCGATCTTACAATCCGAGTGTTTTGATCTAGCGTTTGTCTTAATTTATCTTTGAAGGCTGTCATCAAAGCAGGGTCATTTCATTATAATACAGACATTGGTTGGCACCACCTAATTTTTTTTATTGGCCTAAAACAGTGGTTCCCAACCTTTTTTGGTGTCGGAGCCGAATTTCAAACTTCAGAGTACGTATGGAGCCGCATGAAAACACTCAAGTAATTATAACGAAAATTCTAAAGCATGTACCAACGAATAGCAATACTAACAAGAAAAATAACACAAACCAATTTAATGTCCAACTTGGCATTGGCTTTGAGCCAAGTTTGTCAAAGCGAGGCGCAATTGCAGAGGATGCAGTAGCTGCTTGAGGTGGTCATCGGTCAACCGATTGCAATATTTATTTTTGATTCTGATCATTTTACTGAAAAGTGCTTTACATACGTAAGTTGATCCAAATGCAGAGCTATTTTTCTGGGCATTGTTTTTCAAGTTCCGATACTCTCCCTCTGGAACTCGACTACAAAATTCAAGTAGGTCTTCACTTTGAAATAATTGTTTGAGCTCGATATCTGATTGCATGTCTAGCAACTCCAATTGAAAATTATCAGGAGCTGTGGCCACGTTAACTGCAATAGGATTTGCAAACATGTTCATCATTGGCAAAAATAAATTCATTCCGTTAATGCGGCAGTTGAACTCATCAATCAAGTTACTGATAAGTCTGCTGTATGCTTTAAATGATCCATTGGTTTGATGGTCAGATAGTGTTGGGAAATGTGTTGTTTGTAACATCACCTGCAAGCTGCGTTTTCCTTCAGATTCATTACTAACCTTGAACACTAATTATTATTAATGGATTTTTTATATTTGGTGTGGGATTTTCAGGGGTCAATGAGAGCTGCAAGAAGGCTAGCTTGGAGCCGCATGCGGCTCTAAGAGCCGCGGTTGGGAATCACTGGCCTAAAAGGTGCTTCTCACTTTTCTGAGAAGAATGGTGCAAATTTGATAAAAATCACATAGGCGATTCTCGAGTTATAAGTGAAATAACCCTTGGCCACTAGGTGACTTCATAGATAAGGAGCAACAGAAAAACGGCAATATCTCAAAAACCGCTCAACATATTTGGATAATTTTTAGTTCTACCCCCATGTTTTCTGGGGTGGGCTATATGTTCGTCGCCGTGTGAGCGTCTGGGGCCGAGGGTCTATCCTTTTACCACCCCAGATTCACGATGTTCCCGGACTACACTGGAAGGCTACTAGAGAGCAGCCAGTCTTTGGTTTCATCATCCATGACACGCAGACCTTCCACTCCGTTAGGTGGCTTGAAGATGGAGCAGTCATTGATGATGTGGTCTGCGGTCTGTTCCTCGGCACCACATTCACAGGAGGAGGAAGAGGCCATTCCCCATTGGTGCATGGTTGAGCGGAAAAGCCCGACGCCCGTACGGAGACGGTTGAGGCGCACCCATGCCTGTCTTGGTAGTGTTAGACCGATGGGGCGTGTGTCGGCGTCGGGGATGAACGAGTAGAGTCTGGTGGCGGTTGACTTCCATTTAGAACTCCATTTATGGTCCGCCCAAGCAGCCGCAGAGATGTCTTGTACATCAGCTTCGTTGATAAGAAGTTGAGCGGCTGGCACAAATGGGTGTCTTGATTTCAGTCGACGGGGGTGCTCGTTTGGGAGAGCAAAAATCTTGTGGTGGAGAAGGTGGTTAGGCTCCAGTGCCCGTCGACCGAGGGACAGAGTGGCTTCTTCGCGACGAAGCTCAGCGGGTTGGATGCCAGCGAAAATGGGGAGATTGTCCAATGGTGTGGGACGCAGGCATCCGGTCACTGTGCGCAAGGCGCTGTTTATGGCAGTGTCGATGTTATGGCAGTGAGCACCGCAGCACCAAACAGGTGCACAGTACTCTGTTATATGTTTATGACCATTAAAACAAGTTTTGGCTACTACTTTTTGAGATACAAAGAAATTGACCTCTTGTCGTTACTCACCAATAAAACTATGATGCGTAACTTAAAAAAAAAATATTTTTTTCATTGGGTAGAGGGAAGATTGATGAAAAGTTTGGCAAAAACAGAAAACTGCTAAAGTCTCAAAGTCCTGCAAACTAGTTCAAATTGGATGGATTAAGTGCAACCATATTTCTGCTTAGTGAATAAAATTAAAACGCACACTCTGAATACACGCTTATTCAAATGATTGTGCAATGAGAATGATGAAGCTTTTGAGCGCTTACTACTCCACACCGAAGTACGATGGCTTTCCAAGAGAAATTGCTTTGCACGATTTTATTCCCTGTTTGAAACTATCGTGGAATTTTTAAATAGTTGTGACCCTGGCCTTGCGAATGACGTCCTGGTTGTGAGAAATAATATCGCCTACTTGTCAGACATATTTTCCAAATTTAATCAATTAAAATTATCCCTTCAGGGTAACGAAATAAGCTCGTGTTGTATCAGCGAAACTTATTTAGACGAGAATTTTTCCAATTCTCAAGCTTGCATTAACTTGATACAGTGACAAAGGCATATCTGATGTTGATGTAGAGACGTAAAGCAATCATCTTGAAGAAGTACACAAAGGCATGGGAGTTCGATTCCAGTGATGTATTCCAGTTAGAACTCCATGACTAGATAATCAACCCATTCTTTGATATTTCCAAACATGGAATTCTTGAGGAGGAACTGATAACATTGCAAAGCGATTTTGCACTCAAACCAAAGTTCAATATCTTGTATCAATCGTTCTGGCTACAGAACCAAACCAGTAAGAAATACCCTCACATGCGGAATCGGGTCAAAGTTTTTATCATTGCTTTTCTTAGCTCATACTTGGTGGAGCGTACTTTCAGTGCCGTAAAAACGCTTTTGGATAACAAAAGAAACCGTCTTGATATCGCTAGACGAGGAGACTTGAGATTGCTCTTATCCAAACTGAAACCCGATATCAAGAGGGTGGACGGGTGGTGGCATTGCACCAAGCCCATCCGTCTCATTAGAGTTGTGATGAATGGAAAACAACTTTGGTTTTACTTTTTTTGTCGAAGGGGGGTTTGATACTCTGTTTGTTGTCCAGGAGGGCGCTATTAAAAAAAAGTTTAGGAAACACTGCTATAAACTGTGTGACTGTGTGTGCCATATGACAAAGAGACATTGAAAAGACCAGCTGGTCTTCGAGTCAGTAGCCATCTCAAGTCAAATGATGAATATACATAAACAATGAATTGAATAGCCTACGATACATAAAAAGTTAAACACATACAAAAAATCAAGCATTTGCTGATAAAGATACAAACAGCATTTCCATTGTGTAAAAAAACTCTACAACTAATGCCATTTCAATAAGCTATTTTGGTGCAATATTTTTATCTTTCAATGACATTAGGCAATAATTCTGCTCCATAACTAAACCAAATAAAGCTAACTACACTTTACAGTACGGTAGCCCAAATTTCATTTTCTGGCCTAGCATAGTTATATCCATAGCTGTAGGAGATGGGGGGCGAATGCTTCTCCGCTGAAAAAAAAAACTCGTAAATTTGGGAAAAAATGTCCAGTTATTTGGACAAATCGATCTTACCATGATGTTTTGATATCTGAGTTTACAAACTTTACATAATTGTTACAATTTTGAAATACGTTAATATTTTCCATTGAATGTAAAAAATATTAATTATTATTAGGGATGTGCCGATTACAGAATTTTTGCCGATGCCGATTCTTAAATATTTGCCGATTCCGATTCTTTGGTTAAATGATTAAAGCTGCTTTTAGTTGGCGCTCTACAAGTGGTTGCGATTTTGTTACAAGAAGCTGCCTTTGAAATGTCTAAAAGCGTTCACTTTGTCGCCTGCTCTAGACAACGTGATTTTTCACGGTAGTTCTTCGCTTCTTGCGCGCTACAAAGTGGTGATAGACACGCATTTTATTTAACGGAAATTAGTAAAAAGAGAAAAATTGCCATTGCTCACAGAATGCAAAATAAACGTAGCTTAATGCAGTGTGCAAAATATTATCTTGTGCGGTTTGCAGTATTTTTCTCGCAGAATTCAAGAAGGTGCCAGAAACAAGAAGATAAAAAGACTAGAGTGTAAAAGAAAATGAACGCAGCGGTATTGAATGTACAAAAACCTTTAAAAAAGTAACACACCAGCCTTGCATTCAAAGTGCATCAATAGGCGAAAAAAGAAAAACATCTTGTGAAGAAATTAGTATTGTTTTCGAACGCAGAGTTGCAACCAATCTTGTTGCTTAGCAAACACGTGAAGATTACCAGGTAGCTGGTTTGATTACGTTTGCGCAATCACACGATTGTTTGTTGAACGCATTAAGCGTAATAGGCCTATACTTGGAGTTGGAAGTTACTTCTCTCTGCTTAGTAAATTAACATTAAGCAACTTTTAGTGAATACAAATTTTACAACGATTAAACAATAATTACAAAAGAACATTTCCGCTTTTTAATATTCAAAATTAAAGGCACGTAAATTAAAATGCAATAACATCAACTTTTCTCCAGTTGCTGGAGTAAGTCTATTCCGTTGAGGCGTAAAAATATTGCCACCTGTGCTAAAAATTCGTTCGCTTTCGATCGACGATGGTGGGTCCACGTCTTTTAGGCGCTGACAGTTAGGCGCTGGTCTAATAGGCGCGCACACTGTGGCGTCTGGATATTTAGGTGCGGAGCACTGTGGCGCCCGGTCATTTAGGTGCTATTCCTAGTAAAGTCTGTAGATTGTATCAGCTTGGCAGGTAGGGGCGTAGGGCAATGCTTTTCACACAAAATATTATATTGAACAGGAAAATATATTGTTTTGTTAATGCGTGTGCGTTGTTGGTCATGGCTTCAGTGAGTGAAGTTGCTTAAACTGGCAATGCTTTTTCACACAAACAAATATATGGGTGAAGCATGAAGCTGCTTGAACCGGAAATGCTTTTCACAGAAAATGTTATATTGAACAGAAAAATATGTTATGGCTTCCGTGAGTGAAGCTGCTTAAACCGGCAATTATTTTCACATAAAATGTTATATTGAACAGAAAAATATATTGTTTTTTAATGCGCGTGTTCAGCATTGATTTGTTGTTAGTCCAGGTTTGCGCCGGCGAAAGCTTTATCAATAAATTATTCAAGTTTCCGAACATGTATTAGTTCACTTTTAGTTAGGTCAAATAATAACTAAACATCAGTAAAAAATGTACCGTAGGCTGTACTCAAGCGAGCGGTAGGCTTGAGTGAATAGTAACTTAGTTTTCCGTCAAAACCCGGACTAGGTTTAATAACGAGCGAAGTCTCACCATTATGCTTGCAACTTGTAGCCAAGGTGTAGCCTATATGCCCTGTAGAAATGTATTCATGTGAACAGTAGTAGAGCGTCTTACGCGTTCTCGTCACATGGCCAATCCATCCAGAACAGAAGTAATTTATATTTAATCCAAATTACCAGACATTTTTCACACAAAACTGTTGTATTTACGCGCTAAAAACATGTCATGTGATCGACGTAGACGCACAATCTTGACATCAAATGAAAGCATACATCTTCAGCTATCCGAAGATGCAAAGCTTTGCAATAAAATTTAAAACATTTTATGTACAACTAGCAACTCCAAACGGTATTTTTTCTAATTTCTAAAAAAATTAAAAATTGGCAGAAAAGTGTACTTCATTATAATTTTTACTACCCAAGCATGATACAATAATATGAAAACATATGTAGTTTAATCGAATGCCAAAACAATTCTGCACATGAGAAAAAATTTACTTCGTTTCTGCGCGCAATGCTTTAGGAGGTACAGCAGAATGATTATAGAAAAATTTGGAAAATTTTACGCAAAAAGTTTACGTAATTTAGCCTACAGTCTTTTTGATCGAGAAATTCCAAAGTAAGGGGTTGCCTAGCCAGTTTTGACTGCCAATTCCAATGAGTGAAAGAAAAAAAATCCACTGTGTCCCCATCTTTAAGAAGTCTTCATCTGATAACTGCACCGCCAAAATATTTTTTTTTAATTAGCCAAAAAAGGACAGGCAAAGACTATGGATCTGCCATCATTTACATTATTTTTTGCTTGAAATAGGCTACCTTTTAACCTTGGACGTAGGGATACTTCCTTGGTCATCATGGTAAAAATCCCAAGACGTGTGTATACGTCCGTGATCGCGAAAGAGTTAACTAAAAATGAACTCAATAATGTTCGGAAGCTTCAATAATTTATTGATAAAGCTTTCACCAACGCAAACCTGGACTAACAACAAATAAAACAATAATAAATCAATAAAACAACAATATATTTTTCTGTTCAATGTAACATTTTGTGTGAAAAGCATTGCCGGTTTTAGCAGTTTCACTCACTGAAGCCATGATATAATTTTCTGGCAAGCTGCCAAGCTGATACAATCTACAGACTTTAGTAGGAATAGCACCTAAATGACCGGGCGCCACAGTGCTCCGCACCTAAATATCCAGACGCCACAGTGTGCGCGCCTATTAGACCAGCGCCTAACTGTCAGCGCCTAAAAGACTTGCTCCCACGATGGTGGTGACAAAAGCAATTTATTTGCAATTTTGCTCAGCTCAGGAAACATAGTATTGTTTGCTTTCCACCAAATCATTTCTCTTCTTGCTGCGCTAAAAGTGTCTGCATTAAGGTATGTATATTCTACAGATCAAAGAAAACTCCCTAATTTTGCCGAATGCCGACTAGAGCTGGGACAGCATTTGGCTGTAACATTGTCCGTTTCATGGGTTGAACAAACAATCGAGTGATTATTGCGCAAACGAGGTAATCTTTTTTCACGTGTTTACTAAGTGACAAGATTAATTCACTGCAATTCAGCGTCTGAAAATATATAACTTGCAACTTCACTCGTTGTTTTCCATTGACGCCCTTTGTTTTGTTTTTTCTAAAAGCGTTTTGAATCTTTCAGACAGTTGTTCTCATTTTCTTTGCAGTTTATACTCCCTCGCTTTTTCTCTTAACTTGCTTTTAGCGCCTCGCATACCGTAAGCTAATAAGTATATAATAACTATTACGTAATAATCCATTTCTCCTTTAACTTCTAACCGTTGTGTAATCATTCAACTTTTATATTTTATCTGGTCTGATTTTCTCTTTGAACGTTTTTCGTCATTTCAAAGAAAGAAAGTATTTTGATCTTGTGCCTACTAAACAAGAGTTTACAAAATGGCGGACAATCGTCATAATTTAGAGTTTTAGACTACCGCTCTCCGAATGCTAGTTGACGCTGATGCGGTTGTTCAAAGAAACCGTTCTTTGATCGGTATTTCCACGCGCTCGCGCTACTTTTGATTAGGAAACTTTGATAAAGAATCGGCAATTTTTTCCGATGCCGATTCTCCAAAAATTGCCGATACCTGCCGATTACGATTAATCGGCACATCCTTAATTATTATCGATATTGGAAACTATTGCATGTGGTAGGCTACTGCAATATCGGCAGAGTGATAAACTTTAATTCAACATTTGCAAAAAGCATGTGTAAAAAAACATAATTGGCAAACAAAGGTAGCATAAGCTTATTCAATAGCATGTAGGAGTAGGCTATATTTCTTCACTGCTGGGTACCGGTAACCTGGAGACTTTCTTCTCTATATGCTACTGCAAATGTTGATAAAATCATTTGGGCAAAAATGTCTAGTTATTTGGACAAATCAAATTTTACTACCGGTATGAGTTTTTAACATTTTACCAGTTTAGGAACTTTGTATCTAGTGTTGTATTTTAAAGAAACCACATTTTCTTGGAATGTAAAGTGTAGCATCATCAGTTTTGGAAGCTTATGTATTTGGTATTGCAATTTGGGCTAAATGTTAAGCTTCGATTGAGTATCGGCAGAAATTAAATATAAAAAAATGCAATTAGTAAGCAGATGTAAGCTTATTTTAAAAATTCATTTGGATACTGCTGGGTACTGGTATTCTGTAGTGTATGAGGTTTCTGTTTTAGCATCAAAAACCTGTTAAGGTTTTGTAATTTTTTGTCCATATTCTACTATAAAAATTGTCCAGTTATTAACGTAAGGCAGTGGCTATTTGACCGGCGCCGGTCTTTGAATCTGAAACACTATTTGACCGTCATTACGTCATTGTCCAGTCACTTTTTTTCTTTTTCTCTTTCAAAGCAAAAGATGAGAAGCGCGCATATAAGTTCTGAATCCAACCATTTATTCAACTCGTTATGTGGCGCGTGTGGTACGTCGCCGCTTCCTATTCTAGAGGGACTGAGTTCGATACTACCCAGAAGCGTTCTTTTTTTTTAACTAAATTTTGACCCAAAGTGCATTTTGTTGAGAGCAAAAATGTATTGCTTCGTTCGGCAAACACGGTCACATCAATCAATCATTTTATTTTTCGTCATTAACGCGTCCGGGACGAAAAAGATACTAACTACAAAAATCGATACATATAGACCTCCCAGCACGTTAATGAACGGGAAGACGTGGCAAAACCTTGAAAAGTTTAAAACGTGCCTGAATTGAAAAATTATGTAGGCTATATACTAAGGAAGTGAATAAAAAAATAACAGTTAACCTCTCAAGTACATGTAGCTCCACACAGAGTGAAATTTACATGCCTTTTGACTCTTTTTTATTTCTTTAAAAGTATTATTGACTCAAAAAGAATGTCTAAAAAGACATTACGAAAAGTAACTACGGACAAAGGCCAGTGTTTCGATCTTCCGATCTCTTCAGCGTAGTAAAGTGAAAGTTGTCTTGAACTTGAAGCGTTGGTTGAGATGATGATTTGAAACTTGAGTGATTGTTGTGAGACAATGAGCCTGGATTTAAGTTTTAAAGTTGGACCTCAGCGAAACGTAGTTTTACAGCCTATTAGAAAGTGTGATTTTTTTAAAAGAATTTGTGCTAAGAAATGGCAGGAAACTGTTAAAAATAAAAACTAGAAAAAAAGACAAGAATTTGCAACTGAGCTAGGACAAAACAATCATCTGAGATGGATCTAAAATACAAGAAATTAAATTCTAGCGGCACATATAAGTATTAAAATTCAAAGAAAATGAAGGGGTGTACCAGCAAACATCTATAGGATTGGCCCATGATACAAGAGAAGGATCCCCAGAGGATACAAACTGATATGAATAAATCAACAAGTGAATAAAAAAATAACAGTTAACCTCTCAAGTACATGTAGCTCCACACAGAGTGAAATTTACATGTCTTTTGACTCTTTTTTATTTCTTTAAAAGTATTATTGACTCAAAAAGAATGTCTAAAAAGACATTACGAAAAGTAACTACGGACAAAGGCCAGTGTTTCGATCTTCCGATCTCTTCAGCGTAGTAAAGTGAAAGTTGTCTTGAACTTGAAGCGTTGGTTGAGATGATGATTTGAAACTTGAGTGATTGTTGTGAGACAATGAGCCTGGATTTAAGTTTTAAAGTTGGACCTCAGCGAAACGTAGTTTTACAGCCTATTAGAAAGTGTAATTTTTTTAAAAGAATTTGTGCTAAGAAATGGCAGGAAACTGTTAAAAATAAAAACTAGAAAAAAAGACAAGAATTTGCAACTGAGCTAGGACAAAACAATCATCTGAGATGGATCTAAAATACAAGAAATTAAATTCTAGCGGCACATATAAGTATTAAAATTCAAAGAAAATGAAGGGGTGTACCAGCAAACATCTATAGGATTGGCCCATGATACAAGAGAAGGATCCCCAGAGGATACAAACTGATATGAATAAATCAACAAGTGAATAAAAAAATAACAGTTAACCTCTCAAGTACATGTAGCTCCACACAGAGTTAGAGTTTATTCACTTGTTCATATCAGTTTGTATCCTCTGGGGATCCTTCTCTTGTATCATGGGCCAATCCTATAGATGTTTGCTGGTACACCCCTTCATTTTCTTTGAATTTTAATACTTATATGTGCCGCTAGAATTTAATTTCTTGTATTTTAGATCCATCTCAGATGATTGTTTTGTCCTAGCTCAGTTGCAAATTCTTGTCTTTTTTTCTAGTTTTTATTTTTAACAGTTTCCTGCCATTTCTTAGCACAAATTCTTTTAAAAAAATCACACTTTCTAATAGGCTGTAAAACTACGTTTCGCTGAGGTCCAACTTTAAAACTTAAATCCAGGCTCATTGTCTCACAACAATCACTCAAGTTTCAAATCATCATCTCAACCAACGCTTCAAGTTCAAGACAACTTTCACTTTACTACGCTGAAGAGATCGGAAGATCGAAACACTGGCCTTTGTCCGTAGTTACTTTTCGTAATGTCTTTTTAGACATTCTTTTTGAGTCAATAATACTTTTAAAGAAATAAAAAAGAGTCAAAAGGCATGTAAATTTCACTCTGTGTGGAGCTACATGTACTTGAGAGGTTAACTGTTATTTTTTTATTCACTTGTTGATTTATTCATATCAGTTTGTATCCTCTGGGGATCCTTCTCTTGTATCATGGGCCAATCCTATAGATGTTTGCTGGTACACCCCTTCATTTTCTTTGAATTTTAATACTTATATGTGCCGCTAGAATTTAATTTCTTGTATTTTAGATCCATCTCAGATGATTGTTTTGTCTTAGCTCAGTTGCAAATTCTTGTCTTTTTTTCTAGTTTTTATTTTTAACAGTTTCCTGCCATTTCTTAGCACAAATTCTTTTAAAAAAATCACACTTTCTAATAGGCTGTAAAACTACGTTTCGCTGAGGTCCAACTTTAAAACTTAAATCCAGGCTCATTGTCTCACAACAATCACTCAAGTTTCAAATCATCATCTCAACCAACGCTTCAAGTTCAAGACAACTTTCACTTTACTACGCTGAAGAGATCGGAAGATCGAAACACTGGCCTTTGTCCGTAGTTACTTTTCGTAATGTCTTTTTAGACATTCTTTTTGAGTCAATAATACTTTTAAAGAAATAAAAAAGAGTCAAAAGGCATGTAAATTTCACTCTGTGTGGAGCTACATGTACTTGAGAGGTTAACTGTTATTTTTTTATTCACTTGTTGATTTATTCATATCAGTTTGTATCCTCTGGGGATCCTTCTCTTGTATCATGGGCCAATCCTATAGATGTTTGCTGGTACACCCCTTCATTTTCTTTGAATTTATATACTAAGGTGTTGCGTTTTTCAAAAAAATTTTGAATCTCTTTTTGGAAGTATGATTTTCTGACCGGAAATGGCGTGAAACGACACCAGAAGAAAAAATTTTTGAAAAATTTTATGTTTTAGGTGTCCCACGCTCACCCCAAAAATTTTGCGTTTTACCGCAAATGAACATATTTTCAAACGCAAGCAATTTCTGCATTTTACATCATAACCACACCATGTTGGGTATCATTTTGATCAGAATTTTATGGAGAACATCACTAAACTATCAAAAGTTAATTTTCTGCAAGAATGTAAAAATTGAAAATTTGGCCTGGTGTAATATTTTGACAAAAATCCATTCGAAAAAGGTGGAAAAATTGGAAAATTAGACACAAAATGTTTTGAAACATAGGGTATGTTATATACACAATACTACAATAGTCTTATCAGTTAAATGCCAAACAGTGTCAAAACTAAGTGTCAAAGATCATTGGGCTTGTCAATCATCCTTGAAAATCACCATCTCATCTAAAACTTTGAAGCTATCCAACTCTTGTATCATGGGCCAATCTAATTGATGTTTGCTGGTACACCTTCTCTTTTTCTTTGAAGTGTCAAAACTGTGTCGTCGTCATCGTGTGAGCGTCTGGGGCCGAGGGTCTATCCTTTTACCACCCCAGATTCACGATGTTGCCAGACTACACTGGAAGGCCGGAATGGCCCGTTTCGGCGAGTCCGATTCGGCGAGTCCGATTCGGCTAGTCCGATTCGGCGAGTTCCCTATTCGGCGAGAGCCTTTTTCGGCGAGTGCCCTATTCGGCGAGTTTTTGAAATTTTATTTTTGAAAGGTAATTATCGGGTACCGCAGCCTAACTGTTTTCACATCGTTTTAACGTCGCTGAACGTGCAGAATGGAATAAAAATAAAATGTTTGAACTATTAAATTAAAATTCGTTATGTCAGTTCAGTTGTTTTTATTTCAGACCATCATATCAAAAACAATACACGTCAACATAGCAAAGGTAGAAGCGACAAAACGCGAACGCTAAAACGTGCTTGTGACCGAAGTAAGTTATTGAGTTGAAAGAAATTTGGCACGGTCGCAACACCTTCAGAAAAATTTAAGATGTGAAGGGAAAATAAAAAAAATAAAATGTTACAAAAAAAAATCATGTTTATATCTATAAGTTAGTACTTTTGAATAGTTAAAATGATTAGTTTGGATCAACAAATGTGTGGCCTACAGCTTGGATTGAAAGGAAATTATCGGGTACCGTAGCCTAGTTATCCCTACCAGCAAAAATTTGTTCCAAGAACCCAGTTAGCCAAACAGTTCATTTTTACATTGTAGTAACAGAATGAAAAGACTCACCAAATGTGTGGCTTATCGTTTTAACGTCGCTAAACGTTGAAATCGTGTAGAAAAGAGAACTTTGATGACTAGGATACGTTGCAAACCTTAAAGCAGCCGGCGACCATCGCGGCCATGGCCGCTAAGTAGTGCTTGAATGACCGCCTGTGCTACCTCTTCCGTCGGCCAAGTTTGGCCGCCGGTTTCTTCTAGCCAATTATTTAATTTCGCAATAGAATGATCGTGGATTAAATGTCGAAAATATGTAGTATCAAAGAGTGACGCAGAAATAGGTCAGCGCATCATAGTCACCACTGTTGTATTGAATATATCCAGCTGCGATCACCAGCGCTGTAAGTCTTGTTTGCAATTCCCGATGTTTACTTTAACGAAGTGTTAATGCGAAGTGCTAATTTACATCGGCTGGCAATATTGTCGTTTTTATATCGATTCAATGTTGTCGGATATTGAATCGTTGTTAAAAAGGAGAACTAGGTTAGTTGACATCCGTGGGTAAAACACGTATCTTCATAGTTGAAAACGCTGTGGGTTAGTGACTTCATACCCTCAATGATGACATTATAACGGAATAAATGGTCAGATTTTATGAAAGGCGGTATATGCAGTTGAAACAATTTACTGAGCTGCGAGCAGTTAAAACAATTTAGTGTCGTTAGATGGTCCCGCAATACTGGATTACAATCCCGATAAAGCATTTAATGCGTGGTACAACGATTCTATTGCAGGACGTCGCCCAGACTTCAACAACGCTAAGTGATCATTTTAACATTGTTGCAAGTTTAATGCTATTTACTTGTGCTATCGTTATTGTATTTTGGCCTCCAAGCACGCAGATTTGGCCGCCGAGAAGGAGCTCTCGGTAGGCCACGATGGCTGCCGGAAAAAAACACGAGTTTTAAGGCCTGCGTTGAAACTGAAAAACATTCACAAAAGCCCTTCGATACGTTGCATTTTTAAGATTATGCATTTTTAAGATAATGTATTCAGACGTTGAATCAATGTACAAATGAACTGTTATGCTAAATGGCTTGGAACAAATCGAAGGGCTTCTGTGAATGTTTCCCAGTTTCAACGTATTCTAGTCATCAGAGTTCTCTCTTTTACACGATTTCAACGTTTAGCGACGTTAAAACGATGTAAAAACGGCAATTTCTGCTGGTTGGGATAACTAGGCTACGGTACCCGATAATTTCCTTTCAATCCAAGCTGTAGGCCACACATTTGTTGATCCAAGCTAATCATTTTAACTATTCAAAAGTACTAACTTATAGACATTAAACATGATTTTTTTTTGTAACATTTTCTTTTTTTTATTTTTCCTTTATTTCTTAAATTTTTCTGAAGGTGTTGCGACCGTGCCAAATTTCTTTCAACTCAATAACTTACTTCGGTCACAAACACGTTTTAACGTTCGCGTTTTGTCGCTTCTACCTTTTTCTACACCTTTGCTATGTTGACGTGAATTGTTTTTGATATCATGATCAAAAATAAAAACAACTGAACTGACATGACGAATTCAAGCACGTTTTAACGTTCGCGTTTTGTCGCATCTACCTTTGCTATGTTGACGTGTATTGTTTTTCATATGATGGTCAGAAATAAAAACAACTCAACTGAACTGACATAACGAATTTTAATTTAATAGTTCAAACATTTTATTTTTATTCCTTTCTGCACGATTTCAACGTTTAACGATGTAAAAACGGCAATTATAATTACTAATTAGGCTACGGTACCCGATAATTCCCTTTTAAAAATAAAATTTCAAAAACTCGCCGAATAGGGCACTCGCCGAAAAAGGCTCTCGCCGAATAGGGAACTCGCCGAATCGGATTAGTCGAATCGGACTCGCCGAATCGGACTCGCCGAATAGTAGCAGACCCCTGGAAGGCTGCTAGAGAGCAGCCAGTCTTTGGTTTCATCATCCATGACACGCAGACCTTCCACTCCGTTAGGTGGCTTGAAGATGGAGCAGTCATTGATGATGTGGTCTGTGGTCCGTTCCTCGGCACCACGTTCACAGGAGGAGGAAGAGGCCATTCCCCATTGATGCATGGTTGAGAGGAAAACCTGACGCCCGTACGGAGACGGTTGAGGCGCACCCATGCCTGTCTTGATAGTGTTAGACCGATGGGGCGTGTGTCAGCGTCGGGGATGAACGAATAGAGTCTGGTGGCGGTTGACTTCCATTCAGAACTCCATTTATGGTCCGCCCAAGCAGCCGCAGAGATGTCTTGTACATCAGCTTTGTTGATAAGAAGTTGAGCGGCTGGCACGAATGGGTGTCTTGATTTCAGTCGACGGGGGTGCTCGTTTGGGAGAGCAGAGATCTTGTAGTGGAGAAGGTGGTTAGGCTCCAGTGCCTGTCGATCGAGTGACAGAGTGGCTTCTTCACGACGAAGCTCAGTGGGTTGGATGCCAGCGAGAATGGGGAGATTGTCCAATGGTGTGGGATGCAGGCATCCGGTCACTGTGCGCAGGGCGCTGTTTATGGCAGTGAGCACTGCAGCACCAAACAGGTGCACAGTACGGCATCCAGGCCGGATAGCGACTGTCAAAACAGCGACTGTCATAATGGCGACTTCATAATAGCGACTTCATAATAGCGACTTCATAATTTTTGGATTTATATCATGCCAGTCAGCAGGTTTTGACTTGGAGGCCAAATTTCGAGGTCGCTGTTTTTAATTAATCGAGTTCTTGATGAATCGCTGTCGTGTAGTCGCTCTATTGACAGTCGCTGTTTTTAATTAATCGCTGTCGTGTGGTCGCTCTATTGACAGTCGCTGTTCTGACAGTCGCTATTTGGAACCCGAGCCCACAGTACTCTGCTGAAGAGTAGACAAGGGCTAGGGCTGCTATACGCAAAGTGTCAGCCCTCGCCCTCCAGCTAGAGCCTGCCAGGCGCTTGAGTAGCGCAGCGCGGGATGTGAGTTTCTTGCGCAGTGACACCAAATGGTGGCGGTATGTGAGCGATCTGTCCAGTGTCACCCCAAGATATCTTGGTTCGGGGCAGAAGGACAGAGATTTTCCGTTGTTCTGGACGTGTAGCTCACGATCAGCTTCCCGATTATGGAGGTGGAAAGCTGCTGCCACAGTTTTGGTTTCGCTGAATTTCAGTCGCCAGTTCTGGAGTTAGGCTGAGAGAGTTTTCATGTCTTGGCTCAAGGTGTCTTCTAGACTTTCCCACGACTTTGTGGAGTGGAGAATTGCCAGGTCGTCCGCATAAGCATATTTTGCGGAAACCGTAGTTGGCAGGTCGTGGGTGTAGATGTTGAAAAGAAGTGGAGCCAGTACCAATCCCTGCTGTGGGACGCCGTTTTTCAGGCAAGGTTTCTTTGCTCTCCTTGTTTGTCACTAGGCCAGCCTAATGATTGGTTGAATGGGTGTCCTTCAAAAACAACCAGATGGCGAATGAGAGGCTGATTGGCAACATCACCAGATGTTTGAATAACCGAAAGGTTGAAGACAGAAACGATGCAATGTCAGACGACAAAATAAAAGAAACTGATGACAAAATACGAGCTTATGTCACATCAATATGTTCGGATATCACACAGTTTTGACACTTCAAAGAAAAAGAGAAGGTGTACCAGCAAATATCAATTAGATTGGCCCATGATACAAGAGTTGGATAGCTTCAAAGTTTTGGATGAGACGGTGATTTTCAAGGATGATTGACAAGCCCAATGATCTTTGACACTTAGTTTTGACACTGTTTGGCATTTAACTGATAAGACTATCGTAGTAACCATATGTTTCAAAACATTTTGTGTCTAATTTTCCAATTTTTCCACCTTTTTCGAATGGATTTTTGTCAAAATATTACACCAGGCCAAATTTTCAATTTTTACATTCTTGCAGAAAATTAACTTTTGATAGTTAAGTGATGTTCTCCATAAAATTCTGATCAAAATGATACCCAACATGGTGTGGTTATGATGTAAAATGCAGAAATTGCATGCATTTGAAAATATGTTCATTTGCGGCAAAACGCAAAATTTTCGGGGTGAGTGTGGGACACCTAAACCTTGAAATTTTTCAAAAAAAATTTTTTTGGTGTCGTTTCACGCCATTTCCGGTCAGAAAATCATATTTTCAACATAGGTTGTAAAATTTGCAACACCCTACTATATACCGTATCAGTAGTTAGCACGGCCACAATCGGAAAATTGCCCAGAGAAATTCTCAAATTCCAGCAAATTAAAAAAACTCCAACTTTATTACTCACATTTGAAAAGACATAAAAAATAATTAAAAACTGACTACAAAAATGCACTTCGTGTCAAAATTTAGTTAAAAAAAATAAATAAAAAAAAAGAACGCTTCCGGGTAGTATCGAACTCAGTCCCTCTAGAGTCGGAGGCGGCGACGTATCGCATGCGCCACATTACGAGTTGAGTGAGATGGTTGGATTTAGAACTTATATACGCTTCTCGTCTTTTGCTTTGAAAGAGAAAAAGAAAAAAGTGACTGTATAGTGACGCCATGACCGGTCAAATAGTGTTTCAGATTCAAAGACCGGCGCCGGTCAAATAGCCACTGCCATGATGGTGTTGAAAGAACATTGATGATGATTCCATTGTAATATTATATCAAATACCGGTACTAAAAGTGTTTTTTTTTCAAAGATGCAAGTTTGATGCAAAAAAGATTCAATTTGATGGTTTATTTAGGGTAATTGGGACATAGACAGGGTTATGAATGTAAATTAAAGTGGATTAAAGTGTACCCTGAACATTGAACAAGTGAACAGTGAAAACTTTGTACCCTGTAAAGATCAAGAGAAAAAATAGAACAAAGCCAAAGTGGTTGATCGGAGTTTCCGCAAACATTTCAGGCCTTAAAACTCATGTTTTTTTCCGGCAGCCATCGTGGCCTACCGAGAACTCCTACTCGGCGGCCAAATCTGCGTGCTTGGAGGCCAAAATACAAGAACGATAGCACAAGTAAATAGCATTAAACTTGCAACAATGTTAAAATGATCACTTAGCATTGTTGAAGTCTGGGCGACATCCTGCAATACAATCGTTGTACCACGCATTAAATGCTTTATCGGGATTGTAATCCGGTATTGCGGGACCATCTAATGACCCTAAATTGTTTTAACTGCTCGCAGCTCAGTAAATTGTTTCAACTGCATACCGCTTTTCATAAAACTTGACCATTTATTCCGTTATGATGTCACCATTGAGGGTGTGAAGTCACTAACCCACAGCGTTCTCAACTATGAAGACACGTGTTTTACCCACGGATGTCAACTAACCTAGTTCTCCTTTTTAACAACGATTCAATGTCCGACAACATTGAAGCGATATAAAAACTACAATATTGCCAGCCGATGTAAATTAGCACTTCGGATTAACACTTCGTTAAAATAAACATTGGGAATTGCAAACAAGACTCACAGCGCTGCTGATCGCAGCTGGATATATTCAATACAACAGTAGTCAGGGTTCGACCTTAACTTTTTTTCGCACTGGCCAACCGGACCAGTGGCTCACCATTTGCACTGGTCCGCACGAGATCGCACTGGTCCGTCCCGTTTACTGATAAAAACAAGATTGTCGTGGGAAACACGAGGCCAACCCAGGAAAAACCACCTTAAAACGACAATAATGAATGGTGGCAATAACATGGAAAATTTGGAAATATATATATAATACAATGGCAATAACAGTAACAACAGTTTATCTAGGCAAGACATTCAATCTGCGTTGAGTCTTCAATCTACTTGGGGCTCTTCTTCAATTTCTGAATCCGATGATGGGTCATAATCGGAATTTGATGACGGGACGATCACGGATTCACGGTGTCATAATCGGAATCGATGTGTGTTTGTCTGGCCTTGTAAACACATAGCCAGTGTCGGGCCTTCTTGACCTCACAGATGAATCGTTTGCCTGGCTGGCTGGCAATCGTTTGCCTGAGCTGGCTGGCATACTCAGAACCAGGTCTACTCAGCTCAGAATGTTGTCAAACCTGCCCGTGTCACGTGTTGTTGCGATTACCCTTTTTCCTACGACTTAACACCGTCACGTGATGTTGCGATTGCTTATTTCTTACGATTTAACACGTGGTCTTGCGATTGCCTTTTTCTTACGGTTTAACACGCACGGATCACGTGTTTTGTTGTTTGAAGAGAAGCGCAAATGAGAACCACGCACTCTTAAACGATCAAACGACATAATACGATGATATTTTCGCACTGGACAGTCGGACCAGTGCGAAACGATTCGTACTGGTCCGCGGGGAACTCGCACTAGACATTGGCCAGAGGATCAGTGCTAAGATCGAACCCTGGTAGTGACTACCGTTTGATGCGCTGACCTAATTCTGCGTCACTCTTTGATACTACATATTTTCGACACTTAATCCACGATCATTCTATTGCGAAATTAATTAATTGGCTAGAAGAAACCGGCGGCCAAACTTGGCCGACGGAGGAGGTAGCACAGGCGGTCATTCAAGCACTACTTAGCGGCCATGGCCACCGGCTGCTTTAAGGCTTGCATTTAAAAAATTTCCTCTTGAATTAATCATTGAATTTGTATGGGCCACCATAAAATAAGTGTGATTTTTTTCTTCGTAATTTTGTCTAGAAATGTCAGTTGTAAGTGAATAGATCATTGCAGTGTGGCAGCTCGTGATCATTTGTAATGGAGGGGCTACACTCCGCTACAGTCTTAACCCGATTTGTGTATTGACCTGGACCAGGAGTCGAGAACCAATGGCTCGCGAGCCATATACAGCTCTTCGTGATGGCATCTGGCTCACAGAAAGTTTTATCTTACGGTAACTTTTTATTACAATTTAAAGCTGAAAATACGCTTAGAAAGAATGCAACAAAATGCTTTTTTATTAATTTTTTCTGAGAAGGTCTGCCAGAAACCTGATGTTTTTCTCATGTGCAGTAAACACATGGCCCCCACTTTACAAGTCATCACCTGCCACTACATGTTGGTTGTATAAAGTGTAAAAGCATTAAAGGTACGGTGGTATACCAGTAGCCTATGGTTCTTAGGAAAACATTATATATCATATACCGTACGGTACATTTTCAAAAATGTACGGTAGCTTTCATGGCTTTCTTACCTAAAAAGGTTCCCGGCCCTTGTATTAGACTATACACCACCTCACTGTGAGTAATGTTGCATTTTTGAAAGTGTATTTGCACAGACAAACTTTGTTTGCCCTCCCAAAATGTGTAACTCTTCAACCTACGGCTGTTGGCTTTGCTTACATCAGTTATTCAAATTTGATTTACAGTCATGCTTATAGGTTGCTGTTACAGCCTATACAAAATATGAATGAAATAATAATTAAGGCCCTTGTAGCAGTACAAAACAACCCATTTCATGATGTCAAATAAGCTGGCCATATCGACTAGTTTTCTTCAATCTACTGCATTAAGCTTGACTGTTGAAAAAGGAACCCGATTGCCAGTCTAAAATTCTTATCTGTTCCTTTCAAAGTTTTTTTTTTTCAAAAACTCAGCAAGAGCACAAAAAGGGTCACAATTTGTAAGGACATTAGCAAAAAATAAAGAACAAAGGAAAGGGAGTTTAAGACTAGGTTTTAGATTAGGCTACAGATTCTCTGGCTTCAGGCACATCAGTGATGCCAGATGTCCACTACCACTGGTGAAAGCACTTCAAAATGTTTTTTCAATTCAATTTATTTTTCTTTGTCGGAAAACAACAGCAATGATAAAGTTACAAATAGTGAAAGGGAACAAAACCAACAAAAGGAAAAGGTGGCAAAACTACAAAAGTTTAACACGTGCATGCGGTGCAAATTTAAAGATTACGTACACGAAAGTAAATTAAGCACGGCCCACTGACCAATAGAGTACGCGGACGCGAAAGCTTTTTTAGCCCTTTCATTAGTAGTCCTACTTAGTCAAAATAGTATTTGAGTAAAACCAAAGCAATTCTTTCTTCTACACCTGGTTTTGAGCATAATGGTCACCAGGTGAATACAAATTAGACTTATATCAACGTTAATTAAACGTTTATTTTCGTAATTTCAACGTAACATTTAATATGTACAATGAAATCCATATAGGCTATAGCTTGCAGTAAAGCTTGATCTATGTTTCAGAAGTGTACGCTATACAAACCTAACAGCTAATCGTCATATTTCCCATCAATTCAATGTCACTAAACGTTAAATCAACGTAAGAAGATCTTAAAAAGATCAGTTTCTTAACAACATTAAACCCAACAAAGCAAGATTCATGCTTGATAAACTACCAAACCTGACAAGTGACAATATGGTAAACAAAAACTAAGACGCTTTATACACCAAAAACACAAGGCATGAATAACTTGATACTGGTATAGGTAAATCATGCCAGCACAAAGCATAGTACAGGACAATAACTGTGACTAAACAAATGGATATCATAGCATAGATCCTAAGTCGATGATGTCATGCAGTATTGCAACCAGGTCTACACAGTGGAAAACAGCATTTATGGTAGCTCTATGGTGCTTCACAAAGCAACACAAAAGTATATTAAACGCATAATAATAGCAACCTGGACGTTGTAAATTGGTAAAACATAAAAGGTTCATCGGAGGTTAATACATACCGTACCCCACCCGGCGCGCATACTGACCCTCCTTTTGCGATAAATGTTTTACGACGTAAAAACGGTTCATGCAAGAAGCTGATATCTTCTGACTTTTTTTGAAGTTTATCGGGGAACATTTAGACAAAAAAATGTTCAAAAAATACCGGGTAGGGGTAAGACACGACAAAAGCAAAGTATGTAGAAACATCAGAGGTTGAACCTCTTGTCAATAAACAGCATAAGTAGACCAGCAGTAGACAACTTACTGCAAGAAATCGAAAGCTTATAACTTTCAAAACAGTTTACAGCCAAAAATTCTTCCAACATACAAAAATAAAACAGAAAACAACAAAAGGCATTACAACGATTCTTTTCTAACAGAACCTTTTCCTGTCAATTTGCGAATTTTACGGTTACTTGACAGTGTGGCAGGCGCATCTTTGGAAGATTGCTTGGATTTAAAGATGCTTTTTGCAGTGTGTGAGCAATCTTTAATGTTTTGTGCTCTTCTATAGAATACAATCTTTTCACGTGATCGAGGCGTTCGTCCTGCTTTGTTGGGTGAACAATACTTTGTGAAAGTTTGCCTCCACACAAGTCCATGAACATCTTCCTAAAACAAATGAATTGCAATTAGTGCTCCACAACCACTGTTTCTTACCAGTCAAGGTATACACCATGCGACGACGGGTGCATCCAACCATTGATCGTTAGATGTTACATTACATGTATCTTTAAAATGTGCACCCTCCTACCATTTTCCACTTAGTAACGGTACTTTATCAACAGCACTAGTAGATTGTGACAGTCTAATACTACCCATGACAGTTTGTTCAAACAAATAATATAGAATAGCAGCAAAGCACAACTATTACGGTTATATTGGTACTATAGGCTACTATACGGTGCATAACAATTGAGGAAGTTGTAGAAAAAATAAAACTGCCGCAACAATTTAGCATCCGCAAAAACCATACAATAGAAATCTTTTTTTTTCCTTGTTCAAAAAAGCAAACAATTCTGGCACATATTTAATGTCAAATTAAAAAAAAATCTAAATCAAAGATGGAATTACCCGTTCAAAAGTTGATACCATAGAGGATATTTGATAATATTTTAATGTTGTCCACTGGTCTAGTATACTTCACATGCATTGTAGTTCAACCAACAAAGTTAATGTATCTATTATATAATTAACTATTAAAACAATGAAAACTATTAATACTACAAAAAGTGCTCAATACCAAGCAAAAAGGCAAAGCAGAGCGAATTAAATCAAATATAGTTATTACTATCTGAAGCCTTTACAAATTGTTTCACCTAACGGATCATCAGAAGGTCTTATTCAAATTAGATTCTATTTGAATAAGACCTTCTAATTAACTATTATATATATACAGTAGGCCTAATTAATTTACATACCTATTACAAACATGATTGTCAACAGATACAGCAATCACGACCAAAATGTCATGCAGTGCCACCATTATCTTGTTGAACCAGAAGCGCTGCAACTTAGTGTCCAATTTGTTGACAGGTATCAAGCAGATGACATCCTTATATTTTCCACATGTTGACTGCACCATAAATGTGAGAACCGTCTTTGCAGAAGTCCCATCTTCCGTAAGTCCAACAAAGGCTCCATTACTGTACTCTATTCTTTGCGCTGTATAAACCTCATCTATCATCAAAGTGACAATTCGCTCTTCGTTCCGTAGGGAAGCAGTGCGTTGCTTTATGTACTGCACATCAATTTGTCCACCATTCACAGTGTTTGAAACAGAAAGCTGTTGAAGTCGTCTTATAGAAGGCAAAATAAAAAACTTCTTTAATATCTTGTACAAAGAAGTGCTCTTCAGCTGCCACAAGTAAGACACAGTTATTAAGTTGCTGGAGTAATGGCGTTCTTGTTTTGCAACTAGAAGCAGGTTAAGCTGTTCACATATAAACAGAATTAGTGATGCATCTGAATGGCCATCATCTCCGCAGTCAGGCAGTGTCTCCGCTGAGAGATAGTTTTGTAATGCAGATACAGCAATGCTAACAAAACTTATACGATTGCTGGTATTTTTAGAATCTTGTTCATCCATAGTAGATTTGCAGAAAGCTAGAATATTCGCCAATTCAGAGGTGGTTTTCAATGATTGAGACTGCAGCAAATGCTTATACAAATGTGGTGGCACTACAGCCAAAGAAACAAATGCAGTAACTTTCCAGCTCTCAGTCACTATTACAGATCCAAGCAGCTGGGGGGCACTTGCAAAATCCTCAGCATATTTTACATAATGAAAGACAACTGTGGTTTCTTTAAAAACAGTTACAAATCCAAAAGGTAGATGAAGATGCGCATCTTTCAGTTTGGCTTTAAGTGATGCAAAGTTATCAAAAACATCTTGCTGAAGCAAGCGCTGATTTTTCTGCTGGATTCTTTCATTTTCCACATATCGCCTTGCTGACGCAGTAGCCTACTAGCAAAAGTAGCACGGGCTGAAGAAGATGGTTTCGAAAGGTATCCTGGCAATTCTGGAAATACTTTTGGAACAGCAGTGGATTTTATGCGTAAGCGCTTTAACTCTTGCGTGTCTCTGGCAAGACGTATATTTTTTGCGAATATCTGAAGAAACCTGTATAAAATCCTCTTCGTGAAAATGTTTTGCACACACTTTATGTGTATCTGACACAATCCAATCCTTACGAGGAATAGCTTTAACCCAACTTTCTCGTAATGCTGCATCTTTGGGAAATCCAAATAATGTTGTTTTAGTGGATCAACTTTCATAGTAGAGACGTAACCACTCTTGCAACCAGGCACACAACATTTAAACCCCATAGTCTCAGAAGGGAGGTATTGTTTTCAAAGTAGAATATGAAATTTTACTTGCAGTAAAGTATTAGCCTGAAAGAAATAAAATGTACATACTACTAATTATTATACGTAAAATTGTTCATATGTGTCTTTCAGACCCTGAAAGTCACATAGAAAAACTTAATCCTATCAGTTGTGTCGGAGCACCTAATCTAAACTAGATGCCACCAATGAGTAAAATGACTCCAATTAGTAAAATGCTGAAATGGGTGCTTATTGGTCAAAATGTGCCGCTTAAAAACAATTGTGGGCCATTGCTTTCGCAATGTTGGCCGATAAAATTATTTGGTCCGGTTTTTCTTTTAAGTGCAGGGCCAATTTGAAGTTCCAGTCCGCCCTTGCCACTAGGTTACCATACCAGTTTGTATGCTTCTATGTGTATCGTAGCATTGTCGCTGGCAATTTATTTCTATTCTTTCATTTCAATGCTTATATCAACCACTTTGCCCCCGCAAGCGCTGATCGACGCGGCGCGTTTTCAGTACGGTAAGCACGACGCAACGTTTTGTTGCTTAACGTTGAAACAATGCTTCCAAAGATGCGCCTTGGTCGTATACAGCTTGTATGATTTGGTAAATTCCCTGAAGCTTCTGTTATCTATATCAGAAATAGTTTGGCTTCAATAAATCATCGTTATGATTCTGTTTTCTCAGCGAAAAGCAGGTCTGCTAACAAGCAGTTTCGAGAAAAGTCTGTTCAAACTGGCTATTCACATTCAATGAGCCTTTTCACATTGATTCAAGGCCTGGACACGTTGAATCCATGTAAAAAATGCTGATTACTCCACACCGGCTAGATTACCCAGCGGAAATCGTTTCACATGAGTTCACATGCTTTTTAGGAGTCTCAAAATTGAAGAAAAGCTTGTTTGTTCACAACTGGTTTTAAACAAGTCATTTTACATTGATTGAAGGCCTGAATACGTTGAATCTATGTAAAAGAGGCTGATTTACTGTTTGAAGAACAATATCTGCCATTTGAAGTAGTTTTATATCGGTTTACAAGACCTTGGTACAGACCAAAAGCCGGCACAGATTTTCGCAAAAAAAAAAAACGCCGCTGCGTGGGTTAGCAAAAACGCCCGACGCGCAGTGGTTAATAAGAATCTTTGCATATTTAAAAAAAATTGTTTCAAAGTAATTCTTTACTTCAACATGTGACATTTTTCCTGGCATGTAACTCGGGCATGTCTACCCTAGCTATAGGCCAGGCCCACAGTCAAACTTTCCGTTCAGTAGACAGGAGAGCTACTTCAAATCATATTGTTACCATCGTATTAGCCAAAAAATTCACCAGAATGCACCTGCTGCACCCCCTGAAACAAGTCAACCTTAAAAATAACTGAAACTCTTTATACAATAAAATACTGCCTGACCAGGCTACTCCAGGTAAAAAATTAAGACACAGAAAATCTATCCGAAGACCATGCTAGCTGCCATGCTTCTATAGTTAAACCAACTGAATTGAATGTCTTTTGTTCACGTTATGGCACAATACAGTTTCGGGAGAGAGTTTGCGTTCTTGTACCAAAGACAGGCAAGGCACAACAATACAACAGGGTTGAGCATTATCACTATATTATAACAATGTATTTTACAGTTTGATTGTTAAAACTATTTGTAAATATGTAAAATCTATTGCAATAATGCTCAACCCTGCTGTATTGTTGTATCTTGCCTGTCTTTATTTCACAATGTTATCCAAACTTTTTACGTTGCAAAATACCGTAGCCTATCCTACTTGTTTAGCGATTTAAAACAAAGGCCTTTTGAAGACCTATTTAAAACTCATTTTCCAAGCCTTAAGCCTGTCTAAATCAAACAGGTCAACTAATGACAAAAACCAATCAATATTCATTCCAAAGCAAAAACATAGCTAATGCTGCGTAAAGAACGGAACCTTGCGAAAGACTTGCTTTTCTTGCGATTGCGCACTAGATAAAGACGAGCGATGGAACGAGACTTGTTTGTTTGTTTGTTTGTTTATCTTTATCCTGCATTGCGGGAAAGCGGACTTGAGCGCTATGCATCGGTGTACGCCTTCCGACATACACCTGACCCACGCTGCAGCCGACTGCAATGTCTGTTTCCGGTTGTCTACTATACTTATGACTTAAATTTGGTACTACCCATTACTCGAAATCGATCACTAGGTAGAGGCAATTATCGTTAAGTTTCTTGCCCAGAGAAACAACAGCAAGTGTGGGTGGCTGGAGTCGAACATGCAGGCTCTCGACTGCGAGCCCAACGCGCTAACCACTCGGCCACGGCTACTAATGTCACTTCTCTCTTACGATAGAAAAAGCTTTCACGTCCGCGTACTCTATTGGCCTGTGGCACGGCCACCAAACCTAACAGTTTAAAGTAGATGAATTAGTTGGAAGAACCAGTTGGCTCCACATACGGTACCTAAAGCAACTGGAGGTGTGCCAGTTGATGAAATCATGCGGGGACGACTGAACCTTACAACCAATATATAAAAGAAAAATCAGCAACACGAGCATTTAAGAATAAACAATGAACATACGGCATATTATTACATATTAAACATTACTACTGGATTCGCCGATCATAACAAGCATTTTGCTTCTTTGTAATGTCATAGATGTTGCCATCATTGTTGCTTGGTTTCCATTGGGACAAATTGATTGAAACTTTATCGTGGCGGATGGAGGCTGTCCTTAGTAATTCTGGAGTTTTTTTCTACAGATTGGATTACGGTTATAATATTTAATATCTTTTCAGGAATTCAGGTTTAGAGGTTTTTTTTGCAGATTAAATTACAGTTGTAATATTTAATATCTCCTCAGGAAGTACAGGTTTAGAGATTTTTTTTGGCAGATTAATTTACAGTTGTAATATTTAATATCTTTTCAGAATTATCGATTCTTTACTGTTTACATGTTTTTTGCAGACCTTCTGATGATCCGTTAGGTGAAACAATTTGTAAAGGCTTCAGATAGTAATAACTACATTTGATTTAATTCGCTCTGCTTTGCCTTTTTGCTTGGCATTGAGCACTTTTTGTAGTATTAATAGTTTTCATTGTTTTTGTTATAGTCGTCATTTTATTTACGTTGAATATATGTAACTCGTGACCAGCGTCACTACATAATCACCGTTCAGCGTTTTCTGGTACAGACGTTGGAATTGATTACCACCGCACTGCGCGTGTAATCAATTGAGCGTTCTGTACCACGTTCCTCAGTTGATTGTTTTGCGTTTCTTTCGTACTATATATTGCGTTGATTTTATACACTAAATCAGTAAGTAACAAACCAGCTCAGTGGCCGAGTGGTTTCGAATTCGGCTCTGGTGCTGGTAGACCTGAGATCGATTCCAGGTCGGGTCAAACCGAAGACTTTAAAAACGGTACCGATTGTGTTCTACCCTGCATAGCGCAGTGAGAATGAGTCGGGTAATAATGTGATAACATCGTAAACCTGATACAAATTAAAAATGAGCCCTGTCGCTAAAAGACCTTAGCTGTTGTAGAGCGACAATAAATAAAACCATAACATTATTATTATTAGTAAGTAACAAGAGGTAAATGGTTTTCTCACTTGGTTGGCTATCGCTACAATTATTATTGTTTATTTTATATTAAACGTCTGGAAATACAACAGACATTTAACTGGCGTCGCCGGCAGGATTCTTTACAGAATTTCTACAGGATTTCAGAAACATGGAGAAACTGATCGAAGTCCTGCAACAACAAATTGCCAACCAAGAACGCCAGACGAAGGAGCAAATTGCCAGGCAAGAAGAACGTCACCAAGAACAAGTACAACGTCACAAAGAACAAGTACAACGTCACCAAGAACAAGAACAACGTCATCAAGATCAAATTGCCAACCAAGAAAAGCGCCACCTTGAACAACTACGAGAAATACGAGCCCAAACTTCAAGACCACAACCAACAACAATACAACAACAGGTATATTTACCTAAGTTCGTAACGTTCGATGCCACCACTGAACTGTGGGCAGACTATTGGAAGAGGTTTAACACCTTTGTAGCAGCACATTCAGTCGCACAAGACAAAATGCCGCAGGTTTTTCTCACCAATCAATCACCTACAATCTACAAAATGTTAACAAATTTGGCTGCGCAGGAAACAAACCCAAAAGAAGTCAACGATCTCACCATGACGGAAATTACAAATTACATGGCTCAACAATTCGACCCAAAACGCTTCATCGTGAGGGAGCGATTCCGTTTCTGGAGCGAAATGAAGCGCAAGCCCGGTGAAACAGCTCAAGAACTAGCCATCCGCATACGCCAGGCAGCTGCCACCTGTGACTTCTCGTCCATTTCAAATCCATTGGACGAAGCTTTACGTACTCGTTTTATTTGTTCAATAGGTAACGAGGCGGTGCTTAAGGCGTTATTCAAAATCAGAGCTGATGAACTTACTTTCAAACGTGCGGTGGAGGTTGCATCAGAAACCGAAGAGGCAGCCAAGGTGGCCAAAGAAACTGTTTACGGCACTCCACCAGTACCAGTTGCGAAAGTAAGGACCATCAGCAAACCTCCAAAAACTAGGCAACTTACAGGTACTTTCTTTTCTTCTAAAAATAAAGAATGCTATCGCTGTGGTAATTCCAACCACAACGCCAATGACTGTAGGTTTAAGAAAGCCACTTGCCATTTCTGCAATATTACGGGACACTTACAGAGTGTTTGTCGAAAGAAAGCTAGACAGTTCAAACCTTCTAAGGTAAATTGTATCGAGGAAATTAACATGCTTTCTAGTTCTTGCAGAAAACCTCGAAATTCAAAGTTGGAAGTACCGATCTCCATTAATTCGGTAACCACACACTTAGAACTGGACACTGCTACAAATGGAAATTTCCTTTCCAGCGACGTCTGGACTCGGGTAGGCGCACCTCAATTGCAAGCACCAGTGTCGCAGTTCCAATCTGCTACCAAGCATCTAGTACCAATCACGGGTTCTTTCACGGCCCAGGTAACTTGCCCTTCCACGGGAAGGTCAGATAATATTCCTTTTGTAGTCACGACAGTCAAAGGACTGAACTTGCTAGGTCGTGATGCAATCTCGTCTTTAGGAATTTCTATCGATAAATTCCTTCTGTCTAACTATTCTACTTTACAGAGTATCCAGTCATACGACAAGCCTGATAAGAGTCTGGAGAAAGCATGCTCCCTCTTATGTGACGAGTTCAAAGATGTTTTTAAGCCTGAACTCGGGTGCTTACGAGATTATGAACTAGACATAGATTTTAAGTCTGATGCTAAACCTGTTTTTCTCAAACCTAGGCCTGTACCTTTCGCGCTAAAGGAGGACTTAGCGCAAGCCTATGATTCGGGAATTGCACGTGGTGTATGGACACCAGTTCAGTTTTGCGATTGGGGCACACCGGTTGTTCCAGTCCGTAAGCCTTCAAATTCTTCAGAAGCGAAGGCCAAGTTACGCATTTGTGGCGATTATTCAGTCACGGTGAACCCTTCCCTGGAGACCCATCGTCACCCGTTACCCTTACCAGAAGACTTAATGCAAAAGTTGGGTGGTGGGTATGGTTTCAGCAAGATAGACTTGGCTGATGCCTACAATCAGATTCGACTTGGTTCTGACAGTCGAAAACGACTCGCATTAAGCACTCACCGTGGCGTACTTTTACAAAATGTTTTACCTTTTGGCATATCTTCTGCTCCAGGTTATTTTCAGAAGATCATGGACGACCTTACAGCCGACCTTCCAGGGGTCGCAGTCTACCTAGACGACATTCTTGTCAGTGGCACTACTGCTGAGGAGCATCTCCAGAATCTTAGACGGCTCCTCGATCGACTTCACTCAAAAGGCCTGAGGTGTAGGAAAGACAAGTGTAAGTTTGCACAACCTCAGGTAGAGTATCTCGGACACATTTTGTCCAAGCAGGGTATCTCCAAAGGTCCCAAGGTAAACGCCGTACTGGAGATGTCTGCCCCCACTGACGTATCTTCTCTTCGTTCGTTTTTAGGTTCCTTACAATTTTATTCGAAGTTTCTACCGTTGAACGCTTCTACTGTAGCAGAACCACTATACCATCTCACGAAAAAGGACATTCCTTGGAGATGGGGAAAACAAGAGGAAAACTCTTTTGCTCAGCTGAAGCATCATCTATCTACTGATGAGGTTCTTACACATTTCAATGCGTCACTTCCGGTAGGTATCGCATGTGATGCTTCTAGTGTGGGCATCGGTGCTACTTTGTTTCACCGTTACCCAGATGGCACAGAACGGCCTATAGCAAACGTTTCAAAGATATTAACAGCTTCGCAGAGAAACTATAGTCAAATTCAGAAAGAGGCTTTGTCGATAATTTTTGCGCTAAAGAAATTCTATCAATATCTTTTTGGTAGATCATTCATTTTGGTCACAGATCATAAACCATTGCTTAGTCTTTTTGGCCCGACTAAATCGACACCTTCTTTGGCAGCAAATCGTTTGGCTCGTTGGGCACTCTTTTTGTCGCAATTTACATACACTATTGAGTACAGGAAGACGAAGGATCATCAAAACGCTGATGCTTTGAGTCGCTTACCAGCAGGAGGGGATAAAGTCTTTGATGAAGAGGAAAGTGCGGATGACATTGATATCGTCTGCGCTATCGATGCTTTGGATTTACAGGTCCAGACCCCAAATGCTGCCTCACTGCGTAAAGAATCTTCTAAAGATCCTACCATTTCCACGGTAATGCGTTTCATTCATGAAGGATGGCCGGCCAAGTCTTCTCCACAAGACCCGGTCGAACCGTTTCGTAAGTACGCAGACTCTCTTTCTACTTGTTACGGATGTCCACTTTACGGTTCCAGAGTGGTCATCCCGTCCAAACTTCGTCCTTCCGTCCTTCAATTGCTTCATGAAGGACATTTCGGCATTGAGAGAATGAAGCAGTTGGCAAGAACGTATGTCTACTGGCCAAACATTGACCGAGACATAGCGGAACTTTGTCACAAGTGCAGTACCTGTGGCGAATATCAACCGCAATCTAAAACCCAGGTCCAATCATGGACGGTTCCAGAAGCACCGTGGAGTCGCTTGCACATAGATCATGCGGTAGAATTCATGGGTTACCATTGGTTACTCAGCATTGATGCTTTTTCTAAATACCCATGTATTCATGCTACTACTTCTTTATCTTCAACAGCTACTATCAACCTGCTAGAAGAAGATTTTGCTCATTTCGGCTATCCCCATACTATAGTTACCGATAATGCTACTACTTTTAAATCCACACAATTTCAAACTTTCTGTAAGGAGAGGGGTATGGTACACATCACGGGTGCACCTTACCATCCGGAAACCAATGGAACGGCGGAGCGCCTCGTACGTACGTTCAAGCAAGCACTTCGCAAATCTTCCTTGCCCCCAAAACAAGCCGTCGTGGAATTCCTACAGCAGTATCGACGCACGCCAACTCCGAGTGGCTACTCTCCAAGCCAATTACTCAACAATCGTCAGATTCGAACCAAGATCGATACGCTTCTCCCCACATCGTCTCAAGTGGTACCCCGACAAAAACCTCACAGCACGGACGCCTCCGAAGGTACAAAACGGCATTTCAAACCGGGAGATCCCTGTTACGCGCTATCATTCACTCCACGACGGAGCCAGGATCCTCGTTGGGTTCCAGCCGAGGTGATTAAGCGACAGGGTAGCCGAATCTTCCTGGTACGTCTGCTGCCACATGGTCCGACGTGGAGGCGCCATATGGACCAACTGCAACCTCGCTATGCATCATCGGAGGACCAGGAGCCGGGAGAAACTCCTGCACCAACAGTCGACTCCTCCCCTGTCTCCACCTCAGCTCGAACGGATTCGGACGACACACCGACTGTACCGGAATTCGGGCCACACAACCCACGAAGGTCGAGCCGTCGCCGCAGACCTCCGGCCCCGTTTCGGACTTTGAGAGTTATTGTTTAATTCGGTGTCTTGTTCATATTTTTCTTTGTGTATAAAAATTATCGGGGGAGGTGTTATAGTCGTCATTTTATTTACGTTGAATATATGTAACTCGTGACCAGCGTCACTACATAATCACCGTTCAGCGTTTTCTGGTACAGACGTTGGAATTGATTACCACCGCGATAAAAATAATAAAATCACCGCGATACCGCGATAAAAATAATAAAAAGTTGACAAAAATTGTTCAGTTTTGAGTATACACGCCTATGTTAAAACGGAAAAAGCTTTCAAAAAGCCAGAAACATCTGTTTCCAGTGGTCATTGGCTGGTAGCTTTCACATGTAGCTTGATGAACCGGTGTGATCGTGGTATTCAAACTTATTAGATTTTACCAGTAGCAAATAAAAAACTGTTTAGTACCTTCTCTGGCTGCTAGAATGTTTCATACAGCAGTTCGGTTTGAACGTTTTGGTCTAAACTCGAATTAGTTGATTTAAAAACCATCACTTTTACCTACAGCTCGAATTCGATTCCAGGCTGCGTTAGATTCTACTAAAAACTTAAGTAAATTGAGCAATGTGCTCTGTCTTCTAAACGTTATACAATGTTCTTCCAACGTAGCAGAAAAAGATCATTTCCCGTTGCTGTTAAAAGTTGTTTGAAATTGTTGTGAGTTACTGAAACAAGGGCTCACGTCATTTTCGTTCCATTGTATAAGAACGAAGCATCGTGATCGTTGAAGCTTTTATTCAACTTTGCGACGACAAAGTCCAAAACAGGAAAAAAATGGCTATTTGCATTTTTTTTTTTTGCAGACTCAGCTTGTTGGGTGGTTTGCTTTGTTATATGAACAAACCAAGGAAGAAAACTCATCAGGCCATAAACATTTGTCTGATGGAATGTACTTGCATAATGCAGCACATTACCTCTCATTGGTGCAATGTGGAGCATACCAGACTGAGTTTATAGCTCTAAGACAGAGGCGTGCAACATACGGCCCGCGGGCCAGAGCACGGCCCGCGGTACCCATTTACGTGGCCCGCACATTCTTCATTAAGTAGCCTATTATTTTTAAATACTTTTCACTGTTAGATCGGAAGATGTTGTTATTTGTAACGTCATCATTAGCATTATCGACTTTTAGCATTATTACATCATTAGCATTATTGTTGCGTCATTAGTAAGCGTTCTAGAAAACCGCCTTGTTCTTCTGGCAATGATTCAGTAACATAAATCTTACTTTATGGGTGCAGTGTGGTGAATATATTAATATTTATTCTACAAAAAGCTTAGCATAGTAAAAATGTCTAAAAGTAAGAAAAGGAAGGTTGATTATGAAAGGCGGAAGTTCAACAATGAGTGGTGTATAAATTACTTCGTTATTCAACACAATCAAGATGTTGTTTGCCTGATTTGTCAAAACACTATAGCAGTAATGAAAGAGTACAATATCAAGCGACACTACTGTGCAAAACACTCTGCTAATTATGATAGCATTGTGGGTCAATTACGGGTTGACAAAATGCAGCAGTTGAAAAAGTCTTTGAGCAAACAGCAAGAGGTATTTCACGGTTACAAGAAAGACATTGAGCTTGTTACAAAACTGATCTTCAAGATATCTGAAACTCAATGTGTAACTTGATTGTGTGTACTTTTCCATTAAATAAATTGTTCATATAAATTCATGTGTTATTCGATAGACTGGCCCTCAGCATCATTATAATTGTACGTTGTGGCCCATTGCGATAAACAGTTGCACGCCCCTGCT